>NC_056433.1:58100864-60658364 GCF_018296145.1 Oncorhynchus tshawytscha | reverse complement strand
TCGGACGGCCTGTGAAATTAAGCATTAACGTCAAACTGGCGACACCAAACTGACAAATTCTCTGAACCAGGGGCCAGTGTCCTTGCAACCCAGAAGGCAAGGACTTCAAACAAATGTCAAGTGCAATCCAGGGGGAAAGTTCTGATATATTAAAAGTTCAAAGCAGCAGGATAACTTTTTTTTTTGTCAATTCAGTCCGATTAAACTGTTGGCGGATGTGACAGCAATAAAATTTGATTTGAGTAGTCACATACACATGGTTTGCAGTTGTTACTGCGAGTGTAGCGAAATGTTTGTGCCGACAGTGCAGCACTTATGTACAAATTGTCCCACGAAATAGATCATTTAAAGGGGAAGTTCAAACATTTTCACATGTAGCCTTATTTTCAATCGTTCTGTGCATGTAGTTGATACCACAAAATGTTAAATAAATATATTTTGTTAAAGACAAAATTGCTTGTTACATTTTGCAGAGTCATCACTTGCCATTGAATACAATGCAATTTGAAAATGTGTCTAAAGCATGTTATAAAAATCTGCAAAACACTCCAAACCAACTCATATTACAACACAATCTCATTCTGGATAATGCCTCTGTACAATAAAAAAAATGTTTTAAGTTCTCTACTGTACCATAAATCCATGTTTGAATGATACTATTTTTTAAAAACTAAAAATGCAAATATGGATTTACGAGGCCGTGGAATATATATATTTTTTTAATGGATGCAGAGGCATTACCCCGAACAAGATTCTGATTATTCTTCAGATATGACAAGTTTTTCAGTTGTTCTCAAGGGTGAACCCATTTTTATTCCAGCAGTAAGGCTTTGTGCTGTTTCACGTTCACAGACAAATCACATTTGCCCACTCTCCTCCGCTGACTCACACACAGACATGTCTCCTGTCCTGCCTTCACTATGAAAGCTTTGGCAGTAGTGGGTCTCTAAAGGCTATGGACAGGACAGAGTCTGAAGTTTAACTGGAGAACCTGGGTGAGATTCTTCTCATCTTGGCCAAAGCTAGACTTCTAAATATATAGGCTATATTAGTCCCACATTTATTTGTAATAACTGACTCAATGCACTCATTATCCTTAAAACAATAAAAACAATCACAAGAAACAAAACAATGCAATGTTTTCACAATGACAACCCATACAACTGGGCTCAGAACTATTAGGGCATGGTACCTGCAGTGCTTTAACAAGTGCTCCATTTTTGGCAGCTTCTCCCACAAGAACGACTCTGGTTTCGACACGATGCAGCAGCTCTACAAGAGAATACAGAGGACTAAGGGCTCAGTGAATCTCAAAGGTAATGTGAAAGCAATCATAGAAAGAAGTCTTTCCTGTTTCGAGTGACAGCCTCAGGTAAAAGGAAGATAATATCCAACTGATTGAGAGAAGGGGAAACTCTTGCCTTCCATGTCTTCACAGTCCAAACTCAAGAATACATCCTTAGTAGTCTCAGCCAACCTGGAGTCATACACAGAGGAGTCCACCAGCAGGCTACGAGCCATCCCCAAAGTAACTATGCTGCTGTCAGCCATGGCAGTGTGACAGGGGTGGTGGCACAATCCTGTCCAAACAATCAAAAGTTAGGAGAGTCAGAGCTTGAGGAGAGAGTGAGGTGTCAACTGCCAAACTTGGAATAAAAATGGAAACGAATGTTATGTTCTAGTCTGAACTAGGCCTGACTGTGCTGTTACAAAACCAACTAGCTTGGATGAGTGTAGTTGATCTGAGTGTTAACGTTAGAATCAAGATAGCATGCTAGGCACATGATTACGATTGGTTTGTTTTCTAAGATTTAACGTTACATAGCGTATCTGAATATTGGTAACTGTTAGCTAGCTAACGTTAGCTATGTGCACATTGGTGCAATGTCTAAATTGGTTTGAGCAAGTAAGAAGTTGGTCCACTAACGTTAGCTAACTAACTTCCAACTGCTGTTCTAAATGTATAACTAGTTATCGTTATTCAGGCAGGGTATTTAACGCGTTTTTGGTAGCTATCTTGGCATTTAACATTATTCGTACTTTAGCATTGTGACAACATCAGGAGTCGGTGTAACGTTAGCTTTGCAGTGTGTCCCAAAGTTAGACGTACTCAGTCGATTTGAACTTTTTCTGTTGAAAGCAATATCACATGGCCATGTACAAATACAGTAACATACATCCCAAGTTGTTAATCAAGGTTGTTGCTGTTACTTAGCTAGAAACAATGTGTTCGTTAACGTACAGTGGACAAACTTGTCAAAGGCTGAACGAAGCAGGCTGGCTAACGTTAACAGTAGTTATATACATTACCCAACGTGTTGCTAGCGACCTGCTGAACAACTTTAGCTAGCTAATTAACGCGAGCTCACTTGTTGAGCATGCTTGTTAGCAAGGTCAAGGGTGCATATTTTGTTAGCTAGCTACTTAATAATCATGGTTGCTGGGAGAAGTAAACAGAAACATCAAAGGACTTACCCAAAGTTTTGGAAATAACAAAAAAATAATCGCAGGTGACAGTTGTAAACTGGCTAGTCGACCAGTTCAGCTAGCGGTTGCCTAACTGAATTGACACTGCTATCTGCAGGTTATTCCTGTCTCTAAAAGTAAATATATATATATATATGCGTTTGCGGTACAACAAACAAATATTTACGTAACTCCTGGTTAAATCTTATCTAATGCATACTGAAAACGCGAAATTAACTTTGGTTGTCGGAATTAATTGTTTGTCTGCATAATCCATTTTGTTTGGGACATTGTACGCCCGTGGACAACAAAGTTCGCTCAACCTGAATTCAAAAAGCAAGGCATACGAGGCGGCTGTAATCTGATTGGACAAGAATGGGAAAGCCTGAACGGAAGCAGCACTGCGGGGCTTCTGATTGGCTCGTGGATTCAAACTACGATGCCCACTGACACTGCGGTGGACACGGGTTGACTTCGATGTTCCACACACACCTTTTCATCAGAGATTCTTCAAATTCCCCGCTTCTATTATGAATCCCAAAATAAACATGGGCAATTTGTAGTTAATTGAGATTTGGGACAATGGTCGTCTATATTACATACCTCTGCCTTTTTTCAAGCTACAATATTGTTGACCAAAATAATGAAGCTAGGTTTCCAGCAATAGGGCAGGCTACTACCAATAACCTACCAAATGCCAACTGTTACAGTGCTGTTAATAAGTATTGCATAAAGCTTCAAGTTCCTCACAGTACACATTGACAATCTGTAATGGTCCACCCACACAGACAGTGTGGTGAAGAAGGCGCAACAACGCCTCTTCAAACTCAGGAGGCTGAAGAAATTTGGCTCGGCCCCTAAAAACCTCACAAACTTTTACAGACGCACAATTGAGAGAATCCTGTCGGGCTGTATCGCCACCTGGTACAGCAACTCCACCATCCGCAACCGCAGGGCTCTCCAGAGGGTGGTGAGGTCTGCCCAACGCATCCCCAGGGGCACACTGCCTGCCCTCCCGACACCTGGAGCACCCAATGTCACAGGAAGGCCAAAAAGATAATCAAGGACATCAACCACCCCAGCCACGGCCTGTTCTCCCAGCTACCACCAGGAAGGAGAGGTCAATACATGTGCACCAAAGCTGGGACATAAAGACTGAAAAACAGCTTCTATCTCAAGGCCATCAGACTGTTAAATAGCCATCACTAGCCGGCTATCGCCTGGTTATTCACTGGACATTAGAAGATGCTGCCCTATATTCATAGACATGGAATCACTGGTCACTTTAATAGTGGGACACTAGCCACTTTAATAATGTTTACATACTGCTTTACTAATTTTATATTTATATACTGTATTCTATTCTACTGTATTTTAGTCAATGCCACTCTGACATTGCTCATCCTAATATTTATATATTTCTTAATTCCATTCTTTTACTTTTAGATTTGCATGTATTGTTGTGAATTGTTAGATACTACTGCACTGTTGGAGCTAGGAGCACAAGCATTTCGCTACACCTGCAATAACATCTGCTAAATATATTTTTGACCAATAACATTTGATTTGAGAAAGGTGCATTGTACATTCACAAGTGAGATAGGCTAGCACATAATTTATTCCTCTCCCCTGTTTCTAGGCTTACATGAAGAGGAGTGTGGAGCAACAAGACAGCGTCAACCTACGGTTTTCATTTCAGTCCCTCTCAGGCAAATCAACTTTCTCAGACTTGCACCCAGACAAGG
This sequence comes from Oncorhynchus tshawytscha, assembly GCF_018296145.1. NCBI lineage: Eukaryota > Metazoa > Chordata > Actinopteri > Salmoniformes > Salmonidae > Oncorhynchus > Oncorhynchus tshawytscha. The sequence goes on along the minus strand of NC_056433.1, from coordinate 60,654,153 downwards.
CTTCAAGACAAAATACCGATAGTACATGCCTACCTCTTTGAACTGGCCAAGATTCCCTGGTGTCATCACTGAGAGTTTGTTCCTGGGGCCGATGCTCATGATTAATTCCTCCCAGCAGGCCCTTCTGGCTGCGGTGCAGAGTTTGTCTTCACAGAGCCTCTGGAAACCTGCACCAAGCCTGGAGGACAAAGTGATGAGCGCAAGCAAGGCCCTTTCCTCCTTTTCCTTTTTTCCTGAAGTCCCAGCTTCTGTATGCCTGTCACATCTCCAGCTCTTTGTGTCAACTCCTCTCTCCACCTGTATTCCCATATGTAACTTGAAAGACATTGTACAACAAAGCCTTTCCTTGCCCTCCACCCCCCTGCCATTGTCATTCCCTGTACCACACTCAATTTCTACCGCAGTGATTGGCTGTGATGGACTAAATGTTCACATTGCAGTGATAAGTACCTTTATGAAAAGGTCCAGGACACTGCACAATAGTTTTTTTGGAACACTTTATTGAAGTGGAGCTAGTGCTAAGATATGCCCTAGTAGTGTATATGCCAATGGAAATTAAAAGATAGTGAAAGGCAATGCAAAACGAAATATACATCTATATGATACTCACCAGCAAGGAAATTCGGCCTACGAAGAAGATCACATCTTTTAAACTTTTAATCTAAAAATATGTTGCATAACAGTTAAGTAAAGAAATCTGTTGATGCACTTAGAGTAGCAGGTTTAGGTTAATGTTTTTGGTGAAAATGATTGATTCTGAGAGAAAGAATAGTTTTTAGACATCATTTTCAAGTGCTAGAAATAATGCTATTTTGATCATTTCTTTCATGCAACTGGTGCCAGAGACTAGATATCTTGAGCATTTAAAACTTCAGGTGCTTGTTTTTAAAATATAATTTCATCTCAGGAGAAGAAAGCAGATCAACATTTAGCACCAGTCACCAACTGAGGGAATTACAATTATGTACTGGGCTGGCTGTATTCTGCTACCTGAAACCCCATTGATTACTGACAAAAGAGCAGAAATAAATAATGGCTTTCAAGACACATGTATTTCATCATATACTTTACAGAAAAAATAATTTACACATCACTTAGATGGCATGGTTCATAAAAACAGTCACAGATTTATTCTGATTTCACCTTAAATAATGACATTTCATTTTAACACAGCCTTAAATCATCACAATTGAGTCAAAAACATGTCTAAAAAGGCAGCTAATTTGTGGGAATTCATTGCCTTTTGGCTGAATTTCATAACGTCTTAGATATTGTTTGCAAAGGTCCAGACCTCTTCTTCACATTCCATCACCAGGATTTACCACACTGCATCTAGAGTTTCCTCTGTCTTCAGTCCCTTTGAGAACATGCTGATAACTTTCAGCATCTTCCAATTCTTAAAACACCCCAAATTGTTAAAACACTGTTGAAATGTTCCCTGATGGTCATATTCAGAGAAGATCTAATCACATTGAGATGATGCGACAAGTTAATTGAATACTATGTTGTTATTGTGAAAAAATTGGTTCTCAATGACTAACCTGGATATAAAAGTCAAATAAATAAATACAAAAATGTTTGCAGTAGCAATACAGCTTTTTGAGGCTCTTTATATTACAAGATTGCTATACTGTGGCCGTAGACAATCTCAGGTATGTTATATAATATCTGGGGCATTCAACGCCATTCTATGGCTTAGAAACACTGATATTTATACAAAAGTCAGATGATAAACTGTTGAAGGATCATATGAGTCATATCACTGATGGCTCTTAGCTAGTTCCTAAATATGCATAATAGTAAAACATTATATATTGGGAACATAGCGTATAGCAATAAATATTCTGTACAGTAAAATTTGAATATTTTCATTACAATCATAGTGCATTGTTAGAATAAGTTCAATGCTTGTAATCATAATCAACCATAAGATGCTATTTCATGGGTGAATTCACTACATTCCAACCAGGACATACAGTAGATTTGAGATGAATCCAATGGGGAGGCACAAGCCAGAATCTGAAAGAAGATGGCATGAATACTTATATAATGATCAGATGGGAATTGAGATTTATAGAATAGTTATACACAGATTTTACATGAGTGAAAAAAAAGAAATATATAACATGTATGTACATAAGATGAAGTAAAGAGCTATTTATTTTGTTCAGGGAATAGAATAATATCTCTTGCAAAATGAGAAATCCCTCAGTTATTTATAAAACAACTGAACGGGCAAGGAATTCAGCAGGACGAAACAAAGTTTGAAGAAATTTAAACTTTAAGGATTTTTAAAAGGTAAGAATACAATCAAGCTTGTCTCCAATTAAGTCTATAGATCAAACACATTCCCTCGATGGAAAGATCTCCAGTTTCCATGGTGGTACTTCCTGGCCCACTGTGTTCAGGATGACCCTCCTCACAAAAGGTTACCTGGGGTGTATTCATTATGCCTATTCTGTTGCAAAACGTTTTCCAACAAAAACGAAAGTTTCTATTGGACAAATTCAGGAAATTCTCTACCCATTTCATTCTGTTTCTTTCTGTTTGGTTCTTAAGCAGTAAACAGTTTCCGTTGAAAGACATAATGAATACACCCTTGATTAGGCCACAGGAGGGAGTGTGGTGTGCATCAAAGGCACGTCAGAATATCTTTGAGAGCACGAATCAAGTACAGGGTTTGACACATGGCAAAATGGTGGTAAAAGTTATTTTCTTTAATCTCAGTAGCTGAGCCGAGCAAAAGTCTTATTTTCAGTGTAGCATAGCAACAACAGAGGGCACCTACACCACTATTGACTTGACTTCAGACTTGCTTTTTCTCTGTCTGAGCACAGCAGCTGAAATTGCTCCCCCACTTTGAAGCTTGACCAAGTTGAGCTAACAGCATGTTCCAGAAGTTCATGGCCAAATGGTCCATCATGCTTATCTACTTTCCTGAGATACATCTCCCCACGTACTGGTTTCATTGTCCTCTGAGTCAGACAGAGCTGCTGTGCACATGTCACTGAAGATATCTGGAATGTAAAAAAAAAAAAAAGAAGAGTTAAAGATGCAAACTCACATACATGGGAGTTAGGATCTAACATTATGGAAGCCAAGCAACAGGCGTGAAGGGAGTGGTGATTCTTAAGATTCAAACATCACCATCAGTCTTTTTAGAGAGGGGTTGCATAGAATGGATACAATGACTGACCAAACAATGCAGTTTTAATAGCAGTGTAAAGAAGGACACGATGGTGAAACAATATTGATTAAGATCAATACCAGTGAAGAGTGCTTCTATTAAACTTTATAGTAGTACAAACCAGTATGCTGCTGGAATGTGGCTTATAAATGGTTTCAAGTGGGGAAGCTCTGAGCAAAAATATGTCAACTGCCCAAGCAAAGAACGGAAGATGGCATTCCTCTCAGTGCAGACAAGAGCTTGAGAGAGCACTTGTTTAAAGGACAGAGCTCCAAGACAACAAGACAAGCAAGGCTGTGAACTGAACATTTCAAGGGAAGGCTGAGGTGAGGGAGGGAGGGAGGGGAGAGAGAGGAGAGAGAGATCATGCTGCAATGGATGACATCATGCTTTGCTTGTTCACCTCTCAGGCAAAAGCTTTACCGTTAGAGTCCACCCAAGCACGCACCCCGCCCAATCCCCCAGCACTGAATCAAACTACCGCTTTGAGCTAGGGTGAGTGTTTTCTTGCAATGCCAGGAATACCTCATAATTTTATAGTGGATGTGGATTAGTCAGAAATACCAGTAGTGTTACAGTATGAGTGACCTCCTTCTGCTGCTGTCTGAAGTACACTGGGCGGTACCAGACCTGTCTTCTGAGTAATAAGATTCTTGACTAGCCTAAAACATGAAAGAGAATGTAGGCTTTAATGGAAAGGCTGGTGTAGGGCCTTATGCTGGAATAGAAGTGATCAGAGAGTGACTAGGTGTTGGATTACTGCCACTGGCAGTGGGGAGAGCTGACGGGGCCCTGGGAGTGTACAATCTCACGTATTTATAGGCATAGTATTTGATCAGGAGTTCTCTCTATGATCTTGTCTACGAACTGTCAAGTCCAAAGTTTCAGATTTTGACACCCTGCTTCGTGTGATGGAAAGCTTGTGTATTCATTGGTTATGCTGCTGCTTCCGACAGTTGATTCTGTCCAAAGCCTCTGTACTGCTTCATATATGCATTCAAATCCTCCCAGCATTCTGTCTCTACACTCTGCAGCTCTGCCTAGCAGAACAAGCACTCTCTGGCCTTGTCCTGATGCAAACCACCCACATGAAGGGACTTAAAAGGTGCACTGGCCCCATTTCTCATGTATTTAGTATTTATTAGGATCCCCCATCAGCTACAGGATTAAAACAATTACATCACAACAATAAAACAGCCTATATCATAAATAAAACAATACATAATGTTGCATTATTACTCTATTATTAGAAATGTACAATATAAAATATAACATTTTACAGTGTGTGTGCATATGCGTGTTTGTGTGTCTCTCTTCAAAGTATGCGTCATAAGGTGCTGTTTTATCAGGTTTTTTTTTTAAATCAGATTTTACTGCTCGCTTAAGTTACTTGATGTGGAAGAGAGTTCCATGTAGTCATAGTACTGTGCCTTTCCCAGAGTCTGTTCTGGACTTTGGGACTGAAGAGACCCCACTTGGGAGGTCTTGTGGGGTATGTATGGGGGTCTGAGCTGTGTGTTAGCTGTTTGAACAGACAATTTGGTGCTTTCAACATGCCACTACCTCTCACAAAGACAAGTAGTGATGCAGTCAATCTTTCCTCTACTTTGAACCAGGAGAGATTGACAAGCATGTTATTGATATTAGCCCTCTGTGTACATTTAAGGGCCAGCTGTGCTGCTCTGTTCAGGGCAAACTGTAATTTGCCTATGTCTTTTTTTGTGACACAACCATATAACTGGGTGATAGTCCAGGTGTGATAAAATTATGGCCTGTAGGACTTGTTTTGTTGCTTGTGATGTCAAGAAAGCAGAGCTTTACAGACAGACCTGTCCCAATCTTAGCTACCTTGCATCAATATGTTCTGACCATGTCAGTTTACAATCTTGGGTTACACCTAGCAGTTCGGTCTTCTCAACTTGCTCAATTGACACATTATTCACTACAAGATTTAGCGAATCATTTGTCCTAAATTCAATGCTTTTAGTTTTGGATATATTAAGGATTAGCTTATTACTAGCCACCCATTCTAAAACTGACTGCAGCTCTTTAATTGTTGCAGTGATTTCACTTGCTGCGGTAGCTGGCATGTATAATGTTGAGTCATCAGCATAAATAGACACACGGGCTTTACTCAAGACTAGTGGTAGGTCATTAGTAAAAATAGAAAAAAGTAAGGGTCCAAGCAAGACCACTACCTTGTGGTATCCCAACTCTACCTGGTTTACGTTAGAGGAGCTTCCATTAAAAAACACCCTCTGTGTTCTGTTAGATACTGTAGGTAACTCTCATTCCATGATATGGCAGAGGATGTTAAGCCATAACACATATGTTTTTTTCAGCAGCAGATTACGATCGATAATGTCAAAAGCTGCACTGAAGTCTAACAAACAGCTACCACAAAATTCTTAATACCAATTTCTTTCTGCCAATCATCAATAATTTGTGTCAGTGTTGAGTACGCTTCCCTATATGGGTGCTGAAAGTCAGTTGTTAATTTGTTTACTGTGAAATAGCATTGTACTGTATCTGGTCAAACAACTTCTTCCAAAAGTTTACTAAAGGTCAGTAGCAGGCTGATGGGTCAGCTGTTTGAGCCAGTAAAGGGTGCTTTGCTATTCTTGGGTAGAGGCATTACTTGTGCTTCCCTCAAGGCCTGAGGACACACACTGTCCTGTAGGTCTAGATTGAAGAGATGGAAAATAAGAGTGGTAATATAGTCTGTTACCATCCTCAGTAATTTTCCATCAAAGTTGTCAGTACCAGGTGGTTTGCCATTTTTGATAGACAGCAATAATTGTTACACCCTTTCCACACTCACTTTAAAGAATTCAAAATAACAATGCTTGTCTTTCATAATTTGGTCAATTATTAAAGGGTTCAGAGTTTGCTAATCTTGCCAATGAAAAAAGTAATTTCAAGTAGTTGGCAATATCAGAGGGTTTGTGATGAATAAGCCATCTGATTAAATGAAGGATGGAGCTGAGTTTGCCTTTTTGACAAAAATGTAATTTAAGCTGCTCCAAGGCTTTTTAATCATCCTTTATATCTTTTATCTTTGTTTCGTAGTACAACTTCTTCTTCTTTTTGTTTAGTTTACTCGTATGATTTCTCAATTTGCCAATCGGCTTTGGAGCCAGACTTTCGCCTCGTCCCTCTCAACCATAAAATGTTTTAATTCCTCATCAGTCCACTGGGTGCATGCTTATCAGTAAATTGAAGAAGCAATTTCATAAATGTGTAAATTCTGGCATCTGGTTGCTCCTCAATACACACAGACCAGCAAATATTCTTTACATCTTCAACATAGGAATCACTACAAAACCTCTCGTATAAACTATTTTAGGCCCAGTCTTTGAAACTGGTTTTTCTAGATATGGCTACTATGATCACTACATCCGAAGGGTGTGGATACTGCTTTCGAGCATATTTCTACAGCATTAGTAAAGATGTGATCAATACACGTGGAAGATTTCATTCATATATACCCTGGTAGGTTGAATAATAACCTGAACCAGATCGCAGGCACTGGTTACAGTCTGAAGCTTTTTCTTGAGTGGACAGCTTGAAGAAAATGAGTCAATATTTAGGTCACCCAGAAAATATACCTCTCTGTTGATATCATATACACTCTCTGTTGATATCACATACACTATCAAGCACTTCACACATTATCAATACTGACTGTTAGCACTCAGTGGTGTATAGCAATTTTCCACAAGAATAGGCTTTAGTTGAAGCGGGTGAACCTGAAGCCATAATACTTCAACAGCATGACATGAGATCCTCTGTAAGCTCTACAGGAATATGACTCATTGTATACAGTAACACCTCCCCCATTAGCATTCCTGTCTTTTCTGTAGATGTTATAACCATGTATTGCTACCATTGTGTCAAATTAATTATCCAAGTGAGTTTCAGCGATAGCAAGGAAATGAATGTTATCTGATGTTAGTAAGTTATTGATTTCATGAACCTTGTTTCTCAGGCTACATATGTTATTGTGGGCAATTTTTGCCCTTTTCTGGGTTGCTTATTTGCGCTGATAGTGCAAGGTGAACTGCTCCCAATGGGCTTCCTACTAGGGTCAATTATCTCAGTGCTAACAGTGTAATTCAGGTTTATAGGCACATGATTACTGATGACAAAAGCTGTCAGATTGACATAGGTATTCAGGGGAGTGAGAGAGACATAAATTAAGTTACATTGACCGTACTACCATTTCTACAGGAGGTGATTTGCTTTCCATGTCCTCTGTTGTTGATTACCACAGAGAGGACTGGAGCATTAATACACCCTGGCTGTCAGTCTCTAAAACAGTTTGCAATGTTGCTGGAGATAATCTTGGAACCCCTGCGGTTAGGGTGAATCCTCTCTCTTTTACAGAGTGCTGGTTGCTCCCACAGGAAATCAAAATGGTCACAAAAGGAGACATTCTTGTTCTTGCAAAGTTCCTGTTGACAGCATTTGTAAATAAGCTGTCAACAGTGAGTAGGCTGGGGACGTACTCAAGCCTACGTGTGGATGCTAGGTGTGAAGCTGACACCTTATCCGTGGCATGGACAGACAGGTGCACCCGCTCCTGGGAGCACTGTGCTAACATCAATGCAAATGGTGGACCAGATTTCAGTTAGTCAGAACTATCATACACAAAGAGAGTTGTGCAGAGTTTTAAAAACTTCTGTACAGTACATGTTGACTTCCATCTATGAAAAAAATAAATAATCTTAATTTAAATGACTGCTGAAAAGGAGAGGAGAGGGTTGTGTGAGACGTTTTAGTGCCAGAACCCAAAGATGCAAATGATGGAAGATGGTTTTAAAATATGAAATATGCATGAGGTGATGAAATATGAGCATATTCAAAGCATTTTTAAGTGCAGCTTTAATCTAATGGAGTATTAGTCACCCCAAAATGCACTGCGAAAGCTCGTGTGATACCACAATCCCTCTCTCATCCACCCTGGCTTGCAATGGATTCTGGAGGCTATTACTGTGAGAAGGTAATACCACTCCTCATAGTGGTGGGATGAATCGAACAGACGGATATATTATTCATTTAGGCATTGTGTTTTAATTTCCACTGTGATATACAGATCTACTCAACATTTATGCTTTAATATCCTGAATGTCTCATTGAAATAATTTTACAATTAATTCATTTTTAACATAAAACTACACAGCAATAACTGTTAGTCCCAAGGGAACCCAGGAACAACATTGTTATTAGTTATACATTTTTACAAACACAGTTTTAAATCAGAGAAGAGATAGAGATGGGCAGTGTGTGAATACAGTGCAGGAACACTGACTAATATGATTGTGCTTTATCCTGTTGAGTTGGGTCCCTCTTACTACGGCAGGAGAATTGGTTTCTCTCTGGGACTCTCATAGTTTTCAATGGATAGAGAAGGTGGGTGCAACCATCACTCACCAGTGTCCATTCTCTGCCTCATCCAGGAACTGTACTAAATCTCCTGACTCCAGAGACAGGTCCTGCGCTGTCCTCGACTCGTACGTCAACTGGACACGGAAGCGATCATTGTCCCCCTAAGAGCAGGGAGAGAATGGAGGAGGAGGGTGATTTAGAGGAGATGCCCTATCCTTGTAGTTGTGGGTTGTCTTTGCATGTGATGGTGTGTAACTTGTGTGTGTGTCATGTGACGTGTGTCTGTCTCCACCCATCTATTCTATGTGTGTGTACAGCATGTCCATCTGTCAGTCTCATGTTGGACTCAGGGAGCATTATTCTCAGTGTGGTAGAGTTGTGAAGCAGGCCCTCCATTAAAACAGATCTCCGGCTCTCATACATCAGAAAGATTGTAATGGAAGGAGAAATCCGGAGGCTCTGGGGAGACCCACACTAGGCTATTTTGTCTTTTAAATGTCAAGTCGTCAGCCAGCGTTAACAAGATGGGTGATGGTGGGAAATAATTAAGCAGAGAGGATTTATTTCCTGGGTTTGAAAGGATTTAGGAGGAGCAACAAGATGGAGGGGATGAAGTTACCTGTCAGGATTTATTCAACATTACTTACATTTTTATTACTGGACTGGTCCTCACCATCTGAAGAGTTGGAGAGCTCCTCTGCACTCGAATGGATGGTTTCAAAGTCCTCTGTGTCCATTGAAGGCAAACACCGTTGGGTCCAGCCTGGAGAAAAAGAGCACACAGAAAGAAGAAAAGGTCCTGTTAACCCTTCAGTTGACTAGAATAAGTGAACACGTTCATTTTAAGACATGGCATTACACATCCACTGCTTTGCAAATGTACCCTTTACATATAAGCATTAAACATTCTGAAACATTTATTCTGACAGTCAAAGAAGGTATGAAGAAGTTGGAAATAAAAAAAATAAAAAAACACAATGCAAGAAACCAATCGAAAAGGTGTTACATACAACAAGACACTCAATGGCAAAAAAAGACAAAAAATGTTTAACCAAAACCAGCAAAATGAGAAAAGATAAATAGGTCATAGCGTGACTTTCCATCAGTAGATTACCTGGTTGAGAAGTGGACCTAGGCACAGCTGATTCAGTGCTTGTGGTGCCTTTGTGTCTGCTCGCAGCAGGGATAGCACTGCGTAATGTATCTGGGAGGAAATTAGCTCTTTACAGACCACTGGGATGCCATTTTACATCACATTGCAGGAAATTGATATACGCATTCAGAAATAAATTAAGGAGCCATCATCGCTCCACAGCCACACTGACTCATTACCAACAACATGGCACTGCTAATGTGAAGTCATGTTGTTCAGCACTTTTTGTGCCAAACTAATAGATATACCATGCATCACATTGAATCACAACGGAGCAGGCAAAACACACACCCACACATGAACACAGACACGCATGCAAGCACACATGCACGCGCACACACACACGTCACCTCACCAAAATGCAAAGCCGTCCCCATTAACAAAGACGGCTGAACATGCACAGATCCACAGCATACTGCTATAGCTATAGCTACCTTCATAACCGAATGGTGTTGGATCACTCTTTATCTCATGTCTTTTGGTCTTTTTAACATGAGTTGAAGGAGGACCTGTCAGGGGCAATGAATGCATGGTGGAACCGTTAGTGGAAAATTAGATCTATTGGGACAGTCAAGCAAAATCCATTTTATTGTACATTCTCAGTTTTCATTGCTCATAAATTATTGAAATACTTGATTATTAGGAAGAAGAAAGGAGGGAAATATTGGCAAAATTAAGTTATCATCTAAATTCCACAACAATTGCACATGCTTTGCAGCTCTGAATGTCACCCCACATTCCAAATGTCAGCTTATCAAAATTTACATTTGATTACTATGGTTTCTCAACAACAACAAAAATGTTCCTTTTTGTTTCATTTCTGAGAAAGACATCATCTCATCATTCATCATCTCATCAATATCATGAGATTCATAAATGGGTAGGACTTGTCAAGATGTTTTTTTCTTCTCATTACCTTAGCTGACTCCTACTATCTACATCTCTAGCTCTCTCTCCCTTCCCTCTCTCTCTCTCAAAGAGCCCCCTCACTAACTGGTCTGTGCCTGCTCTCAGACACTTTCAAAAGTTTGATGGCGATGGAAGGAGAGATAAAAAGAAAGCGAAAGACCCCAGGCAATCAGGTACCTTTTGTGCGTCTGGTGGCGGAGACACTGATAGAGGAGGCTAAAGAGAAGCGGCGCGTGACATCTGTCACCTTAGATGGAGGATCGGCTGTGAAAGGCAGGGCAGGGTTAGCAATTAGCTGGGCAGAAGAATATGAGGGAGGGAGAGAGGGATGGATGGCACAGGAAGGCACAGAGAAGCATTTTAATGGCAAGGCTAAATGAGCATATTGCTTTGAGGATTCCTGCCTTTTCTCTGGATTGACTTCTGATTTGATACAAGACTTGGTGATAACTGTCACTGTTGATTCCTCACTAAACACTGTCCAGCTTAAATGTATAGTGTGACATTTTAGCAATTAAGCCCTTTTTTCTACTTACCCAGAGTCAGATGACCTCATGGAGTGTATTTTTCTGTCTCTTCATGCAGTTTGAAGGAAGTAGAAGCATGCTAGCTGTTCCTTTAGACTTCCAGTCATTGCGTTAATGATAGTTAGCAATGGCTCCAGACCTTCAACTTCCTTCAAAACAGCACGCAGAGACTTAATTGCCAAAATGGCACGCTATCCCGTCAAGATTATTAATTTCTCTTAGTTGTATCAAATTAGTGAGTTCAAACAGGCAGGCGGTTGACTGTGGGACTGAGAAACATGCAATGAATGGAGGAGACACGAGGAAGTGCAGGAAGATGAAGACAAATCGTGGTCATTGCGGGCGGGTGGCGGCATCCTCACAGGCGCATATTAGAAACCAATTATTTTTTATATTTTTTATTTCACCTTTATTTAATCAGGTAGGCCAGTTGAGAACAAGTTCTCATTTACAACTGCGACCTGGCCAAGATAAAGCAATGTGCTACAAAAACAACAACACAGTTACACATGGAATAAACAAACATACAGTCAATAACACAATAGAAAAATCTGTATACAGTGTGAGCAGATGAAGTAAGGAGCAGTGGAGGTTCTAGACCATTTCGACTGGGGGGGCCAAACTGGGGCCAGTTGTACTGATAGGAGGGGCCAGTTACATTAGACGTTATTGTCGTCATATCGTTTTCTTCACTGCATTGCATTAGCAGGCAAAAGATCATGTTCCGCGTTGCCACTGTCTAATAAAGGATGTCAAAAAAAAGAACGACAGCAAAAATGAGATACACCACATTTAGGGGGGCCACAAGGGGTTCCAAAATTGTTGTCACAGGGGCACTGGCTCCCCCCCAGAACCGCTAGTGGTAAGGAGGTAAGGCAATACATAGGCCAATAGTGGCGAAGTAATTACAATTGAGCAATTTACACTGGAGTGATATATGTGCAGATGAGGATGTGCAAGTAGAAATACTGGTGTGCAAAAGAGCACAAAAACAATAACAAATATGGGGATAAAGTAGGTAGTTGGTTGGATGGGCTATTTACAGATGGGCTGTTTACAGCTGCAGTGATCGGTAAGCTGCTCTGACAGCTGATGCTTAAAGTTAGTGAGGGAAATATAAGTCTCCAACTTCAGTGATTTTTGCAATTCGTTCCAGTCATCGGCAGCAGAGAACTGGAAGGAAAGGCAGCCAAAGGAGGTGTTGGCTTTGGGGATGACCAGTGAAATATACCTGCTGGAGCACGAGCTACGAGTGGGTGTTGCTATAGTGACCAGTGAGCTGAGATAAGGCGGAGCTTTACCTAGCAAAGACTTATAGATGACCTGGAGCCAGTGGGTTCGGTGACGAATATGTAGCGAGGACCAGCCAACGAGAGCATACAGGTCGCAGTAGTGGGTAGTATATGGGTCTTTGGTGACAAAATGGATGGCACTGTGATAGACTGCATCCAATTTGCTGAGTAGAGTGTTGGAAGCTATTTTGTAAATGACATCGCCAAAGTCAAGGATCGGTAGGATAGTCAGTTTTACGAGGGTATGTTTGGCAGCATGAGTGAAGGAGGCTTTGTTAGGGAATAGGAAGCCAATTCTAGATTTAACTTTGGATTGGAGATGCTTAATATGAGTCTGGAAGGAGAGTTTACAGTCTGTCTAGCCAGACACCTAGGTATTTATAGTTGTCGACATATTCTAATTCGGAACCGTCCAGAGTAGGGATGCTAGTCGGGTGGGAGGGGTAGCGATCGGTTGAAGAGCATGCATTTCATTTTACTTTCATTTAAGAGCAATTGGAGGCCACGGAAGGAGTGTTGTATGGTGTTGAAGCTTGTTTGGAGGTTTGTTAACACAGAGTCCAAAGAAGGGCCAGATGTATACAGAATGGTGTCGTCTGCGTAGAGTTGGATCAAAGAATCACCCGCAGCAAGAGCGACATCATTGATATATACAGAGAAAAGAGTCGGCCCGAGAATTTAATCCTGTGGCGCCCCCATAGAAACTGCCAGAGGTTTCGACAACAGGCCCTCCGATTTGACACACTGAACTCTATCTGAGAAGTAGTTAGTGAACCAGGCGAGGCAGTCATTAGAGAAACCAAGGCTGTTGAGTCTGCCGATAAGAATGCGGTGATTGACAGAGTCAAAAGCATTGGCCAGTTCGATGAAGTCGGCTGCTCCTACTGTATTTTATCGATGGCGGTCATGATATCATTTAGGATGGGTGGGGTGGGGTATGGTAACAAGATGAAATCTATCGACAACTCAAGTTCACAGCGAGGCATTAACTCGGCGCGCCAATAAGTACAAAAACAACACCCCCTCAGTGTCCATTTCTCTTCAGCTAGCCTGCTCTGCATCAAGAATGGAGCCAACTACACAGTATTACATTATCACCATACAAATGATGACATATTATGTACAGTAATGTTATTGCCCACTTACAAACCACAAGACCCCTGTAAGAGCACCAAAGTGGTAAGTAAATAATAATAAAATAAACCTCTCCCTGTTCAATTGGTTTGTTTAACTAAAAGAAATCTAATGTTTGTTGTAAAATATAATCAGATCTAGCTAATCAGTATTGTTATTAAGGATGTATTCAGTGGAGAAGAACTTTGAATCAAACCATCCTCTTAAAAAAATGTTAATACACTTTTGAATGTCAAAAGCATTACAGGCTGACATTTACTAAGGCTACCTGTCTGCGAATTTAGCCTTCATGCATTTTCATTGCCTGGATGCCAAGGTTGTTCCATAGTCTTGAAAATGTGAAATCCCTTTGTTCTCGAGACATACTAGTATTTGGAAAATTCTAATCAAATCAAATGTTATCTGTCACATGCTTTGTAAACTACAGGTGTAGACTAAGGGTGAAATGCTTACTGACGGGTTCAACAATCCCCAACAATGCAGAGTTAAAAGATACAAAATAAAAAATAATTACAAGAAATAAATACACAGTGAATAACAATAACAAGAAAAATAACTATATAACTAATAACTATATACTATGGCTATATACAGTGAGTACCAGTACTGAGTCGATGTGCAGGGGTACGAGGTAATTGAGGTAGCTACGTACATACACTCAGTGAGTGACATGGCCGTGGTTCTCTAAAAAGCAGGAAGACATGCATCGAGGCTTTCAGTCAGTATTCGATCGAACGTTAGAATGGGAAAAATTTGCGACCTAAGCAGCTTTGATAGTGGTATCATCGTCAGTGCCAGGTGTGCCGGTTCCAGTATCTCAGGTACGGCCAGCCTCCTGAGCTTTTCACACAGGACAGTGTCTAGGGTTTACAGAGAAAAACAAAAAACATCCAGTGAGTGGAATTCCTGTGGGCGAAAACAGCTCGTTGATGAGAGGTCGAAGGAGAATGGCAAGAATTGTGCAAGCTAACAGGCGGTCCATAAACAAGCAAATAATGGCATGTGGTATGCAGAACGGCATTTCAGAACGCACAACTCGTCGGTCCTTGTCACGGATGGGCTATTGCAACAGATGACCACATAGGGTTCCACTCCTATCAGCTAAAAACAAGAAGAAGCAGCTCCAGTGGGCAGGCGATCACCAACACTGGACAATTGAGGAAGGGTCCGACAAATTCCAGTTCCTGTTGGGTCATGCTGATTTGATGTAAGCAGCATGAGTCTATGGCCCCATCCTGCTTGGTGTCAACAGTACAGGCTCGTGGCGGCGGTATAATAGTGTGGGGAATATTTTCCTGACACACGTTAGGTCCCTTGATACCAATTGAGCAATGTTTCCATTCCCCAAAGAATGCAGTCTGTTCCGGAGGCAAAGGAGGGTCCGACCCGGTACTAGATGGGTGTATGTAATAAACTGGCCACTGAGTATATATATAGGGATAAAGTGACTAGGCAACAGGAGAGATAATAGATTGATCTGTAGCAGCAGCGTATGTGGAGCAGGAGCATACGTGGTGTGTGTGTGTTATCGGTATGCATGTGTGTGCATATGTGTATGTGGGAGTATGTAATGTGTGCATGTGTGTGTTGGGTTGTCGGTGTAAGTATGTGTGAGTGTGTGGGTAGAGTCTAGTGTGTGTGCATAGTCAGTGCAAAAAAAGGGTAAATGCAGGTAGTCTGGGTAACCACTTGATTAGCTATTTAGCAATCTTGTTGAGCAGTCTCATGGCTTGGGGGTAGAAGCTGTTAAAGGTCCTGTTCGTTCCAGACTTGTTGCACTGGTACCACTTGCCGTGCGGTAGCAGAGAGGACAGTCTATGGCTTAGGTGGCTGGAGTTTGACAATTTTTTGTGCCTTCCTCTGACTCCGCCTGACATAATTTACATACACTAGTTTTCTGCTCTAAGCGAAAACACCAGTGTGTATTAGCAGCACTGCCTGCGGCACGAGGACATAGAGAGTAGCAGGCTAAGGATAATGGCTAACAAAGAGAATGAATGAGAGTAGGTGAAGTTGTATACAACACAATGAGTGGGACCTCTTCAAAGAGGGGATGAGGACAGGGTGGTGATAAGGACAGGTGAGCAGGTCAGTGGAGATGTCATGGCTTCTTTACCTGAGGGAAGAGACCTTCTATTGGAGAGGCCCTGCAAGGTGAAGCGCTTTCTAGCGAGAGCAGCATTGTGGTCAGGGTTATTAGTTGCAGAAGCCTCAGCTAGGGAGGGAAAGGGAGAGGAAAACGGTAAAGGAGAAAGCAGAAGCAGAGGGTAGAGAGAAAGCCTGAGGGACGACTTTGTAAGAGTAATGGATACCATGACAATCCTGGACATTATGGAGACCCCTATTCAACCACCCACACTTGAGTCCGCATGAAAACTGATTCAAAGATCAGGGGTAGATCAACCTAAACCTATTTCTGAAAATATATTCAAATTGTCACAAGTTTGAAGAGTGCTGTCAAGGTTGTAAAAAATTATGTTTGTAAGATTATGCTGGAGACAGATGGTCCTTAATGATGGCTTTATTCTAGATCTTTCTCATCTCCACTAAATGGGTCTCTCTCTGGTCCAATCACAATGCTGACAGAGCTCTGAGATGCATAATAAGTTTGCCATGGAATTTCCTGGAGACTTTCACCATATGGACAAACCTGATCCATGATTTACCCTTCTATGTTCCATCAACACAACCTGCATTAGGAAGAGAAGAGTCCTCCACAATCATGCTGGAACTGCAACGGTATAAGGATTTAGACACCTGCCAATGCCAAAACTAGAAGACAGTTTTACACTTTTTCAAAATGGACAGCTTGTCTTGGAGAGTGTGTGATTTCAAGGACACTTGAACTACCTGCCCTGGAGGACCGCTCAAAATGTCCATATTATCATGTACATAATTATCACCTTCTGATTGTGAGAACACAGAATAATCACAACTTCCAGGTTCATCTCTTCTCACACCTCTGTCAAAGCTGCCAAACAGAGAGATGTCAACGCAGCTGCTGCTTCTGTCCTCTGAGGTTACTCTGGCCTTCTGGAGATCTTGAGATTAGAAAATAAATCAGAGCTTTTGGACAACTATGAGAGAGAATAGCTGTGGCACTAGAGATTCTGGGTTCGAGTTCAGGCTTTGTTGCAGCCGGCCGCGACCGGGAGACCCATGGGGCGGCGCACAATTGGCCCAGTGTCGTCCGGGTTAGGGGAGAGTTTGGCCGGCAGGGATGTCCTTGTCCCATCGCGCACTAGCGACTCCTGTGGCGGGCCAGGCGCAGTGCACACTGACGCCTCGCCAGGTGTATGGTGTTTCCTCCGACACATTGGTGTGGCTGGCTTCCAGGTTAAGCGGGCGTTGTGTCAAGAAGCAGTGCGGCTTGGCTGTGTTGTATTTCGGAGGATGCACGACTCTCGACCTTTGCCTCTTCCGAGTTGCAGTGATGAGACAATTGGATACCACGAAATTGGGGAGAAAAGCAAGGGTGGAAAAATGTTTAAAAAAATAAAGAATGGGAAAGCCTTTCATCAGACTATCTGAGCGTGGTATATATCGTACCGTTGGCAGAATCTAACAGCTAGTCAGACTAACCCCAGACGACTGGGGAGGTATAGTGGGAGGTGTACTAGTGGGACTACAGTATTTGGGGTCATGACCTCTGGAATGGGTCCTTCTGACCCAAAAGGAAACAGTCCCAATCAGGGAAATGGTTGGCATCAGTTACATATGGGTCAAAACTAAAAAGACCCACCAGACCACAGTTCAAAACTTATTGTAGTCAAAACCGTACTGTACTGCGGTTGTGTAACTGCATGAATAATGTAGACATTTTAGTATAAGGTTGGTACTGAAAAACACCTTTGCTCAACCAGCTTCTGTAATATTCCTTTCCCACAGAGGAGAATGGGAGAGATTTCATAGATTTTCTCTGTGACTGTGGTGGGGGGTAGTAAAGGGCCTCATGCACCCAGGACTAAGCACCTGTCGGATCCACTTACTTCTAGAGCCAGGGACGTCCAGCCACTGACCACATCCAGAGTCAAAGAGCAACTCTCCTCTTCTAACCACCACCACCCGCTCCCTGGAAGAATACCATTAGCCCAGCTCCCTCGCACTGTGATGCAGCAGCGCTCTGCTGCCGGGCTCTACACAGCGTGAAATCTTACCCATTACCTCATCCTCATCTGCCAGTATAGTGTATGTAGTGAGCGATCAGAGGGAAGTGGTGGTGAGGGGTTGGCTTGGGCTGATGCCGAGACAGAAAGAGTTGGAGCCAGTAATAGTTAGAGCCCAGATAAAACATCCCAGCTAATTGTGCCATCAGTGTGGTGTCTTTCATAATGCCATTATGGGATGATTTGTACATGGAAGTTGCTGCCTTTTGTTTCCAGTCAGCGGAGCTGAGTGGATGCTGGTTTGGCAGGGCCGGGAGCCTGGTGGCGCTGGCTGCGGCTGTGTGACATCTCACCTCGTTTCTGTCTCATGTTGGGGCTGGGGTTGCTCCTCCTGAAGCCTGTCTCCGGGCTAGACGAGTCCGACTGCCTCAGGGCCATTTTGCGCATGTTTCTGAGTGGAGGAGAGGAGAGATATAGGACAGTCAATCACACGCTGTAGAAGCGTTACATTCACCATCCTTGAGAGCATCTGTGCGGTGCCGCCATTCAATCACACGACATGATGAAAACGTTGAGAGACGGAGTACTCTACCTCATGGGAGCATGATACACATTCTCAGTGATCTTCTGATGGAGTTGACTAGCCTCTGTGAATGGAGAAAAGAAAATGCCATTGGAATAGAACAGAATAGATTTACTTTCAATGGAATGACAGGGATATTAGTTTAGGTTAAATTGACATAAAAGGTCAGTGAGGTGAATTTATTGGGTGAGATCTTAGGTATGCAAGTGTGTGTGTGTGTGTGTGTGTGTGTGTGTGTGTGTGTGTGTGTGTGTGTGTGCGCACATGTGTTTGTTGTTTGGTGTTTGCATGATTGTGCATGTCACACTGTGTGTAGGACTGTGTGAGAAACCTGCAGTCAAAAGCAGGCTGATAAGCCTATGTGTTTCAATGCCATGCGATAAAACAGGAGAAATCCCAGGAGTCACATAAGCCACAGGAGAGTCCGTGGACCAAAACATCGCAGTCAGACCTGAAGCCATAGACCAAAACAGTGGTGCAGACAGAATGGAAGCCACAAATCCGTGTCTTTAAAGGCACAGTGCAGTCAAAAATGTGATTATCCTGTGTTTTATATACATTTCCACACTACGAGGTTGGAATAATGCTGTGAAATTGTGAAAATTATGATAATGCCCTTTTAGTGTAAGAGCTGTTTGAAAAGGCCGCCTGGAATTTCAGTCTCTTCTGGTGGGATGGAGTTTTGGCCTGCCTGGTGACATCACCAAGGCAGGCAGTACATTATTTAATAGACCAATAAGAAAAATAGTTCCAAAACTCTCTGCCAATAATAGTTCATTTTCAGTATTCCCCTCCCCACTCAGACCACTCACAGACAGTCCTATCAAAATTCTTGCTTGCGAAATTGTTCTTTGCTAAGAAGCTATTTTTGTTTATTTTTGACAAGTTTTATTGGAAAGAAAAATCACAGTAATGTACTTAATCGTTACCCAGAAATGATTTGATATTGAAAGAAAAATGGCTGCATTGGACCTTTAACAGGAGGACAGGACAGTTAACTGCCAAGGCCCAGGGGAGTCATCAAATCAAACAGCTGCAGCCGGTATCCTCAGTACAAGCCACTGCTGGAGCTGGATGGTCTGTATACTGGCCTTGTCCTGCTATTACACAAACCCCACATCGCCAAGCTTTTTAATACCTCACACAGTGGCTTATCTTGTGTGCCGCTCTTTTCTGCTACGTGCTGCCCTCCCCCCGCTCGCCAGCCGAGACAGGCGTAAATCACCTCCAACCCTCCAGCAGGCCAGAGCATCTTTCTCTCACTCTGCTTCATATGAGGGCTGCTATGTCATTACTCAGTCCCCTCACACACACACATCCTCTCTCTCTCATACACACAGCTTGTCAGTCCAGCCGAGTGTAGACAGAGCAGAGGGTCGTTTTCCTGACTGTCAGGAGCTTCAGAGCGGAACAGTCGGCGATTGATGCATACTGCTGGAGGGTGGTGGAGGGAGAGGAGTGTGTGTGTGTGTGTGAGTATGTGTATGTGAGTGAGTGGACTGTACCGTCAGGGTCAGGTATGTGTTCACAAACAGTTGTCCACCTCCCTCCCCTACCTCTAAATCAGCTCTCCTCCAACACTGAATAACAACCCCCCCTTCCCACTGCTTAACATTCACATCAGCATTCTGAGAGGGTTCAGGGCTGTGTTCAGATGTCTAGTGCTGTATGAGAGAGATGGTGGTTTGAATATGCCTAGAGAAAACCCCCACACACTGTATACCTCTGCAAGCTTCGAGCTGGCCCGTCAGAACTTTTCGGATCTCTGACACCCACATGTTCTTCACATCCATGGAGGGAGCCTGTGGAGACACAAACACACAGTTATACACACATATATATATAAACACCCTGAGGTTTCACTCTACAGCCTGTCTCACACCAGACAATGGATGTTTCTGTGAGAACGATGTCTGTGGGTGGCTACTCTTCATAGGGCAACACTGCCACCCAGTGGTCAAAGGGTTTGGTTTCATCAGACCAGAGAATCTTGTTTCTCATGGTCAGAGTCCTTTAGGTGCCTTTTGGCAAACTCCAAGTGGTCTGTCATGTGCCTTTTACTGAGGAGTGGCATCCATCTGGCCAATCTACCAAAAATGCCTGATTGGGGGAGTGCTGCATAGATGGTTGTCCTTCTGGAAGGTTCTCATCTCCAACAATTAACTCTGGATGTCTGTCAGAGTGACCATTGGGTTATTGGTCACCTCCCTGACCATGGCCCTTCTCCCCCAACTGCTCAGTTTGGCCGGGCAGCCAGCTCTAGGAAGAGTCTTGATGGTTCTAAACTTTTTCCATTTAAGAATGACGGAGGCCACTGTGTTCTTGGGGACCTTCAATGCTGCAGACATTTTTTGGTACCCTTACCAAGATCTGTGCCTCGTCACAATCCTGTCTCGGAGCTCTATGGACAATTCCTTCAACCTCATGGCATGGCTCGGACATGCACTGTCAAGTGTGGGATCTTATATAGACAGGTGTGTGCCTTTCCAAATCATGTCCAATCAATTGAATTTACCACAGTTGGACTCCAAGTAGTAGAAACATCAAGGATAATCAATGGAAACAGGATGCACCTAAGCTCAATTTATTTCGAGTCTAATAGCAAACGGTCTGAAAACTTATGTAAATAAGGTATCTGTTTTCTATTTTACAATACATTCGCAAAATGTTCAAAAACCTGTTTTCGCTTTGTCCTTATTGTGTGTAGATCGATGAGAATTTAATCTATTTTAGAATAAGGCTTTACGTAACAAAATGTGGAAAAAGGGAAAGAGTCTGAATACTTTCCAAATGCACTGTATGCTACTTAGTAAAGGATGTTGCTGAATCACCGTTTTATCAAGTTTATATAGTATGTATTTAGAATTCTTTAGACTATAACTGTTAATATCAAATGGGAACAATGGATATGTTTTGGAAGTTGTTGTTTTATACACAGAAACTATATGGACATGTACCTGAATAATATAGACTTCCTCTCTGCCGTTATACCAGACCTCAAACTTCTTAATGTCTCCTTTGACATTTTCTGTAATTCCCACGGCACTCATCTGAAACAAAGGCAAGGCTGTGGTTATTAAACAGGACGGCTTTATATTTTAGATTTACACCGCTGATTCACACTAGGATGCCCTTGTATTCTTCCAATGTGAACTGCTACAGCTTTTTCTTTACAAGCTGAAACGTGTCTTTTCACTTCTATTGAGCGATGAGTAGCACTATTCATTGAGTTGGTTACATGCACACTAGCCAGCGAGTGGGAGCAGAAAACAAGTTCAAAGGTTTCCTCAAGAAAACATGGTTGTTCCAGGATCCCAGTGATGAAAGGTTCCTGTCATCGTAGGGCCCTGTTTACTGCCTTGATTTTTCATGCGTCTAGATAAACTTGAATTGAAATATGGGGAGTGACAGTGAATACCAAGGTTCTCAGGGTTCTTATAGAGCCACTGTGAAGTTTCCATTTGAGGCGGAGGAACTTAGTGTAGTGGGCAGCATGGCCCTACAGGCAAGCAAATGGACTTTCAATTTCAGGTCAGAAATAGTTCTCCTACACAAAATGTGATGTTTGTATATACACACAGGTTGTTTGTCCAAAAAGAACTGACCCCACCAACCGACCTTACCTTTAGTGAGTGCTTGAAGCTATAGGAGGGGGATGGCTTCTCGTCCGTGGTCTCCTCCCGCTTCTTACAGAAGAGCAGCATCTTGTTGTAGAGGAACAGGTGCCTCTGCATGGGCTTGAAGCGAGCCAGGTCCTTCACCTTGCTGTGGCCCTTCTTGTGGTCCGTCCACACGTTGAACGAGCCCTGCATCAGAAGCTTCCCCAGCTCACTAAGGTTTCCCTGGGGGGTGAGAGAGACACAGAGGCCATCAGTCCCACACCCACACAGTACACCCTCTATACATCTATACAGCCTAGCTATGACAGTCTCTCTCCGCCCGATTAGTCAAACTCATTTACGGCAGGGTTTCCTATAACTTTCCCACAGCCCAGCAGATCCACTCTAAGATAGGTATCAAACTGATTTTTCAAACCCTTAAACTCCAGCCCAGTCATACTGACCTCAAATCCTGTTATGGCGATCTGATGCATGGAGTCATTGACAGACTTGATGATGTCCAGCATGGTGGCCAGGGCCTCCTCCAACTCAGCAGTACCCTCCTGATTCTTACTGCATTTCAGCATCTCCTAGAAGGGGAACAGCGCCGGTAGGGACAAAGTGAAGTTGGATAAATAATGTATCTTTCAGTGTTTGGCTTAGTCCTACACTAACAACAGACCAAGTCTCAGAATGAAGTCTTTCCAACCACACAGGTTACTGCAAAGAAACCACTCTAAAACCAACAGCAACTTATACTATTCAATATCCATTCAGCGGTGTCTTTTCAGCAACATGGCTACAGGTACTGACCTATCTGTGTGGTTGGTTTTCCTGCAAGATATCAAGGTGCACTAGGCATGACAAATACATATACTTGAGACTTCCAATCAGATTAGGACTGAATGAAGTGTTCTGCATGTTCGTCCAAGGATCAAGTTTGAGTATAGTATCTGTTATCTGTGTGTTGATGTAGAAGGCTTGATTGTATGGTGCTAAGGTGAGAGATTTGACTGTGATAAACTTGCCTTGAGCATCAGCTGGTACTTGGTGATCCTCTGCACAGGCTTGAGTAAATATGCATCCAGGGAGAGTTTGTGGTCCAGCTTCTTCTGACACTCCTGCAGTAACAAACATCACAGAATGTTTCTAGTTGCAATCATGTTATAATTTCAGTCATCCAAATAGAAAATGTAAGTTTGTCCAATGACATGTTGCTTAATTGCAAACTGACACCATTATATAGTGGAATACTATATCATAACCATGTTAACACTGAGACACATAGGGAAGGGGAGTCACCTGGAAAAACAGGCCGTCACCACACTGTCTCCACAGTGCCTCTGATCGGGGCTTGTTCTGACAGTATTTCTCATAGATCTGCAGCTCTTCTTTCTGGAGAGAGACACACACAGAGACTTTGCACTGCAACACACCGTAACAACACAGTAACGGCCTTCAGTTTCCAAATGACATTAACACAAGGAACTCACCCTTTTCAAAAAGCAAGTCCCCACCAACTCTGGCCTCTCCATGCAATTTTCAAGCTCTTTGAAAAAAGTCCTGTGAACAAGAAGGAATAAGTGAACTCAATTACACATTTCCTGTTTGCACTTTACAAGGCACATAAACTATAACATTGGATACAATTGCATAGCAACTTCACATTCAGTTACATCAGATTGCCATTTCCTATGCTGGGAAGTAAAGCGGAAGTGTAGAGTAAAGATTGGGTTGGAAAATAATAGCTTGTGGGCAGAGTCTGTGCACTTCTGTTTGGAATGTCTGTGATGTTAGGAAAGCCGGAGATGCCGGTCGGCAATTTTTTTCCTCCTGATGGTTAAATGCAGGTAAAACTCCGGAACCTAGTTGTAGCAGGGACCTTAAGGGTTGCCTTATTTCCTGGAGTGAGTGAACTGAGCAGTCGGGCAAGTTTTAAAAAAACTGAAAACAAAAATGCAAGGAATTCCAGTACGCCAGCCTTAAACGGGACCATGTCTATGTTCCCTCAGCCCCATGTTGCAAACCAGGGGTCAGCAACCCAAATGAGAGGAAGAACATTATTCTCTCAATATCTAGTATTTTTTGGTGGTGCACGGAATGTGATAAGTATATTACATAGGGCGATTCCAAGACAACAGAATGATGCTGACTCTCAGATTCTTCAATTTAAAAAGCATGTTGAACAAAATCCAATGATTGCAAAGTTAAACAAACTATACAACTCTATACACAAGGACTACTTTTAATTCCAGCAGCCTAACATAGCTACAGGGCCTTCAGAAAGTATTCACACTGCTTGACTTTTTTCACATTTTGTTGGGTTAGAGCCTGAATCTAAAATGTATTAAAGTGAGATTGTGCCGCTGGCCTACACCCAATACCCCATAATGTCAAAGAGGAATTATGTTTATACAATGTTTTACAAATTCATTCAAAATGAAAAGCTGAAATGTCTTGAGTCAATATGTATTCAACCCCTCTGTTGTCTACAAGTCTACATTCTCACCCTGTGTGCAATATTAGTGTTTAACATGATTTTTTGAATGACTACCTCATCTCTGTGCCTAACACATACAATTATCTGTAAAGGTCCCTCAATCTAGCAGTGAATTTCAAACCCAGATTCAACCACAAAGACCAGGGAGGTTGTCCAATGCCTCACAAAGAATGGCACCTATTGGTAGATGGGTAAAAAAAAGACAACATTGAATATACATTTGAGCATTGTGAAGCTACTAATTACACATTGGATGGTGTATCAATACAACCAGTCATTACAAATATACAGGCATCCTTCCTAACTCGGTTGCCGGAGAGGAAGGAAACCGCTCAGTGATTTCACCATGAGGCCAATGGTGACTTTAAAACAGTTACAGAGTTGAATGCTGTGATATGAGAAAACTGAGGATGGTGCAACATTGTAGTTACTCCACAATACTAACTTAAATGACTAACTCAAAAGAAGGAAGCCTGTACCGAATAAAATATATTCCAAAACATGCATCATGTTCGCAACAAGGCACTAAAGTAAAACGGCTAAAAACGTGGTAAAGAAATTAACTTTCTCTCCTGAATATGAAGAGTTATGTATGGAGCTAATCCAACACATCACGGAATACCACTTTCCATATTTTCAAGCATAGTGATGTCTGCATCATGTTATGGATAAGCTTGTAATCGTTAAAGAATAAAATCCTAGAGGAAATCCTGGTTCAGTCTGCTTTCCACCAGACACTGGGATATGAATTCACCATTCAGCAGAACAATAACCTAAAACACAAGGTCAAATCTACACTGGAGTTGCTTACCAAAACGACAGGGAATGTTCCTGAATGGACGAGTTACAGTTTTGAATTAAATCTACTTGAAAATCTATGGCAAGACCTGAAAATTATTGTCTAACAATGATCAACAACAAATTTGACAGAATTTTAAAAATAATAAATGGGCAAATGTTGCACAATCCAGGTGTGGAAAGCTCTTAGAGACTTACCCAGAAATACTCACAGCTGTAATTGCTGCCAAAGGTGCTTCTACAAAGTATTGACTAAGTGGTGTGAAATATTTCTGTATTACATTTAATACATTTGCAAAAATGTCTAAAAACATATTTTATTTTTTGAATTCAGGCTGTAACACAACAAAATGTGGAAATCAGTCAAGGGGTATGAATGCTTTCTGAAGGCACTATACTGGGGCGTCACAAAAGCAGTATATTTTGTTTACCTGCTACACTGGAAGCGTAACTTTTGGTCAGGGCAAGCAGAGTGCAAGCCACTTTATCCTATTGATCTCACCGTATGTATTAACTGAAGAGGATGTGGGCGATGACACTACGGAAAGCTATTAATTTTCAATTGAAGAAGTGAAGTGGGCGGTGGGACCATAGGGCGATGCGATCATGGGCAAGGGACATTAACAGGGTGGGACCAAAATTGGGGAAAGCTGAACTTTATGCAAATACTCTGACATCGCGGCACAACTGACCAGTCTTTGCTCTCTATAGCTTCCAACCCCTACTGAATTGGCTGTTGACACCTAGCAGTACCTAGCATGCTTGCTAGCACCCACATAAGGATAAGGCTAGCGTGGTGAGACGGAATACAAGTGCTAGTTAATAGGTACTGTCAGGTGTGATCTGTGTGTCAAAAATCTTGAAAATAGAACAAAGAGCGTAATTTTAAGCTCTAGCAGTGCACTCATCTCTTGGAGCTGGTGCACTCACGCCAAGGTTTCATTGAAATGAATAGGAGCTTCTCACGCTCTGCAAAAGTTACACGTCCGATGTAGCAGGCTAGTAAAAAAATGTGTTTCATCAAGAGAACGACAAGTTATGGCATTTCTGCATGTAAACAACTGTTATCCCATCTTCGGGAAACCAAAGAAATACTGCTGACTGGCCGCTGGGAAGTGCCTTTCAGAACTTAAACAAGGTCCAATGCAGCCTTTTTTATCTCAATAGCAAAAAAATTCTGGGTAACAATTAAATATTGTTTCTCGTAACAGGTTCAGGAATGGCTGAAAAATCACAACATTTATCTAAAATTAACCGTAATAGCACTGTTGGAAGATTTGGAAAACCATTGTCAATCAATCAACAGTATAATAAAACACGTATCTTTAAATTACAATCTGTAGATAGTATGCGATTAGACAGGTTCAGAATTTATGTGAAACATCACAGCACAGTTGAAAAATATATGACATGGAAATCAGTAGAGGGCGGTTTACGGAGATAGGTGGGATGAACAGAGTAGCAGAGGGGTGAGTTTAAAAGCAGTGCAGTGTGGAGTGCGATTGAGATTGCGTCATCTGTGGATCTGTTGGGTCGGTATGGGAATTGAGTGCATCAAGGTTCTATGAGATGATGGTATTGTGAGCCATGACCAGCCTTTCAAAGCACTTCATAGCCACAGATGAGTGCTAAAGGCCGATAATAATTTAGCCAGGTTAAATTGGTGTTTTTGGGCACAGGGACAATGGTTGTCTGCTTGAATCATGTTGGTATTACAGACTGCGTCAGGGAGAGGTTGAAAATGTCAGTGAAGACACTTGCCAGCTGGTCAGCGTATTCTCTGAGTATGCGTCCTGGTAATCAGTTTGGCTCTGCGGCCTTGTGAATGTTAACCTGTTTAAAGGTTCTACTCACATAGGCTACAGAGAGCGTGACCACACAGTTGTCCGGAACAGCCGGTGCTCTCATGCATGGTTCAGTTTTGCTAGCCTCGAAGCACATAGACGGTATTTAGCTCATCTGGTAGGCTCACATAACTGGTCAGTTCGCAGCTGGGTTTCCCCTTTGTAATCCGTGATAGTTTGCAAGCCCTGCCACATCCAACAAGTGTCAGTGCCGGTGTAATAGGATTCAATCTTGACGCTTTGCCTGTTTGATGATTCATTGGAGGGTGTAGTGGTATTTCTTACAAGTGTCTGGATTAGTGTCCCACTCTTTGAAAGTGGCAACTTCTTAGCAAAGAGCAATTTCTCAAGCAAGAATTTTGCTAGGACTGCCTTGGAATGGTCAGAGTGGGAAAAAAATAGCTGTTATTTGCAGAGAGGTTTAGAACTCTCTTTTTATTGGTTTATTAATTCATTTACTGTGTGGTGATGATACCAAGCAGGCCAAAACTCCATCCCACCAAAACAGGAAGAAATTTCAGTCAGTCTTACACTAAAAGGATATTAACATAATTTTCACAATTGCACAGTATTATGTATTATTCCAACATCATAGTGTGGAAATATATATCTAAACACAGAAAAATCTTGTTTTTCACTGCACTGGACCTTTAAAGTCGATCTCTGTGTGAGTTATGACAGTGATTAAGAAGTTGCAGAATGTTTTTTGGGGGGCTGCGATGAGAAAAAAAGTTTTTCTAAATAAATTGGCTTCGGCTATAAATACATAACGTGACCACTTTGTTTTCTCTGGCCAGATGGGACAGTTATTTCTTACACTACGTTTCTAGTATTATTACCTATAGCCAAAAATAACTCTGGGATATTAGATCTCACCAGAAATTCAACTTCCCTGAACTGGACACTTTCTTTGAACATCCCAAGGCAGTTGGCAGCCCAACTCATCCCGTTGCAACACAAAAACGTCAACTCCGGAGAAGTGGGGTTCTAGTCAGACAGGTGAAGAGCAAACCATCCAATGCTAACGTGTATATTACAGGCAGACCACAGCGCTCTCGTCGCGTGTGCAGCAAAATAAATGTAGAAATCTATGTAATTCAATTATTGCACCCACATTGCTCGCGCGCGCCAACAAGCATCTGCGTTGCCAAGGGCTGAAATCGGTTCCATTTCTGATGCAGATCGCGCTGCAAGTCCTGCCTCTCCCATCTCCTCATTGGTTTATAGATGGAGGTACCCACGTGCCAGCTCCTCATTGGTTATACCCACGTGGGTGACTGAAATACGAACGAGGTCAGTGGCGTTAATGCACCTAATTTATGAAAGTTGCCAATCGCAACATAAAGTCAAAAGAAGAAAAGGCCTGGAAGGAAGAGAGATGACCTTTTTACGTGTGGATTAATTGGCGGAGTAGAGGACCTTGTGCATTTCAGGTAAAATAACAACTCAATGTATATTATCCCAGGACAAATTAACTAGCAACAGCAAGTTAGCTAAATAGGACAAACTAGCTAGAAAGTGCAAGGAAACTAGCTAAAGTGCCATAAATGTTTAATGCTTTTCGACCTGTTACCAAATCGATTTAATTGGATCAAAGTTTTTTTGATATTTTAATCTGCGTATCTTGATCGCATTTTGTGTGGGGGGACAAAATACATGTATGCACGATGGCGCACGATGGCGCACGATGGCGCACGATGGCGCACGATGGCAGCCGATTTGGGTTCCGTGTTACTCTCTAACGTTCAGGAAAATAAAATAGACAAGCTCAGGGTGAGGATCTCCTTCCAGAGAGACTGTAACATACTCGGTTTTACAGATTCATGGCTCTCTCCGGATATAATGTCCACATCCATACAGCCAGCGGGGTTCTGCTTACATCGTGCGAACAGGAAGCAGGAATTCTCCAGGAAACACAGAGTTTTAGGGGTATGTCTCATGATTAACAACTCATGGTGTGATTGTGGTAACATACAGGAACTCAAGTAATTTTGTTCTCCCAATCTGGAATACTTCACAATCAAATGCTGACTGCATTACATCTCAAGATAATTTTCCTTAGTTATTGTCACTGCTGTTTCGATCCCGCGGACTAGGAAATGTTCCAGGTCGCATCAATGAATAGTATACGCTGACTCAGTAACTGGGTTCATCAGGAATTACATGTTGTTCCTATGGTGATGATTAGAACTTACCCAAACCAAAAGCCATGGATAGATGGCAGCGTAATGCAATTATATTTTTGTCAAAATGACTAAGACTAGACTAAATCTAAAAAGCGTGCCTAAAAGAACAATGCTTCACACCGACAGCATGGTAAAGAAGGCTCAACAGTGCCTCTTCAACCTCATGAGGCTGAATACATTTGTCTTTGTCCCTAAGATCTTCACAAACTTCTACAGATGCACCATCAAGAGCATTCTGTCGGGCTGCCTCACCACCTGGTATGGCAACTGCACTGCCCGCAACCGTAGAGCTCTCCAGAGGGTGATGCGGTCAACGTAGTCTCGCTTTGTCATTCCTTCAACATCCCATTGTTGTCACACCTCCCTTGGAGGTCTAGAGAATTTTGCATCGCAATGGGGGTGTGAATGGTCTGCTGGCTCCCAGCTGCAAGATTTTTATTGGTTATTACATTTCAAGAACCCTCCCCCACAAGGCCATTGAAGGGGGTGTGACATGTTATGTTCATCACTGTTTTCTGACCAGGTAGGCCATATTATGTAGAAAGTTGTTCCATATGCTAGCTAGTTTGCAACATTTCAAAAGATGTAAGAAAAGACAGAGAAAATGTAATTCTGCTTGGACAGAAGTCTGATCTATACAAAACAAATCAAGTCGATGAAGGCATTACAACACCTCTGCTTGATCACTCTGCAAAGAAAAGAGACGTTTTGGTCTGTCTACCTACGAGCTATGGTAAAAGTTTAGTGTGTCAAGTGTAGCCGACAGTCCGCGATTTATTGAAATTGAAAGTAGAGAAATCAATGGTAATAGTAGTTTATCCTCTGATGTCAACACGCGTGTCAAAGTGAGATGGAGGATGAGAAAATTGCCAAGGGTGAATACACGATTGTCTTGGTTCCAGCTTTGATGTACCTTTACTGACCTTGCCTTCTGGATGATAGCGGGGTGAACAGACCGTGGCTTGGGTTGTTGATGTCCTTGATGATATTTTTGGCCTTTCTGTGACATCTGGTGCTGTACGTGTCCTGGAGGGCAGGTAGTTTGCCCCCAGTAATGCATTAGTCAGACCACACTACCCTCTGGAGAGCGCTACAGTTGTGGGCAGTGCAGTTGTCGTACCAGGTGGTGATACAGTCCGACAGGATGCTCTCAAATGGTGCATTTGTAAAGGATCTTAGTGGCCAGGACAAAGTTCTTCAGCCTTCTGAGGTTGAAGAGGCACTGTTGCGCCTTCTTCACCACACCAGCTGTGTGGGTGGATCATTTCAGATTATCAGTGGTGTACAGCGAGGAACTTGAAGCTTTTCAACTTCTCCACTGCAGCACCATCAATGTGGATGGATTATTTTCCTGGCACCACTCCACCAGGGCCCTCACCTCCTCCCTGTAGGCTGTCTCATCATTGTTGGTAATCAGGCCTAATACTGCACTGTCGACTGCAAACTTGATGATTGAGTTGGAGGCATGCGTGGCCATGCAGTCATGGGTGAACAGGGAGTACAGGAGGGGGCTGAGCACGCCCCCTTTTGGGGCCCCTGTGTTGAGGATAAGCGTAGTGGACATGTTGTTTCCAACCTACCCACCACCAGGGGGCAGCCCGTCAAGAAATCCAGGACCCAGTTGCACAGGGCAGGGTTCAGATCCATGGCCCGAGCTTAACGATGAGGTTGGAGAGTACTCTGGTGTTGAAGGCTGAGCTGTAGTCAATGAACAGCATTCTTACATATGTATTCATCTTGTCCATATGTGATAGGGCAGTGTGCAGTGCGATGGCGATTGCATCATCTGTGGATCTATTGGGGTGGCATGCAAATTGAAGTGGGTCTAGGGTGTCAGGTATGGTGGAGGTGATATGATCCTTAACTAGCCTCTCAAAGCACTTCATGATGACAGAAGTGTGAGCTACTTGTCATTTAGTTCAGTTACCTTTGCATTATTGAGTACAGGAACAATGGTAGACATCTTGAAGCAAGTGTGGTCAGCAGACTAGGATAAGGAGAGATTGAACATGTCCGTAAAACACTCCAGCCAGCTGGTCTGCACATGCTCGGTGGACCTTGTACTTGAGATGACACACACAGATGTTCATGGAAGTGTCTCTCTTTTACTGCACATCAGCCAAAGAGGGTAACCCTGACAAAAATCGACAACATTCTGAGAGCAATTCCCTTACTTTTATGAATTTCTGAATTTTTTTCTGCTTTGCCCATTGCTGACATGAGATAGACAGTAGGGCTATTGAATATCATTACTTTGGAGGGTTTTGGATATGATGAACACTTGCGTGATGATGATGATGATACATACAATTACAGAATATTTTCAGTTCAAATAATTACACAAATAAAAGCAACAAAGAACGTAATGTTATGAAAGTAAACATTTTTTGTGAGTCGACATTGTCATTGGTTTCAGTACAACGTCTTCTTTCTCTCTTACATTACTTCTTTAACGGTGACATTTAAGATCATTTCCATTCTAGAATCTCAGCACTACAGCTGAAATCAACTGTTTGTGACCTCAGTCTGCATACCAAATGAGCAGACAGTTTGTTCTTCTCACGGTTTAAGTTCAGTTTGTGGTTGCTGATCCACAACAGTAGTTCCTCATAGTACAATTTTTGCAACAGGCTTATTTGGAAGTTCTGGAACTTGGGTAGAACCTGCTAGTTGTCAAAGCAAACACCTTCTGATCAAGAAGCACACTTGCTCGACGAGAGTGCTTTCCAGAATCTTGCTTCAGCTCACTTGAGCAAATCGTTGCAAGAGGTGGTCTCAAATGGTCTTGCTGACTTTCTGTGCAATATCAAACTGGACATATGCCCCTTGACATTGGATGAGGTCTTTTGTGAGGCGCACATGGTATTTGCAGTTCTTACATCAAATACTTTGGTATTTCTCTGTGCCGATAACCTTGAAAACATATACCAATTATTTCCAAAGGACATCTACATATCTGTGATTTTGAACTAGAACAGTGACATTTAATAAAAGGAATAAAAGGAATAAGGTTTTAACATCTGAGACTGACATGCATTATGCAACACATTTGCAATGATACATTTTGGTGCCACATAAAAATGGGCTTTATCAGTTACTTAATTGTCAAGGAAAAATACAAACAATGTATAAATTATCTATGCTACAAATGTCACTATGAGCAACTGATTATATTATTCAATGTAGCCTACAAATGTGAGCCTGTAGGACTTGTGCAACACTGTTTTTAACCTATATGATAAGTCTACGAATAGTGTAATGAATAATACTGGGATAAAAAACAAACAATAGTACACCTGTAGCTGCATGGCCTATTGCATTGACAAACGTTATCTGTAAATAGCTACTGGATGTTGTTAGAAGGTAGAGCACTTTTAAGTACGCAGTGATCACTTTTGTTCTTGTCAGAACCGATGATGCACCAAAAACCCGTGCTTGTAGCGGTTGAATTCCCATATCTGGCGGCTGGTCCTCTGTCGCTGGGGTTGAGTCCCTGAATAGGTCTCGTCTCGCCGCACTCTTCGTATTTTCCTGAGCAGACACTCTTTTGGTACTTATGGAGGGTCGAGAGAGATCGAAAAGATGTGCTGCGGCTAACTATAGAACTTGCTCTTTCCGTCACAAAACAGACCATTCTTTCCACGTCATTGGCACTTCTTCATACGAGTAGAAGATTGCGACAGGAACCATATAATTTACTGCTTTTGAAAACCCACCACTCAGTGTGACAGGTCGCATTATCTATACTAAAGCCAGTGTGTAGTCCGGTCGCAATAAAGACGATTTACCTTGCAAAAGGTTGTTTTTTCCTGTTACAGTCGTACGGTTCACCACAAACAAGGCATACAG
This sequence comes from Oncorhynchus tshawytscha, assembly GCF_018296145.1. Classification (NCBI taxonomy): domain Eukaryota; kingdom Metazoa; phylum Chordata; class Actinopteri; order Salmoniformes; family Salmonidae; genus Oncorhynchus; species Oncorhynchus tshawytscha. Next base: position 60,621,098 of record NC_056433.1, on the reverse strand, counting down.
CAACATATTTTGATGGGGTTTTAATATGCAATTTCATGGACATACTCACACATTGTTGCATTTACGACACTAATCTAGTGAGCACCTTTGATGCTCTGCCCAAGCAAGGCATCTGATTGGTTTGACATGTTGCGTGGCGTCACTGATTTATACCTGGTTCCCACCCATTTCTAGCTGACTCTGTGCCACAGACTTCCTGTTTAGGGAAGTCTGGTTCTCAAAAAGGCTACGGGCAGCCCAACACATCATCAGAGCACATTGCTTGCCCTCCAGGATATCTACAGCACCCGGTGTCACAGGAAGGCCAAGAAAACCATCAAGGACCTCAGCGTCCCAAGTCTTGGCCTGTTCACCCTGCTACCATCAAAATGGCGGAGACAGTACAGGTGCATCAAAGCCGGAACTGAGAGACTGATTTTATTTTAATTTCACCTTTATTTAACTAGGCAAGTCAGTTAAGAACAAACAGCTTCTATCTCCAGACTGTCAGACTGTTAAACAGTCATCACTAGCCAGCTACCACCCGGTACTCTACCCTGCACCATAGAGACTGCTGCTCTATGTACATACTGTAGAGTCATTGAACACTGGTCACTTTAATCATGTTTACATACCGTTTTACCCACTTCATATGTACATAAAGAGAAAAAAAGACCGAATGCAAAAAAATATATAATAATTTTAAACAAAGGACATCAAGGACAACTAAAATCATAACAGCAATGCCTACTGTATATGTTTGTGTGCATGTCTGGCACGATTACATGTATGTTCTTGTATGCGTTTATTTGAATGAGAGTGTGTGTATATATGCATGTGTACAAACACCTGCACGGCATCAGCCTCAGGCAAACTGGCATTAGTTGTAAAAAGACTACCCGTCAGTGTTCTTCCCAACTATTTGCAATCTGTATGGCACAGTTGACAACATCCTGGTCCTCAAATGAATCTGGTAAACTTTCCTAGTTATGCTATTTTTATTCCTCTGACAGTTTTGATCATTTATATTGGGCAGACAGACCAGTTCCCTATCTCCTCCCGCTACCAGCTGCCTCCTCCATTTTGGGGGTAATGCTGTAATCAATTGGTTGTACTCTTGGATTGAGCAGACCTTCCTGTACAATTCTGATAACTCTACCATTCCAATTTACAATATAATTTAAGAACAAAATACCCTTTTCAAACATCTTTCCCATAAATACAGGTATTTTATCAACCAGCACATTTGAGTTCAGCCATAATATTTGTTCTTCTTTCAGGGGGATGAAATTTAAATTGTAGCCAGCTCTGCAATGCTTGTTTGAAAAATAGATATTTTGAAAAATATATAATTTTCAATTAATTGAAAATGAGACATGGCAATCTGCACAAAGGCAAAAAGGCCATGTTTAAACAATGGATGAGCTTTTCTTAGTAATCTACTTGAGAACCATTTAGGGTTCAAGTAAAACTTTTGAATAAGTGAAGCTTTTAGAGAGAGGTTTAGTGCTTTTATATTTAATAATCTCAACCCACCCAATTCATATTCATTATATAAACTCAGCAAAAAACATACTCTCACTGTCAACTGCTTTTATTTTCAGCAAACTTAACATGTGGAAATATTTGTATGAACATAACAAGATTCAACAACTGAGACTTAAACTGAACAAGTTCCACAGACATGTGACTAACAGAAATTGAATAATGTATCCCTGAACAAAGGGGGGTTCAAAATCAAAAGTAACACTCAGTAACTGATGTGGCCACCAGCTGCATTAAGTACTGCAGTGCAGGGTAATGGCCCTAGCCCTCACCCTCCGATCCAACAGGTCCCAGACGTGCTCAATGGGATTGAGATCCGGGCTCTTCGCTGGCCATGGCAGAACACTGACATTCCTGTCTTGCAGGAAATCACGAACAGGACGAGCAGTATGGCTGGTGGCATTGTCATGCTGGAGGGTCATGTCAGGATGAGCCTGCAGGAAGGGTACCACGAAGGAGGAGTATGTCTTCCCTGGAACGCACAGCGTTGAGATTGCCTGCAATGACCACAAGCTCAGTCCGATTGTGCTGTGACACACCACCCCAGACCCTCCACCTCAAAATTAATCCTGCTCCAGAGTACAGGCCTCAGTGTAACGCTCATTCCTTTGACGATAAACGCAAATCTGACCATCACCCCTGGTGAGACAAAACCGCGACTCGTCAGTGAAGAGCACATTTTGCCAGTCCTGCCTGGTCCAGCGACGGCGGGTTTGTGCCCATAGGCAACATTGTTGCCGGTGATGTCTGGTGAGGACCTGCCTTTCAACAGGCCTACAAGCCCTCAGTCCAGCCTCTCTCAGCCTATTGCGGACAGTCTGAGCACTGATGGAGGGATTGTGCATTCCTAATGTAACTCAGGCAGTTGTTGTTGCCATCCTGTACCTGTCCCGCAGGTGTGATGTTCGGATGTACCGATCCTGTGCAGGTGTTGTTACACGTGGTCTGCCACTGCGAGGACTATCAGCTGTCCATCCGGTCTCCCTGTAGCGCTGTCTTAGGAGTCTCACAGTACGGTCATTGCAGAGTCTGTAGAAAGGCCTCTTTAGTGTTCTACGTTTTCATAACTGTGACCTTAATTGCCTACCGTCTGTAAGCTGTTAGTGTCTAAATGAACATTCCAGAGGTGCATGTTCATTAATTGTTTATTGAACAAGCATGGGAAACAGTGTTTAAACCTTTTACAATGAAGATCTGTGAAATTATTTTGATTTTTACAAATAATCTTTGGAAGACAAGGTCCTGAAAAAGGGACGTTTCATTTTTTGCTGAGTTTAAGATAGGCACGTTTTGTCTGGTTTAGCGTCCCAGAGAAATCAAAATATTTTTTGCTCATATGATTTGAAAAACCGAGTCATCAGGAGTAGGATCCTACATAGTTAACATACCTGTACAATATGTTCTATCGAGAGCTTCCAGTAAAAAAGGGGTGAATAAACTGCCCAAACTTGTTCCATGTGAGTGCCTGCCACCAATGAAAGCATGGCAGTTAGCAATGGGAGACTAGGGAGAGGAACATGGTTCCCTCTCCCGATTGTTATCATTTTGCAGCAGGGATAGGGACCATGCCAATCCTTTTTCTTTTGATGTCACAGGCACATTTGTCTACTCGCTGGATATGGAAATGCAATTCAGAAAGAGACAGAGGAAATTTGCTTACCTGTTGTGAAATTCATATATTTCCGGGAGATTGCCAAAAAGCACATCTTTCTTGTTCTCCAGTGCTGTAGGGATTAGGTGGGAAAGCTCTGTGTTGTCCAGCTCGGCAGCATACCCCTGGACAGGAAAATTACATTCAAAGCCAATAAGTAAAACTATGACGCCTCTGTGATAATGTGAACCCAATAAAAGTCCTTCACATGGCTTTACACCTAACATCTGAATGAACATTACATGAACATAAATCAGGGACAGTTTGAGTAGCCTAATGGCTACTCATCTAAATTGACAAAGCAAGTACATTTTAAGTTCAACAAAAGTTCATACAGTATTCTGAAATGGCCAGACCTGATGCAACATTTGCAATGTCAGGCAATGTCAGGTTTTATGTTCCCTATGTGCAGTTAGCAGAGAAAGGAGAGCTTTCTCTACTGTCTCTAACGTTACTGCCACTAATTCACAACGTTTCACAGTCACGAGAGAGCCATTTAAAGTAACAAACACACCTCCATGATGCTCTGCAGCTCCTCGACGTACAGCCTCTCAGTTTCAATCAGCTCATTCATGATGTGTCTGGGGAGGAAAAATACAGGATCCGTCAATACACACCAATTACAGAGAAGCCCTTTAGTGGTATTTGTCAGTGCAGATACATTAATAAAACCCAGAATGGAGACTCCAATTGCCACTCATATCCTAAATGTTTTGTCAAAGTTCTCCAACCAAATAATCATCCTCATCAGGAGGTGGGTGTGCACTCAGTCGAAGGTGGAAAACACGGCCATCAAACAACCCAATGGAGGCTCCTTTAGATATAGAAGCACAGCACCCCAGACATGAGGTACATGGGGGGGAAACAAGGCCTAACAGAGGAGGTTGTTATAAAACCAAGGAGCTTGAGCAAAGCTAACATTTCCAGACTTTAATGGCCCCTTTAATGTGCACATGAGTTCTGAGGTCTAGATTTTTATGTGCCATCACGAGCCCATCGAGACACTGAGTGCTGTTTGATGTATGGGCACATTTTATAGGTCAATAAAGCTCTTCAAAGGCACCCGCCACTCTCACAGAGGCAGGCATCTGTCATATCATAGGTGACTGCCTTCCCAAGTCCCAACACAATAGGATATTTGCATATCCATTTTTGGATGTGGCAGCATCATGTGAATAAATATCATGGACAGAGATGCCTTCATTGAACCCCTGGGGGGAAAAAACATTCCATGAAGTCATGTGCCTAGCCTGTTATTGGTGCTCCTAAGTAAGACCATTTTTCTTGAATGCCCTAGTGGACAGTGTTTTTTTATTAATGATACTTATTTGGTCGTTCTCCCTCAAGTTGTTTACACTAGCTAAATGTATTTTGTGCCAAGAAGAAGATAAAATCACCCTCCAACCAAAAAGCAATGCTTTAACTATATAAAACAAAGAATGTATACATGTCATGTACTAAAATAACACATTGACAATGCCAGTTTGTCCTGATGTGACCTTCCGGAACACTGAATTACTTTTATTATGAAGAGTATGTACTACCGGATGCAATTCAGATGACAAATTCCAAGCTCTGGCATAGAATCCAGCTTCACTCCTGCTGGTTGGCCTCACTGATTTGATAATAACTTAGAGAAATCATAGACTGACTAAGCTGAGGCAGTCAGGGGGAGTAAAGGGGCTGGGCTTTCCCCCTCTAGCCCAGCAGTTTCCTCCCCCACTAGTCCAACTCTGCTCTCTCACTCTCTCACAGTCACACAGATGGAGAGACATATACAGACAGAGCAGCTCAGGCAGCAGCCCTGAACCCTGGAGTTACTACACAGTTACGCTGTTATTCCCTACACACAGACAGGAAAGAGAAAAAGAGGGGGATAGTGGTCATCTACTGGAAAGGAGGGGCAGGGGAGAGTAGTTTTCTGTACTTTTCCCAGAAACACGTGGATGGAACTCACAGGCTGGTAAGTAATCAGGGAGACGGAGGTGTGGGGGTTTTATGCTCTAGCTGAAAGACTGTTTATAATACCTTAGGGTGCTCAAAGCAAGAGTTCACACTGCATTTACAGTTAGCCTGTGGGGAGATGTCCATTAACGGTAGAATCATCGCTGGGATGAGGGTGAAGAGGGGGGGGCAATCCCCTTTCATGGAATTGGAACCTACCCTCTCTTGGTAGGTTTTAAACAATAGACTCAGGAAATCTAACAGAATAAAAAATACAATTATACTTAACAATGATATAGAAATGAGGTCATTTTAGAGATCATTGGTAGATATGATTAAACATCTGCTAATACAAATAAGAGCTCTGTTTAAGTGTTCTTATCTATAGTGGTTAGTAGCTACAATTTTTCTTGGGTAGAGGCTTTTCAGCACATCAAGCTTACAACACATTACAAATGTGTAGTTAGTTTTGGTTGTTTCAGATTACTTTGTGCCCAATAGAAATAAAAATGGTAAATAATGTAGTGTCATTTGAGTAACTTTGATTAAAAATAACAATATATGTTCCTAAACACTTCTACATTAATGTGCACGCTACCATGATTACAGATAATCCTGAATGAGTTGCCAATCATGATGAGTGAGACAGTTACAGAGGGTCAAAGATCATACCCCGAAGACTTGCTAACCTCTCACCATTACCAATAGGTTAACATGTCTTGGGGGTATGATTTTTGACCCTCTGTAACTTTCTCAATCATCATTATTCACGATTCATTCAGTGTTATCCGTAATAATTGGCACAAAATAATCTTAAACACAACCAAAATGAACTGCAAATGCATCCTAGAAGTTAGTAAAGTCACAATCTTGATGTAGTCATTGCGCACTAGGAATATGGGATCAAATACTGAACTTTTCACTACTTTATTTATAAGAATCTTTAGGGATGTCAATCATTTTGACCCCTACCTTTTTGAGTAAAAAAAACAAAATCTCTTTCTTTGAGAAATTTTATTAGAATAAAATGTCGTCTTTTTTTGAGCATACAATGAAGCTTTTTTGTCAATTGCGTGTATTTTTCATCCATATATCAGTTTAAAAATCATAACATTTTTCAATTACCCCTCATTTTTACCGTTGAAGTTGGGCTTGTTTGAGTGGTAAGGTGACTGTTAAACGAAAGCCAAGGAGTGAAGTCGGGGGAAGTGCATCTGCGACAGCCAAAAGTGGGACAATGATTGGTTTTCAACAGCAAGGCTCAGTGCAACGTTTCCATTGTTTCTAAAAGTTTTTTCTTTATAACGTTGAATTAAACGTGTCTCCAACCCCCATATCACACGCTCACAAACTCTACATTGGTGTGTACATTGTACAATCAATTGGTGAGAGAAAGCATCAAATATCACATTTATTTGCGCATATCCACTGTGTACATGGATTGCGGCAAAGTTGGTTCATGTTTCAGTGATGTCTTTGGTCACGTTTGCGTGGGTCAAACAAAAACACCCTAATGATTGGTTGATAATAGAGCCTCCCACAATGCAGATGATGGCAGCAGGATGAAGTTGGTGAAGAGCAATTACAGAAACTTGCAGTCAAAATTTCATGACCTTTGATCACATTATTTTTTTTGACAATTTTTTTGACATAGTCGGACAATTTCTATCCCCATAATTCAACACCTTTAAAAGGTGGTGAACAACGATGGTCATCTTCTTGGCAAAAGTGATCTGCTACAAAGCGCCCAGTGTTACATTTAAATCTGCAATTGTAACATTTAAATTCCGCCACTCTCTGTTGCATTGTTTACGACCAGTATGTCCTAGAAACGTAGTTACAGGGATTTTCCTCGTTTGGGCAAAAGTCCATTGTCTGGCCTCCGTTCTCTGACGATGCATGCCGTCTCCACGAGAATGACGATGCATGCCGTCTCCACGAGAATGACGATGCATGCCGTCTCCACGAGAATGACGATGCATGCCGTCTCCACGAGAATGACGATGCATGCCGTCTCCACGAGAATGACGATGCATGCAGTCTCCACAAGAATGACGATGCATGCTGTCAGGGCAGCTCATTGTTGTGCACCACCCGCACAAAGTCTCTTAGATGAACCCGGTGAATAGGCCATCCATTGAATAGATAGATACAGTTGAAGTCGAAAGTTTACATACTCTTAGGTTGGAGTCATTAAAACTCATTTTCAATGACTATAGTTTGGCAAGTCAGTTAGACATCTGCTTTGTGCATGGCAAGTAATCTTTCCAACAATTGTTTACAGACAGATTATTTCACTGTATCAATCTGCTGCTATAATGATATCTTGTTGTTATGGTGACTGTTTAGTACAGACTTCAGCAATTCCATGGCCTCTGTTGGTTTAAAGCCCCTCCATTGTTGAACTTTGCAGTGGTTTAGCTTTTGCATTCATTCACAAAAGTCACTTCCCTAGAATCAAATTAACTTGTGAACACCATTTTTATGTCTCTGTGTCTTGTATGAAGGAAGTTAGAGGTGGATGTGTGCGCTAACGCTAACTAGCATATTAGCTGTACCCAAAGACTTCCAGTCTTTGCGCTAATGCTAGCTTCCTTCATACTGGACGCAAGACATAAAAGTGGTATCCACGAGTTCATCTGACTCTAGGGAAGTAAATAAAGGGCAGTATCACCAAAATCCCAAACTATCCCTTTAAGATACTTCACACTGAACAAGCACAAAGGATTGACTCTTACTGATGAACCCGGTGAATAGGCCATCATCATTGAATAGATAGATACAGTTGAAGTCGAAAGTTTACATACTCTTAGGTTGGAGTCATTAAAACTCATTTTTCAATGACTCCACACATGTCTTGTTAACAAACTATAGTTTTGGCAAGTCAGTTAGACATCTGCTTTGTGCATGGCAAGTAATCTTTCCAACAATTGTTTACAGACAGATTATTTCACTGTATCACAATTCCAGTGGGTCAGAAGTTTACATAAATTGACTGTGCCTTTAAACAGATTGAAAAATTCCAGAAAATTACATCATGGCTTTAGAAGCTTCTGATAGGCTAATTGACATAATTTGAGTCAATTGGAGGTGTACCTGTGGATATATTTCAAGGCCTGCCTTCAAACTCAGTGCCTCTTTATTTGACATCATGGGAAAATCAAAAGAAATCAGCCAAGACCTCAGAAAAAAAAGTGTAGACCTCCACAAGTCCGCTTCATCCTTGGGAGCAATTTCCAAATACCTGAAGGTACCATGTTCATCTGTACAAACAATAGTATGCAAGTATAAACACCACGGGACCATGCAGCCGTCATACTGCTCAGGAAGGAGACACGTTCTGTCTCCTAGAGATGAACGTACTTTGGTGCAAAAAGTGCAAATCAATCCCTGAACAACAGCAAAGGACCTTGTGAAGATGCTGGAGGAAACAGGTACAAAAGTATCTATATCCACAGTAAAACGAGTCCTATATCGACCTAATGTGAAAGGCCGCTCAGCAAGGAAGAAGCCACTGCTCCAAAACCGCCAAAACAAAGTCAGACTACGGTTTGCAACTGCACATGGGGACAAAGATCGTACTTTTTGGAGGAATGTCCTCTGGTCTGATGAAACAAAAATAGAACTGTTTGGCCATGATGACCATTGTTATGTTTGGAGGAAAAAGGGGGAGGCTTGCTAGCCAAAGAACACCATCCCAACTATGAAGTATGGGGTTGGCAGCATCATGTTGTGGGGATGCTTTGCTGGAGGAGGGATTCATGCACTTCACAAAATAGATGCCATCATGAGGGAGGAAAACTGTGGATATATTGAAGCAACATCTCAAGACATCAGTCAGGAAGTTAAAGCTTGGTCGCAAATGGGTCTTCCAAATGGACAATGACCCCAAGCATACTTCCAAAGTTGTGGCAAAATGGCTTAAGGACACCAAAGTCAAGGTATTGGAGTGGCCATCACAAAGCCCTGACCTCAATCCTATAGAAAATGTGTGGGTAGAACTGATAAAGCATGTGCGAGCAAGGAGGCCTAGAAACCTGACTCAGTTACACTAGCTCTGAAAGGAGGAATGGGCCAGAATTCACCACACTTATTGTGGGAAGCTTGTTGAAGGTTACCCGAAACGTTTGACCCAAGTTAAACAATTTAAAGGCAATGTTACCAAATACTAATTGAGTGTATGTAAACTTCTGACCCACTGGGAATGTGATGAAAGAAATAAAAGCTGAAATAAATCATACTCTATTATTATTCAGACATTTCACATTCTTAAAATAAAGTGGTGATCCTAACTGACCGAATACAGGGAACCTTTACTAGGATTAAATGTCAGGAATTGTGAAAAACTGAGTTTAAATGTATTTGGCTAAGATGTATGTAAACTTCCGACTTCAACCGTAGAGCACACAGGGATGGATGTAAGCACTGAAAACAGAAAATCAATATTCTAATCTGATTTAGTGTGACTTTAAATCCAGTTTGTCTACAAATTATGAATTGTTATGTTGGATTCACATCTCCAACCAAAAATATAAAATAATGAATAGGATTAAATCAAATCAAATATTAAATGCACTTTAAATAAAGTTGAATTTGATTTACTCCTAATCTTTCATTTAGATTTTTGGTTGAGATGGAGACTATTAATGGTTAATTTGTAGACAAACTGGAATTAAAGCCAGACTAAGTCAGTGGTACAAAAGATACATCTCCTTCAAACAGTTGATATTTGGTTGCATTGACGACCAAACACAATTCAATATTAATTTTGTAATACAGTAAATAGCCTAAAGTTAAGGCTATCTTACAAACTAAAGTAACCGTATTTATTCAACCTTAAAATGAGTAACACATCCATGGCCACATTGACGTTAATGTAACTATAAGTGCCTTCTTATGTAATCATAGAAAATCACTTGCACTATGTACTTTTTAATGTAATCTGAACTACAATCCAGGTCATAAAGCCAACACCTCATTTGGCCGCCTTTCGTTCCAGTTCTCTGCTGCCTGTGACTGGAACGAATTACAAAAATCGCTGAAGTTGGAGACTTTTATCTCCCTCACCAACTTCAAACATCTGCTATCTGAGCAGCTAACCGATCGCTGCAGCTGTACATAGTCTATCGGTAAATAGTCCACCCAATTTTACCTACCTCATCCCCATAATGTTTATATTTATTTACTTTTCTGCTCTTTTGCACACCAATATCTCTACCTGTACATGACCATCTAATCATGTATCACTCCAGTGTTAATCTACAAAATTGTAATTATTCACCTACCTCCTCATGCCTTTTGCACAATGTATATAGACTCTCTTTTTTTTCTACTGTGTTATTGACTTGTTAATTGTTTACTCCATGTGTAACTCTGTGTTGTCTGTTCACACTGCTATGCTTTATCTTGGCCAGGTCGCAGTTGCAAATGAGAACTTGTTCTCAACTAGCCTACCTGGTTAAATAAAGGTGAAAAAAAATATATATATATATATAACATTTGTAGGCTGCAAAACAATAGTCAGAAAACAAATAAAGGCTAGGAGGAACGATTAAATAATTTCCCTCAGTAATGACCTCGCGCCCTGCATGCATTGTAGACTTATTAAATCCGTTTGAAAAGGTAAGGTCAAAATGCATTGGTAAACATGTAGCCTTACCTTACCTACACCAATTGGTCGCGAATTCAATTGCGAGCCATGACGCTTCTCTTGTGTAGGGAGCACTGTATGGGGGTACGTGTTTGTTTCCTTCTTTTATTTGCAGTCATTAGAATATGAGAAAATGTATAATTTCGCCTTCAGCCTTGATGTTATTTCATTCCGATGAGTAGGCTGACTGAAAAGCCACAATAGCAGTTTGTGTTCATAGACCTACAATCAAAATTGAATTTGGACTGTCCACGCTTTGTTGACTAAATGTGATTATTCGACCCACGGTTGTTGTTTGGTCGTCACTAGTTACCACTGCCACAAAGTCATAAACCCTGCCTATTTTAACAATTTATCTTATTAAAATGTGATTTTAAACCTAACATTAACCACACTCCTAACCTTAAATTAAGACCAAAAAGCAAAAACATTTTTCATGAATTTGTAAAACAATAGCCCATTTGACTTTGTGGCTGTGGTAACTAGTCTCGCGCCAGTTGGTACAGAATAGGTGGGCGCAAGTCGCACTTTAGCATCATTGGAATAACTTCAAAAGTCCAAACAGGTTTGCCAATTGTTCATATTTTTGTCTTTCTCTTTTCAGACCTTATGATGTGGGTCGCTCTTTGACCGGACTGTGTGGACACGGGTAGCAAAACAGTGATGACTCAGAGAGCGGGGGGATTAAATTGAACGAAATACCAACATTTCTCAAAGGAGCCCATGTCTCCAGTTGGGTCAATATGTTGGAACTCATGCACTCCCAAATCATTTGGAATAATTGTGAAAGTAGAAGCCTCTCAAAGGCAACTACCTATTGGACTTGACAACAAGACCGGGTGAGGGCAGGAAGGTTCGCAGAATGTTTATGAATTTCAGAAGGATCAGAAGATGTCAATGTGTGCAGCTGGTGATGACAGGCTTTGTCCTGTCTGTGTTGATGGTGTGCTGGGTGCAGCTGGACCACCATGTGGAGAACCGTTACTTGGTCAACAGCTATGACTTCATCAACAAGAGCTTTGGCATCAGCCAGCAGGAGTCGGAAAGCCTGAGCAACTTCCTGTACCTCATCAACCACCATGACAAGTGTAACAGCAATGAAGTGCTGCTGCTGCTGTTTGTCAAATCTTCCCCAGAGAACCTGGAGAGGAGGCAGGCCATCCGGGCCACCTGGGGGAATGAGAACTACATCCAAAGGGAGCTGGGGGCCAACGTGAGGGTGCTGTTTGCCCTGGGGGTCTACTCAAACCCCCAGCAGAGGGGCAGTGTGCAGAGAGGGCTGCTGAGGGAGGACCAGGTCTATGGGGACCTGGTCCAGCAGGACTTTGTGGACACCTTTCACAACCTCACCATCAAACTGCTGCTGCAGTTCCGCTGGAGACACACCTACTGCAGCAAAGCTCGCTTCCTCATGTCAGCCGACGACGACATCTTTGTCCACATGCCCAACCTGGTGCACTACCTGCAGGGCCTGATCCAGCAGGGGGCCCGGGACCTCTGGGTGGGCCACGTGCACAGGGGAGCCCCCCCTATCCGCCAGAAGGACAGCAAGTACCACGTGCCTTATGAGATGTACCAGTGGCCCTCCTACCCAGACTACACCGCGGGGGCAGGGTACGTAGTCTCAAGGGACGTGGCTGCCAAAATCTACCAGGCAACTCTGTTCCTCAATGCCTCGCTGTACATTGACGATGTGTTCATGGGCATCTGTGCCAACGCCATGGGGGTGTCTCCCCAGGAACATGTTTACTTTTCAGGGGAAGGGAAGGCCCCCTATCACCCCTGCATCTATGATAAGATGATCACCTCTCACGGACATGTGGCAGATGTCCGGCGCCTGTGGAAGGCAGCTATGGACCCACAGATTCATGACATTTCCTCTGGCCAGGTGGGAAAGCTGTACTGCACAGCAGTGAAAATCATGCTCCTCTGTAAACCTTACTATTTAAATACCTACCCATGCAAGGCAGCCTTTTCATAGTGTACTGTTAGGTTGCACAGAATGTCACTGCAGTCTTTTTCATTTATATTTCAGGGTCTGCAGCTGGTATCATCTTCAAAATAAAGACCAAAGCCATGTTCTTGACCATATATTCACCACACCTGCCTTGGCTTGATGGATACTGCAGTTGTACTTTGTGGTTCAGCTAATTGTGTGATGTAAACAGACGTTACAGAGCTAATGTTCTTGGCTGCAGTCAATAAGTCAAAAGTGAAAAATCCTTCAAATTAAATTTCGCTAGCAGACAGTGTTTTTATTGAGTTATCATTGCTCATTATCTGTATCATACACATTTTATAATCCCTCTTCTCTCTATAGAGCTAACTCCATTTCTTCCCCCATTCCCCTGTTTCACTTCTCCTAAAATGTCAGGCTGCAAACCAGGAGCAGACACTGGCATTTCCCAAAACAATCTGCTTCAAACCACATCCTGCTCACTAAATCATTCCATATGAACTCTGCTCCCCCATCTCTCCCGTCTTTGTCTGGGTCCCCCAAAAAGGCAACATGCAGTATTTAGTGACACTGCAGACAGGAATTCACTGGCACCGGAGGGAGGAGGGAAGCTAGATTTCGATTCAGTATGGATCTCTACGGGCCCTAGCCTACAGTACCATGCATCAGGGACTTAGGGCAAATAAACAGTGGTTCTCCATTGTGGTTGAATGAAAAATGCAGAATGTGATGAAATCCACTGTGGGATGGAAAAACTCAATCTCTCAACCTTATATGGAATTAATTTACTTCTTGCAGTTTTATCCGGTACTACTTTATGCTTTAAGAGATTCTGCCAGTGATGGGAAATCAAAATCAACCAGGACGTTGCTATTCATGTGTTTTTGAAATCTATTGTGTACAAAAAAAGCCCCCTTATGCAAAAATACCCAGAACTGTTCTGGGACATTTTAGCATATCAGGTGACATACAGTATGTACAGTAGCTGTTGTATGTTTCAAATACACATGACCTACATTGATGCCTGTGCTTATCAGAAGAGGGGAATGCAAGTGTCATTCACTTCCTGTGTCAGATGAGTCAGAGATTGAACTGCCTATTGCATCTGTACAATTTAACAAACCACTAACAGTTACAGTAAAGACGTTGCAAATAATGTTTTCAAAATTCGGAATAAAAGGACAGGTATGTTCCATATCAGGAGGCATTGTGCAGGCTGATATTAGAACAGGAGACATTCCACGAACAGGTGTGTGGTCACCTGGTGCTAACAGTCAGCTGGGAGGCTCTGCCTTAAGTCTCTCTTCATCTCTACAAATCCTCTCTTCAGACAGCTATAGTGTGTATGCTATGCTCTCCTAAACTCTCCTTTCAATTGTCACTTTCTGTCTGCGACTTCTCTCAAAGTGCCTTAAAACAAGCTAATGGTTGAGGAAATTGACTTTCACCCATAGGAGGAAAAAGCTGTGCCAAAGGGAACTTGGATTCATACACTGGGTAACTTACATCCAGCAGGGCTTAATGATGATTTTGACATGTGGGTCATGTTTCAATCTGATTTACACGATCCCTGGCTATGTGGTTATTGTAATTTATGACAGTTCTTTAATCCGTTACCCCCTTACTATACTGAACAAAAAACAAATGCAATATGTAAAGTGTTGGTCCCATGTTTCATGAGCTGAAATAAAATATCTCCAACATTTTCTATATGCACAAAAATCTTATTTCTCTCAAATTTTGTGCACAAATTTGTTTACATCACTGTTAGAGAGCATTTCTCATTTCCCAAAATAATCCATCCACCTGACGTGTGGAATATCAAGAAACTGATTAAACAGCATGATCATTAAACAGGTGCACCTTGTGCTGGGGACAATAAATAGCACTCTAAAATATGCAGTTTTGTCTTACAACACAATGCCACAGATGTCTCAAGTTTTGCGGGAGCGTGCAACTGTTAAGAGAATTTAATGTTCATTTCTCTAACATATGCCACCTCCAACGTTATTTTAGAGAATTTGGCGTGTAACCACGCCAGCCCAGGAACTACCCATCCGGCTTCTTTACCTGTGGGATTGTCTGAGACCACCCACCCGGACAGATGATGAAACTGAAGAGTATTTCTGTCTGTAATAAAGCCCTTTTGTGGGGAAAAACTAATTTTGATTGGCTGGGCCTGGCTCCCCAGTGGATGGGCCTGGCTCCCAAGTAGGTGGGCCTACCCAAGCTAAATAAAATTATATTTTAATATGTTGCAAGTATACTTAAATATACAAAATAAATCTAATAATATACAGTACTTCAAATATATGATGTACTTTTCTAGTATATCTTAAGTGTACTATAAATATACTATCATTACACTTCAACATTTTTATTAAATGTGTACTTTATATTAATTGTTTTTTCAGTCTTAATATATTATAAATATGCTATCATCACACTTCAATACACTTATTAAAAGTGTACTTTAAATTCATTGTTTTTTTCAGTCTTTTAGTATATTATAAACATACTATCATCAACTTTTAATATGCTTATTTAATTGTTTTTCAATATTTAAGTATACCATGTTCACTATCATTAAACTTAAACACTCTCATTAAAACTGTACTTCAATTTCAAACATTTTAATTGTAATTTAGTATATTCATTCAAAATACACTTGGAGTTGTATTTAAGTTTAAGAATGTATTTTATGTAACTCTGCGTGTGAGTGATCAAGTGCACTATAAGTATACAGTAACTTGCAAAAGTATTCATACCCCCTGGATTCCTTCAAGTGGAAGAAAAAGTCCAAAACAAAAATTAAGATTAATACAAATTAAAAACTAAAATATAGTCGTTGCATAAGTATTCAGCCCTTTTGTTTAGGCAAGTCTAAATTAGTTTTTGGCGTAACAAATCATATAATAAGTTACATGGATTCTGTGTGAAATAATAGTGGTTGACATGATTTCTGAATGAGTAACCCTTCCTCTGTCCTCCATACATACAACATCTGTAAAGTCCCTCAGTCAAGTTTTGAATTTCAAGCACAGATTCAACTACAAAGACCAGGCTGCCCTTCAAAAGCTTCATAAAAGGGGCAGTGATT
This sequence comes from Oncorhynchus tshawytscha, assembly GCF_018296145.1. Lineage (NCBI taxonomy): Eukaryota > Metazoa > Chordata > Actinopteri > Salmoniformes > Salmonidae > Oncorhynchus > Oncorhynchus tshawytscha. The sequence goes on along the minus strand of NC_056433.1, from coordinate 60,605,272 downwards.
GGTAGATCGGTAACAATATCAAATCAGAAATTAAATATCTATTTAATCATGGTCAAGTTAATACTTATGTTGTGGATGATGTATTAAACCACCAGGCACATCAAAGATACAGTCGTCCTTCTGAACTGCGCTGCAGGACAGTAATGAAACTGCTCAGGGATGTTACCATGAAGCCATTGGTGACGTTAAAACAGAGTTCAATGGCTGTGATGAGAGAAACCCGAGGATGGATCAACAACGTTTTAGTGACTCCACAATAATGATTTTAAAATAATAATACGTTACATGGATACAAAATATATAAAGTAATACTGGGGGAAAAAATGGCCTAAAAGCAAAGCCTTATGTTTGGGGCAAATCCAACACAACACATCACTGAGTAACTGCCTCCTTATTTTCAAGCATGGTGGTTGGTGGCTACATCATGGTATGGGTATGCTTGACATCGGCAAGTTTTGGGGAGTTTTTCCAGTTAAAAAGTAACGGGATAGAGCTAAGCACAAGCAAAATCCTAAAGGAAAACTTGCTTCAGTCTGCTTTACAACATATACTGCGAGAGGAATTCACCTTTCATTAGGACAATAGCCTACAACACAAGGCCAAATCTACACTGGAGTTGCTTACCAAGAAGACAGTGAATCTTCCTGAGGGGCCAAGTTACAGTTTTGACTTAAATCTGCTTGCTTTAAAATAGCTGTGTAGCCATGAGCACCAAAATCTTGACAGATCTTGAAGAATTATGAAAATAATATAGGGCTAATATTGCACAAGAAGACTCACCTATGTAATCGCTGCCAAAGGTGTTTCTAGCATGTATTGACTCAGGAAGCTGAATACAAAAAAAGGTATAGAAATCTTCCACTTTGACAGAGTATTTTGTGTAGATTGTTGACCAAAAATTACAATTAAATTTGTTTTAGTCCCACTTTGTTAAATCAAAATGTGACTAAATCCAAAGGGTATGAATACCTTTGCAAAGCTGTCATCAAGGCGAAGGGTGGCTACTTGCACAAACGTGCACAAAGAATTAGCATATTTCCCAGCATCATTTTCTGCAGCTGAAGTTGTGATTTATACTATGATATTGTTCCTCATATTTAGTTTATTCAAATATTTTCAAACTGAATAATGTTGTATTTTTAATTACAGATTACACATTTTATTGAAATGTTCATTTATTTCTGAAATGTGAACCACTAAAGTGTGAAATGCCAAGGGTGCACAGTTCACAAAAACATCCCTTAAAAATTTCTGCTCCAGCCACAACTCCTTTGTAAATAGCATGTTAAAATTGTCTGAGAAGATGCCTCGGTCAATCAAGGTAACCTTTACATGACTAATTACAATAGCTAATGTGGTTAATGAGTAGAAGTGTATTTGTGAAAGTATGCTTGAAACACATTATAAATACACTTTTTTTTCGTAAATATTCAAATACCATTTTAGTATTTTTCTAATTTATGAGAAATATACATAAAATGTACTTAAGGTGTAATCCATAGATTAGGTTATAATTTATTTATTTAAATTGACTGATTTCCTTATATAAACTGTAACTGTAAAATCATAGAAATTGTTGCATGTTGCATTTATATTTTTGTTCAGTACACTTCTCATATTTTTTTAGGTTTGTCCTGGTTGTGACACCTGATTCTTGTTTTGTTAAGTGTTTATATTTCATGTTAAAAATACATGATAAAACATTTCAAACTATCTAAAAAAATAATAATGTAAAACATTTACACATCAGTACATTTTTCACTTAAAAAATTCCACCCCCAAATTATATTTTGGTATTAGTTTCATTAGTCCATTGTTGATAGTCCCAACATGTTTTGCATGTCAGCAATCACATTTTCAAGATGTATAACTTTAAAAATACAGAAATACAGCTGGCATCATGCAAATGCATCAAACCAATGTGCCTCCTAGCACTGTGTTTTAACCCAAGTGTTGCTCATCATGTCTGACTGCATTGACACACGTTGGCTATATGTGGTTCCTCATCTCCTGCACCTCAGCTACAGTTGGTTGTACGACAGATTCTCCTCAGTTACTGAGGGAATGGTAGTCCATTGTAGATGTTGACATCATAAACCATATCATTAGCAACTTTGTGAGTACATACAGCAGTTGCTCTGTATCAACTTTGACAGAGAGCAGAGAGAAAGAGAAAGAAAGGACGGTTCTCTTTCTCAGAAGGTTTTACTTTACACATTGTAGAAGGGCAGAGAAGAGAAAATATCCATTTACCTCCGCCTGGTTGAAAGACTCTCTTCTGTCTCGTTCGTCACCAGGATGTGGCTGGAGCCTCCCTGGCTTGCCTCATGCATTACCTCAATCTGGGGACAGAAACACAGAGTGATGCAGTCATGGATACTGTAGGTGGAGGAAGGGTCACACACATATACCTTGGAGGCCCCTATTTCCTTTCAAATATCACACTCCTAGTCCAAGAGCGTTGTGCCATAACTGCAAGGTTGCTGGTTTGTATTCCAGAGCCAACTAGGTGAAACATCTGTCGATGTGCCCTTGAGCAAGGCACTTAAACGTAATTGCTCCTGTATGTTGCTCTGGATAAGAGTGTCTGCTAAATGACAAAAATGTAAATGGTGTTAGATAAGATGAGATGCTTATCATGACTAGTATGGCACATTATTGATATTCATCAGACAGACATGATGTTGTCAGGGGAAAATGTGCATAATTGATTTAAACTAGGGCTCTAGGTTTTCTTTCTCCACATGTTTCAGCTGGGGAAAGGCAGGAAACAGAAGATAGTAAAACTGGACACCCCAATGACTTTCTCTCCCAGACTCCCATTGACCAAGAGTTCTGTTTTAATAAATGATAAAATAACTATATTGGTGGAACACTGTCATAAAAATGGGCCAGTGGCTAGCGAAAAAAAAAAAGATGGTTGTTGTAGATGAGTTTGAACCATTCAGGTTCAATTGTCTAGAGTTCATCAGATCTTACCTTGAGGCTCCCTTTGACTTTGCGACTTAAATTTTTCTTTTTGGCGAGCTCAGCCTCCATGGGCTGCTTTGTGGCACTGGAGTTCTCTGAGGTCCTTCGACTGAGTGCTGGTAATGGTTACAGAACAGGGATGGGAAAAAGAAGAAAGAGAAACATAAGTCCTGTTTCCATTCTCTATGTGTGGAACAACAGCAGAAGGCCCTGGCCCAAAGCCATGTCCTCTTCCTGTCGTAGTACCGCCGTGAATACAATAAACTTCCCTTACAAGTCTAAGGCATCAGGATGTAAGGTTTTAAACATATGCTTTGTCTAAAACTAGAAAATAACTACTTCCTGGCAAGTAAAGTATAGTATATAGACTATCTTTCAGTTTGATTAGCAATGAATAGATGGATGGTCTTGTGTTGAGGGCAGGTAAAGTTTGTGGTTAGGTCAACGTGGGGGAGACTTACCAGGGGCAGGGCCGGTGGTCCTGGGTGTTTTGGAGAGCGCGGGGCGATTGGGAGAGGACTCAGGCCGGGGTGCCACAGGCTGGACGGGCCGTGTCTGTTTGGCTGACAGCTTCTTCAGACTGACCTGTCTCTTCTCAAACATCTCCTGTACATCGTCCAACCTTTTTAGAGCCTTCTTTACATTAGCCTGAGGGAAAGCACAATACAAGTGGTAAAAAAATAGAACAATTGTTAATCAGTAGGCTGACAACTCCAGGAACTAGGATTCCATGAGTGAGTTAAGGGACCACTGCACATACCTTGACTTCAGCGTTGAGGACTAGCTCATACTGGTTGTGGATGTTCTTGAGGTCACTCAGTTGGTTCTCCTTGGCCGTCTCCAGGAACTTCTCAATGTCCTGCAGCGCTGCCTCAGCTCCATCCTGGGACTGGCACTTGTCCACTGCCTGAGAGGCCAGCAGATACACCCCCGACTCACACCACTGGTTCACCTGCAACCACCAGAGAACACATGGATGAATAAACAATAACTACAGTATGTACTGTCGAAGCTCCACATCAGTAGTATATATCTATGCTCATTGGCATGGCACTATCTCTTTTGAACAACTATACATAGCATTTGCAGTAGCGGTGTGTGGGTAAAATCACTGGGGAAGCCAAGCCAGGGGGAAAAAGCATTATTACAACCTATGTGTTGTGATAATTGTGTTGTTCGCTCTATAACCTGTTAGTTAATATGCCTTGACACCGTGACCAAGATAATAAGAAGACACAGTGGCAAAATAAATTCAACCACACTTTTGTTTCATCACAAAACCAGGGAGCAACATCTGCCCTGTGATGTCCACAAAACATAATGCATGTAACAAACAGTTACATTACCTACAGCCCAGTCAAGCAAGTTAATGTTTCCAACATTTTCAGACTACTTAACAACTATTGATTTAAAACCACTGAGAGGTCTTGCAAGTCGCAAATATTAACCAGGCGCTGCCTCCACTATTCCAGCACCATTTCAACATAATCTAATTACCTATGCTTAGTCTAATACAGTGATAACTAAAACATACCAACAATTATTTATTCCAATCAACATAAGCTAAATATGATGTGGGCTGTCCATGGTACTGATTGATGTGTGTGTGTGTGTGTGTAGTAGAAAATAACATGTTGACTCACCCTACCTGTAGAGAAACGCCAATGCCATCCTCCTCTTTCATGTTGCCTAAACAGTCTATGAATGTCATATACGCTGTTACAGGCTTTGGTTTTTCCATTTTATATTTTGAGCTTGGACGTTAGCACGAGGGGCACACCAATTGGTGTCCGTCTGTGTTACGCCTGTTCTGGTTGGTCATCTTGTTAGATGGAAGGTGTTTCACCTGGTTGGCCCAGGTGTTATTTCAGAGGGGTGCAGTTGTCTTGAGAGATGTGGAGTGTCAACAACTTTAGTTATTATTATTTTGATTTCTAGAAAAACGTTCCTTTGTCTGATTTCCCAGATTTGGTTTTGCTCCACCTTTTTGGTTTGCTTCCTGTCTTTAAGTTTGGTGTGGGTTTTTCATTTGTTTGCCTCTTCTTGGGCAAATTTAGTGGGTCTCATGGTGGGTTCCAGTTGTTGCTAGTCAACTTTCAGTGGACACCCCCATGAGAGTCTTTCAGAACCCCTCCTAAAACCCCACCTGTTTCATTTTGGTTGTTGGTCAGTGACTCTTTGTTAGTTCCACCTTCTGTTTGAGCGACATTTTTAGTTTTCTTGCGGGAGAATGTAACAACGCTTTTAGTTTTTATTGTGCATCGGAGATGTTGTACCCCCGGTGACAGTTAAAACCTTCCCCAACCAGAAACCGTGGATTGATGGCAGCATTCGCGCAAAACTGAAAGTGTGAACCACTGCTAATAATCATGGCAAGGCAACCAAAAACAAGACTGAATAAAAAACAGTGTAGCTATTCCCTGTTCCCCCAAACAAGCTAAGCGTCAGTATAGAGACAAAGTAGAGTCGCAATTCAAAGGCTGAGACACAAGACGTATGTGGCAGGGTCTACAGTCAATCATGGAATACAAAAAGAAAACCAGCCCCGTCGCGGACACCGACGTCTTGCTCCCAGACAAATTAAACAACGTCTTTGCTCGCTATTAGGACAATACAGTGCCATTGACACGGCCCGCTACCAAAACCTATAGGCTCTCCTTCACCGCGGCCAACGTGAGTAAAACATTTAAACGTGTTAACCCTCGCAAGGCTGCCGGCCCAGATGGCATCCCTAGCCGCGTCCTCAGAGCATGCGCAGACCAGCTGGCTGGTGTGTTTACGGACATATTCAATCAATCCCTATCCCAGTCTGCTGTGGGATAGGGATTGCTGTTCATTATTCAGCATTTAACACCATAGTACCCTCCAAACTCGTCATTAAGCTTGAGACCCTGGGTCTCGACTCCACCCTGTGCAACTGGGTCCTGGACATTCTGAAGGGCCGCCCCCAGGTGATTACCAACGACGCCGAAACGGCCTACAGGGAGGAGGTGAGGGCCCTCAGAGTGTGGTGTCAGAAAAATAACCTCACACTTACACTCAACGTCAACAAAACAAAGGAGATGATCGTAGACTTCAGGAAACAGCAGAGGGAGCATCCCCCTATCCACATCGAATGGATAGTAGCGGACAAGGTGGAAAGTTTTAAGTTCCTCGACATACACATCATGGACAAACTGAAATGGTCCACCCACACAGACGGTGTGGTGAAGAAGGCGCAACAGCGCCTCTTCAACCTCAGGAGGCTGAAGAAATTTGCCTTGTCACCGAAAACACTCACAAACTTTTACAGATGCACAATCGAGAGCATCCTGTCAGGCTGTATCATCGCCTGGTACGGCAACTGCTCCGCTCACAACCGTAAGGTTCTCCAGAGGGTAGTGCGGTCTGCACAAAGCATCACCGGGGGCAAACTACCTGCCCTTCAGGATACCGACAGCACCCTATGTCACAGGAAGGCCAAAAAGATCACCAAAGACAACAACCAACCGAGCCACTGCCTGTTCACCCCACTATCATCCAGAAGGCAAGGTCAGTACAGGAGCATCAAAGCTGGGACCGAGAGACTGAAAAACAGCTTCTATCTCAAGGCCATCAGATTGTTAAAAAGCCAACACTAACATTGAGTGGCTGCTGCCAACATACTGACTTAAATCTCTCGCCACTTTATAGTAAAAAATTGGATGTATTAAATGTATCACTAGTCACTTTAAACAATGCCACTTTATATAATGTTTACATACCCTACATTACTCATCTCATATGTATATACTCTTGCCTATGCCGCACGGCCATCGCTCATCCATATATTTATATGTACATATTCTCCTTGATCCATTTAACTTGTGTGTAGAAGATAGTTGATGTGAAATGTTAGATTACTTGTTAGATATCACTGCACGGTCGGAACTAGAAGCACAAGCATTTCGCTACACTCGCATTAACATCTGCTAACCATGTGTATGTGACCAATACAACTTTTGATTTGATTTGATTACACGATTGTGCAACGCTTGTCCCAAGGCAAATGGTGGCTACTTTGAATCTAAATAATAGATTTTGATTTGTTTAACACTTTTTTTGGTTACTACATGATTCCATATGTGTTATTTTATAGTTTTGATCGCTTTACTATTATTCTACAATGTAGACAATTGTAAAAAATAAAGAAAAATCCTTGAATGAGTAGATGTGGCCAAACTTTTGAAGTGATTGTGTTAGCTGTGTTGTTGGCTAGCTCCTCCGAACAACAGTGCCCTGACGAGAAAGCACAGTTTCTATGCCAGGTGAAATCGTCCACATTCTCTTATTGTTGTAGACGTATCCAAATAAATGTCACTAAAAAACAGCTTAAACAAATGCAAATGCAGCTACTGTACTGTTTGATGTGACCGTAAGTAAGCCGTCATAGGCCAGCTAGCAAGCAAGGGGTAAGAACGTTCCCAGCCAATATGGCAATGGAACATTTAGAACAAATGACCATAGATACAGAACAACAATACTGAACGACTGGGTCACATCTCTGGCAACCAAACCGATAGAACAAACGACCGGCCGGCTTCGGTAGCAACTCTAGATTTGTTTCGGAATATATCTTGTGGAAGAATGAAATAGTATGAATAAATTAATCAAAATAAAGATTTTTATGAAAATATGGCAATCATTATTTTAATATGTTGTTAAACCATTGTACAAAAGTGATAGTGCCCTCGAAGCTGGTGTTTGGAGATATCACTTTTGTACAACGGGTTAACAACATATTAAAATAATGATTGACATATTTCCATCTTTATTTTGATGAATTTATTCATACTATTTCATCCTTCCACAACACCCATGGAAATATATCCTCCAAACACCAGCTTCTCGGGCATTATTACGTAAGTGGAAATGTCTAAGAGCAACAATGACTCAGGTAGGCCACAAGCTCACAGAACGGGACTGTTGAGTGCTGAAGCGTGTAAAAATAATCTGTCCTCTGTTGCAACACTCACTACTGAGTTCCAAACTGCCTCTGGACGCAACGTCAGCACAATAACTGCTCGTCGGGAGCTTCATGAAATGGGTTTTCATGGCCGAGCAGCCACACACAAGCCTAAGACCACCCTGCACAATGCGTCAGCTGGAGTTGTGTAAAGCTCGCCAACATTGGACTCTGGAGCAGTGAAACATGTTCTCTGGAGTGATGAATTGTGCTTCACCATCTGGCAGTCAGACGGACTAATCTGGGTTTGGCGGATGCCAGGAGAACGCTACCTGACCCAATGCATATTGGCAACTATAAAGTTTAGTGGATGAGGAACAATAGTCTGGGGCTGTTTTTCAAGGTTTGAGCTAGGTTCCAGTGAAGGGAAATCTTAACGCTACAGCATACAATGACATTCTAGATGATTCTGTTCTTCCAACTTTGTGGCAAGAGTTTGGGGAAGGTAATTTCCTGTTTTAGCATGACATTGCCCCCCCGTGCACAAAGCAAGGTCCATACAGAAATTATTTGTCGAGATCTGTGTGGAAGAACATGACTGGCCTGCACAGCGCCCTGACCTCAACCCCATCAAACACCTTTGGGATGAATTGGAACGCAGACTATGGGCCTAATCGCCCAACATCAGTGCCCGACCTCACTATTGCTCTTGTGGCTGAATGGAAGCAAGTATCCACAGCAATGTTCCAACATCTAGTGGTAAGCCTTCCCAGAAGAGTGGAGGCTGTAATGGCAGATAAGGGGGGACCAACTCCATATTAATGCCAATGATTTTGGAATGAGATGTTTGACAAGCAGGTGTCCACATACCTCAATTACCTCGTACCACTGCACATCGACTCGGAACTGGTACTTCATGTATATAGCCAAGTTAACGTTACTCATGGTGTATTTATTCCTCGTGTTGTTATTTGTCTATTTTTCTATTTCAAAAAATATCTCTGCATTGTTGGGCCCTTAAGTAAGCATTTCACTGTTAGTCTACACCTGTTTTTTACGAAGCATGTGCCAACTAAAATTTGATTTGATTTCAAACTGTGTGAAAGTTATTTGAATCTATTAGAGAAAGTGTAAATGATGCAATTGATCATGCAAACAATTTCTCTAAGAGGCCAGTGTCTTTTCTGTCAGAAATATAGGGATGAGGAGCTTCCTCTGTAATGCACCTCACCTTGTCTATGCCTTTGTGTATTTGGTTTGATTTGGAGAGGATGTCATATTTCTTCTTGGCCTCGTTGGTGAAGTTGTCACAGATGCGTCGGAGCTCCACACACTTGGGCCGTATGGAGTCCACAGCATAGTGGTTGCTCTGGATCAGCTGGTCCCCGTGTAGGGCATGGAGCTGGGCCTTCTCTAACGACTCCTGACACGCACACAACAGACAGACAGAGAGCCATTCATCTCACGTGACCAACACACTGGGGCACATCCATGTTAGGCTCACATACAATACAATCAAAGGCTGATGATCATATGCTAATGAAGCCATAGTGGAGACATTGTGCAATGTACTCAATCATTGGAATTGAAAGGTTTAGATGTTACATCTCATATGACGTATGCTATGTGACTGAGCTGACCTGAGCCTTCTCCTCTAAGGTATTGAGGTCGTTCAGTAACATCTCCACTCGGGTGACACAGTCCCCAATATCTGACAGGAAAGTCAGAGTGTCCATCAGACTGTCCAATGACACTTTCACCTGGGAGGGGGGAGAGGACACAGAGACAACTGCAGATCAGGCACATATTCATGTACAGTGTTTTCTAACTTATATGCTTGAGAGGAAGCGTTATACTGTAATTGTGAACATAAACAAGCATGTATAACACTGAGACGGGAAGAAAAGTAAAGGGCAAGCAACTATTTTTAGACAAGCAAAGTGTTGTCATTGTCACGGCTTTTCACATCCAGCCCTGAAGGCTTACATCCCAAAAATATATGTGAGTTTGCCTGTGAATTAAGTCACCCTGTTAGCAACATCCTCAATTCCTCAGGGAATTCCCTTCACAGTGGAAGGAGGACACAGTGCTGCAGATACATACCCCCCTCCCCCTCAGAGAGTTTTGCCGCTGCCTGGATTAAAGAGGACATGTCACCAAACCTTAGGCAATTTGGGAGCATGCCGAACAGATCATCCACCCAAGCCCTGGTCAGTATGCTTGACTGCCTATACAAAGAGTCTGACATTCCATCCACAATATCCACCTTAATCACCAAAACCTTTCCAAGGCCTTTGATAAGATTGGCCACACCACAGCAATAGAGTGTCTGATACAACTGGGTATGAGACCAGTATGGTATGAGACCAATTACGCTGAAAATACGTCCTTTAGACTTCTATTCCAGACATTGATGTCAGGTGCATTTTATGTACTGAATGACAGGTGACATTAAAAATATGTATTTTCCAGATGTTCAATATATATTGAATATACATATCAAATACGTTGAAAATCTGTATTTTTCAGTCATTGATTCTATGGACAAATTTCATGTACATTCTCAATGAAGTAAGTAATTATATCACAATAATATTTTTAAGGAGGAATCTGCAGTTGCTACATACATTTGGGGATTTACTGTGCCTTCAGAAAGTATTCACACCCCTTGACTTTTTCAACATTTTGTTATTACAGCCTGAATAAAAAATAACAAAAATGGAGATTTTGTGTCACTGACCTGCACACAATACCCCATATTGGCAATTTGTACTTATGTTTTTAGAAAGGTTTACCAATTAAATACAAATTAAAGGCTGAAATGTCTTGAGTCAATAAGTATTCAACCTATTTGTTATAGCAAGTCTAAATAAGTTCAGGAGTAAAAATGTGCTTAACAAGTCACATAAGTTGAACGGACTCACTCTGTGTGCAATAGTAGTGTTTAACATGATGTTTTAATGACTACCTCATCTTTGTACCCCACACATACAATTATCTGTAAGTTCGTTCAGTCAAGCAGTGAATTTCAAACACAGATTCAACCACAAAGACCAGAGTGGTTTTCCAATGCCTAGCAAAGAAGGGCACCTATTGGCAGATGTGTAAAAATAAAAAAGCAGGCTTTGATAATCCATTTGAGCATAGTGAAGTTATTAAATACACTTTGGATTATGTATCAATACACCCGGTCACTCCAAAGATACAGGCGTCCTTCCTAACTCAGTTGCCAGAAAGGAAGGAAACCGCTCAAGGATTTCATCATGAGGCCAATGCTGACTTTAAAACAGTTAGAGTTTAATGGCTGTAATTGGAGAAAACTGAGAATGGATCAACAACATTGTCCTGTAGTTACTCCACAATAGTAACCTAAATGACAGCGTGAAAAGAAGGAAGCCTGTACAGAACACAAATATTCCAAAACGGTTTGCAATAAAGCATTAAAGTAAAACTGCAAGGAATGTGGCAAATAAATTCACTTTATGTCCTGAGAACAAAGCATTATGTTTATGGCAAATCCAACACAACACATCACTGAGAACCACTCTTCATATTTTTAAGCATGGTGGTGGCTGCATCATGTTATGGGTATGCTTGTCATGGGCAAGGACTATGGAGTTTTTCAGGATAAAAAGAAAGGGAAAAGTGCTAAGCACAGGCAAAATCAGAGGAAAACCTGGTTCAGTCTGCTTTCCAACAGACACTGGGAGACAAATTTATCTTTCAGGAGGACAATAACCAAAAAATACAAGGCCAAATATACAGTAGCTTGCCAAGATCACATTGAATGTTCCTAAATGTACCAGTTACAATTTTGACTTAAATTGGCTTGAAAATCTATGGCAAGACTTGTCTAGCAATGATCAACAACCAACTCGACAGAGCTTAAAGAAAAAAAAGAAAAAATTGCCAAATATTGTGCATTCCAAGTGTTCAAAGTTCTTAGAGACTTACTCAGAAAGACTCACAGCTGTAATAGCAGCCAAAAGGTGCTTCCACAAAGTATTGACTCAGGGGAGTGAATACTTATGTAAATGAGATATTTCTCTATTTCATTTTCAATATATTTTCAAAAATGCCTAAAAACATATTTTCACTTTGTCATTATGGGGTATTGTCACTAGTTGGGAACCACTGGAGTAGAGCACAGTAGAGTACAGTACAGTACAGTGTCATGACGTGGCACTCTTTGGGTATAGCGAGTGCCTTCCCCCTCTCTCCCTCTTACACCCAGGTTCTGTTATCTCAGGTCGTAAATTCCTAGAGGAGACTCTCTCCTCATGGCCAGGCAGTATAGAGAGAGGGTTTCACAGTAGAACAAAGGAACTTCTTCTACATCACAGAACTTGAGAACTGAACAATATCCATGTTTTGAAGAATGTGTAAACGGTCGGTGGAGAAACCAGCTATGACCAGTCTGTTTTGTTTTACGATTGTGACCTCAGGAAAGACGATACAGCCACATTACCATAACTCTGTTTATACAGGAGCCTCCGTTATGAGGCTTGCATCTAATTATTGTATAAAATGAATGAGTAAAGATGAAACTATTTGTAGAATTGTGTAATGTGATTTTAAACCGTTAATGTGAGAGAATTGTATTCCCTTTAAAGTTTAACTAAGTAATTGGCCCGCCCCATGAGCACAGACATTGATCTGGCCACATGGGACAGCCCTTTTCTACTGTTACGAATATAACCCCCACCTGAAGGAATTTCCTTTAGACCATGCCTACCTCGGTCAGCTGAAGGAGCTAAGGTTGAGTGGAGACCACAAGAATCTCAGTATAAACTAAGGTTGTAATGGTTGTTGAAACTCTGAAACTATCGATTCCGACAGAATAAGAGCAACTCTTCGATACTAATTACTAGTCTGCAGCTAGGAATTATGTATGATTGAATGCGAAGACCGACAACTTGCCGAAACATCTATCCCATAAGAACATTTCTGAATGGGACTCTGAAGTATCCATTCTAACCACGAGAGACTTCATGGGAGCAGAGACGATCAGATGAACTTTCCAACAGAAAGACGGACGATTCTAACAGAGATCACGACGACACACTGAGCGTAAATATATATTGATTGCAATTATTCCCGAATAAGTGAGCGTTCATGTGCACAGGATTAGCATTTCAATCAATATAATTATCAACTGTGTAGTGACTTTTCTCTTTCATGCCCTTCTCAGTCCACACCCACTTCCCTTTGTCTACCAAGTCGCCATTTTGGCTTAGCCCACTAGGGAACATCACCTCCTTGTAACCAAATATACTGTTTGTTTGTTTATGCATTTCTGTGAATATTTAGTTAGTAAATAAATGATTAAGACAAAATTATTTTTTTTACCTTTATTTAACTAGGCAAGTCAGTGAAAAACAAATTCTTATTTTCAATGACGGCCTAGGAACAGTTAACTGCCTGTTCAGGGGCAGAACGACAGATTTGTACCTTGTCAGCTTGGGGGTTAGAACTTGCAACCTTCCGGTTACTAGTCCAACACTGGATACAAGGAGGACGCTCTGACTTTATTATCACTACCCTCACTTTGTGAGAGAAGAGAGAAACAGTGCCTGGGCTTTGCTGTGTGACGTAGGATGTGGAATGTGAAACCACTTGAAGCTGGGATGTTCCTCCTACCATTTCATTTGCACTTCAGACTGTACATCAACTCCTGGCTGAACCCTACATCGCAATCATTACATCGTAGCGCAGTAGGAGAGAGTGGTTTCATCACGGTAGCACATTCAGAGATTGATTTATAGCATTCATCTAAAATAATTTATAGATTTTAAACAAAAAAACCTTTATGTTTGTCATAAACAGACAATATTAATATGAGGTGAAAGGCGAGTTCCTAACGAGTTCGGAAAGCCAAACTAGAGCTCTGTGAGACATTCACAGCGATTGGGGCAGACGTTTTGATCAAGAGAGATCTTTAGAAAATATGCACATTTTGTCTAACACTAAACATACAAATGTATTTTACAGTTATAAGGAAGGTGAAATCTTATAGTTAGTTGTTTTATAATTTGATTATACTATATTTAGAAAGCAGAAAGTAATTTCAAGCCTTATTCATACAGTTTTCTTGAATAGAAAATCCATCATATAAAATATAATATAATCAAATTTTTATCATATTTGTACTGTGTACTAGTCTTGTGTCCTCAAGTGACTACACCTCAGCAATTTATTTAAAATTTAAAAAATTGAGTATGCAGCATTACTAGTTATTGTTTATGGCCCTCATGATAAATAAGTACTTTTGGAGATTATGTAGATTACATTTTCAATTACATTTAGTTACATTTAATTAAATGTTTTATTGTGTATGTAGTATAATATCCATGTATTTCAGTGACCTTGACTGCCATGCTCTCTCTGGAGGAACTCAAATAGCCAGGATGTGTTCTGTCCAGCTCTCTTTTTTTATATGATTAAGCAAAACCTGCTGACCATAGTAGTCAGCAGACAGGGATGGAAATGTACATACCTCTCGGAAGTCATGTTCAAAATGGCGTAACTGCAGGCACTGCTCCAGTTTGAGGTAATGTTTGGACCAGAACTGTTGAAAAGCATTTTCTGTCTCATCCAGCTGGGCCAACAACCTGAAACCCATGCACTCATGAACTGTACGTATATGTTTGTACTGAACTGTACATAAAAACATGTTTTATTAGAAACATATAGTATCTGAACTAGGTCCCAGTAACCAACCTTTCCACTGTAGTCTGGTTTTCCATCTCGTCTGGGTTTAGTTTGTGGTTCTCAGACTTCGCGGCCTGCTCTTTGATACAGCCCAGCAGAGTAGTCCCCTGTTGCACCGCTAATTTCAGTTCATCCTGTCAAATTTATACAACTAATTAAATACCAGGCTATGCCAGGAGGCAACCCACCTGCCTTTGGGGGGATCATGAGACACGGGCTGCTCCTGATCAACAGTCTGGTTTTGGAATAGAATACTTGCTATGCTTGCTATGCTATACTTTGCTATGCTTGTTATCTGGGCCATTGATGCTAATGAGTGTGGTTAAACTACTAAGCAACAGGCCATGATAGAAACCAATCCACTGATCTCACTACTGTATGTGAATCTACTAATACTATACTACCACTCATCAACATAGGGAATATTCAGATGCTAACTATGGGTACAAGTGAACCCTAATAGGTAGCCAGGTTCAGAAGCCCCGTGTTGATGCTGAAGCAGTGTCTCACCTTTAGTTTGTCATGCTTCTCAGTGTGAGTGGTTAGCAGGTCTTTGGTGTACTGCACGTCATTAGGCAGCTCCGTCTCGGACAGATCTGTGCCAAACTTCTGCAGCATTTGGGCTGTGGTCTTCACTGTCACAGCAAAGTTCTCAATGGCCTGTCAGCAAAACACAAACACACCTCAGATTATACTGTGCCATGACCCATACATTTTTAGGATTACATCTATAGTAAACCGACATCCCAGTAGAAAATAAATATGGTAGAAAAGGATTATTATGTGGAAACTGGCAATATTTCAGTATTCACTTTTTGTAAGATCCTGCAGTTACAATAAATTCCCAGTGAGTAAAGACTGTTTAGACTAAAGGTCAAATGTCATGGTGACTCACTGTCCGGTGGTGGATCCACTGACTGTGACAGTACTCCAGGTTCCCACCAAGCTCACATGTTAGCTGGCCCTTATCTACGTAGCCATGTAAGTCAGACAGGGAGTTCAGCATCACAATCTGTAAAGACAGAAAATATATTCACATACAATACTGTATGTTATAAAGTCACCTATGTATTTGGACAGTGAACTAAAAATGTTTAATTTGGCTCTATACCCCAGCATTTGGGATTTGAGATCAAATGTTTCATATGATGCGACAGTTCAGAATGTCACCTTATATTTGAGGGTATTTTCATACATAAATATTAAACTTTTTAGAAATTAAATCACTTTATGTATTGTAAGAATAACAGGCTAAGGCCTAGTTTTCTGTGACATTTTCGTGGCAGAAAGCAAAGACTGGAAATGCTGACAGGAAGGCCCCACTCACACACTCACACACTCACACACTTATGAAGAAGTTTCACTTACACTCGCACAAAGGAGAATGAACATTGAGAGAAAAATGTACATTGACCCTAGAAAAGAAGAAAAAGAAGAAGAAATGAACTGGGACTGAAATGTATTAAAATAATAATTGAATGTTAAATGTTAAATATGGTTGGAAACATTGGGGAATGTTAAAGGGTGACTGAAGTGATATAGTAAAATGGTTAAGGATGCGATGTTTGTTTTAAGGTACAGTACATTTGGAGATAGATAGCGAAATGTTACAATGTTGAAATAATAGGATGAGGATGGGATGTTGAATGTTTAAGATGTAACTGGAGTAATAAGTTAGGTTGGGGTGAGATTAGAATTGAGTGAAACTTGAATAGTAAAGGTTGATTTTTTTTTAAAAGGAAAGGGAGATACCTAGTTAGTTGTACAACTGAATGCCTTCAACTGAAATGTGTCTTCAACATTTAACCCAACCCCTCTGAATCAGAGAGATGTGGGGGGGCTGCGTTAATCGACATCCACGTCTTCGGCACCCAGGGAACAGTGGGTTAACTGCCTTGCTCAGGGGAAGAATGACAGATTTTTACCTTTCGGTTACTGGCCCAACGATTTGAAGGGAAAAAGAAGTGTTCATGTTTAAAACTAGTTGTGATGATGATGTTTAGCTATAGGTATATTAAGGGTAATATAAAAGTAACGTTCTACAAGGAATCCTTAAGGTTGCCTCATTGATAAACGTTTTAAGTAGCTGTTAGAGTTTTGAAACACCAATTGAGAGACTGATCATCCTGAGGGGGGCAACAAAAGACTGTTTATATTTGCAGAAGGTAAGACATCATTTTTCTTGTTATTAAATTATGTGCTTCTCATGAAAGTGTAATATACAAAAAATATTGCATTGGCAGCCTAATAGGGGTTTAGATAAGGGCGCTGGAGGTATCTAATCCATAGTTAATTTTTGCTTCTCATAATTGCTTGTGTGATTATTGATTTGTGATATTGATTGATTGAGCTGGGACTTATAATGCCTGTTTCTGGAATTTTGAATAAACTTGCTTTATTGTTCTGAAACTCCTGTGTCATCAAAGAGTCCTACAAGTGCCTGTCATTTTACTCTAGGTTTTTGAAATTGACTTGATTAATTCAGGATTTTTAGCATCTGGTTAATTAGTCTATTGGGAACCTTAGTTGCTGGAATAAAATAACCTGAGACCGAACTATAGGTACTGAGTACAATGGTCAGAGTCGTAAGAGAGCTGAGAAAATAGGGGCCCAGGAATTAGGGGCCCCTCATAGTGGGCTACAGTGGAAGCTCTGGCCTGGGCGATCCTGAGAAGGCGCCAGGTGGAACGAGAGTGAGGCAGCATAAGCACTAGGCTCTGAGGATAGCTCACTTTACTCTAAAGCCCTTACTGTTGAGTTTGAGGAACAGTCCCTAGCCATAAACTGGCTCAGTGGTAAGGCAGAGCAGCATCTAACAGATCTGAGAGATTAATGACAAGGAATAAGTGATTGCTATTGGGTAGGCAGGTTCGAGTTGAGTTGTTAATCTTGCAGAGGTGGTATTTTAGCTTTGACAGTATCTAGTACCCCCATTTGAAGGTGTCATAAGTATATGGAGAAATTCACATATATAAGTATTAAAGTAGTCAAAAGTTTTGTATTTTGTCCTATATTCCGAGCATGCAATGACTACATCAAGTTTGTGACTCTACAAAATGCATTTGTAGTTTGTTTTGGTTGTGTTTCAGATTATGTTGTGTTAAATAGAAATTAATGGTAAATAATGTAGTGTCATTTTGGAGTCACTTTTATTGAAAATAAGAATATAATATGTTTCTGAACACTTCTAAATGAACGTGAATGCAACCACACTACGCCATTTCAACGTAGAAATGTGAGTACATTTTGGTTGAGATGTTGATCAATGAGATTTCAACCTTTATTCACCCACTTAAAAAGAGAGACAGAAGTTTTTTGAATTTCCAATATGTTATCACTATGCGTTCAACGATTTAAAAGCACAATAAAGTTCAAACGGGAATACAATGTCAGATATTTTGTGTTTATAATGTGTTATCACTGTGCTTCATCTAATAGCACAACCAAATTACTTGGATTCAGATTTTTAATAAAAGTACACAGTGCAAGTGATCAGTGCTGTTCGAGATTCTGCACAGATGTTTATATCGTGAATTTAACCTTGTCTGTCCCTTACAATGTATTGTGATCCCTGTTTTGTCACACTCCATGCTTCATTCATACCAAATAACAATTTGAAAACCTTATGTCACTACAAGGTTGAACTTTTATCATATTGGGTCTCCATTGTATTGCTGTTAGGTGTGCTTGACCTCTACTCTAACTGCCCATCCACTTTACTGCATCCCTATTCCACTCTCACCTTTATCTGAACCCTCCACACCACAACCTGTTACCAGCTATCCTACCCAGTAACAGTGCAGATCAATCAAAATAACCTAAGCCACCTGGCCCACACATACACACACCAGAGAGGTAGCACTCCTCACTCCTCCTTTACAGGGAGACCACTGGACAGGCAGCATTTTGCTCCACACACCCAACCAGGACTACATTCAAGGTGTAATAACATATTAAAACCTGTTAAGGATAGGGCTGACTACTGCCCCCTTTGGAGGAATTGCGTGCCCATAGTAAACAGAAAACAAATCTGTCAAAAATTGCTAATATATGCATATAATAATTATTATTGAATAGAAAACACTCTAAAGCTTCTAAAACCGTTCAAATTATGTCTCTATGTAAAGCAGAACTCTCAGGGCATCCATTCTCCCAAAATCTCTCTTGACAACAGAAAAGTTGGGCCAACTTTGACGTCATCGCCCCCACCCTTCCCAACCAGCTACAGATCTGGGAACAGTTCCTATCTCTTCAGCGCGATGTCCCCTTTCAGTGGGGCCTCTCATTGTGAGAATCGCGCGCTCCCTCAAGTTTTGGCGGGCTGAAACCTCCGGGTCACGTGAAAACATGCACTTTCATGCGCACGTCGGGTCAGGAGCTCCCTTTGTTCCAAGATTCACCAAACGATGTAGGTTTGTCTGTTCACGCTAAGGATTGTTTTCTATGTTAAAAACATGCTAAAGCTCGATTCTGCACTTAGTTTGACCAGATTAGTCGACATATAATATGTAATTTTGAAGTTTTGATGCGCATCCACTAGAATTTTGCCTGCATTTCGACCGGAATTTGTCGTGTTTGATAACCTAAAGACACAGACTTGAAAACCAAAAGCAGTTTTTGGTAAGTATAACTTCTTCCACGACTTCTGATCGAATAACATCAAAGGTAAGGGAATATTTCTGTGTTAATTATGGGTTTCTGTGGACTCCGAGATAGAGGAGACATAATGCTAATTTCTGAGCGCCGTCTCATATTATTACATAGTGAACGAATTCTGTAACGTTAAAAATAAATGTAACACAGCGGTTGCATTAAGAAGAAGTGTATCTTTCTAACTATATGTAGAACATGTATATTTAGTCAAAGTTTATGATGTGTATTGCTTGTTATCTGACGTTAGCTCCGGCAGATATCATCATTTCTCCGGACATCTGAGTAGCATTTTTTTGAACATGGCGTCATTGTAAACAGAGATTTATGGATATAAATTGCATATTATTGAAAAAAACATAAATGTACTGTGTAACATGTCCTATTACTGTCATCTGATGAAGATTTTCAAAAGGTTAGTGAAGTATTTTTCTTTTAATCCTGCGGTTGTTGATTGCATATTTTGTTCAACGTGGCTAATTCAAATTAGCTGTGTCTTTGGTGGTGGTTTGACATAAATATGTGCTATGTTTTCGCCGTAAAACATTTTAGAAATCTGACTTGCTGGCTAGATGAACAAGGTATTTATCTTTCATTTGAGCTATTGGACTTGTTAAAGTGTGGAGGTTAAATATTTCTAAGAATATTTTTGCGTTCCATGCGCCACGTCCCAGTTTACGTTGGTTCCCAACTGGGAACCTGAATCTGTAACAGGTTTTAACACATGTAATAACGCACTCACTGACTGTTGTCTGCATGTGGCCTAACCATGCAAACTATAGCTTGCACTCTGTGTCATAACCTCCCCCTGCACAGCGGGCTGACTGAGATAACATATACACTGAACATATACACTGAAATTCCTAAAACACACACTCGACCCCCCTTCGGGATGGACTCCAAAGACAATGAACTCTGTCAAGAACCAATGGGATACGGACACCAGGCTGGAGGGGACTGTCTATCACCTACAAGCAACCTACCAGAAGCCAGGACTACCAGAATCTACCTACGTCATTTCAATGTATAAAATGGACTGCCCATCATGTTTCATTCTCTTCTTCCGATAGTTCCCTAAGAACTAGACGAATGGGGCCGTGCAGCACGCTTTGCCAGATATCATTACTCTCGAATAAACGGCCTTTACTATACCTTATCCGCCTTGTCCAGAGTCTCAACTTGGTCTCGTTTCTCATATATCTATTCATCAACAAAGGCAAGTAAATTACATAGTACACCCTACTGTACATGTAGATATATATACATACATTTTACTACTTTTTGCACCTTTTATTTACAATTTTATTTATATATTCTCCTCCCTGCTACCTGATGAAGCCGAGTAAGGCAGAAACGCGTCGTGGCTGGGACTCCTCTAGATCTGTAATGTTGCTGTAAGGAAGGCAGGTTCCACACAGACGTCTTTTGGCTACTATTTTATTTGTACACTTTTCTTTCCTTAATTGGATTTTTACACAGCTCTCATATATATGCACACACTAGGATGTAGTGGAGTGTGACGTTGTATGTTATCCCTCACACCACTTGTGGGGATGTATGTGTATGCTTTTGTATTTGTAAAAAATATGTGTACAGGCACATCCCCTTTTACGTTCATGTGTGTATGCATGTGTACCCCCACCCCATCCTTGGTCCCAACTCTACTGACTAACACTCAGCCATCGCACCACAGGGCCTTTTTACCAGTAGGCTACCCTAAAAATAGAAAGGTGGCCATTAGGACAGTAAATATAGATCTTTAATAGCATTTCAGAGTTACCGTGACCACGGACTCTTAAAAATGTACTTTATATTTATCCTAAATGATCCCTTGGATCCTGTACCGATAATCACTAGGGAACCAATTTATATTTAACAAAATATTTAATTTTCTTCTCTTGGGGTTACCATGACCATGGACCCTTGACCAATCGGAAACAATTAAATAAAATAAATAAAAACGTATACATATATTATTTATATTTTTAAGTTTCTTGAACTCGGAGTTACCATGACCATGGACCCATGATGAAGAAAAACTATAAAATAGAACATAAATAACTAAAATTACAACCAAAAAAAACCCTCACCAACCCACCATCCTTCCAAAATACCTCTCATCAACACCCACCAGCACCCCCAATGGACGATAACTTTTTTTCTCCAACTACTCTTGGGACTATGACCTTGGCGACTCCCCCGCAGCGAGTAGACCCTAAGCAATTAGGCCCGGCCATACACCAAGCAAGAAGACAGGAGGAAATGGAAGAGACCGGACTCCTTCGGGACCCCTCGTGGTCCTGTTGGCAGACCTATCGGCACAACCCTCCCAGCCCCACACAAACAGGAGACTCACGTACCGCGCTGGACGACCATCTACCCCAGTTTAGAATTGGATTGGCAGTATGTCCAGTAGTGCATGTCATCCTAGCAGGTTGGGGCAGCTAAAAGTGGGGCTTTCGGGTCGGGCGCTGCACCTGGAGGCTCGCGTCGGCCGTGTAATCCCTGGGGTGCCCAGATTATGTCTGCCGGAGAATTGGATCCCACAGAACAATTCTTCACTGGGGGACCCCTTACCCCGCCGCACTAAGCCTGGACAACCGATCCACCTTTTTACCTGGACTACGAATAAATTCACTGTCTAGGGAGGATATACCTCT
This sequence comes from Oncorhynchus tshawytscha, assembly GCF_018296145.1. NCBI lineage: Eukaryota > Metazoa > Chordata > Actinopteri > Salmoniformes > Salmonidae > Oncorhynchus > Oncorhynchus tshawytscha. The sequence continues at coordinate 60,583,357 of NC_056433.1, read as the reverse complement.
GGAAACGTTACGATCCTGGAAGGGAGTAGCTCCTCTGGTCACTATCACCTTAACCACTGAATCACCTACGACCGAGATGGTGGGGATGGTACACGGCAATTGACTGTGACTCCTGGCAGACGTACGATACCAAAGCCAGATGATGCTTGCCTGATCCTAAACCCTCCAAACACCTACCAAAACGCAGGACGGAACTCCAAGGGCGGATGCATGACAGCCACAAACAGGGCTCGCCTTCTGGGTTTTTGACTGCTCAAACCAATGGTAGTTCAATGACTTACCACTCGACAGGGACACATGGCAACCAACTGAGGTCCGGACCTGCACAAGGTACGCAACTCGACGGTTTTGCCTGATCCTACGCCGAGTATACCCATACAGACCAGCTGGATTTGACTAGACATGGGTTGATTCAGAGTTAGGGTCCTGGAAGAGAATAACCCCTGAATTACACACATGATTGAAACCATCCAGGACCTAAAGACTGACGAACACGGAAGTAAATACATAGACAATGTGGAGCTAAGAGAGAAGGATCCGATGGGGAGTAAACTCCTAGGTTGCACTATGCTTTCCACATCCATTGACAAGCGGACCTAGACATCATGACCACACCACTCGATATGGACACATGGCAACCAACCGAGGACCAAACCTGCATAAGGTGTGCAACTCAAGGGATTTTGCCTGATCCTACATCGAGTCGACAGACCTACCTGAACTTAACCATTCTAAAAACTATACCTGACCCTAACCTTAACCATTCTAAAAATCCATACCTAACCTTAACCCTAGCCCTTACCCTAACCCTTAACCAAAATATTAAAAAACTATACCTTACCCTAACCTCAACCCTAACCTTAACCATTCTACAAACTATACCTAACCCTAACCCCTACCCTACGGACAGACAACTTTTTAACCCAACTAATGGGTTAATCTACAAGTGGGCAACCATGGGGCCTACAACTTTGGCCGGCCGCGCCCGGACCCCTCCGGCCTACGCGCATATGAGTGGAGTGCACCCCCTCCCTTCCCCCCTCCGGTTTCCACGTGTCAGAGATGGAAGTGTATCAACTGACTCAAAACTAGAAACCAAACACTCGCCAGTCACCGCTGCATTGCCTGTCGAGGGATCTGGACGCAGCAAGCCAAGGAAATGTTTATCTCTGAAATTCACTGGGATCATTTAAATCTGGCTTTTTTTAGGGGTGTTGATTCTCCACCCATTATACTTCTCCTAGGAATTGTTTGATGGTGAACAGGTCAAAAATAATCATTAGATTAAATACAACCTAAAATAGCTTTACCAGGTCTATGAAGGACATCACTTCTGAGACCTCCACCAACACACACCTTCCACCTGGGAAACAACTAGAACGACAGATAATTCAAGACCCACCTACTCCAAGCCTTCTCAACCAAGATTTTTTCATCAAAAGACCAAGAATTATACAACCACCTCCTCCAATTTTTTCAACTAAAGAGGATTTTTTTTCACCAAAGACCCTGGATTCTACCACCACACACTTCTACTTGTCCTTTAGAAGGGCATCACCTTTTAAAAAAAATATTTAAAAAATATAATGCTTTTTACATCCATTTAAAATTGGACCCCACAACTCTGAACTCAACCCTAGCCTTAACCATTCTTACCCTAAACCTTAACCACCCCAACCCTAACCTTAATCATCCTAACCCTAATCATTCCTAACACTTAACACTAATCCTAACCTTAACCCTAGCCCCTAACCTTAACTGCAATCCTAGCCCGAACCCCCCTGTGTGTGTGTATTAGTATATGTATCTGTGTCTGACCTTATGTTGTTAACCTTGTCTGTCTCTTATAATGTACTGTGATCCCTATTTTGTCAATTGGACCTTACAAGACTTAACCAACTCCTCACCTACCGGTAACCTAACGTTAACCATTCTAACCCTAACCGCAACCATTCTAACTCTAAACCTAACCTCAATCACCCTTTGTCCTTAACCCTAACCTTAACCATTCTAACCCTAACCATTCTAACTTTGACCCTAACCTTAACCACCCTAACCCTAACCTCAACTATTCTAACCCTAACCCAAACTGTAACCCTAAACTTAACCATTCTAACTCTGATCTTTACTCTAGCCTTAACCATTCTACCCTAAACCTAACCTAAACCATTCTAACTTTGACCTTAACCCTAGCCTGAATTACTCCAACCCTAACTATTCTAACCCCAACCAAAACCTTAACCATACTTACTCTGACCTCAACCTTAGCCTTAACCACTCCAACCCTAACCTTAACCATTCTAACCCCTACCATTCCTAACACTAACTCTAACCTTAACCCTAGCCCCTAACCCGAACTCTAATCCCAGTTCTAACCCCTCTGTGTATGTGTGTGTGTGTGTGTGTGTGTACATGTATCAGTACCTGACCTCATGTTGTTAAAGACTCTTTCTCCCTTCGGTCTCAACGTGGACTTTGACCTGAAGCCATTCGTGTGATTATTGTGATTTTACTATTGTAAATGTTTGTAGGCTTATGTAGCCAAATTGTATCTATCATCGTATACTATCCATTCATGTTTTTGGTATGTTATTGCTTTATCTGAGAATTAACCAATGATATCAGGCCACGATTATAGACACCTGTGTGTGTCCTTTGACACTATATACAGTTAAAGTCGGAAGTTACCATACACTTAGGTTGGAGTCATTAAAACTCATTTTTCAACCACGCCACAAATGTCTTGTTCACAAACTATAGTTTTGGCAAGTCGGTTAGGACATCTACTTTGTCATTTTCCCAACAATTGTTTACAGACAGATTATATCACTTATAATTCACTGTATCACAATTCCAGTGGGTCAGAAATCTACATACATTATGTTGACTGTGCCTTTAAACAGCTTGGAAAATTCCAGAAAATGATGTCATGGATTTAGAAGCTTCTGATAGGCTAATTGACATCATTTGAGTCAATTGGAGGTGTACCTGTGGATGTATTTCAAGGCCTACCTTCAAACTCAGTGCCTCTTTGCTTGACATCATGGGAAAATCAAAAGAAATCAGTCAAGACCTCAGAAAATAAATGTAGACCTCCACAAGTCTGGTTCATCCTAGGGACCAATTTCCAAATGCCTGAAGGTACCACGTTCATCTGTACAAACAATAGTACGCAAGTATAAACACCATGGACCACGCAGCCGTCATACTGCTCAGGAAGGAGACTCGTTCTGGCTCCTAGAGATGAACGTCTTTGGTGCAAAAAGTGCAAATCAATCCCAAAACAACAGCAAAGGACCTTGTGAAAATGCTGGAGGAAGCAGGTACAAAAGTATCTATAACCACAGTAAAACGAGTCCTTATTCAACATAACCTGAAAGGCCGCTCAGCAAGGAAGAAGCCACTGCTCCAAAACCTCCATAAAGAGGCCAGACTACGGTTTGCAACTGCACATGGAGGTGCTTGCAAAGCGAAGAACACCATCTCAACCGTGAAGCACGGGGGTGGCAGCATCATGTTGTGGGGGTGCTTTGCTGCAGGAGGGACTGGTGCACTTCACAAAATAGATGACATCATGAGGAAGAAACATTATGTGGATATGTTGAAGCAACATCTCAAGACATCAGTCAGGAAGTTAAATTTTCATCACAAATGGGTCTTCCAAATGGAAAATGACCCCAAGCATACTTCCAAAGTTGTGGCAAAATGGCTTAAGGACAACAAAGTCAAGGTATTGGAGTGGACATCACAAAGCCCTGACCTCAATCCTATAGAAAATTTGTGGGCAGAACTGAAAAAGCGTGTGTGTGCAAGGAGGCCTACAAACCTGATATAGTTACACCAGCTCTGTCAGGACAAATGGGGCAGAATTCACCCCACTTATTGTGGAAAGCTTGTTGAAGGTTACCCGAAATGTTTGACCCAAGTTAAACAATTTAAAGGCAATGCTACCAAATACTAATTGAGTGTATGTAAACTTCTGACCCACTGGGAATGTGATGAAAGAAATAAAAGCTGAAATAAATCACTCTCTACTATTATTCTGACATTTTACGTTCTTAAAATATAGTGGTGATCCTAACTGAACTAAGACAGGGCATTTTTACTAGGATTAAATGTCAGGAATTGTGAAAAAACTGAGTTTAAATGTATTTGGCTAAGGTGTATGTAAACTTCCGACTTCAACTGTAAACTAGTCACCCCGCAGTGTTTGTCATTATACTCAGATGTCATTATACCCTTTGTCATTATACCCTGACAGCTTGTCTGTATCACGCCAGTCCCCGCTCTTCCTCACCCTGGCGCTCGAGGGCGCCAGGCTCTCCAGGATTACGCAATCAATCCACGATCAGTACGCACACCTGCCTTTCCCCGTCACGCACATCTGCGCTCATTGGACTCAGCTGAACTCTATTACTTGTGTTATTGCCTTCCCTATATCAGTCTGTTCCCTGCTTCGGGATTGATGTTTGTCATATGTCCTTGCTTACCCGTGTGCTGATGCTGGTCCTGTCATGTTCTATGTCCATTCCTGATTAAATGTTTGACTCCCAGTACCTGCTTCTCCTGTCCGACGTCACTCCTTACAGTCTGTCAAAACGTTGGTTATTAAAATATTGCATCTGAGCTCCTAGAGTGTGCGGCTCTCCTTTAATTTTTCAAGTGTTCTACTCCACTAGCCAGCACCTCACCTAAATTGGTGTGCGTTTCTTTCGCCTCTATATTGTGAAGATCTCCACAAACCTGCGACCTTTGTATGCTATCTTGAAAATGGCACCCTTTCTATGATTACACATGACTTGTACAGTTACAGTAACTTCAAAATGTGACCATGGATCTGTTACTCGTTTTAAAGTTGAATAAAAACTGTTACATTAGTTTGTAAGAGACGTTAGGCTATTTACTGTATTACAAAAGTCATAATGAATTGTGTTAAGTTGGTTGCTGTAAATAAGGTATTTCTGTTTTTTTATATTTAATAAATGAGCAAACATTTCTAAAAACTTGTTTTTGCTTTGTCCTTATGGGGTATTGTGTGCAGATTGATGAGATAAATCATTTAATCCATTTTAGAATAAGGCTGTAACGTAACAAAATGTGGAAAAAGCCAAGGGGTCTGAATACTTTCAGAATGCACTGTAGGATTAAATCAAATATTGTTTTATGCACTCTATGTGTTATGCACTCTGCCGTTGTGAGGCCGGTTGGACATACTGCCATTTTCCAAAATGACGTGAGAGACAACTTATGGTCGATAAATTAACATGAAATTATCTGGCAATAGCTCTGGTGGACATTCCTGCAGTCAGCATGCCAATTGCACGCTCCCTAAAAACTTGAGACATTTGTGGCACTGTGTTGTGTGACAAAACTGCACTGTGGCCTTTTATTGCCCCCAGCACAAGATGCACCTTTGTAATGATCATGCTGTTTAATCAGCTTCTTGATATGTCACACCTGTCAGGTGGATGGATTATCTTGGCAAATGAGAAATGCTCACTAACCGGGATGTCAACACATTTGTACCCAAAATGTGAGAGAAATAAGCTTTTTGTGCTTATGGAAACTTTCTAGGATCTTTAATTTCAGCTCATGAAACATGGAGTCAACAATTTACATGTTGCGTTCATATTTTTGTTCAGTATAGTATCATTGATGATATATGGCGTATAGAGTACGGTTACATTAAATTTGCTCTGTTAAACCTGCCCTTTGGAATGACTTCGATAACAACCGTGAATCTATTTAGTTAGCAAGGCTTGGTTAAAACCCTGGACAGATAACTGTAGACATATTAACTCTCCAGTAGGAGGTGCTGCCCAGCCTACAGTCTTTTTCTGATAGTGGATTTAACGTTGAAGATCTGACATTGTTTCAAAGGTAGAAATTCAACAGACAAACCTTGTATAAAATATGTTGAAAATTGGTTACCACGATGACATCATTTTGTGGTTGAAATGTCAGTCTCAAAACAATAGTTTACATTGATGACTTTCTGCAAATCCAATGTATTTTCCACCTAAAGTGCCTTCAGAAAGTATTCAGACCCATTGACATATTCCACATTGTTGTGTTAGAGCCTGATTTTAAAATGTATTAAATTTAGATTTTGTGTCACTAAGTATTCAACCCCTTTGTTATGGCAAGACTAAATAAGTTCAGGAGTAAAACATTTTCTTAATAACAAGGCCCATAAAAAGTTGCATGGACTCACTCTGTGTGCAATAATAGTGTTAAACGTGATTTTTGAATGACAACCTCATCTCTCTACCCCACACATTACAATTATCTGTAAGGTCCCTCAGTTGAGCAGTGAACTTGAAACATAGATTCAACCACAAAGGCCAAGGATGTTTTCCAATGCCCTGCAAAGAAGGGCACCTATTGGTAGATGGGTAAAAAATACACCTAAAACAGACATTGAATATCCCTTTGAGCATGTTTAAGTTATTTATTACACTTTGGATGGTGCATCAATACACCCAGTCACTACAAAGATACAGGCGTTCTAAATCAGTTAGCAGAGAGAAAGGAAACTGCTCAGGGATTTCACCATGACGCCAATGCTTACAGAATATAATGACTGTGATAGGAGAAATCTGACAATGGATCACCAACCTTGTAGTTACTTCACAAATCCAGCACATCACTGAGAACCACTCTCCATATTTTTAAGAATAGTGATGGGTGTATCATGTTATGGGTATGCTTGTAATCGTTAAGGAATAAGGAATACGTTTTTCAGGATAACAAAAATAAATGGAGTGGAGCTAAGCACAGGCAAAATCCTAAAGGAAAACCTGGTTCAGTCTGCTTTCCACCAGACACTGTGAGATGAATTCACCATTCAGCAGGACAATCTAAAACACAAGGCCAAATCTACACCAAGAAGACAGTGAATGTTTCTGGGAGGCCAAGCTACAGAGACCTGAAAGAGACCTGAAAATTGTTGTCTAGCAATGATCAATAACCAATTTGACAGACCTTGAAGAATTTTGAAAAGAATAATGGAGAAATGTTGCACAATCCAAGTGTTCGAAAGCTCTTAGACATTTACCCAGAAAGACTCACAGCGGTAATCGCTGCCAAAGATGATGTAACGTCTTCTTCCAACTCACACTCTCAAACACGTAGATCCCCTGAAGGCAGCTCACTCTCCAGATCCCAATCACCTGAATTCGAATCACCTGTTCACACACCTGTATGTCATTATCACACACTATTTAGTTCAGTTCTTTGCACCCCTTCACTGTGAGGTTTTGTTTGTTTTGTGACACGCCTTGGTTATCACCGTGAGTGACTACTCCCGTGTATGATTTATGGTTTTTCCTGCCTCACTAACGATGCCTTTTTCGGATTTCCTGTTATCTACCCATTGCCTGATCTCCAGGACTACGTTACTAGCCTTTCCCCTGCCTGTACTGTTGCCCTTTTGGACCCCTGTGTATGACCTTCTGCCTTCTCCTCTGGTCCTTCGCGATAAACACCTGCTGCGCCCTGCGCTTGAAACCTCCCTTCGTGTTCATTACAGATGATTCTAACATGTATTGATTCAGTGGATTGAATACTTATCAAATCAATATATTAGTGTGTTATTTTTCATATTTTCTTTTCGCACAAATGTTAGATTTTTACACTTAGACATTTATAGAGTATTTTGTGTAGATCGTTGTCAAAAAATGACAATTAAATCCATTTAATCTGACTTTGTAACACAACAAAATGTGGAAAAAGTCAAGGGATGTGAATAGTTTCTGAAGGCATTGTATGCCTCTGTAACTTTCTCACTCATTATAAATAATTAATTCATGATTATCTGTAATTATGATAGCGTCTACATTAAATTTAGAAGTGTTTAGAAACACATTTTATTCGTATTACTTTAAAAGTGACTCCTGAATGACACGATACAGTAAATGTGAAAACAGATATGTATTAAATTACCCTCAAATGAAAGGTGACATTCTGTAATGTTGCCTCATATGAAACATCCAATATGCTGGAGTACAGAGAAAAAGTCTACGTTTTTGCTTCTTTGACCAAATAAATACGTAGGGGAGTGTCGATGTTAATGCAACGTCCTCTGCATCACACTCTGGATTTAGCTAAATACTCCCTCAAGGGCTATGTAATAGCCCACTGGGCTTACACTGGTTGAATCAACATTGTTTCCACGTCATTTCAATTAAATGACCTTGAACCAACGTGGAATAGATGTGGACTTGACATCTGTGCCCAATGGGAAGTGTCATGGTGTGCTAATGCAGCATGATTTGATGTCTTGTGTCTTCTGTGGGTTTTACTACAATCAGGTTTTTGGCTTATTACAGTTCTCTATTAACACTTCCTCATCAGATGTCTTGACTTGAATCCTACAACACTTGCATAATGATGGCATGCCCACATGAGTTGGTGAGGAATCTGAGGTTTTGGAACCTTTGTCTTGGAAAATGTGTACAGTCATGCAGGAGAATTTGCCTTCACCAAAATGCTTGAATGAAGTAAGGGAAATATATGAATGTCAGGTCCAAATTGATTGGCACCCTTGATAAAGATGAGCAAAAGAGACTGTATAAAATAAATAATTCAAATACTGAGCTATATTGTACAGTATGCAAAGAAAAGCAACATCGTATTTTATACTAATACACTTGCACAGAGAAAAATAGGTGTCAAAATTATTACCTTTCAATACCTCCCTTGTGAAGATAACAGCAATGAGCCTTTTCTAAAATGTTTTATGAGATTGGAGAACACATTGGGAGGGATCTTAGGCCATTCCTCCATACAGAATTCGTTGGGATTTTGTGGTCAACTAACCATTTCTTTGTGAATTTTGATGTGTGCTTGGGGTTATTGTCTTGCTGGAAGATCCACTTGGAGCCAAGATTCAGGCTCCTAGCAGAGGCAAACAGGTTTTTGTCTGAAATGTTCTGGTACTGGGTAAAGTTCATGATGCTGTTGACCTTAACAAGGGACCCTGGACCAGTGGAAACAAAATAGCCCCATAACATTGAAGATCCAACACCATATTTTACAGTAGGTACTGGGTTCTTTTCTGCATATTTATTTAGACGCAAAACCCACCAATGGTGTTCGTGGCCAAAGACCTCTATTTTCATGTCATCTGAACATACAGTAGCACCTGTTCCAATCAAAATGCCGTTTAGCAAACTCTAGGCATTCACATTTGTCGGATGACATGAAAATAGAGCTCTTTGGCCACGTCCACCAGAGGTGGGTTTTGTGTCGAAAGAAAGATGCATATGCATTGAAGGTATTGAAAGCATGGGTGCCAATACTTTTTACCCCTATATTTGAGAGAACATTTTTTTAATGTTAAACAAAATCTCTTTCTCTGAGAAATTGTATTAAATAATATAATTTTGCACATTTTTATCAAGAGTGCCAATAATTTTGGACCTGACTATATATGTTGGCAGATTAGTAGCTTTACATAAACAAGCAAAACATGCAGTGAGTACATAGTCTAACTGATCTAGCAGTTAGTTTACCGGTGAACATCACACTGCCATGCAAAACGCCACATGACATCAGGTCACTCACTATCTCACACCCAGACACAGAGGAAAAGTTTCTAAGATGATCTAAGAGTTGGACACGGTGAGTGGTAGCGAAGCATGCTTACCGGTACCTTCATTTTAAAGTCATCCCGGTGCAGCTTCATGCCTATGTCAGCGACGGCCCTCTGGAAGAAACGGGAGGGCCTCAGCACCAACACCAGCTGGAGGTTCCCTGGAAATGCCCCCTAGTGGCCACAGGTACAAAGCACAGCTTCATGACTTCTCATAGTTCTGAATGTGGAGGGAGCTCCTGCTCTGTTTCTACTTTCCATTATGTATCTCACATATTATACTTGGGAATAATTTGCCTTACGCAAGACTTCCTGATATAGAAGCATTGGTCTATTTTACAATGGTACATAATGCTGAGATAAAATAGCCTGGTTCCATACTCTATGTGCTGCGGCAAACTCTTCTTGATGCCAAACACAAAGAGAAGTCGAGTGAAGCACAAACAGACTGGACCACCAGGAAAGAGATAAAAGCGTTGTCGGAAGTTAAATATGGACATCTTCATACCGCAATCCGCGTCAGCGAGGCCTTCACTGAGCTCCATTTGTCCCGCCTGCGGTCAATGATTATAACGAAACCGATGCTGGCAGCGTCCAAACTAGACAAGGAAAGATAGAAATAAACACATGCGGTAGGTGTAGCTATCCAAGCATGCAGTCACAAGACATATCCAAGAGGGCACTACAGTACACTGCTGTATTCTGTCTCTGTACATTTTAAACAGAGTTTATGCCAAATCACTTCAGCGCTCTCTGAACCAGGCTATTATAGTTAACAGTGTAAGAGGAGCTGTGTAAGCTTGTTTAATGTTTGGGGTGTTTTACAGGGAAAATGTTAAGTGAGGGTCATTAACATTCTCAATGTGTTACTCTGACAAAAGGGTGAATGGAGTTGCTCCCCTATCAGCACAAGATGTTTAAAAGACAATGAAAAGAATATGTATGTTTAATGTCTTGTGCTCACTGGGTGGTGATCTTACTGTGTTATCTGGCCTAGTATATTCCTACTCGCCTGACTGAGTATTTTCCTGACTGAGAGCAGCTTACATGAGACCAGATTAATTGAAGACTCACTGTGTCATGAGAGAGAGAACGCTGTCCCAGATGTGCCATTTCCGGGGGGTATTTCACAAGACACCTTTTTCACATTTTGCCTCACCCTGAGAAACGTGTCTTGTGAAATACAGTCAGGTACATAATTATTGGCACCCTTGATAAAGATGAGCAAAAAATACTCTACAAAACAAATAATACAAATACTGACCTATATTCTATGCTATTTTATTTTATACTAATACAATTGCTCAGAGAAATAGATTGTGTTTCTTAACAAGTAATAAAGACAATTAATGAAAAAAAAAGTGGATTTTGATTAGTGTTTGGGGTTATTGTCTTGCTGGAAGATCCAATTGTGGCCAAGTGTCAGCCTTCTGGCAGAGGCAAACCAAGTTACATGAAAATAGAGCTCTTTGGCCACACACATCAGTGGTGGGTTTGGCTTTCAAAAACAGAAGCATACGCAGAGAAGTACCTCATACCTACTGTAAAATATGGTGGTGGATCTTTGATACAGTCTTTCTTGCTCATCTGCAGCATATCAAGGTTACCAATAATTATGGACCTGACTGTATCTTCAGATCTGTGGTTAGTTGGGAGCAGAAACCACATCCCATACAGAGGGAAGGTAATGGTATTTAAAGTGCCTTCGGAAAGTATTCATACCCCTTGACTTTTTCCACATTTTGTTGTGTTACAACGTGGGATAAAAATTGATTTAAGATTTATCTTTTGTCATTTTTGTCACTGATCTACACAAAATATTCAGTCATGTCAAAGTTGAAGAAAATATATACAGTATATATTTTTTATGACAAATAAAATGCTAATATATCTTGATTGTGTTAGTTTTACCCCACTTTGGCAGCGATATCAGCTGTGAATCTTTTTGTGTAAGTCTGGAAGAGCTTTTCACACCTGGACTGTGCAATATTTGCCCATCATATTTGCCCATCACCAGCTGTCAAGTTGGTTGTTGATCATTGGTACATTTTCAAGTCTTGCCATAGACCTTCAAGTAGATTTAAGTCAAAACTGTAACTAGGCTACTCAGGAACATTAAATGTCTTCTTGGTGAGCAGCTCTTGTGTAGATTTGTCTTTTTTAGGTTAATGTCTTGTTGAAAGGTGAATTAGTCTCCCAGTGTCTTAACCAGGTTTTCCTCTTGGATTTTGCCTGTGCTTAGCTCCATTACGTTTATTTTTATCAGGAAAAACTCCCCAGTCCTTGCCTATTACCCACAATCTGATGCATCCACCACCATCCTTGAAAATATGAAGAGTGATACTCAGTGACGTGTTGTGTTGGATTTGCCCCAAACATAACACTTTGCCACATGTTTCGCTGTATTACTTTGGTGCCTTGTTACAAACAGGATGTATGTCTTGGAATATTTTTTATTCTGTACAGGCTTCCTTCTTTTCACTCTGTCGTTTATTATGGAGTAATTGGGTCGTTCCACAGTTTACCCATCTCAAGAGGTTCAATAAAAGTTGATGATTTCATTTGAAATCACCCATACATTCTCTTGAGACAGGGGAAATGGAAACTCGTTGTGTACAACAGGGAGGGGCAATTGAATGCTTCACAAAGACAATTCATTGTTAAAATGTTTCTAGCTTGTCTATCTATGGGTAACATGGTTCAAATAAAATCAAATTTTATTGGTCACATACACATAGTTAGCAGATATTAATGCGAGTTTAGCAAAATGCTTGTGCTTCTAGTTCCGACAGTGTAGTAATATCTAACAAGTAATCTAACAATTCAACAACAACTACCTAATACACACAAATCTAAGTAAAGGGATGGAAAAATAATATGTACATATAAATATATGGGTGAGCAATAGGCAAGATGCAATAGATGATATAGAATACAGTATACAGTGGGGCAAAAAAGTATTTAGTCAGCCACCAATTGTGCAAGTCCATGTTGCCCAGCAACAGCCCCAAAACATCACTGCTCTAGAGGAGATCTGCATGGAGGAATGGGCCAAAATACCAGCAACAGTGTGTGAAAACCTTTTGAAGATTTACAGAAAACGTTTGACCCCTGTCATTGCCAACAAAGGGTATATAACAAAGTATTGAGAAAAATACTTATTTTCCACCATAATTTGCAAATAAATTCATAAAAAATCCTACAATGTGATTTTCTGGATTTTTTTCTCTCATTTTGTCTGTCATAGTTGAAGTGTACCTATGATGAAAATTACAGGCCTCTCTCATCTTTTTAAGTGGGAGAACTTGCACAATTGGTGGCTGTATCAAATACACAGTAGCATTACAGTAAGCTTCTGTTCTCCACTGTGGGAAAATAATGTGCACCAGAATTGCAGAATTGATCTGAACTGCATAACCATGGGAGCATATTTATGGTTGTAGTGAAGCTGCATACTTTACCTGGGGATGCTAGTCAGATATGTGACAACATTCTGGAAGTCCTCGTCTAGGAGGTCGCCGAAGCCTGAGTATTCAGGGAAGGTGATGATGGGGGCGCCATCTTTCCCTCTTCCTCCTACACACATAGGGTTACATCAATAGATTGACAGAAATGTGTCCATTTTGTTACATTCATTAATTTACACCAGGCTTCTACAGTAAAATAAATATTTATTTGGATAAAAAACGACATTCTGCTGTTACAGATCTGATGGGTGACTTTATATCAATAGAAAAGTTATATTTCTATTAATCAACCACAAGGTGGTAACATTGAGCTGTCAGCACAAATTCGGATTTGATTATTTTTTGCCAAAAGTCATGATTGAATAAAAACTTATATGAAACTAAATAAGTTTGATGAGTGAAAATGTTGATATGACAATCTAAATGAAGAAATATGAGGAGAGATGTAAATTTCAAATAATCAAAATTGTCTCACTAAATCCTGAAACAAATGAAGCAATCAGAGGCAGCCATAATATAATCCATGATCATATATCTCTCCAATCAGAGATTTATCAGTCAAAGTGCATCACTATGAGAAAGCATAGTGGAACAGCAAGTCACCCTATATCTAAAGTGTTCCTCCTCACTCATCATCATGCCCCAGTGCCTGCATTCCTGAGTGGAGAATAGATTTTAGGGTGAATTCTCAACTTCAAAACAGTTCAGTTTGGTATGACAGAGGGGAACTGCTGCAAATTGTACCTCATCTGGCCGAGGCAGTCTGATTTTCTACTTGAGGCCCCACCCGAGTCTGGGCACTTACATTATTTGGACATACACTGTATTACTCTTATTCCGGAGGAGCACGTCAGGAAATGCTGCCTTTCATATTAGTGGTGAGGTAACTGTAGCTCTTTACTTTTACTGACTAACTTTTTCCCTTCCTAACTCCTCCTCTGCCTTCTTCTCTCTGTCTCTCAGTTCTAAAAATGTACTAACACTGACAAGCAAATCACATAGACAAGCATAACAGCCTCCTCCCAAACTCAGATGTCTTTGTGCTAAAAGCAGCGTGTAGTTTATTTCCTGTGCCATCTCGTCTGCCATCCATCCCACTGGGTGACAACTCATCTAGCCGTCCTCCCAGCCAGACACATCCAATTATTTACCTGCATATGGCAGAAAAATACACCACGGGGAATCCTCACATATGTCAGAGCTTCTGTTGCCTACCTCTCTCACTGACAACAGTACACAAGATAACAATCAGAGCTGTACAATACTGCCCTGTCTAGAAAGCTCAACTCAGCATCACCTCATCAGGTATAAGGTAAGTAGTGCAGAAATATAGGTGTGGAGGCAATACTGGAATAGCGTCAACAGCGAGGTGGCATTTGCTTGTAACCAGTGGCGTAAAGTACAGTAAAAACACTTTAAAGTACTACTTAAGTAGTTTTTTTGGGTAGCTGTACTTTACTTTACTTTACTATTTATAATTTTGACAACTTATACTTTTACTTCACTACATTCCTGAAGAAAATAATGTACTTTTTACACCATACATTTTCCCTGACACCCAAAAGTACTTGTTACATTTTTTATGCTTAGCAGAACAGAAAATTATTCAATTCACGTGCTTATCAAGAGAAAATCCCTGGTCATCCCTACTGCCTATGATCTGGCGGACTCACTAAACACACATGCTTTGTTTGTAAATTATGTATCAGTGTTGGAGTATGCCCTTGGCATACTTGTGCCATCTGGTTTGCTTTAATATTAAGAATTTGAAAGTATTCATACTTTTACATTTGATACTTAAGTATATTTTAGCAATTACATTTACTTTTGATACTTAAGTATATTTAAAACCAAATACTTTTAGACTTTTACGCAAGTAGTATTTTACTGGGTGACTTTCACTTTTACTTGAATAATTTTCAATTAAGGTATCTTTACTTTTACTCCAATATGACATTTGGGTACTTTTTCCACCACTGCCTGTGACTCTGTCAGGTATCAGCATCACAATATGGAGAAAAGGAATGGAGACGATGTTTTAAAACCGTACAAAACAACCCAAACTCAGTGACAGACCCACTGAGAATAAAAACAGGCTTGCTGTGTAGATAATTAAATATATTGTGCTTTTTCCACAGTAAAATGACATAACTTTGAAAGCTAGCTTTGCTGACCCAGGGTTTTTGGAGTCAGACACCAGCTTGGCAGGAGCGCAGCTGGCTGACCCTTGGTGGTTTGACATGGGTGGGAAGGAATGGAAACAATCCCTGTGGAGCCAGAGGCTGTGGCGTAGAGCTCCCGTCCAATCAACCTGGTCTCAGGGCAATTTGTTGGATTTGGTACGTAAATCCTTTACTCCATTTAATACGATATATTACGTTACGTTATATTACGTTACGTTACAATATGAATGGAATAGCGGTTCTACAATATCATACGAATTGGAGGACATATCGTGTACGTCTCACCCGGTCATACAATAGCTTAAGAATTGGATGATGTAACTTATCATAAAGGATGTATATTATTATCCGTCTTTCTCTGAAATCAAGTTGCTTGTTTCAACAAAGGAGAATGACTGGGATAATTTACATTGGTAGTTAGGAGAACTAACAACAAAGGTTAGGAGAATTTATGTAAAAGGTTAGGAAAACTACTAAAACGACAAAGGTTAGGAGAATTTACGTAGCAGTTAATGGGAAATGGGTCGAGGTTAGAATAAGGCTGAGCTAAAATGCTACAGTTGTTCCCGACGCGACTCGAACACCAACCTTTGGATTGCTAGAAGGTCGCGGTATACATCCACACATCTTCCCTGACCAACCTCCCTACTTTTGTTTCTGTCTAAAGTAACTAGACCATTAGTACATATCATATGCCTTGGAGGTGCTCAGAAATACGCATAGTATGTTTCGTGTAGTATGGCTCTGAGGCTAGGCTAGCCCAATAACTACCAACAACTCCTTCTGTTATCGGTCCAGCTTAGGTCCTGCACCTCTGTTCATGTCTCAGGTACTCTTCTATGTCTCTGGTAACTCAAAGGAATCTTCAGACTGAGGTGATCTGTGAGTATACGGACATTATTTAGTGGACTCAATATTCTCAAATACATGTTAATAATAATGTATAGTATGTATACAGTCATTGCTTCTGCATCCCAACTTAACTGAATGGAAAGAGTGGCCATTTTATCCACTCTGAACAAAGCTCATGAATATGGCCAGAGAGACAAAGACATCCTGGCAGGAAATGGTTCATGGTGTAATGTGATAATTCTGTTATTGTCCTGGAACAGACTATGGAGCAGACCAGACCTCTCTACTGTCTCAGACAGGAAGTGATTAAGAGGCAATCCTATCGATCAGTAGTTAAAAGGTTCAAGTCCGGTCACAACTCAATCATGTCTTAACGTCAACAATGGAAATGGCCTTGTAACTCATAACGGATATGACAAAATAATTTTTTCTGACCGTGATAAAAACGAATGAACAAACATTACATTGTGCTGTTCTGTATAACTGTAAAGTAGATATGATCACCTCTGACTAAAATGTGATTATTCTGTCATTCCCATATTTGCTCCTTCACAAAGGGAGAGGAACTCGAATATCTGCCCGCTCTTTGTGTGACGGAAGCAGGGATAAGGCGAGGAGACTGAGGCCTAGCTACGTACCCGAGAGCAGGGCAAACTGCCGATGCAGCTGCTCTATGATGTCGACAGCAAGCAGGGGCCTGATCTCCTGCTGCATGATCTCATCTGGGGAGGGAGAGGAAAACAACAGGGAGAACACCTCCAGTCAGCAATCACAATATCATAGGAATGTGTAGGAAAGAGAGCAGCATTAAACAACAGCGTACAATGTGTCCCCACAAATCAAGTCCTACGGCCATACACTGGCCCAGTCATCATCGGTGGACAACCCATCCACATGTCTGACAGGTCAGTATGACCTGTGGAAAGTGAGGCCAAGGCACGGCTCTGGACATTTCCACAAATAAAATAAAATCAAATGTTATTGGTCATGTACACATGGTTAGCAGATGTTAATGCGAGTGTAGCGAAATGCTTGTGCTTCTAGTTGTGATCATGCAGCAATATCTAACAAGTAATCTAATAATTTCACAACAACTACCTTTTACAGACAAGTGTAAAGGAATGAATAAGAATATGTACATATTAATATATGGATTAGCGATGGCCGAACGGCATAGGTAAGATGCACTAGATGGTCTAGAGTACCGTATATACATATGAGATGAATAACGTAGGGTATGTAAACATTATATAAAGTGGCATTGTTTAAAGTGACTAGTGATACATTTATTACATCCAATTTTTTATTGTTAAAGTGGATAGAGATTTGAGTCAGTATGTTGGCAGCAGCCACTCAATGTTAGTGATGGCTGTTTAAAAGTCTGATGGCCTTGAGATAGAAGCTGTTTTTCAGTCCCTCGGTCCCAGCTTTGATGCACCTGTACTGACCTCGCCTTCTGGATGATAGCGGGGTGAACAGGCAGTGGCTTGGGTGGTTGTTGTCCTTGATGATCTTGTTGGCCTTCCTGTGACATTGGGTACTGTAGGTGTCCTGGAGGGCAGGTAGTTTGCCCCCGGTGATGCGTTGTGCAGACCTCAGAGAGCTTTACGGTTGTGAGCGGAGCAGTACCAGGCGGTGATACAGCCCGACAGGATGCTCTCGATTGTGCATCTGTAAAAGAGTGTTTTCGGTGACAAGCAAAATTTCTTCAGCCTCCTGAGGTTCACCACGCTGTCTGTGTGGGTGGATCATTACAGTTTGTCCGTGATGTGTACGCCGAGGAACTTAAAACCTTACACCTTCTCCACTACTGTCCCGTCGATGTGGATAGGGGGGTGCTAGCTCTGCTGTTTCCTGAAGTCCACGATCATCTCCTTTGTTTTGTTGATGTTGAGTGTGAGGTTATTTTCCTGACACCACACTCCGAGGGCCCTCACCTCCTCCCTGTAGGCCGTCTCATCGTTGTTGGTAATCAAGCCTATTATTGTAGTGTCGTCTGCAAACTTGATGATTGAGTTGGAGGCATGCGTGGCCACGCAGTCATGGGTGAACAGGGAGGACAGGAGAGGACTTAGAACACACCCTTGTGGGGCCCCAGTGTTGAGGATCAGCGTGGTGGAAATGTTGTTTCCTACCCTGACCACCTGGGGGCATCCCATCAGAAAGCCCAGGACCCAGTTGCACAGGGTGGGGTCGAGACCCAGGGTCTCGAGCTTAGTGATGAGTTTGGAGGGTACTATGGTGTTAAATGCTGAGCTGTAGTCGATGAACAGCATTCTTACATAGGTATTCCTCTTGTCCAGATGGGTTAGGGCAGTGTGCAGTGTGATTGCGATTGCGTCGTCTGTGGACCTATTGGGGCGCTAAGCAAATTGGAGTTGGTCTAGGGTGTCAGGTAGGGTGGAGGTGATATGATCCTTGACTAGTCTCTCAAAGCACAGTGTCTGTTCTCTTGCAACAGTAGTCTCCATGTCTACCGCTGCCCCTCGCAGTTAATACCTTTAGCTGTGAACGCAGATCTTTGTGTACGTTCATTCATTTTTCCATTACAAGCTTCTGTAGCTCCTGTATCCCTCCTTTCAGACATATGTTTCTTTCATTGTGTTGTTCTTGGAAGAGTCAGTAGCCATTCTGGATGCTTGAAGGGGAGGGGAGGGTTAATGAAGCTTCATCACTCTCTGCCTTAATACTTTGGTATCACCCTGAAGCACACTGCAGCTAGCTTTCCACTGTGAACAAAACACCCTCTGTCTGGCCACGGTATAAAGGAGTGCATTACAACAGACTACACTTTATCAAAGACTGAGCGAGCTTTGAGTGGGTCTTGCAGCCAGGGCTATAGATAGCACAGAGAGCCTCACAGAAGCATGTTTCTACTGTATGGAAGTTGGAAGCTGTAGTGTTGTCATGGTACCAGCAACTTCAAGTCTCCACAGGGATTTGGTCCATTGTTTGGTATCAAGGCCAAATTACATTGACAGTATTATTCTTAGCATGTTACCTCATTTACATATATTTCCACGGCTCCTTTTACGACAATATACTAAAACGTGTGCATCACAGTACATTTGCACACAAACCTGCACGCATGCACGCGCACACACATACACACATACATCCTCCCTCAGCAGAGTGGTGGCGAGAGGAAGGAGGATCTGCGTCTGGGAGCATGTTAACACGCTAGCTCCAGATCTTATCATCCTGCTGCAGGAATCCCAGCCCCAGACATGTAAGTAAATCACAAAGCCAGGTCTCATAATGGCCTCTGCAGGCTTCAGAGAAAGGTCACAGCATTCACTTCTAGAGGAACAGCATGCAGAGCACAAAGACACAACCCACCCTCCTGCCTCCATCCTGCCAGCTACAGGCTCTGGAAGGAATTAGCACTCCAAGAACAGATACATAAAAAATATGACATAATACTGAATTTAATTGTTTTTTTTTAAACAGCAAGATCACAAAACAAGATCACAATGGTCAGCCCTGTTCTTTGGCATCGCAGAGCAAACAATGGAAAAATGCATGATCAAATTCTATTGACTAAATACCAAAAAGCATTATTGTATACAGTAATAAAAAACAGCACAACAACACATTGATTCTAGTTACTGGAATGCTATTAGTTGTATGCTATTGTGCTCTGACCAGAAGAAAGTCCAGTTCTTCCAGGTTTCCTATATCACGTGGTGAGGGAAAACTCCTGGGCCTAGTCAGTCATATGTTTAGTCTGGTGGGTGTGTTGATTCTGTGGCAGGTTGTGTCAGCAACATGTGGAGACACCATGGATTAATGCCATGGCAACACAGAGGGGCACCGTCCTCTGCTCTCCACACACCTCATCAAACCTCATCCCAGTGTCCACCTTGTCCTAGGCTGCCTTCAGCCTTCTGCTCCAATTCATCAGGTTTAATGAGCAGAAACACACACATTCACTCTCAGCCACAGTCACACATCTACTGGAAATGAGGACTTTAAGTACATACCGTATTTCCCCTAAACTAAGCTGTGTGGTATACTGTATGTATTATTGTGATGTGTCGTTAATAGGGCACATTAAATATTGTCACAGGCACAAGGTTCAAAGTGCAATGCAATATTGTAAGATATGGACCTACAGTTGAAGTCAGAAGTTTACATACATGCATACACCTTAGCCAAATACATTTAAACTCAGTTTTTCACAATTCCTGACATTTAATCCTAGTAAAAATGGATAGGATAACCACTTTATTTTAAGAATGAGAAATGTCAGAATAATAGTAGAGAGAATTATTTATTTCAGCTTTTATTTCTTTCATCACATTCCCAGTGGGTCAGAAGTTAACATACACTCAATTAGTATTTGGTAGCTTTGCCTTTAAATTGTTTAACTTGGGTCAAACCTTCAACAAACTTCCCACAATAAGTTGAGTGAATTTTGGCCCATTCCTCCTGACAGAGCTGATGTAACTGAGTCAGGTTTGTAGGCCTCCTTGCTCGCACATGCTTTTTTAGTTCTGTCCACAAATTATCTATAGGACTGAGTTCAGGGCTCTGTGATGGCCACTCCAATACCTTGACTTTGTTGTCCTTAAGCCATTTTGCCACAACTTTGGAAGTATGCTTGGGGTCATTGTCCATTTGGTAGACCATTTGCGACCAAGCTTCAACTTCCTGACTGATGTCTTGAGATGTTGCTTCAATATATCCACATAATGTTTCTTCCTCATGATGCCATCTATTTTGTGAAGTACATCAGTCCCTCCTGCAGCAAAGCAACTCCACAACATGATGCTGCCACCCCCGTGCTTCACGGTTGGGATGGCGTTCTTCGGCTTGCAAGCCTCCCCCTTTTTCCTCCAAACATAACAATGGTCATTATGGCCAAACAGTTCCATTTTTGTTTCGTCAGTCCAGAGGGCATTTCTCCAAAAACTACGATCTTTGTCCCCATGTGCAGTTGCAAACCGTAGTCTGGCTTTTTTATGGCGGTTTTGGAGCAGTGGCTTCTTCCTTGCTGAGCTGTCTTTCAGGTTATGTTGATATAGGACTCGTTTTACTGTGGTTAAAGATACTTTTGTACCTGTTTCCTCCAGCTTTTTCACAAGGTCCTTTGCTGTTGTTCTGGGATTGATTTGCACTTTTCGCACCAAAGTACCTTCATCTCTTTGAGACAGAACGCGTCTCCTTCCTGAGCGCTATGACGGCTGTGTTGTCCCATACTATCGTACTATTGTTTGTACAGATGAACGTGGTGCCTTCAGGCGTTTGGAAATTGCTCCCAACGATGAACCAGACTTGTGGAGGTCTACAATTCTTTTTCTGAGGTCTTGGCTGATTTCTTTTGATTTTCCCATGATGTCAAGCAAAGAGGCACTGAGTTTGAAGGTAGGCCTTGAAAACATCCACAGGTACACCTCCAATTGACTCAAATCATGTCAATTAGCCTATCAGAAGCATCTAAAGCCATGACATCATTTTCTGGAATTTTCCAAGCTGTTTAAAGGCACTGTCAACTTAGTGTGTGTACATTTCTGACCCACTGGAATTGTGATACAGTGAATTATAAGTGAAATAATCTGTCTTTAAACAATTGTTGGAAAAATTACTTGTGTCATGCACAAAGCAGATGTCCTAACCGACTTGCCAAAACTATAGTTTGTTAACAAGAAATTTGTGGAGTGGTTGAAAAACGAGTTTTAATGACTCCAACCTAAGTGTATGTAAACTTCCGACTTCAACTGTATTTGACTGACAACAATAAAGCTATAACTACCCTAACATTTTAGGATTCCCTTCGTAGAGTTGTACTGTATGCTTGGTGCAGATCAGTGCACCAGTTTCTCTCTCTGGAAAGTGCATAATTTCTTCAAATACATTTTTTACATTAGCTCACCTCAATAACCTAAATGGAGTCCAACCAACCAGGTGCTTTACCTTTTATTCATTAGCTATGGTGAATATTAAGATAACGTGCGAGGTTGAGAATTCCCTAAATCAAGTTTCCTACTTCACTTTACCCTACTTTCCCTCTAAATTGATTTATACAAAGGCTAAAAAATGCATCATTGCTTAGCCTACTAATTAACAACAAGGCTGTTACGAAATAATGAGTAGAGGACAGGATACCAAACACAAAGCAATTGCAACACATGCTATATATTTGTAGCCTACATAAAGGTATATAACGCAACAATCTAATTTTCACACAGCCGGCAGCCATCAGAAAGTCACAAAATCCCGAAGCACAGTTGCATCTCCCCCACAGACAACTGCAAAACAATTGAGCCGTTTTGTCCCTGAGCA
Organism: Oncorhynchus tshawytscha; assembly: GCF_018296145.1. Taxonomy (NCBI): domain Eukaryota; kingdom Metazoa; phylum Chordata; class Actinopteri; order Salmoniformes; family Salmonidae; genus Oncorhynchus; species Oncorhynchus tshawytscha. The sequence goes on along the minus strand of NC_056433.1, from coordinate 60,560,975 downwards.
TTAGCTATGGACAGACAGGCAAGAGTCCCTTGAGCTCCTCAGAAGACACTTGAGAATTTATCAACATCTTGGTATTCTGTTGTAATGGAAATAAAGTCTAGGACCCAGGCCAGTGACAACAAATGTGTCTCTCTGTTTGGCATGTAAACACCCTATAGCTCCCGACAGAGAGCCAGCGAGCGAGGAGAGTATCAATACCTTACCTATGACATGTCTAGTTCTCTTCATCATAGCGCCACGATAGTCGGGTGTGAAGAGAGAGAAGTCACTAATCCAGGCGGCAGAGGTAAATGACACCAGTAGAACTTAGTCCAGACTTGCTTTTCTACCATTATCATCCCTTTCTTCTCTTCAGACTTCCTGAGTAACGACACAGACAGACAGACACACACACACACACCCCTACACTCCCTCCCCCCATTTACACACACCCAGCTCTTACAGAGCCTTGGCAGCAAAGGAGTTTTTTCTAAGGAAGCAGTGCGTCTGAGTCTTTTGTCACTTTTTCCAGCCCTAGCTGCTTCTCACAGCTCCAGTCTAACCTCTCACAAGGCTCTCTCAGAACATAGCAACCACACAAGCAACCTATCAGGAAATCAGGGAGGAAGGAGGGAGATCATAAACACACTGCTTACTGCCTCTTTAAGTGGGGGGCAGCCCCAAACATTTAACTACATACTTCTGAAAGAATGAAGAGAGAGAGAGAGAGCGAGAAGATCCCTGCAGCATCATCCCTCTTCATTAAAGTCACACGCTTATCGTGCACCCCTCTCTAATCTGACTCTGTCTTTCTCTGTCCTTTCTGTGGTTGACTGAACATGACACCCCCCCGCCCTGCCCCTCCCTCCCTCCTCTGAGTCCTCCCCCCTGTCAGAGCAGCTGGCTGGGAGTACAGGGGTGTTTATGGTCCTAGAGGAAGCATGTCCCAAAACCCCGGTGGCAGCTACTGAGGCATTGTATGTTAAATAAGCAGCTTCCCTTCCCATTGGATTCCAAAATAGTGAGATTCACTGAAACATGTCCAGTTTGCCAGGTGAAATGTGTTACAACGGTCTCAAAAAGGTCAAAGGACAACTTGAAAAATATTCTCTTTTGTAAATCCGATGAAACGTTTTATGTCCCTTAATTTAATATACAATTTGAGGGCACATTATATCATTTACAAAACACATGTCCATAAAATCTGAATCCATGTCATGGTTTATACTTAAAACCCCACCATTGATTGTGTAAACAAGCTTTCTCCCCACCCAAGGAGAGCAGCTTATCGTAACTAAGAGAGCTTGTTAGGAGACGAGGCCCCCTGCATGACAGGGGGTAAGAGAATGCACCAGTAGATCTGCTATAATGGGATAATTAGCTGTGTGTCTAATAATTTGGAGGGTCAACAGCAATCTACAGCAGGGAGATCAGCTGTGTCTGAACGGGTAGACGGGTTGCTGTGTCTGCCCTGTCGACCTGCCTGAGCCACCATGGATCTCACACACACAGTGTTACAGGGTTACGTAAGAGACAAAGTGCAAATCAATGTTGATGACAACATTTCAGGGGTGTTCTCTTCCAAACGAAAGACACAAGTCACAGATACACTCTAGATTCTTATGTGAAAAACAAAGCCTACAATCTCCACCACATACAGCCTAAATGCCACGCACTCATCACACTTTCTCTACACACTTTCCTTGTAGAATATGAACCCCTTAGTTGGCAAATTGAGCCCTGGGGTGAGAAGTTCATCCCTTTAACAAAACCTGTCCTCCAGGAGAGGACAGTTATAGGCTGGATAGGGTGGCAGGTAGCCTAGCGATTAAGAACGTTGGGCCAGTAACCGAAAATACGCTAGTTTGAATAACCAAGCCGACAAGGTGAAAAATCTGGCGATGTGTCCTTGAGCAAGGCACTTAACCCTAATTGCTCCTGTAAGTCGCTCTGGATAAGAGCATCTTTTAAATTACTAAAATATCAATGTTACATGAGGAGCCTTCCAAATGAGCAACTTAAAGCAGAGGACTATTTAACAAAAAGCATCAGGGACCACAGCACTGTTTTTCGAGCTCCCCTGACATTAACATGTGACTCTAAAGACACCCAGCCAACCAGGCCTGAGCATCCCTGTTACGTCCGTCGTTAAATGAAGACCAAGGTGCAGCGTGGTAGGCGTACATTATCTTTAATTATAAATGTTCCACCAAAAAACAATAAACAACTCAACGAACGTAAAGCTAGGAGTGCAACACATGCAACAAACAAAGACAAGATCCCACAACAGAAGGTGGGAAAGAGGGCTGCCTAAGTATGATCCTCAATCAGAGACAACGATAGACAGCTGCCTCTGATTGGGAACCATACTCGGCCAACAAAGAAATATAAACATAGATTTCCACCCTAGTCACACCCTGACCTACCAAATAAAGAATTTAAAGGATCTCTAAGGTCAGGGCGTAACAGTACCTCCCCCCAAAGGTGCGGAGTCCCGGCCGCAAACCTGAACCTATATGGGAGGGTCCGGGTGGGCATCTACCTTCGGTGGCGGCTCCGGTTCGGGACGTAGCCCCGCTCCCTACGCTGATCCCTCCGCTTCTGTGGAACCGGACCGTGGATCGTCGCCGGAGGCTCCGGGCCGTGGATTATCACTGGAGGCTTCGTGCCATGGATCATTACTACAGGCTCCGAGCCATGGATCATCACTGGAGGCTTCGTACCATGGATCATCACTACAGGCTCCGGGCCATGGATCATCACTGGAGGCTTCGTACGTGGAGCCGGAACAGGTCTCACCGGACTGAGGAGACGTACTGGAAGCCTGGTGCGTGGAGCTGCCACAGGGCTTACCAGGCTGGGGAGACATACTGGAGGCCTGGTACGTGGAACCGGAACAGGTCTCACCGGACTGGGGAGATGCACTGGAAGCCTGGTGCGTGGAGCAGGCACCGGAGACACTGGGCCATGGAGGAGCACTGGCGGTCTCGAGCATAGAGCTGGCACAACCCGTCCTGGCTGGATGCCAACTTCTGCCCGGGAAATGCGGGGCGCTGGCACAGAGCGCACTGGCCTGGAGACTGGAGACACCGTGCGCATCACCGGATAACACGGTGCCTGACCAGTCACACACTCCCCACGGTAAGCACGGGGAGTTGTCTCAGGTCTGAACCCTGACTGCGCCAATCTCCCCATGTGCTCACCCCAAAACATTTTTTGGGGCTGCCTCTCGTGCTTGCTTTGTTGAGGTGTCTCCTCGTATCGTCGCCGTTCCGCTTTCGCTGCCTCTATCTCCTGCTTCGGACGGCGATACTCCCCGGCCCTTGTCCAGTGTCCTGCTCCCTCCAGGATTTCCTCCCAGGTCCAGTCCTCCTGACCACACTGCTTGGTCCATTGGTGGTGGGATCTTCTGTTATGTCCGTCGTTAAATGAAGACCAAGGTGCTGCGTGGTAGGCGTACATTATCTTTAATTATAAATGCTCCACCAAAAAACAATAAACAACTCAACGAACGTAAAGCTAGGAGTGCAACACATGCAACACAAACAAAGACAAGATCCCACAACAGAAGGTGGGAAAAAGGGCTGCCTAAGCATGATCCCCAATCAGAGACAACGATAGACAGCTGCCTCTGATTGGGAACCATACTCGGCCAACAAAGAAATATAAACATAGATTTCCCACCCTAGTCCCACCCTGACCTAGCAAATAGAGAATTTAAATGATCTCTAAGGTCAGGGCGTGACAATTCCATAATGTTCCTTATCCAGTTGGATCCCTGCTACAAGACCTACACCCACACAGAGACACACACGTGCGCGCAAACACATACAGGTGTGTCCATGTGGAGTAATACGTTTCTCAAAATCCACATTTAACACAGAAGCCCAATCAAATTACACACAAAGTATTTTATAAAAATAGTCCAGCCTTGTGATTTTAATGTAATTTTATAGTGGTTGAAACAGCCTCTCCAGAACAAAAGTTCTGTCTTAACTAATGGGACATAAGAAGCTGTGACCAACACTCCATGCTGAGCGGAGCAGGAGCCCATAAAACAGAGTGAGGTAGTGTTTTTGGAAGAACTAGGCCAACCAAGCATCTCTCCACCACCACCCTCCATAAGCCCAGTGGGGGAAGAGAAGCCCTGGCGCTCATTCTGACATACACACAATGGTGTAAGCTAATAGCACAGGGAGAATACGAAACCGCTAATATTTCTCTCTCTCTAAGAACATCATCAAATAGAACATCAAATAGAACATCAAATATCATCTTTGATACAATATGTGGTAAGTACTCTCTATCATTGAGTATTCAAACTACCTAACATCATGTAGTTGGTAGAATTGATTGTGTTCATATACAGAAATCCTCCCTGTACTCCATTTGACTTATACATCAAATGAAATGTTATTTGTCACATGCGCAGAGTACAACAGGTGTACCGTGAAATGCTTATGGGCCCTTTCCCAACAACGCAGAGTCAAAAGGTAAGACAAATTAGCAAAAAAACAAAACAGGAAACAGTAACACAAAATAACGAGACTATGTACAAGGAGTACCGGTATCAAGTCACCTGTACATACAGTTTACAATAATATGGCATCGCCAGGGTCCTAGATCTACAAACACTCCTGATGTAATCTCCTTCAATATTGTTGGAGAGGAAGTTTGGATATAGCAGTTATTTTGGTTCGGAATTCCAGATACGTCCAAAAGAGCACGTTTCCCATTGACACTCAGGAAAAGGGCAGCCGTGCAAGAAAACAATAAAAGGATGTGTCAGAAAGGTCCATTTATCTCCCAATAACAAACCTCACCTAGTGGTGAATATCAAATGAAAGCGAAGCCAACACTGCCTCCAAAACCAACACTAGATTGAAGAGATGTCATAACATGGAAGGCTACAGTACATATAGAGCTACCATAGGAAAATAAAACCATGTATGTTGCCAGGTATGTTCCTGACAGTATGTTCCTAGGAGGCAAAGGGAGAGGCGGGCATGGGGGCCAGACCAAACCAAAGGTATGTTGTCATGAGGGTTTGATTACAAGGGGCAAGGTTTTGGGAGACAATGGGAGTCTGGTTGTGTTTGAGCCCTTTGAAAGTTGAATGATCCCCAGCTGTGTAATAATCTGGACTTCAGGTGGAGAGAATACCAACCAACCTAATGGAAAGATAGGGCTGAAAATAGGGACTTTGATCATACATTTTAAGCCAACATTCATATGGTAACTTGTCCTAGGAACAGAACTAATGGATGTCATTATGGTGCTAAGAGCTGAAAGGATATCAAAGGAAGTTATGTCAAGGCCATGTGACGGTCATTATGGTTTCAGTCATACATTCAGGACATTAAGATGGATTCCCCATTCTCCTATTAACAATCAGATACTTCTTGGAATTTCCGCCCTGGCAGTTACAGAAATTGCTGTTGGCTTTTACTTTGTTTAGACTAAATATAATTTTAGCAGAAAGACCTTTAGATCCAGACAGTCCAGGAACAACAAAAAGGGAAACAGATCCTCACTTGAATGTACCAAAACAATTTCATTACATTTCATTCTTTAAATCCACATACAGTGCATTTCCGAAAGTATTCAGACCCCTTGATTTTTTCCACATTTTGTTATGTTACAGCCATATTCTAAAATGGATTTAATTTGTTAAAATCCTGAGCAATCGACACACAATACCCCATAATGACAAAGAGAAATTCAGAAATACCTTATTTACATAAGTATACAGACCCTTTGCTATGAGACTCAAAATTGATCTCAGGTGCATCCTGTTTCCATGAATTATCCTTGAGATGTTTCTACAACTTGATTGGGGTCCAGCTGTGGTAAATTCAATTGATTGGACATGACTTGGAAAGGCACACACCTGTCTATAAGGTCCCACAGTTGACAGTGCATGTCAGAGCAAAAACCAATCCATGAGGTCGAAGGAATTGTTGGTAAGGGTACCAAAACATTTCTGCAGCATTGAAGATCTCCTAGAACACAGTGGCCTCCATCATTCGAAATGGAATAAGTTTGGAACCACCAAGACTCTTCCCAGAGTTGGCCGCCCAGCCAAACTGAGCAATCGGGGGAGAAGGGCCTTGGTCAGGGAGGTGACCAAGAACCTAATGGTCACTCTGACAGAGCTTTAGAGTTCCGTTGTGGAGATGGGAGAACCTTCCAGAAGGACAATCATCTCTGCAGCCTCCATCTATAACAACACAGGGAGAGACCCAGATACGGACACCGGAGGCAGATAGTTTGAGTCTCTGATATTTATTGAAAAACAAGGTGCAGGCAAGAGGCAGGTCGAGGACAGTCAGAAGTTCATAAACCAGGTCTAGAAGGTACAGGGCGGCAGGCAGGCTCGGGGTCAGGGCAGGTTGAATGGTCAGGCAGGCAGGTATAGTGTCTGGGCAGGTTGAATGGTCAGGCAGGCAGGTACTGTGTCAGGGCAGGTTGAATGGTCAGGCAGGCAGGTACAGTGTCAGGGCAGGCTGAATGGTCAGGCAGGCAGGCAGGTACAGTGTCAGGGCAAGCTGAATGGTCAGGCAGGCAGGTACAGTGTCAGGGCAGGCTGAATGGTCAGGCAGGCAGGTTCAGTGTCAGGGCAGGCTGAATGGTCAGGCAGGCAGGTACAGTGTCAGGGCAGGTTGAATGGTCAGGCAGGCAGATACAGTGTCAGGGCAGGCTGAATGGTCAGGCAGGCAGGTACAGTGTCAGGGCAGGCTGAATGGTCAGGCAGGCAGGTACAGTGTCAGGGCAGGCTGAATGGTCAGGCAGGCAGGTACAGTGTCAGGGCAGGCTGAATGGTCAGGCAGGCAGGTACAGTGTCAGGGCAGGCTGAATGGTCAGGCAGGCAGGTACAGTGTCAGGGCAGGTTGAATGGTCAGGCAGGCAGGCACAGTGTCAGGGCAGGTTGAATGGTCAGGCAGGCAGGCACAGTGTCAGGGCAGGCTGAATGGTCAGGCAGGCAGGTACAGTGTCAGGGCAGGCAGAATGGTCAGGCAGGCAGGTACTGTGTCAGGGCAGGCTGAATGGTCAGGCAGGCAGGTACAGTGTCAGGGCAGGCAAATAGTCAGAACCTGGAGGACTAGGAAAACAGAGACTATCAAAAACACGCTAGTTGACTTGACAAGACGAACTGGCGACAGACAGAAGACACCGGGATAAAAACATAGGGAATAATGGGACCGAATGGGAGACACCTGGTCGGGGGTGGAGACAAACACAAGACAGGTGAAACAGATCAGGGTGTGACACCACCAATCAGGCCTTATGGTAGAGTGGCCAGACGGAAGCCACTCCTCAGTAAAAGGCACATGACAGCCCGCTTGGAGTTTGCCAAAAGGCACCTAACGACTCTCAGACTATGAGAAACAAGATTCTCTGGTCTGATGAAACCAAGATTGAACTCTTTGGCCTGAATGCCAAGCATCACGTCTGGAGGAAACCTGGCACCATCTCTACGTTGAAGCATGGTGGTGGCAGCATCATGCTGTGGGGATGTTTTTCAGCAGGAGGGACTGGGAGACTAGTCAGGATCACGGGAATGATGAACAGAGCAAAGTACAGAGAGATCCTTGATGAAAACCTGCTCCAGTTCTCAGGACCTCAGACTGGGATGAAGGTTCATCTTCCAACAGGACAGTGACCCCAAGCACACAGCCAAGACAATGCAGAAGTGGCTTCAGGACAAGTCTCTGAATGTCCTTGAGTGGCCCAGCTAGAGCCCGGACTTGAACCCAATCTAACATCTCTGGAGAGACCTGAAAATAGCTGTGCAGCGATGGTCCCCATCCAACCTCACAGAGCTTGAAAGGATCTGCAGAGAAGAATGGGACAAACTCCCCAAATACAGGTGTGCCAAGCTTGTAGCGTCATTCCCAAGAAGACTCAAGGCTGTCATCTCTGCCAAAGGTTCTTCAACAAAGTACTGAGTAAAGGGTCAGAATACTTATGTACATGTGATATTTCCGTAAACATTTCTAAAAACCAGTGTTTGCTTTGTCATTATGGGGTATTGTGTGTAGATAGATTAGGGGAAAAAACAAATGAATTAATTTTAGAATAACGCTTTAATGTAACAAAATGTTGAAAAAGTCAAGGGGTCTGAATACTTTTAGAATGCACTGTATTTTCAAGGCTCAGCAGCTAATTGTACACTATATGGAGAAGTGACTGTTTGACAAATGCTGTACATTCCATTCTCAGGATAATCACACATAAGAGAGGGTGCATGTCTACACATTATGTGTCAGAGTGAGTAGGCTGAGCATGCATGCACATACATAGACACACACACATACACACACACACACACAATATAAAAAGACAGGCACGGAGGGTTTGTGGGACCTTGTAAGGTTTTACATAAACTGCTATCAACGGCTTCTGGGTAGGTTATTTTGTGACATCATTCAACTTTGAGGCATACTGCCAGCTAGTCTTTTTCCACACATTTAAAACAGTCAGACAGGACAGCTTTATCCAACCATAGACACACGCTGATTCAGATTTCGGAATAAAAACCTGGAGCTATTTTTTCTGCTGTCATTGCCACTTCTCCACAGAAGGAAACCATCGAAATGGTGCATGCTTGCATGTTATAAGACATGTCTACTCAGTATTCTTTCAAAGGTGGTTGTGATGTGGAGCTTTTCTATCCTGTACAATGAAAGCCATTTGACATGCAGATCGGAAAGCAACCTGGCATACACTATCTGAGAAGGTGACAACTGCCTATTCATAAATGCATCAGTCTAATATTAGAAGGAAAGTCACACCACAGATAGCAGCTGCAGAATAATGAAAATTCACCAAAGCATTAACATATAGTAGGGCCTTAGCAGATCTACATCAATCATCTACCTGACAGATCCCCACTTGTCTTTTCTTAATAGCACTGACTTCGCTGATAACTACTTTATTGAAGTAAAATGTTCTTACTACAACTGTGATATGTGGTTGTCTCGTCTAGCTATCTTAAGATGAATGCACTGCACTAAGGATAAGAGTGTCTCCTAAATGACTCAAATAAAACGTCAAATGGCAGGTGGATGAAGCGAGGGAGAGGAACTGAGGAGGAGGGTGAGAGGGTAGAGAGGGAGGACATACTTCTGGCTGACTCGTGTGTCACCCGCACGCTGGACACTGCGAAGGGATGGTCTGGTACCGCGGAGAGCCGTCCATCATCCCACCACAGCAGAGCATCTAAATATCTGCACCAGTCATCTCTAATATAGAGTCTGAGTGTGTGTGTGTGTGTGTGTGTGTGTGTGTTTGTATGCAAGAGGTGGCTTTCCTGCACAGCAGCCTGTGTAGTTCCTTCCTACTCAGTGCCTAGTATAGCCAAGGTCAGCCCAGACTTCAGCTCAGGGAGACAGTAGGGAGACAGGGACAGACAGAACTCTGAGTGGCTACCAGATTGTCACTCTCCTCCCAGGCTTAGAGCTCCTGAATCCCCCCCGGTCTGCTATTCATGTCCCCTGGACACTCTTCTCTTACAGTGCCTTGCATCTGATAGCCCGGTCTCTCAGAGCAGCACAACTCTAACACACACACATACTGCATACAGTACACACACATCAGGTCCCCTGCCAGCCTCTACCACCGCAATTATTTCTCTTCAGTCCAGCGAGGAAGTGAGCTGCTGCCTCTGACCTCTGCCTAGGTCTCTTACCTCCACTTACCTCTCTTTGTCAGGCACATGCAACAGAGAATAATCACAAACCCTTCTTAGCTAACCTCTATCTAAGCTCAGGTGACTTCACACTCAGGTGAGAATCTAAAAGTGAAATGCACCATCACTGTGAAGCACAACATGGAAACATAGAAGCAATGGAAACAGAACTCTGTCATACATTCCAATGTGAATTTATAGGGCATTTTGAACTACTAGCTCTATTCGTAACAAGGTTCCCACAAAGTGTTTACAGGGTAATCACCGTCCTCTCTGTTAGGTCACATTGCTGAACGTCTTCAGCCTGTAAGCACACAGAACTCCTTACTCAAGACGTCACAAGGAAACACCACTCAATCACCAGCCCCTACCTACTGCTATCTACTGAGCAGGCTTCTCCAGTACCACAACTAGCATACATCACATCTGTTTCACACCACTCATAGGCAAAATAACCACAGACCTGTATGAGTATCAAACACACAGAAAATGTCCATGAAGGGTTAAAGTAGATAATCCAGTCACTTACACATAACTGAGCCCATGGTGAGGTCTTCCTGTCTGGACCAGACCGACAGTCCTGCCCTGAGGACTCTGTGGTATGGAGAGCCGCGCAGAGCAGATTCCTTACTGTGTGTGTTTCTGTGAGTGTGTGGGTGCATGTGTATGTGTTCTGTCAGGGCTCTTGCCAGCAGTCTGAGTTGAAGTCTTGTGACCAGTGGAGCTCAGGAGACTGCCATGGCTTACACCAATCTCCTCAACAATGTCCTGAGGCACTGGGGGCTTCCCTTTCCTCCCCCACCCTGCCCGACATTCAGCCGTTGTGCTGTGTGGCCACCGTGCGTCAGGAACCCACCACCGCTTTTCCTCCTTCTGGCTGTAGCTCATTCACTGGCCTGGCCTTGTCTCGGAAGCACTTTCTCACCCCTCCCTCCCAAGACACTCTCAGTGGACAAGGGTATGTATCACATGAGAATAAACACACAAGAATATTATCAGTAATACTCAGTCATACTGTATCTAAGTTACACCCATGGGCATGGCAGTCATTTGTTTGTTTATTTGTTTATTCAGATCCTCATTAGCTTTTGCAGAAGCAGCAGCTACTCTTCCTGGGGTTCACAAAAAAACACAAAACAGCAACAAAACACTCATACACTGATATACAAGGAGAGTCACACAAATGTAAAATACAACAATATACAAACAATACAACAACACAAATGATGTGTGTGTTGGAGTGTGTCTGTGTGTGCATGTGTTTGTGTGTCCCCTCACATTTAGGGGGCTAAGTTTGTAGAACTGCTATTTGCAAAAAAAGAAGCAGAAATCCTACTACTCCAATATAACTTTTTTACACCACACAGCATACTGTTACAACTGAAGAGGCAAAGGAGTTACCAACCATTACATCAACATGTGTCCTTTTAGTGTCCAAGCAAAGACCAACATGTGTGATACTGTAGCCTTGATGTTTGTCACAGGAAATTGTAACCAGTGGGCTTCCTGTCTTTAAAGAGACATAACACACAGGTCTGTATCTTAAAGCTTACCTTTCCACTGGCTGATAAACATACATTACTCTCACTAGCTATTAATACACTAGTCTATTCAGGGAGCAGTTTATTGACATGATAGGCCTTTTTTAGCATTAGTGTTTACCTCTACATGCCCCAACAATACACATTAACAACAAGCTGTCACAGCTCAAGCATACTTTACAGCGCACATATCACATCACGTGATACTCCACGTTTTGAATATAATGTAAAGAAGTGAAATGTCCCACCTTTCTTTTTAGATGACTTTGAGATAAGTCTCCACAGCCTATGTTCAGATAGTTGGTCTCTCAAGCTGAGAGAATGGCAGGATCCAGACTCCTATTCCCAAGTGGTATCGAGGTGGAGTGATTACTTCATGTGAGTAGAACTATCCTTAGTTCAGTTCAACAGTATGATTTTGAATCCCTATATTGACAGTATCTATTTTAAACCACTATGCTAACGAAACAGCATGAAAGACTACAAAAGCAGCAACTCCTGCAAGCATATTATAACAACATTTGCACTGTTTGTTTTTCAACTTAAGGGCAAGGAGTCAATTCCATCATATGACAACACCATGTGGCTCTGTCAGCAGAAGGAGGTATGACCTTTACCATTGGGACATGTGCTCTAAAAACAGAAAAACAGGAACAAGATGCTAGCATATAAGAAATCTGGATCTGGAGATCACACTTCCCATTTCCACGTCCTCTGCAGCCCTCCCTGAACCATGACCTATTCAGTTCTGAAGCCTGATCAGCCGGCCAGCCCTTGCCATCACCCATGGTTGACATCGACAAATCACAGGGCTATACGCCTGCACTATAAACCTGCAGTGCATGGGTCCAATGTTTGCAGTAAAGCCACATTATACTAGTGCCACTGGCATCTGGCAGTCACTCCTCCCTCCAGAAAACACACACACACACACAAGGATGGTGAGGATTAGTACTGTATATGTGAGCTCTGACCAGTAGTCAAGAGGTCCAGGGTCACACACACTGAGTCAGATAACCACATGTAACCGGTGTGAAATGGCTAGCTAGTCAGCGGGGTGTGTGCGCTAATAGCGTTTCAATCGGTGACGTCACTCGCTCTGAGACCTTGAAGTAGTTGTTTCCCTTGCTCAGCAAGGGTTGCGGCTTTTGTGGAGCGATAGGTAACGATGCTTCGAGGGTGTCAGTTGTTGATGTGTGCAGAGGGTCCCTGGTTCGGGCCCAAGTAGGGGCGAAGCTGTTACACACACACAGTACAGTGTCTTTTACCGCTTCCTGCTATTGTAATGAGGCTCGCACATGTATGTTGTCATGTCAACACAAAGTCACCCTGTTTTTAAAATATAGATATTGGAAGGTTCAGCTGGTCCTCTTCACAAGTAGTACATGACTAAATTACAACCGAGTCCGTCAAGTCCAAATAGCATATATTTACCTTCCATTTGTTGAGTTATCTGACAGGAACAATCCTACCCAGTCTGAAAAAACATTATGTTAAAATATGTGAAAACATCATGAAAAAAGATAGCTACAGCATCATTCAATAATAAATTAGCAGTATGTTGTCCCACATTCAGAGCTGTTGTAAACATCTGGTCTATTATCTGATGTATAAATTATTAGTGCTGTGAACCTCAGTTACCAGGGCAGGAGCAGAGCATCAAATCTCTCAATCATGAGAGGCACTGAGGATAGGAAATCGATCCAAAGATCAGGTCTTCTGTGACTGCACACAATATACTGCAGCCCCTTGCGAGATAGATTAAGGTTCTAAACATCTGCAGTGTTATTCTCTACAATGAATCGACACAGTGGCCTTGAGAGGTAATTATTCTCAAAAACAATGCCCTGTGGGGGGGATGAGCAAACCTTGCTGCAAACCATCCTACCCACCTTCAGAGAGTGGAGGGTCATGGGGTCAAGGTCACAGAAGGAGAATGGGGAGTAGTCATCCCAAGTACTCCCTCTGTGTGTCCTAGGCTGACCTAGTAAGACTCCTCTCTTCCCACTATGTGCCATCTGGTTTCCCAAGCATGCTGTGGGGCTCGACCTCATTTGGTTTGAGCTGATCTGAAGGGCCACCCTGAGCCCTCTAGAACTCGAGTAGTTACACTAGAGTCAGAAATTAGGCCAGACTCTCAAATATATGTTCATATCTTATGGCTCGGTGGACTATTGTTCCATTGTGTTACTGTGAGCACAAGTCAAATGCTGGCCAAAGCCCAAAGGGGACTGTGCGAAAAAGGACAACCGTTTTCCAAAGGATGTCGAGAGCCCATTTCACGTAAAGCAGGGACAAATAGGAAGCAGTGTGAATACAGCCTACGTCATAAAAACAAGGTTGTCCTGGCTGGGTAAACCCAGAGCCCAGAGCTGTCTGGGGTTATGTCACCAGGGATATTGATGGCTGGAACCCTTATCTGACCTAAAGAGGTTCAAAGATGTTGACGACCTATGACTGATACAAAAAAACAAACAGCCTATGATGTGTCTGCAGATTCTATGCACTTGTGCCAATGTGTAACATTGCAATTTTGTTTAAATCAAATCGACTAATAATACAATCTTGAATCACTACAAACATTAAATCCCAAATCCACATAATCTAAAATCCAAACACGGAGATAAAGTTGACGGCATTGTTGTGAGGGGATATGATTTCAGAGGTGAGAGGTAAGGAAGGAAGACATCTGCTCAAGCCGTTTGAGATGATGAACACCAGGGCTGCTGTTCCAACAGGAGAGAGGATGACCCTTTGACCTTCCCATTGTTTACCTCTCTGCGTATGGGACAGTCTTTTATAGATCTGAATTGTGTCTCATTCGGTGCCAAGGCTTATGAATGTACTATCAGTATCACAGAATAACATGGCACCAGGCCCTCATGGTGGCATCTGGTATTGATTTTAAAGAACAGCACTGACCCTTTGGCTGCTAAGCCAATGAGGGACGGGCACATAAATAAATGGAGGGACAAAACAATGCTGATTTCTATTTATCTATCTATGATAACCTGCACAAACCAACATTGCAGATGTCCATAGAGTTTCAATAGATTCATGGCTTACTGTAAGAGGATATAACTACCACAGTGCCATAGTTACAACAAAATGATTGACAGACAAGTTAGCCAACATTTGTGGTGAGAGAAACCATAAACATGCTCACACAAAATACACAACGTCTAGGATAGAGGCCTGTGTTGAAGAGCCAGCAGAACATGTACATTGTCATGCCACTTATCACTTATCAGTGAAAATTATGCTTGAAACTAAATGCCTTCGGAAACCAAATATTGTAGTTATTACTCTGACATTTGAATGTGTTTTCCAGCCTTGGTGCCTGTCAGCTGCAAGCTGTGTCTATATTCTGTGCTCATGTTTGGAAGTGGTTGTATTTTCTTTTTCTATAGGCCTATAGACTGTTTCATTTCCCTGTGTTAACCACATACTGTATATGGGGCCAGCCATGAGTGGCCAGACAATACTAATCCTCTTAGTTCAATTAGCAACGGGTGACTGATGCCACACATTTCCATTCTTCTACTGTGCTAAATAGTACAGTGTGCAAAAGTAGGGTTACTGCTACAGTGGGCCAAATTCTTTGCACACAATGAGGTTAAGAATTCAACCAGTAATACTGAGTTTATATTTTCCTGTATGGTAATGTAATTCTTCCTATTAGAGATCCTTGGGGTGTGTTATGGAGGATTTCCCAGTACACAGGAAGCATTGTGCTACTGTAATTCCTCTGTTGCTATAGAGGCAACAAACCATAACATACTTTTGCCTGACCTTAACTTCCTGAAAACGATTTGAAGGTTCATTTCAATTAGGTCATGTATTTCCCTCTAAATATCATTTGCTTGGGAGAGCTGTGACTGGAGACAAATACTACGGTCTGAATTCTAATCATTACAATAATTCTGTTTGAAACATCATTTCATATCATGAATCATTCATAAAATCCATACGACGTTACCGTAAATTACGCAGCCTTCACTTTCTGGCAACTATGATGTCACCTGCCACCAATGAGAGCTCAGATAAGGCTTGAATCTCTCTCTTTCTCTCTCCCTGTGAGTCATGGAGCCTGTTACAAGGTTTTAATTGCAATAATACCTCTGTGGTAGTGCTGCCGACATCAGCTGCCAAGCTCACCATTTCCCACTCATGGCTTAAAATGTCAAATATGTGATTGAAGCTGCACAGTTCTACATCCCTTACAGATAAACAGAGGGGTGTGTCGTTGATCTTAAATAAATCAATGGAGAATAAATGCCACTAGCAGAATAACATTACTGTCATCAGCGTCTTGTGTAGCAAGTCAATCATCTTCTGTAAAGAGAAGCTCATTATGAACCTTTTATATAGGACACTTTGGGGATACAGTATTTAGGTCAGATTGGTATAATAACATACAGTTGAAGTCGGAAGTTTACATACACTTAGGTTGGAGTCATTAAAACTCATTTTTCAACCACTCTACAAATTTCTAATTAACAAACTATAGTTTTGGCAAGTCGGTTAGGACATCTACTTTGTGCATGACACAAGTCATGCACAGCATGCCAGGGTGGCAGGGTAGCCTAGAGGTTAGAGCGTTGGACTAGTATACTTGCAACCGCAAGTTCAAATCCCCGAGCTGAACAGGCAGTTAACCCACTGTTCCTAGACCGTCATTGAAAATAAGAATTTGTTCTTAACTGACTTGCCTAGTAAAATAAATAAATAAATAAAAAATGTTTCCAACGATTGTTTACAGACAGATTATTTCACTTAGAATTCACTGTATCACAATTCCAGTGGGTCAGAAGTTTACATACACTAAGTTTACCCTGCCTTTAAACAGCTTGGAAAATTCCAGAAAATGTCATGGCTTTAGAAGTTCTGATAGGCTAATTTACATAATTGGAGTCAATTGGAGGTGTACCTGTGGATGTATTTCAAGGCCTACATTCAAACTCATTGCCTCTTTGCTTGACATCATGGGAAAATCAAAAGAAATCAGCCAAGACCTCAGAAAAACAATTGTAAACCTCCACAAGTCTGGTTCATCCTTGGGAGCAATTTCCAAACATCTGAAGGTACCACGTTCATCTGTACAAACAATAGTACGCAAGTATAAACACCATGGGACCACGCAGCCATCATACCGCTCAGGAAGGAGACGCGTTCTATCTCCTAGAGATGAATGTACTTTGGTGCGAAAAGTGCAAATCGATCCCAGAACAACAGCAAAGGACCTTGTGAAGATGCTGGAGGAAACAGGTACAAAAGTATCTATAACCACAGTAAAACGAGTCCTATGTCGACATAACCTGAAAGGCTGCTCAGCAAGGAAGAAGCCACTGCTCCAAAACCACCATAAAAAAGCCAGACTACGGTTTGCAACTGCACATGGGGACAAAGATCATACTTTTTGGAGAAATGTCTTCTGGTTTGATGAAACAAAAATGTAACTGTTTGGCCATAATGACCATCTTTATGTTTGGAGGAAAAAGGGATAGGCGTGCAATCCAAAGAACACCATCCCAACCATGACGCACGGGGGTGGCAGCATCATGTTGTGGGGTTGCTTTGCTGCAGGAGGGACTGGTGCACTTCACAAAATAGATGGCATCATGAGGAAGAAACATTATGTGGACATATTGAAGCAATATCTCAAGACATCAGTCAGGAAGTTGAAGCTTGGTCGCAAATGGGTCTTCCAAATGGACAATGACCCCAAGCATACTTCCAAAGTTGTGGCAAAGGACAACAAAGTAAGGACAACAAAGTCAAGGTATTGGAGTAGCCATCACAAAGCCCTGACCTCAATCCTATAGAAAATGTGTGGGCAGAACTGAAAAAGCGTGTGCGAGCAAGGAGGCCTACAAACCGGACTCAGTTACACCAGCTCTGTCAGGGGGAATGGGCCAAAATACACTCAGCTTATTGTGGGAAGCTTGTGGAAGCTTACCCAAAACGTTTGACCCAAGTTAAACAATTTAAAGGCAATGCTACCAAATACTAATTGAGTGTATATAAACTTCTGACCCACTGGGAATGTGATGAAAGAAGTAAAAGCTGAAATAAATCATTCTCTCTCTTATTATTCTGACATTTCACATTCTTAAAATAAAGTGGTGATCCTAACTGACCTAAGACAGGGAATATTTACTTGGATTAAATGTCAGAAATGGTGAAAAACTGAGTTTAAATGTATTTGGCTAAGGTGTATGTAAACTTCCGACTTCAACTGTATTATCACGACAGCGATCTATAACGCTCAACATATAACATGACACTGACGATAATTGGGGGTCTCTGATAAATTGGGGGCGTGAGAGATGCAAGCAGTAACACAGGGGAGGCTGCTTCCATAAATCAATAGGGCCTGATGCACACAAGCCTGGCAATCTCAGTTTCTATGGTAACTGCCTGCATGGTCCCCTCCCCCATGGATGGCTGCTGACTGCCTGCCTCACTAGAGCCATGATAGAAGACACTCCGTAACAATCTCCAGCGTGGCACAATAACCTACTTCCTCTGTCCAGCCCGGAAGACCCGGATGTAGAATGTGGAATGATGGTCAACAAGAGGAATTGAGAGAGGGGGAAATAGGAATCTAAAGAGATTTATATGAGGTTTTCTGTTTTCTGTGGCTAATAACATTGACTTTCATTAAATAGCTAATAAAACCAGTAAATACAGTATATATATCTTCATGATGATATACATATTAACTCTTAAATGTGGTTATAGTGATTTACAATTAAATTCATGATAAGAATGGGATGGGATTATCAGATAATGGAAAATCCTTTTCAATATAGGAGCATAGGACAACAAGCATTTCGCTACATCACAAGCATTTCGCTACATCACAAGCATTTCGCTACACTACAAGCATTTCGCTACACCACAACCATTTCGCTACATCACAACCATTTCGCTGCACCACAAGCATTTCGCTACATCACAAGCATTTTGCTACACCACATGCATTTCGCTACACGCGCATTAACATCTGCTAACCATGTGTATGTGACAAATCAAATTTGATTTCTCTGTGATTTGATTTGACAATCACACTCTATGATGACACCCCTGTGAAGTTCTGTGATGACTAGTTAGTACACCAGCATAGTATGAGAAGTCTGACTGGTGTGAGGAACATGACGTGTTCATTATGAAACTATACAAAAATAAAATATAAATCCACATACCAGATGGTCCACTAGATATAACCACATACTTCATGGTCATTTGTGTAACGTTGACTATGACCTTGAACTAACTATGTAAATTGCAGCTATAATGATCAGCCCAAATCTGACATTTCTACCAGTTTAGACCATACATTTACACATGTATCTCTACTATAAAGCAATTCCATATCTGAGCATTTCTAAGGATACTGCCTGGAATAGGGAGACCATCCAGGGAGCAGCTGCTGGGTATCACCTCCCTGCTCCCTCTCTCTCTCCCTGGTACATACCCCTTCCCTCCCCACAACCCTCAGTGTGGCTGATGGCTGATGGAGGGATGAAGACAGGACACTCACCGACATGTGTGATGACACAGCCCACACGCTGCTGGAACTCCTGCAGAGACATCTCCTCCTCTCTTAGCCAGCAGAGCATCTCAGGGTGTGTGCAGCTTCGGCTCTCCTCTCTCCCCTCCTCTGCTCTACTCTCCACCACTCTCCTTCGTCAATCCGCTCCCTCACCGGAGGCTGAAGGACCCTTCACACACAAAGCACAGTGCCACTCCCAGTCCGAAAGCACCTCAGAGATGATGTGAGAGAAGGGAAGTAACTTCAGGGTCTGCAGATACCTCTAACTCCACAAAAAATATATATTTTCCTCAAAAAGTACAATACAATTTAGCATAGTTTGTGTATGTGTCATTAATATTGGATGGATACACACACGCTCACTGGGTGAGCCAATCAGGAGAGGCTAACGCTGCTTTCAGGCTGATGCTCGGCTTGCTGTAATAAAGGCTGAGTCAGACACCAGGAAGCAAATCAGGGAGCAGCTACCTGCCTTGGGGAGATAGGGGGCTAATGGATTCCATAACACAAAACCTGGAGCTGTAGAGCCACTGGAATGGAGCTACAGTACCACTTGGGCTATGATGAAAATGTTACTTCTAAAGAAATCTGCTTAATCTAAATGGCAGACAATATCAAATAATATCATATACATTTAAAATATAATATTGTAAGTAAACGATTTCATTTTCAAGTATACATTTTAATAATGGAAATATGTAGGCTGAAATAGGCTGTTAGCATACAGAAACTAAATATGTAGATCAGGGATTCTTGAAAAACGGGACAAATCTCAACTAGTTTTTTCACAAATATTTTTTTATTAATATTAACAACATTGGAAATATATATTTTGATAGACCAAAGTATCAGCTATCACACCATATAAGGGAACAACCTACTATTTCTAGATTTGTTTCATAAAATGCACCTAACTGGATTTATGTCAACTCAGTAAGACATTTCATTTTTACATTTATTGTCCAACAAGTTTTTAAAGGCTTTGATTGTTTAAGTCTAACATTAGATTATTGAACTATATAACACAAATATTTGTTTTGTTTTGTTTTATAGCATTAAGAACACCTGCTTTTTACATGGCATAGATAGACTGATCAGGTGAATCCAGGTGAAAGATATAATCCCTTACTGATGTCACTAGTTAAATCCACTTCAATCAGGGAGAAAGAAGTAGGTTAAAGAAGGATTTTTAAGCCTTGAGACAATTGAGACATGGATTATGTATGTGTACCATTCAGAGGGTGAATGAGCAAGACAAAAAATGTAAATGCCTTTGAATGGGGTATGGTAGTAGGTGCCAGGTGCACTGGTTTGAATGTGTCAAGAACTGAAACGCTGCTGGCTTTTTCACACTCAACAGTTTCCTGTGTATATCAAGAATGGTCCACCACCCAAAGGACATCCAGCCAACTTGACACAACTGTGGGAAGCATTGGAATCAACATGGGCCAGCATCCCTGTGGAACTCTTTTGACACCTTGTAGAGTCCATGCCCCGACAAAATGAGGCTGTTCTGATGGCAAAAGGGTGGTGCAACTCAATATTAGGAAGGTGTACCTAATGTTTTGTACACTCAGGGCTAATTCTATTAGCATTTTGGTAAGTTCTTCTAGATTCAGAATATATATTAAAAAAAACATTTATAAAGCAAACATCATCCCTTAGGTTTAGCACAGCAAATACTTCAATAGTTTAAACATGTGTTGCAGAACATTGCTTAAATTGTTTTTCAGAATATTGACAAATAAATTGTATATTAAGGGGGTTAGCCATCAGTGGCAGATTTGACGAGCCACACAAAATATGAAACATGATCCATTTGAAAATCCCCAATATAAACATAACCATTCTATCAGATCTTCCAGTACTCTGACGGAGTTGACGTTACACAAAAATTGCATTTTTCTTAATTCAAGTGGTATAAAATGTATAAATGTTGTTTTTGCTTTATGACTCTAAAATGTATATAAAAACAAACATATTTGAACCAAAATTCATATTCTATCCATCAGATAGATGGAGTTGACAGTTTATGGTTGTGACCATGGTGATTTAGAATTACAATGCATTCGGAAAGTAATCAGATCCCTTGACTTTTTCCACATTTTGTTAGATTACAGCTTTATTCTAAAATGGATTTTAAAAATCCTCATCAATCTACACACAATACCTCATAATGGCAAAGAGAAAACAGGTTTTTAGCCATTTTCGCAAATGTATTAAAGATTTAAAATGAAATAGAAATACCTTATTTACATAAGTATTCAGACCCTTTGCTATGAGACTCGAAATTGAGCCCAGGAGCATCCTGTTTCATTTGATCATACTTGATATGTTTCTATAATGTGATTGGAGTCCAGCTGTGGTAAATTCAATTGATTGGACATGATTTGGAAAGGCACATACCTATCTATATAAGGTCCCACAGTTGACAGTGCATGTCAGAGCAAAACCCAAGCCATGAGGTCAAAGGAATTGTCCATAGAGCTCCGAGACAGGATTGTGTCGAGGCACAGATCTGGGGAAGGGTACCAAAACATTTCTGAAGCATTGAAGGTCCCCAAGAACACAGTGGCCTCCATCATTCTTAAATGGAAGAATTTTGGAACCACCAAGACTCCTCCTCCTAGAGACAGAACTCCAGAGTTTCTCTGTGGAGATGGGAGAACCTTCCAGAAGAACAACCATCTCTGCAGCACTACACCAATCAGGCCTTTATGGTAGAGTGGCCAGGTGGGAGCCACTCCTCAGGAAAAGACACATGACAGCCTGCTTGGAGTTTGCCAAAAGGCACCTAAAGGACACTCAGACCATGAGAAACACGATTCTCTGGTCTGATGAAATCAAGATTGAAGTCTTTGGCCTGAATACCAAGCGTCACGTCTGGAGGAAACCTGGCACTCTTTCTACGGTGAAGCATGGCGGTGGCAGCATTAGGCTGTGGAGATTTTCAGGGGCAGGGACTGATTGACTAGGCAGGTTCGAGGGAAAGATGAATGGAGCAAAGTACAGAGAGATCCTTGATGAAAAACATCTCTGGAGAGACCTGAAAGTAGCTGTGCAGCGACGCTCCCGATCCAAACCGACAGATCTTGAGAGAGTCTGCACAGAAGAATGTGAGAAACTCCCCAAATACAGGTGTGCCAAGCTTGTAGCGTCATACCCAAAGACTTGAGACTGTAATTGCTGCCAAAGGTGCTTCAACAAAGTACTGAGTAAAGGGTCTGAATACTTATCTAAATGTGATATTTCCATTTTTTTATTTTTCATAATTTTGCAAACATTTGTAAAAACCTGTTTTTGCTTTGTCATTATGGGGTATTGCATATAGATTGATGAAAATAATTTAATACATTTTAGAATAAGGCTGTAACGTAACAAAATGTGGAAAAGGTCAAGGGTTCTGAATACTTTCAGAATACACTGTAGTTTGTTTAAATCTATCAAAAGTAGAGAGCTTTTCAGACCATGAGAAGTCTTATTGCACTACATGTAATGAGGACATGAATAATGGGTCCTTATGGTGTAGCTGAACCTGCTCATTCCTGATTCATTCTGGGGTTTTTTACACATCTTTACCAAATCGCAGGCCACATTTTTTTTTATGAATCACAGCTTTGAGATAAATATTCTTCAGTTCATAATCATTATATCGTTTTTTTTGAGAGATTGAAATTGGCTCAGGACAAGGGCATTTCCATCCGACATAGAAATGTATAAAATTCCCAAAACAAATATTTTCCCTTCATAAAATTCCCCTAAATGTAATTTTTAAGCTAAAATAATGCAAAAAAATGTAACAGGTAATTAAACTACCTTTTGCATTAGCTTGATCGTAGTTTAACTCAATTGTGGTGGTATAGCTAACTATTGGAACTACTCACTGGGCAAAAACAGTTTGAATCAACTTCAGCTAAGTAAACAACATTTTTCTTTAGGGTAGCTTTGGTGTAGCATAACTTCTTCCATTGTGAAGTAACACGGTAGCTTGGTAACCTATATTTTCATAGTAGCTTCCCCATCACTGGCTGTATTAATACAGATAGTATTAATAGCGTAATGTCATGCAAGAAAGCATGATTCAATACAACAAGGTCAACCCATCCCTCTACTACTCTGTCCCACATTTTGATGAAAACAAACGTGCAAGCCAAGGGCATTATCTTCTTACCACACGTCGTTGCCCTTGGGACCGTGGCGATTGCCTAGGAGACGAGCATCGAGCAGCCGCCCCATAGACATCTGCGCCCCTAATGTCACTCCCATAGAAATAGAAATGGTCACTCCATTACCCCAGGCGACAATAATGAATAACTGACAGCTGGTCGTGACTGGTGATGAGGCATACAACATGAAAATGTGTAAGGGATAATCAACGAGTGGCTATGCGTTCTATGGAAAATAATGTTGAAGGACGTCAAAGGTGTTTCCCATGACGATGTAATAACTGAGTTGAAATTACCTTCCAAGGAGTTGCGTTATTTTCCAGAGAAAGCATTGAGCCCCTAGTTGATCATTATCCCTTTTATACCATGGCTATAATTCAACACATTTGCCACTAGAAATATGTTCATTCATTTGCCAGTAGAAATGTGTTCAACATCTGAAGTAGCTAGCAAGTTTAATAGATAGCTACAATAGGTACTGTGGTAATCAAACAGACTTGCTATTTTAGCCAACTAAACCATCGGCCCTAGCTTTCTATTATGATAATCGAATTCAACAATACCAATCATGTTTTCAACTCGACTTTTGCTTTTAAGATGTAAGTATGAATTAAAGACTAATTCTACGGTGCCGATATACCGTGTGTCATAAGAAAATGATGCACGCTCTAGAATGCCCTTCAAGCCAATAAAAAACGAGTATTAAACAATGCCATGGCATAATTGTACTTTTTTAATCACCATGTTATTTTAAATACATCATTCGATAGTAGTACAACATGAACTACCTTCCTAGATGAGGGGACGGATGAAGAGAAGAAGACACCTTGAATATTAAAAACGTTCCCGTCGCTCAACTCTCTGATTGGAGGAAAAACATATCGTAGGCGGAAGAAGGAGTCGCATCTTCTCCATCAGGGCGGGTTGTCGCTAGTTACAACAGCCACAAAGTCAACATTGGCTGTGTTGTAAAAAAAAAAATGAAAATAAAAGAAAAATGCTTTTTGATTTTAATGTAATGTTAGGCATAAGGTTAGCCGTTCATTTAAGGTTAGGGTTACGCCTAGGGTCTGATTTTAAGAAGATACATTTTATAAATAGGCGGGGTTTTAGACATAATTCTAATTTTGTGGCTATGGTAACTAGTGACAACCGTCAGGGCGGGAAATCAACCACACATGTCAACAGATTACACATTCCGAATGTCAACGCATTTTATCTAGCTACATATTCCTAATTATTTTAAACGGTGTAAGTTTACTGTAACGTCTGGTTTCAATCAATTTTGGGTAAGTTTGTTCTTATTACCGAAGCTATATAACTAGCTCCTGAGCACTGTTGCTACTTGCTAACTGTTCTGCGAGCTAGCTAACTGGTGGTTGTTATTGTTTAGCCAGCTAACGTTAGCTAGCTTGTCAAAGAAAGAGGTGAACGTCACCCTCTTTGACACTCAAGACAGTCAAGTATGACTCAGTGACTAATGGGCAGTGATCTGTTTTCTAAATCCTATTTTCAAGGAAGAGCCATGCAGGCGTTTTTGAAAGGAACATCAACTCCAGGCACCAGACCTCTGAAAGAGAAAGGTACAGGGACCAGTGGAGAGAAGAAGCAGAAATCTGTGCCCTGGGTAGAGAAATAGTAAGTTCAATTTCTCAGCGTCTGTAGTATAAGCCCTTGAGAATCTTCATTCATAGAATATAATTACAGACACCCAAATAATAGAAATGCTATTCGGTAGCTGCAGACAAATATCTTGGTGATAATTAAAGTGGCTTAATATGTTTAGTCAGAAAGAAAACCCTGCATTAATTTTATCAACTACACTGAAAACCCTTGTTTGGCTGTTTAAAGTAGACCAAAATGTATGGAAGACGTGGTGTTTCAAGAGGAGGTGGTTGCTGTGCTGAAGAAGACTATAGAGGGCGCTGATGTAAGTAGCCTCTTCAATTCCGCGAGTAGTGACTTTATATGCTTAGGGTAAATACTGTCTGCCTGGGATTCTGTTTGAATATTACATGATTTCTGTTACAGCTCCCCAATCTGCTGTTCTATGGACCACCTGGAACAGGAAAGACCTCCACCATCCTGGCTGCAGCCAGGGAACTTTATGGGTGAGAGTGACTCACCAGCTTTCCAGATTACTGCATTCCAACTCCCAACTGATGCAGATCTGCATTTGTGGGTTCCAGTGCTTGTCTACACCACAGTAAGTTTTCAGTTTCCGTTTCTTTCCACAGGCCAGAGCTGTACCGACAGAGAGTGCTGGAGCTGAACGCCTCCGATGAGAGAGGGATTCAGGTGGTGAGAGAGAAAGTCAAGAGATTTGCCCAGCTGACTGTAGCAGGCCACCGCACTGAGCAAGTACCAGTTTCCTTAACCTTCATTACATGCACATACCCCCCAAACACACATGTAGCAAGCTCAATCTACACAACAAATCAGATCATATAATAGATGTACTTTCCTTACCCCCTATAACAGTCAGCATATTGTTCATGTTAAATTAGGATATTAAAGCCTCTTTCCATTCCTTACCTCTGACAGTGGGAAACCATGCCCACCCTTTAAGATCATCATCCTGGATGAGGCTGACTCAATGACCAATGCTGCTCAGGCTGCTCTCAGACGCACCATGGAGAAGGAGTCCCGGACCACCCGCTTCTGTCTCATCTGCAACTACGTCAGCAGGTCAATTGGGCTTCTTATTCCAAGAGGCACTCTAGAATATGAAATCTATAAGTTGTATTTTTTTTACATAACATTACAAACACTTTGAGACACTTTACAATATGATGTAATAAATGTTAAATCTGTAGCTAAGCCCATTTTTGGCTGTGATTTCATTTCCAGGATTATTGAGCCCTTGACATCCAGATGCTCCAAATTCCGCTTCAAACCTCTAGCAAATCAGGTCCAAGAAGAGCGCCTGCTGGATATCTGTGACAAGGAGAATCTCAAGTACTCAAAGGAGGTAATGATTACAACTGTACACACTGCATCATCATTGTTTTACAATTATATTTGGTACTATCACTAGAGTTTGGAAGGCGGCCCATGTGCTTCCTCTACATAAAAGTGGCAACCTGAGTGATCTAAATAATTATCTTCCCCTTACCAAACTCTTTTGCCTAGAAAAAATCCTGGAATCATTGATTAATACTCAGCTGGATCCCTTTTAACTGCTACATCTTTTCTGAGTGTAAAACAGTCCAGGTTCACACCAGGTCATAGTATCATCTCTACTACTTCTATGGTTTTAAATTATGTCATAAATTGTTTAGATACGAAGAAACACTGCTGCCTTCTTCATTGACCTGTCCAAGGCATTCAACACTGGATCACACCTTACTTATTCAGAAACTCTATGATTGGCTTAGACCGGACTGCTTGCAGCTGGTTTGAGAATTATTTAAAAGACAGAACAGTGTATACTTACTGATGGGGTTAAATCCGGATTTCTAGACATAACAAAAGGTGTCACACAGGGTTCGATTCTTGGTCCAGTTCTTTTCACTATTTGTATTAGCGGCATTTGTCTATCTGTACAAAACTGTAACAGTCATCTGCGTACACTGTTGTATAAGCTACTGCCCCTACGGCAGCTCAGGCTCTAACTCCTCAATCTGCTTTTACTACCTTGCAGAAGGTCTTGGTTGACGAGAAGTTGTAACTAAATACTGTTAAAACCAAGTACATGTTATTTTCCAAATCATGTAATGTAACTGATGTTTTACACATAAGTATGTTAGATGGTGCCCCAATTGATCGTGTCCCCGCCTTTAAATATCTGGGCATCTGGATTGAGGTAAAGCTATCTTTTAAAAAGCATGTTGAGGAATAAGTCAAGAAATTAAGAATTAGTTGGGCTTCTTCCATAGGAATAGGACTTGCCTTTCATTAAATAGTAGAAAACAAATATTCATTCCACACTTACAGTATTTCTGTTATAGATTATGGCGATATTATATACATGAATGCAGCTACCAGTATTTTGAAGCCCTTTGGACACAATTTATCATAGCACACAGAAACAAGTCTCTCACCGTTGCCGCTTGCTATAGACCGCCCTGGACACCATATGTGAATTGATTGCCCCCCAACTATCTTCAGAGCTCGTGCTGCTAGGTGACCTAAACTGGAACATGCTTAACACCCCGGCCATCCTACAATATAAGTTTGATGCCCTCAATCTCACACAAATGATCAATGAACCTACCAGGTACAACCCCAAATCCGTAAACACGGGCACCCTCATAGATATCATCCTCACCCACTTGTCCTTCAAATACACCTCTGCTGTTTTCAACCATGATCTCAGCGATCACTGCCTCATTGCCTGCATACGTAATGGGTCTGCGGTCAAACGATCACCCCTCATCACTGTCAAACGCTCCCTAAAACACTTCAGCGAGCAGGCCTTTCTAATCGACCTGTCCGGGGTATCCTGGAATGATATTGACCTCATCCCGTCAGTAGAGGATGCCTGGTTATTCTTTAAAAGTACCTTTCTCACCATCTTAAATAAGCATGCTCCTTTCAAAAAATGTAGAACCAGGAACAGATATAGCCCTTGGTTCACTCCAGACCTGACTGCCCTTGACCAGCACAAAAACGTATCGTATCGTCTGAGATTCCCAAAGATAGGAAAGCTGCCGTGATCATCCACCTCTTCAAAGGTGGAGACACTAGACCCAAACCATAACAAACCTATATCTATCCTACCCTGTCTGAAGATATCGTTTAGCACCTTGAGCGTGGCTGAGGTGCACCCATGACCAGCTGTGAAACCAGATTGCATAGCGGAGAAGGTACGTGGGATTCGAAATGGTCGGAAATGGCTGTTAACTTGGCTTTCGAAGACCTTAGAAAGACCTTAGAAAGCCAAGTTAACATTACCGACCATTTCGAATCCCACGTCAAGAGGCTAAAACGATATCTTAACCGCCATCGATAAGGCGGTTAAGTGCAGCTGTATTCATCGACCTGACCATGGCTTTTGACTCTGTCAATCACCACATTCTTATCGGCAGACCTTGGTTATGACTACCTCGCCTGTTTCACCAACTACTTCTCAGACAGAGAAGTAGTTGGTGAAATTGGAGGGCCTGTTGTCAGAGGGCCTGTTGTCTGGAAGTCTCTATGGGGGTGTCACAGGGTTCAATTCTCGGGCTGACTCTTCTCTGTATACATCAATGATGTTGCTGCTGCTCTTGCTGCTGGTGATTCTTTGATCCACCTCTATGCAGACAACACCATTCTGTATACTTCTGGCCCTTCTTTGGACACTGTGCTGTCTAACCTCCAGACGAGCTTCATTCCTTCCGTTGCCTCCAATTGCTCTTAAATGCATGCTCTTCACACCTGCCCGTCAGGCATTACTACTCTGGACGGTTCTGACTTAGAATATTTATTTTTACCTTTTATTTAACTAGGCAAGTCAGTTATGAACAAATTCTTATTTTCAATGACGGCCTAGGAACACTGGGTTAACTGCCTGTTCAGGGGCAGAACAACAGATTTGTACGTTGTCAGCTCGGGGATTTGAACTTGCAACCTTCCGGTTACTAGCCCAACGCTCTAACCACTAGGCTACCCTGCCGCCCCCCGTGGTTAACTACAAATATCTTGGTGTCTGGTAAGACTGTAAATTCTCCTTCCAGACTCATATTAAGCATCTCCAATCCAAAATTAAATCTAGAATCGGCTTCCTATATCACAAGAAAGCATTCTTCACTTATGCTGCCAAACATACCCTCGTAAAACTGACCATCCAACACTCTACTCAACAAACTGGATGCAGTCTATCACAGTGCCATATGTTTTGTCACCAAAGGTAAAGCCCCGCCTTATCTCAGCTCACTGGTCACCATAGCAGCACGCGCTCCAGAAGGTATATCTCACTGGTCACCCCCAAAGCCAATTCCTACTTTGGCCACCTTTCCTTCCAGTACTCTGCTGCCAATGACTGGAACGAACTGCAAAAATCATTGAAGCTGGAGACTCATATCTCCCTCACTAGCTTTAAGCACCAGGTGTCAGAGCAGCTCACAGATCACTGCACCTGTACACAGCCCATCTGTAAATAGCCCATCCAATTACCTCATCCCCATACTGTATTTATTTATCTTGCTCCTTTGCACCCCAGTATCTACTTGCACATTCATCTTCTGCACATCAATCACTCCAGTGTTTAATTGGTATATTGTAATTACTTTGCTGCCATGGCTGTATGTTTGTTTATTCCATGTGTAACTCTGTTGCTATATGTGTCGAACTGCTTTGCTTTATTCTTGGCCAGGTCACAATTGTAAATGAGAACTTGTTCTCAACTAGCCTACCTGGTTAAATAAAGGTTAAATAAAATAAACACTTCATTTTGTAACATCAAACCGTTTTGACAATGATGTTTTTATCATAAAGTTGGTTGGACCTTGCTAAAAACACGTAGGTCACTTCATTATTCTGTTATGTTTATAAAGCCTAACTGAAACTACAATTGACTTCACATCATTGTGGAAATATAGAAACTCTGATTACAACACTAGATCACAGGATTGGTTAATGCTGGAGACTCCACATATATCCACAGAGCTGGGTAAATCTGTCTTTTCCTATCAGGCCCCTATCATGTGGAATAATCTCCAAATAACTTTTCATTTGGATGTG
Organism: Oncorhynchus tshawytscha; assembly: GCF_018296145.1. Classification (NCBI taxonomy): domain Eukaryota; kingdom Metazoa; phylum Chordata; class Actinopteri; order Salmoniformes; family Salmonidae; genus Oncorhynchus; species Oncorhynchus tshawytscha. Next base: position 60,531,374 of record NC_056433.1, on the reverse strand, counting down.
GTGTCGTCTCTGGGTCAGTTTAGGAGAAAGGGATTTTTATATTGATAAATGTGTTATGTTTTTCTGTATATAATATTTGCTATTTATTTATTTTTTGTTTTAAATTGTATATAATTTAATTTTCTGTATTGTTCCCAGGGCACATTTGCAAATGAGACCTAGGTCTCAATGTGTTTTTCGCCTTGTTAAATAAAAGCTAATAAAAATCATCTTCCATTCTGTTTTCCTGCAGGGTATTGCAGCGTTGGTGAAGGTTTCAGAAGGGGATCTTAGAAAAGCCATAACCTTTCTTCAAAGTGCTGCACGGCTGAACACAGATAATGAGATCACGGAGAGTGCGGTCATAGAGATAGCTGGGGTGAGTGCTTTTATTGTATTTCACTCATCAACAATGGTTGCCTGTTTTATGCACTGCAGTCTAGTCAAGAGGTATCCAACTTTGCTGACATTCCTCTCTAAGGTTGTTCCTCCCAAGATGATTGACAATTTGCTCAAAATCTGTTACAAGGGAACATTTGAAAAACTAGAGATTGCTGTTCGGGTATGCACATTCACTTTTTATTGCAGCTTCATTACATAGGGATCAAAAATCTAACTGCATGACACTTAATGTAGCAGCTTTCTGTCAGACTAATCACCCGGCCATTCTGCCACTTACAGAACATGGTAGATGAGGGCTATGCTGCCACACAGATCATCAACCAGCTACACGAAGCCATCATAGAGGAAGAGCTGAATGACAAGCAGAAGTCTGCCATCACGGAAAAGATGGCAGTAGGTTTTTCAAAATGGCATAACTGCCACATTGATGTTAATCTTATTTTACAGTAGTAGTGACTTATTGATTTGTCTCATTTTTCAGGTGGTCGACAAGTGTTTAGTGGATGGTGCAGATGAGTACCTGCAGATGCTGAGTATGTGTTCGGTGATCATGCAGCAAGCCACTGAGTAACTGACTCCACAACCTCATGGATCATTCCTCTCCATATGCATCTAGACCAACAGCTTTTTCTATACATTTTTGTAGGTTGACTGTATTAAATTGTTTCATGTAAATATTGTCTTTGTCAATCAATGCTGTTCAAGTCATACTTCAGGGGTCAGTTTTATAGAAACGTTTTCACATTTCTGGGCTTTGAGTCAGTTAGGAAACAACAAGTAACCATATTTTATATTTTTTTTTAAAAATAGATATGGATGCTTCATGGCAGACATGCACATACTGTCCATAATATACATACATCACTTCTCAATGCATTTGAAAAGTAGGATTACAGATGTAACAGATCAACATTGTCAGTCTAGTGTAGTTAATATGTTGACTGCTTCAGCACACTCAGAGAGTGTGACTGGGCGAGAGTCTACCAGGTCAGGTGGCGCTGTATGTGTACTGCCCTGCTTCTGTGATTCTGGTAGCTGATGAAGGTAATCACATAGCAAAGACCTCACTGCCTCGCCATTGGAGTCATCCAGACATGCAGGAGCTAGGTCACACGGCTGGGAAAGGCTTTGGCTCGACTCTTCAAGCCACTTCTCCATAAAGGGATCATTATTCATCTCACACATATTATGTAGAATGCAGCATGCCTGAGTCATCACAGGGATCAGGGCAGCATTGCTGTTGTTGCGCTTTAAGCACTGCCAGCGGGCTTTTAGGCGACGAAAGGTACCCTCAATAGGGGTCCGTGCATGGCTTAGCTGAGTATTAAATGCACGTTGCTGAGGTGTTAGTTGAGGTGACTCTGGATAACATTTGAGCAGCCAGGTCTGCAAAGGGAAGGCTGCATCACCCAACAGCACAAAGCCAAGAGGTTGGCCCATGAGTTTGTGAGGTGGCTTCGGTGACAGTCCCCCTTCTCTCGCCAACATCCATAGTTCAGAGCCCTGCAGTATGGTTGCATCATCAGTGCTGCCTGAAAAGCCTACACGGATGTCCCAGAAGTGACCATGTCCATTCACAACTCCCTGCACCACTGTGGAGGGCCATCCTTTGCTGTTCCAGCCATCACTGGTTTGGCTTTGAGATTTCACAGAAATGTGAAGGGAATCAATGACACCCACACAATGAGGGAAACCCCACTGTGTGTTGAACGCAGCAGCAATTTCCTCCAGCTCCTGTTCACTTGGCTGATGAATGAAGAGTGGCTTCAGCACTGTCACAATGATATTGCATACGTCTCGTACACATTTGATTACTGTGGTGCTGCTCGTGCCAAGTAGGTCACCAATAGAGAGATAGTCCAAGTTGGTGGCCAACCGTAATATAACCATTGCCACGCGTTTCTCCAGAGAGACATGACAGGTAGGATCTTTTACTTCCGGTCTGAGCTGGTCACAGAGTTGGTCAAATGTGTCCTTGGTCAGATGGAATGTGGTGAGCCAGTCTTGAGGATGGAACTCCTTAGTCACAACCCTCTCCCACCAGTCTGATTTAGGCTCTGCAGGTGAGTAATGTCTCATGGGTGAGGGTCTTGAGGGGGAGGATGGTCTTGAAGGTGAGCTTGGTGGTGGCTGAAACTAAAAGAAAAGATAGCAGTTATGGATATTTGAATTGCCACTTTTTACTCATTGAAAAACTGTTAAAAGTTGGGATGTTTGAATCTCCTAGGATATTTGATTTTGTCTTTGAAATACTGCATGTGTTCTCTTGATAGTCACTTTACCTTATGTCAGGTTGATTCCACATGAAATTGTTACTTACTGTATGTGCAAGCCTCTTCATTTTGTTGAGGATATACATTCTATGTCTGATATGCCGTTGGATTTCCATCCGTTTATCCATGATGGCTTTTCTAATCTTCTCTCTACGCCTCATGGACAGATACAGAAGCCTCGACCTCCGTTCCACAACAGCTTTCTTCATAGAACTCTCCATGGCTTAGTGTCGAATCTAGCTACAGCATCAAAATGGAGACATGCATGTAGCTAACTGCTATGTTTTCAAGCTCAAATTTGAGCTAGATAACGCTAACTCATTATAATTCCATGGGTGTTATCAGCACAGCCATTTATTAAGATACATAGATGGCTCTGGTTATGAGTATTTTTTTTAGCTAAACTATTTGCTTGCTATCTAACCTGTGTATACTGTTAGCAAAGGAAGTAGTTACGTTGATTAGCTAACCTAACGACATAGCTTATGTGCGTTTTCAGAATTCACCAAACAGACGTTAGCTAGTTGCAGCAGCATTCTTCTCCTCTGGCAACGTGTGACTGTTCAGTGTTTTGATTTGAACAGCTTAGCTACGTAAGCATTTCCCACAATGCATTGCAATTTGGTCAGTAACATTTTATGCTAGCCAGCTAACAAGCTAGCACACATAACTTTTACTTCTTTCATTCTACATTATTGCTTTTCAGTTGCTCGTGAATAAGATAAAAACATATATATACTGGTGTGTCCTGACACCTGCACTCGATTTAAAAATATTTACTTCCGTGTCCAAGACAATGTGTTTGGTATTTGGTAGCTTATCAGAGTTAGCTTAGTTTGCTAACGTTACCAAGCAGACGGGAAGGCTCCCTGTCTATTTTCCGGACTTTAGTGAAGTTAGCTAGCTATCTGTGGTTTAGTGAAATGTCATCGACGTAGACTGAACCCTATTTTCTTTGGTGGTGTTGTTTCTGTTAACTTGGTAAAAAAAAATACCTGGCATGCAAAGTGCAGAGGATCAGTGCCAGCAGTAGACTGCTCTTTTAACTGTGGCTTTCCAATCAAGATCCAGCCAGCGAGGCACTACCACTACTATGGACCAAGAGTATCAACGTCGCCTGCTTCGGCAGATCAACATTCAGAACGAAAACACCAGCCCCATTGTAAGTATTCATTATCATGCCACTCTCGCATTTATTATATTACTGGGAACATTTCTGAAGGGTTATTAAAAGGAAGGTGTGTCTCACCTAACCAAAGTGGCGCAGTGATGAAATACTATTAGAACAATGTTATTTTAAAAGGGCACTGGCACTTGTTGGTTCACCATTTACTTGGCATGATTCATTATTAGTCATTATTTTACACGTTGTCATTGTACAGAAGGTGACCGAAGTGATGCGAAACCTGACGCCCAACAACTCCCCGATGTCCTCTCCCAGCAAGCATGGTGACAGGTTCATCCCATCCCGTGCAGGGGCCAACTGGAACATCAACTTCCACAGAATCAATGTATATGTCACTTAAACCTCTTTAATACCCTATCAATTATAATACATTACCTCACTATAGATGATTTTATTGATACATTTAGTCAGCTCATTGAGAAATGTGTATGTGATCTGTCTTTTTAGGAGAATGAGAAATCACCAAGTCCGAATAGAAAAACAAAGGATGTGACATCTGATAGCAGCAAAGGTAAGTTACATGACAAACTATGCCACATCAGATGAAATTACTAACATTTAAGAACGGCATACATTATAGTAGTTAATGTAACTGTGGTTCTGTATTAGCAGATGGGCTGGCCTACTCGGCTTTGCTGAAAAATGAGCTGCTCGGAGCAGGCATTGACAAAGTTCAGGACCCCCAGACAGAGGACAGACGGTTGCAGCCATCCACGCCGGAAAAGAGGAGTCTCTTCAGTGTAAGAATCTAATTTGTTTCCAAGCTACATGAAGTTATTCTGGAGCAAGGTCTGACCCAAATCTTTTCCTTTATGTGCAGTACTCACTCAGTGCTAGGAGCACAACAGATGAGGACAATGGCATCTCTCCCTACTCATTGTCACCTGTCAGTAGCAAAAGGTAAATTCATAAGTTGGTGTCTCTGTAAAGATGCAGGGTGGTTACTGTTAACTTCAAATCAATGTTTTTTCATTTGGTTTGTTTTCTTTCTGTGCAGTCAGAAGTTGCTACGGTCACCCAGGAAGCAGACTCGTAAAATCTCAAAGATCCCATTCAAGGTCTTGGATGCTCCAGAACTACAGGATGACTTCTACCTCAACCTTGTGGACTGGTCTGCTTTAAATGTGCTGAGTGTTGGCTTAGGCACATGCGTCTATCTCTGGAGTGCCTGCACCAGCCAGGTACTGCTTGTGTGACAAATACATGTGCATATGATTTAATTAGCCTCTCATTCCACATGGTGTTCATTTCTATACAAACCCTCAGAGAGCATTGATTTGTCTTTCCAGGTAACTCGTCTGTGTGACTTATCAGTGGAGGGAAATTCTGTTACGTCCGTGGGCTGGTCAGAGAGAGTGAGTTAAACTCTATATCTGCAGTTTGTAAATCCCACCATAACACTTTTTACTTGCTCTAGCTGTTTTTTGTGTGTGTGGTTTCCTGACTCCAATGCTGTGCGTTTCTGATTCAGGGCAATCATGTGGCGGTGGGGACTCACAAAGGCTACGTACAGATCTGGGATGCAGCAGCTGGCAAAAAGCTCTTTACACTAGAGGGTCACACTGCTAGAGTTGGTGAGCACTCAGTGGAAATTCCCTGTTATAGATGTAGCATACTAGTTGTTCATTTCATTGGTCTCTCCCTCACCATTCCCATGTCTTATCTTCCACAGGTGCACTGGCATGGAACGCAGACCAGTTGTCATCAGGTAGTCGAGACCGTATGATCCTGCAGAGGGACATTCGCACACCACCTCTCCAGTCTGACCGTCAGTTGCAGGGTCACCGGCAGGAAGTATGTGGTCTGAAGTGGAGTACAGACCACCAGCTGCTTGCCTCTGGGGGCAACGACAATAAGGTATAATAGCATATATCATGACTCTGTGTCCATATCCCTTAGAAATGGCTTTTAACATTGATTAGCTAAGTTTACAACATAACAACCTCACCAACCATGTATGTCTGTTCTGGTTATGGCCTGCATTTCTCTCAGCTGCTTGTGTGGAACCACTCTAGTACGGCACCAATGCAGCAGTACACGGATCACCTAGCTGCAGTCAAAGCCATCGCCTGGTCCCCCCACCAGCACGGGCTGCTGGCGTCTGGGGGAGGAACGGCTGACCGCTGCATTCGCTTCTGGAACACGCTCACCGCACAGCCACTGCAGTGCATGGACACAGGCTCGCAGGTCTGCAACCTGGCATGGTCGAAACATGCCAATGAACTGGTATGTACCACTCAGTGTTGTGATGGTGATCCTATAATGTTATTTAAACCTTGATGGCACTTTGATGGTCTGGTGGCACTCTCCCTTTTCTATAGGTCAGCACACATGGTTACTCTCAGAATCAGATCCTGGTGTGGAAATATCCTGCACTCAGTCAAGTAGCCAAGCTTACCGGACACTCGTACAGGGTACTCTACCTGGTAAGTAACATTGTCTTGTTTTGATGTTCCTAACCTCCTAGCTTTTCCTAATGTTCTGATATTGTCTATCCCCTGCACTATGAAGGCAATGTCTCCTGATGGTGAGGCCATTGTCACAGGGGCTGGTGATGAAACGCTACGCTTCTGGAATCTCTTTAGTAAAACACGGTCAACAAAGGTGCTAAAGCGGAGTTGATTTTTCACATTTGTGTACAGTACACACTACACTCAAATCTGCTCTTAAATTACAGTACTTGTCTATGTTTTACTTTCTTGTTGTCCTGTGATTTTAAATGAACTTTTTCCTCTTTTTATTCAGGAATCGGTGTCCGTTTTAAACCTCTTTACCAGGATAAGATAACAGCAACGCAAGAATAGACTTGATGGAGTGCCTTGAATTCATTACAACATTCATCAACACAATGCAAAAGAATGACCTAACATGGACATGACATATTGTCATGGAGGAGGAAAGAACTGTTTTACTTTTCCCAGAAACAGAAAATAATTTGTCCTCAATGTTTTTATTAGATTTTTTTCTATTCATGTACACTTCAATATACAGTTATGCTTTTTCTATGTTGATTTTTGTATTCCATGTCTATGTTGAAAGTATGTGTTAAAGGAGCCTTAAAGTACAATGTAGAGAAATGGATCTACAATTTTAGTTGTTTATTTTTTTTGCCATTTGAAATTCTATATTTGAATGTTATATAGACTGGGGCAAATTGTATAATATAATGGGACAATCATGGCAATCCATGGCAGTTGTTTTATGAAAAACAATTAACTTTTGGAATTTAAAAAATAGCCACTAAATGTGTCAAAGCACTACATTGAATATAGTAGGGTGGAGTGAACAAAACTGAGTAAAATGTGATGTTAAATTGCTGGAACTCAAGTACAAGATAACAAGAGTATTGCAAAAGAAATATCTGGTGTTTTCTTAGACTTTACTGAGTTATAGTTCATATAAGGAAATTAGCTTAATAAATAAATTAGACCCTAATGAATGGATTTCACATGACTGGGAATAAAGAAATGCATTTCTTGGTCGAGGACACCTTTTTTTTTGTGCTGTGGATCAGAAAACCAGTCAGTATCTGGCGTGACCACCATTTGCCTCATGCAGTGCGACACATCTTCGCTTAGAGTTGATCAGACTGTTGTGGTCTTTGGATTGTTGTCCCACTCTTCAATGGCTGTGCGAAGATTCTGGATATTGGCGGGAACTGGAACATGCTGTCGTACAGGGTGATCCAGAGCAGCCCAAATCAAATCAAATTTTATTTGTCACATACACATGGTTAGCAGATGTTAATGCGAGTGTAGCGAAATGCTTGTGCTTCTAGTTCCGACAATGCAGTAATAACGAACAAGTAATCTAACTAACAATTCCAAAAAAAAAACTACTGTCTTATACACAGTGTAAGGGGATAAAGAATATGTACATAAGGATATATGAATGAGTGATGGTACAGAGCAGCATAGGCAAGATACAGTAGATGATATCGAGTACAGTATATACATATGAGATGAGTATGTAAACCAAGTGGCATAGTTAAAGTGGCTAGTGATACATGTATTACATAAGGATGCAGTCGATGATATAGAGTACAGTATCTACGTATGCATATGAGATGAATAATGTAGGGTAAGTAACATTATATAAGGTAGCATTGTTTAAAGTGGCTAGTGATATATTTACATCATTTCCCATCAATTCCCATTATTAAAGTGGCTGGAGTAGAGTCAGTGTCATTGACAGTGTGTTGGCAGTAGCCACTCAATGTTAGTGGTGGCTGTTTAACAGTCTGATGGCCTTGAGATAGAAGCTGTTTTTCAGTCTCTCGGTCCCAGCTTTGATGCACCTGTACTGACCTCGCCTTCTGGATGACAGCGGGGTGAACAGGCAGTGGCTCGGGTGGTTGATGTCCTTGATGATCTTTATGGCCTTCCTGTAGCATCGGGTGGTGTAGGTGTCCTGGAGGGCAGGTAGTTTGCCCCCGGTGATGCGTTGTGCAGACCTCACTACCCTCTGGAGAGCCTTACGGTTGAGGGCGGTGCAGTTGCCATACCAGGCGGTGATACAGCCCGCCAAGATGCTCTCGATTGTGCATCTGTAGAAGTTTGTGAGTGCTTTTGGTGACAAGCCGAATTTCTTCAGCCTCCTGAGGTTGAAGAGGCGCTGCTGCGCCTTCCTCACGATGCTGTCTGTGTGAGTGGACCAATTCAGTTTGTCTGTGATGTGTATGCCGAGGAACTTAAAACTTGCTACCCTCTCCACTACTGTTCCATCGATGTGGATGGGGGGGTGTTCCCTCTGCTGTTTCCTGAAGTCCACAATAATCTCCTTAGTTTTGTTGACGTTGAGTGTGAGGTTATTTTCCTGACACCACACTCCGAGGGCCCTCACCTCCTCCCTGTAGGCCGTCTCGTCGTTGTTGGTAATCAAGCCTACCACTGTTGTGTCGTCCGCAAACTTGATGATTGAGTTGGAGGCGTGCATGGCCACGCAGTCGTGGGTGAACAGGGAGTAGGGAGGAGGTCAGGGAGGGCACTATGGTGTTGAATGCCGAGCTGTAGTCGATGAACAGCATTCTCACATAGGTATTCCTCTTGTCCAGATGGGTTAGGGCAGTGTGCAGTGTGGTTGAGATTGCATCGTCTGTGGACCTATTTGGGCGGTAAGCAAATTGGAGTGGGTCTAGGGTGTCAGGTAGGGTGGAGGTGATATGGTCCTTGACTAGTCTCTCAAAGCACTTCATGATGACGGATGTGAGTGCTACGGGCGGTAGTCGTTTAGCTCAGTTACCTTAGCTTTCTTGGGAACAGGAACAATGGTGGCCCTCTTGAAGCATGTGGGAACAGCAGACTGGTATAGGGATTGATTGAATATGTCCGTAAACACACCGGCCAGCTGGTCTGCGCATGCTCTGAGGGCGCGGCTGGGGATGCCGTCTGGGCCTGCAGCCTTGCGAGGGTTAACACGTTTAAATGTCTTACTCACTTCGGCTGCAGTGAAGGAGAGACCGCATGTTTTCGTTGCAGGCCGTGTCAGTGGCACTGTATTGTCCTCAAAGCGGGCAAAAAGTTATTTAGTCTGCCTGGGAGCAAGACATCCTGGTCCGTGACTGGGCTGGGTTTCTTCCTGTAGTCCGTGATTGACTGTAGACCCTGCCACATGCCTCTTGTGTCTGAGCCGTTGAATTGAGATTCTACTTTGTCTCTGTACTGGCGCTTAGCTTGTTTGATAGCCTTGCGGAGGGAATAGCTGCACTGTTTGTATTCAGCCATGTTACCAGACACCTTGCCCTGATTAAAAGCAGTGGTTCGTGCCTTCAGTTTCACACGAATGCTGCCATCAATCCAAGGTTTCTGGTTAGGGAATGTTTTAATCGTTGCTATGGGAACGACATCTTCAACACACGTTCTAATGAACTTGCACACCGAATCAGCGTATTTGTCAATGTTGTTGTCTGACGCAATACGAAACATCTCCCAGTCCACGTGATGGAAGCAGTCTTGGAGTGTGGAGTCAGCTTGGTCGGACCAGCGTTGGACAGACCTCAGCGTGGGAGCTTCTTGTTTTAGTTTCTGTCTGTAGGCAGGGATCAACAAAATGGAGTCGTGGTCAGCTTTTCCGAAAGGGGGGCGGGGCAGGGCCTTATATACGTCGCGGAAGTTAGAGTAACAATGATCCAAGGTCTTTCCACCCCTGGTTGCGCAATCGATATGCTGATAAAATTTAGGGAGTCTTGTTTTCAGATTAGCCTTGTTAAAATCCCCAGCTACAATGAATGCAGCCTCCGGATAAATCGTTTCCAGTTTGCAGAGAGTTAAATAAAGTTCGTTCAGAGCCATCGATGTGTCTGCTTGGGGGGATATATACGGCTGTGATTATAATCGAAGAGAATTCTCTTGGTAGAAAATGCGGTCTACATTTGATTGTGAGGAATTCTAAATCAGGTGAACAGAAGGATTTGAGTTCCTGTATGTTTCTTTCATCACACCATGTCACGTTAGTCATAAGGCATACGCCCCCGCCCCTCTTCTTACCAGAAAGATGTTTGTTTCTGTCGGCGCGATGCGTGGAGAAACCCGCTGGCTGCACCGCTTCGGATTGCGTCTCTCCAGTTAGCCATGTTTCCGTGAAGCAGAGAACGTTGCAGTCTCTGATGTCCCTCTGGAATGCTACCCTTGCTCGGATTTCATCAACCTTGTTGTCAAGAGACTGGACATTGGCGAGAAGAATGCTGGGAGTGGTGCACGATGTGCCCGTCTCCGGAGTCTGACCAGAAGACCGCTTCGTTTCCCTCTTTTTCTGAGTCGTTTTTTCGGGTCGCTGCATGGGATCCACTCCGTTGTCCTGTTTGTAAGGCAGAACACAGGATCCGCATCGCGAAAAACATATTCTTGGTCGTACTGATGGTGAGTTGACGCTGATCTTATATTCAGTAGTTCTTCTCGGCTGTATGTAATGAAACCTAAGATGACCTGGGGTACTAGTGTAAGAAATAACACGTAAAAAAACAAAAAACTGCATAGTTTCCTAGGAACGCGAAGCGAGGCGGCCATCTCTGTCGGCGCCGGAACATGCCAAATGGGTGACATTTCTGTTGAGTATGCAGGCCATGGAAGAACTGGGACATTTTCAGCTAGGAATTGTGTACACATCCTTGCGACATGGGGCCATGTATTATCATGATCAAACGTGAGGTGATGGCGGCGAATGAATGGCACAGCAATGGGCCTCAGGATCATGTCACGGTATCTCTGTACATTCAAATTGCCATTAATAAAATGCGCTTGTGTTTGTTGTATATTATATAGACTGGGGCAAAAATGCACAGTTTATGCCTGCCCATACCATAACCCCACTGCTACCATGGGGTAGTCTAAACCACGTTTACATCAGCAAACCTCTCGTCCACACGACGGCATACACACCAGCTGCCCAGTACAGTTGAAACCAGGCTTTATCTGTGAAGAGCACACTTCGAAGGTGAGCATTTGCCCACTGAGATCGGTTACGATGCCAATCTGCAGTCAGGTCAAGACCCTGGTGAGGATGACAAGCATGCAGATGAGCTTCCTTGAGACGGTTTCTGACAGTTTGTGCAGAAATTCTTTGCTTGTGCAAACCCACCGTTTCATCAGATGTCCGGGTGGCTCGTCTCAGACCATCCCGCAGGTGAAGAAGTTGGATGTGGAAGTTCTGGGCTGGTGTGGTTACACGTGGTCTGCTGTTGGGAGGCCGGTTGGATGTACTGCCAAGTTCTTTAAAACAATGTTTATGGTAGAGAAATTAACATTGAATTCTCTCCCAATAGCTCTGGTGGACATTTCTGCATTCATTTCAATTGCACACTCCTTAAAAACTTGAGACATCTGTGGCATTGTGTTGTGTGACAAAACTGCACTTTTTAGAGTGGCCTTTTATTGTCCCCCAGCACACGGTGCACCTGTGTAATGATCATGCTGTTTAATCAGTTTCTTGATATGCCACACCTGTCAGGTGAATGGATTATCTTGGGAAAGGAGAAACACTCACCAACAGGGATGTAAACACATTTTTGCACAAAAAAAAATAGATAAATAAGCTTTTCATGCTTTCTGGGATGTTTTATTTCAGCTCATGAAACATGGGTCCAACACGTGTTTATATTTTTGTTCAGTATACTTTTTAAATGTGCAACTTCATCGTCATGAGCCAATCTAAACAACCATCTGGTTTTGGCCTATTAGCAGGGCCGGACCTCCCATTAAGCAAGACTATAGCGGCACTTCAATTTGGGGCGGCATTTTGACAATTTGGTTGCCGCCCTCCGGCGCCACCAGCTCATAGCCTTGCTGCAGTTCGACTAGTATTGGAATTGATAGACGACAATGAGCACATTATGGAAGATAGCTTTATTTGATTTTTAGACTTTTACATGTCATTTGATACAGTTGAACATTATTTTCTTTTAGAGACTTTGATTTTTTGGTTTTGATCAATATTTTCAAAGTGTAATTAAGACACTTTACAATATTAATAACAGCTCTGTTAAATTATCCCATGGAACTTCACAAAGATTCGACATTAGACGTGGAATTAAACAAGGATGCCCAATTTCTCCTTTCTTATTTTTATTGGTCAGACAAGTTATGGAACATCATATAAATAAGGCTAGTTTTAGGAGTATTCAGATACAAGACAAAGAGATAAAATGTTCACAATTGGCTGACGACACCACCTTTTTTTGATCATAATGAAGTCAGGAAAGCTATTGAGTGTATTAATGCCTTCTCACATGTATCAGGTTTATCTCTGAATATTAGGAAATGTGAATTATTTGTGTTGAAAAGATATGACCTAAACTCAGTATGTAATATCCCTGTAAAAGACGTGATCACATATCTTGGTATTAAAGTTAGCAAAGATCAGAAAGAAAGGGCCAACTTAAATTTCTCTCCTATTGTAGAGAAAATTGGAAAGAGATTTAACTCCTGGTTATTAAGAGATCTTTCTTTATCTGGATGTGTACTTTTATCACAATCTGAAGGTCCAGATGAGTTTACACCTCCCTTGCCTTGGATGTTCCTCTGTCAGTAACTAAAATGGTTGATACTAAATTATTTAACTTCATATGGAGGAATAAACCTCATTATTTAAGAAAAGCGGTAATATGTAGCACCCAGGGTGAGGGAGGGTTGAATTCTCTGGATATTAAAACCTCTAACATAATTTTTAAGATTAAATGGATACAACACTATTTAAGAAATAAGGATTTCATTTGGAATATCATCCCTAATTTAATATTCCAACAGATTTCTGGTCTAGAATTCTTACTCAAATGCAACTTTAATATGGGTAAAATCCCAATTAAGCGTGCAAACTTTCATAAACAAGTACTTCTACAAACACAATTTTTCCCCACATAGGTATACAATCTGGAATAATAAAGACATAAATACAAAAACAAGTCTTTATTTTCCAGAACTGGTTTGACAACAACATTATCTGGGTTAAACAATTATTGAATAATGATGGACAATTATATGATTATCCAGAATTTATTAGAACACACAATGTTACATTCACTCCTGAGGAGTATCAAATTGTTGTTAGAGCTGTCCCTAAAGGTGCTATTCTTCTTTTAGGAGAATATAACAACACTCCAAGTGCAACTGTTGAGGATTTTGTAGCCTCAATACAATTAGAAGGAATCGACATTTAAACTATAAATGTAATAACATGTATATAAGGAAACTATGTCAATAGTCAATATGTTACTATTCCCTCTGGTAAAATGTACTGGAATGCAGCCCTAGGACAAGTGAACTGGAACACAGTTTCGTTGTTATCTGGTAAATATTGTATATCTAATAAGGTGAAAGAAGTATCATACAAACTCATTCATAGAATATATCCTGTAAAGACCTTTATTATATACAGATTTAAAATAGCTATTGATAACAAATGTGTATTTTGTGGTTGTGACCCAGAAACTCTTGACCATTTATTTTGGGACTGTTCTTTTCAGAAGATTTTGGAGTGAGTTAGAAGATTTATTTTAAAAGAAACGACTATTAATGTTAATTTGAAAGACTCTGATATTATGTTTTATTTTGATCCAAATGATATGGACCCTGATTTAACTATCATTGTTAATTTGTTTATCTTTCATGGAAGATTCTTTGTCCATAAAATGATGTGGGCAGAGAACAAACCCCTCTTCACATTATTTAAGATGTAATTTAAATATTATTTTGAAATGATCAGTAAATGTAAAAACAAAAAAGCAATACGCACCATAAAAGTATTTAACAAATTGAAAATTAATCTTGATATGTAATACTGTTAGGTTTATGTACTCTTGTTTGTATATTTATATTTGTTTGTATTTGTTGTGTGCATACCTCTTTTTTTAAAGCAAGTTTAAATAACATTTTAAAAAGTCTTGCTGCAGTTCCCGCCCCAACCCCATTCCCACTTCTCTCGAAGTTCACTCCCAATAGCCTTGGTAACTATGGTGATGTGTATGTTTATATGGGATTATCCAATTGTGAAACATTAATAAAATTAATATGCCAATTAAATTATTGTATTTTTATTAAGTTTGTTTGTGTGTGACGAAAACGATTAGTGATTAAGGCAGTAGCCTAACCTCGCTTGTTAACGTGAGCTAGCTACTACTAGTGGATATTGTTTTAGCTAAAAGTAATCTATAGATTTGAAACAATTTGCTACCAAGTCTAAGAGACAAAAACTATCAGGACGCGAATATTTTTTTAAACAATGAGAAAAGAGGCACAATCTCAAACCAAAGAAAGATTCGCTGGTGAAATTGATCAGCGTGCAGCAATGACCATCAGCTGGTGTGGAGAATGACAAGCCTACGAGGACAGGTCATTCATTCGCCGAGAACGACGAGCCCCAGTTCGCTGATCCTAGCAGCGAAGAGGGCAAACCGGAGGAGTCGGAGCCATGCAGTTCCACCAATGATTAAAGCTCTCTGGCTGGACTAGAACAGGTGGTCGCACCAGGCCTAGCCACACCTCCAAACAATGTTGGCGAAGACCCTACTATCTTGGACCCAGACTCAGATTCGTCGCTCCCCGTCCCAGATGACAGTGGTGGTGCTGCTGATAAATCCGAACTCCTAGACAAAAAACATAAAAGATCCCAGTGAGTGGCCAAAATATAGGAATGGATCTTTAAGGGATATGTTAGTGCAGGCTGGGCCACATCAGGATTAAGGATGGGAATTTCCCAAGAGATGAGGGACAATGAAAGTTTTCTGTGGCCCACTACAACAGGAGGATGGCGAATGGGGAGAGACCAAGCAAAACGATGCAGCCTTCTGTTTTTGCTGCAAAATGTTTTCACACGAGTGCAAATCTGCACTGGTCAGGGATGGAACCAGGGACTGGAAGAATCTGTGCCACCTCCTCAGCTCGCAGGAGAAGTCGCATGACCACCTAGATAGTTTCCAGAGGTGGAGCTGGAGATCAGGCTGGTGTCCAAGCAAAATCAGATGATTTGATTTCAGGACCATGTACAGCTACCGAGGGAAAACACATCAGCACCACAGCAGAGGAAAGCGGCCACTCTAGGTGGAGACGAAAAATAAATAAATGTTGAAACTGATGTTGGGCAATCAAATTCAAAATGTAAATAAGCGAAATTCGTTAAGGCTGGGTCATTGACATAAAACTTATTTTACACAACTCCAGCGAAACTAGGCCCGCCATGCATTTATGAAAGCACTTGTTTCCAAAGCTCAAATGATCTTACTCTGTTTTACAGTTCTACAGAAATATTCAAATATATGTTAAATATGTTATATAAAAGTGTTATTTTTATTGTAATTGTAACAATTATGGGGTCACGCCATGTGTGATATGGAGTCATGCCATCATAGCACTGAGACTGCACTCGTGAAGGTGGTAAATTACCTTTTAATGGTGTCAGACCAAAGCTCTGCATCTGTCCTCGTGCTCCTAGACCTTAGTGATGCTTTTGATACCATCGATCACCACATTCTTTTTTATTTTTTTCATTTATTTTTTCAACTTTATTTAACCAGGTTGGCTAGTTGAGAACATGTTCTCATTTGCAACTGCGACCTGGCCAAGATAAAGCATAGCAATTCGACACTTACAACAACACAGAGTTACACATGGAATAAACAAAACATAATCAATAATACAGTAGAACAAAAGGAAACAAAAAGTCTATATACAGTGAGTGCAAATAAGGTAAGATAAGGGAGTTAAGGCAATAAATAGGCCATGGTGGCGAAGTAATCACAATATAGCAATTAAACACTGGAATGGTAGATGTGCAGAAGATGAATGTGCAAGTAGAGATACTGGGGTGCAAAGGAGCAAGATAAATAAATAAATACAGTATGGGGATGAGGTAGGTAGATAGATGGGCTGTGTACAGGTGCAGTGATCTGTGAGCTGCCCTGACAGCTGGCGCTTAAAGCTTGTGAGGGAGATAAGAGTCTCCAGCTTTAGAGATTTTTGCAGTTCGTTCCAGTCATTGGCAGCAGAGAACTGGAAGGAAAGACGACCAAAGGAGGAATTGGCTTTGGGGGTGACCAGTGAGATATACCTGCTGGAGCGCGTGCTACGAGTGGGTGCTGCTATGGTGACCAGTGAGCTGAGATAAGGCTGGCTGGGCTTTACCTAGCAGAGACTTGTAGATAACCTGTAGCCAGTAGGTTTGGCGACGAGCATGAAGCGAGGGCCAACTAACGAGAGCGTACAGGCCGCAATGGTGGGTAGTGTATGGGGCTTTGGTGACAAAACAGATGGCACTGTAATAGACTGCATCCAGTTTGTTGAGTAGAGTGCTGGAGGCTATTTTATAGATGACATCACCGAAGTCGAGGATCGGTAGGATGGTCAGTTTTACGAGGGTATGTTTGGCATCATGAGTGAAGGATGCTTTGTTGCGATATAGGAAGCCGATTCTAGATTTAATTTTGGATTGGAGATGCTTAATAAGGTACGGTGGGATTCGAAATGGTCGGTAATCTGTTTGTTAACTTGGCTTTCAAAGACCTTAGAAAGACAGGGTAGGATAGATATAGGTCTGTAGCAGTTTGGGTCTAGAGTGTCACCCCCTTTGAAGAGGGGGATGACCGCGGCAGCTTTCCAATCTTTGGGAATCTCAGACAATACGAAAGAGAGGTTGAACAGGCTAGTAATAGGGGTTGCGACAATTTCGGCAGATAATTTTAGAAAGAAAGGGTCCAGATTGTCTAGCCCGGCTGATATGTAGGGGTCCAGATTTTGCAGCTCTTTCAGAACATCTGCTATCTGGATTTGGGTGAAGGGGAAATGGTGGGGGCTTTGGCTGTGGAGGGTGCCGGGCAGTTGACCGGGCAGTAGGGGTAGCCAGGTGGAAAGCATGGCCAGCCGTAGAGAAATGCTTATTGAAATTTTGGAGAGATGGGAAACCCAAATTGGTCTACACTGACAAGTTCTGGCCTGGTTTAGATCTTATCTGTCGGAAAGATATCAGTTTGTCTCTGTGGATGGTTTGTCTACTGACAAATCAACTGTAAATTTCAGTGTTCCTCAAGGTTTTGTTTTAGGTCCACTATTGTTTTCACTATATATTTTACCTGTTGGTGATGTCATTTGGAAACATAATATTAACTACCACTGCTATGGGGACGATACACAACTGTACATTTCGATGAAACATGGTGAAGCCCCAAAATTGCTCTCCCTGGAAGCCTGTATTTCAGACATAAGGAAGTGGATAGCGGCAAATGTTTTACTTTTAAACTCGGACAAAACAGAGATGCTAGTTCTAGGTCCCAAGAAACAAAGAGATCTGTTGGATCTGACAATTAATCTTGATGGTTGTACAGTCATCTCAAATAAAACTGTGAAGAACCTCTGTGTTACTCTGGACCCTGATCTCTCTTTTGACAAACATATCAAGAATATTTCAAGGACAGCTTTTTTCCATCTTTGTAACATTGCAAAAATCCAAAACTTTCTGTGCAAAAATGATGCAGAAAAATTAATCCATGCTTTTGTCACTTCTAGATTAGACTACTGCAATGCTCTACTCTCCTGCTACCCGGATAAAGCACTAAATAAACTTCAGTTAGTGCTAAACACGGCTTCTAGAATCTTGACTAGAACCAAAAAAATGGATCATATTACTCCAGTGCTAGATTCCCTACACTGGCTTCCTGTTAAGGCTAGGGCTGATTTCAAGGTTTTACTGCTAACCTACAAAGTATTACATGGGCTTGCTCCTACCTATCGTTCCGATTTGGTCTTGCTGTACATACCTACACATATGCTATGGTCACAAGACCCAGGCGTCCTTATTGTCCCTAGAATTTCTAAGCAAACAGCTGGAGGCAGAGCTTTCTCCCATAGAGCTCCATTTTTATGGAATGGTCTGCCTATCCATGTGAGAAACGTAGACTCTGTCTCGACCTTTAAGTCTTTATTGGAGACTCATATTTTCAGCAGGTCCTATGATTGAGTGTAGTCTGGCCCAGGGGTGTGAAGGTGAACGGAAAGGCATTGGAGCGTCGAACCGCCCTTGCTGTCTCTGCCTGGCCGGTTCCCCTCTCTCCACTGGGATTCTCTGCCTCTAACCCTATTACGGAGGCTGAGTCACTGGCTTACTGGTGCTCTTCCATGCGTCATTTGAGTGGGTTGAGTCACTGACGTGATCTGGTCCGGGTTGGCGCCGCCCTCGGGTCGTGCCGTGGGGGAGATCTTTGTGGGCTATACTCGGCCTTGTCTCAGGGTAGTAGGTTGGTGGTTGAAGTTCTCTCTAGTGGTATGGGGGCTGTGCTTTGGCAAAGTGGTTGGGGTTATATCCTACCTGTTTGGCCCTGTCCGGGGGTATCGTGTCTCCCGACCGCTCCTGTCTCAGCCTCCAGTATTTATGCTGCAATAGTTTATGTGTCAGGGGGCTAGGATCAGTCTGTTATATCTGGAGTATTTCTCCTGTCTCTTCCGGTGTCCTGTGTGAATTTAAGTATGCTCCCTCTAATTCTCTCTCTCTTTTCTCTCTTTTCTTTCTGAGAACCTGAGCCCGAGGACCATGCCTCAGGACTACCTGGCCTGATGACTCCTTGCTGTCCCCAGTCCACCTGGTCATGCTGCTGCTCCAGTTTCAACTGTTCTGCCTGTGGCTATGGAACCCTGACCTGTTCACTGGACGTGCTACCTTGTCCCGGACGTGCTGTTTTGGACTCTCTCTCTACCGCACCTGTCTCTAACTCTGATTGATCAGCTATGAAAATCCAACTGACATTTACTCCTGAGGTGCTTTCCTGTTGCACCCAAAACAACCACTGTGATTATCTGACCTGCTTGTCATCTATGAATGTTTGAACATCTTGGCCATGTTCTGTTATAATCTCTACCCAGAAGAGGACTGGCCATCCCTCAGAGCCTGGTTCCTCTCTAGGTTTCTTCCTAGGTTCTGGCCTTTCAGGGAGTTTTTCCTAGCCACTGTGCTTCTACATCTGCATTGCTTGCCGTTTGGGGTTTTAGGCTAGGTTTCTGTACAGCACTTTGTGACATTGGCTGATGCAAGAAGGGCTTTATAAATACATTTGATTGATTTATTTTTTTAACAGGTGGGATATTATTAATGAGAAACGTGTTTTCCTACTATAGGTAGTAGGGTGCATAATGACATCAACATTGTAACTCTCCGATGCAGAGGATAAATATAATTGGAGCTTATTTCTTCATCTTCCAAAAAATAAGTAGTAAACCCACCTGTTCGACAGACACAATTATCCTATCCATCGATGTCGTTATAGCCAAATACTCCAACACTGTCGTATGCACTGATTAAATACCCGTGTCTGGGAAGCGCTTGGTGTGTTTGACTAAAACCAGGGCTCGAATTGAGTGAGGGTATCACATACCCTTTGTTAAATAAAAGGGCAAAAAGGAAATCTATTGTTTGCTTTATATTTTGAAATAAATACATATCGTATCCAGATTACATAAAGCGTTCTATAACAATGCTTAACTCTGTGATGCCTTATGGTAGAAACAAGCTCTAAAATGACTGTGAAAGACGTGACTCCGATGCATATGGGGATATATTGATTAATCTCTATGACAATCTGAAGCTAAACTCCAGCCTATAATATTCGAGGAGATAAAACAAATACTTTGCTATTCTTTCCCTATATAAACTGAGCTTTTCTCTTTTGAAATGAGAAGATGTTTGTTTAAACCCAGGTAGCTTTTAGGGAAGCACTTCTGTTGCTGGGTTATACAACCGAGGAGTACCCAGCATTTGAAGCTTACAGTTTTCTGCGTCAATAGAGCCTGTCTGGGTGGAAAGGTAACTTCTGAAAGTGCCATGCGTAGATGAATAAGGATGTCTAAAATGTAATTATTTTTGTCTCACCTAGGGCGGCAGAACATCCAGGGCATTCGTGATTTTATCAATGTAATCAGATTGAAAATATTAGGCTATGTTATTGACATTGAACTGATAATATAGCCTACTAAACAGATGTATTAAACATGTGTTTAACCTATTAATTGGCCTGCTATTATGTTCTGCTCCTCAGACTTTTAGCGGAGAAAAAAATTGGCCGAAGCCCAATCCTAGCGGGGGCTAATTTTTATCTCGCCTAGTGCAGCAGAACGTCCAGGACCGACCCTGACTATTAGGTCTTTATTATTATTTGCCATATGACTGGAATATGTATTTATACGGAATGGTGAAGTGGATGAAAGCTGCTGTGTCGCTCTGACTACCTTATTGAGGGGAAAATGTACTTACTCTGATGTGGTTGTCCCGCCTAGCTATTTTATAATTAATGCACTAACTTTAAGTCATTCTGGATAAAATCGTCTGCTAAATTACTCAAATGTAAGTTTCCCATTGTGTGTAACCTTTTCGTGTTCATTACGGAAACCATTTAAGAATCACACAGACCAAAACGAGAATTCTGAATAGACAAATCCAGGTCGATCTCGTCCAGTTTCGTTCAGTTTGCTTCCGAAATGTTTTGCAACAGAATCGGCGTAATGTTGTAGAACGTTTTACGTCCTATTTGTCCTGTTTCAGAACTTAAGCAAACGTCACCGGATATGCTGCAGAGCGGGAAGTTGAACGGGCGGAAAAATAACAAGCGCCCAACTGAGCAAAGTAGGACAGCTAACTTTTCTTGCCATTTTTTTGACAGTCAATCACTTAGAAGCAAATCTACTTCGCCATCGTACTATTAAAGCCACCCGTCAAGCTAAAATGTACTTGCTAGTATTCGATTTTGGTGAGAATTATTGAGCTGGATAGCTAGCTAACGCCTCGCTTGTTTTGTCTGGAGAAGGATGGGAGACAGGACCCTGCTGCGGGAGCTAAAGCTGTGGGCGATTGAAGAATTTAATCTACCAACCCAAAGTCTCCCAAACGACAGCTACTTTAAAACGTGCGTAACGTCATTCATAAATGTCCAATTTAACGTACATGCACCTTTTTTTTGGCCTTGTTGAGCTATTCCTTTTTGTCTTGGTAGCAATTCTAACTACAGTCTTTCATATCGGCAGTTGCAGACTAATTAAAACGAATTTGTCCCAACATTGAGTTAACCCAAGTAACGTTAAGTATATTGATGTTTGTTTTGATTCAGGTTATGTGTTGGCCCCGGTGCCTCTATATGGAGATATGTCACACAACATATTTTCAATCAGAGGTGGGTATGCAGACAGGTTTTTACAACTTTATTAATTATACTTCCTAGTGTTTCTATCAATTTATTTTGTAGTAGCTAGGTCAACTATTGTCGTTTTGTCCTTTTACGTGTGTTCTTCCAATATCTTCTCTATTCCTTTCTCTTTGCAGGAATGTAAGGGTTATGCGTGGAAATCTCCGATGGTATCCTTTATTTTTGGTGTCTTGAGTTACCTACAAATGTGATAATTTCATTGTCTCTGAGATGACACCAACTCTTGATAGGATAACTGCCTAATTTCTCTGATATTAATATGACACACAGGTTTTGTTGTATGTACAGTTATACAAGCCTTGACATTGTGCTCTCTCAGGTACAAAGTTCTGCACGATAAGGAGGTACAACCATATTTCTCTAAACAAATGTCTAGATAGTTTGATAGTCATAAATGTGATACTGTAGCAATGTGTTAGCGTTATGTTTTCTGTGTGCTCATTCTTTTACATTATTGTATGTACACATTTGCAGTTGAAACAAGTAGTGGGGCAGAGTGATGCTGCTAAGCGGTTTGAGCTTCAGGAGCAGATGGATGAGCTGAGAGTAGAACTAAACCACCTGGACTCTCAAATCAATGGGACTGAAGCACAGCTGGTTACTGAGGGTGAGCATTTTACCAAATATATATACTTTTTTCTACATACCACATCCCAAAATCTGCTAGGTCTGTATATGTGGATGTCCTCTTTCGCCTTGACGCGCTGTTCTCTGTAATCCCTTTGTATTGAGTAGAGGAGTCCATTAACCGGAGCTGGGAGATGGTGGAGGAGAACCAATGCAGGGAGCTGCTTTTACAGGCTTTTAAGCAGCGCTGCATGAAGGAGCGCCACTCTCTTTCAGAGGATATCCTCAAGATCAGTGGGCACTCCCAGGTTCTGGAGCAGCTGTCTAGGTGTGCTTGCTAGAGCCTCTGCTGTTTACCCTTTTACCATTTCTTACCACACTTCCACATGCATTTGACACCTCAAGCCAACCCTAAATCCATTCTTTACTTTTGGTGTGTTTTGCAGGAGGGCAGAGGTGAAGGTGGTGTTTGGAAATGAAACCTCCAATAGCAGTGGGGACCATCTCAACCCATCAGGAGCAGAGCCTAAGGTTCTGGTAAGTGCTTTACTATATTTTATTACTTATATGATAGTCTTCGAAGTGATGGTTTTGCATTTTACTGGTCTTGTTTATTTTTCTCCTTAGCGTAACGTCCGAGAGTTGTGTGATGAAAGACTCCAGTTCTTCCAGTCTTTGCAAGAGAGTGAACTGAACATGACATCTTCCACTGCCACACAGTAAGAATCATCAGATGGTTTTATATAGGAACCGGAGTCATCCATGGGATACTTCTATTGATAAATCATTGTTCTCTCTCTTTCTTCAGCTTGACACGTGAACAGAGAACTGCAGTATTTCAGCATTGGTTAAGTGCTGTGGAGGTAAGTTGCATTGTTTGCACCTAGATAGTTACATCATGGTCTGTTTCCTATTTTCTTTATTTGAGTGAGAATCATATTGTTATTTTTTCAAATCTCATCAGGACTTGTTGCAATGCTATCCTCCGAACCAAGTGCTGTCAGCCTTGCGGTACCTGGCCTTGGGACAGGAAATGACATTGGAGGAGATGCTTACCTCTTTGGGTATGGCTCGTGATGTTGCTGCATTACGGTAAATGGTTAAAAAAATATGTATATTTAAAAAAATATATATATTTTATTTTAACCCCTTTTCTCCACAATTTCAATCTTGTCTCATCGTTGCAACTCGGGAGGCGAAGGTTGAGTCACGTGTCCTCTGAAACATGACCCGCCAAACTGTGCTTCTTAACACCCACCCGCTTAACCCAGCCGCACCAATGTGCCGGAGGAAACACCGTTCAACCGGCCCGCCACTAGGAGTAATTAGAGCGCGATGAGCCAAGTAAAGCCCCCCTGGCCAAACGCTCCCCTGACCTGGAAGATGCTGAGCCAATTGTGCACCACCCTATGGGACTCTCGAACATGGCCGGGTTGTGATTCAGCCCAGGATCGTTCCCGGGTCTGTAGTGATGCCTATACCACTGCAAAGCAGTGCCTTAGACCGCTGTGCCACTCAGGAGGCTGATAAATGGTTAAATTGATAAAGTTAGCTGGACAAAAATATCTGCATGGATTTGAATTATAGGGGCAAATGTATCTGTTTTATTTTAGGTTTTGCTACGAGAGTAATCACCTACTGGAAATCTCAAAAGAAGAGGAAGAGCTACCAACCGTTAAGAGTCTTTTACAGGTACTTTACACGTTTCCGTTTACACTAAAATACCAACATGGGGCCAAGACACTGCATAGGCTAGAACAGTAATATGTGTGGGATCTTTTTGCAGTCAGCTTGGGAGGAGGTGGAACAGAGTCTGATGGAACTGGCTCAGACACGGTCACGAATTCAACAGCTCCAGACCCAGCTTCATACCCGAAAGAAAGAGGCACATTTAGAGCTGATTGGCGGGGAATCTCAAACCGACGCCCTGTCACTGTAAATCTGCACTATAGATCGGCTTCTTCCACATCATTTACATTACGTTTACATGTCATCAATGAACATGCTCAGCCTCTAAACCAGTCATGTCAATTCATCAGAATACTCTGGTTTGTTGTCTGTATCTATTGTTTGTGATGCTCTTTACGCTTTCCCAGTTTAAAACCTATTTTCTCCCATGTTTCCATCCTGCCCAGGTCAGTGTTTAAGCTGGAGATGCAGTGTGTGATTCAGGCAGCAGTGAGAAATGGTTTGCGGGACCAGTGTGTTCAAATGGAGCAGCATGCCAGCGACCGACAGGAGGACCTCCGCAACCTACGGAGCCAATGGCAAAACATTGTGGACTTCAGACAGCTTGGGGTGAGAACCTGCCATCATTACTATTTCAACACTTGCCACACATTTACCTCAATCTCACACAAATGATCAAGGAACCTACCAGGTACAACCCTAAATCCGTAAACATGGGCACCCACATAGATATCATCGTGACCAACTTGCCCTCCAAATACACCTCTGCTGTCTTCAACCAGGATCTCAGCGATCACTGCCTCATTGCCTGTGTCTGTAATGGGTCCCCGGTCAAACGACCACCCCTCATCACTGTCAAACGCTCCCTAAAATACTTCAGCGAGCAGGCCTTTCTAATTGACCTGGCCCGGGTATCCTGGAAGGATGTTGACCTCATCCCGCCAGTAGAGGGTGCCTGGTTGTTCTTTTAAAAGTGCTTTCCTCACCATCTAAAATAAGCACGCCCCATTCAAAAAATGTAGAACTAAGAACAGATATTGCCCCTGGTTCACTCCTGACTTGACTGCACTTTACCAGCACAAAAACATCCTTTGGTGTACTGCATTAGCATAGAATAGCCCCCGCGATATGCAACTTTTTAAGGAAGTCAGGAACCAATATACACAGTTAGGAAAGCAAAGGCTAACTTTTTCAAACAGAAACTTGCATCCTGTAGTACTAATTCCAAACAGTTTTGGGACACTGCAAAGTCCATGGAGAATAAGAGCACCTCCTCCCAGCTGCCCACTGCACTGAGGCTAGGAAACACTGTCACCACCGATAAATCTACGATAATCGAGAATTTCAATAAGCATTTGTCTACGGCCGGCCATGCTTTCCACCTGGCTACCCCTAACCCAGCCAACAGCTCTGCACCCCCCACAGCAACCTGCCCAAGCCCCCTTTCTAAAATTATCTGCCGCAATTGTTGCAACCCCTATTACTAGTCTGTTCAACCTCTTTCGTATCGTCTGAGATCCCTAAAGATTGGAAAGCTGCCGAAGTCATCCCACTTTTCAAATGGGGGATACACTCTAGACCCAAACTGCTACAGACCTATATCTGTCCTGCCCTGCCTTTCTAAGGTCTTCGAAAGCCAAGTTAACAAACAAATCACTGACCATTTCAAACCCCACCCTACTTCTCCATTATGCAATCTGGTTTCCGAGCTGGTCATGGGTGCACCTCAGCCACGCTCAAGGTACTAAATGATATAACCGCCATCGATTAAAAACAACTTTGCAGCCGTCTTCATCGACCTGGCCAAGGCTTTCGACTCTGTCGACAGCATTCTTATTGGCAGACTCAATAGCCTTGGTTTTTCAAATGACTGCCTCGCCTGGTTCACCAACTACTTCTCATACAGAGTTCAGTTTGTCAAATCGGAGGGCCTGTTGTCTGGACCTCTGGCAGTTTCTATGGGGGTGCCACAGGTTTCAATTCTCGGGCGGCTCTTTTCTCTGTATATATCAATGATGTCGCTCTTGCTGCTGGTGGTTCCTTGATCCACCTCTACGCAGACGACACCATTCCGTATATATCTGGCCCTTCTTTGGACACTGTGCTAACAAACTTCCAAACAAGCTTCAACGCCATACAACACTCCTTCTGTGGCCTCCAACTGCTTTTAAATGCTAGTAAAACTAAGTGCATGCTCTTCAACCGATCGCTGCCCGCCCGACTAGCATCACTACTCTGGACGGTTCTGACCTAGAATATGTGGACAACTACAAATAGCTAGGTGTCTGGTTAGACTGTAAACTCTCCTTCCAGACTCACATTAAAACCTCTTAGAACTACCCCCCTACTTTTTTCAATTTCCACCTGAAGACATACCCAAATCTAACTGCCTATAGCTCTGGCCCAGAAGCAAGGATATGCATATTCTTGGTACCATTTGAAAGAAAACACTCTGAAGTTTGTGTAAATGTGAATTGAATGTAGAAGAGTATAACACAATAGATCTGGTTTAGATAATACAATGAAAAAAAACATACGTTTTTAATTTTTATTGTTGTATCATCTTTAAAATGAAGATAAAACAAACATTCAGATAGGATGATGGGGACAATTTCAGTGAAAAATATAAGAGGGCAACAGTACTTGTGCAAAGTTTCAGAATGATAACTTCCAAAATGAGTGTGCTACATTACATTTATCGCGACGTCACCAGGTGTCCCACACAAGTAGCCCAAATGTGGCCAAATTGGTGAAGGTATACATTTTGAAACAAATAACAATATACAAAATGCCAAAATGGTATTCTAACCCCCCCCAAAAAAAAAAAAAATATGGGGGAAAAAAATATACATTTACAAAATAACACGGTTAACTATTTACACACTTTCAATATTTGGAAGACCCTCAGTCCTCTATCAAATCAAATCAAATTTATTTATATAGCCCTTCGTACATCAGCTAATATCTCAAAGTGCTGTACAGAAACCCAGCATAAAACCCCAAACAGCAAGCAATGCAGGTGTAGAAGCACGGTGGCTAGGAAAGGCTCCCTAGAAAGGCCAAAACCTAGGAAGAAACCTAGAGAAGAACCAGGCTATGAGGGGTGGCCAGTCCTCTTCTGTCTGTGCCGGGTGGAGATTATAACAGAACATGGCCGAGAATTTCAAACGTTCATAGATGACCAGCAGGGTCAAATAATAATAATCACAGTAGTTGTAGAGGATGCAACAGGACAGCACCTCGAGTAAATATGAACAGTTTAGGGTTCCATAGCCGCAGGCAGAACAGTTGAAACTGGAACAGCAGCAAGGCCAGGTGGACAGGGGAAAGCAAGGAGTCATCATGCCAGGTAGTCCTGACGCATGGTCCTAGGACTCAGGTCCTCCGAGAGAGAGAGAATTAGAGAGAGCATATTTAAATTCACACAGGACACCGGATAAGACAGAAGAAGTACTCCAGATATAACAAACTGACCCTAGCCCCTTGACACTAACTACTGCAGCATAAATACTGGAGGCTGAGACAGGAGGGGTCAGGAGACACTGTGGGCCCATCCGATGAGACCCCCGGACAGGGCCAAACAGGAAGGATATAACATCACCCACTTTGCCAAAGCTCTACACAATATTGTGCTGCTGAGGTATAGTAAACAGATATATATATATATATGAGTACAGGGAACATAAGGTTGAATATATTATTATAGACCTGCTACATCTACTGTCTCTTTTATATTATGACATTTCAGCTAGATCTACTGTCTTTATTATATTATGACAGACCAGCTAGATCTACTGTCTTTATTATATTACAACAGACCAGCTATATCTACTGTCTCCATTTCACTTTGGCCATTGTTGTGGGCCTGCCCTCCCCTCAACAGCCTCAAATAGGCTATTTCATTTCATAAATAATATTTTATATTGTTAATTTCAAACAACGGCATTAGCATGAGAAGAACTTACCAGTCCAAAACAGTGACATTGTTCCTCTTCTGCAGGCAGGTTACAGATTATACACAGTGCGCGTTTACCAAAACAACGCTGTGCGTAAAATGCGTAGCTCCTTCCGGAATAAAACTTCAATAGTGAATGACTCTCTTTACGCTTGAGTTTACGACATGGGTTGGTCTTCCAACACACAACCATTGCATATTGCCGCTTACCTCAGCTCATTGACTATCTACCCAGCTAGATTCCAAGACGATCAGTGGTCATTGGGTTAAAATACAGTCAATCAACGAAACAGTGGTCATATCATTGGTGCACAGGGATGTCATTACTTGTTGTCTTCAAATCGGTTTCTTTCAGTCAATACGTCCCGCGAAGTGGCCCATCAGGTTTGGTTGTGTTACAAACAAACCAGTTGATTGCAGTGAATTCAAGACACAAGCGGTTCACAAAATGTTTCGTGTTAGGCTATAAAAACGGATTTGATCAAACAAAATATAATTAATTGTGTAACAAGGAGCATTGGAATTGCAAACAGACGAAGATCGTCAAAGGTAAACCATTTATTTTAATGCAGTTTGTGATTATGTTACGCCTTTGCTGGTTGAAATAGTTGTTTTTTATGGGGCTCTATGCTCAGATAATCGCTTCGTATTCTTTCGCAGTAAATCCTTTTTTAAATCTGACAACGCAGTTGGATTAGCAAGATTCTAGGCTTTCGATACATGTGAGACACTTGTATTTTCATGAATGTTTAATATGACTATTTATGTAGCGATCACCGTATGTTGTGGAATTTCAGCCCGCTACCGGGTTCCGTGCTCAGAGGTTAAGCATCTCCAATCCAAAATTACATCTAGAATCGGCTTCCTATTTCGCAACAAAGCCTCCTTCACTCGTGCTGCCTAACATACCCTTGTAAAACTGACTATCTTACCTAGAGGTCGACCGATTAATAGGAATGGCCGAGTAATTAGGGCCGATTTCAAGTTTTCATAACAATCGGAAATCTGTATTTTTGGACACCGATTTGGCCCATTTATTTATTTATTTGTACACCTTTATTTAATCTTTATTTAACTAGGCAAGTCAGTTAAGAACACATTCTTATTTTCAATGATGGCCTAGTGGGTGGGTTAACTGCCTCGTTCAGGGGCAGATCGACAGATTTTTACCTTGTCAGCTCGGGGGATTCAATCTTGCAGCCTTACAGTTAACTAGTCCAATACTCTAACCACCTGATTACATTGCACTCCACAAGGAGCCTGCCTGTTATGCGAATGCAGTAGAAGCCAAGGTAAGTTGCTAGCTAGCATTAAACTTATCTTACAAAAATCAATCAATCAATCAATCAATCATGATCACTAGTTAACTACACATGGTTGTTGATATTACTAGTTTATCTAGCGTGTCCTGCATTGCATATAATCGATGCGGTGCGTATCGTTGCTCCAATGTGTACCTAATAGAGGTCGACCGATTATGATTTTTCAACACCGATACCAATTATTGGAGGACCTAAAAAAAAGCCGATACCGATTAATCAGCAGATATTTTTATTTTTTTGTAATTCTTTTTATTTATTATTATTATTTATATTTTTTTATTTGTAATAATGACAATTACAACAATACTGAATTAACACTTATTTTAACTTAATATAATTGTATCACTTCTCTTGCATTCATTGCACGCAGAGTCAGGGTATATGCAACAGTTTGGGCAGTCTGACTCATTGTGAACTAATTTGCCAGAATTTTACGTAATTATTACATAACATTGAAGGTTGTGCAATGTAACAGAAATATTTAGACTTATGGATGCCACCCGTTGGATAAAATACGGAATGGTTCCGTAATTCACTGAAAGAATAAACGTCTTGTTTTCGAGATAGGTTATTAATATGGTCGAATCCAGAAACTAAGGCTCGTATTTCTGTGTGTTTATTATGTTATAACTAAGTCTATGATTTCATAGAGCAGTCTGACTGAGCGATGGTATGCACCATCAGGCTCGTAAGCATTCATTCAAACAGCACTTTCGTGTGTTTTGCCTGCAGCTCTGCTGTTTATGACATCAAGCCTATCAACTCCCGAGATTAGGCTGGTGTAACCGATGTGAAATGGCTAGCTAGTTAGCGAGGTGCGCGCTAATAGCGTTTCAAATGTCACTCGCTCTGAGACTTGGAGTAGTTATTCCCCTTGCTCTGCATGGGTAACGCTGCTTCGAGGGTGGCTGTTGTCGTTGTGTTCCTAGTTCGAGCCCAGGTAGGAGCGAGGAGAGGGACGGAAGCTATACTGTTACACTGGTAATACTAAAATGCCTTTAAGAACATCCAATAGTCAAAGGTTAATGAAATACAAATGGTATAGAGAGAAATAGTCCTATAATTCCTATAATAACTACAACCTATTACCTGGGGATATTGAAAACTCCTGTTAAAAAGAACTACCAGCTTTCATATGTTCTCATGTTCTGAGCAAGGAACTTAAACGTTAGCTTTCTTACATGGCACATATTGCACTTTTACTTCTCCAACACTTTGTTTTTGAATTATTTAAACCAAATTGAACATGTTTCATTATTTATTTGAGGCTAAATTGATTTTCTTTGGAATGAATTGCAAAAGTCACTGAAGCTGGAGACTTATCTCCCTCACTAACTATAAGCATTAGCTGTCAGAGCAGCTTACTAATCACTGCACCTGTACACAGCCCATCTGTAAATAGCTCAACCAACTACCTCATCCCCATATTGTTATTTTTTTGCTATTTTGCACTTCAGTATCTCTACTTGCACATCTATCACTCCAGTGTTAATGCTAAATTGTAATTATCTCGCAACTATGACCTATTTATTGCCTTACCTCCCTCATCTTACTACATTTGCACACACTATATAGATTTTTCTATTGTGTTATTGACTACGTTTGTCTATCCCATGTGTAACTGTGTTGTTTTTGTCGCACTGCTTTGCTTTATCTTGGCCAGGTCGCAGTTGTAAATGAGAACTTGTTCTCAAATGGCCTACCTGGTTAAATAAAGGTATAAAAGGAAATGTGACACACTTTTTTCATGTTTTTCTTTATAGGATGTCAGGCAGGAACAGATAAGCGGTCTGATCAAGGGGAACTCAACAGCTAAGACTGAACTGACTCGTGTGCACAAGGAGGTAGACTCACTCTATGCTGCTGTGTACTGTAATGCATATTGTGTAAACTGTGGCCATCTAACTTGACCCTTTCTTCTCTCCTGTCTGACCTAAGATTGGACAGTTTGTTCAGGGAAAGCTGGTTCCCCAATTTGCTAAAGTTCTTTCAGCAGCCAATAGGCTTCGCAACTCTGTGTCCCAAGAGGCCAGACAGTTTGGGAACGTGTCACTGTTGACACTTGACCGCAGGATCATTGAAGGGTAAGCGCTTCATATTTGTTCGTATTTGATGGTTGAGAAGCGTTATCCTTCTTATCACTATTTGGTCTGGATGAGAAAAAATTCTCAAAGGAACATTTTTCAGATGGTAAAGTTTTGTGAACTGCTATATATATTTCAGCCAGCAGAGAATTCCAGCATCGTGGTTGTCTATCCATCGCTTGCATTCCTTGCCCTTCCACAATCTGTGTCAAAGCCTGGCTTTCCCAATGTATCGAGTGAGTTCCAGCTGATTATTCCATGGCCATTTATGCACCCAGTGGTTTGCATCTTGCTCTTATCCTCCTGTTTATTTATGTGTTGTCTGTTTTGTGCCTGCTTTATGATTCTCTGCCAGGCCCCTGAGGAACTGTACACCCAAGC
Organism: Oncorhynchus tshawytscha; assembly: GCF_018296145.1. Lineage (NCBI taxonomy): Eukaryota > Metazoa > Chordata > Actinopteri > Salmoniformes > Salmonidae > Oncorhynchus > Oncorhynchus tshawytscha. Next base: position 60,499,871 of record NC_056433.1, on the reverse strand, counting down.
TCTATCCCAGCATCTGGAGCTTCGATTTCTGCGCCGTTTGCTGCAATTGCACTCCTCCTCTTTAACAAATGTAGAGAAGCAGGGAGCGCTGCTTCCTGCACCTGACCAACAAGGTACAGATCTTCCATAGAGTTCAAAGACGCAAACTAACAAATGGTAGAGCTCGATGCCATCCAATCAGATGCCAATCAAACTGTATCACTCATCTTTACCTAGTTAACCAAAGGCAGATTATGCAATCGTACATGTTTGATCTCTTCGTCTCGCTTTCATCTCCCTTTTATGTATTCCTCCTTAGCCCTCCTGCTACGTGTCCTGGAGGAAGACAAGGAGCTGCTTAAGTCTTTATTGCCCAAGGTTTGGGAGCTTACCCAGCGCTGCTCACAGGGCCTTTCTTATGGTTATCAGGTCAAGATTGCCATTTGCCATTGGTAAGTGCTACAATTAACACTTTCTCCCATATAACTCTTACTCATATTGAACCTCCATATTATACACCTGCTACTATTGACAATTCACCTTTTTCTTGTGTTATTTCTGTGCAGGTGGGATCAGCCTGCTCAGTTTGTTCTGCCTGGCATACGCAAGGGGGGACTGACTTTTCAGCAGTGGCTACAGAGGTGGAAATTTGCAGCTAAGGCTTCTTGATGAGCTCCCTAGAAAATAAAGACAAGACTGAAGTGCATAGATACCCAGCAAACAGGATGTCCAGGGGACCATGACGCAACCTTCCGAAGTTCTGGGGACATCCTTACGACTAATTTCTGTTTGCAGGGTATGCACCAAGGTGAATTTTAGAGAACAATATTGTTCTTTGTAGTACTAAAACTACAATTTTATTCCCACTGACATTAATTTACAATATTGTTTGTTTCTCATCTTCTTTTTGCTAAACATGATGCCATTCAATTTGTATCGCACGTACATTTCTATTGTCTTTATGCCATTAAATTAACTTTGCCTGCACCTTATCTCTGTTTTAATGTGCTTGATGGTTAATCTCAATCACAAATACAATCCTATTTGACCATTCGTTGTTATACATATGACCATATTATTGACAATACAGACATACTTTTTTGGTTGATAGAGGAATAGATTGTTGAAATGAGTGTTCCATATAGGACCACTTTGTTCATGGTGTGGTTTTGCAATGTCTGTGAGCTGTAGTTGTATGAATAATACTAGTATCCTGTGTTTTATTATAAGGCAACTAGCAATATTCAGGACTTGTTCTTGACACATGGAATGGTTTTCCGTGTGATTTGCATTGTTTGACCAATTTTATGGCATTCCCTGTACTTTCCTTCCCAGTTAATGAGAGGCAGGCAGTCAAATGACATTGCTCACACTGGTCATATCTCGATCTTTGCAAGTGGAGGCATTCGTAAAAATATACCAATTATACGTGCAACGTGGACACTTCTGTACAAATTTGTCCTCTACTCTGCATATGAAGGTGTGAAAATTGAAAAAGGACTGTACTGTTATGTTGAACGATGATGCAGAACAATCCCGAGCCCCGACTCGAGTTGTGCTGCGTTCATAAACAAGTGAGAAGGTGGTATTTACCTCATTCAACTGGGAAAAGGCCACATGAACGACCCTTCCAACTGGTAATTACTAGTCTATCATCGCTGAGCGCGGCTTCTCCCACATACTGACCTCTGAAGTCACCCACTAAGGAAATTATCTCGATAACAGCATTTTTGGCAGTTAAATGTAACAAAACGTAAAAATCAGAATTATTTACAAGCATGATAGCTGTTACCTTTCCTTTATGGTTGAAGTAGCTTGTTGGCCATTATCCAATCTGCATTTCTCAACGAGTTGAAGAACCGTGAATGCATCCAATTGGTAATAACCACCTTCCCACTTGTTATGAACGCATCATTATGAAGCCGACTCCACCCCTTTCTGCATGCGTCTGCGCACTGATCAACTGTGCTTCCGGATGCCAAGATTGAGCAAGACTGACTGCACAGCTGCCGCCGAATTTAAAGAGACAGGCAATCGTTCATTTAAAATAACATAATCAGCAACCATTGTCTCAAAGCTTGTTTTAAAAGAGGCTTCACTCTGACATAGCGCACCAGTAGTAGTCACTCGTTGGACCAATAATGGCGTTCATTCAAAGTCAAATCGAGTAGTAGCTTATCATAGCTAAGTTACCTGGTTGGATTTTCCCTATTGCTTGCTGGCTAAGGTTAGCCAAATAAGCGTTGCTAGCTGGTTTCCCGACGAAGAGCAAGATTTGTCGGCTAGCCAACAGCCATATACTGAAGCTTATAATCAAGTAGTAGTGGCTACTATCGCCGGGATAATGGCGAAAATTCAGGCACACAGCAACCCGAAACAAATAAACCAAATTCAAGACAAGGCCTATGTTGTACAAAAACAAGTGCAACAACAGCACTTTCAGAAACTGAAGGTAAGAGACGGGAACAAAAATGGAAAAGTCTTCCTCAGAACCATTTTGTGTTCGTCAGATATTGGCCATCTCTCGATGCTAACGAGTTAGCTTGCTAGCTAATCATAAGGGGTTCTGATTGGGATGTTACTAGCTAGATAACGCTAGTTGGCGTTTGTTGTCGCATGCATGCACAGTACTTTAGTGGAGGTTAGCAAACGCCAGCTAACTTGGGTTCTTCAATGGCGTTAAACACGATTTTAGTAATGAGTCACTGGGTCATCCAAATACAGCCTAGTAGGATGTAACGTAGGTTATCTAGCAAGTTGATTTGGCTGGCTAGAAGCTACCTAGTTTCGATTGTCAGATAACTTCGGACATCCGAAGTTCCTTGTTCACCTTCTCTGCCCACACTACCAGGCAGAACAAAGTCAAACGTGCGTTGTCTAGAATGGGATGGTGTTTGTTGGCACAAAATGGGAGACTTGTCTTTGCTGGTTTGTAATCCGAGGTCGACAGCTAGCAAACATAGTCGTCGGTTCACTCGCTTGGTTATGAACAGCATGGTATATTTAGAAAACCCTAACGTTTATTGTTTATTCAGGCGTATTCCTTGTTTTCCACCAAGCACACAGAACCATCGATTTTGTTAGCTAGCTAACCATACAGTTTGCGTTTTCATAGTTGGCCAGATTTGAGCTACGTTAATGTATCAAAGACAAAGGTGTTTCGATGTCATGTATAGTAAACCTATTTATTAAACTAGTCTGAGCAAGATTTTTTTTATCTGCCTATTATTTGAAGTGTAGCTGCAAATAATACTGGTAGATAGTTGGAAAGGTAGCTAGCTAAACGAGTTATGGTCAAGACCTGCCATAAGTTATTCAGCTAGTGACTGCAGTGAGGAGCAACATGATTGGTTTGCCCCTGTGTTTGTGAACGTGTAATAACAGTTATAACATAACACACACCACACTATGTTATTTGTTGATGATCTGGTAGTAATCTGGAGTGGGCCCCTTAATTTCTTGCATGTTCTGGAGAGAAAAAAAAAACAATTTGCTCTAATGAATTTTCATTTGGTGCCTCACCATGATCTTTACCCTCAGGTTGAAGATGCCCTATCATACCTGGACCAAGTGAAAATACGATTTGGGAATGACCCTGGAATATACAACAAATTTCTTGACATAATGAAAGAATTTAAATCACAAAGGTATAGCATTTCCCTTCCCTATTTCTTGATAAGTGATTAACTTTAATAGTATAAAAATCTATCTTAATTAAAGGCCCAATGCAGACATTTTTATATTAATATCAAATCATTTCTGGCTAACAATTACATACCTGTGATAGATTTCCATTAAAATGGACTAAAAGTATATTTTGGGCAAAACTTTTATCATATTAAAGTTTTGTTAGGTCTGAGTGGGGAGGTGGAAACTGAAAACTAGCTATTATTGGCAGGGAGGTTTGGAACTCTCTTTTTGTTATTGATCTATTAATCGATTTACCCCATGGTGGTACCACCATGGAAAGACGACACCCGCTTATGGAAACCTGCTGATTAGAAGGTCCCTGTGTAGTTGCTGGGACCTTCAGATGTTATATGTGTTAGTTTCATCAGCTTTTGTACAATATGATATACAACACAGTAAAACACAATTTTGACTGCACTGGGCCTTTAAATGTGATGAAAAGCAGATGTTCTTAATGCCACCTCATTTAAGGTCATGTCCTCTGTCCCTATAAAATTCTTTCTCTCCTCGTTCATAGCATTGACACACCAGGTGTTATAAACCGTGTGTCTCAGCTCTTCCACGGACACCCAGACCTTGTCTTAGGATTCAATGCCTTCCTGCCCCCAGGCTATCGGATAGAGATTCCCAAGAATGGAGTGGTTTTCCTTCAGTCACCTTTCTCTGCCCAGGTGGGTCACTACTAAATGTTTATTGATTGGGTTTCCAGACAGTCGTAATACTGGCTGCCTCTGCACAACAAGTTGTGTAACCCAGTTTTATGAATCAATATCCACACACAGTTTATATAGTGGGCCTATATATAAGTGGAGTTTTTCACCAGAGCAGACCATATGGTCACACACGAAGGTGCTCTTAAGATGCATGTTGTGAAGTTAATTTATGTTTAACATGAATGTACCTTTTCTTTGGTAGGTCTCCCCAGGCCAGGGGAAGAGTATTGCAAGCCCTGCTGTGAGTGCCACTGGCTCACCTGTTGCTGAAGCTGGGTCTGCCCAAAGTGAAGCTGTGGCATCGCCTGAAAGCATCTCCTCGTCCTCTGGACCCCCAGAGCCCCCCAGTAGACTGTCCTTGCCACTCCCCAGCAGAGAGAGCCAGTCCCAGCCACAGTCCTCCTCGGTGTCCCCCCCTGCCTCGGAGCCCAGCCCAGTAGAATTTGACAGTGCTATCAGCTATGTCAACAAGATCAAAAACCGCTTCTTAGACCATCCAGAGATCTACAGATCCTTCCTTGAGATACTACACACTTACCAGGTACACTGTGTCATCAATATGGTAATTGATTTGTTTTTCTGTCAATTGAAAACAACACATTTGATTGATGTCTGCTTAAAGTGAAGTTGTTTGCTAGCATCTAGGTCAAAGCAACTTTAAATTGTTGCAGATGAATGTGTATCCTATCACAGTTACTCAGATGGAACAATGGTCTGTTTTTGTGCTAACAGAAGGAGCAGCTTGAAGTCAAGGAGAGCCGGGGTCGTAGTAGTAGTGGGATGACAGAGGATGAAGTTTTTTCAAAAGTTGCCAGCCTCTTCAAAGGCCAAGAGGACTTACTGGCTGAGTTTGGACAGTTCTTACCAGATGCTAAGAGATCATTGGTTAGTATTTTCCCCTTCTTTCTGAGATTGTTACCTGTCCATGGTCATTATGTTTGATCAGTTGATTTTCAGTGCCATTTGTGTTGCTATATTGAACTATTAGTTCTGTGTTCTTTCAGTTCACTGGCAGCTCCCTGACAGGGAAAGACCAACTGAAGAGGGCAGAGGATGAGGATATGAGCAAACATAGCAAGAAGAGATCAAGGCCCATGCTGCTGCCGCACATGACGCCACTGCTCAAGGTTTGGACTTAATCACACATTCATATGCTTTAGCATTTTTCTAGAAGACCTTTATTGTATGTGATTGGTTATGGTTTGGTTATTTTAGAAAAAGATGAAGTTTTCGTGCTCCCAAGACCAGTCCTTTGCCTCAGTTGGGAAGCATGGAGTCTTGCGGGAGTTCACCTTTTTTGACAAGGTAATGCTCAAGACGACACTAGTGTCAGTGTTGTAATGATTCCATAATGTTTTGGCTCTGACAGACATCATGAAATCCTTGGTCACCAATGACGATAATGTTTTGATTTGTTGCAGGTTCGACGTTTCTTCAAGAGCCAGGAGGTGTATGAAAACTTCCTCCGCTGCATTGCTTTGTTTAACCAGGAAGTGGTTTCGGGAGCAGAGCTGCTGCAGCTTGTCACCCCCTTTTTGGGGTAAGTGGACTGTGGGAGCTTACATTGGACCATGGGAGCTTTCAAAGGGAACAGTCACTGATGTCTTCCGGAGTAAATAAATGCATACTGATATTTTTGTACACTATGAAGGGCAGTATGTTTTGCCAAGTCTCCTCTCGAGCCATTCATTTATTTGTACATGTTCATTATTTCCTCCAGGAAGTTTCCAGAGTTATATACCCAGTTCAAGTCATTTCTGGGGGACAAGGAGCTCTCTCATTCAATGTCGGGCCTGTCAGACCGCTACATGGAAGGGGGTGGGGGCAGGGAGGTCGACTATGCATCTTGCAAGCGCCTGGGATCCAGCTACAGAGCACTACCCAAGACTTACCAGCAGCCCAAGTGCAGCGGCCGCACTGCCATCTGCAAAGAGGTCTGCATGAAACTTTTTTAAGATTTGCCATTCCAGCACTGATTTCTAGTCCAAGTTCAAATCAAATCAAATCAAATTTTATTTGTCACATACACATGGTTAGCAGATGTTAATGCGAGGGTAGCGAAATGCTTGTGCTTCTAGTTCCGACAATGCAGTAATAACGAACAAGTAATCTAACTAACAATTCCAAAAAAAACTACTGTCTTATACACAGTGTAAGGGGATAAAGAATATGTACATAAGGATATATGAATGAGTGATGGTACAGAGCAGCATAGGCAAGATACAGTAGATGATATCGAGTACAGTATATACATATGAGATGAGTATGTAAACCAAGTGGCATAGTTAAAGTGGCTAGTGATACATGTATTACATAAGGATGCAGTCGATGATATAGAGTACAGTATCTACGTATGCATATGAGATGAATAATGTAGGGTAAGTAACATTATATAAGGTAGCATTGTTTAAAGTGGCTAGTGATATATTTGACATCATTTCCCATCAATTCCCATTATTAAAGTGGCTGGAGTTGAGTCAGTGCCAGTGTGTTGGCAGTAGCCACTCAATGTTAGTGGTGGCTGTTTAACAGTCTGATGGCCTTGAGATAGAAGCTGTTTTTCAGTCTCGGTCCCAGCTTTGATGCACCTGTACTGACCTCGCCTTCTGGATGACAGCGGGGTGAACAGGCAGTGGCTCGGGTGGTTGATGTCCTTGATGATCTTTATGGCCTTCCTGTAGCATCGGGTGGTGTAGGTGTCCTGGAGGGCAGGTAGTTTGCCCCGGTGATGCGTTGTGCAGACCTCACTACCCTCTGGAGAGCCTTACGGTTGAGGGCGGTGCAGTTGCCGTACCAGGCGGTGATACAGCCCGCCAGGATGCTCTCGATTGTGCATCTGTAGAAGTTCATAGCATTTTTTGAGTCTGTTAGTGGAAGACAGAAAAAAGTTGTTTGAGGGCTAGATATCTGGCCTTGACAGGGGTCAGAATTGAGCATGTGATTATTATTTTTCCCAGGCACTAATGGCTTCTGGTTGGCTTTAATGATAATATTCTTAATTGTGTGGTTATTGAAAGTGAAACCAAATGGGTGTTAAAGTCCTGATTTCCTGCATTTACAGGTGTTGAATGACACCTGGGTTTCCTTCCCCTCGTGGTCAGAGGACTCTACGTTTGCAAGCTCTAAGAAAACCCCATATGAGGAGCAGCTTCATCGCTGTGAGGATGAGAGGTTTGAAGTAAGCAAGATGAGATATCAGAACTACTATTCAGCCACAAACTATATACAAACAGACTGTTCTCCATTATCTACCCAGGGCATCGTTCTGCAATATCATTTAGATGAACATGTTCCAGAAGGATTGCTAATGGTTATTTTCCTGTTTCCTCAAGTTGGATGTGGTCCTGGAGACAAACCTGGCCACCATCCGGGTCCTGGAGAGTGTTCAGAAGAAGCTGTCCCGTCTGTCGCCCGAGGACCAGGACCGCTTCCGCCTGGACGACTGTCTGGGTGGCACCTCTGAGGTCATCCAGCGCCGAGCCGTGTACCGTATCTATGGCGACAAGGCCCCTGAGATTATAGAGGGTCTGAAGAGGAGCCCTGCTACTGCTGTGCCTGTGGTGCTCAAGAGGTCAGGGTGCACACACAAACCACACACACATCCAGGGGTGTAACTAAGATACTTGGCAAATGTGAATCTAGCTGTGTGTTAATTCTTCCATGTCTTCTCTGCTGTGTCTGTAGATTGAAAGCGAAGGAGGAGGAGTGGAGAGAAGCCCAGCAGGGCTTCAACAAGATCTGGAGGGAGCAGTATGAGAAGGCCTACCTCAAGTCCCTGGACCACCAGGGGGTCAACTTCAAGCAAAATGACATGAAGGCCCTCCGATCCAAGAGCCTGCTCAATGAGATTGAAAGTGTTTATGATGAGGTGAGTACTCCGATGTCAATTGTCTACTTTCTTTATTGATAAACTGATACATCTCCTCTCTGTGTCTAACACGTCTGTACCCCCTCAGCGTCAGGAGCAGAGCACAGAAGAGGGGGGCGTGGGCCAGCAGGGGCGTGATGGGAGCAGTGCGGCAGTGGTCAGCGAGCCACACATGGTGTTCACCTATGAGGACAAGCAGATCCTGGAGGACGCCGCCTCTCTCATCATCTACCACGTCAAACGCCAGCCCACCATCCACAAGGATGACAAGGACCATATCAAGCGCATCATCCAGCACTTTGTCCCTGACCTATTCTTCTCCCGCCGCGGCGAGCTCAGTGAGACGGAGGAGTGGACGGACGAGGAGGCCGAGGTGGAGGAGGGAGGAGACCGGGGAGGTGGTGGTAGCAGCAGCATAACAGGAGCTGTAGCAGCACCAGTTGGCCAGCCACAGCAACTGAATGGGGAGTCGAGGCGGCGGCGCTGCACCTCTCCTCAGACAGCGGAGCTGGGTGGAGCCTCCTCTCACAGCCTGGCCCCAGAAGGAGGGGAGAAGGTGGACCTGAGAGACCCTGAGGCAGAGCACCAGAAGGAGCTGGACGGAGTCTACAACCTGTTCTTCGTCAACAACAACTGGTACTTCTTCCTGCGGCTGCACCAGACCCTGTGCCAGCGGCTGCTGAGGGTGTACCGGCAGGCAGAACGGCAGCTGCTGGAGCACCGAGCCGAGCAGAACCGTGAGAGGCTGCTGATGGCAGAGGGTCGCAGGGATAAGGCCAGCGACCTGGCCATGGAGCTCCGCCTCAAACAGCCAAGTGAGAGAACTTCTCTGTTTTTGTCTTTTAATATTTTGTATTCCACATTGGTGAGTGTGTATCTCTGTATGGGAGAGGGAACATTGGGCTAAAGTTAGCCCTGTTATTTTTTTTTTGTACTCGATCCACAGGTGAGGTGGAACTGGAGGAGTACTACCCAGCGTTTTTGGACATGGTGCGCAGTCTTCTGGATGGGAACCTGGAGTCTACGCAGTATGAGGACACACTGCGGGAAATGTTCACCATACACGCCTACATCGGCTTCACCATCGACAAGCTCATCCAGAATACCATTAGACAGGTCAGGGTTGTCTCTTAAGCTGCCCGGCTGCATTCTACAGAACCAGATCCATATCCGTTCACTACATATTCATGCTTTACCTCAATAACATTGTGATCCTGAAGTGTTTGACTGTTCTCTGAATGCCTGGAGGTTCTCCTTCCTCCGGGCTGACATATCATTTCTCTGTCTCTGTGCAGCTGCAGCACCTGGTGAGTGACGAGGTGTGCCTGCAGGTGGCTGAGCTGTACCTGGCTGAGAGGAAGAGGGGTGCAGCGGGGGGGAACCTGTCATCCCAGTGTGTGAGAGCGGCCTGGGAGACCAGCTACCAGTGGAAGTCTGAGAGGGTCATGGCTGAGGAGAACTGCTTCAAGGTAATGGCCTGCACTGGGGAGACGACGCTGAAACTTTTAGCCTTGAATATTTGATATGATTTTCTATTGATTCTGTGCTTGAGCATGAGGAGACTCTGAGGGTGTATCTTTTATTAGGTTGAGAGGGAATAGTTTCCTCCTAGCGTTAGTGTAGGGCTTTAGCTGCTGCTTTTTTGGAACAGAGATTTTGTGCATTCTGAAACCGTCAGGTGTTAATCGTTGATGTTTTAATAGCTTGCTGTGGTGTGATTTGCCTTTGTAGGTGTTGTTCATTCAGAACAAAGGACAGGTCACCTTGACCATTGAGCTGCTGGACACAGAGGAGGCCCAGGCCGATGATCCCCTGGATGTGCAGGTAAAGAATCCTATGGACAGTCGCACCCATAGAATGTCACAGGATTCCCGTTGGACATCAACATAGACTGACCTTGTAAGGCAACTTGCTGCTTCAAATTTTGATGGGCAGCTTGCGTTTATACAACACAGGTTGAGGTTATTAAATTGTAAACATTATTAGTTCTCTCACCTACTTTCAAAAGTCAATACAAGGTAAAATGATCTTTAAACCTCTGAGTTTATAGCCTTTTTGTTATTTAATCTCAGTTTTAGTGTTTTTGCAATTTCCTGGCTTTTTTCCATATTGATTACGTTTTCTCTTTCCCTGTCCAGTGCCTGTCCAGCTATATGGAACAGTTTGTAGGGACGGAGTCGACGCTTTGCTCGCAGACTGAAGGCTACTTTTTCAAACCTGTATTTTTGCCCAGGTAAGAGATTCATGCTATTACCGTTAGTTGTGATGTCCATATATTGGCCATCGTATGAAGCCACATTATTTCCCTAGATGTTACATAGCAATCCTCTATTGTGTTTTCACATTTTGTCATTTCACTGTCTTAACTAATGACTGCGCAAAAGTATTTGAGTGCAGATGGTTTTTGCCCGCCAGAACAGCAATGCACAAAATGAGTCCTAGTATCACAGGCCCTGATTTGAATCTGAATGTGGCTGTCCCTGTGGTCCTCTGTCTGATCCTGAGGCACAGTATTTTCCTTCTGATAAACTCTTGACTGTCCCCCGCTTCCCTGTGCTACCGTGTGTGGGTCTCTGTGTGTAGGAACCTGAGGCACTTCAGACGCTGGCAGGTGCGCCAGGTGGAGGCGATGCGCTGCAGACGGGAGTGGCACAGGCAGCTGGGTGTGGAGAGTGCTGGCAGTCTGGACTGCCGCTTTAAACTCAACACCCACAAGATGGTGTTCGTCATGAACTCTGAGGACTACATGTACCGCCGGGGAGCGCTGGTCAAAGCCAGGAAGGTAGCTATTAGTATTTATGTCTTACTCTGTATGTTTTTTGAGGTGAAGAACAGCTAAGGCAGGAATATCTTGTCTCTTTATTGATTTATAGCTTTAGATGGCAGACATAAATTCTGGTTCCAAGTTCATTTAATGTGTTATGTGTCTTGTTTTGGCATCAGCTGGACCTTATCATCCAGACTGCTTCCACAGTGGTGCATGAAGCCCTGTCTGTAGGCTTCACTCTTCCCGTACCTCTCCCTCAGTCCCAGCCCTGTCTGTAGGTCTAACTCTTCCCGTCCCTCTCCCTCAGTCCCAGCACTGTCTGTAGGCTTCACTAACTCTGCCCGTCTCTCTCCCTCAGTCCCAGCCCTGTCTGTAGGTCTAACTCTTCCCGTCTCTCTCCCTCAGTCCCAGCACAGGGTAGCTGTGAAACAGCACGAGCGCTTTGACAAGTGGCACCAGGGCTGGCTGGCAGAGCACGTGCCTCCAGCGGCCGATCGCTCGGTCCACGACTGGCTGATGGGTGAGGAGGAAGAGGACATGATCCCCTGCAAGACCACCTGCCTCAACACACAGGTCAAAGGCCTGCCTGTCAACAGATACCAGGTGCATTACAGTAGGAAACCCCCCTCTCCCTAGAGGCTGGATCCACACACAATCTCTCTCACACACACACACCTGACCTACTACACACACGGAGAGAGACTGGGTGGACTTTGCAGACGTGTTGAGACTGAGATTGGGGGATCCAGTGCGGAACACAGGAGCTCTTCATCCGATTCACCCATGCTGCTTCTCTGTTCACACAGTCAGCAGTGCAAGCAGAGGGACGTGAGAATAAAATCATTGTTTCAGAAATGTGAATGTCTCTTTTTTTTTTATTTTTTTTTTTTTAAGTCCATTGTAGTTTTTAGCTTCTGAAGCCAGAGGGCCTTTTGTTTGTTTTTGTATATGTTTATACTGAAGTACTGAGAAATGGTTAAAAATGTGTTTCATGCTCCACAATGTCTTTTGTACAGTAAGCTCAACTTCAGTAATTTGATTACTGTATGTGCATATACAACTGTACACATTTTATATATGCATTTACATGAATATGATGAAAAATGTAAAATGACATGATCTTAGTGTTTTGCAGGCAGCCAATTCTTGATATTTACTTTTTTCTGGTAATTTTTCATTTTTCTTGTGACTAAACAGATGATTGATTGCCAGTGTGACAAGTCCTCACAATTGATTTAACTTTGTACATTTTATGGAACATCAGAATTATGTATCATATTCAAATCTTTACTTTGGTTTGTCATTTTGCATACTAAAATAAACTATCAGTGTTAAAATAATGTATAACATTTATCCTGTATCAGTTATCATGAATAAACAACAGAGTTGTGAACTTCTTAAACAGCCTGGAAAAGCATTTTTATATACAGTACCAGTCAAACGTTTGGACACGCCTATTCATTCCAGGGTTTCTCTTGGCATTCTCTCAACCAGCTTCATGAGTTAGTCCCCTGGAATGCATTTCAGTTAAAAGGTGTTCCTTGTGGAATTTCTTTCCTTCTCAATGCATTTGAGCCAATCAGTTGTTGTGACAAGGTAGGGGTGGTATACAGAAGATCGCCCTATTTGGTAAAAGACCATGTCCATATTATGGCAAGAACAGCTCAAATAAGCAAAGAGAAATAAATGACAGTCCATTACTTTAAGATCAAGGTCAGTCAATATGGAAAATGTCAAGAACTTTGAAAGTTTCTTCAAGTGCAGTCGCAAAAAACATGAAGCGCTATGATAACTGGCTCTCATGAAGACCCAGAGTTACCTCTGCAGAGGTAAAGTTCATTAGAGTTAACTGCACCTCAGATTGCAGCCCAAATAAATGCATCAGTTCAAGTAACAGATACAACTCAACATCAACTGTACAGAGGAGGCTGCGTGAATCAGGACTTCATGGTCAAATTGCTGCAAAGAAACCATTACTATACTGTATGTTTAGGATATCCAATAAAAAAAATATATTTAACAAAAATAAACTAAAGAACACCAATAAGAAGACTTGCTTGGGCCAAGAAACATGAGCAATGGACATTAAACCGGTGGAAATCTATCCTTTGGTTTGATGAGTCCAAATTTGAGATTTGTGGTTCCAACTGCCTTGTCTTGGTGAGATGCAGAGTAGATGAACAGATGATCTCCGCATGTGTGGTTCCCACTGTGAAGTGTGGGTGTGTTTTGCTGGTGACACTGATTTATTTAGAATTTAAGGCACACTTAACCAGCATGGCTACCACAGCATTCTGGTTTGGGCTTAGTCACACTATCATTTGTTTTTTAACAGGACAATGACCCAACACCTCCAGGCTGTGCAAGGGCCATTTGACCAAGGAGGGAGTGCTGCATCAGATGACCTGGCCTCCACAATCATCCGACCTTAACCCAATTGAGATGGTTTGGGATGAGTTGAAATGCAGAGCGAAGAAAAAGCAGCCAAAAGGGTTCAGCATATGTGGGAATTCCTTCAAGACTGTTGAAAAACTATTCCAGGTGAAGCTGGTTGAGAGAATAACAAAGAGTGTCAAGGCAAAGGGTGGCTACTTTGAAGAATCTAAAATCTATTTTAATTTTTACACTTTTGTTTACTACATGAGTCCATATGTGTTATTTCATAGTTCTGGTGCCTTCATTATTCTACAATGTAGAAAATGGTAAAAAATAAAGAAAAATTAGGTGTGTCTAAACCTTTGACTGGTACTGTATATACAGCAACACCTCCCCCATATAATTAGTGTTCTTGATTGTGTTGGGCTGCAGAACTTGGAAGTGCAACATTGTGGCTTTTCTTCTCATTCCAAAGAATTTGCCAACAAAATTCCTAACATATGTATGTATGTATGTTCAACATTAGGAAATCTCGGTACAGACAACACTATTTTTATTATGGAATGGACAAAATAAAAAAGCCAGAGCCAGGGCGACAGTTTAAAAAAATATGCGTGGTTTATAAAACCCAGATGTGACAGGATCACCAAAGTGTATACAGAAATACAAATGAGACCATCGTTAAAACCATCATAGTACAGCGTTATACACTCAACATTTACAATCTACTCTGTAAAAGGGCTATTGTAAGACATTTCCTTTCTTGTCTTTTTAAAACACAACCACATAACTCATCTTTTTATCAGTTTTCATAACGCGTTTAAAGTACATCCATGTAGTTACTATAGACACCATTAGTCTTCTACTTTAGAAAGGGTACAACAACATCAAGAAGGAAGTAAATATGCAGAGACATCAAGCACATAACATGGGATTTAGCAAGCAGTAAAATCAGCAAATCATTGAGAGGTATTACTCATGAGAAAATGTGATGTCAGGGCTTGCGTATGATTCAGGTCTTAGAAAAAACCTTTACAAAGTAACCCTCAATGTCAAAGGGTTATCACTTTCTAACCATATCTTGACATTAAAAATGGCTCAGTTGTACATAAATGAGTGAATAACTGCTAAGCAGTCATATGCATTAGAATGCTTCCATCTTAGGAAACCATTAGTATCTTGTTAGTGTCATCACTCGCTTGACTGAGGGTTGTCAACCCATAGTCCCCTCCCTCCAGTAGCCCTGGACGCAAACCCTGAGGATGAGGGAGCCAGGAAAAAATATGGAAACACCAACGAGATACAGCCAATCACAATCCAGGTTCACTTTCTACTTTTTCTCTTCTTTTTTTTTAACAAACACAATTCAACAGGTTTTACACTTAAAGAATGCAGGATTGTGAACAATCAAAATGCTCCTCAACACCTGGAATACTGCTTGTTCTAAAGCTAAATGAAAAACAATGTATGTAATCAAGGAAGAACAGTACAGCTAGAATAATCAGTATTCTCCAGATAATTAAAACAATCATTCAGATATGTACAATGGAAAACAAAAGCAGCATGCAGGCAAGACAATTGTCAGAGTGATACTTAAACAATCTCATTAAAGGTGGGAGGGAGACGTTTGTGGTCTCTGACAAAAGAGGACAGTGTTAAAGTTTTAGACTAGATTAAACAGAGTGTGTGTATCTGTGTGTGTTTTGGGGGGTAGAAGAGCTCTCTATCACTTCAAAAGGACTGAAATGCCAAAGGCGACCTTGCAGCAGTGTGCTCTTTGGTGGAAAGACTGGTTGACTAGCCTGTTCCATGTTTGTAGTGAGTGTGGAAAGAAAGTGGAAGCAACTATTCCAACAAAGAGGACACAATCAGTAGTTAGATAATTGAATTGTGTGTTTTGTGATAGTGGTTTCTATCACTACCAGACTTCATTGCACAGCCATAATTGCCATATGTCTAAGTGCATCATCACCACAGTAATGGAAGAAATCTATCACAAAGGCACACGACATTGTGTGTATTTCTTGTTGTTGATGGTGCTATTACACATTTACAACATTTTGTAGCCTATGAACTTTGCAATTTAAACAAATATTTTGTGCTGGGACCCCAACTGTCATTTCTCATTAGACGCGTCAACAGTCTAAATAATAAAGAAAAGCTAAGAGAAAGGCAAGACAAGCTCATGCTGATTGATCGACACATCAACACTGTACATCAACTACTGCATTGTGTAAACACAGTTGAGCCCCAGGGTGAAAGAGAGAGGCTGTCACACACAATGAGTGGGGAGAAAGCAGTCAACAACACACACTTATCCTTCCCTTGAAAAGCCATGAGGTCCACGATAAGGGGCTTACCCGCTTCAAAGTTACAGCTGATAGATTGTGCTTGAAAATGATATAAGTAAAGCATGCATGTAGCAAAATGAACAAACAAAAAGAGCGCTAACAATGGATGCCAGTTGAACAATTTCCATGGGGTTCTTTTTCTTGGCGAAACCAAGTAATAAAAAGTACCAATGTTAATCAAGGAACAACATATATTAAAGCAAAATCATGAGTTGTGTTGATGAGTGCATTGCCATAAAAGCATGAGAAACAGACATGTACTGTAGAATGAGTTGATAATTGATAAATCAACTTCACCTTCAACATCATTTTTGGGCACTGAGACTTGAAACTGTGAGCTAACCCAGTCCTAAACAACAGAGTAAATACTGCAGGCCCTACAACCCAAGGAGGACGGGCCTATTTAATCACGGCTATCTGATCTGAGAACTACTGTTTCACAGCATAGTTTTTCCAGGATTAAAGATCACTTGACACAGCAGGTATACGACTCGCTCACTTGGTCCCTTTTCTAGTCAACAGGCCTGACAAACCCTACCACCAAAAACCCTGACACACGCAGAGTCCCAGGGCCTATGATACTGTACATGACGCATGCATTCTATATTCAAAAGAGGTGATGCAGTAGCTTTGTTGTAAAGTTCGTAGATATTTCAGAGGAAGAATGGCAGATCAGGGTGTGGACTGTTATTTGGATAGTGAAAGTGCTAGCAGACATGACAGATGAGGATCTCCTGTTTAGCCAGGGCATCCCTCCCATGGAAAACCCATCTCAGCAGATGAAATCAATATCCTGTGAAGATGCCACATGATCTACTTGGCGGTATTACAGTCAGAGGAACCCCAGTGGAAAACCCTGATCACTGTCAGCTGATCTCGCTCCACTGCTTCTGAGAAAGTAGAACAACAGAGAAAATACAAAGTGCCCCACACAATCAGTAGAAAACACTGCAATCGAAAATGGTCACAGTGCTGTTTTAGTTGTTGAGCAATAAAAAGAGAGAATGGGATAGTATTCTTAAAAGGGTAGAGAAATGCACGAGACTCTCAGACATCTCAGTAGAACAAACAGACTATTCTTCTTAGGCTAGCTAGATGATTGATGCTACGCCAGTGAACAACATTCATTAAAATAACGCTTTAGCAGAAAAGCAATGTACAGTTATGAACATGTAGGGCACTTGAACTAAGCCAATTAGATAATTGACTTGTTTGTTTTTGCAAAACTTTGAAGTTGTAACATGGGCTGGCTAACTGATCTGTGGGAAAAGTTTACATGAGAGGGAGAATGAGCCACCTGAAATGTTCTTAGTCTTCTACGGAAACAGTAGCTTTTAGAAAACATGGCACAAGTCTAATTCAACATTCCCACCATTGAGAAACACATACATATCATTGCACAGATGCTTGAGCTATTCTCATTCTTCTAAATAATACATGGAGTACATAATAGTGCACATGAACAAATATACAAAGCAACTTTCACAGACTAAAATATGTTTAAATTATATTTTTGTACAAGTTGTTTTTGTTTGTTTGTATGAAATGCACTTTTCCTGCAAGTGCCGCCAGGGTTTTACACTGACTTTATTATTACAACTCAATAAACAAAATCAACCCAGTAAGTGGAGTAGAAAAAGAAGCAACAGGTTGAAACCAGTTGATGTTGTTGACATGCTGTGGTAAATGTTGCGATCCAGAGTCCATGCTCAGGCTTGTTATTATTATTAGTCTTTTTGATAAATATTTCTTCTCCCTGTTCATCCTAATATAATAAATGCATGTAAACAGTCGTTTGTTCTCTAATACATCTCCAAAAATGGCAAAAAACTACAAAAACAAATATACAAACAAAAAAGTATCAACATAAAGTCTGTTAAAAAATGTAAGTACTCATAGGAAAATCCCAGTGCTTGGTGGGTTTTCCAAATATGTTCCTGTGTGTATCCCTCTTTGTCTGAAGAACTCAAAACTGTGTGTGTGTGTGTAATCCCATCTCATCTATACCAATATCATATACTGAGATTGTGCTTGAATAAATTAATCTGTTTGTGTGTCACTGAATTATTGTGTGTTTCTTTGTATGTCTATATGTATTAGTGTGTATGTTTGTGTCTGCCTGCGTGTCTACCTGTGTCTGCCTGCGTGTCTACCTGTGTCTGCCTGCGTGTCTACCTGTGTCTGCCTGCGTGTCTACCTGTGTCTGCCTGCGTGTCTGCCTGCGTGTCTACCTGTGTCTGCCTGCGTGTCTACCTGTCTACCTGTGTCTGCCTGCCTGCCTCTGTCCTGTCTACCTGTGTCTGCCTGCCTGTCTATCTGTGTCTGCCTGCCTGTCTACCTGTCTACCTGTGTCTGCCTACCTGTCTATCTGTGTCTGCCTACCTGTCTATCTGTGTCTGCCTGCGTGTCTATCTGTGTCTGCCTGCGTGTTTATCTGTGTCTTCCTGCGTGTCTACCTGTGTCTACCTGTGTCTGCCTGCGTGTCTACCTGTGTCTGCCTGCGTGTCTACCTGTGTCTGCCTGTGTCTACCTGTGTCTGCCTGTGTGTCTACCTGTGTCTGCCTGTGTATGTGTATGTGTGTGTGTGCCTGTGTGTGTGTGTGTGTGTGTGTGTGTGTGTGTATATGTGTATGTGTGTGTGTGTGTGTGTGTGTGTGTGTGTGTGTGTGTGTGTGTGTGTGTGTGGTGTGTGAGGCAGCTCTGTGATGGAGTGATCACTGGGGTTGTAGAGCTGGTGCTTTGGGCTCAGCTGAAGGCCTCATCATCCGTGTCCTCAATCAACACCTTGGTGTCCTTCTTGGATGATCTGGATGAGAGAAGGAATAGACACATGGATACTGTCAGACAAACACAAGGCTAACATATACCGATTCCTGGCCATGTGGCCGTAAGTTATGTGTATTTTTGGTGTGTGTGTGTGTCTGTGCGTGTGTGAGGAGGTTCTTACTGAGAGGACAGCAGGGGGCGCCGCAGGGACAGGCTGTAGCTGCGTTTCCAGCTCTTCTTGCCCTGACGGTTCCTGACTCCGTCCTCCTGGTCCATCATCTGCTCCAGCAGCGTCTGGTCGTCAGCGTTCAGCGGAGCCACCGAGATGTCCCTCACGGCACGGAACTCACCACAGTTATTCAGGTGCTCATTCTCCAGACGGAAGAAGTTCCAGACAAAACGCCTGTGTGTGGATACAGAATGAGGTATAACATAATGAGCAGAGAGAGAGAGAGAAAGAGAGGGCAGAGAGACAGAGAGAGAAGTAGTCTGTCCAGCTCTGTGATACTGTAACCCACCTGAACACCTCTAGAGGAGCCAGAACGGTGGCCACGATGTCTCCCACAGAGGGGATGTTGGTCATGGTGGTGAGGGAGATCTGGATGGTCCAGGCAAAACGCAGGATCACGTCCTCTATGATGGCACAGTAGTAGTACGCCTGTAAAATATAATGGCGAAGTCAGGTCAGAGGACGAGTGTGTGTGTGCCGTGCTGTGTGTGTTCATGCAGGTTATGTGTGTGTGATGCTCACTTTCTGTGGGTAGACAATCTCCTCCCTAAGGAAGGTGTTCTCCCCTGCTCCACGGTCAAACAGGCCCCAGTCCATCTTCAGGTCCCAGATCAGTGTGTACAGGGAGCTGACGGCTGAGAACACCATCAGCAGGTAGAAGAACATGTCTGCATCGGAATGCTTTTGTTCTGTGAAGCACAAACACAAAGCAATGAGTCCATCATTCGTCTGTATACCGGTAGTGAAATCAAATAAATAAATACATTTTGCCCAATCTGTGTGCATTATACCTTGATAATTAAGAAGAACACATACGTTGCCTGCTTTGAACTGCGGACAGAGACAGCAGCTGGTTCATAAATGTTCGTCTCTGGTCTTCACTATCCCCACCAGAGGGAGAACTTCTACCATAAGTACTACATTTACTGAGACAGGATACCATGGATGGAACATGTCATGCTAATTCTTAGTATACTATTCAGAGGCTCTTGAAACAACATGTTGATATGTCCTTCAGTTTGGCAATTCACTACTAATAAAAAGTATATTTATTATGTTCTAATTTCATCTTGACGTCATGCCAGTTAGAATGTGTAGTGGTAACCAGCTCGGCAGTAGTGTCATGTTGATTTCCCTGTATCATAGCTGTGTATTTTGACTGGGCCAGACTCCCATGCTGCTCCAGCAACAGCCTGAATGCCTGGGG
Source organism: Oncorhynchus tshawytscha (assembly GCF_018296145.1). Taxonomy (NCBI): domain Eukaryota; kingdom Metazoa; phylum Chordata; class Actinopteri; order Salmoniformes; family Salmonidae; genus Oncorhynchus; species Oncorhynchus tshawytscha. The sequence goes on along the minus strand of NC_056433.1, from coordinate 60,479,925 downwards.
GATTATTGATGACTGAGGTATTCTAGTCTGATCTGCCTGCCCCCCCGCTGTGACAGAACAGTGTGGCCTGACACAGAGACTCACACACCAACAGGACACCCAGGCCTGGAAGACACGTTACGCAATGTGACGCAACCACTCTTATGACAACTATTCACACCCAACTATTCACACCAGCCTCCTTTACCCAGGTGGAGAGTTCTGACTGAACTGAAAATGACTATGGTGAATCCCCTGGGTAAGGCTACTGTGCGTCTTAGAATAGTCTGTTGTATTGTTATTTTTCCCCATGAAGGAATATGACCAGTAAGTAACAGCAGGTGTGTGTGTGTGTGTGTTGTGTCTGTATACCTGTGTGTGTGTTATGTGTTTGTGTTCATATGTAGTGTATGTGAATGTGTGTTGGTTTTGTGGTGAGTGACAGTCTAGTGTGCGTGAGGGTGTGTACATACAGTGTGTATATATAGTCTTGTGAGTGTGCATAGAGTCAGTACAAAATAAGGTCAATTCAGATAGCCTGGGTAACCATTTAATTAACTATTTAGCAGTCTTATGGCTATTTAGCAGTCCTATGGCTTGGTGGTAGAAGCTGTCTCGGAGCGTGTTGGTCCAAGAGACGACGCTACAGTGTGTGCATGCATGGTTGTGTGTGCGCTGACAGACTGGTTAGATACACAGTCTGACCTGACCACACACAGACTCCAGCAGGGCTGAGACAGGGACAGTGCCATCCGTCATGGTCTATGCCTCCCACATACTGCCACCAGGGCGCCAGGAAAGTAACAGGGTACATTTTTCACAGAGAATTACATTGGTCCCTCTAGCCCTGCTCTCACCCTACAGTGGGTTCTGCATCAGGCTACCTCATCTAGTACCGTGTCCCCGCATTAACCCAGTATTACTAATATGAGAAATATTTCCTGATGAGGTTTATCCCTCAAGCTTAAATGTTTTACGTCTCCCTTAAAAAAGTACTTTTGATATGTTCACAGCAGGCAATAGGGATTACATACATTATACATTACATACTCATTCAAGTTTGCAGGACAAACTTGTGTCCCAAAATGTGTAAATCCAGAATGAAGGAAAACTGGAGCATCCTAACACCACCAAACTACTGCATCAACAAACAATTACAGATACAGATAGATTGTACAGGTGCCTCAAAGCTGGGAAACTGAGAAATGACAAAGCAAAATGACAAAGAGAAAACAGATTTTTATAAATGTTTGTAATTTATAATAATAAAAACCTGGAAATATCACATTTACATAAGTATTCAGACCCTTCACTCAGTACTTTGTTGAATCACATTTGGCAGCGATTACAGACTCAAGTCTTATTGGTTATGACGCTACAAGCTTGGCACACCTGTACTTAGGGAGTTTCTCCCATTCTTCTCTGCAGATCCTCTCAAGCTCTCTCAGGTTGTATGGGGATCGTCGCTGCACAGCTATTTTCAGGTCTCTCCAGAGATGTTTGATCGGGATCAAGTCCGGGATCTGGCTGGGCCACTGAAGGACATTCAGAGACTTGCCCAGAAGCCACTCCTGCTTTGTCTTGGCTGTGTGCTTAGGGTCATTGTCCTGTAGGAAGGTGAACCTTCACCCCTGAACATTCTGAATGTTCTGGAGCAGGTTTTCATTAAGGATCTCTCTGTACTTCGCTCCGTTCATCTTTCCCTCCACCCTGACTAGTGTCCCAGTCCCTGTCGCTGAAAAACATCCACACAGCATGATGCTGCCACCACGATGCTTCACCGTAGGGATGGTGCCAGGTTCCCTCCAGACGTGACGCTTGGCATTCAGGCCAAATATTTGGTTTCATCAGACCATTGGTTTCATCAGACCAGAGAATCTTGTTTCTAATGGTCTGAGAGTTCTTTAGGGGGCTTTTGGCAAACTCCAAGCGGGCTGTTATGTGCCTTTTACTGACGAGTGGCTTCCATCTGGCCACTCTACCATAAAGGCCTGGTTAGTGGAGTGCTGCAGAGATGGTTGTCCTTCTGGAAGCTTCTCCTATCTCCACAGAGGAACTCTTGAGCTTTGCCAGAGTGACCATCAGGTTCTTGGTCACCTCTCTGACCAACGCCCTTCTCCCCAGATTGCTCTGTTTGGCCGGGCGGCCAGCCCTAGGAAGAGTCTTGGTATTTCCAAACTTCTTCCATTTATGAATGATGGAGGCCACTGTGTTCTTGGGGACCTTCAATGCTGCAGAAATGTTTTGGTATCCTCGACACAATCCATGGCACGGTTTTTGCTCTGACATGCACTGTCAACTGTGGGACCTTATATAGACAGGTGTGCCTTTCCAAATCATGTCCAATCAATTGAATGTACCACAGGTGGACTCCAATCAAGTTGTAGAAACATGTCAAGTATGATCAACGGAAACAGGATGCACTTGACCTCATAGAAAAGGGTCTGAATACTTATGTAATTCTGCATTTCTGTTTTTGTTCTTCTAAAAAATATATATTTATTTTCTTTTGCCCCCAAATTCATGGTATCCAATTGTTAGTAATTACTATCTTGTCTCATCGCTACAACTCCCGTACGGCTGGGGAGAGACGAAGGTCGAAAGCCACGCGTCCTCCGAAACACAACCCAACTAAGCCGCACTGCTTCTCATCACAGCGTGCATCCAACCGGAAGCCAGCCATGTGTTGGAGGAAACACCGTGCACCCGGCGACCTTGGCTAGCGCGCACTGCGCCCGGCCCACCACAGGAGTCGCTGGTTCGCGATGAGACAAGGATATCCCTACCAGCCAAACCCTCCCTAACCCGGACGACACTAGGCCAATTGTGCGTTGCCCCATGGACCTCCCGGTCGCAGCCAGCTGCAACAGAGCGTGGGCGCGAACCCAGAGTCTCTGGTGGCACAGCTAGCGCTGCGATGCAGTGCCCTAGATGCCCTAGACCACTGCGCCACCCGGGAGGCGTGCAAACATTTCTTAAAAACTGTTTTCGCTTTGTCATTATGGGGCGCATTGTGTGTAGATTGATTATATATATATATATATACCTAGCAATAATACCATTTAAATAAACAATGCAAACATAATCCAGATATTTTTTCAATACATTTCAGTACGCGCAATGTTACGGACTGGAATATATGGTGGGCCGGCGCAGTGCGCGCTAGCCAAGGTCGCCAGGTGCACGGTGTTTCCTCCAACACATGGCTGGCTTCCGGTTGGATGCACGCTGTGATAAGAAGCAGTGCGGCTTAGTTGGGTTGTGTTTCGGGGGACGCGTGGCTTTCGACCTATATATATACATATTCCAGTCCGTAACATTGCGCGTACTGAAATGTATTGAAAAAATATCTGGATTATGTTTGCATTGTTTATTTAAATAGTATTATTGCTAGGTATTACTGCACTGTTGTAGCTAGAAACACAAGCATTTAGCTGCACCTGCGATAACATCTGCTGTGTATGCGACCAATACAATTTCACTTCATTTGATATGATAGATCTGAAATCAAAAAACGTTGAATATGATCACATAAGATACCACTCGTCCATCACTAAGCCTTTCTGGTTGGCCTCAAGGGCTCTGTAGGACTGATATCTAGTGTGGGTGGCTAGTCATTGATCTGGAGCTAAATAGAGGACAACGGCGGTCACTTGCTTCTGTCACGCTCACTAAATGTTTGTGTTTAGCAGGAGCCTAAGCGGTTAAAAGACATTTAAGAGTGGGATGTTGCCATGACAGGCTCAGGACAGGCCTCCCATTGAAGGTTTTAATAAGCACCTGGGAACCCGGGAAAAGCAATCATCTGTCTCTGGGTTGTTATCTGCTGCGGTGCTGCCTGCCTGGGATGTCTTGTACTGCTGTTCAGGTGATAAAGAATCTATTACCTGCCTGCCCCATCACTTTCACCACCCCCCTCTCCTCACAGAGCCTATCCAATCAGACACTGAGACCTAGCAAGACAAACAAAGGTTATTGACTCAGGGAAAGTGGCCTCGAGTTGAATTCACACGGCTGATTGGTAGTGAGATAGTGAGTCTGTGTTATATATATTAGTACCTGCCTGGGTGGAGTATAATTTCTATGGATATGGATTTACATTACAGATACCGGTAGTTATATCTCAACACCACCTACAACTGAATATGATGCTTGATCATAATAGGCAGCATGTCTCAGAGAGATAGTGTTGTTGTAACAGGGTTGAGGCAGAGTTCAGTGGGTATCATGACCCTATTAATTGGTTAGGGGAGTGTTAGAACGTTGAGCTCTTTCCTATGCAGTGGTTCTGGCAGCTCCGTGTGTCCATAGACAACAAAATCCTTCTCAGTCAGCAAGCCATGGCCTGGCCCTGGGTCTCATCTCTATTCCAGCAGCATCTGCCAGAGATGTGTTTCGCCGCAGGAAGGTTATTACAGCTCACTCTCCTTGAGCAAGTCCATCCTCTTCCCCTCTTCCACTGCTGCCCTCCCTCCCTCCCTCCCTCCCTGCTCTCTGCTCTCCTTTCTCCTCTTATATCTGATGATCAGTTCAACTTTTTCTTTCATCTTCATTGTCGTTTTACTCTCACCTACACAGACGGTCTATTATTCCTCTATAGCATTAACACTTTTTTTATATTAATATATTTTTAAGTCTTAGGAACATTTTCCCTCTGTCTCTCACCTAGTCCATGTCTTCTACCTGATGATCCATTGTCCCACCCACACTCTATCGGCCAATCATTGTCTTCCCCACCAGACCAATTCTGCTATTTTGTGTTTTTTTTGCGCTGATCTTAATTAAATGTTGTTGTACATAATGTTTCCACCATTGTTTCCTATGGCTGTTAAGAGTATCTGGACATCAGAACAGCGATTAATAACCTCGATTTGGATGAAGATTTCTACTTCAAAGAGGCAAAAGTAAAAGGTCATAAGTAAATCAGAAAATGCTAATCCAGAGGCGGCACTCCTAGTGGCCTATAATTTTGATGCAGGAAAACTGAAATCTATTTTAGCTAATTTCTTGTCACATGTGCAACAAGAGGCAAAACATCTCTAGATCACCTCTACTCCACAGAAACGCATACAAAGCTCTCCCTCGCACTCCATTTGGCAAATCTGACCATAATTATATCCTCCTGATTCCTGCTTACAAGCAAAAACTCAAACAGGAAGTACCAGTGACGCGCTCAATACGGAAGTGGTCCGATGAAGTGGATGCTAAACTACAGGATTGTTTCGCTAGAGCAGACTGGAATGTGTTCTGGGATTCATCCGATGGCATTGAGGAGTATACCACATCAGTCACCGGCTTCATTAATAAGTGCATCGACGACGTCGTCCCCAGAGTGACTGTACGTACATATTCCAACCATTAAACAGGCAAAGCATCAATATAGGTCTTAGATTGATTCCTACTACACCAGCTCCGACACTCATCGGATGAGGCAGGGCTTACAAATGATTATTACAAAGTGAAACCCAGCCATGACCTGCCCAGTGACGCGAACCTACCAGACGAGCTAAATGCCTTCTATGCTCTCTTCGAGGCAACCAACACTGAACCATGCATGAAAGCATCAGCTGTTCCGGGCGACTGTGTGATCACGCTCTCCATAACCGAGGTGAGTAAGAACTTTAAACAGGTCAACATTCACAAGGCCGCGGGGCCAGACGGATTACCAGGACGCGTACTCAGAGCATGTGTTGACCAGCTAAGTATCTATCATTGTCCACACACACCAACACAGATGTAAAGAAGGCACAGCAATGCCTCTTCCCTCTCAGGAGGCTGAAAAGATTTGGCATGGGCCCTCAGATCCTATAAAAGTTCTACAGCTACACCATTGAGAGCATCTTGACTGTCTGTATCACCGCTGTGTATGGCAACTGCTTGGCATCCGACCGCAAGGTGCTACAGAAGGTAGTGCGTACAGTACATCACTGGGGCCACTCCCTACCATCCAGGACCTATGCTAGGTGGTGTCAGAGGAAGGACCCAAAAATTGTCAAAGACTCCAGCCACCCAAGTCATAGTTCTCTCTGCTACTGCCCGGCAAGCGGTACCGACGCACCAAGTCTACTCTGGAACCAACAGGATCCTGAACAGCTTCTACCCAGTTGTAAATGAGAACTTGTTTTGAACTAGCCTGCCTGGTTAAATAAAGGTGAAATAAATAAAAATACCCTCAAGCCATAACACAGCTAAATAGTCAGTTAAATAGTTAACCAAATAGCTGTCCGGACTATCTGCATTGACCTTTTTTGCACTAACTTTGTTTCATCACATACGCCGCTGCTACTGTTTATTATCTGTCACTTTAGTCCTAGTTATATGTACATATCTACCTCAATTACCTCGTACCCCTGCACAGGGACTTGAATCTTGTATCCTGTGTATGTAGCCAAGTTATCTTTACTCATTGTGTATTTATTATTACTTTTATTATTACTTGCTCTACTTTTCTATTATTTCTCTATTTTTTTTCTCTGCATTGTTGGGAAGGGCCTGTAAGTAAGCATTTCACTGTTAGTCTACACCTTTTGTTTACGAAGCAAGTGTCAAATAAAATGTTTTATTTTAATTAAGCTACTACTGTACAAGAGCAGATGCCATATTGATCCTGAATAAAGTATTTTACCATACTGTCAGGCTCAATATCCTGTGGTTCTGGGGACTCTAAACTCTAAAGTCAGGAAATCCCTTTGTCCTTTTCCTACATTTCCAGGAACATCCGCTGGGACAACATACACAGCATCAGTCTTTGATTTAATTGTAGATTATTTCTACTGTAATCGTCTATTCACAGGACTGTCAAAACTGGATCTGCACAACTTCAGTCTTTAACCTGCATTCAAATTAATCCAACTCCTTTAATATATCGTAGGAGGGTACATACTATAACCTAGTAGGAGGGTACATACTAACACCTAGTAGGAGGGTACATTTTACCCTCTGCATTGAGTCCCTTTTGCATTATTTTACATTTATTGTAATGTGAATATAGCACAATTCTCCGTGGTATTGGTGTAATACTAGAATCAATGGGGTCATGAGGCAGCATCAGAGCACTACTTTGTGGATGTATAATGAAGGTGATATATCCATACACAACCTGGGAGCCCTGCCAACATTTCTTATGCTGATTTACTACCGCTGTGCCCGGCATGAACACGATCCAATACTGAGCGATGATCATCATGTGTGCTGTGCAGTGCTCTGTTCTGCTTATGAAACAGATGCTCTGTAATTTAGGTGCTAGGCTCTGGTCCACTGGGTCCAGGCCTCATTTATCTATCCCATCTACTGTATGTCACAACAGAACTGTCAAACTCTGTGGCCAAGATGCACCTCACCTCCACATTCACATCTGGCTAGACTTCAGTCGATTGGCCCATACAGCAGACATACCAACATATACTGTATACTGTGACACAGACTAGAGAGTAGAGAGTCTAGCAACAATAAAGAGCAATGGACTGGACAATTTGATAAGTATTTTCCTATTTTTAACAGTCTAACCCATATGCATCTCTTTTAGATTCTAATGACTATGAAGAACATACTTCAGATATGTATGGAAAGCCTGTGCATACACGTTTTGTAAATCTCAATTTGGTAGCCATGCCAACGCAGTTGAAAGACTGCGGGTTAAGTGGGTATGGTAGTCTGGATATTCCCTCCATCCCTACTCACTTAACGCCCCCCGACTCTACCTCTCTGTTAAAAAGGGGGGGATGAAACAGGTCTTCACACAGCATATGAAATGAAGAGGGCTCATTAGTCCAGGGTCCACAGGGCTGAAGACTAGAGGAATGGACCGACTGACGGTAGGAGGAAAAAGCCTTAATGGATTAATTTCCTAAGAACCTAAAACCTCCTCACTGCCTCCAAACTCACAGCCAAATGGAGTCAGTTTACAGAAGAAACACAAACATTGATTTAAATGTATAAAGAAAAATGAAGCAAAAATCATGCTGTGCAGTAACATTTAACATTTTCAAAGGTTGAGCGGAAGTTTAAAAGCTGGCATTTGCACAAATAAATATATAACTGTCGATGGACGAGCATATAAATAATGAAATGGCAAAAACCGCTTAGCAAACTGCTTTGAAATTATCCACTTGGACAAACATCTATGCAGCCAAGATATGAGATTGCACAAAGGCAGAATATTGAAGGGATGCTGTTGTGATAACACTTCTGAACCAGATTAATCAGCGGCTGATTGTGGAGCTGGAGAATGACAAGCCTCCCTCCCTCCCTCCCTCCCTCCCTCCCTCCCTCCCTCCCTCCCTCCCTCCCTCCCTCCCTCCCTCCCTCCCTCCCTCCCTCCCTCTCAAACCTTGTCTATGCTATGAGGCATTGACAAACAGAGAAGAAATCCAGGCAAGCCATTTGCACTCAAGGTCAGCTCTGCTTTCATTGTGTTCATACAGCTTGTGATGATCTGAGCTTCAGCATTCAGCATTCCCCTTCCTGCCCAACTGGCTCAAAAAGCTAGGTGTTTCTCCTTACCTTTGTGGGTGCTGTAGAGTGCAGCGAAGGTGACCACAAAGAAGGTGGTGGAGTATTTGCCAGCGTTGACCAGGTGAGGGAAAGCTCGCTTGGTGTCTCGGTACCGACGGAGGCACTGCACGAAACGGAACCAAGCAGGCAGACACTGGATGATGGCACGGAGACCGTAGGAGTAACTGTGGCATGTGTAATCACCTAGTGGGAATGGGGGAGAAAATTACACTTTAACAACCAAAACATTCAAACATTTATCAAACACAGCCATATTTTCTTGATGTATATGGTTTTGGTATCAACCATTCTTATAGCTTGACCTTTTGAACTGTTCTGTTAGAATGGAATGGGTTTGTTGGACTCACTGAGAGACAGCTCAAGGTCATTTGTGGACTAGCTAGCTGTAGTCCCAGTGCTTTGACTCATTGCCATACACCCACATTGTGCTGTCCTCTCTCCTCTCTCCTTCTCCCACACACACAGAATAATAATAATCACAATCATAATAATAATAATTTAGCGGGTGTTTATATTTGTCCTGTTAGAAAGTGTTTAAATCCCCCTGAGACACCTGCAGGGAGTGGGGTCACGGCCAGGGTCACCATTGTACACACACAGCAGCAGCACTCTCTACATCACTGGGGCCGAGCTTCCTGCCATCCAAGACCTCTATAACAGGCGGTGTCAGAGGAAGGCCCTAAAAATGGTCAAAGTCTCCAGGCTCATACACTGCTGCTACTGTTTACTATCTTGGCCAGGTCGCAGTTGCAAATGAGAACTTGTTCTCAACTAGCCTACCTGGTTAATTAAAGGTGAAATAAATCAAATAGAATAAAAAATCTGTCACTTTAGTCCTATGTACATATCTACCTCAATTACCTCGTACCCCTGCACATCCACTCTGTACTGGTACCCTGTTTATATAGCAAAGTTATCATTACTAACTTTTATTATTACATGTTTATTTCTCTATTTCCTTTCTCTCTGCATTGTTGGGAAGGGCCCGTAAGCATTTCACTGTTAGTCTACACCTGATGTTTACGAACCTTGTGACAAATACATTTTGATTTGACTCTCTGAATGGACAGCTAATCAACATGAGAGTCACACTGCTGGACACAAACATTTCCATTCAATTACCTCGCTGCTGATTTTTCAGGCCACAGCAGAGGGCTGCAAATTACTGAGGAGAACCATTAATAACTCATTTTCCAGACAAACAAACAGACACAGTCAGACTTGCAGACAGACAGATCCCACTGAATATTAACTGGAGTCAGAGAGAGCTAAACCATTCCACCTCAGTACATGTCTCCTAAACAAAACTGTTATAGATGAGTTTGAACAGAGCTGCTGAACCAGCATGATATATAGGTTTGGGTTACATACATTCAGCTGTTCCTTCACTGCATACCTGAAATGACAGTTCTGCACTTACAGAGCAACGGTAGGTACTCGTTATGGTCTAACTCACTGTTGAACATGGGCAGGAGGCCTTTGCGGTCGGTCCATTTGAGCTCAAAGCTGTAGAAGCAGATGAGATACTCCAGGTCCATCAGTACAATCACCAGAGAGTTGAGCTGGTCGGCCAGCCAGAAGTCTGCAAACTCCACGCGGTGGAACGGCGCCGTGAACACACGGAACTGGGAGACAGACAGACAGAGTTAGTAGTCCCATACAAGACACAGGAGATCTGATTAAATACATATGCTTCCACTGAAGGGGTGCAATGTGTGTTGGAATAGTCTGAGGTTAAGATAACATTGACAGCTCTTCTGTCTACAGTACACCTCTGCATACTAATGCCACTAGAACTCCCATGCTTGTCTCACAATAAGCCATTTAAGACATTACAAATAACCAAAGAGAAGGGACACACATGTAAAGACCTGGGTACAACCATGTATAAGAGACTTGAACACTGAGGAAGGTCATTGTCATGCAGCAAATGAGGCTGTAATGTACAGGGTATTATAAACTGGATGGATCGATCCCTGAATGCAGATTGGCTGAAAGCCGTGGTATATCAGACCGTATACCATTGGTATGACAAAACATTTATTTTTACTGCTATAATTATGTTGGTAACCAGTTTATAATATCAATAAGGCACCTTAGGGGTTTGTGGTATATTGCCAATATACCACGTTAAGGACTGTATCCAGGCACTCCGTGTTGTGTTGTGCATATGAACAGCCCTTAGCCGTGGTATATTGGCTATATACCGCACCCCCTCGGGCCTTGTTGCTCAATTAGAGTAGTGGAAGACGAGAGGGCAGAGCAGAACAGGAAGCTACTCTCCAAATGAGCTGGGACATGTTGAGGTCATGAGCCCTGCAACAGCCAGCAGTCCTATTATCTCTCTACAGTAAATGGACTGCTGGATACCTATGGAAAGCTTAATGAGGCTCTAGCTGGATTGTGTTAACCTGTCACTCATTTAACAGAGCTATTGCCACACCAGCAATAGTTTGCCCCTCACTGAGAGGTACTGCTTAGGTAGGTATATATGGATTCACATTCTGTGAATGGCTGGTGAAGTAATAGACCATATTTTTTTCCATTTCTATTTTATTACACCTTTATTTAACCAGGTAGGCCAGTAGAGGACAACTTCTCATTTACAACTGCGACCTGGCCAAGATAAAGCAAAGCAAAACAATGTGACAAAAACAACAACACAGAGTTACACATAGACAAACGTACAGTCAAAAACACAAAAGAAAAGAAACATATAAAGATCTATGTACAGTGTGTGCACATGTAGAAGAGTAGGGAGGTAGGCAATAAATAGGCCATAGAGGTGAAAATAATTACAATTTAGCATTAATACTGGAGTGATAGATGTGCAGATGATGAGGTGCAAGTAGAGATACTGGGGTGCAAAAGAGAAAGAGGGTAAGTAATAATATGGGGATGAGGTAGTTGGGTGTGCTATTTACAGATTGTCTGTGCACAGGTACAGTGATCGGTAAGCTGCTCAGACAGCTGATGCTTGAAGATAGAGAGGGATAAGATAAGACTTGATTTGCAGACAAATGATATTTTTGCTGACACAGTATTCAATCCGAGACTCCACACATGCACAAACATGACAGTCTGGGAGCAGCACAGGGTCAACTGCATGGCCATGCCCCTGGAGAAGTCTGATTTAATATAGCCTAATATGATTGGGTTTACTAGTGCTTTGGGTATGGTTTCTGTTGGGACTGGATCATGTTATCACGGGTCTGCGAATGAGACTGTGGGTGAACGGGAATGATACTCTCCCCCTCTTGCCTCCAGGGTGCTACACAGCCTCACTACGCAGCCTGACCGAGTCCCAGATTGTTTCAGTTGCAAATGTCAAACAGTATTGATTCATCCTGTTATGTATGTGAGTTAATGAAAGATTTCTACCTGGCAATATATGCCATTATTGATCTCCACACCATCTCCATACACATAAATTATAGACATACAGAAGATAAACCTTCCTCAAAATGTATTCATTGTGTAAACAAACACACCAGGCAATCTGTCTCGATTTGTTCTCTCATTATGTGTTTGTCCTCAGGTTAGTTCCTGTGTTCAGTGTGGGTGTGTGGCTCTCTAGGATGCTGCACAGGCCCCAATGGAGCCCAATCAAAGCTGGAGAGGGCTGTGGAATGGCTCGGAGGGCTGGGTAACTAAGGGATGGGGAGGATTGGAGGAGCAGCATACTGATGGATCCATCCCTGTAATGATTGCACAGTCACAGCCGCCACATCCCCAGGGACCCGCCTGCATTCTATTATCCCTCACCCCACTGGCCTCTGTCTCACACACACACTGAATCCTCCTACCTCCCATCCCAATCCCCCTAGCCAGCAAACATCAGACAAGTAAAAGACAAGCTGAATACAACAAAACACAATACAGTAGGAGAAAGATATCAAATACAGTGTTGTACAAACAAACACCAGTTGAGTCGGGTTTCATTGTACTGATATCATTGCATCATTATAATACAGTAGTCCCAGTGGAGAAGGAGCTCACCAGCAGTTTGAGCAGCCAGAAGCGGGACTTGTAGTATCCAGTCTTGAAGGGGTTGATGAGGAAGAGGAGCATGAAGCCGTAGAGGATGAGGGGGTTGACCTGCATGGGCAGCATGGTGTACTCAGAGTACAGACAGGACAGGATGCTCATACACCACAGCACCCCCAGGAACCCTGCAATCTAGGGAAGAATTCAATAGATAAAGCCATCAAACACACAATAGATTTTTTATTCAACTACCTTTATAACACTTTATATAATTTGTCCTTGGCAGTATGATCAGAAAAAAACATGTCTTCAGTGCATGTCTTCAGATTAGTATTATTGTTGAAATGTTTAATTTTCCTTATTCAGGACATTCTCCCTCTGGTGGTCACACTAGATCATTCTCTCTCTGGTGGTCACACTAGATCATTCTCTCTCTCTGGTGGTCACACTAGATCATTCTCTCTCTCTGGTGGTCACACTAGATCATTCTCTCTCTCTGGTGGTCACACTAGATCATTCTCTCTCTCTGGTGGTCACACTAGATCATTCTCTCTCTCTGGTGGTCACACTAGATCATTCTCTCTCTGGTGGTCACACTAGATCATTCTCCCTCAGGTGGTCACACTAGATCATTCTCTCTCTGGTGGTCACACTAGATCATTCTCCCTCAGGTGGTCACACTAGATCATTCTCTCTCTCTGGTGGTCACACTAGATCATTCTCCCTCAGGTGGTCACACTAGATCATTCTCTCCCTCTGGTGGTCACACTAGATCATTCTCCCTCTGGTGGTCACACTAGATCATTCTCCCTCTGGTGGTCACACTAGATCATTCTCTCTCTCTGGTGGTCACACTAGATCATTCTCTCTCTCTGGTGGTCACACTAGATCATTCTCTCTCTCTGGTGGTCACACTAGATCATTCTCCCTCTGGTGGTCACACTAGATCATTCTCTCTCTCTGGTGGTCACACTAGATCATTCTCCCTCTGGTGGTCACACTAGATCATTCTCTCCCTCTGGTGGTCACACTAGATCATTCTCCCTCTGGTGGTCACACTAGATCATTCTCCCTCTGGTGGTCACACTAGATCATTCTCCCTCTGGTGGTCACACCAGATCATTCTCTCTCTGGTGGTCACACTAGATCATTCTCTCTCTCTGGTGGTCACACTAGATCATTCTCTCTCTGGTGGTCACACTAGATCATTCTCTCTCTCTGGTGGTCACACTAGATCATTCTCTCTCTCTGGTGGTCACACTAGATCATTCCCTCTCTTTGGTGGTCACACTAGATCATTCTCTCTCTCTGGTGGTCACACTAGATCATTCTCTCTCTCTGGTGGTCACACTAGATCATTCTCTCTCTGGTGGTCACACTAGATCATTCTCTCTCTCTGGTGGTCACACTAGATCATTCTCTCTCTGGTGGTCACACTAGATCATTCTCCCTCTGGTGGTCACACTAGATCATTCTCTCTCTGGTGGTCACACTAGATCATTCTCTCTCTCTGGTGGTCACACTAGATCATTCTCTCTCTCTGGTGGTCACACTAGATCATTCTCTCTCTCTGCTGGTCACACTAGATCATTCTCTCTCTCTGGTGGTCACACTAGATCATTCTCTCTCTCTGGTGGTCACACCAGATCATTCTCTCTGTGATGGTCACACACAAACATTCTCTCTGTGTGGTGGTCACAACAGATCATTCCCTCTCTGGTGGTCACACCAGATCATTCTCTCTGTGGTGGTCACACACGATCATTCTCTCTGTGGTGGTCAAACAATATCATTCTCTCTGTGGTGGTCACACCAGATCATTCTCTCTGTGGTGGTCACACCAGATAATTATCTCTGTAGTGGTCACACACAATCATTCTCTCTGTGGTGGTCACACACAATCATTCTCTCTGTGGTGGTCACACACAATCATTCTCTCTCTGGTGGTCACACCAGCTCATTCTCTCTCTGGTGGTCACACCAGCTCATTCTCTCTCTGGTGGTCACACCAGCTCATTCTCTCTCTGGTGGTCACACCAGCTCATTCTCTCTCTGGTGGTCACACCAGCTCATTCTCTCTCTGGTGGTCACACCAGCTCATTCTCTCTCTGGTGGTCACACCAGCTCATTCTCTCTCTGGTGGTCACACCAGCTCATTCTCTCTCTGGTGGTCACACCAGCTCATTCTCTCTGTGGTGGTCAAACAAGCTCATTCTCTCTGTGGTGGTCAAACAATATCATTCTCTCTGTGGTGGTCAAACAATATCATTCTCTCTGTGGTGGTCAAACAATATCATTCTCTCTGTGGTGGTCAAACAATATCATTCTCTCTGTGGTGGTCAAACAATATCATTCTCTCTGTGGTGGTCACATCAGATCATTCTCTCTCTGGTGGTCACACTAGATCATTCTCTCTGTGGTGGTCACACTAGATCATTCTCTCTGTGGTGGTCACACTAGATCATTCTCTCTGTGGTGGTCACACCAGATCATTCTCTCTGTGGTGGTCACACAAGATCATTCTCTCTCTCTGGTGGTCACACTAGATCATTCTCTCTGTGGTGGTCAAACATTATCATTCTCTCTGTGGTGGTCACACAATATAATTTGTTCTCTCCATTATTACCAGTAGTTGTCTCAGTGTACTGTCTGGCTTGATTCTTGTTATTGTCCTTTTGTACCCCCTGGTTCTCCCCTCTCCCTTACCTCAAACAGGTGCTGGTGGGAGAGGTTGCTTCGAGGGTTCAGCTCAAAGATGAGCACGTGGTTTACCCCCGCCTGGCGCCAGCCGTACGTGTTAATGCCCAACAGGAAGAGGAACTCGATCAGCAGGAAGCCACCACGGTAGATACGCACCAGAGGCCACACGTTCTCATACCGGATGAGTACAGCACCTGCAAAATAATTATAGCAATTAAATAATCTAATTCTCCATCAAAATATCTGAGGCTACAGTCTTGTCATAAAATATAGTATGCACTACTAACTTGAGCTCCCCACTAATGGCAAGCCCCATTTCCTGTGTATCTGTTAATCCCCCAGTAAAAAGGCCTTATTAGCATGGTTGTGTGTGAATGTACCACTGAGGATGAAGGAGATAGAGAGGACGATGAAGACCCCACAGTAGAGGCCAACGCGGAAGGTAGTCCAGGCTAGAGCAGGCTGCAGGAAAGAAAAGCAGAGAATGCCAGAGATGAGCAATTACCAGTTACTAGGCATGTGTGACTGCCAGTCTTCTCTGCTCTACTGTAATGTTGTCAGGCACACAGCTGCAGATCCACACTAGGCAGTTACTAATTCATTTAGCTTGACAGATAGACACACCTATCCAGGGAAGCTGAAGCCATTCACAGAATCCAGTTCACCTGTTCCTTGTTCAATGCACCTTATAGGAAGTGTCCTTACATTAACATGTGTTATCGTCAAGTACTTTTGTACGTGCTAAAAATACATTTCATATAAATGATCCCACAGGAATCTGGACAAGCCATTTGGATCTGGCATAATTCAGGGTGGACATGACATTGATATCAATACAACTATAAATATGAAGGATATGTGACAGGGGATGTGAAGCCCTCTCTCTCTCTCTCCTCCCCTGTGGAAAAGCTCTTTTTCCAGTCTAGTATGGAGAGCCTCTTACAGGATCAATACTGTGGGGATGAATAGGGTGTGTGTGTCACATACCTCTACTGTATACACACACAGCAGGAAGGAGATGAAGAGCAGGAAGTGTGTCACTCTACCATACAACATTTATGTTGATGAGATCCTGGCGCATGCAGGGAATTATGGCGGGAATGATCTAATTGGTTAATTGTACACTAACTAACATACACCCTCTAGTAAACCTGTGGTGTCAGTCTCTCTCACCTGTGCTGCCCCCAGTGGAGGCACTCTCAGCCTCTTCATTGCCTTCTGACGGTCCCCTCCCTCCAGCTCTGTGGTCACCACAGCCTGACAAACACAACACACACGTCACTACTGTTCATCCAGGAACAAGTTCAAATCCAATACAACATATTAAAGAGCAAAAGTCAAAGACCGGGATCCGATTTTGCCAGAATTAGCTATTTTGTGGTTAAAACAGATGATGGAGAATGAATATCAACCTAAACAATGCTTTGACCTCCACAGCCAGGTGCTTCTGTTCCATACTTACCTCAGTCTCAGAAATGAGCTGGGTGATCTTCTTACAGGTGTAGAAGGGGGCCACCTCCACGTGGGCCACGCGCCAGTCAGCCCCACGGGGAGTCTCCAGGATCTTATCATGCTTCTTCAGGATCTTACGGAAGCCTGTGAAGTTCAGATTCTGGGAGAAAGACAAATCGTGGGGTTAAGTCTGAACTGAGCAAGAGATGCAGAGAGGGAGAAGGAGACAACGACTAAAAGGTTGAGAAAAACTGAACTGCTGAGATAAAAGAGAGGAACAGAGAAGAAATAGACACACCACTAGAGAGAGGTGGATGGAGAGGTAGTAAGATGCAGAGAGACATTTGATGCTGATTGCAGCAACAAACAGAAAGATGAGAGAGTGTAGATAGGCTGACTGTTTCACCTGGTAGTTCAGCATCAGGATGAGACTGAGGTAGTATCTAGGGGTAGTGTGTAGGGTTTAGGGTTAAGGTTACCAACTTGGTAGTTCTGCAGTAGGCTGAGGTTGAGGAACTGCCTAGGGGTAGTGTGTAGGGTTTAGGGTACCAACCTGGTAGTTCTGCAGTAGGATGAGGTTGAGGAACTGCCTAGGGCTAGTGTGTAGGGTTTAGGGTTAAGGGTACCAACCTGGTAGTTCTGCCTCCGGATGAGGAAGTACCTAGGGGTGGTGTGTAGGGTTTAGGGTACCAACCTGGTAGTTCTGCAGTAGGATGAGGAAGTAACTAGGGGTGGTGTGTAGGGTTTAGGGTACCAACCTGGTAGTTCTGCAGTAGGATGAGGCTGAGGTAGAACTCGGAGAAGGCCAGCTGTAGGTCCTTGATGTTGCGGTGTTTGCAGCGTTCCTCCTGGGACAGGTGGAACACCGTCTTGCGTTTCCGCAGACCTGGCGCATTGCTCTCACGCTGCGCATCCAGAGACGACTGCAGCTCATTCTGCAGGGTGGCAAAACGCCTCTGGGCTTCCGCAAGTTTCTCTGCAGGAGGGAAGGAGATATGGAGAACAACCGAGTGAGCAACAGTGTCAGTATGACAAAGACAGAACTGATTTCACTCTGCTGATGTCTCGTGGAAATTTCTAGTGGTTTTGAGAGTAACTTCTACTGCACTGAGACTGTCAGAAACATTAGCTTGCATTAACAGCCCTGCAGTGCATACAGCCAGAGGTAAACACACTTCTCCCTGCCCTCCTCTCCATTACGGGGAAGTGAAAAGAGAAGTATTAGGTTCAACAGACGTGTAAATGCAGCCCTTGGCAGGCCCATTACCAGGGTCATGACAGGGTTCATTTCCCTCCTGAGAGAGACAGCAGCAGGGCAGGGGGGAACCTGAGTAGATCTGGAACATGGCCCTCATTCTCCCCCAGCCTCCCCATCCCAGTCCCACGAACACATTCCAGGACTGAACTCCTCGAGCCCGGCTTTGGCACATATCCTCCACTGTCACCTCCGCCTGTGTCTGCACCCCACCACATCCTATTCATAGGCCAAGGCTGGAGAGAGGGTTCTGCAATAGACCTCTTCAGTCCTGATTCACAACTAGACCGCCTGGTCAACGGCAGGGCAGAGAGGCCCTGCCTGCATGTGTTTGTGACAGCACCGTCTCATGTTCCCCACGGTCAATCAGTGAAGACAGTGGTGTTACGTTAGGTGCAGTGGGTTAATTGGTTACTTTAACACTCAGTTGCAAACACAGCCTCTGAATTTCACACTACCTGACTCACAGGAATGCCTGCTCTTTTGATGGCTAAAATTAGAGTAATCCCTCACAGGATAACAGTAGATTATGTCACTGACACTGTCTACCCTGTCCAGAGGGTCTCTATCTGCCGCTCTGCATGGATCAAGTCATGACTTAACATGAGGCGTGAGACAGTCAAGACTCACACACTTTACCTAAACTGGAAGAAATGAAGCCTGGGTAGATTTGTGTGTACAGACAAAGGTGTCAGAATGGTATGCAGGCTGAAGAGACTAAAATAAGCCTTAACGTCTGAGCTTTGCCAGGATCAGCCACAGGTAAAATATTGTCTCTGGAGTCTATATCTGAGGATACATACAAATATTTTAGATATTGTGACAGCATTTAACAGTGTTGTGCCTTGGTTTTTCTCACTGGCATATAGTTAAATGTACTGCTCCAGGTTAACTTAAGGGGGTCGATGACCCCTTTCAGAAGAGGGAAGCTGCTTGCTACAGCTCTCTGCGGAGGCGACGACTCTTTTATGTAAAGCTCACACCTTGAACAAGACATGAAATGAGGGAGATAACGATGTCTGTCCAACAAGATTCAGTAATTGCTTGTTTCATCCCAACATCCGGCTAGACGGATATACAACACATCCAGGCGTAGAAAATGAGAGATTATGACGCTGCAGTCTGGAGTCCGAGAGAAAAGTGACTGACTGTGGCTGGGTTACAAGACAGCCAAGAAGACCTAACACTGCTAAAAACAACATTTACTATAGATTTCCTTATAATCTGAATTGAGACAGATTTATTCTAGTAAAGCCAGATGTCTGGCCTTGATGTGGGGCGGCAGGTAGCCTAGTGGTTAAAGCGTTGGACTAGTAACCAAAAGGTCGCAAGATTGAATCCCCGAGCTGACAAGGTAAAAATCTGTCATTCTGCCCCTGAACAAGGCAGTTAAACACACCGTCATTGGGTGATAACCCACCTAGGCCGTCATTGAAAATTAGAATTTGTTCTTAACTGAATTGCCTAGTTAATTGAAGATAAAATAAATAAAAATACTCAGACTCAGTCTGCTGGATGTGCTTAATGAGCAACAGTGATGGGAAATCCTTGTTTTCAGGGAAGATAAAAACGAGGAGCAACAGGATGTTGATCAGAGTGCCAGTTCTCTTTGGCAGTCCAACCTGGTCTGAGTTTATTTCAGCTTCTGGCAAAGCCTCAACTCTGAAGGGGATAGGAGGGGAGGTTTATTGGAGAAGAAAAATAGGGAGTTTAAAAGTCTTTCAGACTTAAAGGAAAAGCAAATTAAAGTAGACACTAATGAATGCCCCTTTTCTATATTTTGTTGGCTTCGTGTCTAACTCGTACCATTACCAATAAAGTATGTACTCGTTGGTAATGGGATTCAGAATATATCAAATGTCCATGTTGCCAGGCAGCATCAACCCATTAAATACAGTTCTACAAAACATCACGTAGTTGGCACCCAAATAAAGCTTATCACTCAACATGACAACCGTATGTGCAAGAGGTCAAGGAAATGACTGGCTACTCTCATTGCACTGCAGGCATTAGTTATTATGGCATTATAAGTAACTATGAGTGGACAAACTGCAGATGCTCACAGAAAATCAAAGGGGTGGTCTAACTTAGTCAGAGAGACAAACTTGCATAGCATAGCATAGCATAGCATAGCATAGCATAGCATAGCATAGCATAGCATAGCATAGCATAGCATAGCATAGCATAGCATAGCAGCACTGCTCCATCAAATTAGCCTACCTGAATAAAATGTGTTGATCTTCAAAAGCTCCTTCTCACAATTCTGAAAAAACTTCTCCTCAAACTTGGCGTAGTATCTCTTGACAGTGTCTTCATCTGTGACTGGAGAGGGGAAAAAAGAGACGGAGAGAGAGAGAAAGGTCACGTTTCGAACAAAACATTCAAAATAAAAACATTATTTAACCAATGAAAAATAATTAATGCACACATCATTATGGACATTTTAAAAATGTATGCATCTGGAAATGATTGACCTAGATGAATATGACCACAGCTTGGAGCTAAACAGGTAGCCTATCAGTTTGGCTTATGATTACATTCACATCCTTTTTCAAGATGATCCTCCTTCAACAAGCATCAATGCACTTAAACAATGCTTTCATTCAGACCAGAGTACCAAGAGAAACAAAACGGTTAAAAATGGCTTGATGGACAGTGGTCTGTTCAGCCCAGAAATGTCACCAACACGCCCCTGCCACTCTCGTTCCTCTGACGGTCATTAAATGTTGGGGACAAGCACAGTGACACAGTTCTAAATAAGGATACATTTAATTTGTCCCTTCCCTTCCCTCTTCTGTCTTCTTACTTGGTGTTGCTCATCCAGTACACAGAGTAACCCAACACCTCTATTAGTTGCCTGGGGGACTAGCAGCCAAGAGGACCAGGGCCACAGGGCACTGTCCCAGCCACAGCTTAAAGTCTGACCACAGGTCCACAGCACAGGATCAACAGGCTGTAGTTCTAATGATTTTATTTATAGTGACCACAAGTTCCAAAACCCATCCATCTATAACAGCTGGCAATATTTGACTGTGATCCTTAGAGTAGAGAGTCACAGTGTAAGAGACAGGCCTTGTCTCCTGGGACTGAGAAAGACGGAGACAAAGAGGATCTGCACACTGAGAGAATGTGCATCTTATTATCCGCTCTCTGCTACTAAAACATGCATTATTTTTCAATGATTATTCATCACGATCACTCTCTTATCAATGTTAGCCTGGCCAGACTTGCTAGTTGACACCAGTAACGATGCATCATTGATGTTCTATCTAAATGTCACAGCCAGGGATACATCACACCATCCATCACACTATCTCTGCTAAATGTTTGTGCAAGAGTGGGGTTATAATAGAAATGTTAGCTAACCTATCATATGAAATGGCCCTTTAATGCAAGTTGAAACCTTTAGATGGAGAGGCATTCAATTCTGTTCTTAGTAATAACAAAAAGATGCCTAAGGCTGTGTAGGCTGTCAATATTCCTGCTCTATTCACCTGCATACAGAGAATCCAAGGAGAGACTGTGAGTGTGTTCAGTAAAAGGCTGTGAAAATGTTCCTTGGGGTCAGTGAGCCAGTCAAGCGATGTGCAGATTTACATAAAAAATTAGAAAAACATCTGTATATCAATAATTTGTGAATTGAATCATGTTCAGTGGTTGAAACTTCCTCATAAGGGACTTTATATGATGATTCACTCTGATAGTGCTGGGGAGATGTGTCCCCTTACTGCAGTTCAGACTAACCTCATGACAGAGGCATCTTGCAGTCCTCATTAAACGTCAAAAACAACATCAGACAGAGAGAGAGACAGAGCAGCCAGAGACTGTTCTGAGGCAGAACGAAAGAGGGAGCTGAGATGACCTTCAGAGATCATCTTCACTGGGAGTGAGAGAGAGAGAGAGAGAGAGAGAGATAGACAGAGGGAGAGAGAGAGAGAGAGAGAGAGAGAGAGAGAGAGAGAGAGAGAGAGAGAGAGCGAGAGAGAGAGCGAGAGAGAGAGAGAGAGAGAGAGAGAGAGAGAGAGACAGAGAGGAGAGAGAGAGAGAGAGAGAGAGAGAGACAGAGACAGACAGAGAGAGAGAGAGAGAGAGAGAGACAGAGAGAGAGAGAGAGAGAGAGAGCGAGAGAGAGAGACAGAGAGAGAGAGAGAGAGAGAGAGAGACAGAGAGATAGACAGAGAGAGAGAGAGAGAGAGAGACAGAGAGAGAGACAGAGAGAGAGACAGAGAGAGAGAGAGAGAGAGAGCGAGAGAGAGAGACAGAGGGAGAGAGAGAGAGAGAGACAGAGGGAGAGAGAGAGAGAGACAGAGAGAGAGACAGAGAGAGAGACAGAGACAGAGACAGAGAGAGAGAGAGAGAGAGAGAGAGAGAGAGAGAGAGATCAGAACGTGTGTGCTGTAAGACACAGCTGGCATCAGTGGGTCATAGCCAGTGTTAAGTGGAGGTCAGGAGGGTGTGAGTCCCTTACAGTGTACACCCACACAGCTCATCCCCTCCTGTCTGGAATAGAGGAGAGGAGGATGAGAGGAGGATGAGAGGCAGCAGCTAGCTATCTGCATGAGGAATGAGGGATGGAAGTACGCTCTGCCTACACCTCTGAAAGCATTTCTCCCTCACTTCCTAATTCCATTGCAGTCACAACACAACTTGGACCAGGACATATCAATGGAGAGTTTAGCCATTTTACATCATCTGGCTGGTTGCCAGTCCTCCCAGCACAGACTGGGATAAGTGTAGAGAACAAGCCTGTGAGAACAGGGCACTTCAATACCGCTGCAAAACCAGGTCAAATACAAGATCCCAAAGGAAGAGGTTATAGAACACTGGAACTAGTCTACATGACAACAACTGGGGGAGGAGGCAGATGACAAGGAAGAAAGCGAAATAAGAGGGACGTGGACTTTGGATGAAATTATCCTAGATTATGTTATGAGAGGAAATGGAGGAGATGAAAGCCTGAAGAGAAAGGTAGGGAGAGGGCCGTGGAGTGACCCCTCACCCCTATCTCCCCCCGCTGATGCTCTACTGACCCCTATCTCCCCCGCTGAAGCTCTACTGACCCCTATCTCCCCCGCTGACGCTCTACTGACCCCTATCTCCCCCGCTGAAGCTCTACTGACCCCTATCTCCCCCGCTGAAGCTCTACTGACCCCTATCTCCCCTCGCTGAAGTTCTACTGACCCCTATCACCCCCCGCTGAAGCTCTACTGACCCCTATCTCCCCCGCTGAAGCTCTACTGACCCCTATCTCCCCCGCTGAAGCTCTACTGACCCCTATCACCCCCGCTGAAGCTCTACTGACCCCCATCACCCCCCGCTGAAGCTCTACTGACCCCTATCTCCCCCGCTGAATCTCTACTGACCCCTATCTCCCCCGCTGAATCTCTACTGACCCCTATCTCCCCCGCTGAAGCTCTACTGACCCCTATCTCCCCCCCGCTGAAGCTCTACTGACCCCCATCACCCCCTGCTGAAGCTCTACTGAGGAGGTCTGCTGGTCCCCAGGAGACTGTGTCTGTGTGTATTTGTGCACGTGTAGAAGTGTGTGTGCGCATGTGTGTGCGTGAGCATGTGTGGCGTGTGAGAACAAAGGAGCGAGAGGCAGCCCCGTCCCTGCAGCTACACATTGAGTATTCACCATGCCTCTGATGCAAAAACGTCTCTATAACCAACCCTCTACCCTCATTTGCTTCACCTCAACCTTACTCAAATCTGCATGAATCAACATAATTAGGCTCACAGAGTTAGAGTAAAGTACAAACTGTCTTTGCTCATTTATTTTCAACAAAAACAAAGGACAGAAATAAACAGCTCAATTGCAGAGGAAAAAAATACTCAAACGAGTGAAATCATAAACGGTATTTAGTGTGTTTATTCCCATTTATCAAAGATGTCTGTATTTATCTGAACTCAATGTCTTCTCTCCATCACTGTATGGGTCCTCATTATTGCACCACTGGCTGGTGAGGAGACAGCCAAGCCCACTCATAGTCCAATGGTACCATCCCCCCCAGTGTCCCTCTGACAGGCAGCTCTGGAGGGTCTCTCCCTGAGCTCATTATCCTCAGAGTGGGACTGTGGCACAGCTAACAGCCAACATCCCTGAAGGCAACCAGCCCAGCCCACTACTGCCCCAAACAGCACTCTGCTACAAAGACCCAGAGCCACAGAGAGCAAACAGGCTGGGCCACACCAAAGCTGTCTCCACCAGCCTTCACTAAATGGCTTCCTGCAGCAGTATCTGCCCTAACATTACAGGGATAAGTGAGCGCTTAGGTGGATATGTGTGTGCGCGTAAGTGTGTGGTGCAGGCAGTAGGATGATGATGAAATGCCTCCTAGGAGAGTAATAGTTTTGTCCCTGGGGGCTCTGTGTGAAGATGGATACTCTGGCCACCTCATCTTGTGCTGTGTTTGATAGTGTTTGTTGGACATTAGTATTTCACCTCTCTGTCAGCACTGAGCAAGGTTCTACTCTTTTTTTTGAGGTGAGCTCCTTGATGTTTTGTCTATACAGTGACATGATGGAGCTCTGAGGTTTGTAACCTTTTACTCATGACAGTGTCTCATGGAGGACAGTCTGGGTAAGTAGTCATTTTTTTGTTTTTCTTCATGGTTTCTTAGTTGTATTTGTTTCAGTAGGTCCTGGGTATAGTAAGTCTAAAAAGTAAGCTTTCAGTTTGATCAAGATGTGTTAACAAGCGTTGCTTGTCACGGCCATTTCCTGTAGGTGCTTGAAGCGGATGGGGTATGCGCCACAGTCCGAGTACAGAGGGGCTTCCCAGCATGGCCTACATACTGCCGTTCGCCATCCTGTTACAATCCGTCAGCTGGTGACGCTCATGAACAGTCACAAGAGGGACGTGAGTAAAGCTTAAGTGCTTTAGAGCAGCCAGGAAAAGAAAGGCACTTTATTATTCTGTTGTGGAAGGATGGGTGAGTGTGAGTGTTTGTGTGTGCATAAGGATGCATGTGTTTGTGAATATACAGTGCCCTCCCGAATTATTGGGACAGTGAAGTGTTTTTTTTCCTATACTCCAAAAGCAAAAGCATCGGGAAAAAAATTCACTTATATTTTAATTAAAGTAGTAAAAAGTTAAGTATTTGTTCCTGTATTCATGTTACGCAATGACTACATCAATGACTACATCAATGACTACATCAATGACTACATCAATGACTACATCAATGACTACATCAATGACTACATCAATGACTACATCAATGACTACATCAATGACTACATCAATGACTACATCAATGACTACATCAAGCTGGTGACTCTACACATTTGTTGGATGTGTTTGCTGTTTGTTTTGGTTGTTTTTGTGCCCAATAGTTATTAATGGTAAATAATGTATTGTGTAATTTTACGCTACCATTATTATGGATAATCCTGAATTAATCGTGAATAATGATGAGTGAGAAAATTAGAGATGCACTATGTACAAAAAGTGCTGTAATTTCTAAACGGTTCACCCAATATGGGTAAAAAATACCCTCAAATGAAAGTGGACCGTCTGCACTTTAGCCTCATATTAATTGTATCATTTCAAATCTAGACTTTTGAAGTATAGAGCCAAAATAATAAAAAATGCTTCACTGTCCCAATAATTACAATAATTACACATCTAATAAAAATATGATCTAAACCTACACAAACTGTTAGCAGCCAGCTTTATCAAGCCATGATTAACCCTATGTGCATTCACTGGTTCCCAGTGCTCCTGTAAGATGAGGTTCAGGAATAAGGACAGCTCTTGCTCAGCTGTTATCAGTGATGCCCAGTCCAGTGGGGACACGTCCTTGGGTTACTGGTGGAAGCAGTACCATATTAGTCTACCTCATGATAAATCAATACAACAATAGGAGAGCAACCATTAATCATTTCTACAGCCTTTGATATCCTCTTGACCTTTATGCAGGTCAAAAGTGAGAAAAATAAGGGGATCTGAATAAAATGTTCTATATCTGAAGACAAATGATTAAACTTACTGCCTACATTGTGTTCATTCAAGGTCTTCTCTCAGAAAAACAATCTGGTCTTCTCTGAGAAAACAATTCCCTTGCAGGTTGCATAATGGTGGGCAGCCCCTTTCCCTTCTATGGTGTAAATAAATCATGAGGAGCACGAGCAACTTCTCCAGACCTGACTCAAATCTCCCCTCCTGACCCACCCCATCAAGCCTCCACATAAATCTTTCACACAAACCCCCAAGTGGAGATGAGAAAACAGAGGAGAGGGGTGATGTGCCCCTTTATGTTGGGACCAGTGATGTCGTCATCTCCTATTATCCTGAATGTGAAGCCAGGCGAGAAAACATGACATGGATCCTTCTCCGAGTCTCACACAGACACAGCTATATCAGCCCCAGTCATTTTACACCTCATTTAAGCCATGTAATGACACCTCATTGCTGTTTATCACCCATGTCCTTCTGGCATCATCATTAGCTGAAAGTGCAGTTACTGCCACTATATTCATGAAATTAATTTCCCTGAAATTAATCTCTTTCCACTCAACCTGAGTTAAATCATTTTTAATGGAATGGAACTTTACCAGAGGTGGCTATATATATTTTTTAAAGCTCTATTATCGTAGGTGCTGTGAGGACTCTACGACCTGCCCACATTAGACAGGGTCTTTTCTTATCGTATCACCTTCCTGTATTGAACTGAGAGAGTGGGTGGGAGTGCTCGGGTGCTGCCTCGGGTGCTGCCTCGGGTGCTGCCTCGGGTGCTGCCTCGGGTGCTGCCTCAGCTGGCATTATTCTCAGGTTTCCCCCTATCTGAGGAGGAAGGAAGCCTTGTTTGGGAGAGAAAGAGAAAGTGCCCTCACACAGAGCAGTGCTTCCATTCTACATCCTCTTGTTCCAGACATACAGGATAACCATGAAGCAAAACCATGCAGACAGTGCCCCCACACCAACCCAACCCCTCCTCCCTCGTCTGCTTTGTTCCTCTTCCCATTCCCCCCTCCAGCCACAATTCATTATAACAATCATGCAGTTTGTGGAGCCAGGAGACCATTCAGAATGAACATTAACTAGGCTAGCCTGCTACTGTAGGTCCGGAGTGGTTTATCAGCCCGAATAAGGAGGAGTATAAATAAAAACTGCCTGCTAAGTAAGCAACTCAAACTGAGTCAAACACAGTAGTAATAGTAAGGTAGGAATCACTTTTCAAGAGGCCACTTTACAACTTGAGAGAGGTGTTTGTTTATCCAGTGCATTGATTAGTGCGTGTGTGTGTGTGTGTGTGTGTGTTTAGGTTGGATTCCCGGCAGCCTGCAGATATTGCACCAGTTGAATACATTAGTGGCAGGAAGGAGTCAAGACCAGATGGGATATGAAATGATCTGAGGGACCAAGAGGGATACTGAGACAGGAGAAGGATATAATATGGAATATTACACCAGCTCAGTGAGACAAAGAGACACACAGGGAGAATGAATCATGTAAAATTCACCAGTTCACTACTTAATAAAACACACTGCAGCTAACTAGATTATGCTGGAGGTAGTGAATGCCTTTTATTGGTTTTGTTAATATATGCCATGTCTTAAGGAAAAAAGGAAGTTGTTGATTGAGCTGAAAATCATCCCTTCCTTTGAAGTGCACGCACTGAGAATGTTACAAAAAAAATCAGGAGATCCGTTTGCTGTAGTTGAAAGCGCTGTCCAAGGTTCTGAAACAGCTTTTGAGTGAAGTAAAAACATTTCGGATAAGAAAAAAGCCTGATATACTGAATAAGTTGTCTCTGGTGTACTTTCAGGCAATTTCTGCACCATGATAGGAATGAATTTCAAAACCATGAATTAAAGACAAATTGGCTTCTCTCCTCTCACCCATAGAAGGATGTTTTAATATATCCCTTTAACATAGCCTACATCCCTCAAACCGCATTAGAGCAACGCTCCTAAACCAAAGGGAATGTTGTCATACTTTCATTAGAACTTCTTCAATTTTCCTCCATATAGTACTATAGTAAAACTTTCACAATAGCTTTGACCCAATTACCTTCCAGAGTTCTGTTGTCCATCCTCTTTAAGTCAAGACAATGACCAATCATTGAGAGTCTGACAACAAGAGAGTCTGACAACAAGATGCTTCTAACAACATGGGTCATTTATGCCATATTTATCATTGCTGTATCTCTCTCTTGACCTAAATATGCTCCTGCAATTGTTTTGGGGACTCCTGAAGTGGAAACATTGAATTACCATCTGACTCTGAGTGTGTATGACTGCCGTTGTACTCACCACTGCCCTGCACTGTTTCCATCACCACTGTGATACAGGCGGACAGTTACAGCATTTAGGGCAATCCACTGGATACATAGCCCTCAGAGCACCACAGTGCATACACACCCAGTGGGCCTCTCTCTATGCAGTAGAGACTGAGTCATTTAGACTAAGGGGCTTGTTTAATAGTTGAGCTGTGGAAGAAGGAGGAGGATAGAGTCAGAAGGAGTTACAGAGGCCACAGAGGAAGTAGACCACACAATCCTCCAGCCAGGCATAAAGAAACCCACAGCACAGGAAGCATATTTACTATGATGGGAATGTTAATCACTTATTCCATTTAGCTAACAAGGCTTTAAATCTCCTCCACTTACTGTGTCACCCCTGTCCTCATAAGGATGGGAGGTCAGAGGCAGAGGAAGCAGTGGGCTACAATTGAATACAACTAGGCATGTCTGTTGATCTCAACTCACTGGTTTACTTTAGAAAGTGACCATCTCTTAGACTTGATAAGCTCTCCTGCTAAAGTTATTGCCCTTTCTTATGTCCTAGTTTTTTTCTCTCTCTCCCTCCCCTCCCTCCCTCCCTCCCTCCCTCCCTCCCTCCCTCCCTCCCTCCCTCCCCTGTAGAAGCTGGCTGCTGTGAAGTGTTATCTCGTGTGCTCACAGCCAGAGGATGTTTGGCCCAGACCTCACCCTGCCTGCTAACAGCTCCATATGCAGAGGCTCCTTGAAGATCAGGGCCCTCCTGAGTAACTCCTCTCCCCCACACCTCCCCAGGCAGGGAGAAGGAAAAGTCAGGCTGATAACAGAACTGATTGAGGGGCTCACTGGCTACTGTCTGTCACTCTGCTATCTCTTTTAAGCAAAGGAATGGAACTGATGAAGGAGAATTAAATGTTTTTTCACAAAGTTTTTTTTGTTAAGTCTTTTCGATTAATATTTCAAACAGTTGAACCCCTTACACTCCTGGGTATATTGGCCTGTATGGATAGGGCCATATTTAAATGTTTCTAACAGAAGAACTATAAAAAGCATATGCATGACCATGGCACCAATTGAAAGACGACACTTTGAAGATTATGTAGAAATTATCAGACCAAGGTGAGGGACACAACAGTTCACCAGACACAAGACTGAATCTAAACATTACAATGTTGATGCAAGGGTTTGAGTGAGATGCACTTTTATGACTCATTGAAAGAGCCTTCAACTATAAGGTTATTTTTTTAGCTCTGCCAGTTTTGCCATTGCGTCCCCACTATCACACAATTACTGTTGTTGTTAACGCAATCTAAAAATGTTCCATAAATATATATCGCAAACTGGGTCAGGTGGGCATTATTTGAAAGCTTATTCTATTACCAACATGGTTAGCTAAGTTATAAAATACGATTTTACAGTGTTAGGCTTTCTAAAGACACTTCAGACAAACAGATTGTCATTTTGATGCACATATAATGGAGTCCTGAGTGCATTCAGGTGTGTGTTTCACGGCTAATTGTCTTCACAATTAAATAAACATAGGCTAGTTCAGTACAGGACAACCCAGGGTACAACGTGTCATCTTGTAACTGTACATCAAACATAGCGATCATAAACGTTGATAGAGTAAATGACATAAGTTCTCAAATATGGAAATGTGAAGGGCACATTTGAACACGGGGGTGTGGTTTGGTTGTATTACATCAAAGTGCTATTTATTATCATCCTCAACGTCTCATCTTTCAGAACACATCCACTCCCCTCAATTTACAGCATTTCTCTCACTCAGACAACAACAAATGTGCAAAAAGTAGCCCAATTAGCAGGAGGGATGGGCGCATCTTCTTGTCGTGCGCAGTGCTCAAGTTTATAATGGCTGTCAGTCAAAACCCATACAACGCTGTGAAGCGGAGAACCTGACCTCTGACGTCATGTATAGCATGTTATTGTACAGCTACTGCGTTCCAATTTAGGCCCTTATCAATGACAAAATCTGCCATTTTCAACCTGTACACGGGATGACAGGGGCTGTGAGTGGAAAGGGCTACATCACTCTAAATGACAATTCTGCATACCTGCATACATACCCATTGCATACATGTACCCATTGAAATCAAATTCAAGAACTGTTGTACACATACTAAATACAAGCTACATATGGAGTGTGCAGTGATGGCTGTGTGGATGGAGATGTATAAACAGGGAGTTCTTTGAAGAACAATATCAAACAGAATAATCTACCTAGGGAACAAGTGTCCAACTGTGACAGTGAAATCACAAAGATGTAAAGACTGGGGAAATGAATCAAGAACACAGATCCTGGAGGTGGAATAATTCAACCTGAACCACAACATGTTTTGTATCATGCATCATAGCATGTGTTGTCCTTCAACTACAATATGGAATTCCTGGCTATTAATATGTAAATGCTTTTGTACTGTATGTCATTTCGGATAGGCCAACACATTCTCATGATCATGTTAGGCATCTCAGATGACATTGCTTTTTATTAGTTTGGTACTGATCCGATAAAGGAAATAAGATAAGCATTATGTTCTCAGCATGCACAGTCACGCAGCACTAATAGGAGAGACAAATCCAATCAAAGAGACAAGCTATTATTTCAAGGAGGATCTTTCAAAGAAAAAACATGATCCTGCAGAATAAGCTAAATCCGCTCTGGGACGCTACACAACCAAGTCACATGAGCCACGCAGCTAGAACATTAGGCAAGAGCAGGACTGTGCTTTCAATTACTCCAGAGATATATGCTTGCATGATAATTAGACAATTAACAATTTCTCCCTCCTCCTCTGTGGAGCAGTGTAGCCGTGCCTGTGAATGAACAGGACTGTCACTGCGTACATCAGCACGTAGCACTGCACCGCATGAAATCAGGTGGCCTGGTCTGCCTTGGGAAACAGTCACATCCCATTTTAAATGTCACAACATGAAGAGCTGAGGGATGAGGCAGTGAGGTAATGCCTGTTCTCTGCAGGAGAGCTGAGCTGACCAATACACTGCGCCATGCTGACCCCGGCACAGACCCCAGACAAGATGGCTCCACATGCCCTGGTGCAGAGCTCTGACTCCACGTGTTCCTGTGAGAGGAGCAGTCTGGGGGAGGGGGGGATGCCAGGTCTCATCAGAGAATAGTCTTCTCTCCCAGCAGATGTCCAGAGCCTGGCAGTGTTTGCCAACTCTCCACAGACACCAGCGCCTGTGGTCCTCCTGAGGCACAACAACAGAGGAGAGAAATGTTGATCTGTCCTCCATCAGCCTAAATAGGACAGCTAGCTCTTACTGATGCTAACAGCCTGCTTACATTTCTACATGAGGAGAAACTGCATCTACATTTTCTTATCATCAGGACCGACGACATTTCATGATAAATCAAATGCAGGGAATAATGTCTGATAATCTTGTCAATTATTCAAAATAAAAAGTCAATGTTCACTGGCCGATGACTGAGGGCAAAGTCTAATAACTTCAACTGTAGCTCAAATGAAAGCTACAATTTGAACTGGGCAAGATAATGGTCTAGATGTGCAGTTTGCACGCTTGGAAACATCTTCCCTGCAAGTGAGGGGCTGACGTCTGAGATTAGATCCAGTCTGTAATGAGATCAGAGTCCAGTTAAAGAGAAGTCATTCACCTGAATAGAGAAGCTCTAGTGACACTGACGCTACTGTCAATCCCAGATGGATCACATCTCAGTACTTTAGCTCCTCGGAAATATTCACTTATTCAAAACATTTCTTTATCTCCTATTTAATGACCATTTAATGGTGTGTAATTCATTTAAATGCCCCCATTACATTCTATTATTGTGTGCATTATGATGGGGTAATCACCTTGGGGCAGAGAGGGGAATAGGGGTGGAGATCTGGGACAAGACGGATAGGACAACCCCAAAAACCTCATTGCCTCTCAGAAATGCATTTCCTCTGTGTTCAGACATTTAGCCTGTCTTCCTTTGTGTGATCTGAAGATCTCTCCCATAAACAACCGCATTAGGAGGGCAGGTCTATATGGCCACGCCTCATTAGGGACCCTCTGCCGGGCTTATTAAGACAATGTTTCTGTTCTCATCTCACCAGACAGATTGATATTAATAACCATCCCATCTTTAAGACACGTGCAGCGCTAAGGATCAGAACCGGCTGGCTGTCCTCTTGATGTCTCATTTACCGCCTCGATGGAGGTTAGACTGAGAGAAGGCTTCTTCCCTGGCTCCATGGCTCCGCCCTTCTACCTCTCTCACTGCTGTGCACTCAGGTGGAAGGGATAAGGGCGGTGTTCACAGCTCTGCATTCAAGGGAAAACAACCCTGCTCCTGTTGATGCTGCTGCTGTAAAGTCTATAGCGACAACCTCTGAGCTATGCAGACTGAACACAGTCACAGTGAACACAGTGGACCCGGTTCATTTAGCCACATCACTAGGCTGCTGATTCACTTCGCTCACCTATTTCATCATGTCTAGAGGCACAACAGAGCTGTGGGGTCTGAGCCAGAGGCTTAGGGAAATTCATTGCTTTGTTTAAAACCTGGAGACACTGTAGGTGGAGAGAATGAATTGTCTGCAAGAAATATATTGGTACTGCCGAGAGATGTTTGCTATTGTATCATGTCTCCTTGGAAACGACTGGCATTCAAGTCAGTGTGATGGTGTGAGGAAATGAAGTCTTAGAGCCTAATCTCCCAGGCTCTTCTCTGTTGGCCAGGGTTAACGAGCGCCTCATCACTGTTACTAGGGAGGTTCTGAACCCATACGCCTTAACGATCAACAAATGTTAACCACAATTACAAACTTTGCATAGAAATGCATGGAAATAATCTTCTTTACAACTGACAAATAAAATAACTAAATGCACAATCTAATTTGACCTGAATATCATTTGAATGTTCTGACAGAATGTGTTGATTAGATCCAGCAGAAAAAGACACATCTTTCTCTTCTCTTTCCTTATATTTCACCCTTTACAACAGTTGTTGATGAAAATAATAATACAGCCATCACCTGGCTGTCTGGCAGAAAATAGCTGTTCCATTTTAGTGGGTTCACTGGGAGTGACATTGTTATTATCGACATCTCGCTCCGTGTCCTCCCCTGGACCGTGTAGCCATTAGCAACCATCTACAGGAGTGAGGCTTTTCCATTGATGCAGCCAATTGCTTTCACATGAATGTGTGCGCATGCATGCGAATGAGCAGGTGTCCATGGATGTGTGTGTTTGTGAGTCTAAGGGAGTGGGTGTGAGCGAGTCCATGTTTTAAAAAAATGTATTTAACTAGGCAAGTCAGTTAAGAACAAATTCTTATTTACAATGATGGCCTAGGAACAGTGGGTTAACTGCCTTGTTCAGGGGCAGAATGACAGATTTTTACCTTGTCAGCTCAGGTATACGATCTAGCAACCTTTTGGTTACTGGCCCAACGCCCTAACCACTAGGCTACCTGACGCCCCACTCCAGGCCCTGGAGTGATGGTGTGTTGGTGGGTTAGTGTTGAGGGGAAATGATTGAGAGGGTCTGGGGGTTGTTTCAGTGATTATACATGATGCGGTTTCAGTATTCATCATTTCCCCCCAGTTGGATTTCAGATCAGGCAGACATCCATAATATGCATTATCTTGACAGAAAGGAAACAATGGAATTTGTAAAAATCCCTTTACTTTCACAGGATGTACGTTGAAAAGAAAATCTGCACACTGCAAGCAGTCAGCAAAAAGTGATCAATGGGCATTGACCAGGCAAGTTCAGTATCTTTGTATTGCATGGCAAGCAACACCCCTCTCTGTATGCCTCCCAATCAATATCACACACTCCTATTATGGCTGGGATAGCTAATCTCCCTGAGGGGTGGAAAAGGCAGCACAAATGACTGCAATGAAATGACATTGGGAAGGGCATGAAACATGACAAATACAGCATTCAATGTACAAAATGTAGGATAGACACAGACTGACAGAGTCCACTAGTGACCATGCCCTTTCCTCAGGCAGTGCAGTGTGTTGGTACCAGGGGTGGAACTTTGGTTTTAGAAGTGGGGGGGGACATATTTAACACTCCAAACAGCCTACCTGACTGCTTGGCGGCGTCCCCATAGTCCTAAAGCACACCGTTGCCTCGTTTTGTATCACATTCCAATGATAAAACTGGGGGGGGACAAATATGCAATTTCAGAATGTGGAGGGGGGGGACATGCCCCCATCCCCAGTGAAATGTGCACCCTTGGTAGGTACAGTATGACTTCATGTTGGCACTGTAACATGAAAACCCTTTTAGACTGAGCCTTCTACTGGGGAGTCATGTGTAAAAAAACATGCACACTTTCTCCTTATCGCTTGGAGATCTCAAGCCACCTGAGAAAACTGTGTGTAGTAGCTACTAGGAAGGCTAACGATAAGGCTGCCATTGTGCTCAATCAGACTGCCTATAGGAGGAGCTTGTTGATGCAGTGTACCACTTCCTAATTACTGTCGGTTAACTAATCTCTGAAGTCTTCGTTTCCAAGGGAGCTAGAATCATGTGACACCGCATGGGTGTGCCGTGTGGGAGTGTGTGTGTGTGTGTGCATGTTTGAGACAGTAAGAGTGTTTGTGCATGTGTATAATGTACAGAAGAGAGGGGAGGTTAAGAGGGTCTGCATTATTGCATTAATCATGGCAGTTCTAAAAACACAGAGCTGCTGGAGGAAGGAATCGAGGCTCTTTGTGATCCAGCTAAGCCCTGGGAGATCAGCCTCACCTCTCCTCTCCCCTCCCCAGCCAAGCCCTGGGAGATCAGCCTCACCTCTCCTCTCCCCTCCCCAGCCAAGCCCTGGGAGATCAGCCTCACCTCTCCTCTCCCCTCCCCAGCCAAGCCCTGGGAGATCAGCCTCACCTCTCCTCTACCCTCCCCAGCCAAGCCCTGGGAGATCAGCCTCACCTCTCCTCTCCCCTCCCCAGCTAAGCCCTGGGAAATCAGCCTCACCTCTCCTCTCCCCTCCCCAGCCAAGCCCTGGGAGATCAGCCTCACCTCTCCTCTCCCCTCCCCAGCTAAGCCCTGGGAAATCAGCCTCACCTCTCCTCTCCCCTCCCCAGCCAAGCCCTGGGAGATCAGCCTCACCTCTCCTCTCCCCTCCCCAGCCAAGCCCTGGGAGATCAGCCTCACCTCTCCTCTCCCTCCCCAGCCAAGCCCTGGGAGATCAGCCTCACCTCTCTCTCCCCAGCCAGGCCCAGGGAGATCAGCCTCACCTCTCCTCTCCCCTCCCCAGCCAAGCCCTGGGAGATCAGCCTCCCCTCTCCTCTCCCCTCCCCAGCCAAGCCCTGGGAGATCAGCCTCCCCTCTCCCCTCCCCAGCCAGGCCCAGGGAGATCAGCCTCCCTCCCCTCCCCTCTCCTCTCCTCTCCCTAGCCAGGCCCTATGAGATCAGCCTCCGTCCCCTCCTCTCTTCTCCCCAGCCAGGCCTGGGTATATCAGCCTGCCACACCCACTGATTGATGTGACTGACTATCTTTCATTGGAGGCCGGGAGCACAATCTGATCGTTTATTCATTAAAACAGTCCTAACAGTCCTGGTGGGACCCTAAAACGCCCGCATAGAGAAGAAGTGTCTTCAAGAAAAATGCATTTATCATGATGGATAGGATACTGTATTGCAACTGCATGGATTTTATTTACAGGTATAATCTTCTACCGTCCATAACCTAATTGTATTGATTTTATGACATTGACCCCACTCAACATGTGTCCTCGGTGGATTCAATTATAGGAGCACTGTGTCGTCAGTGACGTTTCAACCTATTTACATCATACAGGATGATTTAGATAGAAGTGAACATATCTAAGCTGTTGTACCAAAATGGTCTTCAAATCAAATCAAATTTTATTTGACACATACACATGGTTAGCAGATGTTAATGCGAGTGTAGCGAAATGCTTGTGCTTCTAGTTCTGACAATGCAGTAATAATCCAACAAGTAATCTAACTAACAATTCCCCCCCAAAAAACTACTCTTATACACAGTGTAAAGGGATAAAGAATATGTACATAAAGATACATGAATGAGTGATGGTACAGAGCAGCTTAGGCAAGATACAGTAGATGGTATCGAGTACAGTATATACATATGAGATGAGTATGTAAACAAAGTGGCATAGTTAAAGTGGCTAGTGATACATGTATTACATAAAGATGCAGTAGATGATATAGAGTACAGTATATACGTATACATATGAGATGAATGATGTAGGGTATGTAAACATTATATTAGGTAGCATTGTTTAAAATGGCTAGTGATATATTTTACATCATTTCCCATCAATTCCCATTATTAAAGTGGCTGGAGTTGAGTCAGTGTCAGTGTCAGTGTGTTGGCAGCAGCCACTCAATGTTAGTGGTGGCTGTTTAACAGTCTGATGGCCTTGAGATAGAAGCTGTTTTTCAGTCTCTCGGTCCCAGCTTTGATGCATCTGTACTGACCTCGCCTTCTGGATGATAGCGGGGTGAACAGGCAGTGGCTCGGGTGGTTGTTGTCCTTGATTATCTTTATGGCCTTCCTGTAACATCGGGTGGTGTAGGTGTCCTGGAGGGCAGGTAGTTTGCCCCCGGTGATGCGTTGTGCAGACCTCACTACCCTCTGGAGAGCCTTACGGTTGTGGGCGGAGCAGTTGCCGTACCAGGCGGTGATGCAGCCCGCCAGGATGCTCTCGATTGTGCATCTGTAGAAGTTTGTGAGTGCTTTTGGTGACAAGCCGAATTTCTTCAGCCTCCTGAGGTTGAAGAGGCGTTGCTGCGCCTTCTTCACGATGCTGTCTGTGTGAGTGGACCAATTCAGTTTGTCTGTGATGTGTATGCTGAGGAACTTAAAACTTACTACCCTCTCCACTACTGTTCCATCGATGTGGATAGGGGGTGTTCCCTCTGCTGTTTCCTGAAGTCCACAATCATCTCCTTAGTTTTGTTGACGTTGAGTGTGAGGTTATTTTCCTGACACCACACTCTGAGGGCCCTCACCTCCTCCCTGTAGGCCGTCTCGTCGTTGTTGGTAATCAAGCCTACCACTGTTGTATTGTCCGCAAACTTGATGATTGAGTTGGAGGCGTGCGTGGCCACGCAGTCATGGGTGAACAGGGAGTACAGGAGAGGACTCAGAACGCACCCTTGTGGGGCCCCAGTGTTGAGGATCAGCGGGGTGGAGATGTTGTTGCCTACCCTCACCACCTGGGGGCGGCCCGTCAGGAAGTCCAGTACCCAGTTGCACAGGGCGGGGTCGAGACCCAGGGTCTCGAGCTTGATGACGAGCTTGGAGGGTACTATGGTGTTGAATGCGGAGCTGTAGTCGATGAACAGCATTCTCACATAGGTATTCCTTCAGTTGTTTTGGATGAATTCCTTGCCAAAATGACTCCTAAGTGTCACTTGGGTTTATAGTCAACACCTTACAAATACAGCACTCAGAATCCCCCCACTGTCACACACACACACACACACACACACACACACACACGATGAGTGGTGGAAGGCCCCTGAAGCTCAGTCAGCCTCAGTGAACTGTGAGTATTACCTGGGCCAGCTGCTGCTGCTCAGGTTCACTTAAGTAACCCAGCCATTAATAAACAGCAGAGAGGGAGGAGGGAGGGGGTCCATTTGGAACTGAGGCTCTAGACTCCAGGGCACATCAACCACTGACTCTGAATCCTGTAAATATCACACAGAAAACCCACACTATGCAGGTCTCACGGCACATAACAAGGCTGGATGTTATTGGATGGTAGTGAAACCAAAGGCCGACTAATTTTAGACAATGAGGCTTAGTGTGGCTTAGAATGTTAGGATTCCCTGACCTACAGTAGGATTAGACGGGAGACAATCTGACAGCATACAAGGTGAACACCGGCAATGATACGTGTTCCTGGTCTATGGTCGTAGAATCATTTATCCCTGTCATTTATATGTGTGTGTCCTCCCACTTTGTGGTCAGGGTGTCAGATTCCTGTTTACCGGAGGTGCTGGAGTGGTTCCTTGTGGCTAGTTCCACATCCCCCTGTCTCCAGGGATCAACACTGGGAGTAGAGCTGGGGTGGATGTCAGCAGGCCTAGACACGGTCACTCTATCACAGACTGAGGAGACCCCAGGCTCTATTCCTGGCTCCCTGCTCTCTCAGCAGCAGCATCCGTGGGGCAAAGATTCTCTGTCTGCTCAGAGGCTAAACGAAAGTCATTAGAGAGTTTAACTCAGTCTATCTACCCTTTAGCCTCTTGCCTTCAGCCTAGGCTGTCAGGAAAGACAGGCCTGCAGAGAACAACACTGCAACTGCTTCGATATGAAGGGCCACCCATTTAGAGAGTGGAAGATATAATCCTGGTGGTTATCCCAGGTCTGACACACCACTCAGACATAACAAAGCATCCCAGCGATACCCTTAAAATATCAACAGCTTCATTCTCCGCAAGAGCTCCCTGTTATGAGCAAGACGGAGGTAAAATCACTTTATATAGCCATGGAAATGAACATGCTAATGCTGCCTTCCTAAACGCTATCACAGCTATCACACTGAATGGTAATGCAGCCTTTGTTATTGATTTGGCCTTTTCTACTCTGTGCCTCCCCCCCACCTCTTCATTACAGGGCTAGCCCTCCTGAGTGATTCATAATGAGACCCACTCCCCCTCTCTCCCCTCTGATTGGTCCAACTCCGTTCTGACTGAAGGCATCCTGCTGTCTGAGTGAGGTACATACTGTATATCAGCTTGATGCTCTTGGTTTTAGAGGAGTAAACAGAGCAGGGTATTGTACTGTAGGCAGTGTCCCAGCAAGAGCTGAGTTCGCTGTGGATTATGGTGCATACATCTTGCTGTCAATCTCTACAATTCAATTATTTGTGTTTTTCCCACTGGACTCTCTTTAATAAGGAAATCCTTGAGCCAATTTAACGGTTCATTAGATGAATGAACAGCCAATGAAGAAAGAAATCACATTTGTCTGTGTTCTGTCATTCTGAGCAAAAAACATGAACTGCTGCAGTTTGTTGATTCACAATGTTATCCTGCGGTTTGACAGTATCCACAATCCCCCCACCCACCTCCTAACAACCACCAAAGCCTTGTGGTGACCTTTATAACCTTGTTTGAATACATACATTTAATTTCAATACTGTTAGCAGGCTGCATGTGTGTCAAGGGAGGGAGGGGGGTGAAGGGACTAGTCATCTCCAGTGAGTAGACTGCTAATGCACACATGATGTGCTGGCCGGCCCATTAATGACATTAAGACAACAGGTTAAAGGTTTGCTGTTGCTGTTGCTGAGGCAGACACACAACATTCATATTCACAAATATACATGTGAGCTCACAAACAAAGATGAAAACACACAGAGATGCGCACACACACATGAACACACACACACACTGTGCCACAGTCCAGATGAAAAGAGGGCCAAGGCAACAGGAATAATAGCATTGCTCACAGTTATAAAATCTCTCACAGCACCTCTAAGGACGGGGGGGGGAGGATAAACACACACACAGATGTACAATAAACATAGCAACACACACAAACCCATCGAAGAGAGAAGAAGATGAAAGTCAGTCAGTCTGTGGATGCTAGGGGAGGAGGGGGAGAGAGGGGGAGGGTCTGAGAGACAGACAACAAAAGACCAGTCCAGTCATGAAGTTCAAAAGACCCCTTTCAACCGCACATCTATCGATGTACACACACACACACACACACACACACACACACACACACAATGTTTACTAAAACATGTATTTTACACACATATTTTCCTGTAATGAGGGAGTGTACATAATGCAGAAGCCCTGGGGATATGTAATACTCCAGTAATATGGTATCTGGATCATTTGTTGTAATCATCTGGACTAAGATGAGTGTTTAGTCCTAACCCTTCCTCTGATAATGAGCGGACTGTGTGTGAGGCACACGCCCAACAGGCTGACTGACTGCTGTTTCACACACTAACACTCAATGATGCTCTTTGTTTCCAAGGGCTCTCCTCGAGCACATGGAGTACAAACACTTACACATGGGCTGTCCTCTTCAGTTGTCTGAGAGGGCTCCTCCTGTACTCACAAGCTTAAAAACTAGGCCTATAGATTATAGGTCATTTATCCAGGTTCGTATCGCGTTCATCTCCATTACTCCAGACTTCATGTCCGTCTCTCCATTCCTGAATAATTGAATCTCCAACCATTGTCTCTATCACCATGCTTGAGGATAGCCATTGTTTGTCACTGTTCTAAAATGTAATTGAATGACCTCTGAAACATAGCGTTTTATGGATTCAAATATAAACTAAAAAAAGGCAGATATCCATGGGCCGAGAAATGTGTTCAAATTTAGAACTCACATAAAATCAAATGAATAACCATCAACACAGATCTGGTTCATCACACCCACACAGATCTGGTTCATCACACCCACACAGATCTGGTTCATCACACCCACACAGATCTGGTTCATCACACCCACACAGATCTGGTTCATCACACCCACACAGATCTGGTTCATCACACCCACACAGATCTGGTTCACCTGTCCTTGTGATTGTCTCCACCCCTTCCAGGTGTTTGTTATTATCCCCGGTGTATATATCCCTGTGTTTCCTGTTTCTCTGTGCCAATTTGTCTCGTTTGCCAAGTCAACCAGTGGTTTTCCTTGCTCCTATTTCCCCCCCAGTCTCTGTTTGTTTCTAGTCCTCCTGGTTTCGACCCTTGCCTGTCCTGACTCCGAACCTGTCTGTCTGTTCTGACTACCAGCCTGCCTATCCCCTTGTACTGTTTTGGACTCTGATCTGGTTTCTGACACCTGCCTGGCCTGACCTCGAGACTGCCTATCGTCTGGTACTGTTTGGACTGGCCTTTGCCTACTCCCTTTGTTATAATAAATATCAGAGCTCTACCATCTGCCTCCTGTGTCTGCATGTGGGTCTCGCCTTGTGCCCTTATACAAATCAAACGAATAACCATCAAATCTGTGTATCTCCAGAGTGACCAGACCTTTAAAGGGATGTGCTTTGTGGTCTTAAGGCCTTGCTCCCTGTGCAACACAATATTCTTAATGTTATCCCTGCACCACCAAAGAGACTAGACAGACTCCCCCAGGTATTTGTCTTCGACTCAACAGACAGAGCCTCAGGTCTGAATGATTGTTGATGGGAGCTACAGGTAACTGGCAAAATAAAGGAAACACTTGAGTAAATGAGGGACATAAAGTATATTGAAAGCAGGTGCTTCCACACAGGTGTGGTTGCTGAGCTAATTATGCCTAGGGTCATGTATAAAAATGCCAAGTTGTCCATTATTTTGTCTAACATGGCTAGAAGAAGAGTTCTCAGTGACTTTGAAAGAGGTGTCTCAAAAGGAGTATAGGGGGTTTAAAGGGTGTGTGTGTGTGTGTCTCAGTCACCAGATCTCAACCCAATTGAACACTTATGGGAGATTCTGGAGCAGAGCCTGAGACAGCGGTTTCTTTTGTGTGTGTTTTGGCAGTTACCTGTATCTGTACTACAGAGGGGCAGCTTTCTCTCTCTAGCTAAAAGCTCAATCTTCCTTAGTCCCATTGAAAGGGAGTGGAGAAGCTTCAGTGCTAACTCACCCGGCCCCAGAGAGCCTACCTCCACGGCATTAGTTATTGTTCAGAGAGAGGAGGAGGTGGTGAATATTCACACAGGCAACACATACACGCGCCGTGACTAAACAAAACCTAACACGATTTTGCTGTAACCAACCTGGAGAGACATGTAAATCAAATTCAGAAATGAATAAGCAGAGAATGATGTACTTAGAAAAAGGATCAGTGTAAGACATGCACTGACACTATATCAACTGCAAGCTGACAAAACAAAGCTTAAACTTGCCTTGAGACAACCAAGAGGGAAAATGCCACCGAGACCATATGGAGTATGTCTTGGAAAAGCTCCAAGACATACACAACTCAGCAGCTCAAATTAAATGAACAGAAATGATGTGGGTTTTTTTTCAACCAATTGAAACTAGGATAGATATACAGAAGACATGCAGTAGTTTGGCTCTGTAAATGTAAATCATTTGATATACTTTCCTAAAACAGTAAGAGGATGTGAGAGAGAGAGCAATGGCCGAGGGCTAGGGGAGGAATAACATAACGATGAACAGTGATGGATGTGGAATATGAGAGCACACACAACGTGAAACCCTAACGCAGCCAGCCATAGTGACAGTGATGGGGGATTTACAACAACACTTTGGCTAGGCAGAATTTACGTAATTGCAGCACTTATCACACCATCACAGAAACGTGAATAGATTTGCAGAGCGCGGGCAGTTGTCACGGCAACAGCGACAAGGGTTCAGCAAGAGCATGTCTTGGGCCTTAGGAGGGAGGAGAGGGGATGGAAAGAGCAGGAGAGAGATATTACATGTTAAGTGAACAGGGACGGTAAGACATTAAGGTGTGTCACTATGATAAAGTTAAAACCATGTAAAACAGCAGAGACTAATCTCCATTATGTAATTGCAAATCTATAGTATAAATCACCTCCATATTTCAGCATAGTTAGCACAAATCAGGCTGCACTGGGTGTCAGGGAAAATGTACTGTACAGTCCCAAACTTATCCAGATCACCTGTAGCTGTTATTTGGGGTATTTTATGGTGTGGTTTGACCACAGTTCTGGAAAAGCATCAGTCAGTATTTATAGTGTGCACTGACCATTCCAGCGACCTAGCAGGAGATTCACTTCACAACTTAATCTGGATTTAGAGGGCTAGGATGAATGAGTATGGAACCCTGCCACCCCCCCCCCCTTTCCTCTCCTGTGTTTTATTTGTCCCAGGGAGAAAGTGTGGTAGAAACACATGGAAAGGATGAATGTAATAGAGAATTTGTATTTTGTTTATTGTAAATGTAACCTTTATTTAACTAGAGAAGGCAAAGGCCATACAGGAAGGTTGTCATTGCAGTGTCTTTAGTTAACATGTCATTTAGAGACATGAATTTTCCAGTAAGCGTTTCTAAACATGCATAAAGAGATTGTTAGGAACGTGAAATAGGGTTGCTGGGGCATCTGTGACTGCCGTGAACAGTGTTAGGGCGCCGTGTGTTTTTCACAATCCTCTGAGCAACGCATGCGTCAGTAGCAGAAGAGTTTAACGGGATGACAGATGTGGCCAAGTTCACAGAGTGAAATAAACAAGCAGCCTCTCACTGAGTCACCGTCTAAGCATCTGAGTCAACCAGGACAGCACACACACACACACACACACACACACACACACACGTCTGAGTTGGCCTGGAGAATATGCAACTCTATATCAGGACAGGCACATCATCCACGTCTGGGAAGTAATGCTTTACACACTAGCAGAGATAAATTATCAGGTAGCTTTTGAATCCTAGTTTGAAACACAACCTGGTGAAGTAGGTCCTATACCAGAGATGGTCTCTCTTTATGAACTAGGTATGGCATTGCTTCCCCAGCCATTCCTGGTACCCCTGTTGGCATGTCTGTGTTTAATCTGAAATCACATTGTTCTATGTCTGCACTCTCTGCATGATGTCACTGGAATGTTAGATAAGTGACAAAACAACCACTATAAAAATGTTAAATAAATTGTTCAAATACCATCAGATCAAGAGGTTTATTTTTAGTAATCTGATAACACATTTCACAAGTGTATATACAGTTGAAGTCAGAGGTTTGCATACACCTTAGCAAAATGCATTTATATTCAGTTTCTCACAATTTCTGACATTTAATCCTAGTAAAAATTCCCTGTCTTTAGGATCACCTCTTTATTTTAAGAATGTGAAATGTCAGAATAATAATAGAGAGAAAGATTTATTTCAGCTTTTATTCTTTCATCACATTCCCAGTGGGTCAGAAGGATACATACACTCAATTAGTATTTGGTAGCATTGCCTTTACATTGTTTAACTTGGGTCAAATGTTTCGGGTAGCCTTCCACAAGCTTTCCACAATAAGTTGGGGGAATTTTGGCCCATTCCTCCTGACAGAGCTGGTGTAAATGAGTCAGGTTTGTAGGCCTCCTTGCTCACACACACTATTTTAGTTCTGCCCACAAATTTCTATAGGATTGAGGTCAGGGCTCTGTGATGGCCACTCCAATACCTTGACTTTATTGTCCTGAAGTCTTTTTGCCACAACTTTGGAAATATGCTTGGGGTCATTGTCCATTTGGAAGACCCATTTGCGACCAAGATTTAACTTCCTGACTGATGTCTTGAGATGTTGCTTCAATATATCCACATACTTTTCCTTCCTCGTGATGCCATCTATTTTGTGAGGTGCACCAGTCCCTCCTGCAGCAAAGCACCCCCACAACATGATGCTGCCA
Organism: Oncorhynchus tshawytscha; assembly: GCF_018296145.1. NCBI lineage: Eukaryota > Metazoa > Chordata > Actinopteri > Salmoniformes > Salmonidae > Oncorhynchus > Oncorhynchus tshawytscha. The sequence goes on along the minus strand of NC_056433.1, from coordinate 60,435,471 downwards.
CCCCCTTGCTTCATGGTTTCGGAGCAGTGACTTCTTCCTTGCTGAGTGACCTTTCAGGTTAGGTCGATTTAAGACTCATTTTACTGTGAATATAGATACTTTTGTACTTTTGTTTCCTCCAGCATCTTCACAAGGTCCTTTGCTGTTGTTCTGGGATTGATTTGCAGTTTTCGCACCAAAGTACGTTCATCTCTAGGAGACATAACGCATCTCCTTCCTGAGTGGTATGACGGCTGCGTGGTCCCATAGTGTTTATACTTGGGTACTATTGTTTTAACAGTTGAACGTGGTACCTTCAGGCGTTTGGAAATTGCTCCCAAGGATGAACCAGACTTGGAGGTCAACATTGTTTTTCTGAGGTCTTGGCTGATTTATTTTTATTTCCCCATGATGTCAAGCAAAGAGGCACTGAGTTTGAAGGTAGGCCTTGAAATCCATCCACAGGTACACCTCCAATTGACTCAAATGATGTCATTTAGCATATCAGAAGCTTCTAAAGCCATGACATCATTTTCTGGAATTTTCCAAGCTGTTTAAAGGCACAGTCAACATAGTGTATGTAAACTTCTGACCCACTGGAATTGTGATACAGTGAATTATAAGTGAAATAATATATCTGTAAACACACAGCCTCCACTCAGACAGCCTGTAACATCCAAACATACAGTCCTCCACTCAGACAGCCTGTAACATCCAAACATACAGTCCTCCACTCAGACAGCCTGTAACATCCAAACACACAGTCCCCCACTCAGACAGCCTGTAACATCCAAACATACAGTTCTCCACTCAGACAGCCTGTAACATCCAAACACACAGTCCTCCACTCAGACAGCCTGTAACATCCAAACATACAGTCCTCCACTCAGACAGCTTGTAACATCCAAACATACAGTCCTCCACTCAGACAGCCTGTAACATCCAAACATACAGTCCTCCACTCAGACAGCCTGTAACATCCAAACACACAGTCCTCCACTCAGACAGCCTGTAACATCCAAACATACAGTCCTCCACTCAGACAGCCTGTAACATCCAAACATACAGTCCCCCACTCAGACAGCCTGTAACATCCAAACATACAGTCCTCCACTCAGACAGCCTGTAACATCCAAACACACAGTCCTCCACTCAGACAGCCTGTAACATCCAAACATACAGTCCTCCACTCAGACAGCCTGTAACATCCAAACACACAGTCCTCCACTCAGACAGCCTGTAACATCCAAACATACAGTCCTCCACTCAGACAGCCTGTAACATCCAAACATACAGTCCCCCACTCAGACAGCCTGTAACATCCAAACATACAGTCCTCCACTCAGACAGCCTGTAACATCCAAACACACAGTCCTCCACTCAGACAGCCTGTAACATCCAAACACACAGTCCTCCACTCAGACAGCCTGTAACATCCAAACACACAGTCCTCCACTCAGACAGCCTGTAACATCCAAACATACAGTCCTCCACTCAGACAGCCTGTAACATCCAAACACACAGTCCTCCACTCAGACAGCCTGTAACATCCAAACATACAGTCCTCCACTCAGACAGCCTGTAACATCCAAACATACAGTCCCCCACTCAGACAGCCTGTAACATCCAAACATACAGTCCTCCACTCAGACAGCCTGTAACATCCAAACACACAGTCCTCCACTCAGACAGCCTGTAACATCCAAACACACAGTCCTCCACTCAGACAGCCTGTAACATCCAAACACACAGTCCTCCACTCAGACAGCCTGTAACATCCAAACATACAGTCCTCCACTCAGACAGCTTGTAACATCCAAACATACAGTCCTCCACTCAGACAGCCTGTAACATCCAAACATACAGTCCTCCACTCAGACAGCCTGTAACATCCAAACATACAGTCCCCCACTCAGACAGCCTGTAACATCCAAACATACAGTCCTCCACTCAGACAGCCTGTAACATCCAAACACACAGTCCTCCACTCAGACAGCCTGTAACATCCAAACACACAGTCCTCCACTCAGACAGCCTGTAACATCCAAACACACAGTCCTCCACTCAGACAGCCTGTAACATCCAAACATACAGTCCTCCACTCAGACAGCCTGTAACATCCAAACACACAGTCCTCCACTCAGACAGCCTGTAACATCCAAACATACAGTCCTCCACTCAGACAGCCTGTAACATCCAAACATACAGTCCCCCACTCAGACAGCCTGTAACATCCAAACATACAGTCCTCCACTCAGACAGCCTGTAACATCCAAACACACAGTCCTCCACTCAGACAGCCTGTAACATCCAAACACACAGTCCTCCACTCAGACAGCCTGTAACATCCAAACACACAGTCCTCCACTCAGACAGCCTGTAACATCCAAACATACAGTCCTCCACTCAGACAGCTTGTAACATCCAAACATACAGTCCTCCACTCAGACAGCCTGTAACATCCAAACATACAGTCCTCCACTCAGACAGCCTGTAACATCCAAACAGTCCGCCTGACATAATACAGTAAATTACTGTAGTAAATTAACATAGCAGAATACATTAGTGGTCGGTGGTCGGACAGTATGTTCATCTAAATCATAATTAGACATTCAGGATTCAGCACAGATGCAGAGTTAAAGGGCTTTGCAGACATATCTAGTGATTCAACTATGAAATGGGAGAGACGTAAGTGAGTGTGTCAGAATTACTGGGCTATTAATGCGGATTGTATATAGAACAGAAACAGTAATGAGAAGAAGAGTAGGAAAAACAGAGATCGGATGGATACCTCTGCAGAACACTTAGCCTGTCACTCATTCTCAGGGCCACTCACACAATAAGGGGACGGCTGTATCCAGGCAACGTGTAGGACTACCGCGCTATTGCTGACTGTATCTCCCGGCCATCATCCAATCACACATAAATTCATACATCTGCTATTCCTCAAGGATCCATTGTGCTTGCCAGCCAGCTCTGTGTGTGTGTGTGTGTGTGTGTGTGTGTGTGTGTGTGTGTGTGTGTGTGTAAGTCACTCTATAGTGTGTCTGAATGTCTTCATTCAACTATCATTCCTCTAGTTTTATTCTAGCTGTCTAACTGGCTCCAGTCCACACCTGCTATAATGATTTATTTTTGTACACTATGTACTTCACATGGAACTCAAAGCAGTTTTTGTTTTAGATTGTACTCAACTGACTCAGCTGTATAAAAAGAAAGGAATTTGCACACTTATGTGCTCCCAACAATTTAATGTGTAAACCTAACCAATAATAATCAAATAAAAATGGTTGGGAGCATGTATAGAGTGTGCAACTTCCTTTCTTTCTTTTTCTACAGTTTACTCTTCGCTAGTCAGCACCTCTCCAAAAAATGTTGGGTGTGCGTCGGCTCATGATTTTTACTAGTTTGGACTCAACTGCCAACAGGTCTCAGGATGGAATAATAAAAACATTTGCAGAAAAAAAGCCCGAACTACATGTGCAGAGAGAAATATCAAAATACACTACATGACCAAAAGTATGTAGACACCTGGTCGTCGAACCTCTCATTCCAAACGCATGGTCATTAATATGGAGTGCGTCTCCCCTTTCCTGCTATAACAGCTTCCACTCTTCTGGGAAGGCTTTCCACTAGATGTTGGAACATTGCTGCGGAGACTTGCTTCCATTCTGCCACAAGTGTGAGGACAGACGCTTGGAGACGAGAAGCAAGTATAGGGAGTGAACATTTAATTAATAAACAGAAACAAGACAGGACAGCGTCTGGACATGAAAAACACAACGACAATAATAATGACACAGGGAACAAACTGAGGAGCAGACAGATATTGAGGGGCAATCAACAAAGTAATTGAGTCCAGGTGAATCAAATATTGCGCAGATGCGCATAATGATGATGACAGGTATGAGTAATGATGGGCTGCCTGTTGCCCTCGAGCGCCAGAGAGGGGGAGCGGGAACAGGCGTGACAACAAGAGCATTAGTGAGGTCGGGCACTGATGTTGAGAGATTCGGTCTGGCTCGCAGTCAGCATTCCAATTCATCGCAAAGGTGTTTTATGGGGTTGAGGCCAGGGCTCTGTGCAGGCCAGTCAAGTTCTTCCACACCGATCTCCACAAACCATTTCTGTATGGACCTCACTTTGTGCAATTGTCATGCTGAACTATACATTCTGGCAGGTAGCATTCTCCTAGCATCTGCCAAACCCAGATTTTTCCATCAGACTGCCAGATGGTGAAGCATGATTCATCACTCCAGATAATGCATTTCCACTGCTCCAAAGTCCAATGGCGGCAAGCTTTACACCACTCCAGCTGACACTTGGCATTGCGCATGGTGATCTTAGACTTGTTTGCGACTGCTCGGCCATGGAAACCCATTTCATGAAGCTCCCGACAAACAGTTACTGTGCTGATGCTGTTTCCAGAGGCAGTTTGGAACTCGGTAGTGAGTGTTGCAACCAAGGACAGATTATTTTTATGCGCTACACACTTCAGCACTCGCTGGTCCCATTCTGTGAGCTTGTGTGGCCTACCACGTCGGCAGCTGAAATATTGTTGCTCCTAGACGTTTCCACTTCACAATAACAACACTTACAGTTGACCAGGGCAGCTCTAGCACGGCAGAAATTTGACGAACTGACTTGTTGGAAAGGTGGCATCCTATGACGGTGCCACGTTGAAAATCTCTGAGCTCTTCAGTAAGGCCATGCTACTGCCAATGTTTGGCTATGGAGAATGCATGGCTGTGTGCTCGATTTTATACACCTGTCAGCAAAGTGTGTGGCTGAAATAGCCGAATCCACTAATTTGAAGGTGTCCACATACTTTTGTATATAAAGTCTATATACAGTATTTACAGATACATGGTACAATATCACAATATTCTGTTTGGTGAAGAGTGTCAAAAGCAATCTGTGATATTATGGTTCAATGTTCTGGCACATGTTCCAATTATTACATTTCCAATCCCCCGGTCAGGCACACACTGTGAACAACAAACACAGGAAGGCAGGCAGCAGACACCTGGCAACACAGCACAGACTGTAGAGATAGAGGACAAGGCTGCAGTAACGGAGCTCACATCACACCCACACACACACACACACGCACGCACACAAACACACACGCACACAAACACACACGGGATGCCTACTCACTCAGTGACAGACACAAGTTTAGTCAATGCAATCTGTTAGCATAACCGCCAGTGACAGGCCTTGTGATGTTCTCTTCAGAGTGTGTGTTTGATCCTTCAGGTAGAGGGGAATCAAAGCCCTCAGGGGGATCTCATCCTCTCATTCTCCTCTAACTGTTGCAGTGAAGTCACACAACAACATATGCATTAAAGCACAGAACACTAGAGTTTGTTTGTGATTCAGAACTATTAACAGCCAGTGGAAAAAGGTCATAAAGCTGCAGAGTGGACAGTTAAAGGAAAATTCCACTCAAAAATGATATTTTGGTATTTGTTTAATTAGTCCATTGTTGATAGTCCCAAAATGTTTTGCATGTCAGCAATCATGTTATCAAGATGTATAACTTTCAAAACACAGAAATATAGACAGTATGATGCACTATCCATCATCTGATGCAAAATGCATCATACCGGCTGTATTTCTGAATTGTGACAGTAACACATCTTGAAAACTTGATCACTTACATGCAAAACATTTTGTGACTACATCAACAAATCGACAAATGAAACAAATACCAAAAGATAGTTTTTAGGTGGAAATGTCCTTTAAGTTGTCAGGATCAGAGCAGTAGCTGAAGCATAGAGACGCTGCAGGGCTAAACTGTAGCTGTAAGTCTTTATGAGGAGATATGAGGACGCCATGCAACAGTGGGCTCATAAATGCTCAGATAAGTGTTGTGTCAATAGTCAAAGTTGGACCCATTAATCTTGAGGGAAGTCTTGGCTACTGTTAGGATGGGAGATGTGGTGTAAGCACAGCTAGTGAGACTGGAGGATGCTGCTGGGTCCATTAACCTAATGTGACCGTGCCATTAACAGAGTGCACCGGGGTTAAGTTATCACATGTTTTATGGTCATGTTCTCAGAGATCTTAGAATACATCTCTTCATTGCCATTACAGTACTGTACAATACTATTACAGCTCTTCTGTGTTAGACAGTGCTCTGGGAGAGTTAATAATCATATTGTTAGGTTATTGTTAGGTTGAGACATTATTATTGTCACCTACTTTCAGTAGAAGTCTTGCCAAATAATTAATTGAGATGGGAACTTGTTCAGGAGTGCCTCAGTTAGCAGCAGGCTACAGTCAGTTAGTCAGTCAGTCAGTCAGCTAGTCAGCTAGTCGGTCAGTCAGCTAGTCAGCTAGTCGGTTAGTCAGTCAGCTAGTTGGTTAGTCAGTCAGCTAGTCGGTTAGTCAGTCAGCTAGTCGGTCAGTCAGCTAGTCGGTTAGTCAGTCAGCTAGTTGGTTAGTCAGTCAGCTAGTCGGTCAGCAGCTAGTCAGTCAGTCAGCTCATCAGTCAGTCAGCTAGTCAGCCAGTCAGTCAGCTAGTCAGTCAGTCAGTCAGCTAGTCAGTCAGCTATTCAGCTAGTCGGTTAGTCAGTCAGCTAGTCGGTTAGTCAGTCAGCTAGTCGGTTAGTCAGTCAGCTAGTCGGTTAGTCAGTCAGCTAGTCGGTTAGTCAGTCAGCTAGTCGGTTAGTCAGTCAGCTAGTCGGTTAGTCAGTCAGCTAGTCGGTTAGTCAGTCAGCTAGTCGGTTAGTCAGTCAGCTAGTCAGTCAGTCAGTCAGCTAGTCAGTCAGTCAGCTAGTCAGTCAGTCAGTCAGCTAGTCAGTCAGTCAGTCAGCCAGTCAGCTAGTCAGCTAGTCGGTCAGTCAGCTAGTTGGTCAGTCAGCTAGTCGGCTAGTCAGTCAGCTAGTCGGTTAGCTAGTCAGTCAGTCAGCTATTCAGTCAGTCAGTCAGCTAGTCAGCTAGTCGGTCAGTCAGCTAGTCGGTTAGTCAGTCAGCTAGTTGGTTAGTCAGTCAGCTAGTCGGTTAGTCAGTCAGCTAGTCGGTCAGTCAGCTAGTCGGTTAGTCAGTCAACTCGTCAGTCAGTCAGCTAGTCCTCTCAGAATGCCAGATAGGTCTCCTTTCAGACCTGCCTGGCATTCTAACTGCTGCAGCCTGCAGCCTTTCGATAAGAACCACGCCGTAAAGCCTCTCTTTGATGACAATAATGAAGTGAATTGCGAACACACACGCACACCCTGCACTCTGTGTGAAACAGGCTGACAGTAGGAAGCTGTCCCATGACAGCCAATTAATAGGCATGAAACACCAAATATCTTCACTGACAGCAACAGCTAACTTTTGGATGGTCATGGTAACTATTAGTGAATTCTTATTGCAGTAAGACTTCAGCTATCAAGGTAGATAACCGCCTACACACATCATCCCCCTCAGGTCAGACTCTAAGAAACAGGTTCTTATCACAACTCTATATACGTCTCTCACTGATGATGAAACTAGTCTACTATAGATGTACCTTCTCCACATGGCGTGCTAAATATCAAGGCAGCAATTATCAATGTGAAATCTCTCTATATAGGACTCTGGATCGGATATGCAGCATCTGCAGCATCTGTCTAGGCTTACACTCTACACACAGACTCCTCCAAGGTTGTAACACACTTCTCTAGCACTCACCCCAATCAGAGCACTAACAACGCTAAAACCTTGCTATGAATTACTTACTGCCAGATAGCAAATTTCTAAAAGTGACATGAAGGACATACAGTAATGTTAACTGTGACTGTCTTGGAGGTATTTCTTGGTGAGAGCTGATTCTGAGAGTTGCACTGGAAAGTTCAGATGAACTTATTTAAAATCTTATTTTAGCTGCTCGCTCTAATCTCTGAGAGCTGTTGGTTCTCTATCTGGCCTGGTTAAACTGTGTCTGGACTATATACAGGAAATCAAGTCACCAGGGAGTCATGAAAAAATAACAACTCTGGAAATAATGGACCGTTGGAGAAAGTTGATCTACGCTATTATGTCATGTTATTAGATTCCCCTGTGTGATAACAGGCTGTTTTCATTTTGGTATCACTTTCCAATGCAATGCTACACCTGATACCTGTTCAGAATGGTACCTATAAAACAGCTAATAAAGACGTTTTAACCTAAGTAATGAACTGCTTCACAGGATATGCATCATAGCAGGATATAGCGGGAGGGGAATGTGGAATCCAATACTTGAAATTATTAAATTAGCTGCTATTTCCTGATTCAATTAAATCAGGAGGTATTTCCCATGCCTCTTTTAGTGACTCATGTTTCATCATGATCGGATCATTGTGAAGAATAAAGCATCATGGTTCACTCAATACAAAGTACCTGAGATCCCAACAGATATCACAAATTTTCTATTTTAGGGAACTGTATAAATCCGAGGGGGAGGTTTCACTGTAAAGTCTACACACCTGTTGTATTCGGCGCATGTGACAAATACAATTTGATTTCAAATGCAACCACCCCAAATTGCAAGTGATTTCATCCAACAGGCAAAGCATTTACTTAGGACTGTAATGTTCATGAGGCACTTGATCGATCTGGCTTCCCAGAAACATTTGAATCAAATCCATAGCCATGGGTGAGCATTTAGGCTAACAGTGGGAAGGCTCCAGGATAGGGGGGAGAGAGGAAGGCTGGTTTGGGAGCCGGAGGGTGTGTGTGTGTGTGTGGCACACTGTCAGTGGAGCGGCATGGGACAGGGGCCTGCTGTGTTCAAAGAGCTCGGCAAGGGCAGAGGGGCTTTGTCTCTTAGGAAAGACAGCAGTACGCTCTATAATGTCATTCACCTAAACTCAGTCCAAATAGACCGTAGAAAGCTTTAAACATATATATATATATATATATATATATATATATATATATATATATATAGAGAGAGAGAGAGAGAGAGAGAGAGGGAGAGAGAGAGAGAGAGAGTAGTGTAGTGTGTGGGACAAAAACAGAGGAGAGATTATCCAGGTTGTCAGGGGGGTCAGCTAAAAATGGGTCAGTGTGGCTGACGCTGTTAATTGAAGCCTGATATGATCCTGTCCTTTAGAAAGCTCAAGCTCATTACCTCGCTAATGCACTGTACGAGTCCTCCCTGTCAGGTAGAACTGCAGCCAGAATGGAAACAAAGGCTAGCCTTGATCTAAGGGGAAGTTATGCAAAGCAGACGCAAGCTGCTGCAGTAGCTAAATAACAGATCTGGAAATCAGTTAGGCTAGGCCTATGTCAATGGACGATTTTTGTAAACACAATATATTTAACTTGTTGGGACATCACAAGTGTAGCACAAGGTCTTACATTTTTCTAGGACATGAAAATCTGATCTATTTTCATGGCCTAGAAATGTTGTCAGCTATCAACAGCCAACGGAGTGTTTTTGGCCCCTTGAATGTGAAAAAAATGTCCAAATGATTTTGCTCACTAACTGAATGCCATGGTTACCTTTGGCTGTGAGGTTTAGCTCTGTTCACCCCTCTTGGTTTCTAAGAAGAAACACTTATACAAACAGTCACGTATATTTGCACGTATATTTGGGGCAGCAGGGTAGCCTAGTAGTTAGAGTGTTGGACTCGTAACTGGGAGGTTGCAAGTTCAAATCCCTGAGCTGACAAGGTACAAATCTGTCATTCTGCCCCTGAACAGGCAGTTCCCCACTGTTCCTCGGCCGTCATTGAAAATAAGAATTTGTTCCTAACTGACTTGCCTAGTTAAATAAAGGTAAAATAAAAAATAACTAGAGACACATCTCAAGTCTTTAACATGAAAATGAGCTCTTACTGCAGACTGCACTTTCATGCCAAGGGAACAATAGGTTTGTTATGCTCAATTTAACTGCATACTAATTGGGCATATGGAGCCTAATTATGAGATGTCGACTGTCAGGACAACATGCATTTTGCCTGGGGAGAGAAAAATCCTAATCATAGACAAATGGTCATTTCTTGAACCACAATAGAAGAGATAAAGGTAACAATACGGCAGGGTATTTCCTGAAGTAACCACTCAGCATATTAACACACTTGGGAGATGGTGGGCTGGTTTGTTTTGGTGGTGGTGGTGAAACATCGAGGGCGGATTGAGACTCACCCTATCAGAGTAAGTACATTAAGTCCCTTCTCCACCGGTGGCTTGGTGCTTTTCTCTCTCTGTGCTTCCTGGCGCCAGCCAGTCCCAGTCCGAGTCCCAGTCCCAGTCCCAGTCCGTCCCCAGGGCAGAGAGAGAGACGGAGGCTACATGGTACCACATGGTGTGAAAACTCTGACGCAGGATTAGACTCACTGTACAACGGTAATTGGTTATTATTAACACTCATCCCGAATATATTATCCACAAGCTGCGGATGACATGAAATATGCATATTTCCCGAGGCCACCATATGATAGCAACGGTTAAATTGAAGTGTTACGAAATAGAAAAGCTCACATTCTTGACATAGAACTACTAGCTCAACGACAGACATTTGGGACGATTTTCCAACAGCTGCACAACAGAGGCGCTAGAAACTGTAACAGTTAGTATAGCGGGCCTGCCAGAGTGCGTATGTTTGAATGTTTGAGTGTGTGCGTGTGTGTGTGTGTGTGTATGTGGCAGTCCAGTGTTTTGAAGCCTAACGGAAGTCTCTAGGGCTAAGCAAGCTGGTCAAAGATTAATGAAAGAAATGCTGGTCCATCACTCGAGTCTCCACAAAGAGATTATTATGAATATGTTAGGAAAAAGAGGATATATTAAAGGAACACTTTGTTGGTCATGTGAAGCCATATTTAAAGTAATTGCAGTTCTCCTGCTACACCAGATAAGTCTCCAAAACGTGTTTCTTTGAAAATGACATAATAATATCTATTTCAGGATTATCCGCATTTGTCACAACAGTATTTATTTACTGCAAATGAATATATTCATCTCTATGTGGAATATTGTTGTATCACAAATGTTTTGCTTTCTACATGAATTATGATTTGTAGATTAAAGCACTGTAAACCATAAACACATACGATCCATTCCTCTAAATACAATGTATGTCTAACTTCACAATGACTTTCTGTAACTGGGATAAATTACGAGATTTGTGAAGAGAGGCCATATTTCCAATCTAACACAGTGTTAATAATTCAATATTTAAAATATAAAACAAAACAAGTTGTCTGGACACTATATCTTTGAATAATTGATTCACTATTATAATAATAAAAATCACATTATTGCCTTAATGGGTTGACCCCCTGCACTCAAATAAGATAGATATGGTCATATACACTATCTATTCTCTGTGAAATGTTGTAATTGATGTAAAAACACTTATTTGCTCATCTTTGTAATGAGAGCATTTAACAGAGGAGAGTAAAGGCCATCCCCAAGACTCTAGCTCACTGCTTTACTATCTTCCAATCACTGTCAATGTCACCAGTCTCTCCTCTGCCACTTTAGCCCACGGGCACAACTGAGCATGGGGAGCTCCAACTCAATGCAGGAACGGCCAACTTCTCTCTCTGTCTCTCCCTCTCTTTCTCTCCCTCTCACTCATACTGACCCCATGGGAAGGGACTCAATTTAAACCAACATGCCACTTGGATACATTCTGCAAAAAAATATCCTATTTCCTACTGCCCACTGAAAATAGATCCATCTTTAACTGCCGAGTCAAATAGCGCAACTAGACCTGCAACTGTACGGGCCTAAAATGTATCTGTCAAAAGCAGTGGCACAAGCTTTACCATACCTAGTCAGAGCATTTCAGAGATATTTTCTGTCTTCCTGTCATCACCTGCTCCCCTCTGGTGAGAATTACAATGTAGATTAAAGAGTCAGTGGGAGAGACAGTGGAATCTAGAGGGAGGGAGGGGCCAACACAGACCTCCAGCAACAGCCACCAGACAGCAGGTTACCCAGGAGGATACCGGCAGCCAAACCGCTAACAGTCTCCAGCCATCTCTGCAGAGGGACAATGGACAGAGTGGAGCACTGAAGGACACTGTCTCTCCTACACACTGCTAGCACGTGTGCGCATACACAAACACAAACACACACTGGGACACAATGCTTCGTATTGTGTGTTTAGAAGTCAATAGTGGAAAAAACGTGATTAAGAATTGACATTTGAGAAATCGCTATGTGTGAGTTGAACATCGTTACACAATTAATCTAATTGTACTTCTAGATTAGGAACAGTTTCTCATTTCCCCAGCTCGGCAGCTTTGGAAGATACATCGTTAACCTGAAAGATTAGAAGAGCATGTAATGAATGCATTTGATTTGCATCAACTCAAATAAAAAGATTTGAACATATGGTACTGTCGCCACCACCCAGGGTTCAGCCTCGCCCACTAGAGCCAACGCCTGGGTGTTTGTGCACTCTGTGTGTGTGAGAGTGTGTGAGAGAGGCGATAAACACACAGACTACAGACAAGGGCATAGTATGTCTCTATTTTTCTCAGACTGTAGTTGCTTTTTGCTCTTCACACTCATGCCATACTGTGCTGTCAGTGAATGTAGGCATCACAAACCGACCTGTTTCAATAGTTATATATAATCTCAATCATTTAGTTATATACTCTTAATGGACATGGACTGAATACTACTCAATAATTCAATAGATTATTTTTTCAGAATACTTCTTGAAAAAAGAGGAATGCAATACGCACAGCTAAAACAAATCAATATGCCACAACCCATGCAAGATTGATCATGTCCATGAATGCAAGAAAAAGGTTAAGTTTGACATAACATGACTGATGGCAGCCATACAAGCTACTGATTAGGCCTGTGCCCTGATTAAAGCTGCTTCACTAACCTGGCTGTCACGGTGAACAGAACCAAGTCAACAGAGCAGAGACAATGTCTGAAAGCATTTTAATTCTGAATAAACTCTCTGACTCCTGAGACCTGAGCAAATAACAACACCCTCAACTCATTCTCATCTCAGTCAGTCTGTTGGCTTTCAGACCATCCATATGATACCCAGATTAGTGCCAACACACAGCCCGCTGGCACATGTTGGTCTTCATAAGGACGTCCCCCTCCATGCTTCCTTTTTGTGAGCGAGATAGGGATAAACCACTAATTACAGCCCTCGTCACACTGCTCAAATACCTTAAAAGAATAAGTGGCAGTTCTCCGGAAAGACCTTGACTCCTGCGAGCTCCAATAACCTCCTGTTCACCCCTCCCCCACACCACCCCGCCTCACCCCACTTCCCCTCTCACCATTCATGCGAGATCTAATTCACAGATGAATAATAGATGGAAAGACTTTCATCTATCAAGGTTTTTTTCTGTTCTCTCGCAGTGTGCACTATAGCTGCAGAGATAATGCGGAGGGGAGCATGCATTGGAGATGAGCCATGGGACCCTCTAGTCTGTCTGCTGCTTTAAGTCCCTCTCTCTCGCTCTCTGGCCATCCTTCCATCTGATAAAGAAGGTTGAGGGAGCAGCATCTCCCCAGTCTTCATCCAATTAGTCCCCTGCTTTTTCATGTTCATTACCCTGCTTCGATTAATCTATGACCTTGAGTTCCCTCTCAGCTCTTTATTGACCCTCCCATCTCCCTCTCTGGAGCATCAGCCAGAATGTTTACTATCCTAGTATACTACCCTCAACTCCTTGACATCTTTAACAATCTCCACTAGATACATGCCCCTGGGCTTCTTCCTCCTCTCCTCCTACTGTAAAAGCTGGAACAAGCAAGGCTTTGTCTACCGATGCACATCCAGAAGACTGAGATACAGGTGGTAGCAGGCAGTTAGCGCTGCTGAGGAGGAATAAACCCACAAACACTGAGCAAATAGCATTTTCATCCAAATCGGAGCGGCAGCTTGTAAGACAGCCCATCAATAATGCAGGCTGGTGGGAGACCCTGGCTGCTAGGCTACTGGCCCACTGAATGTACAGGGCTGTGTCCTTGGGCTACTGGGGAGAACTCCTGCTCTAGAGCCACACAGGGGACTCTCCTATAGCTGGGCCCACTGTAATAACAGCTGCTGTACCTAGGCACACGTGAGTGGGATAACAATCACAAAAACAATACCACCACCAGGCTTCAAATAGCCAGCCATGTCCATCAGCAACCAACAGCAACAGACAAAATGGAGGCTGCCCATTACAGACAGAGGAGAGTTGCGAGTGGAAAGCATCATGAAAGATGGAAGTATCTGTGGTATCTGGGAGTGTGATTGATGTTAGCGCATTCATCAAGTGGATTGCGTACTTATCACATTAATATTCCTCCTCATATGAAATTCATTGGCGCTAAAAGGGGAATGGCAGCACTGAGGTTTTTACTACCATGTTTATTTTCCTTAATTCATTCAATGAAGGTGGCTTTGAAGTGCAATATGAATGTGTCCAGTTGAGGTGTGAGAACAAAAGGCTGCAATATTGAGGATAATAGTGAATGAGTGAGTGAGTGAGTGAGTGAGTGAGTGAGTGAGTGAGTGAGTGAGTGAGTGAGTGAGTGAGTGAGTGTAGTACTGTTCCGTGGTCTTTGATCAGAGAAAGGCAGGCAGGCTAATTGCTAGTACCTGGTCTCTCAGCAGGCTTGTCCCCATCTCCTCTCTGATAACAGCACCGCTCCACTCTGTGGCCCTCCACCAACGCAGACAGGGGAGTCTGTCTGGGGCTGCAACCGTGATATACTCACACGTCACTATCTCACCAGTTTTACAACCAGCGAAAATCAAGAAAACTTCTAAAATTGTCTCCCTCCACGTCAGCTTCCGACATAATAATCTGATTGGCGGGGACTTTGGTCTTTGTTGACTGAGTTGCCTGCTGGAGCCTAGCCGCTGGTATTGCACCTGAGGACTGAAGTCGAGTCACAATTGCTGTTCTGCTATTGTTGGAGATACACAGGAACAACCTCCATCGCCATGGCGTGAAGAGAGGAGGGGTGAAAATGGCTGGCTTGAAGCAACGCATTGTATTCCATACAAAAACATATGCTAGCTGTGTAATCAAGGTACGAACTGTCTCATATTTCATTGCAATAACAGTGTAATCAGGCTGCAGAGAGCTGGGTCAGAAACAGTGGTGAGAGGGCCTCTCGAGTGGTGCAGCGGTCTAAGGCACTGCATAACAGTGCTAGCTGTGCCACTAGAGATCCTGGTTCGAGTCCAGGCTCTGTCGCAGCCGGCTGCAATTGGGAGACCCATGGGGCGGAGCACAATTGGCACAGCGTCGTCCGGGTTAGGGGTGGGTTTGGCCGGCAGGGATGCTCTTGTCCCATCGCGCACTAGCGACTCTTGTGGCGGGCCGGGCGCAATGCACACTGACACGGTCTCCAGGTGTACGGTGTTTCCTCCGACATATTGGTTAGGCTGGCTTCTGGGTTAAGTGGGCGTTGTGTCAAGATGCAGTGCTGCTTGGCTGGGTTGTGTTTCGGAGGACGCACGGCTCTCAACCTTCACCTCTCCCGAGTCCGTACGGGAGTTGCAGCGATGGGACAAGACCGTAACTACCAATTGGATACCATGAAATTGGGGAGAAAAAGGTGTAATTTTAAAAAATTATAATTTTTAAACACTGGTGAGAGCAAGGAAAGAGGGAGAAGGCTGCTCCTATGGAAGGCTGCTCCTATGGAAGGCTGCTCCTATGGAAGGCTGCTCCTATGGTGCTTTATCCCTCTCCAGTCAAACTGCAGCTGCTCCATACACTAATACCACAGAACAACACCGACACAGAGGTATTATGCATCACACCTCAACAAGGTAGGTAAGGTACTCAGGGGAACACACAAAGACTCCCCTCATTCATTCAATCTGCAGTTTCATTATGCAATAAAAACACAAGGCTTTCAGTCCTCCAAGCTATGTATTATAGAGCAGCCTAGAGAGACTATAAAACATTTTACTGCCAGTTTGTGATACCCAAGACCTTGGCTAACTAACCCAATATATGTGTTGTCCGTGGGAAATCATATTTCTGGTGTCTTCCTGTGAGCAGTCAATAGCACAACACTTCCCCCACATTCCCCCCCACCTCGGTCAAGCTGCTGGGAGGTGGGAGAGCCCGTACCCATGTGAATCATCCTGGATCACCCCTGATGTAACACTGCCTATGACTATGCCACTATGGCATGTAACATTACTGAGAGATAGTTCCGGGGGCAGACTAATTCCTCCCATTGCTGTGTTTATCTGCAGTTATTGTTCTCAAATCTCACAATCAGCAGGCTAATTGAATTGGACATTATCTAATTCAATCTCACTGGAGGGAGAGAGAGGAGCCTGAACTCAAGCCAGCTGCTCCTCAGAGCGTTCTCCTGGTCTAAGTTGCAATGCAAAATGCTGTTTTAATTAAAACTAGGAAGCAAGAACAAAGGATCTCACAAGAGGTTAAATGCTATACGAGGCACTACAGCCACTCTGGTGCTGCATGTAACTAGAACAAGCTTTCTTAATTACTGAACATTCATCACAGTCAGGTAGGGAGCGCTGAACAA
Source organism: Oncorhynchus tshawytscha (assembly GCF_018296145.1). Lineage (NCBI taxonomy): Eukaryota > Metazoa > Chordata > Actinopteri > Salmoniformes > Salmonidae > Oncorhynchus > Oncorhynchus tshawytscha. Next base: position 60,419,046 of record NC_056433.1, on the reverse strand, counting down.
GGCATTTGTCAACATCAAAATATGACTTTCCTCATCAGTCTGGTATAAAAATCAACGCCAATGCAACAGGTTGTATTGTGTGGGCAATCTAGTATTGAGTCAAAGCTGAGGGATTGTGTCTCTGATAAAGTTTAAGATATTAATCTCCATCTAAAATGTCTCTCGCATTCAAACCATCCAAAGAATGCTCTCAGCCTGACCACAGGAAAGCCTATGGTGTTGAAAACAATGGACACACACACACACACACACACACACACACACACACACACACACACTGTGCTCTACATCTGCCCCTGCTGCTGCCCATCAATGTCTTGGGGCACTTGTTGACAGACTCTTTGTGGAACTCGTGGAGCTGAACGTCATATCCCTTTAGGCTTCCATGTCTTATTCAGAGTGCTGATCATACACATAGGAGAAACCTTCTTCAGTCATTAAGGTAGGCTATGTATAAAACATAGCACAAATCTCAAATCCTGCGGGACTACAGCTGGCCATATCCTTGTTTGCTGGAGTAACATGCACTTCTGAAGTATTTAACAGAAGCCTGCAGTAAGAGAAGGCCCTGACAGAGGCTTTGAAGTGTTGTACTTCTCCATGTCGAATCTCTACTACAACTAGGCTATATCAGCTAGCGGGTCAGCTAGAGGGGGTGGTAATAACCCAGTAAACTGTCTCCCGGAGGCACTAGTACTCTCTCAGAATACCATATCTCACTCAGACACGGAAGGCCTCGCTGCCGAGAGAGAAAAAAAACATCTCAGAAATCAGATTCAAGTCATTATTCTTTCGTTGAGGGGTGATTTAATAAAAATCATTACTTTTTTAACTCAATCAGATTTGACACAGGGTTTGTGTGAGGAGGCTATGCTAAGCTTGTATTTCATGGGAAGCCTGTTAATCTTGTTCCTCATATGAAAAGTAAACAGTGACTGGTGCTACAATGCAGAGTCTCAATAACCTTCACTGTGTGCTCCTATATAGTTCTTTGGTCCCCCATGTATTCCTCCTATCCATCTGTGTTTCCATCCATTTACCCTTCACTGGAATTTAAAGGAGGGGTAGGATTGTCCCAGAGATGGAGGAGTGAGTGAGTGACCTGTGTATGGCAGCTCTGACAGAGGACAGACAGAACAGGATTCATCAGCCATGTTGGGGATAAGGCCAACCTGACACCCTCGGGAGAATGGTGTTTAAAGGAAAAGACAGCTCACATACCTTAATGCCAAACTAGACACACAGACAACTCTTTCATTTAGGCTTCACATGGCATCGTTGGCTGAAATATGATGGTGAAAGTTTGGCAATGTGATTAATGGTCTGTCAACGGCAGCTCACTAGGCTGTTTTCCTCTCATCATGAAGCAACTACAGACCTCTGTACTAGAGACTATAAACAGTCTGACAGTGAGGTATTTGTCAGCTCATTCCAAGCTTCATGGTGAGTCAGTCTTCTTTTGGAGTCATGTGGCAAAAACCCACCACCCCTTCAATTTCTCAACCTCCAACTCTGGACACAGTGAGGGTGGGTTCCAGCCAGCTGACCATTGAGGACACAGTTCTGCTTCTGTTTCCTGTGCTTGTTCCAGCCCTGTTCAGGTCTTTATTCTGCTGAATCAATCTCTAGCCCTATCAGCCGCACCTGCCAACTTCCTCTCTTTCCCATTCCCCCGGAACGGTGGTTTTGGAAACAACAAGGTCAGTGGATACTTTAGACACACCACCCTCACACACGTCCAACACATACAGAGCCACTGACTGGAAATAACGTCTCCCTCACACCTCGGCAGAAAGGCCCGGCCTGTCGGCCCACTCTCCTGGAAGTCGACCTTCAGAGAGATGCAGCTCCCCAGTGAACTAGAACTAGACACCGTTCACAGATCAGTGGCAGACCGTACAACCATGACGTCTGGAGAGCGTTCTCATGCCCTCTTCCACACAGAGCATCTGATATACAGTACCAGTCAAAAGTTTGGACACACCTACTCATTCAAGGGTTTTTCTTTATTTGTACTATTTTCTACATTGTATAGTAATAGTTATGACATCAAAACTGTGAAATAACACATATGGAATCATGTTGTAAGCAAAAAAGTATATATAATATTTTAGATTCTTCAAAGTAGCCACCCTTTGCCTTGATGACAGTTTTGCACACTCTTGGCATTCTCTCAACCAGCTTTACCTGGAATGCTTTTCCAACAGTCTTGAAGGAGTTCCCACATATGCTGAGCACTTGTTGGCTGCTTTTCCTTCACACTTGGGTCCAACTCATCCCAAACCATCTCAATTGGGTTGAGGTCGGGTGATTGTTGAGGCCAGGTCATCTGATGCAGCACTTCATCACTCTCCTTCTTGGTCAGATTTCCACTGATCTAATGTCCATTGCTCATGTTTCTTGGACCAAGCAAGTCTCTTCTTATTATTGGTGTCCTTTAAAAGTGGTTTCTTTGCAGCAATTTGACCATAAAGGCTCCTCTGAACAGGTGATGTTTAGAGTTATCTGTTACTTGAGATGTGTCTGAGAAGCAATTATTTGGACTGCAATTTCTGAGGCTGGTAACACTGATGAACGTATCCTCTGCAGCAGAGGTAACTCTGGGTCTTCCTTTTCTGTAGCGGTCTTCATGAGAGCCAATTTCATCATAGCTCTTGATGGTTTTTGCGACTGCACTTGAAGAAACGTTCAAAATTCTTGACATTTTCCATATTGACTGACCTTTGGGTCTTAAAGTAATGATGAACTGTCATTTCTCTTTGCTTATTTAAGCTGTTCTTTCCATAATATGCACTTGGTATTTTACCAAATAGGGCTATCTTCTGTATACTACCTCTACCTTGTCACAACACAACTGATTGGCTCAAACGTGTTAAAAAGGAAAGAAATTCCACAAATGAACTTAACAAGGCACAGCTGTTCGTTGAAATGCATTCCAGGTGACTACCTCATGAAGCTGGTTGAGAGAATACCAAGAGTGCAAAGCTGTCATCAAGGCCAAGGGTGGTTGCTTTGAAGAATCTCAAATATAAATTATATTTTGATTTGTTAACACTTTTTTGGTTACTAAGTGATTCCATATGTTCTTTCAGTTTTAATGTCTTCACTATTATTCTACGATGTAGAAAATAGTAAACATAAAGAAAAACCCTGGAATATTGGAATAAAGAAAAACCCTGGAATGAGAAGATGTGTCCAAACTTTTGACTGGTACTGTAAGTAGGCTATGCATTGTGGAAATGTGAGATTATGTCATGTAAACAAATACCAGCATGGCAACTCAGGCATTAATCAAAATACTGGCATTGGATGTTGAGTATGTATCATGCAACCATTGTGAAATGCAGAGATGTATTTTGAGGACTTTTATGCAGGGCCGGACTACCACATTTGGGGCCCGGGGCATCGACCTCCAGTGGTGAAAAAATGTGAAATGTTATAATGCTAATGTACACATGAGGCTATGAGAAAATATTTCAGTTTTAAAGCCATTTTTCTGCAATTCTACACTTTTTGCCATGGTCAAAGAGAAGCATTTGCTATTTTGTAGCACATCTCATGCTATGGTTCAAAATATGCCATTTAAAAGCTAATTTCCTTCTATTCTACACATTTTGCTATGAGGGTGAGATCATTTTTCAGTTTTAAACTCATTTCCAAAAAATTCTAGACATTTTGGTATCATATGCTATCTGGGGGGGCCCTCGACCTCCAGCTCTGCACAGCGATGGGGTGGTCACAGCACCCAGCACAAAGCGGCTGCTCTGTCGGGTGAGGGGTAGCTGGATGATCACTGCAATTTCCTCTATTTGTTGCAGGGCCTGTTTTTTCGGGGTGTCCGAGCGGGTGCAGTAAGGGAGCGTTCATTCTGTCCGTGGACCAGGACTTTCCTTACCTTCTATGGATGGGGCCTGGTCCTGGGCTGCATACAGCATATCCTTGAAAGCCTGGTAAAGGAAAAAAGAGGGATAATCACTATTCAGTTTCTTAACTATCGTACAACCAATGACAGTTGATGTTTAATCAAATCAATGAACACTTTTTCATATGAGCAAATAATTACAATGATCAGTGATGGTAACATAATGAACAAGATACTATTGATTGATACATTCAAGTAATCTACTTACATAGCCAGTCTCATGAATATTATGATAAGTACATGACTTCACGCAAATGAAGAACAAAACTAAAGATCTGAAAACTTAGCAGTATATTAAAAGTATATGAAATTGGCAAACTCAGTACAGAATGTCTACAGGGAAAAATAACCATCCTTCGGCAATAATTGATGTTACAGTCCCCAAGATGTGTGAAGATAATGAATCCAGGCTGAGTTATAAGACATCAATGCATTTGTATTTAACCATGAAAAATGGTTAAATACAATGTCTATCAGATTCCAGATCTTTCAAATTAAAACAGATGGAGGCTGGCCTACACTACAAAGACCTCTTTATACAGAATGAGTTTATTTTTCCTTCAATCACTCTGACCTTGCAGATAATGTATATGGCCAGATAATTACAAGAGACATTTTAACATGAATCTCTAGTCTGGGACTGTGAGGCCTGGAACTGAATACATCTGTATTCCTCCATACCAATCTAACTTACTGGCTCTCTGGAGCAATAGCAGTAACTGGGAATGCGTTTCTTGGCCATCCAGTCAAAATAATTAAGCTTGTGACCTTCACTGAGATAGACAGGTACCCGCATGATGAACTTTGTGTATTGTGCGACAGTGTAGAACCAAGGTTTTTTTTAAATTCAAAGCTTAGATGTGACAAAGAATCTCAACCTCACTATATATGTAGCTTCTGTTCCATATGGCCATTCTCTGGCCAGGTTTATCTGATGTTTGTATAAAGTGGATATAATGAGAGCAGAGGATGACGATGAATCATAGTATGTAGAAGGAACGTACTCAGAAACGCAGTTTGTTCTCTGTTCTACCTGAGCAATAATAATGCAGTCAGTTATTACTGTATGCTCATATTGAACACTAATCCAAGAGAAACATTTCATTTGTAGATAACATTCTCTTTGGAAATTGTGATTCGTAGTAGACCACCTGTGCAAACATTGGGTCATGTAGCAGGGCTTACTGGCCCAGGCTAATAGCTGGAAGAGTGCACACCTTCATCAAGATGGAGGCATATTGCCATGGCAATAGCACCGATGGGAATGGGGGCAGGGCAGGGCAGGGCGGCTCTTTGGGGAATTTACATGCTCTGATTGTATCCTAGTACAACAGCTTACAGAGATCAACCTGCAGGTATCAACTGCCCTAATGGGTCTGTTGGTCTTCTGTTGAAGTGAGATGTAGAGTAATAACAATATCAACTACAGTATTGCAGATGTTAGGTGGTCTGAGATCTGAAATGACAGCTCTGATAATTCTCATAATCACTTTAACTGAGTGGATCTCTGAGCGCAGGAGCTGTACTGTGCAACGGAGGCAGGGCTGACTGAGACCAGATGCCTTCCCAGTAGGGGACAGAGGATGAGTTGTGGGAAGCTCGCCATTCCATCTCTGTTATTGAAGTAAGATGGATGTATTACAACAGAAAGCAGACATTTTGTGTCAGCTATAAACTAGGATGATCATATTCATCATGTTATGTGCAATTATTTCTGTTCTCATTTTTACCATGCATCTTTTGTCAATGCCATTAAGTATACAGTGGTTGGAATAGTAAAACCTTCACATTATCCAATTTATGCAGAATGAATCATCTTGCATTGTGAGCCACTGGCAGAGCTAAATATATACCTGCACAGAGAGGCTAGAGTGGAAAACGGGCCCCACACTTTAACCTCGGCATGTAATTAACACCTGTGTACCTGCTTATGATATAAATAATAGCATGTCCCTTTTTCAATAGGAAATTAGCTTGCACAAGCATTATCATGCATATATAAACCCACACAAGTGATTAGATTGCAACGGTAAAAGCAAGAGGCTTCATTCCACCCACGCTGCTGCATAGCCCTCTCCACGCTGCCGCATAACCCTCTCTACGCTGCCGCATAACCCTCTCTACGCTGCCGCATAGCCCTCTCCACGCTGCCGCATAACCCTCTCTACACTGCCGCATAACCCTCTCCACGCTGCCGCATAACCCTCTCCACGCTGCCGCATAACCCTCTCCACGCTGCCGCATAACCCTCTCCACGCTGCCGCATAACCCTCTCCACGCTGCCGCATAACCCTCTCTACGCTGCCGCATAACCCTCTCTCCACGCTGCCGCATAACCCTCTCTACACTGCCGCATAACCCTCTCTACGCATAACCCTCTCTACGCTGCCGCATAACCCTCTCCACGCTGCCGCATAACCCTCTCCACGCTGCCGCATAACCCTCTCCACGCTGCCGCATAACCCTCTCCACGCTGCCGCATAACCCTCTCTACGCTGCCGCATAACCCTCTCTACGCTGCGCATGCCGCGCTGCCGCATAGCCCTCTCTACGCTGCCGCATAACCCTCTCTACGCTGCCGCATAACCCTCTCTACGCTGCCGCATAACCCTCTCTACCTTGCTCACAGTCATGTTGCAGCTTCTGTTTCACCACCTCTGAGAGTACAGTATTCCACACTCACACAGAGCAGACCAAGAACCAGACCAAGGGCCAGCCTGGACACAACCAAGACCATGTACCAATTGCACTAGCCAACAGGAAAGGTCCCCGAGAAAGGACAACGGGAGCTGTTTTATGCTGTTCGCTTTCATTATCTATGAGTGTGAGATGAATCTGGAATAACGCCAGCGTATCACACAGGAACGAGCTCTGCTTTTACGGCTGGCCTCTGGTCTCCTAATGAGCGGTGGACAGACCTCAATTCTAAACAGGTGTTTAAAATGGACAGCCTCATAGGATGAGCAGACTTCATTAATTTATCACTCAATCACTTTGTCAATTCCTAAAGTCACATGCAAGCATTTTAATGGTTAAGGTGTTTTTTCTCCCATACAGCCCAGCGAACTGCCCTGCTGCAGCCAAACAGAGGCATTTATAATAATCCAGACAACATTGCATTTGGAACAAAAAAAATAAGAAAAAGTAACATTGATTGATGGTAATAACCCTTTAGAGAGACAAATGAGCAGCCAAACTAGAGCGAGGGACAAAACTAAACCAGGGAGACTTGTTGTGGCTGATGTTTCTACCACAACACTTTGTTCAAGACAAGTCTAAGGGACAGACTGATCTCAACACTGTTTTGGCAATAAACAAGATACATAACCTTATTCCTACACTAAGACCGCACTCACCAAGCTGCATAGGGACGTAAGACAAAAAGAAAATGCTCATCCAGAGGCAGCACTCCTTGTGGCCTGTGATTTCAATTCAGGAGAACTAAAATCTGTTTTACCTCATTTCTATCAGCAAGTCACCTGTGAAACAAAAAAATGAAGATCACCTTTATTCCACTCACAAAGACGCATACAAAGCTCTTCCTCCCCTTTGGCAAATCTGACCATAACTCTACCCTCCTAATTCCTGTTTACAAAAACAGGAAATACCAGTGATACACTCAATTCGAAAATGGTCCGATGAAGTGGATACTAAGCTACAGGACTGTTTTGCTAGCACAGACTGGAATATGTTCCGGGATCCATCTGATGGCATTGAGGGGTTTACCACATCAGTCACCGGCTTCATTAATAAGTGCACCGACGGCGTCATCCCCACAATGATTGTACGCACATATCCCAACCAGAAGCTATTGATTACAGGCAACATCCCCACTGAGCTAAAGGCTAGAGCTGTCACTTTCAAGGAGCGGGATACTAACCCGGACACTGATAAGAAATTGTGCTACGCCCTTCGACGAACCATCAAAACAGGCAAAGCGTCAATACAGGACTAAGATCAATCCTACTACACCGGTTCTGACGCTCGTCAGATGTGGCAAGGCTTGCAAACTATCACGGATTACAAAGGGAAATCCATCTACGAGCTGCCCAGTGACACAAGCCTACCAGATGAGCTAAATGCCTTCTATGCTCGCTTCGGGGCAAGCAACACTGAACCATGCGTGAGAGCACCAGCGGTTCCGGACAACTGTGTGATCATGCTTTACATAGCCGATGTAAGTAAGACCTTAAAACAGGTTAACATTCACAAGGCTGCAGGGCTAGATGGATAACCAGGACGCGTATTCAGAGCATGCGTTGACCAGCTGACAAGTGTCTTTACTGGCATTTTCAACCTCTCCCTGACCCTGTAATACCTACATGTTTCAAGCAGACAACCATAGTCCCGGTGTCCAAGAATGCCAAGGTAACCTGTCTAAATGACTATCGCCTCATAGCACTCACATCTGTAGCCATGAAATGCTTTGAAAGGCTGGTCATGGCTCACATCAACACCATCATCCCAGACACCCTGGACCTAACCCAATTCACATACTGCCTCAACAGATCCACAGTTGACGCAATCTCTATTGCGCTCCACACTGCCCTTTCCCACTTGAACAAAGGGAACACCTATGTGAGAATGCTGTTCATTGACTACAGCTCAGCATTCAATACCATAGTGCCCTTGAAGCTCATCACTCAGCTAAGGTCCCTGGGACTGGACTTCCTGATGGGGCGTCGCCAGATGGTGAGAGTAGGCAACAACACATCCGCCACGATAACCCTCAACACAGGGGACCCTCAGGGGTGTGTGGGGTGTGTGCTAAGTCCACTTCTGTACTCCCTGTTCACCCATGACTGCGTGGCCGCACACGACTCCAACACCATCATTAAGTTTGCTGACAACATGACGGTGGTAGGCCTGATCACCGACGATGATGAGATAGCCTATAGGGAGGAGGTCAGAGACTTGGCAGTGTGGTGCCAGGACAACAACCTCTCCCTCAATGTCAGTAAGACAAAGGAGATGATAGTGGATTACAGGAAATGGAGGGCCGAGGAAGCCCCTATTCAAATTGATGGGTTTGTTATGGAGCGGGTCAAGAGCTTGAAGTTCTTCGGTGTCCACATCGCTAAGGATCCATCATGTTCCAAACGCACCAAAACAGTCGTAAAAAAGGGACGACAACTTCTCTTCCCCCTCAGGAGGCTCAAAAGATTTGGCATGGGTCCTCAGATCCTCAAAACCTTCAACAGCTGCACCTTTGAGAGCATCATTATTGGCTGCATCACCGCTTGGTATGGTAACTGCTTGACAGAGGGTAGTGCATATGGCCCAGTAGATCACTGGGGCCGAGCTCCCTGTCATCCAGGACCTCTATACCAGGCCGTGTCAGAGGAAGGACCAACAAATTGTCAAAGACTCCACCCACCCAAGCCACAGACTGTTCTCTCTGCTACCGCACGGCAAGCGGGAACCAATGCACCAAGTCTGAAACCAACAGGACCCTGAACAGCTTCTACCCCCAAGCCATAAAACTTCTAAACAAGACTACTAAGTAGCCAATCAAATGGCTACCCGGACAACCTGCATTGACCCTTTTTTGCACTCTCTCGTGCACTGACTCTATGCACACACACTGGACTCTACCTGCACACTCACACCCCAACACATACATTTGCCCACACACACATAACATGCACATACTGACTCCACACACACACACACACACACACACACACACTGCTGCTACTGTCTATAATCTATCCTGTTGCCTAGTCACTTTACCCCTTCTTATGTGAACAGTACATACAGTACATTCAGAAAGTATTCAGACCACTTGACTTTTTCCACACTTTGTTACGTTACAGTCTTATTCTAAAATGGATTAAATAAAACATTTTCCTCATAAATCTACACACAATACCCCATAATGACAAAGCAAAAACAGATTTTTATACATTTTTACAAATGTGTTAAAACAATAAAACAGAAATACCTAGTTATATAAGTATTCAGACCCTTTGCTATGAGACTCGTTACATCTACAACTTGATTGGAGTCCACCTGTGGTAAATTCAATTGATTTACATGATTTAGATTGGGACCTTATATAGACAGGTGTGTGCCTATATAAGGTCCCACAGTTTACAGTACAATGTCAGAGCAAAAACCAAGCCATGAGGTTGAAGGAAATGTCCGTAGAGCTCTGAGAGGATTATGTCGAGGCACAGATCTTGGGAAGGGTACCAAAATAATTCTGCAGCATTGAAGGTCCCCAAGAACACAGTGGCCACCATCATTCTTAAATAGAAGAAGTTTGGAACCACCAAGGCCCTTCCCAGAGCTGGCCGCCAGGCCAAACTGCACAATCGGGGGAGAAGGGCCTTGGTTAGGGAGGTGACCAAGAATCTGATGGTCACTCTGACAGAGCTTCAGATTTCCTCTGTGGAAAAGGAACTCTCCACAGAGGAACTCCAGAAGGACAACCATCTATGCAGCACTCCACCAATCAGGCATTTTTGGTAGATTGGCCAGATGGATGTCACTCCTCAGTAAAATGCACATGACAGCCCGCTTGGAGTTTGCCAAAAGGCACCTAAAGGACCCTCAGACCATAAGAAACCAGATTCTCTGGTCTGATGAAGCCAAGATTGAACTCTTTGGGTCACGTCTGGAGGAAACCTGGCACCATCCCAACGGTGAAGCATGGTGGTGGCAGCATCATGCTGTTGGGATGTTTTTCAGTGGCAGGGACAGGGAGACTAGTCAGGATCGAGGGAAAGATGAACGGAGCAAAGTACAGCGAGATCCTTGATGAAAACCTGCTCCAGAGTGCTCAGAACCTCAGACTAGAGCGAAGGTTCACCTTCCAACAGGACAACGACCCTAAGCAGACAGCCAAGAAAATGCAGGAGTGGCTTCAGGACAAGTCTCTGAATGTCCTTGAGTGGCCCAGCCAGAGCCCGGACTTAAACCCGATCAAACATTTCTGGAGAGACCTGAAAATAGCTAAGCAGCGACGCTCCCCATCCAACCTGACAGAGTTTGAGAGGATCTGCAGAGAAGAATGGGAGAAACTCCCCAAATGCAGTTGTGCCAAGATTGTAGCATCATACCCAAGAAGACTCGAGGTTGTAATCGCTGCCAAAGGTGCTTCAACAAAGTACTGATTAAAGGGTCTGAATACTTATGTAAATGTGATGTTTCATCTAAAAACCAGTGTTTGCTTTGTCACTATGGGGTATTGTGTGTTTAATTCATTTTAGAATAAGGCTGTAACGTAACAAAATGTGAAGAAAGTAAAAGGGGTCTAAATACTTTCCGAATGCCCTGTAGCTTCATCAATTACCTCGTACCCCTGCACATGGACTCGCTATTGGTACTCCCTGTATATAGGAATGTCATTTTTATTTTTTATTTTGTCATGTCATTTCCTACTCACTATATATAGCCATGTTATTTTTTGTCATTATTATTCACTGTGTATTTATTCCTCGTGTCACTATTTCTATTATTTGTATTTTTTTTATCTGATCTGCATTGTTGGAAATGTACTCGTAAGTAAGTATTTCACTGTTAGTCTACACCTGTTGTCTACAACGCACGTGACAAATAAAATGTGATTTGATTGAATATTTCCGGTGGATAATATAGTTATCTGTATTCTCTAAGAGTCAGAGGCTCTTGGCAATTGTTGCTTGTGCCTCCCACTCCAGTGCCCTCATGTCCATAACAGACAAACAAGTCAGACAGTTGAAGAAGCCTAACACACAAACTATGCATTGCAAGTCTGACTCAGGCCTATGTTTTTTTTTACTATGCTATGACTGTGCAAAGAAATAACTGTGCAATGAAATATAATGCCTTTTGCTATTATGATTTCGTTCCCATGTTCAACACCCATCTGATACTGTACAAATTACAGTTGTAACACCAATCTGCTTGGAGAATCTGGATTGACTTTGCTTGGCCACAGGAGTGTTGTCTAATGCTCATGTACCAGCATATGATTTAAACACCTATAAGTGCATTCAATGGATGAAATGAAAGAAAACTCCATATGGGATTCATGCATGGAGCTCTGTAATAAATTCTACCACAATAAAACATCAACCAGATCCATTGCTCGAAGGTATTTTCCTTTTCAATTAAGCAATTACAAAAAAAAAGATATAACAATGTTGTTGCTGTAGTAATACCAGTGTTAATACACAGGTATAAGAGCCACTTGTAAAGTCTTACAATGTTTCATAATTTATTTGTAATCAGAATAATTGCGGCCAGATTTCTGTCAATACAGCGCAACAGCTTAAGGAGACTAGACAATACATATTTCTTTCACTCAGAGAAAAATACTAAAAGTACAAAGCAAAGTGCTTTCTGAAAAGACAATTGCATATAATAAGTAATATTGAGTATTATTTAAATATTTGTCCAACATGGCATGACAGCGCTGAGAAGGTCATCCATCTCAAAGCTGACTGAGGTGTAAAATGGCTGATATGGCCATGTATTGGATTCCATGCGTCAGGCTGCAAATATAGACAAAGACTAGTGTGGCCATATGTGTTTTACCCTCACCTAATCCAAATGAAGGCAGATACCTTCCTGTACCTACTTGATGGTTTGCTATATCAATGAAGGTAATTATAAGTTGTATATGAACTTATCTTGTTATAGCATGGTATAAGCCCACAGAGTGAGGCATGCAGGTTTGATAGTGGGATGCAGACTAAGAATCCTCCAGAGGCTCGCTTCAGCATCTTTGTCTATAATTCATAGATCAAAATGGAATGGGCAGCCTTGTTAGAGCCTTTCTGCGCTCAGGCTCTTAACGTGAACCAAGAAGATGTGGGGTGTGACATTGAAAATGCTCCTCAGACTGCTTTCTCCAAACCATAGACACAATAAAAATGTCCAGTTTTAGACTTTTTTGTTTTGGCTAGGCTATATCTAATCCATTCAATGAAAGCTTTTCAAACAAAGCAAGCCATAATATCTTATTAACCAAAATTGTATTTAACCTCTTAGGGAGGCTGCGAATTTTCGCAAAATTGCATTTAACAAAATAACTTACATAATAGTGTTATTCAATCAAATCAGTTATGTCGCAAAGGGATATAATTTTCCAGGATATAAAAAAATGTAGGAATTATAATGAAAATATTGTATTGTGATTTTACCCATTTACTGAGACTATCCTATGCATATTAATTGACATATTTTATTCAAAAAGTTACATTTCTCATTCTTAAACAACCAAAAAAACATTGTAAGTTGTTTTCCAACACTGGCAAACAAAAGCAATGGACTAAGCCACATAAATACTATCCTTTTTGTTCAGCGTTCCAATGTAATGCTCCATGTAGCGCACGCGACGACTGTGGTGAAAAAATACAGTGTATGTCAACAAATGGAAAGAAAGATAACAATGTATCCCGTATATATAATAATTCAGTTTGCTAATAAAATAATTAACAAAATGAATGAATGCTTAGGGCCTATGAATAGCAAATATTTGATCTATGAACAAAAGTACTGTACCATCAAACTGACAGCCGCAGGAAAGGTTGCACAAAGATAACTATGATGCACAAAGCAATTGCCTAAAATGGTAAAACAATTTATATTAATTAAATAAGACTGCTTGGTTGATCAAAAGGAAAGTTACAGCCAACGCAATAGCCTACCATAAACTATCCGTATTTACATATTCAAGCAGTCTTTTGTTACACTATTCAAGAAGTAGACTAAAAGTTAAAGGGACAGCTATAAGAAAAACACAAATCAAGATTAATACAATTTACGAAGACCAATACCGATACCAATACCGTGCTATCAATTCATTATGTATTCATTAACATGGATATGAGTGACTTTTCTCACTTTAAATCAGAAAGCATCATCCTACATCGAAATAAAAACATGTGTAATTACCTCATATTGAAGGTACTGTTTCCTCCATTCCGGAGTAATATGGGACGAAAGGTGCTCCGCGAATTTCATTTTTGCAGGACCAGCTATCTACTCAACGTCCGTAATTCCTAGTAGGACTGTCCCCTGTTGACGCAAGTTTTGTTATGTCTGTCAACTTGCTGGCTCGCATGCGTCAAGTTAACTCTAGGGCACTCTGTCTTATCCTGTTTAGCGTACTCCAAAGAAACTCCGTCCCATACTATTTTGTGGGAGGGATGGCGTTACAGAGGCCTCCCTCCCTATAACAGGTGGTTTGATGACAATATAACGGTCCCGGTGCAAATGCTTCAGTGACTCCACCTTCGATCCCTTGTCAATTCTGGGGACATAGCAGTTTGCCATCGCTTTCAGCCAACAACGTGGTTGCGTCACTGCGCAGTGACAGGCGGTGTATCAGGGGTGTATTCATTACATCTCGCAAAGGAAACCGTTTACCGTTTAAGAACAAAACAGAAGCAAACTGAGGAAATGGAACGAAACGGGTAGGGACTTTTCCGTTTGGAGTAAAACGTTTCGCAACAGACGAAACGTTTTGAAACAGAGTCGGCGTAAATGAATATAACCTTGAAGACCCCCTCAGCTGCAGACACCCTAACTGTAGCCAATTAAGCTCTCTGTCTTTTCTTTATTGGTAGATTATTTGTAGAAAAAATGTTTTCTACATGTATAGCCTACCTGCATGAATTATGGTAGGCCTATTGATTAATAAGGACCTGGGTGGAATCCTCTAGCTGTCACTTTCACTTGATTTCTAGGGGTTCATCTCTGGGAATATGCCTCAGAATTCCTGGCCGCGTCATTAAAAAGGACCATGTGTAAAATAATCCTCAAATACGTTGTATTTGCCAATAGTCACAAACAATAAATATTAATTTGAGCAAAATTCATTATTCTATAAGGTTAGATCATTTTAATTTAGGCTATAGACTGTGAAGATTTGTTTCTTCTGAGCTTCAGAGACTCACCAACTTTTACTTTGCCACACAATCACATGAAATGGCTAATCAACTGTCTGTTGGCAAGGTCATTCCATAGCCTATCGTACGAGAAGAAATTACATGAAACATTTTTTTTAGTAAGGTCGGGAATGAAGGAGCATCATTAAAAGTTTATGAATCTGATTTTTTAATTCCCATTTGTTTCACTGCAATTGTCTCTGACTTCTCCATTTATTGATCGTCTTTGAGCAACAATAGCCTGGCCTACTGACCATATAATGAGGATTAAGGACCACCAAAATGTCAACACAAATAAAGTTACTTTGTTGGTCTGGTTTTGTTTCCAGACCATCCATCTTCTCTGAGGCCAAGTGGTGTACCAGGGTCCACAATGTAAGGTGCACTGTTTTTTATATTTAATTCACAATAGCCTACTTCCCTTTGCGCGTCTGCACTGCTAATATGAATCATCATCCTGTTGGAGTTCCATTCCATCATGATGACTTGCAATGCGAGACTGGTGTGGGTGCGTGCAGTTTATTGATGCCACCTTTAATAATAGATCAACACCTTGTAAATACTGCCATCTACTGGACGAACAACACTAATTCAACAGGCTATAGTTACATAGGCTACAATTGCAATTCTCTTAAGAAAAAATATTGCAGTCAGAGTGCAGTGTAACTGCAATTAAAGTGCAGTACAACTGCAGTATGCTGCAAATACTGCGTCCAAAATAACACAGTTTTGTAAGTGTACACTTTTTTTGTAACGGTTCCGATAGTCTTTTCTGTTTTATTTAACCAGATAATATAATAATAATAATAATAAAGTTGCTCTTGTCACTAGGCTACAACATGTTCTATAGGGTAGTCACTTTCTAGGTTGCTACGTCTTTTGGGCAGAAAAACAAATAATGGCCATATAGACTAAACGAAAAAATATAGGCTACATACAAAAATATTGCCATTTCGGCAGAAAATATAAATAAACAGCAGCTGCATGTCTAATCGCCTAGGCAGCCGATAGTGTACGCTTGATCTGCAATATCGTCTAGGTTGGATGTGGCCAGCAAGTAATACACACTCGTGTCCCTCGTGGACCGGCTCGTACATAAAACATCCTCAATTCAGCCTGCAAAGGCATAATTTCCCTCCTAGCTTTAATGGATGGCCGTCGGAAAAAAACTGGACACATATGTGTAGGCTACTCTCAAGACATAACACAATTTTCCACCACCATTTTCGGAATTTCTGGGTGTTGCACACAGCATACCGCGTTCAGCCAAGGGTACACATTTGTTCCGAAGGCCCGCGATTAAAGCCAGTTAAGGAGAACAATTATGCATTTGCAGCCTGATTGGGCGAGCCGGTCCATGGGTAAGGCAAAATTGATACAGTGATGGAGGCAACAAATATGCTGGGGAGACTAGTCCAGCACACAAATCCTAGACGATAGTGCAGATCTAGCGCCAACTGACTAGAACCATTAAAAAATAAATAATATTACTCCAGTGCTAGCCTCCCTACACTGGCTTCCTGTTAAGGCAAGGGTGTACATACCAACAGTACGACGCAGGCCTCCCAATTGTCCCTAGAATTTCTAAGCAAACAGCTGGAGGCAGGGCTTTCTCCTATAGAGCTCAATTCTTATGGAATGGTCTGCCTACCCATGTGAGAGACGCAGACTCGATCTCAACCTTTAAGTCTTTACTGAAGACTCATCTCGTCAGTGGGTCATATGATTGAGTGTTCTCTGGCCCAGGAGTGTGAAGGTGAACGGAAAGGCTCTGGAGCAAAGAACTGCCCTTGCTGTCTCTGCCTGGCCAGTTCCCCTTTCCCCACTGGAATTCTCTGCCTCTAACCCTATTACAGGGGCTGAGTCACTGGCTTACTGGTGCTCATCCATGCCGTCCCTAGGAGGGGTGCATCACTTGAGTGGGTTGAGTCACTGACGTGATCTTCCTGTCTGGGTTTGACGCCCTCCCTTGGGTTGTGCCGTGGAGGAGATCTTTGTGGGCTATACTCGGCCTTGTCTCAGGATGGTAAGTTGGTGGTTGAAGATATCCCTCTAGTTGTGTGGGGGCTGTGCTTTGGCAAAGTGGGTGGGGTTATGTCCTGCCTGTTTGGCCCTGTCCATCATCATCCATCATCGGATGGGGCCACAGTGTCTCCTGACCCAGACCTGCGGTTTTCAACTCTCTAGAGACAGCAGGAGCGGTAGAGATACTCTTAATGATCGGCTATAAAAAGACAACTGACATTTACTCCTGAGGTGCTGACTTGCTGCAACCTCGACAACTACTGTGATTATTATTATTTGACCATGCTGGTCATTTATGAACATTTGAACATCTTGGCCATGTTCTGTTATAATCTCCACCCGGCACAGCCAGAAGAGGACTGGCCACCCCTCATAGCCTGGTTCCTCTCTAGGTTTCTTCCTAGGTTTTGGCCTTTATAGGGAGTTTTTCCTAGCCACTGTGCTTCTACACCTGCATTGCTTGCTGTTTGGGGTTTTATGCTGGGTTTCTGTACAGCACTTTGAGATATCAGCTGATGTAAGAAGGGCTATATAAATACATTTGATTTGATTTGAACAATCGGCTGCCTAGGCTACAAGTCTAACAAACGCCAACGATTTTCGGCTTGGGATAGGCCTTCATCAGGGATTTTTGTGACACATATAGTATATCGAACTGTTCCTGACACCAGACACCACGCTTTTTTACTCTACTGTGTGTACCTGTCTACCACTAGAAACATGCATTTAGATTCAGTGGTTGTAAAGATGGGGAGAGGTCTGTCCGTAATTAAGAGATGCTCTGCTCTTTTGACACAACACTCCACAAAGCAAGTCCTGCAAGCTCTAGTTTTATCTTATGGTGATTATTTTCCAGTCATATGGTCAAATACTGCAAAGAAAGACTTAGATAAGCTGCAGCTGGCCCAGAACGGAGTGTCACTTCTTGCTCTTCATTGTAATCAGGGGGCTAATATTAATACTATGCATGCCCGTTTCTCTTGGCTAAGAGTTGAGGAAGGACTGACTGCATCACTTCTTGTTTTTATAAGAAACATTAATGTGTTAGAAATTCCAACTGGTTTACATAGTTAACTTACACACAGTTACCATACATGCCACCATGGGTCTTTTCACTCTCCACAGGTCCAGAACAATTTCAAGGAAACGTCAGTATTATACAGAGCCATGAGTGAATGGAACCCCCTTCTATCTTATACAGTGCAAGTGAATAGCAAACCTGGTTTAAAAAAAACAACAAATCAAGCAATATCTCATGGCACAATGCCTCTTCCCCCATGTGACCTACTTGTTGTGTGTATGTACTGACATGTAAACTCAGCAAAAAAAGAAACGTCCCTTTTTCAGGACCTTGTCTTTCAACGATAATTCGTAAAAATCCAAATACCTTCACAGATCTTCATTGTAAAGGGTTTAAACACTGTTTCCCATGCTTGTTCAATGAACCATAAACAATTATTGAACATGCACCTGTGGAACAGTCGTTAAGACACTAACAGCTTACAGACGGTAGGCAATTAAGGTCACAGTTATGAAAACGTAGGACACTAAAGATGCCTTGCTACTGACTCTGAAAGACACCAAAATAAAGATGCCCAGGGTCCCTGCAATGTGAGGACTGGGAGACGCTTAAGATGGCGCTACAGAGAGACAAGACGGATAGCTGATCGTCCTTGCAGTGGCAGACCACGTGCAACAAGACCTGCACAGGATCGGTACATCCGAACATCACACCTGCGGGACAGGTACAGGATGGCAACAACAACTGCTCGAGTTACACCAGGAACACACAATCCCTCCATCAGTGCTCAGACTGTCCACATTAGGCTGAGAGAGGCTGGACTGATGAGTCGCGGTTTTGTCTCCCAGGGGTGATGGTAGGATTCACGTTTATCGTCTAAGGAATGAGCGTTACACCGAGGCCTGTACTCTGGAGCGGGATCGATTTGGAGGTGGAGGGTCCGTCATGGTCTGGGGCGGTGTATTATAGCATCATCAGACTGAGCTTGTGCGTTACAGGGAAGACATCCTCCTCCCTCATGTGGTACCCTCATCCTGACATGACCCTCCAGTATGACAATGCCACCAGCCATACTGCTCGTTCTGTGTGTGATTTCCTGCAAGACTGGAATGTCAGTGTTCTGACATGGCCAGTGAAGAGCCCGGATCTCAATCCCATTGAGCACGTCTGGGACCTGTTGGATCGGAGGATGAGGGCTAGGGCCATTCCCCCCAGAAATGTCCGGGAACTTGCAGGTGCCTTGGTGGAAGAGTGGGGAAATATCTCACCAAAAGAACTGGCAAATCTGGTGCTGTCTATGAGGAGGAGATGCACTGCAGTATTTAATGCAGCTGGTGGCCACACCAGATTCTGACTGTTACTTTTGATTTTGATCCCCCCCTTTGTTCAGGGACACATTATTCCATTTCTGTTAGTCACATGTCTGTGGAACTTGTTCAGTTTATGTCTCATTTGTTTAATCTTGTTATGTTCATACAAATATTTCACATGTTAAGTTTGCTGAAAATAAAAGCAGTTGACAGTGAGAGGACGTTTCTTTTTTTTCTGAGTTTATGTGTAACTGAAAGACAAACACATGTTAATGCTTTTAAATGTACTGTATGTATATTGTAGTCTTTTGTCTGTAATGTCTTTTTCGTTCTGTGTCAGACCCCAGTTAAACTAGCTGTCGCCATAGGCGCCGGATAATGGGGATCCTAATAAATACAATTATTTCTGTCTGGATCTTAGGTCAACGCATCCGTCCACATCGACAGGACCGAGATGGACAAGGTGAAAAGCTTCAAGATCCTCGGCATATACACCAATGACAATCTGAAATGGTCCATCCACACAGTGTGGTGAAGAAGGCGCAACGGCGCCTCTTCAACCTCAGGAGGCTGAAGAAATTCAGCTTTGGCCCCTAACACACGCACAAACGTTTACTAATGCACCATTGAGAGCATCCTGTCGGGCTGTATCACCACCTGGAATGGCAACCGCAGGGCTCTCCAGAGGATGGTGCGGGTTGCCCAACGCATCACCGGGGGCACACTGCCTGCCTTCCAGGACACCAACAGCACCCGATGTCACAGGAAGGCCAAAAAGATCATCAAGGACATCTGTTCACCCTGCTATCATCCAGAAGGCGAGGTCAGTACAGGTGCATCAAAGCTGGGACTGAGAGACTGAAAATCAGCTTCAGACAAGGCCATCAGACTGTTAAATAGCCATCACTAGCCGGCCTCCACCCAGTACCCTGCCCTTAACTTAGTCACTGTCACTAGCCGGCTACCACCTGGTCACTCAACCCTGCACCTTAGAGGCTGCTGCTCTATGTACATAGACATGGAATCACTGGTCACTTTAATAACGGAACACGGGTCACTTTAATAATGTGTACATACTGTTTTACTAATTTCAAATGTATATACTGTATTCTAGTCAATGCCACGATGATATTGCTCATCCTAATATTTATATATTTCTTATTCCATTATTTTACTTTTAGATTTGTGTGTATTTTTGTGAATTGTTAGACACTACTGCACTGTTGGAGCTATAAACACAATCATGTCGATACACCCACAATAACATCTGCTAAATATGTGTATGCGACCAATAAAATGTGATTTGATTTGTCAGACTCCGAACCTTTGTTCCTAGTCTTAGTTCTACCCGAGTCTTTTAGAGGGGTGTACCAGAGACGGACCATTTGTGCAAACAAGTCCAACTAGTACGGATAAACGATTCTTAGCAATAAAGGATAAAATAAATAGAAACCCGATACATTAACGTTATATATGCGTAGGCTGTAGAAACTACTGAGAGCGATATTATAAAATTGTCATTGATTTCTTCAGCCGTCTTTATTTTCGACAATGGCATCACTCTCTCCATCGTCTTCACCTGATTCTGCCACAGGCTCAGGTACCGACCCAGCTCGGCCTGATACAGGAGAGCCTCTCCGCGGAGGATCAGACTCCGACTCAGATCTAGGATTAGGGAAATTCTACTGCGGTGTAGATGACCCGGGTCATCGACTGGAAGGGGAGGAATTGGAACACGAATTTGAGGCAGCGGCAGACCGTCTCCGAGATCTAGTTCAGACGGCCAGTAGGGAACAATTGTTGTACCTGTATGCTAGGTATAAACAGGTGACTATCAGATAGCAGCACATCCCAAACAGTGGTTCCATTTGTTATTTAGATAGATGCTAGCTAGATAGCTATCAGGTGACATGGTATGCATATTCAGGCTACATTCATGTCTGTAATTTTCTAGCTATTTGTGCCACCAAATCATGCTCTTACGTACACGATATCATTGTTACACTGTTTTACACTGTTTTGTTGACTTGTGGTTGACACCTATTGCCATTGAATGGTTAGTGAGAATTCTCCCGAGTGCTGTCAAACAGATTATTCGGCTATGCTGCTATTCAATCCCTTCCGAAACATCACCGCTTTCATATGTTCACAGGTAAAGGTTGGAAAGTGCAATACAGCAAAGCCTGGGTTTTTCGATTTTGAAGGTCAAAGAAAATGGTATGTTTGTCATTGGTTAATCATGGTGCTGGTGTGATGTGTTTATTCAATTCCTGGCAGGAATTTGTATGGGCGAATCTAGCACTTGATCATGAGTATCAGTTCAATTACATTACACATAAGTCTGGGAATGTGATGAAAGAAATAAAAGCTGAAAAAACATTCTCTCTGCTATTATTTGTGTATATACAGTTGGAGTCGGAAGGAAGTTCACCGTAGCCAAATATATTTAAACTCAGTTAAACAATTCCTGACATTTAATCCTAGTAAAAAATGCCCTGTTTTAGGTCAGTTAGGATCACCACTTTATTTTAAGAATGTGAAATGTCAGAATAATAGTAGAGAATAATTTATTTAAGCTTTTATTTATTTCATCACATTCCCAGGGGGTCAATGCATATATATAGCCAGGGTCACACTCCAACACTCAGACAATTTATAAACAAAGTGTTTGTGTTTAGTGAGTCCGCCAGATCAGAGGCAGATGACCAGGGATGATCGCTTGATAAGTGTGCGAATTTGACAATTTTCCTGTCCTGCTAAGCATTCAAAAGTAGCGAGTACTTTTGGGTGTCAGGGAAAATGTATGGAGTAAAAAGTACATAATTTTCTTTAGGAATGTAGTGAGGTAAAAATTGTCCAAAATATAAATATTGAAGTGAAGTACAGATACCCCAAAAAACTATTTTTACTTAATTACTTTACACCACTGGACTTTACACCACAACTGGTTATATAGTGTTAAGTAAGTGTGTTTGCATTTGTTAAATTATTTTGATGTGATAGGAAAGTAAAGGGATTTATGTTTCTAGAACGGTACCGCAAATGAGAATCGATTCGCGTCTAGATGAAGTATTTAGGGAGTGTTAGCTTTCAGAGCCTTTTTGCCCTTAAAACTGAACATGTAAAGTCCTTGAACTAAGGAGTAATGTTAGGCTCCTTTTGTCCAATATTGGGCTCGGGTTGAATCTAGCTCTCAAAAATCCTTCTTCATGGGGTTTTCAACAGTTAGCTTCGCCCATGGTTGGCTGTGTGTAAACTACAATTTGTAGTGTTTTAATTAGAAATGTCGATAATCATCCCTTGTGAAATGGTTTTTGAGACATATGCCCCCTCATCTTTCATATCAGCGAGAAATAATCTTTCAAATAAAAAAGATACTTACTGTAGCAGTTTGGTACAAATCCATAAACTGTGTGTGAGGAGGAACTGGGTAGGAACTACACTTCATCCCCAGTTACGCTTACACACAATGTTCTGAGCATGCTAGATAACTAATTAGCACAGATGTCTACCATCTGTCTCGCGTAAACAAGCGCTGTAACATGGTGATGTTGCTGTGTGGGAACACTAATCCTGTAACGGTGTATATTCATTTAATAAGCTCTTCGTTTAAATTTTTTTTAAATTCTCGCTGATATGAAAGATACTTTCATTATGTTTCCAAAACCGTACCCAAAGCGATGAGTTTTAACGTTCAGAACGAGCGTCGGGGATCTTAACAGAACTCGCCGATTCACATTTAGATGGAATATTTGGAGTATTTCTCGCTCATATGAAAGACACATTCCTTAACCGTACCGGTTTCTACATTCAATTTTTTTGTTACAAATTGAAACTAATTTACTGCATGGTCTTGTTCTCTTTAATGCTTTTGGGAGGAACAGAAGCAATCTGCTGAGTGTTGTGGTTATGTTTTGCTACAGGACAGCATGGAAGCAGCTTGAGGACATGAGTGCAGAAGAGGCCATGCAGGAGTACGTTTCGTGTGTAACTTCACAAGACCCAGACAGCAGTCAGAAGGTAAAACGCCCTCACAAATCTAATAATAAATGACACTTCATCTGGTACATTTACATAATACAATTTCCAACTGCAGAAAACACAGATATGAGAACTGAAACAAATGTCTTCCTCACATTTTAACCATTTTTATTTGTAGGTTAAGTGTGCAAATAATAGTATGTGCCCCTTCTGATAAGAATCCTGTCTCTATTGCTTCAGTAGGCTTGACTAGACTAAATAAAGATAATGAACATTGACAGCTTCATCTGCACCTTAGAATGCAGTATGGCACATTGACCAGCAGGGGGCACTGACCGACTACAATTTGGCAGAAAGACCAAGCATTTGTCAAATAAAATAAAATAGTATTTGTTACATGCTTTGTAAACAACAGGTGTTGACTAACAGTGAAATGCTTACTGCATTTCACTGTTAGTCTACCTGTTGTTTACGGGAAAAAAAACTGTTAGTCTACCTGTCCAGCACTTTTCATTCAGGCCAAAGAGTACCATTTTTGTCTCATCAAACCACAGAATCTTTTGCCTTATGATCTCAGTCTTTCACGTGCCTTTTTGCAAACTCCAGGTGTGCTGTCATGTGCCTTTTTTCTCAGGTGTGGCTTCCGTTTGGCAACTCTACCATTCAGCCCAGACTGGTGAAGTGCTGTAGAGACTGTTGTCCTTCTGGCAGGTTCTCCCATCTGTAGTTCTGTCAGTGGTCATTGGGTTCTTGGTCACCTCCCTGACCAAGGTCCTTTTTGCCCGGTTGCTCAGTTTGGTCAGACAGACGGAGCCTGAGTAGTTCCATGTTTTTTCAATTTCCCAGTGTTGGAGACCACTGTGCACACTAGAAATAGTTTAATATCCTTCCCCAGATATATGACTCATCACAATTCTCTCAGATCTACGAACAGTTACATGGACTTCATGTTATAGTTTCTGCTCTGAGCTGGGCACCAGGACTGTTGTATGAAGCTGATGTGGGTTTTGTTCATGCAGGGTGGTGTGGTGGATGCTGTAACACAAAAAAATGCAGAATAAGTCATAAGTATGAATACTTTCTAAAGGCACTGTATATCAATATTTGCACATAAAGGCTTTTCCAAAGCCATTTCTCGCGTAATACAGTTTGCTGACACAAAAAGACACAAAAAGATCCCACCATGTCGAACGAACAAATTGTCATTATTTATAAAATTGTAACAAAACATCCTGTTTCCATTAAAGCTGTCATGATTTTTTTTAGACTTTACTGCATTAAAAATGTGGATGGTAACGTGGTTAAAGACTATGGGAATGGGAAGGAGGGGCTGCAAAAAGGTTGAATGAAACAACATGTTTGTGTTTCAATAGACCAGTCCCTCCTTTTGAAGTATTTCATTTCCAGCATGGGTAGGGTCGGGTTTGATACAACAGATGCAGAATATTTTTTATATCGTTTGTTCTGACCTCTATTTATCAAGGCTGAGGAAAGTACCAACATGAGAGAAACACAAATGCACTTTTCTTCCCCAATCAAAATTCAGCACAAAGCAGATATGTCCCCTTCTCTGTCCTCAAAGGAGAGATTTAGAGTGATGTTTAGTGGTACGACATAAAAGCCTGTCACCTGTCCTGTTGTAGCTAGTGCCTTCCACCCGCCTCTCTCCTCCTCTGTCCGTCCTGCTACAATGTGAGTGTCAGCAGGCATCAGTGGCCTGCAAGCCAGCCTGACACATCCCTTTCTGTGGCGCTGCCATCGAGACCAGTACGTGCTGACAAGACCCCCAGCGTGGCACAATGCCAGGGGAAGACAAATGCACAAATGCCCCTCTGAAAAGGATGTGATTGTATTAGTGTTAACAAAGTGCAGGGACTCTATTCTTACCAGGGTCCAGACAAACAGATTTAGGAGAGGCTGGATGGGGATGAAGGCAGCAGAAACAATAGTCCGTTTTGGACCTCCTAGTTTTTTGTGTTATTGTTGGATGCACTAGCTTTTACATTATAAAAGGAAGTGCATCAACTAATATTCTGAATTAGAAGTGAATACCACTCCTAAAAGGTCATGATCCCCTCAGAAATGACATGTGATTTGTTAGTTGTCTTGTGTGAGTCACTGTGGAAAAGAATATAGAACATAGGCTATACTAGAGCTGTTGTATCAGTGCAGGCTATGATGGTTTACCATTACAGCATGTATTATCAGGTCAGATGTTTTTCAGAAAATAGGGAAAGGTAAAATAGCTCAAATTATTTTGAGCAGTTAAAATATACTACAGTACTCAAAGCTGCCCTTTTAGATAGAACTATTACCCATGTTTTGGAGTCATGTCTAAACAATATGTGAGCGCATCGTGACTACGTGAACCTATTTCTGTCTGTGAATAGGGAAATTCATTCTCCCAGTGGCTCTTTTGTTTTCCATTGTATGGCACAGTGTGCTTGTTTTAGGTGGGGAGAAGAGTGCACTGTTATACTGGATAACTAGGTAGGGGAATACTGAGCTGTCCTTAGAGCACAATAGTGTAGCATGCACCACTACAGACTCACTGTTATTACAAAAGGTGAAGGGGGTATTATGTCAAATGTGTTATTCATAGTGTAAGATATTGGTGCAGTTGTCTGACCCCTTTCAATGAATGTCTGGATAATTTTTAGTTTCTTGTTCCAGGAGAGAAGAGAGCGTAGGACAGGATTTGGACGCCCAGCAGTCAGTTCCCTCTACCAAGAAGAAATGATCAGGTACGTCACACAGACAAACACACAGACAGCCATACAGACAGCCATACAGACAGCCAGACAGACAGACAGCCAGACACACAGACAGCCAGACACACAGACAGACACACAGACAGCCATACAGACACACAGACAGACAGATAGCCATACAGACAGACACACACACATACAGACATACAGACAGACACACAGACAGACATACAGACAGATAGCCATACAGACAGACACACAGACAGCCATACAGACAGACACACAGACAGCCATACAGACAGACACACAGACAGCCACACAGACAGACAGACACACAGACAGCCACACAGACAGACACACAGACAGACACACAGACAGACACACAGATAGCCATACAGACAGACAGACAGACAGACAGACAGACAGACAGACAGACAGACAGACAGACAGACAGACAGACAGACAGACAGACAGTATCAGAGACAAACTTCTGCTCTGAGTGTCAGAAGTTCCTCTGCTGACTGTAAACTGTTGTGGGGACATGAGACAGTCCTGATTTATGTCAATTATATTCACTCCCCTTACGGAAACCCTCAGAATCTTGTTCACCTCTAAACACCACCTTGTTTCTGGAAAAATTGTCGTTTTAGACATTTAAATGAGGGCTGAATCCAGCAAGTTTTCCCCTAAATGATCCTCATTAGTATGCATGTGTTGAAGAGAGGTGGCCTGAGAAGCGCTTGCCTTTAATGAGTTTTTTGTTAGTGTGGTGAAATGAGAGAGTGGTGAGTATAGCACGCTGCCGTGTGGGCTCCCCTGGCGACGCCCCTCCAGATGATAGCCAATGGGGATGTTCCATGGGGACAGGAAGTCATTAACCTTCCCCCTCAGTGAGGTTTTTCTCGGGTGTATCCCGCTCCAAACTGTTACACTCACTGGTTCGCTGAATATCCCATTTTCCCCTCTCAGTACAGGGAGACCCTCGCCATGTGAACTACTTTGCCTTCTCAGGCAGCTGCTTTTCACTGAGTTAATTGCATCCTCTTTACTCATTTTCTGCTCCGAGTCGGGTAGCTATGTGTGGAATGTATATTGACAAAAGTAGGATTGATTGGCGATATCCCGAAGATAAGGAAGTCTGCTGCTTGTGATGGAATAGATTTTTGTGAGCTACACTTGTAATCCTCACAGATTGTGGAAAGGCTCTGATCAACATCAGACTTGTTGTTAGCTGATTGGCATTCTAGACCACTTGGCTGGAGAGTCCCAGCGAGTGTGAGTTCTCTCATTGCCACCCAAAGTGCTTTGTTGTAGCCTGTGTGTTTTGTGTGTGTGTTGCCCATGGTGTGTGTGTGTGTGTGTGTGTGTGTGTGTGTGACCTCCCTATAAGAATGTGTGTGATTAATGGTAGAGCTGTTGAAGTAATCTGTAGTGGTCTGGCTGTGTTGGGAGATGAGTGTTCTCCTGCTGAAGGGCTGGCATGCATGCAGGTTGATTGATGAGGGGGAAATCTGTCAGTATGCCGGGCTGGGCTGTGGAGTAGGATTGTGTTGTATGAGGCTGGTGTGTGTCAGTGAGCTGGGCACCAGGACTGTTGTATGAAGCTGATGTGGGTTTTGCTCATGCAGGGTGGTGTGGTGGATGACTGTATGGTGTTTAGGGGTCGTGACACCAAATCCACGTTTACAGTAATTGATTAGCGACACAGTAGTTAGAACATCCCCATGATATCACAGTGGCGGTTGCACACAGGGCCGTACAGTTCCGCATGCTTCGGTTCGGCTCTCATAGTCCCATAAAAGGCCGTCGCTTGAAAAAATAGAAAAAGCGGCAATAGTAGTAGGCCATTCATACACACATCAGGGATGATAACTGGCCCTACCCCCTCCCCCCACCCCACTCTCTCCCCCAGCTGGTAGTCAGTTGTGGTTAACCAGGCACTGGGGATGACAGAGTAGCCTGTGACCTTCCCAGCATGCCGTGCGGTGGGTGGTGCTGATTATGTCGTTTATCAGGGCACCATTAATCGTGTGTGTGCTTTCGGCCGGAGGGGTGGCCAGCAGCCATGAGGCCAAACCCTCGCCGGCCAGCGCCGGCCTGACTGATAAGCTCTGCCATTGATTAGTTGCCGTGGGAGACTGATGGTGCCCACGTGGCAGGGACACTGGGTCAGCGCTGCGATCACTGGAGAAGGGGAGGGGCTGAATGTGTCGTCGCATGTAACCTTATTCACCTGGAATGAGCTGTTTTATAAATCAACGTGTGATACAAAACACGAAGCAGAAACACTGCTGCCCGGTGTCCTAATCATTTCTCAGTTCCCCTCCAGTTAGGTAGTTCCCCTCATAACCCATAGTGTTCATCCCTGCCAGCCTGTCCTCCACTGGGACTGGGACTGGGACTGGGACTGGACCTGGGACTGGGCCTGGGACTGAGTTGCTTTCTGTCAGACAATGGAAACTCAATGCAATTAATTAGGATCCCTGCATGGATAAGAGGGAAGACATAAATATCTAAATGAGATTTAGCCCCTTCCCTGTATGCCCCCACTCTACCCTTACCCCACCTGGCATGGCTTCATACCAGGAGGTGATTAGGTGGGATATAATATTGAGCTAGTGTGGCGTACCTACCGTACAGCAGCTCCCCCAGGGATAACCCACCAGGGATGAGCAGGAGGAAATGTTATGTTTACCCCACCCAACCTGTCATAGCGTGTTTGTGTGGGGAGGGGAGGGGGGTGTTTACCTCACCCACACCTGGCCCCTCAAACAGCCAAACACAGGGCTTTTTCCAGCCAAACAAAATGCACAGCTGACGACAGTGTGTTCCACTCCTCTCCTATGGGGCCAAGAAACAGAAAGTTGCCCATTCACCTGACAATACTCAATATATTGGCATATGTATTCATATCCAGATTTGTTAATGACAAGATTTCAATAAGATTATTCAATTACTTAATGCATTTGATTCAGATCTAGATTTTTGATTAGCTGTGTGTATGTATGGTGGTGGTGTTATTGATTATTTTGGCTGAGAAGTAGAATTCCCTGAAGAACAGGTGTCTCTTCCCAGTTCCTTCACTTCAATGCATTGGTACTTTGATGCTTTTTCTTACTCTCCCCTCACAGGGAAGAAGACAGGAACATATTTGACTACTGCAGAGAAAACAACATAGAACACATTACCACGGCTATCAGTTCCAAGAAAGTGGATGTCAACGCAAAAGATGAAGAGGTAAGTGACATCCTGTCCTCTTTTTAAACAAAACATGTTATTCATCCTAAAACCTGCTCATTTGCAGTATGGTACAATATTCCCCCGTAGCTCCATTGTCTTTGGCCTCAAATGGACTTTTAGTCCACGTGAACTCCTCACAGCAATATCTCAGATCTATGGGAGAAGCCCAGCTCTTTGACCCCAAATCTATTCATCTGCTCTTTATTAATTTATCACAGAGGGCAAATGCCTTAGTCCCTCTTTCATCACAGCAATTCTTCAAATGAGGAACCAGTTGGTGCATCAGCAGCCATGGCAGATGGTGTTCTTTGTGGGGCCACTCCAGCATTATTTACCAGTGGACTGCAGGTCCTCAATACAACCAGCAGAGGGCACTAGTGAAGTTCCATCCACCCCCCTGAGGTGATTCATCTCAGATAGGCAACCAGCTGAGAGAGGAGAACTGGGACGATAAACCAAATATTGTCGACACCGACCATACCGACAACTTATCGGAGGCATTTTGCTGATATTGTTCATTATGATAAGTAGCCTACACTAGAGAAATGTGAAGTTTTTTAAATTAAATAATTTTGCTAATATGTGTGATTGCTAACGGGGCAATTGATGGCTACAACCATCAAACTAGTTGTAGTAGTTTAAAGGGTATAGTTATTGCATCAATTCAGGCTATTTTTAGAGAGAGAGAGGTCTGATTGAATAGATTAACATATCCTACCGTCTTCTCTCTTTGTTTAGGTACAAGTTGGTGATAAATCTCGCTAGGTAGAAGTATAAACACAGCCTGGCTTTGTACATTTAACCTATGTTCAAGAGTCAACGGTAACAGCCATAGACTGTTCTTTTAAATACAGATTCATATTTTGCTATTTATATCATTCAAGTTTTGCTCTACCAAGAACCTTGTGTTCTCTACTTGTGCTAATTGGAATATGCCATAATTGAATGTCCCACTAGTATCCTCCAAAGTCATATCTAGAGACTGTATAAATGACTCTTGTTTCCACTGTTAACCGAAGTCTTCCAGTATTAGTGACTTAGTAGACTGTTCTGTTATATGTTTTCAGCCGTGGGGGATATTGGCACTTTAATTCAGGGTGATCTGAGCCCGGGAGATGGCCTCTGACCCCTGGGGTGTCTGGTCCTTTTGACCCCTGGTGTGGCTGGTCCTCTGACTCCCCTCCAGAGGCCAAAGGCATTAGCTGTAATGTACAGTGCAGGCGTGGGGCGAATGGGGAAATAATCCTAATGATGGGGAGAATAGATCAGGGTGCCCCGCCGTGTCCTTATGGCTCACTGAGGCCATCTCATTACTGTTGGGATGGTGGCATGGGGGCCATGCCGCAGGTATACATCATACACACCAGCCAAAAGCATGGGATCAATCACAAATGCTGTGAGCAAGGCCCACACAGAAGCAGGTCAAATGTTGCTTTATGGCTGTGTAGGTATTCACTACACAGGAACAGACTGGTATTGTACAGCACTAGCTACACACTGGGCTGAGACACTGTACCATATGTCTAGTACACTTCCCAGAGCTGAACACAGGACTGATTCTAGACACTGACTACAGTGACTAATATACAGTCTAGCCAGTCTTTACTAATAGAATCTCCCTCATGAATTTGTCTCCTTCACTCTCTGAATAATCATGAGATATGTTGTGTTTTTGCCTATTACTACTGTGTAGTTGTATAGTGTACAAGCGACTGTCCCAGTAGACTCTATGGGTGAAGCGTCCCCACATCCATACAGGTCTCCACATGCCACTGAGAGAGAGACCACACCGCCACCTCTAACCACCAATCCCATGTACCCCAACAATGGAGGGCTGGATTTCATGTTGTAATACCGCCCAAGGAACTCCTCTTTCCCCTTTCTCTCTTTCTCTCAGGGACCAAATCCCCCCATTCAATTAGAGCCAATTGAGCTGACATGTCCCCTCCCACTAAGACTGAGGAGCAGGCAGCGACTGAGGAGAGTGCCCTTTTAGGCCCATGTAGACATGTCTGTTGTGTGTTACCGTGGGTGCGAGTCAAAGCACCTGTCACGGCTCCTGGAAGTGGCTAATCCCCTACTACACAGGGAGCCTGGCTTAGCACTTTAGAACAGAGAGGTTCAGGCCATCCCTAACCTTCTATTATAAAACGTGCCAGCAGTGCTGATTCCTGGTGGATGATTTCCAGTAGGGTTTTCTTATTTTGTTGTTATCGCAGACAAATAAGAGTGCTATGTTCCTCCTTACGATAAATGGTTATTTCAAATATTTTTGGGGTCCATGAAAATGCTCTTTTATCCAACCAGACATCTTATTGGTGTACTTTTTGAGTGCACTGGGCAGTCCTTTTTCTGAGAACCAATCCAGTAGAGAGGTTAAAGTGAAAGTTCACTCTTTTCCAAAACATAGTTCTCTTGAGAGTATATACAGAAAGTTCCGGAGTGGAATTAATATATGAGGAGAAACACTAACAAATAACAATCAGAGGGGCACACCAAAAACAGAGAAAAAGCACAGCGGTATTTAGGCTCCCGCCTCTCTCATAAATATCAATTTCAACATACAGCCGTGGTGATCAATATAATTTAAGCAATAGAATAGGACTTAGAGAGTTTGCTTTATCTAATTGCCTAAACTGAAAAATGAGCTCCCTGTGGCGGTTGTATTAGAATGAGGGGTTTGGAGCTAAGGAGAGGAGGGGAGAGAGGGTGTGGGGGCTGATCAAGGGGATGCTCTCGTTTTGTCCACAGCATCCCATCAATCAACTCTAAGGACTCTGTCGGCCATCCGCAATTTGTCCCTGAGCCCCGGGACCAGCTCCCTCCACATCCCCAACCCCCCTACACACACTCATATATATATACAGTGGGGAGAACAAGTATTTGACACACTGCCGATTTTGCAGGTTTTCCTACTTACAAAGCATGTAGAGGTCTGTAATTTTTTTATCATAGGTACACTTCAACTGTGAGAGACAGAATCTAAAACAAAAATCCAGAAAATCACATAGTATGATTTTTAAGTAATTAATTTGCATTTTATTGCATGACATAAGTATTTGATCTCCTACCAACCAGTAAGCATTCCGGCTCTCACAGACCTGTTAGTTTTTTTTTAAGAATCCCACCTGTTCTCCACTCATTACCTGTATTAACTGCACCTGTTTGAACTCGTTACCTTTATAAAAGACACCTGTCCACACACTCATTCAAACAGACTCCAACCTCTCCACAATGGCCAAGACCAGGGAGCTGTGTAAGGACATCAGGGATAAAATTGTAGACCTGCACAAGGCTGGGATGGGCTACAGGACAATAGGCAAGCAGCTTGGTGAGAAGGCAACAACTGTTGGTGCAATTATTAGAAAATAGAAGAAGTTCAAGATGACGGTCAATCACCCTCGGTCTGGGGCTCCATGCAAGATCTCACCTCGTGGGGCATCAATGATCACGAGGAAGGTGAGGGATCAGCCCAGAACTACACGGCAGGACCTGGTCAATGACCTGAAGAAAGCTGGGACCACAGTCTCAAAGAAAACCATTAGTAACACACTACACCATCATGGATTAAAATCCTGCAGCGCACACAAGGTCCCCCTGCTCAAGCCAGCGCATATCCAGGCCCATCTGAAGTTTGCCAATGACCATCTGGCTGATCCAGAGGAGGAATGGGAGAAGGTCATGTGGTGTGATGAGACAAAAATAGAGCTTTTTGGTCTAAACTCCATTCGTTGTGTTTGGAGGAAGAAGAAGGATGAGTACAACCCCAAGAACACCATCCCAACCGTGAAGCATGGGGGTGGAAACAGCATTCTTTGGGGATGCTTTTCTGCAAAGGGGTCAGGACGACTGCACCGTATTGAGGGGAGGATGGATGGGGCCAGATATCGCAAGATCTTGGCCAACAACCTCCTTCCCTCAGTAAGAGCATTGAAGATGGGTCGTGGCTGGGTCTTCCCGCAATGCCATGACCCGAAACACACACCCAGGGCAACTAAGGAGTGGCTCCGTAAGAAGCATCTCAAGGTCCTGGAGTGGCCTAGCCAGTCTCCAGACATGAACCCAATAGAAAATCTTTGGAGGGAGCTGAAAGTCTGTATTGCCCAGCGACAGCCCCGAAACCTGAAGGATCTGGAGAAGGTCTGTATGGAGGAGTGGGCCAAAATGCCTGCTGCAGTGTGTGCAAACCTGGTCAAGAACTACAGGAAACGTATGATCTCTGTAATTGCAAACAAAGGTTTCTGTACCAAATATTAAGTTCTGCTTTTCTGATGTATCAAATACTTATGTCATGCAATAAAATGCAAATTAATTACTTAAAAATCATACAATGTGATTTTCTGGATTTTTGTTTTAGATTCCGTCTCACAGTTGATATGTACCTATGATAAAAATTACAGAACTCTACATGCTTTGTAAGTAGGAAAACCTGCTAAATCGGCAGTGTGTCAAATACTTGTTCTCTCCACTGTATATATGCTGGCATATATATACACACGCACACACAACACACACACACTCATACCCCTCCTGCTGGTGAGGAGGCAGAGCAGAGCTCATTCTGTCACCACCTCGTTTTCTAGTTGGGATCTGAAGGCTCTGAGTTATAAATTGTAGTGCATCATTATTATTTTTTTAAGTTGAGAAATCTATTGTGTAGTTAACTTTGTGGAGCCGTGCATAACAGAAGGGAATAGATGGTTCTATTAGAGGTGAGGAGGGATTGGGCCTCCATCCATCTCACTGAATGCTCCAGCAGGTCCCCACGCTGCATTTACATATCTCTGTGTGGTCAGACGCCCCACACACACTGTCACTATCCATGCCAGCTGTAGTCCATTCACTAGGCAACCTTACTAAGTACTGTACCTACCGGTAGTGCTTTAGTTCTTTCCCCTCTTGAGAAAATGTATCGTAGATCAAGAGTTAGGATTTACAATAGATAGTGTTAAGGTGTGTAAACAAGTACTGACATTTACTTTGAGGGTTTTACCTAAGACAACTTTTATGATATTTGATTCAGTATCTTGACTCCTCAACTCATTAGCTACTCCAATGATGGCTAACAATATCCGTTGCACTTTGAAGTACCTGCTCATGTATTGTATAATGTGTTAGTGCAGGAATAAAGAGGCACACCTCTTATATGTGTTTCAGGGCCGGAATTTGCTGCACTGGGCCTGTGACAGAGGACACAAAGACCTGGTGTCTGTGTTACTGCAAAACAGTGCTGGCATTAACAGTCAGGTGAGTCTCTCACACACATACACAGACATCTGGGGATAGGGATCAAGGGGCACTTGATGCAGAAGTTCATGGGGTTAGATATTTTAGGAGATTTAAAGATTTCTGTGAGATTCACAATTGTGTTAAGAGGGGCATGACACCGACACAGTGCACTCTGTCAACACCCCACCACACACCTTCAGATTACACAGTACACCCAGTCAACAGTTGAGCACACACCTCCCAAAGACACACCTCCAGTTTATTTTACTACACACCAGGAAGTCAAACCTCTGTATCCATGGAGGCCTAGTTTCTGTGGCTGGCCCAGGGGACTAAAGGCCCGGTGACACACTCCCTAGAACCCTCTGAGCAGGTCTACTGTAATTCACTTTGTGATATCGACAAATCCCATGGGGTTTATCCAACACAGTAAGCAGGTAGACGTTGTTTAGTGACCTGGCTGTGGAGAGAGAAACCCTGAACGCCATTCAGGTTTAGAGGCAGGCAGCTTTGTCTTAAGCCGGCTGAACGATGCATTAATACTGTGATGCATACAGTTGTGGGACCAGGGGCTTTACTGCCCCACGGTAAGACAAATCAATTGGAAGTAATCAGGCAAATTGTTTGCATTATACAACCCATATAATCAGAACATTTGCAAATGACTTTCTCTTTTTGGCCTTGAACCTTTTTTTGTGTGGATGAAAACCAGAGCGCCGGCTTATAGAGAATTATCTTGGTCTTCCTGGCAGTGGCTATGGTCATGGTTTACAATAAAACATTACTACTTAAATGGAGGCATGTTAAAGGCTGCATTGTAATTACAGAGAAGTGGAGTCTCTCTAAAGCCCATTGTAACATGTACTGTATTTAGCCTTCATTTATGAATAATAACAGTAGTTACAATAGCAGTACACTGATATAAAAAAAAAGTGGTTAAATATGGTCAAATCTAATACCTGTACATCTCTGGCCTCTCGGATGAATTTCAGACACATGCTCTGGGAGTATGTGTGCAATATGCATAGCTATACACATGCATACTATTTCCTAGTGTAGGTACCAGTAAGTGTAATTGAATTGCAGACAGTCCTTATTAAGACCCATTGTGAGGGTTCACTCTGCAGTCCCTCTCAGGCCATTAGGACCCCTACGGTCATGTCTAGATGGGATACAGCTTTTGTCAAATTGATATCAAAAGTTCATTTTATTTTTTGCATTTTAGCTAACCTTAAACCTTTTCCTATCCTTAACCTAATTCTCCTAACATGCTGCCCAAGTTCTCCTAAACCTGCCACGAAAGTCAATTTTGACAAAAGCTGTGTCCTTTCTAGACAAAACCCATCTTACTTCTGTGCTCAGAAGTACCCAGTCAGCTGCCTGAGGGTAGATAATAAGGCAACTGTATTTTTGCACCATAATTATTGAGATCAGGTTTACGAGATGACGTGGGGGTGGCCGAAAGGAAATACGACTAAATCATACAACAGTCTGCCAAATTATTATACAATGTAAACCCCACATAACTTAGAGTTGATGGGATATAAAGCCTGCTACTTCTTATTACATTCTATTAGATTGCTGTTTTCAGTCACTTTCTGGCCATGCTGAACTAGACTAGATGCCTTGGATGCTACATGCCTTTTCGCTGTTGAACTGGCAAACATACATGTGGTAATAGTATCGTAGTAGGTATGTACAGTAGTAGGTTTGACATATACAGTGGGGTCTAAAATTATTGACGCCCTTGATAAAGATGAGCAACAATGACTGTATCAAATAGATAGTACAAATACGGAGCTTTATTGTATGCTCCATATAATTATATTTTATTCTAACACAATTGCTCAGAGAAATTGATTTGGTTTAACAAGTAAGATCATACCCCCCAAGACATGCTAACCTCCGCTGTTATTGGTAATGGTGAGAGGTTAGCATGTCGTGGGGGTATGATCTTTGACATTCTTACTTTCTCACTCATCATTATTCATGATTCAATCAGGATTATCTGTAATCATGGTAGCATCCACATCAATGTACTCGTGTTTAGAAACATATTTTATTCTTATTTATAATGAGTCACTCAAATTACACTACATTTATTTACCATTAATTACCATTGGGCAGAAAATAATCTGAATCTGAATCTGATGTAGTCATTGCGTGCACCTGGAATTGAATCCCTAAGCGACCACTTATGTGTGTGTGTTGATATAAAGTCAAGGGGTCTGAGTACTGTCCGAGGGGAGGGGGGTGGGGTGTGTGTGTCCCTTTTTCAGGACCCTGTTTTTCAAAGATAATTTGTAAAATCCAAATAACTTCACAGATCTTTATTGTGAAGGGTCTTAACACTGTTTCCAATGCTTGTTCAATGAACCATTAACAATTAATGAACATGCACTTGTGGAACGGTCGTTAAGACAGTATCACTATCAGACGGTAGGCAATTAAGGTCACAGTTGTGAAATCTTAGGACACTAAAGAGGCCTTTCTACTGACTCTGAAAAACACCAAAAGAAAGATGCCCAGGGTCCCTGCTCATCTGCATGAACGTGCCTTAGGAATGAGGACTGCAGATGTGGCCAGGGCAATAAATTGCAATGTCCGTACTGTGAGACGCCGAAGACAGCGCTACAGGATGGACAGCTGATTGTCCTCTCAGTGGCAGACCACGTGTAACAATACCTGCACAGGATCGGTACATCTGAACATCACACCTGCGGGACAGGTACAGGATGGCAACAACAACTGCCCGAGTTACACCAGGAATACACAATCCCTCCATCAGTGCTCAGACTGTCCGCAATAGACTAAGAGAGGCTGGACTGAGGGCTTGTTGTAAGGCAGGTCCTCACCAGACATCACCGGCAATAACGTCGCCTATGGGCACAAGCCCACCCTCGCTGGACCAGACAGGACTGGTCTTCACTGACGAGTCACGGTTTTGTCTCACCAGGGGTGATGGTCAGATTCGCGTTTATTGTTGAAGGAATGAGCGTTATACCGAGGATGGTACTCTGTAGTGGGATCGATTTGGAGGTGGAGGGTCCATCATGGTCTGGGGCGGTGTGTCACATCTTCATCGGACTGAGCTTGTTGTCATTGCCTGCAATCTCAATGCTGTGTGTTACAGGGAAGACATCCTCCTCCCTCGTGGTACCCTTCCTGCAGGCTCATCCTGACATGACCCTCCAGCATGACAATGCCACCAGCCATACTGCTCGTTCTGTGTGTGATTTCCTTCAAGACAGGAATGTTAGTGTTCTGCCATGGCCAGTGAACAGCCCGGATCTCAATCCCATCGACCACGTCTGGGAACTGTTGGATCGGAGGTTGAGGGCTAGGGCCATTCCCCACAGAAATGTCTGGGATCTTGCAGGTGCCTTGGAGGAAGAGTGGGGTAACATCTCACAGCAAGAACTGGCAAATCTGGTGCAGTCCATGAGGAGGACATGCACTGCAGTACTTAATGCAGCTGGTGGGCACACCAGGTACTGACTGATTTTGACCCCCAACTTTGTTGAGGGATAGATTATTCCATTTCTGTTCATCACATGTCTGTGGAACTTGTTCAGTTTATGTCTGTTGTTGAATCTTGTTATGTTCATACAAATATTTCACATATTAAATTTGCTGAAAATAAGCACGGTTGACAGTGAGAGGACGTTTCTTTTTTTGCTGAGTTAGCATTGCCTTTAAATTGTTTAACTTGGGTCAAACATTTTGGGTAGCCTTCCACAAGCTTCCCACAATAAGTTGGGTGAATTTTGTCCCATTCCTCCTGACAGAGCTGGTGTAACTGAGTCAAGTTTGTAGGCCTCCTTGCTCGCACACGCTTTATCAGTTCTGCCTACAAATGTTCTATAGGATTGAGGTCAGGGCTTTGTGATGGCCACTCCAATACCTTGACTTGGTTGTCCTTAAGACATTTTGCCACAACTTTGGAAGTATGCTTGGGGTCATTGTCCATTTGGAAGACCAAATTGCGACCAAGCTTTAACTTAGCTGAGAGTGTGCAAAGCTGTCATCAAGGCAAAGGGAGGCTACTTTGAGGAATCTCAAATATAAAATATATTTTGATTTGTTTTAACACTTTTTTGGTCTCTACATGAGCACCCCCTTTGCTATGAAGCCCCTAAATAAGATCTGGTGCAACCAATTACCTTCAGAAGTCAAATAATTAGTTAAATAAAGTCCACCTGTGTGCAATCTAAGTGTCACATGATCTGTCACATGATCTCAGTATATATACACCTGTTCTGAAAGGTGAATATATGGTGAATACATATGCACTCACCACTTTTCCGTTTTATTTATTTTTGACATTTTTGATAAGACCAAGTCCATATTATGGCAAGAGCAGCTCAAATAAGCAAAGAGAAACGACAGTCCATCATTACTTTAAGACATGAAGGTCAGTCAATACGGAACATTTCAAGAACTTTGAATGTTCCTTGAAGTGCAGTCGCAAAAACCATCAAGCATTATGATGAAACTGGCTCTCATGAGGACCACCACAGGAAAGGAAGATCCAGAGTTACCTCTGCTGCAGAGGATAAGTTCATTAGAGTTACCAGCCTCAGAAATTGCAGCCCAAATAAATGCTTCACAGAGTTCAAGTTACAGACACATCTCAACATCAACAGTTCAGAGGAGACTGCGTGTGATATCAGGCCTTCATGGTTGAATTGCTGCAAAGAAACCACTACTAAGGACACCAATATGAAGAGACTTGCTTGGGCCAAGAAACACAAGCAATGGATATTAGACCGTGGAAATCTGTCCTTTGGCCTGATGTGTCCAAATTTGAGATTTTTGCTTCCAACTGGCGTGTCTTTGTGAAACTTAGGGTAGGTGAACGTGGAGGAGGTGTAATGGTGTGGGGGTGCTTTGCTGGTGACACTGTCTGTGATTTATTTACAATTCAAGGCACACTTAACCAGCATGGCTACCACAGAATTCTGCAGCGATACGCCATCCCATCTGGTTTGCACTTAGAGGGACTATCATTTGTTTTTCAACAGGACAATGAACCAACACACCTACAGGCTGTGTAAGGGCCTCCACAATCACCCGACCTCAACCCAATTGAGATGGTTTGGGATTAGTTTGATGGCAGAGTGAAGGAAAAGCAGCCAACAAGTGTCCAGCATATGTGGAAACTCCTTCAAGACTTTTGGAAAAGCATTCCAGGTGAAGCTGATTGAGAGAATGCCAAGAGTGTGCAAAGCTGTCATCAAGGCAAAGGGAGGCTACTTTGAGGAATCTCAAATATAAAATATATTTTGATTTGTTTAACACTTTTTTGGTCTCTACATGAATCCATGTGTTATTTTATATTTTTGATGTCTTCACTCTTCTATAATGTAGAAAATAGTTTTTTTTTAAACTTGAATGAGTAGGTGTGTAGTGGTTGTGTGTGTGTGTATATATATATATATATATATATATATATATATATATGTGCAGTGAATTATAATATGTATAATGACATATATCATTGGCAGACTCAAAGATTTTAAATTGTAAATGGTCCTGTGAATGTGAAAGGTCTCCACTGTTTTACGTTCTC
The DNA here is from genome assembly GCF_018296145.1 of Oncorhynchus tshawytscha. Lineage (NCBI taxonomy): Eukaryota > Metazoa > Chordata > Actinopteri > Salmoniformes > Salmonidae > Oncorhynchus > Oncorhynchus tshawytscha. Next base: position 60,379,155 of record NC_056433.1, on the reverse strand, counting down.
ACATTCCTTTTGTCTGGGTATGATAGGCAGTAAAGGATCTTTGGTGTTGGGTTTTTGGGGTTTTGGATATCCCAGTAATCTGAACTGACCTCTGCCAACTGCCGTTAAATAAAGATAAAAGTGATTTATGTTTCATTTGTTGATTAAATAACAAACCAAAAAAAATGCGTTCAGTGAAAATCGTTGAAAATTAATCAACTGATTGTTTCAGTGGATGTCCAAACCTGGTAACCTGCATTATGGGCTGTTTGATTCTAATCTGGGATCAGAAGGGACTACAATAGGTAGCTCTGTCCATGAATACCCAGATCAACTGTATACCACCTGTCACCAGCAGAATGCCTCACACTGGCCCTTAACCACCACTGCTTCTCTACTGCACATTAACAAATGAACCCCAGAAACTGGGCCGGGTGGCAGAAGTAGGGTACCGTGTTTGTGATGTCAGAAGCATAACTCAGTTATTTTATGTGGGCTGACATTTAGTGTACTGCATTGTAATAAAGGCACATCAAAATATCCTCAAAATTCCATTATTTGTGAGGAGAGATAAACATGATCATTCAGTTTACAGGAATTTAAAAGTTGAAAAAAGTCCTTAAGAGTCTTGATGCATCCGGGCGTCAATCTAAGTAACATAATAAAAAAATCCCCATCAAAATCCGTCAGTTTAAACTAAAGATATCTCAATCTGCCTATGTCGGCCTTCCTTACAGTATCTGCGGTGGAAGGTCGCAGAGCTATAGAGGTGTTTGTCAGACCATGAAAACGACTGTAGCGTCTGAACGGACGCTTACAAACGAATACCACTCTATGGAAATGGGAGACTCGCGAACACACAATGTTATCCTTTTTGTTATTTCATAGTCTTCACTCTTATTCTAAAAATAAGAACAACCCTTGAATGACTAGGTGTGTCCAACCTTTTGACTGGTACTGTATATGTTTTTTATTTTTGTGATGGAAAAACGCTTTCAGTTTGATCTTAAAGGACTTAAACCAGATATAAAGTATGTAGAAAAGATAATGGACCTACAGTGCATTCGGAAAGTTTCCGGACCCCTTGACTTTTTCCACATTTTGTTACATAATGATGAAGTAAAAACTGTTTTTTAGACATGCTTGCAAATGTATTACATTTTTTTGTTGTTGAAATATCTCATTTACATAACTATTCAGGCCCTTTGCTTTGAGAGTTTGAAATTGAGAACAGGTGCATCTTGTTTCCATTGATCATCCTTGAGATGTTTCTACAACTTGGAGTCCACCTGTGGTAAATTCAATTGATTGGACGTGATTTGGAAAGGCACACACCTGTCTATATGAGGCCCCACAGCTGACTGTGCATGTCAGAGCAAAAACCAAGCCATGAGGTCGAAGGAATTGTCTGCAGAGATCAGAGACAGGATTCTGTCGAAGTGCAGATCTGGGAAAGGGTACCAAAACATTTCTGCAGCATTGAAGGTCCCCAAGAACACAGTGGCCTCCATCATTCTTAAATGGAAGAAATTTTGAACCACTCAGACTCAGGGAGGTGACCAAGAACCCGATGGTTACTATGACAGATCTCCAGAGTTCCTCTGTGGAGATGGGAGAGCCTTCCAGAAGGACAACCATCTCTGCAATACTCCACCAATCAGGCCTTTATGATTGAATGGCCAGACGGAAGCCACTCTTCAGTAAAAGGTACATGACAAACCGCTTGGAGTTTGCCAAAGGGCACCTAAAGGACTTTCAGACCATGAGAAACAGAATCAAGGGAAAGATGAACGGAGCAAATTACAGAGACATCCTTGTTGAAAACCTGTTCCAGAGTGCTCAGGACCTCAGACTGGGGTGAAGGTTCACCTTCCAACAGGACAACGACCCTAAACACATGGCCAAGACAACGCAGGAGTGGCTTCGGGACAAGTCTCAATGTCCTTGAGTAGCCCAACCAGAGCCCGGACTTGAACCTAATCGAACATCTCTAGAGAGACCTGAAAATAGCTTTGCAGCGACGCTCCCAATCCAACCTGACAGAGCTTGAGAGGATATGCAGAGAGGAATTTGAGAAACTCCCCAAATACAGGTGTGTCAAGCTTGTAGCGTCATACCCAAGAAGTCTGTAGTCACTGCCAAAGGTGCTTCAACAAAGTACTGAGTAAAGGGTCTGAATACTTATGATATGAATATGAATACTGTGATATTCCTGTTTTGTTTTATGTATAAAAACCTATTTTTGCTTTGTCATTATGGAGTATTGTTTGTAGATTGATGAGGGGGGGGAAGTTATTTAATCCATTTAAGAATAAGGCTGTAACAAAATGTGGAAAAGGCAAGGGGTCTGAATACTTTCCGAATGCACTGTGTGTATATATACATTTGATTTATTCCCCCCCCCCCCTTTTACTCCCCAATATTGACTTTGTCTCATCTCTGTAACTCCCCAACGGGCTCGGGAGTGGAAGGTAGAGTCATGCGTCTTCTGAAACATGACCCGCCAAACCACGCTTCTTAACACCCACCCATTTAACCTGGATGCCTGCTGCACCAATGTGTCAGAGAACACCATTCACCTGACGACCGGGATCAGCCTGCAGGCGCCCGGCCCGCCACAATGAGTCGCTAGAGCGTGATGAGCCAAGGAAAGCCCCCCCGGCCAAACACTCCCCTAACCCGGACGACGCTGGGCCAATTGTGCGTTCCCTATGGGACTCCCGATCGGTTGTGATACAGCCTGGGATCAAACCCAGATCTGTAGTGACACCTCTAGCACTGCAATGCAGTGCCTTAGACCACTGCAACACTTGGGAGGCCCTTGCATCTTTATTTTTATCTTTGAGAACTAACAATCACCAAAATAAAATCTAGACAGTCGGTGATGATTGAAAATTCCCAAAACAATGATTTTAACAGTATTCATTTTGTTATTTTGTTGGACCAAAAGAACACAGCATTAGCCATGGCAAATGCATATAATTCCAGGAAACGTAAAGTGTTCTATCATCTCCATGGCATAATATATATAACCACAGGAAATGTGCTTTAAATCTGCAAAGTTTTCTCTGAGCTGCATGGCAAAATGTGTAGAATTGCAGGAAATTAGCTTTTAAATGCAATCATGTCTCTACACTGCCAAGATGGGGGCCTCTAAAATGTTCCTAAATAATTGTACATGCTGACGGGCCGACCATGCTCATTGCCACGCCCCTGCAAAACCCCCCTGCCACGCCCACCACCTAAGCCACTTTTTGATCCAGGAAAAACTCTGATTGCTATGTGCACAGCCACTCTCACTAAAGTAAATAAGGCCTTAAGAGTCCTTTTCATTGGTCAAGGCTCAGACATCCTGGCCTCCCCTTTGGGATTTTGTGTCAAACAAACAAGCAGCAATCTGGCTGTGGGCTGGCCGGCTGGGGAATGGGCTGTAGTGGGATATGCAGGTAGCAACAAAAACACAATTTAAGACTTAAGCTAGGCTGATTACAGATCGGAAACATGTAAACAATGTGGGAGGTTTGGAATTGGGCAGATTTAATCTCATAAAAAGGGTGTGAGGGTAAGGTGCATGTAAGGCAACAGGAAACAATCACAAATAGAAACAGTTTGAAGAAAGAGGCAAAAAAGTAGAGGGAGGAAGAGAGGCGGAGGGGCAAGGCAGGAGGAAGACTACAGTGAGGTGAAGTGAAAGAATCTGCAATTTATATTGGCAGGTTGTAAATTCAGTTTGTGTGTGGGGCTGGATTAAATCATCTCCATCCTGAATCTAGTCCTGTCCTCTGCATGTGGTTTGTGACAGTGGCTGTCCATGTGTGTGCATGGCTGGCTGAGCTGGGGACTGTGTGTGTGGCTCTTTACTTTGTATTAAAACAACATGATCCATGAGACGCAGAGGGTGATTCCCAGCACCACTAATTCTAATTAATCCACTCCAGGCCTTGGCCACGCCGGTCTAAAGCGCTCGCAGTCTATCAGATAGAAATTCATAACTTAATTGAGGTCAAAGCCGAGAGCCGAGAGAACAAAAGTCTCTGGCTGGGACCAGGTAGATCAATAGTAATAAATATCTGGCTGGGCTACAACTAGTTCATGGCCACGCATTATGTGGGACAGACAGCGGCATCACAGGGCAGAGGGACAAGAGGGGACGGAGGAAAGGCGGGGGGACTCTTGGTGTCCTATCTCCTAGAGGGTTTCTGTACTTCACTGTTGGCTCCAACTGCAGATTGACTAGGGAAGTAGTTTAGGTAGTTCTTACTCTGACGTATAGACATTCACATCAGACTACTCTTCTACCACACTTGGTATTGAGTGCTGATTGGCAGGTCAGCGTGCACGTCAGCAACAAGGGCTGTGTGTGTGTTTGATTTGTGATGCCGTAAGTGTTCTTTTTCTGTACGACCTCTTAGACTATAAACACATTGATTTGATATTGATGTGAGGAGAAATGAAATCTTTGCTAAGTGCTTAAGTGCCCCCTGGCCTGAATACATATTTAGTGTCAATGTAGTGGATTGTTTATATGGCTAGATAGGGACCTTGGCAGTTTGTTGGGTTGTGTGAAGACAAGCAAAACATTCTCAGACAATATCTGGACCGTGATGCATGTTTTGCTATAGCTGTTGTGTGTCAGAATCACACTTGAGAAATAGCTTTGTCTATATGGCTTTATTGTGTGTATTATTTTTTCGTGACTTTACTTTCATTAATCGGATGACTGTTATTTATCTAATCAACTAACTATGTTTAATTGTTACCTGATTTTAAATGAATCATGTAACAATTAACTCATTAATATTTGGGGCACCACGAGAGCGGTTGTTTAAACAGTTACTATCTCCTGAATTAAAATCTAAAAATCTTTACCTATCACATTCATAGAACAGTCCATGTATTAATCATAACCTCGTATCATATCATCATTCTGAACACTCGTAACCTCCTGCATCTGCAAAACCCCAGCCTTACTTATGATCCAGTACTACACAAATTGGTAAAATTATTTCTTTACTAGCCAAGTAAATGATAACACAGGATAAACATGCACACTTAATACATTAGAAACAGGTCCCTAGCGGACTGACACAATATGGCGGCTTGTTACAAAGGAGATGAAGAGAGACAGAGACAATTAACGTTGGTACATTTTATAAATTACTCTCACAGTAATCATATACTTTGCACACAAGCCGCCTCCCATTTGGAGTAAGAAATCATGAATGTATTTACGTGTAAATGCCTTGGTTCGCCGTGGATCTCTGTCGGAATTCTTGGAAACGGTGTTGGGCCATTCCGCGGCACACTTGTAAGACTACAATTGTCCAAAAGGGGTCCCCACCCATCTCTTCTACTGTTGCTCTCCTCTGCCGGCATCTGGCAACCCGTCGTGTAGTCCTGAACAGAACTACAGAGCTCACTCTGCTTCCACTCGCTCTGAAAGATGATTTTTTTGAAGATAGGCTAGCCAACTGTGTCGATGGTTCTCAGTGGTGTGATAAGAGTAGTGCACTCCTGTGATTTGAGAAGAGTAGTAGAATGGTCCGACTTAAATTCGCTTTTGTAGATACTTTACTTAGGACAGCTAATCAGCCGTACCAGTGATTGTCCGGGAGGTGACGTTATTGTCTCTACCTTGTGTTGAGATTTCAGAGTTCAAACCACTTTGGACGTGAGCTGCAGCTCAACTCCTCTCTGGTCTGATATGGTAATTCTTAACCCATCATTTTATACAGTTCTTCAAAAGGGGCAGTTTGTGAGGCTGACACACTCTCTGACCTCACTCAAGGGGGCGGTGACTACTTACTTGTACAAAGTTATAAAAACAATTTCCTCTTATAGTTTCTAAGATCACATCCCTCTCTTAACAAAAACACTTTCATCGTTTGTATTATTATTTCATACACAAAGTAAAGGATGGAAACTTCGTACATATAGTAGATATACTTTCCAAGTTACAGTATTTCCTTTATAACATTTTTAATGACGTCACAAAATAACACCCAAACTGACATTAGTGGTCTTTGGGTCACCTCTGACCATTCCCCACATTCTATGTTAGAAATATTGTTCCAGTATTAACTTTAGAATGTGGTAGATTTTTGGCGGGAAAATGTCTGTATAGACAAAGGCACATTCCTTGGTGAGTATTGGAGAGGGATGTTCTCTCCTTGATTTACAACAGGGTGTGAGTGGTCAACCCCCCACCAGTTCCCTCCTACCCCCTCTGTGGGTTGAAGTCATCCATTGCCAAGCTGACCTGACCTATTTGGATCCTCACAGAACAGCCGTGACACTTTGATTGTAGGTTCCTGATCACAGTGGTCTCTTTACAGTAAGATAGTAAATCAAGCTCATTGCAAGGCTCTAAGAATAGGGATCATTTATTGTACAGAAGCCTTCTGGCTGTAGATTTAAGTACTGTATGATGACAATAATGACATTCTCGCAGTGTCTTACTGTGAACAACTCTTCTCTCCCAGTAAGTCAACTGTGTTTTACTCTTTGTCTTATTGAAAGGTGCTGCACCGTCCTAGTTAGTGGCAATGCAGTGTAATTTTTATACTTTAATGTAATGTGAATAGAAATGCATCACAGCTTTGTACCCGGCCTCAGCTGTGTGAAGCTAGACTGTAGAGCAGGGATCATCAACTAGGTTCAGCCGCGTATGGTCAGCGGGCCGGAACCTAATTACAAATCATTTGTAGACTGCAAATTGATCCCAAGAAACTCAAACAGGTTTAATATTTGACTAAAACATGTATCATTTCAAAACTTGCTTACGTTTGTGTGCAATCACATGCCTCTCTTACAGTGGGGCAAAAAAGTATTTAGTCAGCCACCAATTGTGAAAGTTCTCCCACTTAAAAAGATGAGAGAGGCCTGTACTTTTCATCATAGGTACACTTCAACTATGACAGACAAAATGAGAAAAGAAATTCCAGAAAATCACATTGTAGGATTTTTTATGAATTTATTTGCAAATTATGGTGGAAAATAAGTATTTGGTCACCTACAAACAAGCAAGATTTCTGGCTCTCACAGACCTGTAACTTCTTCTTTAAGAAGCTCCTCTGTCCTCCATTTGTTACCTGTATTAATGGCACCTGCTTGAACTTGTTATCAGTATAAAATACACCTGTCCACAACCTCAAACAGTCACACTCCAAACTCCACTATGGCCAAGACCAAAGAGCTGTCAAAGGACACCAGAAACAAAATTGTAGACCTGCACCAGGCTGGGAAGACTGAATCTGCAATAGGTAAGCAGCTTGGTTTGAAGAAATCAACTGTGGGAGCAATTATTAGGAAATGGAAGACATACAAGACCACTGATAATCTCCCTCGATCTGGAGCTCCACGCAAGATCTCAAAATGATCACAAGAACGGTGAGCAAAAATCCCAGAACCACACGGGGGGACCTAGTGAATGACCCGCAGAGAGCTGGGACCAAAGTAACAAATCCTACCATCAGTAACACACTACGCCGCCAGCGACTCAAATCCTGCAGTGCCAGACGTGTCCCCCTGCTTAAGCAGGGTCTGAAGTTTGCTAGAGAGCATTTGGATGATCCAGAAGAAGATTGGGAGAATGTCATGTGGTCAGATGAAACCAAAATAGAACTTTTTGGTAAAAACTCAACTCGTCGTGTTTGGAGGACAAAGAATGCTGAGGCGCATTCAAAGAACACCATACCTACTGTGAAGCATGTGGGTGGAAACATCATGCTTTGGGGCTGTTTTTCTGTAAAGGGACCAGGACGACTGATCTGTGTAAAGGAAAGAATGAATGGGGCCATATGTCATGAGATTTTGAGTGAAAACCTCCTTCCATCAGCAAGGGCATTGAAGATGAAACATGGCTGGGTCTTTCAGCATGGCAATGATCCCATCACACCGCCCGGGCAATGAAGGAGTGGCTTTGTAAGAAGCATTTCAAGGTCCTGGAGTGGCCTAGCCAGTCTCCAGATCTCAACCCCATAGAAAATCTTTGGAGGGAGTTGAAAGTCCGTGTTGCCCAGCAACAGCCCCAAAACATCACTGCTCTAAAGGAGATCTGCATGGAGGAAAGGAATACCAGCAACAGTGTGTGAAAACCTTGTGAAGACTTACAGAAAATGTTTGACCTCTGTCATTGCCAACAAAGGGTATATAACAAAGTATTGAGAAACTTTTGTTATTGACCAAATACTTATTTTCCACCATAATTTGCAAAAAATCCATTAAAAATCTTACAATGTGATTTTCTGGATTTTTTTTCTCATTTTGTCTGTCATAGTTGAAGTGTACCTATGATGAAAATTACAGGCCCCTCTGATCTTTTTAAGTGGGAGAACTTGCACAATTGGTGGCTGACTAAATGCTTTTTTGCCCCACTGTATGTGTGAGAATACTTGGGAACAGATTTCCAAAATTGGAGCTGATTTCCTTTTATTTTTATGTCCGTCAATGCTCAGAAAACATGGGGGGGCCAAATAAAACCACCCGTGGGTAAATTCAGGCCCACGGGGCGCCAGTCGGGGAACCCTGCTGTAGACCACGGACATTAGGTCAGGTATTGAAGCCATGTTCCTGGTCTATCCAAAGCCAGGGTCTGTTTTATCAGAGCAATACAGCCCAGTGAACATTCTCATCTCTGTCCTCCACCTCAGTGTCAACTGCCTTGGTTATTAAACTAGTAAACACACACGGGCAACAGCGGCTGATTGAAATTCTATGGCTGGAGCATTATTACAGGTTTGTATCCCTCCCCCTTCCCAGGACGGCCTCGCATAACAAATGGCACAGTCATCAGAGTCATAACAAATATCTAACAGAGTTTGTCATAAAGGTGTGTGTGGGGGAGGATAAGAGAGGGGAAAGGGGGAAGGGGAGGGTCGTTGCCTGCTGCATGAGAATGGCAGTGTTCTCGCATATGCAGGAATAAGTCTCATCTGCATGGCACAGCTACTGTGTGCAGGTCATACACCCATGTACAGATGTTTAAGAAAGCCAGCCCAGTTTCCGATCTTTTCATAGGGCCATTGACAAACAAATGAATTGTCCCAGTGTTTAATATGGTTTCTTTACCTTGGCTAAAGGTAATTGCCCTGTTTTGTGGAAGCACATTTTTTTGTGTGTGCTTTTTAAAAATGAAAGCGGAGAGGTCTTCAGAAAGTCAGTTTGACAGCTCTTTACATATGGTGCCAACAGAGGTGAATCATAGGAGTTGTACTAAGCAACCGTTTACTTTTGTGTAGGGTATTACAATATTATGTCTTATATGCATTAGCAACCGTTGTAAAGAACCACTCTGCTCAGCCACACACAGACGTATAGAGTGAACTTACACCACTCATACAGAATATTTGACATTTATACCTGCTAGCAGGGGTTATATGGCATATGTTTAAATGAAAGTAAAACGGCCACACAACCATTTTAAAAGTCCCAATAGGATGATGCACAGATATGGATTTATTGTATGAAGCACTGTGTAAAGAAATAGCTACTTGACTCCTATTCCTGCTGCAGGTAAAAAATGAAGTCCCTCTTTGTTGCGTTGTAGCTACCCATCTTATTGGCTTCTCACAATTTGTAAACTCAACAATTTTATTAAATATTTTTTAACCATCCACATAAATTGCTCTGAGCATTATTAAAGCTGTCCTCAGCTGCATACTGATGGAGAGAGAGAAAGCAAAGTGACTGTTTTCCTTTTCGAGTCCAGTTTGTACACACTGCTGCTTTATAGGTCTCTCCCAAATGACTGCTTGCCTGGCCATAGATTTTCATATTACACTCTTTTATGTATTTATTTGATATATTTATTTTTAAACATCACTGATGATCCACTCGACTAGGAGCTCACCAATGTTAATTCTCTGCCACTCTCCCCCATGCTAGAATGCTTAATGGATTCTAAGGTGTCCCTCGGGGAGCAAGCAAGAGCCGTGGGAGAGGAGGGGACAGAAGGAGGGAGGGGGGGACAGAGAGAAATGAACCCCAGTCGATGGTTTTAATCAACCTCAATTTGAATATCAAAACACACATAGATACCCAATAAATAGTTCCTAGCAGACATTGTTGGAAGGATCCATTCCCAAACTTTCAGTTGATTAGGGAGCTGAGAAGAGCATCAGACCTCAAGGCCACAGATACAAACGTCTCAGTTTAACTACGTGGAGTGGTCTTGGCCATTTGCGAGGGGCGGCAGGCACCTCAAGGACACTTTGGGGAAGCGCTAATTTGCACCAGCATAGTAGCGTGCACACGCTGAATGGCAAGGTTAACACTCACTGCACAGGGAGGTGGCCCAGATTCAATTAGGGGTGCCCCTGTCTCCTGATCCTTTTAACACTGGATTCCCAGCTCCCTCAGACACACACACAGAGGTAGATCCACACACACATACAGTGCCTTCAGAAATTATTCATACCTCCTTGACTTATTCAACATTTTATTGTTACAACTTGATTTCAAAATGTATTAAATAGATATTTCTTCTCACCCATCTACACACAATACCCCAAAAGGAAAACATGTCTTTAGAAATTTGAGTACATTTATTGAAAATGAAATGCAGAAATATCTCATTTACATAAGTATTCACACCCCTGAGTCAATACATGTCAGAATCACCTTTTGCAGTGATTACAGCTGTGAGTCTATCTGGGTAAGTCTCGAAGACCACCTGGATTCGATCCCAGGCTGTGTCACAGGTTAAGCAAGCAGTGTATCAAGAAGCAGTACGGCTTGGCACGGTCGTGTTTCGGAGGACGCATGACTCTCGACCTTTGCCTCTCCCGAGTCCGTAGGGGAGTTGCAGCGATGGGACAAGACTGTAGCTATCAATTGGGGAGAAAAAAGGGGTAAATGTACAAAAAATAAGTAAGTTGGTTGTCGATCATTCCTTGACACCCATTTTGAAGTCTTGTCATAGATTTTCAAGTAGATTTAACTCAAACGTGTAGCTAGGCCACTCAGGAATATTCAATGTCGTCTTGGTAAGCAATTCCAGTGTTTACTTGTGTTTTAGGTTATTGTCCTGCTGAAAGGTAAATTTGTGTCCCAGTGTGTCTTGGAAAGCAGTCTGAAGGATTTTGCATGTGCTTAGCTTTATTTTGTCTATTTTGGTCCTAAAAAAACTCCCTAGTCCTTGATGATGACAAGCGTAGCCATCACCATGCTTAAAAATATGAAGAGTGGTACTCAGTGATGTGCTGTGTTGAATTTGCCCCAAACATAACGCTTTGTATTTGCCACATTTTTGAAAGTTTTACTTTAGTGCCTTATTGTAAACAGGATGCATGATTTATTATGTACAGGCTTTCTTCTTTTCACTCTGTCATTTAGATTAGTATTGTGGTGTAACTACAATGTTGATCCATCCTTAGTTCTCCTATCACACCCCTTAACCTCTAACTGTTTTAGTCACCATTGGCTTTCCTCTCCGGCAACTGAGTTAGGAAGGAAGTCTCTTTGTAGTATGGGTGTATTGATACACCATCCAATGTGTAATTAATAACTACACCATGCTTAAAGGGTTATTCAATGTCAGCATTTTTATTTTGACCCATCTACCAATAGGTGCCCTTCTTTTGCGAGCCATGGAAAACCTTCCTGGTCTGTGTTTGAAATTCTCTGCTCTACTGAGGGACCTTACAGATTATTGTATGTGTGGGGTACAGCGATGAGGTAATCATGAAATAAATCTTGACACTATTATTGCACACAGAGTCCATGCAACGTATTATGTGACTTGTTCAGCACATTTTTACTCCTGAACTTATTTAGACTTGTCATAACAAAGCAGTTCAATACTTATTGACTCCAGATCAAATCTCCATTTATATTTTAAGTTCAGGCTGTGTAACACAGCAACATTTTGAAAAAGACAAGGGTTGTGAATACTTTTGAAGACACTGTACACACGCAGAATAATAGTAGAGAGAATGATTTATTTCAGCTTTTATTTCTTTCATCACATTCCCAGTGGGTCAGAAGGATGCATACACTCAATTAGTATTTGGTAGTATTTGTCTTTAAATTGTTTTGTGTAGCCTTCCACAAGCTTCCCACAATAAGTTGGATGAATTTTGGCCCATTCCTCCTGACAGAGCTGGTGTAACTGAGTCAGGTTTGTAGGCCTCCTTGCTCACACACACTTTCAGTTCTGCCCACAAATCTTCTAAAAGATGGAGGTCAGGGCTTTGTGATGGCCACTCCAATACCTTGACTTTTTTGTCCTTAAGCCATTTTGCCACAACTTTGGAACTATGCTTGGGGTCATTGTCCATTTGGAAGACCCATTTGCAACCAAGCTTTAACTTCCTGACTGATGTCTTGAGATGTTGCTTCAATATATCCACATAATGTTACTTCCTCATGATGCCAACTATTTTGTGAAGTGCACCAGTCCCTCCTGCAGCAGAGCACCTCAACAACATGATTCTGACACCCTTGTGCTTCATGGTTGGGATGATGTTCTTCAGCTTGCAAGCCTCCCCCTTTTTCCTCCAAACATAACGATGGTCATTATGGCCAAACAGTTCTATTTTTGTTTCATCAGACCAGAGTACATTTCTCCAAAAAGTACGCTCTTTGTCCCCATGTGCAGTTGCAAACTGTAGTCTGGCTTTTTTATGGCGGTTTTGGAACAGTGGCTTCTTTCTTGTTGAGCGGCCTTTCAGGTTATGTCGATATAGGACTCGTTTTACTGTGGACATAGATACTTTTGTACCTGTTTCCTCCTAGTATCTTCACATGGTCCCTTGCTTGTGATTGATTTGCACTTTTCTCACCAAAGTACATTCATCTTTAGGAGACAGAATGCATCTCCTTCCTGAGAGGTATGACAGCTGCGTGGTCCCATGGTGTTTATACTTGCGTACTATTGTTTGTACAAATGAACGTGGTACCTTCAGGTGTTTGGACATTTCTCCCAAGGATGAACCAGACTTGTGGAGGTCTACAATTTTTTATCTGACGTTTTGACTGATTTCTTTTGATTTTCCCATGACGTCAAGCAAAGAGGCACTGAGTTTGAAGGTAGGCCTTGAAATACATCCACAGGTACACCTCCAATTGACTCAAATGATGTCAATTAGCCTATCAGAAGCTTTTAAAGCCATGACATCATTTTCTGGCATTTTCCAAGCTGTTTAAAGGCACAGTTAACTTAGTGTATGTAAACTTCTGACCCACTGGAATTGTGACACAGTATAAGTGAAATAATCTGTCTGTAAACAATTGTTGGAGAAATTACTTGTGTCATGCACAAAGTAGATGTCCTAACCGACTTGCCAAAATTATAGTTTGTGAACAAGAAATTTGTGGAGTGGTTGAAAAAATGTGTTTTAATGACTCCAACCTAAGTGTATGTAAACTTCAGACTCACACAGTGGTGTAAAGTACTTAAGTAAACATACTTTAAATTACTACTTTTACACTACATTTCCAAATAAAATAATGTACTTTTTACTCCGTATATTTTCCCTGACACCCAAAAGTACTCGTTACATTTTGAATGCTTAGCAGGACAGGAAAATGGTCCGATTCATGGACTTGTCGCGAGAACATCCCTGGTCATCCCTACTGCCTCTGATCTGGCGGACTCACTAAACACAACTGCTTAATTTGTTAGTGTTGGAGTGCGACCGTGGCTATCCGAAATTAAATGTTTAAAAAAATAGACAATGATGCTGTCTAGTTTGCTTAATATAAGGACTTTGAAATAATTGATACTTGTACTTTTACATTTGATACTTAATTATATTTAATCAATTATATTTACTTTTGATACTTAAGTATATTTAAAACCAAATACTTTTAGACTTTTACTCAAGTAGTATTTTACTGGGTGACTTTCACTTTTACTTGAGTCATTTTCTATTAAGGTATCTTTACTTTTACTCAAGTATGACAATTGGGTACTTTTTCCACCACTGTGCACACACAAACACACACACACACAAATACACACAATCATAAAAATCAAAGCTGCTGTGTCTTTACAAGAAAATCATGGATATTCAGTTTTTTTTTTTTTACATACAATTCATGCTCTCCGTAACGTAGAAAGAGCAATGACAGTGCCGACCTGCACTCCTGTGTTGAACGGCAAACAGACATGTACAGTGGAGTGTCATTGTCGGTTCAGCCCATCAGTGCGCTGTATGTGCCCTGTGATCTGCTTCCATGGAATACAGTACCATAAAGAAAACAGACAGTACCATAGAGAACCCAGTGTCTTGCAGCAGGTCGTGAGAGACGGGATCAGCCCGTTCTCCTCTGTCTTTATGGGACTCTGATTAATGGCACCTGCTCATCATAATGCTATCTGCATATGAATGGCTGAGGGTTCAATCGATTCTCCCTTCACAAGTCCCACTGCAGGCCCTGGAGACACCTGAGCCTTTCTCCCCTCTCTCTCCCTTCTCTCCAGCGCCATTGTCATTATAAAAGTCAGCTGCAGCTGTATGCATTGATCATAAATCATAATTGCATGTCCATTTTTCCCACTTGTATAATGTGCCTGTCAGGGACAGTTGAGGGAGAGGGGGTGGAGAGTGGAATGGGGGGGGTTAGAGTGAAATTTAGCTGCAATAGAGAATGGTGTTAAAGGATAAAAATTCCACAATGGCTTTCAGCACACCTACCATATGCCGTTGCCGGATTGCTGTGGTATGAAAACAAGAAAGCTTTTAGTGGCCGGCCATAGAGAGAACAAGCCCTGCCTGCTGCCTCATATGCTGCAGCAGGTTCTACAGATGGCAGTGGATTTCAGAGGGATTTTTCTTGACAGAATCTGTGTCTGGCTCATGTAGACACAAACCTACTTTGCTGTGATGGACTGGAAAGACCTTGTTCTGTAACCCTTTCAACCCCTATTCGTGTCTCTCTCTCATTTTCTCCATGTTTCTTATCTCTATTTCCATGTTTCTCTCTGTTTTATTATCTCTTTCAGGGTCTTCACGTCTATCCGTCTTATTTCTCTCTCTGTCTGTGGACTCTTTCCCCCCCCATGCTACTGGAAAGGGAAATTCCAGCACTCCCCTCCAAGGGTAGTCTGATTGGAGCATCCTCCAGGGTTTTGGCTGCTACAAACAAATAGATTAACAGAGATGGACATATTGATACACTGTCACAAGCATACACACACACACTAAAAAGGCAGCCAGACAATAAGATGTAGACTGTAGTTGTTTGATTCACTTGTGCAGCCCTATTCCAATAATTTTGCATTCCTCTCTCAATCTCCAAAAGGAATGATAGATTTGTGTAAGCAAAAGGTAGTACTGCCATCACACAAATAGACCAATTTTTATGTTGAACCTCCAAATCATATTGCCCTCTAGTATGTATTATATTACCCCCCGCTTCTATCTGTTGTATGGACCCTGCTTTATTGAGCTGTATGCTGACATTCATCTAGGTATTTTTTGGTGACATTTAAAAATATATATAATGAGCTCTGATGTGCTTCTGTAATGGGATGGAAGGCTACATGGGAAACGCTTACCTCCAACTAGGAAGTCTCCTCCTTTTTCCCAAAGCAAGACAATCCAATTTCCCCTGATTACCATCAAGCCCCTCTTGGAGCATTAGTAAACGGTGAGAGGAGAGGAGGATGGGCCAGTGACCCCCCCTCTAGTACCAGCTCCCAGACACACAGGTCCAGCCAGCCTCCCCACTGCAGCCCATTAAAGAGCCCAGTAAAGACCAGAGCCCCCACCTGCCCTAACATACATTTATTCAGCCACAGTGCATCAACCTGCAGCAAAGTGCTCTACCTCTGGATACCACTCCCACATGCTATGGGGCCTAGGCTACATACAGTATTTGCCTTCAAAGGTAACCTGGTGATTTTGGTTTCATAATTTGACTGAAATGTACAGGCATGTTTTTAGTCTAAGTTAATATAATTTTTATACGAACTTAGTTTTGCAGTGGTTACTTCATTATGTTGTATACTTCTATATGCTGTTAAGCTTCGTTTTTATATGGTATTATTCTGTATTATTTTATACGCTGTTAATCTGTGTTAATTGTGGTGTGTTTGTATGTGTTGTGCATGAGCCAACTCGTGTGTGTGTTCCTGTCATACCCTGGGAGTGTCCCTGCACATACCGTGCTGTCCCAGCCCATCCGGGACTAACACCAGATTAGTGGGAGCAGATTAAGACCTAAACCCCTTACAGTTTAATTATTCCTGTATGTATTTGTGTGCGTCAAGGTCCCACTCACTGCCTCTACACTAAACATCTGCCACTTCTCTATTGTATAGGGCAATAGACCAACCATAGTGCATGAGTGTGTGTGAGTGCGTCTGTGCACTGACATGCATTTATTGTCCGGATATGCATCTGTCTGTTCAACCAATTAGTTGTAAAGGCATTTGTACTTATTATGTGAATTTGATATTAATACTCACTTTGCACATCAAGTGGGATTAATACCCATTCATGATTTATTGCAGCTTTAGCTGAATAAGCCCAACACTCACATTGTACTGAATACTCAACGTTGTCATAGGGACAGGCCATAAGAAAATACTGTATCCCTCTCTACCATTTATTGTTGAGGGCATTCGCATCAGTATTCTATCCATCTTGGGGGAATTTAACTCTAATGGAATCAGCAGGCCCCTGAAGTGGTGCTACTCGGGGCAAACAATAGGATCTCTGGGCTCGTTAGAGAGAGCCTTTACTAGGCAGTGTAGGAGATCTCCCCTCATGCTCTGGGACGGTTTAACAGTCTCTGTCTGACACTGGGTTGGTACTACTAATGGTTGTGCTCAGTGGTTAATGGCTAGGGCCAAGGGCTAAGAAATAAAGGATTTACTGATATTGCAAGTGAAACACTTGTTTGTTGCTTTTCACATAAGGGTCCATATTGAATGAACCAACTTAAATGTTGGACGCAATAGAACCTGTACTTAAACCCATACATTTGTAGACATATAGTCAGGTCCAGAATGATTGGCACCCTTGATAAAGATGAGAAAAAAATACTGTATAAAATAAATTATACCAATACTGAGCAACAGTATATTGTATGCAACAAAAAAATAGGAAAGTAATTATACAAAATCTCAAAGATGGGGGTCAACATTATTGGCAGCCCTGTTTTCAATACTCAAACAATACTATTTTCATAAAATGTTTTATGAGATTGGAGAACACACAAATCAACGTTTATTGGCTGCATACACAGTTTACCAGATGTTATCGTGGGTGCAGCGAAATGCTTACAGTATGTTACAGCTCCTAAAAATGCAGTAAATGTAAACAAGTACACAAATAATCAGAACATTAAATAAAATAAACAATATCTTGAGATGTCAGAACAAATCTAATTGACAACCCAAATAGCACTGTAACAGTAATCTGTAAAAATTGTCTGTCCTCGGTTGCAACACTCACTGACTCTGGAAGCAACGTCAGCACAAGAACTGTTCGTCGGGAGCTTCATTAAATGGGTTTCCATGGCCGATTAGCCGCACACAAGCCTAAGATCACCATGCGCAATATCCTTTGAGGATATTACAGTGCCCCAGATGCGGCCCGCTACCAAGTACTGTGGGTTCTCCTTCTTCGTCGCCAACGTGAGCAAGACATTTAAACGTGTTCACATGCACACTGCCCTATCCCACCTGGACAAGAGGAATACCTATGTAAGAATGGTGTTCATTGACTACAGCTCAGAATTCAACACCGTAGTACCCTACAAGCTCATCATTAATCTTGAGGCCCTGGTTCTTGACCCCAACCTGTGCAATTGGGTCCTGCACTTCCTGATGGGCTGCCCCCAGGTGGTGAAGGTAAGAATCAACATCTCCACTTCGCTGATCCTCAACACTGCGGCCCCACAAGGTTGCGTGCTCAGCCCTCTCCTGTACTCCCTGTTCACCCATGACTGCGTGGCCATGCATGCCTCCAACTCAATCATCAAGTTTGCAGACGACACAACAGTAGTAGGCTTGATTACCAACAACGACGAGACAGCCTATAGGGAGGAGGTGAGGGCACTCGGAGTGTGGTGTCAGGGAAACAAACTCACTCAATGTCAACAAAACAAAGGATATGATCGTGGACTTCAGGAAATAGCAGAGGGAGCACCCTCCAATCAACATCGACGGGACAGCAGTGGAGAAGGTGGAAAGTTTTAAGGTCCTCAACGTACACATCACGGACAAACTGAAATGGGCCACCCACACAGACAATGTGGGGAAGAAGGCGCAACAGTGCCTCTTCAACCTCAGGAGGCTGAAGAAATTTGGCTTGTCACATAAAACCCTCACAAACTTTTACAGATGCACAATTGAGAGCATCCTGTCGGGCTGTATCACCGCCTGGTACGGCAACTGCACCACCCACAACCGCAGGGCTCTCCAGAGGGTGGTGCGGTCTGCACAAAGCATTACCGGGGGCAAACTACCTGGCTTCCAGGTCATCTACAGCACCTGATGTCACAGGAAGGCCATAAAAATCATCAAGGACAACAACCACCCGAGCCACTGCCGGGTCACCCCACAACCATCCAGAAGGCGAGGTCAGTGCAGGTGCATCAAAGCTGCGACCGAGAGAAAACAGCTGCGACCTGAAAAACATCTTCTATCTCAAGGCCATCGGACTGTTAAATAGCCATAACTAATATAGAGAGGCTACTGCCTACGTACAGACTTGAAATCATTGCCACTTTAATAAATGGATGACTAGTCACTTTAATAATTCCACTTTAATAATGTTTATAGATCTTGCATTACTGATCTCATATGATATACTGTATTTTAAACCATCTATTGTGTCTTGCCAATGTTGCTCAGTCATTGCTCATCCATATATTTATATATTCTATTTCCATTCCTTTACTTAGATTTGTGTGTATTAGGTAGTTGTTGTGGAATTGTTAGATTACTTGATAGTCTTAATTTATTTCTTTATGCGTTTGAGCCAAACCGTTGTGTTGTGACAAGATGGGGGTGGTATACATTGGTAAAATACCAAGTCCATATTATGGCAAGAACAGCTCAAATAAGCAAAGAGAAACGACAATCCATCATTACTTTAAGACAGTCAATACGGAAAATGTCAAGAACTTGTTTCTTCATCAAGCGCTATGATGAAACTGGCTCTAATGAGGACCGCCACAGGAAAGGAAGACCCAGAGGATAAGTTCATTAGAGTTACCAGCCTCAGAAATTGCAGCCCAAATAAATGCTTCACACAGTTGAAGTAACAGACACATCTCAACATCACCTGTACAGAGGAGCCTGCGTGAATCAGACCTTCATGGTCAAATTGCTGCAAAGAAACAACTACTAAAGGACACCAATAATAAGAAGTGAATTGATAGGGTCAAGAAACACGAACAATGGATATTAGACTTTTTTGGTTACATGATTCCTTATGTGTTATTTTATAGTTTTGACATCTTCGCTAATATTATTAAACAATGTAAAAAATTGTTACAATAATGAAAAACCCTTGAATAGGTAGGTGTGTCCAAACTTTTGACTGGTATTGTATGTGAATGGTGTATATAGACAGTGTCAACAATATGTGAATAGAAAAGGTGTATACACCAGTAGCAGGGTTGGATAGGTTATTTTCTAAATGTAATCCGTTACAGTTACTAGTTACCTGTCCAAAATTGTCACGGAACTTTTGGCTTACCCAAACTCAGTAACGCAATCTGATTACATTAAGTTACTTTTAGATTACTTTCCCCTCGAGGGGCATTAGAAGAAGACAAAAATGTATGTTACCAATTGAATGACATCTATTGCAGGATAAATCAATGTTAAAGTTTACATAGCTGGCCATATATGGATGATCAATTTTGCTTTATGGGTTGGTTATGTAAATTATATCTTTACATTAAAAAACAGAATTCTTGATCTTCAAAAATAGGACTTGGAAATATGGAAGTAGAGATTAGCCAAATTGTTTTACCTGAGCATAACCCCAAAACTAAGGATTTATTAGCCAGCCCTACACTGTTGTTTATGATTTTGTTGTCATGGAGGACTGATTGAGCTCATTGAGAGATATAAACTCTGCAAAAAAAAGAAACATCCTCTCACTGTCAACATGGTTTATTTTCAGCAAACTTAACATGTGATATATTTGTATGAACATAAGTTTCAACAACTGAGACATAAACTGAACATGTTCCACAGACATGTGACGAACAGAAATGGAATAATGTGTTCCTGAGCAAAGGGGGGGTCAAAATCAAAAGTAACAGTCAGTATCTGGTGTGGCCACCAGCTGCATTAAGTACTGCAGTGCATCTCCTCCTCATGGACTGCACCAGATTTGCCAGTTCTTGCTGTGAGATGTTACCCCACTCTTCCACCAAGGCACCAGCAAGTTCCCGGACATTTCTTGGGGGGAATGGCCCTAGCCCTCACCCTCCGATCCAGCAGGTCCCAGACGTGCTCAATTGGATTGGGATCAGGGCTCTTAGCTGGCCATGGCAGAACATTGACATTCCTGTCTTGCAGGAAATCACAAACAGAACGAGCAGTATGGCTGGTGGCATTGTCATGCTGGATTGTCAATTCAGGATGTGCCTGCAGGAAGGGTACCACATGAGGGAGGAGTATGTCTTCCCTGTAACACACAGCGTTGAGATTGCCTGCAATGACAACAAGCTCAGTCTTTTTACGAATTATCTTTGAAAGACAGGGTCCTGAAAAGGGGACGTTTCTTTTTTTGCTGATTAAAAAAAATCCATAGGCCTAATGCTCAATGCTCAAACTTGCACTTGCACATCCAAAAATGGGTGTAGCAAATACAGATTGCCCATTTTTAATTATATCAAAAGTGTGTGAGTTTGAGCATGTGTCCATTAGGCCTATGGATTTATTTATTTTTATCGGCATGATTTAGATTGAGCAATAAAAGCCTCACTTTTATTCCATGGGCTGTGATCCTCACTGTGCAGCTGTTGCTAGAGCGCATTTTTCACTGGCTGTCCACTGGTTTCATAAACTGATTGATATGCTGCTTAAACTTCTTGAATTCAACCATTATTGGGTTCAAATACACATTTATATTTGAACAGCCATCCAGAAAAACCACAATCCTTAGGCGCAAATAGCTAAATGAGATAGCAGCGGTGTGATTCACATCAATGCGCTATGTAGATATCAATAATAAGTGATATTTATATTGTCATAGACTACACCACTGCTGTCATCCTTACCTCCAAGCATTTATTCAAGTTGGATAATCTTTGGATGCCGACAGCGGTCACACCATTGGAAGACATAGCTTGGACTGTAGCCTACAAAAGCCTATTCCTGCTCTTTTCCCACGATCCATCAAACACATTTGGTGTGTCATCATAGTGGTCTCTGAATTATAGTCTGACTCGCTCACGTTGAACAAATTTTAACTTGCGCCTTTTTTCAGTTCTGGTTTGAATGTCGTTGAGAAAACAGAAGTGTCAAAGTTTTTTTGTGCAAACATATTTTCTGAATTTAAAAGGAGTCCTCGAAGTAATCATCTAGTTTTTCAAAAGTATCTGTAATCTGTACAATATTTTTGCTGGTAACGTAACGGATTACAGTTTGGTTTTTTGTAATCCATTACATATAATCTGTTACGCCAAAACCCTGACCAGTAGTTATATAGGATGAGCCTTTAATAGAGTACAGTATCTTATAAAGTGGGTAAAAACAGTATGTAAACATTATTGGGAGTAGACCAGATCAATCTTTCCAAATCATTGATATCCTTTGTCTGCTATTCTGAACTCCAGGCAATGCTATTCAGCTCTTTGACCAATCTTTTTTTGAAAAACAGGTTTTAAATGCTAATTTCTAGTGACTTTTGAGAGCTATACAGACACATATTAACTTACAAATAGGCAAATTTACAGGGGGTCCTTGCAGAGGGGCTGTGCCCTGGACACCATATATGAATTGATTGCCCCCTCATCTATCTTCAGAGATCGTTCTGTTAGGTGACCTAAACTAGGATATGGTTAACACCCCGGCCGTCCTACAATCTAAGCTAGATGGCCTCAATCTCACACAAATTATCAGGGAACAAACAGGTACAACCCTAAATCTGTAAACATGGGCACCCTCATAGATATTATCCTGACCAACTTGCCCTCAAAATACACCTCTGCTGTTTTCAATCAGGATCTCAGCGATCACTGCCTCATTGCCTGCATCCGTTATGGGCCCACGATCAAACGACCTCCCCTCAGCGCCTGCAAGCACTCCCTAAAACACTTCTGCGAGCAGGCCTTTCTAATCGACCTGGCCCGGGTATCCTGGAAGGATATTGACCTCATCCCGTCAGTAGAGGATGCCTGGTTGTTCTTTAAAAGTAATTTTCTCACCATCTTAACTAAGCATGCCCCATTCAAAATATGTAGAACTAAGAATAGATATAGCCCTTGGTTCACTCCAGACCTGACTGCCCTCGACCAGCACAAAAACATCCTGTGGCGTACTGCACTAGCATCGAATAGTCCCTACGATATGCAACTTTTCAGGAAAGTCAGGAACCAATACATTCAGTCAGTTAGGAAAGTAAAGGCTAGCTTTTTCAAACAGATTTGCATCCTGTAGCTCTAACTCCAAAAGGTTTTGGGGCACTGTAAAGTCCATGGAGAATAAGAGCACTTCCTCCCAGCTGTCCACTGCACTGAGGTTAGGAAACACTGTCACCACCGATAAATCCACGATAATTGAGAATTTCAAAAAGCATTTCTCTACGGCTTTCCTCCTGGATACCCCAACCCCGGCCAACAGCTTCACACCCCCCGCAGCTACTTGCCAAAGCCTCCCCAGCTTCTCCTTCACCCAAATCCAGATTGCTGATATTCTGAAAGAGCTGCAAAATCTGGGCCCCTACAAATCAGCTGGGCTAGACAATCTGGACCCTCTCTTTCTAAAATTATCTGCCACCGTTGTTGCAACACCTATTACTAATCTGACTCAACAGCCTTGGTTTCTCAAATGACTGCCTCGCCTGGTTCACCAACTACTGTTTACATCTGACCCTTCTTTGGACACTGTGTTAACAAACCTACAAACAACCTTCAATGCCATACAACACTCCTTCCGTGGCCTCCAACTGCTCTTAAATGCAAGTAAAACAAAATGCTTGCTCTTCAACCGATCTCTGCCTGCACCTGCCCGCCCGACTAGCATCACTACTCTGGACGGTTCTGACTTAGAACATGTGGACAAATACAAATACCTAGGTGTCTGGCTAGACTGTAAACTCCCCTTCCAGACTCACATTAAGCATCTCCAATCCAAAATGAAATCTAGAATCAGCTTCCTATTTCACAACAAAGTCTCCTTCAATAACGCTACCAAACATACCCTCGTAAAACTGACTATCCTACCAATCCTCGACTTCGGCGATGTCATTTACAAAATAGCCTCCAAAACTCTACCCATCAAACTGGATGCAGTCTATCACAGTGCCATCCGTTTTGTCACCAAAGCCCATATACTACCCACCACTGCAACCTGTATGCTCTCGTTGGCTGGTCCTCGCTACATATTCTTCGCCAAACCCACTGGCTCTAGGTTATCTATAAGTCTTTGCTAGGTAAAGCTCTGCCTTATCTCAGCTTATTGGTCACTATAGCAGCACCCACCCGTAGCACACGCTCCAGCAGGTATATCTCACTGGTCATCCCCAAAGCCAACACCTCATTTGGCCACATTTCCTTCCAATTCTCTGCTGCCAGTGTCTTGAACGAATTGCAAAAATAGCTGAAGTTGATCAAAAATAGCTGAAGCTATCTGAGCAGCTTACCGATCACTGCAGCTGTACACAGCCCATCTATTAATAGCCCATCCAACTACCTACCTCATCCCCATATTGTTTTTATTTACTTTTTTTGCTCTTTTGCACACCAGTATTTCTACTTGGACATCATCATCTGCACATCTATCACTTGTGTTAATTTGCTAAATTGTAATCACTTCGTTACTGTGGCCTATTTATTGCCTTACCTATTTACTCCATTTTGTGACGGCCCTGAATTTGTCTGAATCGTCTGTGCATCTCCTTCCAATAGGGCGCTTCCCCTTTATTTCCCAATTAAATAGCCAGCATCAGCTGCGCAAAAGTGGGGTTGTGATGGAGACGCGAATGAGGATGTGTTCAACCCTCAGTTTCGAAGCTGCTCTATTCGGTTTGTGTTGTTGTATTTAAAAGTGTGCTTTGTAGCCTAATAGAGTTTGCCCAGGATCGGATCCACTCTTTGCGCTGTGGACTACACATCTCCGTTGTTCTTCGTGGCCTTTCTCCGCTGGAGATCTGTTGGCGGATTGGATTGTCTGACTGACCGACTGACTACAACCTTTTTGTATACGGTATTTCATTTGTTTTGGTGTGATGATAGACCTTGATGATTTATGTGATCAGTTATAGTTGAAGACTTATTGAGATTTGATACTCTTTATGGTTGTGTGGTAAAAGAGTTGATATTTTGATTGTATGAAAAGAGACTGGGTTTACGCTACACTTTTATGACCGGACAAACATTGCGTGACTAAGGTCACTTGAGTTCCCTGAACTCCTTTACCGGGCTGGACTCTTTTAGGCCCAAGGTACAGGTCTTTTCTGTAGTAACCAGAGATCATTATTTGTTATATTATTATGTGTGTGTGATTAATTTATGTTGGTAATACCACCCACGCAAAATAATACAGTTGTTTTGAAGTTATTTCCAATGTTTTAAGGGTTTATGTATTGGTGTAGACTAGAGGTCCACCGATTATGATTTTTCAACACCGATAGGATGATTGGAGGACAAAAAAAGCCGATACCGATTAAATCAGCCGATATTTTTTTCCATGTATTTGTAATAATGACAATTACAACAATACTGAATTAACACTTATTTTAACTTAATATAATACATCAACAAAATCAATTTAGCCTCAAATAAATAATGAAACATGTTCCATTTGGTTTAAATAATGCAAAAACAAAGTGGTGAAGAAAGTAAAAGTGCAATATGTGCCATGTAAGAAAGCTAACGTTTAAGTTCCTTGCTCAGAACATGAGAACATGTTCCTTTTAACATGAGTCTTCAATATTCCCAGGTAAGATGTTTTAGGTTGTATTATTATAGGACTATTTCTCTCTATACCATTTGTATTTCATATACCTTTGACTATTGGATGTTCTTATAGGCACTTTAGTATTGCCAGTGTAACAGTATAGCTTCCGTACCTCTCCTCGCTTCTACCTGGGCTCGAACCAGGAACACAACGACAACAGCCACCCTCGAAGCAGCGTTACCCATGCAGAGCAAGGGGAATAACGACTCCAAGTCTCAGAGCGAGTGACGTTTGAAACGCTATTAGCGCGCACCCCGCTAACTAGCTAGCCATTTCACATCACATCGTTACACCAGCCTAATCTTGGGAGTTGATAGGCTTGAAGTCATAAACCGCAGAGCTGCTGGCAAAACGCACGAAAGTGCTGTTTGAATCAATGCTTATGAGCCTGCTGGTGCCTACCATCGCTCAGTCAGACTGCTCTGTCAAATCATAGACTTAGTTATAACATAATAACACACAGAAATACGAGCCTTAGGTCATTAATATGGTCGAATCCAGAAACTATCATCTCGAAAACAAGGCGTTTATTCTTTCAGTGAAATACGGAACCGTTCCGTATTTTATCTAATGGGTGGCATCCATCAGTCTAAATATTCCTGTTACATTGCACAACCTTCAATGTTATGTCATAATTACGTAAAATTCTGGCAAATTCGTTCGCAATGAGCCAGGCAGACCAAACTGTTGCATATACCCTGACTCTGCGTGCAATGAACACAAGAGAAGTGACACAATTTCACCTGGTTAATATTGTCTGCTGACCTGGATTTCTTTTAGCTAAATATGCAGGTTTAAAAAATATATACTTCTGTGTATTGATTTTAAGAAAGGCATTGATGTTTATGGTTAGGTACACATTGGAGCAACGACAGTCATTTTTCGCGAATGCGCACTGCATCGATTATATGCAACGCAGGACACGCTAGATAAACTAGTAATATCATCAACCATGTGTAGTTATAACTTGTGATTATGATTGATTAAGTTTAATGCTAGCTTCTTACTGCATTTGCTTAACAGGCGGGCTCCTCGTGAGGCAGATGGTTGGAGTGTTGGACTAGTTAACCGTACGGTTGCAAGATTGAATCCCTGAGCTGACGAGGTAGAAATCTGTCGTTCTGCCCCTGAACAAGACAATTAACCCACCATTCCAAGGTCGTCATTGAAAATAAGAATGTGTTCTTAACTGACTTGCCTAGTTAAATAAAGATTCAATAAAGGTGGGGAAAATCTGCTAAATCAGCGTCCAAAATTACCGATTTCGGATTGTTATGAAAACTTGAAATCGGACTTAATTATTCGGCCATTCCGATTAATCGGTCGACCTCTAGTGTAGACTTGAAGGACCAGACGGGACTCATTCCCTCCCAAACCAAGAGGAGAAATCAATATTTTCTCTGGTAGGCACCACCAACCTGGCACCCCTACAAACAATAACCTCAAGTCAAAACCGTTACAGTTTGCACACACTGTGTGTATATATATATATATATATTTCTATTGTGTTATTGACTGTATTTCTGTTTATTCCATGTGTAACTCTGTGTTGTTGTGTGTGTCACACTGTTTTGCATTATTATCTTGGCCCGGTGGCAGTTGTAAATGAGAACTTGTTCTCAACTGGCCTAACTGGTTTAATAAAGGTGAAATATATATATATATACATATTTTTTTGATTGGACTGATACAGTCCAATCAGTCTAAGGGCCATGACCATTCATACTGTACTGAATAGCAGTGTGACTTAATGTGGATATATTTAATTTAAAAAACATTTTGTGCTCTTTCTCTGCTACTGTATGATTCATTTCCTAGCATTTTACTCACTTCCCCTATGTCAGGTTATTACTACTGCAGCTCTACATACTGTATGGTTTAAAACTTAACGTCATATTTTCAACTTATAATACAGTTAGTATACTGTAATAATAAACAGCAACATACACAGTTCAAATCTGTGTAAAACTTTTTTTTAAAGGTAGGCTTGAAAGGTCCAACAGAAATGAATCAATCGCCATTCTAAAATGAAATACAATCATGACAGCCGCTCTCCTGCATGAAGTAAACACATACAATTCACCCTCTAGACTTAAGATGCTATAATTTCATCAGAGATAATATCAACTCTATGAGCTTGGAGAGGCACTTCTCACTGTCTTACCTGTTTGTTGCCTTTCTCTCTCTGCCTGCCTGTCTGTCTGTCAGTGGGTATCATCATGCCTGCATCTCTCCTGCATGAAGTTAACACAATAGACCCACTAGAGTTAATGCAATAGTTAATGCAAAAGTTAATGCAATAGACCCACTAGACCAGGGATGGGCAAATTTGATGGGGGTGGGGGCAACACAAAAATCTGAACTCATCTGTTTATCCATACCCACACATGCAGTCAGAGCCAGCCCTAGCCTTTTGGGAGCCCTAAGTGAAATGTTGTTTGGTCTCCATTGAAGGTTGTGGGTCTTCCAGCAAGACACCGACCCCAAACGCACATAAAAAGCACCCTGGAATGATTCAAGAAGAGATGCTGGACTGTTCTGGAGTGGTCAGCAAAGAGTTCAGATCTAAATGACATCCAAAACCTACAGTGAGATCTGAAAACAGCTGTTGGTGGAAGGCACCCCTTAAACATTGAAGAATTAGAGCAGGTTGCTGCTGAGAAGTGGAACAAATTGGCATTAGAAAGGTGCAGCAAGCTCATTGATGGCTACAAGAGGCATTACTCTGCAGTTATTTTGTCCAAAGGCTTTGCAACCAAGTACTACCTCCAGGGTGCCGATGTCATTTGTCTTTATTTTCGAAATAAAATTGTAAACTTAAGTTTACAGAAATAATATTGCTTCTGGAATGTTGAAAAACCAATAACAAGGTGTGAAGACTGAAAGTTTTTTTTAAATTTCAACTTATTTGAGAAGAAATAGGGAATTGTCTTTATCAAGGGTGCCAATAACTCTGTACCTGACTGTATATTTCATGCTGCCTTGTATGATCGTTCTATCTTGTAAGTAGCAGAAAGGCTGTTCCTGCGGCTGTGCAGGCTACTGATAGTCAGGTTTTGACAGCCTTAGACCTTACTAAAGAAACAGCCAGTTAGCTCAGTGACTGCAGGTATTCTAATTGTTCCCATCTGATCCTGCGGCTTGCTGGTGACAACAGTATTGCAGTTTGTCATCATTATGGGGTGAAAAGGCACGCTGGAGTGGTAATTAAGAGATGAATCCCCCTTGATGATGCGTGTCATACACTGTGTCAGTGTTACACCGACCCCCTCCCCGTCTCACTCCCGGCCTCATGCCTCCTACACATAGTCCACAGGATTTACACCCCCTGCTCCAGGACACAGAGCACAGATACCACTTCAATTAGTCCCAAACGGTGGCCGTGCTCAGGGCAGATTGCTCCTTTGTAGCAAGACCATTGTGTGACGGTACGGCCTCCGTGGGTAATGCATTTAGCACATTCTCACCCCAGGACAATGACGAGAGACGCCCAGGCTTTGTCCCTCGACCCTGGCCGTGTCACCCTACCTCCGAGCCTGTTGAGCACGGAGGTCTGCCTTCTCTTCCTGGCCCATTGGCCACAGTGTGTTAACCTGTGGCAGGGACGGCTCAGCCAGGGCTCAGGGGTAGCTACTGGGCTAATGCCATTGGTTCCACTGGCTCAGGTCGCTATAGAGTCTCTCCCAAGTTGAAAGGTTTAATTGTTCGCTCAGGTTGAGATCAATATTTAATCTTTTCACATAATCCCCTTTATGGTGAAATCATTGGGTTTTTGATTTAGTCAATAATACCGTAGCTTTCTCAACTGCAAAGTTTGCAAGCCACAAGTAAGAACTTTACAACTGTCAAGGCTAAGGTTCTTTCATTGTTCTTTGACAAACAGAGCCATAGTTATTGTCTCTATTACTGTGTTATGGGTCTGCAAGTTAGACTTGTTTGACTTTAGCTCTCCTCAGGTTTCTTAACATTTCTCACTCTCTTCTCGCAGGATGACGAGGGCCAGACAGCGTTACACTATGGTAAGGAGTTGTCATAAACCAAAAGCTTCCAGATATCAGAGAATGTCATCTAGATTTCTGGGTGAATATGTGTATATAGGCTATGTTTGTGTATGAATGGTTGTATGTCTGTACATGTACTGTAAATTGCATCTCTGTTTGAGTGTGAACAATTGTATGGTGATGGATGGGAAAGCATGCACCATCTGCTCTCTTGGCCCTGCATCTGTCTCACTCTCCCTTGCTCTTTCTCATCCCCCTCTCTTCTCCCTCTTTTACTGCTTTTTCTATCTAAGGTGCCTTTCATCCATCAGCGTCTCTTTCATCCCTCCCTCTTTCCGTGTGTGTGTGTGCTTGTGTCTAATCTATGGTCTATGTGTGTGTGTCTGTGCGTATGGAGTGGCAGTGTGTAATAATCACCAGGTCTCCCCAAGGAAATCAACAGTGCTCCTCAGACTCGCAATACCCCCTCCCATGGGCGGCCCCCATGTCCTCTGAGCCCTTGGTGTGTGTGTGGGGGGACACCATCTGGCCCCCGGCTGGGCTGGGTGACTACAGGGTGGGGACTGGGCACGTGGCTGGGCTGGGTGACTACAGGGTGGGGACTGGGCACGTGGCTGGGCTGGGTGACTACAGGGTGGGGACTGGGCACGTGGCTGGGCTGGGTGACTACAGGGTGGGGACTGGGCACGTGGCTGGGCTGGGTGACTACAGGGTGGGGACTGGGCACGTGGCTGGATTGGGTGACTACAGGGTGGGGACTGGGCACGTGGCTGGACTGGGTGACTACAGGGTGGGGACTGGGCACGTGGCTGGACTGGGTGACTGGGCACGTGGCTGGAGGGTGGGGACTGGGCACGTGGCTGGAATGGGTGACTACAGGGTGGGGACTGGGCACGTGGCTGGGCTGGGTGACTACAGGGTGGGGACTGGGCACGTGGCTGGCGTACAGTAGACCACACGCCACTGGGGACCCAGGCAGGGACAGGAGGATGGGGCTTAAAAAAATGACTAATAAACATAAGCGATGAACTCTTGGAGACAAATAGCAGAGAATGAAAATTCATTTCCACCTCTCTTTGCACAGGGCCACAGTGGCTGGCAAATGATTAATGGAGGGTTTACTGCACACTATAAATTGTTCTCCTTCTCAACGACTCCCAGGGGGATGAGGGTTTTTACAGACCAAGGCCCCACACGCAGCCCAAAAAAAAATATATACAATTTAAAAGAATAAAAAATGATTGAACCTGACATAACCACGGCTGTTTTTTTTTCTCCCTGCTGAGAACGGGTGACACTTTAGCCACCTCTGGGCTGGAGGATAAAAGGGCCTGCTGTCAATCAGCCGTTCCT
This sequence comes from Oncorhynchus tshawytscha, assembly GCF_018296145.1. Taxonomy (NCBI): domain Eukaryota; kingdom Metazoa; phylum Chordata; class Actinopteri; order Salmoniformes; family Salmonidae; genus Oncorhynchus; species Oncorhynchus tshawytscha. The sequence continues at coordinate 60,348,726 of NC_056433.1, read as the reverse complement.
GCTGACATCAGCCCATCACACAAGAGCAGGAGGGCTCTCTTTTTAAGAGGAGAGAGCGATTGACACTGGCGGAGAAAAGCACTCTGAGCACAGAGGAATCTAGGTGCATCAGCGCTGTGACTCGCTAACTGAGTTAAGAAAATGCAAGCCCTATCCTCATATCGTAGCCTAGCCTGTGAGTCCTTTTAGTGGGACACAAATTGCCAATTGGGCACAAATTGAGTGTTTCAGCCAACCACAGGTTCAGGGATTTGTCAATGGGCCTCCATATGAGCTTTTCATTGACTCCTGCACTCAGGTTAAAAAAGGAATATAAACACCAATGCTTAGAGGCTGTGTTTAGACATAGTTGTGTGCATCATGTCTCCTCAGGTGACCTTGGAGATATTTAAAGGTGATCCTATCCTTTTCTATTAGTAATTTGGGTACTGTAAGATATACAGATAAGTGTGTATTAAAGTTGCTGTCAGAACAATGAGATTTACTATCTCCTGTCTTGTCATACCACCCAGAATGATATATGGAAATGGCTGCTTTCATGGCATGTTACCTATGTAGTCAATCCTGGATCCTTTTACCTCTGAAGTGCATCACAATGATATCGCTTTCCTCTCTCGTTCTCTCTCACCCTGCTGTGCTGTGCCCCCACCCCCCCACACACACACACACACTCTCTCCTTCTGTTCTCGCTCCCTGTTCTGTTATTCTGCCCCCCCCTCTCTCCCGCTCTGTCCTGCAGCGTCTGCATGTGAGTTTGCTGACGTAGTGGAACTGCTTCTACAGGCTGGGGCAGACCCTTCCCTGAAGGACCAGGAGGGCTCTCTGCCTGAGGAGGTCACTGAATCCAGCTCCATCTCCTCACTGCTGCGCCAGTACACCGCCCCCAAGGGCTAGGCCCAGCTTCGACATCCCCTCCCCTCCAGCCGGTGTCCATCCCATCCTAGACCTAGCATCCAGCTCTCTCAGTAATGGTCATCACACTCTGAAAGTGCAACCCACCACTTCATCATCTCTCATGTCCCATTCCAAGGAATGCATCCATCATCGCTATTAAAGAAATGAGTTTCTCTCTGACTTTTTCAGACCACCTCCTTTGATGACACGACAGTCATGTTTGCACTTCGGATTTTGTGTTGCCTTCATTTGTCTTGTGTTTCCTGATTTATTATTATTTATTTATTTATTTTGAAAGACATTTGGATAGCATATGTATATTGGTAAAAAAAATAAAAAGATATATAACTTCCAAAGAAGTTGACCTATTATTACCTATCTAGTCTGACTGCTTATTTAGCATTTTATTTGGTATCATCCTTGCATATATAGATCTGGACAAGAAAATACTAATTTAACCTATATTTGTCCAAAAATAAACTTAGAATATGCTATTTTATATTCAGATGGAGCATGGAGAAATCTAGGTAAAAGTTATTCCATGATAACTAACGTAACCATAGCAGCACACCGATCAAATTCCCTGGCCAGGCCTCATTTGAGTGAACCCTTTGTCCACTGAGCACATTCTGTCTCCCTTGGCCCACCCCACATACCCACACCCTCTATTATGTCACTTAAGATATATTTGGATGTTCTCCAAATAGTCAACACATGGGCTGCCTCCAAATCTGCTTTAGTTTTTCGTAAGCTCTTCTGATCAGAGCAGTCTCTTTGGCACCCCCTCCCTCCCACCTGATGAGAATACTAAATCTGGAATCTCAGCTCTTAACTACAGCTTGATAAAGAAGCTAATGCACATTTGAACAAACAATGGGGACATGCTGTAATCCCTCTCTCTGAACACGAGGCATTAAATAACAGTCACCAAAAAGAGTCCTGCTGCGGCTGACTGCTGTCTGTCACCATGGCCCCAGCATACAGAACAGAGATGGTCCAGCCCAGACACTCTGCTCTGTTGCAGTATCACAGAGAGAGAGAGAGCATTGTTATGCATTCCCTACACAACCAGGAATTATGCTGTCGGTATATTTCAAAAGGATGTTTCGCCCATTTTCCAGTAATTTCCTAAATCCTGATCGGGTTGGAGTAGTAGTCGGTGACGGCATGCTCCCCAGGCATGTCTGCACAACTGTGACACTAAGCCCATTATGTTTCCATTATGGGCCTCCATTTTCTCTGAGCTTTTCACTTTTGACACTGCCTCCTCTCAAATCGCAGCCCATATTGCTCAACCTTCTTTACTTAACGTTTATGCATTTTTACAAGTCGCCTCTCTATGGTTCTCTAACACCATTAGTGACAGATGGCCAAGGTTTGTTACAGAGATGAACTGGAGCACTTTCCTGTCTCTCTCTTCCTCTCCCCAGTCTGGGGGTTAAAAGCAGTGGCATGTCGTTGTACTGGCCAAGTCTTAATGCAATCCGCTCGCTAGTCCCCAGAACAGTATTGCTTGAAATTCAACAGTAAGCAAAATCTCAGCTCTGCTGTTGAAATGCATCCCTCTAATATCTTCAAGAGGACTCGATAAGTCTCTTGCTGCAAGCCGTGTGTTTAGTGCATGATTAACAAGCATTGCCGTCTGCTGCTACTCAAGGCGATAGTGATCAAAGCTGCTACACAGACACTCAAGTGTCTATATGGTTCTTCTCAGAATGTTCTTATGCAACACCTCAGCAGACACTGAAGGCAATATCCTGTTAACGACCCTCCCTCTCTGTAATTATATTATATGTACATCTCATTTCTGCTATAATGACCCAGTGAAACAAACCTAATTTCACTTCAAACAGAAGAACAACCTTGAAGTTGTCATTGAAAGGCCTCTCTGTGACTCAAACCCTTTTAAAGCTACACTGTCATGGCAGCCATTGCTCAACATTAAAATAAAATATAATTTTAGGAGACAAATATCCTGTCTTGATGTCCAAGATTAAGTTTAGTCTGAACCAAATATCTGTTTACATGTTAATGTATTTCTTTCCATCAGAAGGAACATAGAATTGTTACCTTCAGGAAGTTTGTAATAAAAGCCTCAGATCGATGATAATGGCATTTGTGCTTGTGTTTGTCATCTTTGCAAAAGCAACAGTGCAGGAATTTCCCAGATTTATTTGTATACTAGTGCTGTAAGTGCCGTGTAAATTATCCTAACTGTCTTTGTCGCTGTTTATCTTTGTAAGGCAGCACTATTAAAGGCTATCCATTAATGCCCATGGCTTGTCTAATCAATGGCTGAATAAAACCAGCTTGTTTTGTGGCGTTTTATGCAGACGTGCTTGTTCTGCAACAGGAATAGCTAAAATGCAACCAAATTGATGATACTTAAGTATAGGACACACATGCTATGACTCCGACAAGGCTGGATAACAGATCAATTATTAAAGAGTTATATTTACATTCTATTTGTTTCCATTTAACTATGAATTTATAGCCAGTATATTGCAGATGACTAGCCAACAAGACTGCTTTTAGCTCATGGGTTTAGTAATGCGGAATTGTAAGGAACTTAAAATTGAGACTTGTCGTATTCTGTTAATTTACTATCATATGTAATATACACTCCTGTATTTATGCCATACTTAATGCTTATCTCTATCTCTACACTCCTGTATTTATGCCATACTTAATGCTTCTCTCTATCTCTACACTCCTGTATTTATGCCATACTTAATGCTTCTCTCTATCTCTACACTCCTGTATTTATGCCATACTTAATGCTTATCTCTATCTCTACACTCCTGTATTTATGCCATACTTAATGCTTATCTCTATCTCTACACTCCTGTATTTATGCCATACTTAATGCTTCTCTCTATCTCTACACTCCTGTATTTATGCCATACTTAATGCTTCTCTCTATCTCTACACTCCTGTATTTATGCCATACTTAATGCTTCTCTCTATCTCTACACTCCTGTATTTATGCCATACTTAATGCTTCTCTCTATCTCTACACTCCTGTATTTATGCCATACTTAATGCTTATCTCTATCTCTACACTCCTGTATTTATGCCATACTTAATGCTTATCTCTATCTCTACACTCCTGTATTTATGCCATACTTAATGCTTATCTCTATCTCTACACTCCTGTATTTATGCCATACTTAATGCTTCTCTCTATCTCTACACTCCTGTATTTATGCCATACTTAATGCTTATCTCTATCTCTACACTCCTGTATTTATGCCATACTTAATGCTTCTCTCTATCTCTACACTCCTGTATTTATGCCATACTTAATGCTTCTCTCTATCTCTACACTCCTGTATTTATGCCATACTTAATGCTTCTCTCTATCTCTACACTCCTGTATTTATGCCATACTTAATGCTTATCTCTATCTCTACACTCCTGTATTTATGCCATACTTAATGCTTCTCTCTATCTCTACACTCCTGTATTTATGCCATACTTAATGCTTCTCTCTATCTCTACACTCTTAGAAAAAAGGGTTCTGCGGCTGTCCCCATAGGAGAACCATTTTGGTTCCATATAGAACCCTCTGTGGATAGGGTTCTACATGGAACACAAAAGGGTTTGACCTTGAACCAAAAGGGGTTTTTCAAAGGGTTCTCCTAAGGGGAAAGCCGAAGAGCCCGTTTTGCTTCTGGATAGCACCTATTTTTTAAGAGTGGATCTTGCCTGACCACAAAGCATATTTATCCATATTTCACAAAGCAGTTTACAATTAGTTAGCAGTGCAGGGATTAAGGAAAAATGTGACTGTGCAAAACTGCAATCTGGTGCAGTCTTTAGTAGCAGAGGGATCAGTGTTTGCAGCAGCTAAGCAGATGTGCTGCTTCGGCCCCCGTTTTGTCTCTTCTATGGGTGGGAGTGGTGTATATGGGCTTACAAACAAACACTACCAGCCAAGGACTAGCAGACACAGAAAACCAACACCCACCATTGGTTACTAACTGGATCTCCATCTTTGAATGTGTGTGATATATATTATCAGTTCATCCTTAAAGGGATAGTTTACCCAAAGTAGTAAGAGTATAAAAAAAAACAAGTTTTAAGTGAGAATAGGCATTGGTCTGAAGCTGAAAAAGAGAGGAAATAGGGAGAGTTCAATCTTGGTTTCATCAGACCAGAGAATCTTGTTTCTCATGGTCTGAGTGTCCTTTAGGTGCCTTTTAGCAAACTCCAAGCGGGCTGTTATGTGCCTTTTACTGAGGAGTGGCTTCCGTCTGGCCACTCTACCATAAAGGCCTGATTGGTTGAGTGCTGCAGAGATGTGTGTCCTTCTGAAAGGTTCTCCCATCTCCAAAGAGGAACTCTGGAGCTCTGTCCGAGGGACCATTGGGTTATTGGTCACCTCCCTGACCAAGGTCCTTCTCCCCCGGTTGCTCAGTTTAGATGGGCGGCCAGCTCTAGGAAGAGTCTTGGTGGTTCCAAACTTCTTCCATTTTTAACAATGATGGAGGAGACTGTGTTCTTGGGTACCTTCAATGCTGCAGAAATGTTTTGGTACCCTTCCCCCGATCTGTACCTCGACACAATCCTGTCTCGGAGCTCTACGAACAATTCCTTCGACCTCTTGGCTTGGTTTTTGCTCTGACATGCACTGTCAACTGTGGGACCTTATATAGACAGGTGTGTGGCTTTCCAAATCATGTCCAATAAATTGAATTTACCACAGGTGGACTCCAATCAAGTTGGAGAAACATCTTAAGGATGATCAATGGAAACAGAATGCATCTGAGATAAATTTCGAGTCTCATAGCAAAGGGTCTGAATACTTATGTAAATAAGGTATTTCTGTTTTAGTTTTTTTTAAATAAATTTGCAAAAATAAAAAAAACCTGTTTTCACTTTGTCATTATGGGGTATTGTGTGTAGATTGATGAGGATTTTTACAAAATGTGGAAAAAGTCAAGGACTCTGAATACTTTCTGAATGCCCTGTATATAGACGTGTATAATAGTGAAAATAATGTTCTCTACATTTTCAATAAACACGTAGCTACAATCCTATGGGATTACTCTTCTGAAGTGAGTGATGTTAAACACCACTGTTTAAGGTAATTGATGCTATTCTTACCTTATGGTGCATGGTCATAGCTAAGTCATAAAATATGAATGATAGGTTGCAGTCACTCCTGGCCCATATGCTTCTTACAAGGTAAGAACAAGATTGACAAATTATGGAAATTGAGTGAACAATCCCTAGGGCCTTGCTTTGCTTGTCTGTCACACCTTTCCCCTATGAGAAGGAAACACTAACTATGGTCCCTCCTCTTTTCTTCTGGTTCTTTAGTGGTGGGCCGGCCATAGCTAGGTCCTTCCCACTGCTGAGTTGTTGCTCATCCTCTTCCTCTGCAGTCTGAAGACTAATCTCTTCTAACTGCATCTGCTATCTGCATTATGATAGAATATACATGTAAACATTAAAGAGAAATACACCCACTTTAATCCAAAGACATTTTAGCTTTATTTCCTCATATAGATATTTCTGTACACAGTTCCTATCAATGCACAGAAGGCATATATGAATAGTTTCAGTGCTATCTTTTTCATCTTTTTTAAAGACACATGGCAATAAATAGCGCTCATGAAACAAGACTGTCAACACCTTTTGAAACTGTACAAAATTTACAACAATTAAGACGCAAAGTGCTGAGGCAACAGATTGAACAAAAAGTATATTGGTGTGTGTATATATTTGCATGTGTTTTTTTTTTTCCATTGGCTTCCTGGTTGGCATAATGTATGCTCTTTTCAGCTGGTTCAACATTTGGCAATTGACACGGAAAGAAATATAAATTAGCAGACATTGTGATTTTGAGAGATTTTTTTACAGGAATTGTTCTGTCCCCTTATACACTTATTCTCGTCGTAAATCTTTAGAAACATTCATGAAAGTCTTGAAACCAACACCATCACACAAGACTGAGATTTTGTAAAACCTCTCTCATCTCACCCAGTGCGGGTCCTAAGATACAGCCTGTAACGCATGACACAACAGCATATTCAGATACCATGACAATCAGGCCATCAGCTGTTTTACACTGTCTCTAAGTATTACGTTTGATAATCCCTTTTGCATGTATTTATACTGAACAAAAATATAAAACCAACATGCAACAATTTCAAAGATTTTACTGAGTTACAGTTCATAGAAGGATATCAGTCAATTTAAATCAATTCATTATGCCCTAATCTATGGATTTAACATGACTAGGCAGGGGCGCAGCCATGGGTGGGCCTGGGAGGGAATAGACCCACCCACTTGGGAGCCAAACCATCCTGATGGTAAAGAAGACGGATGTTGAGGTCCTGTGCTGGCGTGGTTACACGTGGTCTGCGGTTGGACGTACTACCAAATTCTCTAAAATAACAATGGAGGCAGCTTATGGTAGAGAAATTAACATTCAATTATCTGGCATCAGCTCTGTTGGACATTCCTGCAGTCAGAATGCCAATTGCACACTCCCTCAAAACTTCAGGAATTGTTTTGTGTGACAAAACTGCACATTTTAGAATGGCCTTTTATTGTCCCCAGCACAAGGTGCACCTGTGTAATGATCATGATGTTTAATCAGCTTCTTGATATTTCAGGTGGATCGATTATCTTGGCAAAGGAAATATACTCACTAACAGGGATATAAACAAATTTGTGCACAAAATATGAGAGAAATAAGGTTTTTGCACATATGGAACATTTCTGGGATCTTTTAATTCAGCTCATGAAACATGGGACCAACACTTTACATTTATGTTTTGTTCAGTAGACTTTGATGGGTGACATTACATCTGTTGACAGAGAAGAGCAGCTTCTAAACAGCCAAAGATACTGGAGCCAGGATGGCTGTTTATGACTTTTCAGCATTAACAGTGAATGCTCCTCAGTCAAGATTAGGTTGGTGTGTGTTTTCTCATATAAATAAATATACTGCATTAATGAAACATTTAGTAAAATGATTGTTCTGTTCCTGTATCTGTCATAATGAGTTAAGATGTTGTCAGGTGCACCATTTTGTCAGCTGCACCAATAAAAGAGGATATCAAATGTGAATTTCCACATTGATGTTGGGTTGCCTTTGCACTTCTTTCCATCCTACAGTCATTGGGTCATGACGACTTCTAGCAGAGAGCATATTCTTGGAGTAAGAACAACAGAGAAATAAATACTGACAAAAGTGTACCCCCAGGACTTCAGATAATTCACAGAGAAGAACATTACAGAAGAGAAAGAGTTTGAAGAAAGCGACTTCCTGCTCACAGACACAGAATAATCTGTGGCTCCCACACTGTATAGACCAACATCTAGTCATTCCTAAAACCCCAGTGCTGTTAGTTTCAGTATTACATTGTTAAAAAACGTTGCATTGTAAAATTAGACTTGTGTCACTGTTTGAAACTAGTTCTCAAATGAAACACTGCTGGGTTGCATTGTGCATTCATCTCTCTTCTGTTTGTTGCTGTCCATGTACAAACGAGGAGAAGTGTAAAGTGCATTGCCAATGTAAAAGGCTTTAATATGAACATTGATCCTCCTCATTCAGAAGCATGCAGGAAGCTTCTTTTTTTTTTTAGGGATTCCATTTAGATTGTGGCCCTAACATTGCTGATGCCTGTTTGGGCTTGCCTCAGGGTTTAATGACAAACATCATCCCAATGCAGGAACTCATGCTGGAAATGTCAAATCCAGTTTTTTTAGAGAATGGAATCAAATCTATCCATAAAAAAATTATAATACAGTGTAAGTTCAACATTCAGTAGTGTTTTGTCCTGCCATTCTGTTCTGTGTGGCGTCACTGCTCTGCTCAGGTCACCGGTGGGTCTCCACACATCCGTTACTCTAATGTGGTGGGAGGATAGCTGAAGTGTAGCCTGTCCGGCATACCTACTACTTCCACAACCATTATTGGACAACAAGCAATATCAGTTTCAGGGAAATAGAAATGTAAAAAGCCTGCTTCGTCTGTCTCTGTTCCACAGTCAATCTGCTGTGTTCAAGGTGGAGCTCAGAACTGGGAGTGGTCCATCTCATCCAGCCATGATGCAGGGCTGGTGGGGAAGTCTGGGTAGCCCGTGCTGCTTCCCGTGGAGAGGTCAGAGGTGGGGCCTCCTGCCATGGACCTGAGAGCCTGCCCCCCATGGGCTATGATGCTGTCCATGGTGAAGCCCAGGTTGTTGAGCAGCGGGGTGTGGCCGGGCAGTGAGGCGATGGACGAGGGCGACTGGGGGAGACCATAGGGACTGCCAGTCCGAATGTCATGATAGGGCTGTCCAGCAGCGTCCAGAGAGAAGCCTCCGTTCAACACTCCCCCGTCGCCCACACTCCCATACAGGCCGTTGGTGTGACCCAGGTCTGACAGGATCTGGTCATCTACAGAGAGAAGGGGGGGGGGGGTTTAACACTTCTGTGGTGCTGTCATCAACTATATCAACATTATACAGCTTTTAAATAGAATTAAGTGCCGTTATGAAACCTTTTTATTGAGGCAACATAATCTGTATTTCATCTAGGTAAATGGCATGGGTGTGTAGTGTTCCCCCAGCGCTTAGTAAGAGGTCGAAAGACTTGTGATTTACCTTAAGCTCAAACAAAGGGGGTCTGTGCGTGCAATAGAAAATATTTGTCTCCGACAGTCCCTCCAGTGCTGTTTCAATAACAACAATGCCCCAGAGCACTTTCCCTCTAATTGACTAAAAGCTTCACCTACTTTATAGAGTTTCTGCTATGGGGTTTTCATTTCTCGTAAAAATGGCCTCCTTTTAAAAATGGCTTGAGACTTTTATGAGTCCCCAAAACGGGCTCACAAACATCAAACAACCATAAAAACATGGGGATGTCTAAAATGTCATTTGCACAGTAGAAGCTTCTCTTTTCGTGTAGGCTCCATATTGGAGAAGTCTGAAAAGAAAGGTCGAAGAGGAGGAGTTGAAGAAGCAAGAGAAAGATGTGAAGTGAAGGAGGTTTGGGGTTGGGTTAGCCATACTGACCTCTGAAGCTGAGCTCACTGTCACTTAGTCCTGCATCGTCTGTTGAACTCTCCTTCTCTGCTTTGTTGCCCCCTCGGTTACGTTTGACGCTTTTGTAGAACTGACCCCAGCGGTGCCGCCCTGCATCCTTCTTCAGACGCTTCTCTTTCGCACGACGATTCTGGAACCACACCTGCCATTGTGGGAGTAGAGACGTTTGACTTCTAATTCATGTATATATCTGCATATTATCACTGGGATGTTATATTAAGCTAGTCCAAACTAGACAACTGCTCAGCTTGGAATTAAAGATCCTGTTGAGGCACACACCTGCACTACTCTCATGTCCAGTCCCGTCTCTGAGGAGAGCTGCTCGCGGACGTGGCGCGCTGGCTTGGGAGAGTTCTTGTAGGCAATTTTAAGGGTCTCCAACTGTTTGGCTGTGATGGTGGTCCGTGGTCGCTTTGCCCCTGCCTCTGAATCATCTGAGAAAGATGTGCAAGAATTAAAGAATATCTTCTGGAAGAATATTGTTTGCAATATTTGCATATAAAAAAAATGAAATTAACTTGTGGCTTTTCGCTTTTGAAAACATCATATAGGCTTGGATGGACTGAGTGGTCATGTATGGCAAGTCAATACCCTTCTGAAACTGTCCCACTCTATCTGTAGGGGATATAAATCTCCCTGGGGAATGCTAGAAGAAGGGAGTTATTGGGGACCCACTGTAAAAGTGCATTGCATCACTTAACATAATCAATCAGTGGGCCATGGAAATTTCCATAAATACACAGGCAGAGCTTTCAGAATCAGATCCATAAAAGGTCACAGCAACTGGAGATTTAATGCCCAAGCAGGACACTGAGAGACACTGAGAGACACTGGGACCCCATCCGGCTGGGTTTATGATGATTCTGTCGCTCCACTATCCCACTGTCTCTTGTGATTCCTCAATGTTTCAGTATTATTGTACATAAAGGAGTTAATTGCACCTTGCTGTCTGCTGAACTCCCTGTCTGAATGCTTTTGAATGGGCTGCTAACTCCTGCACCACTCTCCACAACTCCCCTGCTGGACCCTGCTGGACCCATTACTCAGAGCGTCACACCAGCTCTAGATAATTAATTCAAGTCAATTCCCTGAAGAGGTTCTGAATATGACAGTTTATCAACCAGGGAGATAAGACTGAATTATTCTTTCAAAATATTTGGATGGTGTTTGACGGCTGATTGGCCATAGAACTAGTAGGATGGCCCAGTCAGAAACCTACCATTCTGTTTGGCTGTTTCATAGTCCTCCTTGCACACCAGCCTGCCATCCTCCATGAGGTAGAACTCATCCCCAGTGGCCAGCTGCCGGCTGCACATAACGCAGGCGAAGCAGTGCAGGTGGTACACAAAGTCCTGGGCCTTCCGCACCACCTGAGTCGGAGGGATCCCCTGTTGGCACGACGCACACTTTGTTCCAAACCACACACAACACACACACACACACACACACACACACACACACACACACACACACACACACACACACACACACACACACACACACACACACACACACACACACACACACACACACACACACACACACACACACACACACACACACACACACACACACACACCTGCCATCAGATACACAAACCCCACACAGAACAGGTGGATGCATCTCCACTGTTCAGAGGCTGAAGGTAACATGGCCTTATAGCATAGTTATATCGTAGCACACATCGTTTCCACCTCCACTTCCACCTGTAATAATAGTATCTGTAATACTACTTGGGTTAGTTGTTAGTTGTAGAGAAGCAAAGCATCAGTGGTGGAATGTATTTGTGTTGGTGGTGGGCTTGTCCTCAGCTTGACGAATGGCCTGGATCAATGCAGTGGAAGTGGAGGCTATAAGAACCAGTAGAGAGAGCCCTGCACAGTAAACAGGCTGAAGAGAACCAATAAAACACTGACTCAGGATGGGGCTGTAAATCACAAAGCCTATACAGAAAAATAAACCCTTCCTTTAGACCAAGGAGAAGTTTCTTCATTACTGCTAGGAAATCCTGCACTACACTCCAGTTTCCAGCACAGGCCTCAGCCCCATCATCTCTACTCCTCTCCCTGTCTCCGGTAGCATCCCCATAGTGCACACACAGCATCACTGCAGTTGTAACAGCAAAAATCGCCCCTATTGTCCCCAGGGCCGACTAATAAAGTTATCTCCACTCTCTGACTCGCAAGCTTTTTAGGTCTCATTGAAGCTTCTGACATTAAAACCTCTCAAACATGATTTAGTAAAAGACAGTACTGATCCTGTTTTGGATAAAAGTCTAACTTAATTTACTTCTTTAATGCCTCAGAAATTCAATCGTAAAAAGATGGAAGCAAAAGAAAGAGAAAGAGGGATGAGAAGAAATGAAAGTTGCTGTTGTGTGTCTCCAGCTAAGGCTGCTAGATCAGTAATTCATTTAATTAGTATATAGAGTGTTTGGAGTTGAAGGTTTGTTTGTTATGTGTTCTGTCTTATCCAACATAAGTATTCAAGTATTCAGGACAGAAAGGCAGGAGGATGTTGTAGGATGTTCAGCTTGATTAACCTCATTGTGTTGGTCCTGTCACTAAGTATTGACACAAGCCTGTTTTTTAACATCCACATCATGATATTATGTTATTATATTATATGATGAAAGTAAACTATGTAAAGAGGAAAATCCTCACTAGCACTAGTCCTGTATGATAAGTGAAGTCAAACCTAGTCCATGAGTAATGTGCTCACCAAATCTTTCCTCAAAAGCAACATGCAATACAGACCACTCTGATCATGTCACAGATTTTACAAGTCAAAATCAGTGCAATTTTATTGCCATTTTTGAGCTCACAGATATTAAAGTAAATCACTTCTACAAGTAATGTCACTTAGCTTGCAGCAATCAAATGCTCAAAATTCCCATTCAAACAAAATAGGTGAATGTTTTAAGATTAAGATGAAGAAGTGGAACTCACTTGAAGAAGTCCTCTTTGCAGTACACATTTCCTGCCCGCGAGAAACACTTGTCTGCCAGCAACGCTTGACAGTCTGCGCACTTGAGGCACTTGGAGTGCCAGTGGCGGTCCAGCACCTTCAGGATGAACTTGTCGAGGATGTGTTGACTACAGCCCGCACACTGGGGGATTTCTATGGTGAGAGAGAGAGAGAACACACACCATGAGTTAAGATAAAATATTGGTGGTGGAATAGTGCAAGGAGACAAGGTGAGCATTGCCCTTGCAGGTTTTTAAGATCAGAGCCGGCTAAAATTATGTTAAACGAAAACGGTAATGTAGCCTAATTCCTCACCATCGTGACCCTCGATGAAAACAAATATGGTCTGACAGAGTAAATTGTATCATCATGCCACTCATTCGACTTAGGTTTATCAAAGGCCTGTGCCTGTGCCACAATATTTAGCCTTGAAGTGGATTTGATTGGATAAGCCGACTGATTCGAAAAACCAAGTAGTAAATATATATAATAAATACTAATAGTCATAAACAACGTGAATGAAAAAAAAACTGGGCTATAAGAAGGAGCAATAACCTCGGCCTTATAGTGTTAAAAACAATGCACTATTATCACCATCAACATCGTAACACCAGCACAGTGTCGCTATTAATGTGATTAGTCTATGCAAAAGGTAATAACCAGAGTTATTTTTATATTTATAAATATATATACATATATATTATAATGTGATAGAATAATACATATTAATAGTATTGTTATTATTATTATTATTTTTGCCATCTTCTTTTTTTTTCATTTTAGAAAATGAAACTTCGGGAATAATTTCCCTCAATCTCCGTTGTCGTCAGTGCAATGGTACCGCGTGTGAACAATGGCCAGATGAAGAGAGGCTTCTCATGGTAGACTAAATTGCCTTTTCAGTATCTTAGAATAGCGGGTGAGGGCAAGAAGAGATCGCAATGGAAACTGACCCCTCAAACTCATGAAAGCGGATGCAATAAGCACCGTTTTGTGCACAAAATAATTGGCCAGGTGATTTTTTTTGTACTCGAGCAGTTTAATATTTGTACTATATCTACAAGTATGTCTGCAATTAGGCTTTCCCAAGCCAATTGTTGTTTTAATTATTATTATTTTTTTTACTCAGACGGCCTATGAGTAATCTAATCACACCCATACCAAACTGTTTAAATGTGCGGTGTGGAGGTCATGACAACATTTCAAAACAATTACAATACAGTAGGCCTACATGTGCATCTTCATACTGTAGCCTACGTTGGGAGACATTTTTGAAGAGTAAAACATTTACATTTTTATGTATAGTTTCTGGAGGGCTGCTCAATGAACTACATTTATACATAAGGCCTAAGCTAAGCATGCACAAATAGAGGGTTGATTTTACAATACACGAATGAAGGTGATACGGTAGCCTATACAATGTACAGGAGTTGCATTTTGAGATGCTGCTAAGCTCAATTTCTTTAATTGTACTATTGCGATGTGGCATTAGCCTATACAGACATCGAAATACCAGGTGTTTCCCAATCAACTTCACAGTCAAATGAGATAACTATGAAGTGCATGGCTTTTTAAGACTTTTTACAAAACTTAAATGAAAGTTAGGTGTATTTTACATCCACAAAATATTAAAGAAATGCCCTGATTTGTGGAGCATTATGCATTATGCTTTGGTGTAAGTGATGATACTGAAAGGATAGCACGAGGGCCAATCTTGGCAGTATTCACGTTCGATGTCTAATAGCCCCTTCACCCCCCACCCCCCCTCTCTCTTTCTGCATAACTTGTAAATCACACGATTATACCACTTAAGATCTCTTGTGAGCCTCCTCAAGAGGGGTCCTCAAATCTAATCAAATGTGATCCTATAAGCTTCCTTTTCTCAGTTACAATATATGTATCTCCTACAACATAAATATATCATCCTGTTTTACTGTATTTCGATTAGCAGAGGATAATTGTGTTTTTTAACAGGACTAAAAAAAAGTCAACCAAGTCATGTACTTATTAGCTACACTATCGGAATAACTGTAGGTCTTAATGGGAACGAGCACATAGCCTATAGAGCTCATAGGCCACATTGAGCTCATAGGCCTATAGCTCATATGTTTTGTAGATTGCATGACCTACACTTCAAAGCAAGCAGACTGTAAACTCTATTCAGGAAATAATCTTATTTTTCTTGGGGCCTAAACGTCTCTTGTATCCAAACGGTTTAGAATAATTACCCTTATTCATAAGAGCATGCTAACAGCCATATTAATCATGATAATAATGTTTAGATACATAATACTAAATTGCTTTTATTCCCAGAGTAATGCCGTATTAAATCCTGCATGTATGCACCAATGGGGGGGGTTGAGTGGCAAGATCTTTACACAATCTTTACACAATCTCCTTCTATTTACAAAATTAAAGGGCATACCCCACTAACATATAGTTTTATAGGTTAAACCAATTATATTTCACAATTCTGCATTGTTTCACTTTGTGCATTAAACATTATGGTTCACTGCCTTTACCAATAAGGTAGCCTAAATGAAGGTCAATTCAAGACAATTTTAAATGGGTTAAATGATAAATGATGCTAGATTTTGAGCAAAAATATACTCTCCTGCGCTGAAAGAAGCAACAACTCGTTTGGATCTGTGATGTAAACTATATAGTATTTCATTATGGAATAAAAGCAACATTAGAGGTAATAGAGTAGGTCTATCTATACATTTCCGTGGCTCACATATGAATAATTAGGTCAGGAATGTATCCAATTCCACTTCCATCTTGATTGCAGGATCAGATTATATAGCATAGATTATCAAAACTGAGTTAAAGAGCAGATGCGAAGATAATGAGCAATTATTTGCTTTGATGCTGAGGCATTGAACTATTTACTGCACACACAATGTAGTGAAATATTCCACGTTTGTCATTTTTAAATAAACATTAAAAATACTTATTTTAGTAGGCTATAATATCATATCACAATCTGTACGTGTAATATAGCCTACACCCTATGTGTCAAACAATAATAAGACTGACATAATTGTACAATTATGTAGCATACAATTGTACAATAACACAGCTATAGCAGAAACATCCAAGCATACGCAAACATAGCCTGGATAATTCCGATACGAATCAGTAATAGCTGTCAGTCAAACTGGTGGGGTATGGAGAGTAGGTGATGAGAGCGTCTGATCTCTCGTCCATGGCCAGACAAATAAACAGCTGTCTCATCTCTGACCAGAAGCAAACTTCTCATACAGCTCGAGGGAATAGAATAACAAAATGCGCTCGAGGTAGGGAATATGAATATTCCTGTATAATACAAAAAAATGTACAAACATAAAGTGTTTATGCCTTGATGAGTGTTATACTATTATACACATGTCCCAACCCAGGCCTATATATACTCATGGGTTCTAATAGTGTAAAACCAGCATGTACAACTCGTGCATACGGCTGGGGGTTGGAAACACAACATTACGACCAGTACAAACGCACACTTTAAACAAGACATAGGCTACATGTGATAAATAATCTCTATCCATACAACGTTCCACAAAAGTCCACAAGAGGAACAGAAGATCAAAATGAAATGCATAAATGCACTTTAAAGAATAATATGAAACACACGTTATATGAATAAGTAGAATAATATGAATATATATGATCCAGTAGAACAATGTCGCTGCCTTCTTTAGCCTTGGCTTGTCTGTCCCTCAACCCAGTTTAATTAAACGCTACATATTTTTTTCTACAGCAGTGCCCTGCAGCATTTCAGAGCTCCGCTGCCAATTTCCGTATGATATAATCAATATAGAAAATGAAGTGGAAAAGCCTTACGTTGCATTGGCACTCCGAGTATCTCGGGTACACCCTTCACAGGACTCTCTGTTGGTAGAACAGCAGCACTTTGCATCATTGTGATCCAGAACGGGGAATAAACACACACATATACACGCTCAACAAGGTGGGCTGAAGCTCCCGTCTTTTAGTGAGAAAATGTAGAATGTGTCAAATAGAAACAGGGTATGAACCCTTCTGTAGATCTAGCTGTCCCTTTAAAGTCCGGTATTTTTTTATTATCCTGGAATATTGTCCATGCGTGCGAGATTTCGCCGTGCTCTTTTGATGTGGATCATACAAGCTGCTTGATTCATTCACACTGCAGGGGCAACTGTGACGTCACCCCAGCATAGGAACCACCAGGGACCAATGGGATCCTCCATCAAGCCTCAAATGGGCGGAAGAATTCTGCTCCTGAGCGCAGGTGTACAGTGAGAAAGACGAAAGATTTGGTGACAAAACAGAATGCCCCCAGAAAGAAGCAACCTTCTTTAGAATAGTATCAATAAATAGAGTCTCGCTTAGCACATAGCATTGTCTTTCTATCAGTATGAAGGGGTAAAATGTTTTTCAGCTGAATATGGCAATACGCTTTCATAGATAGACTTTGCACTATCAAAGCGTCTCTTTCTTCAGAGACGTGAAAGGTACATATACAGCCGAATCCACAGCCTACCTGCTCTGGTGACATATGAAATTAATAAGTTTTCTCGTATTTTTTTTATTTTAGTTTTTATTTCACCTTTATGTAACCAGGTAGGCCATTTGAGAACAAGTTCTAATTTCCAACTGCGACCTGGCCAAGATAAAGCAAAGCAGTACGACACAAACAACACAGAGTTACACATGGGATAAACAAAAGTACAGTCAATAACACAATAGAAAAATATATATACAGTGTGTGCAAATGTAGTAAGATGAGGGAGATAAAGGCAATAAATAGGCCATAGTGGCGAAATAATTACAATTGAACAATTAAACACTGGAGTGATATATGTGCAGAAGATGAACGTGCAAAATTAGATACTGTGGGGTGCAAAGGAGCAAAAAACAACAAAAACAATGTGGGGATGAGGTAGTTGGGTGGGCTATTTACAGATGGGCTGTGTATAGGTGCAATGGTGGTAAGCTGCTCTGATAGCTGATGCTTAAAGTTAGTGAGGGAAATATAAGACTCCAGCTTCAGTGATTTTTGCAATTAGTTCCAGTCATTGGCAGCAGAGAACTGGAAGGAAAGACGACCAAAGGAGGAATTGGCTTTGGGGATGACAAGTGAAATATACCTGCTGGAGCGCGTGCTACGGGTGGGTGCTGTTATGGTGACCAGTGAGCCGAGATAAGGCGGGGCTTTACCTAGCAAAGACTTATAGATAACCTGGAGCCAGTGGGTTTGGCGACGATTATGAAGCGAGGTCCAGTCAACGAGAGCGTACAGGTCTCAGTGGTGGATAGTATATAGTGTTTTGGTGACAAAACGGATGGCACTGTGATAGACTGCATCCAATTTGCTGAGTAGAGTGTTGGGGGCTATTTTGTAAATGCTATCGCCGAAGTCAAGGATCGGTAGGATAGTCAGTTTTACGAGGGTATGTTTGGCAGCATGAATTAAGGAGGCTTTGTTGCGAAATAGGAAGCCGATTCTAGATTTAATTTTGGATCGGAGATGCTTAATGTGAGTCTGGAAGGAGAGTTTACAGTCAAACCAGACACCTAGGTATTTGTATTTGTCCACATATTCTAAGTCAGAACCGTCCAGAGTAGTGATGCTGGACGTGCGGGCAGGTGCGGGCAGCGATCGGTTGAAGAGCATGCATTTAGTTTTACTTGCATTTAAGAGCAGTTGGAGGCCACAGAAGGAGTGTTGTATGGCATTGAAGCTCAAGGATTTGACAATTAGCTGATCTTTAAATTGCATGTAGGCAAAAAAAAAATGCTCTAAAACCTTCAGGAAAGGTAGGTCATATCTGTTAGGATGGGAGTTATTGAATTTGGTTTGCCGATAGCATACAAATAGGCCCACCATCGATGATGTGGAAGCTAAAAAAGCAAGTTTATTACATTTTGTTGATTGGACATATAGGACCTTCCACCCCCATCTGGGATATGGATGCCTGAGTGTAGTATGGTTGTTAAAATAAAATCACCTTAGAGCATGACCATCAGCGTGCGGGGTTTTCCTTTTTATTTTTCGTTGATTGGACACAATCACAATATTTGTGTCTGATCTCTATGAATGGGATGTAACCTGACTGCAAGGAAGACCTATTGTCCGAGAGCCTTGACAGGTATTAGAAGTCCAAGCACAGTCCTTCTGACAGTGTTCATTTCAATTCCGCGTTTGAGAGACTGCTTTCGGATAAGATATTCCCCCCGGAGAGTTCGTAGTTCAAGCAAGATGAACTCAATCTTCGCTTCCAATTTGCTTCAAGCATGTACAGTGTGGTTGCTTGGTCCGCGTCCCAAGCTTTCAGATGAACAATACCGACCTATTCCACTCACACGTTGAACGAAATCGAAACCTTCAAGTAGCCGACCGTCTGAATCTCGGAATATCTGAATACAAAAGCATATAGGCTTATGTCTGCTATTACCATAACCCGTACCACCATTATTAATATAACAACAAGTGTTTATATTAATGATCATGAACATTGAACATTTATTACATTAAATAATATATGTAGCCTATTAATCATTAACCAATGATTGTATTACAATATAACAATACTACTAATAATAAGAACAATACTAACAATACTATTACTACTAATAATAATAAGAAGAATAAGAATAAGAATAGCCTATTAATATCAACAGAATTTTGATAATGAGCACAATAACTGTAGAATATTATTTTGTCCAGACAACAATTGAAAGAGGAAAATATAAATTTGGGGCATAAGAAATATCCGTGGTTTTTCTATTCACCTTGCATCCTCCCACAGTCGTCAATATTCCACGTTTGTTCTACATACTTTCGTTGAAATGACGGAAACAAAGTCGATTCAGCCAGCGTGTGCCCAGTGGGCATCTTCTTTCGTTTTCTGAATATGTACAACTACAAAACTATTTTTTTTTCAATATCAATGCTAACTAGACTCAACTCAGTTGGGTTATCACTTGCAGACTGACAATATAGGCCTATAGGTGAATCAATGTCTAAAAAATAGAAGATATTCGGAATAATTTGCATAATGGGACTATGATGTTGGATATTTCAGCTAAACTGATAGGATATTTAAAATTTAGCTGATGATTCCATTGTGTCACATTGCAGTGCAATAAGGCCTATACAAACCCCATACGCGGTTGTGTGTTAATATTTCAAATTGAATTTAGTAAAATGAAAACACTCATCAAGCTGATTAAATGGGAGCAGCAGGGATATTACGGGAATACGCCCCACACCAGCCCCACACCAGCGCTAAACCCTGCTTCATGTCTGTATGCCAGGTGTCCCAGTTATATCCACCCCCTTCATCCCTATCCCTCCATCTATCCCCTCATCCAGGACAGTGCGGCAAGGCAAGGGAATCATCCCGTCATACACTTTCATTTTCAATATTCACTTTTCCCTAAAGATTATTCAGTTACTTAGATTGTCGAGTGCATTGCAATCATGCATTTGGCTTTTAAATACAGTGTGGAGAAAATTATCTTGGACTGTCAACATTCGGTCATAGGGTTAGATGTAGTAGGCCTATAGTGGATAAAGGCAGAGCACATTTGACAGTGAAACTGCAGGACAAAATGTATATGTTGTTTCTTTTATTCATATACCCACGAACGAATATAAAAAGTAGTCTATATAAAAATACAAGAAAGCAAGCGATCAAAATATCTGAAGAGAAATAGACCTATTGAAATAGTATAAACTTCTGCATTTGTTTGATCCCCTGCTAGAAGGTACAAGTAAATGGAAGTGGGTAGTACACCTCCTCTTTTGTGCTTGGGGGGAAAAGTCATTGTGTCATTGTAAAATCTAATGATGCATCCCTTAGTATAGGACAATGAGTCCTAGGCTGGAAGCTATAACTCAAGCAAAGGGCAACTTTTCTACCACCACTGTTGACCCAGTCACCTCTAATTAGATATAATATTTCAGTGTAAGAGTTCATTGACATCTGCGATTCACAAATCCATCTTATAGGTAAAGCACAAGGACCAAGAGGTCTCGCAATATAACCATTCATTCTCACCACTGGACCGCTATATTGTTCATAGGATAACCAGGCCTTCCCCAAAACCAGCTTATAAAATAATATTACACGTTTGCACCCAATAGGCTAGCTTGATTACCCTAAACGAAATAAGGCGTCATCTATGCTTATTATTTAAACCGAGATACACCGAGGGAAGTGGTTTGGTGATTGACAGAAAGCACAAATAACTTGAGAACCTATAGCCTACAAGTATCTTACTTGAAATGAAGTTGATAGTTGTGGGTAATCGACAGAAATATAAATAATCTCCTAGGTCTATATCAAGTCAGGTTGTATAGTTGAACAGGTTGAACCTAACTCAAAAGCACATAGGTTGTCCAGTAGTACAGTAGATTCCAGTAAGAAAGCACACACACACACACACACACACACACACACACACACACACACACACACACACACACACACACACACACACACACACACACACACACAAAACACACACACACACACACACACACACACACACACAAAACCACACACCGTAGTGTGTGTACACCATACGCTCCATGAGATGATATGCACACGAAAACAGTAAACAGTGATTGGGAGAAACATGAATAACAATATAAATAGAAAAGCCAATGTTTTTTATGCTAGCACTATTTATCTTCTTTTGAAAACATACATTATATCCCGCTAAATAATTAAAGGAGGAACAATATTTTCATATATTGTAAATTGTGATGGATTTGTGCATTTAATGCATTTTCACAATGAAACTTAAACTACAATAGCGATCAACTTCCCTCGAATTGAACCTGGAACATTGTGTGCCATAGGAGAAATCTCGAAATCTCCTTCTTATCCTTATCTAGTTACTTTTGATAAGCCTACGTTGCCTACTTGTCAAAGTGACACAGACACGACAATCACAAGGAATGGACCCAGACTTATACAATATACAGGTTTTAACATCACATGAATACATTTATTTCATAAACTCAAGTGGCGTACTATCCATAGGGAGCATCACACTTCTGCCCCTTGTATTGACAAAACACGTACAACTTCATGCAAACGTACCTACTTAGGTGGATTGCAGGCGCCATGTTAATTTCAGCACTACTCCTACTGGACAGCGCTCAACGTGGCAGCCAGGTTCTGTCTTTTTCACGACTTGTTTACTCCAGCTAGCTTCTGCTGTAGCATTTTAATAATATCAGTCTCTGTTTCTCTGAAAATAGAGACAAAAATAGAGAGAACCATCGTGGCTGAGGCATGTCAGAACGTGCTCCCCCTTTCTTTGCCAGAAAAAAGACAGTGAAAGAAAGGGGGACCTTTAGACGAGGGCAAGGAGAAAATTAAATTGCACTTGGGAGCAAATTCTATTAGGGAATAGTTATTGTCTCCTGACAGGTCCTGTCCATTTAGGTAATTAGTGGAAGAGATTGCTTGAACAAACGGGCTGTATTTTTGTCAGAAATCATGATTTCCACTGCAATCTGATTGACTACTATTTTGTGACTTAATACGTTATATTTGACATGTGATTGTATTATCTGTAGGCTAATGTAATCAATCCGTTGCTATTATTATTAGACCACAAATGTGAACCACAACCAGCGGTAGGCTACTTACTATGTATGGCTCTGTGCATAACAAGAAGCCCTTACATAATAATTGATAATCTGTTTTGTAATGTCTGCTAGCGCATTTTAAAGATAAAACAAACATCTGAATGGTGCCATTATATTATTTTAGTTGCATTTTTTTTTAGAATAGGTCGTTACAGATACAGTATGCCGTATTTCACTATATGGGGAGCTTATAGGTCTTCAAAAATGACGTTTATTTTGTTAATAATGTCTATCCACCTCCCCATATCACAGGCCTACGCTCGCCTGCCTGCCTGCCTCGCCTGCCTGCCTGCCTGCCTGCCTGCCTGCCTGCCTGCCTGCCTGCCTGCCTGCCTGCCTGCCTGCCTCGCCTGCCTGCCTGCCTGCCTGCCTCGCCTCGCCTGCCTGCCTGCCTCGCCTGCCTGCCTGCCTGCCTGCCTGCCTGCCTGCCTGCCTGCCTGCCTGCCTGCCTGCCTGCCTGCCTGCCTGCCTGCCTGCCTGCCTGCCTGCCTGCCTGCCTGCCTGCCTGCCTGCCTGCCTGCCTGCCTGCCTGCCTGCCTGCCTGCCTGCCTGCCTGCCTGCCTGCCTGCCTGCCTGCCTGCCTGCCTGCCTGCCTGCCTGCCTGCCTGCCTGCCTGCCTGCCTGCCTGCCTGCCTGCCTGCCTGCCTGCCTGCCTGCCTGCCTGCCTGCCTGCCTGCCTGCCTGCCTGCCTGCCTGCCTGCCTGCCTGCCTGCCTGCCTGCCTGCCTGCCTGCCTGCCTGCCTGCCTGCCTGCCTGCCTGCCTGCCTGCCTGCCTGCCTGCCTGCCTGCCTGCCTGCCTGCCTGCCTGCCTGCCTGCCTGCCTGCCTTGCCTGCCTGCCTTCCTTCCTGCCTGCCTGCCTGCCTGCCTGCCTTCCTTCCTTCCTTCGCATTTGTTTTGGTGTGCGCCCTGTGTTTCGTGGGGTTGGCGTATGTTCACCGTTTTTGTGCATTCAAAAGTATAGCACTACCCTGAACTCTCTGCTTCCTGCGCCTGACTTCTCACCCACTACACCCCGGATGTTACAATCTTTCAGTAACTGGTATTATAGTCTAATTAATTTGGGGTTCAACACCCGAGGAAGTGGAAACTCAAAACACATTAACTGGATCGCTAACCCACTGCAAGCCATGTACCCATCCAACAGTAAATGTAATGCAAAAACATTGCAGCCGTAGGCTACTACCAATGAGACCTTTGGGCCTATGCTCTCGCCATGGCGCGCTTGCGCCGCTCCATATCCCAAAGCCATACCAAATATCTTGGTTGTAAAATAGTTGCCATTGAGCTGAATATGGAGACTTGAGAAATAAAAACGATGCCTAGAGAAAGCTGATACCATCCTCCCTCTATTTGACAGGGTCGAGTGGTGATGAAGCTTCAAAAGCTGTGTTTTCCTCGAAATTGCATTTTGAAATTTTATAGAACCAGAACACATTTTTCTGTCGAGCGCATGGCGGGAGAGGAGAGTGTCTCGCTCATTACAGCAGCAGGCCCCAGTAAAACAGACAATACACTTTACTGTTTGGCCAAATCATGGTTTTAGCCTCCCAACAAACAGGACGTTTTGAGTGAGGTGACAATGTAGAATGTGGTCTTTCTGTTTTTTACGATCCATGATCTTGGCTGTCTCTTTGGTGCTTCCATGTATGACGTTGAATGTGAATTTGCATGACCTCAGCTCAGTCTATCAGCACACTGATCAGCCAAAGGCTCATAATACATTGAGTATACCAAACATTAGGAACACATTCCCAATATTGAGTTGCACTTGCACCCCCCTTTGCCCTCAGAGTAGCCTCAATTCGCCAGGGCATGGACTCTACAAGGTGTCGGTGTTGAAAGCGTTCAACAGCGATGCTGGCCCATGTTGACTCCAATGCTTCCCACAGTTGTCTCAAGCTGGCCAGATGTCCTTTGGGTGATGGGTCATTCTTGATACACAGGGCAAACTGTTGACTGTGAAAAACCCAGCAGTGTTGCAGTTCTTGTCACAAACCAGCGCACCTGGCACCTACTACCACACCCTGTACAAAGACACAAATCTTTTCTCTTGCCCATTCACCCTCTGTATGGCACATACACAATCCATGTCTCAATTGCCTCAAGGCTTAAAAATCATTATTTAACCCGTCTCCTCCCCTTCATCTATACTGATTGAAGTGGATTTAACAAGTGAAATCAATAAGGGATCATAGCTATAAAAAAACAGTCCAGCCTATCTAGTGTTTGCCTGAATTGCCTGATGGCCAATCTGCCCCTGGAGGTATCCTCTGCTATCATCTCTCTCAGGAGGAGACATGTCCCTTTTCCTAGGAAGATTTGGTGGCCATGGTGGGGAAGCTGAATATAGGATAAGATGCATGAGAGATGAGATGTGTGTCCAAGGAGATCAGTCCAAGTGGAGGAGGTTGAGCCATGGCAGTAAATTGAGATGAATCTGAACCTGCTTGACTCCCTCTTTAGAGGCAAATGTAAAAACCCTGGATAAATGGGTGAATGAGATGTGATAAGGGTATCATATATTAACCTATTTTTTCTTTCATTGTTTAATTAAATTACTAAATGTCTACATGCTGGACATCTATAGCTTTATAGTATTATTAAAGTCAGAGAGAGATGACAGAAAATGTATCAAGCCTGTCCTGCATTTTAATATCAATACACAGGTAATAAACATGCAGGCTGTGAATACAGGAGGCCCACAATAAAACTAAGCATTGTGGAAGACAACACCATACAGGGCAGCTAGGTGATTTTTTTACCCTTGTGTTTTGAGCTTCCATAACATTCTTCTGGTGTAGTGCTACAGACACAGACACAGACCTCACTGAGTCTGGCCATGTTTTAGGATCAGTGCAAGGAGAGGCTTTCTCAGTTTCTAAAAGATGTTAAAGTAGTAAAAGTGTCCCTCTGTGATCTCGATTCATGAGCAGGGATATCAAGTGGATGGCTGAGAGTCTACGACTGGATTAGAAAACCTTGTTCTCAGTGTGCACTTTTCACCTTCAGTATTGGCAAAGCCACAGATGTATATTGCACAGCCAACTTCCTCATTAACTTTCATTAGTCTCAACCCACATAATATCCTGGGCTCTAGGGCTCAAAGCACCTGAGGGTTGCCACAAGCAGCAGGGAGGGTGTCAACAAGCACCTTCACAACTCACAATCCAACAGCAATTCAACAAATAAACAAGTCAATTAAGAAAGATCAGTAGGTAGTAACAGGTAACAGAGCAAGTGATAAAGCAAGTAAACAAGTACAGTTAACAAATGTTTGTTCATGTCATCATTCTTACAGCAGTTTGACGTCTCAGACAGCTCAATCTGAGAGATACACCTCTCCGGAATGAGTAATATAGATGGTACATCGGAGGCAATCAGTAAAATGTCTAAACCTTGCAGTAATTTCAGCATCACAAACTATGCTTTTCTCAGCCCATTCTACAGATCATAAACTGTAACTTGCCATAATTTTTCCAAAATGACATTCAAGGCACAGGTTTGACTAGGTCAGAGATCACAGCTTCTCAGGTTTGGTGCTCAACTGTAATGTAGGGCCATTAATCATGTGTGCTTTTGTGGAGACAATTGAGAGCACCACCATCACACTGCTGGCTGCTGTGACCATGGTTCTACTCTACTCTGCCAGTGTGAAAGCCAGGAGACAGGGAGGGCTTGGACTAGAGAGGGGGCAGAGACACAGGATGGGTGAAATGCAATGTTCCAGGAAAACACAAAGCTCAAGATCAAGCGGTTACTGTCCTTCATATGAGTTTGTAATCTGGACCACATCAAAACCCTCCTATTCCCCAAGGTATCCATCCAGCCTTCACATCCACGGTTGAAACACCCCCAGCAGAGCCCACTTCCAAGTGTGTGAAGGAAGAGACCCTGAAAGCCGATTGCGTTTTAATAAAGTTTATTATCGGGTGGGAGCTAATCCTCACAGTAATCTCCCACAGCCCAAAGGAAAGCTGGATTACTCACTTGCTATAATCCCAATGAAATTGTTAGGATTTAGCTAGCGCAACAGACCAGATGGTAACAGGCTTTTTCCTTCAACCTACAGACACCCCCACCACTCCTTACCCCACCCCCTTCCTCAAAACAAAACATTTGAATGTTACTCATATGACCGCATGCAAAACATAAAGTGGAAAGCTGTGGAGGGACAGAAAAACATAATTATCTGGCATCTCAGGTACTTTGGATATTGATGGTATACTGCATGTACATTTGGTTTACATTAATCTATAATTGTAGAGAGATAGAAAACAGCAGAAAGGTAGTTAGAATATACACTATAACAGTGCAACTTGCTCCAGGAGAACTATCAAAGTCCACTATTGAACAATTACAACGATGCATAATCTTAGCAAAAATAATTTTATTGATTGAGATAAGCAAAGCAAAACATAGTATCTCGAGTTGAGTGAGACCAGTAAGCCTAATGTAATGGACACCAGCCAAAACCCCAATCCTGCTTATTTTGTACCCTGTGAACAAGTGCTGCTCTACAACACGTCTTTAATGTCTTAACTCTATTGTGCAAAGCTAATTGGGACATGTAAGATGCACTAGCCAATCAGACAATAGCATGGTATGGCCAGTCACAACATAGACCACTTTGGAACAGAATGTGTGAACCATAGAATTACATTTTTACCTTTATTTAACTAGGCAAGTCAGTTAAGAACAAATTCTTATTTCCAATGACGGCCTAGGAACAGTGGGTTAACTGCCTGTTCAGGGGCAGAACCACAGATTTGTACCTTGTCAGCTCTGGGATTTGAACTTGCAACCTTCCGGTTACTAGTCCAACGCTCTAACCATTAGAATAAGAATTAATTCTATAGTGTGAACAATAAACAACATTAATCTGACCACACATACTATCTGAACAGGGTATATATTAATATATACACACACACACACACACACACACACACACACACACACACACAATCTTTGTTTATTTGGAAACACCCACTTGCTTTATGCTAAAATCAATATGGATAATCTACTTTCAGGCACCGTTTTTCCAAAATGACATTCAAGGCACATTTCTCTTTGTAAAATCACATTTTCTAATGGAGGTTGATTTCTCTAAGAATATAAAATCGTTGTTAGAGTACACAGCTCATAGAAGAACTCTCTGGAAAGGCTGGCAGTGACAGGTCTAAGAGAAAAGAGCAGTGCTTCTCATATTACATTAGGGCTTTTATCCATGAAACTATATAAAAGTTATTATTTTTTCACATAAATTAATTTGTCATTATATACAGACTAAGAATTACAATAAATATCAAATAAACCCCTTTAGTTGTTTTCACAAAAAAAAAAAAAAATCCCATTAATTCCCTGGTGTTTTAATTCATCCTCCAGAAGTGGTCAAAAAAGGCTAAATATTTTGGGGTCATAAATTATTATCCTGAATTCAAGCACCATGAAGCAATCCATTGATGCAGAACATTACGAATCCTTCAGTTGGAGGGTTTCGGAACTGACCACAGCGTCACAGTATGGGTAAATCTACAGTAGCATTTCCAGGTAATGTTGACTCAGGGCAGAGCCACCTTGGCCCGTCGCAGCCGCCGGCGGTTCTTGAAGAAGAGGTACATGGCTAGCAGACACATTGAGGACAGGAAGTAGAGGAGCACACACAGGCTGATGTCCAGTCTGGAGAAGCCCACGCTCAGCAAGGACATCCAGCGCCTCTTGTTAGGGTGCGGGTACATCTCCAGAGTCCCCTCCTCTGACCCAGTGTACTTGCCCGTCAGAATCCTCTTCTGCAGCGTTTTGTGCTGCCCTAACAAATCCTCTGGCTCCACGGGCTGCATCCCCAGCTGCAGCACTGGCCCCTGTTCCAGGCTAGCTCCAGACTGCGGCTGCGCCTTCATCTGCAGGGTCCTGAGTTTGACACGGGAGGACACTCTGGCTGCAGCGCGGAGGGCCTTGTAGTGCTGGTTGATGAAGGAGTCCAGGTCTACAATCTCCTCCTGGGGGGGCCTGAACTTCAACCCCATGATGCTGGGCCTGCGCTGGGGCTGGTGGGACACATCTGCCTTGGGCTTTACCCAAGGTGGGGGTTCAGATATCTGCACCTTTTCTCCTGCCCTCGCCACCTCCTCTTCTGCTGGCTGTTCTTTAGCCACTTCCTCCTCCTCCTCCTCCTCCGGCTGTGGTTTGAGCAAGGTGTCCTGGGTCTGTCTGGCCCTCCTCTCTGCTCCTCTCTTGGCCTCCTGCTCTTTCTCCTGATGCCTGGCGACCAGCCTCTCCTTTTGCCTGCTGAGGAGCTGGGCCTCCTCCTCCAGGTAGTCAGAGAGGAGGTGTTCAGAAGAGAAGTGGGAGCGGAGGAAGGTGAGCAGCTCTGCCTGGTTCCAGGTGTGTTCTCCATTCTTAACCCCGTGGCAACTGGGACACAGCTCTGGGGACGGCCACTGGATCTTAGGGAAGTGAGGATCCTCACTCAGAGCACCTGGTCAGCAGGAATGAGACGGTTACTTAGGATGAGTAAGTGTGCTTACTTATCAGAGCTAACATAAATGATACAGATAACACAGTCATGTTGAGAGGGTAAACTGTTTTGGTGGAAATGTAAATGTATTAGGTAAAATTGACTGGTCGAATAGAAGGACATACTGATGACATCTCACACAATAAAATTAAACTGATACCAAGACAACATAGGTATTTTTGCATGCAGAATCTATGTTGATGCTTGAATACATTACAAAATATCCATTTCTCCACATGGTTCATAATAAGCAGTAAGTGCAGTGTGTTTGCATCATGTGTGGATGAGTGTGTGATGTCTCGGTGTGTGTGTGTGTGAGAGACAGTGTGACAGGGTCTAACAATGATCAATGGGCTTCTGGGACGTCCCGGAGGGAGGGGTGGCGAGATAATAGACGTCGTCCAAGCGGACAGCTACCCCGCCCCCACCCCCAACCTCTCCCAGACCCCGAACCCCTTACCTCCACACCCCTTTGAAGACGGCCCAATCTCCAAATTGAATATGAAAGCAGGCACCTCCAGAGGGGAGCTCTCCTTTTAATGAATTACAATTTTTTTGCTTTACATGTTTCCTTTAGCCCCCCAAATGGAGGCATCTGCTAATAAATTGCTTGTCGTCGCCCATGCGGGAGGAAAGTCAAAGCTGCAGCAGTTCTGTCACTTTACAGCGCTGTCAATTTACATCCCCCATCTCTCCCCCAGATTAATCTCAGTCATATGCATGTGTGTATGTACTCTGCATACAGCACTTTACATAAGAGATACATCAATTTTACTATGTCCTGCTGGGCTTGGGGCCTTTTATACATTTCACCAGCGTGACAGCTTTCATATCCCGTCCCCTTATGACGACATGTCTTTGATGTCTCTATTCTAACTACCTTGCCTTTCATTTCCAGGGGTGATACTATAGTAGCAATAGTATACTGATACTGTAACAAAGGCTTGTCAGGGAATGTCATTCAAAGCATCCCATAAATATTAATGAAGTATAAAGAAATATCTATTTACCACATAAAAATAGTTTCTTCAGCACTAATTCTCAGTGTGGAGATCTACTGTACAGGACACAGAGGAGCAGTATTTATGTAGGCAGACTGGTAGATTAGCAGAGTGATGCTCTACAAAGCAAACCAACAACATGAGGCTGACACAGTACGAGCTGCTCCAGTCGCATCGCCCTGCCCCTCTTCACTGAGCCCTGGCAGGCCCATGGCTCTGCTGTCTGTAGACATGCGTCTCCATCTCACCCTGTTGACAAGTGGCAACAGGACAGGTCTGCTGTTGCTGCTGAGCCGGGCTCGACTCAGGGTCTCTTTGTGCCAGCTAAATTAATTGCGTTGCTGCTTTACAAATAGGCCCCGCTTCATGCATGGCTGCCTCTGAAAGGAGGACAGTGGGAGCTGCTAAAGAGCCCCACTTTAGCGAGGAGGTGGAGAGGGAGGGGTGAGAGAGCGAGGGGGAAGAGGAGAGTACGTTCCCCCTGGGGAAGACTGGGAAGCAGAGGCGTTTGTGAGGGGGGTGGACCGACGGAGGAGATACTGCTACTCAATGCTACCGACACCCCTGCCCCTGCCCCATCCCCTCCCCACCAGCCAAGCCCACCCCTTGAGGCCCTGCCCCCAAACTCCACCACATGTCACAACCTGAAGCATCCTGGTGAGGGTGAGGGATTACAAAACAGGGAAGCGTGATGAAGGTGACATGGCGTGTGCCAACTGCTGTCACAAGCATCTTGGAAATTGAGCTCTTGGGCTGATGGTCCTCGCTCTGGGAGATTGTTGCCATATCAATTGTCAAGCGAAAGATATGACTCTCTGGGGAGGGACAGACATGCAATCCTAATAGGGAGGAGTGTCTGGGGACCAGGGACAAGCACAGAAGGGGACACACACGCCCCTCTACCCTGTTATTCAGGACACAGGCTGTCCAGGGGATTGAGGATGGGGGAGTCACCACCACCACACAGAAACGACAACAATGTGATTCAACGAAGTGAGGTGATAATGACAGGCTTGTGCCAAATAAACTCAAATGATGGCCCTAACAACCAACTCAGCAGCCATGTAGTCCTCAATAAAATGACACGGACATCAAGGCTAGTCTTGGCCGTTTGCAGTCTTTAGGTCATAGATTTAGTATTTACTGTTGACCTGTAGACAGGCTAGGGCAGGGAATCTCAGTCTTCTGGAAGGAGGGCTAATCTCTGAGAGATAGAAGAGAAGGGGGAGACTGGGTGAGGAGGAGTGAGGGGGGACAGCTGGTGTCTGCCCAGAGGATCGCCAGGCATATTATAGGGATTTAGGGGTTAGGAGTAGAGTTGGGACACTTGGGGGGGGAGCCCTTTTAAAGGAGTGAGAGGCTGAAAAGTACAGTGGCCTGTGGGGGCCACATTTATCTAATGTTATTGTATGGACAATGGTGACCACTGTAGGAGACATTTCAATTTATCATACTACTCTATAGTAATGTGATATATGCTAATTCTATACTCACTAATTAGCATATTATGTGTTGGAAGTTCAGTCTTAAAGACCAATCGTCCTCAATGGAAGTAGCAGTAACATTTGTCCTTACCTGCCAGTCTATTGTTTACGTGGTTATGGTGGGACCAGAGCCACAGCACAGCGGAGGACAGTGTCCCCACATGGGACATGCTCTCCTGGGCCATGTTCTCAAAGTGGGTGGCACATGCCCGACAGCGAAAGAAACTGTGGATGTATGACCTCATCGCCTGGAGCACCTCCTGGGGGTCTGGGGAGAAGAACGCATAGGAGGAGGAAGTCATTAGCAAGATTAACCATACTTGTTATACACATCAGTATGATGTGTACTGTTGAAAAGGAGTCTAATATTGTACATTTGAAAATCACAGCAAGGAATGTCTGTATATTGTTTCGTATACATTTAGTATGGCTCGGGACATTTGTGTTTGGCACAACGTAAAAAAGGTGCACCGGTCCCTTAAAATGTTTTGCCAGTTATTATGAAAGGCTTAAAACATCAAAACATGGACAGGGATAGTGAGGAATTCCAGTTCTAAACTATTAGTGGTTATTAACAAGGCAATAAAGGGCCTGGATCCTGAGTCCCCTGGGCATTCCCACGGTGCTCTGATATCTTCCATGAATACCCGTATTTAGTCAAATGTGCTCTGAAAAACAACGAGGTTGGCAGATGTCACCAGTACCAGCACCAAAATGTCTGCTGCAGGTTTTTGTTGTGTTTAATTCCCTACAGTAAAGCCTTATTTTGCTCTCAGATGATCCGTGGTGGAAGGGCGGAGGCCTAATCCAGAGGTCCATCCGCAGGGGGCCAGATGGACACCCCTGGTCTCCTGCTGGCCCATCTGCAGGTTATGTGACCCCCCTTTCCACCCCATCCCATAAGCCCTGGTATTAAGCCCTCCAGGAGAGGAGTGCTGGTCAGCTGCCTCCATTATTAACCACTCATATTCCACTAATCTAAAGAAATCCCTTTTGACCCACCCACAATCCACAATTAGGGACTGTTTCAGATGCTGTTGTGACAAGAAAACAGAAAAAAACAAAAAAGTGCTTTGTATAGGCTACTTACGGAACTTAACACAGAAGTGTGTGTGAGTTGTGTGGGACTGTCTAAATGTTGTGCAAGTGTGCGCAGTTAAATACAGTCACTGCAAAACATTCCACTAAACATTCCAGGCTAATTTGTTTACAAAGCCCCACAAAGCACTTGTCCTCGGTTGGTCACCCCCCACCCTGCTCTCCCCTAGCTGGACCATATCCCTGTATTGAAAGCAGCAGCCCCTGTGTGAATGCTGTACACTCTTCTGACTGGCTCAATGACCTGGAGGGATCTGTCCCCAGAGAGCCATAGGGGTTCTAACAGACTGGAAACACTTGTGTCATGGTTCATCGCCTGGGCACAGTCAATCCTCTAAGACTGAATGGCTGCTGACTTCTGGCCAATTTCCTAGGAGGCGATGGGCTCTAAAGGCCGCATTAACAGGCTAACATGGCAGGAGGACTCGTTTTAGCTTCTAACAACATCCCTTTTCCACTTATTACCATTGTCCCAGGAACATTCCTCTTGAATTAACTGAAGTGTAGTGATCATGTAATCATAAAGACGTAGACAGCTGTTGTTTAGAGAGTTTTTCCTACCTTTGCCAGCAGCTTCCTCGGCCTGTACAGTAAGGACATGGAATAGGGTCCACATGCCACAGGGGTACCTTCTGAAGTGGGGCTTGGAGCCCTGGCAGGCCACCCACCTCACCCCCTCAGGCAGCGAAGCATTAGGTACCTGATCACACACAAACATTTACAAGCATTTTGCTTCACCCACAATAACATCTGCTAAATATGTGTATGTGGCCAATCAAATTTGAATATTTGATTTATTTTACTTTAAACACTTCAAAATTGATTGATGTCGCCCTATCTTCTCATAAAGCTGTTTCCATATAACCTGCTCTGAGGATTCTTAAGAGGTTAGTTTACATTAATGAAAACAGGCCAAGTAAGTACATGGAAAATACATCTATGATTTATCTATGTTAAGTGGGAGCACGTTCTGTGCCATATTATTCTCATTCTATATCATGGCGATTCCATGTTAATGGAAATGCCTCAACAGAGTGGTGAGATTGTGCTCAGGTCAAGGGAAGGAAACACTGGTAAAACATGCTTTGATCAAACAGCATATTTCTGACATATTATCGTTTCCTCCTTGCCACTGCCCAGGATTGCAGAGTCTGTGATTGACAGAATTACTTCAAAGTCGATAGTAAAGATTCGGTGTGTGTATACTGTTCGACACCAGTCCATTTCTTAGAGGAGCTTGTTCATACCTCGTCATTGATTAATTGATTCGGCTGCTAAAAGCTAAATGATGTCACTAAGTGACTGGTCCAATTGGGGAACCTATAGGCATGTCGGCTTTAATCCAAAAGTCAACAACACATACATTTTCCAATAATACATATGCTGGCACAAGGCTGTGAGCAAAGATTTGTTTACAGCATTACATAAACCTACTTACCTGTGTGCTGATACTCTATGCCTGAAATATTTCAGCTATCATCTATAAAATCACTTGACTCTGGCTCATCAACAATATGGTGAGTGGTTCTGCCTCAGGCTTGTCTGATTGGCTGGCGTGTTGACCCCTCACCTCTGCAGTGTTGTCCAGAGCGTCCCTCAGAGAGGTGTAGGACAGCTCTGTGTCCTTCTCACCCTTCAGCCACATGTCCACAGACTTCAGCAGGTTGTTCACCACAGGACGACCAGGGAAGTACTGCCCAAGACAACATTACAGGTAAACATCAACATCATTAACTCCTCTCATTTCATACAAGACTATTAAACAGTATACTTTTGTACTGTGTGGTAATAGATCATTATTACTGAGTTGGAAATCCATCTGTCTGAGTTTAGAAAATTCACCTAAACCCGCTTTTGTCATACGTAAAATGTAATGTTTTTTCCCACTAATTTAGTAAAAACGACAGTGTATAAGACACCAGAGGATTTGTCACGACTTTCTTGTACTGTTTGTTTACGTTCTCTAACCTCTGTCGTTGTCAAGAAGTAGGTCGAAATTTTGGCCAAAAAGGCAAACTCAGATCCATCATTCATTGAATCAGATTGCTCAGTCATCACAAAACCCACTGATATTGCCAACTACTTTAATGACCTTGTCATTGGCATTAGCAAACTTAAGCATGACATGCCAGTAACAAACGCTTTCACTACACATCCAAGTATAACTGACCAAATGATGTAAGTGTGGAAGAGGTGAAAAAGTTATTGTGGTCTATCAACAATGACAAGTCACTGGGGTCTGACAACTTTGATGGAAAATTACTGAGGATAATAGCAGATGATATTGACACGCTTATCTGCCATTTATTTGATTTAAGCCTACTAGAAAGTGTGTACCCTCAGGCCTGGAGGGAAGCAAAAGTCATTCCGCTACCTTAGTATTCGCTACCTTAGTAAAGCCCCATTTACTGGCTCAAATAGTCGACCAATCAGCATATTAGCAATCCGTAGTAAAAAAAAAAAAAAAGGTGTTTGACCAGATACAAATGCTATTTTACAGTAAACAAATTGATAAGACTTTCAGCACGCTTATAGGGGAAGGACATTCAACAAGTACAGCACTTATACAAATAACTGATGATTGGCTAAGAGAAATTGATTAAAAAGATTGTGGCGGCTGTTTTGACTTCAGTGCGGCTTTTGAAATTATTGATCATAGTCTGCTTTACACCCCCTGCTATATTGTGGACCAATAGTTACCTGTCTAACAGAACACGGGGGGTGTTCTTTAATGGAAACTTCTCCAACATAATCAGGAAAATTACCATTGGCTCAGAACAGGGCAGCACGGCTGGCTCTTAAATGTACACGGAGAGCTAACAATGATATGCATGTCAATCTCTCATGGCTCAAAGTGGAGGAGAGATTGACTTCATCTCTACTTGTTTTTATAAGAAGTGTTGACATGTTGAATGCACTGAGGTGTCGGTTTAAACGACGAGCACACATCTCAGACACCCATGCATACCCCGCAAGACATGCCACCAGAGGTCTCTTCACAATCCCCAAGTCAAGAACAGACTATGGGAGGCACACAGTACTACATAGAGCCATGACTACATGGAACTATATTCCACATCAGGTAACTGATGCAAGCAGTAGAATCAGATAAAAAAACAGATATTGAACAGCAGGGAATGTGAAGAGACTAACACACAGGTACAGACGCATGCATGCATACACACACACAAACGCTAGCACATACACACTAAACACACATTGAAATATTGTTGTATTATACATTTTGTATTGTAGATATGTAGCTGTGTAATAATTTTATATGATGTACGGTTTTATATTTTGTTTTATGTGTAATATAAGTGCCTTAATATGTTTGGATTCTAGGAAGAGTAGCTGCTGCCTTGGAAGCAGCAAATGGGGATCCCTTATAAATACAAATACAGAGACAACATGGCGTGTGTGGAAATATAACACTGCAACTAACAGTGGGCCACTATGGGAGGCAGGGAGGAAATCCCAGTGCCTTGTGTTTGAGACGGATGGTGACAGAAGAAGGTCAGCTGAAGACAGGGAGGCATTAACAACAGAACAAGCTGATTGGGGGTGTAAAGCCACTTCCTATCCTTAAAGAACTCTTACAACAGCCACCCTGGAAGACCCATCACTATACTGCTATTGACTAGATTCTACAGGTCGACCTGGATTTAACCCTAATGGCTAAGAGACGACCAAATAAACAGTAGGCTGTCATGGCAACCTTCTCCCATTCAAAACAGAGGTAAGATGTCTCAGTCACGATGGACTATTTAAGTTCATTAGCATTTTCTGGGGTTGTCATGGCGAAAACTACTTATGAGGAGCCTGTAGATAACAATCCAATCAGATGTCCACACACATGTGCAGGCGTGTATGCACGTACACACCCACAAGAAATAGTCAGTGTAGTAACATCCAGCAGTGTGAATATGGTGGACCTGGAAGTGGGCAAGTGCTGCCCTTTTGCGGCACGGGGGCTCAAACCCATCAGTGCGACACAGAGGCAGGGGCCTGGCCGGGGGGGAGCATCCCAGAGGTGCACCTTTTCTGATTTGTGCTGCAGAGTCTTTTCAATTTGCCCTGGCCATCTGTTCAGCAGCGTTTGGGTGCCTGGCTCATGGTTCTATTCATCACTCTAACTGGATCTCCATTACACCAGGCCCACTTAAAAAGGCTCCTGGAGATTTACTTAACCCCTGTGGCCCACACAAGCCCCATACAGGGCTTGATTTGCTCCCTTAATCTGAGACATTCAGCTAAGAAGATGGTGTTTGGGTATTCACAGACAGAGACACCCAATCCTGTACTACAGGTGGGGTGTTAACAGGAAACAAAAAGAGGTCCCTCGTCTGCTGCTGCTGAGGAGGACAATTAGATCATCGGCCGGGCAGCCGAGACGCCTAGGTCTGGGGACTACTGGGCACTAACCAGGCTGAAAAGCTCATTAACACACATTTGAATTTAACAGCAAGGAAATTGGGTACGGGCAGGCAAATGGGCTCTGCTCACCAGAGCCAAACACTTAGCATGTTCTGCTCTGACCTGCGTATCTATTTCCTAAATCATAAGCAAAGGCCAACATATTTGGCTGGGAAATTAGTAGTAATTTGGGCTGAAGTATTTGATTGGCAAACATGAACATATCAAGTGTGATGAATCAATGCTACAGTATACTGTATCCCCATCATGAAGGATCTCTCCGAGTGACCTCTTCTCTGGTAGTGTACCTCTAACCACTATCAGAGCCCCCACCTGACCCCCAAACCTAACCCCCTGCCCCCTCCCCCAGCCTCTCAGAGGACCATGACAATCCACTTCACCCGGCAATATGTCATCTTAAATCCGATTAGTATCAGCACTTGAGAAACCGCAGTCTCCTCTGAGAGACGTTCAAAATAGAATGCATCTGTCGGCCTGGCCCGGGGAAGCCCTTTTTAATCCTGCCTCATTCAACCTCAGGGACCAATATACATGCCACTGAGTAAAAGCTGCCTTACTGCTTCCCTGCATGCAGCAGCCTAGTGGACCTATCTGTCATGCCCACAGCCCAGCCACAACCCAACAAACAAAGGCCTTTGTCCTACTGGTGGAGTCCAGAGGTTGGTGGGCTACCCTTACAGTATCACTGAGGCCAATCAGTTAACACAGCCACATTCCACCACCATCCACCTCTGCTAACTGCTAACCTTAGCATGGACACACTGAGCCAAGCGCCACAGGAGAAAGATGGATTTGGGCTCAAGCTCCCCCCTAAATCCTTGTTTTATTCCCTGGCCCTCCCTCGCTGCAGGAGGCTTCTTTCAAGAAAGCAGGATAGAAACGGTAATCCTACAACCTCTTTGTAATGCTCTCATGCTTCCCAGATCCACTTTTTTAAAAATCCTCATATACATGTAGGGATTCATATATCTGGATTCTGGTTGACAAGACAGTAAATCTAGTAATATTACAGCGCAAGAAAATATAACTTGTTTACATCCTGTCTGGGACAGAGATGCACTGTGATGTGGGAGCACACAGCACACCACAGATTCTATTGACAGCTGAGCGTGTCATCGGTTTGAGACCAGCTGTAGGTTTTGTGCACAGTGACTCATTCTCAGGATGATCCAATTACACCAGTCACTCTGGAATTTTAAGAATCTTCGTTTGCTGTGACATGCCATGCGTGTTATCAAGTAGACGGGTCAACAGTGCTGTGCGGTCTGCCATTTGGTCACAACACTTGAAGGGATACGAGAGACTGAGGATGAACAGACAGACCATGGTTTTATACACATGGTTCACTTGTCTGTATTGGTCCAAACCATCCCTAAGACAGGTTGAATATAACCACTTTGTTGAGGCAACGGTCTGACAAACATCAATAAATGCTGCTGCAATGCCTGCTTTCTCTGCTACAGTCTCAGCAAGGACATTGTTGTGGGGCACTGACAAATACCACAGGGAGTTTGAGGTATTGACAAAACAAACTGGAGTTAATGGGGGGCTGGAGAAAAACCCTCCCACAGTCCGTTCAATCCCTCCCTAGAGAGTCTGAAATAATCACAGAGATTGGTGGTGGAGAGGCCTGATGCACAGCCAATACGAGCAGGACTGGGGAGGTCATTGTCTTCGGATCCCTGGCACACTTCTGGGTAGCATAGAGCTGGGAGGGGAGATGAGGGGTAGGGGCAGGGTTTTTATCCAGTTCTAAGAAATCCTAATCAGGGTATGTCTGCATACAAAAAAAAGAGGTGGGGAACCAATGGGAAGCAAATAAAGTATTTCCCCAAGAGAGCCTTTTGTGTCCTGTCAAGTCAATGGCCTCCAATTTGGGCTCACCATTGAGTGTCATTCCTATTGTGATACACATTTTTGGGTGTGAAGGTATAAGCATGTAAAAACAATGTAATAGTATAGTTATTGTACACTTAAACGGTATTACATTAGGAATTTTGAACCAAGTAACAACAGCACTTGTTCATTTGGTGAATTATATGGACCATATTCTCATATTTACTTTTTTTTAAAGCAAAACTGAATTAGAACTAATTATGCAGCTAAATGGAAGGCCTGTTTCACAACTGATATCCTTGAACAAATCCAAAGCACTGTCTCACTCTCCCTCTAGTGGTATGTCGTCATAACTGCATAGCCCTGACAACAGCCAACCAACCATCTTCTTTAGGGCTGATCTGAACAGAGAGAGGATGAATGGGTGAGGTTAGTGTTCAGTATGGGTATGGTTAAGTTTCAGTGTGAGCAGCAAACCGGTCCACTCACCTTCGCTAGTACTGAGATGTACCGTTGTAGTGTGCTCAGTGCCTCTCCTTTGATGACAGGGTGAGCGGCCAGCTCCACGCGCAGAGAGTAGTGCAGAGTAGACTCCAGGTCTGACATATACACACGAGACCTGACGACACACACAATTCAACATTTTTGTCATGGAATCAAAGGGGGTAAATCTTATACCTAAAAATTAGGAACTTATTTTTCTGGACACTATTACTGTTTTGTCAAGTTAAAATGCTTTACCTGTTGAATGGTCTCAATCGGTCCTCTGTTGTGTTTTTCGCAAGGTCAGAGGTCACTGGCAGTGGCTTTCCGGCCCGCACTACCCCAGGAAGCCTCTGGAGGGCGTAGGTGTAGAAGGTCCGGACCTCAAGTTGTCTGGAAGACAGCCAAGCAGACAGTTGAGTTCACAGTTAGGACTGATGAATTTCTATTAATCTGGCACCAGCCACAGGAAGATTTTAACCATGGAAACAGGTGAAAAATCCTTCCCACTAGAATAACAACACATACCTCACAGTATATTGTAGCTACAGTGGAAAAATATGTTTTTTAGCTTCTCTGTCTAGGAACAGGATACAAGTGGTTGCATGTGCCAGGGCCTGCCCTCAACAGACCACAGGTGGGCCCCTGGTCTCCTCACTAAGCCCTCCTCTGGTGAACAGATGGTGCTGAAATACCATCACTGATCATTTCCCTCTCTACTAACCCTACAAAAGGAACAGACTGCTATCCCTCTCCCTGTTCTTACCAGCCAGCCAAACCACCCTGTGGACCAATGAGAGCAGGAGGACGCTCCAGGCCTGAGCTCGCCCGGCCCACCCCTGCCTGGGACTCAATTACACTAGACTCGCTATTCATTGTGGGGTCCCCAGAGCACAGAGGCACGTGTCAGAGGGGGAGAGGCACACGTCGGAGGGGAGGGGCCGCTTTCACCTGGGAGAGGCA
The DNA here is from genome assembly GCF_018296145.1 of Oncorhynchus tshawytscha. Classification (NCBI taxonomy): domain Eukaryota; kingdom Metazoa; phylum Chordata; class Actinopteri; order Salmoniformes; family Salmonidae; genus Oncorhynchus; species Oncorhynchus tshawytscha. Next base: position 60,308,346 of record NC_056433.1, on the reverse strand, counting down.
CACGCATGACGGATGTACGACTCAAACCCCCCCCCGGATCAATCACGTATTCAATGGGCGACCATCTGTCGCAGCGTGAGGCAACGTTGGGGTGGTTTGGCAGGTGAACTGCAGGAAAGGAACACTATTGTATCCATGCAATAAATTAAACCCCCTCTGTACGCCCTGGAAGAGGGGGGAATAAATAAATCAGCAATAAATCATTTCCTTTTTGCATTTGCCAACTAAAAAGACTCCTCTTGCATGCCAAGTTATGGAAATAAGCAAAACAAAGTGAAAGAAACAGCAGATTAATTCACAGGGTGAGGAATCATCATACAAACTATTATGATATTAATAATAATAATATTTTAATTCCATGATCCCATTAAGAGGCCAGATGTTAAAAGGCATCCTACTATAGCAGTGTATAACACAACACATTTATCAACAAGATTGTTGAGTATTGAACTGTGAAAAAATAAGAAAAAAATAACTCTTGATGAGTAGGTACATTTAGGGTCCAGACTTTGAGGAAAGTTGAAAGTGATCTGCAGTTCTGTCACACATTGTGATGGTATTAGAGTAGCCACTCACACATGGAGCCTGGTGAAGATCCCACTAGGATAGTACAGGTAACAGGATGGGAAGTGGGTCACATTCAGTTTAGCCACCAGGCCATCCTCGGTGCTCAGGACCCTCCGCACAGCTATGTTCTCATACTGCAGTAGGTCCAGAGTCAACTGGTGCGGAAGAAAAACCAACACAGTAATGACCGACTGTCTGCATGTTGTTTCAAATTGGTTGTACTAGGCACACAAGTACACTGTTGACACATTGACACAGTCAACATAATGTTTGCCTCCTATACAGCAGGGGTAGGCAACTAGATTCAGCAGGGGGCGATTTGTCAGGGCTGATGGTCAGGGGGCACAATAATTTGTACATTGCAAATTGACCACAACTAAGTCCAAAAATAGATTATATTAGAAAATAAAAATGAGACACGACCACATCTTTTTTTAATTGTGGGAATTCGTGGGAACAGACCCCCCCCAAGAATCAAAACTTAGGGGAGCCCCAAAAAAAATCACTGTCTTTTACCAACACCTGCTTTACATAGAAAATGTTTTTCGTGTGCTTGTAAATGTTTACCATTTGACCACCCCAGGATTTTTTTCTCCTCCATTTCCCTGAGGAGCATGTAGCTTGACTGGTGCTAATTAATGCTTACCTCTCTGCCCACATATGAGTTAGGGGTCTCAAAGAGCAAGGCCAGGTGTCCCACACTGTTTGTCTCAATGAAGTTGTCAAGCTCTGCTCTACTGTGGAGTGAGGAGGATAATACCATTTACATAGGGACCACAACATATCACTAATAATTGACAATTGAAACAGCAAGTACATTTCTATTAAGACTTCATAGAAATTGAACAGCACAATCTGAGCATTGACATGTAAGACACATGACAAGTGGTATAGCGCCTTCTTCAAAAGAGGAAGACTTCATGAGCTAACACTTTCATTCAGAAAAGAGGAATCAACGTGACCTCCTGACTGTTTCCTTTATTCTACTTCCTATGTTATCAACCATTATCTTGTAAAGTCACGGAGATAAATAACGCCAAAAGTAGAACTCAAGTGTCTCTTATGACGGGTGTGTGTGTGAGCGCTAGGATGTTTGTGTGATCAGAAGATGCTGCCTCTCCTGCGTGTATGTTTGTTCAAAAAAAAGAAGGGGAAAAAAGAGGCTGCCTCACCTAGTAGTCTCCAGAGGGGGGCAGGCCGGGGGCCAGGGCTCCGCATGGGTCTCCATCTTATCGATGATCTTACGGCGTAAACCCCTCACATTACGAGGAAATCCTGGGAGGATACAGGCACACAGGACTAATAAGAGAACATGTAGAAAAACACAGTTCAAAACTTCTCATACTAGCCATTCATCATCTGCCCCAGGAATTATCGAAACATTTTGTATTACCTCTGAAACTTTCTCCCTTGGAGTCAGGTTTGGAGTAAGCGTGGAAGAACTGTCAGAGGGAGAGAAAGAGAGGATCAGATGGCAGGTCACCACATGTTGACCACTGGGAGGAACAGGGGACACCCCCCCCCATTACAACCCCTTCCTACTTTAAATCACATGCAGATGTTGCAGCTCCCTCATTCATTCAGACAAATGGTCTCTTTGATTTGACTTTCACCGGACCACAAAAAGAAGAACTCAGACATTTATTGATAACTAATCTCAAGTGAGAGTATTTCTAACTGAAACGTAACACTGTTAGGGTTTATGAGTCAAAATAGCTGATAATGAATGACTCAATCTGTGATATGGTTCATTTTTAAACATTGGATACATTGGTTCCTGTGAGGTAAGACACTGAAAATCCACAAAGCTGGTGGAATATAACAGTTGAAGTACCTTCAGTGTTGGGTACCCTCTGACACCAAAACGGGAACAAACCGGCCCATTATCTTGATTAGCACAGTCTATGGCAGCTAACTCCACAGCCGGTTTCCACTCTAGGGAGAGACATTATAATTAGTTTCAAACTCAATGCACCAGAAATGCATAACTCCATGCGATAGGGGTTATATAAATATTCCTCTGATTACTACAACTTCTAAGCACATACAATTATTCCATATGATCAGCAGGAAAGCAGGCCAGAGGCTGGTGGCTTCTCTAGATCTGAGGCCTTAAAACCTGCCTCATGGTTTGGGCCTGCTGCCAATAGGAAACTAACTGCATGGGATTATTTTCCTATACACAGTTAATTGGATCCTGCATATAGACTGAGACCTGAAATGCCAAAATGTATTCTAATTTGGGATTCCAAAGGATGGTGTTTGAACAAGAGTAGATGAGATGGACAGAATGTGAATTCCTAAATCACATCATATGCTCCAATAATCAAATGTAGAGTCTGCCTTCTGGGAGGGGAGGGGAAGGGCTGAGATACTGGCTGTGCTTAACTCTGAAAAACAACAAAGTCAGAATCATACAGCTCTTACCCCGCAATTTATATTTGAAAGCGGAATAATACAGGAATATACAATTGTAATTTTTTTTTTTTTAATTGCTTTTTTTTTTTAAAGTCAAGAAATACATTTAAAAAGTCTGCATAGGCTAATAAATTTCTAAAGCAAAATGTGATACTACATACGGTCTCAATTTGCACTGCAGTTTGATGGGTATATAAAAGATGAATACATACACTGCAATCGGAAAGTACTCAGATCCCTTGACTTTTTCCACATTTTAGAACAAGGCTGTAATGCATTTAATTGTTTCCCCCCCATCAATCTACACACAATACCCCATAATGGCAAAGCAAAAACAGGTTTTGGAAATTTACACAAATTAATTAAAAATATATAACTGAATTACAACATTTACATAAGTATTCAGACCTTTTAGTTTGTACTTTGTTGAAGCACCTTTGGCAGAGATTACAGCCTAGAGTTTTCTTGGGTGTGATGCCACAAGCTTGGCATACCTGCATTTGGGGAGTTCCTCCCATTCTTCTCTGCAGATCCTCTCAAGCGCTGTCAGGTTGGATGGGGAGCATCACTGCACAGCCATTTTCCGGTCTCTCCAGAGATGTTCGATCAAGTTCAAGTTCGGGCTCTGGCTGGGCCACTCAAGGACATTCAGAGACTTGTCCCGAAGCCACTCCTGCATTGTCTTGGCTGTGTGCTTAGGGTCGTTGTCCTGTAGGAAGGTGAACCTTCGCCGCAGTCTGAGGTCCTGCACATTCTGGAACAGGTTGTCATCAAGGACCTTCCTGTACTTTGCTCCGTTCATCTTTACCTCAATCCTGGACTTGTCTCCCAGTCCCTGACGCGGAAAAACATCCCCACAACATGATGTTGCCACCACCATGCTTCACCGTAGGGATGGTGCCATGTTTCCTCCAGATGTGACGCTTGGCATTCAGCCCAAAGAGTTCAATCTTGGTTTCATCAGACCAGAGAATCTTGTTTCCCATGGTCAGAGTCCTTTAGGTGCCCTTTGACAAACTCCAAGCTGGCTGTCGTGTGCCTTTTACTAAGGAGTGGCTTCCATCTGGCCACTCTACCACAAAGTCCAGATTGGTGCAGTGTTGCAGAGATGGTTGTCCTTCTGGAAGGTTCTCCCATCTCCACAGATGAACACTGGAACTCAGAGTGACCATCGGGTTCTTGGTCAGCTCCCTGACCAAGGCCCTTCTCCCTGATTGCTCAGTTTGGCTGGGCAGTCAGCTCTAGGAAGAGTATTGGTGGTTCGAAACTTCTTCCAATTAAAAATGATGGCAGCCATTGTGTTTTTGAGGACTTTCAATGCCACAGACATTTGTTCTACCCTTCCCCAGATCTGTACCTCAACACAGTCCTGTCTCGGAGCTCTACGGACAATTCCTTCGACCTCATGGCTTGGCTTTTGTCTGACATGCACTGTCAACTGTGGAACCTGATATAGACAGGTGTGTCTTTCATGTCCAATCAATTGAATTTACCACAGGTGGACTCCAATGAAGTTGTAGAAACATCTCAAGGATGATCAATGGAAACAGGCTGAACCTGAGCTCAATTTCAAGTCTCATAGAAAAGGGTCTGAATACTTATGTAATTAAGGTATTTCTCTTTTGAATTTGTACGAAATTTGCAAACATAAAAAAACTGTTTTCACATTGTCATTATGAGGTATTGTGTGTAGATTGATAAGGAAACTCGTCCTTTAATAAATTGTAGAATAAAGGTGGCAACGTAACAAAATGCGGAAAAAGAAAAGGCGTCTGAATACTTGACGAATGCACTGTAAGTGAAAAACGAAGACAAATTGATGATCCATGTCGCAAGAAAGAACATTTCAATTTGTTCAACCCATGACTTGTACACTTAACACATGACCAGTCAATTATGATTGGTTTACTAACAACCCGTTCAATAGGTTGTAAAAACCCCGCCTACGGTACTGTTTATGAATGGGCTTCCAGTTTATATCAAATTCATGAAAATGTGGTCATTTAAGATACATTAAATTAAGGCACGAATATAATTTGACGTAATTAACCTTATGCCTTTAATGAACGTTTTCGATTGCGTTTTTCTCTTCGTAATCGAAACCATTGAGTAAAAGTAAATTAATACACGAATATAATTTTACATCTTCAATTACTCAATTTTGATGAATTTGGTGATATAAAACTTGAAACCCGTTCAAAAACAATACGAGTCTTACACCAGGAAGTAGGCGAGACTGCCATAGGCCAACACATTGAATATTATATTACTGGAAAATGCAAACAAACCTTTAATATCGCTTGCGAGACTTTTCCATACGGGAGAAAAAGCAATACAATGCCGGCACCAAGAAGCGTAAAATTCAACAACCAGTGCGGCTGTAGAATTGACCAAAACGCTGTCCACATTATCCGGGGTTAAAACGACTACCTGATCAGAAGCGGTGTACAAGCCAGCTTCGGTGGTAAAAGGAAAAAGTAAACACACAAATAAGATAGTAGATATTAATGACTCTCTCAAAGTTGCGTGTATTTTCCCTGTAAACCGTGACGTTGCACGGTAGCAGCGCCACGCCATCTTGGTATGTTTTTCTGACAGCCAGCAGGTCCGAGCAAGGCAACCACTGTATATGAAAGTTATAGAAACTTTTTTCCCTCGTCCAACTCCCTCCCCCAACCTCTGACCGCCGAAGAAGCAGGGCTACATTCATAAACAAGGACGGAGGTGATATAATTGATTTGAGCTTTGTTGATGTGAGTTGATGCATCCATATGTGAGAATACTTGTGTCTATGTATTTGAGAGTGGTTACATTTCTCCCTATTCCTCAGCTGTTTACGAAAAAAGTGGCAGGGATTCCGCTTTGTTTGAATCACAGATTGCCCCTTTAAAAGGGATTGGCCTGCAGAACTTATTCAATGTCCATGATCCAGACTTACTATCTGATGATTGACTTAAACATCTAATAATGACTTCTCATAATTATGACTTAGTAAGTCATAATGAGATACCACCTTATAATAAAAAGTTACTTCTCAATTATGATGATTTACTATCTCACAATTATGACTTAGTATCTCAAAATAATGAGTGCTCATAATTATGACTTACTACCTTATGATAACTCGTAGTCAGACTTCCAAATGCTAATGTCCATTAAAATAATTATGACAGTGTGTGGGGTATGGGAAGTTCAAAGTGTAACAGGTCACATTGAGGATATCCTGCAGCTTTGTTTATAATAATACACCTATGCAAATCACACAAACAGCTGAAAGGCAAGCCACATTTGGCAAACCACACTTGAGGCACTGAGCACCAAAAGCAAGTGTATTTTTTGCAGGTAATACAACATTTAATATGTGGAAATAATGAAAGCTTTATTTACAATTTCAAAGTTCAATTTAACAAATATATATGTATACTATATACATATCCGCAAAGTGAACAATGTTTATTTTACAATAATCGTATAGGTTCAATAGTGATTGATTCAATATACAAGAACTCCCCATAAAACAATGTACAAGTCTTCAAGTGCACCTGCGTCTCTCACAGTAGTACATTATTATAAATATTCATACACTTTAAAGATGCAAAAACATTTCGCTAGTCTACAAGCCATTTGATTATCTAACCATTTTTGCCTAATATACATTTTTGTTTTGGAATTGAAATCCCTGTCCTCAAAGCAAGGCAACCCTGAAGAAGGCACTGCATGCCGAAACATTGGTTGTTATTCCCATTAAATGTTTGGGAGCATAATTAATGTGAGACTTTTTATTTTGATAATTTACTCTCCATTAGTCAGCATCTCTATAAAACATTGTTTGGTGAGCCTCAGCTTGTGCCTTTCACAGTAAGGCCCAACACAATCTGAGACAGACAGCAGTTTGAAAACAATTTGAGGCATTTTGACTGTCCTATGGGAGGCCCAGAGAACTTCAACTACATTGTTATTCAATGAGACTACAAAGCTGGCTTGTAAAACAATGTATCCAAACAACAAATACTGCATAGATATAAATGGGACATTTCATCCCCAAACTACAATCAATTCAGATTTTCTTTAACCATTGTAGACCACCAGGAATTAAACATTAAAGTCAGACAAGTCAGGAGTATTTTTCAGTTACCCGAAGATTATCACTTCCCAGAAAATGTAAATGAGCTAGTTAGTTTTATTAGTCGTATTTACACTCAGAAGTGTCATATTGCCTGCCTTTCACCTACACATATGGGAAGACTCAGAAACATCAGTACTGGAATTCTTAGTATAATGGTTGTCAAAAAAAATCTCACCAGGCTCAACTTGCCCCACAAATGTTCTGTCTTTCACTTAACTGGGAGGACCCAGAAATATCAATTGTAGGCTTATGAAATTCTTTGCAGTTGGGATTTTTTTATTTAACTAGGCAAGTCAGTTAAGAACAAATTCTTATTTACAATGACGGCCTAGTGGGTTAACTGCCTTGTTCAGGGGCAGAACAACAGATTTTTACCTTGTCAGCTCAGGGATTTGATCCACCTTTCGGTTACTGGCCCAACGCTCTAACCACTTGGCTACCTGCCACCCCAAAATAGGGCATCCCTAAATGTCAATCCCTGGGGAAGTGTTGCAATACACAGCCTTGTGGAAATGCATTTCCTAGGTACAAATCAAATCATAGTTCTCTCATTAAACACATCTAGGGACCGGAAATTAGGCATATCATGGAGAAACAGGTTTCAAAGGAAAATGTACAATCAGAGCCCTAGCAAGACAGTTTAAATATCTACCCCTTCGTCCGGTACAAGAACAGTGGTGGTAAATGCTAATTGGTATGCAAACTTTCATTACCACCATTAAAGTCACTTTGCTAACAGACATTACAGTTGACAAGCATAGTCATGCATGTTAAATTCATCTGTAGCTACATCACAGTATTCTTGGACTGAAGTAGCTAAAGAAGAGTAAGCCCTTGAACATCAATGTTGAATGCTACGACCCACACAGATTAATCCATGACTCACTTGTTACCATGATGCAAAAGCCATTGTGTACGTGGACGAATGGCGAGAACACTTGGTTCCCTTACAGTATTATCAAATGTACATCATCAGTGACATCCACAGAGGCATAACGACACAGAAGCTAGTTTATTTACCTACCATAAATGGCATTTGAGTCACTGATTCAGAATCATGAGAAATGCAATACTTCTTGTCTGTATTGCATTTCTAATGTTTCTGAATTAGTGACTCAAATGCCAAAAGGCAAATTTCAAGAAGGTGTTCTCTGATAGAACTATGCTTCGATAGACACAGAATAAGGCAGAGACTGAAGGTTTACCCAGTTGGGGAAAAGTTATCCTTTAGGTATTTATGAAAAACACGGTATATGTAAATAACATTAAAAGAGTAGAGACATCACTTAAGGCCTATAAATTGTGTTGCTCTTCTTGAGTGAGGCAATTCATAATCATACAGAACAGAGGCACTTTAACTGAAACAGGTAAAAAGCTCATCTTAAGGCTTGAATCCAGCATGACAGAATTAAAGTTTTCTAAACTAACCATGTAGAACCTCTTGGTGTCTGTTTGTGGCCAAGAGGCTAGTTAACAGGTAAAACGATGGAAGAAAAGGGACAGTGTTCAAATCCACCAATTACTAATAAGATATTTAAATATTAAATACAAATAGATATCTTTGCAGGTCTTTTCAACAACATTCCCTTTAAATCCCTATACAGTGAATTGCCATTTTCACATTCCCATTTATTTTTGTGCTTTGTTATTTCATCAGTCTGTTTTACAAAATGCTCAAATAAACTTTGTTTCTAAACATGTTAACAGCAAGATTACTTACAAAAAAAAAAATTCTAATCAAATAGTTCACAATAAATATCACAATACGGGAGGCAAAATATTTATTTGTATACTATAATTTAAAAAAAAGATCTGATAACCCCAATGGCTCTTCCATACTCTATTAATCCTTATCGTCCTGTCTTTAGTGTCTTGTCAAATTACCCCTGTGCTCATCACAAAAACCATGAGTTTGTCATGGAACATTACATTTAGCAGCATTGATTAATTTAATGCAAAACTAGGTCTACTCCATCTTTGACATGAACAGGTGGGCCAGCGTGGGAGGCTTTACATATTGGTTAAAGGCTGGATCAAAGATGTTTGGTGTAAGACATGTGGTAGATCCACAATTAGCTGATCCAAATCTGTGTAGCAGAGAGGTACCAGTTTGACTGAAATGAAGGCATCCGGAGATCATTGGCACATTGGCTGTGGGAGGAAATGTCTGATGGAAGGTGGGTTTAAAACGGAGGTTTAAAAGCTCAGGAAAGGGCTCTTTTTGATCGCTTCTCCTGAATTTGAGAGAGAACTTCTGCCGTGTCCTTTATCAATGCATCAAAGATCCCGTCAGCCAACTGCATCTTGACATAGAGCTCATCTTCATCATAGTTCACCCACTGAGACTCTTCCTCGTGAAGCTCCTGGACCTGAAAACACACAATACTTACTACCAGAAAATAAAGGACTTTTGAAATTGGAAAATTCACAATGAGTCACTCCTGAAGTTACTGTTCAATGCCCTTACCAGAATATGATCTACTCGATCCCGTTTTTTCCTCCCGAATTTCAGCATCTTCTGCCAATCTGTTTTCTGGTTGTGGTCTTTCTTCAGGCCATACAGCTTCAACACCTCGGTGGTGATGAACACCTTAGAAGACAAGGTTAAATATTACATTGTGATCTTAGCAAATCAAACCACCAACACTGAAGTGTTATCCACATTGGATGCCAGCATAAACATGGAATACACACCTGAACCCTGGTGATGTCGCCAGGGCTCATTACTCTATGGAAATAGGAGGAGTTCATGCGTCGAGGCTTCACCCACTGAGGCTGATGGGCATTAGGATCCTCTGCAAATATCTCCTGGATGATCTCCCATGTTAAGTCATAAACAGCCTGCAGATAAGCAAAGGTTATGTCAGTAGATACATTTCAATAAATTACATGGGTCTTGAAGATTTCATATAGTATAAATTTTTGTGGCAAATTCTTTTCAATGTGGTCTTACCTGTCTGTAGCTGCGAACACATTGACCTTTATCCTGGCCTATGGTATCGCAGCCCAGGAACTCCTCTGAAGGCTTGAGGACGGGGAGACCAGCGAGGGTCTGTGTGCCCTGGCCTAGTTTAAATCTGTCCCAGATTTCCTGGGTGGCAGCATGGACCAGTTTCTCCACTTCAGGGGCGGAGTGGGGAACCACCATAGCAGGCTGCTCAGGGAGCTTGGGCTGCAGGGGCAGCTCTGGTCTGGGTGGGGTCTTTACCTGGCATCCTGAGCCAGCAGACAGCCCCTCTTCTTCCTGCTGCTGCCTCCGTTTCTGTCTTTGCTGCTCTCTATGAGAGCTGAGGCCATAGTCCTCATCGAACCAGTCCTGCTCGTCTCCCAGTTCATCCAGTAGCTCGCGGCTCAGCTCCAGCTCAGCCAGACGTTTGGCCAACTCCTCCTGACCACTGGCCCCCAACACTGGACTCTCCTACAGAAAGAGAGAGGAAAGACAAGTCACTCGCAGTAAAAAATAAAATAAAAAAATAAAAGTTTTCGACTGTGATGAAAATCTACAAAAGGGAAGAAAACAGAGCATCAAATTCAACTGTATATCTGTCAACATAAGCTTCTTGGTCCCAGTTGTCGTTGACCCTCGGACTCAAACAAATCGCATTGAGGTCTTTTAAGGTTAAATCAAGACAGGATGTTATCGATAGTGCTGCTAAATGCAATTATTGCTACATTCCTCCTCAGTTATCTTATCAGTTCTGTTTAATCATTTACTAGATAAAGTCTCTTAAGTACTTTAACTGAAAAACTAGGAATTTATACATTTGAAATTCAATGTGTTACACATTATGTGATTTCAGGTTATCACATTATTGGAGGAGTAAATTATTTGTTTTAACACTTAGAACATTTACTCTATGAATGTCTTGAGAAAGGGTCAGATGAACTCACAGGCCGGTTACAGAGTTCTGGAGAGGAGACTTGCTCTTCTTGCTCTGCATCTAGGAAGAAGGGCAGACCATCTCTTTGTGCTACAGACTGTGGTTGGGAGACAGTCACCCCACCCTCATCATTAAAAAAGTCATCTTGCATTTGATTATAAGCTGATATCTTCTCTTCTTTGGCCTTTCTGATCTGTGTGAATTGCGTCACAGCATCTTTCATTAAGTTGTTGAGGAGCTTATCTGCAAAAGCACCGAGGGCGTCTTTCTCCACGGTTTGCTCTGGAGTAGACTTCTGATGGGTATCTAGTCCTTTCCTCTCAATGAGGGTAGTGGTCTCATTAAGAGTTTTTCCCCCCAAGGCTATCTTACTGTCTATGTCAGTGCTGAAGAGACTGGTAGGCACATCTTCAAGGTCCAGAATGATTGTCTTGGTTCTTCCATTGGACATTGGATACTCTCCCTCTTTGAACTCATGCGAGTTGGTCAGGTTTATCTTGTGTTCAGCTGAACCATCATTCACATCAGTAGGTCCTTTGTCTTCAGAATCATAACTCTTCTGAGATGTTTCCTCTTTTCTATTTCTCCGATTCCCCCCGTGTGTCTTCTCAATGTGGTGTTTCTTTGTCTCGTCTTCAGACTGGTCGTCAAGGAAAGAGTCCTCATCCTCTGTGGTTTCCACATAGATCTCAAACTTATCTGGCAGATGGGAGATCTTGTCTGGAGGAGCGAAGATGCCATGGCCCTCCTCACACTCAAAGTAAACCACCTCATCGTAGGTGCCATTGTTGCTTCCCTCAAACTTGTCCAGCTCTACTCCAGCCCAGAAGCCGTTGGCAAAGCTGGTGTGGCCCTTGAATCTAAGCGTACCAGGCTGGACGTTGCTCACTAAAACCCTGTCCCCAATGGTGAAGTTAGGCATTTCATCCACTGATTGTGAAGGTGGTGTCTGGGAAGGGGAGATAGTTGGAGAGCGGTTTGAACTAATGACCTTCTCCTGGGAATCCTTGGTCTGGCTATTCAGGTCCAGAAGTCTTTCAGAGCAAGGACTGCCACAACTAGCTCCAGATCTTTCACTCAGCTCTTCACCAATATCCTCCTCACTACTGTAGAAGGGTGAACTACTGTGGGAAGCCTCCCTGGTCTCTTGGCGGGACGGTGAGGTAGGTTTGGAGCCTTGGTTGTATTCCCTGAGTGATGACTCCACTGAGGATTCAAAGTCCTCATGATAATCATCAGCTGAAGGAGAGGCCTCCTTAACCTTGGCTGAAAAGTCCCTATTTGATGAAAAAGCATCAGACTCAGGGCTGTATGATCGCTCTTTGATGGGGGATGGTGATTTCTCATCAACATCAAGACTGCTTATCGGGGAAAGCCCTTGTTCTCCTTTCTTTATGGAAACATGTTCAGACAGAGACTGGTGCTGCTGGGAAGCTGGTCTCTGCTCTAGGTCAATTTTGAGTAGATGGTCAAAGTGTCGGTCTTCAGAGCGGGAATGAGAATGCTCAGAGACTTCAGACTTCACAGAGTCCAGCTCCTCCATGACCTCTGACCGGAGGCTGGAGACAACGCTCTCATCCCCCGAGTCAGTGGCCTGTGGTCTGGCTGGCTCCCTCAGAGGGAGTGCCCCCTCAGAAGGCTGCCTGGGGAGATTCTCAGGGGACAGCAGGCCCCTTAGACCGTTGGTGTGCTCTGGACTCCCATACACTGGAGTTGGGGTGACTGTAGGGGGGTCCTCATCTGAGGACTCCTCATGCCCTGAGGTATATTTACTGAGGTCATCTGAAAACAAATCAACAACGCATTAAACAATGTATGTTATGATCACAGTATGGGCACAAATGTCTAAGTCTTAGAAAGTATTTTGAGGAGAAAAATACACTTATTGACAGTGCTTATCCACAACCTACCTTGTCCAACTGGAGAATGTGGAAGGGTCTTCTCAGCTTTCTCAGAGTCAGAGACAACCTTCCAGTTTTTGCTGGTTTCAGACCTTGGGAGAATATTAGAATATTCCGATTAAGATCCCATGAAAGCGGACTAATTGATCAATTTGCGGATCATACATAGAGTGAAGTGCGATGGTGTACCTGTAAGGAGGTGGTGATTTAATCTGGGGCTTCTCTGTGGCTGAGATGGGGGCCTTGATTTGAGGCTTGGCAGAGGGTGTCGAGTCTGGTTCCTTATTCAACTCAGTCTTGGTCTTCTCAATGAAGTCATTGTAGGACTAGATGTAAGAAAACAAACAAAAAAATCAGTCACTCTTTTTGTTATGTCTCATTGAATGGAGCAGGGCAGGCTAGGATTCTCTGACAGACACATACTGACCTCTAGCTGCTTCAGTAGGCTGGCCTCCTGGGCTTTCAGACGCTCTTTGTGCCTCTTCTTCTGCTCTTTCTTCAGATGGTACACCACAGACTTGCGTTTGCGCAGCTCCTCTTTCAGGGCACGTATACGGCTCTCGATATCTCTCTGATCTGACATGGGCTCTGTGTGGCACAATAAGTATTGTTAGAATGCTAAATCCATACAAGACTGATTAGTATAAAGTAATCCAAATTAGAGCTACAGAACTCAAATTCTAAGCAGGGGGGGGGCGTAAATGTCATTATTTGGTGTTTGTCAATACCAACATTCATAGAATACTCCAAAACTGCATGCACAAGTACATGTTATGGTTAATGGTAAAACCTGTAGATTGAAATTCCCACCATGATATTTACACAGAATCAGCAACAGTTTAAGGACTATGAATGTAGCTCGGTGACACAGGTAGGAAGCTTCCATACACCCATAACACAACTAAGCAGGTTGAGCATCAGGGAAATGCACGCACAATCCTTTTCTTACGGCATCACATTATGCCTGCACAGTCAGTCATCTTTATACTCTGCCTTTCAACATATCTAACAGAAAATACAAAATAATGCCCCAATTTGGAAGGGACTACTGCTCCAGACATTGGGGCCAACTCACCTGTGTGTATGCCTGAAGGGGTGTCAGTGGCCTTGGGGTCGTGGCTGGAGGTCCTGGAGGAGGAGCGGAGCTGCATCTTGCTGCCGCTGCCTTCTGGGTGTGTGTTAGTGTCGAGGCTGGCTTTTGGTAGAGACTGTTCAACAGAGTAAAAGGATAGGGTCCAAGGGGAATTTAGGACACAGTCTCACATTCACCACAACAGCATTCTCCAACTAACTAACCATGCCAAGCATCTCACACATACACAAAAACAAACACACTCAAAAGGCAGTGTCCCTAATGGATTCAAATATGCCATATTCTGCCTTAATTTAGTCTTCTTGCTTATAGCCCATTTGCACATGGCTGCAGGTAGCGGTTAAGAGCGTTGGGCCATTAACCAATAGGTCGTTGGTTCGAATCATCGAGTAAACTAGGTGAAAAATCAGTCTTTGTTCCCTTGAGCAAGGCACTTACACTAATTACTCCTGTAGGTGGCTCTGGTTAAGAGTGTCTGCTAAATGACAAAAAAATGTACATTCCTAAAATGATTTAACTCATAACTACATATTATGTTATTCACAATTTGGGTGAAAGTAGTGATTTTTTTCTTGACCTAATAGGGCAGCTGATTAACAATACTGCATGTAACAAAACAATCAAGTAGCACAAATTCATTGATCACGAGAAGTGACAATTCACTGAAAGCAGCAACTGGTCCTGGAGCCTGGACAAAGGCCTGCATTCACTGAGCTGCCCAGCGATGAGAAGAGAGTTAACAAAGTCTCAATTTGCGCTCAGGAGAGAAACAGATTCTGTTAACTCATTATACAATTCCCTCCATATTCCTTTCACATGCTGCTTTTGATTTCTTTTAACATTATTTCCTAATCTTATGGAAAGGATAATAAACACATGTAATCAATGTCTTTCTACTGTATTAATACATTACTGCAAAACATGAAATCCCAACATGCACAGGGCCTTACCCTCCTGCTCGCAGAGGGGGAGTCAAAGTCCTGGGTGTAGATAGAGGGGCTGTGCTGGGCAGAGGGCAGCTCAGAGACAGAGCAGGGCTGATCAGTGGAGGGGATGTCTGGCTGCTGGGACCCAGACAGCTCTGTGTGCACACTGGAGCCAGTCACAACTGGGGAGTAGTCACCCCCACTCACAGAGTCTGAGGAGATACACAAAGGTCATGGGTCAAGAGTAGATAGACCTGCAGCCTCAAACATTGAGATGCAGCTAGCTAGATGGACTGTATGGCGTTCTGTCATTCATAAAAGTACATGACCTGATAACAGGCAGTAAACAGAAACCACTGTATACTACCAGGTGCCCATTTATTTCATGTCATACACAACCTCTTTCTCACCTCTGTCAGTTCTGCCCTCAGGGCTGTGCTGGCTGGGGCTCTCTCCCTGTTCTGACCTCTGGTCTCGGTCTCTAGGACACTCTCTGTCCCAGGCAGCCATGGCCTGCTTCTCCATGTGCCTCACCTCTGCCTCCTCAGCATCCAGCCTCTGCTTCCACTCCAGCAGCTCCTCCGCATGCCTCCGCCGCTGCATCAAACCCTGCTCCCGCTTGGTCAGGAACCTGATGGTGGGGAGGAGCGGAGGAATGGAGAGAAGGGTGGAGGAAGAGAGAAAGCACAAAGGGCACAATCTACATGAGGAGCAGTGAAATGATGGCAACATTGCAGATGCTAGCAGAGCCACCAGCAGTCCAAAAAGTCAACCCAACCACCCCCTGCCGATCTTCACTGCAAAATCAAAACCTATGGGATCGCCCACACACACAACAAACCATGTTTACCTCGATAGACATGGTTTCATTTTGACACCATAGTGCACGTCACCCAAACTCTTCCCCAAACAACAGAGTAAAAGCATTTCATCAAAATGGGGAAAAACAGAAACAAAGTGTGGTGGCGACCTGATCACCAGGCCAACATCATGCATTTGATTTAACACCTCTCAAACATCTCTGTCCAATACAGAACCGCACCCCAGAATATCCAAAATGTCTCTATGGATATAACTTCAACATGAATTCTCCACAACACAAGAGTCTAAATGCATTTCCCACGTACACTGCTGAGAGAAAAGACAACGTTCAAATTCTTTCTCCATTGCTTGGATTTATAACATATATTGAAAAGGACTGGTGCGTTATGCAATGCAAGTTAAACAGCTATTTTGCATATTGACTATAATTAGTACAAGTACTGTGTTGTTTGGCTTTGTCTCACTCCCTCTTGCACCAGCCTAATTCAAACTGAAGTTGGGAAAGATACTGTAGGGCTTTGGTCTAGACTGTGTTCCCAATTCTATTAAGCCCACTTGATATATATTCTCATTAGCCTATCACAAGCAACAGTTACCTAATCAGGAAAATCAGTGAAGATTTACTGGGCTCATTAAATCAGATGAAACCCTTTATCATATGTTAAAGCAACGCCCAAAGGCACTGCGTCTTTCTCATAGATGGGTTGTAGCCTAATATCTCAGCATTTCATCTTAGGGACTTTGTTCCAACTAAGTAGTGAGTGGCATGAATACGAGGAATATTAGGAGATGCAGATCATGATTTATTCACTCTGAATGAGAGTTAAATGAGCGCCTCCAAACAACACCACAGTGAGCTCTCGCTGTTCAATGGGAGAGTCTCGCTTAATCAGGCCAACCATATTAACATGAATATGACCTTTGACCGAAGCATGTCAAAGAGAGGTCATATTATTATTGACAAAAATGCCTTTTGTTTTTCACTTCTTTTTGAATTGTATTACTTCTGTGCCCCTTCATGCATACGGTTGTGATCGTACATGCAATGCCTGGTGACTTTGGTTTGCGTTTGGTTTGTGTTTTTCAAGCTTTCAATTCCCCAATTATTGGATAAAAAATAAAAATAACCTGGCAAGACCCTAGCACCCCCCCCCACACACCATTCCACCCATGCTTCCACTAGTGGTAGTGGCTGAACACAAGCATGCTCCATGGGACAGAGGCAGCAGTGAGAGGCGAGAGCAGCACTGTACCTGACCAACTGGTTGTAGATAAACAGCTGGAGGTTGGGATGGAGATTGGGGAAACAGAGACTGAGAGAGGCCCAGTGGTGGGCCGTAAACACACAGAAGAAGTAGTGCACAGGAGAGCAGTGTCTACAACAAAACAAAGCAAGGGGACACATGACACACAGAGAAAAACAACCAAACATGAGTTGGAAAATGAGGGGAAAAAAACAGCAAAATAGAGAGATTAGGAAGTAATAGAAAAACAACCACAGAGACAAGAGGGGGAGAGAGAGAAGACAGCAGTGAGTAAGCATGTGTTTTATTGCACCGAATGTTTCATGTTTCATTCTAAGAGAATGAATGTACTTAATTACTGCGCCAGGGCTTTGTGTTGTTGGCAGTGCTTTAAAGGGGTATTTAAAACCCAGTCCTTTTCATCAGACGTGAGCCAGGACAATGGCAAGGATGTAGTGCGTGTTTGTCTTTGGAGCCGGACTACAATGAATCGCTGGTGTCTAGTAATGTGTAGCCATGTGTGAATGCGTGCAGTGGTGGCGGTGCCAGAGACAGGAGCTAGGCGTGACTGATAAATGATCATCCTTACGGGTTAAGAGAGAGAGAGGCCTTTGTCTCATTTTGCACCCCACTGGACATAATGCTTCTGCTTAATTAAATGCACTGGATTAAGGAATTTGGGGAGATTAGATTATTTTTGCAAAAAGTTGCACACGTGGTGGGTGATCATATTGTTAATGTTTTTAACTACTGATTTGGACTTCATTAGAATAAAATCCAGGCTAAAAGCACACAAACCTTCACTATGATCAACACGACAATAATAATAACAACACTAGGGCATGATTCAAAGAGAGGCTGTTTACATAATGAAAGGGCAGATTGTTAGAAGACCAAAGCTAGCGAGCAGACAGAGGCATGGCTACAAGCAGCTTGTTAGTTCCCTATAGAAAATAATGTCTCGGCTCAAATTGACAGCGACCTCCCATGTTTAGCCGTGACATTATGTACATTCAGTTTGTGTTATTTGGTCATTTTTTAAATTCAAGGAATCATCAGCTCTAGAATTAGTACTGATGATGTTCTTGAAAGAAAATTCAAAATCCTAAAACGCCACAACACCTGAACGTGTGTTAGGACCTGTACTGCAGAATGTTCAAGTACACAAATGAGTTCAGTCAGTGTGCAAGTCTGGTTGTATAACCATCATGTGAGCCCCAGAGTCACAAAACCACATTTTTAACACAGACGTAAACCTGCCCTGGTTGCTTGTACGAGACACCAGACAGATATTTTACAACACATATCTGCTCTGGTTCATATTGTTAATATTCCAATGATTAGTACAGGGGTTAGAGAGAACGCACTCTATCTATAGAGGACAGGAAGCATGCTTATATTCATATCCACACCACAGGTTAAGGATCAGGGTGTCTAGTCAAGCCATTACCCACTTTCACAAGGCAATAGTGATTTGGATTAAATTGTTTTCACTAAGAGAAGCTCTGAGGTGGCTAGCTAATTCCTTGTGAATAATAAAGCAAACAGCTTGAATGATTGACATGGCCAATGTGAGAACAGGATTATAGTTTTGTTCAATCATCAGTGTATGACAACAATCACACCCATAAAGATATGGTTATCAAATATGGTAATTTCAGCTGTTTAAAAGTTGGTATAAAGTAATATTCAGTGACCAGAATGGTGGCATAATATCAGCCATCTTAGTGAATCCTGTTATAACCCCTAAAGTTGAAAAAAAAAGAGCCCATGAGTGTCAATTAGACATTTGAGTTGTCAATAGAAATTTGGACAGTGTGGTTATTAATGGGTCAATAGAAGAGAAAATTACTTCTCCTCCATGTGAGAGCGCATCTTCTTGAGCTTCTGCATGATGCTGCTGGTCTCACTGCCAGACACTGAGAGGGGAGAGGCACTGCGCACGTCCCCGTCTGTTATCGCAGCACTGGGGGAAGCTGCCCCATCTATGGGCTCTGACACTGGAGTCTCCTGTAGGACACAGACGGATCATTTCAACTCTTTATGAGACCATGTAGCATTGTTTTAGACATATGAATAACAAAAAAAGCATGTCTTTCTGAAGTTCAGTTCAGTATCTCCATGAATAAGAAGTGTATGCGTCTCAGATAGGAATAAGATGAAAGGTGGTGGTAGTACTGACTGGTGGGGTGTCACCGGTGCTGGCACACTTGAGGCGCTCCTTCAGCTTGAGGGTGGTGTATCTCATCCTCTCGATCTCCTCCTGCTGTTTGAGCAGCAGCTGCCTCTCCTTCCTGGCTGCCTTGTTGGCCTCCTGCAGACACTTGATTTCCGCCTGGACGCCACACACACACAGGGTCATGGTCACTCAGCAGGTGAGATGTGCAGAGATTTAAGGCTCGATTCAATCCGTAACGCTGAAGTTAAGTGCTATAGTGTGCTTCAAATTGAAAGGTACTTTCCGATGAGCAGACAAATGCTGAGTTTACCGTGAATGCAGTCTTTGCGAATGAGGAAAAATTGCCTTTAAATGTCAATCACACTATAGTGCTGAACTTCAGCGTCACAGACTGAATCAAGCCCTTAGTAAGTTAGTTGTGAGTTAGTTACCTGCTCCTGTTGAAGTTTCATCAGTAGGCCTCTTTGCTTCTTTCTGATGGGCGGCATCTTGTCATCTTCACCCTTGTCTCTGAAGCGCCTATGTGGTCAGAAAGGAGAAAGTGAGATCATGAATGCAAAATGAGGACAGAAGTGCCAAATGGAGTCTAGTTTTGGTCAATGTGTTCTGTTGAATTTCTCTAGTGGTTACTGTATATGAATCATTGGAGGACATGACAGAAAACAAAACATTGAATTTAGCGGGGAATGAGACACTATTCATTTGGACAACATGGATCCTAATAAATGTAAACCAGTGCCTTTTCTGATGCTCCAGCCAGGCAAGCTCGGCCTTGGTCTTCTCCTTAAGGGCCTTCTGTCGCAGGCGCAGCAGGGAGCTCTGGTGGTGGGCGCGCACCTCTTCCTCCTTCATGTACTGACGCACCATGTCCATGGTGAACCTGGAGAAGCTGTCCTGCCCGCTAGAGAAGGGCATGCTGCCATCCTGCTGCTGCTATTGGGGGGGGCAGAGAGGTAGAGGGGACAGTGAGTCACTCACACACAGATAACACAAAGCCTTATCAGTCAGGAAACCGGGCATACACAGAGAGCAAACAGTGATAGATGGAAAAATCACTCTGGCCACTGGTTAAAATGTTTATTCGGCTGGCAAACAGACTGAGGCGTGGGAGTGGTTGCTACATAGGTATTTACAACATTTATTCTAAGTCCATTCAAATAAAACACCCGGGCCCAATGAAGGCCAAGGTTTGTACAAGATCATCTCCACATGTGGCAGCCAGGTGTGAACAACAGTGTATGGTTCTCCACCCTATCTTAGCTGCACCACGGCCAACCTCTCCTCCACATGTTGGGTTTGAGAGAACTGAGTACAGGTTGGGGAGAGAGGGATACAGCCAGGAAGGGAATCTCCTAGGAGCAGTTAAGCGGACTGGGGAACACAGCACATGTATTGTTCCCAGGGTAGAAATGAGTTGAGCAGGCTTTCCCAGTCTCTCTGATGCCCTTGCCAGTGGAGCCCACAAGGCAGGCAGGTCTTTCCTGGCCTCAATATGCCCAGGCAGACTCCCCCATACCTCATCTCAGGGACTGAACACTGAGCCCTTCAGAGAGGCAGGGAGCTGCCACTGTGGCTTGACATTAAGAGCGAGGACAGATGCTGCTGCTGCCAAAATACTAGAGAAGATATATGTTCACCATTAATGAGGTCAAATAGGGCTAAATGCTAGTTAAGCATTATGCACTAGTTAATTCAAGGATAGGCAGAAACCTCTCCAAGTAAACTAGTACACTTAAGCTTTTGGATAAGTGCTAGGACTTCAGTACTTTGGAGGCCAATCATTATTTGAGTAGCCTTGCTATTTTGCCAGAATTACAACTATTAAGATGAAGTGGCATACTAACCTTGGAGCTGTCCTGTTCTGTGGTCTTCTCCTGACTGGGTTGGTTGTCTGAGTCCTCACGGGGACCTCTCTTCTCCACCGCTCCCCGCCGATGGGACTCAGAGGGAAGCAGAGAGCGGAACGAACGTTCCTCAATCTCATCTTCCGTCATGGACTCATCAAACTTCAGAGAGTACTCTGTAGCAACTGAGGTGCTGTCTGTATGGGGAAAGATTGGAGAGAGGAAACATAGATAACTTTCTAAGAGACTCCAGGTTGTTTACTCTCTCCTCCATACATATTTGGAAAGTGAAGCTATGTTATATTTGGCTTTATATGAGGTTACAGGACAGAACGTCACCTTTTATTTATCTGTTTTACTGTTTAGAAATGAAAGCAATTTATGTATTTAGTCGACCAAACACAAAACTTATGACTACTTTAATAAACTATACTTACGACTACTTCAAACAGGGGGGACAGGATACATAAAGTTATTTCATTTCTAAAATGGTCAAACTGATATGTATAAATACACCTTCAAATAAAGCTGACATTCTATACTATCGCCTAATATGAAACATTCTCTCTCAAATCTAAAACGCTGGAGTATACAACCAAAATAAAATATTTAGCTTCACTGTCCAAATACATATGGATGGGAGTACAGTGGGCAAAAAAGTATTTAGTCAGCCACCAATTGTGCAAGTTCTCCCACTTAAAAAGATGAGGCCTGTAATTTTCATCATAGGTACACTTCAACTATGACAGACAAAATGAGAAAAAAAATCCAGAAAATCACATTGTAGGATTTTTAATGAATTTATTTGCAAATTATGGTGGAAAATAAGTATTTGGTCACCTACAAACAAGCAAGATTTCTGGCTCTCACAGACCTGTAACTTCTTCTTTAAGAGGCTCCTCTGTCCTCCACTCGTTACCTGTATTAATGGCACCTGTTTGAACTTGTTATCAGTATAAAAGACACCTGTCCATAACCTTAAACAGTCACACTCCAAACTCCACTATGGCCAAGACCAAAGAGCTGTCAAAGGACACCAGAAACAAAATTGTAGACCTGCACCAGGCTGGGAAGACTGAATCTGCAATAGGTAAGCAGCTTGGTTTGAAGAAATCAACTGTGGGAGCAATTATTAGGAAATGGAAGACATACAAGACCACTGATACTCTCCCTCGACCTGGGGCTCCACGCAAGATATCACCCCGCGGGGTCAAAATGATCACAAGAACGGTGAGCAAAAATCCCAGAACCACACGGGGGGACCTAGTGAATGACCTGCAGAGAGCTGGGACCAAAGTAACAAAGCCTACCATCAGTAACACACTACGCCGCCAGGGACTCAAATCCTGCCAGACGTGTCCCCCTGCTTAAGCCAGTACATGTCCAGGACACCGTACCTACTGTGAAGCATGGGGGTGGAAACATCATGCTTTTGGGCTGTTTTTCTGCAAAGGGACCAGGATGACTGATCCGTGTAAAGGAAAGAATGAATGGGGCCATGTATCGTGAGATTTTGAGTGAAAACCTCAGCAAGGGCATTGAAGATGAAACGTGGCTGGGTCTTTCAGCATGACAATGATCCCAAACACACCGCCCGGGCAACGAAGGAGTGGCTTCGTAAGAAGCATTTCAAAGTCCTGGAGTGGCCTAGCCAGTCTCCAGATCTCAACCCCATACAAAATCTTTGGAGGGAGTTGAAAGTCCGTGTTGCCCAGCAACAGCCCCCAAACATCACTGCTCTAGAGGAGATCTGCATGGAGGAATGGGCCAAAATACCAGCAACAGTGTGTGAAAACCTTGTGAAGACTTACAGAAAACGTTGACCTCTGTCATTGCCAACAAAGGGTATATAACAAAGTATTGAGATAAACTTTTGTTATTGACCAAATACTTATTTTCCACCATAATTTGCAAATAAATTCATTAAAAATCCTACAATGTGATTTTCTGGATTTTTTTTCTAATTTTGTCAGTCATAGTTGAAGTGTACCTATGATGAAAATTACAGGCCTCTCTCATTTTTTTAAGTGGGAGAACTTGCACAATTGGTGGCTGACTAAATACTTTTTTGCCCCACTGTATATGTATCATAAATTATGGTTATACACTGCCTGCTTGATAATGGTCCATCTCCAGATCCCACAATGCGTGCTATGAGCCCAGGCCTTACCTTTCTCATCCAGTAGGGACTGCACACGGTCACTGGGGATGGAGTCATCAGCTGCTGTATGGGCCTCCTCCTCCACTGAGCTGTTACCTGTCTCAGCCTTCCTCCTCTCCCTCTTGTCAGATGAGGCCAGGGAGGGACTCATGTGGCTGCTACTCTCTCCACCACTGGGGAGGAGAGCAAGGCAGAGGGGACAGGGGAGATAGAAAAACAATTGAGTATTGAGTCAAGGTAATGCCTATAAAAATGGGACCAAGTTTTTCCTGACCAAGTCAAGTGAGCTAACAAGGAAAGATCCCTGGTGTCTGTGAGGCTCCAGTGTGTGAAAGACCCAGTACCTGAGGGTGGGTCTCCTGGAGGGGATGGAGTCAGAGCGGCTGTCCAGGGAGGAGAGGGGATCCTCATTCCTGGTCCAGGCAGCAGACACCTCACTCCTGGAGCTCTCTGTGTCAGTGCGGGACTGGAGCTGCTTCATGAAGCTCTGGTGATGCTGCCTCTGCTGGTCAAACAGGGTGGTGATGGGAGCAGCAGCAGGGACACCTATGGCTCCAGCAATCTGAGAACGTGCCAGATCGGTCATCTGGGAGAGAGAGCAACTTGTATCAACTGAAAAGCAGACTTAACCCAACCTAAAGTAGACGGTAATTATTTGCATATTTGTAATATTTTCCTCATTTCAATACAACATGTAGTTTTGAGGAAACAAACAAAAACCAACGCCAGTGACTGGCTGTAGAGAAAAGAGTGGAGGGAGTGTTCTCACCTCTTTGATCTGGCGGGCAGCTTCGGCCGTATAGCGTACAGACTCAGCCTGTTGGCTGATCATCTTAGTGGTGGCCTCCTGCATGCCTCCCAGAGACTGCTGCTGGGTCTGAGCCATGTTCTCCTGCAGCTCCACGTGAGCCTGCAATGACACACACACACACAGTTCAGTTAGTGAATCACACTACACGGTCTACACACGGCTAATAAAATAGCTCTCATCTCACAATAAATGCAGTGAAGTTAGATTGCGTTCTATAAATATTAAAGGTGTTTTGCAAATATGAAGCCCTTCTTGAGAGTATCAACAATCTACCAAGTTGGGGCATGGTTCTAACTCTAGGTGATTCCTTTCTGTATTCTGCAGAGTTGCTCGTTCTAAATGCCAGTGCTGTGTGTACAGTACCCTGGCTGCTTTCTGCCGTGTCTCCTCCAGCTGACGTTGGGTCTCCAGTGCCTCCTGCTCTGCCTTCACCTTCAGCTCATAAAGGTCACGCTCGTGCCGCTGCTGCTGCGCCTGAAAGGTTAGAGGTCAAAGGTCAGGACCTATGGGAAAAGGCAAATGAAAACTACCAGAACATAACGAACAGGCCAAAAGTGCCGAAGGTAATGTTTCAAAAGTGCAGCAGCACTATACTAAGCATCTAAACATATTGTTAGCAATCTTCAGGTGTTCTGATTGGTGGGTTAGCATCTATCACCTTGAGTATTTGGGCGAGCGAGACGCTTTCATGCTGAGCCAGAGACACGCCCCTCAGCCTCTCCACGTCACCCAGCTGACGCACTGACTCCTCTATAGATTCCAGGTAATTGAGTTCTGCAGACATACGCTGCTGCAACACCCCTGGGGTGTAGTGGAGATCACCTGGACAATAAAGAGACAGATAGAAACAAAGAGAGGGAGAGTTAAGACATGGATAGTACAGTGCCTTCAGAAAGTATTCACACCCCTAGACCTTCCGAACATTTTGTTGTGTTACAGCCGGAATTTAAATACTGTCAAAGTGGAATTATATTTTCTGAAATGTTTACAAATTAATAAGAAATGAAAAGCTGAAATGTCTTGAGTCAAGTATACAACCCCTTTGTTATGGCAAGCCTACATGTGCTTAACAAGTCACAAGTGTCATGGACTCACTCTGTGTGCAATAATAGTGTAACATTATTTTATGATAACTACCTCATCTCTGTACCCCACACATACAGATAATTGTAAGGTCACTCAATCGAGCAGTTCATTTCAAACACAGATTTGTGAGACAGGTTTTCCATGTCTCACAAATACATTTTCAAAAAAAGCAAACATTAAATATCCCTTTGAGCATGGTGAAGTTATTAATTACACTTTGGATGGTGTATCAATATACCCAGTCACTACAAAGATACAGGCATCCTTGCTAACTCAGTTGCCGGAGAGGAAGGAAACTATCAGGTAGCCTAGCAGTTAAGAGTGTTGTGCCAGTAACTGAAAGGTCGCTGCGTCAAGTCCCCGAACTAATGAGGTGAAAAATGTGTCACTGTGTCATTGAGCAAGGCACATTACACTAATTGCTCCTGTAAATCGCTCTGGATTAGAGCGTCCGCTAAAATACTGAAAAGTCAAATGTAGAAAATTCAACCATGAGGCCAATGGTGACTTGAAAACAGTTGCAGAGTTTAATGGCTGTGCTAGGAGAAAACTAAGGATGGATCAACAACATTGTAGTTAATCCACAACACGAACCTAAATGACAGAGTGAAAAGGAAGCCTGAACAGAATAAAACTATTCCAAAACATGCATCCTGTTTGCAATAAGGCACTAAAGTAAAACTGCAAAAAATGTGACAAAGAAATATCAAAACACCACTACCACTCTTTATATTTTCAAGCAAGGTGGTGGCTGTATCAGGCAAGAACTAGGGAGTTTTTAAGGATAAAAATAAATGGAATAGAGATAAGCACAGGCAAAATCGTAGAGGAAAACCTGGTTTCCGTGTGCTTTCCAACAGACACTGGGAGACAAATTCACCTTTCAGCAGGACAATTACCTAAAACACAATGCCAAATATGCACTGGAGTTGCTTACCAAGAAGACAGTTTTGACTTAAACCTGCTTGAACATCTATGACTTGAAAATGGCTGTCTAGCAATGATCAACAACCAACTTGACAGAGCTTGAAGAATTAAAAAAATAATGTAAAAATATTGAGCATACCAGGTGTGCAAAGTTCTTAGAGTCTTACCCAGATAGCTGTAATCGCTGCCAAAGGTGATTCTATCAAGTATTGACTCAGGGGTGTGAATAGATAGAGAAATGTCTAATTTGCATATTTGATTTTCAACTAATTTGAAATCTAAAAACATGTTTTTACTTTGTCATTATGGGGTATTGTGTATAGATAGGTGAGATTTTGTATTTATTTAATCCGATTTCAATTCGGGCTATAACGCAACACAATGTGGAATAAGTCAAGGGGTATGAATACCTTCCGAAGGCACTGTAGATAGGCAATACTGGTATGTATTTAAACTGCTGAGTGGGCATTTCTAGGTGGTATACCTGCAGCCTTGGGCTCTGCTCTGGCTGAAGACGACAGGGAAGAGGATGAGCTGGGGCGGGCTGAGGAGTGAAGAGAGCCGGACCCCAGGCCCAGGGTGTCTGCCCCGGCTAGGGAGGCGCTGCTTGGAGACACACGAGGAGAACCAGAGCCTGTAGGAGAGCCAGCTGGAGACAGGCCAGGGCTTCTGGTGGATTTCTTATTGTCCAAGCCCAAACTGGAAACAAGAAAAAAAAAAACTAATGTATTCATATGCATGCTTTCTGAAAATAAATGTCACGTCCCATTTCTAACTGTCAATTTAAAGCTTTAAATAAGGATTAGTTTGAAAAAGTACCAAAAAAAACATTGACATAACTTTTCCCACTCTGTTTGACTTCAGGTATGTGTGCTATACAGAGCACTGTAACAAGGTGAAATGGGAACCAGGGACTAACAGAATCAAAGAAAGGGGGCCCCAGGAAAGCCATCCTAAGTATGTTATGCTGAAAGAACGGTATCAATGACCATATTGTGCTGCTTTGAACCAGTGGAACAGGCAACGATGTCTAATCTGTGATGATATATGCTTCGGCTTCCGAGCTGGAAACAGTAGACACTGTAGTGGACAGTGGTGCCTCTCTGATGCCCTAACTGCTAGCGCACCCAGTGCTTTACCTTACCAGAGAACAACTGTAGCATTAAGGACTGGATTCTGAATGTTATCAAATCACACAGACAGAACAGTATGGAGGGAATCTGATATATTTTTTAAATGCCACTGAGGATGCTCAAATGTTACAGGAGAGAACTCTGCCTGGCGACGTGCCCATTTTGCAGTGGGGAGATTTGACCAACGTGCAGCCCAAACAAAAGAGTCAGTGTCAGCTACCCTTCAGCCACAACCGGAGCAACAACACTACTTTCCCTAGCACTCTGAACTACAACTCCTAAACATATTTGAATTATTAGTGTTTAGCCTCTATGCCCAAATAAACTCAGCAAAAAAAGAAACATCCCTTTTTCAGAACCCTGTCTTTCAAAGATTATTCAGATTTTTATGAATTACTTCACAGATCTTCATTGTAAAGGTTTTAAACACTGTTTCCCATGCTTGTTCAATGAACCATAATCAATTAATGAACAGGCACCTGTGGAACGGTCGTTAAGACACTAACAGCTTACAGACAGTAGGCAATTAAGGCCACAGTTACAAAAACTTAGGGACACTAAAGAGGCTTTTCTACTGACTCTGAAAAATACCAAAAGAAAGATGCCAGGGTCCCTGCTCATCTGCGTGAACGTGCCTTAGGCATGCTGCAAGATGTGGCCAGGGCAATAAGTTGCAATGTCCGTACTGTGAGACGCCTAAGACAGTGCTACAGGGAGACAGGACGGACAGCTGATCGTCCTCGCAGTGACAAACCATGTGTAACAACACCTGCACAGGATCAGTACATCCGAACATCACACCTGCGGGACAGGTACAGGATGGCAACAACAACTGCCTGAGTTACACCAGGAACACACAATCCCTCCATCAGTGCTCAGACTGTCCACAATAGGCTGAGAGAGGCTGGACTGGGGGCTTGTAGGCCTGTTGTAAGGCAGGTCCTCACGAGACATTACCGGCAATGTCGCCTATGGGCACAAACCCACCGCCGCTGGACCAGACAGGACTGGCAAAAAGTGACCTTCACTGACGAGTCACGGTTTTGTCTCACCATGGGTGATGGACGGATTCGTGTTGATCATCGACAGAATGAGCGTTACACTGCGGTCTGTACTCTGGAGCAGGATCGATTTGGAGGTGGAGGGTCGTCATGGTCTGGGGCGGTGTGTCACAGCATCATCAGACTGAGCTTGTTGTCATTGCAGGCAATCTCAACGCTGTGCGTTACAGGGAAGACATCCTCCTCCCTCATGTGGTACCCTTCCTGCAGGCTCATCCTGACATGACCCTCCAGCATGACAATGCCACCAGCCATACTGCACGTGATTTCCTGCAAGACAGGAATGTCAGTGTTCTGCCATGGCCAGCGAAGAGCCCGGATCTCAATTCCTTTGAGCATGTCTGGGACCTGTTGGATCAGAGGGTGAGGGCTAGGGCCATTCCCCCCAGAAATGTCTGGGAACTTGCAGGTGCCTTGGTGGAAGAGTAGGGTAACATCTCACAGCAAGAACTGGCAAATCTTGTGCAGTCCATGAGGAGATGCACTGCAGTACTTAATGCAGCTGGTGGCCACACCAGATACTGACTGTTACTTTTGATTTTTACCCCCCTATGTTCAGGGATACATTATTCAATTTCTGTTACTTGTTCAGTTTATGTCTTATTGAATCTTATGCTCATACAAATATTTACATGTTTGCTGAAAATAAACAGTTGATCGTGAGAGGACGGTTCTTTTTTTGCTGAGCTTATATAGGCTAAGCAAAAATAAACGTTCCAAAGTGTTGAGTTAGCAAAGGACAATGAGTGAGTGGAACAACAGGGGTGCCCCATGTGGTAATGAACTGAAAAGACGATATTCACTGCTCAGGCCTGACAGAGGTTTTAAGATTCATCTTTATGTTGGCGGAGAGATACTTTGTCGAGAGAACACTGTGGCTGATGTGGTGTCCCAACTTCACTTCAATATTCTCTCGTCATTTGAACTGTGTAAATAGCATGGGGTGCAGCGCTGGTCTTTGGATGCCGGGGTTCACTTAATCATTACTCTCCCTGAAGTGAGACTGCACAGTGAAACCAATACAGGGACTTTTCTGCCATTGAAATCCTTGGGGGGGGGGGGCAGAAATCAGGATGGAAAAATGCTTTCAGTGTGAAAAAACAGACATAAAGTACATAAAAAAGATGAGGGACCTATAGATATTGTTTTTATAATATAATCTTTGAGAACTAACAATCAACAAAATAAAAGCTAGACAGTCAGACAGAATTGAAAATTCCAAAAACAAAGAATCTAGCAGTATTGATTTTATTATGTTTGAGCAAAATAACAGCATTGGCAATAGCAAAATGCATAGAATGAGGAAATTAGCTTTAAAAATTGGCACACATTCTCTCAGATCCATGGGAAAAATTTGTAGAATTGCAGAAAATTGGCTTAATTATAAAAATGTCTCTAGATCATCAAGATGGGGGGGCCTCTAAAAAACTGTGCAGATGGCAAACCGTGCCCATTGCCACACCCACCACCAAAGTCTCTAATCTATTTGATCCAGAAAAAACTCTGCCATATACAGTTGAAGTCAGAAGTTTACATACAATTTTTAATGATTCTAATCTAAGTGTATTTCAACCACTCCACAATTTTTTTGTTAACAAACTATAGTTTTGGCAAGTCGGTTAGGACATTTACTTTGTGCATGACACAAGTAATTTTCCAACAATTGTTTACAGACAGATTATTTCACTTATAATTCACTGTATCACAATTCCAGTGGGTCAGAAGTTTACATACACTAAGTTGACTGTGCCTTTAAACAGCTTGGAAAATTATGTCATGGCTTTAGAAGCATCTGATAGGCTAATTGACATAATTTGAGTCAATTGGAGGTGTACCTGTGGATGTATTTCAAGGCCTACCTTCAAACTCAGTGCCTCTTTGCTTGACATCATGGGAAAATCAAAAGAAATCAACCAAGACCTTAGAAAAAAAGTGTAGACCTCCACAAGTCTGGTTCATCCTTGGAAGCGATTTTCAAAAGCCTGAAGGTACCATGTTCATCTGTACAAACAATAGTACGCAAGTATAAACACCATGGGACCATGCAGCCGTCATACCTCTCAGGAAGGAGACGCGTTCTGTCTCCTAGAGATGAACATACTTTTGTGCGAAAAGTGCAAATCAATCCCAGAACAACAGCAAAGGACCTTGTGAAGATGCTGGAGGAAACGGGTACATACTTATCTTTATCCATAGTAAAACGAGTCCTATATCGACCTAATGTGAAAGGCCGCTCAGCAACGAAGAAGCCACTGTTCCAAAACCGCCATAAAAAAGCCAGACTTCGGTTTGCAACTGCACATGGGGATAAAGATGGTACTTTTTGGAGAAATGTCCTCTGGTCTGATGAAACAAAAATAGAACTGTTTGGCCATAATTACCATCGTTATGTTTGGAGGAAAAAGGAGGCGGCTTGCAAGCCGAAGAACAACATCCCAACTGTGAAGCACCGGGGTGGCAGCATCATGTTGTGGGGGTGCTTTGCTGCAGGAGGGACTGGTGCACTTCACAAAATAGATGGCATCATGAGGAATGGAAAATTATGTGGATATGTTGAAGCAATATCTCAAGACAGTCAGGAAGTTAAAGCTTGGTCGCAAATGGGTCTTCCAAATGGACAATGACCCCAAGCATACTTCCAAAGTTGTGGCAATATGGCTTAAGGAAAACAAAGTCAAGGTATTGGAGTGGCCATCACAAAGCCCTGACCTCAACCCCATAGAAAACTGAAAAAGTGTGTGCATACAAGGAGGCCTACAAACCTGACTCAGTTACACCAGCTCTATCAGGAGGAATAGGCCAAATTTCACCCAACTTATTGTGGGAAGCTTGTGGAAGGCTACCCAAAACATTTGACCTAAGTTAAACAATTTAAAGGCAATGCTACCAAATACTAATTGAGTGTATGTAAACATCTGACCCACTGGGAATGTAATGAAAGAAATAAAAGCTGAAATAAATCACTCTACTATTATTCTGCAATTTCACATTCTTAAAATAAAGTGGTGATTCTTACTGACCTAAGATAGGGAATTTTTACAAGGATTAAATGTCAGGAATTGTGAAAAACAGTTTAAATGTATTTGGCTAAGGTGTATGTAAACTTCTGACTTCAACTGTATGCCTTCAAAAATAATATCCCCACTCAAATGTGCTCAGAAATACCAATAATAACTGAAGGTCAAGGAAGATATTCAAGCTCCTGGGAATCCCTCTAAGCCCCTCAGAAGAGTTTTGGGCTTGGCTGAGGCCACTTACCTGCGGAGTGTGTCGCCCGATGCGCCACCTAGTGTACAGTCAGAGTAGGCGCTCTTCACCAGGTTGTGGACAGAGCTTCTCTCGGAAACTGAGCCTCCCCATCTGGAGTCTCTAGTCAGGGCCTCCAAGCCCGGGTAGCAGGGACTCCTCTGCTCCTCCACCAGAGTGGCATCACTCTTGTCTGAAGCAGAGCCTAAAGAAAGTGGAGAAACTCTCTTTAGAGCAGAGACACTTTCACCGGTAAGAAATGGTCACTTGATAGCATGATTTCAGGGAAAGTGGTTATTTTATGGTTAAAATCTCACCCCTTTTCACAGAGCCCTTTGAGTGAGGTGAAGATACTGGTGTGGAGCCTGCGGAGTGATGGGATGGCAGGTCTACTACAGTCCTGGTGTCATAAGGGGACCTGCGACTCATCAACTCATCATAGTGACTGTTCCCACTCGTGACACTGCAATGAGACGTTGAGAAAAGATGGTTCAAGTCCTACATCATGTGCATCTAACAACCACAAAAAGACTACTAAGACAACTTCAAAACTCCTTGCCAGGCTTCTCTGTCAGCCATGTGACATGAGTGCCACCTTGTGGTTAATCCTGTCATTTTTACAGTTTTTTCAAAATGATGTTTTTATTGCATGAGAGCAGTATTCAGATAGCAGCACCCTGTCACGTGACAGTGGTAGAAACCCTCCTTACCTGCGTCCGTTGTATCTTTTCTTATATTGGCTGCTGCCGCCGCTGCTACGGGATGACACAAAGTCATCCTCATACATTGGTGCCCCATCCACTAAACTGGCTGCAGACAGGCCACAATGCACAGGAGGGGTACGCCGGTCTGCTCGCTCCTCTCCTCCAACTGCAGGGAGAAGCCAGAGGAACAGATTATTGTTTAAAAGTTAATTCTTCATTCAAAACATGAAGGATACGGTTGGGTGTGTAAATGTGTTGGCTAACCTTTGGTGTGGCTGAGCAGGTGGTTCTTGGTGAAGATGTTGATGACACTATGAGGGCTTCCCTTGGCCAGTTCCTCCCATGGGCCACGGCTGCTGTCCCGTTGCTGAGAGAGGGGGCTGAGCCCCGGGTACTTCTCTGCCTCTCTCTGGAAGTGAGAGATGGGCTGGAAGCCCTCCCGCTGGCCTGCACAGAAGTCCAGAGCCCCAAGACGCTCTGCCGGTTTTGGGACCCCCTTTATGTTGGTGAGGGGGCTCCCGTCGCCCTCCGACAGGCTGCATTCGCTCAGCAGTGGGCCCTCACTGATGGACTCACCACTGGAGTCATGGGTGATGGTCTTCCCTCCCTTCTCCTCCTCTGGCTCCTTATGGTAGCCGAGGCCTGGGGCGGTCTGGGGCCTGCTGCCTGGAGCAGAGGTCCTTTCTCTCTGCTCTCTGAAGCTGTGCAGGTTGCCCACCCCTGGGAGTGCTCCGTTGTATGTGCTCTGGCCAGCACTCAGCAGCCTCTGGATCCTCATGGACAGCTCGTCAGCAGCATCAGCTCTCTCTCTGACCGGTGGGCTCACAGGCTTGGCCCAGTGGCCATCATCCGGAGGGGTCAGACCAGTCACGTCCATGTCCCATGCACAGCTATAGTTGATCCCTGCGCCAGCCAGTTTCCTCGCTTCACTCTCTATGCGAGTGGACAGGGACGCAGCGGTGGCTTTCAGGGCCTCAATGCGGTTCATCTTGGTCTTGTTGCCAGCTCCATTGAGAGTGGAGTGCTGGGGCCTTGCTGGGGGGTTGGTTCCCCTCCCACCAGAGCTCCCTGCTGTTTCCGGGCCTAAGAGTGGAGAGAAGAGCTGGTCTGTGGGTGGAGCCAGAGCGGTGGAGGGTCTGACTGCAGAACTCAGGCGGTCTGGCTGCAGCCACGATGGAACTCCCAAGCCCAACTCATTCCTACAGGAAGAAGAGAGCAGAGGATTAGTATTCAAATATACTACACTTTTTAAAAGTGTATTGAAAAAAAGGGCTTGGAAACACTGGAAATATTGTTTTATGGACTCAAAGTCCTTTAGTATATGGACTCAATGCATTTTAGTACTCAGCAATACTCTCTATAGGCTATGTCAAAGGTTTACAAGAATTTAAGACATCTAAATATGCATGCAGCCATTAAAATATGTGGTTTGTACAGTCTAACCCATGAGCTTCTGAGAACAACCTGTGTGTTCACTATACAAGCAAACATGTTCAGGGCCGAGGATCAAGTCAACAAAATTCCAAGAACTGCATAGCAACTCAAGAGCGTATGAACATTATGCAGATTACATACCGTAATGTTTACCCCACACAAGGACCAGACATACATTTACACAGAGTCATCTGATGTAACTGTTGAATCTAAAATAGCACTGGAAATTCCCTGTTTTAAGGTTAACTGAGCATACGCCACCATGTTTTGAAATGCTGCTAGGAGTGCCCATGGAAACAGACAGTTTAGAAACAAACAATTCCTTATTGGCTCTGTTGCTTCGCTATGAGGAAGTACTATGGTTCTGTGCTTTGTTTTGGGCCTCTACACTAGCCAGTGCTAGTGGAAAAGGTTACATATATAATGACCTTGAGAGTGGAGGGGGCGGGGGCTCAGAAAGAGACAGGTCACTGCTGGAGGAGGCACTCTGGGGTCTCTCCTGTCTCTTGTTCTCCTTGTCCGACTCCCCGGATGGCTGGTACAGGGACTTCTGCTATACGGGAACACACCACAAATAACTCATAGTTAGTTTCACTCACCACATGAGAGGTGTCATTTCCTACAGGCAACTTGAGGAGTTAAACTGAGGATAATTCTACATGTTACTATTTCACATATTGGTCCCTTTACATAACAAGAGCAGCTATGAATTGCATTTGACACACCGGCCATGCTATACTCATTTTCACTAAAGCATGCCATGCGAGTAAGGGGACGGTGAGGGCTTCATCCCCATTACAACTAAAGATGCCTTTACCTGGTAAATGACTATGGCAGATGCTGGCTGTGTCTGGGAAGGCAGAGGTTTGTCTCCTAGCTGAGCCTGTTCCAGAAGTAGTTTGGTGTAGGTCTCCTGCAGGCGTTTCTGTACTGGGCTTTCCGGTAGTGCAGGGCCCTTATTGGCTAGCCCCTCTCTCTGCTTTCTGTACAGCTCCTGCAGACGTTGGCTCTTCCTCTCCGCCTCCTCCCTCTGGGCCCTCCGCTCCTCCACCTGACGTCTCTTGCGCTCCTCCTGTTGCCGGGCGATGTACTGGCGCACTGAGTCGGAGTCGTAGTGCCTCTTCCTGGGCGCTGGTTCTGAGGGCTCCGGCTTGTTGCGCTTGGCAGGGCTGGCACTTCGGGAGCCCCATAAGGAGGAGCCACCAGTCGTCCATGCTGTGGTTCTGGCCCTGGACTCTGAACCTCTCCTGGGATCCGCTGGACCTCGCTCCTCTGCTCTGCTCTTCAGCTGCAGGTCATCCAGGATGCCCCGGATATCTGCAGAGAGGTCGTCTGTGTTGGGGGCCCTGTCCTTGGCTGGGCCTGCAGACTGAAGGTTGGGATGGGTGGTCCTGTCTCGGCTGCTGGGTCTGGACCGATGCTTCAGCTCCGGACGGTGGTCTGAATTTGACCGGGGAAGGGGTCCTGGAAAAGATTTGTGAAGACACAAAGGGTACTGATTGGTGACTGATATTATTGTTAATGGAAAGGAAAATGTTTTGAGTGCATGATTAGGTGGGAAATATTGGTCACCATTAGGGCTGTCAAAGTTAACATTTTTAACAGCATTGTTTTGTTTTTTAGGCCTTTAATCACATCTCCATTTTTTCTTAAAGTTTTGAGCAATAAGTTTTATAAGGAAAACTTCAAAGTTCAACCATAAACACTTTCACAGGTGTTTCTTTAAATAACAACAAACACTTAATTTGCACAGAAGTAGCTAGTTTGTTATGCTAACGTTAGCTAGCTTACAAAATGAGAATGTTTAGAATGTCAAGGCTGAAATCCTTTAGATTCAACTCTGATTCCATTTAGCAACTGTTTTTATTGTAGTCCTCAAGTCAAAAGATTTTAGCAAATTATCCCAATTCTAGTAGTAGCAACTTGTGACTAGTTAATGTTTATGAACACGGATAAGAAGTAGACATGGCTAGATGCATTAGCTGTATGAAATGTTATGTGAACTCAGACCTGGCTGATCTGTTATTGTCTTAGAATAGTGGCAGTACAACCCTTTATGCCTCACTCCAATTCCCCCGTGTGTATTTGAGTCTAGCACAGGGACAACCACTGGAAACCAGATTGTGCTGACAGGGACAACCACTGGAAACCAGACCGTGCTGAATTGTGCAGTCAGTCAGAAACGGCGAGTCAATCGTAATTAATTCCGGTCACTGACAGCCAATGTTTGCTAATGTGCCTGTGTGCTGGAAGAGACGACAACCCCTTTATTTATTGATATTTCTTTAGCCATGTCGACTGTCTGTCGCAGGGCACTGTATGCCTTTTAACATGAAATCAACACTAAAAAACATGAACACCACATATACTGTAACAATATCCACTACTAACACGATTGCTTTGTCACACATTTTTTGTTTTGCCAGACCACCAACTGCTGTCTGGTTTTCATAGTGCTGACAAATAAAGTTAGATTTGATTTGCCTGTAAATGTAGTGGAGGGGGATGAGCGAGATGGGTGAGGGGTGTAGGCGAGGTGGAACGAAGAGGGGGTGGAGGAGAGGGGAGGGGTTGGAGGAGAGGGGTGGGAAGGCCAAGCAGAGCAGAGAGGAGTGAGGGTAGTATGCAGGTCTCAAATCCCACCTGTCCTGGCCAGTCTGTCTGTGGGCTCTGGCCTTTGCTCTCGAGGCAGACGTGGAGCGGGACCCAGTACCATCTTCACCATCTTCTGGCCCTCGCGCCATGACGTGGTGCTGATCACTGCAGCAACAGTGAAGACGGAAAGAAAACACACAGAAGGTCATAATCAGTGTTGAGTTCTGCAGTAATGACTTACGTTAGGATTGTTTCTCAGACGGCCAAGATTTACAACTTAAATGAATCACATAAAACCCTTTGAAGTGCAAGGATCTTCATGTCCCCAAAAGAGAGACAAAAACATGATTTCTCTCTCTCTACTTTGAATGTCTTTGGAGATTAATTATTTTAGAGCGGCATCATCAAATTTAATGAGTTTGGCTCAATTATGCACCATCTGAAATCAACTTAGAAAACTTAAAGACCAGCAGCTGTTTCTGTTTTGTAAAGGAACTTGATCACAGATTTCAGAGGGCTATTTTTAGTGAGCGGACTGGGAGCAGAGGCCAGCAGCAGGGTAGAAGGGGAGGATAGCTGGGTGACAGGATAAGACTAGGTTATACCACATTCATCTCACTTTCCACTGCACTGGGAAGGAGAGAGAGATGTTTGTTTATTTTCCCTTTTGTACATCATTACAATACTGTATATAGACTTAATGATATTTGAAATGTCTTTTCTTTTGGAACTTTTGTGAGTGTAATGTTAACTGTACATTTTTTATTTCACTTTTGTTTATTATCTATTTCACTATCTTTGGCAATGTAAACATAAGTTTCCCATGCCAATAAAGGCCCTTAAATGAAATTGAGAGACTAGTATGGGCCCTGTTAAAGGGTGTCTGTTCTCAGCTGTGAGAGCTGGTATGGCAAGCATCTGCATTCCAGATAGTGTGCCTCTAAGCCGCTGCTTGCTTGCAATCAGCATGTGATACATTCTGGACATATCTTTGAAGATAAGAGACTAAATGCTGGCACTCCCACACAAACAGAGGGGCCTGTTGACTAGCACACAGTTAAGAGAGGCCTTCTGTGGTATGGGCCTGCCAAATGTATTCACTGTGATACGCCTGCTCTGGTTCAGTGTGCATACTGCACAGTAACTGATGAACCAAAATAAATGTGATTTGTAGTCTCCTACTGAGGGGGATTCCCCTTTGTGAAAGACCCCTTGACTTCACAATGATTATTAATGAGTATTATCACCTAACCTACACACAATATTGAAGTAAGTTTGACATCTTCTATTGAATTCATAGACCCAGGATGAGTATGCACTACTGGGGGGGATTGAAAGAAAGAAAGAAAGAGGAAAAAGATCCAACCTGGCTTGGTCTTTGGGTCCGGAACAGGAGCTGATTTATGGACTTTCCTCACAGGCTTGGACGGCTTCCTCTCCTTAGCCTTCTCTGTGGGCCGCTGCTGGGGCTTGGTACTGTCTAAAATGTGGAGAAAGGAGATGACATGACAGTCTGAGCACCACAGAGTGGAAATGAACAGAACTATCAAATTACAAAAAGCAGCCCAACAAAAAAAATCTGAATGCAAAACAAAGCTATTGAATAGGAAGCTGGTGGACTGTGTCAGTGTAATGAAGAAGCTGAGCGCTTTGGCTCCTACACTTGGGTGGAAGCCCAGGAATCAGCAGAGAGCCAGAGAGGACAAAGAAAAGAGACTTTGAGAGAAGAAAAATCTTCAAGTAGTCATACAAAACTATGGGAAATGAGCCGTGCTGCAGTTGTGGCAAAATGCAAGGAAAGTCTGCTGCAGCGAAAAAACCTCAGCGCAGTCATCAAGTTTTCCTAAATTTAAAAAAGAGAACACTCAGATTTCTTTGGTGGTATTTCTATCTCAGCATTATCCTCGTATCAAAAAGGACAGTAACATTATTTCTTAAAGGAAACAGTTGATTGGGATAGGTCAAATAGGTCTCAGTCCTCCTGAAAGTACTGGTGCGTATCTAATGCCATCTAATCTCCAGGGCAGTTTGAAAAAGCAGAGCAGCATTTATGCAAAGGAGCTTGAAACAGGACTGTCAGATACATTTATAGCCTATTATGAAACAGGACAACCAACTACACTGTCCATTTGATGCCATTTGATCTCAACAGCCCATCGACTCTATTGAACGTCGATGAGTTGGCAGTTCATCTCAAAAGTGCATTGAGTCACAACATACAACTCTGTATTACAGGGATTATTATGTAGCATATAATAGTGTGTGTTCTGTGATCTGACATCTACTGCTCGGTGCCCACCTGAGAGCTGGCGAGACAGGTCTCTGTAGATCTCTCTGCTCAGGTTGTGGAACTCCTCCTCTCGCCACACTTTCCCATCAGGAGTGCGGATCTTTGTCTCACTACTGCTGAAACCTGATATGGGATTGGGTTACATAAGATTTGGTTTGAAGGCATTTTGTAATGCTATTTTTACATCCAGTGTAACTGCATCTTTCCAGTGGACCTTACCTTTGTATACAGGTGCCGGAGGTGCGGCTGCCACTTTGCGCACTTTAGCCGTGGGTGCGGTGGTTTTCTCCACAGCTCCAGCGATGCCCACTGTCTGATCCAGGTACCCCAGCAACCCATCTCTCTCTGCAGCCTCCTCCAGGTGCTCTCTCTGCCTGCGGATCCGCTCCTTCAGCTTCTCCAGCTTGTCATCCGGCTGCCTTCGCCTTAAGTTTTCCAGCCGCTGGGAGGCTGAGCCAGGACTGGAGGACGAAGAGTTCTCTGCTGAGGGTGGTGCCGGGCACTCCAGGGTGTGTGCTTTGGGCCTGTCCTCCGGGCCCTCCTCCCTGTGAGGGTCTCTGGCTGCAGTAGCGTGGCTTGGGGGACGCAGGGCGTCCAGCGCGGGCCGGTCGTTGAGGTAGCGCACCACGGTGCTGTCCAGAGCAGACGAGTGTGTGCTGTCCAGGTCTTGGCAGGTTTGCTGGTCTCGGGTGTCGCTCTGGTAGACCAGCTGGCTGAGACGGGAGTCCGGGGGAGGGGGGTTAGCCACCTTGGACTGCAGACTGTGGGCCTCCAGCTGGGAGGAGGTCAGGGGTGGAGGAGTCGCTTCCCTGGGGGAAGCAGGATGATTAGAGCAGAAACAAATTGGCTAGTTGCTATTTACAAAAACCTCAGAAAACAAGCTACTCGAGTGAGAGGTGTCAAGATCATATGGCTTTGAATGGCATCCTTTTATGTGCAAAGACTTACACATGTAGATGTGGCGGTTATTAGTATAAAAGGACTATTTTAAAGTAGCCACTTAACAACCATCCTCTGACAGCAGGCCTTATAGGATTACAGACAGGGACTGAAAAAAACAACCTTTTGTCCTGTATCATAGCACAACCTCCACTCAGTCACAGCAAACATGAGTAAATACGGTGGAAATGTACTTCTGACTTTAAAAAAAAAACCATCTCATAAAAATCAGAGTGTTTTAACAATGCATACCTATAGGAAGCCAGAGGCTCCTTGAACTCCACACAGTTGTTCCTACGGACATTGCTGTCCTGTGTGGTGTTCCTCAGGGGGCTGCGGGAGCTCTTGTCTGGGCTGCGGGAGCTCTTGTCTGGGCTGCGACGACTTCTTGTGCTGGACTTGGAGGTTCCACCTGCCTGAGAGCAGTCCTCTGTGCGCCGCCCATCTGAGTCAGGAGAGATAGGGTTAGATCCCTGCAAACTAACCTTGCAATGCAAAATTAATTACACTTGTATCTGCAAAGTAATGATGATGCCTGCTGCTGCCAAGTCCAGTTCGAGGGAGAACCTTGTTCTATAAATAGTAACCATGGCTTCCAAGGATTAGCTATCCCATTGGGTGCCTCACCCCTGCGGCTGACTTTCCTTGTGGCGCCCCCAGAGCTTTTCTTTGTATCCATGATGGATTCCAGCAGAACCCCAGAGCCAGGAGCTGCCTCCAGGCGGTTCTCAATGTGCCGCAACTGCAAGGAAAACAAGAGCGCCTGCCTCAGATACACAATGTAGAACAAAAACTCACTTCAGAGTCCAGACAGACATCACAAATACCACAGGCCTTGAGTCATTACATTAAGGGTGTCTCCCCTCAGAGAGAAACAGTAAAATCAGACAATGTAAATATTGGTTTACTTACAGCAGCTTTGGTCTGATTCAGACTTGTCCATGCAGCTGACAGCTCTGAGTGGAGAAAGGCATTTCAGTGAAAAGAAACACGGGGCTAAAGAAAAAAAGGCAACACAAAAAGGTAAACAACGTCTTTGCAGCCCCATAGACACCACAGAAGGCTGCTGAGGGGAGGACGGATCATAATAATGTCCAGAACAGAACAAATGGAACGGCATCAAACACCTGGAATCCATGTGTTTGATACCATTCAACTCCAGTCATTAAAACAAGCCCATTCTCCCCAATTAAGCTAACACCAACCTGCTGTGATAGACACATTTGAGGTGACATGGAGGGGTATCCCAAGTCCTTATTACTTCAGTGTGCCAGACAGTAGGATGTTGCACTGATATAAAAAGGATAATAATAGCATAAGAGACATTAAGAAGCTGACCTCTTCCGTTGTCCTGCCCAGTAGGCTGCACCGGGGGAGTCAGGTGTGGCTCACTCCGCTTGGAGCTCCACATCACACCTTCAATTGGAATAGTAGAAGACAGTAATGAAGTAAGGAAATATACTTGATAACACTTCACCAAGACAATCATCTGATCAATAAATACAGTTTGCTGAGTAGCTGTAAATGAGAAAAATGAATGTAATGTCAGCAGCAGTACTTTTATGCTGCCATCTACCTCGGAAAACAGAGTACACAGAATACAAACTGCCTCAGCAGAAACACTGAAGCCAAACACAACATTAAAGATAGTGGCAGGCAGATAATCCAAGTGACTGGGACAAACACCTCTATGTGCAGTGGGTCAAAACAGGAAGAATTATACATATATATGGTTGTCTAGGAAATGGATTTTCATGACAGACTGCTAACTCAAGAGAGGTTGCACTACCATTTAAAACCGGTCCTACAGCAAATAACTAACAAGGTTTATGTATTTGGCTCCCGAGTGGCACAGCGTTCTAAAGCACTGCATCTCTGTGCAAGAGGCGTCACTACAGTCCCTGATTCGAAACCAGACTGTATCACATCCGGTCGTGATTAGGACTCCCATAGGGCTGCACACAATCAATGCATGTCCCTCTCCCAGTGTTAAGATTTTGTTAAATAAACCAATAATGGTCCCTTTACCTAAATGTGTTCAAATGAAGAAAAAAACAGGACATTCTGGCATCTCATATGTCACACTTCATGCATTCCTCTCATGTCAAGACAGTTTACTCATAAACAACACATAACACTTCCTTGAAGGGGTCAGTTCAGGCTAGCATGAATGACTATTGCAAATGCTATGGTTACATTCAAGATCTAGCCTACTCCCCATACACTCTACACACGCTCCTCTATACACTCATACACGCTACCACTTTTTACAGTCTCTCTGCCAACTGAAAGTGACAGCCACAAATCAACGTGTTTAATAAAATATGAGATCTGCAGCAACAATTCGTTCACTACATACAATGCAAATTATCAGCCATTGTAGGCAAAAACAAATACTTTAAATGCAGCAACTTTGTAATAAAAGTGTAATAACTGGGCACACAACGTTAGCTACAGTTTGTGTTTTTACGTTTGAAAAGCCATTATTCATCATTACTAATATAAATCTGCAATAAATCGTTTCCTTAAATGGTGTGTTATTCTAGCTAGCTACCAGTCTCTAATAGAAAAACTAAGTTAAGGCTGCCAACATAAAAGTTAAATCAACTTAGGCTGCATTTTGTATAGAATTATTCACATAAACATGACTGTCCAGTTGTCCACATTGAAGCACAACATCGGTCACTTGCAAGTAGCTAACGTTAGCTAGTTGTCTCAATGTCTAGATGAGAGACTGAATCAATCAAGAAAAGCTGACTCCGCAGTGAAGCTAGCTACAGTAGTTAACTAGTTAGGTAAAATTGTTAGCTAGCTAACGTTAGTTACCTAGGTAACTTAAGGATTTGCCGACGGGGGATTTACACCACACATTGTATTGAAAACTAGCTAGCTACTACTAGTATCTATGTATATTAATAAAACTATCTTCAGTATGATTGTTCTTCTGTGGGTAATCGACATTAGCTAAATAGCTAACTTTGTAGCTAGCTATAAGGCTAAAGTTAGTTTGGGGCTTAGTTTAAAGGCAATTTTGCACAACTTCAAAAAGACGCCAATCGTGGCCACATACCGGTACGGGTGACGCTCCGATCTAGATGTCCATGGCTAGTGATGCTAGCTAGCTAGCTAATTTGTTGATGGTCAGAAAATCCAACTTTTACAAAACCCCAGGCCGCTGCTATACTGTAGCTAGGCTACTGTCAGATTTTAGCCAGCTAGCTTGTTAGCATCAACAATATAACTTATTTCCAGAGGTCTGTCGCCTGCTATCAAAGCCTCAGTATTGGAGAGTTTGGTTTAAGGCTTCTATTAATAATTAGCCACCCGCGTTCCAGGTTGTCTTTTCCCGGGTTACAGTGTTGATATTCCCCGTCCGTTACGTTGACTGTCCGCCATTGATAAAATAACTACAGGAAACTGGTGCCGCAGAACCTCGCGGGAGGTGGAAACGTGATTTCACAACACGAGACTACGTTCAAGTTCGAGTCGGAACGAAGAGTGCGTTCGTAAATTCACTCTGGTTATCTACTACGATTTCAGAGCATTCTCGTCAGAGTGTGCAAGAGCGCAGAATAGCTGATGAATCTACTAACGCTCAATACCCGTTGAATATGGCCGGTGTCAGTAAACGTCGGCAAAGAAGCATAATTAAATTGTTGCCTGCAGCACAGTTTCAGTCACCAACGCTCTGGATAACATGAAAACAGCTTTTACCAGCTCTGCTAGGGCGAGTAAAATGGTCAGAGTGAGGCGTTCAAACATTTGTGTCTGGAAGTAGGTAGCAAGCTAGCCAACGTCAGCCAGTTAGCTTGGGTGCTTGACTGCCGTGAGGTCTTTACGCTCGGATCAACCCAACTCCTTGGTCAGAGCGTCCAGTGTGTGCTCTGAATTTACAAACGGACCATCTGACAATGCTCTGAATTTACGAACGACCAGAGCGCACACTGGTACTCCAGATTAAATTTACGAACACACCCTAAGAAACTGACATTACGGACTTGCTAACGCGTCTTATAACCATGTGCCGCGTTCACGTGATAGTCGGACCTATAAACTAGGAAATGTCCAATTTGCTAACTCGCTGTAGAAATATGACCACTTGAGAAGGTACAAAATCAACCAACAGAACGGGCTATGCAAATAATTTACATTTATTTTAACTCGGAGGTTCCGAATTTCTGATAGCAAGTAAACGCGGCAATAGACATATGGTACGTTCCTGAAATCGGAATCTCGGAACCTCAGAGTTAAAATTGAACGTAAATTATTTGCGTAGAACTTCTTCCTATTGGTTGATTCTGGTACTTTTAAGTGGGCAACTCGGAGCTCATAATTCTTCAAAAAAATTCAAGTCAGAAATGTCAGAGTTTTCTAGTTCCGATTAGCACTTCAACGCGGCATCATCTTTCTACAACCAGTTTCCGAGTTATCTCAAATGCACCAAAGCCAGGGGCGTAGTTGTCTTAAATCCTCAAAGTTCCGTAAGGGGTCAAAAATGGCAGCCATCTTGGTCATCCAAAACCAGTCTAATTGGAATGATTAACAGTAGAGGCATAGGTGCTGCATTTCTGTCTTTTACAGGAAAATAAATGGCATGTAATTATCAGAAATTGCGTAGTGGAATTATAGTCAACCTAAAATATTGACTATTAAAATATTGTATACACATTTTCTGTATAAATAAGCTCTAAATATATGTATACAGAACATAAATGTCTCAGATGTTGTTTTCTTGGAAAGCTGTGAGTGCTATTATATTACACAATATCAATACTTATTTTCGCCAATGCTTCCAAATCAAATTTTATTGGTCACATATACATGGTTAGCAGATGTTATTGCGAGTGTAGTGAAATGCTTGTGCTTCTAGTTCCGACAGTGCAGTAATATCTAATATCAATCTAAGTAATCTAACAATTCCACAACAACTACCTAATACACACACATCTAAGTAAAGGGCTGGAATAAGAATATATACATATAAATATATGGATGAGTGTTACGTTTGCTGGACCATTCGGGAAACTGTTGAGCGTGAAAAACCCAGCAGCATTGCAGTTCTTGTCACACTCAAACCAAAACTGTACTACCATACCCTGTTCAAAGGAACTTGCCCATTCACGCTCTGAATGGCACACATACACAATCCATGTCTCAATTGTCTGAAGGCTTAAAAATCCTTCTTTAACCTGCCTCCTCCCCTTCATCTAAACTGACTGAAGCTGTTAAACATCGTCATCTGATCTGAGACAGCAGTGTATGGCTGTGGATTGA
Organism: Oncorhynchus tshawytscha; assembly: GCF_018296145.1. NCBI lineage: Eukaryota > Metazoa > Chordata > Actinopteri > Salmoniformes > Salmonidae > Oncorhynchus > Oncorhynchus tshawytscha. Next base: position 60,263,684 of record NC_056433.1, on the reverse strand, counting down.
CTGCACTGTTTGAATTAGATGTTGGCATATTGGCAGTTAATTAGAAATATGTATGAAATCATTCCTCTAAAACTGTCTGGCTAGCTAGCTAATAAACATACACTGCAGATACATTTTTCAAATTCATTATTTTACATACAATATCTTATCACAGACCTGGCAAACCATGGGTGACCAATGCATTCCAGGTGACTACCTCATGAAGCCTGGTTGAGAGAATGCCAAGAGTGTGCAAACCTGTCATCAAGGCAACGAGTGGCTACTTTGAAGAATCTCAAATACAAAATATATTTGGATTTATTTAACACTTTTTTGGTTACTAAATGATTCCATATGTGTTATTTCATAGTTTTGATGTCTTCACTATTATTCTACAATGCAGAAAATTATAAAAAGAAAGAAAAACCCTTGAATGAGTAGGTGTGTCCAAACTTTTTACTGGTACTGTACATAGACACTTTAATAATGGAACACTAGTCACTTTAATTATGTTTAAATAATGTTTACATACTGCATTACTCATCTCAAATGTACATACAATACTGTATTCTATTCTATTGTATTTTAGTCAATGGGACTCCGACATTGCTCAATCTAATATTTTTATTTCATTATTTTACCTTTAGATTTGTGTGTATTGTTGTGAATCGTTTTTAGATACTACTGCACTGTTGGAGCTAGGAACACAAGCATTTCGCTACACCCGAAATAACATCTGCTAAATAGGTGTATGTGACCAATAAAATGTGATATGATGATTTGATTTGAAGGGGTCGGTTTCCTCCTCAACTAGGTTTAATGGCGTGCCGCCGGGGAAAAAAAGAAGAAAAATATGCATACGGTCTTTTTCCCCCCACCACCATGCTAGTGGATATTGCCCAAGTTGTACTCATAAGGAGCTACTTAAAGCAGAAAACAGCCGTTGAAACAACGACAACGCGCAGATCCCGCACCTTTTTCGGTAAAAAGCTGAGGGATGGCGCTAAATAAATGTAACCACTCTCAAATGCATAGACATAGCTACGGATGCAAGGACTGACCATCCATGATATCCAAATTATAGTTTTAACCATGTGTTGAGGCTATATGGTGTTTGTTTACATTTACTTTGTTTGCAAAGATTGGAATAAAACAAGAAACTTACAACCTTCTTCCTTTACACACATCAGGGAGCATGCTATAGATAGCCAATTAGCACCGGAGGTCTCTCTTTCTACCATATGTATTGTGTAAACATCAGCTGTAACATTGAGATATGGCTTTGTGAGAACCCTAACCGTATAAAGGTGTGTATCAATTTAACCTTTTGCTTAAAAAAATGTTTTTTAGCTGATATGAAAGATAAGGTCCTTATGCTTCCAAAATCGTACCTCAAGCAATACGTGTTAATATTCAGACCGAATGTCGGGGCTCTTAACAAAACTTCCCCATACAGAAGAGGCCTTCATCTAATGACTCTTATGTGTAATGTTATAGAAATGAGAGTCATGATGAAGGGCTAGAGTGGCTAATGCTACTTCCTGATGCTGTACACCATGTTTAGCCAGGGGGGACCAGAAATGAGGCAGGTTGAGTTTTCCAGGGTTAGATTAGTGGAGATGGTGTCGTATGCTGAGGCAGTGAAGAAAGTAGAGGAAGATGGGTCAAGGCAGGGTATGGGTCAAGGCAAAATATCTAGACCCTTCACCCCTCAATAGCTGCCAAAAAGGCCTGAAAACTAGCCCAATAAATATTTGCCAGCAAGATAGGAGTTGCAACATTCATCCAATAAACCCTTTTTTCTATAATGTTATCAAGCGAATTAAGAAGGAATATCAACGCAATTTTTAATGACAAAGACTAAGAAGCAAAATGTGCTTTTCTATCAAAATAATAATTCTTGACCATTTAAGAGTAAGTCACAAGAGAAAATATAAATCACCCTTATTAAACTCGCCAGATAATTTTCTGTCAATCGATGTCGATTTAACTTGTTTTGACTGCTATGATTAAGCAATAAGGCCAGATGTGTGGTATATGGCCAATATACCACGGCTAAGGGCTGTTCCTAGCCTGTTCCTAGGACACAGCCCTTAGCCGTGGTATATTGGCCATATACCATAAACTTCTGATGTGCCTTATTGCTATTATTCACTGGTTACCAACATAATTAGAACAGTAAAAAAAAAGTTTTGTCATTTGGGCTCCTGAGGGGCGCAGTGGTCTAAGGCACTGCATCTCAGTGCTAATGGCTTCACTACAGACACCCTGGTTCGAAACCAGTCTGTATCACAACCGGCTGTGATTGGGAGTCCCATATGGCGCCACACAATTGGCCCAGTGTTGTCCAGGTTTGTCCGGTGTAGGCCATCATTGTAAATAAGAATTTGTTCTTAACTGACTTGCCAAGTTAAATGAAAGAAAAAAAAATCCTGTGGTACACTGTACACGGTCTGATATACCACAGCTTTCAGGGCTCAAACCACCAAGGTATGATAGGCTATTTTCTGGCAATTGTGCCGTTATTATGCGCCAGATGTTAAGATAACAAACATGACCTTTTTGCAAGATTTACTTATTTCAATAGGCATAGGTTATTGACCAAAATCTGGGTTGATAATTTCAATTAAACTTTGCCATGTTCTCTATGCTACCACCTATTGATATGTAATCTCTCAGGAAAAGTGGCGGTTTCGAAAGGAGTGGGCATTTACAAAGTAACCAACTAAGGAGAAGTGGGGTTTCAAAAGTGCCATCCTGTCTTCTTCTTATTTGGCGGTTGGCAACAAACTTTAAGGTGCATTACTGCCACCAACTCGACTGGAGTGTGGACCAGCGAAAGGAAAGGTCTAAATTCTATGCAATATTCTCATCTCCCTAAGGAAATGAAATACATAATTAAATACTTCATCCCCAGTTCATTTAATATTGGCTCTTCATCCCCATTACTCCTCAAATCTAATAACAATTGCTCCCTTTCCCTCCCATGTTTCAGGCACTGAAATAGAATGTGTTCCACTGTCTCCTTCTCCTCCTGACAATGAGCACACCTCCCAGGTCAATGTTTCCCCACCAATTTCAATGTACTATTGAGCCTTCTGTGTCACAGTTTCAGCTTTGTGATTACACTTTCCTCCCTTCTATCTCAGCCTGAGGACCTCCCTGCCCCCACCTTTTCCTGAATCGTATACAGGTGCCTTCCCATTCCCTCCCTTTTCCACAACTCTTGCCATTTGTTTTGTAACCTTATGTCCTTGTAGTTTACCCAATATGTCATGGTTAGCTGTTGTCTTCTTAACTTTAACGGCATCTCTCCCAACTCTACCTGCATCGCTGCCACCAGGGAGGTCCTGAGTGCTCCACAACATATTCTTAGGGCTTGGGCCTGGATAACATTTAGCTTTTCTAAAGATGTCTGAGCTGCTGATCCGTATGCTACCCTTCCACAATCCAGTGATGACCTTAACAGCACTATATATAGCATTTTCAATGCCATTCTATCTGCCCCCCACTCCATACCAGACAGGCAATGCATCACATTCAATATTTTCTTTCCTTTGACAACTACTCTGTTAATATGCTCCACCCATGTCATTTGAGTGTCAAACCAGACCCCCAGACACCAAAACACTCCCACCCTCTTCAGATTCTTTCCATGCAACAAGTATATTTCCTCCCCAACCTTCCTTCTAGAAAAAAACACTGTGTGTTTCTTCAAGGGAAACAGAAGAGGTAAACATAAGCATACATTTAGAAAAGACACAACAGAATGGTTAGATACAGTGGCAATGGTTAGAGACTGTCACAAACTGACATTGCATTTGGGAAATGTCAAACTAGCAATTTAGGCATTTTGAAAGAAAGAGCTATAGCACCCTCTGCTGGTTGTTCTTCTCAAACATCTTTCAACAAGGAAATTATTAATGTTGAATAGGTAAATCCTCATAGCAGATCAGCAAAACAGGATGAAAAGAGTACTTTAATCCTTGGAGAAGTACAAAGGCCGTCACCAAACTTCACAGCTCAAGTCACTTTTTAGGTGCTAGGGGCTGAAATCGAAATGCAGAAAGATTTGTGTTGAAATGTGTTGAAAGATTTTCCAAAGTATTGTTCGCTTCCCTTTCCCGCCGTTCACTACAGTATTTAAATTTAAATCTATTAATGGGTTCTCCTTAATAAGGGCCTTATTTAGCTGAAATTCAATGTGCCATATCAGAGGAAAATTTGCACTATGTCAAAATCTGGGCTGTAGTCCATGCAGCTTGTGTATCACTTGAAGGAGGTGGTGCATGGCTATCAATCCTAAAGTGTACAGTATGGCAAGGACTGTCTGTATGACCGCCCCTCATGAAGTCAACAATGTAAACTGGTGGGTATTCCTTTTATTCAATAAAAACAGGATACAACATTTGTAACAGAGCAAAGTTTCTAACATTTGAATTTATTTGTGACAATTGTATGAATATAGCCTATTAGCCTAGTAAGATATTGTCCCTTCTAATACCATTTCACATCAGTCTAACATGTTCAGTTCCCAACTGTCCCATTATGAGTATTTGAATCTCATTATAATATACTATTACATTAGTTGGCTCCAGGATTCTGCTAAATGTCTAGTATTATGTGGCATGTGTTCATTGCACTCTTTGGTACCTATTGCTGAGAAAATAATAGAAATTGTCTGAACATTAGAGAGATCGCTCACAGGTGAGTCATACATTGAACATTTAAGCTTATGACTATATGAATTAGGAACTCATTTTAAAACCAGAAGCTTATGCTTACCTGTTCACAGGGTGGGTCTACATAACACACAGGGCAATTACAAAACGTTAAGTATGTAGATTTTTAAATTACTAATAAGATGTTGAAAAATAATAAATAACAACTGGCCCATGGGCACTATTTTATGTCTATTACATAATATGAACAATATGGTGGCAGTAAATTACTCATATCCTTTAATTGACAGTACACTGTGAGTCTCCTGCAGGGACAGCTTCAGGCATAAGCGACAGGTCGCTTAAGGCCCCGAACGTTTTTCATTAGGAACTCAGTCGGGTCTTAAGTTAAGAACAGTAGAATACGCCAGGTGCAATTTCTAAATTTGGTTGTGCATCAGCCGTTTTTCTCTTGTAATATCAAAATGAGTAGAATTCCATGACATGGATTATAACTTTGCAAAATTGTTTAAAATTGCAGAAAACTATCTTAAAAACTACAACATTTTCGGTACACCACATGGCAAAATGTGTATAATTTTAGGAAATTAACTTTGAAACTAAAACTAAACTTAGAGGGATGGCCACTAAAACGTTTTGCCATGAGGTGTGGGCCCCCCAAACCAAATCTCGCTTAGAGCCCCCCAAATGCTAGGGCCGGCCCTGCTCTTGCAGCCCCCCTGTGGTGAACTAACCTGTATGACTACGTGAAACTCAGCAGACTGTCAGTCACTCATATACAGTATCTCTGCCCGGCTCTATCTTTACATCTTCTCTCATTCACAACAAGGAATTTCTTCGATGAACATGGACATGTCCGTTATCTAAGAACACTTTGTTTTTGGGGGATTCGAAGATAAAAATGGAGAGACAGCCATTACCTTTAGGTAAAATTGTGAAACTGTCGTTTCAGTTAGAATAAAAGGGAAGGCAAATAGCCTGTTAGAATGTTACACTTGTAGCTCGATCGTCTGCCAATTTCTCAGCAGTCTTCGCAAGTCATTGATATATCTATATATATTTTAGCTTTGTACATATTTCCCATCTGAAAGCATTGGAAGATCTTATTGTAGTTTTTGTCATGGAGAGTCTCATCATACAACTTTTGCATTGCGTGGACAGCAGGCTATAGGAATGAGTCAAGGTACGTTTTTCATATTTCATTTCTTCATTTACATTGAAATTGAAGAGCCTTGGCTGTATCACTTCGGTGAGGTTTCAGAGCTTGATGCGCTGCTGGAGGGAATCTAGTAGTGATTTTGGTTGGCAACCGCTATACATTCTAACGACATTGCACGGGGGCCGCAATTGTATGTCTTTTCCAGGGTATTGCAGCATTTTCGTCCTCTAATGGACAAAATACTTGTCATGAGATGTATTTTTCGTTTTCTTTATCCAATAAATAACAGAGCCTGCATGGGCGGCAAGATCAGTAAACATAATGGGCTACATCTCAATCGCCATATTGTACCCTCAGATTTGGACTTGTTGACTCCCTTTCCTAGACCCCACCTGAACAGCTGTAAACTGTAGCCTATGTTAATGATAGCTCAATCTCTTTGCTTTATGAAGTCAAAAATCTCTTGAATGTCAACACTCACTCTCTGAACTGAAAAAGCTGTGTAAACCATGTTCATTCAATGGGAAAGTAAAGATATCGTACACCTGTTGGGGTCAGGGTTAGGGTTGGCGCCAAAACAAAACAGTTGGACAGGCATTTGATTTCCATAGGGGGCACATTTCTTTCACTGAACATCTTATGTAAAAAAAAATGTTTTAATGGGTTTTATAGTAAGACATGTCAGTTAACTGTAAAAATGTATTCGGAGGATCTGAGCCCTGGGTCCATGCCTCAGGACTACCTGGCCTGATGACTCCCTGCTGTCCCCAGTCTACCTGGCCGTGCTGCTGCTCCAGTTTCAACTGTTCTGCCTGCGGCTATGGAACCCTGACCTGTTCACCGGACGTGCTACCTGTTCCAGACCTGCTGTTTTCAACTCTCTAGAGACAGCAGGAGCGGTAGAGATACTCTGAATGATCGGCTGAGAAAAGCCAACTGACATTTACTCCTGAGGTGCTGACCTGTTGCACCCTCGACAACCACTGTGATTATTATTATTTGACCCTGCTGGTCATCTATGAACATTTGAACATTTTGGCCATGTTCTGTTATAATCTCCACCCGGCACAGCCAGAAGAGGAGTGGCCACCCCTCATAGCCTGTTTCCTCTCTAGGTATCTTCCTAGGTTTTGACCTTTCTAGGGAGTTTTTCCTGGCCACCGTGCTTCAACACCTGCATTGCTTGCTGTTTGGGGTTTTATGCTGGGTTTCTGTATAGCACTTTGGGATATCAGCTGATGTAAGAAGGGCTTTATAAATACATTTGATTTGATATTACCTTTTAATATGGCATGAACACAACCAGTCATGATGTTTTCATTTGATTGTCAAACAAATCACTTCATAGGTGGCACTTGAGCTTAAAGTTTGTGGAAGCTTACAATGTATCCTACCATTTCTACTGATCTGCATGCCAGTTATGATTTTCATATGAGCATTTTGGTGACAAATGATACAAATCTAAAAGGTAAAATTCAGCTAATGCGAGAGCACCTGCCAATGTGTCCATATGGACACACTGATACACCGTGATCCATTGGCGGCTAAAGAAATGAGCGAATGCACGGAACTCAGAGTAGGCCTATAACTTCCATTGTCAACTAAGTAAAAATAGCCAACATGAAGCAGACAAGTAAAAAAGTAGAAAATATCCGGATAAATTCAGGTTCTTTCAATAGTTTCCATCTCTCTATTCTTATTTACAATTATGAAGATTTTTGAAATAGTGTGAGGATTGAGGCACTATTATCATTCACAATGGACTTTGATGAGATAGTGTGTGAGGTTAAGAAATAATACATGAGAAGCTCAGCTTATTGGTCATGGTGAGTTAAAGGGGAACTGCACCCACTGATTTAGTCTAATTTTTTTGCTTGGTCCTCAAGAAATGCTGGCAGCCATGTCAGAAGCCAAATGTGAGATGGTTTTGGTGTGTGGTTTGATGTGGTGTTTCCTGGGTGTGTCCTTGCACCACCAAGACACACCCATCTGTCAGAACCTTGCCCACAGCTGTTTCCCCCTGCTCAATCACAACAAACAAACCTCCTGCAGGTTGCGTTCAATAACTACTGGCAGATGAATGGAAAGATGCCGGAGGAAGCTTTGAATAGGTCCGTTGCTTACAGAGTAATATGGAAGAATGCAATTGCTGAATTTATGTACATATTCTAAACTAAATGTTTTGATAAATTGACACCTGTACCATATAGATTGCAAAATAGTTGGGAAGAGATTTTCGATGTACCGATTCCATGGCACAAGGTTTATGAATTGACCCACAAAATGACACCGGATTCAAAACTTAGAATTTTACAATTTAAATTATTATACAACATTTGTACAACCAATAGAATGTTATATATATATATATATATATGGGGGATACAACCTTCTCAGCGCTGCAGATTTTGCTGCGAGGAGGCAGTCATTAGATCATTTATTTTGGTACTGTCCATATGTAGCTCGTTTTTGATCACAGGTCCAGGAATGGCTGAAGAATTGTAACATTTACCTAGAGCTATTGCTGCAGATAGCAATACTGGCTGATTTGAAAAGTAATAGAAAATGGATCAATAATATAATAATACTTTTAGCAATAAAAAATATCTTTAATTTACAATCTGTAGAAACTATGAGAATAGAAATGTTCAAAACTTTTGTGAAGCATCACAGCACAGTTAAGAAATATCTGGCAAATAGAAATCCAATATAGATGGTGTTAAGAGATAGATGAATGGAGCTGAAGGGTGGGACTAATAACAATAAGATAACACGTGTCTGCAAAATGTATATAGGTTCAGAACGTTTGTGAAATAGCACAGTTAAAAATATATAGCAAATAGAAATCAAACTGGATGGATCAGAAATAAATGGGAGAGGTGGACTAAAAGGCCAGGCCTAAAACAGACAAAATTATCTATTGTAAAATAGATTGTGTCCATAAAATGTATATACACGTTTAAGCTGGAAGTAGAAGCCTAAATGTTGTTGTTTATTAGTTTACTCCAATTAAGGGGGGGGTGGTAGGGTTTGCGGGAAATAATAAAAGTAAATATATTTTTTAAAAGATATGTAAATTTACATATGTATGCGCATTTGTGTGGATATATACAGTTGAAGTTGGAAGTTTACATACACTTAGGTTGGAGTCATTAAAACTCGTTTTTCAACGCCTCCACAAAGCTCTTGTTAACAAACTATAGTTTTGGCAAGTCGGTTAGGACATCTACTTTGTGCATGTAACAAGTAATTTTTCCAACAATTGTTTACAGACAGATTATTTAATTTATAATTCACTGTATCACAATTCCAGTGGCTCAGAAGTTAACATACATTATGTTGACTGTGCCTTCAAAAAGCTTGGAAAATTCCAGAAAATTATGTCATGGCTTCAGAAGCTTCTGATAGGCTAATTGACATAATTTGAGTCAATTGGAGGTGTACCTGTGGATGTATTTCAAGGCCTACCTTCAAACTCAGTTAATCTTTACTTGACATTATGGGAAAATCAAAAGAAATCAGGCAAGTCCTCAGAAAAAAAATTCTGGTTCATCAATGGGAGCAATTTCCAAATGCCTGAAGGTACCACGTTCATCTGTACAAACAATAGTACGCAAGTATAAACACCATGGGACCACGCGGCTGTCATACCGCTCAGGAAGGAGACATGTTCTGTCTCATAGAGATGAATGTACTTTGGTGCGAAAAGTGCAAATCAAGACTACATTTTGCAACTGCACATGGGGATAAAGATTGTACTTTTTGGAGAAATGTCCTCTGGTCTGATGAAACAAAAATAGAACTGTTTGGCCATAATGACCATCGTTATGTTTGGAGGAAAAAGGGGGAGGCATGCAGGCCGAAGTACACCATTCCAACCGTGAAGCACTGGGGTGGCAGGATCATGTTGTGGGGGTTCTTTGCTGCAGGAGGGACTGGTGCACTTCACAAAATAGATGGCATCATGACGGAGGAAAGTTATGTGGATATATTGAAGCAACATCTCAAGACATCAGTCAGGAAGTTAAAGCTTGGTCGCAAATGGGTCTTCCAAATGGACAATGACCCCAAGCATACTTCCAAAGTTGTGGCAAAATGGCATAAGGACAACAAAGTCAAGGTATTGGAGCCCTGACCTCAATCCCATAGAAAATGTGTGGGCAGAACTGAAAAAGCGTGTGCGAGCAAGGAGGCCTACAAACCTGACTCGGTTACACCAGCTCTGTCAGGAGGAATGGGCCAAAATTCACCCAACTTATTGTGGGAAGCTTGTAGAAGGCTACCCGAAACATTTGACCCAAGTTAAACAATTTAAAGGCAATGCTACCAAATACTAACTGAGTGTATGTAAACTTCTGACCCACTGGGAATGTGATGAAAGAAATAAAAGCTGATATAAATCATTCTCTCTACTATTATTCTGACATTTCACATTCTTAAAATAAAGTGGTGATCCTAACTGACCTAAGACAGGGCATTTTTTACTAGGATGAAATATCAGGAATTGGGAAAAACTGAGTTTAAATGTATTTGGCTAAGGTGTATGTAAACTTCTGAGTTCAACTGTATATACAGAATAAAGGGTCAGCCCTATAATTGAACCCTGTGGCACCCCCCATAGAGACTGCCAGAGGCCCGGACAACAGGCCCTCCGATTTGACATACTGATCTCTATTAACAGGACAGAGAAACCAGACACATGCTCATTGCTCACATGTAGCACTCCAAACAAACGACAATGGAGAAATTGACAAAACTCGTAAATGATGGTTCTGAAATATCCCAAAAATTGTTTCTCACAAGTGTAGCAGGTTGTGAAATATGCAAACAATGTTTCCACTCCGAGAATGAGAACAGTAAATGACTGTAATGAATATATACATTAACATAAGTTAATGTAACCAAATGACGGGGATTAACTGTACATTTACTACAGGTGACAAATATAAAGGGGAATTGATCAAAATAAACAATCAAAGGGCAAACAATTAACACAGTGAAACAATGAATGCACAAGAATTGTGAAGAGACAGCTCAGGCATTCTGTAACAGTATTTTTTATTGGAATTTCACCATTTTCACCCATATTAAGAGATACAACAGAGACAAAGCAACAACAAAAAAACAGCACTCACTTAAATATACCTGCGTGTGTGTATATATATATATATATATATATATATATATATGTATATATATATATATGTACACATATACATACATACATACATACATACACTGCTCAAAAAAATAAAGGGAACACTAAAATAACACATCCTAGATCTGAATGAATGAAATATTCTTATTAAATTCTTTTTTATTTACATAGTTGAATGTGCTGACAACAAAACCACACAAAAATGATCAATGGAAATCAAATTTATCAACCCATGGAGGTCTGGATTTGGAGTCACACTCAAAATTAAAGTGGAAAACCACACTACAGACTGATCCAACTTTGATGTAATGTCCTTAAAACAAGTCAAAATGAGGCTCAGTAGTGTGTGTGGCCTCCACGTGCCTGTATGACCTCCCTACAACGCCTGGGCATGCTCCTGATGAGGTGGCGGATGGTCTCCTGAGGGATCTCCTCCCAGACCTGGACTAAAGCATCCGCCAACTCCTGGACAGTCTGTGGTGCAACGTGGCGTTGGTGGATGGAGCGAGACATGATGTCCCAGATGTGCTCAATTGGATTCAGGTCTGGGGAACGGGCGGGCCAGTCCATAGCATCAATGCCTTCCTCTTGCAGGAACTGCTGACACACTCGAGCCACCGCACCAGCATATGGTCTCACAAGGGGTCTGAGGATCTCATCTCCGTACCTAATGGCAGTCAGGCTACCTCTGGCGAGCACATGGAGGGCTGTGCGCCCCCCCAAAGAAATGCCACCCCACACCATGCCACCCCACACCTACCACCAAACCGGTCATGTTGGAAGATGTTGCAGGAAGCAGAACGTTCTCCACGGCGTCTCCAGACTCTGTCACATGTGCTCAGTATGAACCTGCTTTCATCTGTGAAGAGCACAGGGCGCCAGTGGCGAATTTGCCAATCTTGGTGCTCTCTGGCAAATGCCAAAAGTCCTGCACGGTGTTGGGCTGTAAGCACAACCCCCACCTGTGGATGTCGGGTCCTCATACCACCCTCATGGAGTCTGTTTCTGACCGTTTGAGCAGACACATGCACATTTGTGGCCTGCTGGAGGTCCTTTTGCAGGGCTCTGGCAGTGCTCCTCCTGCTCCTCCTTGTACAAAGGCGGAGGTAGCGGTCCTGCTAATGGATTGTTGCCCTCCTACGGCCTCCTCCACGTCTCCTGATGTACTGGCCTGTCTCCGGGTAGCGCCTCCATGCTCTGGACACTACGCTGACAGACACAGCAAACCTTCTTGCCACAGGTCGCATTGATGTGCCATCCTGGATGAGCTGCACTACCTGAGCCACTTGTGTGGGTTGTAGACTCCGTCTCATGCTACCACTAGAGTGAAAGCACCGCCAGCATTCAAAAGTGACCAAAACATCAGCCAGGAAGCATAGGAACTGAGAAGTGGTCTGTGGTCACCACCTGCAGAACTACTCCTTTATTGGGGGTGTCTTGCTAATTGCCTATCATTTCCACCTGTTGTCTATTCCATTTGAACAACAGCATGTGAAATTTATTGTCAATCAGTGTTGCTTCCTAAGTGGACAGTTTGATTTCACAGAAGTGTGATTGACTTGGAGTTACATTGTGTTGTTTAAGTGTTCCCTTTATTTTTTTGAGCAGTGTACATACAGTTGGGCAAAAAAAGTATTTAGTCAGCCACCAATTGTGCAAGTTCTCCCACTTAAAAAGATGAGAGAGGCTTGTAATTGTCATCATAGGTACACTTCAACTATGACAGACAAAATTAGAAAAAAAATCCAGAAAATCACATTGTAGGATTTTTAATTAATTAATTAGCAAATTATGGTGGAAAATAAGTATTTGGTCAATAACAAAAGTTTCTCAATACTTTGTTATATACCCTTTGTTGGCAATGACAGAGGTCAAACGTTTTCTGTAAGTCTTCACAAGGTTTTCACACACTGTTGCTGGTATTTTGGCCCATTCCTCCATGCAGATCTCCTCTAGAGCAGTGATGTTTGGGGGCTGTTGCTGGGCAACACGGACTTTCAACTCCTTCCAAAGATTTTCTATGGGGTTGAGATCTGGAGACTGGCTAGGCCACTCCAGGACCTTGAAATGCTTCTTACGAAGCCACTCCTTCGATGCCCGGGCGGTGTGTTTGGGATCATTGTCATACTGAAAGACCCAGCCACGTTTCATCTTCAATGCCCTTGCTGATGGAAGGATGTTTTCACTCAAAATCTCACAATACATGGCCCCATTCATTCTTTCCTTTACGCGGATCAGTCGTCCTGGTCCCTTTGCAGAAAACCAGCCCCAAAGCATGATGTTTTCACCCCCATGCTTCACAGTAGGTATGGTGTTCTTTGGGTGCAACTCAGCATTCTTTGTCCTCCAAACATGACGAGTTGAGTTTTTACCAAAAAGTTATATTTTGGTTTCATCTGACCATATGACATTCTCCCAATCTTCTTCTGGATCATCCAAATGCTCTCTAGCAAACTTCAGACGGGCCTGGACATGTACTGGCTTAAGCAGGGGGACACGCCTGGCACTGCAGGATTTGAGTCCCTGGCGGCGTAGTGTGTTACTGATGGTAGGCTTTGTTACTTTGGTCCCAGCTCTCTGCAGGTCATTCACTAGGCCCCCCCGTGTGGTTCTGGGATTTTTGCTCATCGTTCTTGTGATCATTTTGACCCCACGGGGTGAGATCTTGCGTGGAGCCCCAGATCGAGGGAGATTATCAGTGGTCTTGTATGTCTTCCATTTCCTAATAATTGCTCCCACAGTTGATTTCTTCAAACCAAGCTGCTTACCTATTCCATATTCAGTCTTCCCAGCCTGGTGCAGGTCTACAATTTTGTTTCTGGTGTCCTTTGACAGCTCTTTGGTCTTGGCCATAGTGAAGTTTGGACTGTGACTGTTTGAGGTTGTGGACAGGTGTCTTTTATACTGATAACAAGTTCAAACAGGTGCCATTAATACAGGTAACGAGTGGAGGACAGAGGAGCCTCTTCAAGAAGAAGTTACAGGTCTGTGAGAGCCAGAAATCTTGCTTGTTTGTAGGTGACCAAATACTTATTTTCCACCATAATTTGCAAATAAATTCATAAAAAATCATACAATGTGATTTTCTGGATTTTTTTCTCATTTTGTCTGTCATAGTTGAAGTGTACCTATGATGAAAATTACAGGCCTCTCTCTCCCTCTCTCTTTTTAAGTAGGAGAACTTGCACAATTGGTGGCTGACTAAATACTTTTTTGCCCCACTGTAACATAGGTGGGCACACCACTGATAGAACCTGATATTGGGTAGGTCCAAGCCGCCCATAGAACTTGGCAGCTGCAATATTGCCATCTTATGTCTTGGCTTGCGTTTAATCCATATAAAGGAACTTAGCCAACCATTTACATCCTTTATTACCTTATTGGAGAGTAATACTGGGATCATTTGGATTGGGTAAAGTAGTCTAGGTAAAATGTTCATTTTCAAGAGGGATATTCTACCCAACCAAGAAATCGGGAGAGAGTTCCAGCGCTCCAGATCCTGTCTTATTGTATCAAACAAGGGAACAAAATTGGCTTTGTACATTTGCTGGAATTTAGGAGTTACAAATATACCCAGATACATTAAACCTGAGGGAGACCATTTAAAAGGGAAGGGGGGAGAAGTATTAGGTACAGAGTGTAGGTTACCAAGTGGCATAGCCTCTGATTTACTAAACCCAAAAATTAAACATGTAAAGATCCAAAAGGGGGTTTTCCCACTAGCTAACATGCAGGGGATTTCAACTTTCCAACGTAGACTCTTAAATCCGCATTGCCACTCAACAGCCTCATCCTTTATATATATGGAAATTAAAATCAATAGAAGAAGATTGAGGCTCTTCCACCTAAAACTAAGCCTGGGCACCAATATGGATTCACACATATCTCAGCCTGAGCTATAGCGGCAGTTACTTTAGCAAGAAAAATAATAAAAGATACGAATATTACTGAACCGGAGTACGTGAGAACTCACACCACTGTTTTGTGATCAGATTCAACTAAAAATAAAAACGTTATCCAATGCTGCGGAGGTGCAGCTTAAAGTTTATTTACCTGAGAGAGTCAATAAACGCAGCAGCAGCCTCTTCAGGTGTGTAGAGTTTTTTAGGCGATCCGTTGACCATAATCTTCAATGTGGCCGGGTACAGCAGTGTGTAGTCCATCTTCATTCTCTTGAGTTGAGCCTTCGCCTCATCAAATGCTTTGCGTCTTCGTACAACTGCTGTGGAATAATCATTGAAGAATGATACCTTTGGACCTTTACGTTGACTACCATCAGAGCCGATGTTTCTAGCCGCATCCATGATGCGCTGCTTGTCGGTGAAGTTGTGGAACTTTATATCCACTGGCCGTGGGCGCTGGATGGGACCGGGTATCGGTGCTTAAGAGCAATGGGCTCTGTCCAGCTTCACACGACCAGCCTTAGTGTCCATTTGTAGGTAGCCAGGGATCCATTCCTCCAAATATTTTACTGAACGTGTCCCTTCAGAATTTTCCTGGAGTCCCACAACACGAATATTGCATCTGCGTCCTCGATTATCCAAATCGTTAATGTGCTCCGCCATTTCACGCACCTGTTTCTCAAGTGCTTTTATCTTGGTGTCCATAGATGTACAGTGCCTTGCGAAAGTATTCGGCCCCCTTGAACTTTGCAACCTTTTGCCACATTTCAGGCTTCAAACATAAAGATATTAAACTGTATTTTTTTGTGAAGAATCAACAACAAGTGGGACACAATCATGAAGTGGAACGACATTTATTGGATATTTCAAACTTTTTTAACAAATCAAAAACTGAAAAATTGGGCGTGCAAAATTATTCAGCCCCCTTAAGTTAATACTTTGTAGCGCCACCTTTTGCTGCAATTACAGCTATAAGTCGCTTGGGGTATGTCTCTATCAGTTTTGCATATTGAGAGACTGACATTTTTTCCCATTCCTCCTTGCAAAACAGCTCGAGCTCAGTGAGGTTGGATGGAGAGCATTTGTGAACAGCAGTTTTAAGTTCTTTCCACAGATTCTCGATTGGATTCAGGTCTGGACTTTGACTTGGCCATTCTAACACCTGGATGTGTTTATTTTTGAACCATTCCATTGTAGATTTTGCTTTATGTTTTGGATCATTGTCCTGTTGGAAGACAAATCTCCATCCCAGTCTCAGGTCTTTTGCAGACTCCATCAGGTTTTCTTCTAGAATGGTCCTGTATTTGGCTCCATCCATCTTCCCATCAATTTTAACCATCTACCCTGTCCCTGCTGAAGAAAAGCAGGCCCAAACCATGATGCTGCCACCACCATGTTTGACAGTGGGGATAAGGTGTTCAGGGTGATGAGCTGTGTTGCTTTTACGCCAAACATAACATTTTGCATTGTTGCCAAAAAGTTCAATTTTGGTTTCATCTGACCAGAGCACCTTCTTCCACTTGTTTGGTGTGTCTCCCAGGTGGCTTGTGGCAAACTTTAAACAACACTTTTTATGGATATCTTTAAGAAATGGCTTTCTTCTTGCCACTCTTCCATAAAGGCCAGATTTGTGCAATATACGACTGATTGTTGTCCTATGGACAGAGTCTCCCACCTCAGCTGTAGATCTCTGCAGTTCATCCAGAGTGATCATGGGCCTCTTGGCTGCATATCTGATCAGTCTTCTCCTTGTATGAGCTGAAAGTTTAGAGGGACGGCCAGGTCTTGGTAGATTTGCAGTGGTCTGATACTCCTTCCATTTCAATATTATCGCTTGCACAGTGCTCCTTGGGATGTTTAAAGCTTGGGAAATCTTTTTGTATCCAAATCCGGCTTTAAACTTCTTCACAACAGTATCTCAGACCTGCCTGGTGTGTTCCTTGTTCTTCATGATGCTCTCTGCGCTTTTAACGGACCTCTGAGACTATCACAGTGCAGGTGCATTTATACGGAGAGTTGATTACACACAGGTGGATTGTATTTATCATCATTAGTCATTTAGGTCAACATTGGATCATTCAGAGATCCTCACTGAACTTCTGGAGAGAGTTTGCTGCACTGAAAGTAAAGGGGCTGAATAATTTTGCACGCCCAATTTTTCAGTTTTTGATTTGTTAAAAAAGTTTGAAATATCCAATAAATGTCGTTCCACTTCATGATTGTGTCCCACTTGTTGTTGATTCTTCACAAAAAAATACAGTTTTATATCTTTATGTTTGAAGCCTGAAATGTGGCAAAAGGTCGCAAAGTTCAAGGGGGCCAAATACTTTCGCAAGGCACTGTAGTTGAAGTTTCCACTGTAGCAATTCTTCCTTCCGCCTCATCAACACGTTCCCTCACAACCCTCTGTAGTTCAGCTGAATGGCCTGCAATTGCTTCCAAGACCGTTCTTATCTTAACATCGATCACTTGAGTAATGTTATCAGTCATCCTTTGAATCACCAGGTCCATTGTGCCTGGATCCGCAATGGTGTTAGCTTCGCTAACGTTAGCTAGCTCCTCCTGCACATCTACAGGGGTGGTGGTTTTGGTCGAGTTCTTAGTAGTTCTGTTGGGCATGTTCTCTGAGATTTTTTGAGAAATAGCCATCAAGACTCATTGTAGGATAACTTATTTAGCCAATTCTACCACTTTTTCAAGCTAGGAGATTAATCTAAAAATATACATTTACGAATGCCACGGGAACTCGCTGAAACAGTGTTCTCTCTACGGCGCCATTTTGGCCCCCTAGCTCAGGCATTCTGGAGAGAGACACTTCAATATCTTCGCCACACACCCCTTCCCTTTTTCTTGTCTCAACATTTTAAATTATACACAAGACACATTATCTAATTTTAGATGCTTTTCACTGACAGCTGCAACTCAATAATCAGCTAGTCCTCTTGCCATGCATGCTGCCCAACTTGCGGGCTTTCCAAATAGGCCGATGCACTTGTGATTTGAAACAATCCACAGCTAAATTTCAAAATAAGCTAATGATCCTCTGTGGCTAAGTCATGCTCTCTGGTGAAGTATTTTGAATGATTTTATGTATTTCTGTATAGACAGGAGTACATACAGTGCCTTCAGAAATTATTCACACCTCTTGACTTTTTCCAAATTTTGTTATGTTACTGTAAGGGGTGTGTAACTGGTGGCAGGGAAGTCAGACGCAGGAGAGCAGAACTGGGTAATAACCGGAGCTGTTTAATTATCAAAACCAACGGCATCCAGAAATACCAAAATATGGGTACAAAACCCGTCGCGCACCAGTCAGTGTGCACAAGCACTTACAACAAACAATTTCACACACAGACATGGGGGGAACAGAGGGTTAAATACATGACAAGTAATGAGTGAAATGTAAACCAAGTGTGTGGGAAAACAAGACAAAACAAATGGAAAATGAAAGGTGGATCGGAGATGGCTAGAAGACCGGTGACGTCGAACTCTGAACGCCGCCCGAACAAGGAGAGGAACCGACTACGGCCGAAGTCGTGACAGTTACATCCTGAATTTAAAATAGATTAAATTGAGATTTTGTGTCACTAGCCTCCACACAATACCCAATAATGTCAAAGTGCAATTGTTTTTAGCCATTTTTCTAATGAATTAAAAATGAAAATCTGAAATGTCTTAAATCAATAAGTATTCAACCCCTTTGTTATGGCAAGCTTAAATAAGTTCAGGAGTAAAAATGTGCTGAACAAGTCACATAATAAGTTGCAGGGACTCACTCTGTGTGCAATAGTAGTGTTTAACATAATTTTTCAATATCTACCTCATCTCTGTAGCCCACACATACATTCATCTGTAAGGTCACTCAATCGAGCAGTGAATTTCAAACACAGATTAAACCACAAAGACCAGAAAAGTTTTCCAATGCCTCGCACAGAAGGGTACCTAGCATGGTGAAGTTATTAATTACACTTTGCATGGTATGTCAATACACCCAGTCACTACAAAGATACATGCTTTCTTCCTAACTAAGTTGCCGGAGTAAGGAAACCACTCAGGGATTTCACCATCAGGCCAATGGTGACTTTAAAATAGTTAGAGATTAATGGGTGTGCTAGGAGAAAACTGAGGATGGGTCAACAACATTGTAGTTGCTCCATAATACTAACCTAAATGACAGAGTGAAAAGGAAGCCTGTACAGAATAAAACATATTCCAAAACATGCATTCTGTTTGCAACACGGCACTAAAGTAAAACTGCAAAAAATGTGACAAAGAAATGAACTATATGTCCTGAATACAAAGCATTATATTTGGGGCAAATCCAACACAACACATGACATCACTAACAATCTTAATATTTTCAAGCATGGTGGTGGCTGCATCATGCAAGGACCTGAGAGTTTTTTTAGTTGATAAAAATAAATGGAATAGAACTAAGCACAGCGAGAATCCTGGAGGAGAACCTGGTTCAGTCTGCTTTCCAACAGACACTGGGAGACAAATTCACCTGTCAGCAGGACAATAACCTAAAACACAAAGTCAAATATACACTGGAGTTGCTTGACATGGAATGTTCCTGAGTGGCCTAGTTACAGTTTTGACTTAAATAGTCTTGAAAATCTATGTCAAGACTTGAAAATGGCTGTCTAGCAATGATTACCAACCAACTTGACAGAGCTTGACATTTTGTTTCAAAGAATAATGTGCAAATATTGTACAATCCAGGTGTGGAAACCTCTTAGAGCCTTACCCAGATAGACTCATAGCTGTAATCGCTGCCAAAGGTGATTCTAACATGTATTGACTCAGGGTTGTGAATATTTATGTAAATTAAATATTATATTTCTGTGTTTCATTTTTCATTAAATTCGCAAAAACGTCTAAAAACATGTTTTCACTTTGTCATTATGGGGCATTGTTTGTAAATGGGTGAGATTTTTTGTTTTTGTCCATTTTGAATTCAGGCTATAACAAAACAAAATGTGGAATAAGTCAAATCAAATCAAATTTATTTATATAGCCCTTCGTACATCAGCTGATATCTCAAAGTGCTGTACAGAAACCCAGCCTAAAACCCCAAACAGCAAGCAATGCAGGTGTAGAAGCACGGTGGCTAGGAAAAACTCCCTAGAAAGGCCAAAACCTAGGAAGAAACCTAGAGAGGAACCAGGCTATGTGGGGTGGCCAGTCCTCTTCTGGCTGTGCCGGGTGGAGATTATAACAGAACATGGCCAAGATGTTCAAATGTTCAGAAATGACCAGCATGGTCGAATAATAATAAGGCAGAACAGTTGAAACTGGAGCAGCAGCATGGCCAGGTGGACTGGGGACAGCAAGGAGGCATCATGTCAGGTAGTCCTGGGGCATGGTCCTAGGGCGCAGGTCCTCCGAGAGAGAGAAAGAAAGAGAGAATTAGAGAGAGCATATGTGGGGTGGCCAGTCCTCTTCTGGCTGTGCCGGGTGGAGATTATAACAGAACATGGCCAAGATGTTCAAATGTTCATAAATGACCAGCATGGTCGAATAATAATAAGGCAGAACAGTTGAAACTGGAGCAGCAGCATGGCCAGGTGGACTGGGGACAGCAAGGAGTCATCATGTCAGGTAGTCCTGGGGCATGGTCCTAGAGCTCAGGTCCTCCGAGAGAGAGAAAGAAAGAGAGAAGGAGAGAATTAGAGAACGCACACTTATATTCACACAGGACACCGAATAGGACAGGAGAAGTACTCAAGATATAACAAACTGACCCTAGCCCCCCGACACATAACCTACTGCAGCATAAATACTGGAGGCTGAGACAGGAGGGGTCAGGAGACACTGTGGCCCCATCCGAGGACACCCCCTGGACAGGGCCAAACAGGAAGGATATAACCCCACCCACTTTGCCAAAGCACAACCCCCACACCACTAGAGGGATATCTTTAACCACCAACTTACCATCCTGAGACAAGGCTAAGTATAGCCCACAAAGATCTCCGCCATGGCGCCAACCCAGACAGGATGACCACATCAGTGAATCAACCCACTCAGGTGACGCACCCCTTCCAGGGACGGCATGAGAGAGCCCCAGTAAGCCAGTGACTCAGCCCCTGTAATAGGGTTAGAGGCAGAGAATCCCAGTGGAAAGTGGGGAACCGGCCAGGCAGAGACTTCAAGGGCGGTTCGTTGCTCCAGAGTCTTTCCGTTCACCTTCCAACTCCTGGGCCAGACTACACTCAATCATATAACCCACTGAAGAGATGAGTCTTCAGTAAAGACTTAAAGGTTGAGACCGAGTTTGCGTCTCTGACATGGGTAGGCAGACCGTTCCATAAAAATGGAGCTCTATAGGAGAAAGCCCTGCCTCCAGCTGTTTGCTTAGAAATTCTAGGGACAATTAGGAGGCCTGCGTCTTGTGACCGTAGCGTACGTGTAGGTATGTACGGCAGGACCAAATCAGAGAGATAGGTATGAGCAAGCCCATGTAATGCTTTGTAGGTTAGCAGTAAAACCTTGAAATCAGCCCTTGCTTTGACAGGAAGCCAGTGTAGAGAGGCTAGCACTGGAGTAATATGATCAAATTTTTTGGTTCTAGTCAGGATTCTAGCAGCCGTACTTAGCACCAACTGAAGTTTATTTAGTGCTTTATCCAGGTAGCCAGAAAGTAGAGCATTGCAGTAGTCTAACCTAGAAGTGACAAAAGCAGGGATTAATTTTTCTGCATCATTTTTGGACAGAAAGTTTCAGATTTTTGCAATGTTACGTAGATGGAAAAAAGTTGTCCTTGAAATGGTCTTGATATGTTCTTCAAAAGAGAGATCAGGGTCCAGAGTAACGCCGAGGTCCTTCACAGTTTTATTTGAGACGACTATACAACCATTAAGATTAATTGTCAGATTCAACAGAAGATCTCTTTGTTTCTTGGGACCTAGAACAAGCATCTCTGTTTTGTCCGAGTTTAAAAGTAGAACGTTAACAAAGTGCCACAGAAGTGCCACAAAACTGAAACAAGGCCAAGTGCTTGTGTAACTGTCTCTGTTTTTAAAGATATTTTGGTCACGCTTTTCAAAGGACTTCATGTTTCAGTAAGTTTCATGATAGTGTGCATTAATCCAGACTTTACCCACATGAATTGAATTAAATAGTCTTAATAACAAAGGAGGCACCGACTAGATCATTTTAAGAGCTATGGTGTCGGAAGAGAACCTTTCCAACACAATAAGAGGTGGAAAAAAGCAATGATTACCATAGCTAGACAGAAGAGGATTAAAGACAATACTATGAAATGAGCTGGGACTTCTAATAACTAAATCTAATAACTTTGCAAAGTTCCATCTAAAGCACTGAAAATCTAATATAGTGCAGTCCATATTCATAAAAAAGTCACTGTTGTAGACATTCATATTTTTGCATAACATTACATTTGTAGCATTATGATAGTATCAGTTGTTTACTAGCTAATGACATGTGTGTAGTGATGTATGTACTAACTTAACTTTTGGTAATTAAATGTACAATTTTAGCTATGGCATGTTTTCTTTGAAGTCTGCTGAGGTTGACAGCAAAGCAGCAGCTATAAAAAGTTATGTTTGGATGGAAGATGACAGTCCTTTGGGCTCAGTGTGCTTATTGAAGAGGCTTCCTCACTTCACAGACCTCTCTTCTAAACCTGGGGTCAAACCTGCTACTTCCTGAATGTTGCAGGAGAATGAAAACATACTGCTGTTGGCTTTTTACTTTTATTTAGGAAGGAGAACAGAAGACCGATCCAGAAGAAAAATCAGCAGTGAGAATATCAAACTTTGTTTTGTCATTATAAACGTTGATTATTTTTTGTCAAGTTCATGTTAGGTTTCATGTTTTGATTTAACACCCTGTCCAGTTTGTACTGGTGATAATTAGATTTATCAAGTGCAAATTAAAGCCACGTGTGATGAGGGAAGACATCAGGAATTTAATATAAAAGCAGTGTGTTTTCACCCCACCAGTTAAACAAAGCCACTATCAGCTGAACTAATCCTCCGTTAGATCCATTTCCATCACTAACAAATGCCTGCTACAGACATTTTGGCTTCATGTATGAATGCTCTGATTATTGCTAATTGAGACTTTGTTTCAGGCCCAACATTTTTTAACATATGGACCAATTATTGAGCTTTGAGAGCAGACTAGATTCTAGAACAAGGAAGTTACTTGTTCAGACACCTTTTTTTTCAGACAAATGACAAGTCCATGTTCCTCAGACAAACCTCAGCACAGTCCCACCTCTAAGGCAGTTCTCTCCTCATTCAGTTTAAACAGTTGCTTTCTTTCATTGAAGTTAGAACATTATTAGATTCAATAATGGCTGTTAATTCAAGAGTGTACTTTATTAGGTAATTTCTCAAAATGTTGCATATGCATTTCTGAGTGTAATACATTTTACAAACAGATCTGTTTACAAACAGTATTTTATTGATACAGTTCCTCTTCTATCCCTGAAGCAATACTGAAAAATTACATATTTTAAGAGCACAGCATGCCATTTTTGGCTCTTGCTTGATTCTGTAAAGAAGCCTACATTTTACATTTGCTATTGGATATATCCATATGTTCTCTGTTCTCCCTACAGCAATTAGGCTAATTGAAGGTAGTAGGCTTATTTGAAATCTATTTGATGTTATGGTGAAATATCTTTGAGAAGCTATCAGTGTAATTTATGAAATACGTTTTATGGACCTTTGCCTTAAGTGTATGTGCAAAGATGTATAAATGAGGCACATGTATGGTACAATACATGCGAAATACAAGGAGACATGGTGAGTGTTCCAGCTGTGCGTGCAGACAGGACACTTACAACAAAAAAACATGTCAAATATGCAGTTTCATGTGTGAAATCACATTTTCACATGTGAAATAGCTGCTTTCACATGTTGAACTTAAAGTTCCCATGTGAAACCATATTTTCACATGTATTAAATGTAAAGTTCACATGTTAACACCACCTTTTCACATGTGAGGAGAATACTATGTTTTCACCTCACATGTCAATTACACTTTCACACGTTAAAAACTTTCATATGTGATAATTGGATTTGCAGTTTCCCAAATATGGTTAAAACCGCCGGGTGCGGATGTGGTGTTCGATGAGGATCGTTCGGCTCGGCTTCTCAGAAAACACGGCGATGTTCCAATCGATGAGCTCCCGGAGCACTTGCTTCTGGGCCGGTCCAAGGTCCTCTGCTCGGGACCATTCGACGTCCCTGGTTTTGACCACAACATGGCCAAGGTTGTCCTCACATGCCACCTCTTCAACAGGTTCACATGGTAAATCTATTGGGGTTTCCGTCTCTCCGGCTGCCATACACGGTAATTTACTGGTCCCAGCTTCTCTGTCACCTTGTACGGCTCATGCCATGTTGCCAGGAACTTACTTTCTGTGGTGGGGCTCTGGATTTACGGTGCTTTCAAGACAACTGGGAACTCGAAAAAAAACAAGGTCGAATCAAGACGTCAGAACTGAAGAAGGAGGCCCGAGTTTCCGACTTGGAATTCCGAGTTGGATGACCGGTCAAATGTTATTTTTCCAGTTATTTTCCCACTCATTTTCCGAGTTCCCAGTGGTCTTGAACTCTGAGATTTCCCAGTTCTGAGTTTCCAGTTGTTTTGAACGTGGCAGAAATCATGCTGGTTTGACAGCATGGCTAATGTTGAATGTTTATCCCTTTAAACTTTGAAAAGATACCCGTAACCCCAGGCATGAACCACACACCCACTCATGCTTTGCAATGCTTGTGTAAAAGTATAACTTTAGACCGTCCCCTCGCCCATACCCGGGCGCAAACCAGGGACCCTCTGCACACATCAACAACAGTCACCCACGAAGCATCGTTACCCATCGCTCCACAAAAGCCGTGGCCCTTGCAGAGCAAGGGGAACCACTACTTCAAGGTCTCAGAGCAAGTGACGTCACCGATTGAAACGCTATTTAGCGCGCACCACCGCTAACTAGCTAGCTATTTCACATCCGTTACACTTGCAGTTAGCCACTGAATCCATCCAAACCCCTCATTGTTGAATTTGCGATTTCCAACTTGTTATGTAATGTTTATGTCCAATGGCCGATGAGCACCGATACGTTTTATCTATAATTTCTCGTCATAATTTATTTTCATATGAGGATGAAAGGATTGAAAAGGATTTGCCAGTAGATTGTCATTTGATTCATGATGACTGCTAGCTTGCTAGCTAAGATTTTGAAAGTATGACGTTGACATGGTCAGTCCAATCAAAGCTACGGAATATTTTTTTATTTATTTCACCTTTATTTAACCAGGTAGGCTAGTTGAGAACAAGTTCTCATTTGCAACTGCGACCTGGCCAAGATAAAGCATAGCAATTCGACACATACAACAACACAGAGTTACACATGGAATAAACAAAACATACAGTCAATAATACAGTAGAACAAAAGAAAACAAAAAGTCTATATACAGTGAGTGCAAATGAGGTAAGTTAAGGAAATAAATAGGCCTTGGTGGCGAAGTCATTACAATATAGCAATTAAACACTGGAATGGTAGATCGGCAGAAGATGAATGTGCAAGTAGAGATACTGGGGTGCAAAGGAGCATATAATGTGATTTGACGTCATTTTATCTGTGGCCAATGACCTTGAGCCGTCTTGGATGGGCGCTTGTAATGTAACTCTATGGCAGCACCCAAGGTGCTTGAATTTTCAAGCTCTCCCTGTAGATTTCGCGGTAACCTAGTGTCCCCATGAGAGACAGAACACTGAGCCAATCAGTGGCGCAACAAGAGAACATACCAATCCCTACCCTCTGTATTTTTTCGCTGGCTATGCCACCACCACAGAAAACACTGAGCTAGGCTGAAACACCTGCTTTTTGCAGCTTCCTTACTCAAGAAATCAAAAAAGAGACCACGTTTGTATGAGGCTTTATTAACTCAAAAATTATATATTTCTTTACATTGTTTGCAAACTGATATGTGACATGTATTAATGCCTAAATAACATGCTAAACAAGTGGGGCTCAAAACAGATGGGGCTCTGCCCCACCTGCCCTGAATGACAGGTTGCCACTGCTATGAATTTATGTAAACGAAAAAATTACCATATCTAATTGCTAGCTTGTCAAAAAATGTACAATAAAGGTGTCACGTTCTTCCTGGGGGTGTATATGAACACATTTTTATAAGATTTCATGTTGCCAAAATGCTGTCAGTTCCACTTTAAGCTAGCCAAGACCAACAACACAAACAAACTATACAGCCACAAGTAGTGAGAAGTTACAAACAAACTATACTAAACAAGTTAAATGTCTTACCTATGATGAAATGTTTTCCAAACCGGACCCCACATTTCCCAATCTCTCACTCTGAATAGCCTGATGCCACAGGGCTCTTCTAGCAGGCCCTATTTGCCTACGTTGGAGCATTGTGTACCGCAGGTCAGGATCTTTGAGCTGGTTACATGTGTATGGAACAACACAGCAGCTTTTTGCTATGTTTTGTTTTTTCTGTACAACAAAAACAATCACTGGGGGTCAATGGGAAAGAATGTTCGTTTTCCCCAATTTGTGGGCATGGTTGAGGGGAATTCCTTATTATTACATGAATATCGACTCGGACTATCAGTTGATACTGTAGGACATTCTAAAATTAAATTAAAAGGATTGCATGACAATATCAGGCAGCCATTGCGAGTTTACCAGTCAAATTGCCAGGGTTAGTGCTTCCAAGGCTGTTCTGTTCATTCTATTTCTATACTTTTTGACCCCCTGACCCCTTTTTGACGCTCCTGAATACCTGCACCTATTTCAATCCAAGTCAAGCACTCTGTATATGTCTGCTTAGTTACGGATGTGATACAGCTTTAGAGTCAGCTCAAATTGAAGGTAGTCCATGAAAAGCTCAGTAACAGCATCTCACAATACAACATACAACTTCTATCCAATATCTTCTGCTGAGTATAATAGGGGCATAATAGCTTACGTGAAGCCACAGCATACACTGTGCAGATAATAATGTTGATTTAACATGAACATTCACTAACCTGATGCTCTATGTTCCTCACGTTTCCTCCAGTTATTTGGGCCTGATTGTTGATGTTGATGTTTTTCTGGGTTTTCATGTGGTCATCATGTTATGTGCCATGGTGGCAAACAAATCGCAGTATCTGAGCGGGGGCACAGACCTTTTCTTTCCATTATCTGCAGAAAGGTGGCATGAGTCTGACAGAAAATTGACACATTTGATTATGAGCCTTTTACTGTATGAGTTAACATTCTGAGTCAGGTTGTTTATGAACTAAACTGCATTAGTTATACATGCAACTGTACCTTGCTCCCCTTCGAGCACAACTCTAGGGAGCTGAAAGATACATTTGCACTCAATTGACTGTGTGTCAGGAGCATTGGAATTATCTATTTACTTCATCCTAAAACAAGATGTGAGTCATGACTGTGGCAAGTCCCTCAGCAGGTGTACTCTGAATGAAATGGAACCCCATAGTTCATTCATTGCACCGTAATGCTGAGGATTTGTTATGACAAGTTAGTAATAACGCTTCTAGCTTTGGGTTAACTTTTTTTTACTCCAAGCACTGATGTGACACATGGAAATTAATTTCATTAGGCATTAATCATGCAAATACATTTCTTTTTTTAATTGTGATATGGCGAGACAGTGAGTTTCAAACCTATAATATTCTGTTCTCTATCTATGGAATTAGTTCACTGCCCCACCAGGATGATGCTAGCATGCCATGTGTTCATTTTAGTCTATTCAAACAGACCCCGTTTTTAAGGAAACAAGAACTCATTAAGATCACACCTGAACACATTTAAGATAGAGGATAGAGAGAGTATTGTTAATGCTGAGAACGGAATGTATATATATATATGTGTGTGTGTGTGTGTGTGTGTGTGTGTGTGTGTGTGTGTGTGTGTGTGTGTGTGTGTGTTCTGAGGTGCATGTGCGTACCGATAGGACACATGGGGAGGGAGTAGCTCGACTTTGCACCGTCAAAACTGTGATTATATGTAAGAAGCCAGACAACATAGTTCAATTAATCCTTTCAAATCAATAGATCAATATATCCCCAAGCAACCGGGAGAGAATGAGCGGTGAGTTATATACAATAGCGAACCAATCTGTGGGTAAAGCGACGCTGCGACTCGAACCCAACAAACCATGGCTTCCCTTAGAAGAAAAGACAAAGAACAATTTGGAGATGCAAATGAGAGCAACGAACATCTGAAGGATATCCAGGAAAACATAGCTAAAATTCTCTCAATACTCTGGCCTTCTGGAAATAAAGGTGCAAACTTTAGAATATGAACTGGACCAGCTAGGTAACAGAACAAGACCAAATAATAGAAGATTGTCCCTACCGGAAGACGAGGAAGAAGGATACTTTTCCAGCTAAGTGATCAAGGATCTTGGTGTGAATATATTACCGGAGGATTCAGGATAGTCCTGAATGAATCGTGAATAATGATGAGTGAGAAAAATGCTAACCTCCCCTGTTATTGTAATGGTGAGAGGTTACATGTCTTGGGGGTATGATATTTGTGTGTCTAACTTTCCCACTCATCATTATTCACAATATATTCAGGACTATCCATAATCATAGTAGCATCCGCATGAATGTAGACGTGTTTAGAAACATATTCTTACTTATAATAAAAGTGACTCCAAAATTACACAATTAATTATTTACCATTCAAATTTGAAATGAAACATAATACAAAACAAGAAACACGAACACCACACAGACAGGAAACTGAAACAATAACGCCTGGGGAAGGAACGGAAGGGAGTGACATATATATAGGGAAGGTAATCAGGGAGGTGATGGAGTCCAGGTGAGGCTGATAACGCGCTGGTGCGTAACGATGGTGACCGGTGTGTGCCATAACGAGCAGCCTGGTGACCTAGAGGCCAGAGAGGGAGTATACGTAACAGTACCCCTCCCCGACGCGCGGTTCCAGCCGCAGGACGCCGACAACAGGGACGATCCCGGGGATCAGGAGAGGACCGGCCACCTCTGCGGAAGTGTGAGAACCTGTCGAACCAGCTGGCGACCTAGAGGCCAGAGAGGGAGTATACGTGACAGCAACCCCTCCTGGCGCATGGCTCCAGCCGCAGGAATTATAAATGAAATAATATGTCTGTAAACAATTGTTGGAAAAGTTACTTGTGTCATGCACAAGGTAGATGTCCTAACCGACTTGCCAAAACTATAGTTTGAAGAAATTTGTGGAGTGGTTGAAAAACGAGTTTTAATGACTCCAACCTAAGTGTTTGTAAACTTCCGACTTCAACGTGTACCACAACAAATATTAAATACTTAGGATGCTTAATAATTGACAACAAACAACAAATATATAAAGATAACTTTATTCCATTACTCAACAATATGAAAGCAGATCTAATTAAACTGAGTAACCTTCCCATAAACCTTACAGGTAGAGTAAACCTCTTTAGAATGGCATGGCTGCTAAAGTTTTGTATTTATTTTTTGGTAATTGTAATTATTCCACCGAAGACATTATTTTAAAAAGTATAACAGACGGTCTAAACAGATGGGCAAATAAAATGCATAGTATAAAAAGGAAACTTTAGCATCTTCCTAAATCTGAGGTGATTTTATTCTTCCAGACTCGGAATTGTATCAACTCGCTACCCAAGGCTTTTACTTTCAACATATAGTTATATACACTAAAGAGGAACAACGGGTACATTTTGAAGATGAGCATTCTCATCCCCAGAATCTTTTTACCTGTCTATTTTCAAAGGATAAAGCTAAGAACACTTAACAACTTCATAGTTAAGAACACAGTAACAATACAGAAGAAAATGAAATGTATTTTACAAGAGCCCATATCACTCCCTAAAAACACAATCTTATAGAACAATCCTTGGATAGCTTTTCAGAATTCACCGATATATTGGTCCACATGGAAAACTAAATGCTGAGAAACCGTAAATGATTTGGTTTCAGGAAATAAATGTATTTCCATGACAGAATTAAAACATTAGTTTGGACTGACCAATGTAGACAGTTTCAGATACATGCAACTTAAAACAATGACATTTCACCTTGAAATCTTTTAGACATTAGAGCAACCTTGAGGGAATATTATCTGAGTCCAAAAATGATGTTTATATGATAGGGAAGATATGCAAAACCTTGCAGAGAGCATATCCAACTGACAATCTATTAGAAAAAACAATTGGAATCAAGACTGATGTTGGCACAAGATGGAGGGAAAGTTGGAGCATAACTAACACATTTACAGCTAACATAAATGTATGCTTAATCCAGGATAAACAAATGTATAGAATGTATTTTACAGGAGGAACTATTCACTAATTCTACAGCACAACGGCAGTCATGTCTTAAGTGTAAAAATAAAAATTAGTCAATAATCCAGCGGTTCCCAAACTAGGGGTCGCGACACCATGTGAGGTCGCCTGATATGAAAATGGGGTCGTTCGAGAATTTCCAAAATACTGAGAAAAAATAAAACCTTAAAAATGTAAATTAAAATGGTTTAAATCTGAAAGTAAAATACAACCAGAGCGCGCCCTTAGATCATGGGAAAAGGCCGCACTTGACCGTTGCACTTGAATCATTCCCACGATGAATGGCTAAGCAAGCTAGGTTAAGAAACGTCACATTATTGCAGAGACTTTGATAGTACCGGCCGCAATTGATATGGTCAAAACAATATGTGGGGAGGCAGAGGCAGAGGCACAGAAACTCACATCAATACCTTTGTCAGATAACACTGTGAAACTAAGAATTGATGCTATAGCTAGCAAGCAAGAGGAAACTCTTACTGAACAGCTCACTAACTCCCCACCTTATAATCTCCAAATGGACGTTAGTTGTGAGGCCCGAGATGCCTATGCATTGACTTTTGTTCACTACTTGTTTGGGGGATACTATTCACAATTAAATTTTGTCCCACGATTCCCGAGCATGAAATGGCACAGGGGATGTTCAGTGTGCTGCATGGCTATATTAATGAAAAACAGATTCCACAGATTTGCACAGATGGGACTCCCTCTGCCATATGGGCCCATCGTAAGATACACCCACTGAGCTATAATGGATACATCAAGAGCAACTGGCGGCAAAAGAGCTGAGCGCAGAACTCAGAGAGATGGATCAGGTGACTTTGATTGTAAACTACATTAACTACATCTACTGGCAAAACTATGTTGAGATGTGGGGTCAGAGCATGACAATGTTCTATTGTTCTATTTCACACCGAGGCTTGCTGGTTATCAAGGGGGAGTGGCGGAAATATTTTTGAATTGAGAGAGGAATTGTTGTCATTTGCAATGGATGTAAAAAATACTTTTGTGTAATGAAAATAAATGTGTCTCCATACCTATGCAGCAGACATATTTGGGAAACTGAATGAACTGCATGCAAGCAGGCAGGGGAAATACAAAAAATGTATACAGATGAGAGACAGAATCAGCTGATCAAGCTGTCATGTGACTGAATTCTGCAGACATCGCTTTCACGAGAGACTATGGAGGAGTTTTGGTTCATGACTCAAAGCAAATACTGTGCTGTCTCCCCCCGAGCATTAAAACTCACTGTATGCTGATTCAGTGCTCTCGTCTACATTAAAAACAAATATCGATCCAGGTTGGATGTGACAGGGGGATGAGGTGCACACTGTCGACCACACCCCCTGACTTTTAGAAACTCCGACGCGACATGCGTCAAGCACACACATTTCATTAGTGATGGTGAGATAAGATAAATTATATCAGACTCATTTGCAATTGACTGTCATAGCCCCGCATTAAAAGTAAAGTATATGATAGTAAGTTGAGAATACAATCAGAAATATTGTTTGAATGTTTTGCAATTGACTGCCGTAGCTCTAATTTAAAAAGTTAACATCGACTGTTAATCACATATTTTTTTCCACATGGTTGGGGTTGTGAGAATTTTCAGATATCACAATGGGGTCGTTGGCCGAAAAAGTTAAGGAACCCCCGCTTCCTGGGAATGCTATAATCTCCGTAAATTGTGGGTTGAGCACTTTGGCTGTCAGAAGTATTACAATGTAAACATGTTTATTTATTGGTATATTTTTACCCCCTTTTTCTTTCATGATTTCGATCTTGTCTCATCATTGCAACTCTCCAACTAACTCAGGAGAGGTGAACGAGTCGCTAGAGCGCAATGAGTCAAGTAACGCCACCCCCGGCCAAACCCTTCCCTAATCCGTACGACACTGGGCCAATTATGCGCTGCACTATGGGACTGACGGTCACGGCTGGTTGTGACACAGCCTGGGATCAAACTCTAGGCTGTTGTAATGCCGCAACACTGCGATGCAGTGTCTTAGACCGCTGCACCACTCAGGAGGCCCTGTAAACGTACTTTAAATCTGTCTGTCTGCCTATTGCAAGACATGGCATATGGGGGTGTAGTGAGATACCCAATGGGCTGGACAAGTATTTGATACACTGCCAATTTTGCAGGTGTTCCTACTTACAAAGCATGTAGAGGTCTGTAATGTTTATCATAGGTACACTTCAACTGTGAGAGACGGAATCTAAAACAAAAATCCAGAAAATCACATTGTATGATTTTTAAGTAGAACTCAATCAATCCGCCATCATTGACACAATAAAAAAATCTAATGATTTATTATTGAAATATTGCAATAGCATTGGCGACCGAGAAAAACGAATTGGTACAATTCAGGATGAGTTTGTGAGCATATGCGGATCTGGGTAGATGAGATGGAGTCATTGTTTGTGTGGATCTGTAAGTTGTTGTTCGTATGTACAGTATATGTATATGTATATACTGCCTAAAATGACTACCGACCCGTAGCACTCACTGGTTGCATCACTGTCTGGTATGGCAACTGCTCGTCATCCGACCGCAAAGCACTACAGAGGGTAGTGCGAACGGCCCAGTACATCACTGGGGCCAAGCTTCCTGCCATCCAGGACATCTATACCAGGTGGTGTCAGAGGAAGGCCCTAAAAATTGTCAAAGACTCGAGCCACACTAGTAATAGACTGTTCTCTCTGCTACTACAAGGCAAGTGGTAGCACCCCTTTTACTACACAAAGCCCTGCTTATCCATCTCGACTGGACTACCGATGTAATCTGTCCGAGTTTTTTTTTTTACAACAGGCCCCTCCATCGCGACGTCCCCTGAATGCCCATCTGCTAGCCGTGGCCCGCTAGCTGTCTAGAACATATTGGACTGTTAGCTGAAGAGATCCATCTGCCAAATTCTTGGGCCACTATACCTATTTTGCAAATTGGACTGGACCCCTTTGATACACGGAACCCTACTAATCCATCACGCCTAGTCTATCGACGTAACCGCACGAGGAGGCTATAACAGACTTCCTTCGTTGCGACGTCCCTCTAAGGTTCTTCTGCTAGCTTGCTAGCCCCGGCCTGCTAGCTGTCTGAATCGCCATGTCTCCAGCCAGCCTAACTACTCACTGGACCCCTATGATCACTCAGCTACGCATGCCTCTCCCTAATATCAATATGCCTTGTCCATTGCTGTTCTGGTTAGTGATTATTGTCTTATTTCACTGTAGAGCCTCTAGCCCTGCTCAATATGCCTCAGCCAACCCTTTAGTTCCACCTCCCACACATGCAGTGACATCAGCTGGTTTAAATGCTTCTAGAGTCTCATCATCACTCAATGCCTAGGTTTACCTCCAATTTATTCACATCCTACCATACCTTTGTCTGTACATTATGCCTTGAATCTATTCTTCCGCGCCCAGAAACCTGCTCCTTTTATTCTCTGTTCCAAACGTACTAGACAACCAGTTCTTCTAGCCTTTAGCCGTACCCTTATCCTACTCCTCCTCTGGTGATGTAGAGGTAAATCCAGGCCCTGCAGTGCCTAGCTCCACTCCTATTCCCCAGGTGCTCTCATTTGTTGACTTCTGTAACCGTAAAAGCCTTGGATTTATGTATGTTAACATTAGAAGCCTCCTCCCTAAGTTTGTTTTATTCACTGCTTTAGCACACTCTGCCAACCTGGATGTCCTAGCCGTGTCTGAATCCTGGCTCAGGAAGATCACCAAAAACCATGAAATTTACATCCCTAACTATAACATTTCCCGACAAGATAGAACTGCCAAAGGGGGCGGAGTTGCAATCTACTGCAGAGATAGCCTGCAGAGTTCTGTATTACTATCCAGGTCTGTACCCAAACAATTCAAGCTGCATCTACTTTAAAAAATCCACCTTTCCAGAAACAAGTCTCTCACCGTTGACACTTGCTATAGACCACCCTCTGCCCCCGGCTGTGCCCTGGACATCATATGTGACAACGCTCGTCCTGCTGGGTGACCTAAACTGGGACATGCTTAACACCCCTGCCATCCTACAATCTAAGCTTGATGCCCTCAATTTCACACAAATTATCAATGTACTTACCAGGTAAAACCCAAATCCGTAAACACGGGCACCCTCATAGATATCATCCTGACTAACTTGCCCTCCAAATACACCTCTGCTGTTTTCAACCAAGATCTCAGCGATCACTGCCTCAATGCCTGCATCTGTAATGGGTCTGCGGTCAAACGACCACCCCTCATCACTGTCAAAAGCTCCCTAAAACACTTCAGCGAGCAGGCCTTTTTAATCGACCTGGCCCGGGTATCCTGGAAGGATATTGACCTCATCCCGTCAGTAGAGGATGCCTGGTTATTCTTTAAAAGTGCCTTCCTCACCATCTTAAATAGGCATGCCCCATTCAAAAAATGTAGAACCAGGAACAGATATAGCCCTTGGTTCACTCCAGACCTGACTGCCCTTGACCAGCACAAAAACATCCTGTGGCGTACTGCATTAGCATCGAACAGCCCCCGTTATATGCAACTTTTCAGGGAAGTTAGGAACCAATATACACAGGCAGTTAGGAAAGCTAAGGCTTGCTTTTTAAAACAGAAATTTGCATCCTGTAGCACAAACTCAAAAAAGTTCTGGGACACTGTAAAGTCCATGGAGAATAAGAGCACCTCCTCCCAGCTGCCCACTGCACTGAGGCTAGGAAACACTGTCACCGCCGATAAATCCACTATATTTGAGAATTTCAATAAGCATTTTTCTACGGCTGGCAATGCTTTCCACCTGGCTACCCCTACCTCGGTCAACTGCCCTGCACCCCCCACAGCAACTCGCCCAAGCCTCCCCATTTCTCCTTCACCCAAATCCAGATAGCTTATGTTCTGAAAGAGCTGCAAAATCTGGACCCC
Source organism: Oncorhynchus tshawytscha (assembly GCF_018296145.1). NCBI lineage: Eukaryota > Metazoa > Chordata > Actinopteri > Salmoniformes > Salmonidae > Oncorhynchus > Oncorhynchus tshawytscha. The sequence continues at coordinate 60,228,543 of NC_056433.1, read as the reverse complement.
TACAAATCAGCCGCGCTAGACAATCTGGACCATCTCTTTCTAAAATTATCTGCATCACTACTCTGGACGGTTCTGACTTAGAATATGTGGACAACTACAAAACTTCCTGATTGATGTCTTGAGATGTTTCTTCAATATATCCACATAATGTTCCATCCTCATGATGCCATCTATTTTGTGAAGTGCACCAGTCCCTCCTGCAGAAAAGCACCCCCACAACATAATGCTGCCACCCCCATGCTTCACGATTGGGATGGTGTTCTTCGGCTTGCAAGTCTCCCCCTTTTTCTCCAAACACGTCATTATGGCCAAACAGTTCTATTTTTGTTTCATCAGACCAGAGAATATTTCTGCAAAAAGTATGATCTTTATCCCCATGTGCAGTTGCAAACCGTAGCCTGGCTGTTTTATGGCGGTTTTGGAGCAATGACTTCTTCCTTGCTGAGCAGCCTTTCAGGTTATGTTGATATAGGACTCGTTTTACTGTGGTTATCGATACTTTTTTTCCTCCAGCATCTTTCGTTTCCTCCAGCATCTTCACAAGGTCCTTTGCTGTTGTTCTGGGATCGATTTGCACTTTTCGCACCAAAGTACGTTCATCTCTATGAGACAGAACGCGTCTCCTTCCTGAGCAGTATGATGGCTGCGTGGTCCCATGGTGTATATACTTGCGTACTATTGTTTGTACAGATGAACATGGTACCTTCAGGCATTTGGAAATTGCTCCCAAGGATGAACCAGATCAAGCAAAGAGGCACTGAGGTTGAAGGTAGGCCTTGAAATACATCCACAGGTACCCCTCCAATTGACAGAAATCATGTCAATTAGCCTATCAGAAGCTTCTAAATCCATTACATAATTTTCTGGAATTTTCCAAGCTGTTTAAAGGCACAGTCAACTTAGTGTATGTAAACTTCTGACCCACTGGAATTGTCATACAGTGAATTATAAGTGAAATAATCTGTCTGTAAACAATTGTTGGAAAAATGACTTGTTACATGCACAAAGTAGATGTCCTAACCGACTTGCCAAAATTATAGTTTGTTTACAAGAGATTTGTGAAGTGGTTGAAAAACTAGTTTTAATGACTCCAACCTAAGTGTATGTAAACTTCCAACTTCAACTGTATTTACACACTGTATTAGACACGTATACTGTTCATATCAACAGTCATGTCATGTTTTAAAAGCATGCGGCATAGACTGTTTATAACCTGTTCTACTGTGTTTCATGATTTGGGCTCAGTTCATCAATTCTTAGATGCCTATGCGGTCTCCATTCCCAATGAATATTCTACATCTCCTGTTTTTGATTTTCAAGAGTTGCTGTGTGTAGTGATGTCAATAGTACTCTAATATTTCCCTATGATGCTTTTTCTAGGAATTACATCTCTTAATTAACCTCAATGTTGTTTTTTGTAAATAATGGGAATAACCTCACGTAAACTAGAGCTACTCAACGAGTATTACTCAACGAGTACTACTCATATGGTATTTGCATACTGTATGTTTATGTGTGCCCATTGAGATGCAGAAAACAATTGAGAGTTGTACATTTTCCCTATAGATGTTGGCCCCAGGCCATGCACCCTGTCACGGATTATAGACAACTGTAATATTGGCGAGTAATTCTGTCAGTGTAGAGATCGAGAGGCCCAGAAGAGAAACATAATATTCTAGCTAGGCAATATTGCTTTGCAATATAAGTAAGAACATTGTAATTTAATTTTTTTACATTTTATTTCACCTTTATTTAACCAGGTAGGCTAGTTGAGAACAAGTTCTCATTTGCAACTGCGACCTGGCCAAGATAAAGCGTAGCAATTCGACACATACAACAACACAGAGTTACACATGGAATAAACAAAACATACAGTCAATAATACAGTAGAACTAAAGAAAACAAAAAGTATATATACAGTGAGTGCAAATGAGGTAAGTTAAGGAAATAAATAGGCCTTGGTGGCGAAGTAATTACAATATAGCAATTAAACACTGGAATGGTAGATCGGCAGAAGATGAATGTGCAGGTAGATAGATGGGCTGTTTACAGATAGGCTAAGTACAGATGCAGTGATCTGTAAACTGCTCTGACAGCTGGTGCTTAAAGCTAGTGAGGGAGATGTGAGTCTCCAGCTTCAGAGATTTTTGCAATTTGTTCCAGTCATGGGCAGCAGAGAACTGGAAGGAAAGACGACCAAAAGAGGAATTTGCTTTGGGGGTGACCAGTGAGATATACCTGCTGGAGCGCGTGCTACGAGTGGGTGCTGCTATGGTGACCAGTGAGCTGAGATAAAGCGGGGCTTTACCTAGCAGAGACTTGTAGATAACCTGTAGCCAGTGGGTTTGGCGACGAGTATGAAGCGAGGGCCAACCAACGAGAGTGTACAGGTCACAATGGTGGGTAGTGTATGGGGCTTTGGTGACAAAACGGATGGCACTGTGACAGACTGCATCCAGTTTGTTGAGTAGAGTGTTGGAGGCTATTTTATAGATGACATCACCGAAGTCGAGGATCGGTAGGATGGTCAGTTTTACGCAGGTATGTTTGGCAGCATGTGTGAAGGATGCTTTGTTGCGATATAGGAAGCCGATTCTAGATTTAATTTTGGATTGGAGATGCTTAATGTGAGTCTGGAAGGAGAGTTTACAGTCTAACCAGACACCCAGGTATTTGTAGTTGTCCACATATTCTAAGTCAGAGCCGTCCATAGTAGTGATGCTGTACGGGCGAGCAGGTGCGGGCAGCGATCGATTAAAAAGCATGCATTTAGTTTTACTTGCGTTTAAGAGCAGTTGGAGGCCACAGAAGGAGAGTTGTATGGCATTGAAGCTCGTCTGGAGGTTAGTCAACACAGTGTCCAAGGAGGAGCCAGAAGTATACAGAATGGTGTCGTCTGCGTAGAGGTGGATCAGAGAATCACCAGCAGCAAGAGCAACATCATTGATGTATACAGAAAAGTAATGCTGAAAGCAGTCTATGTACTTGATCATCTCCAGCATTTGTGTGTTGAATTGAGCTCTGTTAACATTTCCTGACAGCCTTTGGCCACAGCAAAGGGGGATGAATCAACAGTGGAGAGGAAGAGATGAGACATACATGGTTAATCAGGCTCTGTCGTGGGTAGCAGTTTATTCTCCTCCTCGCATGGCAGCTCTTGTTCTTTTCACCCCGAAATAATTAGCCACTCTTGGATTTTACTTCAAAGTCTTCTGATGAGCATGAAACAGGATTGTATGTCTGTGAGTTTATCTTTCCACTCAGTTTGACGTTATCAGTTGGTAGTTGGTGTAGAAAGCAAAGTGACTGGTGTGAGACTAGGGCTTAGGGCTGGGGGTTTGAAAGTAATGATAATGGTCATGAGGGAGGGTAATGAGAGGTGGTTGTTACACAGCTGTTCAGCTATGATCTACACACAAACACACACACACACACACACACAACCAAAGGAAATGCCTCTTCCTCTTTCTGTCAGATGTTTTTTTCACCCATTCACATTCAGCTCTACCAACCTAGGATTATATGATCCATGAACAATATGTGTCATCCAGTCTCGCACACATGTTTGCCTGGCCTATACAGTACTTTCAAAATAAAGTGGGATAAGTCAGGAAACATAAGTGGTGGTTGTTAACCAGTGATCCACATCCCTGAGTTAAAGAAATACAAACAGTGTTCGCAGATAAGACTTGGATTGACCCTGGTCTGGTGCATTTACAGCTGAACTCAGAAGTTCACATACACCTTAGCCAAATGCATTTAAACTCAGTTTTTCACAATTCCTGACATTTAATCCTAGTAAAAATTCCCAGTCTTAGGTCAGATGGGATCACCACTTTATTTTAAGAATGTGAAATGTCAGAATAATGGAAGAGAGAATGATTTATTTCAGCTTTTATTTCTTTCATCAAATCAAATCAAAGTTTATTTGTCACGTGCGCGGAACACAACAGACCTTACAATGAAATGCTTACTTACAGGCTCTAACCAATAGTGCAAAAAAGGTATTAGGTGAACAATAGGTAAGTTAAGAAATAAAACAACAGTGAAAAATAACAGTAGCGAGGCTATAAAAGTAGCGAGGCTACATACAGACACCGGTTAGTCAGGCTGATTGAGATAGTATGTACAGTACATGTAGATATGGTTAAAGTGACTATGCATTATTGATGAAAAGAGAGTAGCAGTAGCGTTAAAGAGAGGTTGGCGGGTGGTGGGTGGGACACAATGCAGATAGCCCGGTTAGCCAATGTGCAGGAGCAGTGGTTGGTTAGCCCAATTGAGGTAGTATGTACATGAGTGTATAGTTATAGTGACTATGCATACATGATAAACAGTGAGCAGCAGCAGTGTAAAAAGAGAGGTTATGGGGGGGCTCACAATGCAAAGAGTCCGGGTAGCCATTTGATTACCTGTTCAGGAGTCTTTCATCACCTTCCCGGTGGGTCAGAAGTTTACATACACTCAATTAGTATTTGGTAGCATTGCCTTTAAATTGTTTAACCTGGGTCAAACGCTTCGGGTAGCCTTCCACAACCTTCCCACAATAAGTTGGGTGAATTTTGGCCCATTCCTCCTGACAGAGTTGGGGTAACTGAGTCAGGTTTGTAGGCCTCCTTACTCGCTTGCACACGCTTTTTCAGTTCTGCCCACAAATTTTCTATAGGATTGAGGTCAGGGCTTTGGGATGGCCACTCCAATACCTTGATTTTATTGTCCTTAAGCCATTTTTCCACAACGTTGGAAGTATGCTTGGTGTCATTGTCCATTTGGAAGACCCATTTGCGACCAAGCTTTAACTTCCTGACTGATGTCTTGAGATGTTGCTTCAATATATCCACATAAGTTTCCTACCTCATGATGCCATCTATTTTGTGAAGTGCGCCAGTTCCTCCTGCAGAAAAGCACCCCACAACATAATGCTGCCACCCCCATTCTTCACGATTGGGATGGTGTTCTTCGGCTTGCAAGTCTCCCCCTTTTTCTCCAAACATCACAATGGTCATTATTTCCAAATAGTTATATTTTTGTTTCATCAGACCAGAGAACATTTCTCCAAAAAGTATGATCTTTATCAACATGTGCAGTTGAAAACCAAAGTCTGGCTTTTTTATGGCGGTTTTGGAGCAGTGGCTTCTTCCTTGCTGAGCAGCCTTTCAGGTTATGTTGATATAGGACTCGTTTTACTGTGGTTAGATACTTTTGTACCTGTTTCCTCCAGCATCTTCACAAGGTCCTTTGCTGTTGTTCTGGGATCGATTTGCACGTTTCGCACCAAAGTACGTTCATCTCTATGAGACAGCACGCGTCTCCTTCCTGAGCGGTATGACGGCTGCGTGGTCCCATGGTATATATACTTGCGTACTATTGTTTGTACAGATGAATGTGGTACCTTCAGACGTTTGGAAATTACTCCCAAGGATGAACCAGACTTGTGGAGGTCTACAATTTATTTCAGAGGTCTTTGCTGATTTCTTTAGATTTTCCCATGATGTCAAGCAAAGAGGCACTGAGTTTGAAGGTAGGCCTTGAAATACATCCACAGGTACACCTCCAATTGACTCAAATTATGTAAATTAGCCTATCAGAAGCTTCTAAATCCATGACATAATTTTCTGGAATTTTCCAAGCTGTTTAAAGGCACAGTCAACTTAGTGTATGTACACTTCTGACCCACTGGAATTGTGATACAGTGAGATAAGTGAAATATCTGTCTGTAAACAATTATTGGAAAAATGACTTGTGTCATACACAAAGTAGATGTCCTAACCGACTTGCCAAAACTATAGTTCATTAACAAGAAATTTGTGGAGTGGTTGAAAACGAGTTTTAATGACTCCAACCTAAGTGTATGTAAACTTCCGACTTCAACTGTAGTTTTATGAACTGACAGTGGCTTTGTTCAGTGCTGTATGTGATATGGAATGACTGATGTGTTCTCATGCCTACCTATTGATAGAAGTCTGATTTCTATTTCATATAGAGTTTGTTGTTAGTAATGACTATGTTACTACAGTAATCTATTGCAGTGTGTTGATCTCAAAAGGTTTCCCTTCTGCTGTCAATTTGTCATGATTTTTCTGTGTTGTTACCTTCAGTGGGGAATTGTTCATATTATCAGTATACTGTTTTGGCTCTGGTCTATCAAATCTACATAGATTTGCTTCACACTGCCATATTTCTCCCAGCCAGTTGAGCTGGCTTTCCCTGAAGCCACGTTGAAACATAATTTTCTAATGGATAAGTTAGGCTCCAGATCAATGAATGACTCCGCATTTTTGACATAGCCCCTGTGCCAGAAACCTGAGTAGCTCCATTGTTTGAACAAATTCATATTTATTCTACTAGGGTGCTCTTCATTCTGATATTGCCAAACACAAGTGCAGCTAAAGAGTCCAATTAGGCTCCTTGGAGGAGACTTGGCCGCAGCAGGTGTACCGTTTTCTGACTCCGTTGGAGCACATTCATTATTATGCAGCTGCAAGTAATCTGTCTGATTTCACTTTCCTGGAATCCAGTGCTGGTGTCATCAATCAGCCTTTCATTATCTCCAAAAGCCACTTACAGCAGGGCCACATATAACAGGGCCACAAAGAACAGGGCCACCTAGAGCAGGGCCACCTAGAGCAGGGCCAGATAGTACAGGGCCGCATAGAGCAGGGCCAGATAGAACAGGGCCAGATACTACAGGGCCAGATACTACAGGGCCGCATAGAGCAGGGCCAGATAGAACAGGGCCAGACAGTACAGGGCCATATAGAACAGGGCCATATAGAACAGATAGAACAGGGCCATATACAGCAGAACGGTTAGAACAGGGCCATATAGAACAGCGCCATATAGAACAGATGGAACAGGGCCATATAGAACAGTTAGAACAGGGCCATATAGAACAGGGCCATATAGAACAGATAGAACAGGGCCATATAGAACAGATTGAACACGGCCATATAGAACAGATTGAACAGGGCCATATAGAACAGGGCCATATAGAACAGATAGAAATAACAGGGTCAGCTAGAACAGGGCCATATAGAAAAGATAGAAATAACAGGGTCAGCTAGAACAGGGCCATATAGAACAGATAGAACAGGGCCATATAGAACAGGGCCACATAGAACAGATAGAAATAACAGGGTCAGCTAGAACAGGGCCAGATAGAGCAGGGACACTACTTTCACTGCTCAGCGAGCCTTCATGCGGCAGTCAAGTAGGAGTTATATAGATGGGAATGACTGATGTGAACATTTTAAAAATATCTATTGTAATGTTTGCTGATGTGTGACTGACACAGTAAATGTTCTGTGTATCTCTCCATTTGACAGGTTTTCGAATTTGAATATTATTGCTGGGGCGGCAGGGTAGCCTAGTGGTTAGAGTGTAAAACTAGTAACTGGAAGGTTGCAAGTTCAAACCCCTGAGCTGACTGTTGTTCTGCTCCTGAAAAGGCAGTTCCTGTTCCTAGACCATCATTGAAAATAAGAATTTGTTCTTAACTGACTTGCCTAGTTAAATAAAGGTAAAAATTAAAACTCCCTAGTGTTTGGGTTTTATTATACAGTTGAAGTTGACATACACCTTAGCCAAATACAGTGAAACTCAGTTTTTCACAATTCCTGTTCATTTAATCCTAGTAAAAATTTCCTGTTTTAGGTCAGTCACACGGATTAATTTTGTCCCCCCACACCAAACGCAATCACGACACGCAGGTTAAAATAAAAAATAAAAAACTCTGAACCAATTATATTAATTTGTGGACAGGTCGAAAAGCATTAAACATTTATGGCAATTTAGCTAGTTAGCTTGCACTTGCTAGCTAATTTGTCCTATTTAGCTAGCTTGCTGTTGCTAGCTAATTTGTCCTGGGATATAAACATTGAGTTGTTATTTTACCTGAAATGAACAACATCCTCTACTCTGCCAATTAATCCACACATAAAACGGTCAACTGAATCGTTTCTAGTCATCTCTTCCTTCCAGGCTTTTCTTCTCTTGACTTTATATTGCGATTGGCAACTTTCATAAATTACGTGCATTACTGCCACTAACCTCGTTCGTCTTTCAGTCACCCACGTGGGTATAACCAATGAGGAGATGGCACGTGGGTGCCTGCTTCTATAAACCAATGAGGAGATGGGAGAGGCAGGACTTGCATTGCAGTCTGTGTCAAAAATGGAACTGATTTCTATTTGAGCCCTTGGCAACGCAGACGCTCGTTGGTGCGCGCTAACAGTGTGGGTGCAATAATTGAATAACATAGATATCTACATTTATTTTGCAAAGCTCGCACACACGAAGCAAGCTGTGTAGTCAGCCTGTTAGGATCACCACTTTATTTTAAGAATGTGAAATGTCAGAATAATAGTAGAGAGAATGATTTATTTCAACTTGTATTTCTTTCATCACATTCCCTGTGGCTCAGAAGTTTATCTAGGTGGATGGAATGTAGCGTAGTGGTTAGAGTGGTGGACTTGTAACCATAAAGGTTGCAAGATCAAATCCCCAAGGTAACAATCTGTGTCGTTCTGCTCCTGAACAAGGTAGTTAACCCACTCTTCCAAGGCTGTCATTGAAAATAAGAATTTGTTCTTTAACTGACTTGCCAAGTTAAATAAATATGAAATCCAAAAAATAGTTGGCTATTCAGAAAATGTTTTTGCCAGGGAGTTTTGCTCATCTACCCCGTGTGTACACGTATGTGTATGAACCTGTTCCCTGTTTTTACTAGAGATATGGGCCACAGTAAAGATAGGAAAGCAAAACAAAACACCCTACTAGCACTGTCACCAACTGCCCAACTTTCAGTTGTTTTAATGAGCTGCAACACTAGCTGCATCTAGGATCAATGTGATGGATTACTGCACTCCAAGGCAAAAGATTAATATATTTCTTTGTCACAATGTTTTATTTATTCCATATTTATAATTTAGGTCGTGTCAGTGTGTGCTTCATGATTTTGAAAAATTTGATACTGGATCATTATGGTCATGACATGTGTTTTTATTAACAAACTGTTTTCTGAAAAATGATGCTGATCAATATTTACTTCAATTAACCCTCTTCATGAAAGAAAAGAAAACAGTCTGTGTTATCAGAATTGTCCCTTCGATTCCTAGGCAGTCGTGATCAAAGGACTTCCTGGAATCAAAATGACAGTACCATCATCAACTCAAGCGAGTCACAGCAATTTACTCGTGCTCTTTTAATTAACGGTGGTTTCTTATGTCATTCTCAGTAAGGCAGCACAGATGATATTGATTCTTTGCACTCTTGTGGACGTCTGAAGGCCAGCTGGAGAAATATGTATCCCTCTTTATTCACCGTTTAGCTGAAGTTTTTAAGTATTACATAAAAGTCCAATACAATGTTATTATTCTCTGGAGGATAGAGCTTCAGTCTAAAGATGAGTGAGTCGAATCCTTAGAGGACCTAGTTGTGGAAGAACAGGTGTGATGAGTATTCCTGTTGCTCCTAAGAAGCATATCACTGGAGATATTAGATAACCAAATTTGTTTACTCTCCATTTAATTGATTCCCATTCTAATGGGCTGGGGAGCCTGCTACAGCCTAAGTCATTTTAAAATGTTAAAATGAGTGTTTCATTGGCAAATTGCCTGTGAGGCGTTGCTGAACAAATGACCACGACTAAAGCTGCATACATCATCTGGCCCTGTTGATTCATCCACTGGCCCTGTTGATTCATCCATCCATACATCACATTCCACCATTAAGTGCTCCATCCCTCAGTGTAAGATATCTCAGTGTACACAGTTCTATTATTGAAAATGACAACACTTACTGTAAGCTTTTTATGTTGTACAAAATTTGAATTGGGATCTGTTGAGCTCTCAAGAAGTTAGTGTGTGTATATGAGAATAGACCTCTGCCCTCCCACTGGGAGGTCCTTTAGTAACCCCACCTAGCGTTCCCCATTGTGGTGTGTTAACTCTCTCTCTCGCTCTCCTCTCCACAGCATTATGCTAAGAGCCTGGCCCCAGCATGTTGGAATTGGGCTCCTGTTCAGTCAGTGCTCAGACCCTGGCGGACCACAATGCCCTGGCGGTGCCCCATCTGGCCAGGGGGGGCATCTGTGGGAGCAGCAACCCACGCCACTACATCCTCCACCCCGAGTCAGAGAACTGGCGCAAGCACCGTCTGGGCCTGACCGAGGGTTCCCACTCCTGCTCCCTGCTGGAACCCCAGAGCCTGTCAGACAGCCTGCTTTCCCACACATCCAGCTTCAACACCCTCTACCTCCCCCACAATGCTCATGCCCCCCGTGGCCTCTCCCTGGATGTGGCCAGCTCCTACGACCGGGCCGGGGAAGCGCTGGTGATGGACCCGGACCGACCCGTCAGCCCCATCGTCATTAAAAGGCGCCGGGGGGGACTCATCGAGCAGCGGGACATTGTTAAAGCCCACCAGGCTCACAAGATTCAGAGCACCCCACAGGCCCTGCGCAAAGAATGGGAGTAAGTACTTACGTGCCTCTCCTCTCTAAGCAAGTTACATAGGATATACAGGAATTAGTATATACAGGAAGTATATACAGGAATGGGTATATACAGGAAGTATATACAGGAATGAGTCTGTGAAACATCTTTCTATTATTTTTTCTACTTCTATTCACTGATGTAAGCCTAGCTTCAAAGAACAAGTTTTTAATATCACGTGCACAAATGCAGTGAAATGCCTTTCTTGCAAGCTCCATACCCAACAATGCAATAATCAATATCAACGTAGCACTAAAATTAACATAAGGTAGAACAAAAACAAAGTAAGAAGCTATATACAGGGTCAGTTCCAATACCTATATTTACAATGTGCAGGGATACTGGATCAATAGAGGTATATACAGTGAGGGAGAAAAGTACTTTATCCTCTGCTGAATTTGTACATTTGCCCACTGACTAAGATTTTTTTTAAGTGTACCTTTATTTATCTATGCAAATCAGTTAAGAACAAATTCTTATTTTCAATGACAGCCTGGGAACAGTGGGTTAAATGCCTGTTCAGGGGCAGAACGACAGATTTGTACCTTGTCAGCACAGGGGTTTGAACTTGCAACGTTCCGGTTACTAGTCCAACACTCTAACCACTAAGCTACCCTGCCGCCCCTGAATGATTCAGAGGATCAGTCTATCATTTTAATGGTAGGTTTATTTGAACAGTGAGAGACAGAATAACAACAAAATAATCCAGAAAATAATCCAAAAAATTTTATAAAATGATTTGCATTTTAATGAGATATATAATGAGATATATAATGAGATAAATAAGTATTTGACCCCTCTGCAAAAAATTAATAAGTACTTGGTGGCAAAACCCTTGTTGACAATCGCAGAGGTCAGACGTTTCTTGTAGTTTGCCACCAGGTTTGCACACATTTCAGGAGGGATTTTGTCCCACTCCTCTTTGCAGATCTTCTCCAAGTCATTAAAGGCTTCGAGTCTGACGTTTGGCAACTCGAACCTTCAGCTCCCTTCACAGATTTTCTATGGGATTAAGGTCTGGAGACTGGCTAGGCCACTCCAGGACCTTAATGTGCTTCTTCTTGAGCCACTCCTTTGTTGCCTTGGCTGTGTGTTTTGGGTCATTGTCATGCTGGAATACCCATCCACGACCCATTTTCAATGCCCTGGCTGAGGGAAGGAGGTTCTCACCCAAGATTTGACGATACATGGCCCCGTCCATCGCCCCTTTGATGCGGTGAAGTTGTTCTGTCCCCTTAGCAGAAAAACACCCCCAAAGCATGATGTTTCCACCTCCATGTTTGATGGTGGGGATGTTGTTCTTGGGGTCATAGACAGCATTCCTCCTCCTCCAAACATGGTGAGTTGAGTTGATGCCAAAGAGCTCCATTTTGGTCTCATCTGACCACAACACTTTCACCCAGTTGTCCTCTGAATCATTCAGATGTTCATTGGCAAACTTCAGACGGGCATGTATATGTGCTTTCTTGAGCAGGGGGACCTTGCGGGTGCTGCAGGATTTCAGTCCTTCACGGCGTAGTGTGTTACCAATTGTTTTCTTGGTGACTATGGTTCCAGCTGCCTTGAGATCATTGACAAGATCCTCACATGTAGTTCTGGGCTGATTCCTCACCGTTTTCATGATCATTGTAACTCCACGAGGTGAGATCTTGCATGGAGCTCCAGGCCGAGGGAGATTGACAGTTATTTTGTGTTGCTTTCATTTGCAAATAATCGCACCAACTGTTGTCACCTTCTCACCAAGCTGCTTGGCGATGGTCTTGTAGCCCATTCCAGCCTTGTGTAGGTCTACAATCTTGTCCCTGACATCCTTGGAGAGCTCTTTGGTCTTGGCCATGGTGGAGAGTTTGGAATCTGATTGATTGATTGCTTCTGTGGACAGGTGTCTTTTATACAGGTAACAAACTGAGATTAGGAGCACTCCCTTTAAGAGTGTGCTCCTAATCTTAGCTCGTTACCTTTATAAAAGACAACTGGGAGCCAGAAATCTTTCTGATTGAGAGGGGGTCAAATACTTATTTCCCTCATTAAAATGCAAATCATTTTATAACATTTTTGACATGCGTTTTTCTGGATTATTTAGTTGTTATTCTGTCTCTCACTGTTCAAATAAACCTACCATTAAAATAATAGACTGATCATTTCTTTGTCAGTGGGCAAACGTACAAAATCAGCAGGGGATCAAATCATTGTTTCCCTCATTGTATGTATAGGGGTAAGGTGACTAGGCACCAGGATATATGATAAACAGAGTAGCAGCAGCGTAAATTATAATTGTAGGTGTGTGTGTGTGTGTGTGTGTGTGTGTGTGTGTGTGTGTGTGTGTGTGTGTGTGTGTGTGTGTGTGTGTGTGTGTGTGTGTGTGTGTGTGTGCATGTTATGTGTGTGTTGGCGTGTCAGTGTGCACGAGTGTGTAGAGTCCTGTGAGTGTGCATAGAGAGTGCAAAAATAAAATACAAGGGTCAACTCAAATTTCCCGGCAGCATCCTCCTTGTGTGGCCGTATTGCCCCCCTAAAAATCCATGCCTTTTTCTTGCCAATGTGGCAGTTGTGCCCTTGGGCTGAATATAATATATGCCAATTATAATTTCTTTAGCCAATGACTGTCATGTGATCGGGTCCAACTCACAGGCATTTCAGAAACGAAGTAGACTACAAGTAAATGAATGCAGACACATTGTGGGTCCCTCTTATCGAATTCAGAAGCAAATATTGAAGATGTTAGAACGGTCCACATTTAGCCTACTTTTCATCAGCCAACAAGATGAGTAGGCCTAACAAACATCAAAAGACTAACCTATGTCAGTCTACTATCCCCATAGTACAAAAGTTGACCTATTCTATTCTGTCTGGGACAGAGGTGGGATGGGGTGGATCCCAAATTAATACAACCACAAGCATCAAAAACACTTTTTTAAACAATGAGGCTAACACAACAGATCAGAACGGTTAGCTTAACATTTTGATGAACTATTAGGCTATTTCTTCATATTATACGCACAATAATGCATTCATGGCAGTAGGCTATAAGCGCAAATGTTCCATTAGTGGGAAAACACCGTTCTCAAAAGTGAGGCAAATGTGATTATGCATGTAATGCTTTTATTGCAAAGGTGCATTTTTATGGAGAAAATGATCTTCCCCAAACTTGAAACTCACGTGCTGCACATGTGCTGCCAGTTAGTGTCACGACTTCCGCCAAAGTCGGTTCCTCTCCTTGTTCAGGAGGTGTTCAGCGGTTGGCGTCGCTGGTCTTCTAGCGATCCACATTTCACTTTCCATTTGTTTTGTCTTGTCTTCCCACACACCTGGTTTCAATTCCCCCATTACATGTTGTGTATTTAACCCTCTGTTCCCCCCATGTCCTTGTCCGGAATTATTTATTGTAAGTGCATGTGCACATTTATTCTGGTGTGCGACGGGTTTTGTACCCATTGATTGTTTGTTCTGGATGCCGGTGGTTTTATGTAACTGCTCCGTTGTAAACCTAGTTTTTGCTCTCCTGCGCCTGACTTCCCTGCCGCTAGTACGCACCCCTTACAGTTAGGCTCTATATCCATTGTAAAGTGGATTAATGTGCTTCATTTTAAGAAGTAATTTGACTACTTTAGTTGTGATACAAACCTTACCAACCCATATAGGCCTATGGGCTAGGCTACATGAGGTGTGCGACTATGATTTTAAAAAGTTGCAAAAAAAGGCATTACGTTCCTGCACAAGAGCTGGGCATCGTTCACAAGTGATAATATATCATTGACAAGTGTTAGGCTAATATTGTCACCCTTCACACTATTATTGATTTAATCTTGTCTTCACATATACTAAATCATATGTGTGAAATTTTGATTTAGAATGGACCATTATCATGCACCTGTCTTGAAACGGGCAAGGGGGGAAAATGCATGTCATCTATGCACTTAAATAGCGAATAGAGGATGCTTTTCTCGTGGTTCATTTTCATGCCAGCCAGATAGGCTATACTCCTGTTGTAAAGAGAAACAATGCGCTTAATATTAGGAAAGTTGAGAAATAAATATAGCAGGTCTAGCCTATAGAAAGCTGATGGAATCCTCCTCTTTTTAATAGAGGCCATCACTCTGTTTTCTCACGCACTTGCATAGCCTATATATTGATGTCAGAATGATTAGAGGGACAATAGAGTGCAGAGTACCAGCATGTTTGGTAGGCTACTAATCAGCAGCATCAGAGTTTGGAGAAACCTAATTACCGTGACTAAGCTGTTGACTGCCATCCTGACTCGTGACCACTGGTTTGGCGGTAATACGATCATTGTAACAGCCCTAATCCCTACCATCAGAAACAATGGAGAAAAATACATCCCATAACATTTAAACATGGAAATTGCTGCTCTGTCATTCAACCTACATTAGCAGCAAATGTGTGGTTTTCAATCTAGGCCTACATTTCATGAGACTTTTGAAAAAAAACATGCAGGGCTCGACATTAACCTGTTCATCCACTTGTCCTTTAGACAAGGAGGTGACTGAAAATGTTGTGTTGTTTGATGCAAGAAACCACTTTACAAAATAACATTCATTATCAAATTCATTATTATTCCCATACCATTATTAGAGAGAATCAGACAAATTATGCTACCCTCTGCCCATTGGCTACTTCTCTTATTCCAGACCACTCAAAATACAACACTGCCACTTTAAGATATATAAAAAACTCTTTACCGGACTGCACACATGTTGCGCTCTTGTAGGCCTACTGCAGCTCTGATTTGTTGCACTGGCCTGTGTAGTGTATGGGCCTGCTTGTCATTGCAGTAGAATCCTATTTTATTTATTTTTATTTCACCTTTATTTTACTAGGTAGGCTAGTTGAGAACAAGTTCTCATTTGCAACCGCGACCTGGCCAAGATAAAGCATAGCAGTGTGAACAGACAACAACACAGAGTTATGCATGGAGTAAACAATAAACAAGTCAATAACACAGTAAGAAAGAAAAGGAGTCTATATACATTGTGTGCAAAAGGCATGAGGAGGTTTGCAATAAAAAGGCCATAGGAGCGAATAATTACAATTTGGCAGATTAACACTGGAGTGATAAATGATCAGATGATCATGTGCAGGTAGAGATACTGGTGTGCAAAAGAGCAGAAAAGTAAATAAATAAAAACAGTATGGGGATGAGGTAGGTAAATTGGGTGGGCTATTTACAGATGGACTATGTACAGCTGCAGCGATCGGTTAGCTGCTCAGATAGCAGGTGTTTAAAGTTGGTGAGGGAAATAAAAGTTTTCAACTTCAGCAATTTTTGCAATTCGTTCCAGTCACAGGCAGCAGAGAACTAGAAGGAAAGGCGGCCGAATGAGGTGTTGGCTTTGGGGATGACCAGTGAGATATACCTGCTGGAGCGCGTGCTACGGGTGGGTGTTGTTATCGTGACCAGTGAACTGAGATAAGGTGGAGTTTTACCTAGCATGGACTTATAGATGACCTGGAGCCAGTGGGTCTGGCGACGAATATGTAGCGAGGGCCAGCCGACTAGAGCATACAGATCGCAGTGGTGGGTGGTATAAGGTGTTTTAGTAACAAAACGGATGACACTATGATAAACTGCATCTAGTTTGCTGAGTAGAGTATTGGAAGCTATTTTGTAGATGACATCGCCGAAGTCGAGGATCGGTAGGATAGTCAGTTTTACTAGGGTAAGTTTGGCGGCGTGAGTGAAGGAGGCTTTGTTGCGAAATAGAAAGACGATTCTAGATTTGATTTTGGATTGGAGATGTTTAATATGAGTCTGGAAGGAGATTTTACAGTCTAGCCAGACACCAAGGTATTTATAGATGTCCACATATTCTAAGTCGGAACCGTCCAGGGTGGTGATGCTAGTCGGGCGGGCGGGTGCGGGCAGCGAACAGTTGAAAAGCATGCATTTGGTTTTACTAGTGTTTAAGAGCAGTTGGAGGCCATGGAAGGAATGTTGTATGGCATTGAAGCTCGTTTGGAGGTTAGATAGCACAGTGTCCAAGGAAGGGCCAGAAGTATACAGAATGGTGTCGTCTGCATAGAGGTGGATCAGGGGATCACCCGCAGCAAGAGCAACATCATTGATAAATACTGAGAAAAGAGTCAGCCCGAGAATTGAACCCTGTGGTACCCCCATAGAGACTGCCAGAGTACCGGTCAACGTGCCCTCCAATTTGACACACTGAACTCTATCTGCAAAGTAGTTGGTGAACCAGGCAAGGCAGTCATTAGAAAAACGAGGCTACTGAGTCTGCCGATAAGAATATGGTGCTTGACAGAGTCGAAAGCCTTGGCCAGGTCGATGAAGACGGCTGCACAGTACTGTATTTTATCAATGGCGGTTAGGATATCGTTTAGTACCTTGAGCGTGGCTGAGATGCACCCATGACCGGCTCGGAAACCGGATTGCACAGCGGAGAAGGTACGGTGGGATTCGAGATGGTCAGTGATTTGTTTATTAACTTGGCTTTCGAAGACCTTAAATAGGCAGGGCAGGATGGATATAGGTCTGTAACAGTTTGGGTCCAGGGTGTCTCCCCCTTTGAAGAGGGCTTTCCAATCCTTGGGGATCTCAGACGATAGGAAAGAGAGGTTGAACAGGCTGGTAATAGGGGTTGCGGCAATGGCAGCGGATAGTTTCAGAAATAGAGGGTCCAGATTGTCAAGCCCAGCTGATTTGTATGGGTCCAGGTTTTGCAGCACTTTCAGAACATCTGCTATCTGGATTTGGGTAAAGGGGAAGCTGGGGAGGCTTGGGCGAGTAGCTGCGGGTGGGGGGGGCTGTTGGCCGAGGTTGGAGTAGCCAGGAGGAAGACATGGCCAGCCATTGAGAAATGCTTGTTGAAGTTTTTGATTATCATGGATTTATCGGTGGTGACCGTGTTACCTAGCCTCAGTGCAGTGGGCAGCTGGGAGGAGGTGCTCTTGTTCTCCATGGACTTTACAGTGTCCCAGAACTTTTTGGAGTTAGAGCTACAGGATGCAAATTTCTGCTTGAGAAAGCTAGCCTTTGCTTTCCTGACTGACTGCGTGTATTGGTTCCTGACTTCCCTGAACAGTTGCATATCGCGGGGACTATTCGATGCTATTGCAGTCCGCAACAGGATATTTTTGTGCTGGTCGAGGGCAGTCAGGTCTGGAGTGAACCAAGGGCTATATCTGTTCTTAGTTCTGCATTTTTTGAACAGGGCATGCTTATCTAAGATGGTGAGGAAGTTACTTTTAAAGAAAGACCAGGCATCCTCAACTGACGGGATGAGGTCAATATCCTTCCAGGATACCCGGGCCAGGTCAATTAGAAAGGCCTGCTCGCAGAAGTGTTTTAAGGAGCGTTTGACAGTGATGAGGGGTGGTCGTTTGACCGCAGACCCGTAGCGGATACAAGCAATGAGGCAGTGATCGCTGAGATCCTGATTGAAGACAGCGGAGGTGTATTTGGAGGGCAAGTTGGTCAGGATAATGTCTATGAGGGTGCCCATGTTTACAGATTTAGGGTTGTACCTGGTGGGTTCCTTGATGATTTGTGTGAGATTGAGGGCATCTAGCTCAGATTGTAGGACTGCCGGGGTGTTAAGCATATCCCAGTTTAGGTCACCTAACAGAACAAACTCTGAAGCTAGATGGGGGGCGATCAATTCACAAATGGTGTCCAGGGCACAGCTGGGAGCTGAGGGGGGTCGGTAGCAGACGGCAACAGTGAGAGACTTATTTCTGGAAAGATACATTTTTTAAATTAGAAGTTTGAACTGTTTGGGTATGGACCTGGAAAGTATGACATTACTTTGCAGGCTATCTCTGCAGTAGATTGCAACTCCTCCCCCTTTGGCAGTTCTATCTTGACGGAAAATGTTATAGTTGGGTATGAAAATCTCAGAATTTTTGGTGGCCTTCCTAAGCCAGGATTCAGACACAGCAAGGACATTAGGGTTGGCAGAGTGTGCTAAAGCAGTGAGTAAAACAAATTTAGGGAGGAGGCTTCTGATGTTGACATGCATGAAACCAAGGCTTTTTCGATCACAAAAGTCAACAAATGAGGGTGCCTGAGGACATGCAGGGCCTGGGTTTACCTTCATATCACCCAAGGAACAGAGGAGGAGTAGGATGAGGGTGCGGCTAAAGGCTATCAAAACTGGTCGCCTAGAGCTTTGGGGACAAAGAATAAAAGGAGCAGATTTCTGGGCGTGGTAGAAAAGATTCAGGGCATAATGTGCAGACAGGGGTATGGTGGGGTGCGGGTACAGCAGGGGTAAGCCCAGGCACCGAGTGATGATAAGAGAGGTTGTATCTCTGGACATGCTGGTTATAATGGGTGAGGTAACCGCATGTGTGGGAGGTGGGACAAAGGAGGTATCAGAGGTATGAAGAGTGGAACTAGGGGCTCCATTGTAAACTAAAACAATGATAACTAACCTGAACAACAGTATACAAGGCATATTGACATTTGAGAGAGGCATACAGCGAGGCATAAAGTAATCGCAGGTGTTGATTGGGAGAGCTAGCTAAAACAACAGGTGAGATAACAACAGCTAATCAGCTAACACAACAACAGCAGGTAAAATGGTGATGACTGGGCAGAACATCTTTGCCTACAAGAACATCTCTTGCATAGTTTGTTTTGTTTCAGTATGCTTCATTGAAAGTGGCACATTTTGCATTTATTCGAGCACAGTAGAGCGAAACATTGATAGTGTTAACTAAAGGGGAAAGCTCTAGAAAGTTGAGTGAAGTTCAATCTCGTGCTTCTCTGCACGAGCTGATATTTCTTCTGCGTGGCAGTCCAAGGGGAGCTGCACGCTTGCAGCTTAGAGGGAACATTGGATATCACACTGAGTAATATTATCAGGCTTAGCATAACATATAAGCAATAGCAGCAGACAAATCAGGTTGAAAGCAGCATACTGCAGACTGAACTCTCTCACCACCATGCTAATACCCAACCCAGCTATAGAGGAGGAGGAGGGGAGACCGGCATCTTCCCTCCCTGTGGTGCTGTGGAATCTGTGATTTCTGACAGTGATGATTGCCTCTCTCTCGCTGTGGAGCAGCCCTCCAGTGACCTTGCCTTCCTCCTCAGCACCCCATGCACAGGAAGACTTGCCTGGTTGGAGAGGGAGAGGAAGATGGGGGTCTTTAACTGGAGCTGATGGTGTCCTTAATTGCTGCTTTAATTCTCTGCCCTGACCCCTCCCCTTGGTTTTCATTAACAAGGTGTCAGGGGAGGAGGCAGGGAGCAGAAAATCCAGACATGATTTAAGCAGCTGATAGCATCTTGTATGTGTTGTGAAAGTAGAAAATAGATGGTTAATTAATGGTTAATTCCTGCATCATCTGGCCGGTTCAAATGATTGTCACAGTTTGGTTTGTCTTCAAATGTCCAGGATAATTGATGTTACTCTATTTGGGACAATAATCTACCTAGCCAGTCAGGATATTATTACCATGGCCTTTACCTCTCACTGTCATCTTCTCGGAAGTATTAAATCACCCAAATAACAGTACTTAAAGGCCTAAACTGCAAATGATAATGACAGTACTCTTGCAGAGTTGATCTGACATTTCTTTGAGCTGAGAATTAGGTTGGAGGGCATACAGGAAGGCCATTGGTTGACCATGGTAAATCATGGCTGGATCGAAGTTACACTATACAGTACCTTTATTTAATAGTTTCTTTGCGCTTTGACCTAAAAAGAACTAGGAGAAACAGCCTTTGAATGACGTGCTTTACTTTGTTCAACTTTTATTTTTGTTTTAATGCGTAAATAGCGGAGTCACTGATGAAAGAGAAAACACTAGGCCCAAGACAAGTTGTTCAACAAGTGGGAGCAGCGGCTCCTCCCCTCAGTGAAAAAATCAACACAGGATTTGAAGGCCGACATTCTTGCTGTCCTCAGAGCAGACATTTTATCAATACTCAAGGAGGCGCTCAGTGAGGACTTTAATTTGATTAAGTCGAAGGCAGTGAGATCGATACTTAAAGCTCATTAAAGAGCAGTAATAATATCAAGAGCAGTGATACTATCAAGAGCAGTGATACTATCAAGAGCAGTGTGCGGGGTCCCTCTTTTTTCTAATTTTATTCAAATGTTACCATGCACCTCCAAAACCGATAGCTCAGATGTGCGAGTGCCTTTTAAATTTTGAATTAAGTTGGAGTTACAAGCAGTCAAGAATGAGCTCGCAAAGCATACAGCATGTCTCTGACATGGAACAAGGCTTGTCAACATGCTCAGACAACACAACTACGCTACAAACCATGGTTAATTAAGAAGCTCGAAACTGATGTGGCTAGCCTTAAGGAACAATGCATACATTTACAAGGTTATAGGCGAAAATCCATTATCAGGATCATGGGGGTAGCTGAGGACCCGGGCTCAAGTTCTACTTCATAGGTCTCAAAGTTATTGAAAGAAGCCCTCAAATTGGATAAAGACATCCTTGTAGACCGCTCACACCAGAGCTCTCAAGCAAGAAAGCCTTTCGGAAAACCTTGCGTCATTGTGGCTAAAGTGCACAACTATCAGGATTGTGGTAGATGTTCTCCAGAGAATTTGGCCCACTTTGGTGGAACAGAGCACCCATCTCTAACTTCCCAGACTATGCCCCCACCGTTGCTCGTGACCATGCCTCTTTCAACGATGTCAAGAGTCTGCTCCGTGGACGGACCAACGTTCGGTATGGTGTGGCTTTTCCTGCCTGCCACCGTATAACATACAACGGCACGAGAAAGAGTTCCAAGACCCCCATAAAGCGATGGCATCTGTAAAGGCCAACATTCTACCGAGGTCGGAAGAAGCAAATGGCTGAATGTTCACCTGTTTGACGATTAGGGTCGAATGTGGACGAATGTGTCTACCACTGCAGACTCGGTTTCTCTTTCGTAGATACTGTATAGCGTTGCCAGTGGTATCAGTTGATATTGTTATTATTAGGTCATGTTAATGCCTTAGTTCTGGTGAGTCAATTCTCTGTTTGTTTTAACGTTTTATTTTATTACCATGAAGCTGCTGAGTTCTACTTCTCGATGGTACCCGTATCCAGGGTAGATAAAGGATAGTTCTATTATTAGGTGTCATCATTTCTTTAAAGACCTTGCTACTAACTTAGTGGTATTGTGGTAAGATGTGATTTATCAAAATGTATTATACTTTCTTGTAAAACAGCCTAGTTTTGGGTTGTAAATAAGCATTTATTATTGATTTATTATGTGCAACTTGTTTTAAAGTCCTTCACTATTTCAGCAGGGCTCTCTACTCGATATGTTTAGTGTTCCCCACTACAAGCACATCATGTGTGGATATCTTTACGTGCGGATTAGTGGTTACCTTGTTCTATTAAGTGACCAGGGTGGGTTTTCTTTTTCATACCAGACTTCAGAGTATTGTTTGTTTATGTTTTTTATTCTTCTTCAACTTTTGGGTTTTTATTTGCTATTTTTGGGAAAAAAATGTTTAGTGGATCAATTGTTGTTGTAATCTGGTATCTATCCTTTTCCCACCTGACTATACATGGCCTAATATCATGAGAGGGACAGCTGGTTGCTTTTGCTCGCTGGAATGTTAGATTTTTAAATCACCCAGTGAAACGTAAAAGGGTTCTTTCTCATTTAAATCACCTTAAAGTACATATCGCCTTTCTTCAGGAGACACATCTCCGAACTTTTGACCACTCTCGTTTAAAAGGAGAGTGGATCGGTCAATCATATCATTCCAATTTTCATTCTAAAACTAGAGGAGCTTCGATTATAATGAGTAAAAACATATCGTTCGCAATGTCAAGTGTAGAGGCAAACTCAGCAGGCCGTTTCATTATTGTAGTAGGAAGACTATACAATACACCTGTTTTCTTGGCTAACATTTATGCACCAAATTGGGATAACAGTGAATTCTTCACAAATGTATTTTCTCGATTACCAAATATGGACACACCACGTACTAGGTGGTGATATGAATTGTTTACTGTCACCCAATCTGGATCGTAGATCTCCTAATGTATCATCTTCATCAAAGACAGCATCCACAATTCAGCTATTTCTTAAGACATATTTAAAAATAAAAAAATCACCTTTATTTAACCAGGTAGGCTGGTTGAGAACAAGTTCTCATTTGCAACTGCGACCTGGCCAAGATAAAGTAAAGCAGTTCGACACATACGACAACAGAGTTACACATGGAATAAACAAACATAGAATCAATAATACAGTAGAAAATCTATAAACAGCATGTGCAAATGAGGTAGGATAAGAGAGGTAAGGCAATAAATAGGCCATGGTGGAAGTAATTACAATATACCAATTAAACACGGGAATGGTAGGGTGTGCAGAAGATGAATGTGCAAGTAGAGATACTGGGGTGCAAAGGAGCAAGATAAATAAATACAGTATGGGGATGAGGTAGATTGGATGGGCTATTTACAGATGAGCTATGTACAGGTGCCAGCTTCAGATTTTTTTGCAGTTCGTTCCAGTCATTGGCAGCAGAGAACTGGAAGGAGAGGCGGCCAAAGTAGGAATTGGCTTTGGGGGTGACCAGTGAGATAAACCTGCTGGAACGTGTGCTACGGGTGGGTGCTGCTATGGTGACCAGCGAGCAGAGATAAGGCGGGGCTTTACCTAGCAGGGTCTTGTAGATGACCTGGAGCCAGTGGGTTTGGCGACAAGTATGAAGCGAGGGCCAGCCAACGAGAATATACAGGTCACAGTGGTGGGTATTATATGGGGCTTTGGTGACAAAATGGATGGCACTGTGATAGACTGCATCCAATTTGTTGAGTAGAGTGTTGGAGGGTATTTTGTATGGCATATCTGATGCGTGGCAGTATTATTTTTTTTCGTCAGTTCATAATCAAATCAAAATCAAATCAAATTTATTTATATAGCCCTTCGTACATCAGCTGATATCTCAAAGTGCTGTACAGAAACCCAGCCTAAAACCCCAAACAGCAAGCAATGCAGGTGTAGAAGCACGGTGGCTAGGAAAAACTCCCTAGAAAGGCCAAAACCTAGGAAGAAACCTAGAGAGGAACCAGGCTATGTGGGGTGGCCAGTCCTCTTCTGGCTGTGCCGGGTGGAGATTATAACAGAACACGGCCAAGATGTTCAAATGTTCATAAATGACCAGCATGGTCGTATAATAATAAGGCAGAACAGTTGAAACTGGAGCAGCAGCACGGTCAGGTGGACTGGGGACAGCAAGGAGTCATCATGTCAGGTAGTCCTGGGGCATGGTCCTAGGGCTCAGGTCCTCCGAGAGAGAGAAAGAAAGAGAGAATTAGAGAGAGCATATGTGGGGTGGCCAGTCCTCTTCTGGCTGTGCCGGGTGGAGATTATAACAGAACATGGCCAAGATGTTCAAATGTTCATAAATGACCAGCATGGTCGAATAATAATAAGGCAGAACAGTTGAAACTGGAGCAGCAGCACGGCCAGGTGGACTGGGGACCGCAAGGAGTCATCATGTCAGGTAGTCCTGGGGCATGGTCCTAGTGCTCAGGTCCTCCGAGAGAGAGAGAGAGAGAGAGAGAAAGAGAGAATTAGAGAACGCACACTTAGATTCACACAGGACACCGAATAGGACAGGAGAGGTACTCCAGATATAACAAACTGACCCTAGCCCCCCGACACATTAACTACTGCAGCATAAATACTGGAGGCTGAGACAGGAGGGGTCAGGAGACACTGTGGCCCCATCCGAGGACACCCCCAGACAGGGCCAAACAGGAAGGATATAACCCCACCCACTTTGCCAAAGCACAGCCCCCACACCACTAGAGGGATATCTTCAACCACCAACTTACTTCAACCACCACCAACTCACCAACTTAACTTATAATACCTTCTCACGTATAGACTACTTTTTCCTAGACAATAGATTTCTGCCACTTATCACGGAGTGTGATTACCAAGCTATAGTAATTTCGGATCATTCTCCTCTTACTATGAAACTACTTATAATAAATACACAGCCTAATTATCACACTTGGTGGCTTAACTCACTACTATCAGAATAAACCTTTGGAGCTATTTGGAGCTGTTTGTTGCTATTTGTTACTATTTGGAGCTATTTGTCAAGCTTAATCTAACCCCTAGAATGTCTCCTACAACAGTATGGGAATCAATGAAGACTTATCTAAGGGGCCAAATGATTTTGTACAGCGCAAGATTAAGGAAATGCAATATTTAACACCTAGGGGAACTAACAAATAAAATCTTGGCTTTGGATATGGCATATTTACACTCTTCATCCGCAGATTTACTGATTTCCAGACAGAGGCTGAAGAGTCTTTCAACTCGACAAGCTGAAAATCGAATTAGTAAATCTCGATACAAAAATGATGAACATGGAGAGAAATCAGGGAAAGTGCTAGCACACCAGCTGCATCAGAGAACCGCAAATCAAGAGTGTGAGATAACTGACGAGCTGGGTATCAAATGTATTGATAATTTTGAAGTCAATTCATGCTTTCACAACTTTTACTCATAATTATACACTTTGGAATCCTCTGGTAATGCTACCTTACTCGACACCTTCTTTGAGAACTTAGATATTCCTACATTTAAACCTGAGATAGCTGCTGAATTAGAAGAAAAGTTCTCCGTAGAAGAGATTGTGTTGGCAATTACATTTTTGCAGTGTGGTAAATCCCCTGGACCCGACAGATTTCCCAGTACATTCTTTAAAAAATTCAACGCTCTCCTCTCTTGCGTTCCGTATTTGAGGAATCATTCTCCTCCTAAGTTACCCTTAGTCTGTTATATCAGGATTTGTAGGATACTGATAGAAAAGGAAACAGACAGAGGCCCAGTCTACCAAAGTTAAATGTTTATTCACGGGAACGTTCTGAAGTCAAGAATACAAATCAATTCATTTTATACTGACTTCTCACGCCCACACATACACACAATCATACGCACACACATTCACACATACACACAAACATACGCACACACATGTCCTGCTACACACACACTGTCTGTCTCACTTCCCAGCCGACAGAGATAGTGACATTGTCCTTGATACGTACTCCCCATTCTCACCCAAATCTCTAGTCAGGTCGGCACCAAGCTCAGACAGTCTGTGTTTAGAATACCATAAAGGCATATTGTTTCACCCTAATTCTGACTAGGACTACACATTTATTGATTATGATTTCATACATTATAATCAATTCCATACAATTATATGTTTCAGGGCGGAACATTCTAATAATTCAATTAACAGACAATTCTCACCTATCAATATGTCTGACCCTTTAACTGGTCTTCCAGAGATGCACATTCTACTAATGACATTTGGTCAAATATCCAGGTATAAGGTTAATCTACAAAAAAGTTAATTGATGCCTATTAATCCTTCTGCCATGCAAACTTATTTTAGTCATGTGCCCTTCAGAGTAACTACACAGAAATGTAAATATTTGGGAATTAGGGTCACACACAATTTCAAAGATCTCTATAAAGCCAATTTCCCAGTGTCACGAACATTGTCTTGAAAATGACCGGACCAAGGTGCAGCGTGGTGAGCTTACATTTTTCTTTATGTTTAAACGTCGCCAACAAAACAATAAACAACAAAAACGAACGTGAAGCTCCGTAAGGCTATACATGCATTAACCGAAGACAACAGGTCTCACCGGACTGAGGAGACGTACTGGAAGCCTGGTGCGTGGAGCTGCCCCAGGGCTTACCAGGCTGGTGACACATACTGGAGGCCTGGTACGTGGAACCGGAACAGGTCTCACCGGACTGGGGAGATGCACTGGAATCCTGGTGCGTGGAGCATGCACCGGATACACTGGGCCGTGGAGGCACACTGGAGGTCTCAAGCTTAGAGCTGGCACAACCTGTCCTGTCTGGATGGTTACTTTCGCCCGGCATCTGCGGGGCGCTATCACAGGACGCACTGGGCTGTGCAGGTGCACCGGAGACACAGTGCGCAGAGCCGGCGCAGTACCAGGCTCCCTACCGTGAGCACGGGGAGTTAGCTCCGCCAACCTCCCCCGTGTGCCCCCCTAAATTTTCTGGGGGGAGTGGCCTCCCGGTCTTCCTTGCCAGCCGTGACCCGGTGTAACGCTGGGTCCCTTTACTAACTGCCCCTGCCTTCCTCGCTGCTTCCACCTGCTTCCACTGCAGGCGATCCTTTCCAGCCAGGATCTCCTCCCACGTCCAGGATCCCTTTCCTTCCAGAATGTCTTCCCATGTCCACTCTGTTTGCTCCTCCCGGCCACGCCGCTTGGTCAGTTTGTGGTGGGTTGTTGTTTTCTGTTTAGTTGATTTGCCTTACAGAACTGTTCGTTTTTTCTCTTTGTTATTTGGTTTGAGTGTTTTGAGTAATAAATCATCTTGCACACTTACCACGCTGCGCTTTGGTCTATGCCTTCTGACGAGAGACGTAACAGAACTACCCACCACCAAAGGACCAAGCAGCATGGCCAGGAGGAGCAGGGATCCTGGGCCCGGGAGAAGAATGAGTGGAGGACCTCATGGACATGGGAGGAGGTTATGGCAGGGGACAAGACCCTGCCATGGAAACAGGCGGAAACAGCAAGGAGTCACAGCAACAAGGCAAGCACGAGGGGCAGCCCCATTTTTTGGGGGGAGGGGGCACACAGGGAGAGTGGCAGAGTCAGTGTTCAGACCTGAGCCAACTCCTCGTGCTTACCGTGGGGAGCGAGTGACCGATCAAGCACCATGCTACCCGGTTCTGCACACCATGCCTTCAGTACGCATCAACAGCCCGGTGCGCTCTGTGCAAGCTCCCCGCAGTGGCCGTGCTAGAGTGGGCATTCAGCCAGGACGGATTGTGCCTGCTCAGCGTTCCTGGCCTCCGGTGCGTCTCTTCGGCCCAGGTTATCCTGCGCTAGCTCTACGCACGGTGTCCCCGGTTCGCCAGCAAATCCCTGTGCAGCCTGTTCCAGCTCCTCGCACTTGCCGGGCTAAGGGGGGTTTCCAGCCAGGATGAGTTATGCCAGCTCTGCGCTCCAGACCTCCGGTGCACCTCCACGGTCCAGTGCGTCCTGTGCCAGCTCTCCAGACTCACCGAGCTAGAGTGGGTATCCAGCCAGGACGTGTTGTGGCAGCTCCACTCACTAGGCTGCCAGTACGTCTGAGACCTCAGCCCTCAGCCTCCAGTCAGTGATGATCCATGGCACGAAGCCTCCAGTGATGATCCATGGCACGAAGCCTCCAGTGATGATCCATGGCACGAAGCCTCCAGTGATGATCCATGGCCCGGAGCCTGCAGTGAGGATCCATGGCATGAAGCCTCCAGCGTTGGTCCCCGGTCCGGAGCCCCCGGTGATGATTGGTGGTCTGGTTCCGCCGGCGAAGATCTGCAGCCCGGTTCCTCCAGTGAAGGTCCATGCACCAGGGCTGCCACCAAAGCAAAGGGATCTGTGGGCGGAGTGGGCGGAGGGGGGGATCTGTGGGCGAAGAGATGCCCACCCGGACCCTCCCCTTTAGAGTCAGGTTTTGCGACCGGAATCCGCACCTTTGGGGGGGTACTGTCACGCCCTGGCCATAGAGAGGCTTTTATTCTCTATTTTGGTTAGGCCAGGGTGTGACTAAGGTTGGTATTCTAGTTTCTTTATTTCTATGTTTTCTATTTCTTTGTTTTTGGCCGAGTGTGGTTCCCAATCAGAGGCAGCTGTCTATCGTTGGCTCTGATTGGGAATCATACTTAAGTAGCCTTTTCCACACCTGTGTTTTTGTGGGTAGTTGTTTTCTGTATAGTTGATTTGCCTTACAGAACTGTTCGTTTTTTCTCTTTGTTATTTTGTTCGAGTGTTTTGAGTAATAAATAATCATGAACACTTACCACGCTGTGCTTTTGTCCATGCCTTCTGACGAGAGACGTAAAACCCCCCCAAATTGTATTTGTCACGTGTCGAATACAACAGGTGTACAGCGTACAACCTTACAGTGAAATTCTTACTTACAAGCTCTTAACCAGCAATGCAGTTTTAACAAAATACCTAAAAAAGAGTAAAAGATAAGAACAACAAATAATTAAAGAGCAGCAGTAAATAAATAAATAATAGCCATTTGATTAGCTGTTCAGGAGTCTTATGGCTTGGGAGTAGAAGCTGTTTTGAAGCCTCTTGGACTTGGACTTGGCACTCCGGTACCACTTGCCGTGTGGTAGCAGAGAGAACAGTCAATGACTAGGGTGGCTGGAGTCTTTGACAATTTTATGGCCTTCCTCTGACACCGCCTGGTATAGAGATCCTGGATGGCAGGAAGCTTGGCCCCGGTGATTTACCCGGCCGTATGCACTACCCTCTGTAGTGCCTTGTGATGGGAGGCTGAGCAGTTGCCATACAAGGCTGTGATGCAACCCGTCAGGATGCCAAGGAACTTGAAGCTCTCAATCTGCTCCACGACAGCCGCGGTGTTGAGAATGGGGACATGCTCAGTCCTCATTTTTCTGTAGTCCACAATCATCTCCTTTGTCTTGACCACGTTGAGGAAGAGGTTGTTGTCCTGGCACCACATGGTCAGGTCTCTGACCTCCTCCCGATAGGCTGTCTCATTGTTGTTGGTGATCAGGACTACCACTGTTGTGTCATCTGCAAACTTAATGATGGTGTTGGAGTCGTGCCTGGCTGTGCAGTCATGAGTGAACAGGGAGTACAGGAGGACTCTGAACACGCACCCCTGAGGGGCCCCCGTGTTGAGGATCAGCGTGACGGATGTGTTGTTACCTACCCTTACCACCTGGGGGCGGCCATTCAGGAAGTCCAGGATCCAGTTGCAGACGGAGGTGTCATTTAGGCAGGTTACCTTGGGCACAGGCACTATGGTGGTCTGCTAGAAACACGTTGGTATCACAGACTCAGACAGGGAGAGGTTGAAAATGTAAGTGAAGACTCTTGCCAGTTGGTCAGCGCATGCTCGGTGTACATGTCCTGATAATCCGTCTGGCCCTGTGGCCTTATGAATGTTGACCTATTTAAAGGTCTTACTCACATCGGCTGTGGAGAGCATGATCACACAGACGTCCAGAAAAGCTGATGCTCTCTATGACTAGGGGTAGTGAGACTGTACTTGCCTCGAAGCGAGCATAGAAGTTATTTACTCGTCTGGTAGGTTCATGTCACTTAGCAGCTCTCGGCTGCGCTTCCCTTTGTAATCTGTAATAGTTTGCATGCCCTGCCACATCCGCCAAGCATCGGAGCCAGTGTAGTACGATTCGATCTTAGTCCTGTATTGATGCTTTGCCTGTTTCTTATAAGCTTCCGGGTCAGAGTCCAGTGTGTCCAGCTCAGTGTGAATGTTGCCTGTAATCCATGGCTTCTGGTTGGGGTATGTACATACAGTCACTGTGGGGATGACGTCATCAAATGCACTTATTGATGAAGCCAGTGACTGATGTGGTGTACTCCTCAATGCCAATGGAAGAATCCCGGAACATATTCCAGTCTGTGCTAGCAAAACAGTCCTGTAGTTTAGCATTGGCTTCATCTGACCACTTTTTTTATAGACATAGTCACGGGTGCTTCCTGCTATAATTTTTGCTTGTAAGCAGGAACCAGGAGGATAGAATTATGGTCAGATTTGCCAAATGGAGGGCGAGGGAGAGCTTTGTATGTGTCTCTGTGTGTGGAGTAAAGGTGGGCCAGAGTTTTTTTCCTTCTGGTTGCACATTTAACATGCTGATAGAAATTAGGTAACATTTATTTAAGTTTCCCTGCATTAAAGTCCCCAGCCACTAGGAGTGCCGCCTCTGGATGAGCGTTTTCCTGTTTTCTCATGGTTGTTACAGCTTATTGAGTGCGGTTTTAGTGCCCGCGTCGGTATGTGGTGGTATGTAAACAGATCTGATGAAAACTCTCTAGGTAGAATGTGTTGTCTACAACTTATCATGAGATACTCTACCTCAGGCAAGCAAAACCTTGAGACTTCCTTAGGTATCGTGCACCAGCTGTTGTTTACAAATATGCGTAGGTCCCCGCCCCATGTCTTACCAGAGGCTGCTGTTCTATCCTGCCGACAGAGTGCATAACCCGCCAGCTGTATGTTATTAATGTCGTCGCTCCAATACAAACTCGGTGAAACATAAGACATTACAGTTATAGTTTTTAATGTCCCATTGGTAGAATATACTTGCTTTCAGTTCATTCCATTTATTTTCCAGTGATTGAACGTTAGCTAGCAGTACAGAGGGCAACGGCAGATTAGCCACACTTTGCCTGATCCTCACAAGGTACCCTGATCTCTCTCCGCAAAATCTCAGTTTCCTTCTCCAGCGAATGACGGGGATGTGGGCCTGTCCGGGTGTTTGGAGTATATCCTTCTCGTCTGACTCATTAAAGAAAAACTCTTTGTCCAATTCGAGGTGAGTAATCGCTGTTCTGATGTCCAGAAGCTCTTTTCAGTCATAAAAGGCGGTAGCAGCAACATTATGTACAAAACAAGTTACGAACAACGTGAAAAAAAAAATAGCACGGTTGGTTAAAAGTCAGTAAAACGACAGCAATCCCCTCCAGAGCCATCTTTCTCCTTTCTGCATTATTTGGAGTGGCGCCAGAGGAGGCCCCTCTAAACAGTTCTAAGGGCAACATACTGGCATTTACTATGCTTCTAACTTGACGTCTTATACCATTTAAGTAAAAGGATCGGTTTCCTCCTACTTTTAACCATTGAAAAAAGGATGTTATGCAACATCTCAAGCTAGAGAAAATACGCTACTCCATTAGGGGATCTTTAATAACATTTTATAATATCTGGCAACCACTCCTTGTCACGTTTGTTTGAATGATTGGACCAAGGCGCAGCGTGCATACAATTCCACATGTTTAATAAATATGAAACTCACCAAACAAAACAGAAGAAAACGAAACGTGACGTTCTGGGCTGCTCACAGGCAGCTACAAAAAAACAAGATCCCACAATCTAATCTAATTTCTATTTTTCTATTTTTATTTATTTATTTGTAACAATGACAATTAAAACAATACTGAATAAACACTTTTATTTTAACTTGATATAATACATCAATAAAATCAATTTAGCCTCAAATAAATAATGAAACATGTTCAATTTGGTTTAAATAATGCAAAAACTAAGTGTTGGAGAAGAAAGTAAAAGTGCAATATGTGCCATGTAAAAAAGCTAACATTTAAAGTTCCTTGCTCAGAACATGAGAACATATGAAAGCTGGTGGTTCCTTTTAACAAGAGTCGTCAATATTCCCAGGTAAGAAGTTTTAGGTTGTAGTTATTATAGGAATTATAGGACTATTTCCTCTCTGTACCATTTGTATTTCATATACCTTTGACTATTGGATGTACTTATAGGCACTATAGTATTGCCAGTGTAACAGTATAGCTTCCGTCCCTCTCCTCGCTCCTACCTGGGCTGGAACCAAGGACTTTCTGCACACATCAACAGCCACCCTCGAAGCATCGTTACCCATCGCTCCACAAAAGCCGCAGCCCTTGCAGAGCAAGGGGAACAACTACTTCAAGGTCTCAGAGGGAGTGACTTCACCGATTGAAACGCTGTTAGCGCGCACCCCGCTAACTAGTTAGCCATTTCACATCGGTTACACCAGCCTAATCTCGGGAGTTGATAGGCTTGAAGTCATAAACAGCTCAATGCTTGAAGCACAGCGAAGAGCTGCTGGCAAATGCAGGAAAGTGCTGTTTGAATGAATGCTTACGAGCCTGCTGCTGCCTACCACTGCTCAGTCAGACTGCTCTATCAAATATCAAATCATAGACTTAATTATAATATAATAACACACAGAAATACAAGCCTCAGGTCATTAATATGGTCAAATCCGGAAACTATCATTTCGAAAACAAAATGTTTATTCTTTCAGTGAAATACGGAACCGTTCCGTATTTTATCTAACGGGTGGCATCCCTAAGTCTAAATATTGCTGTTACATTGCACAACTTTCAATGTTATGGCATAATTATGTAATTATGTAATTAATTACAGTCTTTGTTAGGAAGAAATGGTCTTCACACAGTTCGCAACGAGCCATGCTGCCCAAACTGCTGCATATACCCTGACTCTGCTTGCACAGAACGCAAGAGAAGTGACACAATTTCCCTAGTTAAAAGAAATGTATGTTAGCAGGCAATATTAACTAAATATCCAGGTTTAAAAATATACACTTGTGTATTGATTTTAAAGAAAGGCGTTGATGTTCATGGTTAGGTACACATTGGTGCAACGACAGTGCTTTTTTCGCAAATGCGCTTGTTAAATCATCACCCGTAGGCTGTGATTCGATGAGAAATTAACAGGCACCGCATCGATTATATGCAACGCAGGACAAGCTAAATAAACTAGTAATATCATCAACCATGTGTAGTTAACTAATGATTATGTTAAGATTGATTGTTTTTTATAAGATAAGTTTAATGCTAGCTAGCAAATTACCTTGGCTCATTGCTGCACTCGCGTAACAGGTAGTCAGCCTGCCACGCAGTCTCCTCGTGGAGTGCAATCAGCCATAATCGGTGTCCAAAAATGCTGATTACCGATTGTTATGAAAATGTGAATTTGGCCCTAATTAATCGGCCATTCCGATTAATCGGTCTACCTCTACTTTGTGCACGGGGCATTGTCATGCTGAAACAGGAAAGGGCCTTCCCCAAACTGTTTCCATAAAGTTGGAAGCACAAAATAGTCTAGAATATTATTGTACGCTGTAGCATTAAGAATTCTCTTCACTGGAACTAAGGGGCCTAGCTCAAACCATGGAAAACAGTCCCACACCATTATTCCTCTACCTAACTTTAATATTTTTTTTATTTAACTAGGCAAGTCAGTTAAGAACAAATTCTTATTTACAATGACGGCCTACCCCGGCCAAACCCTAACACGGATGGCGCTGGGCCAATTGTGCGCCGCCCTATGGGACTCCCAATCACGGCCAGTTGTGATACAGCCTGGAATCAAATCAGGATCTGTAGTGATGCCTCTAGCACTCAAGATGCAGTGCCTTAGACCGCTGCGCCACTCGGGAGCCCAATTGGCACTATGCATTGAGGCAGGTAGCATTCTGGCATCCGCCAAACCCAGATTCATCCGTCGGACTGCCAGATGGCGAAGTGTGATTCATCACACCAGAGAACGCGTTTTCACTGCTCCAGAGTCCAATGGCAGCGAGTTTTACACCACTTCAGCCAGCGCTTGGCATTGCGCATGGTGATCTTAGGCTTGTGTGCGGCTGCTGATGTTGTTTCCAGAGGCAGTTTGGAACTCTGTAGTGAGTGTTACAACCGAGAACAGATGATTTTTATGCACTCGGTGGTCTCGTTCTGTGAGCTTGTGTGGCCCACCACGTCGCAGCTCAGCTGTTGTTGCTCCTAGACGTTTCCACTTCACAATAACAGCAACTGGATCCTGGACTTCCTGAAAGGCCACTCACAGGTGGTAAGGGGAGGTAACAACACATCCGCCACGCTGATCCTCAACACGGGGGCCCCTCAGGGGTGCATGCTCTGTCCCCTCCTGTACTCCCTGTTCACTCATGACAGCACAGCCAGGCATGACTCCAACACCATCATTAAGTTTGCCGATGACACAACAGCCTGATCACCGAAAATGACAAGACACCCTATAGGGAGGAGGTCAGAGATCTGACCATGTGGTGCCAGGACAACAACCTCTTCCTCAATGTGATCAAAACAAAGGAGGTGATTGTGGACTACAGGAAAAGGAGGACCGAGCATGCCCCCATTCTCCAGCCATCCTAGTCATAGAATGTTCTCACTGCTACCACACAGCAAGTGGTACCAGAGTGCCAAGTCCAGGTCCAAGAGGCTTCTAAACAGCTTCTACCCCCAAGCCATAAGACTCCTGAACAGCTAATCAAATGGCTACCCAGACTATTTGCATTGCCCCCCCCCAACCCCTCTTCTACACTGCTGCTACTCTCTGTTATTATCTACGCATAGTTACTTTAATAACTCTATCTACATGTACATATTACCTCAATTACCTCAACACCGGTGCCCCCGCACATTGACTCTGTACCGACACCCCCTGTATAAAGCCCCGCTATTGTTATTTACTGCTGCTCTTTAATTATTTGTTCTTCTTATCTCTTACTTTTTTTAGATATTTTCTTAAAACTGCACTGTTGGTTAAGAGCTTATAAGTAAACATTTCACTGTAAGATGATGTTGTATTCGGCGCATGTGACAAATAACATTTGATTTGATTTGACCTACTGTTGGGCAGCTCTAGCAAGGCAGAAACTGACCTGTTGGGAAGGTGGCATCCTATGATGCTGCCATGTTCAAAGTCACTGAGCTCTTCAGAAAAGCCATTCTACTGCCTATGTTTGTCTATGGAGATTGTATGGCTGCATGCTCGATTTTATACACCTGTCAGCAACGGGTGTGGCTGAAATAGCCGAATCCACTAATTTGAATACTTTTGTGTATATAGTCTGTATAACTTTTAATGGAGGAGGAATATGCATGCGTGTTATGTTTTTCCCCCTAGTTTAACTCCTGACACTGTAGAATACTACTGTAAAATACTACTGACACTGTAATATTTTACTTAAATGGTGGTGCGTAACAGTCATCTAAGTAATTATTTACTTTACTTTACTCTTTACTTATTCATCCGTGGAAGATTGAGTTTTGTATTCATGGATGTGTACATTTCAGTGGAATGTTGACTTTGAGGGCAGGGTAAGGAATTCACCTTGTAGATGTAATTACTAATTGACTGGGTCTGTTGAGTGGATGAGGAATAGTTTAAATAGTTTGATAGCTCCCAGAGGCTCCCATAGCAATATGTGTAATACAACATCAAGTTATGGATCTGTTGTTTTCTGTCAGCCAAGTGTAGCTGAGGGATGCAGTGCGCTACTACCTAATAATCTCACACCATCATCACTTATCTGTAATGACTTTTATGGTGGGACTATAACACTGAGTGGCTGCTCACTGGGGTGGAAATGCACATTTATCATCAAACCCAAACAAAAAAGAAAGGCAAGGAAAGGAATGAATGTGTTTTAGCTCTACCAATATGCTGCCTAATGCCTGAAAACACTCATAAAGTATCCTTTCAGACAGGAACTCAAGCATACCATTTCTACTCTGTCATTATGTTTGCTGTGCACCTCTCAAGTTATCTCCATACCCAGAAAGTATGTGATTTACCTTCCTAGTTCCCTTTCTCCTCCACACAAACACAGGTAAAGATAATTATAGCTTCAAACAACTACCCCTAGAGGTTATTCTTCTCATAGGATAACTGCAATATGTATGTGTGTTATTTTTCAGTTTACTGGGCATGTTGTGTCATGAATAGGTTTGCCAACTTGCGGCTCCTCATGTACAACATGCAGAAGAACAGAGCAAAGAAATTAGAGACATAAGAGGTGGATAATATGAATTAGCCACTGTCCCTCTTACAGATATAGGATCTTCATTTGATCACTCTTTTGTTGCAGATCATTTTCCTGCACTGCAGGAAATACAAACTTGTCACGTATTTGAGTTTCAAAAAGGCTTCTAAAGTTTGTCATTTCCACTTAGACATTTCAGACTTGATTTGCGGTAACAAAATTGTATCAACCCCTAAAAAATATCCATTGATTATAGTCCACATTATAATTCACATTTCCTGTTGCTGGAGGATTATTTCCCTGCCCTAGCAAACTGGCTCAAATTAAGATCCTACATCTGTATGTGTCATAAAGATAATTGATCAAATTTTCTACTACAACAAAATATGCTTCCTGTTGTCATTGTCTTCAGGTTACAGTGCTAGACATGCGTAGGTTGGTATCTGCAGAGTAGACATTTTTGGGGAAGTTAAATCAACAATATACAGTTGATGTACTCTACAGAGGAGCAGGAAGACTCTGCCACCGGACATGAAAGTAAGAAACATCAGATCTGCATCAGTTAACATAGCACACCATGTTCAATTCTGTTCTTGACCTTGCTACAAATGATCCTGGTCCTGTCCATAACTATATCTCCAAAGAAACCACCATGTGTTTAGAAAAATGTTTCTAAGAATATTGGTTCTGAAACGCAGTCAAACGTAATAACTTGCCTCAGAACCTGTAGCTATGGTTACCTGGGACAGGTAGAAAGGTGAGGTGTCTGTTCTAGTGAACACAACAAGTCCACTATTCTAATGCCTTCCTCAAATCGGTCGACTAAGAGATTAAGAAACAACAGATTTGTGAGACTGCTACCATGTGACCATGAGATTGTGATTGGGAATGGCACATGGAGGTTGCACTCAAACACAGGGTTCTGGTTGATTGTGGTGATGGTATGAAGGGGATTAGAGTTACCCCCAGGGCTCTCACAGTGCCAGGCATGAGCGTAGTGTGCAGTAGGTGTGCTGCAAGGTGGAGGTGTTCCTGTGTGCACATGATTTGGGTTGACCAGGTCCCGACACAGGGAAATTGAAACCCCAAGCTTGTTTTCTGTCATGGTTTCTCAGTATGTCTCTGCCCATTGACCATGCTTATAGAAATGGCTGCACTTTGTATCTGTGAATGAAACTCTCTGTTTAGGTTATCCTCAGATCACTTTGTTTTGAGGCGGTCGTATAAGCTTGATTACACCAGTCAACAGCAGACCCTGAAGGTTGGGCTCAGAGGTCATCTGTAAACCTGTGAACAATATGTAAGACTCGACATATTAATCCAACTTCTACACAGACTACTCCATTGCTTTCAATGATTCCCCTGGCCCCTCTAGATCAAGAGAAGTCATAGATAAGCTTTAAAACGTCTTTCATCAGCGTTTGGAGCTCTAAGGTGAAGAGTGGGCCAATAGTGCAATAGATTTGGCCTTTATACGACTGCATCTGATACACAGCTGAAATAACTTATTTCTCAATTGTTGTCATCAGCCTCAGAAAAGCAGCAAAGTGTAAATGTCAGTGGTTTGTCACAGCTGCATTATTTATGTTGACATATTGAGAAGCCTATTCATCAGTCCTATCTGATGTATCTGGCATACAGCATAAGGGTAAAACAGAAAATATGTAATAGAAAAGTGCAGGAACGCATTGCCACTGGATGTATCACAGTAATGTTTTCATTTATATGGTTTAACGTCTTCATTTATGACATACGGACTGTTTGAGCAGGCCGGAGAAGACTGTCTGAGTGATGGACTACACTCATTATCTGCATTCATCTCTGTGGCTGTGGTGGTGGTGCAGTGGTGTTGTGTTCAGGCAAGCTGCAGAGTGTCTAAGAATTGATGATCTGAGCCCAAATCATGAAACACAGTAGACCAGGTCATAAACAGTCTATGCCGCATGCTTTAAAAACATGACATGACTGTTGATATGAACAGTATACATGTCTACTACAGTGTATATATACAGTTGAAGTTGGAAGTTTACATACACCCTAGCCAAATGCATTTAAACTCAGGTTTTCACAATTCCTGACATTTAATCCTAGTAAAGATTCCCTGTCTTAGGTCACTTTATTTTAAGAATGTGAAATGTCAGAATAATAGCAGAAAGAATGATTTATTTCAGCTTGTATTTCTTTCATCACATTTCCAGTGGGTCAGAAGTTTACATACACTCAATTAGTATTTGGTAGCATTGCCTTTAAATTGTTTAACTTGGGCCAAATGTTTCGGGTAGCCTTCCACAAGCTTTCCACAATAAATTGGGTGAATTTTGGCCCATTCCTCCTGACAGTGCTGGTGTAACTGAGCAGGTTTGTAGGCCTCCTTGCTCGCACCCACTTTTTCAGTTCTGTCCACAAATTTCCATAGGATTAAGGTCAGGGCTTTGTGATGGCCACTCCAATACCTTGACTTTGTGGCCCTTAAACAATTTTTCCACAACTTTGGAAGTATGCTTGGGGTCACTCCAAAATGCAGGTGTTTCAGCCTAGCTTAGTGCTTTCTGCCAGGGGTAAATATGGAGTGTGGGGGTTGGTAATGTTCTCTTGTTGCGTCGTGATTGGCTCAGTGTTCTGTCACTCATGGAGACACTATGTCACCGCAAAATCTACGGGGACAGCTCGAAAATGTAAGCTTCTTGGGTGCTGAAATCTCGCAATATCTCCCGTAGCTTTGATTGGACTGATCATGTCAACTTTCAAAAGCTTAGCTAGCAAGCTAGACAAGCAGTCATCATCATGAATCACATCAAGAATCTACTGGCAAATTCTTTTCAATCCTTGTCATATGAACAGAAATTATAGATAAAACATATCAGTGCTCATCGGCCATTGGACAAACATTACACAACAAGTTGTGAATCGCAAATTCAACAATGTGGTTTGGAAGGAATCAGTGGCTAACTGCAAGTGTTGCAAAGCAATCTCTAGCCTGCTATTCAGTGGAGTGGGTGTGATCCAAGTCTGGGTTTAAGGGTCTCTTTTCCAAGCTTAAAGGGATAAACATTCAACACCATGGGCCAGAGAAGGTTGAATACATTGGCCGTTCTGTCAATCCAACATGACTTCTGTCACGTTCAAAACCATTGGAAACCCGGAACGGGGATATCTCAGACTTCAGTGAGTTCTCTGGATGTATGGTGCTTTCAAGACAACTGGGAACTAAGAAAGAAAAAACAACAACTTGGAATTCCAAGTCGGGAACTCTGGCGTCTTTCTAGAGCTCCGACCTGAGGACCACTGACGTCATAAATCGACCTTGTTTTTTTTTAGTTCCCAGTTGTCTTGAAGTGACTATGCATAGATGATGACAACCGAGAGTAGCAGTGGTGTAAAGGGGGGCAATGCAAATAGTCTGGGTAGCCATTTGATTAGGTGTTCAGGAGTCTTATGGCTAGGGGGTAGAAGCTGTTTAGAAGCCTCTTTGACCTAGACTAGGCTTTCGTACTGCCTGCCATGCGGCAGCAGAGAGGACAGTCAATGACTAGGGTGGCTGGAGTCTTTGACAAATTTTCGGGCCTTCCTCTGATACCACCTGGTATAGAGGTCCTGAATGGCAGGAAGCTTTGCCCGGGTGATGTACTGGGCCGTTCACACTATCCTCTGTAGTGACTTGTGGTCGGACGCCGAACAGTTGCCATACCAGGCAGTGATGCTGCAACTGTAGAACCTTTTGATGATCCGAGGACCATGCCAAATCTTTGCCAAATCCATGCCAAATCTTTGCAGCCTCCTGAGGGGGAATAGGTTTTGTTGTGCCCTCTTCACGACTGTCTTGGTGTGCTTGGACCATGTTAGTTTGTTGGTGATGTGGACATCAAGGAACTTGAAGCTCTCAAACTGCTCCACTGCAGCCCCGTCAATGAGATGGGGGCGTGCTCGGACATCTTTTTCCTGTAGTCCACAATCATCTCCTTTGTCTTGATCATGTTGAGGAAGAGGTTGTTGTCCTGCCACCACACGGACATGTCTCTGACCTCCTCCCTATAGGCTGTCTTGTCATTTTCGGTGATCAGGCCTACCACTGTTGTGTCATCGGCAAACTTATTGATGGTGTTGGAGTCGTGCCTGGCCATGCAGTCATTAGTGAACAGGGAGTACAGGAGAGGACAGAGCACGCACCCCTGAGGGGCCCCTGTGTTGAGGATCAGTGTGGCGGATGTGTTGTTACCTACCCTTACCACCTGGGGGCGGCCAGTCAGGAAGTCCAGGATCCAGTTGCAGATGGAGGTGTTTAGTCCCAGGGTCCTTGATGAGGCTTATTGATGAGCTTTGAGAGCACTATGGTGTTGAATGCTGAGCTGTAGTCAATGAAAGGCATTCTCACATAGGTGTTCCTTTTGTCCAGGTGGGAAAGGGCAATGTGGATTGCAATAGAGATTGCATCATCTGTAGATCTGTTGGGGCAGTATGCAAATTGGAGTGGGTCTAGGGTTTCTGGGATAATGGTGTTGATGTGAGCCATTACCAGCCTTTCGAAGCCCTTCATGGCTACAGACGTGAGTGCTACAGGTCGGTAGTCGTTTAGGTAGGTTACCTTAGTGTTCTTGGGCACAGACACTATGGTGGTCTGCTTAAAACATGTTGGTATTACAGAATCGGACAGGGAGAGGTTGAAAATGTCAGTGAAGACACTTGGCAGTTGGTCAGCGCATGCTCGCAGTACACGTCCTGGTAATCCGTCTGGCCCTGCGGCCTTGTGAATGTTGACCTGTTTAAAGGTCTTACTCACATCGGCTGCGGAGAGCGTGATCACACAGTCTTCCAGAACAGATGGTGTTCCCATGCATGTTTCAGTGTTATTTGCCTCAAAGCGAGCATAGAAGTAGTTTAGTTTGTCTGGTAGGCTTGTGTCACTCGGCAGCTCTCGGCTGTGCTTCCCTTTGTAGTCTGTAATGTTTTGCCAGCCCTGCCACATTCGACGAGCGTCAGAGCCGGTGTAGTACGATTTGATCTTAGTCCTGTGTTGACGCTTTGCCTGTTTGGTTCGTCGGAGGGCATAGCGGGCTTTCTTATAAGCCTCCGGGTTAGAGTCCCGCTCCTTAAAAGCGGCAGCACTAGCCTTTAGCTCAGTGCGGATGTTGCCTGTAATCCATGGCTTCTGGTTAGGGTATGTATGTACGGTCACTGTGGGGACGACGTCATCAAATGCCCTTATTGATGAAACCAATGACTGATGTGGTGTACTCCTCAATGTCAACGAAGGAATCCCAGAACATATTCCAGTTTGTGCTAGCAAAACAGTCCTGTAGCTTAGCATCTGCTTCATCTGACCTTTTTTTATTGATCTAGTCACTGGTGCTTCCTGCTTAAAATTTTGCTTGTACGCAGGAATCAGGAGGATAGAATTTGCCAAATGGAGGGCGAGTGAGAGCTTTGAATGCTTCTCTGTGTGTGGAGTAAAGCTGGTCCAGAGTTTTTTTTCCTCTGTTCGCACATTTAACATGCTGATAGAAATGAGGTAAAACAGATTTAAGTTTCCCTGCTTTGAAGTCTCTGGCTACTAGGAGGGCCACCTCATTTTCTTGTTTGCTTATGGCGGAATACAGCTTATTCAATGCTGTTTTAGTGCCAGCCTCTGACTGTGGTGGTATGTAAACAGCTACGAAAAATACAGATAAAACTCTCTAGGTAGGTAGTGTGGTTCACAGTTTATCATGAGATACTCTACCTCAGGCGAGAAATAGCGCGAGACTTCCTTAGATATCGTGCACCAGCTGTTATTTACAAAAATAAATAGTCCGCTGCCCCTTGTCTTACCAGACACCACTGTTCTATCCTGCCAGTGCAGCATATAACCAGCCAGCTGTATGTTGATAGTGTCGTCTTTCAGCCACGACTCCGTGAAGCATAAGATATAACAGTTTTGAATGTCCTGTTGGTAGTTTAATCTTCCACATAGGTCATCTATTTTATTGATTGCACGTTTGCTAGCAAAATGGAAGGAAGCGGTGGTTTATTCGATGGCCTACGAATTCTCAGTAGGCAGACCGCCCTCCGGGCTTTTTCTCCACGTCCTCTTCACGCCAATCACGGGGATCTGGGCCTGTTCCCGAGAAAGCAGCGTATCGTTCACGTCGGCCTTGTCAGACTCGTTAAGGGAAAAAAAGGATTCTGCAAGTCCTTAATCGCAGTCCTGATGTCCAGAAGTTATTTTCGGTCATAAGTAACGGTAGCGGTAACATTATGTAGAAAATAAGTAAAACAATAAGTTACAAACAACGCAAATAAATTAACAAAAAAACATAATCGATTGGGAGCACGTAAAATGCTTTCTTCTCCGGCGCCATATTACTGTGCCTGTATTTCGTTTTCATTCTTGTGAGGGCCGAGAATCCACTCTCACATAGGTACGAGGTTGCAAAGGGCATCAGTGCTTTAACAGCGCAATTTGCCAAGGAAGGATACTCTGAGCACATCCCAATCCAGAAATTGTTGCAATTTCGATGAGGCTCTCTTGTTCAGATATTGTTAAGTGGGCTGGAAGCAGGGCAAGAAAGGGATAACGAATCCAGTTGTTTATGTCATTCGGTTTGGGAAAGTACCTGCGTAATTGCGCACCCAACTCAGGTGCTTCACTATATCACATTTGACATTGTCTGTCAGCTTGAGTTCATTTGCACACAAAAAATCATACAATGACGGAAAGACCTGTGTGTTGTCCTTGTTAATTCAGACAGAGAAGAGCTCCAATTTCTTAATCATAGCCTCAATTTTGTCTTGCACGTTGAATATAGTTGCGGAGAGTCCCTGTAATCCTAGATTCAGATCATTCAGGCGAGAAAAAACATCACCCAGATAGGCCAGTCGTGTGAGAAGCTCGTTGTCATGCAAGTGGTCAGACTTTGAAAACTTTGGTCAGTAAAGAAATCTTTAAGCTCGTCTCTCAATAACAAAAAACATGTTAATACTATGCCCCTTGATAACCAGAGCACTTCTGTATGTTGTAAAAGCGTTACATGGTCGCTGCCCATATCATTGCAGAGTGCAGAAAATACACGAGAGTTCAGGGGCCTTGCTTTAACAAATTTAACCATTTTCACTGTAATAAGCTATCAGGCATTCCCTTGATAGCAAGAGCCTCGCGGTGGATGCTGCAGTGTACCCAAGTGCCGTTGGGAGTGTGTTACCACTCCGCTATGTCTCCCTGTCATGGCTTTTGCGCAATCAGTACAGACACAAACATGAGCAGCAGCTACGTTTGGCTACATTAGTGGAATTCCCGCAAGAGAGTAACGGTTCATGTGATTGGATGTTAATTGTTTGACTAGGCTATCTGTATTTGACATTGTCTTGTTATTTCGCTGAACACTAGATGGTTTAATTTTATTTTTGGCAGTGAAACAAGGCTACTCAGGCGAGAGAAAAAAACTCACCCAAATGTATAGCCCCTTTGAAAAATATAAATGGACTGTTGAAAATGTGAAGAATTTATTATTATGTTTTAAATTTAAAAAAATTTGAATCACATTTTTAATTGGGTGTACCCCCGACGGCATTGCGCATACCCAGTTTGGGAAAACCTGCTTTAGATGTTTATAACAGCTGAATCTGAATTCAGTTCACATTTAGCCTTGAATACAGGAAGTGTTAGATTTCTTGAATATGCTTCGCATCATGACTGACCTTTCTCTATTCAGAAGTGATCAAATTGAAGAACCAAAAGGGGCCCAGAAAAATAAAGTTTTTTGAAAGGCACATTCATTAGCTACCGCTGCATGGCATTGGCAAGGCCTTTAACAATAGTAGTGAGTGAAGACGTAACACACTCCAGGTCCTATAGCTTGTCAATGTCAGGCATAATGGCAATGTGAAGAGGGCTTAATTATAGGCCCATTTGTTGGAAGAGTCTGACTAATTTGTCATTTTTAGCTGTATTAATAAAGAGAGGTTCGGAAATTGAAAACGGATTTAGACTGGGCTGTAATTATTCGTTCTATGGATCAAATCTTACAGACTAATCTAAAGGAAATTAAGACAAACCTATATGACCTAATAGCAGGTCCATTTTCACTTTGTGTTTTTACTCTTCTATAGCAAAACCTTGTCACCATACATCTCAGGCCTCTGCCCCACCAACACAGCATCTCTAGAGAGAAACCTGTGAAGTATGTCCATGGCCCTCACATTCAATGTGACAACACAGTCATGTGCACTATTTTACTAGGCAAGTCAGTTGAGAACAAATTCTTATTTTCATTGATGGCCGAGGAACAGCGGGTTAACTGCCTGTTCAGGGGCAGAACAACAGATTTGTACCTTGTCAGCTCGGGGATTTGAACTTGCAACCTTTCGGTTACTAGTCCAATGCTCTAACCACGAGGCTACCCTGCCGCCCTACTATACTG
This sequence comes from Oncorhynchus tshawytscha, assembly GCF_018296145.1. Taxonomy (NCBI): domain Eukaryota; kingdom Metazoa; phylum Chordata; class Actinopteri; order Salmoniformes; family Salmonidae; genus Oncorhynchus; species Oncorhynchus tshawytscha. Next base: position 60,184,335 of record NC_056433.1, on the reverse strand, counting down.
CGCCCACATCGTTGTCTGTGTTTCATTATTAAAGGGTACCAATTTATTGATATCTCGCTGGCTGCAGGCAATATCTTGAAATAACCTGTCAGCCACTGTTTGATGGGGATATTTCAGTTGTAATTTCATCAGTTTCTTAATATCTATGTGTTGAGCAGCTGACTACTCTCAGACACATTTTGTCTTTAAGAATCTTCTCAGATGAGTTCATTCATAGCTTACTATAACCACTTAATCTGATTTTATTTCAGTAGCTTTATTAGTCACAGTCTTTAAAACAATACACTCACAAACATCACAACTGCTACAGACTCCTTTGCACAGAGAATAGACATTAATATGTTTTTAGTGTGATTGAAATACACCCTAGATATGAGCAGGCAGCGACAAGTGATTTTTTTTCCCATCTAATGACCTCATCTTGCTGGGTGATATTAAACCATCCAACACAGTCAAAGGCCACATTAGACACACAACTTACTCCACAACTGACAATATTGTTTCAATTACAGATATGCAGCTTGCTTCACCTGTGGGTATACTAACTGTAAAGATGTGAAATAAGATAGCCTAGTGGTTAAGAGCATTGGGCTGATAACCACAAGGTTGCAGGTTCAAATCTCTGAGCCAATTTGGTGAAAACTTGTCAATTTTCCCTTGAGCAAGGCACTTAACCCTATTTGCTCTGGATAAGAGTGTCTTTTAAATAATGTAAATCACATAATAGATAAGTGAGGGCTTAGTGGATAACTATTGGTGTGTTCTCCAGAAGCAGTACTAGGTCCTGATGCCATTTGCTAGAGGGTCTGTCAAATTGGATTTTATTGGTCACATACACATATTTAGCAGATGTTATAGTGGGTGTAGCTCAATGCTTGTGTTTCTAGCTCCAACAGTGCAGTAATTCCTAGCCTATCTTGGCTTGCTTTCCTAGTCTCATGGTCTCAACATCTGGGCTCTCGTGTAAGGTACAGTAGGCTACGTAGTGAACAAGACAACTGTAGCTTAGTCCTAATGCCCCATTTGAGTACTCTCTCCCTCTCTCTCTCTTTCTTTCTCTTTCTCCTCACTCTCACTCTCCTCCCTCTCCCCCATCACTCTCTCTTTCACAGTCTCTCTCTCTCTTTCTCTCTCCTTTATCTCTCTCTCCTTCTACATCTCTCGCTCTCTCTCTCTCTCCCCTACTCCCTCTCTCTCTCCCTCTCTGAATGTGGGTAATCTATCATTTAGACTCCCCAAATCACTAACAAACAAATCTAAATGCTCTAGTGTGGTGACTAATGTTGCTCTTGGGAACTGTTTGACAAATAGCTGACGCACATAAAGCATCAATCCCACCATGTCTTTATCAATCCACAGACATCTCTATATATCTATATATCCCTACTCCCTCTTGTGGAGCTATGGGGAACTGCTTACAAGAGCACAGGTTGATTTGTTTTCCATTGGAGTTTATTTTTTCAATGAATCTTGTTGCATGCAGCACCAGCAGTCGAGGTGATTTTATATACCCCCAATCAACTGATAAAATGCTGTATTTGACACACACACACACAGTGAGTAGGTCTATAATCAAAGAGCAAACACGTTTATCCCTCCCCTGTCCTTACTAAACAGGATGAGAGGGAGAGCACTGCTGTAATAGATTCTGACAGCAGTCATAATAAGCCATTGTCATGATGATTCACAACACAACAGGTTGGGCACATTCATCAGAAAGGAATGGCAGCACTTGAAAATCCATTTGTGGTATTTGCCACTTCTCCTGGACTGATGACACATACAATCCCCGTACAATGTGGGAGAAACTTTCAGAGTTTATGCTGTTTTATCAACTCCAAAACTCTCTGATGACTTTGTGATTTGATGTCCTTAAGGTGGGGGTGCAGTCCACCTCTCTATTGAAGATAGTAGTTGCATGGACAGAACATGCCTAATCCCACATCAGTCTTTCATTAACGCAGGGCTCATGCACATAATGCCTATCTCCCCTGCTCAAGGATGTCAATCACGCTGGGAGATGAAAAGAGTTATGTGAGTTTATTTATGGGTGCTAGTAGATTTGTGAGGTGGGTGGAGTGGGGGAGAGGGAGAGACCCTTAACTCTGGCAAAGACACACAGTAGTCTCTCTCTCTCTTTCTCTCTCTTTCTGCCAGGCCAATCTTCCTGTCTTCAGTTAGGTACCAGCTCTGTCTATCAAGCCATCTGCTGCCTAGCCCCCGGGTCTCAACTGTGGAGCTGCCCTTCGCTGGTGGAGGGAGGGAGCCAGGCAGGTTCAAGGTGGGGGCCACCAGTAGGTTGCCTCCTGCCCTGGTTCTGGTGCAGTGGCCTGGCAGGGAGGGCTCAGGGGAACAGCTTCTGATTAGCAGACTACTGTGCCGGGAGGGAAATGTACAGTCCACTCTGGACAATATTGATCTGATGTGCTGCCAGCATGAAAATTAATATAACATTCCTTTCATTCTTTTAATATTTAGTCAGATAGAGATATGATTTTTTCATTAAAAAGGTTAACTGCAGTGAGAATTTACTCACTCTTCAGATTAAACATAGCATATTCTTGGCAGTTTTGATTACTCCCCAAATCATACATCATTTCTCTCAGCAGTTTTTTAAAACTATTTCTTCACAGTCGTAAACTTACCCTCCTACTTTTGAGTGTAAAGAAGCCTCCTTCTTGTTGCCACAACCATTTCCCACGGATTCATTCCTTCTCCAAATAGAGAGATTGCATAGCTTTGGATACTGCCTTTGTCTATAGGCCACAGCAATGTGTATAACTTGTGCAATGGATCTATCCATATGGCAAAAAATGCTGACTACTAATTACATTTAATCTCTGGTATGAATAAATGTTTGTGTTGACCATTTTAGAGACAGTACTTACAGTACTCCACCAGAGGGAGGTAAAAACTCAGAGAACACCTTATCCCAAGAATTACAGCCACAATCAAAGACAGCCACAACACAAATGCTAATATTGCCACATTTAACTGCCTATAATCTCATGTAAGAAGGCTGATCTGATGCCGTGTGTCAATTATCCACACCTAGGCTACTCAGCCATTGAATTAATTCAGTAAATCAACTATTTAAGAAAAGGGTTAGAGATTTTAGTCAGCCTTCGTTATGGAAGATGGTTGAGAAGGAAAATCACTTGCTTATGTTCAGTTTGAATATTTCAAGCCTGAATTACAATATTCATTGTGTTTAGGGTGAGGTACTTGCCATGCACACTGATGATGTTGTGATTTTCATAATATTGATGCATGAGCTCAAGAAATTGTGTCATGTTTTGCATGACCTTTGCCTATATTGGGGCGGCAGGGTAGCCTAGTGGTTAGAGCGTTGGACTAGTAACCGGAAGGTTGCAAGTTCAAACCTCCGAGCTGACAAGGTACAAATCTGTCATTCTGCTCCTGAACAGGCAGTTAACCCACTGTTCCTAGGACGTTATTGTTAATAAGAATTTGTTCTTAACAGACTTGCCTAGTTAAAAATAAAAATATGTTGCATAGTGAGGTTGTCTTTAATGAACTCAAGGATCAGCTGTGGAGAAATATCCCAAGGTCTTATTCAAATGATAAAAGAAAAAAAAGTTTTTTTAAAGAGATGCTTCTAGGCTGTTCTATAGATAAGTGCTTGATTTTGTGCTTCATTTGGTCAACAATGGTTTTTGAATGTGAGAATTTAGGCCATACTTTGTGTCTTGCAGGCAGGAAGTATGCTATCAGATCAGATGGTTTGAGTTGAGAATGCCTGACAAGGTTGTTGTCCCAACCAACCTTGCAATACCTGTGAGACTGAGAGGGATGTTTATGAAATATTAAACCTGTTTGTAAAAAGAAAAGCAGTACAGTGATGATTTAAAATGTATGTTGAATTTTATAAATGAAAGCAATGCATGTCAAAAAAATCAGATTTGTTTTTGTATTAAAATGTATTAGTTTTCTGAATTGGAAACAGTCAATTTATTTTCACCCCTGCTGGAAATCCATTTTAGCTTCTATCGATTGATGTGTCACAATGTGATTCAGATTTGAACAGAAAACACATTTGCTGTTTCATGGAGAGCACAAATAATGTTGAAGAGGAATTAAGATTGATATGTTTTTTGTATATATATATATATATATATATATATATATATAAGATGGGGGTTATTGTTACTGCCTTGCTAGTAACGGGCTGAGAATGGGACAAGTTGCTAGGTAACAGTGTAAAGGAAACACTAAACCGCTCAAATCCAGGCTGGGATTGAAATCCTGCAGCAATTCCAAACATATTGCTCTATAAAGTTCTGTTGAAAACACTCAAGCTGAATGAAGGTTAACTCTTTTGATGGTCCAATCATTAACATCTCAATGGTGCTAAAAATAATCTCGCAATCAATTACTTTGTTGCCAGATTTGACATTATGCCATTTACTGTCCTCCACTGTCCTTTTGGTGCTTACAATGACAGTATCACTATAATTTGCTTGAAAATGGAAGAGTAGTTTGACACACAACAGGTGTCATGTATGTGTCTTGAATGAAAATGTGTCGCCTACAGTTACACACTGAATGGCTGATTCAAGGTTTCATGAATGATTTTAATGCAAAAGGTGACATAATGTATGCAATTGAACAATTGGCATAGAACCCTCTGGAGTCCCTGGTTCTACCAATATGCTGTCAGTCAGGTGCCAAGGGCTGTGGACATATGATACATCATCATGTTTTTTAACCTAATATAAAGCATTAATGTGCCTGAAACTGTTATTTCCAAACTATTCCCAACTGAAATTATTAGTTTACCTTTATTTAACTAGGCAAGTCAGTTAAGAACAAATTCTTATTTGCAATGATAACCAAGGAGCAGTAACTGCCTTGTACAGGGGCAGAATAGATTTTGATAGATTTGATAGATTTTTACCTTGTCAACTCGGGGATTCGATCGAGCAACCTTCCAGGTTTTGTCCCAACGCTCTAACCACTAGGTTACTTGCCGCCCCATGAATGGTAAACATAAGACTGAAAATGATCAATCTATTCTTTGTTTATTGTGCTACGTTTACAGAGGCTACTAGTCTACTAGTCTAAATACATGTCATACAAATATTTGATAATCACATCCTTTGGAGTATGAAGCATTGTGACTGTGCTGCAAACAATAATGGCTCTGTGTGAGAAGCAGGCCTTTGTGGTGGAGGTTTGGGAGAGAGAAGAATCCCAGTGTTGGCAAGTAGGATGACAAATCAGACATTCATGGGTGTACTGTCGCTATGGAAACTACTGTTAAGATGACAAGGAGGCAGCATTATGCAGTAGCGGGAAATCTTTCAAGCTGATACTCCTTGGCTAGCTGCTTAATTAAAAAGGCTTGTGTAGGGAAGCAGAGACAGTTGGGTTTAATCATAACTTTGATCCACCTGGAGATGATTAACATCAGGTATCCTGACACTGGCCTGACTCGTCTGTGGTAATACTCTCTCTTTCTGTCTAACAGAGCTGCTTGGCTCACAAAGTCCAATTTAACATTTCCTTAAAAACTCCAAATGCAACAGTTTGTAAGTTGTTTTGAGAGTGTATAGATCAGTTGGAAAAGTGTGTTTGCTACTTTAATGTAACCATGTCATGACAATATTTTCAAGCCGGTGTCTGAGCATTTTTTTCTCTCGATTTTGTGTTATTGACTGCGTCTCCCATGCTTTTCATCACATGCATTCAGTACATTATGAAAAACTGTTGACATGTTGTACACAAACACACATGCTCATAGACACGCTCACGCACACACACACACACACACACACACACACACACACACACACACACACACACACACACACACACACACACACACACACACACACACACACACACACACACACACACACACACACACTTTTGTTTTACAGAGATGTACTTTACCGTTTTATTTAATAATTGGCCTTTCAGAAAAGGCTTTGACAGCTTGGGGAGGCTGGGGTCTTTGTGTGAGGAGAGCTCTGTGGTTATATTGAGAATACCTTATTTACAGAGCAGGTCTATTCTATCCACAGAGCCTGTCAGCGTCAGGATCTGCAAGGTTCTGTCCCCAACAGAGACTTGATTAGTTCAAGACTTATTTTGACAAACATCAGTCTCATAATCAGGTTTGAGAGAAGAACCAGTTTTGACCTCAATGGGATCGGTGTCCCCCCCGTGGGACAGTTGAGCTAACGTAGGATAATGTGATTAGCATGAGGTTGTAAGTAACAAAAACAATTCCCAGGACATAGACATGTCTGATATGGGCAGAAAGCTTAAATTCTTGTTAATCTAACTGCACTGTCCAATTTACAGTAGCTATTACAGTGAAATCAAATCAAATCAAATGTATTTATATAGCCCTTCTTAAATCAGCTGATGCCACAAAGTGCTGTACAGATACCCAGCCTGAAACCCCAAACAGCAAGCAATGCAGGTGTAGAAGCACACAATTTACCATGACATTGTTTGAGGATAGTGCACAGTTATGAACTTGAAAATGTATTAATAAACCAATTAGGCACATTTGGGCAGTCTTTATACAACATTTTGAACAGATATGCAATGGTTCATTGGATCAGTCTAAAACGTTGCACATACACTGCTGTCATTTAGTGGACAAAATCTAAATTGCGCCTGGGCTGGAATAACACATTATGGCCTTTCTCTTGCATTTCAAAGATGATGGTACAAACAAACAAATACTGTTTTTTTCTTTGTATTATCTTTTACCAGATAGAATGTGTTATATTCTCCTACATTAATTTCTCATTTCCACAAATGTCAAGTGTTTCCTCGAGGGGACTACTTCCGGCGCCGACAGAGATGGCCACCTCGCTTCGCGTTCCTAGGAAACTATGCAGTTTTTTGTTTTTTTACGTGTTATTTCTTACATTGGTACCCCAGGTCATCTTAGGTTTCATTACATACAGTCGAGAAGAACTACTGAATATAAGAGCAGCGTCAACTCACCATCAGTACGACCAAGAATATGACTTTTGCGAAGCGGATCCTGTGTTCTGCCTTTCACCCAGGACAACGGAATGGATCCCAGCCGGCGACCCAAAAAAACGACTTCGTAAAAGGGGGAAACGAAGCGGTCTTCTGGTCAGGCTCCGGAGACGGGCACATCGCGCGCCACTCCCTAGCATTCTACTCGCCAATGTCCAGTCTCTTGACAACAAGGTTGATGAAATCCGAGCAAGGGTAGCATTCCAGAGGGACATCAGAGACTGTAACATTCTTTGCTTCACGGAAACATGGCTCACTGGAGAGACGCTATCGGAGTCGGTGCAGCCAGCTGGTTTCTCCACGCATCGCGCCGACAGAAACAAACATCTTTCTGGTAAGAAGAGGGGCGGGGGCGTATGCTTCATGGTTAACGAGACGTGGTGTGGTCACAACAACATACAGGAACTCAAGTCCTTCTGTTCACCTGATTTAGAATTCCTCACAATCAAATGTCGACCTCATTATCTACCAAGGGAATTCTCTTCGATTATAATCACAGCCGTATATATTCCCCCCCAAGCAGACACATCGATGGCTCTGAACGAACTTTATTTGACTCTTTGCAAACTGGAATCCATATATCCTGAGGCTGCATTCATTGTAGCTGGGGATTTTAACAAGGCTAATCTGAAAACAAGACTCCCTAAATTGTATCAGCATATCGATTGCGCAACCAGGGCTGGAAAAACCTTGGATCATTGCTATTCTAACTTCCGCGACGCATATAAGGCCCTGCCCCGCTCTCCTTTCGGAAAAGCTGACCACGACTCCATTTTGTTGATCCCTGCCTACAGACAGAAACTAAAACAAGAAGCTCCCGCGCCCGAGGTCTGTTCAACGCTGGTCCGACCAATCTGATTCCACACTCCAAGACTGCTTCCATCACGTGGACTGGGATATGTTTCGTATTGCATCAAACAACAACATTGACGAATACGCTGATTCGGTGAGCGAGTTCATTAGAACGTGCGTTGAAGATGTCGTTCCCATAGCAACGATTAAAACATTCCCAAACCAGAAACCGTGGATTGATGGCAGCATTCGCGTGAAACTGAAAGCGCGAACCACTGCTTTTAATCAGGGCAAGGTGACTGGAAACATGACCAAATACAAACAGTGTAGCTATTCCCTCCGCAAGTCAATCAAACAAGCTAAGCGTCAGTATGGAGACAAAGTAGAATCTCAATTCAACGGCTCAGACACAAGAGGTATGTGGCAGGGTCTACAGTCAATCACGGATTACAAAAAGAAAACCAGCCCTGTCACGGACCAGGATGTCTTGCTCCCAGGCAGACTAAATAACTTTTTTGCCCACTTTGAGGACAATACAGTGCCACTGACTCGGCCCGCAACCAAAACATGCGGATTCTCCTTCACTGCAGCCGACGTGAGGAAAACATTTAAACGTGTTAACCCTCGCAAGGCTGCAGGCCCAGATGGCACCCCCAGCCGCGCCCTCAGAGCATGGGCATACCAGCTGGCTGGTGTGTTTACGGACATATTCAATCAATCCCTATCCCAGTCTGTTGTTCCCACATGCTTCAAGAGGGCCACCATTGTTCCTGTTCCCAAGAAAGCTAAGGTAACTAAGCTAAATGACTACCGCCCCGTAGCACTCACTTCCGTCATCATGAAGTGCTTTGAGAGACTAGTCAAGGACCATATCACCTCCACCCTACCTGACACCCTAGACCCACTCCAATTTGCTTACCGCTCAAATAGGTCCACAGACGATGCAATCTCAACCACACTGCACACTGCCCTAACCCATTTGGACAAGAGGAATACCTATGTGAGAATGCTGTTCATCGACTACAGCTCGGCATTCAACACCATAGTGCCCTCCAAGCTTGTCATCAAGCTCGAGACCCTGGGTCTCGACCCCGCCCTGTGCAACTGGGTACTGGACTTCCTGATGGGCCGCCCCCAGGTGGTGAGGGTAGGCAACAACATCTCCACCCCGCTGATCCTCAACACTGGGGCCCCACAAGGGTGCGTTCTGAGCCCTCTCCTGTACTCCCTGTTCACCCACAACTGTATGGCCACGCACGCCTCCAACTCAATCATCAAGTTTGCGGACGACACAACTGTGGTAGGCTTGATTACCAACAACGACGAGACGGCCTACAGGGAGGAGGTGAGGGCCCTCGGAGTGTGGTGTCAGGAAAATAACCTCACGCTAAACGTCAACAAAACTAAGGAGATGATTGTGGACTTCAGGAAACAGCAGAGGGAACACCCCCCTATCCACATCGATGGAACAGTAGTGGAGAGGGTAGTAAGTTTTAAGTTCCTCGGCATACACATCACAGACAAACTGAATTGGTCCACTCACACAGACAGCATCGTGAAGAAGGTGCAGCAGCGCCTCTTCAACCTCAGGAGGCTGAAGAAATTCGGCTTGTCACCAAAAGCACTCACAAACTTCTACAGATGCACAATCGAGAGCATCCTGGCGGGCTGCATCACCGCCTGGTACGGCAACTGCTCCGCCCACAATCGTAAGGCTCTCCAGAGGGTAGTGAGGTCTGCACAACGCATCACCGGGGGCAAACTACCTGCCCTCCAGGACACCTACACCACCCGATGTTACAGGAAGGCCATAAAGATCATCAAGGACAACAACCACCCGAGCCACTGCCTGTTCACCCCGCTATCATCCAGAAGGCAAGGTCAGTACAGGTGCATCAAAGCTGGGACCGAGAGACTGAAAAACAGCTTCTATCTCAAGGCCATCAGACGTTTAAACAGCCACCACTAACATTGAGTGGCTGCTGCCAACACACTGACTCAACTCCAGCCACTTTAATAATGGGAATTGATGGGAAATGATGTCAAATATATCACTCGTCACTTTAAACAATGCTACCTAATATAATGTTTACATACCCTACATTATTCATCTCATATGTATACGTATATACTGTACTCTATATCATCTACTGCATCATACATGTAATACATGTATCACTAGCCACTTTAACTATGCCACTTTGTTTACATACTCATCTCATATGTATATACTGTACTCAATACCATCTACTGTATCTTGCCTATGCTGCTCTGTACCATCACTCATTCATATATCTTTATGTACATATTCTTTATCCCCTTACACTTGTGTCTATAAGGTAGTAGTTTTGGAATTGTTAGCTAGATTACTTGTTGGTTATTACTGCATTGTCGCAACTAGATGCACAAGCATTTCGCTGCTCGCATTAACATCTGCTAACCATGTGTATGTGACAAATAAAATTTGATTTGATTTGATTTGAAATGGTATCAAGAATATGCATATCCTTGCTTCAGGTCCTGAGCTACAGGCAGTTAGAATTGGGTATGTCATGTTACAACAATTGAAAAAAGGGGTCTGATCCTTCAATGACAGGTGCTTTCATTCTCTGAATGGTCTCATGTATATGAATTTGTTCTGTAGCTGTAGGTTTGTGATCCTTTGATCTTAACTAATGGATATGTCAGGACCAATACTGAAAACTAATCACATAGGACAGATAACACAAATCCAATGTGTCTTTAATCTTTAACATTTAACACACCCTCTCTCTTTAACCTGTCTCCTACCCTTCATCTACATTGATGGAAGTGGATTTAACAAGTGACATCAATAAGGGATCATAGCTTTCACCTGGATTCACCTGGTCAGTCTGTCATGGAAAGAGCAGGTGTTCCTAATGTTTAGTACACTCAATGTATTTGCACTACATATTTGATGGACAGCTATAGATTTTCCCTTCTCCTTGTGGATTTTGACTTAAAAAAACATAAATGTAGCTTCACAATGACACTCTTTACCTTGGACAAAGTAAAGCATGATTTCCCACGTGTTCTATTTCTGCCCTCCATGCTCTGCAGCTGTCTTTTTAATGACCTTGATATGAGACAATACTGGGTCTGTTACTGGATCACTGCCCTCGACATAATAATTCATTAAACCAGAGCCTATTGGCCAAACTGTGCTAGTTTAACTCTGCAAAATATGCTTATTAGCCTCTTACCTTTCGCCCCACATCATCATCATTTTAATCTCTCCGTTGACGATATTATAAGGCCATGCATAATGATTTCCAAGTTCTCGCACGCGGGTTTCTGTGGGTTAGTCTAGAAAGTTTTAGCTTAATTTCTCTTCTCAGTATGAAATATTTTAAGTTTTTTTTCTTAGCTCTCAATGAGTTTCAATGCTTGTTTTAAATAAGACTGCCTGTTTGCTCCACACATCAAAATATAAATTAAATAGTTGATAGATATTTTAGTTTTTTTGGAACTGCCATTGTTTCTGTGAAATATGCTAGCAGCCTCCCCTGACTTGTGCACACTCCACACATCCATTTCCCGTTCAGAAAATACAGCAGCAGCAATACTCCCACTCACTAGGAGATCATGTCCTGAAACAGTGACTTTTACCCAGAAATTACCTTTAATCTTCGCGCAGACTGTCTCATAGTGGAGAACCTACTCGAAAAAAATATCCCGCCTCCCCTGTAATGAATTTCTAGCAGATGTTTGCTCTACATTTTGGTGCGTTGACTTCCACATTATGAAAGTGTTACCTGAATAATATTTACATTAAATATATAGGCTATGCATGAATGTAACTTGCATTAAATACCCTTTATTCCTAGGCTTTGAAGGCCTTATTTAAGGGCAGCTAATATAAACAATTATTAATAACCTTTTGAATTATCATCATGGCTATTACAAATCTTGTTTTATTCTCATGGTATTGAATTTGAGACACATAGCCTATTTGAAATGTATGGACTGGAGATAAAAGGCAAAAATAAGGCAAAGCATATTGTAGGGAGACGCATTTTCTGTGAGTAGTGTAGCCTAGCCCTAGAGCCTCGTGCTTTGCATAACCAGTTGACACCTCATTGCGGAGAAACCCTGTAAAAAAACTGCGCGGACATGGTGCCTGTACCTTGTACCTGTGTGACTTCCAGTTTAGCTTGTTGCGCATCATCGCATGCCATCTACTCTTTGAGAAGTGGTGGGGTCCTTGTGGCAACGAAAAGCGAAGCAAGATTTTAGAAAATGCAAAAAGTTTGCTCGGTGCTTATTTTTTTGCAGTGGGAATATGTTTATGACAGATGTGCAAGAGAAAATGAGAGAGTGAGGACAGGGATGTCGGTTTATCCATGGACCCATACAAAATACTCTTGTTCTTATCTCTCATGAGGACAAACCTTCGGGAGACGTGACTTACGGTGGTTTTGTGTTGAGAACCGTTCCAGTGGGATCTGGCTTGATTTTATTAAGATTTGTTTTTGTGAACAGATTTAAGTTAGAATTGGACATTTTGAGTCTCGAATGATATTTTTTTTTTTTTGCTTATTGGGTTTGAATTTTATGCGGACAATTGTTGTGTTGCTTTATAACCTACCCACTCGATGTAGACGTGCGTCGACATTTATTCACAAGAAGTGCTATAGCCCACGGTCAAAGAAGTCAAGGCTTGAATTCCAACTTCAAAACGGAGGAATATTTATTTGTGAACAACTCGACATGGGGATATTAATATTTATCATCACTTGATGCCTTGGCTAAGGACATTATGATGGACTAAAACAAGTATTTCTTCTGTCAGATCTGTTGCTGTTTCCTACCCCGCCCTGCTTCCCAGGGGCTAACCCTTTCCCCTCTATTCTGTTTTCCTTACTCCTCGCAGAATGGCCCGGTTCGGAGACGACGTCCCCGGCTTGTTGGGCTCTGGGGATGGGGGCTCTGAGCGCAACAGGACCCGGGAGGGACCGGCTCTGTCTACAGGTGGTGGAGTGTCCCCAGCCTTCAAACAGACCAAGGCGCAGAGAGCCCGCACCATGGCCCTGTACAACCCCATCCCTGTCAGACAGAACTGTTTCACCGTAAATAGATCACTCTTCATTTTCGGAGAGGACAACATTGTTCGGAAGTACGCAAAGAAGGTCATAGAGTGGCCATATCCTTTGTGTTTAAGTGTAAACACACACACACACACATTCGACAAAAATTCTTAACTATATTGAACTGTCTATCTATTATGTTAACGTTTCTCTTATAATAATGAATACCGTGGACAGTAGAATTCAGCACCCTGGACAGCACCAGCAGTGGTTGTTAAACTTATTATAATTCCACTCAAAATGAGGTGAATACAAATATTTTACCTAATGTACCATCTTTTTTACAAATTAAGTTCCAAAATGTAACACCTAACAGGTCCACTTCACTGACCACTCACAATCAACTCAAGGTTAAGGCAGACATGTTTTAAACCATGATAACTTCCCACTGAGTAAAATTGCTGTTTATGATGCTGAACGATTTCCACGGGAGTAGACTTCAGGGTTCTGCTGTGTGTCATTGATCAAAAGTCCTACAGGTATTGATATCCCCAACGGAATAAAAGGACACAACCAAATGGAAATGCATGTGATGAGTCAGAGTCAAGAGATGTGTCTGGGCAGAGCACAGACAACAGTATAACACTGTCAGTGGCCCCTTCTTTGTGGTGCTACTAACACAGCCCTTGTTAACCTGTTGGGATTCAAGCCTCAGTCTCCTGGTGGTGAATTAGCATCATGGAGCACGACAGGACAGGCTGTCATAGAGGCAGGCAGCAGGATGCAGGATAGGTCTGGCACTGTAATTGACTGCCAGGAATGAACATAAACCATGATGAAGTGTTTGAGACTGAAGTCTTGTTAGTTGACAGTGTTTTACTCAGTCGTAATTCTTATAGCAATACGGCTCTGGGTATAGATCTTTATTATCAGTGGATTTCAGATTCCTTGTAATTCTACCTTTACCTTTGCATTATAGCTGATGGGCTTCATTACCACCCCTCTACCTCTGGTCTGTCCATCATTTTATGGTTAATTCACTGTGTTGAGATAAATTGATTTACCTAAATTGGATCAATATCCGAAGGCACTCTTGAATATCATTTAATGTCACCATTTTCCACTATTCTAAGGTTATTTACAATGGTTGATTTGACTATGAAAATAATGTAATATGGTCTAAGCATTTTTCAAAATATCATAGAGGATTTGCATCAGATTTTAAGGTGTGTATGATGATCAAAATGCATGAACAAAATAATGTGTGTTATCATTGGAAGACTGCCGTAGAGTATGTAAGGCTTAACATGCATGGTTGTCTTTGCCTTTGTCTCTCAGTGGGAGAGCGTGACTCACATGTCAGTCAGTGGAAAGTGAATTACACACGTAGACCTCCATTCTGCTCCATGCAGCACTGTCTGTCAACAAGATGCAGGTGTTGTTGAGCGTGATGATCACTGGCTGTATATTTGAGGAATATCACCACATTACCACATGTCACTGAGGAGAGGCGATGGAGGGATGGAGAGATGGCGGGATGGAGAGATGAAGGGATGGAGAGATGGAGGGATGGGAAGATGGAGGGATGGAAAAATGGAGAGATGGAGGGAACGAGAGATGGAGAGATGGAGGGATGGGAAGATGGAGAGATGGAGGGATGGGAAGATGGAGAGATAGAGGGATGGAGGGATGGAAAGCGGAGACGGTCACTAATAGCCTGGAAATGACTTGGCAAAACACCAAACCAAATGGATGGCCATTTCTTAGTGAAAAGGAAGCAAAACAATTCCCTTCTGTTGGTCAGCTACTGTTAATCTACAGTACAACAGGTGTCCCAGTTGTGTTGTTATTGTGCTGCCCTGCTGAATGGCTTTTTGATAGACTATTATAGCAAAATAGTCCTTACGCTATCATTTTCATGGGAGTTCATATTTGTGGTCTGATTTCCCATTATTAATTCAACATCGAACCCACTGTTTACCCATTGAACATATCAAATGAGATTGTAGTATGTGGTGAGGGTAGCCAACATGCGGAGGAGTTCAATCCATATATTATTGTGACTGCAAGCATATCGCTGTTTATGCAGTTCTGGTTCTCTGCAGTTTGTGGCTATCTTGATGTTTTGTTGGGTGGAAATTGTAGAAACTAACCCCAAGGTTAATGTGGCATTGTGTGGGGAGTGTCTCTTATTATCTAATTGACTTTGCCAATTTAATTAACAACCATTACATCTAATGACATCTGATCAGTCTGCTGTATCATGTGGTATAAAGTGATTAAAACTGTAACTGAGGATCTCATTCAGAGTAGTTTCCTATCATGATGTGGCACAGCACAGGCTGATGTTGGTGAGCTTTAGATTCAGCATTTAGAGAGTGCTGGCAAATATCCAACATGAACCTTGTAAGACATCCTCACTTGTTCACACACACACACACACACACACACACACACACACACACACACACACACACACACACACACACACACACACACACACACACACACACACACACACACACACACACACACACACACACACACACACACACACACACACACACTCTGCATGACTTATCAGAAGGTCATGGCTGTGTGCAGAACAACATGCTCCATGGCATAAGCAGTTCTTTATTTTTGAGTGCTCAATTAAAACCAGTGATTGATGAGGGGTTTATTTCCAGGCTTCCGTAACTGGCTTGATGCAGGAGCAGCAGGGTTGTGTCAGGGTCGATGTGGAGGCTGGCAGGGACTGGGTGGAGGAGCGAGGCAGGCCTAATGAAATGTGGCCCACTCTGGTGCAGGTGGCCTGGGGAGGATGAGCAGCTGCTCTCTCTGCCTGATGCCCACTGGGAGGCTGCTACGGGAAGTGCCCCGGGGTGTAGATACTCCTTTAATAATTGATCCTGCCCATTGCAGAGGAGGTCTGAGGGGCGTGGAGCTGACGCCACCCTCTGTAGCCACACCCCACCTTTAGCGTCACATTCACTGACAGCAGCAAGACTGGCAAATCACAATTGATCTGGCATTGGCACGTCACTACATTTGCCTTTTCTCTTGGTTCCTGTATTCTTGGTTGATCTATGCATCATTTTATTGCGATCATTCAAAATTATATTCGCTAATTTCTTAAGACAGCCTTGCTATTCTAGATCAAATTCCCCCAACAAGTTGTCTTCCATCAATCCAGTAACCTTTACATTCATAAGATAATGGTAATATACTTTCAATCAGAAAGGTACTGGAAAGGCTACCTGTTGTGTTTCAATGTCTTTGTTTACTATTATAATCCATCTACAAGCACTATTTGGCATTTTCTCATGTTTGTTTAAAATCATGTTCCCCTCTTCAGTAACCCAGACTCAGTCACAGTGATTGGTTATTTTCCTCCGTATGTGTAATAAGGTTTGAATCCAGTCTAAAAATACAGATGCACCCTGTATCACATTCCATATCCACTGCTATTTTTAACCTGTTTGAGAAGCGGGAGCCAGCACAAACTTGTCAATATGACTCACACGTCCCCACGAGCCCTCATTACAAAGTCCCTTCGTGGATAAATGACACAGTTTCCTCAGAAGACAGTTCATGAATGATACAACTGAATTATACATATTGAGATAGAAAACCTTGAGGTTTCTCCGCAGCCCCATGCCTCCTCAATATAGGCTGATTATAAGATGATACTGTAGCTACACCTGTCCCTGGAGAAATCTCACTTCTCTCATTGGATGATATAAAAACACATGGCTTTGTGTATGTATTTAATATAGTGTGTAAATGACTCTGAGTGGAGAAGAGATTTTAAACGCAAATGAAATGAATAAGGCAGGTTTGGATTGTCAGGAGGGTGGTTGCAACATGTGGGCCGTCGCAATAGCTCTGACTGACGCCCATTAAATGTGAGCGCTGACTTTTGGCCGAGAGGAGCCTGTTGCCGTGGATACCTCTCTCTCTATCTCTCTCTTCTCTCCTCCCCTCTCTCTGAGTGCAGTGTCAGTGCTCTTTTGTTTGAGGGGATGGAGGTAGGGTGTGGTTGTGGAGGAGTGCCCATAACAGAGAGAACCATGGGAGTTTGGGTCCCATTTTGTGAGACAGTAATAGCTACAGTAGCACAGTTTTCTATAAGTCCTGGTTGAATATAGTTTGTTCAGTGCTCCCATTAGAGCAGGCCAGGAAGTATTTAAACCCAGCAGAATGGTAAAGGTGTGACGTATGGGAGCTTCTGTTTATTTAGTTCTTCAATGCTCAGACGATGAGGGGCGTCCCTGTGTGACCCTCCAGGCAGCAGCTCCAGCTGCCAGCTCTGTTAGCATTGATCTCTTTCTCTTCCTCCCTCTCTCCCCCTCTCTCTCCACTGAAGAGATTTAGGCTCCCTCGTTCTCTACCTCTTTTTTCCAAACAGCCAAAATAAATCCAGTGCCCATGCACAACATTTGAGAAATACACATCCTTGGTGTCATCTATGTGCTCCATTTAAACCTCCAACCACCAGGGGTCCCTTGGTACAAGTTGTACGCTTGTAGTAAAGTGCCCTTATTTGTAGGATCAGACTCCTGATCTTCCCACACATCCCCAGTGTGCCTATACTCACCTCTCCTCCAGCTCTCCTACAGCTTTCAGGGTTATGGCCTGTCTCCTGCTACTGTCCCCAGCTATTGTGCACAGCAGTCTCCTGCCCCTCTCCATGGCTGGCTGGCTGGCTGGCTGGTTGGACAGCCTCAGGGCATTGTGAGGAGCTGACAGCCAGGGCCTCTGTATGCCAGCCAGCTGTATGGAGGAGAGGAGGAGGCAGCAGCACTCTGCCAGGTGCTCAGCAGCAGGCTAGATTCACACTGGTGTGCCTGCCAATGGAGAAGTCAGAAAAATAGATACATCCTGACATTCAATCAATGAGAGGGATTGTCATCAGATGTCTTAGGAGGGTGGTGTTTTAGATAGGGCTGATGATACTGTCCTCCTTGTCATTCTGTATGGGGATTATTAGGCCTCAGCACTCTATGATATATCTCTCTCATGGTGGGACTGAAATACTGCATTATGTTTTTGAATATCACAGGTTACTGTATTTGGAAAACTGTGCCTTTGAAATTAGATAGAAGAACAGTATTTATGTGAGGTATATTGTGACAAAGGATTCTTCCTTAACTTGTTGCTTCACTCCGTTTGAGTACATGATCTTAGCCACCATCATCGCCAACTGTATCGTACTGGCTTTGGAGCAGCACCTGCCTGGAGAGGACAAGACTCCCATGTCCAAGAGACTGGTGAGTCAACCATCTACTAATGCACTGTGTCTTTATTCAGTTATTATCAGTGGGATTCTCTAACCTTACGGAGTCTTATTTAAAAAACACTAATTACTTCAAAATGTCTTCTTCATGAAGCTTGATATTTATTTAAAACCTGAAATGTTCTCCAAAGATTAAGTGGATAGTTGCAGCAAAACGAGAACACAAAATCTTGTTTTATTTCTTTATAGTACATTGTTAGCTTAGAAATTAGTATTTTGTGGAAGGCATGTCCCATATTTCTGAGTTACTGTGCGCTGTTGCTGCATTGTTTATTCATGAATTCTGATTTCAGTATACCCATTAAACCAGGTCCCAACCGGGCTGTATCCTCTCAGTTCCCTACTGTCTGTGAATGCCCAACACAGAAGAGTACAAATAACTGTGTACTACTGTGACATTTATTATAAACCGGGTAGTTTGGGTCCTGGATGGTGATTTGCTGAAATAGCTTTCAGGCGTGTGTATATTTGACAATATGTCATTGGTATGATGCAAAAATACTTGTTTACTGTTTTATTTATGTTGGTAACCAGTTGATAATAGCTATAAGGCACCTCTGGGGTTTGTGGTATATGGCCAATATAACACACACCCCTTGGGCCTTATTGCTTAAATATAGCCTGCTATTATATGGGTGTTTTGGCAAGTCACAGTTATCACCTCTAGCTTGTTAGTAGCTTGTTAGTTTTACAGTTGTGTTTTACAGCTTCCTCCAGTAGAGTAAGAAACTAGCTGGATTAATTGGTTCTCATTCTATAGTTATTAGAGCCACAGCCCTCCTCTATATTATCATGCTAAGTGCATCTGAGCGCATGAGAGTGCTTACCTACCCACTGGGAGAAAGTGTAATTAATCCTTTCCTGAGCATGTGTAAGGGTTAGAGAGAAGCTCTTGGCAAGGGCAAACAGCAATGATTAGAATATTATTGTTTGTTATGTAGTACCTATATTCAATAGTGTTATAGTATATGCATCTCCTTTTACACAGATTTCAGTTTTTTCCCAAAGTGCGATAAATATGTTCACACACACAACGTTGTTATTGTATAAGCCTCTGTTCTGTGACCTTTCATCTTAACATGGCCATTTTGTGCTCTATTTGTCTGATGTGTCCGTTTTGAATTCACAGGAAAAGACAGAGCCTTACTTCATTGGGATGTTCTGCTTTGAAGCTGGGATTAAGGTTGTGGCGTTGGGATTTGTATTCCATAAAGGATCCTACTTGAGGAACGGCTGGAACGTCATGGACTTCATTGTGGTTCTGAGTGGGTGAGTACCCTGGCCACTGAGACACTACAGGACTACTACATTCTGTATTACATTCTGTATTACATTCTGTATTGCATTCTGTATTACATTCTGTATTGCATTCTGTATTACATTCTGTATTACATTCTGTATTGCATTCTGTATTGCATTCTGTATTGCATTCTGTATTACATTCTGTATTACATTCTGTATTGCATTCTGTATTGCATTCTGTATTGCATTCTGTATTACATTCTCCTGTTTTGACACCCTGTTTATGGCTGCTTCCTCAAATAAGACAGTTGTATTGCACTTGCTCTAGCCTAGTTCATAAAATAGACGTTTTTTTATTTATTTATTGAATGTTCGTCGATGTTACTGGTGTGTTTAATCAACTATTTTATATGAATTAGACTTTATCAGATGGACGGTTATCTGTTGTTAATTTCCTGGAAGGAGTTGAATACATTTCTGAGGCAAATATCGTGGCACATCTTCTCAGTTCTGATGCCAAGCACAAAAAACACTGTCCATGGAATAATCCGATTTTGCGGAGGCATAGCTTTAGGGCTCTTGGTGTCGTCCACTAAAATAACACACAAGATTGCAGTTTACCTTTTACAAACAAGGAAAGGAATGAACTGTCTCGACTCCTGGAGCAAATTATTGCAGTGGTCAATGGAAAGGTTACTGCAGGTTATTTGCAGAGTGGCCTTTGATTTACAATACAATACCTAAAAGGTGTAAGGGATTCTCTTGAAAGGCTGAGGTATGGAGGATAAAGACAGTTTATGTTCGTAACAGCACTGCCTGTTAAAAACAGGGGGGGAAACGCTGGTTACCTTCTGCTCCAAATCAAATAGAAATACACACATACGTTCACAGATGAAATATTAATCCATTCCAAAGTGCAAAAGTACAAAGTGTGGCAAGGCTCTTACAGAATTGTACATGTTTCTCATGTTTCCTTATTAATGGGTGCAGGCTCACAGTGCTGAATGAGGCCCAGCCGTTTGCTGAAAGGAGGAGAGGAAAATAAGGAGAGGAGAGAGGGATGAGGTGGTGAGAGAGGGGTGTCAGACTGGGGCTGTGGAGCTCATTTTGGCATAT
Organism: Oncorhynchus tshawytscha; assembly: GCF_018296145.1. Classification (NCBI taxonomy): domain Eukaryota; kingdom Metazoa; phylum Chordata; class Actinopteri; order Salmoniformes; family Salmonidae; genus Oncorhynchus; species Oncorhynchus tshawytscha. The sequence goes on along the minus strand of NC_056433.1, from coordinate 60,163,815 downwards.
TTAACAAAAGGCTTGTAACTCAGAATGAATTTGTAGCACACTATAGGTCCAATGAATAAGTCCTATGAGTAATTTTCAGAATAACCAGAGCATATAACCAGCACTCTATTATGGTCAGTAAAAATGTAAATTGGCTCTAATGTTGGAGCGTATGTACAGTACTAGAATCAAAAGAATCAAAGTATGTATTGTAACAGTGTCACGTCTCCTAGGAGTAGTGGGTTTGGTCTTCTCGGAGTAGTGGGTTTGGAGTCAGGTGCAGAGAGCAGAGGGTTCGGACAACCGTATTTTTTTCTGGTACAAAAGGTCACGCCAAAACACTAGGCGCATAACACTGACCGGCCCAAACACAGGACCCAAACAGTCCGGAAAAAATAGAATACAAATGCACATCCACAAACGAACAGAGGAACAATCCCGCACAAACATAGGCGGGCCTAACAGGCTTAAATAGACATAAATCAAGAAACAAAATAAGAGACAGGTGCAACCAATAAGACCAAACGAGCAGAAAATGAAAAAGAGATCGGTGGCAGCTAGTAGACCGACGACGACTACTGCCGAGCGCCGTCCGAACAGGCAGGGGAGCCCCCTTCGGTGGGAGTCGTGACACACTGTGAGCAGAGCCCATCTGCTACTGCCTAATATGACAGGCTTGTGCTCTCACACACTCCACATATGGCTAAAATCACACTCTTAACATGAAATGTTCCTTGCCTCCTTCCCTCTGTGCCCCATTGGAAGATCCAGCAGCCCAACATTAGTAGAACACCAGAAAACAGGTCCCAGCCGGCTCTCGGGAGAGGACTTCCCTGCCATAGTCAATGTAGTCTGGAGCCTCCCGCGGCCATTTTTGAAAATAGGCCTCCTCGCCACTGGAAAGTCATCCCCTGAGCCAAACTGGTGCTCTGTGGTCATTTGAACCGGTCATGGCCTTTAAGGTATTAAACATAACAGTGTTGTGTTTGGCCTACAGCAGGATTCAGAGTAATCACTCAGCGGGAAACTCTGGATCTTTCTGATGAGGCTTGAAATATGCTCTCTGGCTTCGAAGATCAGTGAAATACGCTTTTATGATTTTCTCATATCCACGGGGCAGAGAGTAACAGTGTTATAGTGATCAGATGTTAGGTGGCTCATTTCTGTGATGCCGTGTCCTTAAAGCTCTGATAATGTCTCCTCAACCACACTGCCCTTGACCCCCTCCTCACCCCTCCTCCACTCACCCCTCCTCTCTGGCTGTGTGTCGTGATGTGTGTGTAGATGGTTGTGAGTGGAGATGTTAGACTTGTCAGATAATCCCAGCCAGGTGAGAGGAGGGTGGTCTGGCTATAGCTATTCTCTCTTCTGCATTAATTACCGCACCACAGCCCAAATTAAAGATTGAATTAAAACACAGCAAGGAGCAGATAATTCAAATTGATTGGTTTACTCCGGTTCACTTTCTCTGTAGACTCCATCTCATCTGGCCTCATTTCCCCCTTAAATGACCTGTCGTGTCTAACCTTTGAGATACATGATTAACACTCTACTCAGACATTTGTCTTCTCACACTGCATATATTGATAGTCTTACATCTTCCTTTTCAGGCTTTACTGAACATTACATTATTTTCAGGGATACAGTTGAAGTCGGAAATTTACATACACCTTAGCCAAATACATTTAAACTCAGTTTTTCACAATTCCTGACATTTAATCCTAGTAAAAATTCCCTATCTTAGGTCAGTGAGGATCACCACTTTATTTTAAGAATGTGAAATGTCAGAATAATAGTAGAGAGAATTATTTATTTCAGCTTTTATTTCTTTCATCACATTCCCAGTGGGTCAGAAGTTGACATACACTCAATTAGTATTTGGTAGCATTGCCTTTAAATTGTTGAATTTAGGTCAAACGTTTTGGGTAGCCTTCCACAAGCTTCCCACAATAAATTGGGTGAATTTTGGCCCATTCCTCCTGACAGAGCTGGTGTAACTCAGTCAGGTTTGTAGGCCTCCTTACTCGCACATGTTTTTTTCAGTTCTGCCCACAAATTTTCTATGGGATTAAGGTCAGGGCTTTGTGATGGCCACTCCAATACCTTGACTTTGTTGTCCTTAAGCCATTTTGCAACAACTTTGGAAGTATGCTTGGGGTCATTGTTAATTTGGATGACCCATTTGCGACCAAGCTTTTCCTTCCTCATGATTTCTTCCCATCTATTTTGTGAAGTGCACCAGTCCCTCCTGCAGCAAAGCACCCTCACAACATGATCCTGCTACCTCCGTGCTTCACAGTTGGGATGGTGTTCTTCGGCTTGCAAGCCTCCCCATTTTTCCTCCAAACATAACAATGGTCATTATGGCCAAACAGTTCTATTTTTGTTTCATCAGACCAGAGGACATTTCCCCAAAAAGTACGATCTTTGTCCCCTGACCCACTGGAATTGCAATTCAGTGAAATAATCTGTCTGTAAACAATTGTTGGAAAAATTACTTGTGTCATGCACAAAGTAGATGTCCTAACCGACTTGCCAAAACTATAGTTTGTTAACAAGAGGTTTGCGGAGTGGTTGAAAACGAGTTTTAATGACTCCAACCTAAGTGCATATAAACTTCCGACTTCAACTGTATGTGCCGAATGAGTGCATTCCAGACTCTTGATACTTGATAGACCAATATCTTGTACTTTTAATGTCAGACAATAGTAATGTAAATTGAATATAAAATTCATATAGTGTGGGGGGAGCAGTCTGCTTCTCAGATCATTTCGCCAAATTCCTCAAGTTGCTTGGCTTACCAGGCGTACAGTATGTGTTGTTAGATGACTGTATTTGGCAGTAGTTTCTTACCTCACCTGTCAGTGACTGGCTCTTGCCAACTGATCTCAGCTTCCAGATGTGACATTCTTGCGTTTCTTTTGATTTTATTACTCCTGGTGAACCCTTTCCACTTTCCAGCACTGACCACTAGACAGGTTGACATCTGTGTCATATTTTCTCCACTTTCATTGTACAGAGAGAGTTGAATGATTCATGGACCTGGATGGTAGAAGACATCTGCTTTCTGACTGATAGTAAATCTGGGCACATATCAGCTTCCAGTCAAGCATGACATCAGTCAAGGAAGTCATCAGGTCTGGCATACAGCATGATCAGTATATTTCACATGAAATGGTCCACAGCATGAATACAGTATGCCCCGATCTCATCTTGAAAACATCCCCCTCTGTGGGGGATTTGATGTAGTCTGGAGGTAATTTGCTTGTAGGTTTCATTGGATTCATTTTGAGTATAATGAAGTGAGGTTGAGATGTTTTCTTTCTTTATTATTGTTCTGTCCACGGCAACCGTAATGTAATGCAATGAATTTTGCTCCCGCTGTTGTTCTCTCTCACAGACAATTACACTCACAATTCCGGCAGGGGTTTGCAACCTTGTTAAGAAATGAGTGAAGATTATGAGATTTGGTGGTAATATGGGATGAGTCATCAGTATCCATTCGTTATTAATTAACAGATGTGCAGACAGCAGTTAGAGGGAAAAGGAACGGTCTAAGGAGTCAACATTATATTTCTCTGCAACTTTTAAAGGATTTTACAGTATTGCTATTCTCTGCTGTAGCCTAAATGTATTTCACTACAAGTGAAGAGAAAGAGAAAGGGATTTTGTGCATTCACTTGTGTTTATGTGAGAGATTTCTCCAACTGTACTCAAATGTCTTTCCACTGGGCACACCACGTAATTTCAACGTGGAAATGTGGGGAATTTTTGGTTGAGAGGTTGATAAATGGGATTTCAACCTTTATTCACCCACTCAACAAGACAGACAGAAGTGTATTGAATTCCCAAAGTGTTATCACTGCACTTTCAACCATTTAAAAGCACCCCAAAGTTCAAATGAGAATACAATGTGAGATATTTTGTATTTATGTTATCACTGTGCTTCATCTAATTGCACAACTAAATGACCTGGATTGTAGTTGGGATTACATTAAAAGTACATAGTGCACATGATCAAGGCTGTTTGAGATACTGCACAGATATTTATATTGTGAAGATCTCCACAGACCTGCAACCTTTGCATGCTATCTTGAACATGTATGCTTTCTATGATTACATAAGAAGTTGCAGTAACCTCTATGTGGCCATGGATGAGATACACATTTTAAGGTTGACTAAAAACTGTTACATTAGTTTGTAAGATAGCCTTAACTTTAGGCTATTTACTGTATTACAAAAGTCATATTGAATAGTGTTCATGTTGACAATGCAACCAAATATCAACATTTAGAGATGTATCTAATGCTTGGATAGTTTCATCTGAGCCACTGGCTTAATCCTATTCTTTAACTTTATTTTTGGTTTAGTTAAGACTAATAGGCTATTTACTGTATCGCAAAAGTGATATTGAATTGTGTTTGGTTGTCAATGCAACCAAATATCGACATGTGAAGGAGATATACACTACTGGTCAAAAGTTTTAGAACACCTACTCATTCAAGGGCTTCTCTTTATTTTTGATATTTTCTACATTATAGAATAATAGTGAAGACATTAAAACTATGAAATAACACATATGGAATCATGTAGTAACCAACAAAGTGCTAAACAAATCTAAATATATTTTGTATATGAGATTCTTCAAATAGCCACACATTCCAGTTTCACCTGGAATGCTTTTCCAAGGAGTTCCCACATATGCTGAGCACTTATTGGCTGCTTTTCCTTCACACTGCAGTCCAACTCATCCAAAACCATATCAATTAGGTTGAGGTCGGGGGATTGTGGAGACCAGGTCATCTGATGCAGCACTCCATCCCTCTCCTTCTTCGGAAAATAGCCCTTACACAGCCTGAAGGTGTGTTGGGTCATTGTCCTGTTGAAAAACAAATGAGCGGGCCAAACAAGATGGCATGGCGTATCGCTGCAGAATGCTGTGGTAACCATGCTGGTTAAGTGTGCCTTGAATTCTTATTAACAAGTCACAGACAGTGGCACCAGCAATGCACCCCCACACTATCACACCTCCTCCGTGCTTCATGGTGGGAACCACACTGAGACCATCCGTTCACCTACTCTGCCTCTCACAAAGACACGGCGGTTGGAGCCAAAAATCTCAAATCTGAACTCATCAGACCAGAGGACAGACTTCCACCGGTCTAATGTCCATTGCTCATGCTTCTTGGCACAAGAAAGTCTCTTCTTCTTATTGATGTCTGTAGTAGTGACTTCTTTGCCGCAATTCGACCATGAAGACCTGATTCACACAGTCTCCTCTGAACAGTTGATGTTGAGATGTTTCTGTTACTTGAACTCTGTCAAGCATTTATTTGGGCTGCAATTTCTGAGGCTGGTAACTCTAATGAACTCTAATGAACTGATTGGCTCAAATGCATAAGAAGGCACACCTGTTAATTTAAATGCATTCCAGGTGACTACTTCATGAAGCTGGTTGAGAGAATGCCAAGAGTGTGCAAAGCTGTCATCAAGACAAAGGGTGGCTATTTGAAGAATCTCAAATATAAAATATTTGGATTTGATTAACACTTTTTTAGTTACTACAAAAAGTTAAAGAATTTAACGAAGTTAAAGGGACTAAAATCTAACTTTAAATGCACTTTAAATAAAGTTTGATTTGATTTAGTCTTATTCTTTAACTTCGAATTTTGGTTGAAATGGAGATGTGAATCCAACATATTCAGTATTATCTTTAAGATTACATTTGACATTAACCAAAGATTGAAACCTTAGGCTTATATGTATTGTCTATTTTTAGTTGAAATTAAACAATAGCTGTTGGTTGATAACTTCGCAAATGCTACATAGGCCTAAATAGTATTATGAGTGATATATAACTTATTGTAACGGTTTTCCTTAGGTGAAAGAGAGGCAGACCAAAACGCAGCGTGGTGGTTATTCATGGTTTTTTAATGAAGACACTATACATGAATAAACTAACAAAAACGTGAGAACTCAAAACAGCCCTATCTGGTGCAAACACAAAGACAGGAACAATCACCCACAAACACACAGTGAAACCCAGGCTACCTAAATATGGTTCCCAATCAGAGACAATGACTAACACCTGCCTCTGATTGAGAACCATATCAGGCCAGACATAGAAATAGACAAACAAGACATCCAACATAGAATGCCCACTCAGATCACACCCTGACCAACCAAAACATAGAAACATACAAAGCAAACTATGGTCAGGGTGTGACACTTGTAGAGAGAATATGGTTACATTTCATTTGCAATGTTAAACCTATCCTTTGAAATGAATTCAATAGCAACAGTGAATCTATTAAGAGATCTCTCAATAATAGTTCTGACAATAGCACATTGGTTATAGTCATTGACACATATCAAAGCTAAGCATCGCTGGTTTTGGTTTAAATCCTGCTGATAGTGGATATAATTTTGAAGATCTGACGTTGTTTTAAAGGTACAAATTCAACATATTTTATACAAGGTTTGTCTATGATGAATATTGGTTACCATGATGATACAATTATGTGGTTGAAATTTCCCCCTGAAAACAACAATTGAGGTGTGTTCCTCGAACATCTCATTCCAAAATCATGGGCATTAATATGGAGTTGGTCCCCCTTTGCTGCTATAACAGTCTCCACTCCTCTGGGAAGGCTTTCCATTAGATGTTGGAACATCGCTGCGTAGACTTCCATGGTGATCTTAGGCTTCTGTGCGGCTGCTCAGCCATGGAAACCCATTTTAAGAAGCTCCTGACGAATGGAGCGCTACGCGCTTCAGCACTCCCATTCTGTAAGCGTGTGTGGCCTATCACTTTGCGGCAGAGTCGTTGTTGCTCCGAAATGTTTCCACTTCACAATAACAGAACTTCCAGTTGACCGCGACAGCTCTAGCTGGGTAAAAATTTGATGGAATGACTTGTTGGAAAGGTAGCATCTTAAGGACAGTGCCACGTTAAAAGTCACTGACCTCTTCAGTAAGGCCATTTTACAGTCATTGTTTGTCTATGGAGATTGCATGGCTGTGTGCTCGATTTTATACACCTGTCAGCAATGGATGTGGCTGAAATAGCCAAATCCACTAATTTGGTATGTTCACATACTTTTGCATATATAGTGTATTTTCCACATACTGTAGATTCCACGTCACAATATGTTGCAAATTACATTGAAACAACGTTGATTCAACCAGTTTGTACCCAGTGGGTTGTGTGTTTGTGTAAGCTTAATACAAGGTAAACACAGGAAGTGCAGATTTGCCTACCACACTATAGCAGTAGATTAAAAAAGACCTGATTAGTGCAGTGAATGTGAGTGGGAGGGTAAATGGATTGCCAATCAAGCCTAACGTCTGTTATCGGCCAGCTGTGGACTGTAGTGATTTAAATGCAAATACAATGTTGCTAATCTTAGGCCTGGTTACAAGTGGAAACGTCCCCAGCACCATGTAGAAGAGAAGACAAGAATCCCCCCATGTGTAATGGTATTAATTGGCACCTTGGTCCTGGTGGCACGCAGCCCCTCTATTAGACTGAGAACACAAGACACTGAGCTCCTCCCTCATAGGCCACACTGTGACAATGGCACTGCTCTGAGTGTGCCACTGCTCTGTGTCACAGTGCCGTGCCACACTCACACTGGAAAGAGTGAGTTCATCCATATAATTCACAGTATTTAATTGTGTCTGATTACATCCATTTCTGTAGCCTTGATTTGAGCTTCAGATTACTAGAATAATTGCTAGATTTAAGATCTACAGATGCCAGAATACACTGACAATATTTTGCGAAAGCAGCAGCTACTTTTCCTGGGGTCCACACAAAACATAAAACATGACACAATACATTAATAGACAAGAACAACTCAAGGACAGAACTACATCCATTTAAAAAGGCACAAGTAGCCTACATATCAGTACATACACACAAACTATCTAGGTCAAATAGGGGAGAGTCATTGTGCTTTGAGGTGTTGCTTTATCCTTTTTTTTAAGCCAGGTTTGCTGTTCATTTGAGCAATATGAGATGGAAGGGAGTTCCATGCAATAATGGCTCTACAGGATATAATACTGTATGCTTTCTTGATTTTTTTCTGCATTTGGGGACTGTGAAAAGACCCCTGGTGGCATTTCTGGTGGGGTAAGTGTGTGTGTCAGAGCTGTGTGTAAGTCAGTGGCGGTCGGTGCCGTTTAAGATGAGGGAAGATGCTAAATGTTTTTATGAACATGGCCTTATTTCTATTACAGCATATTGGATGACTGTCATTCATATTCCATTCACCTCGGTTAGGCTACCTCAACATCGGTTAGGCTACTACATGATACTCAAATTTTTCTTGTACCCATCATGAGGTTGCTACAACCTAGCCTACAAAGGAAAATTTACAAAAGTAGATGCACAGGTCGAGAGAATTTTGAGTAATCAAGATGACAGACAGTGACACATTCAATACCACATTGCACACTCTTGCCTGAATCTAGCTGACCTAGGGTATAATCATTAGTCCAACAACATTAGTCCAAGAGTTTCTATTGGACAAATTTAGGTATGTTTATCCCCGTTGTGTTTTTCAGCCGAATCGGTGCTATGAATACACACCTGATCACATGCAAACACAGTTCACTTTCATACGAGACACATACAAACAGCTTGTTGTATTTATAATTCCTTCCTGCATCTATCTGGAAGGCAGGGTGGCCTAGTGGTTAGAGTGTTGAACTAGTGACCGGAAAGTTGCAAGTTCAAATCCCCAAGCTGCCAAGGTACAAATCTGTCATTCTCCCCCTGAACAGGCAGTTAACCCACTGTTCCTAGGCTGTCATTGAAAATAAGAATTAGTTTTTAACTGACTTGCCTAGTTAAATAAAGGTAAAATTAAAAAATCTATGCACTCTCCTCCTCTGACCTTTTCCCTTCGCTTGTGGACTTCAGTGCAGAACACATTGCTCTCTATGCCTTACCTAGCCATTTTGTTCTACCTCCCACACATGCAGTGACCTCACCTGGTTTAAATGTTGTCTCTAGAGACAAAACCTCTCTCATCGTCACTCAATCCCTAGGTTTACCTCCACTGTATTCACATTTTACCATACCCTTGTCGGAAAATTATGCCTTGAATCTATTCTTCCACGCAAGGAAACCTGCTCCTTTTACTCTCTGTTCCGAACGCACTAGACGACCAGTTCTTATAGCCTTTAGCCGTACCCTTATCCCACTCCTCCTCTGTTCCTCTGGTGATGTGGAGGTTAATCCAGGCCCTGCAGCGTCTATCTCCACTCCCATTCCCTAGGCGCTCTCATTTGTTGACTTCTGTAACCGTAAAAGCCTTGGTTTCATGCATGTTAACATTAGAAGCCTCCTCCCTAAGTTTGTTTTATTCACTGCTTTAGCACACTCTGCCAACCCGGATGTCCTAGCCGTGTCTGAATCCGGGCTTAGGAAGGCCACCAAAAATGCTGAAATTTCCATCCGTAACTATAACATTTTCCGACAAGATAGAACTTCCAAAGGGGGCGAAGTTGCAATCTACTGCAGAGAGAGCCTGCAGAGTTCTGTCATACTATCCAGGTCTGTGCACAAAGAATTCAAGCTTCTACTTCAAAAAATCCACCTTTCCAGAAACAAGTCTCTCACCGTTGCCCCTTGTTAAAGACCACCTTCTGCCCCCAGCTGTGCCCTGGACACCATATGTGAATTGATTTCCCCCCATCTATCTTCAGGCCTCGTACTGTTAGGTGACCTAAACTGGGACATGCTTAACACCCCGGCCGTCCTTGTGGAGTTTGGAGTGTGACTGTTTGAAGGTTGTGGACAGGTGTCTTTTATACTGATAACAAGTTCAAACAGGTGCCATTCATACAGGTAACGAGTGGAGGACAGAGGAGCCTCTTAAAGAAGAAGTTACAGGTCTGTGAGAGCCAGAAATCTTGCTTGTTTGTAGGTGACCAAATACGTATTTTCCACCATAATTTGCAAATAAATTCATTAAAAATCCTACAATGTGATTTTCTGGATTTTCTTTTCTCATTTTGTCTGTCATAGTTGAAGTGTACCTATGATGAAAATTACAGGCCTCTCTCATCTTTTTAAATGGGAGAACTTGCACAATTGGTAGCTGACTAAAACCTTTTTTTGCTCCACTGTATAAGTATAGTTTTATCTAAAACTTTTTAATGTTTAACTATTTTTATTTTTATGAAATTCACTGAGAAGCATGATCCTCCTCTTCCTCTTCTGGGGAGGCCCCACTGGTGTAAGTTGACTATGCAAACAATTTTGAATTTTCAACACTAATGTTTTTATAAAAAGAAGACGTGATGCAGTCAGTCTTTCCTCAACTCTTAGCCAAGAGAGACCATCATGCATAGTATTTATATCAGCCTTATAATTACAATGAAGAGCAAGACGTGCCGCTCTGTTCGGGGCCAGCTGCAGCTTTACTAGGTCTTTCCTTGCAGCACTCGACCACACGACTGGACAATAATCAAGATAATACAAATGTGTCTTGCTTTTTGGAGCATGTCTTTGTTACGGACAACCCACTCCCCATCTTTACAACCATTGAATCTATACTGAACAAAATTATGAACACAACACGCAACAATTTCAAACATTTAGCTTAGTTACAGTTCGTATAAGGAAATCAGTCAATTTAAATAAATAAACCCACGGGATCCAATCAGAATTATTTTTTTCCCCACAAAAGGGATTTAATGGACTCCCATGTCAGAGGACTGTCTCTTGCCTCTGGAGTTTGAGGGGATGAGCCTGTCCGCTGTAGGGGCCCCTCACTCAGATATGAAAACGCGTAATGCATTCGCAAACAAGGGTGCCTATTTCGTCACATATACACTTCGGTTAATTACAAGTGAAAACTATATAGGTCATGCGTGCATATCATGAATCCTACCCTTGATATGCCCTTCTGTCACCTCGTTGTCAATGTGTTATTAATCATTAGCTAAAAGAAATGTTATTAACGTGACCATACATAATGTGTCCATAAAGAACACATACTTTTGGCTACTCACCCTTGCTCAGCATTGGGGGAAAATATGGAAGACATTTTACCTATTGCAATGTCAACCATAACAACCCAATCAATATGTCCTAACAGCTCGCAGTAACTATTAAGTCTGTTAAATCCGATTAGTGTCTTCCACCTTCTTGTTGGAAATGCCTGAGTCTCTCTCGGATGTGAACGTCCTCTCAATGAGGTGATTTCCTTCTCTTTCTGTGACTCTGCTCGCCGACAACGATCTATGGGATGGCCTGCTCTAGTCTTTCCGCTGGTGAAGGTGCCTTTCTTCTTGTGGTATACTCCACTGGGATGCCCTTGACTTCAGGTCCTCAGCCGCCTCGTCTGCATGCTCGTATGTAACCTGGTCATTATCCAGAAATACCCACATTTTTGCCGGGAATGGTTTTTGGAAGCGAATACCTTTCTCTTTAACCTCTTTTGGCTGCTTCCCTTGTTCTCAATTTCCGCCTGAAGACATACCCTAATCTAACTGCCTGTAGCTCAGCCCCAGAGGCAAGGATATGCATATTCTTGGTATCATTTGAATGGAAACATTCTGAGGTTTGTGGAAATGTTAATTGAATGTGGAAGAATATAACACACAGTAGATCTGGTGGAAGAAAATTGTTTGTAGCATCATCTTTCACATGTACTAGAATAGCCACACAGTCAGATAGGATGCTGGAGATAACTTTGATGGATAACACAAGAGGGCAACTGTAAGTGTGCAAAGTTTCAGACTTATAACTTCAGGAATGGGTGAGCTACATGACATTTAGCATGAAGTCACCCAGGTGTCCCACACAAGTTGCCCAAATGTACCCAAGTGGCCGAATTGGTGAAATGAACTATATACAACAGTGCAAATAACTATATACAACATATCAAAAAGCAATTCTAACACACACAAAAACAAATATTTTTTAAAAACAGTACACCCTTTGGAAGTCCTCTACACAATATTTTGCTGCCTGTGCCATGTCCCATAGCAGTCTATTTCTGATGTAAAGCAGAGGCAAACTGAACAAGTGGTGCAGTTCATGTGACACAGAACACAACGACGCCTCCATGCTGTGCCCTTTTGGCCCTGAGGCACATTCATGCCTGCAGTAATGAACTGTGGCATATGAACACCACTGGGGGCAGAGGTAGAGCGGGCAGCTTGGCACCGGGGGCTCCCAGTCGGAGTCGCTATCACTGTGAAAGAAAACATTAAAAAAATATTTGTATTGTATGAGCCTTTTATCATCACATAAAATAAACAGATATGTATTGTATAGAGCAGAGGGAACAGTCACTAAGGTGAAGTGCTGTTCCATTCAACTCCGGCCATTGTTGTGGGCCTGCCCTCCCCTGAACAGCACCCAATGGCTATTTCATATGGAAATGGAGAGGAGTAGCAGGGCCATGTGTGTGTTTGCTGTTCTACTACATTCCATTTGAATAAAAAAATGGAAAATATATATATCTGACGTGGAAAATATATATACACTGCTCAAAAAAATAAAGGGAACACTTAAACAACACAATGTAACTCCTAGTCAATCACACTTCTGTGAAATCAAACTGTCCACTTAGGAAGCAACACTGATTGACAATACATTTCACATGCTGTTGTGCAAATGGAATAGACAACAGGTGGAAATTATAGGCAATTAGCAAGACACCCCCAATAAAGGAGTAGTTCTGCAGGTGATAACCACAGACCACTTCTCAGTTCCTATGCTTCCTGGCTGATGTTTTGGTCACTTTTGAATGCTGGCGGTGCCTTCACTCTAGTGGTAGCATGAGACGGAGTCTACAACCCACACAAGTGGCTCAGGTAGTGCAGCTCATCCAGGATGGTACATCAATGTGAGCTGTGGCAAGAAGGTTTGCTGTGTCTGTCAGCGTAGTGTCCAGAGCATGGAGGCCCTACCAGGAGACAGGCCAGTACATCAGGAGACGTGGAGGAGGCCGTAGGAGGGCAACAACCCAGCAGCAGGACCGCTACCTCCGCCTTTGTGCAAGGAGGAGCAGGATGAGCACTGCCAGAGCCCTGCAAAATGACCTCTAGCAGGCCACAAATGTGCACGTGTCTGCTCAAAAGGTCAGAAACAGACTCCATGAGGGTGGTATGAGGGCCCGACGTCCACAGGTGGGGGTTGTGCTTACAGCCCAACACCGTGCAGGACGTTTGGCATTTGCCAGAGAACACCAAGATTGGCAAATTCGCCACTGGCGCCCTGTGCTCTTCACAGATGAAAGCAGGTTCACACTGAGCAAAATCAAATCAAATCAAATCAAATTTTATTTGTCACATACACATGGTTAGCAGATGTTAATGCGAGTGTAGCGAAATGCTTGTGCTTCTAGTTCCGACAATGCAGTAATAACCAACAAGTAATCTAACTAACAATTCCAAAACTACTGTCTTATACACAGTGTAAGGGGATAAAGAATATGTACATAAGGATATATGAATGAGTGATGGTACAGAGCAGCATAGGCAAGATACAGTAGATGGTATCGAGTGCAGTATATACATATGAGATGAGTATGTAAACAAAGTAGCATAGTTAAAGTGGCTAGTGATACATGTATTACATAAGGATACAGTCGATGATATAGAGTACAGTATATACGTATGCATATGAGATGAATAATGTAGGGTAAGTAACATTATATAAGGTAGCATTGTTTAAAGTGGCTAGTGATATATTTACATAATTTCCCATCAATTCCCATTATTAAAGTGGCTGGAGTTGAGTCAGTGTCAGTGTGTTGGCAGCAGCCACTCAATGTTAGTGGTGGCTGTTTAACAGTCTGATGGCCTTGAGATAGAAGCTGTTTTTCAGTCTCTCGGTCCCAGCTTTGATGCACCTGTACTGACCTCGCCTTCTGGATGATAGCGGGGTGAACAGGCAGTGGCTCGGGTGGTTGATGTCCTTGATGATCTTTATGGCCTTCCTGTAACATCGGGTGGTGTAGGTGTCCTGGAGGGCAGGTAGTTTGCCCCCAGTGATCCGTTGTGCAGACCTCACTACCCTCTGGAGAGCCTTACGGTCGAGGGCGGAGCAGTTGCCGTACCAGGCGGTGATACAGCCCGCCAGGATGCTCTCGATTGTGCATCTGTAGAAGTTTGTGAGTGCTTTTGGTGACAAGCCGAATTTCTTCAGCCTCCTGAGGTTGAAGAGGCGCTGCTGCACCTTCTTCACGATGCTGTCTGTGTGAGTGGACCAATTCAGTTTGTCTGTGATGTGTATGCCGAGGAACTTAAAACTTGCTACCCTCTCCACTACTGTTCCATCGATGTGGATAGGGGGTGTTCCCTCTGCTGTTTCCTGAAGTCCACAATCATCTCCTTAGTTTTGTTGACGTTGAGTGTGAGGTTATTTTCCTGACACCACACTCCGAGGGCCCTCACCTCCTCCCTGTAGGCCGTCTCGTCGTTATTGGTAATCAAGCCTACCACTGTTGTGTCGTCCGCAAACTTGATGATTGAGTTGGAGGCGTGCGTGGCCACGCAGTCGTGGGTGAACAGGGAGTACAGGAGAGGGCTCAGAACGCACCCTTGTGGGGCCCCAGTGTTGAGGATCAGCGGGGAGGAGATGTTGTTGCCTACCCTCACCACCTGGGGGCGGCCCGTCAGGAAGTCCAGTACCCAGTTGCACAGGGCGGGGTCGAGACCCAGGGTCTCGAGCTTGATGACGAGCTTGGAGGGTACTATGGTGTTGAATGCCAAGCTGTAGTCGATGAACAGCATTCTCACATAGGTATTCCTCTTGTCCAGATGGGTTAGGGCAGTGTGCAGTGTGGTTGAGATTGCATCGTCTGTGGACCTTTTTGGGCGGTAAGCAAATTGGAGTGGGTCTAGGGTGTCAGGTAGGGTGGAGGTGATATAGTCCTTGACTAGTCTCTCAAAGCACTTCATGATGACGGAAGTGAGTGCTACGGGGCGGTAGTCGTTTAGCTCAGTTACCTTAGCTTTCTTGGGAACAGGAACAATGGTGGCCCTCTTGAAGCATGTGGGAACAGCAGACTGGTATAAGGATTGATTGAATATGTCCGTAAACACACCGGCCAGCTGGTCTGCGCATGCTCTGAGGGCGCGGCTGGGGATGCCGTCTGGGCCTGCAGCCTTGCGAGGGTTAACACGTTTAAATGTCTTACTCACCTCGGCTGCAGTGAAGGAGAGTCCGCATGTTTTCGTTGCAGGCCGTGTCAGTGGCACTGTATTGTCCTCAAAGCGGGCAAAAAAGTTATTTAGTCTGCCTGGGAGCAAGACATCCTGGTCCGTGACTGGGCTGGATTTCTTCCTGTAGTCCGTGATTGACTGTAGACCCTGCCACATGCCTCTTGTGTCTGAGCCGTTGAATTGAGATTCTACTTTGTCTCTGTACTGACGCTTAGCTTGTTTGATAGCCTTGCGGAGGGAATAGCTGCACTGTTTGTATTCGGTCATGTTACCAGACACCTTGCCCTGATTAAAAGCAGTGGTTCGCGCTTTCAGTTTCACACGAATGCTGCCATCAATCCACGGTTTCTGGTTAGGGAATGTTTTAATCGTTGCTATGGGAACGACATCTTCAACGCACGTTCTAATGAACTCGCTCACCGAATCAGCGTATTCGTCAATATTGTTATCTGACGCAATACGAAACATCTCCCAGTCCACGTGATGGAAGCAGTCTTGGAGTGTGGAGTCAGCTTGGTCGGACCAGCGTTGGACAGACCTCAGCGTGGGAGCCTCATGTTTTAGTTTCTGTCTGTAGGCAGGGATCAACAAAATGGAGTCGTGGTCAGCTTTTCCGAAAGGGGGGCGGGGCAGGGCCTTATATGCGTCGCGGAAGTTAGAGTAACAATGATCCAAGGTCTTTCCACCCCTGGTTGCGCAATCGATATGCTGATAAAATTTAGGGAGTGTTGTTTTCAGATTAGCCTTGTTAAAATCCCCAGCTACAATGAATGCAGCCTCCGGATAAATGGTTTCCAGTTTGCAGAGAGTTAAATAAAGTTTGTTCAGAGCCATCGATGTGTCTGCTTGGGGGGGATATATACGGCTGTGAATATAATCGAAGAGAATTCTCTTGGTAGATAATGCGGTCTACATTTGATTGTGAGGAATTCTAAATCAGGTGAACAGAAGGATTTGAGTTCCTGTATGTTTCTTTCATCACACCATGTCACGTTAGCCATAAGGCATACGCCCCCGCCCCTCTTCTTACCAGAAAGATGTTTGTTTCTGTCGGCGCGTGGAGAAACCCGTTGGCTGCACCGCCTCGGATAGCGTCTCTCCAGTGAGCCATGTTTCCGTGAAGCAAAGAACGTTACAGTCTCTGATGTCCCTCTGGAATGCTACCCTTGCTCGGATTTCATCAACCTTGTTGTCAAGAGACTGGACATTGGCAAGAAGAATGCAAGGGAGTGGTGCACGATGTGCCCGTCTCCGGAGTCTGACCAGAAGACCGCCTCGTTTCCCTCTTTTTCGGAGTCGTCTTTTTGGGTCGCTGCATGCAATCCACTCCGTTGTCCTGTTTGTAAGGCAGAACACAGGATCCGCGTCGCGAAAAACATATTCTTGGTCGTACTGATGGTGAGTTGACGCTGATCTTATATTCAGTAGTTCTTCTCGACTGTATGTAATGAAACCTAAGATGACCTGGGGTACTAATGTAAGAAATAACACGTAAAAAAACAAAAAACTGCATAGTTTCCTAGGAACGCGAAGCGAGGCGGCCATCTCTGTCGGCGCCGGAAGTGTAGATGCACGTGACAGACGTGACAGAGTCTGGAGAAGCCGTGAAGAATGTTCTGCTGCCTGCAACATACTCCAGCATGACCGGTTTGGCGGTGGGTCAGTGATGGTGTGGGGTGGCATTCTTTGGGGGGCCGCACAGCCCTTCATGTGCTCGCCAGAGGTAGCCTGACTGCCATTAGGTACCGAGATGAGATCCTCAGACCCCTTGTGAGACCATATGCTGGTGCGGTTGGCCCCGGGTTCCTCCTAATGCAAGACAATGCTAGACCTCATGTGACTGGAGTGTGTCAGCAGTTCCTGCAAGAGGAAGGCATTGATGCTATGGACTGGCCTGCCCATTCCCCAGACCTGAATCCAATTGAGCACATCTGGGACATCATGTCTCGCTCTATCCACCAACACCACGTTGCACCACAGACTGTTCAGGAGTTGGCGGATGCTTTAGTCCAGGTCTGGGAGGAGATCCCTCAGGAGACCATCCGCCACCTCATCAGGAGCATGCCCAGGCGTTGTAGGGAGGTCATACAGGCACGTGGAGGCCACACACACTACTGAGCCTCATTTTGACTTGTTTTAAGGACATTACATCAAAGTTGGATCAGTCTGTAGTGTGGTTTTCCACTTTAATTTTGAGTGTGACTCCAAATCCAGACCTCCATGGGTTGATAAATTGGATTTCCATTGATCATTTTTGTGTGGTTTTGTTGTCAGCACATTCAACTATGTAAATAAAAAAGTATATAATAAGAATATTTCATTCATTCAGATCTAGGATGTGTTATTTTAGGGTTCCCTTTATTTTTTGAGCAGTGTATATACATATATATATATATATATATATATATATATATATATATATATATATATATTTATTTATTTTCTTCATAAAACGGCATTAGCACTTACCCGTCCAGAAGTACGTCCTGTCCTTGCAGAAACAGCTCCTCAGTTCCTGTTTGAATCATAACACTCAAAGATTCCTCAAACAAAAAATCTGTCTCACTCTCACTTTTTCACTTTCACTTTAGACTTTGCTTTTCCTGATTTATTCGCCCATGATATCTTCAATGAAATCTTTGAAAATACAACTTTCCGAAATACTGCTGCGCGTAACAAGCCTCACAGCAACTCCTCTGATAGTCAAGGTGAGAATGGAGTTCCTTACACGTGCATTTACAAACAAGGAATGGTGGTCCAACCCAAAACCATTACATACTGGCATTTACCTCAGCTCATTGGCTACCTACCCAGCTAGATTTCAAGAAGATCAGTGGTCATTGGGCAGAAATACAGTCAATCAATGAAGCTTCACTAAAATTATTGGTGCGCAAGGAAGTAATTGCTCGTTGTCTTCAAATCAGTTCACTTCGGTCAATACTCCCCGCAAAACAAACTATGATGTTTGGCTGTGTTGCAAACATCCAGAGGAATGCACTGAAACAAACCATGACTAGATAAACGATTGTTTTCCGTGTGTAATTACGTTGAATGCTCCGTAATAATTTGATAGAGATGGAATTCACAGCACAAACTGGTTACAAAATGTTTCGATTTAGGCTATAAAAATGGTTTTTATCAAAGAAAACGGCACTTCATTTGATCACTGGGACCCTCAGGAAGAGAAATAAGAGCAAGATATCAGAATGTAAGTCATAATTTTACCTTAAGATGTGAATGTGTAAAAACTGTCATGGCAGAAAATGTTTCTGTTGTTGATTGCTCTTCTCCAACAAAAGCATGGTATTTGTTCTCTGTAATAGCTATTTTAAATCGGAAAACGTAGTTTGATTACCAAGATTCTCTTCTTTTGAAGGATGTAGGACACTTGCATTTTCAAGAATGTTTAATGTTACAACGTTGTATTTTTAGTTGTCACTCTGAAATTTCCCCTGATATTGATCCCTGTACAGGGATCGCGTAGTCATGATCAAAGATCACTCGTTGGCCTTGGAAGTTAACAGGCTTTTTCCTGGCTGCACATAAGACTTTCTCTTTGATGGAGAATTTTAGGAACCGTAGTACTATGGATCTTGGTGGGACGTCGCTGGAAGGTTTTGAAGCCAGAGCTCGGTGTGGTCTCTTGATTCCCAGGTCAATGTCGTCTTCAAGTATTTCTTTGAATAGACCCTTCACAAATTTGTGCATAAAGTATTTTTCTGCACCATCTGCTACAGAATAAAGTCTAAGGTTGTTTCGACATGAAAATGTAAAATCATACAATGTGATTTTCCGGATTTTTGTTTTTAGATTCCGTCTCTCACAGTTGAAGTGTACATATGATAAAAATTACAGACCTCTACATGCTTTGTAAGTAGGAAAACTTGCAAAATCAGAAGTGTATCAAATACTTGTTCTCCCCACTGTATATGGTTGAATGATCAGTATACATGGACACACATACTTTGTTTAATGCCAGTAGCAGTTCATTGATCAAAATAGAAAATGGTAGAGGGTCTAGAGAGCTGCCCTGCAGTACACCACACTTTACATGTGTGACATTAGAGAAGCTTCCATTAAAGAAAAGTTATATTAGAAAGATAGCTCTGAATCTACGATATGGCAGAAGTTGAAAAACCATAACATATAGTTGAAGTCGGAAATTTGCATACACTTAGGTTGGAGCCATTAAAACTCGTTTTTCAACCACTCCACAAATGTCTTGTTAACAAACTATAGTTTTTGCAAGTCGGTTAGGATATCTACTTTGTGCATGACACAAGTAATTTTTACAACAATTGTTTACAGACAGATTATTTCACTTATAATTCACTGTTTCACAATTCCAGTGGGTCAGAAGTTTACATACACTAAGTTGACTGTGTCTCTAACAGTTTTAGAAACTTCAGAGTGTTTTCTATCCAATGCTACCAATTATATGCATATCCTAGCTTCTGGGCCTGAGTAACAGGCAGTTTACTTTAGGCACGTCAGTCATCCGAACTTCCGAATACTGCCCCCTAGCCTTAAGAAGGTCTTACAGTCAGTTTCTTAACAGGTGCAAGTTTATAAATAATTGGAAGAAGCAATTTCATAAATTCATCAAGTGCAATGTCTGGATGCTCATTATTAATCACATCAATCACATTTTTGACATCATCCACATAAGAGTCACTGCAAAATCTTTTGTATGATCTCTTATACACTATTTTAGCTTTATACACTCTTTTAGGCTCAGGTTTTGGAACTTTGTCTTTCTTGGATATAGCCACTATACTGTGGTCACTGCATCCAATGGGTATGGATACAGCTTTAGATCAAAGTTCTACAGTATTAGTAAAAATGTGATCAATACATGTGGAGGATCTTGTTCTTGTAGTGTTTGTAGACACCCTGGTAGGTTGATTAATAACCTGAAACAGATTACAGGCAGTGGTTACAATGATAAGCTTCCTCTTAAGTGGACAGCTTGATGAAACCAGTCAATATTCAGATCCCAAGAAAGTAGACCTCTCACATACACTATCTGTTTGTCTGTTGCCAGTTCGTATGGTTTGTCAAGTCAACCAACGTTTTGTTTCTCAGCTCCTGCTTTTCCCCAGTCTCTCTTTTCTCGCCCTCCTAGTTTTGACCATTGCCTGTCCTGACTCTGAGCCTGCCTGCCGTCTGGTGCCTTTGCCCCTACTCTGGATTACCAACCCCTGCCTGCCTTGACCTGTCGTTTGCCTGCCCCTGTTGTTGTAATGAACATTGTTACTTCAACACGGTCTTACCTGAGTCTTACCTGAAATGTGATACTATCAAGCATTTCACACATATTATTTAGATACTGACTGTTAGCACTTTGTGGCCTATACCAACACCCCAAAAGAGAATGTTTTTGATGTTCCAAGTGAACATGCAACCACAACACTTCAATAAAACTTAACATAATATTTTTTTGAAGCATTACAGGGATTTGGCTCTGAATATATACAGCAACACTTCCCCCATAAGCATTCCTTTCTCTTCGATAGGCATTATTTCCCTGTACTGCTACTGATGTATCATCAAATGAATTATCTAAGTGAGTCTCAGAAATGGCTAATTATGAATGTTATCTGATGTTAGCAAGTTATTGATTTCATGAACCTAATTTCTAAGGCTACATATATTAAAATGGGCTATTTTCAGCCCTTTCCTGGGTAGCTTATCATAATATGGAAAAGAGCAAACAAAGCAAGAGAAAGAAATATACATTCAGCAGTCCATTAATCAGTTGGTGTGTGTAAATAAGTATGTGTGTGTGCTGCAGGGTTGAAACTACAAATCCATTGGCTTGGCTCTCTCATCCCTTCCAGGCTTTTGGGAGGGAGGGTAGACAATGAGCCTGTCATAGCGGATGTAAGCAATGTCCCCACGCGCTCTGGCAGCTTTCATGGCTGGGATAAGTTCTTTCCTCTTCTGGCGCAGAGCTTCGTGATAGTCCTCATTGAGGAAGATATACTGTGCATTCAGAAAAGTATTCAGACCCCTTGTCTTTTCCATTTTTTTTCCAATTACAGCCAAATTCTAAAATTCATGAATAGTTTTTTCCTCTCATCAATGTACACACAATACCCATTTTTCGCTATTTATAAAAAATGTAAAACTGAAATATCACATTTACATAAGTATTCAGACCCTTTACTCAGTACTTTGTTGAAGCACCTTTGGCAACGATTACAGCCTTGAGTATTCTTGGGTATGACGCTACAAGCTTTGAACACCTGTATTTGGAAAGTTTCTCCTATTATTTTCAGCAGATCCTTTCAAGCTCTGCCAGGTTAGATGGGGAGTGTTGCTGCACAGCTATTATTAGGTCTCTCCAGAGATGTTCAATCAGGTTCATGTCCGGCATCTGGCTGGGCCGCTCAAGGACATTCAGACTTGTCCTGAAGCCACTCCTACGTTGTCTAGGCTGTGTGCTTAGGGTCGTTGTCCTATTGGAAGGTGAACCTTCGCACCAGTCTGAGGTCCTGAGCTCTCTGGAGCAGGTTTTCATCATGGATCTCTCTGTACTTTGCTTTGTTCATCTTTACCTCGATCCTGTCTCCCAGTCTCTGCCGCTGAAAAACATCCCCACAGCACAGCATGATGCTGCCACCACCATGCTTCACCGTAGGGATGGTGCCAGGTTTCCTCCAGACGTGACACTTGGCATTCAGGCCAGAGAATCTTGTTTCTCATGGTCTGAGAGTCTTTAGGTTCTTCTTGGCAAACTCCAACCAGGCTGTCATGTACCTTTTACTGAGGAGTGACTTCCTTCTGGCCACTCTACCATAAAGGCCTGATTGGTGGTGTACTGCAGAGATGGTTGTCCTTCTGGAGAGTTCTCCCATCTCCACAGAGGAACTCTAGAGCTCTGTCAGAGTGACCATCAGGTTCTTGGCCATCCCCTTGACCAACGCCCTTCTCCCCCGATTGCTCAGTTTGGCCAGGCGTCCAGCTCTAGGAAGAGTCATGGTGGTTCCAAACTTCTTCCATTTAGGAATGATGGAGGCCACTGTGTTTTTGGGGACCAATGCTGCACAAATGTCTTGGTACCCTTCCGGGGGGGATCTGTGCCCCGACACAATCCTGTCTCGGAGCTGTACGGACAATTCCTCCAACCTCATGGCTTGGTTTTTGCTCTGACATGCACTGTCAACTGTGGGCCCTTATATAGACAGGTGTGTGCCTTTCCATCATGTCCAAGCAATTGAATTTACCACAGGTAATTTGTGGAAGCATCTCAAGGATGATCAATGGAAACAGAATGTACCTGAGCTCAATTTTGAGTCTCATACAGTGCCTTGCGAAAGTATTCGGCCCCCTTGAACTTTGCGACCTTTTGCCACATTTCAGGCTTCAAACATAAAGATATAAAACTCTATTTTTTGTGAAGAATCAACAACAAGTGGGACACAATCATGAAGTGGAACGACATTTATTGGATATTTCAAACTTTTTTAACAAATCAAAAACTGAAAAATTGGGCGTGCAAAATTATTCAGCCCCTTTACTTTCAGTGCAGCAAACTCTCTCCAGAAGTTCAGTGAGGATCTCTGAATGATCCAATGTTGACCTAAATGACTAATGATGATAAATACAATCCACCTGTGTGTAATCAAGTCTCCGTATAAATGCACCTGCACTGTGATAGTCTCAGAGGTCCGTTAAAAGCGCAGAGAGCATCATGAAGAACAAGGAACACACCAGGCAGGTCCGAGATACTGTTGTGAAGAAGTTTAAAGCCGGATTTGGATACAAAAAGATATCCCAAGCTTTAAACATCCCAAGGAGCACTGTGCAAGCGATAATATTGAAATGGAAGGAGTATCAGACCACTGCAAATCTACCAAGACCTGGCCGTCCCTCTAAACTTTCAGCTCATACAAGGAGAAGACTGATCAGAGATGCAGCCAAGAGGCCCATGATCACTCTGGATGAACTGCAGAGATCTACAGCTGAGGTGGGAGACTCTGTCCATAGGACAACAATCAGTCGTATATTGCACAAATCTGGCCTTTATGGAAGAGTGGCAAGAAGAAAGCCATTTCTTAAAGATATCCATAAAAAGTGTTGTTTAAAGTTTGCCACAAGCCACCTGGGAGACACACCTGGGAGACACATGTGGAAGAAGGTGCTCTGGTCAGATGAAACCAAAATTGAACTTTTTGGCAACAATGCAAAACGTTATGTTTGGCATAAAAGCAACACAGCTCATCACCCTGAACACACCATCCCCACTGTCAAACATGGTGGTGGCAGCATCATGGTTTGGGCCTGCTTTTCTTCAGCAGGGACAGGGAAGATGGTTAAAATTGATGGGAAGATGGATGGAGCCAAATACAGGACCATTCTGGAAGAAAACCTGATGGAGTCTGCAAAAGACCTGAGACTGGGACGGAGATTTGTCTTCCAACAAGACAATGATCCAAAACATAAAGCAAAATCTACAATGGAATGGTTCAAAAATAAACATATCCAGGTGTTAGAATGGCCAAGTCAAAGTCCAGACCTGAATCCAATCGAGAATCTGTGGAAAGAACTGAAAACTGCTGTTCACAAATGCTCTCCATCCAACCTCACTGAGCTCGAGCTGTTTTGCAAGGAGGAATGGGAAAAAATTTCAGTCTCTCGATGTGCAAAACTGATAGAGACATACCCCAAGCGACTTACAGCTGTAATCGCAGCAAAAGGTGGCGCTACAATGTGTTAACTTAAGGGGGCTGAATAATTTTGCACGCCCAATTTATCAGTTTTTGATTTGTTTAAAAAGTTTGAAATATCCAATAAATGTCGTTCCACTTCATGATTGTGTCCCACTTGTTGTTGATTCTAAACAAAAAAATACAGTTTCATATCTTTATGTTTGAAGCCTGAAATGTGGCAAAAGGTCGCAAAGTTCAAGGGGGCCGAATACTTTCGCAAGGCACTGTAGCAAAGGGTCTGAATACTTATGTAAATAAGGTATTTCTGTTTTTTATTTTTAATATATTTGCATACATTTCAAAAAATCTGTTTTCGCTTTCTCATTATGGGGTGTTGTGTGTAGATTGCAGAGGATTTTTTTTTATTTAATCATCAAAATTTTGAAAAAGTAAAGTGGTCTGAATACTTTCCAAAGGCACTGTATGCTCCTCTCAAGTTCTTGGCTCTTTCCAGAACAGCTACCTTGTCCTTGAACCTCAGGAACGTGACCTCTTTCGGCCTGGGCCTGTCACCTAGGCCGGTGGTGGGTTTTCCATTTCTGTGGGTGTGCTCCACCTCAATCTGTCCACAACCATGTTGTTCTACCTTGATTATCCCTCGAGATAATCTGATTTCTCTGTCATTGTTATCATGGATTCACATACAGAACTGATGTCCTCTCCCAATGATTTACAGATTGTGTTCATTTTGCTCTTCTCCTGTTTAAACTCATCGAGCTGACCCTGGGAGATCTGCAAACTGTTCTTCAGGTCCTGGACCTCTCTGGTCAGGTCGTCCATTCTTTTATTAGTTGACTCCACCAGTATTTGGACAAAACACTTGAAGCTATATTGTTGTTGTTGTAACAACTGCTTGTATAATTATTTTTGTTCGTTTAAATTATCCTTCACCTGTAATAGAGAGACACCACTGTCCTCAACGGTGCTCCTGCCGGCTTTGGTCTTTGTCATGGTAGCAAAGTAGGTTACGCTCTTACTCCCCGCAGTTCCAGACAGGGCAGGTTGCAGGGAAGATTGAAAACAACAACAAACAGCAGGGCTCTAGACAGCCACAAGCCCGGGACAATCCACGGTCCCAGCCACAATGGCTAACCGTATCACGGGCTGCTTTCTAGCCCTCAAGAAATCCCTGCTAACTTGTTTGTTTTAAACTCTAGTCTGCGCTTTGTTCCTCTGTCTTCAGGGACATTGTGACATGAATGATTTGGACCTCTTCACCTCCATCCAGATCTGGCTGTGTATCAGCGCTGACTTAT
Source organism: Oncorhynchus tshawytscha (assembly GCF_018296145.1). Taxonomy (NCBI): domain Eukaryota; kingdom Metazoa; phylum Chordata; class Actinopteri; order Salmoniformes; family Salmonidae; genus Oncorhynchus; species Oncorhynchus tshawytscha. Next base: position 60,138,674 of record NC_056433.1, on the reverse strand, counting down.
GACCCGTGCTGCAGACTGAGACATGTATATGGCAGAGCTTTGAAAAGTGGGGCAATTCAATCCCTGACTCTAGGCAGGATTTACAGCTGTGTCTGAGAGTAGAGGAGAGACGGATGTGACGGAGCGGGACGGTGCAGGGGTGTCCACACAGACAGGACAGACAGACAGGACAGACAGCTATCACAGCTAGCATGCCCATTGTTCTTCCTGGGCTTTATAGCCAGGCAGCTATTTTAAAAAGACTCCTAATGGGAGAGTTTTTCAGTTTCCGTCTTGTCACAGCATCAGCAAAGAAACTAGCACTGGCAGAGCCGACAGAGCCATAATGAGGGGAAGAGGAGTAAGTATTGGGAGCCCATGGTTAGTGTCACATTTAGGAGTGAGCAGGAGGAGTTCACAGATGAGGGCTGACTGTACTTTGAGTGTGCCGTGGGTCTGGTCACAGCTCCATGAAGGAGTGACTGTGTTAATCAGACATTCAGTCTGTTGGTTCTCTTCACCATGTGATTCGGGTGCTGTGCTGATCTGTTCACACACTATTATTATCTCAGGCTGACGTAAGAGAGGGTGTTCCGTGACAATGTGGCTCTGGAATGGGCTGGCCAGAGGCAATGCTTTACTGAACCTAAGGGAGGATCCCTGACAGTGTAGGCTTCTATCATTCAGCCGTCACGCACACACGCCCATGCCCACATATGCTCACACATACTCACACACACACACACACCCACATACACACTCAAACACGCACACACACACACACACACAGTCTCAAGAATCCATCTGCTGTGTGATCCATTGATGAGTATGGACAGGGCAGGGGAGTTTGTGTCTCCTGGAGCAGTGACCATGGTGACCCTCCACTATGTCCCTCTGGTCTGGTCTGACCACCAGGAACAGCATGTCAATAGACTCTGTTTGGAGGTTTCACATAATGCTTTGGGACATCCAACTGGTTCAAGGAGTAAATCATTATTTCTGGACAGAAAGAGTATTATCGACCCCTTTATGTTTTTGTGTGGACTGTTTTCACTTCATTCAACAACATTATGAATTGTGTTAGAGTATGCAATGGAGTGAACATGTTTTATCTCTTATTTAGGATTTGTCTAGTGAATGATAATCGGATTGGTCAAGTACCCACGGTGAGCACTTGTTGCTGTGCTTCAAAGAGAGGATGAGTGGGAGAGACACAGGGAGAGATTTTAGAGAGCTGTCTGCTCCTCTCTACACAAGCGCACTGGAAAGCTTTTGAAATCAGACAAAACAGTTATGATTTTTAGGGTAGTGTACATTATTACTTGTTAAAGGTTTGGTAAATTGTTGTTAAAGTGTCACAGTTTGTTATATTTGTGAGAGAGATACAAACTTGAGGCATTGTTCAAGTTTTGTAAGATGGAGAGAACATTTACTTCTCTAGGAAGAAAGGGGCTGGTTCTCTGTACTGCTTCTCTATATCACAGCATGATACAAACAATCCCCCTTACAGATATTTGAAAATGATCTGGATGTTAAAGGTCCCCGTTTCTGTCCTCTGCTCTTTGTCACCGTGTATTGGTAATGAACTAAATCAGTTTATACTGTATCCTCAGAGAGAAAGGTGAAGGCAGATTAACCACATACAGAACTGAATTATACTCCTCTTGTCTTTGCTCAGTGTCTCTATGGTCCCCTCTAAAGGATGTAGTACCCTGAACTATAATAGATATGACCAGTATATTGAATTTGATCAAAATTTCTGGTCTCAATGGTCAACATATTGTACAAAAAAATTTCCAGCCATGTCGTAACTCTCAGAGGACTTATAGGCTATTATAAAACGGGTGGTTCGAGCCCTGAATGCTGATTGGCTGAAAGCCGTGGTATATCAGAACATATACCACGGGTATGACACATTTGACATTTTTACTGTTCTAATTATGTTGGTAACCAGTTTGTAGGAGCAATAAGGCACCTCAGGGGTTTGGGGTTTATGGCCAATATACCAGTGTCACGTCTACTCCCGCTCCTCCTCTCTGGCGTTCGTTGTCGCTAGTTTTCTTATCATTACGCACACCTGTCACCATCGTTACGCGCACCTGCGCCTCATGAGACTCACCTGGACTCCATCACCTTCCTGATTACCTCCCCTATAACTGTCACTCCCTTTGGTTCTTTCCTCAGATGTTATTGTTTCTGTTTATATGTTTCATGTCTGTACGCTACTCTTGTTTTGTTCCATGTTCGTTTATTTATCAAATTCACTCCCTGTACTTGCTTGCTGATTATTAGTGTACACGTTACAACCAGGGTTAAGTGCTGTTCTTAGGCATAATGCAACTTGACCATATACCACAACCCCTTGGGCCTTATTGCTTAAATATAGCCTGTGCTTTCAAGTGACAACACTGGGATCATGCAGTGTTAACTTCTGCAATGTTAACACCCTTTGGGCTTTGGTTGGTATATGAATTTGAGGATGCAATTTCCAACCAAATCCTACAAGACATGGAATATATTTTTTCTATGTGGGTTATTACATTTGTATCCTGCTGTAAAGAAACCAGATGGCTCTATTGTATAGTTCTTCTACTGTTTGTCTTTCTATTTACCTCTTGATCAGACAAACAAAGACACCTGGCATCTGCTAAGGATAATTAATATCTACAGCAGCACAAATGATCAACCTGTGGTTTTATTCCCCGTGGTGTGGGTTTGTGGGGCAAGCAATGTTAAGGTAACTCACCATTCTCCCTTTTCCTGTAGAAATGTGTTTTGTAATTGTTTTGGAGTCACATTGTTTCACTGGGACACAAGGTATTTGCTGAAATTGTCCTCAGGGAGCTTCAAATGGCCCATTTAGGTGAAATTGCGTTTTCACTTCTGTAGGATGCCTTTTCTAACTCCTCTCTACGAAGAGTACATGTTTTCATTATTGGCTGTATTGATATCCATGTTCTACAGGATACCTTAGATATAGTTAGGGTGTTTTGACTGTGTTTGACCAAAGTGTTTGGTTTGGGGACACTGAAATCAAATGGGCCTTCCTCAGCACAGGGAGGTACAGGCTTCCTCCTGCTACACACACATCATGGCCTTTGATAGCTGCCCACTACTGGACTGTCTGAAAGGGCTGGTATCCCTGGGTGTGGATCCAGTTCCCACACATATAAAAAGTGCCCACAGACTGGGTCAATGCAAAAAAAATGACTGAACTCAGCTTCAACTTTTGTTTTTAATGTAGTGGCTTTAGGGCCTGTAGTTGTAGTATACAGTTAGCTCAGGCCCTCTGGTCCAGTGGGAGATTCAGGGGTGAGGCTGGGCAAGGGCATTCCTGGGATGCATGGAGATACAGACAGAGATTATGAATGAAATAAAAGGCTCTTTGAAGTCTGCATGTGGTAGTTATGTAATGGAGGAAGAGACTAGGCATTAACTCACCCTGCTGGGTCAATATGGAGTGTAATATAGTAGAGACTTTCAGTTTAGTATTGTAGGCTACTAGGTGATACAGTAACCATTGATGTCAAATGCCTGAGAGTACAATTTTTGAGAAAACATGATTTCATCCTGGCATCCTCGTGTAACATAAGCAATTTTTCACAGCAGATGGCTGCCAGCGAGAGAATGCTCTTCCAAATACAGTATTTTGCTTAGAAACTGTCATGTGTCAAGGTTCTCTGGTACACTATAAACATATAGAGCAACATAATTCATTTAGCATATTATGTTTCAGTTTCAATTTTTATTGTCATGTGCACAAGTAGGGTGAAATGCCTTTCTTGCAAGCTCTTTCCCAACAATGCAGTAATAAATACACAATATCTACAAAAGTATGTGGACACCCCATTCAAATGAGTGGATTCGGCTATTTCAGCCACACCCATTTCTGACAGGTGTATACAATCCAGAACACAGCCATGCAATCACCATAGACAAACATTGACAGTTGAATGGCCTTACTGAGGAGCTCAGTGACTTTGAACGTGGCACCGTCATAGGATGCCTCCTTTCCAACAAGTCAGTTCGTCAACTGTCTGCCCTACTAGAGCTGCCCGGTCAAAACGTCTAGGAGCAACAACGGCTCAGCCACGAAGTGGTAGGCCACACAAGCTCACAGAACAGGACCGCCGAGTGCAGAACCGAGTTCCAAACTGCCTCTGGGAGCTACTTCAGCACAATAACTGATCGTCGGGAGCTTCATGAAATGGGTTTCCATGGCCGAGCAGCCCCACACAAGCCAAATATCACTATGCGCAATGTCAAGCGTCCGCTAGTGTAAAGCTCGCCGCCATTGGACTCTAGAGGAATAGAAACGCGTTCTCTGGAGTGATGAATCCCGCCTCACAATCTGGCAGTCCAACAGGACAATTTAAAAAAAAATAAAAACCAACAACATTTTTACCCCTTTTTCTCCCCAATTTCGTGGTATCCAATTGTTTTAGTAGCTACTATCTTGTCTCATCGCTACAACTCCCGTACGGGCTCGGGAGGGACGAAGGTTGAAGGTCATGCGTCCTCCGATACACAACCCAACCAAGCCGCACTGATTCTTAAGACAGCGCGCATCCAACACGAAAGCCAGCCGCACCAATGTGTCAGAGGAAACACTGTGCACCTGGCAACCTTGGTTAGCGTGGCAACCTTGGTTAGCATTGTCATGTTTCAGCATGACAATGCCCCCGTGCACAAAGAGTGGTTCATACAGAAGTTTGTCGAGATTGGTGTGGAAGACCCCTCAGGAAACTAAAAAGATTTGGTATGGGTACTCAGATCCTCAAAAGGTTCTACAGCTGCAACATCGAGAGCATCCTGGTTGGTTGCATCCTGACTGGTTGCATCACTGCCTTGTACGGCAACTGCTCGGCCTCCAACCGCAAGGCACTACAGAGGGTAGTGCGTACGGCCGGGTACATCACTGGGGCTAAGCTGCCTGCCATTCAGGACCTCTACACCAGGTAGTGTCAGAGGAAGGCCCTAAAAATTGTCAAAGACCCCAGCCACCCCAGTCATAGACTTTTCTCTCTACTACAGCATGGCAAGCGGTACCGGAGCGCCAAGTCTAGGACCAAAAGGCTTCTCAACAGTTTTTACCCCCAAGCCATAAGACTCATGAACAGGTAATCAAATGGCTACCCGGACTCTTTGCATTGTGTGTCCACCCAAACCCCTCTTCTACACTGCTGCTGCTCTTTGTTTATCATATATGCATAGTCACTTTAACTATACATTCATGTACATACTACATCAATTAGCCCGACTAACCGGTGTCCCCGCACATTGGCTACCCTGACAATCTGCATTGTGTCCCACCACCCGCCAACACTTTTTTTACGCTACTGCTACTCTCTGTTTATCATATATGCATAGTCACTTTAACCATACCTACATGTACATACTACCTCAATTTGCCTAATTAACCGGTGGTGCCTGTATATAGCCTCGCTACTGTTATTTTTCACTGTCTTTTTACTGTAGTTTTTATTTCTTTGCTTATCTATTGTTCACCTAATATCCATTTTTTACTTAAAAATTGCACTGTTGGTTAGGGCCTGTAAGTAAGTATTTCACAGTAAGGTTGTTGTTGTATTCCTGTTGTATTCGGCACACGTGACAAATAAACTTTGATTTGATTTAATAGGAGCCAAATCTTTTCCGCAAAACTAAGTGATGAACATGTGAACAAGCAGATAATGCACTTTGTCTTCATAAAGTACATGGTAATGAGGTCTTCTGAAATCCCCAGTGAATCAATGCTCAAGGCTTAGCGCAATGTTTGGAAATAATCTGCAAGCTCCAGTTATTCATATGAAAATCGAGGTGTCGTCATTGACATTTCTGTGTCTCTCTCTGTTGTCTCTCTATCCTTGAGTGTCTATCACTGGTTCTCTATATTACACCTTGTGACAATTAGCTAAGTGTTTGCTCTTTGCACAAGTTGAATAATAGATCTGGTGGTGAGTGAATGATTCATAAGACACAGAGGATCAGAGCAGGGTTGGTGTGAGACGAGCCCTCATCAAAACACAAGGCTCTCTCTCTGAGTACTGTAGAGTAGACAGGTTATGGAGCAGTTATATATAGGTGTAAATACACAGAGTGCTGGCTAACATTTGGCCATGTGTCTTACTGGTCCATATGTATTACTGGTGATGGCTTATGTCATTGAAGGTCCCCACCACCTTATTTAATCACCATGGTCACCATAGTCTTGCCATGTGAGTCATTGTATTTGTCATTGTATTTGAATATTGTAATATATACTGAGGAGTGATGCAGGCCTGTTGTGACTGGTGTGGGTAGTGTGTTACCATGACAACAGCCCGGGGTCAGGGTGACTGATTGAGACAGACAGTGTTTGTTGTCTGTCTCTCAGGCTATAAAAGGGCCCCATCACACTTACCACAGACACACCATCATGGGCAAACACATAAAAGGTGTCTTGTAGAAACGGTGAAGGCACAAAGGTAGGCCTTGGTTACAGCAATCTGTCAAAAGCAAAGACTTCAATGACGCAGCTGAACTCTCCATGTCCTCCCTATCAAAGTAGTCAGTTAGATAACTTCCTAACCTAGATTTGCCCTCAAGAAATGACAGCTGTCTGTCATTTGACATAATGTTAATGACAGGTGTCAATCATGTCATGATATTGATAGTATTATGACTTACAGTATGTCACTGTCAAGTGACTTATTATTGTTGTTTCTTGTGTGTGGATTTACAGTTGAAAATGACACCAGCGGATCATTATCAGAAACGGAGATAAATAGGATCAGTAATGAGTGTGAATTCTGCAGCTGAGGGTCCAAGTGGTGTTAAAAGTGAACAGCTTTTGTTTCCTGGCATGATGCAGTAAAATCAGTGACAATACATTGTTCCCTTGCATGCAGTGGTACCAGTGACAGTGGATCGTCCTTACCCAGGCTTTGTGCTGCTGAGGTACTCCCACACTGCTCTGCTTTCTGGCACAAAGAGATAGCATCCATTCCTTCTGGAGCCTCCCACAGTGTCTTCACTCCTCACAGGGTTTTAACATGCTGGATTATGCTCCTAGGTTGAAAACTTAAAAACCAAACACTGTTGCCTCTGAATTTTGTTGCGTAAATTGTATTTGCTGAATGAAATATTAAATTGTAGGAATGTGCACCATCCACATGGATAAGGTTTGTCCGGTATCCAGATTTTCATACTGTCATACCGTTACTGTATCATACCGGGTAATACGGTATTATAATATACATTATTATAGAGCCACTTGCACACATCATTTTTTAATCAATATTATTTTTGACACACAAAACAATTTAGGCAACAGGGATCTTGATCCAGGAGGGGATTGAATGTCTCTAGTCTGGGTACCAGTCTCTTTAGCTAACATTAACCTCATTGCCACTCCATGTCATTACCAAAGAGACCTTCGTTTCGCAGTGGTTTAAAATACTTAAGTAAAAATACTTTAAAGTACTACTTAAGTTGCTTTTTTTTTAGGTATTTGTACTTTACTATTTATATTTTTGACTACTTTTACTTTTATTTCACTACATCCCTAAAGAAAATAATGTACTTATTACTCTATACATTTTCCCTGACACCCAAAAGTACTCAAGTTACATTTTCAATGCTTAGCAGGACAGGAAAGTAGTCTAATTCACTCACTTATCAAGAGAACATCCCTGGTCATCCCTACTGCCTCTGATCTGGAGGACTCACTAAACACAAATGCTTCATTTGTAAATTATATCTGTGTGTTGTAGTGTGCCCCTAGCTATCTGTAAATAATAATAATTATTATTATAAGCAACTTTTGACAGAATGGTTTCGTCTGTACAAACAAAAAATGGTTGCTTAGCAAACGGTATTGAAATCATACCTTCAGTTTTTCAAAATACCCTGGTATACAGTGTAAACGGTATATTACCAAAGCCTAATGTAATGTTCTCTTTGTACTTTATTTATGCCTTCTGTTGAATGGGACTTAACGGCTACACATGTACTGTAACTATGTATCATCAAGCTCATGTACCTAGCCTACACGTGTGTCTGCCCAGTGGCCACTCTCTCTCTCCACTAATATAGACCAGACCAGAGTACAGCTCACCTGGCTGGCTCCTCACAAATCACAAGGGTGTCGGCCTGAGCAGGAAGTCCATCAGCAGAATAAATGGGGATTACATTTTTAGCTCCTAGATCCCCCAGTCTCCATAACAACTAAAGAGCAGGCCAGACTTGGTAATGATTTGGAGAAGTGGAGGAGGCTCTGTCTGTTCTCAGCTCATCCTAGATGGAATAATATAATTTCTGTCTCTGTATGGACGTGCTATTTTAAGATCTCTCTCCAGTCTTAATTAAAATGGCTGACACCCCAGTGTCCTGACACCCCAGATGTGACTAATCTTCAGGCTATAATTGGATCTATGCCATATTCAATGTACTCTGTATTATTCATGTGTAACACTGTGTTAACAGAAAATGACAAAACAGGGAAATAGCAATTTACTAATGTTGAAAAAAGTACCCCCTTCTTTGTTGTTTGAAGACATCATCGCACATCATTCAATCTCTGTATCTCTGAATTCAGACCTCAGGTTGTTACTTTGACATTTGTTCCTGGAACTAAGCCTTAGCATCTCTCTCTAGTAAGTCCTGCTTGCTGTGTTCAGAGGGGTCCCAGACTACACAACACTGGCGTCCTGTCGGATCTGGACAGAGAGAGGTGAAAGGCAAAAATGAATGAGGGCGAAAACAGTGAGAGGAGTGACCACGGGTTGTCTATCATTCCCATTATGGTGTAAAGTGAGCCGCGCTGGAAGTGTATTTAGAGAGAGAGGGATGAGGAGAAAACGGGAGAGGGTGATCTGAATCCCCCCGAGTATGCACAGCAGCCTAGTGCCACTAACACGTGAAGGAGAGGAGGGAAGGAGTAATGGAGGAGATTGGGAGTACACAGTAAACACATAGGCCTCCCTTACATATCTCTCTTCTACCTTCTGTGCTGTATCTACAATGTGTACCCTCCTATTAAGAGGCACATCAGAGAAAGGACAACATTTGCATTTTATAATGAGCTGCTTCACATGTGCTCCAGGTAGCTGCTGTCTGTGGACTGCACCATTTTATCCAGGGGGCTGAAACTCAAAGTATTGAAGTATTGTATTGAAACTCGGTCTTGTTTTCATTCAGTGTTTTAGTATGTAAGCCACAGCAAGAATACGATTCAATAATATATGTATCTATTTAACAGTTTACAGCATATTAGCCGGAATGTGCATTGCCTTGATAGAGCTGCAGCCTTCATTTCCTTAATAGAATTTGTCAGTGCCTTCCTCCTACACAGTGCAGCCAAAAAGAAGACTTGTTTTCACCTGCATTCACTGCCTCCTGCATTCACTGACCCTCACACTCCCTATTATTTGTGTCTGCGTGCAGGCACACCTGTGTGCCTTTCACAAACAAGAACCAGTGAAACCAGATTGCTTGAACAACAGTACCCCCTTCCCCTCCCTGCTCCTCCTGAACCTTCTGAGTGGGACACATCTATAATGGCTGGTGTCATTTTACTCCAGTCTGATGGGAAAACATAACTAATGTGGTTAGCTGCACACATGTGACAGATGACTCAGATGATAAGACCCAGAGATGAACTGCTAGGATAGCTGCTGAATGTTAGCTAAACAGAGTAGGAGCAGAATTACACTAATGGACCATTTCACTGCATATTGATCTGTCAATCATGTGTGTTGAGTCTTGACCAATGCTATTTTATTGTTTACAATCAGGAATTTTCTAAGATTCTAGTATTATCCATGAGTAATAGCCACAAATAGTCTTAAGTGTAGACCAATTTGTAAAAGATAACAGCCTTGATAGACTGTGTCGTGTTGTTTTGAGCCAATTTTGTTCTAATAGCATGAAGGGGACACATGGTTCTAATTGCGTAGGTACATAGTTTAATTAGAGCTAATCAGACTGTGTAATGAAGAAGTGTCATGTTTTCCTGGGGAGCTGATGTGATGAATACACCGCCAACAAGTACTTTATTTGGGGGCACCAGTGCCAATACATTACCCTCTCCCCCAACTGTGGTATAGGTTCAGTCATGACCGGTCCTGGACCTGCACAAAGAAATGTATCACACAATGCCTGATTCAGATCATGTTTGACATTACATTCAGACCCCTCTTTGAAATATGAATGGAATATTAACGGTGTATAAATGATTTAATAATTCCCTGTGTTGTGTGTGTGTTGTGTGGGTGTATGCAGGATTCTGGCCACAGCGGGAGCTCACATGAACATCCCAGTGGACCTGCGGACCCTGCGGGCCGTACGCGTGCTCAGACCCCTCAAACTGGTCTCTGGAATCCCCAGTGAGTAGCTTACACCACCAGATGTACTGGGTGTCCATGGATCTGCTCTGCCTATCTAAATCTATACTAGTGGAGGCTGGTGGGAGGAGCTATAGGAGGACAGGCTCATTATAATGGCTGGAATGGAATAAATGGATTGAGTCAAACATGTGGTTTCCATATTTGTTTGATGTGTTTGATACCGTTACATTTATTCCATTCCAGCCATAGCAATGAGCCCATCCTCCTATAGCTCTCCCCACCAACCTCCACTGATGTATACAGTACACATATAGGTATCTGCACTGGTTCTACTGGTGTTTTCTGGACCCCTGACTAACCTCAATTTTGAGTCCGTAAAGTTAGTCCTAATGAGTTCTTCTGTTGGCAGAACACATCTGAGTCCGACTAACAACTAGCAGATGCAGTAGTTTCCCACACCCAAAAGGCAACGATGTCTTAGGGAGATTGTTGTGCTAGCCAAAGTGAGAGTGCTGACAGTATCTGCTTGAAGTGGTTCCCACACTTACCATTTACAAATGTTTTGTGCTGTTACTCATTGTATTGTTGGCACTTATAACACATGACAGTTGTCTCTTTCTCTATCTTTCTGTGTGTGACCAGGCCTGCAGATAGTCCTGAAATCCATCATGAAAGCCATGGTGCCGCTGCTCCAGATCGGCCTGCTGCTCTTCTTTGCCATTCTCATGTTTGCCATCATCGGCCTGGAGTTCTACAGCGGAAAGCTCCACAACACCTGTCTGCCCATGCCAAATATCCTGGGTAAGACAGAATATGCATCCCAAATAACCACTGTATTCCTTTTGTAGTGCACTACTTTTGACCAGGGAATATATAGGCTATAGAGTACCATTTGGGACTCACCCAGACAGAGAAAGGGCACTTTGAGCTCCAAGCCTTAGAGAGATGCCATCAAGGCTGCAGTCATCCAGGACGCACACTGCTCTGCATATCAATTCGGGTTGGTTCTGTAGCTGTTGGTGTCCCTTTATGAGGTTGAATCTTGCTTATAGCCTATGCTTGCATTGAACACCTAGCTACATAGAATTGTTTTAAACAATGCGTTAGTATCGTGCTGTGATCCTTCGCTCTGTTACATGTATACATTTAGGGTAAGTTATCGTAAACATCCTTCAAGCCGATCATTTATCAGCAAGGTTATACTGCGCCTACACAACAAGTGGATTATTATTTTCTACGAGGCTTCCTCAGCTGTAATGATAAGCCATACAAATGTCCTGTGAGTGCTCTCTGCTGTTCCCTCCCACCCGCCCAGTGTAATGTATTGTCAGTGGTCAGGATGAAACTAGCTGTGTTACCCAACAGACCTGAAACACACAGTACCAATCCTGACTGCACGTGTAAATGTAACCACAGCCAACATGACTGCCTATGTAATTAAACCCCATAATATAGCAGCTCAATACAGTACCTCGACTAATTGTAAAGTCATAGATGCATGAATCATGTTATAATAAAGTGGGTTACACAGTTCTATTCACACACATGTTTATCTCCTGAACATAATTTGTTATTCAGGTAGTGTGGTCTTTTAACAAGCTTACTGGGGATTTGTTCCTTCGTTTTTTTTAGATTATAGGAACTTAGTTGTCACAGATAGAGAAGATGATGAAGTTATCTTTCCTTCTCAAAAAAGTTGTCCTTACCTTCAGCTTATCTTTTGTCAAGGGTTCAATATCACTCACAGCTTGACTTGGTTATAAAAATGTTCCTTGGTCTGCCATTGACAGACTGTAGGGTGTTCACTCACTGCTGTACAATGTGGAATAAAATTTGGCAATTTAAGAGGGTGCTACGAAATGAATGTCAAAACGTAGTTGTCTTCGCCCTATGTCATTATAAATTACATAGAATACATCCTTAGATTGTTTTCTATAATATTATAACCTTAATAGACTAGTACTTGACAGTGTTGATGAAATAAAGTGTTAATTTACTGTGACCATTGCTCGTTTAGACTGCGCCGCTTCTATATTTAATGTTGTGATGTTGTACCATTTGGAGGTGTTTCTGCTGGTTGGACCAATCAAAATCAACTTGATACCTTTGTCATTTTCATCTCCAGATCCTTGGCTTTTATTGCCTTTTTATTGCCTATATTGGCGATATATATATATATATATATTTTAGTCGCTATTTAGTTTTATATTGAGCGGATTTAATTTAGAAAAAGCCCATATTTTCACTCACGAACCTGCAGCCACTAGTTAGCTTGTTAGCTGATGTTCGAAGTTAGCGATGTTCTGCCGCGGAGCAGCACCACAGGGTTTTATTGAGCAGTGACGACTTATTTGATCATGCCTGTGATGACCTTCCATTCACATGCTACATAAACATGCTACATATTTGTATAAATATTTGTATAAACCTTGAAGGAATTAATCATTTCATGGGTGAACACCCTACACTCTGTCTCGGTGGTTTAATACAGTAAAGAGTTATATATCATATATATTTTAGTATTCCTTTACTACATTTCAAATATATCCGATTTAATACAGTACCCAATTGTATCAAACAACATACTGTCATTTTTAAGATGACATCATCATAAAGGTTATGTGGGGACCACACTGTACGAGTTAACCTTATTTACCCCCTATTGGCTTTAGAGAGATTATTTATGATAATCACACATTGCACAAATCAAATAGCGTATTATTAGTGTCATCTTTCACAAGGGTTCAGGAAAGGACTTTCACACAGAGAGCTGCTGCTGCTCAGTTCATTGATCGAGTCATGCATCACATTACAATCATCATATTGTGCTACTTATTCATGCATCTCCAGTAGATGCAAGTCATTTCTCAGAATTGAGACATTTCTCTGAAGTCATCATATCTCTCATGGGAAAAATCACGTTCAGTTAGATTGATTTCAGTATTGCATCGTTTAAAAAAAATCTTTAGCCTAACCTACACATCCTACAGTGGACTCTGACTCAGGACAATAAGAACAAGTTGAGGAACTTTATTCTCTCTTGTCCCTCTGTCAGAGAATGAGACGGTGGACAAGTCGGAGTCAGAGTTCCCGTGTGGGGTGAGGAAGTGCCCTGACAAGTACGCCTGCAGTGAAACCTGGATCGGCCCCAACGATGGCATCACCCAGTTTGACAACATCCTGTTTGCTGTGCTCACTGTCTTCCAGTGCATCACCATGGAGGGCTGGACCACCGTGCTCTACAATGTGAGTCACACCTGCTTCTGCCATAGATGAGGGAAAAATAAGCCTATTATTTGACCCGGTAATATATTTCTTTGATATACCTCTCAGAATCCTAGATAGCTGTTTTTATCTGTCATTACTAAAGCTATCGGATATTTGTTGCAAGATGCACTCAAACATCCCTTACAGTAGCTTCCCTGTTCTGTGATTGTGAACACGATTGATTACACACCATACCTGAGAAATGATTGAAGCATTGCACAACGATAAACAAACACACCATTTAGGCTGCGTTTACAAAGAAAGCCCAATTCGGATCTTTTGCCGAATTATTGGCAAAGCAGCTGATCTGATTAGTTTTTTTGTTTCTGTTTTTTAGAGGGTAGATCAGCTTTAATATTGAAGATAGATTGTGGTTTCTATCAATGTCTGAATCATTTCCAAACACCTGGAGGTGTGTTGGGTCATTGCCCTGTTGAAAAACAAATGATAGTCCCACTAAGTGCAAACCAGATGGGATGGTGTATCACTGAAAAATGCTGTGGTAGCCATGCTGGTTAAGTGTGCCTTGAATTCTAAATAAATCACTGACAGTGTCACCATTAAAGTACCCCCACACCATCACACCTGCTCCTCCATGCTTCACGGTGGGAACCACACATGTTAACCTACTCTCACCTAAACAAAAATCTCAAATTTAGCCTCATCAGACCAAAGGACAGATTTCCACTGGTCTAATGTCCATTGCTCGTATTTCTTGGCCCAAGCAAGTCTCTTCTTATTATTGGTGTCCTTTAGTAGTGGTTTCTTTGCAGCAATTCGACCATGAAGGCCTGATTCATGCAGTCTCCTCTGAACATTTGATGTTGAGATGTGTCTGTTACTTCAACTCTGTGAAGCATTTATTTGGGCTGCAATTTCTGAGGATGGTAACTCTAATGAACATATCCTCTGCAGCAGAGGTCTTTCTTTCCTGTGGCGGTCATCGTGAGAGCCAGTTTCATCATAGCGCTTGATGGTTTTTGAGGCAGCACTTGAAGGAACTTTCAATGTTTTTTTAAATTTCCGGATTGGCTGACCTTCATGTCTTAAAGTAATGATGGATTGTCGTTTCCCTTTGCTTATTTGAGCTGTTCTTGCCATGATATGGACTTGGTCTTTTCGGGCTATCTTCTGTATACCACCCCTACCTTGTCACAACACAACTGATTGGCTGAAACGCATTAAGAAGGAAAGAAATTCCACAATATAACTTTAACCTGTTAATTGAAATGCATTCCAGGTGACTTCCTCGTGAAGCTGGTTGAGAGAATGCCAAGAGTGTGCAAAGCTGTCATCAAGGCAAAGGGTGGCTACTTTGAAGAATCTAAAATATATTTGGATTCATTTAACACTTTTTTGGTTACTACATGATTCCATATGTGTTATTTCATAGTTTTGATGTCTACACTATTATTCTATAATGTAGAAAATAGTAAAAATTAAGAAAACCCTTGAATGAGTAGGTGTGTTCGAGCTTTTGACTGGTACTGTATATTTTTACAAATATTTTCCTTCTCTAATATTTTCCCTTGACCCTTTCATCCCTTCCCTAATTGGAGTATAATAATGTTTCAAGTTCTAATGTCTCATGTACAAGTGCAGTGAATTGCCTTTCTTGCAAACTCAAAACCCAACAATGCAATATTCAATAACAAGTATTACTAGAAAAGAAAAGAAAGTAAGTAAGTAAGCTTACTATATACAGGAAATATTTAAAAAGTCAGTTCCAATAACATATTTACATGTGCAGGAATACTGGAGTGATGGAGGTGGATATGTACAGTATAGGGGTAAGAGGACTAGGCAACAGGATATAAGATTAACAGAGTAGCAGCAGGTTGTATGTGAGTGGGTGTGCGGGTGTGTAGAGTCAATATAAATGTATCTGCATATTATGTGTGAGTGAGCAAATGATGGAGTGAGTGTTTGTGTGTGTGTTGGAGTGGCTGTGTGTGTGTGTGTGTGTATGTGTGTGTGTGTGTGTGTGTGCGTGTGTGTGTGTGTCGGGCCCTGTGAGTGTGCAAAGAGAGAAGGTAAACTTAGATAGTCCATGTAGCTATTTTGTTAGCTATTTATCAGTCGTATTGCTTGGGGATAGAAGCTGTTGAAGATCCTGTTGGTGTCAGACTTGATGCACCGGTACCTCTACGGCAGCAGAGTAAATAGTCTATGGCTTGGGTGGTTGGAGTCTGATGCTTTTACGCGCCTTTTTTTCACACCGCCTGATATAGAGGTCCTTGATGGCAGGAAGGTTGGTCCCAGTGATGTACTGGGCTGTCCGCACAACCATCTGTAGGTCCATGCGTTTGAGGGTGGTGGTATTGCCATACCAAGCAGTGATGCAGCCAGTCAAGGGCCCATGCCAAACTTTTTCAACCTCCTGAGGGGGAAGAGGCACTGTCATGCCTTCTTCACAACTGTGTGTGTGTGTTTGGACAATTTGAAGTCTGTAGTGATTTGGACACAGAGAAACGTGAAGCTGTCTACCTGCTCCACTGCCACCCACGTCAATGCGCTCTGAAAATGTGCCCTGGAATACCGTTGGGGCCCACGGCCTTGCGGGTGTTGACCTGATTAACAACCCTTCTCACGTTGACCTTAGAGAGCGAGATCGCCTAATCCTCTGGGTCGGTGACGGCCTCACACCTGGCTCGATGTTGTTGTTGTCAAAGCATGCATAAAATGCATTGAGTTTGTCTGGTATTTGGCATTTAGTATTTTATTAGGATCCCGATTAGCTGTTGCAAAAGCAGCAACTACTCTTCCTGGGGTCTACACAAAACATGAAACATAATACAGAATGACATAATACAGAACATCAATAGACAAGAACAGCTCAAGGAAAGAACTACATACAAAAATGTAAAGGCACATGTAGCCTACATATCAATGCATACACACAAACTATCTAGGTCATATAGGGGAGAGGTGTTGTGCTGTGATGTGTTGCTTAATCAATTTTTTTTAAACAGGTTTGCTCTTTATTTGAGCAATATGAGAAAGAACGAAGTTCCATGCAATAAGGGCTCTATATAATACTGTGCTCTTTCTTGAATTTGTTCTGGATTTGGGGACTGTGAAAAGACCCCTGGTGGCATGTCTGGTGGGATAAGTGTGTGTGTCAGAGGTGTGTTGTTGTTTTTGCAAATGATTTGGGATTTCCAACACATTAATGTTTCTAATAAAAAGAAAAAGTGATGCAGTCAGTCTCTCCTCAACTCTTAGCCAAGAGAGACTGGCATGCATAGTATTAATATCAGTCCTCTGATTACAATGAAGAGCTGCTCTGTTCTGGGCCAGCTGCAACTTCACTGGGTCTTTCCTTGCAGCACTGGACCACACGACTGGACAATAATCAAGATTAGACAAACTAGAGCCTGCAGAACTTCATTTTTGGAGTGTGGTGTCAAAAAATCAGAGCATCTCTTTATTACGGACAGACCTATCCCTGTCTTTACAACCATTGAATCTATATGTTTTGAACATGACAGTTTACAATCTAAGGTAACGCCAAGTAATTTATTCTCCTCAACTTGTTCAACAGCCACACCATTTTACCAAGTCATTGGTAAAAATAGAAAGAGTAGAGGGCCTAGAGAGCTGCCCTGTGGTAAACCACACTTTACATGTCTGACATTAGAGAAGAATCCATTAAACTAAAGTTGTATTATATAGATAGCTCTGAATCCACGATATGGCAGAGGTTTAAAAGCCATAACACATAGTCAAACACCATTTTTTCCAACAGTTTGCTAAGAGCTGTCAGCAAGCTCATAAGTCTGCTGTTAGAACCAGTAAAGGCTGCTTTACCACTCTTGGGTAGCAAAATTACTTTGGCTTCACTCCAGGCCTGAGGACAAACACCTTCCTCTAGACTCAGATGAAATATATGACAGATAGGAGTGGCCATAGAGTCAGCTACCATCCTCAGTAGCTTTCCATCTAAGTTGTCTATGCAAGAGGTTTGTCATTACTGATCGATAACAATCATTTTTCCACCTCTCACACACTAACTTTACAAAATTCAAGCTTGCAATGCTTTTCTTTCATTATTTCTTTTTTTATGCATGAATACAATTGCTCACATTTTGTTGTTGGAATTTCCTGCCTAAGTTTGCCCACTTTGCCAATTAAATAATCATTAAAGTAATTGGCAACATCAAATGGTTTTGTGACGAATAAGCCATCTGATTTGATGAAAGATGGAGTTGAATTTGTCTTTCTGCCAATAATTTCATTTAAAGTACTCCAAAGTTTTTTATCCATCTTTCTTTATATCATTGATCTTGGCTTCATAGTACAGTTTGTTCTTCTTTTGTTGAGTTTAGTCACATAATTTCTCAATTTGCAGTAAGTAAGCCAGTCAGATGTGCAGCCAGACTTATTTGCCACTCCTTTTGTCCCATCTTTTTCAACCATAATGTTTTTCAATTGCTCATCAATCCATGGAGCCTTAACAGTTCTAACAGTCAGTTTATTTACTGGTGCATGTTTATCAATAATTGGAAGAAGCAATTTCATAAATTCATAAAGTGCAGCGTGTGGATGCTCCTCATTAATCACATCAGACCAACAAATATGTTTAACATCATCCACACAAGAGTCACAGCAAAATATTTTGTATGATCTCTTATACATTATTTTAGGCCCAGCTGTTGGAACTTTGGCTTTCCTGGATATAGCCACTATACTGTGATCACTGCATCCAATGGGTACAGATACAGCATTAGAACAAAGTTCTACAGTATTAGTAAAAATGTGATCAACACATGTGGATGATCTTGTCCCTGTAGTGTTTGTAAACACCCTGGTAGGTTGATTAATAACCTGAACCAGAATACAGGCACTGGTTACAGTGAGAAGCTTCCTCTTGAGCGGACAGCTTGATGAAAACCAGTCAATATTCAGGTCCCCAAGAAAGTAGACCTCTCGGTTTACATCACATACACTATCAAGCATTTCACACATATTATTTAGATACTGACTGTTAGCACTTGGTGGCCTATAACAACACTCCAAAAGAAAAGGCTTTAGATGTGCCAAGTGAACCTGCAACCACACTTCAATAACACTTGACATAAGATCTTCTCTAAGCATTACAGTGATTTGGCTCTGAATATATACAGCAACACCTCCCCCATAAGCATTTCTGTCTCTTCTATAGATGTTATATGCTTGTATTGCTACTGCTGTATCATCAAATGAATTATCTAAGTGAGTCTCAGAAATGGCTAATTACGAATGTTATCTGATGTTAGCAAGTTATTGATTTCATTAACCTTATTGCTAAGGCTACATATATTAATATGGGCTATTTTCAGCCCTTTCACCCTGGGTACAATGTCACCAATGCATTTTCTAATGTAGCCGGTGACGGAGGTGGTTAACTTGTCCATGTTTTCGGCGGAGTCTCGTTACATAATCCAATTAGCGCAGTCCTGTAGCATAACCTCAGATTCTGATGACCATTTATAAACGGAGCGAATCGTTGGTTCAGCTTCTGCTAGTAAAGAGGAAGCAAGAGTACGGAGTCATGATCTGATTTGCCGAATGGCAGGTGAGAGAGGGCCTTGTATGCTTGCTTGTGTTTAGAATAGCAGTGGTCCAGGACTTTATCGCCCTTAGTGGTGTTGGAGATCTCTTCGTGTTGGAGTCTCTTAGGGACGCCAATCGCCGACAACCAGAAAGGCAGCCACTTGGTGTAGGTAATCCTGCTTGTTTATAGCCTTGTACAGTTCATTAAGTGCCAGCTTGTTATTTTTATTGTCCTGAGGTGGAATGTATACAGCAGTCACGATAACAGCTGAAAACTCCCTCAGGAGGCAGAAGGGTCGGCATTTGACCATCAGGTATTCCAAGATGGGTAAACAGTGGGTCGACACTTCCACCGCGCTGGAATTAGAACACCAGTTGTTGTTGATGAAGAAGCAAACCCCTCCCCCTGTCAATTTCCCTGGCCACACGGTGAATGAAGAATCCATCGAGTTGGATAGCTGTGGGGGGTATCTTGTCCGAGAGCCATGTTTCTGAAAAGCAAAGACTATTGACGTTTCAAGAGTCCCGTTTTTAGTAAATCCGTGATCGTAAGTCATTCATCTTATTATTAAGTGACTGTACATTACCCAATAGAAGGGAGGGAAGAAGTGGCCGGTTTTCACTTCACCTTAATCCTACAAGGACCCCCCCTCTTGCCTCTGTAACACACCGGTGTTCCCTATTGTGTAGTTTGGAATTACTTAGAGAAACCAGGGCAGATGAGTCGAAGTAGAAGCCGGATTTGGGGTCAGTAACTGCCATTCTGATGTTCAAGATTTCTTGTCAGTTGTAAGAAATAACAGCGGAAACATTTTGTGAAAATAGAGTAAAAATAAACAACAAAACAATGACAAAATAGCAAAGTTGTGTTGGAGCTTGCAAAACGGCGGCCATCCAATACGACACCAACAATACTTAGGTTTCTACTTCCAGCTTATACATACTATATACAGTTGAAGTCGGAAGTTACACTTAGGTTGGAGTCATTAAAACTTGTTTTTCAACCACTCCACAAATTTCTTGTTAAAACCTCTTGATCCTACTTGAGACGCAGACGTCCCAACTAGAGCTCTGGAAATGCAAATGCGCTACGCTAAACGCTAATAGTATTAGTTAAAACGCAAACGTTCATTAAAATACACATGCTTGGTATTGAAATAAAGCTACACTCGTTGTGAATCCAGGCACCGAGTCAAATTTTTAAAATGCTTTTCGGCGAAAGCATGAGAAGCTATTATCTGATAGCATGATAACACCCCAAAAGACCCGTAGGGGATGTAAACAAAAGAATTAGCATAGTCGGCGCTACACAAACCGCACAATAAAATATAAAACATTCATTACCTTTGACCATCTTCTTTCTTGGCACTCCTTGATGTCCCATAATCAATACTGGGTCTTTTTTCGATTAAATCGGTCCATATATAGTCTAGATATTGATCTATGAAGACTGTGTGATAAACGGAAAAAAATAGCGTTTCATAACGTAACGTCATTTTTTAAAAGTTAAAAAGTCGACGATAAACTTTCACAAAACACTTCGAAATACCTTTCTAATGCAACTTTAGGTATTACTACACGTTAATAAGCTATAAAAATCATCAGGAGGCGATGTAAATTCGATAGCTGGTCGTGTGGAAAAAATGTCCGGAAAAACACAGAGACGATGCATCAAGTTGGTGGTCGGAGGGAATCGGTTCCCTTTGGTCGGATCTACCAAGAATCAAATCAGAATCAAATGAGAAGACTCTATACATCCTGTGGAAGCTGTAGGTACTGCAACCTCGGCCTCATTTAATACGGTTCACCTTTAACAATGGGTTGAAGTGGCGCATGGATATTTTTTTCCATCTCCAGTGATCAGATTTTCCTGCGCTTTTCGATGAAACAGACGTTCTGTTATAGTCACAGCCGTGATTTAAACAGTTTTAGAAACGTCTGAGTGTTTTCTATCCACACATACTAATCATATGCATATACTATATTCCTGGCATGAGTAGCAGGACGCCAAAATGTTGCGCGATTTTTAACAGAATGTTCGAAAAAGTAGGGGGGAGGCTTAAGAGGTTTTAACAAACTATAGTTTTGGCAAGTCGGTTAGGACATCTACCTTGTGCATCATTTTTCCAACAACTGTTTACAGGCAGATTATTTCACTTATAATTCACTGTATCACAATTCCAGTGGGTCAGAAGTTTACATACACTAAGTTGACTGTGCCTTTAAACAGATTGGGAAATTCCAGAAAATGATGTCATGGCTTTAGAAGCTTCTGATAGACTAATTGACATCATTTGAGTCAATTGGAGGTGTACCTGTGTTTGTATTTCAAGGCCTACCTTCAAACTCAGTGCCTCTTTGCTTGACATCATGGGAAAATCAAAAGAAATCAGCCAAGACCTCATAAAGAATATTGTAGACGTCCACAAGTGTGGTTTGTCCTTGGGAGCAATTTCCAAATGCCTGAAGGTACTATGTTCATCTGTACAAACAATAGTACAGAAGTATAAACACCATGGGACCATGCAGCCGTCACACCGCTCAGGAAGGAGATTCGTTCTGTCTCCTAGAGATGAACATACTTTGGTGCAAACAAAAGTGCAAAATCAATCCCAAAACTGCAAAGGACCTTGTGAAGATGCTGGAGGAAACGGGTACAAAAGTATCTATATCCACAGTAAAAACGAGTCCTATATTGACATAACCTGAAAGGCCACTCAGCAAGGAAGAAGCCTGCTCCAAAACCGCCATAAAAAAGCCAGACTCCGGTTTGCAACTACACATGGGGACAAAGATCGTACTTTTTGGAGAAATGTCCTCTGGTCTGATGAAACAAAAATAGAACTGTTTGGCCATAATGACCATTGTTATGTTTGGAGGAAAAAGGGGGAGGCTTGCAAGCTGAAGAACACCATCCCAACCATGAAGCACGGGGGTAGCAGCATCATGGTGTGGGGGTGCTTTGCTGCAGGAGGGACTCGTGCTCTTCAAAAATAGATTATGTGGATATATTGAAGCAACATCTGAAGACATCAGTCAGGAAGTTAAAGCTTGGTCACAAATGGGTCTTCCAAATGGACAATGACCCCAAGCATACTTCCAAAGTTGTGGCAAAATGGCTTAAGGACAACAAAGTCAAGGTGTTAGAGTGGCCATCACAAAGCCCTGATCTCAATCCTATAGAACATTTGTGGGCAGAACTGAAAAAGCGTGTGCGAGCTAGGAGGCCTACAAACCTGACTCAGTTACACCAGCTCTGTCAGGAGGAATGGGCCAAAATTCACCCAATTTATTGTGGGAAGCTTTTGGAAGGCTACCTGAAACGTTTCACCAAAGTGAAACAATTTAAAGGCAATGCTACCAAATACTAATTGAGTGTATGTAAACTTCTGACCCACTGGGAATGTGATGAAAGAAATCAAAGCTGAAAAAAATCATTCTCTCTATTATTATTCTATTATTATTCTGACATTTCACATTCTTATTTTGAAGTGGTGATCTTAACTGACCTAAGACAGGGAATTTTTTACTAGGATTAAATGTCAGGAATTGTGAAAAACTGAGTTTAAATGTATTTGGCTAAGGTGTATGTAAACTTCTGTCTTCAACTGTACATTTTGGGGACACAGTATATTTTATATTAGTTATCTTGTTTTTTGTTATTTTTAGTCCCACCTTTCAGCTCCCTTCACACCTCCCATCTTTGTCTGAACACCATCCAGTTTAGATTTCTATTAGACATATTTTTTTTCAACTGTGCTGTGAAAAAAACAAGTCCTGAACCTTTCTATTCTCGTAATTTCTACAGATTGTAAATTAAAGATCAAATATTTTGCTAAGAGTAGAATTATATTATTGATGAATTGACTATAACTTTTCAAATCACCCAGCAGTGCTATTTTCAGAGTTAGCTCCAGATAAATGATGTAAATCTTTAGCCATTCCTGTACCTGCGACCAAAACAAGCTACATATGGGCAGTACCAAAGCAAGTGTTCAAGAGCTGATCTGATTGTTCGAAAGACATACAGTACCAGTCAAAAGTTTTGACAGAATCATTTTTTTTAATTTTTTTTTATTTATTTCACCTTTATTTAACCAGGTAGGCCAGTTGAGAATAAGTTCATTTACAATTGCGACGTGGCCAAGATAAAGTGAAGCAGTGCGACACAAACAACACAGAGTTACACATGGGATAAACAAACGTGCAGTCAATAACACAATATAAAAATCTATATACAGTGTGGGCAAATGTAGTAAGATCAGGGAGGTAAAGGCAATAAATAGGCCATAGTGGCGAAATAATTACAATTGAGCAATTAAACACTGGAGTGATAGATGTGCAGAAGATGAATGTGCAAGAAGAGATACTGGGGAGCAAAGGAGCAAAAAAATTAATAACAATATGGGGATGAGGTCGTTGGGTAGGCTATTTACAGAGGGGCTGTGTACAGGTGCAATGATCGGTAAGCTGCTCTGACAGCTGATGCTTAAAGATAGTGAGGGAGATATAAGACTCAAGCTTCAGTGATTTTTGCAATTAGTTCCAGTCATTGGCAGCAGAGAACTGGAAGGAAAGGCGGCCAAAGAAAGAGTTGGCTTTGGGGATGACCACTGAAATATACCTACTGGAGCGCGTGCTACGTGTGGGTGCTGTTATGGTGACCAGTGAGCTGAGATAAGGCGGGGCTTTACCTAGCAAAGACTTATAGATGACCTGGAGCCAGTGGGTTTGGCGACGAATGTGAAGCGAGGGCCAGCCATCGAGAGCATACAGGTCGCAGTAGTGGGTAGTATATGGGGCTTTGGTGACAAAACGGATGGCACTGTGATAGACTGCACCCAGTTTGCTGAGTAGGGTATTGGAGGCTATTTTGTAAATGACATCGCCGAAGTCAAGGATCAGTAGGATAGTCAGTTTTACGAGGGTATGTTTGGCAGCATGTGTGAAGGATGCTTTGTTGCGAAATAGGAAGCCGATTCTAGATTTAATTTTGGATCGGAGATGCTTAATGTGAGTCTGAAAGGAGAGTTTACAGTCTAACCAGACACCTAGGTATTTGTAGTTGTCCACTTGAATATGTGGACACTCCTCCAACACTCTACTCAACAAATCAGAACCGTCCAGAGTCGTGATGCTAGACGGGCAGGCGCGAGTGGGCAGTGATCGGTTGAAGAGGGCTTTTCTTTATCTTTACTATTTTCTACATCAAAACTATGAAATAACACATATCGAATCATATAGTAACCAAAAAATTGTGAAACAAATCAAAATAGATTTTAGATTTTAGATTCTTTATAGTAACCACCCTTTACCTTGATGACAGCTTTGCATAGTTTTGTCTTCAATATTATTTTAAAATGTAGAAAATAGTGAAATTAAGAAAAACCCTTGAATGAGGAGGTGTGTCCAACCTTTTGACCGGTACTGTATTTGTTTAAAAAATATAATAATTGGGCTGCCTGGCTAAACGCAGCCATAGAGAAGTGTATCTGTGTCAAGTGAGTAGGGGAATTGAATTCAGTGAATGGGCTAGAGCATTAGGGTGGTCATTCATTCTCCTAATCTCCCAGCCAACCTCCCTCCACTGACTCACTACTAACATCTGCCTGCCCACGGACCCACTTCATCTAATCCCACTAAATTACATCCTAAGCACATGGGCATGATTGGGCCGGGCTGGAATGTTGCTAGACATTTAATGCTGACACCATTTTTTGAATTATCAATTACACTCATTATCTGTATGTTAGATCAGTTGCTTACAGATTGACCATTGTGTCATGATAATAATCGTGTGAGGACATTATAAGCATGTTAGGATATTACTGAGTTCAAACTGGTTCTCTTTCAATTATTAATTTCAATATCTCACATGTGGGATACACCTGAGTCTCAGAAGCTTGATGAACCAATTAAACATGTCTGTCGGAGACAGACTGGACACGTGACGAATTAGATGAGCCCCTCCCCTCATGATAAGGAGCCACTCGCCCTCCGTATGGTCATTCTCACCTTTGTTCCTGACAAAGAGTACCTACAGTATATAAGCTCTCCTCAGCATGACTTGATCCCTGTTTTCATGCTTAACTGTTCACAGGTGTGCTGCGAGGTTACACTTCCGAGTGCAGATTTTTCATCTTGTCTTTTGTGTTGGGTGACTTTACCAAAAGGAAAGTTTTCACTTTGAATAAGAATGAGCTTTTCATCTTTTTCTTCCCTTAGTCTCAGTAACATCACATGGGGGCTACTGAGACTTGGCTATGCAAGGCTTAGCTAACCTGGCTAGCCCGCCGCAAAGCTAGCTACCCTAGCAACTAGCTTTTCTACCTGGAAGGGTAGAATTACAAGCTTGCTCTCTCGTTTATCACAAGCCACTACCGTGCCACGTTGACTAGACCGTAGTGCTGAGCAATTAACAAAATGTAGGTTATTTTTCTTTTTTTTAAGAACTAATTGACCACAGTCTGTTCAATTATTTGATTTCCATTTATTTGTTTATTATTTGCTCAATGCGCACATTGCTCAGTTTCTCTAGAGAGCAGAGTCAGATCAAGCCTGAACTGTGCGATGCAGTAGGGAGTTGTAGTTTTCAACAGGCCAATATTCTGCATAGTTTAGTGCAGACAACATGGTAATTAACCACAATGACCATAATCCATTGTGCGCCTACTTGTTCGGTCGGTCTGTGTGTTTCTTTCACACCTGCTACATTTGGTTACAGTGGAGCAGACATGAAGACAAAGAGAAGAGACAGAAGAATGTGTGATCGAGAGGGATAGAGAGCAGTTGCTTCTACCTGAAAATACATGATCTAAGTGATTGATAGTTGGTATTCAGCCGTCATAAAAGTATGCCTTATTTACTTTGAGGAACTACTAAAATAGTGATTTTGCCAAATAGCATAGGCTGCAGCTCTATAGAAATTAGATGATGACTTGGAATCAAATCAAATCAAATTGTACTGGTTAGCAGATGTTAATGTGAGTGTAGCAAAATGCTTGTGCTTCTAGTTCCGACAGTGCAGTAATATCTAACAAGTAATCTAACAATTTCCCAACAACTACCTAATACACACAAATCTAAAGGGAAGAATAAGAATATGTACATGTAAATATATGGATGAGTGGCATAGATGGTATAAGGTACAGTATATATACATATGAGATGAGTAATGTAAGACATGTAAACATTATTAAAGTGACATTGTTTAAAGTGACGAGTGATCCATTTATTAAAGTGGCCAATGATATGAGTCTCTATATAGGCAGTAGCCTCTCTGAGTTAGTGATGGCTGTTTAGCAGTCTGATGGCCTTGACATAGAAGCTGTTTTTCAGTCTCTCGGTCGCAGCTTTGATGCACATGTACTGACCATGCCTTCTGGATGGTAGCGGGGTGAACAGGTAGTGGCTCGGATGGTAGTTGTCCTTGATGATTTTTTGAGCCTTGATGTGACATCGGGTGCTGTAGGTGTCTTTGAGGGCAGGTAGATTGCCCCCGGTGATGCATTGTGCAGACTACGGCACAGTCTGGAGAGCCTTGCAGTTGAGTGCGGTGCAGTTGCCATACCAGGCGGTGATACAGCGCAACAGGATGCTCTCGATTGTCCATCAGTAAAAGTTTGTCAGGGTTTTAGGTGACAAGCCAAATTTCTTCAGTCTCCTGTGTGTCTGTGTGGACCATTTCAGTTAGTCTGTGATGTGTACGCCGAAGAACTTTAAAACGTTTCACCTTCTCCACTACTGTCCCTTTGATGTGGATAGGGGGGTGCTCCCACGGCTGTTTCCTGAAGTACACAATCATCTCCTTTGTTTTGTTGACATTGAGTGAGAGGTTGTTTTCCTGACATCACACTCCGAGTGCCCTCACCTCTTCTCTGTAGGCTCTGTAGTTGTTGGTAATCAAGTCCACTACTGTTGTGTTATCACCAAACTTGATGATTGAGTTGGAGGCGTGCATGGCCACGCAGTCATGGATGAACAGGGAGAACAGGAGGGGGCTGAGCACGCACCCTTGTGGGGCCCCAATGTTGAGGGTCAGCGAAGTGGAGATGTTGTTTCCTACCTTCAACATCTGGGGACGGCCCGTCAGAAAGTCCAGGACCCAATTGCACAGGGCGGGGTTGAGACCCAGGGTCTCCAGCTTAATTTTGATCTTGGAGAGTACTTTGGTGTTTAATGATGAACTGTAGTTAATGAACAGCATTCTTACATATTCCTTATGTCCAGATGGGATAGGGCAGTGTGCAGTGTGATTGCGATTGTATATTGAATATGTCCGTAAACACACCAGCCAGCTTGTCTGCACATGCTCTGAGGACGCGGCTAGTGATGCCGTCTGGACCAGCAGCCTTGTGTGGGTTAACACATTTAAATGTCTTACTCATGTCAGCCACGGAGAAGGAAAGGGGAGGGGGCGCAGTCCTTGTTAGCGGGCCGCGACGGTGGCTTTGTATTTTCCTCAAAGTGGGCAAGCGATTTGTCTGGAAGCGAGAAGTTGGTGTCTGTAACGTGGCTGGTTTTCTTTTTGTAGTCCGTGATTTCCTGTAGACCCTGCCACAGACTGCCCTGCCATACTTTCCACCCTCACCTGGACACCATAACCCTCTGGGCCTGGTCCGTGAGAGGTTAAATCTGGATATGACAGGATTGCCTCTTGGAGTCATTGAGACTATCCAGAGTGCCAGCCAATGTTACCTCAAAAAAATTGGGGCACTGAGCAAATTTCAGGTTTGCTGAGCGCAAACTTGAACATTGTGAAAATTCTATGCAACTTCCTGGGTGCGTTTACTGTGAGCACTGAGGCTGTACCCACTTTAAGGTACAGTTTTAACAGTGGCCAAGTACGCTACTGTAGCTATTTGATCATCATGTAGGCTTAACATTGTGGCCTACCATCAAAGACAATGGAGAAAATAAAATGTTAATATGGAAATAGCTGTTCTGTCATTTAGCCTACAGTAGCAGCCAATGTGTGGTGTTCAAAATAGGCCTACATTCCATGAGACTTTTGAAAAAAAATACACAGGGCTTGTCTCAGGGCTACTGCATGCCCAAAAACAGATAATTCATTACCAATGCTCTGTATCTGAGGTTTTATGCTTTTTGTAGGACCGCAAAGGGAGTGAGTGAGCTGCATGAACTGTCAGTTCATCATTCGTGCCTAAGGTTTGCCCCAGGTTTTTCCCAGGTTTCCTTGTTGCCCAACCCTCCTTTTATGCCAATGGTCAGCGACTATTACAATTGAGCTTGTGACTTTCCACCCACCGCCCTTCACTTCATAATATTAGAGAACCGGGGTAACGAAAATAACCTTGAGTTTTACTCTGTCAGGATGGTGTATTGGAGACAAAGTCAAGTGTAGGAGAGCAGATACAATGAACAGGGGAACTTTTATTATAGTTCCAAAAACGAGAGCACCACATGAAACAAACACGCTCAAAAAACAGAACATAAAAGTAGAGCGAGTAAACTAACACCACCTAACATGAAAACAATTACACACAAAACATGATGGGAAACAGAGGGTTAAATACAAGTAGATTGATTGGGGAAATGAAAACCAGGTGTGTATGGAAACAAGACAAGACAAATGGATATACGAAAAATGGAGCAGCGATGGCTAGATCGCCGAACGTCGCCCGAACAAGGAGAGGGGCTGACTTCAGCAGAAGTCGTGACTTACTCAATGATCTGGGCTTTCTGTTCAGTGCAGCTGATTGATTTCTGATTAGTGTCCTGGAAGCTAATATGAAATTCTGATTCCATGATTTTTCTCCTTCAGATTCAACTAGCAATATGAAATGACTGAGATGATGTTGTTGACACTGCAGAGAGTTGTGATGATTCTTACATGTCTGACTGCTGCTTCACAGCTTTTGATTTCCATTTCATTACTGATTATCTTGGGACTCTGAGGGATAAGAATACTCTCCTATATATAGCACACTGTTACTCTCCCCATCTGTTGCTGCCAAGTTACAGCCAACAGTTATCCATATTACAGTGTACATAACATAACACTTCCTCGATAATATACTATACCTGGATTCAATATGAAAAGGGTACAGCCGCTGGACTAGGAGGAGCAGTTTTATTAGTGTGTTTAGTTTAATGGTTAACTCCCCCTGTCCTCCATCCATAGATTCGTCAGCAGCATACCACCCTGCATCCCACTGTTGGCTTGCTTCTGAAACTAAGCAGGGTTGGTCCTGGTTGGTCCCTGGATGGCACACCAGATGCTGCGGAAAGTGATGTCGGAGGGCCAATAGGAGGCACTCTTTCCTCTGGTGTATTTTTTGTACATCCCAATACCTCAGGGCAGGGATTGTGGACATTTCCCAGTGTAGGGGGCCATTTTTCGGATGCGACGTTAAACGAGTGCCCTGACTCTCTGTGGTCACTAAAGATCACTTGACACTAATCGTAAGAGTAGGGGTGTTAACCCTGATGTCTTGGCTAAATTCTCAACTTGGCCCTCATACCATCATGGCCACCTAATCATCCCCAGCATCCAATTAGCTCATTCATCCCCCACTCCTCTTCCCTGTAACGAATCCACAGGTCGTTGCTGTAAGTAAGAATGTGTTCACAGACAATCTTACCAGGTAAAATAAGGGTTAAAAAAAGAAATAATAATAACATTCTGTCTGACGAAGATCATGTCACTGAGCGTTTTCTTAGAACGTCCCCCATGTCCAAACCACCAGTGCCTGACTGGCTGGCTGGTGTTATGTTGCGGCAGGCAACGTCTATTTCTGGAGGGGTGCAGAAAGACAGTGTAGGAATTCCCTAATCTGATCATCTGCCTGCCCAGTTCAAGCAAACTCAATCATGTTCACTCTTCTCCCTCGGCAAGCTGAATCAGTTCTCATCATTAAAGATGGGATCCGCAGTAGGGGGAAACAGCACCGCTGTCAGCCCCACAAGCATTGTTATTGTCTTTGTTGCCGAGCTGAGGAGCGTTGTGTGGAGTGGTGATTTTAGCCTGTAAATCTTGGTGGGGCAAACTCCCACCCAAAATGTTTGATGCATGCCAGCAAAAAGCCACTACACTACACAACACAACAATAAACAGTACATGAATTACACTATAATGGTGACGAACGGTGCCCACAAACTGTTAGGGCCTACATAAAGCTGTCCCAACAGCAGAATCCCAACAGCAGTCCAAACACCTTCCTATTGCTACACCTGGCTATCGGCAGAGCCATGTCTGGCAGCGAAAAAGTTCATTTATTGCCTTTTAAAAAACATAGCTGATATGGCTGACCTGCTTAAACAAATGTGGTTTCTACTGTCAACTGAGATGGACAAACTATGACATAAGGGGACGACGAGTAGATAAGAGGCAATCCGTAATTTTGATAAAGACATTAATGAGCTAACTAGGATGGACATACAGTTGTCAATATAACTATTTGTTCAGCAGAGCAACAGAATTCAGAACATGGGCCATCCTTACAGTATTCTCCCTGTACACCAAGTCAGAACCGTAGGATAAATAAAGAGTGCATATAAGCAGACAACGAAAGCCCTTACAATATTTTATGATTACATTTCTCTAAAACAGGCTGTAGGCTACATGTGCACCATCAAGTCAGAACAGTAGGCAAAATTATGAGTGGAAAAGGGAACAAATTATTAGGGTGAGGCACATTGGCTCCTAACAGCTTACCACACAACATACACTTAGTATTACTTTCTTAGCTACAGTATACAGTGCCTTCAAAAAGTATTCAGACCCCTTGACTCTTTCCACATTTTGTTACATTGTAGCCTTATTCTAAAATGGATTTTAAAAATATTTTAGCAATTGACACACAATAACCCATAATGACAAAGTAAATACAGGTTTTCAGAATTTCTTTCAAATGTATTACAAATAAAAAAACAGCTATCAAATCATAACCCTTATTTACTTAAGCATTTGCTATGAGACTCAAAATTGAGCTCAGGTGCATTCTGTTTCCATTGATCATCCTTGAGATGTTTCTACAACTTGACTGGAGTCCACATGTGGGAAATTCAATTGATTGGACATGATTTGGAACGGCACACACGTCAATATGGATCAGCACACACCTGACAGAGCTTGAGAGGATCTGCAGAGAAGAATGGGAGAAACTCCCCAAATATAGGTGTGCCAAGCTTGTAACGTCATACCCAAGAAGACTTGGTGCTGTAATCGCTGCCAAAAGAGCTTCAACAAAGTACTGAGTAAAGGGTCTGAATACTTATGTAATGTGATATTTCTGGGGGGGGGTTTAATTCGCAAAAATGTCTAAAAACCTGTTTTTGTTTCTCATTATGGGGTATTGTGTGTAGATTGAAGAGGGAAAAACGATTTAATACATTTTAGAATAAGGCCGTAACATAACAAAATGTGGAAAAAGTCAAGGGGTCTGGATATTTCCGAAGGCACTGAACATATCTCCCTGGCATATTACATAATTTGTTCAACAGCATACAATACATTTTTCCATTCAAGGCGGCAGGTAGCCTAGTGGTTGGAGTGTCGGGCCAGTAACCAAAAGGTTGCTGGATTGAATCCCCGAGCTGACAAAGTAAAAAATCTGTTGTCCTGCCACTGAGCAAGGCAGGGTGCACCGA
This sequence comes from Oncorhynchus tshawytscha, assembly GCF_018296145.1. Taxonomy (NCBI): domain Eukaryota; kingdom Metazoa; phylum Chordata; class Actinopteri; order Salmoniformes; family Salmonidae; genus Oncorhynchus; species Oncorhynchus tshawytscha. Next base: position 60,106,953 of record NC_056433.1, on the reverse strand, counting down.
AGAACCCCCTGTTTTCTGGGCGACGAAGATGTGGATGTCGATTAAGGTAGCCCCCCGCACCTCTCTGATTCAGAAGACACATTTCAGTTGAATACATTCAGTTGGACAACTGACTAGGTTTTCCCCTTTGCCTTGTGCTATGCTCACTTGAACTGGAAGGTGGCGCTGCAGTCCTTCGTAGGCTAATTTTGTCATCAAAGTCTGCCATTCTCTATAAACTCTGAAAAAAAACAAGGTCGAATCATGATGACGTCAGTGAAATTCAGGTCAGAGCTCTAGAAAGAGGCCTGAGTTCCCGACTTGCAATTCTGAGTTGGATGACTGTCAGAGCTCTTTTTTTCGGAGTTCCCAGTTGTCTTTAACTCAGAAGTCAGATTTCGCAGTTCCGAGTTTCCAGTTGTTTTGAGCGCAGCAGAGGTCATGCTGGATTGACAGCATGGCCAATGTTGAATGTTTATCCTTTTAAGCTTGGACCCTTAAACCCAGACTTGGGACCACACACCCACTCCACTGAATAGCAGGCTAGTGATTGCTTTGCAATGCAATCTGATGTCTTCGAAACCATTCATTGTTGAATTTGCGATTTCAAACTTGTTGTGTAATGTTTATATCCAATGGCCGATGAGCACCAATATGTTTTATCTATAATTTCTCTTCATTACTTCTCTTCATATGACAAGGATTGAAATGATTTTCCAGTAGATTGTCGACTTGATTCATTATGATGACTGCTAGCTTGATAGCTAAGATTTTGAAAGTCCAATCAAAGCTACTGTAGATATAACGTGATTTAACGTAATTTTATCTGTGGCCAATGACCTTGAGCCGCCTCAGATGGGCACTTCTAAGATGCACTTCATAGATGTTGTGGTGACATAGTGTCCCCATGAGCAACAGAACACTGAGCCAATCACGGTGCAACAAGAGAACATCACGAACCTCTACGCTCCATATTCTCCGCTGGCTGCCCCACCACCACAGAAAGCACTGAGCCAGGCTGAACCACCTGCATTTTGGAGCTGCCTTATTCAAGAAAGCAAAAAAGAGACCATGTTTGCATTCAGCCTTATTAACTTAATGATATTTATATATTTTTTCATTGTTTGCAAACTGATATGTGACACATATTGATGCCAAAATAACATTCAAAACAGGCCAAAACAGGGGGGAAATTATATGATTATGTTTTTAGCTAAACAGGTGGGGCTCAAAACCCCCCTGAATGACTGGTCATCACTGGTGGTGCGACATGGTAAAAAAAAAAAGTTCAGTACATATTGTGCTCTTCTGTCACACGTTGCAGGGTTATCTCCGAAGGGAAAAAACTGTGTTCGTTGTTTGCAGTAACTTCATTGTTGATATAATATCACAAACGAACGTGGCTGTTTCACCATTAAGGATTCCAACTTTAATGCCTCTTCCTCTTTCCCCATTCATTTCGCTCTCATGCTAATATCACAGTGGAGTAGCAGCCTATTGAACCCTCTGTTGTTTGTTAATGATGGTGATGCAATACAATGCAATACAACTTCATTCATGGCATGCCTAGGGATATTAGTAACATCAGCATGTGCCAATGTATGCTGATGAATAGCTTTATTTAGAAATGACAAACTTCTACTGTGTTGGATAGCATCTACCACAAGTGTAACATTTTGAACGTGATAGCAATAGCATTTTGTCAGCTTGTATCTAATTATTTTCTTTTCTAGACATGGTGATGGCACTGGTTTCAGAGCAAGAATCAATGAGTTGCCAATTGAAGACTGTTGAAGCCCTCTTGCCTTTTTGTGTTGACAAAATGAGTCAATATAGTGAAAAGGGCCTGGACACAAGAACATAATCTTTTATCTGATTTCAGCATTTTATCAAAATGCTCATTTGAAAATGAAAATGCCTGTGGCTTTCCTCTGGATAACATGCTTGCCATATGCTCCACAACCTCTGAAAACCACTGTCCTCACCAGGGTAATCATACAGTTTAGATCATAGATACCCTGGGATTGAGATTCACGGAAAGATTATCCTAACACATCTTCTGTAAGGTAGTGGAAAATACATTGAATTGATTTTGATTAAAGATGTCATTTTCACTGCTTGACTACCAGTGTAGCACAGTGTATGATAGGCCTACCCACAGAGCATAGATGCCAGGCCATACTTTCTGCTCACTGCTTTCACGGCTCTTTATTTAAATTGATGGAAGCAGATGATTTTCTGCTGTGATTATATTATGTTGACTGACATTATGGTGAATGTAATTTATTAAGGAATGAAGAGAGACAGTGGAGGGTAGAGAATGAGAGTCTGCTCTGGTGGGTAAAAGGGCTAGCAGAAAAGATAGTCTCTAATACTGTTTGCTGTTTTATATTCCTTTCTACAGGAATGCAAACACTGCATGCACGTACACACACACACACTCAGCCAAACACACATGTGCACATGAAGAGTTTATTTCCAAAATGCTACATCCACCAATTTTTCAGATTTAGTTTTTTTCATCAGTAATGATTGCTTATGGGTTCCTTCCTGTGTGTGTGTAAAATATTACTGCTTTCTTCGATTTGTAATTAGACATTTATGTATGAAAATGTGTTTTTCTGCAAAACGCTATATATCCATTGTTTAACTGGAATTAAATGTTCTTATCCAAAATATTTGACTCTGATATGTGGTTGTCTCACCTAGCTATCTTAAGATGAATGTACTTACATTAAGTCGCCCTGGATGAGCATCTGCTGAATGACAAATGTCAAATGTAAATGTTTTCAAGTACAGTGAAATGCCTGTCTTGCGAACTCCAAACCCAACAATGTAATAATCAATAACAATGTATTACTAGAAAAAACACATGCAAAGTAAGAATAGGAAATATGAAATACACAATAAAGTAATTACGTAAGTAAGCATACTATATACATAAAATATTTACAAAGTCAGTTCCAATAACATATTTACATGTGCAGGAATACTGGAGTGATGGAGGTGGATATGTACAGTATAGGGGTAAGAGGACTAGGCAACAGGATATAAGATTAACAGAGTAGCAGCAGGTTGTATGTGAGTGGGTGTGCGGGTGTGTAGAGTCAATATAAATGTATCTGCATATTATGTGTGAGTGAGCAAATGATGGAGTGTGTGTGTGTGTGTGTGTGTGTGTGTGTAGGGCCATGTTAGTGTGCAAAGAGACAGTGCAAATATTGAAATAAAAGGTCAATAAAGATACTAGGTACACTCAGATAGTCCATGTAGCTATAGTGTTAGCTATTTATCTTTCGTATTTCTCTGGGATGAAAGCTGTTCATGAACCTGTTGGTGTTGGACTTGATGCACCAGTACCTCTTGCTGTGCTGTAGCAGAGAAAATAGTCTATGGCTTGGGTGGTTGGGGTCTTATGCAATTTTCCTGGGCCTTCTTTTCATAGTGCCTGATATAGAGGTCCTGGATGGCAGGGAGCTCGGCTCCAGTGATGTACTGGGCTGTCCGCACAACCCTCTGCAGTGCCATGCAATCGAGGGCGGTGCTATTGTCATACCAAGCAGTGATGCAGCCAGTCTATATGCTCTCAGTGGTACAGCTGTAGAACCTTTTTAGGATTTGAGGGCCCATGCCAAACTTTTCTTTCTTTTTTTACATACAGAGCTCATATTACTGTATTGAATTATTTAAAATAATAATAATAATAATAATGATGTCACAAATGTATAATTTGTACATTTCTTTATAAAATGTTTAGCTATTTGTTACAATTGACTGTGTAAAACCTACTGTGTAAAAGCTAGCAGTACTACTTATTTGTCTAAGAGTGAAGTGCAAAAAAACATGATTATTTGCCTCTCCGAAATGAAACCATCATGTGATAGATTTTAAATTAAACAAATGTGTGTCTGTCATTGAACAACCCCATGCCTTGATAAGATAGTGAAAAAACACACCAATCTCTTTCATAATTTCTTTAAACAATAAAAACTAATTTACCAACATTTCTGAAAGTGGAAACAGTATATAGTGTTTTGGAGTGAAACTCTTCATATGTACACTTACACAGACTCTTAGTCAGTCAGTAAGTCACTCACAAACAAACCAATCCATCCACTTAATTGCAGTCTGCTAAAACAAGGTTGAGTACAGATGCTGCTCTTTATTGTTTTCATTGCATTCTCTGATACAGAATCCACTTACTGCCATACAGGATCCAACCTCCCCTCTCATGTTGGCCCAGAGCTAATCAATACTTCTGTTCTCTCTAGGATTGAGACACCAGCAGGCAGTTCCTGCCTCATCCTCCCTGCTGCACACTATATCCTTCTGTTTTATTTAACACAGATCAAATTGGTTTTCAGTTTCATATATATCCATTATGTTCCCTAAAGTCCACATTCAGTGAAAACCGTTTATACAGTGAAAACCATTTATACAGTGAAAACCATTTATACAGTGAAAACTGTTTGTGAATTGTGGACAAAGGGAATTGTCACATGGAGGTAGAGAACAGAATAGGCCCCCTCATTAAGTTATTGAGAGCTCTGTATAACTGTGAAACTGAGGATTTGGGGTACAGCCTAATAGCTTGTTAAAGACTACCACTCTCTGACTCTGAATGCTGCTCAAATCAAATCAAATCCAAATCAAATCAAATGTATTTATATAGCCCTTCGTACATCAGCTGATATCTCAAAGTGCTGTACAGAAACCCAGCCTAAAACCCCAAACAGCAAGCAATGCAGGTGTAGAAGCACGGTGGCTAGGAAAAACTCCCTAGAAAGGCCAAAACCTAGGAAGAAACCTAGAGAGGAACCAGGCTATGTGGGGTGGCCAGTCCTCTTCTGGCTGTGCCGGGTGGAGATTATAACAGAACATGGCCAAGATGTTCAAATGTTCATAAATGACCAGCATGGTCCAATAATAATAAGGCAGAACAGTTGAAACTGGAGCAGCAGCACAGCCAGGTGGACTGGGGACAGCAAGGAGTCATCATGTCAGGTAGTCCTGAGGCATGGTCCTAGGGCTCAGGTCCTCCGAGAGAGCGAAAGAAAGAGAGAAAGAGAGAATTAGAGAGAGCACACTTAAATTCACACAGGACACCGAATAGGACAGGAGAAGTACTCCAGATATAACAAACTGACTCTAGCCCCCTGACACATAAACTACTGCAGCATAAATACTGGAGCCTGAGACAGGAGGGGTCAGGAGACACTGTGGCCCCATCCGAGGACACCCCCAGACAGGGCCAAACAGGAAGGATATAACCCCACGCACTTTGCCAAAGCACAGCCCCCACACCACTAGAAGGATATCTTCAACCACCAACTTATCATCCTGAGACAAGGCTGAGAATAGCCCACAAAGATCTCCGCCACGGCACAACCCAAGGAGGGGGCGCCAACCCAGACAGGATGATCACATCAGTGACTCAACCCACTCAGGTGACACACTCCTCCCAGCGACGGTATGAGAGAGCCCCAGTAAAGCCAGTGATTCAGCCACTGTAATAGGGTTAGAGGCAGAGAATCCCAGTGGAAAGAGGGGAACCGGCCAGGCAGAGACAGCAAGGGCGGTTCGTTGCTCCAGAGCCTTTCCGTTCACCTTCCCACTCCTGGGCCAGACTACCCTCAATCATATTACCCACTGAAGAGATGAGTCTTAAGTAAAGACTTAAAGGTTGAGACCGAGTTTGCGTCTCTGACATGGGTAGACAGACCGTTCCATAAAAATGGAGCTCTATAGGAGAAAGCCCTGCCTCCGGCTGTTTGCTTAGAAATTCTAGGGACAATTAGGAGGCCTGCGTCTTGTGACCGTAGCGTACATGTAGGTATGTACGGCAGGACCAAATCAGAGAGATAGGTAGGAGCAAGCCCATGTAATGCTTTGTAGGTTAGCAGTAAAACCTTGAAATCAGCCCTTGCTTTGACAGGAAGCCAGTGGAGGGAGGCTAGCACTGGAGTAATATGATCAAATTTTTTGGTTCTAGTCAGGATTCTAGCAGCCGTATTTAGCACTAACTGAAGTGTATTTAGTTCTTTATCTGGGTAGCCGGAAAGTAGAGCATTGCAGTAGTCTAACCTAGAAGTGACAAAAGCATGAATTAATTTGCTGTCTGCTAAGGCACAAATACCCAAGGTGCAACAGCATGCAGACAGTGCACAGCAGGTCAATGGAACGCAAGCCAGTACACTTTACACTGTTTTTTGTCAGGAGCTAGTCATAGCCATGTTTACTTGTTAAGAATTGCTTGGGATCGTGGTAACACCACCTTTTAGATAATTAAGGGATAGCTCATCCAAATTACCAAAGGACACATTGGTTTCCTTAACCTGTAAGCAGTCTATGGACAAGCTAATCCATGCCATGCTTTGGTCTTAATTCCCTGGGACTGTTTCCAAATGCTAATGTTTAAGCATTTGTGGCACCAATCCCAACCAGGTCCTAGCACCGATATTAGCATTTTTCACACATCATGTCCAAATCATCCAAAAATATCTAAACTTGATTGTGAAGAGCAACAAAGTCATAGATGATTTGAACATGGTTCATACAAAAAATATAATATTGGTACCATGACTTTGTGGTATTTGTGCCGATATTATACATTTTTGTGTGTGTGGAAGGTATCTGGAGCCCAGACTGTTTACGGCTCCGTCTGCAGCTCTGCACTGCCTCAACGCTTCAGGGGGATTCCCTCTGGCTCCTCTCTCATGGCGTCCCACTCTCACTAATGGATGAATAAACTCTGACTGTAGGATGGAACAGAGCCAGAGACATGCATGTCCATATTGGGCTCAATCCTGTCTTGAGACAGGACTGTAACTTGCACTTTGCACAAATCATGCATTGATGATGATGTCAAAACATGATTTATAATCATGGGTCTCAGGTGCAGTACAACAATGTGGGGCTCCATTTTTTGTGTTGGTATGTAGTATAACAACACAGTGCTTTCTCCTGGATTCAATAGCTCCTGGTTATTGTCTGCTGTTTTTTTTTTATCTCTACAGACCAACGATGCCTTAGGCCCCACGTGGAACTGCATGTACTTCATCCCTCTGATAATCATCGGCTCCTTCTTCGTGCTGAACCTGGTTTTGGGAGTTCTCTCAGGGTGAGTCCAACTTAACATTACAGCAGCACTGTGGCACTACCACATTGTGCCGGGGTGGCTGACATGTATGTTATACACTCTGTTACCGTCTGTACAAGTTCATGTTTTTTTTTTTCAAAAGGTGAATGCACAATATGCTCTAATTAACTGCATGGGAAGGAGACAAGGTTAGAGTCTCCCCCCTCCACACTACTTCTCTCCCATGGTGTCTGAATGATGCAGAGAAGAATAAGCGCTGAACAGCAGGTCCCAGAACAGTCATTATCTGCTGTTGTGTTTGGCTTGCAGGGAGTTTGCCAAGGAGAGGGAGCGGGTGGAAAACCGCAGGGCATTCATGAAGCTCCGGAGGCAACAGCAAATTGAGCGGGAACTCAATGGCTACCGAGCCTGGATCGACAGAGCAGGTACTGAAACCACTGTCTGTATTACACTATAGACCCAATACATGTCATGCTTTTAAAAGGTTACCTCAGAAATGTCCTTGATATTTACTTTCATACTGTATGAATCAGACTTCATTGTTGGGTCTGCTTTGCAGAAGAGGTGATGCTTGCGGAGGAGAATAAGAATTTAGGACCTTCTGCTCTTGATGGTAAGAATGGAAAGATGGCCCCATTGGTTATATTGTCTTTAGACCCCTGCATTAGTTTACAGTTTATCTGTCTGTACTGGATTATTGGCATTCTGTTTTGTACACATGACTGTCTACCATGAGAATATTTCTCATCTGCCTGTCCTCTAAGACAAACACACACTGCAAGCATAACTAAAACATTGGCCGAGACTGAAACATATAATTGTAGAAAATTGTAATTGTTATTTGTAATATCATATTACCCTATATACTGTATTACCCTGTATGTATCATGCGCTGTGCATGATACATACAGTGGGGCAAAAAAGTATTTAGTCAGCCAGCAATTGTGCATGTTCTCCCACTTAAAAAGATGAGAGAGGCCTGTAATTTTCAATGACAGACAAAATGAGAAAAACAAATCCAGAAAATCACATTGTAGGATTTTTTATGAATTTATTTGCAAATTATGGTGGAAAATAAGTATTTGGTCAATAAATAAAATGTATCTCAATACTTTGTTATATACCCTTTGTTGGCAATGGCAGAGGTCAAACGTTTTCTGTAAGTCTTCACAAGGTTTTCACACACTGTTGCTGGTATTTTGGCCCATTCCTCCATGCAGATCTCCTCTAGAGCAGTGATGTTTTGGGGCTGTTGCTGGGCAACACAGACTTTCAACTCCCTCCAAAGATTTTCTATGGGGTTGAGATCTGGACACTGGTTAGGCCACTCCAGGACCTTGAAATGAAACATTGTCATGCTGAAAGACCCAGCCACGTTTCATCTTCAATGCCCTTGCTGATGGAAGGTTTTCACTCAAAATCTCACGATACATGGCCCCATTCATTTTTTCTTTTACACGGATCAGTCGTCCTGGTCCCTTTGCAGAAAAACAGTCCCAAAGCATGTTTCCACCCCCATGCTTCACAGTAGGTATGGTGTTCTTTGGATGCAACTCAGTATTCTTTGTCCTCCAAACACGACGAGTTGAGTTTTTACCAAAAAGTTATATTTTGGTTTCATCTGACATTCTCCCAATCTTCTTCTGGATCATCCAAATGCTCTCTAGCAAACTTCAGACGGGCCTGGACATGTACTGGCTTAAGCAGGGGGACACGTCTGGCACTGCAGGATTTGAGTCCCTGGCGGCGTAGTGTGTTACTGATGGTAGGCTTTGTTCTGGGATTTTTGCTCACCGTTCTTGTGATGATTTTGACCCCACAGGGTGAGATCTTGCATGGAGCCCCAGATCGAGGGAAATTATCAGTGGTCTTGTATGTCTTCCATTTCCTAATAATTGCTCCCATAGTTGATTTCTTCAAACCAAGCTGCTTACCTATTGCAGATTCAGTCTTCCCAGCCTGGTGCAGGTCTACAATTTTGTTTCTGGCGTCCTTTGACAGCTCTTTGGTCTTGGCCATAGTGGAGTTTGGAGTGTGACTGTTTGAGGTTGTGGACAGGTGTCTTTTATACTGATAACATGTTCAAACAGGTGCCATTAATACAGGTAGTGAGTGGAGGACAGAGGAGCCTCTTAAAGAAGAAGTTACAGGTCTGTGAGAGCCAGAAATCTTGCTTGTTTGTAGATGTGATTTTCTGGATTTTTTTCCCTCATTTTGTCTGTCATAGTTGAAGTGTACCTATGATGAAAATTACAGGCCTCTCTCATCTTTTTAAGTGGGAAAACCTGCACAATTGGTGGCTGACTAAATACTTTTTTGCCCCACTGTGGATAACCACACATTATTTTACTTAGGTAAGTGCTAGGTAGGTGGGTGTGTTGATTCTCACTGTTAATTTCAGTCTCTCCTGAGGCCTGATATGTATACATTATGTCTCATTGAGTATTGGAACTTACAGTACAATCAGTTTGGTTGACTCTGTGAAAGTAATTTACTAACACTTTCTCATGACAGTGTAACTACTTTGAGCAGTTTTGTCTCGCAATACTCTTAAACGTGTGTGCTATCCTGTTTTTGTAATATATCTGGGCTTGTGTGTACTCACGATATACAGTACCAGTCAAAAGTTTGGACTAACCAACTCATTCAAGGGTTTTTCTTTATTTTTACTATTTTCTACATTGTAGAATAATAGTGAAGACATCAAAACTGTGAAATAACACATATGGAATCATGTAGTAACCAAAAACGTATTGGTAGCCACCATTTGCCTTGCTGATTCCATATGTGCAATTCTCTCAACCAGCTTCATGAGATAGTCACTTGGAATGCATTTCAATTAAAACCTCTTAAGCCGACCCCCTACTTTTTCGAACATTCTGTTAAAAATCGCTCAACATTTTGGCGTCCTGCTACTCATGCCAGGAATATAGTATATGCATATGATTAGTATGTGTGTATAGAAAACACTCTAACGTTTCTAAAACTGGTTACATCACGGCTGTGACTATAACAGAACGTCTGTTTCATCGAAAAGCGCAGGAAAATCTGATCACTGGAGATGGAAAAAAATATCCATGCGCCACTTCAACCCATTGTTAAAGGTGCACCTACAGCTTCCACAGGATGTATAGAGTCTTCTCATTTGATTCTGATTTGATTCTTGGTAGATCCGACCAAAGGGAACCGATTCCCTCCGACCACCAACTTGATGCATCGTCTCGGTGTTTTTCCGGACATTTTTTCCAGACGACCAGCTATCGAATTTACATCGCCTCCTGATGATTTTTATAGCTTATTAACGTGTAGTAATACCTAAAGTTGCATTAGAAAGGTATTTCGAAGTGTTTTGTGAAAGTTTATCGTCGACTTTTTAACTTTTAAAAATGACGTTACGTTATGAAACGCTATTTTTTCCGTTTATCACACAGTTTTCATAGATCGATATCTAGGCTATATATGGACCGATTTAATCGAAAAAAGACCCAGTATTGATTATGGGACATCAAGGAGTGCCAACAAAGAAGATGGTCAAAGGTAATGAATGTTTTATATTTTATTGTGCGGTTTGTGTAGCGCCGACTATGCTAATTCTTTTGTTTACATCCCCTACGGGTCTTTTGGGGTGTTACATGCTATCAGATAATAGCTTCTCATGCTTTCGCCGAAAAGCATTTTAAAAATCTGACTTGGTGCCTGGATTCACAACGAGTGTAGTTTTAATTCAATACCAAGCATGTGTATTTTAATGAACGTTTGGGTTTTAACTAATACTATTAGCGTTTAGCGTAGCGCATTTGCATTTCCAGAGCTCTAGTTGGGACGTCTGCGTCTCAAGTAGGATGAAGAGGTTTTAACAGGTGTGCCTTCTTAAAAGTTTATCTGTGGAATTTATTTCCTTCTTAATGCGTTTGAGCCAATCAGTTGTGTTGTGACAAGGTTGGGGTGGTATACAGAAGATAGCCCTATTTGGTAAAAGAACAAGTCCATATTATGGTAAGAACAGCTTAAATAAGCAAAGAGAAACAACAGTCCATAATTACTTTAAGACAATCTGGAAAATGTCAAGAATTTTGAAAGTTTCTTCAAGTGCAGTCACAAAAACCATCAAGTGCTATGATGAAACTGGCTCTCATGAGGACCGACACAGGAAAGGAAGACCCAGAGTTACATCTGCTGCAGAGGATACGTTCATTAGAGTTACCAGCCTCAGAAATTGCAGCCCAAATAAATGCTTCACAGAGTTCAAGGAACAGACACATCTCAACATCAACTGTTCAGAGGAGACAGCGTGAATCAGGCCTTCATGGTCAAATTGCTGCAAGGAAACCACTACTAAAGGAAACCGATAAGAGGAAGATAATTGCTTGGACCAAGAAACATGAGCAATGGACATAAGACCGATGGAAATCTGTCCTTTGGTCTGATGAGTCAAATTTTGCGATTTTTGGTTCTTTGTGAAACGCAGAGTTGATGAACGGATGATCTCCCCATGTGTGGTTCCCAACGTGAAGCATGGAGGAGGAGGTGTGATGGTGTGGGGGTGATTTGCTGGTGACACTGTCTGTGATTTGTCTATAATTCAAGGCACACCAGCATGGCTACCACAGCATTCTTCAGTGATACACCATCCCAACTGGTTTGCACTTAGTGGAACAATCATTTGTTTTTCAACAGGACAATGACCTAACACACCTTCAGGCTGTGTAAGGGCTATTTTACCGAGAAGGAGAGTGATGGAGTGCTGCATCAGATGACCTGGCCTCCACAATCACCCAACCTCAACTCAGTTGAGATGGTTTGGGATTAGTTGGAGCGCAGAGTGAAGGAAAAGCAACCAACAAGTGCTCAGCTTATGTGGGAACTCCTTCACGACTGTTGGAAAAGCACGACTGTTGGAAAAGCATTCCAGGTGAAGCCGGTTGAGAGAATGCCAAGAGTTTGCACAATTCTTGAAGATTATAAATACATTGTATAATAATATTGAAGACATCAAAACTATGCAAAGCTGCATCAAGACAAAGGGTAGCTACTTTGAAGAATCTCAAATATAAAATATCTTTTGATTTGTTTAACACTTTTTTGGTTACTACATGATTCCATATGTGTTATTTCATCATTTTGATGTCTTCACTATTATTCTGCAATGTAGGAAATAGTAAAAATAAATAAAAACCATTGAATCAGTAGGTGTGTCCAAACTTTTGACTGGTACTGTATATCTATTCCAAAGACATATTTAGAAGCAAATCTTCACAAGAATAGCTATGTCTAAAATACCATTGTTGTTGCTTCTGATGTGGTGCACTTCAAAAACAACTTTGGTTAGGATTATTGAGGACCATGCATGCTGTACCCCCAAAATAATCATCTATGCTACCTCAATATCAATATGGACTTTTAAACCCTTGCACAAAGCTATGACTCTATCAAGTGAAGCATGATTTTTTCCACCCCAACAAACAAACAAACAAATCGTTTTTATTAAATGTTGATTGACAGCTCCCAAGAGGCTGTCTGAATGGAATACAGGCGGTAACCATGGTGAGGAACAACTTCTATTCTACACTTACTTGCCACCTTTTGTTCCTTTTCAACAACTCAGTCTGACATGAACATTTAAATAAAGCCAGCTATTGTTCCACAAACCACACTTACAAATAAACCACGAGCCATTCTGAACTTCAAACATTTAATTTGGCACAAGCGAACCAAAAGTAGCCGTAAAACGTTCCAGCTGTTCCAGTGGAAACAAATTCAGAAGATGTAATAGCTTTGAAAGAGTGCGCCAGTGTTGCCATAGCAACTAAAATTAAATGTCTGGGTGTCAGCCAGTGTGTGCCTCCTGCAAACACTATTGGTTCACTGGCTTATTAAAAGGGAGAAAGTCTAGGTAAATATTAATAAATAAATGAGATTCTAACCAAAAGGTGGTGGGGGTGTACGAGGGTTGGCTGGAGGAAGAGTTCAACTTACCCTGATAATTAATGGTTATTTCCGCATCAGGCACATATACAATTATATGTGTGTATCAATACACCTCTTTAGAATGCTTATGGTATGATATTGTCTCAAGCTTAATATGAGTGTGGGTTATAGCCCAGATAATAGAACCAACAACAACAACGATTAGTTGAAGTTAAGTTGGGTTCATCATACAGTAATAACAATAGATGCATATTTTAATAACACCATGTTGCTGTAATCTGTTGCACATGTCTACTAAATGTATATGTTTGTACTCTTGTTTTACAATACCCAAAGCACCAAACACAGTGGCATGTAAATGCATTTATTATTTTCGCCATTCTTTTCTTGTTAGTAATGCCCTCATGATCTTGTGTGTCTCATGACATGTTTGGAGTGTCAGAAACGTTGTGTTTTGTGTGGGCTTTCTGCGGGGTGACAATGTGAAACCTTTGGCTGCAGTGCTGAAGAGGACCACCATCAAGAGGAGAGGGGTGGATGCCGTACATCGGGGCCCAGAGGAGGAGCAGTACGGTGACATCTCTTCTGTGGGTGAGTGTGTGTGTGTGAAGCCACTGAAAAAAGCAGTATGTTGTAGCTAACATCCCAAATGGTTGAATGATCTGCCATCAGGCAACAGGCACCCCCTCCGTATTAGACTCTGTAATTACAGAGGAGATTGTCATTGTCGTATTGGGAATAAGACTGGAAATGGCAGCTCATCAGTTCCAGCCATCATTACATGTTACAGTCAGTTGCGAAGCTAAATGGACGAGAAGGCCTTTGGCTCTTTGTTTTCCTGTTGGAGAAATCGTATCTATTGTGCACATTTGACAGAGGAGAGATCTAAAATATACTGTCTATTTGTGATTGCACTACTAGGGGGATTTTAGTAATGATCTTAAATGGGCTGTCCCCTCCAGGCATCCCGATGACCAGAGCCAGCATCAGGAGTGCTAAGAGAGGACCCACGGCTTATTTCAAGCGGAAGGAGCGTCTGTTGCGTATCTCTATCCGCCGCATGGTGAAGACACACACCTTCTACTGGACCGTACTGGGCCTGGTGGCCCTCAACACACTCTGTGTGGCCATCGTCCATCACAACCAGCCCCACTGGCTGTCTGTGTTCCTCTGTAAGTCACACACACACACACACACACACACACACACACACACACACACACACACACACACACACACACACACACACACACACACACACACACACACACACACACACACACACACACACACACACACACACACACACACACACACACACACACACACACACACACACACACACACACACACACACACACACACACACACACACACACACGTACATACCATCATCTCCATCCAAAATAAATCAAGTCGAGTGACATTAATCTTTGAGATGATTGTTTTCTGCTGTGTTTATGAGTGTTGCTGTTGTTGTCTGCATTTCAGACTATGCAGAGTTTCTCTTCCTGGGTCTGTTTCTCACTGAGATGTGTTTAAAGATGTACAGCCTGGGACCCAGACTCTACTTCCACTCCGCCTTCAACCGCTTCGACTGCGGCGTGAGTCCCTTTATTTTTCTGCCTCATCTCTAACCAACATGGAGACACCATGCCAGATGGAAAGACAGGGACATACTATAGATTATAACATTGCCCCCAGTACAAGGGAGTGAGAGGAAATGCTTTACTTAAAACATTCGACAGTGACTTAAAGGGGCAATCCGCAGTTGTTGCTTCCATTTTAAGACTTATAAATTCATTATATATACTCATTGATTCTTGAAGAATATAAATGCTACATGAGCTTAGTTCAACTGTTGTACCCCATCAGAACCGAATATATCAACTTTTTTTACTCCGTTTGTAAACATTGTACATATAAACAAACACTGTATATCCTCAAAATGTGCTTAAAACAAGAATTTTGACATCTTGGATGGTCAGTCCTTGCATCAGTCGCTCTGTCTTTGAATGAGTGGCTACATTTCTCCAGACCCATCCCTCAGAATTTTTGCCAAAACCGATGTGGGGTGTCTGCTTTGTTAATTTTTCAACAACGAATTGCACCTTTAAAGACTTTTTAATGAAAGTGACACTGATGGGTGTAACTTAGTTAATGAAGTGCAGTAAATGTCCCTGTACTGTTTCTGTCACCTCTGCACTCAGCTGTGAACGGACATCCTTCATCTTTGTCTCTCTGTAGACTTACTGTATGTTAAAGGCTGCTGTTGGTGTGCTGGTACATCTGGTGACTATGTTGTTTATGGCTCTGTTGACAGGTGATAGTGGGCAGCATCTTTGAGGTGATGTGGGGGTTCTTCAGGCCTGACATGTCCTTCGGCATCAGTGTGCTGCGCGCTCTCCGTCTGCTGAGGATATTCAAGATCACCAAGTTAGTCCAAGGCCTCCTCATTGGTTTCTAACATTCTTCCTGCAGTATGCAATGAGGCAATGCACTGGCACCTAGCTATCAATGTCCTAGATTATGAAGATGCTGGGTGTCACGTCAGTGTGATATTTGTAGCCTCCTGCTAGGGATAGGATATGCAGATACGTATGTTCATATCCAGGCTGGCTACAAATAATTGAAAACATTCACAATAGCAACATTTAGACACTGTTAATTAAGCAATTTGTCTCTTATTTCGACGGAATTCAAATGCACCCAATCACGCCCCCGGTTGGTTGTGATTGACAGGTACTGGGCGTCGCTGAGGAACCTGGTGGTATCCCTGATGAATTCTATGAAGTCCATCATCAGCCTCATCTTCCTCCTCTTCCTCTTCATCCTGGTCTTTGCTCTGCTGGGCATGCAGCTATTCGGTGGCAGGTACTGTAACATAGACACAAGGACGAACTACTACTGCCCATCTGTCAGATCTCATCACAAACTATGATGGACACTGGCAGTCAATGTAATCAAAGTGGATGTAGTACAACTGATTGTTTGATTTGTGTCACCATGACCTTCTCCTTGTGACATTTGATATTACAGAGGACATTTTCATCCCCTGTGGCAATGTAAAAACACCCTGACAGGGCTCAGTCTTTCCCAAGAAGATTCTGTCACACATCAAGTCTTAGCTGTTGTGCCGCTATGTTCCCACGGATGAAGGACAATTTCTGTGAAACTGTCACTTCAGTGAATGCAGTGCATGCCAGAGACGTATGTTGCCTGGTCACTGGAGTACAGAAAAGAAAACAGACTTTGGGGAAAAAGTCCCCCCTCTATTACCGAGAAAAGGAAAATGTTTTCTCTCTCTCTGGGAAATAAATATGTAAAAATCCTGGCTCAACTTGATGTCCTCTCTGTCCTCATCCTTCTATGCAGGTTCATCTTTGAAGACTACACTCCTACAAACTTTGACACATTTCCTGCTGCCATCATGACTGTCTTTCAGGTCTGGCTCAATTCAATTGTTTTGATTGAGTAAAGTTTTGTGTTTTTGATTAAGGTAACAAAGCTTTGCATGTGGAAATCTTAGAGTCCATATAAATATTTGGATTGTCATGAATTTACAGATGATCTACTCTGTAGCTTGTGAGAGAATCCTGTGATACAGTATGTGGTATTTCCAGTCGCTAGTGAAATTCTACACACCCCTTGCACAATCTTAACATTTTGCTGTCCTAAAATGTAAAAAATGTACATGTATTGATTGTGTGTCTTCACACCCCAGAGTTAAAACTTGGTGGAAGCACCTTTGGCAGCCATTACAGCTATGAATCATTTTTAATAAGATTCTACCAACCTTGCACAACTCTACCAACCTTGCACAAGATGGCGCCGAAGAACATAGCTGACGTTTTACATTCTCCCAAACAATTGTGCAATTTTGTTCTTTTTTTGCATTTTGTGTAACTTATTTTTTCACTTATTGTGTACATAATGTTGCTGCTACCGCTCTTATGGCCGAAAATAACGAAAAAAGCGATTGCTCACCGGACTGGAAGAAACTTTTTCCTTTAACGAGTCCTTCGAGAGGGATATCCTGCTTTCACTGGAATAGGCCCAGATCCACGCCTTTTGCGTAAAGAAAAGACGCTGGAAAAGGGGACGCAGATCGGGGATCGTTCTGAGAAGCCGGAGACGAGCGAGTAAACTCACAATGCAATCGTTAGAAAGTAAAATTGATGACCTACTATTAAGATGATCCTACCAACGGGACATTAAAAACTGAAACATCTTATGTTTCACCGAGACGTACCTGAAAGAAGAAACGGCCAATATAGAGCTGGTGAGATTTTCCATGCACCGGCAGAACAGAGACCCTACCTCGAGGAAGACGAGGGGTGGGGGTGTGTGTCTTTTTGTCAGTAACGGCTGGTGCGTGATGTCTAATATTAAAGAAGTCTCGAGGTATTGCTCGCCTGAGGTAGAGTACCTTATGATAAGCTGTCGACCACACTATCTACCAAGAGAGTTCTCATCTCTATTATTCATAGCCGCCTATTTACCACCACAAAGCGAAGCTGGCACTAAGACCGCTCTTAGCCAACTCTATAAGGCCATAAGCAAAGAAGAAAATGCTCACCCAGAAGCGGCGCTCCTTGTGGCCGGGGACTTTAATGCAGGCAAACTTAAATCAGTTTTACCACATTTTTACCAGCATGTCATATGTGCAAACAGTGGGAAAAAAAATCCTAGACCACCTTTACTCCACACACAGAGATGCATACAAAGCTCTCCCCCGCCCTCCATTTGGCAAATCTGACCACAATTCTATCCTCCTGATTCCTGCTTTCAAGCAAAAACTAAAGCAGGATGTACCAGTGACTCGCTCAATATGGATGTGGTCAGATGTCGCGGATGCTACACTACAGGACTGTTTTGCTAGCACCGACTAGCATACGTTCCGGGATTCATCCAATGGCATTGAGGAATACACCACCTCAGTCATCGGCTTCATCAATAAGTGCATCGATGACGTCGTCCCCACAGTGACTGTACGTACACTCCCAACCAGAGCCATGGACTACAGGTAACATCCGCATCGAGCTAAAGGCTAGAGCTGCCGCTTTCAAGGAGCGGGAGACTAATCTGGACGCTAATAAGAAATGCTATTTCCTCAGACAAACCATCAAACAAGCAAAGCGTCAATATAGGATTAATATTGAATCCTACTACACCTGCTCTGATGCTCGTCGGATGTGGCAGGGCTTGAAAACTATTACGGACTACAAAGGGAAACCCAGACACAAGCTGCCCAATGACGCGAGCCTACCAGACGAGCTAAATGCTTTTTATGCTCGCTTTGAGGCAAGCAACACTGAAGCATGCACGAGAGCACCAGCTGTTCTGGATGACTGTGTGATAACGCTCTCGGTAGCCAATATAAACAAAACCTTTAAACAGGTCAACATTCACAAAGCCACTGGGCCAGACGGATTACCAGGACTTGTACTCAAAGCATGCGCAGATCAACTGTCAAGTGTCTTCACTGACATTTTCAACCTCTCCCTGACCGAGTCTGTAAT
This sequence comes from Oncorhynchus tshawytscha, assembly GCF_018296145.1. Taxonomy (NCBI): domain Eukaryota; kingdom Metazoa; phylum Chordata; class Actinopteri; order Salmoniformes; family Salmonidae; genus Oncorhynchus; species Oncorhynchus tshawytscha. The sequence goes on along the minus strand of NC_056433.1, from coordinate 60,088,425 downwards.
ACCTACATGTTTCAAGCAGACCACCATAGTCCCTGTGCCCAAGGAAGCGAAGGTAACCTGCCTAAATGATTACTTCCCCGTGGCACTCACGTCGATAACCATGAAGTGCTTTGAAAGGCTGGCTCACATCAACAGCATCCTCCAGGACACCCTAGACCCACTCCAATACGCATACCGCCCCAACAGATCCACAGATGACGCAATCTCAAACGCACTCCACACCGCCCTTTCTCACCTGGACAAAAGGAACACCTATGTAAGAATACTGTTCATCAACTACAGCTCAGCGTTCAACACCATAGTGCCCATGAAGCTCATCACTAAGCTAAGGACTCTGGGACTTAACACCTCCCTCTGCACCTGGATCCTGTACTTCCTGACGGGCCGCCCCCAGGTGGTAAGAGTAGGCAACAACACGTCTGCCACGCTGATCCTTAACACTGGGGCCCCTCAGGGGTGTGTATTTAGTCCCCTCCTGCATTCCCTGTTCACCCACGACTGTGTGGCCAAACACGACTCCAAGTTTGCTGACGACACAACAGTGGTAGGCCTGATCACCGACAATGATGAGACGGCCTATACGGAGGAGGTCAGAGAACTGGCAGTGTGGTGCCAGGACAATAACCTCTGCCTCAATGTGAGCAAGACAAAGGAGATGATTGTGGACTACAGGAAAAAGGCAGTCCGGACAGGCCCCCATAAACATCGATGGGGCTGTAGTGGAGCGGGTCGAGAGTTTCAAGTTCCTTGGTGTCCAGATCACCAACGAACTATCATGGTCCGAACATACCAAGACAGTCGTGAAGAAGGCACGACAAACGGGGCAACAGGGGCAACAGAAGATGAACAGCAGAGGGGCTAATGACTTTGGAGATGGGAAATTGGCCGATAAACCATGTGGACAGCCATACCTTCTGCCCTAGCCGATACCGGGGAGCCAGGGTCCAGTGGCAATCTTACTTGTCGTCGATACCTGGAGGTGGTCTTGAGGAGGACCGACCGGGCTCTCCTCCAGGTATGACGACAGCGGTGGACAAACATCTGGGCAGAATTTATGCTGACCTCTACTTCCTGCTCAGTGAAGAGCGGGGCCTGATACCCCAGAGAACATTCAAAAGGTGATAGGCCAGTGGGAGAGCAGGGAAGGGTGTTGCGGGCGTATTCGACCCACACAAGCTGCTGGCTCCAGGTGATGGGGTTGGTGGAGACCAGGCAGCACAGAGTAGTCTCTAGTTCCTGGTTGGCTCGCTCCGACTGGCTGTTGGACGGGGGTGGAACCCAGAGGACAGGCTGGCCGATGACCCAATGAGGGTGCAGAATGCCTTCCAGAACTGGGGCAAGAACTGAGGACCCCGGTCAGAGACCATGTCTACTGGTAGACAATAGGTCCGGAAGACGTGCTGCACCATGAGCTGGGCAATCTCTTTGGCAGAGGGTAGTTTGGAGAGAGGAAGGAAGTGAGTGGATTTGGAAAACCGATGCACCATGGTCAGGACGGCGGTGTTGCCATCAGATGGGTGAAGACCATGACAAAGTCCAGGGAGATGTGAGACCAGGGACGGTGAGGAACAGGCAGAGGTTGGAGGAGACCAGCTGGAGCTTGCAGAGGAGTCTTGTTCTATGCAGACACATCAGGGACCATGGTAGGCCACCAAAAGCGTTGTCGCACAAAAGCCAGGGTCCAACGGGAGCCCAGGTGGCAGGCAAGCCTGGAGGAGTGGGCCCACTCCAGGACGGCGTCAGGAATGAACATCCAGTTATCAGCGCATCCGGCTTGACATTCTTGGATCCCGGCCGGTAAGAGAGGTAGAAGTTGAACCATGTGAACAGCAGGGCCCATCTAGCCTGGCTGGAATTGAGGCGCTTGGCGGTGCGGAGATACTCCAGGTTCTTGTGGTCGGTCCACGCGATGAACGGCCGTCCCTCACCCTCCAACCGGTTCCTCCATTCCTCCAATGCCATCTTCACCGCGAGAAGCTCACGATTCCCCACATCGCAGTTCTTCTCCATGGCATTGAGGCAATGGAAAAAGAAGGAGCAGGGATGTAGCTTGAGGTCCAGAGCAGAACGCTGGGACATTATATCCCCCACACCGACATCCGAAGCATTGGCCTCCACCAAGAACTGACGGAATGGGTCAGGATGAACCAAGATGGGAGCTGTGGTGAAGTTATGTTTGAGGTTCCGGAACGCCTGGTCAGCAGCTGGAGACCACATGAACAGAACCTTGGGCGAGGTGAGTGCTGACAGGGGAGAAGTAGGCTGGGGCCAATCCACCACCGCTCTCACCTTCCCGGGATCCATTTGTACATTCCCTGCAGCAATGATGTAACCCAGAAAAAGGAGGATGGAACTCGCACTTCTCTGCTTTTAAAAACAGCTGGTTCTCCAGGAGGCGTTGGAAAACCTGTCGGACATGGAGCACTGGTTCTTGGGTGGAGCGGGAGAACATCGTTAACTTCTTGCGTCGAGCCATCCCGGATCCGGGATCGTGAATACAGCCTCAAGCTCATTACCATAAACGCAATCATAAACGCAACGTTAACTATTCATGAAAATCGCAAATGAAATTAATATGCTAGCTCTCAAGCTTAGCCTTTTGTTAACAACACTGTCATCTCAGATTTTCAAAATATGCTTCTCAACCATAGCAAAACAAGCACTTGTGTAACAGCTAGCGCAGCTAGCGTAGCATTTAGCGTTAGCATCAGCAGGCAACATTTTCACAAAAAACAGAAAATCATTCAAATAAAATCATTTACCTTTGAAGAACTTCAGATGTTTTCAATGAGGAGACTCTCAGTTAGATAGCAAATGCTCAGTTTTTCCTGAAAGATTATTTGTTTAGGAGAAATTGCTCCGTTTTGTGCGTCACGTTTAGCTACGAAAAAAACCTGTATCCAGGAGTGTAATTATCCCCGCAGCTCATTAGCATAACACAACGTTAACTATTCATGAAAATCGCAAATGAAATGAAATTAATATGCTAGCTCTCAAGCTTAGCCTTTTGTTAACAACACTGTCATCTCAGATTTTCAAAATATGCTTCTCAACCATAGCAAAACAAGCATTTGTGTAACAGCTAGCGCAGCTAGCGTAGCATTTAGCGTTAGCATCAGCAGGCAACATTTTCACAAAAAACAGAAAATCAATTCAAATAAAATCATTTACCTTTGAAGAACTTCAGATGTTTTCAATGAGGAGACTCTCAGTTAGATAGCAAATGCTCAGTTTTTCCTGAAAGATTATTTGTTTAGGAGAAATCGCTCCGTTTGGTGCGTCACGTTTGGCTACCAAAAAAAAACGAAAAACCAGTCATCAAAACGACTAACTTTTTTCCAAATTAACTCCATAATATCGACTGAAACATGGTAAACGTTGTTTAGAATCAATCCTCAAGGTGTTTTTCACATATCTCTTCATGATATATCGTTCGTTGAAAGCCTCCTCTCTCCTCTCAATCACTGGATGACTGCGTGCAGCTTGTAGATTACGCACCAATTTAGACAAAGGACACCGGGCGGACCCCTGGTAAATGTAGTCTCTTATGGCCAATCTTCCAATGATATGCCTACAAATACGTCACAATGCTGCAGACACCTTGGAGAAACGATAGAAAGGGCAGGCTCATTCCCGGCGCATTCACAGCCATATATATCTTGGTTTCGCCTGTAGCATGAGTTCTGTGACAGATAATATCTTTGCAGTTTTGGAAACGTTAGAGTGTTTTCTTTCCAAAGCTGCCAATTATATGCATAGTCGAGCATCTTTTCGTGACAAAATATTGTGCTTAAAACGGGCACGTTTTTTTTATCCATAAATTAAAAGAGCGCCCCCTATATCCAAGAAGTTAACTAGAGTCTGGAACACAGCAGGGGCGTTGGTAAGGCCAAATGGCATGACCAGAAACTCGTAGTGACTGCTGGCCATGTTGAAGGCGGTCTTCCACTAGTCCCCTTCCCACATCTGCACCAGATGGTAGGCGTTCCGTAGATCCAACTTGGAAAACACAGTGTCCCCCTGGAACGGGTCGAAGGCCAAGGAGATGAGGGGTAGCGGGTATTCACCGTTATGTCATTGTGACCCTGGTAGTCAATGCACGGGCACAGGGTCTTGTCCTTCTTCTCCACAAAGAAGAACCCTTCGCCAGCGGGAGAGGAAGAAGGACGGATGAATCCTACAGCGAGGGAGTCCCCAATGTAGGTCTCCATCGCCTTGGTCTCTGGTCCCGACAGAGAGTACAGTCATCCCCGGGGCAGAGTAGTGCTAGAGTCCTGCGGGAGTCCTGCCGAAGCTGGAGTAGCTTCCGGGCCGCCTCTCTCCCGGAGAATGGGGCATCAAACACCTTCTTGACCTCTCCAAACAAATTCATCCAGACTGATGCATATGGCCAGCTGTTGCACCATACAGCTCTAGCCCAGGTGAGCGCCGTCCCGGACATCAGCATGATAAGGTACGCTATCTTAGAGCGGTCCGAGGGTAAAGAGGAGGGCAGAAGCTCGAAGATGAGGGCACACTGAGCTAGAAACGCCCGACAGGTGCCCGAATAGGCTCCCGGGAAGGCGGAGTGACCAGTGAGGCGACGCTGCTAACAGCTGAGTTACTGAGGAGCTGTGAGGTTACAGTCATAGTAGGCTGCCTCTCAGCCAACCTGCGGAATTGCTCCAGCAAAATGTCCAACGCCAAGTCATGACGTTCGGCCAAGGTGTGGACCCCCTCCATAAGGCCACGAAGCAATTCCTTGTGCCTATCAATTGTGGCTCCTTGGGAGAAGATGGCTTTGCGCAGCTGGTCCAAGTCTGCTGGTTCAGTCATGGCCAGTTTGTACTATCATGTTTCAGGTAAGACCTAGATGCAGACAACGTCGAAGTAACAACAGTTTATTAATCCAACAGGGGCAGGGAAAAGGTACAAGACGGCAGGCAGGCTCAGGGTCAGGACAGGCATGCTCAGGGTCAGGGCAGGCAGAATGGTCAACAGCGGGGAAACTAGGAAACGGGAACAATCGAGAGACAGGAGCAGAGTGAAAACCGCTGGTAGGCTTGACAAAACAAAACGAACTGGCAACAGACAAACAGAGAACACAAGTATAAATACACAAGGGATAGTGGGGAAGATGGGCGACACCTGGAGTAGGGTGGAGACAATCAGGTGACAGGTGAATCAGATCAGGGTGTGACAGTATTGTGTGTAGATTGATGAGGAAAAATATTAATTTAATCAATTTTAGAATAAGTCTGTAACATAACAAAATGTGGAAAAAGTCAAGAGGTCTGACAACTTTCCGAATGCACAGTATGTTCTCCTAAGAGGTTGGTAGAATCTTATTCAAAATGATTAACAACTGTAATGGCTGCCAAAGGTGCTCCCACCAAGTATTAACTCTGGGGTGCCAAGACATGCGCAATCAAGACATCTTAGCTTTTTTGTTTATTTATTAATTTGGCAAATGTTTTGTAACCTTCTTTCACTTTGAAAATGTGGAGTAGGTTGTGTAGATCTGTATGAAAAAACCCAAATGTAATCTGTTTTTAAGGCAGAAAACTCTGAAGACTGTGCAAGGGGTGTGTAGACTTTCACTAGGCACTGTATATCTAGATCCTGACAGGAGAAGACTGGAATGAGGTGATGTACAATGGGATCCGCTCCCAGGGAGGAGTGAAGTCAGGAATGTGGTCCTCCATATACTTCATTGTGCTCACACTCTTTGGTAACTGTATCCTTTCTCAGCTAGCAAATCACTTTTCACACTGTCAGTATGATTAGATTACATGTCTGATGTGTGGATTTTGTAGATCAGACATGTAGGTCCTTGACATGAGTGCGACCAGACACACTGCTGAATGTCTTCTTGGCCATTGCTGTGGACAATCTGGCTAATGCCCAGGAACTAACCAAGGTAAAAAATCCTTTCAACAATTCACTAGTCTTCCCATAATTGAAGATGATACCTGCTCTCAAAAGCATCTGTGATTATTTATTCTGTTCTATGCAATCTTATATCTAGGACGAAGAGGACGAAGAGGCTGCTTTCAATCAGAAACATGCTCTCCAAAAAGCCAAGGAAGTTGGGGCCATGTCTTCCCTGATGTCATCACAGTAAGTGGTGTGTGTACCCCTGCTGCCTGTTCCCCTTCCTCTCTGTCTCCCTCAGGACTCTAATAGACTGCTAACTAACTGTACTAACACTGTGTAATCCCACCAGAGGCTATTGCTGCAGCACAGACAACACTAAAGGAAGGGAGTTGTTGAGGCTGACAGAATGACAGACTTGAACATTGCCAGCTCAGGGATTCGAACTTGCAACCTTTCGGTTATTAGCCCAACACTCTAACCACTAGGCTACCCTGCCACCCCTAACCAGTGCACCTGGCACCTACTACCATACCCTGTTTAAAGGCCCTTAAATATTTTGTCTTGCCCATTCATCCTCTGAATGGCACACATACACAATCCGTCTCAATTGTCTTGAGGCTTAAAAATCCTTCTTTAACCTGTCTCCTCCCCTTCATCTACACTGATTGAAGTGGATATAACAGGTGACATCAATAAGGGATCATAGCTTTTACCTGGATTCACCTGGTCAGTCTATGTAATGGATGAGCAGGTGTTACTAGTGTAGTTTGTGTTACTGGTAAATTATAGTTGATTTAGTCAGTTTGATCGAGGCACAGGCTACTGTAATTGGAGCCTTGTAATGGAGCCACAGACAGTCGTAGTGCCCTTCATAATGACGTTTATATTGCTGAAAATATGTACTGGAAACAACTGAACTGAACAACTAAAGAGGTATTGATATGCCCTTCCTGATAAGGTCTATAGGTCTGCTTTAGCTTGTACCTCTATAATTTGCTCTAAATTCAACCGTGTGTCACCATGGCTACCGGCAGTCTTCCCAGGATCTGCAGGGATGAGCCTATACCGTTGTCATAGAGACAGCATTACTGGCATCCAAATTAATATATCATTCCCTTTAGAGAAATATACTGCAGTACTTAGTCACCCTTACTTTCATAATACTGATTTTTTTGTAATCATTATGTTTTTGGAATAAGTAGAAGAATTACCAAGTGTCAGGAAGTAATCTAGACATGCCATGTTGGGTTATAAGAGACAAGAGTCATAATGTTATTTCATCAAAGCCCACGGTATTGATTTCCTATATGAATGGTCTGACACCCAGTCTGTCTGGTGGAAGTGCATGTACTTGGGCATGGTGCAACATAGAGAGATGGTACGCATGTTGAAAATGAACAGCATATTGCATGGTCATTCAAACCACATGCACGGGGAAATAATAAAAAATGTTTCATAATGAAACATTTTGGTCTCATGCTGTGCAGCATTAGTTTTCGTTGGCAATACGTTAGTACAGCAGGAGTAAAGACTGGCAGAGCTGTGGTGATACAAATATAAACAGTTCTATGAATTGCTTATGCGGAAAGATCAAGCTGCAGGATTTTTGCCTCAGTATCTTGAAGTTGTTGGTTTTTCATCTAGGTTCACCCAGGTTGAGGCATAGATATACGTGCAGGGTTTTGCAGTGTACCTTATGACATATTCAGGGTCAGGCACTTGTCGAATCACATTGATGAGATTTGAATACCATAGGGTTTTCCAGCATCTGTGTTTGGAGAAAACTTTGAACTTTGGTAGCATTGCATCATGTCAGTGATGTTTGGGGTGAAATGCTGTAACTGTCTTCCTTCCGGGGGCTCTTGCACAACTGACCTTCAGAGCATGATGATGATGATTATGTTGACTAAGTGAAAAAGGTTGAAGCATGTCTGAGACTCCTGATAATGTAGAGAGCGGTGGGTGCATGTCTCTCTCTGACCAGCATGACCAATGAGAATGTTACCCTGGCACAACTTTGGAGAGGAGCGCTGCACACATAATGCAAACTGATATGGTTGCTTTGCCTAAACGATCTCCGTCTCTGTTCTGTTTGTGCCAATGAAGGCCATTTCTGTGTTTTATTCCTGTGCCATACTGTATCTCTGAATGTCTTAAACATTTCAAACTTCCTGAATATTTTATATGTTGCACCTGTTGATGTTAATGTTGTTCTGATCTAATACTGCTGCCATCCTGTTTGTCATGTGGCGCTTTGCCTGGCTAGAGGCACAATACAAAACATTTAGGCAATATTCATTTGGTTGAATAATTTAAGAGGATTTTCCTACTTGGTAATACAGAAAATAATGATTTTGGCTATACAGAAATACAATGCAGTAGACTATAGTCTAATAGTGATCCATTGAAATTGGTCATGTGTTTTGAACTGTGTCTCAGGGCCTGTTTTGTCTCTGCTCACAAAAGCACTAATGTCTTGTTTTCAACCAATCGCTTATTGATAACACGGACCACACAAGAGTACAAGTACGAGTAAGTATTAACACTGTCTGTTCATTTCAATTTCAAAACAAACTGCCTGATTTTCTTAACTGGGTAAATCTTCTGTTCTCATTTTATTACATTCCTCGTTTTACTTCCAGAATCTTACAGTACTTGGCTCTGCATTTAATATCAGTTCCACTGGTTTCTACATCTCCCACTTTCATTATAGTTATTACAACCTCCTAGTTACATTTTGCTTAATTTATTACATAACATCTTCATTGATCCAGTGAATTGTTTTTCATCAATGCTTAATTAAAATTCTGGATCTTGTTTTACCAAGCTTTGAAAATCAGACTAGATTGCCTTTTCTTGAATGTGTTCCAACTGCTCACTGGTTTTGTACAAATGTTTTATTTATAAATGTATATTTCACAAACATTTGTACACAAGCAAGTAAAATTAATTAAAAAACAATTCTAACACATTTTGGAATTGGTTTAAAATAAAAAGTAGGGCTTACAACATTCAGTGTATATCACTGTTTTAGACAAGTACTGTGTTGCTATCTCCCTTACTGCTCATCCTGACAGTGTTGTTGTCCTCTCTCTCAGCAGGAGGAGGAGACCTTACCTGTACAGGAAAAGAGCGATACACAGGAGCCGGCCTGCCTACTCTCTGGAGGAGGCTGAGAGCCTCGCCGAGGGGCCCCCCTGCCCGCCATTGAATTCCTCTAACTCTTTCATGTCCAGGGGAGAGAGGAGAAGACGGATGACCATGTCTGTGTGGGAGCAGAGAACCAGCCAACTGCGCAGGCACCGGCAGATGTCCAGCCGAGAGATCCTCTTCAGCAGCCCCAGTGAGGAGCAGGAAGCGCCCCCTGGATGCCCCCACAACCTCAAAGCCACAGGCACACCCACAGGCAGCCTGAAGCTGGCTGACCCCACGGCTGATCCTACGGCCTCCACAGCTCAGCCCCCCAAGCCCATGGACCAAACTCTAGAGGAGCCACCCCTGTCCATGGGGGTCCTTGAGCCCCCCTTGTCCGTCCCTTTAGCAGAGCCACCCATACCCATCGACAGTCCCCTGCTTGACCCCCCCACGTCCGCAGTTGTGTCCATTCCGGAGCCCACTGAATCTGAGCCATGCCCAGAGGGCCAGCTTGATGACACCGACCACTGCCACCCAGGTCTCAATGGCCGCAGGAGCCCCAGGTTAAATGGGGAGAGAAGGCAGAGAGCAGTGCGTAAGTTCCGCCCTCCTGCTGGTGACACCCTGACCCCTGACATGGCAGGGATGAGGCTCAGGAGGCCAAGGGGCACAGGGCACCACGAAGCCCAGGTTGGGGCTAGAGGCCTGGACTCACCCCAGGGGGAGGGGAGCAGTCGCTCTGTCAGCAAGGAGAGAAAGACCCTAGAGGAACGACAGGACAAGGAGAGGAGAGCCTGTATCACGGGAGAGACCAGCCAGCCTTCTGAGACCGGAGAAGCTGAACACAGGTGAGGAGGAACTGACACTGACGTACAGCTAGTTCTATTAGTTCAATAAATAGTAGACTGTTTGTATAGTATTCTGTAGACTCTGTTGGTATAGTAAACTCTCAGTAGTCAGTTTTCTGCTATGTTCAATGTATCAGACTTCAGGGTGCCCAAAATGCAACAAATCCCCAGTGAATCCAGACTCCAAGCCCAGATGTTGTCCCTTGTCCCTCTGCTCCTCCACAGACAGGGTGACCCTAACCAGGCTGGGGGTCCTGAGCTGCAGAACAGGGAGGAGGGTCCACAGTCAGAACCACCCCCCATTCAGCCATTTCAGGCTGCAGTACCGGAGCTCCCAGAGGGCCAGACAAGAGACAGTGATACTGGTAACAACGCCACCACTCTGATCCAGGATAAGTCCCCTCTGAGCTCCAGTATCTACATAGAGGTGACCAATGTTCAGTCTTCACTAGAGCTCACCCCCATCACAGGTAACACCTTCAAGTGTGTCCTTATTATATCACATATGTGCATTCAGTGTGCTCTACTCACATTAAAAATAGTTCAGCTGTGAGGTATATTAAATGCCTTGGTGTATCAAAGCCTCCATCTCTTGGGGGTTGGAGATATCTCTGATATCACAGCATGGTACCACAATCAGAGCACAGCAGCACACCCCCATTCTCTACCTCTTCCAGGTAACAGTAAAGACATGGAGGCATCCAAGCCTGAGAAAGAGGAGGAACAGTTGACCAGCCCAGCCAATATTGTCACGCCTGACAGCATGTTCATCTTCAAACCTGGCAACCCGTAAGTCTCCCTCTGCTCCTCTCTGCTACTCCTATTAGATTGTCCTAACACCATCATCCGAGTACCATCATCCTAACACCATCTACCTAACAACATCATCCTAACACCATCATCATAGTACCATCATCTCAACACCATCAACCTAACACCATCAACTTAAAACCATCAACCTAACACCATCAATCTAAGACCATCAATCGAACAACATTATAATATTACCATCAACCTAACACCATCAACCTAACACCATCATCCTAAAACCATCAACCTAACATCAAATCAAATGTATTTTTAAGGCCTTCTTACATCAGCTGATATCTCAAAGTGCTGTACAGAAACCCAGCATAAAACCCCAAACAGCAAGCAATGCAGGTGTAGAAGAACAGTGGCTAGGAAAAACTCCCTAGAAAGGCCAGAACCTAGGAAGAAACCTAGAGAGGAACCAGGCTATGAGAGGTGGCCAGTTCTCTTCTGGCTGTGCCGGGTGGAGATTATAACAGAACATGGCTAAGATGTTCAAGTGTTCATAGACGACCAACAGGGTCAAATAATAATAAGCACAGTGGTTGTCGAGGGTGCAACAGCTCAACACCTCAGGAGTAAATGTTAGTTGGCTTGCCGTAGCCGATCACATTCAGAGTATCTCTACCGCTTCTGCTGTCTCTAGAGAGTTCTTCTGCTGTCTCTAGAGAGGCCAGGTGGACTGGGGAGAGCAAGGAGTTATCAGGCCAGGTAGTCCTGAGGCATGGTCCTAGGGCTCAGGTCCTCCGAGAGAGAAAGAAAGAAAGAAAGAAAGCGAGAGAGAGAATTAGAGAGAGCATACTTAAATTCACACAGGACACCGGATAAGACAGGAGAAATACTCCATATATAACAGACTGACCCTAGCCCCCCGACACAAACTACTGCAGCATAAATACTGGAGGCTGAGACAGGAGGGGTCAGGAGACACTGTGGCCCCATCCAACGATACCCCGGACAGGGCCAAACAGGCAGGATATAACCCCACCCACTTTGCCAAAGCACAGCCCCCACACCACTAGAAGGATATCTTCAACCACCTACTTACCATCCTGAGACAAGGCCGAGTATAGCGCACAAAGTTCTCCGCCACGGCACAACCCAAGGGAGGGCGCCAACCCAGACAGGAAGATCACGTCAGTGACTCAACCCACTCAAGTGACGCACCCTTCCTAGGGACAGCATGGAAGAACACCAGTAAGCCAGTGACTCAGCCCCTGTAATAGGGTTAGAGGCAGAGAATCCCAGTGGAGAGAGGGGAACCGGCCAGGCAGAGACAGCAAGGGCGGTTCGTTGCTCCAGTGACTTTCCATTCACCTTCACACTCCTGGGCCAGACTACACTCAATCATAGGGCCTACTGAAGAGACAAGGCCAAGTATAGCACACAAAGATCTCCGCCACGGCACAACCCAAGGGGGGGCGCCAACCCAGACAGGAAGATCACGTCAGTGACTCAACCCACTCAAGTGACGCACCCTTCCTAGGGACGGCATGGAAGAACACCAGTAAGCCAGTGACTCAGCCCCTGTAATAGGGTTAGAGGCAGAGAATCCCAGTGGAGAGAGGGGAACCGGCCAGGCAGAGACAGCAAAGGCGGTTCGTTGCTCCAGTGCCTTTCCATTCACCTTCACGCTCCTGGGCCAGACTACACTCAATCATAGGACCTACTGAAGAGATGAGTCTTCAGGAAAGACTTAAAGGTTGAGACCGAGTCTGCGTCTCTCACATGGGTAGGCAGACCATTCCATAAAAATGGAGCTCTATAGGAGAAAGCCCTGCCTCCAGCTGTTTGCTTAGAAATTCTAGGCCTGTGTCTTGTGACCGTAGCGTACCTGTAGGTATGTCCGGCAGGACCAAATCGGAAAGATATGTAGGAGTAAAACCTTGAAATCAGCCCTTTCCTTAACAGGAGGCCAGTGTAGAGAGCCTAGCACTGGAGTAATATGGTCACATTTTCAGGTTCTAGTCAAGAATCTAGCAGCCGTGTTTAGCACTAACTGAAGTTTATTTAGTGCTATATCCGGATAGCCGGAAAGTAGAGCATTGCAGTAGTCTAACCTAGAAGTGACAAAAGCATGGACTAGCTTTTCAGCATCATTGTTGGACAGAAAGTTTCTGATTTCTGCAATGTTACGTAGATGGAAAAAAGCTGTCCTTGAAACAGAGAGAGAGATCAGGATCCAGAGTAACACCGAGGTCCTTCACAGTTTTATTTGAGACGACTGTACAACCATCAAGGTTAATTGTCAGATTTATCAGAAGATCTTTTTGTTTTGTCCGAGGGTAAAAGTAGAACATTTGCCGCCATCCACTTCCTTATGTCTGAAACACAGGCTTCCAGCGAGGGCAATTTTGGGGCTTCACCATGTTTCATCGAAATGTACAGCTGTGTGTCATCTGCATAGCAGTGAAAGTTAACATTATGTTTCCGAATGACATCACCAAGAGGTAAAATATATAGTGAAAACGATAGTGGTCCCAAAAAGGAACCTTGAGGGACACCGAAATTTACAGTTGATTTGTCAGAGGACAAACCATCCACAGAAACAAACTGATATCTTTCCGAACAGATAAGAACTAGAAGCATAAGCATTTCGTTACACTCGCATTAACATCTGCTAACCATGTGTATGTTACAAATAAAATTTGATTGGATTTTGATTGGATTTGGAAGTGAGGGATCTAACATTAAGTAGCCCTATTTTGACATGTGAAGTATCACAATCTCTTTCAATAATGGCAGGAATGGAGGAGGTATTTATTCCAGTGAGATTGCTAAGGCAAACACCGCCATGTTTAGTTTTGCCCAACCTAGGTCGAGGCACAGCCACAGTCTCAATGGGGATAGCTGAGCTGACTACACTGACTGTGCTAGTGGCAGACTCCACTAAGCTGGCAGGCTGGCTAACAGCCTGCTGCCTGGCCTGCACCCTATCTCATTGTGGAGCTAGGGGAGTTAGAGCCCTGTCTATGTTCGTAGATAAGATGAGAGCCCCCCTCCACCTAGGATGGAGTCCGTCACTCCTCAACAGGCCAGGCTTGGTCCTGTTTGAGGGTGAGTCCCAGAAAGAGGGCCAATTATCTACAAATTCTATCTTTTGGGAGGGGCAGAAAACAGTTTTCAACCAGCGATTGAGTTGTGAGACTCTACTGTAGAGCTCATCACTCCCCCTAACTGGGAGGGGGCCAGAGACAATTACTCAATGCCGACCAATCTTTCTAGCTGATTTACATGCTGAAGCTATGTTGCGCTTGGTGACCTCTGACTGTTTCATCCTAACATCGTTGGTGCCGACGTGGATAGCAATATCCCTATACTCTCTACACTCGCCAGTTTTAGCCAGCACCATCTTCAGATTAGCCTTAACATCGGTAGCCCTGCCCCCTGGTAAACAGTGTATGATCGCTGGATGATTCGTTTTAAGTCTAATACTGTGGGTAATGGAGTCGCCAAATGACTAGGGTTTTCAAATTGTCAGAGCTAATGGTGGGAGGCTTCAACGTCTCAGACCCCGTAACAGGAGGAGTAGAGACCAGAAAAGGCTTGGCCTCTGACTCCAACTCGCAGCTTAATGAGGAGAACTGGTTGAAAGTTTCTGTCGGCTGAATGAGCGACACCGGCTGAGCATTCCTACATTATTTCCCTCCAGAAGCCGTGAGAAGGTTGTCCGGCTGCGGGGACCGTGCGAGGGGATTTATACTACTATCTGTACTTACTGGTGGCACAGACACTGTTTCATCCTTTCCTACACTGAAATTACCCTTGCCTAACGATTGCGTCTGAAGCTGGGCTTGCAGCACGGCTATCCTCAACATAAGGCAATCGTTCTCCTGTATATTATGAGTACAGCGACTGCAATTAGAAGGCCTCATGTTAATGTTACTACTTAGCTTCGGCTGGTGGAGGTCCTGACGAACCACGTCCAGATAAAGCTTCCGGAGTGAAAAAGTTGAATGAAGAAAAGTAGAGCGAAAAAGGGAAAAACTAAAAATATAAACGTTAATTAAAAAGTAAAAACCGTAAAGTTGTCAGGTAGCAAAGTAAGGTTAGCAGCAAAACGCACAGCAGCACGTAAACATGTCTGTAAATTGTGACTGGAAATGACAAAAAAAGAGTGTCCATGACAGACAGCCATCATCCTCACACCATCAACCTAACAACATCATCCTAACACCATCATCCAAGTTCCATAATCTCAACACCAACAACCTAACACCATCATCCTAGTACCATCATCCTAGTACCATCATCCTAGTACCATCACCCTAACACCATCATCCTAGTACCATCATCCTAACACCATCAACCTAACACCATAATCCTAACACCATCACCCTAACACCATCTACCTAACAACATCATCCTAACACCATCATCCAAGTACCATCATCTCAACACCATCATTCTAGTACCATTATCCAAGTACCACCATCCTAACATCCTCATTCTAGTACCATTATCCTAGTATCATCATCTAACACCATCATCCTAACACCGTCATCATAGTACCATCATTCTAGTACCATCATCTAACACCATTAACATTACACCATCATCCTAACACCATCATCATAGTACCATCATCCTAACACCATCATCATAGTACCATCATCCTAACACCATCATCATAGTACCATCGTCCTAACACCATCATCATAGTACCATCAACCTAACACCATTAACCTTACACCATCATCCTAACACCATCATTCTAGTACCATCATCTAACACCATCAACTTTAAACCATCATCCTAACACCATCATCATAGTACCATCAAACTTACACCATCATCCTAACACCATCATCATAGTACCATCAACCTTAAACCATCATCCTAACACCATCATTCTAGTACCATCATCTAACACCATCAACTTTAAACCATCATCCTAACACCATCATCATAGTACCATCAACCTTACACCATCATCGTAGTGCCATCATGTGGGGATAGGGCACGACATCACCTTTTCCCCCTCAGGAGACTGAAAAGATTTGGCATGGGTCCCCAGATCCTCAAAACGTTTTACAGCTGCACCATCGAGAGCATCCTTACTGGTTGCATCACCGCCTGGTATGGCAACTGCTCGGCATCTGACCGTAAGGCGCGACAGAGGGTAGTGCGTACGGCCCAGTACATCACTGGGACCAAGCTTCCTGCCATCCAGGACCTAAATACTAGGCGGTGTCATAGGAAGGCCCCAAAAATTGTCAGACTGCAGTCACCGAAGTCATTCATAGACTGTTCTCTCTAATACCGCACGGCAAGCGGTACCGGAGCACCAAGTCTAGGTCCAAAATGTTTCTTAACAGCTTCTACCCCCAAGCCATAAGACTGCTGAACAACTAATCAAATGGCCACCCAGACTATTTACATTGAACCCCCCCTATGTTTTTACACTGCTGCTACTTGCTGTCAATTATCTATGCATAATCACTTTACCCCTACCTACATGTACAAATTACCTCGACTAACCTTTACCCCTGCACATTGACCCTGTATATAGCCTCGTTATTGGTATGTCATTTTCTTGTGTAACTTTTTGATTACATTTTTTTACTTTAGTTTATTTAGTAAATCTTTTCTTAACTCTATTTCCTTAACTACTTTGTTGGTTAAGGGCTTGTAAGTAAGCATTGTATTCGGCGCATGTGACAAATACAATTTGATTTGATCATCCTAGTTCCATCATCTTAATAGCATCAACCTAACAGCATCAACCTAACAGCATCAACCTAACAGCATCAACCTAACACCATCAACCTAACATCATCAACCTAACAGCATCAACCTAATACCATCAACCTAACACCATCAACCTAACACCATCAACCTAACACCATCAACCTAACATCATCATCCTAACACCATCAACCTAACACCATCAACCTAACACCATCATCCTAACACCATCAACCTAACACCATCATCCAAACAATCTAACAGAGACATGATAGAGATATAGAAACAACACACTCAAATCAGTCTTGCTCTGTCAGATGTTTCTCAGTCAGAGCGGTTGTGTCCTCTGTTCCTTCTCTAGGATCCGCCGGGCCTGTCACTATGTGGTGAACCTGCGTTACTTTGAGACATGCATCCTGCTGGTGATCGCTGCCAGCAGTATCGCCCTGGCTGCAGAGGACCCCGTGTCAGCCACCTCTAACTGGAACAAAGTGAGAGCCAGTCTGGTCACTGGGCTTTACATGGACTCAACAGATGGCTGTTTTCCTCGCTGACCTTGAGCCTCACTATTCTAACTGTCCTTCTCCACAATGGTGGCTAGGCTATTGTCTTTGGTGTGTGGTTGCTTTTGTTTTGCTTTGTTTTCCTCTGCTGTGTTATCTTTCTCTCAGCATAACGAGGGGTGCGAACGTGCGCCCACTGACGGGGATTGTGTCTGCGTCTGACACTCTATCTGATCTATATTAGAGTTGTCACTCTCTGCTCACACTGAGGAGCCAGATTGAGGAGAGGAGGGTGTTGTGGGGTGTAGAATCATCACATCACATTCCCTACAGCTGCCTCTGCTTTAGCCTCTTCATACGACAACAAACCAAACAGATAGCACATCATTTTTTTTGATGCCATTGTTTTGTATGTGGTTACAGAAGTTCCTTCAAGTAAAAACTCATCCTTGGGAATGTGTGCCTGGGGTCTCATATCTGGCCCTGTACTAGCTGAAAGACTAAATGAAAGCATTAATTAAACTGCTTTGTGAGGGTCTCCCACGGTGACTTAATGGGGGGACTTCTCTGGATGTTGGTGATTGAGGCAGATTGAGTTGGAAGTGAAATGGGCCTGTGTGATATGCAAGGAAGATAATCAAAGCACATATTCATCAGAAGGGCACCACTTAAAAGCATCGTCTTAGAAATAAAAGGCCTTCGGGGTAAACGTAATCAATGTGACCATTAAAGAGAGAAGTTGGTTTCCTAAAAGCAAAATATGTCCCTAGTTCAGTGGTGAAGAACAGATGCAGCACATTAAACATAGTGTCTCAGAGTCTCTCTCTGGTCATAAGTGCTTTTTGTTCTCCTGTAATGTATGAGCTAATGGCAAATAATTAAATGTTCTTCATCAACCCCTGGAGTCCAATATTGTGATTAATGTATTAATATATTTGTCTACTTTTTACCCCACAGGTTTTGCGTTACTTTGACTACGTGTTCACAGGTGTCTTTACATTTGAAATGATAATAAAGGTGAGTTATTCAATCAGCAGGAATCCTGTTTTAAAACGGTGTCATATTGACATGACAGTGGACATACCATACTGTAGTGGTGTCAGTTGGATTTGACAGATGGTACATGAACATGTTTGCCATAAGCTGTTACCCACTGGGCACACACTGGTTGAATCAATGTTGTTTCCATGTCATTTCAGTGAATGACGTCTGTGCCCAGTGGGTAGTCCAGGGAAAATGTAATGTCAGATAGACAGAATGTACAGTATTTTGCTAATTAACAGTGAGGCCACCCTATGCCAATATTTAGTGCTGTTTTCAAATGACTTAATAAGATGTGTATTTGACAGATGATAGACCAGGGCTTGATTCTCCATGACGGCTCCTATTTCCGGGACCTGTGGAACATTCTAGACTTTATCGTGGTGGTCGGAGCTCTGGTGGCCTTCGCCCTCACGTGAGTCATGTGACCTTGCATATGTTATAACTTCCTGTGTAGTGGTTTGTGTAGTGTACAGTGCTAGACTGTAAACTGCCAGTGTAGCTTGACTGGATTGGACATAGCATAGTTTTTCACTCTGTTTTGTGATATACATGTTTTTCCCACCCTGAGATGTACATGTTCAGTATCATGTCTTTCTCTCTGTCGTCCTCTGCTCCTGTGGATTGTGTTGCTGTGGGACTGCCAGGAATGTGTTGGGGTAAAAACACTTTCTTCACTCCCTTTCTTTCTGCTCATTTCTTAACAGTTGTCAACAGCATCCTGTCTTTCCTCTTTAGTGCTATGGAAAAGTATTTGCCCCCTTTCTAATTTTCTCTACTTTTAAATATTTTTGATACTCAATGTTATAAGTTCTTCAACCTAAACCTAAAATTAGAATAAAGGAAACTGATTGAACAAATGACACAAATATTACATACATCTTTAATTGATTTCATAAACAAAGTTATGCAACACCCAATGCCCCTGTGTGAAAAAAGAATTGCCCCCTTACACTCAATAACTGGTTGTGCCACCTTTAGCTGCAATGACTCCAACCAAACACTTCCTGTAGTTGTTGATCAGTGTCTCACTTCACTGTGGAGGAATTCTGAACTGCTCACATGAACTGCTCGTGTCAAGTTCTGCCACAACATTTGGGATTAGGTCTGGACTTTGACTAGGCCATTCCAAAACTTCAAATTTGTTGCCTTTTAGCCATTTTCATATAGACTTGATTGTTCGTTTTGGATCATTGTCTTGACCCAGCTGCGCTTCAGCAACAGCTCACAGATGGATGGCCTGACATTCACCTGTAGAAATATCTAATACAAAGCAGAATTCTACTCTACCACCACCATACTTGACCGTTGGTATAAGGTTCTTACTGTGGAATGCAGTGTTTGGTTTTTGCCAGGCATAATGGGACCCATGTCCTCCAATAAGTTATACTTTTGACCCATCTGTCGATAGCACCTTCTTCCAAGGGTCTTGCTGATCATCCAGGTGCTTTTTGGCAAACTTGAGTCAACTTTTTGGACGAGGTGGGTCCCATTTATGTCTAGCGACGACTTGCCTTAATAGAAGGAATGATACATTCTGCTCTGTATCAGTGAATTCTACAGGAGAATGTCAGGCCATCTGCAGCTGGGTCACGCAGCAAGTCAATGATCCCAAACACACAATCAAGTCTACATGAAAATGGTTCAAATGCAACAAATATTGAGATTTTGTAATGGCCTAGTCATTCCAGACCTAATCCTAATTGAGATATTGTGGCAGGACTTGAAACTAGCAGTAGCAGCAGAGTTAAAGCAGTTCTGCATACAAGAGTGGGCCAAAATTCCTCCACAGCGATGTGAGAGACTGATCAACAACTACAGGAAGCATTTGGTTTCATTCATTGCGGCTAAAGGTGGAACAACCAGTTATTGAGTGTAAGGGGGCAATTACTTTTTCACACAGTGGAATTGGGTGTTGCATAACTTTGCTAATTAAATAAATAAAAGTAAGTGTACTTTTTTTTGTTATTTGTGAACTCAGGTTCCCTTGATCTAATATAGGTTTTGTTTGAAGATCTGATAACATTCAGTATCAAAAATATGAAAAACTGAGAAAATCAGAAAAGGAGAAAATACTTTTTTTATGGCACTGTATCTCTTTCTAATCAGAGATGTAAAGTACAGCAATACATCTCCTGTAATATGGTTAGTGTTGGAGTGAGTTTATCAGGTCTTCATTCGATGTGTTTTTACTTGTAGAAATAATAAAGGACGGGACATCAAAACCATCAAGTCTCTTCGGGTTCTGCGTGTCCTGAGGCCCCTGAAGACCATCAAGAGACTACCGAAACTTAAGGTAACCTTTTCCATTTGCTTTCTCAGCAATTGCTTCCCATGTTAACAGTGCCTGCCCCAGTCAACAGTTGGAGGGATAGACTATACAGGGCAGCTCTATCAGGCTGTTCAGGGTTTATCAAGGCTGCAGTACTGTCTATGTGTGTGGTATAACGGTATCAGGTCAGTAGCCACTGCCACACATCCATTTTGTCACACCTATTTCCACATGAGGGTTTCCAGGCAGCAGAGAATCAGCTAGAGAAAAGATTGATAGATGAGGTGATAAACCTGAGCGTTCGAGCATGAAAACAGTTTGTCAAGACTGAATTTCCCAAACCTCACACATTCCATTTCTGCTGGGGGGGTGTATCTGTCAAGGGGAATGAGGAAATGAGTCCGACTGATATCTGTGTGAGTGGACCAGGGAGTCAGTCAGTCAGCTGATACCAGACACACTGCAATCAATAGACCTGATTGTCCTGGGAATGGAAAGTGAAATAAAGATCTACAGGGTAATACAGTCCTCTTCCAATCACTCATGTAGCAACAACAGTTTGGGATCATATTGGACAAGTGTATGCTATTTATACTGAACCCTGCCACAGGGTTCAATTCTCGGGCCGACTCTTTTCTCTGTGTATATCAATGATGTTGCTCTTGCTGCGGGCGATTCCCTGATCCACCTCTACGCAGACGACACCATTCTATATACTTTCGGCCCGTCATTGGACACTGTGCTATCTAACCTCCAAACAAGCTTCAATGCCATACAACACTCCTTCCGTGGCCTCCAACTGCTCTTAAACGCTAGTAAAACCAAATGCATGCTTTTCAACCGATCGCTGCCTGCACCCGCATGCCCGACTAGCATCATCACCACCCTGGATGGTTCCGACCTTGAATATGTGGACATCTATAAGTACCTAGGTGTCTGGCTAGACTGCAAACTCTCCTTCCAGACTCATATCAAACATCTCCAATCAAAAATCAAATCAAGAGTCGGCTTTCTATTCCGCAACAAAGCCTCCTTCACTCACGCCGCCAAGCTTACCCTAGTAAAACTGACTATCCTACCAATCCTCGACTTCGGCGATGTCATCTACAAAATGGCTTCCAACACTCTACTCAGCAAACTGGATGCAGTATATCACAGTGCCATCCGTTTTGTCACTAAAGCACCTTATACCACCCACCACTGCGACTTGTATGCTCTAGTCGGCTGGCCCTCGCTACATATTCGTCGCCAGACCCACTGGCTCCAGGTCATCTACAAGTCCATGCTAGGTAAAGCTCCGCCTTATCTCAGTTCACTGGTCACGATGGCAACACCCATCCGTAGCACGCGCTCCAGCAGGTGTATCTCACTGATCATCCCTAAAGCCAACACCTCATTTGGCCGCCTTTCGTTCCAGTACTCTGCTGCCTGTGACTGGAACGAATTGCAAAAATCGCTGAAGCTGGAGACTTTTATCTCCCTCACCAACTTCAAACATCAGCTATCTGAGCAGCTAACCGATCGCTGCAGCTGTACATAGTCTATTGGTAAATAGCCCACCCATTTTCACCTACCTCATCCCCATACTGTTTTTATTTATTTACTTTTCTGCTCTTTTGCACACCAATATCTCTACCTGTACATGACCATCTGATCATTTATCACTCCAGTGTTAATCTGCAAAATTGTAACTATTCGTCTACCTCCTCATGCCTTTTGCACACATTGTATATAGACTCCCCCTTTGTTTTCTACTGTGTTATTGACTTGTTAATTGTTTATTCCATGTGTAACTCTGTGTTGTCTGCTCACACTGCTATGCTTTATCTTGGCCAGGTCGCAGTTGTAAATGAGAACTTGTTCTCAACTAGCCTACCTGGTTAAATAAAGGTGAAATAAAAAATAAAAAATAAGTTAGAAGTCAGCGTTAAGGGCCTCCCGAGTGGTGAAAAGGTCTAATCAAATCACATTTAATTGGTCACATAGACATAGTTAGCAGATGTTAATGTGAGTGTACTGAAATGCTTGTGCTTCTAGTTCCGACAGTGCAGTAATATCTAACAAGTAATATAACACCACAACTACCTAATACACAGAAATATAAAGGAATGGAATTAGAATACATATATGGATGAGCGATTGCAAGTGGCATAGACAAGGTGCAATAGATGGTATCAGATACAGTATATACATACAGTATGAGATGAGTAATGTAAGATATGTAAACATTATTAAAGTGGCCTTATTTAAAGTGACTAGTGATCCATTTATTAAAGTGGCCAATGATTTGAGTCTGTATGTAGGCAGCAGCCTCTCTGTGTTAGTGATGGCTGTTTAACAGTCTGATGGCCTTGAGATAGAAGCTGCTTTTCAGTCTCTCAGTCCCAGCTTTGATGAACATCTAAGGCACTGCATCGCATGTGTAGCCTGGGATCGAACCAGGATCTGTAGTGACGCTGCTGGCAGCAACCGGGAGACCCATGAGGCGGCACACAATTGGCCCAGCATCATCTGGGTTAGGGGAGGGTTTGACCGGCTGGGTCGTCCTTGTCCCATTGCACTCTAGCGACTCCTGTGGTGGGCTGGGTGCAATGCACGCTGACATGGTCACCAGGTGTACAATGTTTCCTCTGACACATTGGTGCAGCTGGCTTCTGGGTTAAGTGAGTTTTGTGTCAAGAGGCAGTGTAGCTTGGCGGTGTCCTGTTTCGGAGGACACGCGGCTCTCGACCTTTGCCTCTCCTGAGTCCATATGGGAGTTGCAGCGATGGAACAAGAATGTAACTACCAATTGGGAAAAAAAATTAAAATATTTATATAAAATAAAAGTAAGCCTCAACAAATCCCTGGCTAACTGGACGAAAGCTGAACCCCCACAGTTTTAGCGTATCACTTTCTTTGACTCTCTTTTTCAATTGCCTTCCCTCATGCTTCATCCTCTGCCTGTGTGTGTAGGCAGTGTTTGACTGTGTGGTGACCTCTCTGAAGAACGTCTTCAACATCCTCATCGTCTACAAGCTCTTCATGTTCATCTTCGCTGTCATCGCTGTGCAGCTGTTCAAAGGGAAGTTCTTCTACTGCACAGACGGATCCAAAGACACAGAGAAGGACTGCCAGTAGGTGTCTGCTGAGCTGCCTGTATACGCTCATACACTGGGCCTTACAGAACACTAACATACTGTAGTTGTGGTGGATGGAGACCTATTGGAGACCTACAGTATGGTTATGTATTTTACTGCTTCTTTGTCCACTGAATGTCTATTGTACACTGTGTGTCTGTCTCTTCCTTTCAGAGGCTTCTACATTGACTATGAGAAGGATAAAAAGGAAGTGAAGAGAAGGGATTGGAGGAGACATGACTTCCACTATGACAACATAGTCTGGGCCCTACTCACTCTGTTTACTGTCTCCACTGGGGAGGGCTGGCCACAGTAAGTCTCACTCTCTCCATACACACTTTCCACTATGTTACAACAACACCTTGTGGACTAGTGGTTAGAGTGACCTGCCTGAGATAGAAAGGTTGGAAGTTCGATCCCTAGCCGAGTCATACTAAAGACTGCAATAGACTAGCGTTCTGTCCACGGGGTGTATTTGTGCCTCACACTACAGAAACACTATGAGCAGTTCTGACTCGCACAAGACTACTTTCTTTTACTATGTCACTACTGTACATAAGTTAGACTGAAATATCTTTCAGAAAGTCCATTGCTGAGTACACTGTGGTCTGTCTGTGTGTCTGTCCAGGGTCCTGCAGCACTCTGTGGACGTGACAGAGGAGGACAGAGGTCCCAGCAGGGGCAACAGGATGGAGATGTCCATATTCTATGTCATCTACTTTGTGGTCTTCCCCTTCTTCTTTGTCAACATCTTTGTGGCTCTCATCATCATCACCTTCCAGGAGCAGGGAGACAAGATGATGGAGGAATGCAGCTTGGAGAAGAACGAGGTGATGGAGTCACACACATACACAAACACACATACACACACACACACACAAACACAGTGAATCATAAAACAAGCTAAATGGAACCTAGACATTCCTTTTTAACTGTAGACTTTCCAGTGATAATCTAGAACACACCAGCTCAGTGTATGTGTTATTGATATGGTTTGCTGGTGGAATGTAGCACACACATCAAAATTACCCCGTCTGCGCTTTTAGATTTAACTCGCTCAGTCTTGACAGGTTATTACACAGAGGAGCACACTGGCTCATGGAAAATGCCTGGTAAATATACAGGAATAGTGAGATTTCCCCTCCAGACTCACATAGTCTCTCCCACCAGGTATCCCTCAGTCAATATTGACCAGAATGTTCCCAGCAGTCCATACAGCAGTGTCTCTACTTCAAGGAGAAAATATAAGGACTTTCCCAGAGCTAACCGCTTCATGCTTATTCCCAACAAAGTGTTCTTCAACTTTCCTTCGTGTGTGTTTTCCCTTACAGAGGGCTTGCATTGACTTTGCCATAAGTGCCAAACCCCTGACCCGCTACATGCCTCAGAACAGGCAGACGTTCCAGTACCGCCTCTGGCACTTTGTGGTCTCCCCCTCCTTCGAATACACTGTGCTGGCCATGATTGCACTCAACACCATTGTCCTGATGATGAAGGTGTGGATAATGATCACATTCAAACAATACACTGAACTAATCCCATTTGTAAAGCAGAAGTCTAGTCCCTGTGGTGCAGAAGGTATTATGGCGCCTGTAGCTGTAGCTGATTGGGGTTGTAAGATGCATGTCCCTCTGCTCTGTGCTGTTCTCTAGCTAACGGTCTGGTTTTCTTCCATTCCCGTCCTTGTGAGCATTCAATTTATTCCAAGAAAAGGCCTTCAGTCAGACGGAAGGAGAGGATGACTCAGCCTCTATTAAATATTGATCTATATCCACCGGCTAGTATTTAACATGGCCTCGTTAACTCTGTCTGTACAACTCAGAGGAATGACTCCTTTTATAGCCTCAGCTTAATGTTACGCTATTTATGTATCAGAGGAAATCTGCTATGAACCTGTGGCCATAGATCTACAGTTGTATGGTGATTGAGCAAGATGGTCTGTGTTTAGGTTCATTGTGTTATTTTGGGTTGTCTGTGCATCCCAGTAATTTGGGGTCATTCCAATGGTGTTTAATGGTGTCTCTCTTTATCTCCTATATGGTGGTAGTATTACTCTGCCCCACCAGCATATGAGGCTGTGCTGAAACACCTGAACACAGCTTTCACTGTGCTCTTCTCTGTGGAGTGTGTCCTCAAGATCATGGCCTTTGGCTTTCTGGTGAGGAACAAGTTAATGCCTTACTGTCCATGACATCATGATCTGATCCTGTTTGCAATGCTACTAACATCTACTGACTGAAGAATGGATGTGTTCCCCTCTTCTTCAGAACTACTTTCGAGACACTTGGAATATATTTGACTTCATCACAGTTTTGGGAAGCATCACAGAAATAGTGGTAGACTTGCAGGTAACAAAGCATTACTGAATATCAATCAATGAATGGCTGATTGTGTCAACATTTCTATACAGTGCACTGCTACTGAGCTGTAAACATACTCTCTCATCTCCCTGAAGTCAATTGAGACCTTCAACATGGGTTTCCTGAAGCTGTTCCGTGCAGCCAGACTGATCAAGCTGTTGAGGCAGGGTTACACCATTCGCATCCTGCTCTGGACCTTTGTCCAGTCCTTTAAGGTCAGCTCCACGCACAGTACAGTACAGCACTGGATAGGGACACATAACACTGAAGGTGTGTGTGTGTGTGTGTGTGTGTGTGTGTGTGTGTGTGTGTGTGTGTGTGTGTGTGTGTGTGTGTGTGTGTGTGTGTGTAACATCTGTTACTGTGTCATGACACAGGGTTTCTCTTTCAGGCTCTCCCCTACGTTTGTCTGCTCATTGCCATGCTCTTTTTCATATATGCAATCATCGGAATGCAGGTAAGGTGTTGCTCACACTCTTTATCTATTCTGCCACTTTCTAAGTTTGTCATTGCATGGTATGAATCTGTCTGTATACAAGACTGAGTCAGGACATATCTCATGATATATGCCTGAATATTCCTCAAGGTTTTTGGAAACATCAGACTGGATGAGGAGACTCACATCAACCAACACAACAACTTCAAGACCTTTTTTGGTGCTCTGATGTTGTTATTCAGGTACAGTTGGATATCCTTCATGTGTCACACAGTGGCAAACCGGGGCTCATTTTCAGTCACTGAACGACACACCGCTGTCTGCCTGCAGGAGTGCCACGGGGGAGTCGTGGCAGGAGATCATGCTGTCATGTTTAGGGGGGCAGAAGTGTGAGCCAGACCCCTTAGCTCTAACATCAGACCACGAGGAGCGCTGTGGAACTGAGTTTGCCTACTTCTACTTTGTCTCCTTCATCTTCTTCAGTTCATTTCTGGTAAGAGTCCTACTCTGACTCATACTGTCCTACTCTGACTCCTACTGTCCTGCTCTAAAAGTCCTACTGTCCTACTCTAAGAGTCCTACTGTCCTACTCTAAGATGTATACTGTACTACTCTAAAAGTCCTACTATCCTACTCTAAGTCTACTGTCCTACTCTGACTCCTACTGTCCTACTCTGACTCCTACTGTCCTGCTCTAAAAGTCCTACTGTCCTACTCTAAGAGTCCTACTGTCCTACTCTAAGAGTCCTACTGTCCTACTCTAAGAGTCCTACTGTCCTACTCTAAAAGTCCTACTGTTCTACTCTAAGATGTATACTGTACTACTCTAAAAGTCCCACTATCCTACTCTAATAGTCCTACTGTCCTACTCTAAGAGTCCTACTATCCTACTCTAAGAGTCTACTGTCCTACTCTAAGAGGTCTACTGTTCTACTTTAGAAGTCATACTGTCCTAACTCTAAGAGTCTTACTGTCCTACTCTGAGTCTTACTGTCCTACTCTGAGTCTTACTGTCCTACTCTAAGAGACCTACTCTAAGAGTCCTACTGTCCTAGTCGAAGAGTCCTACTGTCCTACTCTAAGAGTTCTACTCTTACCAGAAATTAGCGGAAGAAGTTGAAGGAGACACCTACATGCATATATATTTCACTTTCATACACACATACTGTAGTTCCTTGTCTATGACCTCCTCTAATCACTGTTCAGATGCTGAATCTGTTTGTGGCTGTAATCATGGACAACTTTGAGTACCTCACCCGGGATTCATCGATATTGGGGCCTCACCACCTGGATGAATTTGTTCGTATCTGGGGTGAATATGACCGAGCTGCTTGGTAAGTCAGAGGCCCAACAGCAACAGAACACATACAAAGTAGCAGCACATATGTGAATTATCTACTATTTTACAGTTATTCTAATGTTACTCCCACCTACTTACAAAGACCACCATATAGCCCTAATGTCCAAAACATCTCATGATATGAAAAGTATTGCATATTTGGCTAATTGCTGTCTATTGTGTCCTGATGCTTTGCTTTCCAGGTTATTTATCTTAGGGCAATGCTGGCACTTCGGCTCTGGTAAACTTCAGCAAAGCGGAATCTCTATGTTCATTGTTAACTACATAAATGTATGTTCTTTCCAGTGGAAGGATTCACTATAAGGAGATGTACAAAGTAGTACGCACCATTTCACCTCCCCTGGGCTTTGGAAAGAACTGCCCCTACAGGGTGGCCTACAAGGTTTGGCTCCCCCACCACTATCCCTCGCTCCCTCAACCCCTTCCTACGTTGGGATCCTTGCTCTGCCCCCCGCCCCCTCCATTCCTCTCTACCAGTTACTACTACTGCTCTATGGCCTGCTTGCACTGCTGGAGGAGGCCAGCTCTGGCTCTGCTCCAGGCCAAAGAATGACTGGGCTATGGCTTCAGGATACAAAGAGATGGGTGTTCCTCTAACCTACAGAACATTATGCACTTCATTCTGTAGATGCAGAGCAATGAGCTATTGGAAAATGTAGTGTAAAGTTAACAACTACACAAAATCAGTTTTCTGTGATACCCTGGCTCTCTGTGCCTGGTTGGATCTGGTACCTCTGGGTTAGCTGACTGGTCCTAGAAGGACGAAAAGTGTTATGGTGGTGACTTCATGGCCTACTGTAAGTCCCCCCCTGACAAGTGTCAGCAGTACAGGTTTAGGATGTGATGTAAGTATCTGCCAGATCCACAGAGGACCCTACTGTCATTCCTTTGGTCATGTTAGATTTCTTCTGCTCCCTCTTTTCTATGCCAGGTCTGCATAGAAAGACCACAACCTGATCTTATCATTTTCCTCTTTCTGTGTAATGCCATTGAATAACCCTCTTTCTGATATCTCTTCCCTTTTACATATTCCTTTCTTCCTCCATTCCTTGGGAATGCCTTCCTTGCACTTCCTCCTCGTCATCTGCCTTGCTCCCTGCCTCCTCCCCAGCGGGCGTATTCATTACACTGACATGTATGAAATGCTGACCCTCATGTCGCCACCTCTAGGCCTCGGCAAGAAATGTCCATCCAAAGTGGCTTATAAGGTAGACCAAAGACAGACAGGCAGAGTTTCTATGTTAGGTCAATGGAGACGGCAAACTAAAACCTTGCTCTCTGTCATACCGGATCATCCCAATTCCAAATGAAGTGTGGGAAATGGCTGTTGTTGTCTATCGTATCGTAATGTGTCGCTTGTTCAACTGTAAGAGAATCTACAATGGTGTTTTTTGATTGGTGGATGACAATACGTACTGTAAAAAGAAATAAGCATTGTGCTTTGGTGTTTTCTTTTTTTCTATTGGTTTGCATCTTGGCAGAGAACTGACTGAGTAATTAATTTATGTTTTGTGTGTTAAGAGCTGTCTGTGGAGTAAATGGCTTTTACAGTCAGTAAGAATGCAGCTGTTTTGAAACGGGTGCATAAACCTGACATATACTTCATAGAGCCACACTGTACAGTGTCAGAATGTCATACAATCTTCCTCAATCAGTGTTTCTTGATGACTTCCTATAAGTATATGCATGTGCCTTCTGCCCTTGCACTCTGTTGCTTTTTTTCACATATCATTTCCCTGTCATTTATTTTGTGATATGTGTGCATGTGCAATGGCAGAGATGCACCTACCCTCTTTGTGCATGCTGTGTTGTGAGAGTCTCTTGGCTGTTCTTACTATGTCATTCTTATTAGAGTATTGTCTTATCACATGTGTTTTTATCCTTATATTGTAAGTTTAGCTTAAACAGTGAAAACATATTATCAAGTAGAGACTTGAGTACTACATTAAGACTGCAGATGGCTAGCTCCTCCCATTTGCATCATTTTGTCTCCTGTTTGATGAGATATATTTCCTGCTTCCCCCTCTGTCCCTTCCATGGACACCCTCAGAGGCTGGTGCTAATGAACATGCCTGTGGATGAAGAGATGTCGGTTCACTTCACCTCCACCCTCATGGCCCTGATCCGAACCGCCCTCGAGGTGAAGATAGCCAGAGGTCAGAGGTCACTAGCTATCATGCTATATACTTAGTATAACCTTGTTGTTTTTCTCTACTTTCTCCACACACTGTTGATCAATTTCCTCCATAAGTTGCATGCTTGATCTGCTGTTGTTGTGGTGGTTCCAGGAGGGGAGGACCGAGGTCAGATGGATTCAGATCTACAGAAGGAGATAAGTGTCATTTGGTCACACCTTTCACAGAAGACCCTGGACCTGCTCGTCCCCATCCACAAAGGTGACAGTCAGAATGTATGGTCCCACTGGCATTAGTCAATGTAATTGGACTATTTACTCCAGGAGTTATGAATTTCAAAGAATTCCAAATGAGTGACATTATGCCATTGGTCTTCCAGCCAGTCATATGACCATTGGGAAGATCTATGCAGCCATGATGATCATGGACTACTACAAGCAGAGCAAAGCCAAGAAGCTCAGGCAACAGCTGGAGGAGCAGGTATATACCTCTATGTATAGTATAGTTAGGAAACCACCTCCTCTTAACAGTAGTTTGCATACTCACATGCTGTACCTGTTTCATCTTCACCCTCTATAGAAACACGCTCCCATGTTCCAGCGTATGGACGCGTCCTCTCTGCCTCAAGAGATCCTCTGCAGTGCCAAAGCCCTCCCTTTCCTGCCCCACAGCCCTGGATCTGCCCTGTAAATATGTTATTTTACTCATGAGTAGGGCTGTTGTGCTGACCGTATTACCCCCACACCGGCAGTCATGAGTCATGACCGCAGTAAAATTCCACGTGACCGCTACCCATCCCTGTCGCGGGATCATTTTCGTCAGCAACCGCTGAATAGCATAGCGCAACAGTCAAATAATATTACAAAAAAATATGAATATTCATGAAATCACAAGTGCAATATTGCAAAACACAGCTTAGCCTTTTGTTAATCCACCTGTCATCTCAGATTTTGAAATTATGCTTTACAGCGAAACCAATCCAAGCGTTTTGTGTAAGTTTATCGATAGCCTAGCATAGCATTATGTACACTTAGCATCAGGAAGCTTGGTCACGAAAATCAGAAAAGCAATCAAATTAACCGTTTACCTTTGATGATCTTCGGATGTTTTCACTCACGAGACTCCCAGTTACACAACAAATGTTCCTTTTGTTCCATAAAGATTATTTTTATACCCAAAATACCGACGTTTGTTTGTCGCTTTATGTTCAGAAATCCACAGGAAAGAGCGGTCACATCAACGCAGACGGAAATTCCAAATAGTCTTCATAATGTCCACAGAAACATGTCAAACGTTTTTTATAATCATTCCTTGGGTAGTTTTTAAAATATATATTCGATAATATATCAACCGAGTGTGTAGGTCTTTCAATAACAGCGGGAGGAACAATGGAACAACTCTGTGGCGCAAAAACTCACTCTGAGAGCCCCCACCTATCCACTTACGCAATGTGATCTTTCACACTCATTTTTCAAAATAAAAGCCTGAAACTATGTCTAAAGACTGTTGACACCTTAGGGATGCCAGAGAAAAAGGAATCTGGTTGATATCCCTTTAAATTGAGGATAGGCATGCAAAGGAACAGAAGGGTTTCAAAATAAGAGGCACTTCCTGATTGGATTTTCCTCAGGGTTTCGCCTGCAATATTAGTTCTGTTATACTCACAGACAATATTTAGACCGTTTTGGAAACTTTATTCTAATCTGTCAATTATATGCATATTCTAGCATCTGGTCCTGAGAAATAGGCCATTTACTTTGGGAAAGTTATTTTTCCAAACATAAAAATAGTGCCCCCTAGCTTCAAGTTATGGTAATCACCTCTTATGCACTCTGGACATGCTTTGACAGTACCCAACTTGCTAACTACCATCAGATCCTACTGGCCTGGTACTCAGGGCCCTCTAACATCATCACAAATGCAATTTAAAATCACAACAAACACTTATCATCAAAACAGTATAGTGCTTTTAAAACTGACTTCACTGTGATGATCAGTTTGAAGACAGAAGTTCAACAGCAGGTTGCATTAAGTGTAAAACATGGTAGTTGTGGATGTTATTTCAAAGCCTAATATAATGAAATGGACAGTGCTTTCTAAGTTGATGATTCATTCAAAACACCTATACACATATTAGAGCATATACATGTGCATAGATTTATGTGCTCAAGCCTGGGGAAAAAAACTGAATAAAATTATGATTGTGCGGTTATACAATATATAGCCTACCGCATATTACCCATGGCAGAAAAACATAAAACAAATCTGATTTAAAATGTCTGGTGCATAATTTGTCTGGCCTATACTTTAAAATTAAACAAATTAGAGTAATCGCCTTTGAGAGTGGTTACCTTATGCTCTGCTCCAAAATGTCTATCCATGATTCTGGTAGAGAGCCCTAGGCGATGCTGTTGGTTCATTGTGCAGGGCAGGGCAGCTTACAGGTAGCCTACAATTAAAGTTAATTTGTATTTGATTTTGAATAGCCTAGTAATAGGGATTTAAAAAAAATATTTGTATAATGAATTGGGTGGCACATGACCTTTTAGCTACAGAATCTCTCACCACCGTGCGTTTCCATCTCCTCCTCTCTCCTTTATTCCTTTCTCAAGCATGCAGAGGGGCTGTCAACAGTTCAGTGAAATATGTTTTGTTTGCAAAAACATGTTACCATTGATGTTCCCGAACAGATTTCATTCACTTGGTATCCCAAATCAAGCACTGGGTAGCTGCAGGAATAGGGTTGGATAGCCCATTGCATACAGAGTTTGGGCTGAATATCACCTGTCACACAGCAAGCGCATGCTCCTCAAACAGTGATGCATGGAGTGAAATAAGTTTACTTATATGTATTTCTCAGCTGCTCATATTAAGCATAGCTCCGCTATAAAACCAAAGTAGCCTACCGGACCAGTGGGAAAGCACAGGGCCTCCATTCGCTATTCCAGTGCATACAGATGACATGTATTTTTATCATGTCCTTGTTCCTGCCCATTTCATAATGGGCCATTCTAAATCCGAACTCATTTTACATATTAGTAAAGACAAGATTATATTGCTTATAGCCGCATCATGCAGCCTATATATGTTTTCATTTCTAAGACATTCTAAGGTTTGTATCTAAAGTTGCCAAATAACTCTAATTCTTGTGTATAGGAGGACCTGTTTCAAATGATTTTTATGCTCCGGAATGGTCAAAATATCTTATTTTATTCTCCTAGTTCAATTATATTCTTCTCACTATAAAATCATATAAAATAATGGAACAGGACTTATAAGCATATCTTGTAAGCTAAATGAACAAGCCTACAGCTTATGGCGCACAGCCAGAAAACATACAGTCTGTCACGGCCGTTGCTGGAAGAAGACCAAGGCGCAGCGTGGTGAGCGTACATTTTCCTTTTTATTTCAAAATGTCGCCAACAAACCCACAAACGAAAAAACAACCGTGAAGCTTACAGGGCATTAGTGCCACAAACAAAGTTAACTACCCACAACGAAAGGAGGGAAAAAGGGCTACCCAAGTATGGTTCCCAATCAGAGACAACGATAGACAGCTGTCTCTGATTGAGAACCATACCCGGCCAAAACATAGAAACACAAAATCATAGAAAACAAAACATAAAATGTCCACCACAAATCACACCCTGACCAAACCAAATAGAGACATAAAAAGGCTCTCTAAGGTCAGGGCGTGACACAGTCGGCCTACTCCTATTCTGTTTTCTGAAATACATTTTCTTCATATCATAATGTTTCTTTATACTTGGCTAAAATATATAATGGAATTATTGTGAAGGTGTATATTAAATTGATTTATTATACTTTTTAAATGTAGATGTTCCAAAGGTGTTCATCGGCAGCTTGTATGCCACTCATATGCGTGGAGGGCTGGAGATGCTAAACACGTTTACATTAATTAACAGTCAATTACAGTGAGACCGACTGTCTTTTTACATTGACATTTTAGTCATTTAGCAGACTTACAGTAGTGAGTGCATACCTTTTTTTCCCATACTGGTCCCTCATGGGAAATGAACCCACAACCTTGGCGTTTCAAGTGCCACGCTTTACCAACTGAGCCACAATAACCAGCTGCATGATAATAACCGTCTGACAAAATGTCATGACCGTCACAGCCC
The DNA here is from genome assembly GCF_018296145.1 of Oncorhynchus tshawytscha. Taxonomy (NCBI): domain Eukaryota; kingdom Metazoa; phylum Chordata; class Actinopteri; order Salmoniformes; family Salmonidae; genus Oncorhynchus; species Oncorhynchus tshawytscha. The sequence goes on along the minus strand of NC_056433.1, from coordinate 60,054,720 downwards.
TACTCCTGAAGTCCCCGATCCTGTGTGTGCGTGCCTGTAGATGGAGTTAATAGATATGTGTTCATCCTATATAGGCATGCCTCTCTGAGCGTCTGTCTGGCTTCCTATCTGTTCCATCAGGACCAGAGGAGGATTTGTGGCCTTGAGTCCCATATCCCCTCAGGAGATGTTCATGCAGCCCATGTCCCAGGACTTAGAGGACAGAGAGGAGGACTACCACAACTATCACCACCACCACCTGCTCCACCACCAGCTCCACACACTGGTAAGGACTTGGTCTCAAGTACTGTAACACCCCCATGAACACACTCACCCAACGCACTATAATCAAAATCAAATCAAAGTTGATTCATCACGTGCACAGTTTACAGCAGGTATAAACGGTGCAGTGAAATGCTTACTTGCAAGCTCCCTCAACCAAGCAGTACAATACATTATGTCACATTGTATGTTAAATGTATGTATTACTGTGTTACACACTTAATGGGGAAATAATTGTGTTATTATTACAAACATAATGCATGAGTAGACTTTTGATGGGTAAACCTCCAGTGAGATAGGATGGAGTGAGAAGGGTTGCATTATGGTCTGGTAGGCTGTGGTTGTGATCCAGAGAGATGGGGAGGAGAGGAGTGGGGGTTGAGGCTGTCTCTCCCAGGAGAGGCAGCGTCTGACTGGACTCACTCTGACTCATCTACTCCCCCATCCATCTCTGTGTCACTGTCCAGCCAATTAGCTGTCTCTATCCACCAATTGTTACCCAAGAGGCCCGGCCCAATCAATATTCGGTATTTTGACACTAGTTGGGTGGGGGGTGGTTGTGGGAGGGTGTTGATTTGTGATTTGTGTTGAAATATTTGATGTATGGTGCCAGTATATTCTGATTCATCATCAAATCATCATAGCAATTAGACCCAGAACAGATTGGTCACTCATTTGTGAGTCATGCACACTCTTACCTTACACTCAAAGTCATTCAAACACACACCTACTTTAGTTAACTCTACACAGTCCAAGCCAGTTCTATCTAGCAGAGCTGGATTGCAGTCGATGATACGGCTGTCTGGCCCCTTCTGTGTCATTCTCAACTTCACCATGGCAATGTCTCACCATGCTGTTCACTCCACACAGTGTCCCTTGTTTAAGGCATTTATCACTACTCACCCATTTCTTTGAATGGTATCATAATTTCTCCGCCATAGGCTTTGATGAACCATGCGTATTATGCTTATTTTTGCAAGATTGTTGTGATTCTGCTGAGTTTTGGCACTGTGGGGAGTGTGACTTTGACGACATGAAAGCGTGTGACTTTCTGTAAGTGTGTGAATGGAACAGGGACAGAGACGGCGGCTTGTCTCTGGTGGTTTGGTGTCAGCACTCTTCTCATGGTTTTGTGGTTTAATTATGCTGTGTTGGTATTTGGCACCTTTGTCATCAACAGAGCTATATGCCATATGGCACTTCCATCCATCTCTCTGTTCTTTGAGCAGCTGTACCGAGTTATGTTGGAGGATACTGCTCATATTTCGTGGTTATGGTTTCTCAGCTCTTCTCAGCTCTTTAGTGAAGAGTGGGGCATTTTGGTTTCCTGCATGCCTGTGACTGGTTCTTGCCTCCGCTTCATGGCTTTCAGTTATTCAAGCTCCATTTTAAGCTTTAAGCCGTTGTTGCGCATGTAGACACTGCCCCCTTCTTTCCTTCAGCCCCTCCTATCTGCCCTGCCCCGCCTGGTTGTCAGCCCCTCGTTGACAGTGGTACTCCTACCCACAGTACTTCTGAGCACTCCAGACAGTCACCACTCACACAGATTCACAATGAATAATGAAAAATGAATACATTACACTGCCAACACACAGTGCTTTGGCTGCCGTTGTGCTCAGCCAGTGCTTTTGATCTGAATAAAGAGGGTGTACGGCTATTCGATAGCAATACTGTACAAAATCTCAGTCAGCATACTACATCTGCTTGTGACGTGTTGGTACAGTAGCCCTCTGCTGGTCCTCTGACGTCATTGCTGCCAACTCTGTTTTCACACATTAGAACTCTGCTGTGTTTCTCTCTCCTCCTTCTTTCTCTGACTATATAGGTTCCGGAGCGCAAAGAGTTTAACCGCAACCTTTGCCCCACTAACAGGCAGGATGACCCACTCAGGGTGCCCGGGCGGGCAGTCTCTATCCGAGCCTCCTCTATGCCTCGGCTGGCTGTAGACACACAGGTACCTGTTACTGTATAGCCCCTCACCTCCCCTCCTCTACCCATGGGGCCTCAGAGAGAACAGGACCGAGGCAGACAGCCTCTGTGGGGGCTTCAGAGGGACTGAACACTGGAGCAGTGCAGCCACATATATACAGCAATCAGCCATGAAGTGGAGGAGGATTGGGTGTTAACTAGGTTGCTACAGTATATACATCTGATTTCAGCTGCTACCTTCAATGGTTGTTGACAGTGTGGATGGCGTACTTTGATGGTTTCTAGTTAATCCTTGCGTGGCAAACATGTCAGTGTGCCATGTTTCCCAAACGTTGTATTTTTAGTCCATGGTAATATGGATAGTGGCTTTGGGTCCTTGAAAAGCACAATATAAATACCATGTGTTAAACATGGAATGTGTGTTGTGGATGAGAGAAAGTCTTCTGCTCAGAACTCAGATTAGAACTCCACACACTTTCTACCCTCTCACATTCTCTCAACCAAATGTATATGTGTGTATATGTCTGTATATCTATATGTGTGTGTGTCTACTGTATGTGTGTATGTGTTTATCTGTGTGTGTCTAGGTGGGGACAGACAGCAGCAAATCAATGAAGCGCTCCTTCTCCACTATTGGGGATCAATGTGTGAATGGCCTGTGGCAGGAGGAGTACTCTCTGAAGAGGGTCAGTCCTGACCGTCTGAACAGACCACGACAGAGGAGCATCAGAGGTATACTACACACAGTAACAGTCAGCCACTGAGTTTAAGTGGCATCTTTTCCTTCACTCTGGTTAAAGCTGGAATGTTTTCAATATGCCTCTGCTTAGGGTCCATTCACTGATCCTGACCCCTTTCATACTTTAAAACCATTGAAGAATAGTAGAAGCTATCAGTTTCAGATGCCCCCTGATGGCTGTGTATTTACTATACTGTGTTCCTCTTCATAGCTCCCTTCTCTCCCCCTACCTCTCAGGAATCAGGTGCAACCTCAGGGAACCAGTGGATCATGAGCGGGGGCGCTCCAAAGAGAGGCGTCACCTGCTGTCTCCCGACGTGTCCCGCTGCAACTCTGAGGAGCGGAGCCAGGACCCGTCACAAGAACGCAAGCAGTCCCGTTCCCCCAGCGAGGGACGCACACATGCCCTCCACAGACAGGTGAGTGTAGGCCCTGAGCCTATTATTATTCAATTCCTGGCTTTATCTATCAAACACTGTCCCTACTACCATTGAAGCTTGGTTTATGTGTGAGGTCTCTACTCTCTGCAGGGCAACACTTCAGGCAGCCCAGACCTGTCCAGCACACCCCGCGGCCGGCGCCAACTCCCCCAGACGCCCTTGCGGCCACGCCCTCACATCTCCTACTCCCCCCTGGTGTGCCGAGCCCACCTCTCCCCCCCTGCTGCCAGTGAGGGCAGAGCCCGGACCCAGGAGGCCCCCGGAGAGACGGAGGATCCCTCGTTGCGGGAGGAGGGGGAGAGGCTAGCCCCAGAGTCAGGAGCGGGGGTGGGGGTGGTAATAGGGGTGGGTGGCCCAGGGTTAGGGGTCAGTCACCCGCACCACTCACCTCACCGGTACATCTCGGAGCCGTACCTGACCCTGCACGAGGAGTTACACAGCCCAGACTCCTCAGGCCTGGATGAGACTCTGACCTTCGAGGCGGCCATTGCAACCAGTCTGGGCCGGGCCAACACCATCAGCTCTGCCCCCCAGCTCAGACACAACTGGCAGGTCCCCAACGGACACTTCCATAAACGCCTGGGTCAGGCCAGCTCTGTGGTTGCCTGTGAGCTCTTGAGTGACACGGACGAGGATGACCGCTGTTAGGGCCGGGACTTGTAGAAGAAGAGCAGGAAGATGGACAGCAAAACTGGGTATCAGAAAGACAGGGGTCCTCAGTTTGAAGCACACTGTCAGGTCGTGTACTGAGTGTGCATCTGTACGTGTGTGTATCTGCACTCTTAGAAAAAAGGGTTCCAAATGAGTTCTTCAGCTGGCTCCCGAGTGGCGCAGCAGCCTAAGGCATTGCATCTCAGTGCTAGAGGCGTCACTACAGACCCTTGTTTGATCCTGGTTTGATCCCGGGCTGTATCACAACCGGCCGTGATCGGGAGTCCCATAGGGCGGCGCACAATTGGCCCAGCGCCGTCCTGGAGGATGTGGCCGGGGTAAGCTGTCATTGTAAATAAGAATTTGTTCTTAACTGACTTGCCTAGTTAAATAAAGGTTCAATAGGATAACCCTTTTTAGTCCCAGGGGGGGAACCCTTTTGGGTTCCAGGTAGAATCCTTTTGGGTTCCATGTAAAACCCTCTGTGGAAAGGGTTCTACATGGAACCCAAAAGCATTCTACCTGGAACCAAAAAGGGTTCTTTAAAGGTTCTAGATAGCACCTTCTTTTCTAAGAGTGTGTGTTTGTAGGAGTGCAATATGTTTGCCAAATCAACAAGACAAGGAAGATATGGGGACTGCTGGCGTACAGTGCAAACGTTCACCAGTTGCATTTTGATTAATAACAAAGTTGAATAACTCAAGATGTAAAGGATGTTTCCTCACTTCTTAGACCTATGAAACATGTGTTCAGTACAGTGTGTAGCAGAAAAATAGTATGTGGCACTGAAGTATCAGGAATGTATTGAAATTGTGTTCTTTTCCTCCTGTAAGATAAGAAGTTCTCAGTTATCAGATCTTTATTGATCATGACACAGTGGTAGGTGTGTAGGGATCTGAAGCAGACATTGGTTGTCACAGACACTGTTTTAAAACAACTCTCCTCTCTCATTTCACACTACATCAATGGGGTATTTCTCAGGCAGTGACGTGAATTGTTCCGTGTCAGTCAGCCAATGGGGAAGAAGGTGTCACAACAGAAATGACCGTATGCACCAGTTAACTCACCGATCGTGAGCTCTCACCTGAGAACAAAAAAGGTTGTTGAACAAAGTGAGAGGAAAGGCCTTTCCATTTGTTGTAATGTTCTCTCCAGTAGATATGACGATCTACTTCAAGATGAGGCAAGGACCTGACCTTTCCCTGATAGATGCTGTACATTTCCAGAGCTCTGGTGCTTTGATCCCTCTAAAGTCAGGTGTTCCAGTGTCATTTCATGTCAGTGCTCTAGTTGTCATTTTCAGCCTAAATATGTTGGGTACTTGTGTGCTCTTCAGTGTGTCTCTGGACAGAGGACTCTCTTCCCTGCTTTTGTCTGTCACTGTCACCTCACTGGATTACGCATGATGTCCACTGTGAGGCCCTGGATGAGGTCCAGCCCTGAACTATAGACCCTCACTGGACAGCAGCAAAACTGGCCTCTTGTACAGAACAATATGGAAACAACAGACATAGCATGTCCATGTGCTGGATACTACTGAAAAATATAGTCTACAAAGCCATTTTTCCTGTAAATAGAATCAAGTGTCTTGAGGATGTGTTGCCTTTTATGTCATTATGAATACTATCTGTCCTTTGATGCAAATTATTTCAATATCGAGGTGTTTATGGATGATTCCTAACTATGATTTATTTGTAAGTTAACTCCCATGGTACTCTGAACGCTGACTGAGTCAATTTTTGCCAACAGGTTTTACAGTGCTGTATAAAAAGAGAGTTTTCCCTGATACAGCTCTTTGTTGTAGCAACATGATCGTGATGGTGATGGCAATGATGACGGTTATGGTGATAGTGATGATGATGGCTATGGTGATAGTGATGATGATGGTGATGATGGTTATGGTGATAGTGATAAAATGTGCCTGCCTGTGAGTAGGGCGACTCAGAGCAGTTGATGGATCCATGTGCACTCAGTGGTGTTCTCTCTCATCAGACCCCAACAGAATGATGTTTACATTTTGAATAGTGATTGTTGCCAAAAAGAGAGCTTATATTATATCATGTGCTGTGTTGTAATTTGTTTTGTTGACATGTTTCTGAAATGTGAACAGGACGTATTTGGTCCGATGTTCTGCTGGCCTATATGGGCCCACTGCTCTGTGAAACATGATGAGTTTTATGTTGCTTCTGAATTTCTGGTATAGAAAAGCATTCTGGTATATATGTAGTATATATAAATAAATACATGTCTAGTTTAATGGATTGTTTATACTATATTTCAATCTAGATGCCTGTATGACTTTGACAAAAACAATTTGCATATCTGTGTTGTGGCAGAACAGAGGGTTTGGTCAAGACGTTTACACAGATCAGACACGGACAGAGAAGAATTAGCTCAGTTTCAAGGGTGTTTATTTAAATAATAAATAAAAAAGAAAAGGTATGTCTCCCCTATGAGACCCTCTCCGGGATACCGTCTTCTGGGCTCCGGGTCTTGCTGTATCCTGTCGGGATCAAAACTGCACTCACTCCTGTTACCTCTGTAACCGTCCCCAACTATACAGGAGTCCTTTCTTATCCCACTCCGTCTCTGTGTGCTGCCCTTCTGGCAGCTTTATGGGCCTTGCACGGCTGGTGAGCAATCAGCCCTTAGATTACTCACCAATTCCCAATCAGCCCCAATTAGTCCTGGCCGGAGAACCCGTCGAGACCTGGCACGTCCAGCAGATGGAGCCATCGCCTCGTGATGTATACACCGTCTGTCACCAGGCCTTGACGAGTCTGTATGTGCAAAATCTCAGTCAGCATACTACATCTGCTTGTGACGTGTTGGTACAGTAGCCCTCTGCTGGTCCTCTGACGTCATTGCTGCCAACTCTGTTTTCACACATTAGAACTCTGCTGTGTTTCTCTCTCCTCCTTCTTTCTCTGACTATATAGGTTCCGGAGCGCAAAGAGTTTAACCGCAACCTTTGCCCCACTAACAGGCAGGATGACCCACTCAGGGTGCCCGGGCGGGCAGTCTCTATCCGAGCCTCCTCTATGCCTCGGCTGGCTGTAGACACACAGGTACCTGTTACTGTATAGCCCCTCCCCTCCTCTACCCATGGGGCCTCAGAGAGAACAGGACCAGGACCCCCCCCAGCTCTATCGGGAGGGGACTGTCATCAGTGCGACATATGTCTCCCTTCTCGATAGCACATCCGCGTTTCCATACTTCGCCCCTGACCTGTGCACAACAGAAAAGAAAGCGTTGAAGGGACAAGAACCACCTGGTGACCCGATCGTTTGTGTCCTTTCCCTGTCCACCCAGACCAGGGGAGCATGGTGCGTGACCAGGGTGAAGTGGGTACCTAACAGGTCATTCTTGAGTGTCTAGCACCCCATCGTGTATCTGGGACAGAACAGCCCCTAGTCCCGTATCACATGCATCCGTCTGGACCACCATCGGCACCTGGAAATCAGGCGTTACGAGAATCGGATGGGAGCACAGCGCTTCCTTCAGACGGCTGACCACCGCTTCTGTCTCGTCCGTCCATCTCACTGTTTTCGGGAGGCGGGCTCTGGTTAGATCGGTGAGTGGGGAAGCTATAGCCGCAAAGTTGGGAATAAACCGGCTATAGTATCCTGCCAGTCCCAGGAAGGACTTGACCTGTGTCTTGGTGCGTAGAACGGGCCAGTCACGTACCGTGTGAACCTTCCTCTCCTGGGGCTTAACTTCCCCGTCTGATCAAATACCCCAGGTACTTCACCTCCTCAAAACCTAGTTTGCACTTCTTGGGGTTCGCGGTCAACACGGCTTGTCTGAGCTCGTACAGCACCGCCTGGAGGCGCATCAGCTGCTCTTCCCAACCTTGGCTGTGGATGATGATATCATGCAGATATGTCGTTGCGTACTGCTGGTGGGGTCGAAGCATTCTGTTCATCAGTCGCTGGAAGGTAGGCGGGGCCCCATGGAGACCCGAACGGGAGGACCCGGTACTGATACAAACAGTCAGGTGTCGAGAACGCCGTCTTCTCCCAGGAGGAGAATGCCAACGGTACCTGCCAATATCCTTTGGTCAGGTCGAGGGTGCTGATGTACCGGGCCTTTCCCAATCGGTATATGAGCTCGTCCACCCATCTCACTGTTTTCGGGAGGCTGGCTCTGGTTAGATCGGTGAGTGGGGAAGCTATAGCCGCAAAGTTGGGAATAAACCGGCTATAGTATCCTGCCAGTCCCAGGAAGGACTTGACCTGTGTCTTGGTGCGTAGAACGGGCCAGTCACGTACCGTGTGAACCTTCCTCTCCTGGGGCTTAACTTCCCCGTCTGATCAAATACCCCAGGTACTTCACCTCCTCAAAACCTAGTTTGCACTTCTTGGGGTTCGCGGTCAACCCGGCTTGTCTGAGCTCGTACAGCACCGCCTGGAGGCGCATCAGCTGCTCTTCCCAACCTTGGCTGTGGATGATGATATCATGCAGATATGTCGTTGCGTACTGCTGGTGGGGTCGAAGCATTCTGTTCATCAGTCGCTGGAAGGTAGGCGGGGCCCCATGGAGACCCGAACGGGAGGACCCGGTACTGATACAAACAGTCAGGTGTCGAGAACGCCGTCTTCTCCCAGGAGGAGAATGCCAACGGTACCTGCCAATATCCTTTGGTCAGGTCGAGGGTGCTGATGTACCAGGCCTTTCCCAATCGGTATATGAGCTCGTCCACCCTCGGCATGGGGTAGGTGTCGAATAAGCTTATGTTGTTCACACCCCGGAAATCATTACAGAAGTGGAGGCTACCGTCCGGGCCGCACAGGCGATGGGTCGTCCTCGCTCTCGTCTTCGGCCAGCTTTATGGGCCTTGCACAGCTGATGAGCAATCAGCCCATGAGATTACTCACCAACTCCCAATCAGCCCCAATTAGTACTGGCCGGAGAACCCGTCGAGCAGATGGAGCCATCGCCTCGTGATGTATACACCGTCTGTCACCAGGCTCCGGCGAGTCTCCCCCTGGTGGCTGACGTGCTGTACGCCACAGTGTATACAGTAGAACCATTAAAAATATGAATCCTCTTAAATTAAATGTCAACTAAGCTGTGGTAACAAATCGTCTTTTGAAAATCGATTTATGGCTTAATTTTTATGCACAGCGAAAACGCTGAAGGATTAAAACAGAATTTTGACTCCAGCGAAATAAGGAGAAGAGATTTATTTTGGAGCAGGTGTTTTGGTCTCATCTTTGATGATTAAATGTTTTATTAAACTTATATAATGTATAAATCACACAGCTCACTGCTTAAGATGTGGCAGATATATTTATGATGAGGTGGAGAGCTGTCTCTCTTCTCGCTTGGCTGCTTGGCTTTGTCTCGGTATGCTAAAGATAAACCACATGTGGTTTGATATGTAGTTTGATATGGGCGTGTGTGTACCCACAGAGCTCAGGTGAGAGTGGTTCAGTGGTGCGGTAGACAGGCAGTGGTGGAGATCTCTACAGTGTTTGTTGAGAGGAGAAGACAGTCATGACAACGCTGATACAGTGAGTCATCGTGATCGTGTCCTCAGATCCTCCTGACTAGTCCCCCTGGGATATGATGGGCACTGGAAGGGAACCTGGAGGGGTTGGCATGGCTGAGACCTTGCTGTTTCTCTGGGCAGGACTAGGTCTGTTTGGGTCTCCGGGAGAGGGAGCTTCTCAGGATGGTTCCTTACACGGGCTGTGCCCTGTCCAGCCAGGACCAGAGGAGTATTGTGGATGCAGGGGAGACCAAACACCAGCAGAGGCTAAAGGTGAGTAAGGCATTCCAGGATAAATGGGATCTGGTCATGGCAGCAATATATTGTATGTATGTTTGCATGTTTTGTGTATTTACTGTAATTGATGCTGAAGGTTCTGAGATTATTTTTGATACTGTGGTAATCCCAGAATTGTGACAATTAATTACAAAAGAACTGTAACAAACATACCTGTGTTTAGCAGGAAGGTGTTGTTTTGTGTAATGTGTTCCTTCTTCGTTACTATAACCATGCCAACTTCACCAGAGCCATATATCTATTTATCCTTATTGTTCTGGCTTTCGCCACACTGTGCCGTCATAGAGCCCCTTAAAATAGACAGAGAGTTGGTCCATATCAAACATGGGGTTTGCTCTCATGCTTGGGGAGATTCCACCCAGACATTCCATACTGGCAGCAGGTGAGGCTCCAGGCTTTGATCTCACAGAGGGCAGCCAAGTTCTCTCTTCTCTAGGTAGACACAGCAACCTGTTCCAATTATCAGCGGCTAGTATCTCACCTTGCCCTCACAGTGGCTGGCCAAACAGATGTGGGAGAACATGATCACATCCATCTTATTTTTAAACTAACTCATGAACTCTTACGTACATAAAAGTCCTGCCCTGGTCAGTTTGTTTCAATTCCATTGATTGTGGTGATGATGAATACAGTACTGGCTGATGAATTCCTAACATTCATTTCAATCAAAGTTGGGTATTGCCACGGCTATCAATTCATACCCTGTCTCTGAGATGCATGTTTTGTTCCCTTTTCTAGAAGTGGATCTGTTGGACCTCTTGGACATGCTTTCCCCAGACCACTACAATGTCTCTACAGCAGAGGATGACAAGGGCTGCTTGGCCTACGAAATCGGACAATACGCCACCTTGTTCCTCCCCACACACACAGCGTTTGGCTCTCAGTAAGTCATATAGATAAACAGCTTGTGGAAATGGTAACCAGCGAGCTGATGTAATGAGAAAAGAGAAAATTAAATAATGTTGAGTTTGAAAGCATTAATGAAATGCCTTTCTTAGGGCTGCAATCCCGTTAACGTGATTGATATGACAACAGCCAGTGAAAATGCAGAGCGCCAAATTCAAACAACAGAAATCTCATAATTAAAATTCCTCAAACATACATGTATCGTATACCATTTTAAAAGGTAATCTTGTTGTTAATCCCACCAAAGTGTCCGATTTCAAATAGGCTTTACAGCGAATGCACCACAAATGATTATGTTAGGTCACCACCAAATCACAGAAAAATGTCTGCCATTTTTCCAGCCAAAGAGAGGAGTCACAAAAAGCACAACTAGAGATAAAATGAATCACTAACCTTTGATGATCTTCATCAGATGACACTCATAGGACTTCATGTTATACAATACATATATGTTTTGTTCGATAAAGTGCATATTTATATTTTAAAAATCTCAGTATACATTGGCGCGTTACGTTCACTAGTTCCAAAAACATCCGGTGATATTGCAGAGATCCACATCATTTTACAGAAATACTCATTATAAATGTTGATAAATACAATTGTTAGACATGGAAATATAGATATACCTCTCGTTAATGCAACCGCTGTGTCAGATTTTTTTTTAAACTGCAATAATCTGAGTACAGCTTTCAGACAACAAAGCATCCAAAAAGATATCCGCCATATTGGGTAGTAAACAGAAGTCGGAAATAGCATTATAAATATTCCCTTTGATGATCTTCATCAGAATGCACTCCCAGGAATCCCAGTTCCACATTAAATGTTTGATTTAGTTCGATAATGTCCATCATTTATGTCCAAAGAGCTACTTTTGTTAGCACGTTTGGTTAACAAATCCAAAGTCATGAAGTGCGTTCCCTAGTTGCAGACGAAATGTCAAAAGGTTCCGTTCCTGTCCGTAGAAACATGTCAAACGATCGATGGAATCAAGCTTTAGGATGTTTTTAACATAAAACGTCAATAATGTTCCAACCGGAGAATTCCATTGTCTTCAGAAGTGCGATGGAACAGAGCTCCCTCTCATCTGAACGCACATGGTCAGAGCATGGTCAGCTCATGGCAGACCTTACTCATTCCCTTCTCATTCGGTCCCACTTCACAGTAGAATCCTCAAACAAGTTTCTAAAGACGGTTGACATCTAGTGGAAGACTTAGGAAGTGCAACATAACCAATATCCCACTGTGAATTCAATAGGGGCTGGGTTGAAAATCGACCAACCTCGGATTTCCCACTTCCTGTTTGGATTTCTTCTCAGGTTTTTGCCTGCCATATGAGTTCTGTTATACTCACAGACATCATTCAAACAGTTTTAGAAACTTCAGAGTGTTTTCTATCCAATGCTAGTAATAATATGCATATATTAGCAACTGGGCACCTTTCATCCAAGCTACTCAATACTGCCCCTGCAGCCATAAGAAGTTAATTTATTGGGTAGATGAGGAAATTCCCTTTCGATGAAGTGTCTTGCTCTCAAGGTTGAGATTATGCTTTGGTGCTGAACCTGAAGTTGAATGTTGACATGTCAGGCACTAAAGCTGAATTAATTTGCCAGCATTGTGGTAAACTTTGCATTGGCTTGTGAAACTGGTCTGGATGGACCCACTCGTCACATTGCTTCTATGTGTTTAAATGAACAGTATACCCCTTACCTTGTCTGAAACATAACCTAAATTTAATTTCACTCCACTTGGAATGCAAAATAGCCTTATTTGGCTTGCTAATTTGCGTCAGTCACAATTGTATAGACGAGACTGTCAAGTGTGTTTCTGCTTGATGATGCAGTGAGCCTGATGTGTGTATGTGTCAGGTTTTCAGATGAGTTGAGCATTGTGATGAGGCTGAGGCTAGGGGGACTGTGGGTGGAGGAGAGGAGCCTGCTAGCGGTACTGTCAGAGGAAGGGGAGGAGTTGCTACAGCTGAGATTGGGACCTGGACTACTCACCTTCATCAGTACCTGGAGCCGCCACTACGAGTGAGACAGCACAAACATATACATTACATGTGCCATGCTCATGGACGCACACAGTCACCAAGTTATCGTTACGCGTTGTGTATTTATTCCTCGTGTTATTATTTTTTTATTTTCTCTCTGCATTGTTGGGAAGGGCCCGTAAGTAAGCGTTTCACTGTTAGTCTACACCTGTTGTTTATGAAACTTGTGACAAATAAAATGTTATTTGATTTCAAATTTGATTGTATTAGATGTTATCCTCACACCACGGGCTATGGCTGATGATGTTGTAATACATGGCATTAGAATGGTTGGTATACCAAATACTGTGTGTCCTATGTTATGAAAGTCCGTTGAGCGTATCATTTATTTTGCACTTAAGAAAAAGCTCAATGACTAATTCAACCCGACATAGACACTGTAGCTCAGGGGTCGGCAACAGGCACCCAAGTAATTTTTTGGGGCCCCCAAAGTTTTTAGTAAAATTGCAGTGTACAAATTATTTGAATTATTTTCCGGAAACCCCAACCATTTGCTCCGACAAAAATCAGCCCGCGGGTGAATCTAGTTGCTTAATCCTGCTGTAGCTCATAGGCACAACGTCCTCTACAGTGGAGTGGCTCTATACCAATTGTCTTTACTGATCCACCACACCTCTCTTTCTGTGTTCCCCTCCTCTGGGCAGGTTCCCAGCAGGCCTCCTGTGGGATGGCGAGTGGCACTGGCTGGCCCTGTCTGTCGCGCTGTCCAGACTGGAGGTGTATGCTGACTGTAGCCTGCTGGAGAGTATACCCTGGAGGAACTACCCCGGCCTGGAGGTCTCCACCCAGGGTCTCATCCTGCTGGGAGGGGCCACCCAGCCCCACCACACACCCTTTACCGTAAGCCCACTGCTTTTCTGACCCCCGTGCTACATTCCTCACATTGGCCCCAGTCCTCCTCCCACCCCAGGGGAATAGAGGGGGATGCACCAGGGAGGAAGGTTGGCTCAATATGAAGTTCAATGGCACAGAAAAAGGTTTGGCTTGATTGGACTAATCAGTACCCACTGAGCACACACTGGTTTGTGCCATTGAATCAATGTTGTTTCCACATTATTTCAATGAAATTAGTTGAACCAACATGGAATAGACATTGAATTGACCCAGTGATTTATGCTGATTAATCATATCTTCTGGTGGAGTTAGTAATATTACTGTTATTTTACTAATTAACTTGTCTTATTGGAACTGATATTGCTCTTGATGGTGAAACTGTTTTACGAAGCATTTAAGGCATAATTTGAATTTTGTCCATTTGAATCAAATGAATAAAATTAACATTTGAAGATGTTCAGAGCTTCGTTTTTGAATTTCATATTGGCCCTTTGGGTAGTACTACACAGTTAAAGCTCTGCCTGATAACATATTCAAATCAATGGAGAACCATCATCATATTATATTTGGTGATCCTGTATGGCTTCTCTAAGCCAACCAAGGTGTGTGGACACAGGCAGGTGTGTGGTGTGGGTGGTCTCTGAGTCCAGCCATCTCAGGAGACATCCTTCATCCTGGCCCACGTCAGTGACAAGGCCTCTATGGGTGACGCTGCTGCTGTCTCACTGATGCCCTGCCTGTATAAAACCTCACATCTCCCCTCACTCTGTCCTTCCCTGCACATGAACAAAGCAGGACTAACACACACCACACACACCAACAACTAGCACTGCCGTCTGAAAATAATTGACCAATGCATATGGAATACACTGATGTTTACGCGTAAGAAGATCCCTGGTGGATACTGACCTGACTGTCTGGAGCTATACACTGTACATAGGAAGTGGACCTGTCACCTTGTGAATTTGTGGTGTGGCGATTGTCTGCTGTGGTTGAGGGCTATTTTCCTGGTCATTCCGTCACTGCTATGGTCTGTGTCTGTGGGAGCCAGCCTAGAACTGGCCCTTGTCCAGGGAGGGGTCTGTTCTAGCACTGCACTGGGTGCTGAGTTAAGTGTGTGTGTGAGTGAGAGGGGGAGACCTGTTCTTACTGCAGTCAGAGGGATCAACCGTCTGTCAGCTCTGCAGCGATGCAGGGCCCTGCCGTGATTCTGCTGCTACTCAGCTATGTAAGTCCACCTCTGCTATTAGCTCTATGGGGTACATTCTGAGGTAAGGGAAGAGCAGGGGATGCTGTTGATTTGAAATGTAGTTGTTATGGATTCTGCTTGAATTCTGGTTCTTCTGTGCTCGATTTTTCATTGACAGTAGTACCTCACATGTAAAGTAAGAGACAGGTGCTGTAAGAATTATAATGCAATACTTTAAAAAAATATAATGCAAGATTGGACAAGATTGTTGTGTTTTGCTTTCTTTTGTTGTGTTAGGAGGATTGTTCCTGGTCACATGCAACATAGGATGAAGGCCCAATACTAACAACTTACTAAACCCTTTGGATCGAGTTATTTCATTTTTATCAGCCTTCTCCCAGTACAGCATTGCTTGGTTATTTTTGCTGGTTTTCTGTAAATGCAACTGTTAGCAACTACTTGCCCCTGCATCGTCATGTGGTGCGTACACAGTGTATAGCCTGTGGCTGGAATATGCCCTGGATCTGTGGATCAAGCCTGGGGCCTTTTTACATGTGCATGCGAGCAGATGACGGACAGAGAAGATTTTCACATTTGCAAGACAACTCTCATAAATCGTTGGGTAAAAAACTGGCCTCTTTGCAGTGGCAAACCCAAGACCACGGTCATATCTCGGTACTTTATGTAATAGTTGCCTATGCAATAAGTAAAATTATACAGAATGAGTGTAATATTATGATGTAATACAGTCTTATTCTGTCTTTGGCCTTGACATTCAAGTGGAAACAGGGATAAACTGAGAGGCCTGAATATGATTGAGTTCTTTGTTCAGTGAAAAGTGATATCTCAAAGGCAACCTAATGCATTCGAGAGTAGATACTTCAGTTGTTTTGGAGGTTTTTGGCATGTATTTCCACACTACTTATACACTCTATGATTTAAAGTTCCAATCACTGCTATAGCTGTTTGACATGTGAAGACTCAGATAGTGGTGTCCCTGATAAGGCCTCTCCTCCACATCAATGGGACTTGTTTTGTTTTCAGCCGTTCCCATTGGAGACTAAGTTTACCTAAATCTCTGCCCTGGTCTAATTATAGATCGTTTATGGTTTGGGGGGGAGATATAATTCCGTTAACTCACCTTTTTTTTAAAAGTTTTCCCCTAGTTTGACTGTATTTAAATCAGAGACGGACATATATGAGAACGGCCTGCACTCTCAGAAAAAAACAGTACGATTAGGCTACAGTATTGATTCCTGGGGCACAAAAAGATCAATATATGGGTGTGCCTTCAGAGGTACAAGATCATATGTGTATCTTCAGAGATATGCATATGATCTCACATGGTACTGTTATGTACCTTTTATTGTACATGTGCGGATAGTCTAGTATAATGTTACATTTTTGGACTATATTTTGATTATAAAAGTACAACCATCACACACTCTAAAAAAAGGTGAAGGTAGATTTCTGGTTCCCAGGGTGGAGGCGTGGTTAATGGGGGCGTGACTTTCAGGTAGTTATTTTTGGCCACCCGTGAATGGACGTATTGTAGCAGTTAAAGTGGTCTATGGTTATGTTAATTAAAGTTTGAGCATGTCTGCTGCCAGTTCTGAAGTCTTTATAAAAGCTTACTTAAGAGCATGTGACAATAAAGGGCTGTAATTCATATTGTAGTGACATTAACACAACATTGAGAGGCCTTGTCTTGAGGTACAGACCTCTTTGTGTAATGGTTAAGGTGTTGAAAATCGCTGGACTCAGGTTTGAGTCCCGTTTGGGGCTACCCCCCAATTCGCTCCATTGGTGTCAGAAGTGGGATGGCGGAGATGTGTGTGTTCGTGAGGGACTTGATATAGAGAAGAGGACATTTTTTGGCACTTAAAGGAACAAAAAGCTTTGTTACTGTGGTGGTGCCCTAAAAGGCACATTTTTACCTTTTCTGAAGATACGGTTTTGTACCTGTGGACTATATGGTATACTATTGGCATATTTAAGGTACAATCTGCAAGGGTACAACTATATACCTGTAAGTAAATGGTACAATGGACGTACCTTACATGGTACCACTACAGTGACAAGCATTTGTACCCCTTTTAAGTACAATAAGTGTGGGATGGGATGGAGCTTGTCTGAGCCTTGTCTAGACAAACATGTGACTTGTGAAAGCTGCCACAGATTCATGGCGAGGCTCTACTTCCCAGCTGCATGGCAGTCGGCCTCTTACAGGGTCACAGGGCCCAGGAATCAGGATCAATGCTACTTGACCCTATGTGGACCCATGGAATAACACTGTCATTGTATGACATCATCAAACAAAGGCCGCCAGTCTGACCGCAGTGTCAACACTGTCTGAGACCTGTCCTGTCCTCCCTGGCTAGGTCATTGACCCAAAAGTTCTCACTCAACTTTGTTTGAATACATGCCACATTGTGGAGTACAACGTGATTGATGAGATTGTCTGGTATCTGCTCAGATTAAAAAGACAGTTAACAGCATTTCCCCCCCAAAAGAACACATCATTTAATGAAGTAAACTTAATTTATTGATCATATCAAATGTTTTAGGCTGTCATTAGTTATGTTTAATGAGCCAAATATTATCTTTCCCAAGTTTTCTTGGTTCAGGAATTGAGCTGCTGGGATTGCTGTTTTTGCCTGTTATTTTATTATTTCAGGTAATATTATTCATACCAATTGATTTCCCCTATTGAGAAGATTACATTTTTTAATTTACTTTTTATTGTGTAGCGATTGCCTCATGGGCCATAGATTTTGCCCAAATCTCTCATGCACTCCGTCTGTTGTATATATGATATTCTATCTGATTTGTTTTATAGCTAAGCATTTCCCATCCTCATCATTGTTTGTGTCACAGGGGAAACCAATAGATTTCTACACTGGGATCAATAGCCAATGTGAATACATACCGTATGAAAAATGGGCATTCAATTAGAGTTTTGCAAAGAAATGAATGACAGCTTCCAAATGATTTGGAAAAAATATTACACAGACAAATCTGAGATACAAGGTATTGCTCCAATGCTGATGACTTGAACAATTGATAGCATGTTTTATTGTTTGGTTGATCCATGTCCAGGGCACCATACAACAGATGACCTTCATAATGGGTGATCCTACAGCAGCCAAACAGCACTGTCAAGACTACAACTCCACCTGCATCCCTCACACAGACAAACAGGTATGGTCCACAGGTCTATAGCAGGTGTAGGGCTTAAACTGACCATCAATAATGCTATATGTAACTGATAAGAATAATGTTTTGTTTGTGTGACACTAATGCTTGGAATTTTAACTTCACCACAATTCCATGTCTGTCTGTTCGGTGGCTCCATAGGGTCATGAAAACAGTTTGCATGAGAGTGCAAGGTTTATGAAATAATAATAACCTGTATTTGAGGGCGGTCTTCTTTTAAGCACACTCTTTTCTTTACAGGCATATAACAATCCTGCTTAGATTCTTATTTTTAAAATGGACATGAGTATTAACATCTTACATTAGTTTTTATTCCAACTTATTTTCCAGGAGAAAGTGATTTTAGCTACTGAGAAGGTGCTTGGTCGAGTTGCGACCAGGGCAACATTCAGAGAAGAGTCTCATGGACCCAGGCTGAGAGATCAGACTGCAGAGCAGGACACAGCCAAGAACACTAACCTATCAGCACAGTCATTGCCATCTGTAAGAGCTCAGTCAGTGCCAGAGACACAGAGAAAGACAAGGATAATACCTGAAACAGACAAATTAAAGCTCACTCAGAAGATAGGATGGTTGAATGAAACTTCCACACTGCAGGATGATAAAGCAGCAAAGATCACTAGAAACGGAACAGTATATTCACAAACCGCTGGATCTCTTCATCAGCCAAACCAAACCAATACAGCCAGAAATGTCTCTGGCATGAAAGGTGTAGTAGTACCATCTCAGACAGTGGAGACAGCCATTCTCAGTCCCACTGCATGGTCAGAAAACCCCACTGAACCAGCCCTGCTGATCCAGGAGTCAGACAGTGATGGAGAATCAATAGGCTCAGGGAGAAATACATCAGTGAGGTTAGATGATTTACAGATCCCACCTGAACCCAAACAGGGCTTTGGGCCTACAAGACAAACATGGTCCTTAGAACACACCATAAAACCCAACCTTTTGGAATTCAAGAAAATAGATGCGGAGGAGCTACTGAGGCAGGCTGTGATTCCTCTGCCTCCAGTGCTACCTCCAAATAATAGCACTGTCACAGGGAGAAAGACAGCACTGGAGGCAGAGGAGCCTCTGGGACAATCTCCAACACATCAAAACACCACTGATATCACTTCCACATCAACAGGTGACAAAGCTTCAAAGAGACAAAGGGGCCAAAAGACTGTGACAAAGACTTTGACAGATTCTGGACAAGTCATGGAGAAGGGGGATACAGTTTTATCCCAGGAGCCACCCACAGAGGATCGAGAGACAGACACAGAAACAAAGACAGAGTTTGAGTCAGCAGAAGAGATGGACACAGAAACAGAAATGGAAGAAGTTGATGAGGACAATGATAAGGAATCAGAGACAGAGGAAACAGATGTAGGCGACAGCAAGTTGGCACACGACATCACTCAAGTCAACACAAGGCAGTTTAAAAATAATGGGGGAGCCGTCAAAACTGATGTTCTAACTGAGCTCATGCCCCCGGAGCCGAGAGGATTAGAGTGGGAACTGCCGCCTACCCCTCTGCCTCCTGCCAGTGTGCCAGGTAAAGTACACAGCATATGTCCTTTGACACAGTACCCTCACAGCATGCACCCCTCAGACTCTCTGTGGCCCGAGTTTTACTTCTGTTTCCTCAGAGACACTGAGCAGAGAGGTCAAAGGGTCATCACCATGACAGCAGGGGCAAGGACTCAACCTCTGACACAGGGTCTGTCTCTGAAAGCTCAGAGGATGCTGTACGAGTCCAGGATGAACACCCTGTCCGTTCCTGTCGTTTCAGCCAATCACCAATCAAGACACGCACTCAAAGAGCGAGGGACAGCCTATAGACCGGGGCTTCGAGTGCAACAGGTAAAAAGTTCCACTCATACTCACCGAGATGCACATCACACTAAAGCAGAGGCATGAACACTTTAGCTGGCTAAAGAAAATATTTGTGATGGTTTTTATAGCATGTTTTGGGGAGTATCGGCACACATTTGGGGATTACTTTGGAGCACGTTTCAGCATATTTTCCTGTATTTCTCTTCTAATTTTGTTTGAATGAGCAGAGAAACATTTAACATGCACACATGTATCCTTGAATGTACAAACACCATTATTATTCAAGCAATGAAACTATGGCGTTATGAAGGGGCATCTCAGTGCTCTGGTCTACAGTCAGGCTGCATAGCTGTCTGAAGACCTTCATATGAAATTGAGTTTGCATTGAGCTTATTGAATTAAGCCTAGGGTGGTGGAGGAATGGGGTCATTTAAGTGTACTAGCAAAGCCGTACAGATGGGATTTGGTCCATTATGCTGCATATATATAGAAATTACCCATATTGAAAGAGGGTGGGGATGCTGTTGATCAATCAGTGTGGCCAGTGGGAGTCTTTTGCCCAAAAATGTAAGCAAGACACATGCCTCCTCCAGTGGTAGGTTTTGGAATTGCAGAATTTAAGCACTCATCAATACCAGTGCATTAGTAGTGGGCATGCAGTCATTGCAAACAACTTCAATGGTAATGGAATTAAATGATAATTCATTGTAATTGATTTACAAAAGTTTTACTTCATGTATCAAGACATCATACAAGACATCATACAAGACGTCATACATCATACAAGACATCATACAAGACGTCATACATGAAAACAGACACTAATGGAAATGGACTGTTTTCCCAGGGACTTCAGGGCCCACCTGGTTTGACAGGGCCACCTGGACCAAAAGGGGATAAAGTATGTGTTAACTTTTTCACACAATATCTACTGAATCTAAACTACTCATAGTGACACACATGATAATTCTGTTGCCCATTATTATTGGGTGCTCAGTATTATTTCTAGAGTGTGCTGTGTGGATTCCTATTGACATACAGGTCTGCATGCAGATGTTTCCATATTGTGGAATTTCTTAAAACACTTAAGTGTGTATTGTCTCCTGACAGGGCTACGCTGGCGGGATGGGCCGGACTGGACGCACAGGTTACCGAGGCCCCATTGGTCCACCAGGGATGCCCGCCATCGTAGTGTTCAAGAGCTCTGAGGAAGAGTGGGAGACCTTCAAGGTGCTGTTATACTGTGTTTCATAGTACACGACAAAGGCTATGTCAATGCATTCTTGTTTGGTTGAGTGATTATAAAATGTGATTATATTTCAGCATAAAGCCATTGATTATTGAACCATTGCCCAGACCTTTGTTTTCTTATTACTTCTTTTAAAGTTGTGTGTACTGTTCTCTTGCAGAAAAAGACATTCTACAAAAAGCTTGTTGCAACTTGGCCGGTAGGTGATCTCAGCTCTATATCAGTAGTTTCTAGGCAGAAACAACTAGAAGAATATGCCCTTTAGGTGGCAGTATAGTATCCAAATCATAGGCGTTTAAATCACAGCTTATTGTCAATGCAGAATATCAAGTAATTTATTGCATCATATCAGAAGGAATATAATTTAGTATTTTGAAATGATTACCCAGTCTATGTACTATATGTACGGTTGTTTATCCTCAGAGATTGAAGGGCCCTCCAGGGTCCCTTGGCCCCCCTGGGGATGCTGGACCTCCTGTGAGTAAATGTATAACTGTATACTGTATGTCAGTATCCCAACATTGCTCATTATTAGACTCTACTTATTGACACATCACTCTCATAATGCTTGTTCACTGACAGCAGAGATTGTTTGTATTCCAGGGACCCCCGGGAATTACTGGA
This sequence comes from Oncorhynchus tshawytscha, assembly GCF_018296145.1. Taxonomy (NCBI): domain Eukaryota; kingdom Metazoa; phylum Chordata; class Actinopteri; order Salmoniformes; family Salmonidae; genus Oncorhynchus; species Oncorhynchus tshawytscha. The sequence goes on along the minus strand of NC_056433.1, from coordinate 60,033,020 downwards.
AAACAAGGACGAAAAGGAGATGGAGGAAAAATCGTAGGTATCTCCATTTTATCTGAATATGATCAGAGTCTACACCGAGGCATAACTTGTTTTGCCTGTGAGTTGAAACTCAGTCAATGATATGTGGACACGAGTGGAAATTTAATTATATGCATGTGATCACCCAAATAAATTACAGATTCATTCCAATTGGCAGTTCCAACCGTGAGAACACAGGATAAGTATCTGTTAAGCGTGTTTATACGGTATGCTGACTGTAGCTGTTAACAATTACTGTTAACAATTACTTCAACTCTGAGATCTTAAAACAGAGCAGTGAGGTGAAGCTAACCCATCTGCTGTTTCTATTCTCCCTCCTCTGCTATCACAGAATGTTAACAACACTGAAATAGGATCACAGGATGCTGTTAGATGAGTCAGATGACTGCTTCCACACTCCACAGTATCATAGCAACACCCACTTCAGGCAACAGGTCAACGCAGTGCTCTCATTAGCATTCATTGGAGATCTGAGCCCAAAAACCACATACTGCTTTTGCTTTCAGCACTTCTGTTTGTGAAGCAGCAGCACTTTCATGGAAATGAGCATTTCCAGTGAGTGCCCAGGGCATCATTAGTATAAGTGTTAACAGCACCTTAGCGCTTGAGCTCTTTTTCAATGATCATGCGTCTGAAATGCATCACCGCTAAGTGTTGCTCTTTTTGCCCTGGCACACTGCTACTGCTGTGAAGCCCAGTAATGCAAAGCTGTCCCAGACAGACGGTGTCAATAGTGGCGCTACACAATGGCAGCAGACTGGGCAAGCTGTCCACATTTGATTGCCAGTGAACCCAGCTGACACACTGAAGGAACCGCTTTCACCACAGTGTTACCTCAGCTGTGACACAGAAAGTGCAGAAAGCTGTTGTTCTGATTGTACACAACACCACTATCGGGGTTTTGATCATTATCTGCTAGTCTTGTGTAGCCAGACGAGACGCTGTACCCTCGCATTTGTTCTGTATCCTGGGTAGAAGAACTTGGAAGCCTGTCACACGAGGCTACTTGTCTGCTAACCAATGAGGGGAAGCCACCCACTGAAATATATACTGGCCATTGACGGAATTAACTACTATACAATTGAATTTAAAAATTGTGAGGGTCGCTTTCAGTCTTGAACTGGACTTATCATGGCCCTTGGGCTGCGTGTTGTCTGCCATTATCATTGGCTATAGGATTGAGCACACTGAGTCCGAGACTGAATTCCTCATCTTATGCCGTCCGTGTCTGTATTCAAGGGTGGTCCTGGACCAACCGGGATGCCCGGGCCTCCAGGAAGAACTGGGAGTGATGGGATTGATGGTATAAATTCTGATGATGGCCCTGCAGGACCACCTGGGGAACAGGTAGGACACATTTAACAAAGACTGAAGAGTTTTCATGTGTTATACATCAATAGAGACTGTTCCAGTGTCAGTATTGTTGACAGAGCTCTCTACTTGTACTAACAGGGTCTCCAGGGTTACAGAGGAGAGAAGGGCAGCAAAGGGGAGCTGGGTGAGTGGGTAAGAATGGCTAGGACTTCTAACGTTATGTAGATTATATCTTAGTTTGACCAATAGAAACACATTAGATATCAGTGGACAGATGACAGACACTCAAAGTAAATGTTTTAAGCAGGGCACACTTATTTACTGTACTCTGACCATGAAAGTTTCATCGTGACTGGAAGTTTCAGCACTGCCAGCTGCAGTATATGCCGTCAAGCTTTCCATTGATTGGTTGTGCAATAAATCCCTGCAAGGCCCAATTAAGAAATGTTTTGTAGGCTAGACATTCATACCAGTATGTCTTGCCACCAATTCTTTGTACCAGTAATTCTGTGTATTGTTAAGGGTTATGAAGGGGAACCAGGACCCCAGGGAAACAGAGGCCGGAAAGGAGACAAGGTCAGACTGAGTGTCTTGTTTTCATGGAACTAAATATTCTCACACTTGAGTCTTTTTCCATCACTGGTTCCGGAGCTCTGCTATGAATGCTAATTTTCATTCCAACTAATCCCAGATTGATATCGGTTCAGTTCAATGAGCAACCCAATCACACATTGAGGGATTCATTTGAAGTTCATAATGGGTTTCAACATGAATTCTAACTTGTCTTTGTTGTTGTCAGGGGAATAAAGGAAACCGAGGGCTCATAGGGATCACTGGATACATAGTGAGTAATACCTACCTTTGAATATTGCTATTTCATCAGATACGGTACATCAGCTGTTTGATACTGAACCCTCATGTTAAGTATGAACATGTTGAAGTATGTTGAGTGTTTAAGTAGTTCTTTTCATGCTGTGTAGGGAATACCTGGAGCCAGAGGACAACTGGGCTACCCGGGAACATCTGGACCTCCTGTGAGTATATTAAAACAGTTACAACACAGTTATTTACCTGTCTTCTGAAAAATGTCTGCACTGTCTTGAGAGAGTATTTTCTGTTATTAAGGGAGACATCGGTGGCATTGGTTTTGTTGGATCACCAGGCCCTCCTGTAAGTTATTCTGCTTCACTCTCAATTGGATCATGCTCTGAAATGAATGTCAACCAAGTCACCCAAGCTGCTTATATGAACCTATACATCTCATTTTCAGGGCAAAATGGGGCCAAGAGGGCCAAAGGGGGTACCAGGAGTCAATGGACCACCAGTAAGGACACATTTGAGCATGATATTGTAGGTATTGAGCCACATGTGTCAACAGCCCTGTCTAATCTCTCTGTCTGTCATTAGGGCCAACCAGGTGAGCGAGGCCTAAGGGGACCACTCAGGCCTCAGGTGAGAATTAATCTTCCTGAATTGAAAGCCGAATTGACATCCAGGTAAATGTACTTGTCCATAATTCATATTATTGTCTCTCATTCCAGGGAGAGCCAGGTCCTGATGGGATTGTTGGATTCCCTGGCGTTCGTGGACCTCAGGTAGAATCAGATGTTTTTTTCTCACTCTCATTGATTTGATCATGCTGCATTTACTCACAAGAGAATATGCACAATACATACATCTGTGCCAGTGATCATAGACCATCTGAAAATAATTGTAGATTATCAATTCACATTTATTATCTTATTATTATTATCTTTATTAAGTTTTGAATGTGTCCACAGGGGAAAACAGGTGCAGGTGGGCCTACAGGTCCGAAAGGGGATCCCGTGAGTATCAATCAAGGCTGAATCATTTATTTTTAAAGCATTTATGATGAATGTTTCCATACATTTGACTTGTAATCTACAATCTTACGCAATCCTTCATGTTTTTAAACAGGGTGACGCAGGTGATGAGGGAAATATAGGAGAATCCGGACTCTCTGGGATTCACGTAAGCACATTAATGTACACGTAAGAATTGAAAACTCGAAGCAATGTATTTTATTAAACCAATTATACTGAAAAAGTCATTCAAACTTAGCCTCTGTTTTTTCCTTCTTATCAGGGAGCCAATGGCAAACCAGGAAAAACTGGACCCTCAGGTGACCCAGTAAGATTACTTAAAGCAATTTCTTTATTTTGTATTGAGTTGATATCTAAATCTTAAGTATTTAACAGTAATCATGTTAAGACTATAAGAACATGTAGTTTTGTCCCACAAAGTAAAAAATTCCATGATACAGTAGTCGTTTCTTCCTGTCCCTGAAACTTTACTTACTCTGAAAATGTCCTGTGCGGGTTTTCTTACTAATTCATATTCCCCTTCATATCCAACCGCCTAGTACTAACTGTGTAGCTGTCTTTGTTTGTCTGTCTGCCCATGTTCACCTTCCTCCTGTAGGGGATCAAAGCATCTAAGAGAAGTGACAAGGGTGACCCAGGATTTAAAGGGGACCAGGTGAGTGGACATTATGCACATGGCTAACATTACTACATACAGTATAGAAGTTGCTTCATTTTATGTGACCCTACTCTTCTGTCAGACAGGCATCTGTTAGCAATTGACCTCCTTCCATCCCTTCACTGTGCATTCATTTACTTGTCCTCCCTGATGGGCAGGGTCGACCCGGGCCTCCAGGTAAAAGAGGCTTTAAAGGCAGAGGAGGAGCATCAGGGCTGCTAGGTAATGTTGGACCAGTGGGGCCCCCTGGATTTCCTGGAACCACAGTAAGTAGAACCTCTTCAATCTGGTCACTGCACAGTACTGTAATGGGATGGAATATCATTACACCTGTTCAGATCACCATATCCTGATGTAATGGTACTTTACCTATCTGTTTCTTCAGGGTTATGATGGAATCATTGGGGAGAATGGTAAGCAGGGAAAAGACGGGCCAAAGGTAAGAGCAGTCTGGAGGTGGAGCTAACATACCTTGTTCAGTACTTATCCAGATTGACTATTGTATTTTAAAAATCCGGCCTTCTGTCTTTGCAGGGTGGCAGAGGTCTTAGCGGTGGGCCAGGCGTTGTTGGACCTAGAGGTGATAAGGTACTAGAAGAGCTTGCAATTTCTGTTGCTATCTGCCACTTATCAATCTTGTAACATCGTTTTGATCTCAGTGGTGCGTACCAATCCAGTAGGAGATGTACTGATGCTGTTGTTTGTTGGTTTCTTAGGGGCGAGAAGGTCGAGTAGGATTTGCCGGTTTGCCAGGGCCTTTTGTAAGTGGGAATAGCATAGTCTTCATTTACGAGACAATTCAGAATGATCAAGGTCAAGGAATTATTGACTTTCATCCATCGTACAGTGGTGAAATACTATTTTTACCTTGTTTCAAGTAAACATGATCACAGATTTCTGATTTTAGATGTGACTACCAGTTTTACTATGGCTTGATGTGTCTGTCCTGTCCACAGGGAGAGATGGGGAAGTCAGGAGAGGGAGGAGCTGAAGGAGAACCCGGTATTAAGGTTCCTAAGTACCTACACTTCTTATTCTGTCTATATAGTTTCCTGCCATCATCAGTAGAGAAAAATGCACTCACACCATAGATCTATACACCAGACCATTGAAGAACAGATCTGATGCTATAACATGGTATATATTGAGACCGGTCAGTATGTTTGAGGTCTTGTTTTCATCTAACATTTGGATTTGAATCACATAGGGGAGGACTGGAATTCCAGGAGTCACTGGACTGAAAGGGCTGAAGGTAAAACTAATATTTTATTTAAGGATGCAGTTATTTTCACTCCTTGCCACACCTGCACATATTACTAAGGAGGGACAGAGTTCAGAAAAGTGCAATGAAAGAGAACATGAAAACAGAACAATTGTCTTTCTCCACTCAGGGACTTCAAGGCTATCTAGGAGGTAGGGGACTGGATGGAACACATGGACCCCCGGTAAGATCCCATCATACTGTATGTGTCCTGTGCCAGAGATGGTCCTGTGTTTAATTCACTCAGAGGTGTGGTTTGACCATGATCCCTGTCCTCTAGGGACCCATCGGAGGAACTGCATCTGACGGGGATACTGGATCTACTGGACTAAGGGTAGGTATTCTACAACTTCAATGATTATTTTCTATTGTTGGCTATTTGGTCATTTTTTGGGACTACTAGACCTTACAGTTGTGATACACTATATATACAAAGGAATGCGGACACCCCTTCAAATTAGTGGATTCAACCTTTTTCAGCCCCACCCGTTGCTGACAGGTGTATACAATCAAACACACAGCCATGCAATCTCCATAGACAAACATTGTCAGTAGAATGCCCTTACTGAAGAGTTCAGTTCCAACAAGTCAGTTCGTCAAATTTCTGCCCTACTAGAGCTGCCCCGGTCAACTCTAAGTGCTGTTATTATGAAGTGGAAACATCTAAGAGCAACAACAGCTCAGCCGCGAAATGGTAAGCCACACAAGCTCACAGAACGGGACCACTGAGTGCTGAAGTTTGTAGCGTGTAAAAATTGTCTGTCCTCGGTTGCAACACTCACTACCGAGTTCCAAACTGCCTCTGAAAGGAATGTCAGCACAATAACTGTTCGCTGGAGCTTCATGAAATGGGTTTCCATGGCCGAGTAGCCGCACACAAGCCTAAGCTCACCATGCGCAATGCCAAGCATCGGCTGGATTGGTGTAAAGCTCGCCGCCATTGAAGTCTGGAGCAGTAGAAACGCGTTCTCTGTAGTGACTCCACCTGCCCAAATCCATAGTACCAACTATAAAAGCTGGTGGAGGAGGAATAATGGTCTGGGGCTGTTTTTCATGGTTCAGGCTAGGCCCCTTAGTTCCAGTGAAGGGAAATCTTAATGCTACAGCATACAATGATATTCTAGACGATGCTGTGCTTTCAACTTTTTTGGGAAGGCACCTTTCCTGTTAAAGCATGACAATGCCCCCGTGCACAAAGCGAGGTCCATACAGAAATGGTCTGTTGAGATTGGTGAGGAAGAACTTGACTGGCCTGTACAGAGCCCTGACCTCAACCCCATCGAACACCTTTGGGATGAATTGGCACGCCAACTGCGAGCCGCAAAGGGGGGACCAACTCCATAATAATGACCATGATTTTGGAATGAGATATTTGACGAGCAGGGGCCACATACTTTTGGTCATGTAGTGTATATTTATATATAATTTCATAGGGAATGGTGGGGAAGACTGGGGCACCAGGGATTCAAGGTCCAGTTGGGAAGAGTGTGAGTATTGTTCTTGGCTATACACACTAATTTACAACAGGCGATGATAAAATGATCATACTGACGAAGCATGGGGATATTATTTGTCAACAGGGGGATTCTGGTGGTAGAGGGATCACTGGTAAGCCAGGAAAGCCAGGAGTCAGGGTAAGTCCTCGTTACCCCATAAACATTCTCTAACTCTTTTACTTAGCTATGTCTGACAAAGCAGTTGTGTTTGTCAGTGTATCAGCGCAATCTTTTTTGTCAGTTTGTTTTACCATCCTTTACATAGGGTGCCAAAGGTAAAGAGGGTCCGAACGGCCTTCTGGGAAATCCTGGCCTGAAGGTACTGAAATGGACCTCCTAAAATACAAAACATTGAAAATTGTTTCCCATAAAGCAATAAAGGAGTTATAAACTGTTTAGTAATACTATAGTGTGGACATAGCTTACTGATATGTTGATTTCGGAAGGGAAACAGAGGTCAAGAAGGTTCGAAGGGGAGACGCGGAAGTCCAGTAAGTGTCAAATTAGTTCTATTCTCAGAGCTTTATAAAGTGTGTCTGACTGAATCTACATGGAGACTCATGACATCTTCTCACATTGTGTTTCAGGGCGTGCAGGGATTGACAGGGATACAGGGATACAGAGGAGCTCCTGTAAGACTAAGCCACATTTTAGTCATTGTAACAGGGGCCATTTTTTTAAATACACGGCAATTCAAAAGTTTTGGTCATTTAGAAATGTCCTTGTTTTTGAAAGAAAAGCACATTTTTTGTCAATTAAAATTACATCAAATTGATCAGAAATACAGCGTCGACATTGTTAATGTTCTAAATGACTATTGTAGCTGGAAACGACAAATTTCATTATGGAATATTTACATAGGCGTACAGAGGCCCCTTATCAGCAACCATCATTCCTGTGTTCCAATGGCACATTGTGTTAGCTAATCCAAGTTTATCATTTTAAAAGGCGAATTGATCATTAGAAAACCGTTTTGCAATTATGTTAGCACAGCTGAAAACTGTTGTTCGGAAGAAGAAATAAAACTGGCCTTCTTTAGACTAGTTGAGTATCTGGCACATCAGCATTTGTGGGTTCAATTACAAGCTCAAAATGGCCAGAAACAAATAACTTTCTTCTGAAACTCGTCAGTCTATTCTTGTTCTGAGAAATTAAGGCTATTCCATTCGAGAAATTGCCAAGAAACTGAAGATCTTGTTCAACGCTGTGTACTACTCCCTTCACAGAACAGAGCAAACTGGCCCTAACCAGAATAGAAAGAGGAGTGGGAGGCCCCGGTGCACAACTGAGAAAGAGGACAAGTACATTAGAGTGTCTAGTTTGAGAAACAGACGGCTCACAAGTCCTCAACTGGCAGCTTCATTAAATATTCCCTCAAAACACCAGTCTCAATGGTCATCAGTGAAGAGGCGACTCCGGGATGCTGGCCTTCTAGGCAGAGTTGCAAAGAAAAAGCCATATCTCAAACTGGCCAATAAAAAGAAAAGATTAAGATGGCAAAATAACACAGACACTGGACAGAGGAAGATTGGAAAAAAGTGTTATGGACAGATGCATCTAAGTTTGAGGTGCTTTGATCACAAAGAAGAACATTCGTAAGACAGAGAAAAAATGAAAAGATGCAGGATGAGGGCTTGACGCCATCTGTCAATCATGGTGGAGGCAATGTGATGGTCTGGGGGTGCTGTTGTGGTGGAAAAGTGGGAGATTTGTACAGGGTAAAAGGAATCTTGAAGATGGAAGGCTATCACTCCCTTTTGCAAAGCCATGCCATACCCTGTGGACGGCACTTAATTTCCTCCAACAACAGGACAATGACCCAAAACACAGCTCCAAACTATGCAAGAACTATTTAGGGAAGAAGCAGTCAGCTGGTGTTCTGTCTATAATGGAGTGGCCAGCACAGTCACCGGATCTCAACCCTATTGAGCTGTTGTGGGAGCAGCTTGACCATATGGTACGTAAACAGTGTCCGTCAATCCAACATGTGGGAGGTGCTTCAGGAAGCATGGGGTGAAATCTATTCAGATTACCTCAAAAAAATGGACAACTAGAATGCCAAAGGTCTGCAAGGCTGTAACTGCTGCAAATTGAGGATTCCTTGACAAAAGCTAAGTTTGAAGGACACAATTATTTTTTCAATTAAAAATCATTATTTATAGCCTTGTCAACATCTTGAATATATTTCCTATTAATTTTGCAACTAATTTCATGTATGTTATTATAAAAAACAAAGACATTTCAAAGTGAAACCAAACTTTTGAAGGGTAGTGTATATACAGTTGAAGTCAGAAGTTTACATACACTTACTGTGTGTTGGAGTCATTAAAACTAATTTTTTGTTAACAAACTATAATTTTGGCAAGTCGGTTAGGACATCTACTTTGTGCATGACACAAGTAATTTTTACAACAATTGTTTACAGACAGTTTATTTCACTTAGAATTCACTGTATCACAATTCCAGTGGGTCAGACGTTTACATACACTAAGTTTACTGTGCCTTTAAACAGCTTGGAAAATTCCAGTAAGTTATGTCATGGCTTTAGAAGCTTCTAATTTTATTTTTTTTAACCTTTATTTAACCAGGCAAGTCAGTTAAGAACAAATTCTTATTTTCAATGACAGCCAAGGAACAGTGGGTTCCTAGGCCGTCTGTTCAGGGACAGAACGACAGATGTACCTTGTCAGCTCGGGGTTTGAACTCGCAACCTTCCGGTTACTAGTCCAACGCTCTAACCACTAGGCTACCCTAATTGACGTCATTTGAGTCAATTGGAGGTGTACCTGTGGATGTATTTCAAGGCCTACCTTCAAACTCAGTGCCTCTTTGCTTGATATCATGGGAAAATCAAAATAAATATCTGAAGGTACCACTTTATCTGTACAAACAGTAGTACGCAAGTATAAACAACATGGGACCATGCAGCCGTCATACCGCTCAGGAAGGAGACATGTTCTGTCTCCTAGAGATGAACGTACTTTGGTGCGAAAAGTGCAAATCAATCCCAAAACAACTGCAAAGGACCCTGTGAAGATGCTGGAGGAAACAGGTACAAAAGTATCTATATCCACAGTAAAACGAGTCCAATATCAACATAACCTGAAAGGCCACTCAGCAAGGAAGAAGCCACTGCTCCAAAACCGCCATAAAAAAGCCAGACTACGGTTTGCAACTGCACATGGGGACAAAGATCGTACTTTTTGGATTAATGTCCTCTGGTCTGATGAAACAAAAATAAAACTGTTTGGCCATAATAACCTTTGTTATGTTTGGAGGAATAATGGGGAGGCCTGTAAGCCGAAGAACACCATCCCAGCCGTGAAGCATGGGGGTGGCAACATCATGTTGTGGGGGTGCTTTGCTGCAGGAGGGACTGGTGCACTTCCCAAAATAGATGGCATCATGAGGTAGGAAAATTATGTGGATATGTTGAAGCAACATCTCAAGACGTCAGTCAGGAAGTTAAAGCTTGGTCACAAATGGGTCTTCCAAATGGACAATGACCCCAAGCATAGTTCCAAAGTTGTGGCAAAATGGCTTAAGTTTAACAAGGTCAAGGTATTAGAGGGGCCATCACAAAGTCCTGACCTCAATCCCATAAACAATTTGTGGGCAGAACTGAAAAAGCGTGTGCGAGCAAAGAGGCCTTACCAACCTGACTCAGTTACACCAGTTCTGTCAGGGGGAATGGACCAAAATTCACCCAACTTATGGTGGGGAAACTCGTGGAAGGCTACCCGAAACATTTAACCCAAGTTCAACATTTTAAAGGCAATGCTACCAAATACTAATTGAGTGTATGTAAACTTCTGACCCACTGGGAATGTGATGAAAGAAATAAAAGCTGAAATAAATCATTCTCTACTATTATTCTGACATTTCACATTCTTAAAATAAAGTGGTGATCCTAACTGACCTAAGACAGGGATTTTTTACGAGGATTGAATGTCAGGAATTGTGAAAAACTGAGTTTAAATGTATTTGGCTAAGGTATATCTAAACTTACGACTTCAACCGTACCAATAATCCTGAATATTTACACTTACGGTCAAAAAATTTGGAACACCTACTCATTCAAGGGTTTTTCTTTATTTTTACTATTTTCTACATTGTATAATAGTGAAGACCTCAAAACTATGAAATAACATACATGGAATCATGTAGTAATCAAAATAGTGTTAAACTTATCAAAATATGTTATAGTTGATATTCTTCAAAGTAGCCACCCTTTACCTTAATGACAGCTTTGCACACTCTTGGCATTCTCTCAACCAGCTTCATGAGGTAGTCACCTGGAATGCATTTCAATGAACATGTGTGCCTTCATAAAAGTTTATTTGTGGAATGTCTTTTCTTCTTAATGCGTTTGAGCCAATCAGTTGTGTTGTGACAAGGTAGGGGGGTATATAGAAAATAGCCCTATTTGGTAAAAGACCAAGTACATATATAGCAAGAAAACCTCAAATAAGCAAAGAGAAACGACAGTCCATCATTACTTTCAGACATGAAGGTCAATCAATCCGGAGCATTTCAAGAACTTTGAATGTTTCTCCGCGCAGTCGCAAAAACCATCAAGTGCTATGATGAAACTGGCTCTCATGAGGACCGCCACAGGAATGGAAGACCCAGAGTTGTCTCTGCTGCAGAGAATACATTCATTAGAGTTACCAGCCGCAGAAATTGCAGCCCAAATAAATGTTTCAGAGTTCAAGTAACAGACACATCTTGACATCAACTATTCAGAGACTGTGTGAATCAGGCCTTCATGGTCGAATTGCTGCAAAGAAATCACTCCTTAAGGACCCCAATAAGAAGAAGAGACTTTATTGGACCAAGAAACACAAGCAATTAGCAATCGAAATTAGGCCAGTGGAAATTTGTCCTTTGGTCTGGAGTCCAATTTGGGAATTTTTGGTTCCAACCGTCGTGTCTTTGTGAGACGCGGTGTGGGTGAACGGATGATCTCTGCATGGAGGAGAAGGTGTGATGGTGTGGGGGTGCTTTGCTGAATACACTGTCTGTGATTTATTTAGAATTCAAGACACACTTAACCCGCATGGCTACCACAGCATTGTACAGCAATACGCCATCCCACCTGTTTTGGGCTTAGTGGGACTATCATTTATTTTTCAACAGGATAATGACCCAACACACCTCCAGGCTGTGTAGGGGCTATTTTACCTAGAAGGAGAGTAATGGCGTGCCGCATCAGATGACCTGGCCTCCACAATCGCCTAACATCAACCAAATTGAGATGGCATATGTGGGAACTCCTTCAAGACTGTTGGAATAGCATTCCAGGTGAAGCTGGTTGAGAGAATGCCAAGAGTGTGCAAAGCTGTCATCAAGGCAAAGGGTGGCTATTTGAAGAATCTCAAATATAAAATAAATTTTGATTTGTTTAACCCTTTTTTGCTTACTACATGATTCCATGCGATATTTCATAGTTTTGATGTCTTCACTATTATTTTACAATGTAGAAAATAGTAAAAAATTAAGAAAAACCCTTGAATTAGTAAGTGTTCTAAACTTTTGACCGGTAGTTTACTACATTGTCCAAACACCCTGGTTTTAGCACTAGACTAGAGCATGTCGTGTTAAGTACTTGATTTCAGAGTTTATGTTCTTAAATGGTGTGTATTGATCTTATTTATACAGGGCATAGCAGGCAATATAGGACCATGGGGTGAGGTGGGCCTCCAAGGGCCACCAGGGGACAAGGGGCCCCCAGGATTAGTTGGGCCCCGTGGAGTTGTAGGTTACCCTGTAAGTTACCTTGACAATTTGATTGATTGCTGTATTCTCAACGATTGTGGGGCGATTGACATTCTCTTTCATTTTGATATCTTCACATTGTGAATGTCCTTAAATTCTAGGGTAAAGATGGACCACAGGGAGGTATTGGGCCATTGGCAGACAATGGGGATAAGGTACAACTATACTCTATACTACTGTATATTCTGTCATTATCCATGTCATTGGGGCATCAGCTGTATCCAGTGTCTTTTTATAATCCTCTGAAATATCCTGTGTTTGTGCAGGGGTCCAGAGGAGCTATCGGACAGAAGGGAGTTGCTGGTGTCGATGGTGAGGAGGTAGATTGATTATACTGTATTGATTATTTAGTCATTCTATTTATTCTAAATCTAGATTTGGTAATCCAAAATACAGGCATAAGATTTTTGACTAAAGAGTCTGATGTAAATCCATTGATCCTCAATGGGTAAAGACAATGATTGCATAAGAAGGGACAAGTGTTGCTGTGCTTTAGGGCCCGACTGGATTGTGGGGTCCAATGGGGCCACCAGGACTGAAGGGGCTACCGGTGAGTATCACAGGATTTATTGATCATGGTTGACAATAACTGTGATATTCAACCGACAAAAGGATCAATATGACATTTGAATATCTTAGGGTGAAAAGGGGAAGATGGGCGCTCAGGGGGAAAGAGGTGGAAAGGGGATCCAGGGAGACAGAGGCAACCAAGGTCAACAAGGACCAAAGGGCCCACTGGGGAAAGAAGTATGTTTTGTGTTTTTTCTAAAAATGTGATTGTGATGGCTCAGAATCAGTCTTCCTGTGAGTTTACAGTAGATCTTTAAAAAGGAGCTAATGCTGGTGTCCTCTGATTCACAGGGATACTTAGGGCCATCAGGGGACAGAGGGAAAGAAGGAGTTTCAGGACTTAAGGTGAGTCACAAACCATCAAACAAGAATTTTTTTCAACCCCACATAAATCCATAAATTTGATTGAAATGAGATGAGATTCCTGATTTCTGATGTCTCCTGATGATGTGGATGTGTCTTGACAGGGCCAGCCGGGTATCAGAGGCCCTACAGGTCTCGCTGGGCGTTACGGACCAGGGGGCAACACCGGAAGAGGCCGTGCCAAGGGAGAGAAGGGGCTCCCCGGAACCACAGTAAGTGTTGTTATGGTACCACTATTTGTAAATATACAGTACAGTATGAAGCTGAAATGTTGCTGAGAAAGATGTTCTGGGTTGGGAATGAGTGTCTGACTGGTGTGTTCTCTCTGATGTTATAGGGGCCTCCTGGAAGGTTTGGGCCTCCAGGCTTAGTTGGACCAAAAGGACCAACAGTAAGGACAGATTTCAAGGCACATTATTTAGAGTTAATTTAACCTGAGAATACATAATAGGACACTTAATGTCCTGTCATTGCAGGGTTTACCAGGAAAAAGAGGAGTCGATGGAAAAAGTGGACTTGGTGGACTTAAGGTGTAATGCACCATTCAATCTGTTACATTTACATGACCATGTTAGTCATTTAGAATATGCGCTTATCCAGATACCTTAAGGATGTTGAGTAATTCATATTATTTAACCAGTTTATATGGATTTGAGTTACCATGATGCAATTTTAATACAATTTGTGTTTGATCCCAGGGAGATTATGGGGAGAGGGGAAAGACTGGGGCTGGTGGTATCAAAGGAGACGTGGTATGTTTTGCTCTGCAACTTTTAAATAAATAACAATTCAACTTTTTTTCATCGTTTTAGCCTCCACATCTACTCTCCTTCTCCTTCCTTTATGTTTTTCTCAGGGATTGCAAGGTCCAAGGGGGAAGAAAGGAGAGTCTGGAACAGGAGGCAAAATGGTGGGATATTTCATTTTGATTTAATACAGAGTTTACTAGCTGTTTTTGATTAAAGTTTGAATATGTTTTGTGGATGTTTGTACACAGGGGACATTGGGAAAGAGGGGGTTCACCGGGTCTCCAGGAGGTAAAGGCAGATCTGGGCCTGCTGGTGCCCCTGGAGAGAAAGGTGGTAAAGGAATAGAAGGGCCAAAGGTGAGAGGTTGTGTCATGCAGTACACAATCCCTCTTGAAATATCACACTCTTCATATGAAGTGGTTTTGTCTGACCTGATTTTCTCATTTATCTTTGATGAAGGGATTGCATGGCAGCCCAGGAAAGAGGGGAGGCAGGGGAGTTAGAGGCAAACCAGTGAGTTGAATCAGTTCTTTCTTTCAATGCTTGCTCTACACTCTACCAAACTCTCTCGCCACAATCAGGGTTGGGTAGGTTACTTTCTAAATGTAATCCATTAAAGTTACTAGCTACCTGTCAAATTGTAATCAGTAATAGAGTTTGGATGACCCAAACTCAGTAAATCAGTCTGATTATTTGTTACTTTTGGATTACTTTCCCCTTTAAGGAATTAGAAGAAGACAAAAGGGATCCATCAAACGCATTTGGTGTGTCATCATAGCAGTCTGACTTATTTTCAGACTTGCTCAGGTGGAACAAACTTAAACTTGCCTCTTTTTCAGCGCTGAATTGAATGTCCTTGAGAAAACAGAAATGTGTCATAATGGGTTTTTTTTTTTTTACAAACATCCTTTGTGAATTTAACATGTAATCCAAGAAGTTATCTAGTTTTTTTTAAAGTATCTTTAATCTGATTACATTATTTTAGCTGGTAACGTAAATGATTACAGCTACAGTTTTTTGCAATCAGATTACATGTAATCTGTTACTCCCCAACCGTGCCCACAATGATTTCCCCCACAATGTATTGAAGCGAAGAGTCAATAGTACAATTTGAACTTTTCTTCTGTGCCACATTTTCCTCCTCTTGCTTATAGGGAGAAGAAGGCCCATTGGGACCGGATGGACCAGTTGGAAGATCTGGAAAGCCAGCAAGTATCCCTATAGGGCAATGATCCTATCACAGAAAATACAATATAATGTGTTATGATGTTGATCCTATTGAGGTGTTTGTTACATTGTCTTTTCTATCTCAGGGACTTGCTGGTTTGGATGGATTGCTGGGGGTTGAAGGAAATGAAGGAGATAATGTAAGCATTGTCTGGTTCCCAAGCATAACCTTAATGTATATATTTGTCAATCAGTAGCCCCAGGACATATTGTCTAATAGATCTTCCTTTGATTCTATTTGTCTCCAGGGTGATATTGGTTACAGAGGAACCCCTGGGAGGTCTGGTCTACCAGGGAAGATGGTGAGTGAAATACAGACTTGACTTAAGCATAGTGTTTTTAAGGCTGTATAAGTACACAGTATGTTGGAACTTGATGCAGCCCTACTCTAATGATTAATGTTACAGGGTCAAAGTGGACAACCTGGATTGAGTGGTGGTCACGGAGCACCAGGGTCAAAGGTACGACCTGTGTTTGACTAAGTGAGATATCCAACAGTGCATGTACATAGAAATACAACAAGAGCTATTTGGCCAAACATCTTTATTTTGCCATGGTTTACATTCGGAACCTTCCACCAATGTTTTGTCAAGGGTAATCTTGGATCAAAAGGAAAACGAGGACCTGCAGGGCCAATGGGGCCAAGGGTAAATACATTTAAAACATTAACGTAAAGGTTTCACAAATCCCTGCATATATTCTCAAACATTTTTTCTTATGCTTGATAACTAAGCATTCTGATATTGCTATTTTGCATAGGGTATTCCAGGGTTTGGAGGAGCAAAGGGGAAGTTTGGCCAGCATGGATCAAAGGTGCTGTATATGTCTCAACACTCAATAACACCTACAGTATGTTATAGAGTAAAACAACAGAATTAGTTTTCTATGTGGTCACATCATCGCTCCTTTATATCTGTTATCTCTCAGGGTCAGGCAGGCGGCAGAGGCCTGCAGGGACATATTGGACCACGAGGAATCAAAGTAGGTCATTTGGAATGTATTTGGAAATCAATGAACCACACCTCATATTTAGAGAGCAGATGACTCTTCAGTCTGTTTTCTTTTAGGGGAATCCAGGACTGCTGGGGAATAAAGGGCGGCTAGGCCCAAAAGGCATACAGGTTAGCTGGTGGTATCTCTTTTCCATATGAATTGTTTTAAAGGAATTATATCCTGATACATGTTGCACAACAGTATCAGCACAAATGTATTATCAATGTATGTCAATGTATTGGTAATTTATAGGGAGACATTGGTCCTCGTGGTCCACCTGGGAAAAAGGGCTTCCCTGGTCTACCTGTATGTATTTTGTCCATATTTCACAAACCTTCTTAGAGTCTCTTCCAGTATAAGTTTGCTAAAATTATGACATTTTGAAGTCTTGTTTGGTAAATTGTGTTTGTTTTATTTTACAGGGTCTCTTTGGAAATAGGGTAAGTAACCATTTCGCATTCTAATGTCTATTGTTGGGTATATTTCCATGGTTTCCATCTAAATCCACCATGCTCTTCACAGGGAATGAAGGGGATACAAGGAATGCCTGGAGTTAAGGGACTGAAAGGTGTGCGTGGACAACCAGTACGTAGAATTATATTATTCATTATAGACTTATGATCCAAATTAGTAACAGTAACTTAATCATCCAGAATGCAGAGTACAGTACATAATGGATCCCATGTAAATGCAAGCCTCCATTTATGTCACAGGGAAAACCAGGTCCTCCTGGCCGTCCAAGAAACAGGCGACCTGGAGCCCTTGGTAAAAGAAGAGGATCCAAAAAAGTTGGTACCCGATTTATTGTAATCTATACCTCTTTATTATACTGTAAAATGGAGGAATCATACGCCACAGTCCACACTAAATGTTTCCTCAAAACAATTGCATAACCTGCACTCCTGCACATAACTTGTTCTGGGATTCATCTGATGGCATTGAGGAGTTTATCACATCAGTCACCGACTTCATTAATAAGTGCATCGATGACGTCCTCCCCACAGTGACCGTATGTACATATCCCAACCATGGGATTACGTGCAACATCCGTTCTGAGCAAAAGGCTAGAACTGCCGCTTTCAAGGAGCAGGACACTAATCTGGACGCTTGTAAAAAAAAATCCTGCTACGCCCTCCAACAAAATATCAAACAGGCAAAGCGTCAATACAGGACTAAGATCGACTGTGTGATCACAATCTCCATAGCCAATGTGAGTAGAAACTTTAAACAGGTTAATATTCACAAGGCCGCAGGGCCAGACAGATTACCAGTATGCGTACTCACAGCATGCACTGACCAGCTGGCACGTGTCTTCACTGACATTTTCAACCTCTCCCTGACCCAGTTTGTAATACTTACAAGTTTGAAGCAGACCACCATAATCCCTGTGCCAAAGAACGCTAAGGTAACCTGCCTAAATGACTATCGCCCCATAGCACATATGGAACCATTAAATACTTTGAAAGGCTGGTCGTGGCTCACATCAACAACATCATCCCAGACACCCTGGATCCCCCAAAAGATCCACATGACACAATCTCTACCTGGACAAAAGGAACACCGATATGAGAATGCTGTTCATTGACTACAGCTCAGCATTCAACACCATAGTGCCTTCCAAGCTCATCACTAAGCTAAGGAGCCTGGGACTGAACACCTCCCTCTGCAACTTGATCCTAGACTTTCTGACGGGGTAGGCAACAACACATCTGCCACACTGACCCTCAACACATGTGCATGCTTGCTTAGTCCCCTCCTGTACTCCCTGTTCACCCACGACTGCGTGGCCGTGCACAACTCCAACACCATCATTAAGTTTGCCGACGACACGACGGTGGTAGGCATGATCACAGACGAACATCAATCTTTCCCTCAACGTCAGCAAGACAAAGGAGCTGATCGTGGACTACAGGAAAGGGAGGGCAGAGCATGTCCCCATTCACATCGATGGGGCTTTAGTGGTGCAGGTTGAGAGCTTCAAGTTCCTCGGTGTCCACATCACTAAGGATCTATCATGGTCCACACACAGCAACACAAAGGCTTAAAAGATTTGGCATTGGCCCTCAGATCCTGAAAAAGTTCAAGAGCTGCACCACTGAGAGCATCTTGTCTGGCTGCATCACCGCTTGGTTAGGCAACTGCTTGGCATCCGACCACAAGGCGCTACAGAGGGTAGTGCGTACAGCCCAGTACATCACTGGGGCGGTATAGAGGAAGGCGCAAAAAATTGTCCAAGACTCCAACCACCCAAGTCATAGACTATTTTCTATGCTACTGAACGGCACCAATTCACCAAGTCTGGAACCAACAGGACCCTGAACAGCTTCTACCCCGAAGCCATAAGACTGTTAAATAGTTAATTAAATAGTTAACCAAATAGCTACCTGGTCTATCTGCATTGACCCTTTTTGCACTAACTTTGTTTCATAACATACGCTGCTGCTAATGTTTATTATCTGTCACTTTAGTCCTAGTTATATGTACATATCTACCTCAATTACCTCGTACCCCTGCACATCGACTCGGTACTGGTACCCTGTTTATGTAGCCAAGTTATCTTTACTCATTGTGTATTTATAATTAAATATATTAATATGTATTTTACTTTTCTATTATTTCTCTTTTTTTCTCTACATTGTTGGGAAGGGTCCATAAGTAATAATTTCACTGTTAGTATACACCTGTTGTTTACGAAGCATGTGACAAATAAAATGTGATTTGATGATGTATCAGTCTTTATTTATTAGTTAAACCTATTGTGAGTCGGTTTTTGGATGGCCCTGTTTTCCCAGCAAACTCGGGCCATGACCAGGAGAACGCTTACCTCACTGCCTGACCAGAACCCAAGCAGCTCCATCAGCTGGCCTCAGGGCAGCAAAGACAGCCCTGCAACCACCTGCCACGAGCTGGGGCTGATTCGTCCACACCTGCAGGATGGTGAGTAGAGCTCAGCAGGTAGCAGTTAGACTGAACACTGAGCTGATGTAGGTAACAGATCTAGTGAAAGCCAACCTCCTCTCCTCCTTTTTACAGCTAGAGTCCTTTGTCCAGTAATATGTTTTGTAAAACTAACAGTCTGATCTTTCCAGGACACTTCTACATGGACCCTAACCAGGGCTGCCCATTTGATGCCGTGCAAGTCTTCTGTAACTTCACTGCAGGAGGGATGACCTGTATACCTCCTGTCCAGTCACAGGTAAGTAGCTGGTCCTGGCATCAGTCAGGACACTGGGGAAAGTGGTTGCACAGAATATCTGAGTATGAATGATTTATCTATAACTTTGCCTCTCCCTTGAGCAGAATATTAAGGAAGGCTTTCTAGTGAGCATCAATTATGGGTCACACCATTTCTCACTTACACGTATTGTTTTCATTTTGAAAAGGCATGTTGTGGTTTATCTTTCTATAGATAATAGGAAAATGGGAACCAGAAAAAAACATGTCAAAAAAGTATATCCAGTGGTTTAGCCAGCTTGATGGTGGCTATAAGGTAAGACATACTGCATGTTACATTTAGAATTCATCTAGAACTACATTACTGTAACTGATCCAAATCATTTCCCCCTCCTACTGTAGTCGGAGTATGCTGGTCTTGATGTGGTCCAGCTCCGATTTCTACGGTTACACAGCCACTCTGCCTCTCAGCACCTGACCATCGCCTGCCCGTTTAACCACAATAGTAGAGAAATCAGGAAAAATGCAACAAGCAGGGTTCTTCACTTTCTGGGTGACTCTGGTGGGGAGATTGGTTCAAGCTATATGACAGTATCGAAGAATGGTTGTGAAGTAAGACCCAAAGAACAATGTAACCCTTTATACACACCAAGTACATTTGTTGTTTTATGTCAGCTACAGAACAACTCATTCTACACAACCATTGTACTTCATGGGCTGGCCACTTGATGTCAGTCAAGACCAATACAAAGACGACAGGGCTACTGCAATGTGAGAACAATGTTGTGTACTGTAATGACAGCCAGGTATTTTCAGCTTGTTTTCCCATGTTTGTCACTCAGGTGGAGGTGGAGGTACGAGTGAGGGGAAGCACAGAGATCCACAGAGGGGACATGGAGCTGCTGCCCCTCAGGGATGTTCGTATGGAGGGAAGGGGAGACCACTGGGACACAGACCTCAGAGCTGTCCTGGGACCTTTGTGCTTTTTGTAGCTTCAGCTTATCCATAGAGAAGCAGCACGCTCTGACCAGTGTATGGGTCAAGAACATTTGGGTGCAATTCCTCTTCAGGACAAAAGAAATCATCATGTTGTGTGATCGCTGTAGCATTTGTGTAATTGTGATAAAAACTAGAGCTATATAATAAAATGTAGTTTTAGAGTTATTTGTTAATCTTATCATGTGTCTTTTATAAAGAAAAATATAAAGCTGTTGTGTTTATCTCCCGCATTTCTATTTTTTTGAATGATTCATTTTTCTTAGTGATGTACTGTGTATATATATGCTTCATATTAGATTCATGTTGTATTTAATTGTTAAGCTTTTGTAAGTATGTCTTTGCTATGAATTGATGTCTTGTTTTTTATTCCTGTCGACTAATACCTGAAGTCTTGATGAACACCAATATCTGGATGGTCTAAACTTCAAATTGTTATAAATTGAAATGTTACTTCAGTTTACTTTACAATAACTTGAGCACACATTTTATGGTTTATACCTCAAATGCAGTAAACAGTAGTACACCCTGTTGTCACAAATGGAATTAACCGAAATATGTGCAATGAATTATATAAATTGTTTTCATAAGATGATGGAAAACTGTTGTAGTAGGCTGCTGTATTTATTACAGAACATAATTTGCAGGACAATAAACCCATGCTGGGTAAAACTGTTGTTCATACAGACAGTGTGCAGTAGGTTACACATTCATACATTGAGGACTTAGGTGTAGGAATGTGTTCTCTCTTGTGGTGTCACTTCCCCATTACACATCCTCTCCTACCATGCTTTTAGACCAGGGGTACTCAACTACTATTTGAGAAGGTCCGGTCACACACATTTCCTAGGCTGCAGTTTTTAAACTAATTTCCTGCAATTCTACACATTACGCCTCCTGTGTTCATATGATACCTTGAGTGAGTCAACAAAATCAATGTGGTCCCCCTGGGTGTCAAGGACCCCATGGGCACAATCTGGCCATGATAACTACAAGGTTTAAATAGCTGATTAGCCTAATTTACCTAACATGGGCTAGTAGTTGATCAACTGGACATTTCTGACAGGTTATATACTGTAGTTTACAAAGACTGTTGTTTAACATTCTGTTATCAATGTTCTCTCTCACCATTCTCCATGGTCAACATAACTTTGGTGACATTTTGCCTAAAGCTATGGAGGACAGTATCAGTGTGTCTTCTGACTGAGGTTTCTTACATGGACAGCTTGGCATGGAAAATAAAATGTAATTTCCCAAATTGCTTGAAAACCATGTAGACAGATTTAATTCACCACGCTATAGCACATGTTTACCATTATACCAGCGTGGTCTCATAGATTAAACGTAATATAGTAAACGTAAATCCAGGAAACTGACATTAGTATTATATGTTACATTTGGTATGGTTACATAAGAAAGAAGCTTACTTAAGGCAAAAATGATATATAACGCAAACGTCTAGCATCCCAAAGGCTGCATGTTCGAATCTCGTCATGGACAACTTTAGCATTTTAGTATGCTGGGGATGACAGTGTCCTGCGCTGCCGCAGCGCTTTACCTAAGTTTGCCCGCCATTTCAGACCTGGATGGTATGGGTGGAGAGAGCAGCAATGGAGAGAACCCCTGCAATGGAGAGATCCACAGTAATGGTGCGAGAATGGAGCTTGATTAACAGGTGTCAGAGCTAAATGCAACACAGGTGGTTGAACAGTTGGAAAGTGTTTATGCTTATGAGTAAGAATGATCTATGTGGGGTGACATTATCAGGATATAGATGGTGCAATTCTTAGGTCATGGGTTGAGCTCTCAAATGTCATTGTTTTATTTCCACATAGTCAATGGTCAGACCTGTTTAAATTCTGAATGCATTTTTCAATTAATGTATACCTAACTATCAATGGGCATAAAAACAGTGGAAGACAAGCTATTATCTCTTTGCTTACTTGCTTGATTGCTAACTGACCTCATTGGAACTGAAAGACCTGGTCTGTCAAAAAGTTAGTTGAGGGTCAGCGGACGGTTGTGATTTGCTGAGCATGCCTTGCTAGCTGGCAGCAGTCAGAGATTTGTCCAGAGCCAATAATATAATAATGTTTGAACCATCATGGTACAGTCATTCAGTACAGTCATTCAGTCATGGGTGTGTTTGAATGGTTGTACAGTGGCACTTGCTTAAACCCCAGCAGGTGTTTCTCACTAGTCATGTCTTTATAGTGGTTACATTTGTTTCTCAAGACCAGTGTTGCCCAGTTCATTTCAAAGTTTTTACATTTCTTATAAAATTATTTTTCAACAGCATTCAAAGGTCAGTTGTTATCTGTAGAGCTATATCTGGTCTAAAGGCTAAATGGTAGTGTAATGCAAACGTCTAGCATCCCAAATGTTGCATATTCGAATCTCGACATGGAAAACGTTAGCATTTTAGCTAATGAGCGATTACTTAGCATGTTAACTAACCCTTACCTTAACCTTAACCTAGCAACCTAGCTAACAGCCACAACAAATTGGAATTTTTAACATACGTTTTTCAAATTCGTAGCATATTGTACTAATTGCAATTCATAACATATCATACAAATTTGTAATTCATATATCATATGAAATGGATGACGGACATCCACAAATTAATACACACCATACGAAATTTAACATATCATACTAAATGGAGTGGCACGGATTTACTTACAGCATAATGTGAAATGCTCTGAGACTAGGTTGCAGCCAGCATACTGGTCTGGAGAGGGAAACTAATAGGCGGAGTGACTATAGATGATTGATTTGGGACTGACCCTCTCGTCATTTAGAGGCAGGGTGGTGGCGTAGAAAAAGAAGAGACATCATCGCATCACGTTTTTTCAACATTGAAGAGATGAGAATGTGATGAAAATTGAAAGTAACAGATTAACACGGGGGTTTCATTTCAAGACAACGGCTCAGTGAAGGGTGAGTAGCATCAATATAGATTGCTAGCCAATTCCTTATCTCGCTAACCAAAAAAAACACCAAACGCCGAACTTGACAGACAAGCTCTGCTAGTTAGCTCGCGCTTGACTGACGTTTTCTCGAGCGATGGAACCACAGAATTTGAACTCTCATAAGAACAAATATTTTTGTGACTTGATTAGCTCGATTGTAGCAAGTTTGTGACGTATGTCCAGGGCACTAGCTACATAGCATAGCATAGCATAGCTTGTTGTTGAATACCTGGCACACTGTGATTTATCCATGATGGTTCGAACATTATTATATTATTGGCTCTGTACAAATCTCTGACTGCTGCCAGCTAGCAAGGCATGCTCAGAAAATCACAGCCGTCCGCTGACCCTCAACTAACTTTTTGACAGACCAGGTCTTTCAGTTCCAATGAGGTCAGTTAGCAATCAAGCAAGTAAGCAAAGAGATCATCGCTTGTCTTCCACTGTTTTTAAACCCATTGATAGTTGGGTATACATTAATTGAAAAATGCATTCAATGGCCACTGATGTTTTCACATTTTGGCGTTATCATGTTTTTTAAGACTAGGAAGTTGAATTGTTTTAACTATTGTGTGGAGCTACATCTAGCTTGTCAGGTGAATATGATTTGTGTGTGTGTGTGTATACATATCTAACATTTTGTTCTCTTACAGGATGGAGAGTGGGGATGACAGTGTCCTGCGCTGCCGCAGCGCTTTACCTAAGATGCCCACCATTTCAGACCTGGGTGGAGAGGGCAGCAATGGAGAGATCCACAGTAATGGTGCGAGAATGGAGCTTGATTAACAGGTGTCAGAGCTAAATGCAACACAGGTGGTTGAACAGTTGGAAAGTGTTTATGAGTAAGAATGATCTATGTGGGGTGACATTATCAGGATATAGATGGTGCAATTCTTAGGTCATGGGTTGAGCTCTCAAATGTCATTGTTTTATTTCCACATAGTCAATGGTCAGACCTGTTTAAATTCTGAGTGAAGATAACCTGGATTAACCCCAAGTACAGTCATTCAGTACAGTCATTCAGTCATGGGTGTGTTTGAATGGTTGTACAGTGGCACTTCCTTAAACCCCAGCAGGTGTTTCTCACTAGTCATGTCTTTATAGTGGTTACATTTGTTTCTCAAGACCAGTCTTCAATGACTCTCAAATGACTAAGCGCCTCATGGAACTTCCCTGACCTGTCCTGTTGCCCAGTTCATTAATGTTTTTACATTTCTTATAAAATAATTTTTCAACAGCATTCAAAGGTCGGTTGTTATCTGTAGAACTATATCTGGTCTAAAGGTTACATGGTAGCGTACTACTCATTTGATCCTGTTTGAAGACAAAAATGGATTTAACCACACCCCAGCTAGCTTGTCCTTAAGGTTCCCTGAGACTGTGCTTATTATTTCCCATGGGGAATAATGGCCAATTGTCCACCCGCTATATTGATTTAGGCATTTATGTAAATATTTAACATGGTATTGTTTACTCATAGTAGGCCTATATTAATCCTCCTCTTCCTCTTGGGTAACCTGGCAACTGTATTGGTCCTGAAGTCATTTAGGATTCATATTCCTCACTGGCACTGGTAGACTTTGGAACTGAATGAATACGAAAGCCTGATCCAGGCTTTATTGCTTTGCGTAAATGACATTTTCTCCATCTATTTCAGGAAAAATGGAAGTGGAGCGACTCATCAGCAAGAAACTCCAACTGAAGAGGAAAGCAGAGGTGAGACTTAAAACAGAATGTGTTGTCAGCAGGTCAAATTTGTTCTGAGCCTGTGATTAGATTCTGAGTTCTGATGTCAAATCCTCCAAACAATGTTATCTGTTCTCACAAGTCACCTGTCCATTGTTTGAGTCCCAATGATTCAACAAACTCCTCTTAGTTCTGTCACTGTTTGTGGATGTGCCTAATCATATATTTTTTTTAAAAGTGTTTTGTGCCTTGCTTCTGCACTGCCAAATCCCTACTAGACTGATTCAATATTTTCCTTAAGCCTATGTGAGCTGTAACATTATCATTTTAACCTGGCGAGCTGCTTAGCCTTGACTGTTTGTTTTCAAATTCTGTCATTATTTGTGCATTAGAAAAAGAGCTAACAACTAGCAGTGAGCCAACGTACAAGGCTATTCTAATCTCCATCTTTCCCACTTTCATGCCTGGAGAATGGAAAGATACAGCAAGATTCAGTTCTGCTTTTATGACGTCCAAACCCTTGTCTGATTTGAGTCCATGGGTATTGCATACCAGTGAGGAAATTACTGAAATGCATTGTAGGGGTCAACCTCGGTGACTGAGTATCCAAAATAAAGTTTCACAGTTAATTGGGAAGTGCAAACTGAAGAGGGCCACTTGAAACATGTATTGATGTATGGTGTAATTGGCTGAACTATGAAGTGTTATTCACATCTTATGAATTATAATAATTATAATAGATGGGTGAAATTAACACGTCCTGTCTTTACTGTACAGGACACCCAAACCCAGAGAGCGCCCTTATTTTCACACAATGTAAGAGGAAGAGAGAATGAGGAAGAGGATTGTTTTCTTAAAGTGATCTTTTAAGGGCAGTTTGTTTAGTATAAAGGTCAACTAACTTCTACTGTGCAAACAGATCAAATAGACAGAACAGTCACCACAGTCTTTCTGGACATGAGGTCATCATTAAAATATATATATATTTTTAAGTGTCATCTCCAGCTTCAAATGGTTACTTTCCGTTCTGACATAATGTTTGTCAATTTAATATTTGTCTTTATGATATGGATTTAAATACAAATTCACAACCATCCTTTTCATTTAACTGAACCCTATGACTTGCTGATTGTGGATGTGTATCTGGTTTACAGCACTTGAAGTTTGACCTGATGAGGCAGTTTGACTCCCAGGTGTTGGAGTTCATGGACAGTCTGATAGAGGAATCGGCCAGCCTGGAGCCTGCTCCTGTCCCTGCTGTCTTCTCCCCTCCTCTGTCCGATAAAGAGAGGAGTAAGCTCAGGTATTAAGCCCCTCACTGCTCCCTTTTGCCTTCCACCCTTCTCCTTTCTGACCTACTCTCTTACTATGTCAGAGGTCAACGTCTATTTAACTAATATTTTGTCAATGATTTTTATTCTATTAGGCATCTCCAAGGGTCATCCCAGGGCCAAGGCAAACAGTTTGTGTTCCGGAGGTCCTTGTTAGAGTAAGTGACGAGTTAATAATAGACTGTGTGTGACTGCTTTTGACAAAAAGCTCCCTCATCGAACACTATATACATTGTGCTTAAACTGAAATGTTGCTGGTTCCGTATTGTTTATGTTTATCATGGTCTATGTCTCTTGTTTCACAGTGAGCTGTTTGAAGTGAACCACATCCGGACCATCTACCACATGTTCATTGCCCTGCTGATCCTCTTCATCCTCAGCACCCTGGTGGTTGACTTCATCGATGAAGGCAGGTGAGGTGTAACACTGACTCTTTACTGATCTCTCTCTTTAAATATAAACTACCACTTGTGTATTGACTCTTCATTCCCCCCTCTTCCCCAGATTGGTGCTCGACTTTGACCTGCTGGTCTATGTATTTGGACAGTTCCCCCTGGTGGTGATTACCTGGATCTGCATGTTCCTTTCAGTGCTGGTGGTGCCCTACAGCCTGTTCCACACCTGGGCCTCTCACTACCATGAGTCCCGCCATGGGACCCTGTGGTCTCTTCTACTGGGCGCTCTCTTCCTGCTCTACCAGGGCCTGGGCCTAGGCTTCCTGCCTACCTTTGTGGTGGTGAAGAACAGCTTTCCCCCTGCATCCTGCTTCATCATCATCCTGGAACAGGTACTCCAAATGCAGGCCCGCCCGGGGCATGACATGTTCTTTGTTTTATTGATGTTCAGTCTACTGATTGACATGCATTGTGATTGGTTGACAACATGTGCTGTCTCCCTGCAGGTGCGCTTGATGATGAAGGCACACTCTTATATCAGGGAGAATGTCCCCAAAGTTCTGGCTTTGGCAAAAGACAAATCCAGTAAGCAACTATGTTTTTTTTTAAGAATCATTTTTATACAATACCTTACATTCAGTTTTTGTTTGTAGATGTATTCAATTTTTTTATTTATTTTTATTCTCCAGGCTCCTCCCCAGTCTCTCCACTCATCCCACAGCTGAGCCACTATATCTACTTCCTCTTTGCTCCCACCCTTATTTACAGAGATAAATATCCCAGGTAAGCAGAGTGGAATGACATAAGACCTAGTTTAAATTAACATACCTCTTGCATGTTATACTCAGCTGCAAGAGCGCTATTTGCCTTTCTGGAAACATTCAAACTCTTGTTTCCCTCTGCAGGAATCCCATTATCAGGTGGAGTTATGTGGCTTCTAAGTTATTACAGGTATGATTTGAGAATCTAAATGAATACCTGAGCATAGTTGAAGACCTTGTCCAGGAGATCAGTTCATTTATGTAGTTTCTCTCTCTCTCTCGTCTTTCAGGTTCTAGGATGTCTCTTCTATGCCTACTATGTGTTTGTGCGCCTCTGCATCCCACAGTTCCGCAGCATCAGCCAGCAACTGTTTGACCTGCGGGCCATGGTCCTGTGTGTGTTCAACTCTATCCTGCCAGGTAACTCCAGTCAACACATCCTCACTTGCAGCTTGTGTCATCGGCACCACAGTATTCCTCCTGCATGTTCATTATATTGTCTTCTGGATCACTCTGTCTGGATGATTCTGTTAACTAACTACAAAAATATTTGAATGAATGGAGGGAAATCATATGTCATCTGTGTGTCTCTCTCTCTAGGAGTTCTGGTTCTCTTCTTGGCCTTTTTTGCCTTCCTGCACTGCTGGCTCAATGCCTTTGCTGAGATGCTGCGGTTTGCTGACAGGATGTTTTACAAGGTACACAGGCAGATGCCTTTCCTCGGCCATATTACTCATTTAGTCAATCACTGACTAGATCTACAGCGCAGTAGTGCCACAGTGTTCACTACACTGCCTCAATCAGCTCTTTGCTGTGTTCTTTAAAAAAATAATATATTGATTTGCTTCACAGGATTGGTGGAACTCCACATCCTTTGCCAATTACTACCGCACCTGGAATGTGGTGGTACACGACTGGCTGTATTACTATGTGTACTGTGACTTCCTATGGGTGAGTGTTATTGTTGCACTTGGCATTAATGTTAATCTCTCTGTTTTTACAATACTTATGAAGTATCCCTCCCATTGCTGTGTAACTCTAATCTTAAACAAGCAAGCCAGTTGAGCAGCTTTGATTTAATTTTGTCCATGCCCGTCTTAACCCTCTGGTCTGTCTGTTTTTTTCCCCCTACTCCACTCCCTGACAGATGTCGAAGAAGAGATTTCGGGCGGCAGGCATGTTATTGGTCTTCACTATGTCTGCAGTAGTACATGAGTACATCTTGGCGATCTGCTTCGGCTTCTTCTACCCAGTCCTCTTCTGCCTCTTCATGTGCTTCGGAAGTAAGACCTTACCTTCATTACAATACAACAGACACAATATAAAAACACAAGGTTTTTTCTGACTCTCAATCCTAACTGCTCATCTTCTTTACTGGGCTGTTCATCTGGCAGTGATGTTTAACTTCATTCTTCATGACCGGAGAAAAGGCCCAATTTGGAACGTGATCATGTGGACTGCTCTGTTCCTCGGTCAGGGGGTCATCATCTGCCTCTACTCCCAGGAGTGGTATGCACAGCGCTACTGCCCCCTTCAGGAGGTATACACCACTGCACATCTAGGAAAAACATTCATTTTAGGCTCATATTTCATAGCTGTTCAGGTCAAGGAGAGTAAATATTTTAAACGATTGAGATGCAACCTTAGATTCAACCAAGTCTTTACATGCCATGTTTTTTTTGTCTTGTTTTTAGCCCTCTTTCCTAGAGCTGCTGAAGCCGCGTTCCTGGAGCTGTCACCTCCAGACCAACCCAGCAGTCGACTCTTGAGGGGCTGTAACTGACATCACATTGAACTACTGAACCGACAACACTCGCCAATCTATTGAATGTGTTTAGGAAGAGCACAACCTCCTGTTTCTTTCAAGCCTTTTTACTTTTTGTTTGACTTAATTCTTTTTGTGTTACACTAGTCATTCTGACTGATATTGAGAGACTGCGTTATTCATTTGAAAGGGCATGGAGTGAGTGAGACATATATAATGGCCTCTGTCATTCACAAAGATGCCTTATTTATCCTTTTAGTTTCATGACAAACCCATTGGAAATCAGGGTAACATAGAGCACAGAAATGTGAACCGAATAAATATATATATATATAAAATATTATTTTTTATTTATAATTTTATTTCCAGCCTGGATACAATTACCATGCACTTTCAATGCCAATATGGTAAATTGTAAAAGTGCTGCTTTTCCCAAAAGTTAACCTCTTAGCAAACATGCAGTTATATATATTTAGCAAATAATTTACTTAACAATTTTTTTTTAATGGAACCCAGACATTTCAAATGTTCAGCCACTGTATTTTGTGTCGTCTATTCTCCAAGGTGTTTTAAGTCATGTTAATGGAGATCAGCGTTGGGCTCATTTCAGAAGTTTGAAATTAACTCCCATTCAACTCATGAGTTTAAATTAGAGTTGAATTGGCTCCACTCCACGGGATGTAGAGTTTGTGTGACAGAAAGTACCTCAAGGAAATTTCACTTGTCATACAACATGAGTTTCATTGAATCTCACAGTTCCAGACACCAAATAATAACTTTTCTCGGGAAATAATGTTTATAACTTTGGTGCTTAGAATAGCCAATTATATTTCTGCCAACCCTTTCATTTGTTTGGCTTCTTTTTGAAGTCTTCATGGTCAACTGCAGGGTTACGCTAATGCATTTTGGGAAATGTATTTTCCTCATTGAACAAAATGTAATCAATTTAATGAAATACAATAACTTTGAATATTCACATACAGGTTTTGTTTCCCTTGATCATTCAGTTTGTCCTGAAAATCAATTGTTTTAACAATTCTATATGCTTGTATATAATGACATGTTTCATGTTCAATATGTATATTTGTATAGACCACCTAATATAGAATAGAGGCATTTGAATTTCTCTGAACTCAATTACATTTCCTTTCAGTCAAGTTTGAATTGCAATTTTGTTTGCTGTTTACTATTTAAATTCAACATTTAAATTGGAATTTGAGGCATTCTCCATTTTAATTCTGAAGTGAGCCTGACCCTTATGGAGATGTTAGATAAGTTTGCTCTGTGTTTACTGCTATGAATGTTTTGTCAGATGTGAAGCCTTACACAAAGATTAATGTTAATTAAGAATATGTATTTATTCAAAAGCAATATTGAAAGTGTTCCTATACCAATCAGAAATTCCACACCTGACCTTGAGTTGGTGGAAACTGCACTGCTGTTGCAGCTGGCTGCTCCGATGTTGCCATTATCAGCATGACTGATGCATGTATTGTTTATTTACTTGATTAGTGCCAATGCCTAAATATACACTTGTGCATTATTTGCTTTTGGCAGAAATTACATCATTACACTAACTGTTGCCATTAATGCTGTAAATTAGGGATTCAATTTCAGCTTCAATCCATGAGTCTGACTTGTCATTTTGTGATTGTCTCTCTATGGAACAGTTTTTGTTTTTGACTCAAACCATGTATGGTGATACTTTAAACCACCAGATGGCGCTGTAATGTAACATTTTTGAATTCCCACTTGTTTCTCATGACAATCTATTTTACTCATAAGTAATTATTTAAGAAGGACCGTTAAAACATTGTTATATAGAGAAACGTGTGTGTGAATGTGTGTGTGTTTATATATATCCTATCAAGAGATTTTGTTGCAAGACTACTTCAGCCTGTATTGTAATTGGGAGACTGTTTACTATTTGTGGTCGTACGTCAGTGGTTATTCGAGCCCACTTTTGAGATTATTATGATGCTCTTTTGATCATTTAGAAAATGAGTGATACTTTTGTTCAGATATTTCTATTTTTGAACAGAGATTGACGTTCCTCTATTTTGCTTGATACATTTATGGAGTTCTAGTGTTTGAAACATTTATTTGGTATTATACGAGATATGTTGTATAATATTTACCATTACAGTGCATTAGGTATATGTCAGGTTGAAAATAAAGCTATAAATCTATATTTTTGGTCTTTAAACCAAACCCTGGGTTAGAATTGAGAGTGCAGCATTTTTTTTTACTTTAAAAAGAACAGTTCGGGTTTTTGATGTCCTTTCCATATAGAATATTGTACATTTCACAATGTCAAGACAATACAAATTTGAATGGATTTTTCTAAATGTTTTTTTTGTCATGAAGTTTATTGTTAATATTTATTAACAAATGGCCACCCTTTTGTTTTTACACTGCTGCTACCCGCTGTTAAATATTTATGCATAGTCACTTTACCCCGACCTACACATACAAATTACCTCAACTAAAGTGTACCGGTGCCCCCTGTATATAGCCTCGTTATTGTTATTTTATTGTGTTACGTTTATTTTTTAAATTTTAATTAGTCAATATTTTCTTAGCTCTATTTTCTTAAAACTGCATTGTTGGTTAAGGGCTTGTAAGCATTTCACGGTAAGGTAAGGTATACCAGTTGTATTCGGCGCATGTGACAAATACAATTTGATTTGATTTAATATAAAATGTAGTCAGTTCAAATCACAGATGTGGGATCCTATCCATGAAATCACACCAGTATGTACACTAGGAATAGGGGGGAGGAGGACATACAGAGGCATGAAACATTAGCTGTCAAGTCAGTGGTATGGAGCCGAACTGTCACTGCCAAAAGAAAACAGCCATAGGTTGTCTTTTTAAGTGTTCTTTGGTAGAAATGGCTTTCACACAAATAACATTTGGTCAATGTTATGACAGTATTTCAAGAGTGTATATTCTAACGTTGAACAATAGACATTTCGTTTTTCCAGAGGTCTTACTTCATACATAAAAGTTGTGAACAATGCAATCATGATAGTAGTTGGTCTAGCGAATCTCGACAGAGGGTCTATGGTTGGTCCTCGAGCTGTCCGCCTAGTGGCTCGGAGGTCCTAGTAATGTTGGGGACAGGGATGGGAATGGAGTTTGGTGAAGGGTGAACCCCCCTTCTTTGCGAAATAGCAAGCTCTATTCTGCGGTAAAGATGGCGGCGGCAGAGGGGGCGCGCAGTGGCCGGAGCACGGCGAAACGACCCTGAAAGGCTCCATATTTCATAGAAACTCGGACGTGGGGGACCGAATATTACTGTCTCGAGATCCCACGGGCCGTTGGCAGAGAGTTGTTTTCAGTGATTTATCAGACTTTTGCTTTATTGTTTGAGGTAAGGTGGGTGGGTTTCACAACGATATAGCTAACAGCTAACGTCAAGCTAGCTAGTTAGGAGACGGGTTGAGGAAGACTTCTGAACAGGCCGCTCCATAATTGGGGGATGTGAACTGGGAGTGTGCAGGGTTGGATAGCTTCGTCCCGAACATCTTTACACTGAACTGCGGGGATGGGACAACAGGTAGGCCGCGTTGGTGAGGGGACTTCGACAGGGCTGCCACCGCCACAACAACAGCAGCAACACCCGGGGAAGGGAAACAGGGGAAATGCCGGGAGGAGACCCCGGGAAGTCAGTAACGTTAGCACTGGAACACCGCCAGGCAGGGTTGCTGCCGTTAACGTGCCGGACCCAGCAATTAATATATTCACCCAGCATTCAGGTAGGAATAGCCACATGGTATTACACAATAGTTTATTTAATCAATTGGTCTGTGCAATAGTAGTCAAACTGTGATTTTTAATTGGCTAGCTAACCAGCCAATTTACTTCTACTAATCAACTCTGTGCTCGTCAACGACGCGTTAGCGGAAATACAACCAATTGCCATCAGTGCCAGCTCTAGTTGTACGGTTAGCCAGCATATGTTTGCTAGTTTTCTTGGTTTCTAATATGTTCTCGTACATTATCAGACAATGAAGTTGAAGAGCACAAGCGTGAAGTGACAATGACAGCTTGACATGTCCCACAAGTAGCCTAATGGTTGTGTGTTTTTTTCTTCATGCAGCTGTCTGGCATGGGCAGGTAACATTGCAGTCAGTGCTACTAACGAGGATTGGGGTTGTTATTCTGATCCCAAACAGAGTGATGAAGAAAGAGCCGTTTCAGGACTACACAGCTGCAAGCAGCAAAGGGACTGTTCACTTCTCCTGCCACTGAGAGATTCTTGTTAAACAATGATCTCTGCCACAAGGGGATGCAGTGGCAATTCCACTCCATTAACTCACTATGGCAGCCACAACAGTCTCACATTTCAGCCTGAAGAGGTTTACACATGCTCGGTTACAACATACTCAGCAGACAATTGCAGCTCAAAGTAATTTTTTGAATTATGTTTGTGTAACTGACTGTAATCCAACATATTCTTTGAGGATACTCTCATTTTCATAGACATTGTAAGGTACTGAAAGACTCACTGTGGTCAAATGATCTAGTTCCCCAGTGACACACTCAGTGGGCTCTGAGGGTCAAACTGGATAGATGCACTCTCATTGTGCTGCTGTCTAGGCCTGTTATGTGTCATTGGCACTCACAATTTGGTCAAGAGAAGGCAATCATTAAGGATCTCCCTGCAGGGAAACCATTATTGCATTTGGTCAGCTCTGAGCTAGAATGAATTGCTGTTGTGTATGTATGCTATTAGGTTCTGTATGACCATTAGGGAAGCATTATGTTGAGGGGGATGTTATTATTCTTTGCATGACAAAGTTATAATATCCATCCATGATTGTAACAACTATCCAGTCTACTGCTTCCATTGAGCTTCTGCTTGCCTAAGGGAAGGTCAGTCAAAGTCTCGTATGAAATCAGATGTGATGTGAATCGCAAGATTGTACGTCTCATCCAATAGTTGTTTTTTCAGCGCTCTGCACTGGGGCAAAGAGATACCTGTCACATCTCCACAATTAAACTCTTCAGCTGGAAACGCAAACCTGAAAAGTGCACACTGTTTTTTAAAATGTCAAGTGTCCTTTTTATAGCTGGATGCATAGCCAAGTTGTTGGAAGGCTGTTAACCTTGTAAACCTTCCATTATATTTTGAAGTATGAAAGCATTTGTTTGTGCAACTCTCTCCTTGACCTAGCATAATCAATTCTAATGTAAGTCTAGGCTATATGATGCAGTTATTACCTGGCAGTGCCACTGTTCGGTAATATCAATGTGTTGTGAAGTCATTGGACCATATGAGTAAATTAGCAATGTGTCAATGTCGAACATGGTTTTGTCTGTTCATAGAATTTGAGCCCTGCACATCTGGCTGAGTTATGTGACCACACACCAAGGCTGCTTTAACAAAGTTATTTTGCAACAAAGCACATTTCCTCCTTCCTTTGCTGAGCAAGATGATTTGAGATCCTTCCTCCATTTTGCCATTTGTGATTGCCACTTGAATAGTTGATCTTTTGTGTGGTTTGTCAATGGTGAAAGGCCTAGGTGTACAGTGCAGTTCTTACCAAATGAAAATGCAATGACTTCGTAATCATGTTTTGATACTGTGGCTATTTTAGATGTATGTCTCAGTCTGTGACCTTTTCGAGGTGTGTGTGTGGTAAGTGTGTACTGGTGTCCATGTTTGTATGGGTTATGCCTGTGTACGTGTCTTTTTTCCTGAAGAGATTCACGGTGGGGACAGACAAGTTTTCTAAATCAATGGCCTCTGCATGTCACTGTCCCCCTAGGTGACTCTGCGCATCCCTGTTGGGTCACGATGCCATTTTGGTATTTCTTTATTTATTCATTGTCTCCGGATCTTAGAATACGTTTCTTTGCAGCGTTATGAAAACTAAACCCTACGTAACTCAGTGGCATTTTAAACCAGAGGGAACGGTATCTTTGATATGTAATATGTAGCCTCAGTGAAAGAAGGTTCACATTCCCCCTAACCACATCATGAGTTTAGAGTGCTCATCCAGTGTAATGCTCTTCCGATCAAGTGAACTTAGAATTCTTCAATCGCATAATGGCTTGTATGGAACTATGGTCTTTCATTTTGCTCTGCCTTGGGCTCTCTCTTGTTTGCAGAATTCACAGAAGTGCTGATTTGGCCATCAAGCCCATAAGCAATTCAGCAGGTTGAGCGGTCAAGAGCAGGTTTCATATACTTGATTAGGAAATGCGCCACTTGTATTTGACATCTCTGCTCTACATGTTCACCCTCTGCCTACCTTCATAAAATGGAATGAATTCCAGGGTAGGCAGGACAGTGGATGGGTGATCTGCCCATTATCCCTGATACATAAACTGATTTGCATTAGGAATGAAATTGGATTAGACAAATCCTCTTTTCTATATGTGCAAAGGCCCCTACAACCAAAATAAGCCTCACAGTACTGCTAATTGACTTTGAGGCAACTGTAAGATTTTAACAAATGTAAACTTGATGTGTTGAAGTAATCATGTCCTTTGGTGGCTTATCTGGGTGACTGGATCCTCTCCCCCACCCAGCAGGTCACCCCAAGTTGCATCGTTCAGCCACTAGAAGGAGCTCCGTCTCGTAATTTTCAGCCCTATAAATGCTGGGTAGTTGTGTTTATTTGCATGTTTACCAGGGTATGTACTATGCTTATGCATGCCATGAAGCGCATTGATTATTGTGGGGGACTATGTTCTGGTAATATAGTACCCTCTGTACTATTGCTTCATTAATTATTCATTCTTGCTCCTCTCTGTGCCTGACTGGTGAAAGCATGAGGCTGGAGACTAAAGACAGCACTTAATCCTGGCTCATTTTCCCCTTCCCAGTGGAACTCATTCTACTCTCATTAAAATAACCAAAGGAAATGGTCGGAGTCGATGTTGCTGCTGTTGCAAATGATACCTGTCCCACCTGAGCTTACATACTCCCACATATATATCATATTGGGACTTTGTTTACCCTACATAAGGTCAAGTTGTTTACTGTCTATCTTGTAAAACCAAGATCAGTGGTTTTCAACTGGTTTTGCTTGGGGAACAAAATCGAACCAGGTTGTCTCGGTCGCGAGGAAATATTCGCATTGTGGAAAAAGAATCACCAAATTACAATCTGCAAGCTATTTTTAATGCTATATTGATAGTAAATGTATCAGTTATAACAAGTTAACAACATTCTCACCTCTTTGACAATAATACAATGGTGCCCATATTCTTGATGAAGAATGTTAATAAATTCACTGACTTTGGACACAAAATCAACCAAAATAGTGCTGCTGTTAGCTCTACAATGAAAATACTGTGATTGAAGACATTTTTTTTCAGAGATTAAATTATTAACAAATGTAAGTTATGTTCAGACTGGAGTGTATGTATGTGTGTGTTTATGTTTTTTTCCTTTATACAAACATATACATAAAAGAAACTGACATCCAGGACCCACTTAAACTACCGTGAACCAAATTTGGGTCTTGACTCACCAGTTGAGAATTGCTGACCTAAATCATATAGGTCCAGATACAGTATGTCATGCTGCTGTTGGTTTTCCAAGTGGGAGACTGGTCTATTGGGCTGCTTAGTGAAGATGTCTGATTTGAAATGCAAAACCAGTTCAGTGTTGACTGGGTGCCAGCACTTGGCCTGGGTTGTGTCTGACTGCTCTATCAGTGCTTATCCAGAGATCCAAGCTCCTGGCTTGGACCCTATTCCCTCAGCGGGACTGAGTCTCTATCAACTATCACTCTCATCCCAGACTACTTGGTTCTCTCTGTGCCCAAAGCTCAGCTCAAATCCTTCATCTTCATTCCCTGTCTTCTCATCTGCCTCTGTGTCATCTTAGTGGAGTTGAAATTGAGCACTGCTTATACCCGGGATAATCCTCTCTGTCCTCCCTCTTCTTCCTCTGCTGTTTAATCACACACCAGAGTCGGCCTTAATCTGGCCTTTAATGTGGTGCAGCCAGGGCCGCCTCCATGCTCTCTTGTGTTGAGCAGTGGGGGTGAGACCAAGAAGCTCAGCCACAGAGGGGGCCAATTTCTCTTTCAATAGACTGGGATAATTTCAAAGAGAATGAAGCGAGTGGCTAACCTGGGTGCTATCAGAAGCCTTTGATACGGTGCCTTGTGCAGGGTTATTTGGGTGGCCAAGCCCTCCATATGGAAGCAATGGGAAAGTAATCTCGTCAAACTCACTGTATTATCACAGGAACATGAATAGACCCACTGAAGTCAGTGTAATCCTCTTCAGCCAGGCCTGAATGTTCATAGTAATTTCAGCAGTTCGAATACCCGAGTCGACAAGGTTAGAAAAAGGAAAAAAAATCTGTGCCCTTGAGCAAGGCATTTAACCCTATTTTGCGTCCAGGGACGCTGTACTACTATGGCTGACCCTGTAAAACAACACATTTCACTGCACCTATCCAGTGTGCGACAATAAAACACAGTGCCTTGCGAAAGTATTCGGCCCCCTTGAACTTTGCGACCTTTTGCCACATTTCAGGCTTCAAACATAAAGATATAAAACTGTATTTTTTTGTGAAGAATCAACAACAAGTGGGACACAATCATGAAGTGGAACGACATTT
Source organism: Oncorhynchus tshawytscha (assembly GCF_018296145.1). Classification (NCBI taxonomy): domain Eukaryota; kingdom Metazoa; phylum Chordata; class Actinopteri; order Salmoniformes; family Salmonidae; genus Oncorhynchus; species Oncorhynchus tshawytscha. The sequence goes on along the minus strand of NC_056433.1, from coordinate 59,995,052 downwards.
ATTGGATATTTCAAACTTTTTTAACAAATCAAAAACTGAAAATTGGGCGTGCAAAATTATTCAGCCCCCTTAAGTTAATACTTTGTAGCGCCACCTTTTGCTGCGATTACAGCTGTAAGTCGCTTGGGGTATGTCTCTATCAGTTTTGCACATCGAGAGACTGACATTTTTTCCCATTCCTCCTTGCAAAACCGCTCGAGCTCAGTGAGGTTGGATGGAGAGCATTTGTGAACAGCAGTTTTCAGTTCTTTCCACAGATTCTCGATTGGATTCAGGTCTGGACTTTGACTTGGCCATTCTAACACCTGGATATGTTTATTTTTGAACCATTCCATTGTAGATTTTGCTTTATGTTTTGGATCATTGTCTTGTTGGAAGACAAATCTCCGTCCCAGTCTCAGGTCTTTTGCAGACTCCATCAGGTTTTCTTCCAGAATGGTCCTGTATTTGGCTCCATCCATCTTCCCATCAATTTTAACCATCTTCCCTGTCCCTGCTGAAGAAAAGCAGGCCCAAACCATGATGCTGCCACCACCATGTTTGACAGTGGGGATGGTGTGTTCAGGTGATGAGCTGTGTTGCTTTTACGCCAAACATAACGTTTTGCATTGTTGCCAAAAAGTTCAATTTTGGTTTCATCTGACCAGAGCACCTTCTTCCACATGTTTGGTGTGTCTCCCAGGTGGCTTGTGGCAAACTTTAAACAACACTTTTTATGGATATCTTTAAGAAATGGCTTTCTTCTTGCCACTCTTCCATAAAGGCCAGATTTGTGCAATATACGACTGATTGTTGTCCTATGGACAGAGTCTCCCACCTCAGCTGTAGATCAGTTCATCCAGAGTGATCATGGGCCTCTTGGCTGCATCTCTGATCAGTCTTCTCCTTGTATGAGCTGAAAGTTTAGAGGGACGGCCAGGTCTTGGTAGATTTGCAGTGGTCTGATACTCCTTCCATTTCAATATTATCGCTTGCACAGTGCTCCTTGGGATGTTTAAAGCTTGGGAAATCTTTTTGTATCCAAATCCGGCTTTAAACTTCTTCACAACAGTATCTCGGACCTGCCTGGTGTGTTCCTTGTTCTTCATGATGCTCTCTGCGCTTTTAACGGACCTCTGAGACTATCACAGTGCAGGTGCATTTATACGGAGACTTGATTACACACAGGTGGATTGTATTTATCATCATTAGTCATTTAGGTCAACATTGGATCATTCAGAGATCCTCACTGAACTTCTGGAGAGAGTTTGCTGCACTGAAAGTAAAGGGGCTGAATAATTTTGCACGCCCAATTTTTCAGTTTTTGATTTGTTAAAAAAGTTTGAAATATCCAATAAATGTCGTTCCACTTCATGATTGTGTCCCACTTGTTGTTGATTCTTCACAAAAAAATACAGTTTTATATCTTTATGTTTGAAGCCTGAAATGTGGCAAAAGGTCGCAAAGTTCAAGGGGGCCGAATACTTTCGCAAGGCACTGTATATACACTGCCGTTCGAAAGTTTGGGGTCACTTAGAAATATCCTTGTTTTTGAAAGAAAAGCAAAAATTGATCAGAAATACAGTGTAGACATTGTTAATGTTGTAAATTACTATTGTAGCTGGAAACGGCAGATTTGTATTTTTATGGAATATCTACATAAGCGTGCAGAGGCCCATTATCAGCAACCATCACTCCTGTGTCTCCAATGGTACGTTGTGTTAGCTAATCCAAGTTTCTCATTTTAAAAGACTGACTGATCATTAGAAAACCCTTTGCAATTATGTTAGCACAGCTGTAAACTGTTGTTCTGATTAAAGAAGCAATAAAACTGGCCCTTCTTTAGACTAGTTGAGTATCTGAAGCATCAGAATGGCCAGAAACGAATAACTTTCTTCTGAAACTCATCAGTCTATTCTTGTTCTGAGAAATGAACGCTATTCCATGTGAGAAATTGCCAAGAAACTGAAGATCTCGTACAACGCTTTGTACTACTCCCTTCACAGAACAGTGCAAACTGTCCCTAACCAGAATAGAAAGAGGAGTGGGAGGCCCCGGTGCACAACTGAGCAAGAGGACAAGTTTTTATTTTATTTTTTATTTTTACCTTTATTTAACTAGGCAAGTCATTTAAGAACAAATTCTTATTTACAATGACTGCCTAGGAACAGTGGGTTAACTGCCTTGTTCAGGGGCAGAACAACAGATTTTTACTTTGTCAGCTTGGGGTTTCGATATGGCAACCTGGCCTTCTAGGCTGTTCTGCTCATCTTAATCTTTTCTTTTTATTGGCCAGTCTGAGATATGGCTTTTTCCTTGCTACTCTGCCTAAAAGGCCAGCATCCTGGAGTCGCCTCTTCACTGTTGACGTTGAGACTGGTGTTTTGCGGGTGCTATTTAATGAAGCTGCCAGTTGAGGACTTGTGAGGCGTCTGTTTCTCAAACTAGACACTCAAATGTACTTGTCCTCTTGCTCAGTTGTGCACCGGGGCCTCCCACTCTTTCTATTCTGGTTAGAGACAGTTTGAGCTGTTCTGTGAAGGGAGTAGTACAAGGCGTTGTACGAGATCTTCCATTTCTTAGCAATTTCACACATGGAATTGCCTTCATTTCTCAGAACAAGATTAGACTGATGAGTTTCAGAAGAAAGTTCTTTGTTTCTGGCCATTTTGAGCCTGTAATCGAAACCACAAATGCTGATGCGCCAGATACTCAACTAGTCTAAAGAAGGTCAGTTTTATTGCTACTTTAATCAGCACAACAGTTTACAGCTGTGCTAACATAATTGCAAAAGGTTTTTCTAATGCTCAATTAGCCTTTAAAAATGATAAACTTGGATTAGCTAACACAATGTGCCATTGGAACACAGGAGTGATGGTTGCTAATAATGGGCCTCTGTGCACCTATGTAGATATTCCATTAAAAATCAGCCATTTCCAGCTACAATAGTCATTTACGACATTGACAATGTCTACACTGTATTTCTGATCAATTTGATGTTATTTTAATGGATAAAAAATAGGTCCTTTATTTTTTAAAGAAAAGCTTTCTAAGTGACCCCAAACTTTTGAATGGTAGTGTGTGTATACATGTTTTTTTAAATCTAGCGTAGCCGAACTATGGAAAAATTTAACAAATGGCTAATGAAAGGCCAGCTGGTGCTGTATACTGCCTTACAATTTCCATAATATCATGGGGTCAATTGAAATGAGATGTTATATTTTCTGCCTTAGGACTTTTGCTCCGAGTCCCACTTGATCCTGTCAGGCTGATCCTATCATCTCACCTTGGCTGGACTGTGATGCAACGTATGTATACCATTTTGCTTCGTAACTGATGTAATCATCTCTAGGCTTATGTCTCTACACCACACAGAAGGCACTCGTGTCTCTCCACACAGTGGTCCAGTTGGTTTCACATTGCCAAATGTCAAACGAACTAAAACTCCTCATCAAAACCAGGTGTCCATACAAGTAATTTGTTTATTGGACAAAAATGCTCATGCTAAATCATCTACCATTATCATGAAACGCTACTTGTGTGTCCCAATCGTCATATTTCTTTTTCAACAACATGTGGGAGGAAACCGTGCAATAGCCGCTCTAACTGTGAAGTGAATAGCCAATATTCAGTGGCCTATAGCCCCCGTACCCCTAGTCTGCATCGGATGCTCTCATAAATGCGCTGCTATACAGTTAAATCCATATGAATTCAATCACTTTTTGACAGCACCCCTTTTGATTTGAACAAAACATTCCATAAATATTTGCCCATTGTTGAAGTGAACAGAAAGTTACTCTTTGGACCTGAATACCAAGACATCTAAGAGAGAAAGTTGACCTATTTTGCGTACCCCACCATACCATGAAACATCTTCATTACTGGAAAATGAATGGTTGAGATTTGATATAATTTAAAAGCTTACGAACAAGGGTGTCAAACTATTTTATAATGTTTATAACAATTGGTATATTTGAACATTATGTAAATTCTCTAAAAACACATGAACCTCAAATGTTTTTCATATTTGCATATGTTGTTGCTTAGACCTTTCTTTACATCCTGGGGTTTTTGTGTTGTGCCCGCCATCGGTTGAGAAACAACATGCTCTTGAGTACAGGGTGGGTGTCATGTTTTGGCTGATAAATGTACTAAAGTTGAAATTTCAACTTTTCAAATGGTACCACAAAAAGAGTTCCACAAATCAGAGAATGTTGAGTTGAATGGAAATAACCATCCACCCTCCAAAGGAAACTTATTGAAATCATATAAATATTTGTATTGCTTGTAACTGTTTCGGGTAATGCAATTTCTTGTGCTGTTAGGGGAATAACCTGTGTGTAAATGTAATCTGTTGCTGTATTCTTTTGTGTTATCTGTGATCGTTTTGTTTGTCTTGTGTAGTTTCTTAATCATTGTACCTAAACTCTGTGTAAACATGTATACGCAGGGCCCAGCTGTAAAAGAGACCTTGATCTCAGTCTGTGTTCCTTGAAATTAAGGTATAATAATAGAATAGACATGACCATTAAGTTGATATTCGATGGTGGGTGGACCGGCGTCCATCTTTATGGTACTAATTATAATGAACAAAAATATATAAATGCAACATGAAACTATTTCAGCAATTTTTACTGAGTTATAGTTCCTATAAGGAAATCAGTCAATTGATATCAATTCAGTAGGCCCAAATCTACGGATTTCACAAGACTGGCAGGGGAGCCAGGCCCAGCCAATCCGAATGCGTTTTCCCCCAGAAAAGGGTTTTATTACAGACATAAATACTCCTCAGTTTCATCAGCTGTCCAGGTGGCTGGTATCAGACAATCCCACAGGTGAAGAAGCTGGATGTGGAGGTAGTGCGCTGGCATGTTTACACATCGTTTGCGGTTGTGAGGCCGGTTGAACATAGTGCCAAATTCTCTGAAATTACGTTTGAGGCGGTTTATGGTAGAGAAATGAACATTCCATTTTCTGGCAACCGCTCTAGTGGACATTCCTGTAATCTGCATGCTCCCTCAACTTGAGACATGTGGTGTTGTGTGGCACAACTGCATATTTTCGAGTGGCCTTTTGTTGTCCCCAGCACAAGGTGCACCTGTGTAATGATCATGTTGTTTAATCAGCTTCTTGATATGCCACACCTGGCAGGTGGATGGATTATCTTGGTGAAGGAGGAATATTCACTAACAGGGATGTAAACAAATTTTTGCGCACAATTTTAGAGGTGCTTTTTGTGCATATGGAAAAATTCAATCTTTTATTTCAGCTCATGAAACAGAACCAACACTACATGTTGCGTTTTTATCATTTTGTTCAGTATAGAATTAAAAATGTACTTTCAATGTACATTTTCATGGCGTACCAGCTAAGTTACTCTGGTCTGAAGAAATAGAATTCATAGAATGGACCTATGATTAAAATGAAGCCCACTCTGTATTCAAGAGCATGTGTCTCAACCAATGGTCTGCTACAACAATGTAAAACAAATCAGAGTTTACACATCTTTTTATAATTAATGTTAAGGTTGAGTGTCGTCATTTTTATATAATATTTTTTTAAGATACTTTTGGTCATGTGTATGTGGATCACGTGCTTGTCGAACATCTCTTTCCAAAATCATGGGCATTCATATGGAGTTGGTCCTGCCTTTTGCTTCTATAACAGCCACTACTCTTCTGGGAAGGCTTTCCACTAGATGTTGGAACATTGCTGTGGGTACCTGCTTCCATTCAGCCGCTAGCATTGGTGAGGTCAGGCACTGATGTTGGGCGATTAGGCCTGGCTCGCAGTCGGCGTGCCAATTCATCCCAAGGGTGTTAGATGGGGTTGAGGTCAGGGCTCTGTGCAAGCCAGTCAAGTTCGTCCACACCGATCTCGACAAACCATTTCTGTATGGACCTCGCTTTGTGTACGGGGGCGTTGTCACGCTGAAACGGGAAAGGGCCTTCCCTAAACAGTTGCCAAAAAGTTAGAACCACAGAATAGTCTAGAATGTCATTATATGCTGTAGTATTAAGATTTCCCTTCACTGTAACTAAGGGGCTTAGCCCAAACCATGAACAACAACCCCAGACCATCATTTTTTCCTCCTCCGCCAAACTTTACTGTTGGCACTATGCATTGGGGCAAGTAGCATTCTCCTGGCAGCCGCCAAACCCAGATTCATCTCTCGAACTGCCAGATGGTGAAGCGTGATTAATCACTCCAGAGAATGCTTTTCCACGGCTCCAATGGCGGCGATCTTTACACTACTCCAGCCGATGCTTGGCATTGCGCATGGTGATCTTAGACTTGTGTGTGGCTGTTCGGCCAGGGAAACCCATTTTATGAAGCTCCCGACTAACAGTTATTGTGCTGACGTTGCTTCCAGTGGCAGTTTGGAACTCAGTAGTGAGTGTTGCAACCAAGGATAGACGACTTTTAGAAGCTTCAGCACTAGGCGGTACCGTTCTGTGAGCTTGTGTGGCCTACCACTTTGCGGCTGAGCCTTTGTTGCTCCTAGACGTTTCCACTTCACAATAACAGCACAGGGCAGAAATTTGATGAACTGACTTGTTGGAAAGGTGGCATCCTATGACGGTGCCACGTTGAAAGTCACCGAGCTCTTCAATAAGGCCATTTTCATTTTTGTCTATGGAGGTTGTATGGCTGTTTGCTTGATTTTATACACCTGTCAGAAACGGCTGTGGCAAAAATACCAGAATCCATTCATTTGAAGGGGTGTCCACATACTGTGTCTATGTAAACTCAGCAAAAAAAGAAACGGCCCTTTTTCAGGATCCTGTCTTTCAAAGGTAATTTGTAAAAATCCAAATATAACTTCACAGATCTTCTTTAAGGGTTTAAACACTGTTTTCGATGTTTGTTCAATGAACCATAAACAATTAATGAACACGCACCTGTGGAACGGTCATTAACCTCTCTGGGATATGTGGAGCCAAAACCCAGAGAAAATGCAGAGCGCCAAATTCAAATAAATTACTATAAAAATCTAACTTTCATGAAATTACACATGTAAGATACCAAATTAAAGCTACACGTGTTCTGAATACAGCCAACATGTCAGATTTCAAAAAGGCTTTTCGGCAAAGGCAAACTATGCTATTATCTGAGCATAGCACCATAGTAAACAAAGCGAGAAAACATACAGTGGGGCAAAAAAGTATTTAGTCAGCCACCAATTGTGCAAGTTCTCCTACTTAAAAAGATGAGAGAGGCCTGTAATTTCCATCATAGGTACACTTCAACTATGACAGACAAAATGAGAAAAAAAATCCTGAAAATCACATTAGGATTTTTAATGAATTTATTTGCAAATTATTGTGGAAAATAAGTATTTGGTCACCTACAAACAAGCAAGATTTCTGGATCTCACAGACCTGTAACTTCTTCTTTAAGAGGCTCCTCTGTCCTCCACTCGTTACCTGTATTAATGGCACCTGTTTGAACTTGTTATCAGTATAAAAGACACCTGTCCACAACCTCAAACAGTCACACTCCAAACTCCACTATGGCCAAGACCAAAGAGCTGTCAAAGGACACCAGAAACAAAATTGTAGACCTGCACCAGGCTGGGAAGACTGAATCTGCAATAGGTAAGCAGATTGGTTTGAAGAAATCAACTGTGGGAGCAATTATTAGGAAATGGAAGACATACAAGACCACTGATAATCTCCCTCGATCTGGGGCTCCACGCAAGATCTCACCCCGTGGGGTCAAAATGATCACAAGAACGGTGAGCAAAAATCCCAGAACCACATGGGGGGACCTAGTGAATGACCTGCAGAGAGCTGGGACCAAAGTAACAAAGCCTACCATCAGTAACACACTACGCCGCCAGGGACTCAAATCCTTCAGTGCCAGACGTGTCCCCCTGCTTAAGCCAGTACATGTCCAGGCCAGTCTGAAGTTTGCTAGATAGCATTTGGATGATCCAGAAGAAGATTGGGAGAATGTCATATGGTCAGATGAAACCAAAATAGAACTTTTTGGTAAAAACTCAACTCGTCGTGTTTGGAGGACAAAGAATGCTGAGTTGCATCCAAAAAACACCATACCTACTGTGAAGCATGGGGGTGGAAACATCATGCTTTGGGGCTGTTTTTCTGCAAAGGGACCAGGACGACTGATCCGTGTAAAGGAAAGAATGAATGGGGCCATGTATCGTGAGATTTTGAGTGAAAACCTCCTTCCATCAGCAAGGGCATTGAAGATGAAACGTGGCTGGGCCTTTCAGCATGACAATGATCCCAAACACACCGCCCGGACAACGAAGGAGTGGCTTCGTAAGAAGCATTTCAAGGTCCTGGAGTGGCCTAGCCAGTCTCCAGATCTCAACCCCATAGAACATCTTTGGAGGGAGTTGAAAGTCCGTGTTGCCCAGCAACAGCCCCAAAACATCACTGCTCTAGAGGAGATCTGCATGGAGGACTGGGCCAAAATACCAGCAACAGTGTGTGAAAACCTTGTGAAGACTTACAGAAAACATTTGACCTCTGTCATTGCCAACAAAGGGTATATAACAAAGTATTGAGAAACTTTTGTTATTGACCAAATACTTATTTTTCACCATAATATGCAAATACATTCATTAAAAATCCTACAATGTGATTTTCTGGATTTTTTTCCCCCTCATTTTGTTTGTCATAGTTGAAGTGTACCTATGATGAAAATTACAGGCCTCATCTTTTTAAGTGGGAGAACTTGCACAATTTGTGGCTGACTAAATAATTTTTTGCCCCACTGTACACTCAATTGAAATTTGGTAGCATTGCCTTTAAATTGTTGAACTTGGGTCAAACATTTCAGGTAGCCTTCCACAAGCTTCCCACAATAAGTTGGGTGAATTTTGGCCCATTCCTCCTGACAGAGCTGGTGTAACTGAGTCAGGTTTGTAGGCCTCCTTGCTCACACACACTTTTTCAGTTATGCCCACAAATTTTCGATAGGATTTAGGTCAGGGCTTTGTGATGGCCCCTCCAATACCTTGACTTTGTTGTCCTTAAGCCATTTTGCCACAACTTTGGAAGTTTGCTTGAGGTCATTGTCCCAGAAGACCCATTTGCGTCCAAGCTTTAACTTCCTGACTGATTTCTTGATGTTGCTTCAATATATCCACATAATTTTCCTCCCTCATGAAGCCATCTATTTTGTGAAGTGCACAAGTCCCTCCCTCACAACATGATGCTGCCACCCGTGCTTCACAATTGGGACGATGTTCTTCTCCCCCCGACCCCTTTTCCTCCAAACATAACGATGGTCATTATGGCCAAACAATTCTATCTTTGTTTCATCAGACCAGAGGACATTTCTCCAAAAAGTGCGATCTTTGTCCCCATCTGCAGTTGCAAACTGTAGTCTGGCTTTTTCTTATGAGGTTTTGGAGCAGTGGCTTCCTTGCTGAGCGGCCTTTCAGGTTATGTCGATATAGGACTCGTTTTACTGTGGATATAGATACTTTTGTACCTGTTTCCTCCAGCATCTTCACAAGGTCCTTTGCTTTTGTTCAGGGATTGATTTGCACTTTTCGCACCAAAGGAAGTTCATCTCTATGAGACATAATGCATCTCCTTCCTGAGCGGTATGACGGCTGCGTGTTCCCATGGTGTTTATACTTGCGTACTATTGTTTGTACAGATGAACGTGGTACTTTCAGGAATTTGGAAATTGGTCCCAAGGATGAACCAGACTTGTGGAGTTCTACAATTTTCTTTCTGAGGTATTGGCTGCTTTCTTTTGATTTTCCCATGATGTCAAGCAAAGAGGCACTGAGTTTGAAGGTAGGCCTTGAAATCCATCCACAGGTACACCTCCAATTGACTCAAATGATGTCAATTAGCCTACCAGGAGCTTCTAAAGCCATGACATCATTTTCTGTAATTTTCCAAGCTGCTTAAAGGCACAGTCAACTTAGTGTATGTAAACCACGGGAATTGTGATACAGTGAATAAGTGAAATCATCTGTCTGGTAACAATTGTTGTAAAAATTACTTGTCATGCACAACGTAGATGTCTTAATAACCGACTTGCCAAAACTATAGTTTGTTAACAAGAAATTTGTGGAGTGGATGAAAAATGAGTTTTAATGAATCAAATCAAAATTTATTTGTCAAGTGTGACGAATACAACAGGTGTAGTAGACCTTACAGTGAAATGCTTACTTACAGGCTCTAACCAACAGTGCAAAAAAGGTGTTAGGTGAACAATGGGTAAGTAAAGAAATAAAACAACAGTAAAAAGACAGGCTATATACAGTAGCGAGGGTATAAAAGTAGCGAGGCTACATACAGACACCGGTTAGGCTGATTTGAGGTAGTATGTACATGTCGATATGGTTAAAGTGACTATGCATATATGATGAACAGAGAGTAGCAGTAGCATAAAATAGGGGTTGGTGGCGGGACTCAATCCAGATAGCCCGGTTAGCCAATGTGTGTGAGCACTGGTTGGTCGGGCACAATTGAGGTAGTCTGTACATGAATGTATAGTTAAAGTGACTATGCAGGAATGATAAACAGAGAGTAGCAGCAGCGTAAAAATAGGGGGGGTGCCCACAATGACAATAGTCCGGGTAGCCATTTGATTACCTGTTCAGGAGTCTTATGGCTTGGTGGTAAAAACTGTTGAGAAACCTTTTTGTCCTAGACTTGGCACTCCGGTACCGCTTGCCATGTGGTAGTAGAGAGAACAGTCTATGACTGGGGTGGCTGGGGTCTTTGACAATTTTTAGGGCCTTCAGGCGTGTCAAGGTCCTGGATGGCAGGCAGCTTAGCCCCAGTGACGTACTGGGCCGTTCGCACTATCCTCTGTAGTAGAGGTTGACCGATTTAATCGGAATGGCCGATTTAATTAGGGCCGATTTCAAGTTTTCATACCAATCGGAAATCGGTATTTTTGGGCGCCGATATTTTTTTATATTTTTTTTATTTTTTTTTACACTTTTATTTAATCTTTATTTAACTAGTTAAGAACACATTCTTATTTTCAATGATGGCCTAGAAACGGTGGGTTAACTGCCTCGTTTAGGGGCAGAACGACAGATTTTCACCTTGTCAGCTCGGGGGAACCAATCTTGCAACCTTACAGTTAACTAGTCCAACGCAATAACGACCTGTCTCTCTCTCGTTGCACTCCACAAGGAGACTGCCTGTTACGCAAATGCAGTAAGCCAAGGTAAGTTGCTAGCTAGTATTAAACTTATCTTATAAAAAACAATCAATCAATCATAATCACTAGTTAACTACACATGGTTGATATTACTAGATATTATCTAGCGTGTCCTGCGTTGCATATAATCTGACTGAGCATACAAGTATCTGACTGAGCGGTGGTAGGCAGAAGCAGGCGCGAAAACATTCATTCAAACAGCACTCTTGTGCATTTTGCCAGCAGCTCTTCGTTGTGCGTCAAGCATTGCGCTGTTTATGACTTCAAGCCTATCAACTTCCGAGATGAGACCGATAAGTCATACAGAAAATGCAACCAAACAACACATTCCTGAATGTGTTATTATGAATTTACTTTCTCCCTGACACTGAAAACTTCATGTAAAATATGACTCTGATCATTGTACAAGAAGCCCATTTTCTGGCTATTTATACCAGAAAGAGCGTGGTGGGACTCCCCATAATAGAGGAATAAAACATCAAAGTGGAGTATGGCTGGATAGTTAGCGCGCGCTACTCACTCTGAGCCTTGGGGTGGTTGTTTCCCTTGCTCTGCATGGGTAACGCTGCTTTGATGTGGTGGCTGTTGTCGTTGTGTTGCTGGTTCGAGCCCAGGGAGGAGCTAGGAGAGGCACGGAGGCTATACTGTTACACTGGCAATACTAAAGTGCCTATAAGAACATCCAATAGTCAAAGGTTAATGAAATACAAATGGTATAGAGAGAAATAGTCCTATAATTCCTATAATAACTACAACCTAAAACTTCTTACCTGGGAATATTGAAGACTCATGTTAAAAGGAACCACCAGCTTTCATACGTTCTCATGTTCTGAGCAAGGAACTTAAATGTTTTCTTTCATGGCACATATTGCACTTTTACGTTCTTCTCCAACACTTTGTTTTTGCATTATTTAAACCAAATTGAACATGTTTCATTATTTACTTGAGGCTAAATTGAATTTATTGATGTATTATATTAAGTTAAAATAAGTGCTCATTCAGTATTGTTGTAATTGTCATTATTACAAATACATTTTTTTTAAAGTTTTAAATCTACCGATTTAATCGGTATCTACTTTTTTGGTCCTCCAATAATCGGTATCGGTATCTGCGTTGAAAAATCATAATCCGTCGACCTCTACTCAGTCAGAGGCAGAGCAATTGCCGTACCAGGCATTGATGCAACCGGTCAGGATGCTCTCGATGTTACAGCTGTAGAACCTTTTGAGGATCTCAGGACCCATGCAAAATCTTTTTAGTTTCCTTAGGGGGAATAGGCATTGTCGTGCCCTCTTCACGACTGTCTTGGTATGTTTGGACCATTCTAGTTTGTTGTTGATGTGGACACCAAGGAACTTGAAGCTCTCAACCTGCTCCACTACAGCCCCGTCGATGAGAATGGGGTCATGCTCGGTCCTCCTTTTCCTGTAGTCCACAATCATCTCCTTTGTTTTGGTTACGTTGAGGGATATGTTGTTATTCTGGCACCACCCGGCCAGGTCTCTGACCTCCTCTCTATAGGCTGTCTCGTGGTTGTCGGTGATCAGGCCTACCACTGTTGTGTCTTCTACAAACTTAATGATGGTGTTGGAGTCGTGCCTGGCCATGCAGTCGGGGGTTAACAGAGGACTGAGCACACACCCCTGGGGAGCTCCAGTGTTGAGAATCAGCGTGTTAGATGTGTTGCTACCTACCCTCCAGGATCCAGTTTCAGAGGGAGGTGTTTAGTCCCAGGATCCTTAGCTTAGCTTTGAGGGTACTATGGTGTTGAACGCTGAGCTGTAGTCAATGAATAGCATTCTCACATAAATGTTCCTTTTGTCCAGTTGGGATAGGGCAATGTGGAGTGCAATAGAGATTGCATCATCTGTGGATCTGTTTGGGTGATATGCAAATTGGAGTGGGTCTAGGGTTTCTGGGATAATGGTGTTGATGTGAGCCATAACCAAACTTTCAAGGCATTTCATGGCTACGGAAGTGAGTGCTATGGGTCTGTAGTCATTTAGGCAGTTTGCCTTTGTGTTCTTGGGCACAGGGACTATGGTGGTCTGCTTGAAACATGTTGGTATTACAGACTGACAGGGACATGTTAAAAATGTAAGTGAAGACACCTGCCAGTTGGTCAGCACATGCCCGGAGCACACGTCCTGGTAATCCGTCTGGCCCCGCAGCCTTGTGTATGTTGACCTGTTTAAAGGTCTTACTCACGTCGGCTACGAAGAGCGTGATCACACAGTCATCCGGGACAGCTGATGCTCTCATGCATGCCTCAGTGTTGCTTGCCTCGAAGTGAGCATAGAAGTGATTTAGCTCGTCTGGTAGGCTCGTGTCACTGGACAGCTCGCGGCTGTGCTTCCCTTTTAGTCTGTAATAGTTTGCAAGCCCTGCCACATAAGACGAGCGTCGGAGCCGGTGTAGTACAATTCAATCTTAGCCCTGTATTGACGCTTTGCCTTAATGATGGTTCGTTGCAGGGCATAGATTCCCGCACCTTGAAAGCGGCAGCTCTACACTTTAGCTCAGTGCTAATGTTGCCTGTAATCCGTGGCTTCTGGTTGGGGTATGTACGTACAGTCACTGTGGGGCGGACGTCCTCGATGCACTTATTGATAAAGCCAGTGACTGGTGTGGTGTACTCCTCAATGCCATCGGAAGAATCCCGTAACATGTTCCAGTCTGTGATAGCAAAACAGTCCTGTAGTTTAGCATCTGCTTCATCTGACCACTTTTTTTTATAGACCGAGTCACTGGTGCTTCCTGCTTTAATTTTTGCTTGTACGCAGGAATCGGGAGAATAGACTTGTGGTCGGATTTACCAAACTAATGTATGTAAACTTCTGACTTCAATTGTGTGTGTGTATTATCGAATAGCTTGACAACCCTGTTTTGTCAGCTTTAAAATGATATCCAACTCCACCATTTATCTTTTCCAGTGATTAAGACATGGTATGTTGGGGTATGCCAAATGGGTCAACTTTGAGCACTTTTATCTCCTGAATGTTTTGGCATTCAGCTCCAAAAAGTCACTTTCTGACCACTTCTTCCATGGGCAAACATTTAAGGAATGTTTTCTTTTAAATCAAAGGGTATGTAGTTATTGAATTCAAATGGATTTACCCATATTGATACTGCATTTAATTAAATGTTATCTGTCAAACAACCAATAATACTGCGCTGCTGGTTCTTTTCCTGTGTTTGGTCCGGACTGCGTTCTCACCTGCAGCAAAACGCACCATGGTACGAATTGAATCTGACCGAGACCACCCTTTCTGGGTGAACCACGGTGCGTTTTTAGTGCTCTCCTGAGTGCGAATAGTGTTCACACCAGTCCAAACTAACTTAACTAAGTGGGTAAACCAAAGTTCAGAAAAACCTCTCAAAACCAATTCGGTGTGAAAGCCCCCTAAAACCAGAAAGCTCAGACTCATCTTATTAAATACTTCCCACCGCTTGAACCTGTGTCATCACCTGGATCCTGGCTAGGTTGGGTTAGCCAGGGTTAGTCATCTTTACAGGAATCTGGTAGTTTCATATTAATCAATGCTCTTAGGTTTCTCCTGCTTTCATACCCCACCACACAACCTCTTAGAGTACTTTACACGTTTACTCTTGAAAGAGCCTGTGGCTAAGCATGTTATTGTGTTAAAGGCAGGTGGGGACTCGGTACTATAAGGGAGAAGGTAGGAGCATCTCTGGCTTCAAACCTGTCATTTGTTCTCTGAGATGAAGAGGAGGATGTAAAGTGAGCATCACTCATGGTGTTCTGTTCTGGCATTCCACCCAGGTCTTTGTTGTGTCAATGGGAGAGTGACTGGGAGGGTCTGCCTTTGGCCCTGGTGGGGGAAACACTGACTGGGACAGGTTCTCAGAAACAGTGATCCAGTAAACACTGTCTAGAATAGATTCTCAGGAACAGGGACTCTTCTCCTGAGTGATGCTGCTGAGTGGTGATTAGTTAGTTACAATATCACCCCATCCGATTGGGAAAGACCCTCCTATCGGTCTGCCTGTCTGAGCCTCTCTTGGGATCTGCTGGATCGTATCCTTATGGTGGATGATGCCAATCATACCTCCACCCTTCTGCTGTGTCACAGAGCCCAGCCCAGCACAACACAACGGTAGACTACTGCCAGACCAGGAAGAACAAGTACTTCAGGTAGTACAAACTGAGTGAACCAATGAGCTGCACACATGTTACAAAATAGAGGTTCTCTTTAAATGTTTGTAGTAAACAGAAGGAGCAGGCACATCTATGGAGGCATGCCAAATGCCATGACTTTCAAGTGACTTAATTTTCCACTCATCACTTTTCATTGTTCCAAACTAACAATACTGTGTACTGTAACTTAGCATTTTGCAGGAGTTAATTGAGACAATAATAGTGTGGTGTTGTATTTTGGTTTTGCTCACACAAACATCAACATGAACATGGATGGAATATTTTTCAGCCTCACTATGTGCATCCTGAAGAGGAAGATTAAAGGCAGAATGTGAGGCATTGTGGATGGCCTTCCTCTAGTCCACTGCAGAGAGTTATATAGACCAATACTTACTGTTTTGTGAGTGAGCCTGGAGGGACGCACTTACTCCACATTAACCAATTAAAGGGCCATGGTGGGCAGGCAGTGGGCTAGAGCCCCATTATTAGGGTGACTGATTTACACTGTCCAGTCTGTAATTGCTGTATGCCTAGTGGAGCACAGGCTATAGATGAATGGTACATGGTGTTTCCCAACACCCCGGTGTCTCATTATTTGCTCACTGACATTTATGGGAATAGGATGTAGATGAGTAGGGGGGGTCCTGCCCGTAAGGCTTATTACTAGCACAGCTAAGGCGCTGGCCAGACCTAAAGGGCTCTGGTACTGTCCTCTTCCATTATGGTTTGTACAACCATCACCACTTCTAAAGCCCCTCAAATCTGTCTGGATCAAACTTCAGCTGTTCATTTGAATCCCCCTGATTAGGAAAAGTTGGGAATCAATTATGGTAATTGTGAGTGTTTCCTAAATGTGTTGGCCTAATTCAATAGTTGGGTGATCTGTGTTTTTAAGGAAGGTTTCGTGATTTAGAATTGTCTGTTTTTTTGGGTTGTGTTTATTGTTCTAAATGCTTTCCCCAGCAGTGCTGTTGAACAATGTAACTCAACTCTGGTAGAATATTATTAGCCCCTGCTGTGTTGAAATCAGGTTGCATGGAAGACTTGTCAAGTTGATACTAATGCTCACTTTGCCTGGAGGTAATAAATTAAGGATGACAATCCACTTTTCCTAATCAAACCAACACCCAGAGATCGACTCCCCACTGTTGTGATTTGATGTGAATGGGTCATTTATGTGTCCTCGTTAACAACAACAGATGGCTACTGCCAACTCTGCCTCTCCTCAGCCACTCAGCCTCTACACTAGATTGCTGCATGGGGATCTCTGTCTGTACAACTGCCCTCTTCAGAGTGGAGTTGAAGTGGCACTGTCCTCTGCAGTCCATGTCTGTTCAGCTAAAAGCATGTCTGTCTGTTCTGATCCACTGTTCCTCTAACCAAAGGCCTGTCTGTCTGTTCTGACCCACTGGTCCTCCTGCTAAAGGCCTGTGTCTGTTCTGATCCACTGTTCCTCTAACCAAAAGCATGTCTGTCTGTTCTGATCCACTGTTCCTCTAACCAAAGGCTTGTCTGTCTGTTCTGATCCTCTAACCAAAGGCCTGTCTGTCTGTGTTCATCCCACATTAATTCTCTGGCTGTTTGGCCCGGCAGCGACAGGATTTGTCTTGTGTGCCTCTCATCCGTGACATTGTCTCAGCTTATTGTTAACATTTCCTCCAGCTCTCTATCTGAAAGCTGTGATTATTCAGGTGGTATTTATAGCCATGATGTTGCTTTGTTTTGCTCCGTGGCTAAAGATATTCCCAGGCCAGCGGGCAGTAGTACATAATACTGCTTGTGGTTTAGACGGTTTCAGTGGTGTCTCCTTCTAATACTCATAACTAGCTAACTGTTTTACACTGACTGAGGCCTGGTCATGTGTTGGGTTAAGCTATGTATTCTGACAGGGCACAGTGAAAGGATTCACATGTGGTCCTGCACAGGGATTGGGAGGGTGCAGAGGTGGCTAGTTCAGCTGCCACTTGCCTGGACAGACCCTACCAACAGCTGCAAGAGTGGTAGAGGGTGGGGTAGGGTGACCAGGGGGGTCGGTCTCTCAATATGCCCATTGAGCTGAAGCAGAACTGGAGGGGCACCACTGTCTCAGCTGTCTGGGGCTGGAACTGTGCCTGCTGCTCATACCCAAACACTGGTCAAGTCCCTGCTCACAGTCCTCTGCCCTCTGTAACCGCACAAAGGCACACACACATGTGCACACGCACCCATACAGGCACACTGACAGGCACACGACGTACCTCATGCATGACATACCAACTGGTGTGGGTCAATCTCAAGTTGTAAACAGCTTCACTGAGGAATAGTCAACCAGATTCAGCTGCGGGCGGAATTTTTTGAGGATGGTCAAGGGGCCGGAACATAATTACAAATCATTTGTAAAATATTTGACTAAAACACAACCATTTCAAACCATGCTTACATTTGTATGTGATGACATGTATCTCTCTATTATGCGTGGAATACTTGGAACAGAGTTGGTATTTTTACTGTCTTATGTCCAAAATATATACAGTACCAGTCAAAAGGTTGGATACACCTACTCATTCCAGGGTTTTTCTTTATTTTTACCGTTTTCTATATTGTAGGATAATAGTGAAGACGTCAAAACTATGGAATCATGTTGTGACCAAAAAGGCTTAAACAAATCCAAATATATTTGAGATTCTTCAAAGTAGCCACCCTTTGCCTTGATGACAGCTTTGCACACTCTTTGCATTCTCTCAACCAGCTTCATGAGGTAGTCACCTGGAATGCATTTCAATTTACAGGTGTGCCTTGTTAAATTAATTTGTGGAATTTCTTTCCTTCTTAATGCATTTGAGCCAATCAGTTGTGTTGTGACAAGGTAGGGTGGTATACAAAAAATAGCCCTGTTTGGTAAAAGACCAAGTCCATATTATGGCAAGAACAGCTCAAATAAGCAAAGAGAAACAACAGTCCATCATTACTTTAAGACATGGTCAGTCAATGTGTAAAATTAAGAACTTTGAACATTTATTCAAGTGTAGTTGCAAAAACCATCAAGCGCAATGATGAAACTGGCTCTTATGAGGACCGCCACAGGAAAGGAAAACCACATGTTAACTCTGCTGCAGAGGATAAGTTCATTATTTACCAGCCTCAGAAATTGCAGCCCAAATAAATGATTCACAGAGTTCAAGTAACAGACACTTCTGAACACGAACTGTTCAGAGGAGACTGCGTGAATCAGGGCATCATGGTTGAATTTCTACAAAGAAACCAGTACTAAACGACACCAATCAGAAGTCTTTCTAGTCCAAGAAACATGAACATTAGACCGGTGGAAATCTGTCCTTTTGGTCTTTGTGAGATGCAGAGTTGGTGAGCGGATCTCTGCATGTGCGGTTCCTACCGTGAAGCATAGAGGAGGTGGTGTGATGGTGCTTTGCTGGTGACACTGTCAGTGATTTATTTAGAATTCAAGGCACACTTAACCAGCATAGCTACCACAGCATTCTGCAGCGATACACCATCACATCTGATTTGCGCTTAGTGGGTCTATCATTTTTATTTAATTTTTTCAACAGGACAATGACCCAACACACCTCCAGGCTGTGTAAGTGCTATTTGACAAAAAAGGAGAGTTGTGTAGTGCTGCATCAGATTACCTGGTCTCCACAATCACCGAACCTCAACCTAATTGAGATGGTTGGAGATCGATCGCAGAGTGAAGGAAAAGCAGCCAACAAATGCTCAGCATATGTGGAAACTCCTTCAAGACTATTGGAAAAACATTTCAGGTGAAGCTGGTTGAGAGAATGCCAAGTGTGTGCAAAGCTGTCATCAAGGTAAAGGGTGGCTACTTTGAAGAATCTCAAAAATAACATATATTTTAATTTGTTTAACACTTTGTTTGGTTACTACATGATTCCATATGTTATTTCATAGTTTTAATGTCTTCACTATTGTTCTACAATGTAGAAAATAATACAAATTAAGAAAAACCTTTGAATGACTAGGTGTGTCCCAACCTTTGACTGGTACTGTATAATTATTACTTTTATTGCTCACAACTTGGGGGGGCAAATTTTGGTCCGCGGGCTGCCAGCTATGGAACCTTTTACATGGTTTTGCCAAACGGTGGTTGTTGCTTAGTTGTTAATATTTCAGGGATCAGCTATATTTCTTTCATCATTGATTGACCAAACTCTTATTCAAAGATCAATCTTAATTGATTAAAAAAATGGACTGATTGAATTAATACATTTAGCCGTTTTGAGTCTGAGTCTTTGAGTTGAAATTCTCCAGCTCTCAGTTAAAAATAGGCTTGAGGCTGACTGAATAAAAATATTTGTAATAGTGTGATATGCTTGAGCAGTGTTCTTCTGACATTAGGAAATTCAGGGCCTGTAGCAGTTGTAGTGCCTCTTGCCCCCCCCCCCGCCTCCCCCTGGAGGCTATGAGTGTGTCTCAGCAAGTGGCATCTCAGCAACAGCCATCTGCTGTTGACCTCAAGACTGTCCCTACCCCTCGCTCTGCTCTGTTCCTCAAGAGACCTCCACCACAACTCACCTCCCCCAGTGAGCTCAGATTTCCTATGTCTCACACACAGCGAGCCCCTCTCTCCCTCTCCCTCCCTCCCACCCAGTCCCTCTGGAGGTTTTAAGAGAGAGGGAACTCGTCAGACGTCTGTACTAGGATTGTCCTGGCTGGGATTGTCCTTGCTGACTGGGTCAGGCATCTGTACTGGGATTGCCCTGGCTGACTGGGAATAAGTGGAAGATGTACTGGGAGCTGTGGCTGAGCCAGTTGACAGCGACAGACCTGCATCATATGCTGGTGGGGAACAAAGGTGGGAGAGCATCAGCTCTAGACAGGGCAGAGTCACACCTGACCACTAGGCCAGTTTAATGTCCTTAGGAGATGTCCTGACGGATTAACTATACTGCTGCCATGTAGTGTACTGTGTAGTTTGCTTGCTGAATGGAGAAATGTGTACTTAAGTAGTTCTGCGTGTTTAGAATGGAGCAATGTGTACTTTAGTAGTTCTGCGTGTTTAGAATGGAGCAATGTGTACTTTAGTAGTTCTGCGTGTTTAGAATGGAGCAATGTGTACTTTAGTAGTTCTGCGTGTTTAGAATGGAGCAATGTGTACTTTAGTAGTTCTGCGTGTTTAGAATGGAGCAATGTGTACTTTAGTAGTTCTGCGTGTTTAGAATGGAGCAATGTGTACTTTAGTAGTTCTGCGTGTTTAGAATGGAGCAATGTGTACTTTAGTAGTTCTGCGTGTTTAGAATGGAGCAATGTGTACTTTAGTAGTTCTGCGTGTTTTAGAATGGCACAAGGCGTAGTTCTGTGTGTTTCCTGTTTTACTCTCTTATTTCACGTGTGACACTCATTAGGCTGGATTTGGAGATCTGGGTCATTTGATCAACTTTTTATTTGCCTACCTCCTCATGCCTTTTGCACACAATGTATATAGACTCTCCTTTTTTTCTACTGTGTTATTGACTTGTTAATTGTCTACTCCATGTGTAACTCTGTTGTCTGTTCACACTGCTATGCTTTATCTTGGCCAGGTCGCCGTTGTAAATGAGAACTTGTTCTCAACTAGCCTACCTGGTTAAATAAAGGTGAAATACAAATAAATAAATAAAAATATGCAGGACTTCATAGTTGAGGTTAAGCTTTAATTCAACTCAGTCTTACACAGTGTATATCTTAAAGGGCAAGTTCACCAAAATGCCATATTGGTTTCCTTACCCTGTATGCAGTCTATCGCCAAAGGATGACCGCGATCCATTTTCTGGTTTAGTTTAACATTTTAGCATTTGGAACAAATCCCATTCAAGCCATGGGACCAATAATAACATTTTTTTGCGCATCATGTTCAAATCATCTATCAGTGACTTTGTTGACCTTCACAATACATTTTAGATACTTTTGGACATGATGTGTGAAAATGCTAATATTTGTCCAATGACTTAAATGGGATTTGTGCCACAAATGCTAAAACTTTAACATGTGGAAACCGTGCCAGAGAAACCAGACCAAAGCATGGATTGCTGTCGTACCTTGTCCATAAACTGCTGTGAACTATCCCTTTAACTTCTCAGATGCTATTGTTTTTGGGCAATTCCACTGTAACAGAGTGACACTGAGACTTTTAAAATGTATGTCAAACAAAAACCAATGATGGCAATGAACAGTGCAGCAGATGCGAAGTTTGGTAACAGAATGACGGTTTGCCGTTTGTGCCGTCATTCTGTTACCAAACTTTGCATCTGCACTGTTCTTCAAGTAAATGTTTATGTAACGTTTTCAATGGAAATTGTTAAGTAGTCCTTGTGCACAGAGTTGTATGGTTTAACTTTGCAAATATTGTTTTTTGTTTAAAATGTCAAAGTAAACCTTCTTATCGCGTCTTATCGAGTCTTATCGCCCCAAATAATGGCCAAAAGACACCCACGGAAGAAATAGCTAGGAAGATGTTTGGTATTATATTTATTGAATATTATCTGAATCCTAGATATTAATATGGCCAATTTGGGTGCCATCAATTAGCTTAATTTCTCAGATCAAATTATATTTTCACAAAATGTTTTATGAATGTTAATTGTATCTGTTACTGACTACAGAAACTATTCCAGAACAATCTGGATGTCAAAATCCTCTTCCTTGTGCTTTTTGAGTTGGAACGACCCAGGAAGTGTAATTAGGAAGGGATGATGCCTTTCAGAAATTATATTTACTGTAACATTAGCTACTGACCACCACAGACTGACACTGATGGTGCCAGTCACTTACTGTACTGTAGATGTATCACTTAAACTTTGGTGTAGCCAGTCATTCCTTAGTTGTATCGGGGTAATTCCATGGTAACGGAGTGAAAGTAGTCTTTGTGCATACAGTTGTATAGTTTAACTTTGCAATCATTGTTTTGCTTTTTACATACATTTTATGCCAACTCTCGACTTTCTTTTCAATGCCTCTTTCATCCTCTCCCCTCTACCTGTCTTTAATTCACTCGTCTCCCTCTCTCCCTAACAGTAGGTAAGTCCCACTCAGCAGCTGCCCAGACATGCTTTAGAGTTTGTTGGCAGCTGTTAAGGAGTTATTGAGGCTCAGGCATGTTGTGTGGGCGTGGTGACCCACAGACGCCGACAGAGCCCCTCCCCACAGCTACTACACTCTTTACATACAGGCAGGGAAGAAGAAAGTAGTGACTTCCTGTAGGACCTAGTCCTCAGATCTCAGATTAGTGTGTTTGGAAAGTGAAACGAGTCAATGTTGAGCGTGGACATGCAGAGTATGTATTTGAGGACCCTTCAACCCAGCAGCAGTTTTGAGGAAGAGTGGGTTAGGCTGACATGCCGGCCCTACACTGGGGTAACGGATGTGGACGGGCCCAACTTAGCTCTTTCTGTTTATGTTGGTAGACACCAGCTGCCTATTAATTGGACAGCTATTGATATTAAGCTAGCACTGGTAAATGGTAGCCTATTTCACAGTTGATTAGTGCAGATTGTTAAAGGAACAGAAACTGATTTTTGGGTGAAATAAAGAATTTAAGGTGGGATTTAGGTGGGCCATTGGAAAGGGATGCATGTTTGGGGTCCCTAAAAGGTAGGTACGTGTTTTGTTAGGCATACCTGGGGCACTCATGTGGTTTATGTATTTTGAACGTGAGATTTCAACAGATATTTTTAGGCCGCTTGACTTTCACTGAACCATTCACCAACCACTTTCTTTCTCTATCGCTCCCTTTCCCTCCCTCCAGAGGCCCTCCACCGACCCTTCGGCCTGGACTCGGCAGCGTTGACGGAAGCGGTGCGCTGGAGCTCCAAGGAGAACTTGCTGGGTGCTGCCGAAAGCGACCCTAACCTCTTTGTTGCACTTTATGACTTTGTTGCCAGTGGCGACAACACGCTGAGCATTACGAAAGGTATGTGTTCTGAAAGAGATTTTTATCAATAGCTGCCGTCCCAATAGATAACCTGGTTTAATTTCCTCACCCTGCATCATCGCAAACCACTCCTTATCTAAAGATGATTTGCTTCGAGGTATGGGGCCCCTACCTTCTGCAGGGGAGGTCAGTTCTTCAGGAGATTTCCTCCAAAATACGGTACCATGGTACCCTCCAGTGAACTATGTTTGTTTATTCCAATCCTTGTTCTACTTTCCCTTTTTATTTAATCCGTGTCCCTGTTTTCCCCAGCAGCAGTTTGCTGATCAAAGAGCTGTCTCCTGGGTAATGCGCTTAAAATCATAATATTTTGGAGAGTCAGACTTTTTAATTAACAGATATAAAAGCATTAGCTAAAGATGGAGAAATATCTTTAGCCGATGCCTGCCTTCACCAGTCGCCCCATTGCTGCTGCCTGAGATGGAGCTAATGTTTAGACTGTGAGTCACTGCATGCCCAAGGAAGAGGCAGGCAGGCTTGCCCTCCCACACTCTTGTTAGGCTCTAATGCACTTTTAATGTGGAATCCTTTCAACTGTAATAATAACAGGTGCATAAACCCAGGAGGGTTTATCCACCTGCTGGGTGATCAGAGAGTGACTTGGTGGCCCTGCCGCCCTTAATCGCTGTCTCAGATCAATGCCATGTCTCAGATCAATGCCATGCCTCAGACCAGTAATGTCCACCGCAGGCCGCCTGACATTGTGTTTCCACCCGGAGCTCTCTGGCTCCCCACGGTGTGTCGCAGAGGAAACTGTCTAGTGTGACTGGTTAGGCCAGCCCAATGTTTTTCTGCCTCCCCGGCTGTCCAGTGTCAATAAAGCCTGTAGCTATATCCTCTGTGGCACCAGAGGGTATTGAGTCTGCAGCATGTTCAGCTCAGGCCATGATGTACAGGGAGAGTGCGAGAGAGAAGAGAGGTTAAGTTGCAGAAAGCTTGGCGGCGCTCCCTGTCCCCTCTCCAGGCCGTGTCTTGTCGCTGCCATAACAGCTCACTGTCATTATCCTCTCACAGGGAGCAGCTTTGAAGGGCTGCAGGGAGCTGCTGGACAGCCAGGGCGTGTTTCAGCTACACAGACACACAGCTCCTCTATAGTACTGCATTCTCTGTCTCTATTTAAGAGGCACTCCCTCCCGTCTCCACCGTTGACCTCATAGGACGCAAACAAAGCAGCAGTCAAAGTCACTACATGCGTAGCCCAGACCTACTTTTTGGGACTGTATTAAATGAAGCATCAACGGGGGCCATTTAAACCTTATGAAGGAACCAAAAACTTCAAGGGATGCTAATGTCCTAAAGTGTCTCTAAATGTTTGAAGATGATGTCCTTTTACCTGACTCTGTCTCCCTGTCCCTCTCTGCCCAGGTGAGAAGCTGAGGGTGCTCGGCTACAACCAGAATGGGGAGTGGAGCGAGGTGCGCTCCAAGAATGGCCAGGGCTGGGTGCCAAGCAACTACATCACGCCTGTCAACAGCTTGGAGAAGCACAGCTGGTACCACGGGCCCGTTTCACGCAGCGCTGCAGAATACCTGCTAAGCAGCCTCATCAACGGCAGCTTCCTGGTCCGGGAGAGCGAGAGCAGCCCAGGACAGCTGTCCATCTCCCTGCGCTACGAGGGGCGTGTCTACCACTACCGCATCAACACCGCCTCAGATGGCAAGGTAGCTAGTGTCTGGGACCTACAGATGGGCTGTCTCTCATCCTTTTCTTCACTTTTGTTGTGAAACTACTCTGCCCCTGCTAATGTTCATGCTCTGTCTCTGTTGGCCATCTCTTGTTTCTCCTCACGGTGCTGACCCCTGTGTGTCCCTGTCTGTCTGTCCCAAGGTTTACGTCACAGCAGAGAGCCGCTTCAGCACCCTGGCCGAACTGGTCCACCACCACTCCACCGTGGCCGATGGCCTGGTCACCACGCTCCACTACCCGGCACCCAAGTGCAACAAGCCCACCGTCTACGGTGTGTCGCCCATCCACGACAAGTGGGAGATGGAGCGCACCGACATCACCATGAAGCACAAGCTGGGAGGGGGGCAGTACGGAGAGGTGTACGTGGGAGTCTGGAAGAAATACAACCTCACCGTTGCAGTCAAAACACTCAAGGTTGGTCTCTCTATAAAGATTGGTGGACGCATGTAAAATCTCCATCTTTTGTGTGTCTATTTTGTGAAATCCTCTATGGGATTATGTAATATGAATGGGATGTGGTTTTTAGTGGTTGATGGTTACCATCTGCTGGTGAAATATGGTATTACATCAACATGCAACTTAATGGGGGCAACGACTACTGTTGGAGATATGTTTATTCACAGTTGAACTTGTTCTGCTCACCTTGGTATCCTGATACTAAGATATTGAATGAACCCAGTGAATATTGACCTTTCTGCTTGTTTGTCTTCCAGGAGGACACTATGGAGGTGGAGGAGTTCCTGAAGGAGGCAGCAGTCATG
The DNA here is from genome assembly GCF_018296145.1 of Oncorhynchus tshawytscha. Classification (NCBI taxonomy): domain Eukaryota; kingdom Metazoa; phylum Chordata; class Actinopteri; order Salmoniformes; family Salmonidae; genus Oncorhynchus; species Oncorhynchus tshawytscha. Next base: position 59,969,371 of record NC_056433.1, on the reverse strand, counting down.
AAGGAGGTGAAACATCCCAACCTGGTGCAGCTGCTAGGTCAGTGCTGCTCACAGTACAGCTCCACTTACTAACAGCACATGGGTTTTCTACCGGCTGTTTCTAGACTCAAAGTGTAGTTACCTCTGACCTCTGTTGGCTTGCCTCTGTCCAGGTGTGTGTACATTGGAGCCTCCCTTCTACATCGTGACAGAGTACATGCCCCATGGCAACCTGTTAGACTACCTGAGGGAGTGTGACCGGGAGGAGGTGAACGCAGTGGTGCTGCTCTACATGGCCACGCAGATCTCCTCTGCCATGGAATACCTGGAGAAGAAGAACTTCATCCACCGGGACCTGGCGGCCAGGAACTGTCTGGTGGGGGAGAACAGCGTGGTGAAGGTGGCTGACTTTGGGCTGAGCAGGCTGATGACGGGGGACACGTACACGGCCCACGCCGGAGCCAAGTTCCCCATCAAGTGGACCGCCCCCGAGAGCCTGGCCTTCAACACCTTTTCTATCAAGTCTGATGTGTGGGGTGAGTCAGAGCCAGATTTTCAGTCATCGCGTGTACTAAATCAGTCAACATTCGTGTGAGCGTGTTTCTCATCCTCTGACGGACTCTCGTCCCTCAGCTTTCGGTGTGCTGCTGTGGGAGATAGCGACGTACGGTATGTCTCCGTACCCAGGGATCGACCTGTCTCAGGTATATGACCTGCTGGAGAAGGGCTACCGCATGGAACAGCCAGAGGGCTGTCCTCCCAAGGTCCATGAGCTGATGAGAGCCTGTGAGTGAGCACTGCACTGAGTACACACACACAGTCCCTCGCACTATCATCCATTCACGTATGTCCTGCATAGAAGGTCTATAACCTAAATTGTCAATGGAGTAAGAAATAACATTAACTTTTTTGGTGTGATATCAGGCTGGCAATGGAGCCCGTTGGACCGACCCTCGTTTGCCGAGACCCACCAGGCTTTTGAGACAATGTTCCACGATTCCAGCATCTCTGAAGGTACTTGTACGACACAGTCACATTACTACCCTCATGGCTGAAACACGGTCAGATACGACACAGTCACATTACTACCCTCATGGCTGAAACACGGCCAGATACGACACAGTCACATTACTACCCTCATGGCTGAAACACGGTCAGATACGACACAGTCACATTACTACCCTCATGGCTGAAACACGGTCAGATACGACACAGTCACATTACTACCCTCATGGCTGAAATACGGTCAGATACGACACAGTCACATTACTACCCTCATGGCTGAAACACGGTCAGATACGACACAGTCACATTACTACCCTCATGGCTGAAACACGGTCAGATACGACACAGTCACATTACTACCCTCATGGCTGAAACACGGTCAGATACGACACAGTCACATTACTACCCTCATGGCTGAAACACGGTCAGATACGACACAGTCACATTACTACCCTCATGGCTGAAACACAGTCAGATACGACACAGTCACATTACTACCCTCATGGCTGAAACACGGTCAGATACGACACAGTCACATTACTACCCTCATGGCTGAAACACGGTCAGATACGACACAGTCACATTACTACCCTCATGGCTGAAACACGGTCAGATACGACACAGTCACATTACTACCCTCATGGCTGAAACACGGTCAGATACACTTCTCTTGGAGGTATTTCTGCTGCCTGACTATTCAAGCCTGTCAGTTTTGGCACTAAAGCGGATGCATTTGTGGACATAAGAGAGATAATGGCCATTAATGATGCGTAAACATCTCCTGTAGGGCCTTTTCAGAGTGGTACAGCATGCCTGGTGCCTCAGGGAGAGACGGAGGATGATATTTGAGTGAGGATGAGGAAAGGGCAGGCTGAACTGAGGTGAGGGGAGTACAGGGAGAACGAAGGGTTTTCAGAGAACCGTTATAAACTCAGCATTGATTTATTCAGTTATTCCAGTTAATGCAGTACTACTATTTCTAGCAAGGGATTCAATGTGTATAACGGTCTAATGTAAATGTCCACTTCATTAAGCATTCCTTTCCTGTGGCTCCCTCTCTCTCTCTGTAGAGGTAGCAGAAGAGCTGTGTAAGACGGCCTCCTCTGGCCACGGCCCGTCACCACACTCCTTCAGCCACGACATGCCCCTGCTGCCCTCCAAGTCGCGCACGCTCAAGAAGCATACGGAGAACAAGGAGAACATCGAGGGGGGTCTGGATTGCAGGCAGGAGACACACATAGCCAGCACCCACAGCCCCTCAGGTACCTGCCTTGCCCGCCACCATGCCTGTAGACTGAGGACAAGGGCTGCTGTCACAGGAACACCTCACCCAGTAGTCACCACAGGTGGTGCCATTACACAATCACAACAGAGAAAGGGTTTGGATTAAAGGCATTCTCAATCCTCTCTCTATCTTCCTCCCTTACCTGAAGGGCTGCAGGGAGCTGGGTAAATAGGTCTGTTTGTATGCGTCTGCGCTCATGTCTGTCATCTTTTTTATTAACATGACGATTGAGGATTTGAATTGTAATCCTCCGGTCTCTGTCTGTTGCATCCACCCCACACAACACACACAACTCTAAAGATCACTAAGAATGACTGCATACGTATGTACCAATACCTCAATTAAAAGCAGATCATATTTTGTATGGTTTTTGCCATGTTGTCATTCATGTTTTATTGCATGTTTTCTTGTGTAAAAACCAAAGGCGATTTATGTTCCTGTCAACCCTTATACTCTCATCTCTCATTTACTCACTCATTTCTCTGACTCAGGCTGTTGCCTTGCTCACTCTGGCGCTCATCTATTACACATACATCTCTAGTACAAGCTGTCACCACAAAGTTATTGAAACAGGGATGGCTCTGGAGATGGAGGATATGGCTGTAGTCAAAGCAAATTGGCAGCCAGCCTGTGAGATTCAATGGTTTTGGGCTATGTCCTCTGTTCTCTGCAGGTCTGGTACCTGTTTAACTCCCTGTCCTCTGTTCTCTGTAGGTCTGGTACCTGTTTAACTCCCTGTCCTCTGTTCTCTGCAGGTCTGGTACCTGTTTAACTCCCTGTCCTCTGTTCTCTGCAGGTCTGGTACCTGTTTAACTCTCTGTCCTCTGTTCTCTGTAGGCCTGGTACCTGTTTAACTCCCTGTCCTCTGTTCTCTGCAGGTCTGGTACCTGTTTCTCCCTGTCCTCTGTTCTCTGCAGGTCTGGTACCTGTTTAACTCCCTGTCCTCTGTTATCTGCAGGTCTGGTACCTGTTTAACTCACTGTCCTCTGTTCTCTGCAGGTCTGGTACCTGTTTAACTCTCTGTCCTCTGTTCTCTGTAGGCCTGGTACCTGTTTAACTCCTTGTTCTCTGTAGGCCTGGTACCTGTTTAACTCCCTGTCCTCTGTTCTCTGCAGGTCTGGTACCTGTTTCTCCCTGTCCTCTGTTCTCTGCAGGTCTGGTACCTGTTTAACTCCCTGTCCTCTGTTCTCTGCAGGTCTGGTACCTGTTTAACTCCCTGTCCTCTGTTCTCTGTAGGTCTGGTACCTGTTTAAATCCCTGTCCTCTGTTCTCTGTAGGCCTGGTACCTGTTTAACCCCTGTCCTCTGTTCTCTGTAGGTCTGGTACCTGTTTAAATCCCTGTCCTCTGTTCTCTGTAGGTCTGGTACCTGTTTAACTCTCTGTTCTCTGTAGGTCTGGTACCTGTTTAACTCCCTGTCCTCTGTAGGTCTGGTACCTGTTTAACTCCCTGTCCTCTGTTCTCTGCAGGTCTGGTACCTGTTTAACTCTCTGTCCTCTGTTCTCTGTAGGCCTGGTACCTGTTTAACTCCTTGTTCTCTGTAGGTCTGGTACCTGTTTAACTCCTTGTTCTCTGTAGGCCTGGTACCTGTTTAACCCCCTGTCCTCTGTTCTCTGTAGGTCTGGTACCTGTTTAAATCCCTGTCCTCTGTTCTCTGTAGGCCTGGTACCTGTTTAACCCCTGTCCTCTGTTCTCTGTAGGTCTGGTACCTGTTTAAATCCCTGTCCTCTGTTCTCTGTAGGTCTGGTACCTGTTTAACTCCCTGTTCTCTGTAGGTCTGGTACCTGTTTAACTCCCTGTTCTCTGTAGGTCTGGTACCTGTTTAACTCCCTGTTCTCTGTAGGTCTGGTACCTGTTTAACTCCCTGTTCTCTGTAGGCCTGGTACCTGTTTAACCCCTGTCCTCTGTTCTCTGTAGGTCTGGTACCTGTTTAAATCCCTGTCCTCTGTTCTCTGTAGGCCTGGTACCTGTTTAACCCCCTGTCCTCTGTTCTCTGTAGGTCTGGTACCTGTTTAAATCCCTGTCCTCTGTTCTCTGTAGGTCTGGTACCTGTTTAACTCCCTGTTCTCTGTAGGTCTGGTACCTGTTTAACTCCCTGTCCTCTGTAGGTCTGGTACCTGTTTAACTCCCTGTCCTCTGTAGGTCTGGTACCTGTTTAACCTGTAGTGACGCCCAGCCCGTAAACGGGACCGTTATCATCATCTGACACTAATTAGCATAACGCAACGGACATAAATCTTCCTAGAAAATATTCCTATTCATGAAAATCACAAGTGAAATATATTGGAACACAGCTTAGCCTTTTGTTAATCACCCTGTCATCTCAGATTTTCAAAATATGCTTTACAGCCAACGCTAGACAAGCATTTGTATAAGTTTATCATAGCCTAGCATAGCATTATGTCTTGCTAGCAGCAGGCAAACTTGTCACGGAAATCAGAAAAGCAATCAAATTAAATTGTTTACCTTTGATGAACTTCGGATGTTTTCACTCACGAGACTCCCAGGTAGACAGCGTAAGTTCATTTTTTCCCAAAAGATTATTTTTGTAGGCGAAATAGCTCTGTTTGTTCTTCACGTTTGGTTGAGAAATCCCCCGGAAATTGCGGTCACCACAATGAAAATACTGCCCCCTAACACCAAGAGGTTAACTCCCTGTCCTCTGTTCTCTGCAGGTCTATTACCTGTTTCTCCCTGTCCTCTGTTCTCTGTAGGTCTGGTACCTGTTTCTCCCTGTCCTCTGTTCTCTGTAGGCCTGGTACCTGTTTAACCCCCTGTCCTCTGTTCTCTGTAGGTCTGGTACCTGTTTAAATCCCTGTCCTCTGTTCTCTGTAGGTCTGGTACCTGTTTAACTCTCTGTTCTCTGTAGGTCTGGTACCTGTTTAACTCCCTGTCCTCTGTAGGTCTGGTACCTGTTTAACTCCCTGTCCTCTGTTCTCTGTAGGTCTGGTACCTGTTTAACTCCCTGCCCTCTGTTCTCTGTAGGTCTGGTACCTGTTTAACTCCCTGTCCTCTGTAGGTCTGGTACCTGTTTAACTCCCTGTCCTCTGTTCTCTGTAGGCCTGGTACCTGTTTAACCCCCTGTCCTCTGTTCTCTGTAGGTCTGGTACCTGTTTAAATCCCTGTCCTCTGTTCTCTGTAGGCCTGGTACATGTTTAACCCCCTGTCCTCTGTTCTCTGTAGGTCTGGTACCTGTTTAAATCCCTGTCCTCGGTTCTCTGTAGGTCTGGTACCTGTTTAACTCCCTGTTCTCTGTAGGTCTGGTACCTGTTTAACTCCCTGTTCTCTGTAGGTCTGGTACCTGTTTAACTCCCTGTTCTCTGTAGGTCTGGTACCTGTTTAACTCCCTGTCCTCTGTTCTCTGTAGGTCTGGTACCTGTTTAACTCCCTGTCCTCTGTTCTCTGTAGGTCTGGTACCTGTTTAACTCCCTGTCCTCTGTTCTCTGTAGGCCTGGTACCTGTTTAACCCCCTGTCCTCTGTTCTCTGTAGGTCTGGTACCTGTTTAAATCCCTGTCCTCTGTTCTCTGTAGGCCTGGTACCTGTTTAACCCCCTGTCCTCTGTTCTCTGTAGGTCTGGTACCTGTTTAAATCCCTGTCCTCTGTTCTCTGTAGGTCTGGTACCTGTTTAACTCCCTGTTCTCTGTAGGTCTGGTACCTGTTTAACTCCCTGTCCTCTGTAGGTCTGGTACCTGTTTAACCTGTAGTGACGCCCAGCCCGTAAACGGGACCGTTATCATCATCTGACACTAATTAGCATAACGCAACGGACATAAATCTTCCTAGAAAATATTCCTATTCATGAAAATCACAAGTGAAATATATTGGAACACAGCTTAGCCTTTTGTTAATCACCCTGTCATCTCAGATTTTCAAAATATGCTTTACAGCCAACGCTAGACAAGCATTTGTATAAGTTTATCATAGCCTAGCATAGCATTATGTCTTGCTAGCAGCAGGCAAACTTGTCACGGAAATCAGAAAAGCAATCAAATTAAATTGTTTACCTTTGATGAACTTCGGATGTTTTCACTCACGAGACTCCCAGGTAGACAGCGTAAGTTCATTTTTTCCCAAAAGATTATTTTTGTAGGCGAAATAGCTCTGTTTGTTCTTCACGTTTGGTTGAGAAATCCCCCGGAAATTGCGGTCACCACAATGAAAATACTGCCCCCTAACACCAAGAGGTTAACTCCCTGTCCTCTGTTCTCTGCAGGTCTATTACCTGTTTCTCCCTGTCCTCTGTTCTCTGTAGGTCTGGTACCTGTTTCTCCCTGTCCTCTGTTCTCTGCAGGTCTGGTACCTGTTTAACTCCCTGTCCTCTGTTCTCTGCAGGTCTGGCAGCCACTCTGCTGGCAGGGGATGGCCGGTCAGGCAGCTCTCCTGCTCTGCCTCGGAAACAGAGGGACAAATCCCCCAGCAGTCTCTTGGAGGACTCCAAGGAGACCACGTTCACACGGGACCGCAAGGCTGGCTTCTTTAGTTCCTTCATGAAGAAGAAGTCTTCCTCCAACTCTCCCTCTTCCCAGCTGCAGCAGAGCCTGCCTACGCCACCCAAGAGGAGCAGCTCATTCAGGGAGATGGAGACCCAGCCTCACAAGAAGTATGAGCCCACGACTGGCTTTAGCGCCCCTCCTCCCCCCCTTCCCCAGGCAGATGGCCTGGGCTTTTCACCATCCCACGGAGAGGGGAACCACGTCCAGTCACGCTGCTGTGGAGCCACTTTTGGACAAAAGGCCTCTGCCAACCACACCTCTGGGGCGCCGCCCTCACAGGTGGGCAGTAGTAGCAGCAGCTGGGCAGGCCTGGCAGGCTTCTTCACCCCCCGCCTCATCAAAAAGACCTTAGGGCTACGGACTGGCAAGTCCACTGGGACCGAGGAGGGGGGTCGGGGAACCAAGCCCTTCCCCAGGTCCAATTCCACCTCCTCCATGTCTGCAGGGCTGCCTGACCTGGAGAGGATGGCTCTGACTTTACCCAGGAACCGCAGTAAGCCTCCTCTAGAGCGCACTGCCTCCACCACCTCGCAGCCTGAGAACGGGGCAGCACACACCTCTGAGACCCTTCTCCGTAACATGGATGAGGGCACAGCTCAGATCAGGGACCGGCCTAAAGCCAAGCTGCTTCCCCGAGTGGTGGGGGGAAGCTCTGGGGTGGTGAGAGCTCCTGGCGTTGGGAGTGAAGCAGATTCATATTGTCCCTCGGGGACCCTACGGGGTAGGGAGGTTCAGGCGGCAGGAGGACAGGACCGTCAGGGATGGTCGTCCCCCTCCAAAACAGTGGGATCAGGCCTGTCAGCGGCTCCACACAACCACAAGGTTCCAGTGCTGATCTCGCCCACACTCAAGCATGGCTCGGCCGATGTGCACCTGGTGGGGATGGACTCTCAGGGGAACCGCTTCAAACTACTATCAGAGCATCAAGCGGACCGGGACCGACCACGGCTGGTCAAGCCTAAATGTGCCCCACCTCCCCCTCCCACTCTGCGCCTCCTTGGACACTCCTACAGCGGGGATGGAGAGGAGCAGGCCGGGGTGGCTGTGGAGGTCAATGGTGATGGGGTGAAACGGCCGGGACGAGTAAGGGAAGTTGGAACAGGGAGACCGTCAGTGCCGCCACCACAAGTGCCTCCACCTCCTTCAGCCTCTTCTTCCTCTGCCAACAACACTACCCCTACTAAGATGGCTAATGGTGCCACCAGCACTGGCTCATCCACAGTCCCCTCTGGTGGCTCTAAGCTTCTGCGTCGGACTCGGCAGCAGGCAGAGAGGGTTCAACCAGAGACTATCAGTAAGGAGGCTCTGCTGGAGTATGCTGAGTGCCTGAGAGGTGCCCTCCACAGCAGCCCTGAGCCCTCCTCCAGCAGCCAGGTCCTAGACGCTGCCCACCAGCTGCTAGACTACTGCTCAGGCTACGTGGACTGCATCCCACAGATGCGGAACAAGTTCGCCTTCCGGGAGGCCGTGGGCAAATTAGAGCTCAGTTTGCAGGAGCTGCGGGCATCGTCCTCCTCTGGAAGCGGAGGAGCATTCAGTGGCCCGGGGGCTAGCCCTGCACTGGACAACTTGCACACCTGCATCAAGGAAATTAGTGATGTGGTTCAGAGGTAGCCTCCGGACCCTTTCAAACATTTCCTTTTGTATTCCCTTTGTTGGTTCTATTAACATTTTGGGGACAGAGAACAATCTCAGAAGTACCTCAGAAAATCACTACAAATTGTTTCTCTTATTGTTTACAGTTGACTCTTTCTCAAAAATGCCAGTGGAAAACAATGTTCTATTCTTTGACATAAACTTTGTTGATACCAAACTAGAAAATAATTGTTTTGCCCCAAATTGTAACTTTTCCACCAGGTTTTAAGGCCTTTCTTTTAACTGGACGTGGAGTATATCAGCAACGTTTTCAGTCCCAGAGTTGATAAAGAACAAAGTCAGTTTGAGTATCTGTCATTTAGTAACTCAACCAAGAAACAAAGTGGAGAATAATGCATTCATTCTCCTGGCAACAATGAAAAGAGTCCCTGTGACAGGATGTCACTGTTCAAAACTATTGTCACCTGGGACATCGATGAGTGTTCCACATAATCAGGTCTACTTTCTCTGCCATTTGGTTTGATTATTTCAATGTCACAACATTTGAATAGAAAATGTAAGCATTTCAATATTGATGTCCAAATTCCCTTGCACATGACCTAGCTATATGTTTGGAGCCTATGAGAAGAGCGAAGAGAGTGCAGGGTAGTACATGAGCAGGTGGTTTGGGACAGTTTCTAAGTGTCCTTGGACAGTGCTGAATTCCCTGTGGCCCTTTCCCTCAGTGCCTATAGTTTCTTAAATGTTTGAAAATCTGCAAATACAACTACTCCTTGACAAAATACTGATCTCATCACAAACTACAGTATGTCAGTGATTTATTTGTACATTATTTGGTTTTAACTTTGGAATGGCTTTATGTATGAACTTGAATTTTAAATTATTGTTTTTTTATTAAAAGCACAGACCTATTTTAAAAATGTTATGTAAATATTTGCTTAATTTCATATCCAGGAAAAAGTGAGGTCACATTTGCTTGGATAAGTGTTTGACTCTAAAAAGAAACCGTAGTAGGAAGTTTATCACAGGACTGAGGCCCACCCCTCCCTCCACAACCCCATCTGAACATCTGCAAAATGAATGTATTATGTATTGTTATCTTCCTTTTTTGAAAAGATGCCTGGTCATCATTTCAATACCAACATCAGTCAATGCTTATGGTCAATTTACAAAATGGATTCTTAAAGCACGTTTTCTGTTTTGATATCCCTTAGTAGGTGTCATCTCTACACAAACATTTCCATATCAGGTTGCTGGATGTAATTTCATCCTTTTTGTTCTATTGTGCACAAATAACAAGTTTCACCTGTGTCTGCAATCATTTCTCAATAATAATTTGGCTAATGAATCAAGCAATCAAAAACAAAAAAAGCTTGCTTATAACAGTGCTCCTCAACTGTTTGAAAATTCCCTGAATCCCCACTTGAGATGTTGGAACCCTAAGTGTATCAAAAGGGGATCATCGCGCTCTCCCAGAAGCTTGACTGGTATGTAAAACCCACAAATTCAGGCAAAAGATGTAATGGGTCTGCACTCAAAAATATGTCCCATAAAACCTACTTAATTTATCCATCCCTTCGCTCTTCCCTGCGTCAGGCACAGACGTCTCGGCCCTGTTTGTCGGAACCCTGAGTGTACACTGGATAAAGCCGATGATATAGTAGACATTGATTGGTATATTGCATTTCATCTTAGTATAAACTCTAGTAGTGCCCAATATATTTTCACATTTCATTCCATTGTGGTACACTACCTATCGAATCCAGCAGATGAGCTTCAGTGTGCCTCAGGTCATTCAAAGGTCCTCTTGACTAATAGCATGAAATAGTTTATTTTCACTGGGAGGTTCACCTATTATTATTATTATTATATATTTTTCTTTTGACACTGGATACAGCAATGTTTTTCCTATGGTTCTTGGTGCCTTTTGTGAAAGATATTTTATGTATAGTGCACTACTCAGTCAAGAAACGGATATACAGCGATGTGTAATTGTAAATATCTTGTGCTTTTGTTTTCAGATGACAGATTTTGCAATGATGTTGTGGCCAAGTATAAATATCACTACAACGTGCATTTCTATTACTGGGAGTAAACATTTTGTTTTTTAATTTAAAACTCACATTTAATAGTATATTACTGTGAATTTCTCCCCATCAGTGTTAAACTTGATATAAATAAAATGTTGGAACAATTCTAAGGTCCTTTTTATATTTTTGATTTGTCAAAATGTTCAAGATTTATCCAGAGAGCGAGTATTCTTTTGATTAATAGCATACATGTCATTGACCTGTTGGATCAGAGCCTGATAATGACCAATGCATTTACTACTCTTCAGGTCAGTATTGAAATGACTTTACTGTAAATATAATACAATTGGTGGGAGGAATATAATGATAGCCCAGGGGCAGTTAGGGGTTGGATCATTTTCTGGCATGTGATTCAAATCCTTCTCAGTTTAGGGCACATCCTGAGCACAGGATCGCATCTGCGCCTGGAACTACGATCTAAAATTTCCTTTTGAAGAATAAATTGTTCTGAAAAAAATCTGTGCAACCCTCCGCTGAATTTGACATTGGGATGTGGCCCTCGGCCTCGGGATAATAAAATGCCTACCCCTGCTCTATGATATAGGCCTATAAGAAGCTACCTGGGTGGTGGTCACCAGGGATGTGGTGCTGCTGTAGTGAGGGGGGAGCGGTGCTCCCTCCCTTATTTCAATTTGAGTATACACAGAGTTGATTGTAATATTTCTGGATTCTAAATGAATTATTTAATTACTGAATTTTCATAAATGATAGAATGACAATTAAAATATTGCTACAAGCAGCAATTCCAGGGTTCAGCTGTGGCACCACTTTGCCACCACCAGGAAAAATTGCCCTAGGATGAGCTACTAATGTACTGTTACCAGGGTTGCCAAACATCAGAACTCAAAATCAAAAACTGATCATGCAATATGCTTTATGTATTTTGGACAATTTTTTTAATGATGTTGACTACTTTAAAATCAAGTAACCCAATCGCCCTCAAATGGTCTCATGGATGGAATGTTTTTCATATTTTTCATAATTTCATCATTAATAAAGCCGCTATGACCTTGCATTAATGTTTTTCCTGTCCAACAGCGCCACCATGCGGCGCAACTGAAACATACTTTATAGGTTAGCTCGACTCATCACTGAGCATGTGACACATTTCATCAGTTTGAGAGAGTTTTTGTATGGAGGTCAATGAGTGTTGAATTTAGTTAACAAAAAATGGAATTGCTTATTTGATAGAACAGAAATGTTGTAATTAAGTTGTTACAACTGTACTGATTATAAGTAGGACACGTGACATCCTGGAAACTTTAAGAAAAAACACTTCATGTCAGAGTTGTGCCTGGTCATCACTAGTTATCACATCCACAAAGTCATAAACCCTGTCTATCTCTATTTTTAACCTAACCTTAAACACACTGCTAACCATAACCTTAAATTGAGACACAAAAGCACATTTTTGCTTCAATTTTTACGAACAGCCAACTTGGACTTTGTAGCTGCATTAATTAGTGGAAACCATTGTGCCGGTTGTTCATGCGTCAATCTGCCCTCTCAGTGGCTAGAATGGTCCCACCTGATCTTCCCTCCCAACTGCCTTCCATTTAGATTTTAATTTATTTGTTGGAGTGGCCACGGGAGTATCTGGTCAATATACTGGAAAATCTGTGGTTTGGAATGCATACCAAGTTTTTTTTACAATATGAATACAAGTGACTGATTTATATGAATTTGTGACAGACCACGCCCATGTGAATGCTTATTGTGAATGCTTATGCTCATGTTGGTTTAGGTACTGGAAAATATTGCTTTAGGAGAACTTAGTACAAAGATGCAACACATCAAGTTTCGTGCAGATGGGTCATTCTGTGCCAGAGGAGTAGTGGTTTAAGTGTTTTTCACAAAATTTGAAATGAGGGACCTTATGGGCCCTTGAGGCAAACGTGTTCCTTGTGAGGAGAGTGACCTATGTTCTGAATTGTATGACTAGGTCAGATGGGGTGAGGGGCGTGACCTTTCAATTTGCATTTTAAATCGCTTGTTATAACACCACCATCTTGCCAATTGGCATTGCATGATAGGGTGTGGCCCTTGCCCCTTTACGCAAAGTTGCACCCTCAGAAGCCTTACCATCTCACGGGAATTTAAATGGTAATGTACAATTGTGGAAGAAGAGGAATAGTAACCAAGGGCAACAAATCCAATAGGGTTTCACCAGCGAGGTAGGCAAGTGGTGGTTTCTTCCCTGTCCTCTCTCTCTCTGTGGCTGTGGCGCGAACGATGAATAACTGTAGGCGTGTGCAGAGGCCCGTTGGTCGGAGGCTTGACCACTTTGAGCGGAGCAAATCGGACATGACATAAGAACTGCCACTGACAGAACTCCAGGGGTTGCTAAAATTGCTGTCCTCAAAATAGTCTGTTATAGACATGGGCCTACTGTGTAAGTGCTTATCTTACAGAAACGTAGGCCACCTCTATTGCGTATGCAGACAATCTGATCCACCACATGAAACTTATCACACCAACGAGGTCTAGGATCCAAATTTACCGCGTCTGCCTTGATGTTGATAAAACTTCACGGACCCCTCTTGTGCAGTGGAGCCCAGAAGGACATGTGACCACCTTGTTAGCACCACGATTTGAAAGGTGCTCAAACCGCTTAAAATAACCCTCAGTCAACATTAAGATATGTTGCCTACGCCTACTGTCCTACTTATCACTTATTATTATTACAAATATAAGACTATCACTTCTCACAATTGCTCTTGATTAGTAAATTTAGATCAAAGCTGAATCAATGTCTTGGAAGATAATGTTGAACTTCATCAACTTAATGATGAATTTGTATCTTGTATAACAGAACTGAATATGATAGCATATACTGTAGCACACAGCCTGGTCTTATAGACTGGACATACATAGTAAATGTAATTCTGGGACACTCATTGGTATGATATATTAAGTTTGGTATGGTTACATAAAACAGAAGGTTACTTAAAGCAAAAACTAACAGTGGTTGGTCAGGGTGGATGGGTGGGTGTTTTATGCGAACGACTAGCAACCCAAAGGTTGCGTGTTTGAATCTCATCACTATAGCATTATAGATAATTAGCTACTTTGCAACTATTCACTACGTTTTAGCTACTTTGCAAAAAAAGAAATAACCTCTCACTGTCAATTGCATTTATTTTCAGCAAACATAACATATGTAAATATTTGTATGAACATAAGATTCAAAAACTGAGACATAAACTGAACAAGTTCCTAATGTGTGACTAACAGAAATGGAATAATGTGTCCCTGAACAAAGGGGGGGTCAAAATCTAAAGTAACAGTCAGTGTCTGGTGTGGCCACCAGCTGCATTAAGTACTGCAGTGCATCTTCTCCTCATGGACTGCACCAGATTTGCCTGTTTTTGCTGTGAGATGTCACCCCACTCTTCCACCAAGACACCTGCAAGTTCCCAGACATTTCTGGGGGGAATGGCCCTAGCCCTCATCCTCCGATCCAACAGGTCCCAGATGTGCTCAATGGGATTGAGATACGGGCTCATTGCTGGCCATGGCAGAACACTGACATTCGTGTCTTGCAGGAAATCACATACAGAACGAGCAGTATGGCTGGTGGCATTGTCATACTGGAGGGTCCTGTCAGGATGAGCCTGCAGGAAGGGTACCACCTGAGGGAGGAGGATGTCTTCCCTGTAACGCACAGCCTTGAGATTGCCTGCAATGACAACAAGCTCAGTCCGATGATGCTATGACACACCGCCCCAGACCATGACAGACCCTCCACCTCCAAATCTATCCCGCTCCAGTGTACAGGCCTCATTGTAACGCTCATTCCTTCGACGATGAACGCGAATCTGACCATCGCCCCGGGTGAGACAAAACCGCGACTCGTCAGTGAAGAGCACTTTTTGCCAGTCCTGTCTGGTCCAGCGATGGGTTTGTGCCCATAGGCGACATTGTTGCCGGTGATGTCTGGTGAGGACCTGCCTTACAACAGGCCTACAAGCCCTCAGTCAAGTCTCTCTCAGCCTATTGCGGACAGTCTGAGCACTGATGGAGGGATTGTGTGTTCCTGGTGTAACTCGGGTTGTTGTTGTTGCCATCCTGTACCTGTCCCGCAGGTGTGATTTTTTTTTAGATGTACCGATTCTGTGCAGGTGTTGTTACACGTGGTCTGCCACTGCGAGGACGATCAGCTGTCCGTCCTGTCTCCCTGTAGCGCTGTCTTAGGCGTCTCACAGTACGGACATGGCCATTTATTGCCCTGGCCACAACTGCAGTCCTCATGCCTCCATGCAGCATGCCTAAGGCATGTTCCCACAGATGAGCAAGGACCCTGGGCATCTTTATTTTGGTGTTTTTCAGAGTCAGTAGAAAGACCCCTCTAGTGTCCTAAGTTTTCATAACTGTGACCTTAATTGCGTACCCTCTGTAAGCTGTTCGTGTCTTAACGACCGTTCCACAGGTGCATGTTAATGGTTTATTAATTGTTTATGGTTCATTGAACAAGCATGTGAAACAGTGTTTAAAATCTTACAAATGACGATCTGTGAAGTTATTTGAATTTTTACTAATTATCTTTGAAAGACAGGGTCCTGAAAAAGGGATGTTTCTTTTTTTGCTGTGTTTACCCTCCCCCTAACCTTAACCCTTCTCCTAACCTAACTCCTAACCCCTAGCTAGTTAGCCAGCTAGAACTAATATTAGCTAGCTAACGTTAGCCACAACAAATTGAAATTTGTAACATATCATACATTTTAGCAAATTCGTAACATATAGTACGTTTTGCAAATTTGTAACATATTGTAATTCGTAACATATCATACGAAATGGATGATGGACATCCACATATTAGGAGGCAAGTAGCCTAGTGGTTAGAGCATTGGACCAATAACCAAAAGGTTGCTGGATCAAATCCCCGAGCTGACGAGGTAAGAATCTGTCGTTCTGCCCCTGAACAAGTCAGTTCAGGGTGAATTTGGAAACTTCTTGCATTTCCTTCTTCTGTAACCTCTTTCGGAATCTATCCAACATATTAGCCCAACACATGATACATTTATGAAATCCTCAAGATATTTCCTTATCACATTTTAAAAAAAATGTGATATCATATTCACAAGAGGCATGACTCACCCTTTTATGTACACTGAGTCAAAACCATATGTTCAGTTCACATTTGGTAGACTGGGACAGTAGGTTAAATAAACTGGTACACCATTTAATATAGTCCTAATCGTACCCTAATGGCAATTAAATTACATTGTGTGTGATTAGAAAACATCTGAGGAATTCAGAAATGTAGGCTATCATGTGTTGGGATAATATGTTGGATATATGTCTGAAGAGGTTACAGTAGGGCCGTAGGCCTGGGTGGACCCACTGAATATTTATTTGTATTTTCATGCTTTACCTGTCAGTGTTGTCTATGGCTGCCTGAGGTTCTCAATCAGAGTCAGGTGATTCTCGTTGTCTCTGATTGGGAACCATATTTAGGTAGCCTGGGTTTCACTGTGTGTTTGTGGGTGATTGTTCCTGTCTTAGTGTTTTGTATTTCACCAGATAGGCTGTTTCGGTTTTCATTATTTCATTTCGTTAGTTTTGTAGTTTCTGTATGTATAGGTTTTCCTTCATTAAAATATATCATGAATCATCATCACGCTGCATTTTGGTCCGATCCTTGTTCTACCTCTTCGTCAGAGGAGGAGATAGAAGAGAGCCGTTACAGAATCACCCACCACACCCGGACCAAGTGGCGTGGTAACAGGCAACAGCAGCAGCAGGAGCAGCAGCAGCTGCAGTGGGAGAGGTTGCACCACCTGGAGAAATGGACATGGGAGGAGGAACTGGACGGTAAAGGACCCTGGGCTCAGCCTGGAGAATATCGCCGCCCCAAGGAAGAACTGGAGGCGGCGAAAGCGGAGAGGCGCTGGTATGAGGAGGCAGCACGGCGACGCGGATGGAAGCCTGAGAGTCGGCCCCAAAAATTGGGACAGTGACATTTTTGTATTGCTGTTTTGGCTCTGTACTCCAACACTTTGGATTTGAAATGATACTATGACTTTAAAGTTCAAATTGTCAGATTTAATTTGAGGGTATTTTCATCCATATAGAGTAAATCGTTTTGAAAATACAGAACCTTTTGTACATAGTCGCCACCATTTTAGGGGACCAAAAGTATTGGGACAAATTCACTTGTGTATTAAAAAAGTCAAAAGTTTAATATTTTTACATTTTTAAATTTGATTTATTTCACCTTTATTTAACCAGGTAGGCTAGTTGAGAACAAGTTCTCATTTGCAACTGCAACCTGGCCAAGATAAAGCATAGCAGTGTGAACAGACAACACAGTTACACATGGAGTAAACAATTAACAAGTCAATAACACAGTAGAAAAAAAGAGTCTATATACATTGTGTGCAAAAGGCATGAGGAGGTAGGTGAATAATTACAATTTTGCAGATTAACACTGGAGTGATAAATGATCAGATGGTCATGTACAGGTAGAGATATTGGTGTGCAAAAGAGCAGAAAAGTAAATAAATAAAAACAGTATGGGGATGAGGTAGGTAAAAATTGGGTGGGCTATTTACCGATAGACTATGTACAGCTGCAGCGATAGGTTAGCTGCTCAGATAGCAGATGTTTGAAGTTGGTGAGGGAGATAAAAGTCTCCAACTTCAGCGATTTTTGCAATTCATTCCAGTCACAGGCAGCAGACAACTGGAACGAAAGGCGGCCAAATGAGGTGTTGGCTTTAGGGATGATCAGTGAGATACACCTGCTGGAGCGCGTGCTACGGGTGGATGTTGCCATCGTGACCAGTGTACTGAGATAAGGCGGAGCTTTACCTAGCATGGACTTGTAGATGACCTGGAGCCAGTGGGTCTGGCGACGAATATGTAGCGAGGGCCAGCCGACTAGAGCATACAGGTCGCAGTGGTATAAGGTGCTTTAGTGACAAAACGGATGGCACTGTGATAAACTGCACCCAGTTTGCTGAGTAGAGTATTGGAAGCTATTTTGTAGATGACATTGCCGAAGTCGAGGATCGGTAGGATAGTCAGTTTTACTAGGGTAAGTTTGGCGGCGTGAGTGAAGGAGGCTTTGTTGCGGAATAGGTAGCCGACTCTAGATTTGATTTTAGATTGGAGATGTTTTGATATGAGTCTGGAAGGAGAGTTTACAGTCTAGCCAGACACCTAGGTACTTATAGATGTCCACATATTCTAGGTCGGAACCATCCAGGGTGGTGATGCTAGTCAGGCGTGCGGGTGCAGGCAGCGAGCGGTTGAAAAGCATGCATTTGGTTTTACTAGCGTTTAAGAGCAGTTGGAGGCCACGGAAGGAGTGTTGTATGGCATTGAAGCTCGTTTGGAGGTTAGATAGCACAGTGTCCAAGGACGGGCCGGAAGTATATAGAATGGTGTCGTCTGCGTAGAGGTGGATGAGGGAATCGCCCGCAGCAAGAGCAACATATTCCTAGCACGCAATGATTACATCAAGTGTGTGGCTCTACAAACTTGTTCAATGCATTTGTTGTTTGTTTTGGTTGTTTCACATTATTTTGTGCCCAATATACATTATTTTCCATGAATTTCTAACACTTCTACATTAATGTGGATGCTACCATGATTGTGGATAGTCCTGAATGAATGGTGAATAATGATTGGTCAGAAATTTACAGAGGCACAAATATCAAACCCTCAAGACATGCTAACCTCTCACCATTAAAATAACAGTGGAGGTTAGCTTTTTTGGGGGGGATATTATATTATTTTCTCATTATTCACGACTCATTCAAGATTATCCTTAATAGTGGTAGCATCCACATTAATGTAGAAGTGTTAATTTTATTTAAAGTAAAAGTGACTTTATGAAAGTCTTAAGTTACATTAAAACATTAGTTTATGTCACTGTATATGCACCAAAGAAAAACAGTGTAACACCACAATGTGGTAATCCATTAAAGGGTTAAAGATATCCAAAAGATCATTCATTATTCATTTGTTAAGGGCAGGTCTTAAGTCTTAAGGAATGAATAAATAAATTTAAGAAAATGCATTTCAAAAGAAAATAATACATATTTGAGTTTAAATATATTGCTGTGCTTTGAGTGTTGTGAGTACACGCATGCAATAGCAGTTATTCGCTAAAAATAAAAATAATGTTCTGAAATAGAGTTCAAGGGGTATTTTTTAAGAGTTGTTTAGCAATGACAGGTGATTAGGAAACTGCAGAATCTGCTCTTTTTGATATTATATAAACATCCAAATGTCTTACCTGCTTGTAACTGTAGGAACATTTGCTAAAGTCACTTTTTGGCACTCGGCTTCATTTCCCTGCTTCTGTGTCAATTCCAAATTGCGCTGTTAATCAGATTCTTCATATACAATTTAACAATTGATAATATTCTCACCCATCTGACTATTCTTGATTTAATCTTGTCTTTTGGCAAACTTTATTATTATTATATGTGTGAAATTGGTTTTGATACAGTTTAGGTGTAGTTTTGAAGGGCCATCATCAGCTGCAAAGGCCTGACATGTAAGCGGGAAACATTTTCAAATTCTGTTTGTGATATTAAGATTCTAACAACTACAGTGTGTTGGATAGACTTATTTAGGAAATGGGGGGCATAAATGAATATTACATTTTAATGAAAGCTATTCCAAATGATATCCTTACTTTACTGAAGGATCAATTACACCAGGAGTGTCAAATTCATTCCATGGACAACCTAGTGCCTCCGGGTTTTAGTTTTTCCCTTTCAATGAAGACCTAGACAACCAGGTGAGGGGAGTTCTTTACTAATTAGGGACCTTAATTCATTAATCATGAATAATGGAGGAGCGAAAACCCACAGAAACTTGTCCCTCTATGGAATGATTTTGACAAGAATATTACAGGCACTATATTACAGGGGTAGGCAACCCTGGTCCTGGAGTTGCGCAGGCACTTCTTGTTTTTGATTTAACCAACCTGGAAGACCAGGTGTTGAATTTAGGCAAATACTGAACTGATCAATTAGCTCAGTTGGTCAGGCGTGGTGCCGAGTTGGAACCAAATCCTGCAGTATCTGCGGCACTCCAGGAAGAGGGCTGCGTACCCCTGGTGTAGAAATGAATGGCATCAGTATAGTAGATAAGAAATGTAACAACAATTTAGTCAGATAAATTATTAACAGGAAGTTTACCCCTGCTGCAATTTTTCAATGAGCATCTTCATTTGATGTGAAATGACAGCATGTCTAATCCACATAAATATTTGATAACTAATAAAGTGAGAGAAGTCTCTTACAAGATCCTTCACAGATGTTATCTTTGTAATAGTCATATTTCTAAATATGTAATTAATGTAAAAAAAATGAATGCAGCTTTGTGAATTGGAAAATTAAACTATAGAACATTTATTTAGTGATTTGCATAGTAAAATATTTTGGACAGATATGAAAATATATATTGCATTGTGAATTTTTTTCATTTTACTCTGTAAAAAAAACGTTGCAATATTTTTTGGATTGATTTAGAACACGCCTGAAAGGTATAAATAGCACATTCTCAAATAACAAAGTGTATCTTGTCTATAGTATAATATATTTGTTGGTGTCTCTGGTTTTATTTATTATAATTTATGTATTTTGGGGTCTTTTGTTATGTGTGATATTTCTATATTGTTTTGTACAATGTGTGTGATGTAACAACAACAACAACAAAAAATTGCAGAGTATGTTAAAAAATTAAAAACTGTTTTGAGTCAATTTGTTGCTCTCCTAGTGTTGAATGGTTACATTTGTGGCCACCTAGCCTACCCTACTATCTCCTGGTAGCTGAGCCAGTGAGAGGCTGCCAAGCCTATTGTGATTATTACCTTTATATCAGGACATTGTGTTCTCGTTTCATGGTCTTATAGGCCTATGGTTTATTATGTGTAGGTCTATGTGAGTTGTATGTTAAATGCAAGAGTCATGGATTACGTAGGCCTACAAGACAATTACAGTAGGTATAGGGTAGGTTATGCTTTTATGTTAATTTTATGAGGATTTGAGAGCCCAAATTTTGTCCCACCTACATTTTTGCTGGTCCTGTCATCAATGGATTTCTGCCTATGCCATTATGTTTCAGAAGACAGAAATGCAAAAGTGTCCCACTTTTTATGAATTATGATTATATTAATTTAGATAGACATAAAGAGCATTGGGATTGACTTTTTCTATGGAAAATTATAACTTCTGAAATGTTTGACAATCTTTCAGCTGTCAAAAGTCTTGCCATCCTGTGACGTTTGTGGTACGAGCCGTTTTTTTCCATACAGACTCCTCCCCCAGAATCTTGGCCAAGTGTAAAGATGGCGTCGGTCATGGAGGGACCGCTAAGCAAATGGACTAACGTCATGAAAGGTTGGCAGTATCGCTGGTTTGTTTTGGATTACAATGCGGGTTTACTGTCATACTACACGGTGCGTATTTTCTTGTTCTTGATAATTAATAAGCCGAAAACCTCGTGGTGTCCGGTAGTATAAGTTACCAATGCATTGCTTGTCAAAACCGGGTACTGGAGTGAGGCCTGTGTGCCAGGAGTTGGGTTTGGGAATCTCAGCTGGCAGAAAAGGGCGGCGACTTTCCGCGATAGATCCATTGTTGACCAATCATATCCATGCTGGAGGACCAACTAACAAATTAAATGCCAGTATTTTCTCTACTTCCTGGAATTCGCTAACAATAACTACGATGTGCTGTGTTCTTTTCCTTGTTGCTAGCCTGCAGCATTTGTCATCGTTGTATTTATCTCATTTTCATGCCCATGTTTTGCTGTCAGTTAGACTTAAACACGGTTGATTATTCGAGGCATTAAAAGCTACGTAGTAGGAGTAATTTATAAGCATGTTAATAAAAGGTGGAGGCAAGGTTAGCTACTAATCATGTGAAAATTACGTTGTTTTTTTCTTTTTCTCCTGGTTGCTTGCTTAACTTGATTGCCTGCGTAATAAAAGGATTGTAGAATTCACCGTTAAGGTCTACTGTCACAAGAGTCAGAGTTAGCAAACATTGCCTTACCATGCCACATCCCTCTTGTTGATTTTTTTTTTAGCTAATAAGCTTTGTCGAGGGCAGGTGTATCATTAATTGCACCCGTCATAAAGCTACATAAAGCCCCCCCACACTCAGTTGACAACCTAAGCCACTTGATTCTATCATTTAAACAGCCTGCCACTTTGGTGTGTAAACTGATGGATGAGGCTGGAGGTCTGTAACGATTGACAGGGCTATGTATGAGTTAAATATCTACGATATTTTAAAGCCAAAGAAAGGCAAACAAGCTACAGAGTTTGTTTACAAACATTCAAATGACAACAAAATGTACAGTTGCAAAAGCTACTAGTTACTGGCCTGATAAGGCATTATAGCTAAGTCAAGAATCATTGGGCATATACTCAGTGTCCAGTTTATTAGGTATACCACCCCATTCACAAAACTGGTTAGCTCCTACAGACAGTGAGTCACGTGGCTTGTTATATAGGCATTGAGGTATTCAGCTACTGTTAGATTGAACTTTAGAATGGGCAAAACAAGTGACCTACGTGACTTTGAGCGTGGTATTATCGTCTGTGCAAGGCACTCTGGATCCAGTATCTTTTAAAATATCTTGCCTCCTGGCCTTTTTCCACGCACAAGTCTCTTCGTTTACAGAGAATGGTGTGACAAACAACTCATCAGTCCTCGTCACGGATGGGCTATTGCAGCAGATGACTACACCAGGTTCCACTCCTATCAGCTAAAAACAAGAAGAAGTGGCTTAGGGGGGCACGCGATCACCAACACTAGACAATTGAGGAATGGAAAAACGTAACCTGGTCCGACAACTCCCAGTTACTCTTGTCATGCTCATGGTAGAGTCAGGATTTGGCGTAAGCTGCATGAGTCCATGGCCTGGTGTCAAAAGTGCAGGCTGGTGGCAGTGGTGTAATGGTATGGGAAATGTTTTCCTGGCACAAGTCAGGGTCCGTAGATACCAATTGAGCAACGTTTCCATGCCCTGAAGAATTCAGGCTGTTCTGGAGGCAAAGGGTGGTCCAACCAAGTACAAGATGAGTGTGCCTAATAAACTGTCCACTGAGTGTATATGTCCATGAACAGAAGGAACTTCATGAAAATATGGTCCACTGTGTCACATCAAAATGGTTCTATCTCACAGGTAACAATAAATATGCCCATTTTACTGTCATTTGCAAAGATGGGAAGGTTTCACAAAGCAGGTAGGCTAAACTCAATATCTCAATCCCTAATCAAACTATCTGCTGAACAATGTGACCCTTCAGTGAATGACCGTAATAGGGGCACTTTCGGTTACAGTGTATGTCATCTATAGCCTCAGTGCTGTCATGTTAACTTCTTGTCACACCGAACATTTGGCTTGACAATGACCAATGAAGTTGGCAAGAGCACAAACAGATTTGGGACCAGACAATGTCATATATATATATATATTACACACACACTTTAGCTATGCATGTGATACTTGCAGATGAGATGCAAGCCCAGGGCACTTACAATTCAGGTTAGCAGCTATTTTTATCAGATAATCTTGGCTTGCTATATGTATGAAGTTCCATGAACTTTCCACTGGTGAACTTGATAATGAATAAACTTAAACTTGGGGTGGAAATTTTTGTGTGAACGGAGTATGCAGAAATGATAAAAAATAAGTGTTCTTGAAACCTGTTTTGTTTTCTTCTCTTCATTTTCAGTCCAAGGACAAGATGATGCGGGGCTCTAGGAGAGGTTGTGTGCGGCTCAGGGTAAGGAACTGGCCTGTTGTTCATCGTCTGCTTGGAAGGAGAGTTTGCACCAGCTAATTGAGTAGCTATTTTTCCTAACTAGCCTAATTATTTTTTCTTTTCTTTGTCTATATAATACACCGGGGGTCCACGTCCAGCACTTCAGGGTATCCATATATATGTATAAATGCATTTTGTTTTACATACCTACAGTAGAAAAGAGGAGAATATCTTATTTCTAATGATGTCAACTTTATTTCTCAACTCCAATTACATTCACTGGAGTATCTGACATCGGCACCTGCATCGCCAGGATGCCTTGGAAGGGCTCCCTGAGCAAGAAAAGGTTAAAGACCCTGCAATACAAGGCTATTAAATATAATAACTTGCTATATGTTTGTAAAAATATTGCCACAAGATGGCAGTATTCGATGTATTCTAATTGGACTCGACAGTTACAAAATAGGATTATAATGTGGTGTTTCCTAAAGGATCCTAGCTGGCCCATTGTGTCTTGCCCTTTTTCCCCCCTTCTGTCCTAAAGGAATTAAGCATACCTAATTTAGTAGCAAATGGTTCTCAGATCTGTTTGACTTTGAGCCAAATCAGAGGTTTTACTTTTAACGCTTGACAAATAGTTTGATTGAAATGTCTTGGGGTCAAACTTGTTTAGCACATATTGTTTATGAAGTGTAGGCGTATCACACTGTGTAGTTATCTTTGTTTAGTTTTTTTGACCTGTAGTTATGGCAGGGATTTGTGAGGGATCTGATGCAAAATCCAATGTCAGAACCTGTTTCTTTTTGCCTAGAGACAATGTTAGTAAGACCTTCAAAGACATCACACACCACACATAGAAATATCTACATACAGAGTAGCTTTGAGAAAATAACATTGTCTAGATTATTTTCGATTGTTGGAGGTTTCATGCCAGCAACTAAATTTATAAACTTCTTTTTCAGTCAGATGATAGATAATTCAATTACAGAGACCTTTCTCATGTGTTTCTTGAGTTTTGTGTGCTGGTTTTAAAGGGATACGTGCATGTTATCTTCAGTACTATCATACTACTGTGCTATACATTTGACTACTTTCAGTAGTTAGTGTTTACGATTCACCTCCTTAGCTTTAGACTAAGACAGTACTGTGGATTTTACTTATGGCTCGTGGAATTTTCTCCTCAGACACATACGTAGGCTAAATGCACACCACATGTATAAACACACACATCTTAGTCTACATTATTTATAGTCTTAATTCCACTCATGGTTAGTTGAACTCGCGGTTCCTCATTTTGTCTGCCTCTGTGTGAAGCCGACAGCCGGGGCATCGTCTTTTAATGAGTCATCACATGGTGGTTCTAATGTGATAATAGATGCCTACACCTCATCAGCAGTACATGGGAAGTCTTAAAGTAACTTCCCAGAGAAAATCTAAATTTAAAAGTTAATATTTAACACACACCCAAATAATGTTGTTGACTCATCCTATACTCATATTTGTTGCCAAAGCATAATTTTTAGAAAGAACACTTCAAAAGCCCCACCTCAAACTGACCGTTTCAAAAAAAGCTTGCTATTGCCTTAGAGGATGATGTCATCCTTCTGAGGAGGATGAGCTGGCTAATCAGCGGTCTACACGCATTAATATTTTGAACGACCAGTATACGCCCACACCATTCCAAGACAGAAAGCTGCTTTTTAACATGAGTAATACTTACACATTTTTGTAAGGAAAACTCTTTCACTCATATTGTACTTAATTATAGGTCCTATTTAATAGAAATCTGGAAACACTAGACAGTTACTTTAATGCAGATTTGTGACTTATCAAACGTTTTATTTAAATAGCATATGCTTATCTTTTAATTAAATTTTTTTCAGGTTGGTTTTGACTGGCAGGCAGGTTTGAGATACTGTTGCAAGGTGCCATGCTACAGCCATAGCTCTGAAATGTTGTTCTTTCCTTCCTTCCTTCCTTCCTTGCTGCTGGTCCCTAATGTCTCTTCTCTACCCTTTCTTGCCTCTCACTCCACCCAGACACCCCCCTCCTCTTTTCCTCCTTCTCCTTGGTAGGTGTGTGATAGAGTGAACAAGAGAGAGGGATGGTGACGTCTCCTCTCTCACTGCCTCCTCTTCCTTTTTGCTTTTCCAGGGAGCTGTAATAGGAATCGATGATGAAGACGACAGCACATTCACTATCACTGTGGACCAGAAGACTTTCCATTTCCAAGGTTAGTCTCTTGTTCTTTTCTTTCTCCTCCTCTCCCTCACCTCCCACTTTGCTCGCTTCCCTGTCGTTTGTAGTGAATCCATCAATGCTGCATACTGCCGACTGCTCACATGTAGGCTCTATTTGTAGCTTGTTCTCTCTCGCGCGCTCTCGCTCTTTCCAGCCTTTTTCTTCTTGGTTTTTAAAGGAGGATTATTTTGTCGGTGCGCTAACACAAGCAGACACACACCACACACGTCGAGCTCTAGGCATTTGAATGGCTAGTCGTCTAGAGGCTAAAGCAAGATTTATTCCACAGCAAGATTCCTCTGTAATGGAAAGAAGCGAAGGAGGCTGTATTTAAAACAAAATTGAAGATTACTTGCATTTTCTACCGCCTATGGGAATAAAGAAATACTGCTGAGCTGCACTGCCGATCCACACCCTGAACACTTCAGAGACAGGTCTGGTCCCCTTCCCAGAACCCTCTCACCCCACCCCCTTCCTCCGGCCAGCAACTGCACTGACCATCCACCCAGCGGACCACTCTCCTCCAGGTCTCTAACCTCCTTCACCCTGTCACCTCCATCGCCCCCCCCCACACAGCCACCACTACCTCCACCGCCACCAGCATTCTGTCCACGGTGGGCCCATTTCGTCCACCTCCATGCCCTCTCCTATTGCTATGTTCCGAAACTGTATGCTGTGGCTCTACAATAGGAAGGGTAAGGAGATGCATGATGTCTGCATGTTGGCCTCTTGTCAGGTTGAAGGGCATGGCTCGGTGAAGCATTGGTTGTAACCTTTTCCGAGGCATTTGTGTTTGTTTTAGTAGCTTACTGCTTGGTTTGATTTTAATGTTTAATAAAAATATATATATATGTATAGTGGTTTACCATGGAAGAAGTATTGTATGGAAGAAGTATCGTATCTTTAAAAAATATATTTTTTAGGCTAAGATTAAAGAAACAATATTATGAAAGATTGTTTCTAAGAGGTGCTTTGTGAGGTCACCAGTATTTATTATGATTGTTGAGGTTGGCGAATTCTATGATATTATTATCGGTCTGATTCAATTTGAGATTAATTTCATATCAAGTTGGTCAAGTTAGAATTCTATGGTCATAACCATGTTTTCATTTTGTCTTTTGGTCTACTTGCTCTATTATGTGTATCCAGTCAATTTTATTGGAGTTCACCCTTCAAAAGATGCATTTGTGAAAAAGGATGCTCCTCCAGATGATTCCTCCAAGTTGGAAAGTAATTATAAGATTACGTGGAAAAGATGGGAACGTCACAGCCATTATACAACCCATCTAACACCCAAGCCTGTAGGTGATTTAAAAACAATTCCTATATCACAACAAGGGACATACCAATTTGCACTTGAAAAGGTTAACAAAGATGCATGTGCTACTCTCCCAGATATTGCCTGCTGGAGATGCATTACTGTTGTATTCATCCTTGTAAAGGATCCAGCTGATGTTACACACATTTATTCTGGTGTGGTGCTGCGGCAGGCAAGCAGGGGGGCTGTGTCGTCGTCGTCGGGCTATAGCAGAGCATGGGTGAGGTATGGGGTGGCCACAGATGAAGGCTGCGGAGAGAGTGAGAATTTGTATTTCTATTTAGAGGAGCATCCATAATTCATCTGGCTCTTTTCCTGGCGGAGCATCAGAGCTGCATGAGAGGCCGTCAACTCCCCCTCCCCGCTTCCCCCCCACTTCCAAAGCAGACCTTGTGTGCTAAAGAGCTCTACATGGCCCCATACAGACAAAGCTGCTTAGCCTGGGAAACTGCTGAATGCATTGGCCAAGCCCACGATGAGCAGGTCGCGTGTTGTAGAGAGGGTGTCTAGTGGTTCTGGTAATGTATGACATACCCAGTCTTTGGAGTATACAGTGGGTCCTCATTTAGTAGTTGCGTAATACCATGGCGCGGTATGCTACGGCGTGTTACAGTGCATAGTATTTACTTTTTGTCGTTGTTGCCGTTAATGCTCGTTCGAACCACCAGAAGGAATCTTTGAGGGCATCTTTATGAAGCTTGTTGGTGCTTGCTTCCTTTTCCAAATAATCCTACAGAGGTCCATGCAGGCCAGACGTTTTGATTTCATTAACCTATCTGAAAGAGCCTATTCTAAGGTTTTTAAATATTCTAGTTTTTCCAAACACAAAAATAGTGCCCAGATGATCTGTTTCAAAATATAACGTTTTCCTAGAATAACCTCTGCTCCATGCATAGCCTACTAGCAACAATCAGAAAATACCTATTTGGGAAAAATATCCTTTCTATTTAATTCTGTTGTATTCCATCATATTATTATTGTAAAATATACACAGTGTACAAAACATTAGGAACCCCTGCTCTTTCCATGACAGACTGACTAGGTGAAATCTATGATCCTTTATTGATGTCACCTGTTAAATCTTCTTCAGTCAGTGTAGATGAAGGGGAGGAAACTGGGTTAAAGAAGGATTTTTAAGCCGTAAGACAATTGAGACATGGATTGTGTGCCATTCAGAGGGCAAGACAAAATATTTAAGTGCCTTTGAACAGGGTATGGTAGTAGGTGCCAGGTGCACCGGTTTGAGGGTGTCAAAAACTGCAATGCTGCTGGGCTTTTCACGCTCAACAGATTCCCTTGTGTATCAACTACCACCCAAAGCATATCCAGCCAATGGCAGGCCAGTGGTCGAAAACAAGTCTTTGATAGGGCTATGACAGTAATTGGATAACATTGACAGTTATGACAGTGATTGTGACATTGACGGTTTTGGGTCAAGACCATCATGAAAATAAAATAAGTCAAAACCATTTAATAAAAAATGCTAAAAAAACATATGTTTTAGCAACTTTATTTTAATATAGATATACCTTACCCATAGCCCATTGTTAACTATTTGATTATATGGTATTGTTTTGCTAAGTTAGTCCATCTATTAAACCGTATACATCGCCTCCTCTTTTCGACTATCTTTTGATGCTCTCCAATCAGCAAATCCACTATATGCATGGATAGGAGAGATTCTTTGAAGGTCAATTCAGTTCTTTGAAGATGGGAGGGGGTGGGGTAAAAAGTGGGGACTGGGGCTAACTATAATACCTATACTGTAGATCCTATGGGTGGGGGTGGATGGGTATGCCTTTTTTCATTGTAACAGTAAATTGGAGGAGTGAGGTGATAAAGATGGCTCTCATAGCAAAACAAATGTAACAGCTTACGATGATGGAGAACCAGATGACTTGGACCAGTCTGTCTGCAGAATATGTGCAAAAAGTGTACCTAATGGAGAATTCCAGAACCACAAACGGGACACCGATAAATGGCGAGAACTGGCAGACAGTCTAACTTATGTAGGAATAGAAGCCCACCTTTGTAGAAATGCTCTGTAAATTTGACGGTTAACGGGGAGAAAGTACAGTATTTCTCTCAAATAGCGGTCCCTACATTGTTCAACAAGGTGGAAGTTCAGACAGCTAAAGGATGTCTTATATTTTTTTATAAATAATAAAAATTGTATTTGCACTGGTCAAGTGTAAATATGACTGGACACTTAAATCCCACTGTTTAGAAACAACCTACATGGCGGAATCCCACACAGCCGGCGGAATCCCACACAGCCGGCAACTTGGCTGACGTCCTGCGTTCGGGCTTGACTAAAATAAACTGCCCTGTATCACCACAGACACCGGGGCCAACATTGTGGCAACTGAACTGGCCTTGGCTAAATTGCTTTGGCCACAATCTCCATCTTGCCGTCACCAACGGTGAACAGCGAGAGCACACACACACAGAGGTCGGGTTCTAAGCCTATGTAGAGCCCTAGTGAAGGCCCAGATGGAGCTGAACCTCAAATCACAGCCTCATTCTGGTGAGAAATTAAGTTTAATCAGCTATAATAACCATTTAAAAGAACAAGCTATGTGAAATTATTGTTCATGTATAATTATGTTATTCAGATGCCCTAGGAAATCAACAAACAAAATAGGCATATTTCCTTGAATCATTCAAGGGCGGTTAAACCTAATCCTAGACTAAATTGCACTTTTAAACTGGACTAATTGCATTTCTCAGACATGTTTTAAAGTAGTCTGACTTTCCCTAGCCTAGATTTAAGAAGTCTGTGTTCCAGAGGGATGATTTGGAGCTAGATCTAAATAAAGGCTTAAATTGAATCTGGACAGAGGCATGTTTAACTTCAGATTAATGGATGTGTGCCCCCAGGTTGTTCTGGGCAACGAAGGTAGATGGATTAACTAGACTATTTCAATGATGATCAAAGAGCACCACCAAGGCCAGACAGAAGGGTGCTTATAGACAGGAGCAACCCACTGAATGATTTTGATTAAATCAATTCCTGTGTCCTTTTCCGTATGTACTAAGAAAATGCAGCTGACATTTGTTTGCTTGAACCAAGCCTTTCATCTGACTCTTTGGGGAAGGCCCATCCTTCCTTCCCTACAAGTTCTGATCACCTTGAGGTTTATGGCTTTTGTAACCTTCCATCGTGAAACAGGATATTTGTGTGGTGCAAGTGATCTGACTGTATGCAGAATAGTCCACAAAGACTGCAATGCTATATGTGAACTGAAAGACAATTACATCAAGTTCCCTGATGCTGCTGCCCAAGCCAACAAGAAGGTAGAGTTCTATGAATATGGGAACTTCCCACAAGTAATTGGCTGTATAGATGGATGTCATATTCCCATCGTGTCCCTCTACAGCAGATGCTGAGGAGTGTAGGATTCTTAAACTGGTTCTCAATAAATGTACACAGTGTGGGTGCTTCCAATTTCCAATTCACTTCTCCAACATTGTTGCACGTTGGAAAGGGGCAACTCATGACTCAAGGATTTTCCAAAACTCCTCTTTGTATGCTCAGCTTGAACGAGGACAACAGAGTGGAACCATAATTGGTGACAGTGGGCATGCACAGGTTAACTTGTTGTTCACCTCCTAGAGCATTGGGCCAGTAACCAAAAGGTTGCTGGATCGAATCCCCGAACTGACAAAGTAAAAATCTTTCGTTCTGCGCAAGGCTTAACACACTGTTCCCCGTGCACTGAAGACATGGATATCGATTGAGGCAGACACCGCACCTCTGATTCAGAGGGGTTGGGTTAAATGCAGAAAACTCATTCAGTTGTATAACTGACTAGGTATCCCCCTTTCCCCATCTTCATGCAATAGGACCTGAGCAACAATGAAACAACCAAGTTCATATCCTCACCAGAGGTGTAGTGGAGTGCAGGTTTGGTGTTTGAAGAGTCATTTCCAGTGTCTCAAACACATTGCACTTTCAACCTAGAAGATGCTGAATTGTCATAATTGCAACCGCAGTGCTTCATAATTGCCTTAAACAGCATGGCTGCCCAGATCCTGGCATTGAGGATGACCCAGATGTTACCATGATTGAGGCAGACAATGACAGAAATGGACAAGCCTACAGAGAGAATTTTCTCACAACAAAGATGGCTTAAGTGATTGAAGCAAACAATAGCCATGGATTGGTAACAGGTTTTTGATTCAGGAATGGAAATATCAGGACCTCGTACTGCTGATGCTTAATGTTTCTCTCTTGCTTCATAACCAACTCAACATAAAGGATTTGCATCTTCATATCATGCTTTTACATTAGCTTGTGCTCATGAACTCAGCCTCTTGTCTTTGTCCTCCAATCTTCCCTCCTGGCTGCTGCAGATGTAGGGGGCTGACCTTCATCCTCTTAAGAGAAGTCTTCTCCAAACTATGGCGATCATCTGCCTCTAGAAAATTACTACATTGCTGCCTTAGAGAACATTAGTTCTTCAAGAGTTAAGTTCATTACATTTTTATTATGGTAGTGCAAGAGATGACTGACAACATGACATATTCTCTGCAGTCTGGGGATGGCACATGTTGAATGAATGTGTCCTACCATATGAGGATTGAAACGTTCCCCCATCTAAACTGTCCAAATGATCATCATCTGGGATACCTTCCATTGGTTGCTGGCTATCAATTATCCCGGTAAAGTCCCCCAGCTCATCTGTTTCTGGTCTTAACAGTCGTAACACTCCCTACGAGCAAAAGCATTTGTCTTTAAGTAGATTTTTGTTGATCCACAGGACCTTAGAAACATGAGACAATATAGCAATTATATTAGAAATTATGTATAACATTGTTTGTTACATTTAGGCCCCACTGTTATGCAATAACTAACATTTCAAAGTGACTCTGATTTGTAAAAGTGGGCCAACAATAAATATTGTCTTAGATGAAGTTGTTGGAGCTTCCTTTTGTTTACTTTTTCATTTGAATTCATTACACATGGTAGTCCAGGCATTCTTCTCGTTTTCTGTTGAATCATGCTGTTTGTTGTCAATAATTGGGTGGTTTGACATAATTCGCTGAAGAGTGTTTTGTATATAAAATTAATCTTTTACCTCCGTCCATTGTTTGTTTTAGGTGACTTGCTCCAATTCCACACAATGCTTATGTATTAGTGTCCCATCCCGGGTTATTGTAGCATCCTCAGATTAGCACCAAGTGCACATCGTTAATCTAAGCAGGCTTCACAAAGATGAATTTGTTAGGCCTTATTTACCTTAACTGGGACTCCTTAATCTAGAACTAATACATCTGAAGTTAATAACATCTCAGAAAGTGTTTTGTAAATCTGGATTCATTTAAGTAGAATTAGCTTAGTCCTGTAACTTAAATCTAAATCAAATCACATTTTATTTGTCACATACACATGGTTAGCAGACATTTGCGAGTGTAGCCTAATGCTTGTGCTTCTAGTTCCCGCAGTGCAGCAATATCTAACAGGTAATCTAACAATTCCACAACTACCTAATACACACAAATCTAATTGAATAAGAATATATACATTATAAATATATGGATGAGCAATGACAGAGCTCCATAGGAAAGATGCAATAGATGGTATAACATATCGTATATACATATGAGATGAGTAATGCAAGATGTATGTAAACATCATTATTAAAGTGACTATTGATCCATTTATTAATGTGGCCAATGATTTCAATTCTACACCGCCCAGCAGCCTCTGTGTTAGTGATGGCTGTTTAATAGTTTGATGGCCCTGAGATCGAAGCTGTTTTTCAGTCTCTCGGTCCCAGCATTGATGTACCTGTACTGACCTCGCCTTCGGGATGGTTGCAGGGTGAACAGGCAGTTGCTTGGGTGGTTGTTGTCCTTGATGATCTTTTTGGCCTTCCTGTGACATCGGGTGCTGTAGGTGTCCTGGAGGGCAGGTAGTTTGCTCCCGGTGATGCGTTGTGCAGACCGAACCACCCTCTGGTGAGCCCTGCGGTTATGGGCGGCGTAGTTGCTGTACCAGGCGGTGATGCAGCCCGACAGGATGCTCTCAATTGTGCATCTGCAAAAGTTTGAGGGTTTTAGGTGACAAGCCACATTTCTTCAGCCTTCTGAGGTTGAAGAGGCACTGTTGCACCGCCTTCATCAAATCAAATTGTATTTGTCACATACACATGGTTAGCAGATGTTAATGCGAGTGTAGCGAAATGCTTGTGCTTCTAGTTCCGACAATGCAGTAATAACCAACAAGTAATCTAACTAACAATTCCAAAACTACTGTCTTATACACAGTGTAAGGGGATAAAGAATATGTACATAAGGATATATGAATGAGTGATGGTACAGAGCAGCATAGGCAAGATACAGTAGCTGATATCGAGTACAGTATACACATATGAGATGAGTATGTAAACAAAGTGGCATAGTTAAAGTGGCTAGTGATACATGTATTACATAAGGATGCAGTCGATGATATAGAGTACAGTATATACGTATGCATATGAGATGAATAATGTAGGGTAAGTAACATTATATAAGGTAGCATTGTTTAAAGTGGTTAGTGATATATTTACATTTCCCATCAATTCCCATTATTAAAGTGGCTGGAGTTGAGTCAGTGTCAGTGTGTTGGCAGCAGCCACTCAATGTTAGTGGTGGCTGTTTAACAGTCTGATAGCCTTGAGATAGAAGCTGTTTTTCAGTCTCTCGGTCCCAGCTTTGTTGCACCTGTACTGACCTCTCCTTCTGGATGATAGCGGGGTGAACAGGCAGTGGCTCGGGTGGTTGATGTCCTTGATGATCTTTATGGCCTTCCTGTAACATCGGGTGATGTAGGTGTCCTGGAGGGCAGGTAGTTTGCCCCCGGTGATGCGTTGTGCAGACCTCACTACCCTCTGGAGAGCCTTACGGTTGCCGTACCAGGCGGTGATGCTCTCGATTGTGCATCTGTAGAAGTTTGTGAGTGCTTTTGGTGACAAGCCGAATTTCTTCAGCCTCCTGAGGTTGAAGAGGCGCTGCTGCGCCTTCTTCACGATGCTGTCTGTGTGAGTGGACCTATTCAGTTTGTCTGTGATGTGTATGCCGAGGAACTTAAAACTTGCTACCCTCTCCACTACTGTTCCATCGATGTGGATAGGGGGGTGCAATCATCTCCTTAGTTTTGTTGACGTTGAGTGTGAGGTTATTTTCCTGACACCACACTCCGAGGGCCCTTACCTCCTCCCTGTAGGCCGTCTCGTCGTTGTTGGTAATCAAGCCTACCACTGTTGTGTCGTCCGCAAACTTGATGATTGAGTTGGAGGCGTGCGTGGCCACGCAGTCGTGGGTGAACAGGGAGTACAGGAGAGGGCTCAGAACGCACCCTTGTGGGGCCCCAGTGTTGAGGATCAGCAGGAAGGAGATGTTGTTGCCTACCGTCACCACCTGGGGGCGGCCCGTCAGGAAGTCCAGTACCCAGTTGCACAGGGCGGGGTCGAGACCCAGGGTCTCGAGCTTGATGACGAGCTTGGAGGGTACTATGGTGTTGAATGCCGAGCTGTAGTCGATGAACAGCATTCTCACATAGGTATTCCTCTTGTCCAGATGGGTTAGGGCAGTGTGCAGTGTGGTTGAGATTGTATCGTCTGTGGACCTATTTGGGCGGTAAGCAAATTGGAGTGGGTCTAGGGTGTCAGGTAGGGTGGAGGTGATATGGTCCTTGACTAGTCTCTCAAAGCACTTCATGATGACGGATGTGAGTGCTATGGGGCGGTAGTCGTTTAGCTCAGTTACCTTAGCTTTCTTGGGAACAGGAACAATGGTGGCCCTCTTGAAGCATGTGGGAACAGCAAACTGGTATAGGGATTGATTGAATATGTCCGTAAACACACCGGCCAGCTGGTCTGCGCATGCTCTTAGGGCGCGGCTGGGGATGCCGTCGGGGCCTGCAGCCTTGCGAGGGTTAACACGTTTAAATGTCTTACTCACCTCGGCTGCAGTGAAGGAGAGACCGCATGTTTTCATTGCAGGCTGTCTCAGTGGCACTGTATTGTCCTCAAAGCGGGCAAAAAAGTTATTTGGTCTGCCTGGGAGCAAGACATCCTGGTCCGTGACTGGGCTGAATTTGCCTCTTGTGTCTGAGCCGTTGAATTGAGATTCTACTTTGTCTCTGTACTGACGCTTAGCTTGTTTAATAGCCTTGCGGAGGGAATAGCTGCACTGTTTGTATTCAGTCATGTCACCAGACACCTTGCCCTGATTAAAAGCAGTGGTTCGCGCTTTCAGTTTCACACGAATGCTGCCATCAATCCACGGTTTCTGGTTAGGGAATGTTTTAATCGTTGCTATGGGAACGACATCTTCAACGCACGTTCTAATGAACTCGCACACCGAATCAGCGTATTCGTCAATGTTGTTATCTGACGCAATACGAAACATCTCCCAGTCCACGTGATGGAAGCAGTCTTGGAGTGTGGAGTCAGCTTGGTCGGACCAGCGTTGGACAGACCTCAGCGTGGGAGCTTCTTGTTTTAGTTTCTGTCTGTAGGCAGGGATCAACAAAATGGAGTCGTGGTCAGCTTTTCCGAAAGGGGGACGGGGCAGGGCCTTATATGCGTCGCGGAAGTTAGAGTAACAATGATCCAAGGTCTTTCCACCCCTGGTTGCGCAATCGATATGCTGATAAAATTTAGGGAGTCTTGTTTTCAGATTAGCCTTGTTAAAATCCCCAGCTACAATGAATGCAGCCTCCGGATAAATCGTTTCCAGTTTGCAGAGAGTTAAATAAAGTTCGTTCAGAGCCATCGATGTGTCTGCTTGGGGGGGATGTATACGGCTGTGATTATAATCGAAGAGAATTCTCTTGGTAGATAATGCGGTCTACATTTGATTGTGAGGAATTCTAAATCAGGTGAACAGAAGGATTTGAGTTCCTGTATGTTTCTTTCATCACACCATGTCACGTTGGCCATAAGGCATACGCCCCCGCCCCTCTTCTTACCAGAAAGATGTTTGTTTCTGTCGGCGCGATGCGTGGAGAAACCCGCTGGCTGCACCGCTTCGGATAGCGTCATTCCAGTGAGCCATGTTTCCGTGAAACAAAGAACGTTACAGTCTCTGATGTCCCTCTGGAATGCTACCCTTGCTCGGATTTCATCAACCTTGTTGTCAAGAGACTGGACATTGGCAAGAAGAATGCTAGGGAGTGGTGCACGGTGTGCCCGGAGAGCTGGAGCTGCTGGAGATTACGCAATAATTTCGACGGAGGACACCAAGCGAGCACCTGGTAAATGTAGTCTCTTATGGTCAATCTTCCAATGATATGCCTACAAATATGTCACAATGCTGCAGACACCTTGGGGAAACGACAGAAAGTGTAAGCTCATTCCTGGCGCATTCACAGCCATATATTAACTTTCCACCTTCTCCCCTGCTGTCCCGTTGATGTGGATAGGGGGGTGCTCCCTCTGCTGTTTCTTGAAGTCCACGATCATCTCCTTTGTTTTGATGACGTTGAGTGAGTTTATTTTCCTGACACCACAGGAAAGTGCCCTCACCACCTCCCTATAGGCTATCAAGCCTACTGCTGTTATCATCTGCAAACTTGAGTGGAAGCGTGCATGGCCACGGAGTCATGGGTGAACAATTAAATTCTATACAGTGACTGAGCAAACAGTTAATGGCACAAGCAGAGCATATCCCTCGTGAGTGTGCATATTCACTGTCTATCATTAGTTCATTGTCACTTGAAAGCTGTATTAAAAAAAGATTCTGTAGAAAATAAATATTAGCCTAAATGATGAATATCCATTTTACTCATCACATTAGGAATAGAAGGCTTCAAATTTTGGGGGATGAAAATTAGCTCCCCCTACTCACGCGCCGCCTATGAGCAGGACATTGAGGCCTAAATGCGCTAATGTTGTTCCTTTGCTAATTCTGAGCCCCTCCCCCTCCATCGAGTACTGAAAGTATTAAAATAACATGTATCCACCAATCCAAAGAGGGGAATAGGTGGGAGTTTGAAAGCCCGCTCTTCAACTCTGTGGACAAAGAATCCCATTGTTGCTCTGTCAGAAGGGCTACAATTTTGGTATTTTATTAGGATCCGCATTAGCTGTTGCAAAAGAAGCAGCTTCTCTTCCTGGGATCCATACAAAACACAATACCTAATGACATAATACAGAACATCAATGGACAAGAACGGCTCAAAGACAGAACTACATAAAAATAGTTGCCTTCATAGCAATGCATACACAACTATCTAGGTCAAATAGGGGAGATGCTTTGTGTTTTTAAAATCAGGTTTGCTGTTTTATTTGAGCAATATGAGATGGAAGTTCCTTCAATTAGGGCTCTATATAATTCTATTCCCTTTCTTGAATTTGTTCTGCATTTGGGAACTGTGAAAAGACCCCTGGTGGCATGTCTGGTGGGATAAGTGTGTGTCAGAGCTGTGTGTAAGTTGACTATGCAAACAATTTTTGGGATTTTCAACACAATGTTTCTTATAAAAAGAAGTGATGCAGTCAGTCTCTCAACTCTTAGCCAAGAGAGACTGGCATGCATAGTATTATTATCAGCCTTCTGATTACAATGAAAGCAAAATGTGCCGCTCTGTTTTGGGCCAGCTGCAGCTTCACTAGGTATTTCCTTGCAGCACTGGACCACACAACTGGACAATAATCAAGATTAGTCAAAACTAGAGCCTGCATAACTTGCTTTTGGAGTGTGGTGTCAAAAAAGCGGAGCATCGCTTTGTTACGGACAGACCTCTCCCCATCTTTACAACCATTGAATCTATATGTTTTGACCATGACAGTTTACAATCTAAAGTAATGCCAAGTAATTTAGTCTCCTCAACTTGTTCAATAGCCACACCATTCATTACCAGATTCAGCTGAGGTCAAGCACTTAAGGAATGATTTGT
The DNA here is from genome assembly GCF_018296145.1 of Oncorhynchus tshawytscha. Taxonomy (NCBI): domain Eukaryota; kingdom Metazoa; phylum Chordata; class Actinopteri; order Salmoniformes; family Salmonidae; genus Oncorhynchus; species Oncorhynchus tshawytscha. The sequence continues at coordinate 59,931,739 of NC_056433.1, read as the reverse complement.
ACCAAATACAATGCACTTAGATTTAGAGATGTCCAGGACCACTTTTACTGGCCACCCATTCCAAAACAGACTGCAACTCTTTGTTAAGGTTTTCAGTGACTTCATTAGCTGTGGTTGCTGATGCGTATATGGTTGAATCATCAGCGTACATGGACACACATGTTTTGTTTAATGCCAGTGGCAAGTCATTGGTAAAAATAGAAAGAGTAGAGGGCCTAGAGAGCTGCCCTGCGGTACACCACACTTTACATGTTTGACATTCGAGACCCTCACATTAAAGAAAAGTTCTATTAGATGGCTCTGAATCCACAATATGGCAGAGGTTGAACAGCCATAACACGTTTTTTTCAACAACAGGTTATGGTCAATAATATCAGACTGCACTGAAATCTTACAGTACAGCTCCCACAATCTAATTATTATCAATTTCTTTCAACCAATCATCAGTCATTTGTGTCAGTGCAGTGAATGTTGAGTGTCCTCTATAACGTGCTGAAAGTCTGTTGTTAATTTGTTTACAGAGAAATAGCATTGTATTTGGTTGAACACCATTTCTTTCAACAGTGTGTTATGAGCTGGCAGCAAGCTTACATGTCTGCTGTTAGAACCAGTAAAGGCCACTTTACCACTCTTGGGTAGTGAAATTACTTTGGCTTCCCTCCAAGTCTGAGGACAAACTTTACAGAGTTACAATTCTTTCAGCAAAAAAACAAATCACTGCGTTTGCAGTGGGCTAATGAGCTAAAACACTAGAGAATTGGAACCACATTGCCTGGTCTGATGTATCCCGGTTCCTGCTGTTTCACGCTGATGGGAGGACTAGGGTATGGAGAAAACAATTCATCCATCAGGTGCATCCCTTCATGACTGCAATGTATCCATATGCAAATAGATTTGTTTCAGCAGGATGACGCCACAAGGCTAGGATTGTCCAGGAATGGTCCCACAAACATGACAGTGAATTTGGCTTACTGCGGTGGCCTGCCCAGTCACCAGATCTCAATCCAATTGAGCATCTGTGGGATGAGATTTGAATGAGATATTCACAGTAGAGTTCCACTACAAGCCAACTTGACACAATTGTGGGAAGCATTGGAGTTATGGGACAGCACCACTGTGGAACACTTTCGAGTCCATGCCCTGGTGAATTGAGGCTGTTCTAAGGGCAAAGGGGGTGCAATGCATATTTAGGTGTTCCTAATGTTTAGTACCCTTAGTGTATGTAGGACTGAAATATAAACGTGTGATGTCCGCTAAATGAACATGTTAATTTCACTGACATGGCGCAGGCATAGCCTCCGCTACTATAGCATAAAGCATTCTTTCTTAGTATTCTGTCTTGTCTATTATATTTTTTATGACCTTCCTATACAACATATTAATGGATTACTTTGTGTATATTACATGGATTTATTAGACTGGTGGCCATTGGTACTCCAAGTCCTGACTGTTCTACTGTTAAACGGTGCAACAGACTTTCATGGCGCATTGAGGATGAAATGCTCAGTTTGTCTTTCACAATATTTATCTAAAAGTAGGCCTACTGTTACTGTAATTTCACATCTAGGAAAAGTCAGGGACAGGTGGGTTGAAGGTTTTGAATAAAGTCATTGAAATGACGTCCAACTATAGGGCTAAGAGTGTGTCCTGTTTCACGTACCTTATTGGCGTGAAGGCCTACGTCAACATACAGTGCATTTGGAAATTATTCAGACCCCTTGACTTTTCCCACATTTTGTTCTATCCTCCTACACTTGTTGATTTTTCTAATTGTTATTATAATTATTCTTATTTTAATAATTGTAAGTCATGTCATTATCATTAGTAGACTAATAGCCTTCTATAACCACCATTGAGCAGTAGGCCTAAGAGCATGCCTTTTACAGTAGCATATGTATAGCCTACCAAAAACATCTGTTAATACATTTCAAGTCCCTTAAAAATAGAAATCAACTCGACAAGAGTCTATTGTCCTGCCTCCTTTGTATTCCAATTAATTTATTGAATAGGTATGGCTGCCAAATAATTTACACCTGGCTCATAGCTTTGTAGCGTATTTACAGTGCACTTTCAGTCTGAGAAGTGCATCCCAAGCTTTCTGTAGTACATTTTATTTATCAACAATTACATTGAGCAAAGGGCACTCACATCGGCCATTCACAGTGAGTGCATACGCCTATACTCCGCCCAACCCTGACCATCTCCTCCCTCACCCCCTTCAACGAGTCATTCTCCGCCTGACTCTATCATTGCCACCGAATACATCTTTCTGTTGTTAACATTCCGGTCTCAAATAAATCATTACATGTAATCGTATACGTATTAACCATAAGAAGCCCCTTCTGTCTCTCTGCTTGGTAACAGGGTTAATTACACGTGATTACAGTGTTAAAACAGAAACAACTCAAAGGTTAACAGTTCAGGCATTCATTCCAAGTGGTTAAGGTTTGGGGAAGGCTTAAAACAAAATAATAAAAAACAATATATTGATATAAATATCTTGTTATATCAGCTATCGACTTTCATTAGGTTATTAGAAGGCTATTTCAAAGCGATTTTGAGTTGTCAATGTGTAAATATATATATTTTTTTTTATCGTATTCTGTTTGGTAATGGAACACGAAGCCCCTTATTTCTTCAATGTAATCATTTATTCATAAGGGTAGCCATTTCCTGCAGTCAAATGACCTAGTGGCCTCATGGGTGGAATGTTATTCATATTTTTCAGATTTTCATAATCAACATTGTTTATTCAACATTGAAAATCCAGTGTTTCGATGTCTAACAGTTTTGTTATTTCAGTCTTCTGTGATGTATATAATGTGTAATATTGGGATGCAAACTCAATTTAATAAATTTCAGCTCTATCTGACATGGTACGGGTGTCTTTTTAAACTTTTTTTAAGCCCAAAACAATGTGTGTGAGGTGCATACTTTTTTTATTTCAAAGTAGATTTGTTTTAAGACTACCACGAAACACTCTGTGACCTTGATTTAGCCCACTGCAGTAAAATGTTATTAAACCGATAGGTCTTAGGGCTGCAGTAAATTTTATAAGATTACCAGGTTAATTTTTCAAAAGATTTTACTGCCTGTAGTATGTAGGCCTACAGTAGAGAGGGGGTAGCCGATTTATAGCTTTAATATGTGTGTTCTCAACATTGATGAAAAATTAACTCTATAGGCTAATAGGTGTGTTGGAAAAATTACAAGCTCACAACACGTATCGGATTCTTCATGAGGATTTATTTGATATAATTTGTTGACATTCATTTACCATAAAGTCACAAATGATTGGAACACAAACAACATGAGCATATTAACTTGGTCAAAAATGTTGTTTAGTGAAGATGTTCAGAAACAATGTGTCGGTACTTATTTGTGCCTTTGGTTCAAAATGAGTCAAAATAGCCTAAATGAATCAATTAAATTGTTACATGTAAAATATTGTCTGACATTCTGCTAATTTTCTGATCTATTAAACATTCGATCTCATACAGTTTTCTGTTTCCAAAACTAGGATCTGTAACAGTGGACTGCGTTTTGGAGACTTTCTAAAAGTTTCTAAAATGTGCATTGTTTAAAAGGAGTGCAAGGGCGAATGGAGTTATTGCACCCGCGTACTTAAAAGTAGGCGTTCCCTAATAGAAATATGCAAACAAATGCTAGAACTTTTTTTTTTTAACCTTTTATTTTACTAGGCAAGTCAGTTAAGAACAAATTCTTATTTTCAATGACGGCCTAGGAACAGTGGGTTAACTGCCTGTTCAAGGGCAGAACGACAGATTTTGTACCTTGTCAGCTCGGGGATTTGAACTTGCAACCTTCCGGTTACTAGTCCAATGCTCTAACCACTAGGCTACACTGCCAGTAGGATCTCACTAGCTCATGCTTGGCTCTGCACACTTCCTTGCTTGTTCTGCCCACTAGAATTTGAATATGCTCCCATTGGAAATGACAGGCTCTGGTCTGTCTTGGGTTAGTTATAGAAATCTTTACTAATAGGCTACAGTCCAGGTACAGCTACTTCTGACAAAGTAGAAACAAAAAAAAGGTATTTTCACGGGTCTGAGTTGTTGTGCACGCGGAACAGAAGAGCAAGTCTTACACTGTTCTAAATTCATTCATCTTCATCCTCATTCAGTTCATTATTCAATCGTGCAGTCGTGCACAATTATCAGTTTCTATCACCTATTCATTGACGTTATTCATTCAGCAAGGAGAGAGACAAATAAGTGCCTAGGTACTAGAGATCGACCGATTTATGATTTTTCAACGCCGGTACCGATTATTGGAGGACCAAAAAAGCCGATACGGATTAATCGGACGATTTTAGAAATAAAAATGTATTTGTAATAATGACAATTACAACAATACTGAATTAACACTTATTTTAACTTAATATAATACATCAATGAAATCAATTTGGCCTTAAGTAGATAATGAAACTTCTTCAATTTGGTTTAAATAATGCAAAAACAAAGTGTTGGAGAAGAAAGTAAAAGTGCAATATGTGCTATGTAAGAAAGCTAACGTTTCAGTTCCTTGCTCAGAACATGAGAACATATGAAAGCTGGTGGTTCCTTTTAACATGAGTCTTCAATATTCCCATTATAGGACTATTTCTCTCTATACCATTTTGTATTTCATTAACCTTTGACTATTGGATGTTCTTATAGGCACTTTAGTATTGCCAGTGTAACAGTATAGCTTCCGTCCCTCTGCTCGCTCCTCCCTGGGCTCGAACCAGCAACACAACGACAACAGCCACCACATCGAAGCAGCGTTACCCATGCAGAGCAAGGGAAACAACCACCCCAAGGCTGAGAGCGAGTGACGTTTGAAACGCTATTAGTGCGTGCTAACTAGCCAGCCATTTCACTTTGGTCACACCAGCCTCATCTCTGGAGTTGATAGGTTTGAAGTCAAAAACAGCGCAATGCTTGACGCACAACGAAGAGCTGCTGGCAAAACGCACAAAAGTGCTGTTTGAATGAATGTTTACTCGTCTGCTTCTGCCTACCACCGCTCAGTCAGATACTTAGATGCTTGTATGCTCAGTCAGATTATATGCAACGCAGGACACGCTAGATAATATCTAGTAATATCATCAACCATGTGTAGTTAACTAGTGATTATGATTGATTGTTTTTTATAAGATAAGTTTAATACTAGCTAGCAACTTACCTTGGCTTACTGCATTTGCGTGACAGGCAGTCTCCTTGTGGAGTGCAACGAGAGAGAGACAGGTCGTTATTGCGTTGGACTAGTTAACTGTAAGGTTGCAAGATTGGTTCCCCCGAGCCAACAAGGTGAAAATCTGTCGTTCTGCCCCTGAACAAGGCAGTTAAACCACCGTTCCTAGGCCATCATTGAAAATAAGAATGTGTTCTTTAACTGACTTGCCTAGTTAAATAAAGGTGTTAAAAAAAAAAAAAATTGGCAAAGCGGTGCCCAAAAATACCGATTTACGATTGTTATGAAAACTTGAAATCAGCCCGAATTAATCGGCCATTCTGATTAATCGGTCGACCTCGACTAGGTACCAACTCTTTTTCATTGTGTGTTGCGCAATGACACAGTAATGCAATGTAATGTACTATACCACAATTTACCTCAATGTCCCACTGCATAGTCTCAACTTACTTCAACCCCCTCTCTCTCCTCCAATCAAGATACTACGTTATTGTGTTTACCAAAAACTGTTGTGCGTCACGCCATCTAGCTTCTGTCTTTGTATTACAGAACATTCCATTCATTTAGCCAAATGATGGGAAGCAGAAGAAGAGGTGAACAGTAAATCATTCACATCCTTTGGAGGAATCCTGAAGAGCAGTTTGGAGTAGTGTGTTTTTAGGAATGTGATAATGAATAAGCAGAGAGGAAATGGAGTCATGTCATCTGCAGCTTGTTAGACACACTGCTAGCGCCTGTCTGAACACTGTCACCTTGCTGAAGGCTCTCGGGTTTTTCCACTGCCCATCTCTGTATCTCTCTGTGCCTGGCTATCCGTAATAAGACATGCTCTAGAGAAAGGCCTCTTTGTGCACTAATGGCCCAGGAGTTGCACTTTGCTTTCAGCCAGAGGAGCCACTCTACCTTCCTGGGGAGAAGGGAAGCATTAGGCCCTAATTGGGTTGTGAGAACGTGCCATGTCATGGCCTGTTTGGGCTCAGTGTTGAACACTCAGGCACTGCACAGGTTTCTGGCCTGCCTGGGCCTCAAACCACCACATTCATACCAAGAGTTCAGATTTTCCCAGTTCATATTATGCGAATGAGGGAAATCATAAACATGAGGACTATCAAAACGGAAGTGTTTTTGCTGTACAGAACACTAGTTTTATTGGTCTCCAAGTTATGTAAGTGTTCAATATATTATATTAGTGTTAATGATTTGCTGTTGCTATCACTTCATCAGCAATGTCTGTAGCTTATATCACACTCAAGACTGACCCCAGTAATGATGGTTGGTGTTATGACAGATGGTGTATCCTCTCATGAGACTGCATCCCTCTGTTAGTAAGGAGTGGCCATGTTTGGGATGCACTGTAAATGGCACACAGAGATGGCACATAGCTTGCAGGTCACAGAAAGGTGTGGAACTGACCAAACAGTGCATCCTCACTGTCACACAAAGAGCTTAAGGTAGAAGGGAGATGCATCATTAGGTCTTTACATGCCATGCAACCAAGTGGTATCTACTACTGTTTTCACGTAGGATTTACTATATTTTGACTGTAACAAAAAATTGCCTGCATACGCCTTTTATACCACTTGTGTGCATGTCGGAATGCTGGGGACCAGTGGTAGTGGTGTGCAGATGTGGGTGGGCGTCGATTTGAATAATTCCATTTAAATATACACCAAAAATAAATCCATTATTCGTTTGTTTAGGCAGGTCTTAAGAAACATATGAATAATTGAATGCATTTTCAAAAGGCAAGAATATAGCATATTTTAAGTTTTAATGTCAATTGAAATCGATAGCTCCTTATTTTGTTCATTTAATAGACAAGTAACACCTACCCGATCAGTCAACACTCATATATTTTATAATGGAATATAACAGAATAAAATACATATTTTCCCACACAACCTGTGTCACGGGAACGTGTTGAACCGCTGTAAAAAAAAAGTGTAATATTTTGAAACTGAGCCCAAGCCCATACTTTTTTTTATGCACGTTTCGCTCCACTTTGTTAGGGAGCAGGCGTAGGGTCTTACCTTCAGCATGATACCGATTTGAAAATAATAGCCATCATATTTTAATTGAATCTTTTACTTAAAAAAAAAACTTTAACCCCTTTTTTTTCTCCCCAATTTCGGTGGTATCCAATTGGTAGTTAGTCTTGTCTCAGCGCTGCCACTCTACGGACTCAGGAGAGGCGAAGGTCGAGAGCCGTGCGTCCTCTGAAACGCAATCCAACCAAGCCGCACTGCTTGACACAATGCCCTCTTAACCCGGAAACCAGCCACAGCAATGTGTTGGAGGAAACACCTTGCACCTGGAGACCGTGTCAGCGCACACGGCTCGCCACAGGAGTCGCTAGTGCGCGATGGGACAAGGATATCCCTGCCAGCCAAACCCTCCCCTAATCCCTAACCCGGACGATGCTGAGCCAATTGTGGGCCGCCCCATGGATCTCCCGGTTGCGGCCGGCTGCGACAAAGCCTGGACTCAAACGCAGAAACTGCAGAAACTCTTGTTCATATTTCACAACCTCTGTGGGCTTCTGAGCAAAATAATAGACCTTCACTTTAAGCAACATCATTGCATACTAAATGTATCTGATCAGAGAGAGATCATATTTGTTTGCTACAAATAGATGAGCGACAGTGCATTCGGAAAGTATTCAGACCCCTTGACTTTTTCCACATTTTGTTACGTTACAGGCTTATTCTAAAATCAATCTACACAGAATACTCCATAATGACAAAGCGAGGACAGTTTTTTTTTGTTTTTTTTTTAAACATGTTTTGCTAATTTAGGGATGGTCACTCTGACAGCGCTCCAGAGTTCCTCTGTGGAGATGGGAGGACCTTCCAAAAGGGACATGCCATCTCTGCAGCACTCCACCAATCAGGCCTTTATGGTAGAGTGGCCAGACAGAAGCCACTCCTCATTAAAATGCACATGACAGACTGCTTGGAGTTTGCCAAAAGGCACCGAAAGACTCTCAGACCAGAATAATAATGAAGACAAACTATGAAATATTACATATGGAATCATGTAGTAATCAAAAAAAGTGTTCAACAAATCAAGATATATTTGAGATTATTCAAAGTAACCTCCTTTTGCCTTGACAGCTTTCCACACAGTGACTGCTACTGTCATTTAGACAGGTTACCTTTTGAGTTCTTGGGCACAGGGACTATGGTGGTCTGCTTGAAACATGTATACTGAACAAAAATATAAAAGCAACATGCAACACTTTCAACTATTTTACTGAGTTACATATGAGAAAATAAATTAATTGCAATAAATGAATTAGGCCTTAATCTATGGATTTCACAGGCGAGCAGCCATGGATGGGCCCGGGAGGGCATGGAGCCAGGCCCAGCCAATAAGTTTTTACTCCCAAAAGGGCTTTATTACAGACATACAGTGGGGCAAAAAAGTATTTAGTCAGGGCTGGTGTGGTTACACAGGGTCTGCAATTGTGAGGCCAGTTGGACTTACTGCCATATTCTCTAAAACAACATTGGAGGTGGCTTAGGGTAGAGAAATTAACATTAAATTCTTTGGCAACATCTCTTGTGGATATTCCTGCAGTCAGCATGCCAATTGCACGCTCCCTCAACTTGAGACATCTGTGGCATTGTGCTGTGTGACAACTGCATTTCTCCTTTGCCAAAACTCTTGGCAAAGGAGAAATGCACCCTAACAGGGATGTAAGCACATTTGTGCATAAAATCGTAGAAAATGACACATTTTGTGTGTGTGGAAAATTTCTGGGACCTTTTTTTTATTTCAGCTCATGAAACGTGGGACCAACTCTTTACATGTTGCGTTTTATATTTTTGTTCAGTATAGGTATTAGATTGTCAGGAGGAGTTTGAAAATGTCAGTGAAGCTGGTCAGCGCATGCTCGGGAGTACTCATCCTGGTAGTCCACCTGGCCTTGTGAATGTTAACCTGCTTAAAGGTCTTGCTCACATCGGCTATGGAGAGCGTGATCACACAGTCGTCTGGAACAGCTGGTGCTCTCGTAGGATTCAGTGTTGCTTACCTCAACGCAACCCAGGAAGGTATTTAGTGCATCTGGTAGGCTCGTGTCACTGGGCAGCTTAAGGCTGGGTTTCTCTTCATTCGTAGTAGTTTACAAGCCATGCCACATCCGACAAGTGTCAGAGCCGGTGTAGTAGAATTCGATCTTGGTCCTGTATTGATGCTTTGCCAGTTTGATGGTTCGTCGGAGAGGGCATAACGGGATTTCTTATAAGCGTCCGGATTAGTGTCACGTTCCTTGAAAGCAACAGCTCTAGCCATTAGCTCAGTGCTGATGTTGCCTGTAATCCATGGCTTCTGTTTGGGATATGTACAGTCGTGGCCAAAAGTTTTGAGAATGACACAAATATACATTTTCACAGTCTGCTGCCTCAGTTTGTATGATGGCAATTTGCATATACTCCAGAATGTTATGAAGAGTGAGCAGATGAATTGCAATTAACTGAAAAGTTCCTCTTTGCCATGCAAATGAATCTGAATCCTCAAAAAATATTGCCTCTGCATTTCAGCCCTGCCACAAAAGGACCAGCTGACATGTCAGTGATTCTCTCGTTAATACAGGTTTGAGTGTTGACGAGGACAAGGCTGGAGATCACTCTGTCATGCTGATTGAGTTCGAATAACAGACTGGAAGCTTCAAAAGGAGGGTGGTGCTTGGAATCATTGTTCTTCCTCTGTCAACAATGGTTTCCTGCAAGGAAACCTGTGCCATCATCATTGCTTTGCACAAAAAGGGCTTCACAGGCAAGGATATATTTGAGCGCTACCATCAGTCCTGTGTCATGCCAACAGTAAAGCATCCTGAGATGCTGTGTGGGGTTGCTTCTCAGCCAAGGGAGTGGGCCCACTCACAATTTTGTCTAAGAACACAGCCATGAATAAATAATGGGACCATCACATCCTCTGAGAGCAACTTCTCCCAACCATCCAGGAACAGTTTGGTGACGAACAATGCCTTTTCCAGCATGATGGAGCACCTTGCCATACGGCAAAAGTGATTACTAAGTGGCCTGAGGAACAAAACATCAATATTTTGGGTCCATGGCCAGGAAACTCCCCAGACCTTAATCCCATTGAGAACTTGTGGTCAATCCTCAAGAGGCGGGTGGACAAACAAAAACCCACAAAGTCTGACAAACTTCATGCATTGATTATGCAAGAATGGGCTTCCATCAGTCAGGATGTGGCCCAGAAGTTATTTAACAGCATGCCAGGGTGGATTACAGAGGTCTTGAAAAAGAAGCGTCAACACTGCAAATATTGACTCTTTGCATCAACTTCATGTAATTGTCAATAAAAAGCCTTTGACACTTATGAAATGCTTGTAATTATACTTCAGTATTCCATAGTAACATATCTAAAGACACTGAAGCAGCAAACTTTGTGAAAATGTATATTTGTGTCATTCTCAACTTTTGGCCACGACTGTACGTTCAGTGACTGTGGGGACAACGTTGTCGACGCAATTATTAATAAAGCCGGTGACTGATGTGGCAAACTGCTCAATCCCATCAGATGAGTCCTGGAACATATATTCCAGTCTTTGCTAGCGAAACAGTCCTATAGCTTAGCATCCGCTTCATTGGACCACTGCTGTATTGAGCTCGTCACTGGTACTTCATGTTTTAGTTTTTGCTTGTAAGCATGAATCGGGAGGATAGAGTTAGGGTCAGATTTGCCAGATGGAGGGAGAGCTTTGTATGTGTCTCTGTGTGTGAGGTGATCTGGAGTTTTTTCACACCTAGTTGCAAAGGTGACATGCTGGTAAAAATGAGGTCAAACGGATTTAAGTTTTTCTGCAGTAAAGTCACCAGCCAGTAGGAGCGCCGCCTCTGGGTGAGCATGTTCTTGTTTACTTATGGCCCTATACAGCCCGTTGAGTACAGTCTTAATTCCAGCATTGGTTTGTTGTGGTAAATAGACAGCTACGAAATGTATAGATGGAAACACTCTTGGTAAATAGTATGGTCTACAGCTTATCATCTGTCCGTCAGTGTGGAGGGCCTCTCTGGTCTTTTCAGTGTAAATGTCAGACGTTTTGTTTGCTCTGTGTCTTTGCTCTGAGGGTGCAGCCTGGCAACAGGCTGTGTCTCTCGTCAGGAGACCTGCCTTGATAGTCTCTTGCCCAGCGACGCACCAGACGGGTTGCAAGAACCCCCTTAGCAGCTGCAAAGGCACAGCACAATGAGCACGTAGTTAACTTGTTGGGCCAGATGAGCACAGATGAGGTGCTCTAGTCTTTCTTGTAGCTACAAAGTTACTACTAGGTGAAGCACTCTGTTGCTGTTGTAATAATTCCTATCTCGACTATGGCTCATCTGCTGTGTTTTTCTTCTCAGCTCGAGATGCAGACGAACGGGAGAAGTGGATCCATGCCTTAGAGGGGACTATTCTCCGTCACACCCTCCAACTGCAGGTAAGTCACTCACTCATCTGTTCAGACCAGCTTCACTCTAGTAATACTGGGGGTACTAGTCCCAAGCCATTGAGTTCAGCTAAAGAGGAGAAAGATTTTGCTCAACTTTTTATTTGAAATAAGCTTTCTCAAATGATGGGGATAACTCTTGCTGCTGTTGCATTGTAAAACACATTTTTTTGAAGTGTGACTGTATTAACCTTCAGAGGGAACATAATTTGAACTGTATTTCTTGAATTTGTTCTTTTACCTAAGACCACAGGAAATAATAGAGGAACTGTTGAGAACATTAAGCAATAGCAGTTTGTTTCACCTTTTGGAAGCATGTGTTGTCAAAATAACCTTTCATGCTATTTGTTGAGGTCTTTTGGATGCAGGAAATCGGGATATAGAATTAATATCATGCCTCTGTCAGCTTCATCGCAACTAGTAGCACTGGGACACTGATGGCAGGCAAAAGCACTCTTGTCCTAATCAGTGAAAGGGTTAATTAGTCATCTGAGAATATAAGGAAATGAGTCTGGACACAGTAAGAGTGTCTCTGTGTGGTTAGGAGCACGGTTTGGTTAGACTGTTGGCTGATGATGGACATTATGTTTATCTATGAAAGCCTGTTTTTAAAGAGTGCTGTGTATTAGTTGCTCTCTAAACTGCTAATTTCCATCTCTTATTTTGGTCTGTGCCCTTTGTGGCTCACAAATAGGTCTCCTTTCTCTCACCAGCCTTAATTCTACCCTCCAGTTGTTTATGTGCCTTTTGTTCTGCTTTCCTTCTCTAACCCACTCCTCCCCTCTGCTACCCCTCCCTCTGCCTCACTCTTGCCGATCCCCACCCAACACTGCTGACTGGCTGCCTGCTTGCAAACACTGTAAGCGTGGAGTCATAGCGGGGTCATGTGACCTGGACCAAATCAGAGTCCTGCTTACTCTTTCAGCCAGACATCTGCACCTCAGCCTTATCCTATCAGAGCAGCTGTTGTTGCTTGTCACATGGGCTTGTGCTGCCTTTTTTCTCTTTTTTTAAAGAAAGTCTGTACTTCCTGTCAGAGAGAAGAGGATCCTGGATTAACTTTGCCTGCGTGTGCTGCTGCTCAGCTGATGTAGAACGTACCGCAGATGTACCAGATGATGCTTTTGGTGTTCCTGCTGGCAGTCTATAGGAGTGGAGAGTACTAGAACAGTCATTGGTTTGCGTAAGGGAGGAGAGAGGAGATTTAGGGTCAGCTTTGGCCTGTGCATTTTGACGAGGCATGTCCCTCAGAGCTCTGCGTCCTGTGAGTACCACACTGGGGGGAAATGGTTGGTTGGAGTGCGACAATGCAGTTAACTGGGTCATGCTGTGTGGAAAGCCTAACGGGGAGGTGTCTGAGTGAAGGGTGGGCTAGATTGGTGAGCTTTGAGGTTTTTTATTTCCAATGTCTGGTGGTTAGTGGGGGTGGGTGTGGTACACTAGCATAGGGAGGGATTGTCTGGTTAGACAAAGCTCTTTTTGGAACAGAATGTGTGAACATGTCAAAGCTGCAGATACAAGCCTACATGACCGTCCTCTGGTTTTATAAACTGCTCTAGTCCAGCAGACGGATCCCTTCCATCATGGTGATATGGGCTTGTGTTGACATAACAGAAATAGAGAGCAATAGGGACTCTTTCCCTCTTTGTTTGTAATGTTAACGGCTTTGTCCCTCTGCAATTATGAGGTCCGTGTCATATTGATAGCATTTTTCTTAACCTTTTGAACCTGAAATACAGCAGGGGCCTGCTCAACAGTTTTTGGTATGGAAGTGTATGGAAGGACTTTTCTATGTGAAAATTGGGATGGAATGATTTTGGTCAGTGGGGTAAAGAAATTACTCTAAAAGTCTGACATGAATAGAGGGAAACTCCTGTTCTATGTCATGTGTCTTTGGATGCAGGTGTTCAAACAATACAGCTTCTCACAGGTGTCAAAATCAGTCCATGTTGTGATACCTTACCCTCACTCCAAGCCCGCACTATTACTGTCGTAAACATAACCATGAGCATGCATTTCCCCGCAAGTAGGTTGACGTCGCTTTCAAATTCAGAATCTACAGTCGTGGCCAGGATTATTTTTTTTTCCAGTTGATTTCCTTGCTACCCATTCACATCGCTCCGGCCAAACACCTCACCCTCTAACGTTTCTTCTCCACCTTGAGTCTGGATTTGAACTCCTCATCTTCTCGAATGGTCCCATTGGTCCCAGAAATCAATGGCTTGGGCCAGAGTCTGAACACACGTGGGTAAAGCAGTGTTTCCAGAATAGTCATTGGCTTTGATACTCTGATTGGTGTGTGTTGTTTTGGACCAAGCCCTTCACTTTGACGTAAGCAGAAATGACTACGTTGGAAGTCTCAGACTGAATGTATGTAGTGATAGGGCAGCAGAATTAAATTCAGTATGAGTCGTCAGGCAAGGATTTGATATCCGGCGTTTGTATTTATTAGGAATTCTCTTTTCTGCCTCTTCAAATGTTGTTGATAGAGGAAGAACAAGAGACACCGGAGCTGTCTGTTTCTTAGACACAAACATGAAGCTGTGTAGATGTCTGCTTGGCCACAAACACACAAAATAAACACCCACAAGAATCCCGATGCCCTCAGTCCTGGGACTGTGACCACTTAAGGTTATATATATATTTTTTTTGTTGCTTTTTTTTTCTCCCCCAAATTTCATGGTATCCAATTGGTAGTTAGTCTTGTCTCATCTCTGCAACTCTCGTACGGACTCAGGAGAGGCGAAGGTTGAGAGCCGTACGTCCTCCGAAACACAACCCAACCAAGCCGCACTGCTTATTGACACAATGCCCGCTTAACCCGGAAGCCAGCCACACCAAATTCTCGGAGGAAACACTGTACACCTGGCAACCTTGTCAGCGTGCATGCGCCCGGCCCGTAACAGGAGTCACGAGAGCGTGATGTGACAAGGACATCCCTGCCGGCCAAACCCTCTAACCCGGACGACGCTGGACCATGGGTCTTCCGGTCGCGGCCGGCTGCAACAGAGCCTGGACTTGAAACCAGGATCTCTAGTGGCACAGCCTTAGACCACTGCACCACTTGGGAGGCCCTTCACTTAAGGTTTTTAAAGAGGAGACGGATGTATTTTTCTGGTTACCCCAAGCTCTAAAGAGCACTAATGCCAGACTCCTCTTCCCCACAGATTGAAAGGGGACTATTCTTTAGCTTAGCAAAGTACCTGTTTTTATTTTATTTGCTCAGGCACCTCTTTAGCCACCAACACTAAGCAACTTGCTTCTATATTGATAGCGAACCACCTTTGATCCTAAAGGAATTTCAGGAAAAAAAGGCCCAGACTTTGGTCTCTTTAAAGCTTGTTATGTTTTTACAGTTTACACTTTAGACAACGCTGGGGTTAATGTGTGTTAATGGCTTTTCTTCACATCCCTGTACGATACATTTCAGTTGAGAAACCGGCGTCGTCCAAAGGCGCCTGCCAAACCATAGGACATGCTAAGACCAGAGCAATACTGAGAGAGGGGAGTATATGATTTACTTACAGCAGTGGTTATGGATGGGTTTTATGAGTTGTAATATTGTAAGGTTCGACTGCTTTGGTTAAGCATTAGTTTTCAGGTATTTTTGAGGAAGTTGTTGGGTATTTCATTTCTGTATTTTAGCCAAGCTAACTTCCAGGTAGTGAAGGGACTGTTCTTGATTTGTTATCAGCAGCTATGGTCAGGCAGGCTAGCAGGCAAAGCCTTTAAACAATGCTAGTTGAACAATTCATATCACTCTACTTACTGGAAGCTTCTCCCAAACAGTTGCTGTTTTGTGCTGCTACATCCTGCTTTTTTAAAGCCCCCTCCAGGAGAATATTTAACTTTTTTAAATCTGCTAACAAACTTCCAGAGTAGAGGTGCACTGGCAGTAAAATTCTTTGTCCGAAATAGGTTACTGATGGAAGCAGAAAACTGTCATACTGTGCTGTGAAGTTCTGCTCTTTTGTCATTTTCTATTTTAGGAGGCAGAGACAGGATTTGTTCCAAGTGTCCAAGACTTCGAAAAGAAACTTGCAGAGGCTGACGCGTACCTACAAATTCTAATTGATCAGTTAAAGGTGAGCCTTTTTCACATTTGAGTGACTAAGTATGACAGTGACTTTCATAATAACGGTGACTGACTCGTCACTGCATGATGAATGTGTTTTTATTCGGCTCCTGATTTGAGTGTATCCTCTTCAGCTTCTCATACATCTCCTCTCTTCCAGCTCTTTGATGAAAAAATCAAGGATTGCAAAGAAGATGAGTCGCGCAGAGTGAGTGATATGTTTCTTCTCTTGTCACCAGAACTGTGCCTGATAATTATTGACTCAGAGATTTTCTGTCAGTTTTTTAGTAGCTGTGATTCACTTCCTTATTGAGATCATGAGTTTAGTTTTAGGTCAGTTTGGAACATTTAAACTCTAGGTTATTTAATATGGTGAAGACAATGACCTGTTCTGTTGTGATGAACATAGGACATCAACTATAGTTGGTGTGAAATCACTGTTTGGCTGGTCTAATGCCATGATTGTGAAAGAGTTTGAACAAAGCATGTTTCTGCGTTGGTTTCACTGTGCCGATCTTTCTCAGTCAATGACTCACCTAACTTTGAGTCCTGAAGTCTAGTTAGGTGTTAAAATAAAGTCTGAAGTGAAACAGCCATTTTTGAACATGTTTTTCTCCTTTTAAGAAAATTGAAAATTTGAAGGAAACCACATGTGTAAGTAAAACCCCATTTAAAAAATCCTTATTTTCAGAATCACCTGTCTGAATTTGAGTGCGGTGTTTCATTCTCTGTGCTGTTTCTCTTTTCAGAGTATGGTAGAGTCCATCAAGCACTGTATTGTATTGCTGCAGATTGCCAAGGTAAAAAGGACTCATTCATTTGACTGTGGTGGGGCTCTCATTGCATCACTGTCATGTCATTGTTGTGAGACCACATCACGGTACACTGCATGTTTTCGCCACGCTAGTAGTTTTCCACTTAACTACAGCCTGGGTTGTTGTTTATTGTGGGCAGTTTGCTTCATTCCATTAGGTTCCATTTTGACATTTTGGGGAGGTGATTCTCACATATGCTCGATAATCTTAGAGCTCATAATGATGTTACCATTACAAATGCTCTGACTTTCTATATAACTTGATGGCTGCTTGAAAGAGAAGCTCTTAACAAGCTCATATCATCATTACATACAAACAGTTGAACATTCCTCAAGTAACGTTTTCTTCTCAAAATTTTAAGGATCAAAGTAACGAACAGCAACACGCATACGGACTGATAGTAAGTTCTGACGTTCTCTGTCCATTAGAAATATCGAAATCAACCAAACCTCTATCCTTTTCCGATTAATTCACGCTAAACGCTAAACGATAGAAAAAAAGACGAATCAGATCTGTAAAAGTGCATGCCATTTGTTTAGAAAAATAGCTTCATCTCGTATATTGCTCTTTCTTTGCCACGCCACTATCCCCTTTCTCAGCTGAAATCATTTTATTTTTTGTTGCTGATAATAGTGAGAAACTTTACTCCTTTTAGACACATCATTCTGCTTCTTTTATGACACGTTTGTAGGAGTGTGTGTGAGTGTGCTTATACCCTCCCCCAAATCGCCATCGATTTTTACTTACTGTGCATGCCTATTGAACCGTCAAGGACTAATAGATGTCAACCAGTCAAAGGCTGTTTACTGGCTTCCCATAGATGTTTTTAAGTCGGAATCCCATAGAATCAGCCTGCCAGGCCAGTCTTGTGACCGTAATCTCTCTGGCCATTAGCCTTACATATATAGACCCTCTTCTAACCATGCCTTAAGCACACTCTAGCTCTAACCCCTTCCCTCAGCCTGCACTAGAGGCATCCTTTACTGTTGGTTTCATCTCTAACTAGCGAGGCCACACTGGTTCCACCACGGTGGAGCAGCAATGTTTCTGTAATTGGCTATAATTAGGAGTGGCTGCCTTACTTTCCAGAAAGCACGTGGACAGGGGGAGGGTGGAGTGAATGGAAAATGAGAGAAATCTCCCAAATTTCACTCCGGCTCCTGTTCTAAAGGGCAGAGAGAGGACTGAACTTCACTGCATGCCTTCATTTCCTTGATTTTTTGATTTTTAAAAATATTTCCACTTTCCTGACTGTAAAGATCCTTAGTTGACGTAGTGACTTCTATCTGCTCAGTAGAGTAGTGTGAAATCTTCCATTCTGCATGGTGCCCAACTTATTTTCAGACCACACTCTCCTTCATTCTCTGTCATACCTCAGTATGCTGCTCACTATTGTGTAGGACTTGATGATTTCTGACCTCCTCTTGTTCTGCCTTTTGCTGTTGACAGAGTTAGAGGCACAGGGTCAAAGGTATCACTGACCCATAAAGCTATGGCAGCAGTGCACTTTGTATAATGTGTGTACACATGTTTAAGATAAAGGCTAGACCACAGTTAAATATACCTAGGGTTAAAATCTGTGGGTTTCAAATCTCAAGAACTTTAATAAGAGAGAAGTTATGCCATCACATTATGTAACTTTTTTGTCCTAAATTTAGCAGGGTGGAAAATATGTTTGATCATATTAGGTTTTATTGTAAGTGTTGTGATATACAGTGCCCTCTAGTTGTTGTTTTGGCTCTGTACTCCAGCACTCTGGATTTGAAATTAGGTTGAAGTGCAGAATGTCAGCTTTAATTTGAGGGTATTTTATCCATATGGTGTGAACTGTTTATTACAGCACTTTTGTACATAGTTCGCCCCATTTTAGGGGATTAAAGATATTGGAACAAATTCACTTACAGTGCATTTGGAAAGTATTCAGACACCTTCCCAGGGAGGTGACCAAGAACGCCCGCTTGGAGTTTGGAAGCATGGTGGCAGCATCATGCTGTAGGGATGTTTTTCAGCGCCAGGGACTGGGAGACTAGTCAGGATCGAGGAAAAGATGAATGGAGCAAATTACAGAGCGATCCTTGAAAACCTGCTTCAGAACACTCAGGACCTCAGACTCGGGCGAAGGTTAACCTTACAACAGGACAACGACCCTAAGCAGACAGCCACGACAACGCAGGAGTGGCTTCGGGACCAGTCTCTGAATGTCCTTGAGTGGCCCATGTACAAAAAGTGCCGTAATTTCCAAACGATTTACCCTATATGGATGAAAATACCCTCAAATTAAATCTGACAATTTGCACTTTAACCTCCTAGTAATTGTATAATTACAAATCCAAAGAGCTTGAGTACAGAGCCAAAACAACAACACGTTTAACTATCCCAATAATTCCGAATGGCACTGTACGTAGTTAGATATTTATTAGGTAGAACTAAATTTTCCAATATTTACCGGAAGCAGAGTGAAAGGTAATTGATCTTTCTAGTCATTGGCAGTGTGTATTTATTTTGTCCTTATAGTCTGCTCCGTATTGGTGCGTTAAGTGCTACTGCTGGTTTAGAGCAATGTGCGTTGCAGATGTACCTAACTACCTATTATGTTTTAAGACTGGCACCATTTCGTCTTGCCCTGTACAGAGCACCATCAACCCAGTGGATGGGATATTTCAGCCTCAGGACACTTCTTTAGTCAACGTAGCCATGCCAACACAGACCACCCTCCCCACAGGTACAGTATAGAGAGCCATACACACAATCTAATCTACAATCCTATCAGGAAGAGTAGCTCCTCAGAATAAAAATATCCATTTGAGTCCACATACGGATATTGTATACAAAATTGACTTTGATTTCATGGATATAGATTAGCATTGGATTTAATACTTTCAGATTTTTGTACCTTATAAATGTTTATTTCCTGAAACACAAATCTATAGTGCCCCCTGGTGTGCTTGAATCCCTATTTTTCAGCACGTCCACTTCCCAATGTAGGGCAATCTAAATTGAGCTTTCTCTGAAATTGGACACAAATCCAATCCCAAGGTCGAGACACCTTGTCAGCAAAGTTTAACATTTTAACAGTCACAGTTTAATGGATACCTATGACTGCTTTGCAGGTTTAAAAAAATAATAATGTAAAGCTTGCTCTCACGTCTGTAATGACATTGTCTGTTGCATTATAAAGCAGTGTTCTTATGCCAGAGCCTTCTCCTTTTTCTTGTCTCCTTTCTGTAGATGGCTCCAAGATGTGTAAAGGAGAACAGCGGCCATCCACTCTATCAGTGGGGCCTGTTGTCACGGTGATGGGCAGCCTGCAGACTCCGACCCCCAACAGCACAGGTCAGAGGTCATCACACTCTAGTGGTCAGGTTACCCACACTTACAGTTCCTTCAGAAAGTATTCATGCCCCTTGACTTATTCCACATTTTTATTTTTTTAAATGATTATTTAAAAAAAATGTTACCCCTTTTTTTTCTCCCCAATTTCGTGGTATCCAATTGGTAGTAGTTACAGTCTTGTCTCATCGCTGCAACACCTGTACGGACTCGGGAGAGGCGAAGGTCGAGAGCCATGCGTCCTCTGAAACACAACCCAACCAAGCCGCACTGCTTCTTGACACAATGCACATCCAACCAGGAAGCCAGCCGCACCAATGTGTCGGAAGAAATACCGTACACCTGGCGACCTGGTCAGCGTGCACTGCACCCGGCCCGACACAGGAGTCGCTAGTGCGCGATGAGACAAGGATATCCCTGCCGGGCAAACCCTCCCTAACCCCGCGCCGCCCCATGGGCCCTCCCGGTCGCGGCCAGCTGTGACAGAGCCTTGACTCGAACCCAGAATCTCTGGTGGCAACAGCTAGCACTGAGATGCAGGGCCTTAGACCACTGCGCCACCCGGGAGGGCGAATTTAAAATCTATTACTTTTCCCCCCCGCATCCATCTACACACACAACCCGATAATGACAAAGGGAAAACATGCTTTTAATTTTTTTTGGACTGAAAATAAAATACAGAAATCTCATGTACGTAAGTATTCACATCCCTGAGTCAATACATGTTAAAATCACCTTTGGCAGCGATTACAGCTGTGAGTCTTTCTGGTTAAGTCTCGAAGAGCTTTGCACACCTGGATTGTACAATATTTGCCCATTTTATTATTTTCAGAATTATTAATGCTCTGTCAAGTTGATTGTTGGTCATAGCTAGACAGCCATTTTCAAGTCTTGCCATAGATTTTCAAGCAGATAAGTCAAAACTGAACATTCAGTCTTCTTGGTAAGTGTAGATTTGGCTGTGTGTTTTAGGTTATTGTCTTGCTGAAAGGTGAATTCATATCCCAGTGTCTGATGGAAAGCAGACTGAACCAGGTTTTCCTTTAGGATTTTGCCTCTGCTCAGCTCCGTTCCACTTATTTATTTTATTCTGAAAGTCTCCCCAGTCCATAATGATTAGATTACAAGCATACCCATAACACGATGCAGCCACTACTATGCTTGAAAATATGGCGAGTGGTACTCAGTAATATGTATTGGTTTTGGCCCAAACAACACTTTGTATTCAGGACAAAAAGGGAATTGCTTGGTCACATTTTTTACAGTATTACTTTTGTGCCTTGCTGCAAACAGGATGCATGTTTTGGAATATTTTTTATTCTGTACAAGCTTCCTCCTTTTTACTATGTCAATTTGGTTAGTATTATGGAGTAATTACAGTGCTGTTGATCCATCCTCAGTTTTCTCCTATCACAGCCATTAAACTGTTTTCAAGTCACAATTGGCCTCGTGGTGAAATCCCTGAGCGGTTTCCTTCCTCTCAAAGGGATATTCAATGTCTGCCCTTTTTTTATTTTTTCACGTATCTCCCTGGTCGAATGGTTGAATCTGTTTGAAATTCTGTTTTGCTGAGGGACCTTACAGATAATTATATGTGTAGGGTACAGAGGTGAGGTAGTAATTTAGAAAATCATGTTATACTATTATTGCACACAGAGTGAGTCCTTGGAGCTTAATTATGTGACTTGTTAAGCAAATGTTTACTCCTGTACTTATTCAGGCTTGCCATAACAAAGGGGTTGAATACTTATTGACACAAGACATTTCAGCTTTTCATATTTAATTAATAAATAAAAATTAAAACATCTTTTCACTGACATTATGGGGTATTGTGTGTAGACAAGTGACCAAAAAAATCTTAATTTAATCCATTTTAAATTCAGGCTGTAACAGAACAAATTGTTTAAAAAGTCAAGAGGTGTGAGTATTTTCTGAAGGCACTGTAGCTAGCAGCTGTACTCAGACAAACATTTCACTCTGTCACCTAGAACTTGCATTTAGGGCTTGAGTATCCACTCAGTGGGGATGTCACGTCATAATCACCACATATAAAACAGTATTGACTTTTTAAAATGTACTCAATTGTATTTTTCAAAATGGGTTTTCATTAGGTTTGTGTCTCTTGCTAGAAACTGCTGTTAGCAACAGGAAGTTTTGTTTTACTGCTAGAAGGTCTGGGGTGTATGTGAAGCAAGGAGAGCACCTTAGGTACTTTCTCCAAATGTCATTATTCCTCTTGCTTGGTGGGTCCTGCCTGTTTTCAATCCTGCTGATGCTGCTGAATAAAAGCTGAGCTGTGCACTAAGGAAGAATCCTGGGAGCACACATTGCACTGCAGGGGAGATTATGCAAGGAATAAACTTCTCATGGTTCTCTAACAATATGTGAACAGTAAGAACAGAAGAATTGTGTCCATATGATCACTGAGAGGAAAAAAGCTGCATAGAGCCTCTGTATGATTTTAGTTCAAAGCAGTAAACAAAAATAGCAATTTTTGCTATACATGGTTTCGGCCCATCTCAGCTGGGACCTCCTGCTCACCCCCACCCCGTTTTCTCTATCTCTCTGTCTGTCTGTGTTTCAGGGAGTGGCCCCTCGGCGCCCAGCAGCAGCGTTGCCTCTCCCAGTCACATGACCATCACCTCCCACTCGGTCCCTGACTTCTCTTACTCCAGCAGTGAAGACGAGTTCTATGACGCTGACGAGTTCTCCCAGAACAGCACGTCTCCCAAACACTTCCTAGAGTGAGTACTTACTCTCTTTATCCATCCACACAGCAGTTTACTGGGAATTACAGGGACGAAGGACGGTGATGGAAATGGTCCACCTGACCACATCCTGGCACTCTATTTCATGATTTTATTGATCCTTTGTTGTCGTTGTACATTTGTGAGTTGTGCTTGTGTACAAATGGCAATTTCCTGAAACTGGTCTGATTCAACCCCATGTTAAATACTTGATGGGTAGGGCTGTGGCGGTCATTCAATTTTGTCAGCCGGTATTGTCATGCAAAAGCCTGCCGGTCTCACGTTAAATGGCTTTAACATATACACGTTTAGCAGCTCCAGGCCTCCATGCATACAAGCCGCTGATGCGCGCCTTTGGAAAATCCACATATAAACATTCTAATAAATCAATTGAATATATACCATCACAATAAATCCATTATTTATTTCAGGCAGGTCAAAAAACCCTATGAAATGAAGAAAATGTATTTCAGAAGAACAGAATATGAGTTGGCCGACTGTATGTTATCTGGCTGTGGCCATGCCGTAGGCTTGTTCATTTAGCTGACAAGATATGCCTAAGTTCCGTGCCATTATTTTATATTATATGATTTTATAGTAAAAATAATATAATTGCACCTAGCTGAATAAAATAGCTATGTAGAGCTTAGAAGTTTGAGCTCTGTTCCTTCCCTCAGGCTGCACACACTGTTCTCTCATCAAGTGGTCATATTTTCACACCTCAGACTATTCTCTTGTCTTTACTAATATGTAAAATTTGTTTAGATTTACAATGGCCCATTATCCAATGGGCAGGAACGGGCACAGGCAAAAAGGCATCCGTATGCACTCAAATAGGCGGTTAGTTTTTCAATCATGCAGGGTAGGCTACTCCAGTTATTTCACTGTACACATCAACCACTGTTTGAGGAGCATGCAGCCTCTTGCTGCACGACAGGTGATATTCCACCCAAACTCTGTATGCCATGGGCTCTCCAACCATGTTCCTGCAGCTAGCCAGTACTCTGTATGCCATGGGCTCTCCAACCATGTTCCTGCAGCTAGCCAGTACTCTGTATGCCATGGGCTCTCCAACCATGTTCCTGCAGCTAGCCAGTACTCTGTATGCCATGGGCTCTCCAACCATGTTCCTGCAGCTAGCCAGTACTCTGTATGCCATGGGCTCTCCAACCATGTTCCTGCAGCTAGCCAGTACTCTGTATGCCATGGGCTCTCCAACCATGTTCCTGCAGCTAGCCAGTACTCTGTATGCCATGGGCTCTCCAACCATGTTCCTGCAGCTAGCCAGTACTCTGTATGCCATGGGCTCTCCAACCATGTTCCTGCAGCTAGCCAGTACTCTGTATGCCATGGGCTCTCCAACCATGTTCCTGCAGCTAGCCAGTACTCTGTATGCCATGGGCTCTCCAACCATGTTCCTGCAGCTAGCCAGTACTCTGTATGCCATGGGCTCTCCAACCATGTTCCTGCAGCTAGCCAGTACTCTGTATGCCATGGGCTCTCCAACCATGTTCCTGCAGCTAGCCAGTACTCTGTATGCCATGGGCTCTCCAACCATGTTCCTGCAGCTAGCCAGTGCTTCATTTGGGAAACCAAGTGAAATCTGTTAGGGAACATCGGTAATAGAAAGTTTGGAGCAGAGCATAAGGTAACCAGTCCATCCAGTATGCATAATAATGCAGTCCACACTCAAAGGCAATGACTAAAATGTGTTTAATTTTGGAGTGTAGGATAGACCAATTATGTACCAGACACACATTCAATCTTTATTTTTTTAATGTTGCAGTGCGTAATATGCGGTAGGCTATTTATTGCATCACGGAAAATTATTATTTTCATTTGAATTTTTTCCTTGATCACATATATAGTGTTTGAATTAATCATCACCTAAGAAAGCACTGTCTATTATGTTGTTAGGCTTTGAAACAACATCCACAACGACCATGTTTTCTACTCAGTTTCAACCTGTTGTTGAACTTCTTCAAATTTTAAAAGCACATACTGTTTTGATAAGTGTTTGATGTGATTTTCATTTGCATTGATGTCAGAGTGGTTAGAGGGACAATAGATCCCTGAGTACCAGGCCAGTAGGAACTGATGGTAGTTAGCAAGTTGTACTACCAATGCATGTCCAGAGTACATAAGAGGACATTACCGTACGGTCACGTGGAATTTTACTGCGGTCATGACTCATGACTGCCGGTGTGGCGGTAATACGGAACAACCCTAGAGTATGGGAAAATGCAACTTGTCATAAGCTGATTGTGTTTTGCTGGAGGTGTGTTTTAATCCTGTGCCTTTATGGCATATATTTCCTATTAGGTAATCAGTTATTTCTTTCTGTGCATCCCTCCACCTTTATCTCTCCCTCCACCCTTCTCTCTGTCAGTCCCTCTAGGCCTTCTGCTGCTTTGCCTCACAGCGATGATGGAACAGTGCTGAAACGACCAAACACTAACGAGTCCCTCGACTCCTCCATGTCTAACGGCACCACTGACGCAGGTGACACACACACACACACAAACACATGCACATTGCCCTACTTATCCTCACACCTGTCTACCTCCAACAATAACCTACAGTGAGACCCAAAAGTATTGGGACAGTGACATGTTATTGTAATGGTGAGAGGTTAGCATATCTTGGGGGTATGATGTTTGTGCGTCTAACTTTCACACTCCTCATTATTCACAATTCATTCAGGACTATCTGTAATCATGGTGGCATCCATATTAATGTACAAGGGTTTAAAAACATTCTATTCTTATTTACAATAAAATTCACTCCAAAATGACACCATACATTATTTACCATTAATTTCTATTGGGCACAAAATAATCCGAAACACAACCAAAACTAACAGCAAATGCATCCAACAGATTTGCAGAGTCACAAGCTTGATGTAATGATTTCATGCTAAGAATATGGGACCAAATACTAACTTGTGACTACTTCAATACACATTTGTTCAAATACTTTTGGTCCCCTAAAATGGAGGGGCTATGTACAAAAAGTGTTGTAATTTCAAAACGGTTCACCCAATATGGATGAAAATATCTGCACTTTAACATCATAGTCATTGTATAATTTCAAATCCAAAGTGTTGGAGTACAGAGCCAAAACAACAACACAATTGTCACTGTCCCAATACTTTTGGAGCTGAATGTATTTTTATGTAACATCGCACATTCTGTTCCCTTTGTGGCTGATGTTTTCTTTAGTAACCAAAAAGAGGATGTCAGGCTGTCCTGTATCAGTGGTGTAGGTGTTTTTAACTGTCTGCTGTCTGCTCTGGTCAGATCAATTTGACAGCCATGATGATGAGGCGGAGGATCAGGGGGAGTCTGTGGAGGAGCACAAGAGTGTCATCATGCACCTGCTGTCCCAGGTGCGACTAGGCATGGACCTCACCAAGGTAAGAGCTCTGTGTGTCTGTCCTTCTTGCCACTGTCTCTTTCTCTCTTGCTAACTGTTTCTTTATCTTTCCCTCTCTTCTCTCTTCTCAGGTGGTCCTCCCCACATTTATCTTGGAGAGGAGGTCTTTGCTGGAGATGTATGCTGACTTCTTTGCACATCCGGATTTGTTTGTCAGGTACGTCACTTCAAATTCTCTCCAACAGTTTCCAAAAATATGGAAAACATTTTGTTTCAGAATCCCATCCATGGCATTATGAACAGATCTTTGCTTAGTTGGGGTCATAACCTTTGATCCAGTGGTGTGACGGCTGATGTTCTCATCCCCAGTATCGCGGATCAACTGGAACCCAAAGAGCGCATGGTGCAGATGGTAAAATGGTACATGTCAGCCTTCCACGCAGGGAGGAAAAGCTCAGTGGCCAAGAAGCCTTACAACCCCATCCTGGGAGAGGTTTTCTTCTGCCACTGGGACCTGCCTTCAGAGAGTGAGGAGCCCACTGCAGTGGTGAGCATTTGCAGAGCCCATTGTACCACAGTAAAGACTGACAACTTATATTCATATGATTTGATTTTTAAGTAAAACTGTAATCAATGTTAAGTTTTGTAATATTGAGGCAAGTTTTTTAAAATTTTTAATCAATTATTTACTAATAAATCAATGCTAACCACCAACCCCTCAGGAGCCATCGTCAGAGGGTCCAGTGCCATGGTCTTCAGCCAACAGTGTGTCTTTTGTAGCAGAGCAGGTCTCTCATCACCCCCCCAGTGAGTCTCCCCACCCAGTCAACATTACAGACAGCTGACAGAGAACCAGAGCCATGGAGTTAACTGTACTGTTGCCTTTCCTCTTCCTTGTAGTTTCTGCATTCTACGCAGAGTGTCTGAGCAAAAAGATTCAGTTCAACGCCCACATTTGGACCAAGTCAAAGTTCTTAGGAATGTCAATTGGAGTCCACAATATTGGCCAGGGTAAGACATTGCTTCAAGCACTTGCGTAGTCCAAAAATGTGTCCTCACACACTTAAAAAACCTTATGGTCTTCTGTGGGTTCTGATATGTGTGCTTCGCTCTCTCTCCTATAGGCTGTGTGTCCTGTCTGGAACATGACGAGCACTACATACTCACCTTCCCCAATGGCTATGGCAGGTAGGCTCATGCTTTAAACGTGAATAACACAAACGCACTCAGTCACACTGTCTCACGTTTGTTGTTCTGGAAATAAAAGCCCCAAGTTCAATTCAAAATAAGTTAACACCAGTACAGCGCACATGATTTACTGTATGTAAAGTTAGTGTGTATAAATGGGTATAATATGTTATCAGTATTCCCTGACATGTAATGGGTGCTCCTTCTCTCTTCAGGTCGATCCTGACTGTCCCATGGGTGGAGTTGGGTGGAGAGTGTAACATCAACTGCTCCAAAACGGGCTACAGTGCCAGCATTGTGTTTCACACTAAGCCCTTTTACGGTGGCAAGAAGCACAGGATCACCGCTGAGATCTTGTAAGGGGATTTTCCTATTTTTAATCATGCATGTAGTGTTACATGCTGACCCCAACGCTCGCGTTACAAAATAAATGTACACATACATGTTATTCAATCATTGCATTCAAACTGCTCGCGCGTCAACGAGCATCTGTGTAGCCAGGCACTAAAATAGAACCAGGTTCTATTTGTGATGCTTGACTCACTGCAAGTCCCGTCTCTCCCATCTCCTCATTGGTTTTTAGGAGCATATACCCACGTGAGTGTGGGTATGAACATGAACTGAGGTCCACACTCCAGCTAAATTGGTGGTGGTAATGCACCTTAAAGTTGGTTGCCAACTGCCATATAAAGTCCAAAGAAGAAGATGGAAGGAGGAGAGATTACTAGAAACTAACTCCGGTTACCATTTTATCTGTAGATTAATTGTCGGATTAGAGAACCTTGTGCATTTCAGGTAAAATAACAACCTAGTGTTTATATCCTAGAACTAGCTAAATTGCCATAAATGTGTCCCCAAATTAATGTCCCCAAATTAATATAGTTGGTTCTGAGTTAGTTTTGATATTTCAACCTGTGTGTCTTGATCGCGTCTGGTGTGGATGGACAAAATCAACATGCGGATGCACGCGCGCACCCGGTCTAGTCAGCATGTTAGCCTGTTCTTGCTTCATTTACTGTGCTCACAGCAGTATATAGAAATCAGTTTTTGTTGTGATGTTAGATGTGTTCTAAAGGTTTTGTATCATTTCAGCCAATAGTTTTGAAAGTAGCACCCACAAGCCAAAACTGGTTCTCAAAATGTTGTATTATATATTACAAATGTGTTTGTTTGCAGTCCTCCCAATGACAAAAAGTCATTCTGCTCCATTGAAGGAGAGTGGAATGGAGTTATGCACGCTAAGTGGGCATCTGGGGTAAGTTGAGTTTAGAAATGTGATCTCTGCTCGTTGTCAATGTGGGATTTTCAGGAAAGGATTGTTCTTTTATATTTTATACCTGACCTCGAAACACTGAAGGTTGACCTCGTATATTAAAATCAAAATAGAAAGTGTTCATATTTTATTCGTAAAATAGAGGTGAAAGTGTCTATCTCTTGAATCCAGGAAAACTCCTTGTTCATTGACACAAAGAAAATGGGCTGTATCAAGAAGAAGGTGAGGAAGTTGGAGGACCAGTTGGAGTATGAGTCCCGCAGGTGAGAAGCCTCACTCTTCATATTATCATGGCCACAAAACTACAGTAATAAGTAGCTGTTTTTTATTTGTTCTGTCCAGTCCCCTTTCTGTGGATGTGGGGGTAGTAGCTCCTGTCATGGCATCCAGTTTAATGGCGCTATCAATCCAACCAGGCACAAAATAATCAGATTTTAACAACATATTTATTTTGTTTGGTCTGAAACCTCAAGTCACTGTTTTGTGTCTGACCCTCAGCCTGTGGAAGGATGTGACGGTCAGCCTGAAGTCGAGAGACATCGATGCAGCAACGGAAGCAAAGCACAGGCTGGAGGAGAAGCAGAGGGGGGAGGCCAGGGAGAGGAAGGAAAATGAAATGCAGTGGGAAACTAGGGTGAGTGTGCCTATTCTTATCACACATCTCCAGAGCCCTGACAGCAATATTAACAGCCACCAGTCCATATCAAGGTTAATAGTTCACGGTCATGATTGTTTAATATGTCGATGGAAAGTATATGACTCATAGGGTGCCTCGCTTGCTTGTCAAAATATTTGTGAATTGCAGATGTAAATGTTAACCTGTACCTTTTGGATTTTTGAAAGAGGTGTTGTAGTCCCCAATGATTAAGTCTCCATGTTTACTCCCTGCAGTTGTTCCATGAGGATGGAGAGTGCTGGGTCTACGATGAGCCTCTTCTGAAAAGAACTGGATCACAGAGGCACTGAGGCCACAGATACAGATCTCGGAGTCTTAATAAGAACTCTTTTTCAAACCACTTCTTATCCAGGCCTTGGAATGACTGATGATTGAACATGTACACAGCTTTGCATTTTCAAAGTTAAAATGGAATGAAATTAAGAAGAAACATCTACAATGTAAAAAAGAAAACCCCTTGTTTTCGCCAATACCACCTCCACCTCTCCATCCCCTAAACGACTAAAAGAAGCATAATAACAAAACCAGTACCAATGCCCTTCGGCTACACAAACAAGCTCTCACAATCTGTCAGGAGGATCCCACGAGGGTCCCTGAGGGGGAGGGTGTTTTGATTGAACAATCCTTGAAAAACAGCATTCTATATCTCAGGGAAACTGGTGACTGAGGAATGAAAGCTGTACCTCTGGGAGTTTGACGGCCTTATGGTGGAATCACAAGGGGGAGAACTTGGCTTGCCTACAACTAGCTACAGCTGTTTATATATAGATACATATGATGAATATATATTATTTTTTATTTCCTTTCTCTTATGGCAATAGTAAATATTTGAGGAAATTAACTCTGTGGCAACACATCAGGAATCATTCCATTTCCCCTGCTACATTTGTCCCCTCTCAAGTTCGTCGACATTGCCTTTCGCAATGTACTAACTTACCATCTAGTGTGTGTTTATCTGCTCAAGAGGACCAGAAGAACCCAAGAAGTATGCATTTGCAAGATAGACAGAAGGTGGAGTCGAGGAAGAGGACTTGTCTCCATGTTGATTATTTTCCCTTTTGGCATTTATGAACAAATGTATGTTTTGTTTTTCAGATGATTGGGTAACATGTTAAGGAGCTTTAATGAGAGGTTTTATTGATTGCTGCTAGTGTCCAAATTTGGTTGAGGGTGCAAAATGTGCTTTCCAATTGTTGTTCAATAGGAAAGCATATAATAGTCTCATGTCTGCTTTCAAAATGATGGTTAATTCCCAATTCAGTGCAACATCATTTTAACCTCAATAAGCAGATGTTTGGATAAGTACCTAAAATAAAATACAGATTTTTTTTCACTTGAGCATATGAATCATTGTATATTTGTGGATATTCTTTAGCGAACCCATTATGTGCAATATTGTAAGCTAAAGTCATATGTTCATTTACCCCTCAGAAGACATTTTTATCAGTAAGCAAGGCCAGGTTATACAGTACATTAATTGACTTTTTGGTCAGCGGAAAGGAGTTGTGACCGAAACAATGTGTAGGGATATAGAGCACATTCCTGCTGAATACACGCATGCGATGATTGCCTGCGGTGAAAAACAAAAATTCAGGTGGATTTTCATCCTATTCTCTCTAAAGTAGGTAAATACTGTGTCTTCTAAAATAATAGAATTTACAGAGTTTACACACAAAAAAAGCCATTTTTTCATGTTATGTCTTTGTAAATTAATATTGAATTGAGGCCTTGCCATACATTTCCACAGCACTGTTTCGCTTCAAAGGAGCAATCAAAACAATGTATTTTTTATTTCCTTGAAATCATAACACTCGATTGTATCGCATTTTCATGTTCATTGATGCAAAATATTAAATCTCCCTGAGTTTACCTCTGTTTAGTGTTTGACACCCTTCATTAAAAAAAGATTGTGGCATAAAGGCGCTCCATGGTCAATCTGACATTCATTGGCCATGCATCATTTACAATGAGTGGTACGGCCTCTGCAGTTGTCCGGGCATTCATACTTCTTGCACTTCACGGATCAGCGCAGAACTGTTGAAGAAAGTGAGTTTGTTTATATTGGACCTCCCTCCCCCACGTATCCTCAACCAATCATGTCAATGCGGAACTAAACAGAGCCCTCTGCGGTATGGAGCTCAATTTGGCCTCTGCATGTCACCAGAGGCCCCCCAAGATTGAGGCCTGTCCCATTGATGACCCCATTTGCTACTCTCGACCTGTCAGGATGACGAATCTTCAACCACCAATTGCATGTTCTGAGGCATAACATGAGTATGACGTATATCTGTTAAGCACTTATATTAAACTATATTTTCCCCTTTTACAGCTGCAAACCTTAATCTGTATTTTTCCACTTAATCTCATAGCAATTTTCACATGTACTGTAAATGATTAGATTCATAAACATTGGTGATCTCTCAAAAATAAATGTTTTTATTGACAGTGCAGTTGAATTTAGTTCAGATCTTCTGGTCTCTGAGCTGAAATGTAACATATTTCTTATCTGCAAATGGCTTACATTGTGGGAATGAAATGATCTGGACCTGTTATGGTAAATTACCTTGTGCACTCAACCAACATGAGACTGCTATCATCTGATTCAATGACTGCATAGTTAAGCAGCTAAACCATGATGAATATTTAGCGTTGTCTTTCACTCCTATCTGATGTGTTGGGTTGATTAGGTCTTTGACCCCTCACTGCATAGGGAAGCATCTAACTTTGTATTTCATTCAGAAGATAATGGAAATGACAAACACTATATACATGCCTTTTGTGTCAGGTTTCAGTAACTCTTACAAATGTCTGAACTTAGTTATGTTGACTTGATTGTGACTGGGGAACCTGGACATATTGTCAATACTGCCCCGTTTAATTTCACTCCTCTCAAGATGACTGGATGGTGAATTCACAAATTACTTCTTGTGTGGCTTTTAATTTTTTTATTTCACCTTTATTTAACCAGGTAGGCTAGTTGAGAACAAGTTCTCATTTACAACTGCGACCTGGCCAAGATCACCAGCAGAAAGAGCGACATCATTGATGTATACAGAGAAGAGAGTCCTCCCGAGAATTGAACCCTGTGGCACCCCCATAGAGACTGCCAGGGGTCCGGACAACAGGCCCTCCGATTTGACACACTGAACTCTATCAGAGAAGTAGTTGGTAAACCAGGCGAGGCAATCATTTGAGAAATCAAGGCTGTCGTGTCTGCCAATAAGAATGTGGTGATTGACAGAGTCGAAAGCCTTTGCCAGGTCGATAAATACGGCTGCACAGTAATGTCTCTTATTGATGGCGGTTATGATATCGTTTAGGACCTTGAGTGTGGCTGAGGTGCACCTATGGCCTGCTCTGAATCCAGATTGCATAGCAGAGAAGGTACGTGGGATTTGAAATGGTTGGTGGTAATCTGTTAACTTGGCTTTCGAAGACCTTAGACAAGGTAGGATAGATATAGGTCTGTAGCAGTTTGGGTCTAGAGTGTCACCCCCTTTGAAGAGGGGGATGACAGCGGCATCTTTCCAATCTTTGGGAATCTCAGATGATACGAAAGAGGTTGAATAGGCTAGTAATAGGGGTTGCAACAATTTCGGCAGATAATTTTGGAAAGAGGGTCCAGATTGTCTAGCCCGGCTGATTTGTAGGGGTCCAGATTTTGCAGCTCTTTCAGAACATCAGCTATCTGGATTTGGGTGAAGGAGAAATGGGGGCTTGGGCGGGTTGCTGTGGAGGGTGCCGGGCAGTTGACCGTGTTAGGGGTAGCCAGGTGGAAAGCATGGCCAGCCGTAGAGAAATGCTTATTGGAATTCTCAGTTATAGTGGATTTATCGGTGGTAAGTGTTTCCTAGCCTCAGAGCAGTGGGCAGCTGGGAGGAGGTGCTGTTATTCTCCATGGACTTTACAGCGTCCCAGAACCTTTTTGAGTTTGTACTACAGGATGCAAATTTCTGTTTGAAAAAGCTAGCCTTAGCTTTCCAAACTGCCTGTGTATATTTGTTCCTAACTTCCCTGAAAAGTTGCATATCACAGGGGCTATTCGATGCTAATGCAGAACGCCACAGGATGTTTTTGTGCTGGTCAAGGGCAGACAGGTCCAGAGTGAACCAAGGAGTTAGTTAGTTAGGATATCTATGAGTGTTCCCGTGTTTACGGATGTGGGTTGTACCTGGTAGGTTCATTGATCATTTGTGTGAAATTGAGGGCATCAAGCTTCGATTGTAGGATGGCTGGGGTGTTAAGCATGTCCCAGTTTAGATCACCTAATAGCACAAGCTCAGAAGATAGATGGGGGCAATCAATTCACATATGGTGTCGAGGGCACAGCTGGGTGCAGAGGGTGGTCTATAGCAAGCGGCAACAGTGAGAGACTTGTTTCTGGAAAGGTGAATTTTTAGAAGTAGAAGCTCAAATTGTTTGGGTACAGACTTAGATAGTAATACAGAACTCTGCAGGCTATCTCTGCAGTAGATTGCAACACCGCCCCCTTTGGCAGTTCTATCTTGGTGGGAAATGTTTTAGTTAGGGATGGAGAATTCAGGGTTTTTGGTGGTTTTCCTAAGCCAGGATTCAGACATGGCTAAGACATCCGGGTTGGCAGAGTGCTAAAGCAGTGAATAAAACAAATTTAGGGAGTAGGCTTCTAATGTTAACATGCATGAAACCAAGGCTTTTACAGAAGTCAACCAATTAGAGCATCTGGGGAGTAGGAGTGGAGCTAGGCACTGCAGGACCTGGATTAACCTCTACATCACCAGAGGAACAGAGGAGAAGTAGGATAAGGGTACGGCTAAAGGCTATACGAACTAGCCGTCTAGCACGTTCGGAACAGAGAGTAAAAAGGAGCAGGTTTCTGGGAACAATAGCATAGATTCAAGGCATAGTGTACAGACAAAGGTAAGGTAGGATGTGAGTACATTGGAGGTAAACCTAGGCATTGAGTAATGATGAGAACGATATAGTCTGTAGAGACGTTTAAACCAGGTGATGTCATCGCATATGTAGGAGGTGGAACAACACGGTTGGTTAAGGCATATTTGAGCAGGGCTAGAGGCTCTACAGTGAAATGAGACCGTAATTACTGACCAGGACAGTAATGGACGAGGCATATTGATATTAGAGAGAAGCATGCGTAGCCAAGTGATCATATGGGTCCAGTGAGTGGTTGGGCAGGCTGGGGACACAGCGATTCAGACAGTTAGTAGGCCGGGGATAACAAGTTAGCAGTTAGCCATACGGGGCAAGCAAGCTAGCAGTTAGCAGGCCGGGGTTAGCAAGCAAGCAGTTAGCAGACCGGGGTTGGCAAGCAAGCAAGCAGTTAGCAGGCCGGGGTTGGCAAGCAAGCAAGCAGTTAGCAGGCCAGGGTTGGCAAGCAAGCTAGCAGTTAGCAGGCCGGGGTTGGCAAGCAAGCTAGGCAGTTAGCAAGCTAGCAGTTAGCAGGCCGGGGTTGGCAAGCAAGCTAGCAGTTAGCAGGCCGGGGTTGGCAAGCAAGCTAGCAGTTAGCAGGCCGGGGTTGGCAAGCAAGCTAGCAGTTAGCAGGCTGGGGTTGGCAAGCAAGCTAGCAGTTAGCAGACCGGGGTTGGCAAGCAAGCTAGCAGTTAGCAGACCGGGGTTGGCAAGCAAGCTAGCAGTTAGCAGACCGGGGTTGGCAAGCAAGCTAGCGGTTGGCAAGCAAGCTAGCAGTTAGCAGACCGGGGGCTCGCAGTTAGCAGACCGGGGCTCGCAGTTAGCAGACCGGGGCTCGCAGTTAGCAGACCGGGGCTCGCAGTTAGCAGACCGGGGCTCGCAGTTAGCAGACCGGGGCTCGCAGTTAGCAGACCGGGGCTCGCAGTTAGCAGACCGCGGCTAGCAGTTAGCAGACCGCGGCTAGCAAGTTCGCAGACGGGCCTTTGGGGGACGTCGCGATGGAGGTATTTCTGTTTTTGCCTCTTCGTGCGGTGATGTTGATAGACCAGTCATGGATTAGTTGGGTTCCAAGTAGCTCTAGGTAGCTAGGAGGCCACGGTTAGCAGAATGGGCCTTCAGCGGACGTCACGCCTGAGGGGCCTGTTGGAATCCTCGGGCAAATTATGTCGGTATTCCAGTCGTTGAGGATCGGCGGGGTTCCGTGCCCCATACCGGCAGTAGAAGGGGTCCGGATATTGTAGCCCAAGAGTGCTAGTTGCGAAGATCCAGATATAAATGTTAAGAGTTTGCGGTAGGAATCCAGTGATATGGAGAAAAAAATAGGTCCGTTATGCTCTGGTTTGAGTCACGTTGTACGAACTGGCGAGAGCTTTCCGAGCTAAAGGTTAGCTGATGACCGTTAGCAGTAGTGGTTTGCTGGTCGCTAGTTAGCTGACTAGCTTCAGTTGAGGGATTCCAGATCCGAAGTAAATAGAAATTAAAAATTAAAAAACAGGTTGTAGGCGGGTTGTAGGAGAGTATTTTGAAGTTGAGGTTTAAGAAAATATTTTTAAAAGATATGGGATGAAAAATATATAAAAATATATATACAAGGGACACGACAGGACAAAGAAGTCTGACTGCTACGCCATCTTGGAAGAGACAAGTAAAATATATAGTGAAAACAATAGTGGTCCTAAAACGGAGCCTTGACGAACACCAACATGTTAATTTGTCAGTTGATTTGTCAGAGGACAAACCATTTACAGAGACAAACAGGTAAGATCTAAACCAGACTAAAACTTGTCGTATAGACCAATTTGGGTTTACAATCTCTCCAAAAGAATGTGGTGATCGATTGTATCAAAAGCAGCACTAAGGTCTAGGAGCACGAGGACAGATGCAGAGCATTGGTTTGACGCCATTCAAATGTAATTTACCACTTTCACAAGTGTATTCTCAGTGCTATGATGGGGTCTAAAACCAGACTGAAGCGTTTCGTATACATTGTTCATCTTCAGGAATGCGCAACTACTTTCTCAAAATATGTTGAGAGGAAAGGGAGATTCGATATTGGTCGATAGTTTTTCATATTTTATGGGTCAAGGTTTGTCTTTTTCAAGAGAGGTTTTATTACTGCCACTTTTAGTGAGTTTGGTACACATCCGGTGGCTAGAGAGACGTTTATGGCGCCATTTCCGTTCCAATTTGCTGGAAGCTTGTTTCAGAGCTCGGGTATTTTCTGTATACCAAGGAGCTAGTTTCTTATGACAAATGTTTTTAGGTGTGCGACTGAATCTAGAGTATTACGCAAGGTTAAATTGAGTGCCCCAGTTAGGTGGTTAACTGATTTTTTTTTTTACTCTGACGTCCTTGGGTAGGTGGTGGGAGTCTGGAAGGTCATCTAGGAATCTTTGGGTTGTCTGAGAATTTATAGCACCGCTTTTGATGATCCTTGGTTGGGGTCTGAGCAGATTATTTGTTGCGATTGCAAACGTAATAAAATGATGGTCCGATAGTCCAGGATTATGAGGAAAAACATTAAGATCCACAACATTTATTCCATGGGACAAAACTAGGTCCAGAGTATGACTGTGACAGTGAGTAGGTCCAGAGACATGTTGGACAAAACCCACTGAGTCGATGATGGCTCCAAAAGCCTTTGAGTGGGTCTGTGGACTTTTCCACGTGAATATTAAAGTCACCAAGAATTATAATATTATCTGTCATGACTACAAGGTCCGATAGGAATTCAGGGAACTCTGTGAGGAACGCTGTATATGGTCCAGGAGGCCTGTAAACAGTAACTATAAAAAGTGATTGAGTAGGCTGTATAAATTTCATGACTAGACGCTCAAAAGATGAAAACACAGTCGTTTTCTTTTTTGTAAATTGAAATTTGCTATTGTGAATGGAGGAGGTCTTTATTCTAGTGAGATTGCTAAAGCGAACACTGCCATTTTTAGTTTTGCCCAACCTAGATCGAGGCACAGACATGGTCTTAATGGGGATAGCTGAGCTGACTACACTGACTGTGCTCGTGGCAGACTCCACTCATAACAAACCACTCATTGTTAAATTCGTGACTTGTGTAATGTTTATGTCCAATGGCCGATGAGCACCGATACGTTTTATCTATAATTTCTCTTCATTATTTCTCTTCATATGACAAGGATTAAAAAGGATTTGCAAATAGATTGTCGACTTGATTCATGAAAAATGTTGAAAGTATGATGTTGACAGTTCAATCAAAGCTACTGTAGATATAACGTGATTTGGCTTCATTTTATCTGTGGCCACTGACCTTGAGCGTTCTTGGATGGGCACTTCTATTGTAACTCTATGGCAGCACCCAAGGGGCTTGAATATCTGACAAATATAACAGCAGAGGGTGCACCCCCCTATCCACATCGACGGGACAGTAGTGGAGAAGGTGGAAAAGTTGAAGTTCCTCTGTGTACACATCACAGACAAACTAAAATGGTCCACCCGGTGAAGAAGGCGCAGCAGCGCTCTTCAATCTCAGGAGGCTGAAGAAATTCAGCTTGTCACCAAAAACACTCACAAACCTTTACAGATGCACAATCGAGAGCATCCTGTCGGGCTGTATCACCACCTGGTATGGCAACTGCTCCGCCCACAACCGTAAGTCTCTCCAGAGGGTGGTGCGGTCTGCCCAACGGGGGTAAACTACCTGCTCTCCAGGACACCTACACCTCCCGATGTCACAGGAAGGCCAAAAAGATCATCAAGGACAATAACCACCCATCACTAAACAGCTATTATTTTTTTTTATTCCTGGTAGATGCCAATGCTGTAGAGATATGCTTAGCGGACTGAAACTTCACTGTTGTAGGCATAATCAAATCAAATTGTATTGGTCACATACACATATTTAGCATATTTGCGGGTGTAGCGAAATGCTTGTGTTCCGAGCTCCAACAGTGCAGTAATATCTCACAATTCACAACAATACCTAATTGTGAAGTAAACTTAACTAAGGAGCAATATAGAAGGGAAACTTTTAACTTGAAAACGTACAGGATACCTCTTTCCGGTTTACCTGACTTCCGTTTTTTCTATACTGTGTTATGTTTGTTCGCGTAGCACTCCTTACAGGCCGTTTGGTGTACGGTTTTTTTGGGGGGGGGATGAGATGAAATCTCCAACTGTGAAAGGTATTATAGTACATCATTATTGCAACACAACAAGATTTGTTCAAGCCTAAAATGTTAGTCCGTAATCGTAATATGGTGTTTTGCATGTTCACAGATTAAATGTAACGTTTACGTTACATGTTTCACGCATTGCTTTTCTTACTATCCTAACAATTTAGATATGGATTTTCTAACGATACGTACATTCCATCTTTTGGCAGATATTTCGCTCCATAGTATGACAGGTTTGAATGGACAGAGGTTTGAAGAATGCCATCATTAACGACCACTCTCTTATAATCGCAAATTTACGGCGTCACTGATGTTCTTCTACCCACTATTGCCCATATTTTGGGCTGTTTCTGCAAAGGCAGATTTCTTTCAATTTGAAAGTATTT
The DNA here is from genome assembly GCF_018296145.1 of Oncorhynchus tshawytscha. Lineage (NCBI taxonomy): Eukaryota > Metazoa > Chordata > Actinopteri > Salmoniformes > Salmonidae > Oncorhynchus > Oncorhynchus tshawytscha. The sequence continues at coordinate 59,893,162 of NC_056433.1, read as the reverse complement.
CTAATGTATCTACGTATTATTTCAATTATATTTATTGTAATATATGGGAAGGGGAGTGTCAACAGAATCAAGATGATGCGACTCAGCAAGGTATGGTGTTAATTTATTTTCTACAAGTTTTTAAAAAAAACAATGTTTTCTGTAGAAATATCAAAATTTGAGGCCGTAATTCCAAGTCTGGGAAACAGACGCACTGGAGCTTGTTCTTGTCACTGACTGTCCATAGGAATTATTTGTAAGGCATAAATTCGTTTTTACACAGGACAAAACTATTTTTATTACAATGCAGAGATCGTAAGCAACGATGATTATCTAGTTCATTCAAACATAGAGGGAATGTCTTATTTAATTTATTATCCGGTGAGGATATGTAAAAGCGTTAGCATTTTCCCTTGCAAACTTGCCTTGAGCAGAAATGATAGTGTTGTTTAAATGATTGCAACAGCTATGTCTAACTCTGCATTACACGTGTACACTGTACATTTGTGTGGCCATTTTAGTACCTACTAGGGACCTATGGGCAGCATTCCCTCAAGACTATATCAGTTTGCTGTCACAGTGGTATTGCAGCCTGGGACAGTGCTGTGAATCAGGGGATTGTCGGATAACAAATAATATTACAGGTAAGATTAAGTCATATTGAGGCAATATTTATAGTAATGCATGTTCCACCAGCTATGTCATTTTTTGTGCAGTGCTCATTTTGATGTTTTGTTTCAGGTCTGGCTAGTGATCTACAGCTAAAGCTTCATGGGCAGCACCTTGCCCAATCAGTGGTTCTGAAGGCTGTGCAGGGCTTCATCAGTAACCCTGAATCCAATAAGCCATTGACCCTCTCCTTCCATGGCTGCTCCGGCACGGGCAAGAACTTTGTGACCCGGATTGTAGCTGACAACTTGTACCGGGACGGGGTGAAGAGCGAGTGTGTGCGTCTGTTCATCGCCCCATTCCATTTCCCCCATGCCAGACTAGTGGACACGTACAAGGTGAGCCTAGCTGTTGGTACATACATGACTCCTCTCTGCCAGGAACATGTGCAGAACAGAACTATGTTGTGAATATGGGTTAATAGATTATATAATTAATCTTTTGAGTCCCTGTTTTATTGCCATGCATTGTCAACATTCATGGAGTAGAACTACCTAAATATTTAGTTTAAAAATAAAATGTTAACTTTGACATTTTCCAGGTCACCACCTAAATAAAAGTTATTGGAACTCACACCAGCTAGGCACCCTTCCAACCAACTATAAACTCAATGTTAAATTGCATAATATTTCAAAATGATAGTGATGCAATTGATTCAATTACACAACTCGATCTTGACCAAAGTAGGAATTAAACAAATATACAATAGTATGTCCAAACTTATTATACTTATACAAATTATTGAGTGCCATTTTTTGTGGATAAAAAATGTAGAATAATACATGGAATGCTTGTGCATATTTTAATCTCGTGAATATATTGCACATCTGTCTTAAATGGGAATGAGTGAGAGGTGATATTTTTGTGCTCACCATAGCACTCTCTTTCCAGGGCCAGCTCAGAGAAGCTATCCGGGACATGGTGCTGCGTTGCCCACAGACACTTTTCATCTTTGATGAAGCTGAGAAACTGCACCCCGGCCTTATAGATGCTATCAAGCCCTATATGGACCATTATGACAATGTGGATGGGGTCAGCTATAGGAGGGCTGTCTTCTTATTCCTCAGGTTAGCCATATATACCCTTTAAATTATTGAGAGGCCTCTTCCACTAACTCATGTAAGGAAACCCAACTGACCCTAATCAAGATATGTTGTAATAATTATTTGTAGTAATATAGGTACGACCACCGTCAACGATGTGGCCTTGGACTTCTGGCACTCAGGGCAAAACAGAGAGGACATTGGGATGGAGGACTTGGAACACCGGCTACGTGCTGAAGCTATGGATTCTCAAGGTACCAACAGTGGCTTTACAATCACACACTCATTCTCAGGTTTTAGGTATAGAGCATTTGGAAAGTATTTAGACCCCTTTACTTTTTCCACATTTGTTACATTACAGCCTTATTCTAAAATGGATTAAAATTGTTTATTTTCCCTTGTCAATCTACATAAAGACAAAGCAAAAACAGTTTTTTATACATTTTTGCAAATTTATCAAATAAATAAACTAAACATCACATTTACGTAAGTATTCAGACCCTTTAATCAGTACTTTGTTGAATCACCTTTGGCAGCGATTAAAGCCTCTTGGGTATTAAGCCACAATCTTGGCTGGCACAACTGTATTTGGGGAGTTTCTCCCATTCTTCTCTGTCAGGTTGGATGGGGAGAGTCGCTGCACAGCTATATTCAGGTCTCCAGAAATGTTTGATCGGGTTCAAGTCCGGGAACACTTTCCAAATGCACTGTAAATACATTTTTCACAGAGCAAGATTGAAGATGTTTTTCTCATAAACGCTACTACACTGTTAACACAAAAACAAATAGTTTGCAAAATACAGAATACTAATTAGAAATAGATTAAAACATTTTGAATTACATAACATGTTTTGATGTAAAATACCTTTCTCGAATTGTGGATTTACCAGTTTGTCTGCTTTCCAGGAGGCTTTGCACAGAGTGAACTGATGTCAGGTCACCTTATTGACTTCTTTGTGCCCTTCCTACCTCTGGAGTACCGTCATGTCAAGCTCTGTGCCCGTGATGCCTATGCAGCGCGGGGTCTGGAGCCAGACGAGGGAACGCTGGACGAAGTGGCGAAGGCCATGCTATATACACCCAAGGAGGAGAGGCTGTTCTCTGCCCAAGGCTGCAAATCCATACCACAGAGGATCAATTTCTTCCTACCCTAAACAGACCAATGCAACCCAGGAAACACATGAACAGTGTTTTGGCAAAAAGGAAAAAGTATGTCCTGACACATTGAACATTTCTGCAATGGCACATGTCAATCGAACATGTGGTATGCCCACTCTTCACCCTACACTGCCAAGAAAGGAAGCATAGAGCATCTGGCTATAGTAAGATTCAATCTGATAACGAAGAGATTTTAGAGTGCATTTTCCACTTCCTCATTAGACAATTTTTATGCAATTATTTTTACGTGAAGCTCAGGTCAACTCTAGTATTATTATTTGCATGTACAGTACCAGTCAAATGTTTGGACACACCTACTCATTCAAGGGTTTTTCTTTATTTGTACTTTTTTTCCTACATAATAGAATACATATAATATATGTAGAATAATAGTGAAGACATCAAAATTCTGAAATAACATATGGAATCATGTAGTAAGCCAAAGTGTTAAAAATCAAATTATATTTGATTCTTCAAAGTAGCCACCCTTTGCCTTGATGACAGCTTTGCACACTCTTGCAATTCTCTCAACCAGCTTCATGAGGTAGTCACCTGGAATGCATTTTAATTAACAGGTGTGCCTTGTTAAAAGTTAATTTGTGGATTTTTTTCCCTTAATGCGTTTGAGCCAACCAGTTGTGTTGTGACATGGTAGGGGTGGTATACAGAAGATGGCCTTATTTGGTAAAAGACCAAGTCCATATTATGGCAAGAACAGATCAAATAAGAAAAGAGGAATGACATAAAAGTCAGTCAATCTGGAAAATGTCAAGAACTTTGAAAGTTTCTTCAAGTGCAGTTTCAAAAACCATTAGGTGTTATGATGAAACTGGCTCTCATGAGGACTGCCACAGGAAAGGAAGACCCAGAGCTACCTCTGTTGAAGAGGATAAGTTCATTAGCGCTATCAAGATGGCGCCGACAGAGGGTCATCACACCTCTAGTCCTTAGGAAACAATACAGTATTTCAGTTTTTTTTTTTTTTTTAAATTTTTTTAACGTTGTTAGGCCAGAAAATCTTTAGTGTTATTACATACAGCCGGAAAGAAATAGAGGATATCAGAGCGACGGCAACTTACCAACATTACGTCCAGGAATATGACTTTCTCGAAGCGGATCCTTTGTTTGCACTGCAACCCAGGGCGTTGGATCTCATTCCAGAGGCCGACCCAAAGCAACGTCTCCGCAGAAGAGGTAGACGGAGCAGCCTCCTGGTCAGACTTTGGAGGCTTGCACACCACCCACCGCTTCCGATTATATTACTCGCCAATGTCCAGTCTCTAGATAACAAGGAAGATGAAATTTGGCAAGGGTTGCATCGGTCCCCCCCTCTCCTTCTCGGTGGCCGATGTAAGACATTTAAACGTGTTAACCCTCGCAAGGCTGCCAGCCCAGACGGCATCCCTAGCCGTGTCCTCAGAGCATGGTGCAGACCAACTAGCTGGTGTGTTTACGGACATATTCAATCTCTCCCTATCCCTGTCTGCTGTCCCCACATGCTTCAAGATGGCCACCATTGTTCCTGTACCCAAGAAGGCTAAGGTAACACAACTAAATTACTATCTCCCCGTAGCACTCACTTCTGTCATCATGAAGTACTTTGAGAGACGAGTCAAGGATCATATCACCCCCACCTTACCTGCCACCAAGGACCCACTTTAATTTGCTTACTGCCCCAATAGGTCCACAGATGATGCAATTGCCATCACACTGCCCTATCCCATCTGGACTAGAGGAATACCTATGTAAGAATGTTGTTCATTGACTACAGCTCAGCATTCAACAACATAGTACCCTCCAAGCTCATCGTTAAGCTTGAGGCCCTGGGTCTCAACCCCGCCCTGTGCAATTGGGTCCTGGACTACCTGACGGGCCGCCCCCAGGTGGTGAAGGGAGGAAACAACATCTGCACTTTGCTGTTCCTCAACACTGGGGCCCCACAAGGGTGTGTGCTCAGCCCCCTCCTGTACTCCCTGTTCACCCATGCCTGCGTGGCCATGCACGCTTCCAACTCAATCATCAAGTTTGCAGACGACACAACAGTAGTGGGTTTGATTGCCAACAACAACAAGAAAGCCTACAGGGAGGACGTGAGGGCACTCGAGAGTGTGGTGTCCGTAAAACAACCTCTCACTCAACGTCAACAAAACAAAGTTAATGTTTGTAGACTTCAGTAAATAGCAGTGGGCGCACCCCCCTATCCACATCGACGAGACAGCAGTGGAGAAGGTGCGTTCCTTTGCGTACACATCACGGACAAACTGAAATGGTCCACCAACACACACAGTGTGGCGAAGACAGCACCTATTCAACCTCAGGAGGCTAAAGAAATTTGGTTTGTCACCTATAACCCTCACAAACTTTTACAGATGCACAATTGAGAGCATCCTGTCTGGCTGTATCACTGCCTGGTACGGAAACTGCACCGCCCACAACTGCAAGGGTCTCCAGAGAGTGGTGTGGTCTGCCCAACGCATCACCGGGTGCAAACTACCTGCCCTCCAGGACACCTACACCACCCGATGTCACAGGAAGGCCATAAAGATCATCAAGGACAACAACCACCCGAGCCACTGCCTGTTCATCCCGCTATCATCCAGAAGGCGAGGTCAGTACAGGTGCATCAAAGCTGTGACCGAGAGACTGAAAAACAGCTTCTATCTCAGGGCCATCAGACTGTTAAACAGCCATCACTAACACAGAGAGGCTGCTGCCTACATACAGACTTGAAATCCTTGGCCACATTAATAAATGGATCACTAGTCACTTTAATAATGGCACTTCAATAATGTTTACATATCTTGCATTACTCATCTCATGTATATACTGTAATTTATACCATCTACTGCATCTTGCCTATGCTGCTCGGTCATCGCTCATATATATATATATATATATATATGTATTCTTATTCCATCCCTTTACTTAGATTTGTGTGTATTAGGTAGTTGTGGTGGAATTGTTAGTTTACTTGTTATATATATTACTGCACTGTCGGAACTAAAAACACAAGCATTTCACTACACTCGCAGAAACATCTGCTAACCATGTGTATGTGACCAATACAATTTTATTTGATGTAGAGTTAACTGCACCTCAGATTGCAGCATAAATAAATGCTTTACAGAGTTCAAGTAACAGACACATCTCAACATCAACTGTTCAAAGGCGACTGCGTGAACCAGACCTTCATGGTCGAATTGCTGCAAAGACACCACCTCTAAAGGACACCAATTTAAAAAAAGAGACTTGCTTGGGCCAAGAAACACAAGCAATGTACATTAGACTCCGTGAATCATGGAGGAGGAGGTGTGATGGTGTGAGGATGCTTTGGCCTCCACAATCACCCAACCTCAACCCAAATGAGATGGTTTGGGATGAGTTGGACCGCAGACTGAAGGAAAAGCAGCCAACAAGTGCTCAGCAAATGTGGGAACTCCTTCAAGAGTGTTGGATAATCTTTCCAGGTGTAGCTGGTTGAGAGAATTCAAGAGTGTGCAAATCTGTCAAGGCAAAGGGTGGCTACTTTGAAGAATCTCAAATATAAAATAATTTGTATTTGTTAACACTTTTTTTGGTTACTACATGATTCCGTATGTGTTATTTCATAGTTTTGATGTCTTCACTATTATTCTTCAATGTAGGAAATAGTCAAAATAAAGAAAAACCCCTGAATTAGTCGGTGTGTCAACTTTTGTGTGGTACTGTATATCCTTTTGTTTTGTTGGTACTGATGATATATTACAACTATCTGCTTAAGCAGTGGTAGGTACATTCAATGCAAAGGAAGAAATACTGTAAATTGCAGCAAACTAGACTAAATATAATTAAATTAACTTTTGAAGGGCATGTTAATGATTATTCTAGAATTGTATAGAGATGACTTGTTTTACAGGTTGATTAAATATTTACAGGTTAACAGTGTGACATCACTTAAAATAATTTATAACCTGTTCAATAATTACAATTCAGGTTTGAAGAAAGTAGTATTGATGTGCAATTGTACAGGCAACTGCTTATTGTTGAAATGGTTACGGAACTACAGTGCATTCGGAAATTATTCGGACCCCTTGAATTTTTACCCAAATTTAACGTTACAGTCTTATTCTAAAATGTATTAAATAGCTTTTTTCCTCATCAATTTACACACAATACCCCATAATGAAAAAAGAATGTTGCACATTCCTTAAAAATAAAAATCTCATTTTTTATTATTTTTATTTTACCTTTATTTAACCAGGCAAGTCGGTTAAGAACAAATTCTTATTTTCAATGAGTATTCAGACCCTTTCCTCAGTACCTTGTTGAAGCACCTTTGGCAGCGATTACAGCCTTGAGTCTTCTTGGAAATGATGGTACAAGCTTGGCACACCTGTATTTGGGGAGTTTTTCCAATTCTTCTCTCTCGATCTGTCCGGTTGGATGGGGAGCAGCGCTGCACGGCTATTTTCAGGTTTCTCCAAAGATCAGGTTAAAGTCCGGGCTCTGGCTGAGCCACTAAAGGACACTCGGAGAATGGTCCTGAACCCACTCCTGCGCTGTCTTGTCTGTGTGCTTAGGGTTGTTGTCCTGTTGGAAGGTGAACCTTCACCCCAGTCTGAGGTCCTGAGGGCTCTGAAGCAGGTTTTCATCAAGGATCTCTCTGTACTAGAGGTCGACCATCTTTCCCTCGATCCTGACTAGTCTCCCAGTCCCTGCCACTGAATAACATCCCCACAGCATAATTCTGCCGCCGTGCTTCACCGTAGGGATGGTGCCAGGTTTCCTCCAGAATTGGCATTCAGGCCAAAGAGTTCAATCTTGGTTTCAACAGACCAAATTATCTTTTTTCTCAGAGTCCTTTAGGTGACTTTTGGCAAACTCCAAGCGGGCTGTCATGTGCCTTTTTCTGAGAAGTGGCTTCCGTCTGGCCACTACCATAAAGGCCTGATTGGTGGAGTGCTGCAGGGATGGTTGTCCTTCTGGAAGGTTCTATCTCCACAGAAGAAATCTGGAGCTCTGTCAGCGTGACCATCGGGTTCTTGGTCCCCTCCCTGACCAAGGCCCTTCTCCCCGATTGCTCAGTTTGGCCGGGCAGCCAGCTCTAGGAAGAGTCTTGGTGTTTCCAAACTTCTTCCATTTAAGAATGATGGAGTGTTCTTGGGGATTTCAATGATGCATACATTTTCTCGGAGCTCTACGGACAATCCCTTTGACCTCATGTCTTGGTTTTTGCTCTGACATGCACTGTCAACTGTGGGACATTATATAGATAGGTGTGTGCATTTCCAAAACATGTCCAATCAATTGAATTTACCACAGGTGGACTCCAATCGTGTTGTAGAAACATCTCAATAGAGACAGTAGATCTACCTGGTCTGTCAAAATATAATAGAGACAGTAGATCTAGCTGGTCTGATCAATGAATCTAGCTGATCCGGGGACTGGGGTGATGCCTCTTGCACTGAGATGCAGTGCCTTAGACCGCTGCGGCACTCAGGAGCCCATTATTATAATCTGATTATTCCAATGATGTTTTGATGCTTTTTTTTTGTCCATTTTTATGTGTTACTTGCACAATACACCTCCTAATTATAATTAGCAAGTACATACATATCAAGTTTTTCTAAGTGTTCCATTGTCTGTACATGTGCTGTACATTTTACTGCCTGTTTTTCCGTCATTGTAAAAAGTGTTAGCATATTGACTGCACATTTTTGGTTTTGTAAGAAACTGTGAGGTTGCGTTATGAATAGGATATGATTTATGATAGTGTCGTCCTCCATAATTTCTGCTATTTAATGACCTCTGTCCAGATTATTGTGTGTGTAAAAAAAAAAAAGAAAAAAAGTTGTCTCTCAGATCAGGCAAACAAAGTGGCTGCAAAAGAAAGAGAAAGTATGCTGTGCCAGATGGATTGTAAGTTACTTTAGACTAATAAAGCATCCTTGATTAATTTGAGTCAGTTTACTGTGAATCTAAAACCTGCACTCATAATAAATTGTGGGCTGATTATTTCACCTCAGTTGATTCCCATCAGCATGCTTCAGTTCTGCTGGCACCTAGCCAAACTCTATGGAGGTAAAAGAGTGAATTAATTATACAAGCATGTAAAATATGAGTTGTACCTGTATACTGAGTTTGTAGTTGCAAAAAACATTTGCAAACATGGAACTTCTTTTGAGAATAAATACAACACGAGCTCATAACATGTGTGAATAAATACAACACTTCCAAACATGTAAGTTAATATGTGAATAAATTCAATAAGATTTGCAAGCATGCTACATTTCAGAATGAATGCGACTCATTTACTAAACTTGCAACTGGTGAATTTTCTGTGAATCAAAACTACATTTGTCGATGTTGAATCTGTGCGCTCAGAGTATTTATGCAGAAGTTGGATCTAGTGGATAAATGGAATGAGACGTTTTCGGTTGAGAGATCCTATATCTGGTGTAACAAAACATGTACTAGATGTTTATGTATTGACAGTTGGATGGTTTCAGAGGGCTTACGAAAGGATGTTTCTGTTCATATTCTTGACATGCCTATAACAGACCATAGAGCTATTTGCATACAAGCTCAAATATTTCCCTTTAATGATAGTCAGTGCAAGGCTTTATAATGGAAACTTAATAGCTCCATATTAAAAGATGAAATAGTCTAATTTGATATCATAGGATGCATTATACCTTTTTGGAATAAGGTCCAGAGTGAAAGTCTCCAAAGAACAAACTGGGAAGTTCTAAAGTTTGTAATGGCTAAATATTTAAGAGAAAATAGCAGTGATCTTGCGAAGATTTGCTCTTCCAGAGACCTAATAGTCTTTCAGATACAGATAAAGCAGAGTTAATTAAGGAACAGGAGAAGAGGGTGCTTTCATCAAGGAGGAAAGCAGAACTCTGCTTATTTTTTCAGACTGGAGAAAGTTCACTCTAAAACTAACTCTTTTGAACAGTTAAAGGTGAATAATATGATCTAGGACAATTGCCAACTACTGTGCCAATGTTTTACACCTCTAGGTAGTGTGAGGAGTCTGCAGCTCTGTTCTTTGATTCTCTTGGAAATGTTGTGTCTATTGATTCTTCTGATCAGGAATTATGTGATAATCCCATCTCCTTAGAGGAAATTATAGAGGCTATTGATCACTTTCAACTGAACAAATCCCCTGGGGTTGATGGTAATACTACCATCAACAGAATTCTGCAGAAGTTTTTCCAAAGAATTGGCCTTCTTTCTATTGGAAGTGAACTCTGAAGTACAGCCAATGAAGCACTCCCTCCCACTCTAACGCAAGGTTTAATCACTCTAACTCCTAAACCTAAAAAATACTTGTTACTCATTGATAATCAGTGTCCAATTTGCCTTTTAAGTAACTATTATAAGCTAATAGCGCTTGTCAAATCAAATGTATTTATATAGCCCTTCTTACATTAGCTGATATCTCAAAGTGCTGTACAGAAACCCAGCCTCAAACCACAAACAGCAAGAAATGCAGGTGTAGAAGCACGGTGGCTAGGAAAAACTCCCTAGAAAGGCCAAAACCTAGGAAGAAACCTAGAGAGGAACCAGGCTATGAGGGGTGGCCAGTCCTCTGCTGGCTCTGCCGGGTGGAGATTATAACAGAACATGGCCAAGATGTTCAAATGTTCATAAATGACCAGCAGGGTCAAATAATAATAATCACAGTAGTTGTCGAGGGTGCAGCAATTCAGCACCTCAGGAGTAAATGTCAGTTGGCTTTTCATAGCCGATCATTAAGAGGATCTCTACCACTCCTGTCTCTATAGAGTTGAAAGCAGCATGTCTGAGACAAGTAACACGTCCGGTGAACAGGTCAGGATTTCATAGCCGCAGGCAGAACAGTTGAAACTGGAGCAGCAGCACGGTCAGGTGGACTGGGGACAGCAAGGAGTCTTCATGCCAGGTAGTCCTGAGACATGGTCCTAAGGCTCAGGTCCTCCGAGAGAGAGAGAGAAAGAGAGAATTAAAGAGAGCATACTTAAATTCACACAGGACACCGGATAAGGATAAAAAACTGACCCTAGCCCCCCGACACATAAACTGCTGCAGCATAAATACTGGAGGCCGAGACAGGAGGGGTCAGGAGACACTGTGGCCCCATCCGATGATACCCCCGGACAGGGCCAAACAGGAAGGATATAACCCCACCCACTTTGCCAAAGCACAGCCCACACCACAAGAGGGATATCTTCAACCACCAACTCACCATCCTGAGACAAGGTCGAGTATAGCCCACAAAGATCTCCGCCACGGCACAACCCAAGGGGGGGCGCCAACCCAGACAGGAAGATCACATCAGTGACTCAACCCACTCAAGTGACGCACCCCTCCTAGGGACGGCATGAAAGAGCACCAGTAAGCCAGTGACTCAGCCCCTGTAATAGGGTTAGAGGCAGAGAGTCCCAGTGGAAAGAGGGGAACCGGCCAGGCAGAGACAACAAGGGCGGTTTGTTGCTCCAGAGCCTTTCCGTTCACCTTCACACTCCTGGGCCAGACTACACTCAATCATATGACCCACTGAAGAGATGAGTCTTCAGTAAAGACTTAAAGGTTTAGACCTTTAAGAGTCTATGTCTCTCACATGGGTAGGCAGACCATTCCATAAAAATGGAGCTCTATAGGAGAAAGCCCTGCCTCCAGCTGTTTGTTTAGAAATTCTACGGACAATTAGGAGGCCTGCGTCTTGTGACCGTAGCGTACGTGTAGGTATGTACGGCAGGACCAAATCAGAGAGATAGGTAGGAGCAAGCCCATGTAATTATTTGTAGGTTAGCAGTAAAACCTTGAAATCAGCCCTTGCCTTAACAGGAAGCCAGTGTAGGGAGGCTAGCACTGGAGTAATATGATCCATTTTTTTTGTTCTAGTCAGGATTCTAGCAGCCGTATTTAGCACTAACTGAAGTTTATTTAGTGCTTTATCCGGGTAGCCGGAAAGTAGAGCATTGCAGTAGTCTAACCTAGAAGTAACAAAAGCATGGATTCATTTTTCTGCATCATTTTTGGACATAAAGTTTCTGATTTTTGCAATGTTACGTAGAGGGAAAAAAGCTGTCCTTGAAACAGTCTTGATATGTTCGTCAAAAGAGAGATCAGGGTCCAGAGTAACGCCAAGGTCCTTCACAGTTTTATTTGAGATGACTGTACAACCATTAAGATTAATTGTCAAATTCAACAGAAGATCTCTTTGTTTCTTGGGACCTAGAACAAGCATCTCTGTTTTGTCCGAGTTTAAAAGTAGAACATTTGCAGCCATCCACTTCCTTATGTCTGAAACACAGACTTTTAGCGAGGGCAATTTTTTCTGGCTTCACCATGTTTCATTGAAATGTACAGCTGTGTGTCATCCGCATAGCAGTGAAAGTTAATATTATGTTTTTCGAATGACATCCCCAAGAGGTAAAATATATAGTGAAAACAATAATGGTCCTAAAACGGAACCTTGAGGAACACCGAAATTTACAGTTGATTTGTCAGAGGACAAACCATTCACAGAGACAAACTGATATCTTTCCGACAGATAAGATCTAAACCAGGCCAGAACTTATCCTTGCTAAATGATTAAGGGCTGTTTTGGATGCCATTATAGAGGAGACCCAGTCAGGGTTTATTAAAAACTCTATGGAGGTAAAATAGTGACTTAATTATACAAGCATGTAAAGTATAATTTTCCAATGTAAAATATGAGTTTATGAAAAATAGACTAGTAATCTAGAATAATGTCAGACTGATATTAGAGATCATAGATTACTCATGTGTTCTCTGATGAGAGTTTTATACTATTTTAGGATTTTTAGAAAGCCTTTGATACAGTAGAACATTACATTTTATGCCCTTAAAAAATGTGGCTTTGGAGAGCTACTGTATTTTGTCAAATTATTAAAGCTCTGTATACATATGATAATATCTCTATCAAATTGAAAGCATGTACCTCTCCAAGGTTTGAATTCATTCAGGGTACAGACAAGGGTGTCCAATTTCACCTGATCTTTTTCTATTAGCCACACAGTTTATTACTTCTCATATCAAGACAAGTGTTTTAAAGGGTATTTATATTGCAGACAGGGAGATTATTAGTCAGTTAGCGGATGACACCACCCTCTTCTTAAATTATTAATCTCAGATTCCAACTGTGCTTAATGGGATTCATTCATTATCTAAAGCATCTGGTATGTTGCCAGTTAAAAACTGTGATATGCCCTCAATCAGATAAGCAAGATACTTTTTTATTTTGTATGGAAGAACAGGACACATTATATCAAAAAAATCTGCCATTATGAATACTTGTGAAGAGGGTGGTCTCAATTTTCTTGATTTTCCCTCTTGAATAACACTTTAAAGATGAATTGGATTAAGCAACTCCTGAATAATCCTACCTCTATATGTAATTTTATCTCTCAGTATGTTTTTTCTCATTTAGGTGGCCTCAAATTTCTACAGTATTGAAAAAATACCAACTAATTTATTTAATTTCCATAATTTCCTTCCCTTTTAGCATGGTCTTTGATCTACAAGCACAATTTTTCTCCCCACAAATATTTTATCTGCAACTATGGAGATATATTATACAAAGGCAAGTCCTTGTTTTTTTAATAATGTTTCCCGAAACAATATTATATTGGTGATTCAACTCCTCAATGGTATTTTATTTAATTATGCTGAATTTTTAGCTTTCATAAAATACTGATCACTCCAAAGGAATTTGCTGTAGTTTTTGATTGATTTTTTATTTCACCTTTATTTAAACAGGTAGGCTAGTTGAGAACAAGTTCTCATTTGCAACTGCGACCCGGCCAAGATAAAGCATAGCAGTGTGAACAGACAACACAGAGTTACACATGGAGTAAACAATTAACAAGTCAATAACACAGTAGAAAAAAAGAGTCTATATACATTGTGTGCAAAAGGCATGAGGAGGTAGGCGAATAATTACAATTTTGCAGATTAACACTGGAGTGATAAATGATCAGATGGTCATGTACAGGTAAAGATATTGGTGTGCAAAAGAGCAGAAAAGTAAATAAATATAAACAGTATGGGGATGAGGTAGGTCAAATTGGGTGGGCTATTTACCGTTAGACTATGTCCAGCTGCAGCGATCGGTTAGCTGCTCAGATAGCAGATGTTTGAATTTGGTGAGGGAGATAAAAGTCTCCAACTTCAGCGATTTTTGCAATTCATTCCAGTCACAGGCAGCAGAGAACTGGAATGAAAGGCGGCCAAATGAGGTGTTGGCTTTAGGGATGATCAGTGAGATACACCTGCTGGAGCGCATGCTACGGGTGGGTGTTGCCATCGTGACCAGTGAACTGAGATAAGGCGGAGCTTTACCTAGCATGGACTTGTAGATGACCTGGAGCCAGTGGGTCTGGCGACGAATATTGTAGCGAGGGCAAGCCGACTAGAGCATACAGGTCGCAGTGGTGGATGGTATAAGGTGCTTTAGTGACAAAACGGATGGCACTGTGATAAACTGCATCCAGTTTGCTGAGTAGAGTATTGGAAGCTATTTTGTAGATGACATCGCCGAAGTCGAGGATCGGTAGGATAGTCAGTTTTATTAGGGTAAGTTTGGCGGCGTGAGTGAAGGAGGCTTTGTTGCGGAATAGAAAGCAGACTCTAGATTTGATTTTAGATTGGAGATGTTTGATATGAGTCTGGAAGGAGAGTTTACAGTCTAGCCAGACACCTAGGTACTTATAGATGTCAACATATTCTAGGTCAGAACCATCCAGGGTGGTGATGCTAGTCGGGCATGCGGGTTCAGGCAGCGAACGGTTTTACTAGCGTTTAAGAGCAGTTGGAGGCCACGGAAGGGGTGTTGTATGGCATTGAAGCTCGTTTGGAGGTTAGATAGCACAGTGCCCAAGGATGGGCCGGAGGTATACAGAATGGTGTCGTCTGCGTAGAGGTGGATCAGGGAATCGCCCGCAGCAAGAGCAACATCATTGATATATACAGAGAAAAGAGTCGGCCCGAGAATTGAACCCTGTGGCACCCCCACAGAGACTGCCAGAGGACCGGACAGCATGCCCTCCTATTTGACACACTGAATTCTGTCTGCAAAGTAGTTGGTGAACCAGGCAAGGCAGTCATTAGAAAATCCGAGGCTACTGAGTCTGCCGATAAGAATATGGTAATTGACAGTCGAAAGCATTGGCAAGGTCGATGAAGACGGCTGCACAGTACTGTCTTTTATCAATGGCGGTTATGATATCGTTTAGTACCTTGAGCGTGGCTGAGGTGCACCTGTGACCGGCTCGGAAACCAGATTGCACACTGGAGAAGGTACGGTGGGATTCGAGATGCAATCCCCTCTGGAGTTATTGTACTTTTTAGGGATGTAGCCAAATCTATCCCCTCTTCTTTACCTTCTCTTGATACAGCTGACAGCAGGCAATATAGATTTCTCTCCTTCTGTTTTGAACAACATTCGGAAAATATATGCTCTATTTCAATGTGAAATAACTACCTACCCTCCAGGACACCTACACCACCCGATGCTACAGGAAGGCCATAAAGATCATCAAGGACATCAACCACCCGAGCCACTGCCTTTTCACCCCGCTGTCATCCAGAAGGCGAGGTCAGTACAGGTGCATCAAAGCTGGGACCGAGAGACTGAAAAACAGCTTCTATCTCAAGGCCATCAGACTGTTAAACAGCCACCACTAACATTGAGTGGCTACTGCCAACACACTGTCAATGACACTGACTCTACTCCAGCCACTTTAATAATGGGAATTGATGGGAAATTGTGTAAATATATCACTAGCCACTTTAAACAATGCTACCTTATATAATGTTACTTACCCTACATTATTCATCTCATATGCATACGTAGATACTGTACTCTATATCATCGACTGTATCCTTATGTAATACATGTATCACTAGCCACTTTAACTATGCCACTTGGTTTACATACTCATCTCATATGTATATACTGTACTCGATATCATCTACTGTATCTTGCCTATGCTGCTCTGTACCATCACTCATTCATATATCCTTATGTACATATTCTTTATCCCCTTACACTGTGTATAAGACAGTAGTTTTTTGGAATTGTTAGTTAGATTACTTGTTCGTTATTACTGCATTGTCGGAACTAGAAGCACAAGCATTTCGCTACACTCGCATTAACATCTGCTAACCATGTGTATGTGACCACTGTGTATAAGACAGTAGTTTTTTGGAATTGTTAGTTAGATTACTTGTTCGTTATTACTGCATTGTCGGAACTAGAAGCACAAGCATTTCGCTACACTCGCATTAACATCTGCTAACCATGTGTATGTGACAAATAAAATTGGATTGGATTTGATTTGATTTGATGTTGTTTCAGTCCCATACCTCATGTCTTTCTAGAATGGCCTTTCTTTTTTTTGGTCTCTTTCTCAGAAATGTCTTTTAACTAATGAGATTAAAGATATTTATTCTAAATTAATCCATAAGTGCTACACTACTAAACATTATCTTGAAAAGTTTTTTTTTTTTAAGAAAGAAAAAAAACATGTTTTTTATACCTCCTGTAATTAACAACTACTAACAAATTGGTATTGCTCTTTTACCTGGAAGCTGTGGCAAGATATTATAAGATTTGTTTTAGATCAAATACATGCAAATATTTCCCTTCTACTTGAAAATGTGATATTTGGTTTACAAAGTATATTAATGTATATGCAAAGCCTTTCTTCTTAAGTAACCTCATTGTTATTTTAGCTAAAATCCATATTCATAAATGTACATTTGAGTCAAAAGCCTCTTATTCTTTTTTTATGAAATTGAACAAAAATATTAACACAATTTCTTCTCAAAACAAAAAAGCAATCAAAACGTTGAAGTTCGTAAGTTTCACAAGGACTTTAAATAATGTATTGTCTTTATTCCCCTTACCATTGTTTGTATACTATGTTCTATACTCCGTTTGTTTTTCTATATTGTATATTTTAAATCGCTTTATAAAAAAAAAAAAGAAAAACTACTACCAGAATCACAGAAGGTGCACATGATTTATCGCAGCTGGCGGGTGTGTGGCGTGTTTTTTTCCTACCCATTCTACTGCATTCGTGCAAACTCTGCTCTCTCTTACCCCGGGCGCCGTGCGAGAGATAATATAGACCACCTACCCATTCCACTACTGAGGGGCGTTTGTGAAGCAAACGCGTGGTCAGCTGGCATTGGCTGAAACGATTTGTCCCATGCTTTTTTTCAATTAATTCGATTGGTTAAAGGTTGTTACGCTTCCTCCTGGAGCTGCTATCCAATGAAAACCAGACATCTGTTCGGAAACGAGAGACCATCAGCAGCGTTTGGGGCTTGCAGTAAGTACAGCATTTGAGGTCAGGATTTTGACCAATATAGCGTGTAACTAGCCATAGCTAGTTTTACTGCTAGATTTAGTGTCTATAAAATGTATGGTATTTATTTACTTTGTTAATTACATTTTCTATTTTAGAGGGTGTTTTTTTTAGCAAGCTGAAATGACAACCCTGTCGATGGTTTTGATGGCCGTATCGATCGTATCACTATTTGCTGAGTCCTCCATTTATTTCCGAGAACAATTTGAAGATGGGGGTAAGTTCTGAATAAATACTGAACCTTCCTGTTTTTTTTTTGTGGGGGGTTCGACATTTGAAATGTGGTGATTGGACTACATGTCATATGTTGGATGAGTGTCACAGAGACACAATTTCATAGCCTGCTCACTTTATGCAATATCAGCTTGACATGCTCAAAATGTAATTCACATTTAGCTGACATGTTCTGATTTAGTGATTACTCCTCCAAAACACCATCAATGGGTTGCATGCACTCCCTCTGCTCTTTTCCCAGATTAACTACACAGGTACATGGCCCTTGCCCGAGTGGCTATGCCCTCATTACTCAGGTGACTTACTTACACCTGACTTTTGAATAACATTTTGCAGATGCCTGGAAAAGCTGATGGGTGGAATCTAAACACAAGTCAGACTATGGGAAGTTTGTTCTCACTGCTGGGAAATTCTATGGCGACGTTGACAAAGACAAAGGTTCCTCTGTCATTTTGCCATTTAGGCTCCAGCAATAGAATCTGGTGCGTCTAGCTGTTTCTCAATAGGTTGACACTTGATATGAGTATTTCTTGAGCGTTTAAAACATTTCAGGCCTTCAAACCAGCCAGGATGCTCACTTTCACTCTGCATCCTCCCGCTTTGAGTCCGTCAGCAACAAAGACCAGCCACTGGTAATCCAGTTTACTGTGAAACATGAACAGAACATTGACTGTGGTGGAGGCTACCTCAAGTGTTTCCCAGCTGATCTCAACCAGGAGTAAATGCATGGAGAATCCACAAACAACATGTTTGGTAAGTATAAACATCCTATTTGTAACTGGGAACATTGGAAAGTAGGTTATGACTCACTTGTCACATTACTTTCTGTTTTGAGAGTCCCCTAGGTATTGTTCCCCGTGTTTGTCTCACTGTCTTGAGTTGCCTGGCTACTTTACACCACATACTATTGGCAGTGTGAAGTTAAATTCCTGTGTCTGTGTTTTGGCTGTCTTCGGTCCAGACATCTGTGGTCCAGGCACTAAGAAAGTGCTGAGAAGCCCTTTTGTCCATAAGCAATTCTGCTATATTTTCTAGTCAATGGTAAGTTAGATAATAAATACATGAGCTTCACCATCTTATCTGTTGAACATTTTTGCTATCCCACCTTTTTCTCAGTATTATGTTTTAAAAGTATTGGCCTTAAAGAAGTTAAAGAAACATTATTTTCTTTTTGCATGCAGTAACTTGTTTTGTGTGTTCCCTAGGATGATGAATATACCCACATGTACACACTGGTAGTCAATCCGGATAACACCTACGAGGTGGAGAACGACAACAAGAAAGTTGAGTCTGGAAGCCTAGAGGAGGACTGGGACTTCCTTCCCCCCCAAGAAGATTAAGGACCCTGATTCTGAGAAGCCAGATGACTGGGATGAGAGAGAACATTGATGATCCTGAAGACAAGAAACCAGAGGCATGTTAACAAGACTGCATGAATGCATGAGAACACTTCATTTTCTGTAGAAAATGCAGGTGACATTATTAAGCCACTGTTTCCTTTAGGACTGGGATGTGGCTGAGACTATCCCTGACCCTGATGCCAAGAAGCCTGATGACTGGAACGATGAGATGGATGGTGACTGGGAGCCTCCCATGGTCACGGACCCTGACTATAAGGTAGGCCTCCACAGTCGTTTGTACTTGTGGCCACAAGGATTTGGTGTGAATGTACTACACTTGGTGAAATGTGGTCTTGCCATTTTTACTAATTTGCCTATTTACTTGGATACATAGTGGGGGAAAAAATACTTTTGCACAGGGAACTAAGCACTTTCTGACATTGTTTTTCCCAGGGGGAGTGGAAGCCCAAACAGATTGACAATCCTGCCTACAAGGGGAAATGGGTGAACCCTGAAATTGACTACACTGCTGACCTTGAAATATGCCAGCATGGGGGTGATTGGATATGTGGCAGGTAGAGTGACTGACTCTCTAATCCTTGATTAATGTAACATGGTGTGTAGTGTTTAACTTTTACTATTCTTTTGACTTTAAAAAAAAATAAAAGTGAATGTTTATTTAAATCTCAACCAATGACCCTTTATCATTTTATAGGTGAAGTCGGGGACTATTTTTGACAATTTTCTCAATGACACAGCTTGCAGAAGAAGTAGGGAACGAGACATGGGGTGCAACGAAGGTAAGTCGATGGTCTCCTTTTTTTGTGATATACCATCAACTTTACCAGTTATGTTTAGATTGAGTTGTCATTATAATATGCCCTCTCTAAGAGGTGATGTGTGCATCGTCTCCTACCCTGTCAATAATTTTTTTGCTGTCTGCACAGGACCCTGAAAAGATGATGATGGACAGTCAGGAAGAGGAGAGAAACGGGATGCAGAAGAGATTAATAAAAAGGAGGGAGAAGAGGATGAAGAAACTGACTCTAAACACAAAGATGAGTTGTAAACCGGAACTTCTGAAAAGGAACCCTGTCTACTATGATCCATTGGCGCAAGGCTGAAGATGGGGCTTTGTTGGCCTTTCCGTTAATGATTGATGCTTCTCCCCCAAAACAAATGGGTAGCTATTGTTTTGCCTACATCACAAGGGAAGGGGTGAAAACTAAGGACAGCAATTAGTAATGTTTCCATGTTATGTTGATAATCTATAGGAGTTGAGATTTGGTTGAAGATTTATTGTTGAGGTTTTTTTTTAGCAGTGACATCCAGTAATTGTTTTTGAAAGTGAAGTTTACAACAATTTGAATCTCATCTCTGAAAACAATGTTCTTCTGCTAACTACATTGTTAAGTATATTGACCATCTCAAATTTCCTGACAATGTTTACCTCAATGCATTTTTCTTTTTTAATCTGACATTTTTGTTGAGTCTGTGCTACCTGATGTCTGGTAGGTGCTTGTACCCCAAACATGTATATGGCATTAGGATGGTGTGTCTCTCAACTGTTTTGGCTATGGTGTGAAAGTCTACTGACTATTCTTTTCTGCAGATTATTTTCAGCACTCATGGGGTCACTCTGTGTATTGGGTAGGCAGTTTTTACTAACTACTCAAGCTACCTTAAATCAAATGCACCTATTTTTTAAATTGAAAATAACAAAGATCAGACTGCATACATACAACTGTTAAGATGATCTAAAGCAGGAGTGTGATGCCTGACCATTGATATGTTCATTTTGGGGGAAATGTTTTTTTTTTTAAATTGGATTTTTTTTTTTTTTCCCTCTGATTTAATGTCAATGTTTCTGCACTGCTCTACCTTAAAGACTTGTCCCAATGCTGATTGGAAGTTGACCCTGTTAAACATTTTAGACTATGTATGGGGAGGCTGTTTTCATTTTATTGTGGAAGGAAGAAGTTCTTATACAGATTACTCTCCAATAATGCAACATAAAGGAAGTGACTCAATTTATTGTTTTGTCTCATTCTTATATATTCTATAACGCTCACCGTGTGTCGCGTAATTTGAGGGTAACTCCACCTTCCCCTGGATAAATTTGCAGCGTTGCAAACAGCCATTCATTACACTGGCATTAAACTCGTTCACATTTACACCAGCGCACTGCTGCAGACAGTCGCGGGGGCAGCGCCATCTGACGTAGCTGATTGAATGACCCCATTCCAGTACACAAATTCCAGTGCCTCGTTTTTAAAGCTGCCTCTAATCTTTCGTTACGCAGAATGAAGTAGTGGGAACAGAAACATTATGGCTGCCAGTCTTTCCCTGACTCAGGTAAGTATTTTATTTCAAAACGAATGGTGATTAGTATGTAGGTGCCTTGTACTTCTTGGGCAAATGGATTTAAGGACTAAGTGGTTTTGAACTGCTGTGCCTCGCGGTCTTGAACTCTTTTGAAGTTTTCCTCAACCCAAGATATGACTGGGTAAAGTTTCTGCCTTAACGCCTTAAGCGACTGCGTAAGGGCGTTGCTAGTTAGGCTAACATTAGCTGCCTGTTGTCAATTTTGGAATGGTCGGATGGCTACAGTAGCTAGCTAGAACTTTTGCGTAGTTTTGTTTCTTTTGATTGTATTCACTGGTCACTACATTACCTAGCTAACTTTGCATATTGTAATAAAGGAGCTCTCAAAGTTCCTATTTGACTGTCAACATTTATTTGGAAGCGTAATGTTAGCTAACTACCAGTTTGCATTCATGCTGTGTGAGCCGCATAGCAAAGCTAGCACGGTAACATTAACTAGCTTCAATCCACTTTCCTCCCTTTGTAAACGTTTATTGTAACGTATTAGGTAGAGGATATCAAGTCAGCTGTCCGATGTGACCGTTTTAATAATTTATTAAACTGCCAATACAAACTAACTTTCACTAGGTAGCTTGCTATCATCAGCTAGTCAGAGAGAAGAGGAAGTAGCCGCATGTTGTCCCATATGACACTGCCAATGGCCAACTATGTTGCAGACGACCGCTGTTTTATTAATCACATTGATATTAGCATTGGTTTTCTGATTAATTTAAATTGATAGTGGACATTATTTGCCAGCAGTATTCTACTGGCTAAACTAGCTAGTTTAGCTGACATCCTGACTATGGTGATTTTGTTAATCTCATAGCTACTACATATTTTGACTGCATAATGATTGCGTTAGCTATATGTCATTAACTAGCTAGCGAAGTTAGTATGCACTGATTTATATCTTTGTCTTATGTTATGGGATATTGCCATTCTTCAATGGAGTGACATGTTCTTTACCTAGGCTGAGCTATACCAAGGCAAAAGACTGGGGTTGGTAACTACAGTTGGTGCAATTTCTTGGCAGCAGGGCTGTGCTGTGCGGGGGGGGAATAAGGATTGGACAAGAAAATACTGCAAACTTTACAGTATAGCTAGTATCATCTGCAGTTTTGTGAAGAGTATTCACTGCTATGCAATTAGTCACACAAAGACTCTGTGTTTAGGCAGCCAACAGTGCCAGGCACACAATTGTTTCCAATAGAAAATGGTGTGGGGGTCGGGGAAAGTTATAGTGAATAATGATCAGATTATGAATGTATTATTGAAGTAACATGCAATGTCAAACACTTTTCAACGAGTAAGCTAGATCTATATGTTTTATATAGCCTTTTGGAATCGTCTGACTCGTCTATAGTACTGTAAGGTTGCAGTTGTTAAAATGTTACATTTATTAGTTAGCTGTTCTTTGAATATTAATATTTTTGTAAAAGTGCAAAGGAGAAGAGCATAACCAATATTTAGTCTGTTCACAGAGAAAGCTCTTACTGGTCAAACACTCCCATTGTGAATGCACCATAAGCAGCTACAGGAAATGAATGTCAGTTTTCTTCTTCGGAAATCAGAAAATACCCATTCCTTTATTACATTACTTGAGAGGCGCCATTTGTATGTTAACTTTAAACAAGGTGGGATAGTGCTCGTCTATTTCATATGATCATTGGCAGATGACGGTCTTCTCCTGATCTGATTTCATACTTCGGCTAGACCCTATTTGTCTTATTAATTGTGTAAAATGTGGTAGTGCAGGCTATTCGTTTCTTTGGAGGAGTTCAGAAGGTTGGTTGACTCATGTTACTGAGGACTGTGATTATCAGTAGGATTTGATGCGGTGGTACGATTGATTATCTATGATGTTTGTATGTAATGTAAGTGTGTTTACGTCTATAATTTGTTTATGATGTTGACGCCTAAGTTGTTACGTCTGGAAACATTGTTCCCCTGCTGCTGCTGTCTTGGTTGGACTAGGTCTCTTTAAAAGTAGATTTTATCTCCGTGAGACTACCTGGATAATAACTTAGTTTAGCCTGTTGCTTGGACTAGGCATTCCACTTTCCTAACCACTTGATTTCAAGCACTGCACACACACAGTACTGAAGTACACATTGCCAGCCTATGAATGTATTGGCCTAAATGTAATTGAAACCCTGTCTTGGTAGAGGAACTTGAGACACACTGATTAACTATTAAGATGAACATGATGCATAATGCTCAGAGGAAACATTGATTTCCTGTAGATAGAGGCCTATTCCTATTTGTAATTTATTAGCCTTGCTTTTTGGCAGCTGCCAGGGCAATGTAATACAGGCTTGGCCAGAAGTCAAACAACCACTTGTGGATCTCAGCTAATGGGTCTACTGTGAGTGTACTGTGTTCTAGATGGTGTTCTGGTTATTTAACTAGCTAGTGCTTGCACGTTGATATGTAGGCCTAGCTTTATTTAATGGATTATATTTTTCTACTCAGAAATCCTATGCTGCTTTGCTTTTGCATCTTGGTTGATGTTGGACAAATTATTGATTGACATGTAATCTTATGATTGGCTTGCTTGAAGGGTGTTGTCTGGCCCTTTTTATGATTATAAAATGTGTCTCAAGGAGCATTTTATGTCTATCTCCACAGCTCTCAAGTGGAAATCCTCTCTATGACAAATACTATCGACAGGTAAGATGTCTTTTTGTGAGTCCATGGGCGAATTACCAGGATGTACTAAAGCAGTAGTACCTTGGTTTATAAGCTGAGTAACAGAGAATCTCTCATTTGGATGAGGGCTGTTCAGATGAGAGAGCACCAGATAGAATGGGAAATGCTGTGTCGCATTAGCCAGCAACTGCAGAACTGCACTGAACATGTCTCCAGGCTTTTCTCCACTCTGTGATCTATTCTGTGCGAGATGAGGCTTCTTTATGAATTAATGGTAATTCTTTGCTAACCCTGTCATTGCGGAGGCTCAAAGAGGACTAAGTGAAATTGCTAGACACTGCAATGGGAAAATGTGATGTATTAAGGACTCCCATCAAAGTATTAGCCTATCCTTAAGCATACCTGTTTTTAAATACTCAATAAAATGTTGTATTGCAAAGTCAGCACAAATTAGCTAGAGATCTGGTGCTTTTACTGGCTAATTCTTCTTTCTAGTGTTGACTTGTTTTGTCTGTGGTGTAGGTTGACCCGTCTGGTAGTGGACGGGTGGCAGCTGCTGATGCAGCCTTGTTCCTGAAGAGATCAGGCCTGGCAGACCTCGTCCTGGGCAAGGTAAGATACTAGATGACACAGCTGATGGCCAGATACCAAGCTATGGAACTTACCCAGTATGGTTGTTTACGGGAATTCCTATATGACTGATGTAATTTAAGTGATTTAAAATGTCTTCTTAGATCTGGGATTTGGCAGATTCAGATCGCAAGGGGTGCCTTAACGATCAGGTAGACCAGCTGTTACTTAGTAGATTTACAATGTCGTGTTGGACGTATTCAAAGATTCCTTGTAGTAAGACAACCAGAATACACTTCTTGTCTCTGCACCCATCAGCAATTCTTCATTGCTCTCCGGTTGGTGGCCTGTGCTCAAAATGGACTGGAGGTGGCACTCAAGAGTCTCAATTTGGCAGTTCCTCCCCCAAAGTTTGTGAGTACAATCATCACTGAAACCCATAGTCTCTATTCAAGAAACAGAGGTTTGATTTAATCGCATGTGAGCTTTACTACTGAAAAAAAAAAACAGCACCTTTGTTAATGATGCTAACTTTATTTTTTTAATATATTTTTTTTGTCTCAGCATGACACAAGCAGCCCACTTCTACCTGGGGGAGTGTCCATTGACAGCCCATGGGTGGTCAAGGTGAGGGGAAACCTATCAATATTTCTTAAAAAATGTAATCTTGTCCTGGTCTCTAATAATGAAAGCAGTAACAAACCACATGTGGATGACACATTTCTTTTTTTAACATTTACCTCTTATTCAAATCAGTTTTTCAAAGCCATTTCAGGGGGGTTACGAACCTTGCAAAATCAATCAATTACTTTTAACTAAAGTGGAAATTATGCTTGAATCACACACCTGTACCATGTTCCTGTGTGACTTTTCAGACGGAAGAGAAGCTGAAATTTGATGCCATATTCGAAAGCCTCTCCCCCGTTGGTGGAATGCTCTCTGGGGAGAAGGTCAAACCAGTGTTGCTCAATTCCAAACTTCCAGTGGATGTACTGGGAAGGGTAAGCCTAACATACAGTATCTTCAGGGCTCCTAATGAATGAGTTTTGGTGACCACCACAGAGTAAATGCATGTGTGCCCACTGGGGGGTGGTCTTGTGTTAAACATTTCTGTTGCTTTTCCAAACTTGACTTGGATGGTCTATTTTACGACTGGTCTATTTTACTGATTTGATGAATTTTGTTAACATATTGCTGGGTGTAGTGAACTCCCCCATAAATAATGTTGCAGGTATGGGAACTCAGTGACCTAGACAGAGATGGTATGCTCGACCGAGATGAGTTTGCTGTGGTAAGAAATGATGAATCATTAAAGTGTAATATAAACATTTAGTATGTTCAAAGATGAAATGTGGACTATTTTGTCAGATTTAGTGTGGGGTTGTGCTTCTCGACTAGAATAAGTAGTTTGTCAACATTGGACTTCCCTGATCTTACATTGAAACAGACATGAAAGGCAGATTTATGTATGTAAATTGTATATTTATGCGTGTATGTTCTCCTTCATTAGGTCATGTACCTGGTCTACAGAGCTCTGGAGGGGGAGCCCATACCCATGTCTCTGCCTACTACCCTTGTGCCACCCTCCAAGAGGAAAAAGCTCCCTGTCTCTGTACCCCCTGTGATGCCCCTTTTACCCTCGCCCCCCTCCATCAAAGAGAGACGCTCCTCCCATTCCGGGTCCAAAACCCTGCCCTCCAAACCAGCAGCGACCCCAGTCACAGTGAGTATCCTATTCATCCTAGTATGAAAGTGAGGCTGAAAGACTTACCCCCATCTCTAACAATCCTGTCCCCTCTGTCTCTTTTCAGTGGGCTGTATCTCCTCCAGACAAAGCCAAGTATGATGAGGTTTTTGCAAAGACCGATCTTGACATGGATGGTCTGGTGTCTGGGCCTGAAGTCCGAGATATCTTCCTAAAGACTGGCTTGCCCTCCGCCACACTAGCACACATCTGGTAAGACATATCAGGACATGTTTAGTATAATTTAGGCGACTTAGATAATATGCGGTGCCTGCACTTGCATTTACTAATTCAATCTGGACGTTGGTCATATAGGGCTGGTTTCTGGACCTAGAGTAAATTCTTGGACTAAAAATCTATTTCAATTAAGATTTTCTATTGAGCAGAACTAGGCTTAATATGGGTCTGTGACCTGCCTATAGTTTGACAATATTTTGCCCATTCCTGGAGGGGTAAATTGATCTTTCTATTGTGTAATGTGGTCATCTGTGTTCCACAGGGAGCTCTGTGACATTGGGGACATAGGGAAGCTTACCAGGGAACAGTTTGCACTAGCGCTGCATCTAATTAACCAAAAACTGACCAAGGGTGTGGACCCACCCCAGAACCTCTGTCCTGAAATGATCCCTCCCTCAGACAGACTAAGCGTTGCAGCCAAGCAGGTAAGACTCCTCTCTATTGTCCTGCACGTTGCAACCCAGTCTTAGACAGCCAATAATATGAATATCTTATTTTTATCCAGTGTATTTCTCTATGAAGAATGTCGGACTATTTTGATGAATAGGCTACTTAATTGTGATGCAGATTTGGTAACGTCTATTTCCTGATGTTTTACTAAACCTTTCCTTCCCTTCTCCTGTGGTGTGGGTTTTTGTGTTCTAGCTTGCTGCTGTGTCTCTGACCCTGTCTGTGTATGCTGTCTCTTTGCATTCTTCCTCATGACTCATGCATTGTACACAAGGTGGGATCTCCCTCTAACTGGGGACTCTCCTGAGTGTTGGCTTCACGGTGTCTCCGGTTAGCCCCTGGCAGTGTCACCCGCCCATGTACCTACCTCATAATATTTCCTTGGCTTTCCTCCTAGTTCAACTGTTAGTCATTTTAGTGCCCTCTACCATTTGTTTGCATGTAGATGTGCTTTCGGTGTTGTCCCCCATTCAGTTTTTCTTGTATGGGTCATTTTGTGATTTCTTTAGCAAAATGGGTTTGATTTAACTGGTGAGATTGATTAGTTGCCACTTTAGCTGGAGGCTCATATTATTCCACATCATGTTTGCCATTCCATTGAGTTAATGTTTAGACATTGTGTATATGTTGTAGTGTATGTCTGGTCAGTAAAGCTACACTGATGTGAATGTAAACATTGTTTTCTGCTCTCAATGATCTCTTCCCACCAGAGCAATGCAGCAAATCTGGCAGCAGACTTTTCTGCCATCAAGGAACTGGACTCGCTCAGCAATGAGATTGTAGATCTACAAAAGTGAGTGGCAAGCAGTTGTGTTCGAGGGATGGGTTAGCTCCAGCTTTGTTTTGACAGGAGTTTGTTGGAGCTTGTAACTTCTCCTGTTAAGGTTGCTATGACAGCCAAGGAACTGGGTCTTGCTCTGTCTCACATTGAAATATTTCAGGGAATACATGGTATAGTTGCATGTTTTAAGGGGATCTTGAGAAAAGAGACAAGTTCTCCGCTAAGGTATGTTTGTTGTCTGCAGAAAGAGCAGATGGAGGGGAGCTGGTAGACTGACCAGTGGTCCAGGGACTCATAAGTGCGGAAGGGAGCCTTCAAGCAGGGTCTCCAGAGGTTCTCTGTCTCACTTTTTGTGTGTGTATGTGTGATGAGGGAGAAACACCTGCTGAAGGGGAAGGGGGGGGGGGTCTCTTAAAATGGATCTCTTTATAGTTTGTAGTTGTTACTTCCCTTTTCTGGTAAACAAATATTGAGGATAGTAGTAGTCTGCATCAGTTTATGAATATCAGCTGTGAGTTTCAATTTTAGGAAAGATGAGGAAAATTTGGATTTTAGCATAGTGGACCATAAACTGCAAAGATGATTCATGTTTTCAAGATTGCTGTGAGTGTCCTCGAAGGTGCTGCTGTCCTTGAGGAAAGGTATTCATGCGGTGTACTCTACCCTATGGAGGGGCATTGGATGAAGCTGTGTTTTTTTAGCTGAGCCTGAGAGCATTACTGGGTGAGGGTGTCATAGATTTAGAATGATTGTCCGAAACCAGCATTTTCTTATTTTTGGCTGACATTGGAAGAGGTGCATGGGATGTTGTCTACACATGTTGTTTCTGGATGATTGCCAGCCAGGGCATTGCAATATACAGTCAGTTAAGTTAGTACTCCTGACTCGTACGTCGCCTACCTCACTTCAGATTCTCTCAACTGGCTCTACACTCTCTCTCGACATGTGGGGCTGTTTGTATCTGGCTGCCTTTTTGTTTCAACAGTCTTCATGTTGAGCAAAACATTTCTATTATTGATTTGATTAATATAAACTGTAGTAATATATATTCTGTTGCATATGCCTTTTGGCATTTTAGTGTTCTACCTTGCTAAATGAATAGTTTTGTTATTGTCAGTAGATTTAAGGATTTGGACTTGGTAGGTAGAGCAGATAACCGAAGAGGCCCTGCCTATTCTGCATATTTTCACACATTTTAAAATATTTTTAAAATCTTTATTTAACTAGGCAAGTCAGTTAAAAACCTCTTACAGCTAACCCCCCTACTTTTTTCAATTTCCACCTGAAGACATACCCAAATCTAACTGCCTGTAGCTCAGGCACAGAACCAAGGATATGCATATTATTGGTTTCATTTGAAAGAAAACACTCTGAAGTTTGTGTAAATGTGAATTGAATGTAGGAGAATATAACACAATAGATCTGGTTTAGATAAAACTTTTTTAATTTTCATTTTTATTGTTGTATCATCTTTAAAATGAACAAGACAAAACAAACATTCAGATAGGATGATGGGGACAATTTCAGTGAAAAACATAAGAGGACAACAGTACTTGTGCAAAGTTTCAGAATGATCAAATTTTTGTTCTCATTTTGTCTGTCATAGTTGAAGTATACCTATGATGAAAATTACAGGCCTCATCTTTTTAAGTGGGAGAACTTGCACAATTGGTGGCTGACTAAGTACGTTTTTGTCCCACTGTATATAGAGTACAGGGAACATAAGGTTGAATATATTATTATAGACCTGCTAGATCTACTGTCTCTATTGTATTAGTAGATACAGCTGGTCTGTAGTGTCTCCATTTCACTTTGGCCATTGTTGTGGGCCTGTCCTCCCCTCAACAGCCTCAAATAGGCTATTTCATGTGGGGGTGGGATGGAGCGGCAGACACGCATCTCGGCCATGCTCCCTCTAATCCACAATATGTATATATACACCCACAATGTATAGCCAACGTGTACTTTACACATTTCATTACATTTTTATATATTGCTACTATTTTTCTTTTTTAAATCACATATTTTATGTTATTAATTTCAAACAACGGCATTAGCATGAGAATAACTTACCAGTCCAAAACGATGTCCTCTCCGTTCAAAAAATATTCCTCCATTTGGGAATCGCTACATGAATCGTCCTCCAACAATCTCTGTCTCAATTTCCCGATCAATTTCTTCTAAAATTGTGTGTACATCTGTATATCTAGACTTAGATTTAGCTTTCTCTGACTTAGTCGCCATACTGATTGATATATAAACAGCTGAAGATGCACTTTCCCAAAACAATGCTGTGCGTAACATGCGTGGCTCCTTCCGGTATGAATCTCCAATGGCGAATGACCTTCTTTACACCGGAGTTTACTACATGGGTTGGTCTTCCAACACATAACCATTACATATTGCAGTTTAGCTCAGGTCATTGGCTATCTACCTAGCTAGATTTCAAGACGATCAGTGGTCATTGGGTTAAAATACAGTCAATCAACGAAACAGCGGTCATATCATTGGTGCACAATGATGTCATTACTTGTTGTCTTCAAATCGCTTTCTTTCAGTCAATACGTCCCGCGAAATGACCCATCATGTTTGGTTGTGTTACAAACAAACCAGTTGATTGCAATGAAACCAAACATGACTGGAAAAGTCACGTTTAGTGTGTGTATTTACATCGAATGTGTCGTCGAAAATTGAATGAGACGGAATTCACGACACAAGCGGTTCACAAAATGTTTCGTGTTAGGCTATAAAAATGGATTTTATCAAACAAATGTGTAACAATGTGCATTGGGATTGCAAACCGAGGAATATCGTCAAAGGTAAACTATTTATTTTATTGCAATTTGTGATGTTACGCCTATGCTGGTTGAAATGTTTTTTTTTATGGGGCTTTGTTGTCACATAATCGCATCATAAATCCTTTTTTAAATCTGACAACGCAGTTGGATTAGCAAGATTCTAGGCTTTCGACCCATGTGAGACATTTGTATTTTCATGTTTAATATGACTATTTATGTAGCGATCACCGTATATTGTCGAATTTAATCCCGCTAACGGGTTCGGTGCGCAGAGAGGTTAAGAGCAAATTCTTATTTTCAATGACGGCCTAGGAACAGTGGGTTAACTGCCTGTTCAGGGGCAGAACGACAGATTTGTACCTTGTCAGCTCAACCTTTTGGTTACTAGTCCAATGCTCTAACCACTAGGCTACCCTGCCGCTCCCTCATCACATCCTCTGCTCCTTCCTTTTTACCTTGTCATCTGACCATGCAGGGATGGGATGGGAGGGGTAGGTGGGAGGATGAACTGACAGGGGAAGGAAAGACATTCATCCCTCCCTCTCTGCTGAATCACTGAGACTTCCTCCAGGCAGCCATCTACACACAGCCCTGCCCCTCTCTCCTCCTCCTCCAATTTGCCAGAACACACACACACAATACCCTCTCTCGCTCAAGGCTGTTGCTGCAGGCATTGGTCGGTCAGTGTGGTCTGCTACAGAGGATCAGGATGGTGGTGCAGGGAGAGGAGCTGTCATCTGGTGGTGGGGTGGTAGCCTGGCTGGGGGTGCCCTCGGTCTCCACTGTGATTAAAAACTCATGTCTTCTGTGCTGGTCTTACAGGGAGAAGAGCTCTGTAGAACAGGACATTAATGAAAAGGAGGAGCGCGTCAGAGAAAGGACCAGTGAAGTCCAGGTACAGTAAACTAGCTGCCTGCATGCCCCTCAGCTCTCTCACTACCCTTAGATTGTTTATTTTCATGCAGTTGATGACTCTATTGTCTGAATTCATTTTTTGTTGTTGTAAGATGTTACAATGCTGTAACATTCTACTGTTTTAGCTGCTCTTGTTGAATGTGTTAGCGGTAGTCTGCTTGGTTCTATTAGGCTGTGGCTGAGCAGAAGAGAACATACTCTTCTCTGTTTGTGCGTCTGAGTATGAGTCAGAGCCGTCTCCAGTAGTTCTATGATGCACACGTCTACACAGTGTACAAAACATTAGGAACACCTGCTCTTTCTATGACCGACTGACCAGGTGAATTCAGGTGAATGCTATGATCCCTTATTGATGTCACTTGTTAAATCCACTTCAGTCAGTATAGATGAACGGGGAGGAGACGGGTTAAAGAATGGCTTGTAAGCCTTGAGACAATTGAGATTAGAGGTCGACCGATTATGATTTTTCAACACCGATACCGATTATTGGAGGGCCAAAAAGGCCAATGCCGATTAATCGGCCGTTTAAAAAAAATGTATTTGTAATAATGACAATTACAACAATACTGAATGAACACTTAATATAATACATAATACATCAATAAAATCAATTTAGCCTCAAATAAATAATGAAACATGTTCAATTTGGTTTACATAATGCAAAAACAAAGTGTTGGAGAAGAAAGTAAAAATGCAAAATGTGCAATGTAAGAAAACAAACATTTAAGTTCCTTGCTCAGAACATGAGAACGTATGAAAGCTGGTGGTTCCTTTTAACATGAGTCTTGAATATTCCCAGGTAAGAAGATTTAGGTTGTAGTTATTATAGGAATTATAGGACTATTTCCCTCTATGCCATTTGTATTTCATTAACCTTTGACTATTGGATGTTCTTATAGGCACTTTAGTATTGTCAGTGTAACAGTATAGCTTCCGTCCCTCTCCTCGCTCCTCCCTGGGCTCGAACCAGGAACACAACGACAAAAGCCACCCTCGAAGCAGCGTTACCCATGCAGAGCAAGGTAAACAACCACCCCAAGGCTCAGAGCGAGTGACGTTTGAAACGCTATTAGTGCGCGCTAACTAGCCAGCCATTTCACTTCGGTTACACCAGCCTCATCTCGGGAGTTGATTGGCTTGAAGTCATAAACAGCGCAATGCTTGACGCACAACAAAGAACTGCTGGCAAAATGCACGAAAGTGCTGTTTGAATGAATGTTTACGCGCCTGCTTCTGCCTACCACCGCTCAGTCAGATACTTGTATGCTCAGTCAGATTATATGCAACGCAGGACACGCTAGATAATAACTAGTAATATCACCAACCATGTGTAATTAAATAGTGATTATGATTGATTGATTGTTTTTTATAAGATACGTTTAATGCTAGCTAGCAACTTACCGTGGCTTACTGCATTCTCGTAACAGGCAGTCTCCTTGTGGAGTGCAACGAGAGAGGCAGGTCGTTATTGCGTTGGACTAGTTAACTGTAAGGTTGCAAGATTGGTTCCCCCCGAGCCGACAAGGTGAAAATCTGTCGTTCTGCCCCTGAACGAGGCAGTTAACCCACCGTTCCTAGGCCATCATTGAAAATAAGAATGTGTTCTTAACTGACTTGCCTAGTTAAATAAAGATGAAATAATTGTGTAAAAAAAAAACACAGATTAACGATTGTTATGAAAACTTGAAATCAGCCCTAATTAATCGGCCATTCCGATTAATCGGTCGACCTCTAATTGAGATATGGATTGTGTATGTGTGCCATTGAGGGTGAATGGGCTAGACAAAATATTGAAGTGCCTTTGAACGGAGTATGGTAGTAGGTGCCAGGCGCACCGGTTTGAGTGTCAAGAACTGCAACGCTGCTGGGTTTTTCACTCTTAACAGTTTCCCGTGTATATCAAGAATGTATTACCATCCAAAGGACATCCACCCAATTTGACACAATTGTGGGAAGCGTTTCAGTCAACATGGGCCAGCATCCCTGTGGAATGCTTTCAATACCTTGTAGAATCCATGGCCCAATGAATTGAGGCTGTTTTGATTGCAAAATATTGGGAAGGTGTTTTTTTTGTGTTTTTTTATTTATTTAATTTTACCCCGTTTTTCGTGGTATCCAATTGTTAGTAGCTACTATCTTGTCTCATCGCTACAACTCCCTTACGGGCGAAAAAAATGGGCCTGATGTAAAAATAAAATGTCGGTAAAACGTTCCAAATGATGACAAAACTAAATACGCTAGACAGTGGGATCCCTTTTTGTTGTTTAATCTTAGGGATCCCTTATACCCCTCTCCCGCTCTAATCCTGTTAACGGGATTGATTTGACAACATCCAGTAAAATTGCAGCGCACGAAATTCAAATTCAGAAATACTCATTAAAACAATGCATAAAACATACAAGTGTTATACATCAAAATAATGCTTAACTTCTTGTTAATCCAGCCGGTGTGTCAGATTTCAAAAATGCTTTACGGCGAAAGCAGACCATGCGATTATCTGAGGACAGCACCTCTCATACAAACACATGAAAATCAGATTTCAACCAGGCAGAAGATCTTCTTCTGTTGGCACTCCAAAATGTCCCACAAACATCACAAATGGTCCTTTTTGTTCGATAATGTCATTTTTGTCCCAAAAATGTCAATTTATTTGGTGCGTTTGATTCAGAAATGCATCGGTTTCAACATGCCTACAAAGTATCTAATAAGTTACCTATAAACTTGGTCCAAACATTTCAAACAACGTTCCTAATCCAACCTTAGGTACCCTAAAACGTAAATGTTTGATAAAATTTAAGACGGAATTAACTGTTTCTAATACCGGATCATAACAATGTGAAGCGCGTTCCAGGTCACGCGCACCAAAACACTTGAATCCATCTGAGTGACACATGGAAAGAATAGGACAACTTCTTAATTTCTCAAAAGAAAAACATCAACCAATTTCTAAAGACTGTTGACATCTAGTGGAAGCCATAGGAACTGCAACCAGATTCCTATTAAAAAGGGCTTCCCACAGAACTAGTGGAAAACACATTGACCTCAACATTTTTTCCCTGGATGGATTGTGCTCGGATTTTCAGCCAAAGCAGTTCTGTTATACTCACAGACATTATTCAAACAGTTTTAGAAACTTTGGAGTGTTTTCTATCCAAATCCATGAATAATATGCATATCCTAGCTTCTGGGCCTGAGTAGCAGGCAGTTTACTTTGGGCCCGCTTTTCATCCGGACGTAAAAATTCTGCCCCCTAGCCCAAAGAGGTTTTAACCGCCTTATTGCGCAAATATTGATAACCATCATATCGAAGTGAACTTGGAGTCACGACTTAGGAAACCATGTAGTTTATTAGGATACAGATGAAATAATTTATGATGAACTTCACAGGGTGGTGAAAGTGTACCAACTTGATGCACCTTCACAATAACTATTGAGTGTCTAATTCTGGTGACATGATTGACTCTTTACTGCCGTTGGACAAATAAAAAATATTCTCGCTCTCAACCATAATCTCATTTAGACTAGCCAACCCGCACTGTATCTGCGAGATGTTGACATGTGCTAAAACCAGAATCGGCACATTTGCTATTTAACTTCAGATTTATATTGGGTACATTAAAAATTTAGGAGAAAAGTGTGCACTACGTCATCACGCACTGATTTTTATCCACAGCGAGTCCGTTTGTGGGAAACACAACCACTGCTGAGAGAATTTGCATATTTTCTTTATGTGGATTTGAGAATAATTGTATGAAAATCTGCCGCCAATTGGCTGGAAACCTAGCTAGCGATATTTAAAAAATTACATATCTATATTCTTTTACAATTACCTCCATGTTATTATCAATGATATGAATTGATTTATTGATATAACCTATTTAGAGGAAGTATGTTATTATACTTTCATATTCTGTCATCAGGGGTTGCCAATCTTATTTTATGCAAACAAATGCATTTTTAGGAAAACATTAAGTGTTCTTGAATAAGCCAGTGCCATAGCAGAGGTGTATCACCTGTAAACCATAAGCCTGTGTGTGACTATCACCTTGTCTCTATTGATCTTACTGGATGTATGAATGTCAGGTTTAATTATCTCCTCTCTGGTCCTGACTTCATTAACATTTTTAAACACCTAGAAAAAGGTGTACATTACCACACTTTCATCCCAAGTGATCAAACGTAGAACTCTATAGGCTATATTAACTTCCATTCAAGATTAATTGTCTGCTGTGTATTTGTGAAAGACTGCTTTTTCTTTGGTACTGTAGGTGTTAGCCAGTGGTGTGAAAGGCTGCCATTAGACAGACAGCACTGTTTTCTCACCCCAGGGTTCTGCTCCGCAATGACCAGTCATTGCCAATTAGCCAGCATCCATATATTCATGGTGGGGGAAACTAGCTGGTTTTTCAAGAGCTGTATGAGTAACTAAGATTGGATTGTACAGTAAAATGTAAGGCCCAAAAAATATTTTCTCAGTGATCATGGATTATTCTCTCTACAATACATGTTTATTAAGTCATATTGTACTTTCTGACTAATTAATTATTCTGAACAAAGAGGGATCAATAAACTATTTGCATGTTAGTAGGCTAACCATGAATCCTTGGCACGTGTAGCAGTCCCTTCAAAATGATTAGGAGATGTGGGCAGGAGTGCTTTGCCGCTGTGCTGACGTTGGTTTGATAAATGGCTTCTATTTTGGGCTGCGACTCCCTGGCTACTTTAAACAGACATAGCTTAGAGTGCAGAAGCTCCCTAGAGGAAACGGACAAAGACTTTCATCCTTCTGAGCCTGGGCTGAGGAGCGGCTGATTAGTTTTATACCACCAACCACACCCTTCTACATACACTTCCCCAAGAAACCTCATGTAGGCATTAACACTAAGTCAAAGTGTGATGCCACTTTGGGTAAACTCGCATTGATTTGGTTGGAGCACCTCGTCAAGGCTGGCAGTCATAACGGTTAGACTCTGACACATCCTCTCTGCAGACTGCTCAGTTAGTCTCTATTCCTATCCTCCTCTGCTCCTCTATCACTTATTTTTCTCTTTCTCTGGCTGATATGTGACTCTATTATGACTCCACCCCCCCCAGGAGTTGCAGAATGAGGTGCAGAAGGAGAGCGGGGTACTGCAGCGGCTGCAGTCTCAGCGCCAGGAGGTCCAGGATGCTCTGGAAGAGCTGGACCAGCAGAAGACCACTCTGGAGGAGCAGCTTGGTCACATCCGCCAGCAGTGCAGCCATGAGAACCAGCTGGTGAGACTACATGACCTATCAACCAACCATAACCTCACACAGCACCTGGAACACCTTCAGAGAGGAACCAGTCAATAGCAAGTGTATTTGTTGGTCCGCTTGTCCTCTATTTTGTTTTAACTCTTCTTTTTTTTCTCATCTCGTGTGTGTGTGTGTGTATGTGTGTGTAGATCTCATCACTAGAGGTGGAGCACGCGGAGCAGGAGCAGAGGATAGAGGAGTACGAGGAGCAGCTGGTGCAGGCCAGAGAGGAGCTGCTGCGGCTGCAGGAGGAGACTCAGCATTTGGAGGAGAAGGTGCAGGCAGCGCGGGAGCAGCTCACCCCCTTGCAGGAGTCTGTCCGAGACTCCTTCTCTCAGGTCTCTCAGGTGAGTCTACTCAGACTCACCATCATTACTACCACAGTGGTGGCATGGTGCAAAGATTTAATGGTGGTGAGACAGAACAAAATCAACGATTTTATAGTGATTGGTGTAAATTCAGATTTCACTAATGTCTATTCCTGACATAGGAAAATATACAAGAGAATATCAGGTAAAGGGTGAGTTAGTGGATTGCTCTCTCTCTCCCTTCTATTCCTCTGCCCTTTACCTCTGTCTGCACTGGGGGCAGGTGGAGCAAAAGCTGAGTGATCTACAGTTGGAAGAGAGGACAGTCACATCCCAGCTCAGCTGGAAGAAGGCCCTAGAGGAGGATCCAGTGCTGGTGAATGGTTCAGCGGATGAGCAGCATCAGGAGGACCAGGCAGAGGAGCTGAGAGTGGAGCCACCAGCCATCCAGCCACAGATGGGTCCGGCTGAACCGAGAGAAGAACAGATAGAAGTAGTGAAGGAGGACAGGTCTAAGACCCCAGAGGAACCGGTGCCTAAGTCTGATGCCTTCGAAGACCTCTATAACAGCCTGTCTTCCACTACCTGGCCAGTACTACAGGACAACCCTGTGAAGGCAATATATCATACTCTGAAATATGTAATTTACAATTTTGTTCATAAGTCTGTATTCTGTCATGCCATCATGGTGTCTGACATGTGTTTTCCCTTCTCTTTCCTTAGGAGCACATTAGTCCTGTTGCTTTCACTCTCCAGGAGCAGAGAAGTCCTACTTCTGAAGTTGAGGTAGAAGAACAGGAAGAGGAGTCGTTTTAAGCTAGCACTGCCAATGAACAATATGGTCACATCATCTTTAGCCATTGGATTCTTCCCTGGGCTCATGCCTGACCACTGTACTGATAACCTGTATCTTCTCAGCAGGTGGAATCCCCAGAGCCAGAGGGGAGACCAGAGTCAACTGAGCCTCCGCAGGCTACCCCGCCTGCCCTGCCCCCACAGACCACTCCCCCTCCACTCCCTGCCCAGCCTACCATGTCCCCAACGACCAGCCCCCCTCCGCTCCCTGGCATGGACTTCTTCCAGTCAGACCCCTTCATTGACCGTGAGTTCCCCCTCCACCTCACAAATGGTACAATTAACAGGAGCCATTTCGAACTTGAAAAACCTATGTTTTTAATGAAATCCCAACTGATTATTGTATTTCCTTCCGTCTCTATGTGCAGATGATCCATTTAAAGATGATCCGTTTGGAAAGGCAGATGTTTCCTGTGAGTGAGTCTTATTAACTCACCAAATCGTATTATCACCATATCAGATATTTTCATATTAGCCTATATTTTGAATGTTAACCTATAACATAGCTGTTCTTCATCAACAGATCCGTTTGGTGGAGACCCGTTTAAGGGCACAGACCCCTTTGCTGCTGACTCCTTCTTCAAGCAGTCTTTGGCAGCCCCCTTCCCTTCTGCTGACTCCTTCACCCTCGCCGACCCCTTCAGTGGGAGTGCCAGCCTAGCAGAGCCCAATCTGTTTGCCGCTCCGCTCAACAATGCTGCCGGAATGGACCCCTTCAGCTCCAAACCCCAAAACAAGGCAGCCAGGGACCCATTCAGTGCCAAGGTCAACAATGTGGATGCGGATCAGTTTGGATCCAAAATCGACTCCCTGGCAGAGCCAGATCCGTTTGGCTCGCAGGGCACCGCAGGCCCAGATCCCTTCAGCTGCTCCCAGCCAGGATCTGAGCTCCCCACCGTGAGTGGTGCCACCATAGAGATCCTATTAAATTAACATAGTATTCTCATTCCTACTGCTATGGGTGCCACAGTGCTGAACTGTCCATATGCCTTAGGAACACTCACTCAGGCAGCTACCCAGTTTACCCCAATCCCTCCCCCTGCACCAACACTTTGTGTTAATTATGCTCCCAGAAAGACTGTCTGTGCATGGTTATGAAGATTGACTGTGCACTTACTCCTGTCCTTAATTATTCTAGCTAGGTTGGCACTGTTTTTTTTAAGGATTTGAGTCATAAAACTGACATTGTATGTGTTTTTCTCCCAGAAGGATCTCACTGCAGCAACTAATGACCCTTTTGCACCTGGAGGCACTGCAGTAAATACTGGCTCTGACCCAGGTAAGACTCCAGGGATGGAGCTTCCCTCTGGGCAGTGGGTGGTAGGGCAGATGGTAGCACCCTGTTTGGCTAAACTGTGTGTGCTGAGTAATATCTACACTGTGTGTGTCCTTCAGATCCATTTGCTGCCGTCTTTGGCAATGAGTCATTTGGACTTGGATTTGCAGACTTCAGCGCACTGGCCAAGGTAAAATCCTGATTGGGTTCTCTAGTTGTCCCTGTTGTGTATCATCATCGTGAGAAGGACTAGGGAGCACTAGCTATTAACAGGGACTTCCATTTAATCTCCGTGTCCTTTTTTTAGATAAGGAGTAGTTTGATATCTGTGGGTGTGAGCATGTCTGGAGAGGACTGCCTGTTAACACATCCCCCCTCAATTATTCATGCTGTCAAGGAGGAAGGTGTTGGTGGTGTTGATGTAAACATAAGAGAGTAGTCAGTCATGCTCTTCTGGACCTCTGGTTGTTTGCCAGTCGAACAGTTGTGACCCCTTCGCCTCATCGAACCCGTCCAACAACAAGAACCTGTTTAAGGAGGACAGCCAGCCCAGCAGCCCAGATGTTCCGCCAGCTTTGCCCCCCAAGACGGGAACGCCCACCAGACCTCCCCCTCCACCTCCAGGTCAGTTCTCCTGCTGCTCCTAACTCTGGAAAGCTTATTTTCCTTCATGGTGTTTGTTGTCAGTGCTTTTCTACTGCCAATTACAAGTAGCAGAATGGCATTTGTATTTAAAACATGGATATTTAGTACCTAGTGTGTTTTTATAGTCCTTGTTACACTTGTTAGGAGTTCTCGCCTGGGCGCCTCATTCCTTACTGAGGTGTGTGTGAATGCAGGTAAGAGATCCTCCATCTCCAGATCAGAGTCGTCGGAGTCTTTCCACAGACGGGGACCATTTCTGCCCCAGGGCTCAGGAGATCCCCCTTTCTCCCAACCTGCCAAGGACACTGCCCAGGACCCCTTCGCCCCATCCTCACCCCGCCAGCCTGCACGGGACCTTGACCGATTTGCCAGCTTTGACAAAGTGAGCACCTCCCCTGCCCCCTCTCACCTTCCTGACAGCGACTAGGTCGCCCTCCTCTGTTTCCTCGCTCACAAGGCACATCCAGCAAACAGCACTCTCAGCATCTCCTCCATCCATAGCCAGACTCTCAACCTTAACTATCTGAGGAGCATGTTAAGGCCTTAAGGAACTCTGTGTGTGTGTGTATATAGACTTTTGATTATTTTAAATGCATTCCTTTGTTTTGCTAAAGAGGTCATCTCTATAATTTTGTTAATTTTTCTCTATATTCCTTCTGCCTTGTGTATTCCATAGTTATTTTATTAGCAATGTTATGTTTCTTTATGTAAAGTTTTATTTATATCTGTAGTTACATTTCTGTTTATTTCTAAGTTGAACTGGAGTTTAGCCTTGTAATA
The DNA here is from genome assembly GCF_018296145.1 of Oncorhynchus tshawytscha. Taxonomy (NCBI): domain Eukaryota; kingdom Metazoa; phylum Chordata; class Actinopteri; order Salmoniformes; family Salmonidae; genus Oncorhynchus; species Oncorhynchus tshawytscha. Next base: position 59,852,721 of record NC_056433.1, on the reverse strand, counting down.
ATTGAAGATGTTCCCTTGATTAACTTGCACTGCCTATCTTTACTCACTTAATAGTGTAGATATAGATATACACTGAGTGTACAAAACATTAGGAAAACCTGTTATTTCTATGACGTAGACTGACCATGTGAATCCAGGTGAAAGCTATGATCCCTTATCAATGGATCTTGTTAAATCCACTTCAATTAGTGTAGATGAAGGGGAAGAGACAAATTAATGAGGGATTTTTAAGTCTTGAGACATGGACTAGACAAAATGTTGTAGTGCCTTTGAACGGATTATGGTAGTAGGTGCCAGGCGCACTGGTTTGAGTGTGTCAAGAATTGCAACGCTGCTGGTTTTCATGCTCAACAGTTTCCTGTGTGTATCAAGAATGGTCCACCACCCAAAGGACATCCAGCCAACTTGACACAACTGTGGGAAGCATTGGAATCAACATGGGCCAGCATCCCTGTGGAATGCTTTTGACACCTTGTAGAGTCCATGCCCCGAAAAATTGAGGCTGTTCTGAGGGCAAAGGGGGGTGCAACTCAGTATTCCTAATATTTTGTCCACTGTGTATATTAATAAACATTCTAATATATTTAAAATCAATCATCTTCACTGAGTGACATTAGTCACCACTAACTGGACTAAAAGCACACACGTATTCTGCATATCACTCATGAGCCCCTGGTTGGCTATGGATGGAAAGGCTGCTTGCTTTGACTCCTGTGATTTTATTTATTTAGCACAACCCCAGAAAGGATGAAAGGCTTGCTCGTGCTCCTTCTCCTCCTCCCTCTGACTGCCTCCACCCTGCATGACCTCCTGCGCCCTGCACACACTGTGTCCTTGTGTCTGATTGGCTGGTTCCCAATGACCCTCCACAGCTCCTCATCACCCTCTCACTCTGACTGGAATCATTCCTCATCCTGCATCCTACCATTTGTCCTACTATTACCACTAATACCACCCATTAGCACTGACTGCACTGTGGAGGATACTTCTGCTCTTGAGTTTTTACTCTTCTGTTCCTCAGTCAAATAAGCTCAATAAAAGGTCTGAAGGGTTCCATCTCTGGGCTCCATGTGTATCCATATTCACCAGGTTGATTTCCCACAGATTGCTGCTGTTTGTGTAACAGAGTTAAGAACGTACCATAAGCGCGCTCCACAGCTAACTCAAAATGTTGTGGATTGAACCATCCAATTTGTACCTTTTTTGGGTGGCACAACCCGTTGGAACATTGTCAAGGAGAGCAGTCACGTGTTGGCAAAGCAGAGGTCCCGAGTTGGAGCCAGTTTATGAGGGGGGAGAGGTACTAGCTAAGAAAGCAGCGTGACGTCCGTAACATTGGGTCCTTTTTATGTTCTAATATGATGTGTCAATTCTGGTGTAATCAAATTCAATTATGACTTGAGCTGTAAAAAAATAACAATCGGTTTGCTCTGAATTCACTAACCTAGTTTTACTAGCCTCTTCATAAGCATGTATGGATGTTTGTTAAATTGAGTAGCCATTTTATGAGTAGAGTAGCAGAAGTCAAATGGTCCAGAGGGTTGAAAGGGCAAAAAGGACCTCTGTCTTCAGATTAACACTAATGTGTGAATGACTCCGTGCATTAGGCAATTGTGGTCAAACTACTTCGACTACAGTTAACGTGATTGAATTTGTGCATATAGTTCTAATGACACTACTTACTACTAGTTGTTAACCTTTTTGCTAAACTCTCTTCAAAGTACCCTTTATTAATATTTATGTGCCAAACACCAGGCAGTGAACAAGACTCACATGCTCATTATCTATAGGGAAGTAATAATCTTGTAAAAACAGTATAATGTCTCCCAGGTCTTGACTGTTAACCTTTGATCTCCTTGCCAATGTGCAGAACTCTATATAGAACTTCTGCTTTCTCTTTGTCGATCTACCACATCTCTCCTTTTGGTATCATTCACATGCACTTTAGGACTAAGAAATATGCATGTTGCAATCTGAGCCAATAGTCAGCATATTGCAGTACAATACTGTATTAATTTACATTCACATTGATATAGATGGGACACTGCAGAGACACGCATGCTTCTTATTATATTCCGTATGTACTCACTAAATACTAACCAGGTTTTGCCATCCCACTGTCTTATGTGCATGATGTCTGTTGCTGTTTGAAACAGACTTGTAAATTCTGTCACACGACTCTGGGGTGGGGGGGTAATACATTTTTCATTTTGATTTTAAACATTGTGAGAAATTGCAACTGTTTGCTATTGGAACAAACAAAAAGCTATATTGTAATCTATAGAATGGAACAGCTTACCATAACCAAGGCAATCAGTATGCTGTTGCTTCGGAGAGACATGGCTGTTTTTAATACAGAGAATTACAGACATGCTGTGTCTTGGGGAAATTTGTGACCAATATGGGGGATGTTAAATTCAGTGGATGTCTTTGGGGGGGTAGTAGTATGTATTGTCTGGTTCTCTGAGGTGTTCTGATGGGGCTGTGCTGTGTCTATGCGTGTGTTTTTGTGTGTTTCTATGTGGTGTGAAGCAGCAGTACCCTACCGAGGAGGACATGATTGAGTGGGCGACGAGGGAGAGTGAGCGGGAGGAGAAGGTGCGCTTGGCCAGACAGGCACAACAGGAACAAGAGGATCTGGAGCTGGCCATTGCCCTGAGCAAGTCAGAGTTCTCCTGAAAGACTCTGGTCAACCCTTGTGACCCAGCACGCACCAAAGGAAGGAAGGAAGGAGTGAGGGATGGGGAAAACTGAACTAAAGGGCCTACTATTCGGTCCCAATGAAGATATTTGAGTATTTGCTCCTCGCTCCTACCCACCCACCAACCCCCACAATTCCACCAACTGTCTTTTGTTTCACTCACAATTGGCATTTTCATAGTTTGTCTATGTAATAACAAATCTTCATGTTTGTTATTTTTGGTGTTTGGCTGAGTAGTGGGTATAGAGATGATTGGCTGTAAGACTTCAGTAGTCGTCCTGATACAATCCCCATGTCTATACTGTATGTGTAGCTGTAATGTCCCCTCATTTCAACTACACAGACCACATTGCTAATAACCAACTGCAAAAGTTCAGTCCCCATCTGCATTGCTCTTGCCTGCTCCAGACCAGATGGTATTGAGCTCCTTTAAAAAAGATATTGACTTTATATGATTAACTCTAACAAGATAGGAAAAGAGTAATGTTCATCTAATTCATCTGGGTGAAAACCAATGTCAAATTGGAATCCATATGTGATCAAGCGTTGCCTGGGGCAAGTGACCTGAGTAGTTGTGCAAGTTGACTGCTCTCTGGTTGCCCCATTGATGACAACCCTAAATGCAAAAAATTCCAGTAGTCTGGTCTTTCTGGTTCCTCACGTGTGTAGGTAAAAAAGGCTACTTTACATTTTGATCATAGTCTTTGTGCAAACCAGAAAATACTCCTGACTTGCCCAATGGGTGCCTTTTCAGACCTTAATGTCAATCTCTGTCATTCATCAGGCTATACACCAGACATCTACAGTACAGAGTGAATTGGATTTCATGGCTGGGGTGAGATCTTGCTTGTTTAAAAAAAACAATGTTCTTAGATGACCTGACGTATGTCCTTACGTCAAGGTCTACCAAATTAAATGAATTAGCGTTTTATGAGTAGAGTAGCAGAAGTCAAATGATCCAGATGGTTGAAATGGCTAAGAGGACATCTGTATTCAGATAAACACTAATGTGTGAATGACTCCGTGCATTAGGCAATTGTGATGGTCAGACTACTTCAACTACAGTTAACGTGATTGAATTAGTGCATATAGTTCTAATGACACTACTTACTACTAGTTGTTAACCTTTTGCTCAACTCTCTTCAAAGTACCCTTTATTAATATTTATGTGCCAAACACCAGGCAGTGAACAAGACTCCCATGGTTGTACAGGTGCTAAAAAGAACTAAACCAGTAAAACCACTTATGTCCAAACCTGTGCATGTAGCCCCAAATGTAGGCCACTTTTAATGATCTTGATATATAATCTGCCCCTCCCAACACTACGCACCAATACAGTCAAAAGATGAAGAACATGACTAAACTATTTTATTTTGTGGTTCATGAAGTAATGTTGTGTTAAATATCAGATCAAGATTTTGGAAAGTAGGTCGGTTGTACAGGAATATTATTGAAATGTATTTTAAGTTGAAAGATATAATGATTGAATTGTTAGCTAGAAACTTGGAAACATGTGTGAAAATACTTCCTACTAGAATAGCTGGTTTTGCCATCTTCTGTAATGTCTGTTTCCAAATGTCACTATAATCTACAACATATGACACCTTGTCTCATCTCTTTAGAGATGCAATAGTTTAGTCATGTATTCTGGATAAAGGAGTTTTTCCTGTACTCTTGCTTAGAAATACTCCTGGCCCCACTATGGAAAATTCTCCCTTGTTTTATATACACTGCATTTTCAACACGTCTAGTTTTAGGTGAATACAGCTGTCAGTAGGAGGTTCCGTTGTAAAGCAAATGGCTGTCGCTGCTCATGTTAGTGTTGTAAAGCTACGCATCTTTTTTTGTGTGTGTTTTTCACTGAAGTGATTCCACAGTGTTTGACTGCATTTCAAAGTCTTAACTGACTGAGGAAAGTATCCTTTGCCTGTTTGTACAAAGGCTGTTCTTCTGTCTGAACTTCAGTCACTTGGGGGGGGGTTACTTACAAAGCCCTGTTGTGTTGGCAAGGAGAGGCCGAATTGGGGGTGAAATTAAATTAAGGCATGTTAACATCTCAAAGCATACCATTAAATGTTTTTTTTGTTTGGTTATTTGTTTTCAGATGAAATGAGACTGTCACTAATCAAGAGGGCTATACTGTGAACGTACACTGTTGACGAGGGAAAGATAAGGCGCTGGAGTGATATGGGCTGACTGTTTTCTGACCAATGCACAACTTCTCCTGCTTTTCATCCAGGTTGTTTGAGTTCATCAGTAGAGAGCATTCTGTAAATGAGCTTTGTGGTCAGTTATGACTTTCTAGTGTTTTTCATTCAATACATGGTTCTGTTTGTAAATACAATGGAGTTGTCCATTCTCCTGAGACAGCGGTTTCTTTTATACCCTCATCTAGTATTTAAAGGCTATCAAATACTATTGATCATTTGTATAGACTTCTCTATTTTCAAATTACAAACCACTTTTCTTTCTAGGCCGTCTACGTATAGGCTTTTAAAAACGGGCTAATTGTAGGCCTATTTTAGTTAAATTTAAACATGTCAGTATTGGGAGTTATGGTCAGAATATGGTATGTGCAACATTTTAATTGAAAACAGAATAATAAATATAAACGTCTCGAACAACACCGGACTGTTAAATGCTTTTTTTGTGTGAGGATGGATGGTGTCAATCAAAACTGACAAGCATATTACCAATATACTGTTTTTAATAATAGATGTGAAAGCCTTCATGTATTTTATAATGGCTAAATGCCAAGCAACTCCATAGTTGACTTCCAATTAGTTTTTGTCAACTAGCAGTAGTCTTGGAAATCCCAGACCTAGGGCAGCAACACGCTGGAACATTGGTAGGTCTACATTGTTTGGAGGCCACCCATCTGATTTGGGTTTCTCCAAACCTGATCTTGGAGGGCTACCCTCCTGTAGGTTTTTGCTCCAACTCCAGTTGTAACTAACCTGATTCAGTTTATCAACCAGCTAATTATTAGAATCAGGGGCGCTAGATTAGGGTTGGCGCAACGACCTACAGGACAGTAGCTCTTTAAATTTATTTCAAATGCTTCACAATTCATAAAAAGTGACTAGCTGATTAAGATGATCATAGAGCAGAATATATAAGATCTCCTAAACCGGTGTTTACCACAGACCTTTTTTTCGTTGTTTATCCAAAAACTCAATTTCCCCATAGACTTTGTCCAACGAACTATAGCGGAGGTAGTACCTCCAAAAATACATTATTGCTCTCTAGAATACCACAGTAGGAGTCATAATACACTTAACCTAACAGTCAAACAGGGAAATGGTTCCAATCGTTTTCCCACCATTCAATTTTCACATAGGGGATTTTAGAAACACGTCAAATAAGACCTGTGTTTCATGTAGGTTTGATAACTGTGTAAATCTCTCTAGGGCAAGTTGACTTATCAATATAGTCAGTCACCTGTATTTAACCCCACAAAATGTCATGCTAATGTGGCTATCATAAAGAATTTACAAATGACATGATGATCTGGACGAGACTGCCGAATCGAGGCAATGGTAAGAATCTCTGGATTAACTATCTTTTAGCTAAATGCAGTAAGGAATCAAATTGGCTACATTTCTTTAAATGGACAATTCTGTGAACTGTCTTGTGCAAGTTTTACTTTTACACAATACCCGTTAGCAAAAGTGTCAGCTACAGATGACATTCAGGAGCTTGTAGTGATTTGTTGTTTTGCATGTCTACTTTTACGCTAATTAGCATTTCAGAATCTGAGAGTAAATAGACCCGAATATATTGATAAAAGTCCACTTGTACGAGAGAGATTTACATGGTTATCAAAACGTCACGCCAGGGTAAGCCTACACAAAACACAGCCCTTATTTTAAGTGTTTCTAAAATCCCCTATGGGAAAAATGAATGGTGGAAAAACGATTTGAAACCATTTCCCTATTTGACCGCTAGGTTTTACTGTTATCATGATACCACCACTGTGGGGCTGTATTGGAGCGCTCTAAGACCTTGTAGCAGTACTACTGACCCACATTCCATTACACTTTAAAAGGGATCTGGTTATAATAGCGATGAGTATATCCACTTAAAAAAACTAGGTCAGGAAAGAGGAATATAGTTATCAAGAAGACACAACCTCTTCCTCATACTTTCTCAAACACTCGCCAGATACATTATCACCTGTGCACAGGTAAACACCATATGTCATTTTAAGGATAATCAGGCGCCGCACTTTTTCTGGATATTCTGCACGTTTACAGTATTTCAGTGCAGTGGAATGAGTGTTATCACTGGTTGGAGACGCAGCGTGAAGAAAAATGGCAGCAAAGGGTGAGTCGCAAAATCCACGGAACTATACAGTAGGCTAGTTAGTAGTAGCATTGACAGCGTTTTTTACGAATAAACCCAGCAATATTTGTATTTACAGTCTACAGTAGTCTAAGCATGTTGTATTTGTGGTCACAACAGTAGCTATGTTTCCATTAACTTGTCCATTTATGTTGTTTGTCGACATTTAGAAAGTTTGCATAGAAACCCGATGCAACAATTGCCTGCTAAAGTGCGTTTTGATTTAATTATCTTCTGTCGATTAAAAACGTCTGGACGTAATGACGTGACACCCAAACCTACCGTGTCGAATAAAAATATATTGGTTGAACTGTTTCCATTAGCCATGTAGGCAAATTGCGCATTAATATATTGGCGACAGCCTGTATGTCCTCCAACCTATCTGTTTCATGTCTCAGGTAGCCCACGAAAGCCAGCATTTTACTGCTTTGCCATACTCTAATAATTATCATGTGCCAATGTATAGCCACGATCAGTGCCATGGTGAAACCTGCATTCCTGTAGATCTGAAATAATTATATGGTGAAATTCGCCAACTTTTGGGATTCATTAAAATTAGGACAATCATTGACCCGCTAAGAAACATTATTAGACCTTTATTCTGCATAATATATTCGAAAAATACAGTTTCCATCATTTGTCGAACGGATAAAAACGTTATCTTTAGAAAATGTCTTCTATATCTGCCGTTTCCAATACACATTTAGCAAGGATTTATTTTGCAACATTTATTTTTGTCGAATAAATCTAGGTCAATGGAAACCTGCCTAGTGTTTAATGATTGATTTGTGTGATGATTTTAGATTACCTATCAGATTATTGAAGACGTGGCAGACGGATTTGATAAATGTTGAGTGATTATGTACGCATTCTGATTATGCTACTTTTTTTATTTGACAGAAATTGGAATGCTATTGCCAGCTGTTATATTAGCAGTAAGATGGAGACAGCATGTAGTAGGAAATGTAATAGATTTCAATTCTGCAAAGTAAATAAGAAAATTAAGCCACTTTAGATTACTTTTTCTACACATCAAATCAGTTGATTTTCAGACTCAAAAACATAGGAATGGCTTCTCTCAAGTAGATACAAGATACATTTCTATAAAGTATAATCTAGGTAAAGCACATTTGTAATCACAGGACCACCATGTGGCTCTTTACATGCCATCACCTGTGGTTACATCTGGAGATAAATGTACAGTCAAGGAAGTTCAGTTAAGATGGGGTAAAATGAGGTTTACTGTAAAGGAAAACCTTTGTAATATCATGTTAACAAATATTTATTGGCAGTTCCGGAATTCATACAACTCTTTTCTTCAAAAATACAAAAAGGAAAGAACTAAACTGCACAGTAACAGACTAATTAGTAACTAGCTTGTTACAAAGTATTTTTCACAAATTGTTCAACGGATAGTTATTCTGGATTAAGGCCTATGTAAAAGAAAGCAACAGCTACCAACCCCTCTCAGGTGACTTGCTTTGATAAAGAAAAATACACTGTGCTGAATATAAAGCTACTTAGGGAAACCAATTCACTGAAATATAAACATAAACTATAATGGTAAATAGCTCCAAAGAATAGCATCTACAGTAGAGGCCTTGTATTACCATTGGTGATCTCAGCATTGGTAAATGAGACACATCCCTAGTACTTACTGTTCTGTCTGTTATACTGTGACCCTAGGGACGCCCTGCAGGCGAAAGAAATCTCAGCCGACCCCAATGGCTGCCCAACACTGTAAGTTTACATGAAAAACATGGAACAGTTTCTGTGAAAACTATATTTATCCTCATTATGCCAAGGCATTGAATGGGATTTGATTAATAGAACATTTTTATAACAGCATGGTTTGCTTCTAGTTTGTCCGTCATAAACAGTCCAGAACTTGACCCCAAAGTCACAGATTTCAAGTAAGTGACATCGCTCCTTCCTGCTGTTCAATTTATCAATCATTCAGATAAGGATGCCATTAAAGCTGGCAATCTCAGCTCCGGTCCAGGCAGAGATTGACCAAGAGGAAGATGAGAATACCTTCTCATCCATAGAGATATCATTACATTTCAATGCCTCTCACCTCTCACCAATGCTTCTCACATGTGGGAAGAAGGCTGTTGTTGTGACCACACAGTTTTATTGACATCACATGATTGAAGGTGGAGCTGTCCCTGAAATAAATAGCTTTCCCATGATCATGTATAACACAAAGCAATTCCACTGACGCAAAAAGAGCAGGAGCCCAAAAATGTTTTTGGACTAAATTGAACCTCTGGATGCTGTCCTAGTGCTCATAGATTTAAAAACTTCAACTGATTCAGCTTAACAGATGTCAGAGAGAAAGCTAATAGAACACTGTAAGTGTGTGTGCATGAGCTGACCTCTTTCCTGTGTCTTGAGATTTACAGATTTACCATGATTCAGATCACTTCTCCTCTATGACCTAAATGTAGACAGCTGTCTGAGAGCTCATTCTGACAAGTGACTGGCTCCTTTCATGGGTCATTCACTTTCAGAGCGATTGGCTGTGGTGTAATTACTGGGTCTCAATGGTACTCATCTCTCCATCTCTCCTAAGCTCCTAAACGCTACACAGTGTTCTACTGGCTCTGTTCTACTGGCTCTGTTCTACTGGCTCTGTTCTACTGGCTCTGTCCTACTGGCTCTGTCCTACTGGCTCTGTCCTACTGGCTCAGTCCTACTGGCTATGTTATAGTGGGCAGTGTGTCTGTGCTGCTGCAGTAGTAAGCCTGTGTCACTGCAGTAAAGGCTTCCTTCTTTACAGGACTATTCCTCTCACTGGCATGAAGTCACTTTACATCTCTGTACGGAATCTTACTGAGGGATTTTGAAATAGTCTATTCAATATATTCAGAGATCTGAATTAGTACCTGAATATTTTTTAAATTTTTGATAGTCTGAGTGCGGTTGCCTGTCCTCTTCGGTTGATGTAATAGCCAGGGTACCTCTTATCTGTGCTGCATAGTTCATTTTTTTGTGTATGATTTTTGTTGTTTATCATTTGACTGGAGTCCTGTGCGGCTAGGCCAGCCCTGCCACTGCCTCAGCCAATCAGTGAGGCGACTGCAGTGTGTAGCGTGAGTGTGATGATGGGAAGAGGTGGGATAGGAGGAGAGTTTAGGGACTGTGTGTGTGAGAGCGATAGAGTGTGTATGCATGTGTGTTTGGATGCAAAGAGTTGGGGGGTGGAAGATGTTTAGTTTCCCTACGTGTGATAGTCATCCCAATCTTATTAAGAGCTGCGATCTTCCTCCCTCTACTGCCTGCTGCTGCTGCTGTTGCCAGAAGGAGACAGTGTGTCGGGCTGCGCTGCTGGAAAGGCCGGAGCCAGAGATAGTCAATTATCTTCTGCGTTTGCTGTCTTTACTTCCCTCTAGTACTCTGTCTGCCAGATGAAAATGTCAGGAGAAGCAGAAACTCTATCAAACGGGTAAGAGTTATGTAGATACTGCTGCGTGGTGAAGTGATAGGTACTGACAATGTGTTGAAGTAAACAGAGAGATGCTGAGTTTGTGGTTTTGTGTGTGTGTGTGTGTGTGTCTTTGAATGTGATATACTGTCACTATTAATCATTTTTGATTTTGACTGTGATTGAAATAAGAGAGGATTTGTAATTGAGCTGTATCCAGTAAAACTGGACAGGTTTTTTAAAGATCCACCTCATTTCTTTTGTCTCATGACTTCATTGTGTTTAGGAGCAGCTTGCTTTACTGCTGTAGTGCTTTGTTTGCCTTTCTGTTACTCAGCCTCCAGTACTTTAATTCAATGGAAAATAACACTGGTGAAAGAATTCAGGAGGAAGGCAGGTAAAAGCTATGTTTTGTCACTCTATCTTTGTGTGTGTGTTTTGTGTTCAAGTTTCCCTCCAAAGAAATCAGCATCAGAGAGTTGCTGACTTCAATTCATTAATTATCTGGATGTATACTATGTACAACCTTTCAGGAAACAATAGCCTCCATTATGTGTACATTATCATGCCATTTCTCAGACCCACCTACATTATTCCCCTGTTGAGTTGATGGTTAACCGTCTTTATAAGTGTGCTATGTTCATTCAAATGGCCATAGTAGCCAATAGGCCAATGTTAAACTACATTGTCCTGCTTTAGCACTGTCTCTTGAACAAGTCTTCTTGAGTTGTCTGATTTACATCTGTACTCTCTGCTGGACAAGTTTGCTATCTTTGGTCTGATAAACAACTTAACTTGCTCTCCAACATAACAGCCAAGTCACTTGACATTTTTGATGTGCGTCAGCAGGTTTTCTTTATTCAATAAGAAATATCACATTTTATTAAAGGTGGTGTACTGATTGTAGCAACTGATTTGAAACTGGGCTTTATGGACCTTTTTAGATGGAAATACAGAAGCTACTGGAATGCATCCATCTTTCTGTATCTTTACACTGCATTACTTTTCAGGTATTGCTTATACATTTCATTATAACTAAGTGAATTGAATATGTTCATGACTGTGTGTGATACTATTAGTCCCTAGACTGTCTGTGTTGCTCTGACATTCATCACTGTGTGTTAGTGAGCAGGAAGTTACAGGCTGGTGCTGGTCATAGGTTGGATGGATGGTATGGTCATCCCCATGTCATTAGCCTGTGAATGAGTGGAAATACAGGCTTGTTGTTCCATATGATCCCTAGTGGACCCATTATAGTTTGAGCGATTTCAACCATGGTCTAGCACAGGGTTGGGCAACTGGCAGCACACCCTTTTGTAGGCCCGTGGATTCATTTAGGAAACATAGAAACTCAGTTGCGAGAACTCAATTGCGGTCTCAACTTACTGTTGAGTTAGAATAGTACTTAAGGTGCAATTTTGAAATTTGTTTGCGCATCAGCAGTTTTTCGTCTTATGTCAGTCACGGACAGTCACTCAATTAGCCCATTTCAGGATTTGTTTTTTAGATTGTTAAGTTAGTCTAGCCAGCTATCTAAACTTGTAGTTGTCATGGTCGAATTACAGAGCGTGGGGCTCCAATTGATTTTGTTCGTCATTCTCACTCAGATATCATACTAAAACCTGTAAACATTTCTCTCCACCCTATGGCAGAAGGTGTACAATTGCAGTAAATTAGCTGTAAAACTGCTAATTTGTCTCTTCGTCTCATGACAAAATTAGTAGAATTGCATGAAATGAATTATAAAATTGCTAAATCTTTTCTCCGCCCATGGCAAAATGTGTAGAACTACAGCAAACTTGCTGTATTTTTTAAATTTTAAATCTCCCCGCTGTCAAGAGCAGGGCCGCTAAAATGTTTGGTTCACAAGGTGGGGCCCCATTTGGGCACCCAAAGGGTTAAGGCCGGCTCTGACTGCATGTGTTGGTATGGATGTCGTTGAACAGACCCACGAGACACTTCTGCCCCTAATGATGAATTCAGATTTTTTTGTGGTTCCCACCCCATCAATGTTGCCCTGGTCTAGCATAAAGAAGTCCTATGTATCACTGATCTGCAGGAATGTAAAGGGATGTCAGTTAGCCGTCTTCATTGTAGAGATTCTCCTCAGTTGTGTCAGCCAGACTCCATTGTTTGGTTCAATACTTTGTGTCCATGAGCCCAATTTGCTGAGAAGACATTATGTCGACTTTGGGACTGTTACGCTTGGGGTGGTTTAGGTATGGTACAGTTTGGCAAATAGTGTGACGAACCCCCACTTTGTTGTGAACTTCAGAGGCCTCAGCCAAATCGTTGCTGTGTCTTTCTAGGTATAACTCTGGACAGCTTTCTTGGAACCTTTTTATAAAATGTTATTGTGGTCACACCGTGGCTTCAAAGGTACAGAACCTTTCTAAAATATCTGTTGTAAACAAACATAAAAAATGTTAATCAATGAAAGTACAGATGAAGTTGGAAGTTTACATACACTTAGGTTGGAGTCATTAACTCGTTTTTCAACCACTCTACAAATTTCTTGTTGACAAACTATAGTTTTGGCAAGTCGGTTAGGACATCTACTTTGTGCATGACACAAGTCATTTTTTCAACAGTTGTTTACAGAGAGATTATTTTACTTATAATTCACTGTATCACAATTCCAGTGGGTCAGACGTTTACATGCACTAAGACACGTTCTGTCTCCTAAAGATGAACGTACTTTGGTGTGAAAAGTGCAAAACAATCCCAGAACAGCAGCAAAGGACCTTGTGAAGATGCTGGAGGAAACAGGTACAAAAGTATCTATATCCACAGTAAAACTAGTCCTATATCGACTCCAAAACCGTCATAAAGCCAGACTACGGCTTGCAACTGCACATGGGGACAAAGATCGCACTTTTTGGAGAAATGTCCTCTGGTCTGAACAAAAATAGAACAGTTTGGCCATAATTACCATCATTGTGTTTGGAGGTAAAAGGGGAAGGCTTGCAAGCCGAAGAACACCATCTCAACCGTGAAGCACTGGGGTGGCAGCATCATGTTGTGGGGTTGCTTTGCTGAAGGAGGGACTGGTGCACTTCACAAAATAGATGGCATCATGGGGAAGTAACATTATGTGGAAATATTGAAGCAACATCTCAAGACATCAGTCAGGAAGTTAAAGCTTTGTCGCAAATGGGTCTTCCAAATGGACATTGACACCAAGCATACTTCCAAAATTGTGGCAAAATGCCTTAAGGACAAGAAAGTCAAGATATTGGGGTGGCCATCACAAAGCCCTGACCTCAATCCTATAGAAAATTTGTGGGCAGAACTGAAAAAGCGTGTGCGAGCAAGGAGGCCTACAAGCCTGACACTGTTACACCAGCTCTGTCAGGAAGAATGGGCCAAAATTCACCCAACTTTTTGTGGAAAGCTTGTGGAAGGCTACCCAAAACGTTTGACCCAAGTTAAACAATTTAAAGGCAATGCTACCAAATACTAATTGAGTGTATATAAACATCTGACCCACTGGGAATGTGATGAAAGAAACAAAAGCTGAAATAAATAATTCTCTCTACTATTACTCTGGCATTTCACATTCTTAAAATAAAGTGGTGATCCTAACTGGTCTAAGACAGGGAATCTTTACTAGGATTAAATGTCAGAAATTGTGAAAAACTGAGTTTAAATGTATTTAGTCAGGTGTATGTGAACTTCCGACTTCAACTGTACATAGTGCTCTATTGTTTTTAATGGAGAGGAGTCTTGACATCACCAACAGAGATTTGTTTGGATGAAGATTCTAGCTTTATATTAAAAGATGTGGTGAAACCCCACTTACTTATTTGATTAAATCACCCATTTGAAAGACCCGTAATTTGATGCAGAGCGAATGAGAAAGCAGCTCACTGAAGAAACAGTGAAAAGAATCCAATCTTGTCAGATAAGAAAAGTCTAGCGTTAGTCTGATAGCAGTAAAAGACCACTCAATAGTAGATGCAGTGAAAACCATGTACACTGAACAAAAATATAAATGCAACATGCAACAATTTCATATAAGGAAATCAGTCAATTGAAATAAATGATTTAGGCCCTAATCTATGGATTTCACATGACTGGGAATACAGATATGCATCGGTTGCTCAAAGATACCTTTAAAAAAAATGTATGGGAGTGGATCAGAGAACCAGTCAGTATCTGGTGTGACCACCATTTTCCTCATGCAGCGTGACTTCTCCTTTGCATAGAGTTGATCAGGCTGTTGATTGTGGAATGTTGTTCCACTCCTCTTCAATGGCTGTGTGAAGTTGCTGGATATTGACGGGAACTGGAACACGCCGTGGTACACTTCAATCCAGAGTATTCCAAATATGTTCAATTGGTGACATGTCTGGTGAGAATGCAGGCCATGGAAGAACCGGGACATTTTCAGCCTCCAGGAATTGTTTACAGATCCTTCCAACATGGGGCTGTGCATTATCATGCTGAAACATGAGGTGATGGCGGCAGATGAATGGCACCTCAATGGGCCTCAGGATCTCGTCACGGTATCTCTGTGCATGCAAATTGCCATCGATAAAATGCCTTTGTATTCGTTGTGTGTAGCTTATACATACCATAACCCCACCACCACCATGGGGTATTCTTCTTCACAACAGTGACATCTGCAAACCGCTCGCCTACACAACATCATATCATCTGCCCGGTACAGTTGAAACCGGGTTTACTCCGTGAAGAGCACACATCTCCAGCATGACAGTGGCCATCAAAGGTGAGCATTTTCCCACTGAAGTCGGTTACGACGCCAAACTGCAGTCATGTCAAGACCCTGGTGAAGAGGACGACCACACAGATGAGTTTGGTTGGTTGTGTGGTGCAAACCCACAGTTTGGTTGATTTGGTTGTGCAAACCCACAATTTCATCAGATGTCCAGCTGGAGTGGTTACACGTGGTCTGTGGTTGTGAGGCCGGTTGGATGTACTGCCTAAATCTCTACAACAACGTTGGATGCGGCTTATGGTAGAGAAATGAACATTCAATTATCTGGCAACAGCTCTGGTGGACATTCCTGCAGTTAGCATGCCAATTGCATGCTCCCGCAACTTGAGACATCTGTGGCATTGCGTTGTGTGACAAAATGGAACATTTTAGAATAGCCTTTTATTGTCCCCAGCACAAGGTGTACCTGTGTAATAATACCTGTGTAATCAGTTTCTTGATATACCACACCTGTCAGGTGGATGGATTATCTTGACAAAGGACAAATGGTCACTAACAGGGATGTAAACAAATATGTGCACAACATTTGAGAGAAAAAAGCTTTTTGTGCATATGGAACATTTCTGGGATCTTTTATTTCAGCTCAAGAAACATGGGACCAACACTTTACTTGTTGCGTTTATATTTTTGTTCAGTGTAAAAGCCTGCTCAGATTGGGTGGGAAAGTGAGACAATATCATGACCTACACTCCTCACAGAATGTTTGGAGGTTGTCCGTGTTCCCCTTGCCCCCCCTCCCCCACACCCCCACTAACAACAGAACAGGGGCACTGCAGCAGAGCTGCCTGGGAGAGAAAACAAGTGACGTGGCTCTTTTTAAAGATATCCGTTACTGTAGATGGAGCCAGTGAAGTGCTCCTTTGTCGTTAAAGCTGTGTCATCCTACTCTACAGGCTGCTACTCTACATAGAACTCAGACATGTCACCTAGTTGACATGAACAAACACAGGTTTTGTCCTGGGTTTCATTCATAAAATAATAGAATATATTTAGGTCCACTGGGAAGTTGGCAGTAATCAGCTTCTTTCATTCAACAATGTAAACCTAATTTATCAGAGGTAAATTATTTTCTGTTCTGTGGGGATGTCAAGAAATAAGACAGGATAATGTGTTATTCTAACATTTTGGTCCTGCACTGAGAAGCAATGGGTAGGTACTTAACTGACCTATGCTTCATCTCTCTGTCCCCTTTACCCCTTTTCTGTGTCTCAGGTCCCAGAAGTCGGACCTGTCTTTGGCCCTGGAGGACTGTATGGCAGCAATGGACCTGTTCCTGAGGAATGACTTTGATGAGGCCCTGTCCAGGCTTCGCTGCAGGTGAGAGACCTGTACCCTGGTAATGTAGTGTCCACACAGGTGGCTGGTGGTAATACACAATGTGACTGGTGCTACAGTGTACACTCTGAGCTGGTTTCATAAACATCACCACCTCTCCTGTTTGACACCCATTCAGCATTGTGTTCAAACACACCATCATCAGGTTTCTTAAATTTCCTCTGTGAATTTTCTCCTCCATTATCATGGCCTTCTCAACATTCAATCTTTTCTCTTCTTTGGCCACTCCCAAGTCCCAGTTTCTCTCCAGCTCTCCCTACTGTGTCTTCCATTTGCCATCCTTTCACTGTTTCACAACTCAATAGATGTACTTAATCCCTTTCAGTTCCCAATGTTGATATCCTGTCTTAGTTCTGAATACATGGTAGCCTAGTCTATGTATACAATTAATCTCTCCAAGTCTTGGCATATTCTGTCAGCTGTCACCCTGGGGCAAGACAAGGGGAGTGATGGTAGACTGAGTTGTGTATTGCAGAGCAAAGGTGTAGGCACTTAAACTCCCCTATGGCTTCCTTTGTTTGCTATTCCAAGAAGCCCTTTGTGAGAAAAGCCTCAAGAAATCCTCCACGTCATCAGAATCCTAGTGTGTAATATCACCTAAGGTTTGTTGAGCATAGGTTTACACAGCATTGTGTGGTAGAATAATGATAAGAGAAAATCTATGGAAGGAAAAAAACCTGTAGAGAAAGCCTGTGGTGCTGAAATAGCAATGTCTCTCTCTCTCTCCATCTCTTCTTCCCTCTCTCCCTCCTTCCCCTCCCCTCAGGCTGATGTATTGTACTGAGGCAGTAAATTGGGCCAGGTATATTCCAGAACCTCTGCAGAGCAGTGAGCACACAAAGTGGCAGGCTTTCTCCCATATACTAAACTCTTGTAATAATGTAGAGTATGTTTATACTGTGGGGTCTGCCCTTCCATGTCACAGAATGATGAACACAGCAATATAATGTATGTTTTAACGACTCATGGTGTAATCGTAACAACATACAGGAACTCAAGTCCTTTTTGTTCACCTGACCTAGAATTCCTCACAATCAAATGCTGACCATATTATCTCCCAAGAGAATTCTCTTCGGTTTTTGTCACAGCCGTGAATATCCCCCCTCAAGCCGATCCCACGACGGCCTCTCAAGGAACTTCACTGAAACCATATATCCTGAGACTGCATTTATTTATTGTAGCTGGGGATTTTAACAAAGTAAATTTGAGAACAAGGCTACCTAAATTCTATCAGCATATTGATTGTAGCACTCGTGCGGGCAATACACTGGATCACTGCTTCTCTAACTTCCGCAATGCATACAAGGCCCTCCCCCTTCCTCCCTTTGGCAAATCTGACCACGACTCCATTTTCCCCTCCCGTCCTATAGGCAGAAACTCAAACAGGATGTACCCGCGAATAGAACTATTCAACGCTGGTCTGACTAATCGGAATCCACGCTTCAAGATTGTTTTGATGACGCAGACTGGGAAATGTTCCGGGCAGCCTAATATCGAGAATAATATCGATTTATACACTGATTTGTTGAGTGAGTGCATTGGATATGTTGTACCCACTGTAATTATTTAAACCTACCCTAACCAGAAACCGTGTATAGATGGCGGCATTCGCGCTAAATTGAAAGCGGAAACCACTGCATTACACCATGGAAAGATGATTGGGAATATGGCCGAATACAAACAGTGTAGTTATTCCCTCCACAAGCCAATCAAACAAGCAAAATGACGGTTTAGGGACAAAGTGGAGTCGCAATTCAACGGCTCAGACACGAGACGTATGTGGCAGGGTCTACAGACAATCACGGACTACAAAAATTAAACTAGCCAAATCACGGACACCGACGTCTTGCTTCCAGACAAACTAAATGCCCGCTTTGCCTGCTTTGAGGATAATACAGTGCCACCGACTCGGCCCGCTACCAAGGACTGTGGGCTCTCCTCCTCCGTGGCCGATGTGAGTAAGACATTTAATTGTGTTAACCTTCACAAGGCTGGCAACCCTAGCCGCGTCCTCAGAGCATGTGCAGACCAACTGGCTGGTGTGTTTACGGACATATTCAATCTCTCCCTATCCCAGTCTGCTGTCCCCACATGCTTCAAGATGGCCACCATTGTTCCTGTACCCAAGAAGGCAAAGGTAACAGAACTAAATTACAATCGCCCCATAGCACTCATTTCTGTGATCATGAAGTGCTTTGAGAGACTAGTCAAGGATCATATCACCTCCACTTTACCTGCCACCCTAGTCCTACTTCAATTTGCATACCGCCCCTATAGGTCCACACTGCCCTATCCTATCTGGACAAGAGGCATATTTATGAAAGAATGCTGTTCATTGACTACAGCTCAGCATTCAACACCATAGTACCATCCAAGCTCATCATTAAGCTTGCCGTTGAGCCCATGGTCTCAATGGCAACTGCACCGCCCACAACCGCAAGGCTCTCCAAAGGGTGGTGCGGTCTGCCCAACGCATCAACGGGGGCAAACTACCAGCCCTCTGGGACACCTACAGCACACGATGTCACAGGATGGCCAAAAAGATCATCAAGGACAACAACCATCCAAGCCACTACCTGTTCACCCTGCTACCATCCAGAAGGCGAGGTCAGTACAGGTGCATCAAATCTGGGACTAAAAGACTGAAAAACAGCTTCCATCTCAAGGCCATCAGACTGCTGCTTGGTCATCGCTCATCCATATATTTATATGTATATATTCTTATTCCATCCCTTTACTTAGATTTGTGTGTATTAGGTAGTTGTTGTGGAATTGTTAGATTACTTAGATTGATATTAGATATTACTGCACTGTCGGAACTAGAAGCACAAGCATTTCGCTACACTCGCAATAACATCTGCTAACCATGTGTATGTGACCAATAAAATTGGATTATTTGATTAACTATACAGTACCAGTCAAAAGATTGGACACACCTACTTATTTGTTGGGGGACTGCACTTGAAGAAACGTTCAAAGTTCTTGACATTTTCTGGACTGACTGACCTTCATGTCTTAAAGTAATGATGGACTGTCATTTCTCTTTGCTTATTTGAGCCGTTCTTGCCATAATATGGACTTTGTCTTTTACCAAATAGGGCCATCTTCTGTATACCACCCCTACCTTGTCACAACAACTGATTAAATTAACTTTTAACAAGGCACACCTGTTAATTGAAGCTGACAAAGGCTTGAAAGAGGAAAAAGGCACTGCAATGACATCAAAACAGCCAG
Organism: Oncorhynchus tshawytscha; assembly: GCF_018296145.1. Lineage (NCBI taxonomy): Eukaryota > Metazoa > Chordata > Actinopteri > Salmoniformes > Salmonidae > Oncorhynchus > Oncorhynchus tshawytscha. The sequence continues at coordinate 59,832,939 of NC_056433.1, read as the reverse complement.
CCTCATACTTTTAATTTCACAGCTTTAGCTTTTCTGATTAGAGAGTAAAATTATGCACTGCCTTCTGCTCTCTGAAGCTACTATTTACCTGTACAAACATGCCGACTGGGCAAGGAACAGCAGCAGGCCTTACATAGTTGTCCTATCCCAATCAAGGACTTGCCAGTCCCACCTCATTCCTGACAACTATTGTGAGAGAAATTTCAAGATTGTTATAATACTGTTATTGCATCAAGTTGTTGTTTTATGCAACAGAATAGAGGGTTCATATAACTCTATTCTGTCTGTGTGAACTGAAAGTGGGCCTCTGGGAGATTTAACACTGACAGTGGATTTACAAGGGATTGGAGATAAACCTAACAAGACCGCATTCCCTTGCATGATTAGTGTATGTGTGCCTGACTGGAAGTTACCAGGAAGAGATGACTCGGGACCAGACCCTGGTTTGTACACAAGGAGACGTTTTTACATTAGATACTGTCGGGTGTGATTTATAAGTATCTTTCAACCAAATATTAACCTTGTGACCCATTCCATACATCTATTGTTTGTCATGTAGACTGAAGGGGGTGTATGTTGGCTATAAAAGACTTGGGGCTCTCAACGAATCATCTGAGGGTGATTCATCGACCAGCCATCATTATCGTAGAGCACTCAATCGATTCACTTTATATATGTGTGCTGTATTGACCTGCCCCCTTATTAATAAGTGAATAAAGATTTAGTTGAAGTATAACTCTGACTTGTGTGATACGTTTGTCTCTCCTCATTTGATAGAAAAGAAATTAACCACCACACTATATGTGAGTGTTGTACACTAGGCATGGAACTGTTGGTAGTGTATACGTCGTGAAAGGTGAGGGAGGGGCTGTCCATCTATACTGAGAAATATGTAGAGATGGAACACACATGTTCATTGAAAGGGTGTAGTGTAATCGCCTAGCCAGACTCCGTCTCATTGGCTGTCCAACATTCTTCTGTAATTTTGGTAAATAACAGGTAATATATGGCAATCTATGGTAACTTTCTTAATTTACAGTGGGGCAAAAAAAAGTATTTAGTCGGCCACCAATTGTGCAAGTTCTCCCACTTAAAAAGATGAGAGAGGCCTGTAATTTTCATCATAGGTACACTTCAACTATGACAGACAAAATGAGGAAAAAACAAATGAATTTATTTGCAAATTATGGTGGAAAATAAGTATTTGGTCACCTACAAACAAGCAAGATTTCTGGCTCTCACAGACCTGTAACTTCTTCTTTAAGAGGCTCCTCTTTCCTCCACTGGTTACCTGTATTAATGGCACCTGTTTGAACTTGTTATCAGTATAAAAGACCACAACCTCAAACAGTCACACTCCAAACTCCACTATGGCCAAGACCAAAGAGCTGTCAAAGGACACCAGAAACAAAATTGTAGACCTGCACCAGGCTGGGAAGACTGAATCTGCAATAGGTAAGCAGATTGGTTTGAAGAAATCAACTGTGGGAGCAATTGCTAGGAAATGGAAGACATACAAGACCACTGATAATCTCCCTTGATCTGGGGCTCCAAGAACGGTGAGCAAAAATCCCAAGACCACACAAGGGGACCTAGTGAATGACCTGCAGAGAGCTGGGACCAAAGTAACAAAGCCTACCATCAGTAACACACTACGCCGCCAGGGACTCAAATCCTGCAGTGCCAGACGTGTCCCCCTGCTTAAGCCAGTACATGTCCAGGCCCCTCTGAAGTTTTCTAGAGAGCATTTGGATGATCCAGAAGAAGATTGGGAGAATGTCATATGGTCAGATGAAACCAAAATATAACTTTTTGGTAAAAACTCAACTCGTCGTGTTTGGAGGACAAAAAATGCTGAGTTGCATCCAAAGAACACCATACCTACTGTGAAGCATGGGGGTGGAAACATCATGCTTTGGGGCTGTTGGACCCAAAATGGACCAGGACGACTGATCCGTGTAAAGGAAAGAATGAATGGGGCCATGTATCGTGAGATTTTGAGTGAAAACCTCCTTCCATCAGCAAGGGCATTGAAGATGAAACGTGGCTGGGTCTTTCAGCATGACAATGATCCCAAACACACCGCCCGGGCAACGAAGGAGTGGCTTCGTAAGAAGCATTTCAAGGTCCTGGAGTGGCCTAGCCAGTCTCCAGATCTCAACCCCATAGAAAATCTTTGGAGGGAGTTGAAAGTTCGTGTTGCCCAGCAACAGCCCCAAAACATCACTGCTCTAGAGGAGATCTGCATCGAGGAATGGGCCAAAATACCAGCAACAGTGTGTGAAAACCTTGTGAAGACTTACAGAAAACGTTTGACCTCTGTCATTGCCAACAAAGGGTATATAACAAAGTATTGAGATAAACTTTTGTTATTGACCAAATACTTATTTTCCACCATCATTTGCAAATAAATTTATTAAAAATCCTACAATGTGATTTTCTGGATTTTTTTTTCTCATTTTGTCTGTCATAGTTGAAGTGTACCTATGATGAAAATTACAGGCCTCTCTCATCTTTTTAAGTGGGAGAACGTGCACAATTGGTGGTTGACTAAATACTTTTTTGCCCCACTGTACCTTGGAACAACTTTCAAAATGTTTATTCATAAACCGTACCAGTCAAAAGTTTGGACACACCTGCTCATTCAAGGCTTTTTCTTTATTTGTACTATTTTCTACATTGTAGAATAATAGTGAAGACATAAACTATGAAATAACACATGGAATCATGTAGTAACCAAAAAAGTGTTTTGGTTACTACATATAAAATATATATTTTATATTTGAGATTCTTCAAAGTAGCCACTCTTTGCCTTGATGACAGCTTTGCACAGTCTTGGCATTCTCTCAACCAGCTTCACCTGGAATGCTTTTCCAACAGCCTTGAAGGAGTTCCCATATATGATAGGCACTTGTTGGCTGCTTTTCCTTCACTCTGCAGTCCAACTAATCACAAATCATCTCAATTGAGTTGAGGTCGGGTGATTATGGAGGCCAGATCATCTGATGCAGCATTCCATCACTCTCCTTTTTGGTCAAATAGACCTTACACCGCCTGGACGTGTGTTGGGTCATTGTCCTGTTGAAAAACAAATGATAGTTCCACTAAGCGCAAACCAGATGGGATGGCGTATCACTGTAGAATGCTGTGGTAACCATGCTGGTTAAGTGTGTCTTGAATTCTAAATAAATCACTGACAGTGTCACCAGCAAAGCACCATCGCACCTCCTCCTCCATGCTTCACTTGTCTATCTCCACAACAGTCAACAACAGAAGCCAGGCAGCAGGCACAAACATCCCAATTCATGGCCTGTTTTTACCATTCTGCACTTTCTCACGACTAAATATCTCTTGATTTATGTCTTCCTTTTAAATAATGTGTGTATGGTTTTTGATGTGACATACATTTGATGATAAAGTGTATATTTACACATAGTGAATGTGAGTCACACAAAAAGCAAAACTTTATTTTCGATAGGTAAGGTACCCAGGAAGACACTACTCATCTTGTGGCTAATAGACTAATGATTTTGTAAGTGATGCTTCTTTTTGTACAGAAGTCCTCTCGGTAGTCCCATGAGTTGTTTTGTGGTCAATGGCAGTCAAATGTCAGGCATGCAGACATGCAACATTCCAGTTAAGAGACTTCTGTCGCACCTGCATTGTCTCATAGCTACTTTGACTATGGTGGAACTTTCTGGGAACCAGTCAGACCAGCACTCTTGGGTGTGCATTGTCAGATCTGCAGTGTCACATTCAGCGACTTATCTTGGGCCTGTTTCCAAGGGAAAATGTTATAACTTAGGGTATTTTCACATATAGTTCTCCTTAAAACAACCAATCTCAGTCCTCTTTAAAGTGAACTCTTGGGTAAAAAAAAAAAGCAAAATAACTCTGTTCTCTTTGTATTCACACTGCCCTTGGCTTTGAATGAGGACTCAACTCTTTTGCCTATTCACTTCACCTATTTTGTGGTCTGTCCTCTTTGTATTCACATTGCTATGTTTAGAATTGTAACCAATAACTTGTTCCTACATTCTCTCAATGCACTCTGGGTTTTTACAAATGCAGGACAAGCTATTCCATCAGAATGTGTTATTCGACAGCTAGATATACGTACTTACAGTGGGGAGAACAAGTATTTGATACACTGCCGATTTTGCAGGTTTTCCTACTTACAAAGCATGTAGAGGTCTGTCATTTTTATCTTAGGTACACTTCAACTGTGAGAGACGGAATCTAAAACAAAAATCCAGAAAATCACATTGTATGATTTTAAAATAATTAATTTGCATTTTATTGCAAGACATAAGTATTTGATACATCAGAAAAGCAGAACTTAATATTTGGTACAGAAACCTTTGTTTGCAATTACAGAGATCATACGTTTCCTGTAGTTCTTGACCAGGTTTGCACACACTGCAGCAGGGATTTTGGTCCACTCCTCCATACAGACCTTCTCCAGATCCTTCAGGTTTCGGGGCTGAAAAAAACTTTCCGAATGCACTGTGTTGCACTGTTGAATGCACTGTTGAATGTCAATGACTATATACTTCAGAAAGGATTCACACCCCTTGACTTTTTCCACATTTCGTTGTGTTACAAAGTGGGATTAAAATATATATACAGTGCCTTGCGAAAGTATTCGGCCCCCTTGAACTTTGCAACCTTTTGCCACATTTCAGGCTTCAAACATAAAGATATAAAACTGTATTTTTTTGTGAAGAATCAACAACAAGTGGGACACAATCATGAAGTGGAACGACATTTATTGGATATTTCAAACTTTTTAAACAAATCAAAAACTGAAAAATTGGGCGTGCAAAATTATTCAGCCCCTTTAACTTTCAGTGCAGCAAACTCTCTCCAGAAGTTCAGTGAGGATCTCTGAATGATCCAATGTTGACCTAAATGACTAATGATGATAAATACAATCCACCTGTGTGTAATCAAATCTCCGTATAAATGCACCTGCACTGTGATAGTCTCAGAGGTCCGTTAAAAGCGCAGAGAGCATCATGAAGAACAAGGAACACACCAGGCAGGTCCGAGATACTGTTGTGAAGAAGTTTAAAGCCGGATTTGGATACAAAAAGATTTCCCAAGCTTTAAACATCCCAAGGAGCACTGTGCAAGCGATAATATTGAAATGGAAGGAGTATCAGACCACTGCAAATCTGCCAAGTCCTGGCCGTCCCTCTAAACTTTCAGCTCATACAAGGAGAAGACTGATCAGAGATGCAGCCAAGAGGCGCATGATCACTCTGGATGAACTGCAGAGATCTACAGCTGAGGTGGGAGACTCTGTCCATAGGACAACAATCAGTCGTATATTGCACAAATCTGGCCTTTATGGAAGAGTGGCAAGAAGAAAGCCATTTCTTAAAGATATCCATAAAAAGTGTTGTTTAAAGTTTGCCACAAGCCACCTAGGAGACACACCAAACATGTGGAAGAAGGTGCTCTGGTCAGATGAAACCAAAATTGAACTTTTTGGCAACAATGCAAAATGTTTTGTTTGGCGTAAAAGCAACACAGCTCATCAGCCTGAACACACCATCCCCACTGTCAAACATGGTGGTGGCAGCATCATGGTTTGGGCCTGCTTTTCTTCAGCAGGGACAGGGAAGATGGTTAAAATTGATGGGAAGATGGATGGAGCCAAATACAGGACCATTCTGGAAGAAAACCTGATGGATCTGCAAAAGACCTGAGACTGGGACGGAGATTTGTCTTCCAACAAGACAATGATCCAAAACATAAAGCAAAATCTACAATGGAATGGTTCAAAAATAAACATATCCAGGTGTTAGAATGGCCAAGTCAAAGTCCAGACCTGAATCCAATCGAGAATCTGTGGAAAGAAGAGAAAACTGTTCACAAATGCTCTCCATCCAACCTCACTGAGCTCGAGCTGTTTTGCAAGGAGGAATGGGAAAAAATGTCAGTCTCTCGATGTGCAAAACTGATAGAGACATACCCCAAGCGACTTACAGCTGTAATCGCAGCAAAAGGTGGCGCTACAAAGTATTAACTTAAGGGGGCTGAATAATTTTGCACGCCCAATTTTTCAGTTTTTGTTGTTAAAAAAGTTTGAAATATCCAATAAATGTCGTTCCACTTCATGATTGTGTCCCACTTGTTGTTGAGTCTTCACAAAAAAATACAGTTTTATATCTTTATGTTTGAAGCCTGAAATGTGACACAAGTTCGCAAAGTTCAAGGGGGCCGAATACTTTCGCAAGGCACTGTATATATTGTCAACAATCTCTCAAAATGGAAGAAAAATGTTAACAGTTGTAAAAAAATAAATAAAGCACTAATACAGTATATCTTGATTAGGTTAGTACGTCAATACATGTTAGAATCACATTTGGCAGTGATTACATCTGTGAGTCTTTCTGGGTAAACTTTGCACACCTGGATTGTACAATATTTAGATTGTACTATAATTCTTCAAGCTCTGTCAAGTTGGTTGTTGATCAACTTGACACGTCTTGCCATTGATTTTCAAGCAGACTTAAGTCAAAAATGTAACTAGGAGACTGAAGAACATTCAATGTTGTCTTGGTAAGCAACTCCAGTGTATATTTGGCCTTGTGTTTTAGGTTATTGTCCTGCTGAAAGGTAAATTTGTCTCCCAGTGTCTGTTGGAAAGCAGACTGAACCTGGTTTTATTCAAGGATTCTGCCTGTGCTTAGCTCTTTTCCATTTATTTTTATCCCAAAAAATTCCCTTGTTCTTGCATGATGCAGCCTCCCCCATGCTTGAAAATATGAAGAGTGTTAGTGATGTCATGTGTTGTGTTTGCCAAATATAACGCTTTGTATTCAGGACATATAGTTAATTTCTTTGTCACATTGTTTGTTGTTTTACTTTTGTGCCTGGCATGTTTTGGAATATTTTTTATTCTGTACAGGATTCCTTCTTTTCACTCTGTCAAATAGGTTAGTATTGTGGAGTAACTACAATGTTGTTGATCCATCCTCAGTTTTCTCCTATCACAGCCATTAAACTCTGTAACTGTTTTAATGTCACCATTGGTCTCCTGGTGAAATCCCTGAGCAGTTTCCTTCCTCTCCGACAACTGAGTTAGGAAGGACATCTGTATCTTTGTAGTGACTGGGTGTATTGATACACCATCCAATGTGTCATTAATAACTTCACCATGCTCAAAGGGATATTCAATGTCTGTTTTTTATTTTTACCCATCTACCAATAGGTGCTCTTCTTTGCGAGGCATTGGAAAACCGCCCTTGTCTCGACTGAGGGACCTTACAGACAATTGTATGTGTGGGGTACAGAGATGAGGTAGTCATTCAAAAATCATGTTAAACACTATTTCACACAGAGTGAGTCAATGCAACTTTTTATCAAATCAAGCTTTATTTATATAGCACTTTTTGGATGCAATGTGCTTCATAGGAAAAAACATTAAAAAACAAAAATAATAACTGAAATATTTACTACACAACAAATAAGAGGTTAAAAACAAAAGAGTAACAATAAAAACTGAAAGACTCAAAAAGGTGTAACTTGTTAAGCACATTTTTATTTCTGAACTTATTTAGGCTTGCCATATCAAAGGGGTTGAATACTTTTTCAGCTTTTAATTTTTCATTAATTTGTAAAAATTTCAACAAACAAAATTCTAATTTTACAATATGGGGTATTGTGTGTATGCCAGTGATAAAATCAGGCTGTAACACAACAAAATGTGGAAAAAGTCAAGGGGTGTGAATACTTTCTGAAGGCACTATACTTGTGCTCCTCCTCTTTTCAAGACGTGCAAAGGAATATTTTTTGTTGAGTCATCTGATTGCATTTTGAGGAGGCAACAATAGCTGCTAAAAATAGAGCTGAGTATTTCTGTGCTGTCTTTTTTTCCCCCTTCCTAGAACCAAAGACAGCATGTACCATGCACTCACATACGCCACCATACTGGAGATGCAGGCCATGATGACCTTTGACCCGGAGAACATCCTGGCAGCTGGTAACACCATGAAGGAGGCTCAGGCAGTGTGTCAGCGGTAAGGCTCATTTGTAAAGGATCCACATTCAAAGAGCAGGAAAATGTCTCCGCACCCTTCCAGTTAGATGCACATTTCTTTAATAGTGGGACAGATGAGGCCACACAGTGAGCCAGTGGTAATTACAGACACCTATGGTAATCTAAAGTACCACTAGATGTCATAATATCAGAAATACAGTACAAATACTATAAAATATTCTACATGTATTTCTACTAGAACAAAATCCATGTACAAATAAAACATTTGGTGTTCGTATAAGGAACCCATACTTGCAAAAAGAGATTAATACAGCCGAAAAGAGGCATTAAAAAATGGGTCCACATAAAATATATCGATTTTCATTGTTATTTTTATTTATTAATAAATTCAAAAACAAAGGTTTTGACTTGGTGGTAAGGCTCCCTTATCAGATCTATTCAATCATGAAGAGAGGAACTATATGATCCGATCAAGTGAAACCACTTTGTGAATTGTGTAACACGTGTTTTTAACCAAGTAAGTCTCATTTAACTCATTTAATTATGAACAACAACAATATACAGAGGAAATCCATTTGGCTCTTGATAAACCTGGCCATTCCACTGGTGAGGGCCTCTGGCTATTTTGGGAGATGTCCATCCTGGTCTGTGGTGGCTGGTGAGCTCCATGTTCTGTGAGATAATCACAGAGTAGATATCACCCAGGTTCTATCAGATCTTGCTGACTGGGGGAGTGTGAGTGGCCTGTAACAGTGAGCTCTGGAGTCAGTGTGTGAAATGTCCTGTACGGACGCGCCTTTCCAAAGGCTGGAACACACACACAAACTCCCGGACTGGGGGGGGGGCATGACACAGCCATCTGCCTGGCTACAAGGCCCAGGACCCTGTGTTAACCTGGGAGACGCTCTACATCTTACCAACATAAGCCATGGAATGTGGCTGGGCCACACTGATTTGCATGAAATGTAGATATCTATGCAAATACAACTTTTACAGGAGCTTTAATGTTTTCCCATGGATCACAGTAAACCACTCATTATACTTGTGTATCTCCCTTAACCCATGTAATTCGTCTAATTCTGAAACCTGATTTTAGTTAGAAATACTGTCTGTCAATGTCTGTCTGAATGTGGTTACTACATATCACCGTTTTTCAATATCCAAGCACAGGAATGTGTTGAATTCCCAGATTCTTAGCTCACACATCCACAGACTGGTGTTGAGTTGTTGTGAACAAACACTGCTATATCTGTCTCATCAAACACTGTAATGTGGCATGTTGGATTTGGTGCGTAATAAAGTGTATTCTCTCCCAGGTTCCGCAAGAAGACAACCTTTAGCAACAGAAACTCCACAGAAGGTTAGTATAGTTAAAACATACTTACTTCAGTACATTCCACTTAGACATAGACATATTATTTTATCACAGGCCTCTTATCTTATCACTCATTTCACGAGTGTAAATTGAACAAAGTTTTTTATAGCTGTGTATTCCTAAGTAAATAAAACACAGCTGCTGTGATACTGGAGAATATACTCTGTTTTTGAGTGATTTTAATGTATTACTCCATTGCTTCAAGCCATGATGGTTGTTCACTAGTTGTTCAGTAGTTGAGAATACAGTTTAAAATGTGTTTCTTGTCTGTGGGTTTATTGTGCAGCCTCCTGCTGATGTAGTGGTTTCAGTATGTCAGAAGATAATTGTGCTGTCATTTTCACCTCAGAGGAACTCCATGCTGAAGTCTGCTATGCAGAATGTCTCCTGCAGAGGGCAGCACTCACCTTCCTTCAGGTAACCCACTGCTACCACAACATCAGTAACACACACCCACACACTCTTTATCTCGCTGAGGCACTGATACAGATTTAAAAGTTGAATGTGCATTTATGATATTGTTCTTTGTATCCTTAAACGTTTTCTTTCCCCCTGTTTTTGTAGGATGAAAACATGGTCAGTTTCATCAAGGGAGGAATTAAAGTGAGGAATAGCTACCAGACATATAAGTAAGTACTCTTGATGTAGTGCATGGGCCTTATAGTGCATTCCCCTTATGTCTCAACTCATACTATAGTAAAGAATGTATATCTGTATTTCAGAGAGCTTCATACGGTCCTCCAGTCCTCAAGCTACATCCATGGTGACAATCATGGGCATTTTGAAGGCGGGGTCAAGCTTGGAGTGGGATCCTTCAACCTGGTGAGGGAAATGCTTCATGTTACAAACGTTTGTGGTCCAGTTTTCTGGGCTAGTAGACTGTATAGAAGGACATTTTGGGGTGTTATGGCAATAGCTACTCTGTGTAACTCAAAGCATGGTCCTGATTGGTACAATATGTAATTGTGTCTGGCTCATCTTCTCACTCTTCCACTCCTGTGTTCTTGGGTTTTGTACAGATGATCTCCATGCTGCCCACTCGGACCCTTAGGTTGCTGGAATTTGTGGGTTTCTCTGGAAACAAGGTAGATCTCCTACTGTTAGGCAGGTGGCCCTGAGATGATGTGTGAGATGCTGGACTAGACTGGGCTGGACTGGGCAGGTTTAAGCTAAGCCCCCTGTGTCCTGTGTTGTGTGTGTCTGCAGGAGTTTGGCTTGCAGCAGCTGACGGAAGGCGCAGCAGGGCAGACGTTCAGGTCCTTCCTGTGTAATATGCTGCTGCTCTGCTACCACACCTTCATGAGCTTCATCCTGGGTGAGAGAAAGACTGATGTTTTCACACATCAAATGTTACCACACTGACCTTTTCAACTGCCAAAACAAGCTCTATACTGTAGCCTAGCCACATTCTGGTTGGTGGTCACCTCTACAGGAAAGGAAAACCCTGGTCATATCTTGCAGAAATGTCTTAAACTAACATGAAATAACATTGTATATTTTTCTCCTCGCGGCTTCCAGGCACTGGGGAAGCGGATGTGGAGGATGCAGAGAAACTCCTTCAGCCATATCTCAAACGGTATCCTAAGGTCAGTGAGAACATTGTAGCATGTACACTGAGTATACAAAACATTAAGAACACCTGCTCTTTCCATGATATAGACTGACCAGGTGAATCCAGGCAAAAGCTATGATCCCTTATTGATGTCACTTGTTAAATCCACTTCAATTCATATAGGTGAAGGGGAGGAGGCAGGTTAAAGAAGGATTTTTAAGCCTTGAGACATGGATTGTGCCATTCAGAGGGTGAATGGGCAAGACAAAATATGTAAGTCCCTTTGAATGGGGTATGGTGGTATGTGCCAGGTACACTTTTTGTGTCAGGAACTGCAACACTGCTCGGTTTTTCACGCTCAACAGTTTGTATCAACAATGTTCCGAATGTTTGGTATACTCAGTGTACAGTTAAAATATATTCCAGTTGTATTGATTTTGTGAAACTACTCTGAATTATTTAGTGCATAGGCCTGACACACACACTGTCCCATCAAAACAGTTCATAGTGTGTTGTTTTTAGGGATCCATCTTCTTGTTCTTCGCTGGTCGAATTGAGGTTATCAAAGGAAACCTGGATGCTGTGAGTGTGGATCAATGATTCTGACTACTACCAAAATGATTTTGTATTTAGACTCCAAATCTGGCCAGCTGTCACGTGTGTGTGTGTGTGTGTGTGTGTGTGTGTGTGTGTGTGTGTGTGTGTGTGTGTGTGTGTGTGTGTGTGTGTGTGTGTGTGTGTGTGTGTGTGTGTGTGTGTGTAACAGGCTATAGTGCGCTTTGAGGAGTGCTGTGAAGCTCAGCAGCAGTGGAATCAGTTCCATCACATGTGCTACTGGGAACTGATGTGGTGTTTCACATACAAGAGACATTGGAAGATGGCCTACTTCTATGCTGATCTGCTCAGCAAAGAGAATGCATGGTCCAAGGTGGGACATTCTGGAGTAATTGTATTTGTGCATATCAGTTCAATATAGTGCAGTATGAAGGACATCTGTTTCAGTACAGTAATGGTTGCATTATTTTGCTGGTAAATGCGATATAGATTTGTTTGTTTAACAGCTTTTAATGTATTCCGCTTAGCCTTTAGAGGGACAAATCTATGTTGATGCTTACAGAGTTGCGGTAGTAAAACATGCACATTTCCCTCCAGGCAACATATGCGTATATGAAAGGTGCCTACCTTAGCATGCTGACCAGGGAGGAATGCCAACCATTCAGGGAGAACGAGGTAGCGCTATTCAGGTAGGTCACTGCAACAAAGACAATGCTATTTCTCTGTAAACAAATGAACAACAGACTTTCAGCATGCTTATAGAGAAGGGCGCTCAACAAATGACTGATGATTGGTTGAAAGAAATTGATAATAAGAAGATTGTGGGAGCTGTACTGTTAGATTTCAGTACAGTCTGATAGTATTGACCATAACCTTTTGTTGAAAAAAACGTATGTGTTATGGCTTTTCAATCTCTGCCAAATCGTAGATTCTGAGCTATCTACTATAACTCAAAGGGTTTTCTTTAATGGGAGCTTATCTAATGTCAAATATGTAAAGTGTGGTGTGCAGCAGGGCAGCTTTCTAGGCCCTCTACTCTTCTATTTTTACCAATGTAGAAGGCATTCGGAAAGTATTCAGACCCCTTGACTTTTTCCACATTTTGTTATGTTACAGCCTTATTCTACAATTGATACCCTATGATAACAAAGCAAAAAAAGGTTTTAATAAATGTTCACAAAAAAACAGATACCTTATTTACATAAGTACTCAGACCCTTTGCTATGACATTCAAAATTGAGCTCAGGTAAATCCTGTTTCCATTGATTATCCTTGAGATGTTTCTACAACTTCATTGGAGTCCACCTGTAGTAAATTCAATTGATTGGACATGATTTGGAAAGGCACACACCTGTCTATATAAGGTCCCACAGTTGACAGTGCATGTCAGAGCAAAAGGAATTGAAGGAATTGTGCGCTGAGCTCCGAGACAGGATTGTGTCGAGGCAAAGAATCAATCAATCAGATTTATTTATAAAGCCCTTCTTACATCAGCTGATGTCACAAAGTACTGTACAGAAACCCTGCCTAAAACCCCCAAACAAGCAATGCAGGTGTAGAAGCGCGGTGGCTAGGAAAAACTCCCTTGAAAGGCCAGAACCTAGGAAGAAACCTAGAGAGGAACCAGGCTATGAGGGGTGGCCAGTCCTCTTCTGGCTGTGCCGGGTGGAGATTATAACAGAACATGGCCAAGATGTTCAAGTGTTCACAGATGACCAACAGGGTCAAATAATAATAATATTCACAGTGGTTGTCAAGGGTGCAACAGGTCAGTACCTGAGGTGTAAATGTCAGTTGGCTTTTCATAACCAATCATTCAGAGTATCTCTACCACTCCTGCTGTATCTAGAGAGTTGAAAACAGCATGTCTGGGACAGGTAGCACGTCCGGTGAACAGGTCAGAGTTCTATAGCCGCAGGCAGAACAATTGAAACTGGAGCAGCAGCATGGCCAGGTGGACAGCAAGGAGTCATCAGGCCAGGTAGTCCTGAGGCATGGTCTTAGGCCTAAAGTCCTCCGAGAGAAAGAAAGAGAGAGAAAGAGAGTGAGAATTAGAGAGAGCATACTTAAATCCACACAGGACACCGGATAAGACAGGAGAAATACTCCAGATATAACAGACTGACCCTAGCCCCCCGACACATAAACTACTGCAGCAGAAATGGGGAAGAGTACCAAAACATTTCTGCAGCATTGAAGGTCCCTAAGAACACAGTGGCCTCCATCATTCTGAAATGGAAGAAGTTTGGAACCACCAAGACTCCTCCTGGAGCTGGCCACCTGGCCAAACTGTGCAATCGGGGGAGAGGGGCCTTGGTCAGAGAGGTCACCAAGAATCTGATGGTCACTCTGACAAAGCTCCAGAGTTCCTCTGTGGAGATGGGATAACCTTCCAGAAGGACAACCATCGCCTGCAGCACACCACCAATCAGGCCTTTATGGTAGAATGACCAGATGGAAGCCATTCCTCAGTAAAAGGCACATGACAGCCCTCTTGAAGTTTGCCAAAATAGAGAAACCCAGATTATCTGGTCTGATGAAACCAAGATTGAATTCTTTGGCCTGAATGCCAAGTGTCACGTCTGGAGGAAACCTGGCACCATCCCTATGATGTATCATGGTGTTGGCAACATCATGCTCTTGGGGATGTTTTTCAGTGGCAGAGACTGGGAGACTAGTCAGGATCGAGGCAAAGATTAACAGAGCAATGTACAGAGATCCTTGATGAAAACCTGCTCCAGAGCACTCAGTACCTCAGACTGGGTTAAAGGTTCACTTTCATACAGGACAATGACCCTAAGTACACAGCCAAGACAGCGCAGGATTGGCTTCGGGACAAGTCTCTGAATGTCGTTGAATGGCGGCCCAGCCAGAGCCCGGACTTGATCCCGATCTAACATCTCTGGAGAGACCTGAAAATACCTGTGCAGCGTTCCTCATCGAACCTGACAGAGCTTGAGAGGATTTAAAAAAAATAAAAATAAAAAAAAAATATTTTTTATTTATTTCACCTTTATTTAACCAGGTAGGCCAGTTGAGAACAAGTTCTCATTTGCAACTGCGACCTGGCCAAGATAAAGCATAGCAGTGTGAGCAGACAACACAGAGTTACACATGGAATAAACAATTAACAAGTCAATAACACAGTAGAAAACAAAGAGGGGAGTCTATATACAATGTGTGCAAAAGGCATGAGGAGGTAGGCGAATAATTACAATTTTGCAGATTAACACTGGAGTGATAAATGATCAGATGGTCATGTACAGGTAGAGATATTGGTGTGCAAAAGAGCAAGTAAATAAATAAAAACAGTATGGGGATGAGGTAGGTGAAAATGGGTGGGCTATTTACCAATAGACTATGTACAGCAGCAGCGATCGGTTAGCTGCTCAGATAGCTGATGTTTGAAGTTGGTGAGGGAGATAAAAGTCTCCAACTTCAGCGATTTTTGCAATTCGTTCCAGTCACAGGCAGCAGAGTACTGGAACGAAAGGCGGCCAAATGAGGTGTTGGCTTTAGGGATGATCAGTGAGATACACCTGCTGGAGCGCGTGCTACGGATGGGTGTTGCCATCGTGACCAGTGAACTGAGATAAGGCGGAGCTTTACCTAGCATGGACTTGTAGATGACCTGGAGCCAGTGGGTCTGGCGACGAATATGTAATGAGGGCCAGCCGACTAGAGCATACAGGTCGCAGTGGTGGGTGGTATAAGGTGCTTTAGTGACAAAACGGATGGCACTGTGATAGACTGCATCCAGTTTGCTGAGTAGAGTGTTGGAAGCCATTTTGTAGATGACATCGCCGAAGTCGAGGATCGGAAGGATAGTCAGTTTTACTAGGGTAAGCTTGGCAGCGTGAGTGAAGGAGGCTTTGTTGCGGAATAGAAAGCCGACTCTTGATTTGATTTTCGATTGAAGATGTTTGATATGAGCCTGGAAGGAGAGTTTGCAGTCTAGCCAGACACCTAGGTACTTATAGATGTCCACATATTCAAGGTCGGAACCATCCAGGGTGGTGATGCTAGTCGGGCATGCGGGTGCAGGCAGCGATCGGTTGAAAAGCATGCATTTGGTTTTACTAGCGTTTAAGAGCAGTTGGAGGCCACGGAAGGAGTGTTGTATGGCATTGAAGCTTGTTTGGAGGTTAGATAGCACAGTGTCCAATGACGGGCCGAAAGTATATAGAATGGTGTCGTCTGCGTAGAGGTGGATCAGGGAATCGCCCGCAGCAAGAGCAACATCATTGATATATACAGAGAAAAGAGTCGGCCCGAGAATTGAACCCTGTGGCACCCCCATAGAGACTGCCAGAGGACCGGACAGCATGCCCTCCGATTTGACACACTGAACTCTGTCTGCAAAGTAATTGGTGAACCAGGCAAGGCAGTCATCCGAAAAACAGAGGCTACTGAGTCTGCCGATAAGAATATGGTGATTGACAGAGTCGAAAGCCTTGGCAAGGTCAATGAAGACGGCTGCACAGTACTGTCTTTTATCGATGGCGGTTATGATATCGTTTAGTACCTTGAGTGTTGCTGATGTGCACCCGTGACCGGCTCGGAAACCAGATTGCACAGCGGAGAAGGTACGGTGGGATTCGAGATGGTCAGTGACCTGTTTGTTGACTTGGCTTTCGAAGACCTTAGATAGGCAGGGCAGGATGGATATAGGTCTGTAACAGTTTGGGTCCAGGGTGTCTCCCCCTTTGAAGAGGGGGATGACTGCGGCAGCTTTCAATCCTTGGGGATCTCAGACGATATGAAAGAGAGGTTGAACAGGCTGGTAATAGGGGTTGCGACAATGGCGGCGGAAAGTTTCAGAAATAGGGGTCCAGATTGTCAAGCCCAGCTGATTTGTACGGGTCCAGGTTTTGCAGCTCTTTCAGAACATCTGCTATCTGGATTTGGGTAAAGGAGAACCTGGAGAGGCTTGGGCGAGGAGCTGCCGGGGGCAGAGCTGTTGGCCGAGGTTGGAGTAGCCAGGCGGAAGGCATGGCCAGCCGTTGAGAAATGCTTATTGAAGTTTTCGATAATCATGGATTTATCGGTGGTGACCGTGTTACCTAGCCTCAGTGCAGTGGGCAGCTGGGAGGAGGTGCTCTTGTTCTCCATGGACTTCACAGTGTCCCAGAACTTTTTGGAGTTGGAGCTACAGGATGCAAACTTCTGCCTGAAGAAGCTGGCCTTAGCTTTCCTGACTGACTGCGTGTATTGGTTCCGGACTTCCCTGAACAGTTGCATATCCCGGGGACTATTCGATGCTATTGCAGTCCGCCACAGGATGTTTTTGTGCTGGTCGAGGGCAGTCAGGTCTGGGGTGAACCAAGGACTGTATCTGTTCTTAGTTCTGCATTTTTTGAACGGAGCATGCTTATCTAAAATGGTGAGGAAGTTACTTTTAAAGAATGACCAGGCATCCTCAACTGACGGGATGAGGTCAATGTCCTTCCAGGATACCCGGGCCAGGTCGATTAGAAAGGCCTGCTCACAGAAGTGTTTTAGGGAGCGTTTGACAGTGATGAGGGTGGTCGTTTGACTGCGGCTCCGTAGCGGATACAGGCAATGAGGCAGTGATCGCTGAGATCCTGGTTGAAGACAGCGGAGGTGTATTTGGAGGGCCAGTTGGTCAGGATGACGTCTATGAGGGTGCCCTTGTTTACAGAGTTAGGGTTGTACCTGGTGGGTTTCTTGATGATTTGTGTGAGATTGAGGGCATCTAGCTTAGATTGTAGGACTGGCGGGGTGTTAAGCATATCCCAGTTTAGGTCACCTAACAGAACAAACTCTGAGGCTAGATGGGGGGCGATCAATTCACAAATGGTGTCCAGGGCACAGCTGGGGGCTGAGGGGGGTCGGTAGCAGGCGGCAACAGTGAAAGACTTATTTCTGGAGAGAGTAATTTTCAAAATTAGTAGTTCGAACTGTTTGGGTATGGCCCTGGGAAGTATGACATTACTTTGCAGGCTATCTCTGCAGTAGACTGCAACTCCTCCCCCTTTAGCAGTTCTATCTTGACGGAAGATGTTATAGTTGGGTATGGAAATCTCTGAATTTTTGGTGGCCTTCCTGAGCCAGGATTCAGACACAGCAAGGACATCAGGGTTAGCAGAGTGTGCTAGAGCAGTGATCTGCAGAGAAGAATTGGAGAATCTCTCCAATACATGTGTGCCAAGTTTGTAGCTTCATTGCCAAGAAGATTTGAGGCTGTAATCGCTGCCACAGGTACTTCAACAAAGTACTGAGTAAAGGGTCTGAATGTAAATGTGATATTTCAGGGGGGTTTTGGTAGGTTGTTTTGCAAAGAAATCAACTTGTTTTCGCTTTGTCATTATGGGATAGTATGTGTGGATTTATGATGGAAAAAACTATTTGTCATGTCTTTGGCATCATTCAATTGAAGACTGTTATTTTATCAAATCAATTCTCTGTTATTATTATTACGTGATTAAACTAATCATGTACATGTAATTAACTAGGAAGTTGGGGCACCAAGGAAAATCTTCACATTACAAAGTTATAATTTTCCTAATATAACTCTTCAGATATTTTAATATTTGATCAATTAGTCTTCTAATTAATGAATTATTCTTTACCTCATGTTAGTCTCATTCCAAACGTCGTAAATTGTTGGTTATCTGCATGATCCCAGCCTTCACAATGAATCATCCAAACATCAATTGTCTTAATCATTTATTTACTAACTAACTAAATAATCACAGACATGCATAAACAAACAAACAGTAGATGTGGTTACAAGGAAATGATAGGGGAGGTTCCCTAGTGGGCTAAACCGATATGACGGCTTGGTGGACAAAGGGAAGTGGGTGTGGACTGAGAAGGGCGCGAAAGACAAAAGAGTCACTACACAGTTGATAATTATATGAATTGAAATGCTAATCCTTTGCACCTTTGAAGGCTCACTCATTCAGGAATAATTTAAATCAATATATATATTTACACTCAGTGTGTCGTCGTGATCTCTGTTGGAAAGTTAATCTGCTCGTCTTTCCATCTGCTTCCAAGAAGTATTTAAAAAATATATATTTTACCCCTTTTTTCTCCCCAATTTCGTGGTATCCAATTGGTAGTAGTTACAGTCTTGTCTCATCGCTGCAACTCCCGTACGGACTAGGGAGGGGCGAAGGTCGAGAGCCATGCGTCCTCCGAAACACAACCCAACCAAGCCGCACTGCTTCTTGACACAATGCACATCCAACCCGGAAGCCAGCCGCACCAATGTGTCGGAGGAAATACCGTACACCTGGCGACCTGGTCAGCGTGCACTGCGCCTGGCTCGCTACAGTAGTCGCTAGTGAGTGATGAGACAAGGATATCCCTGCCGGCCAAACCCTCCCTAACCCGGACGACGCTGGGCCATAGTGTGCTGCCCATAGGCCTCCCGGTCGAGGCCGGCTGCGACAAAGCCTGGGCTCGAACCCAGAATCTCTGGTGGCACAGTTGGCACTGCGCCTTCCAATCAGTTTTTCGTGGTTAGAATGGATACTTCAGAGTCCCATTCAGAAATGTTCTTATAGATAGATGTTTCGGCAGATGTCGGTCCTCGCATCTCAGGTTAACATAATTTCTAGCTGCAGACTAGTAATTAGTATCTAAGATTTGCTCTTATTGTCGGGATCGATAGTCTCAGTGTTTCAACAACCATTACAACCTTAGCTTATACTAAGGTTTTTGTGGTCTCTACTCAACCTTCGCTCCCTCAGCTGACCGAGGTATGCATGGTCTGAAGTGGGTTTCTTCAGGTGGGGGTTTTATGCGTAACAGTAGAAAAGGGCTGTCCCATGAGCCAGATCATGTCTGTGCTGACGGGGGCGGGCCAATGACTTAAACTTTGACGGAAATACAATTCTCTCACATTAAGTTGTTCAGTTCTGAAGTTCTGTGATGTAGAAGAAGTTCCTTTGTTCTACTGTGAAACCCTCTCTCTATACTGCCTGGCCATGAGGAGAGAGTCTCCTCCAGGAATTTACATCCTAAGATAACAGAACCTGGGTGTAGGAGGGAGAGTGAGAGAGGGGGGGGGTGGTACTCGCTATACCCAAAGAGGGCCACGCCATGACAAATTTGATCAATTTTAAAATGTATTTTATTGATTTAATTCACCTTTATTTAACCAGGTAGGCTAGTTGAGAACAAGTTCTCATTTACAACTGCGACCTGGTCAAGATAAAGCAAAGCAGTTCGACACATACAACAACACAGAGTTACACACGGAATAAACAAACATAGAGTCAATAATACAGTAGAAAAAGTCTATAAACAGAATGTGCAAATGAGGTAAGATAAGGGAGGTAAGGCAATAAATAGGCCATGGTGGCAAAGTAATTACAATATACCAATTAAACACTGGAGTGATAGATGAATAAGGATGTAACGTAAAAAAATAAATAAACAAAAAGTCAAGTGTTCTGAATACTTTCCGACACAGCACTGACACACACACTTACCCGACCAGACATGCCACCAGAGGTCTTTTCACAGTCCCTAGGTCCAGAGCAAATTCAAGGAAACGTACAGTGTTATACAGAGCCATGAGTGCATGGAACTCCCTTCCATCTTATATAGCATAAGTGAACAGCAAAAAAATAAAAATAGAAAATAAATAAATAAAGCAACACCTCATGGCACAACACCTCTCACCCATGTGACCTACTTGTTGTGTGTATGTACTGACATGTATGTGTAACTTATAGATGCGCACACACACACACACTACATGTTAATGTTTTTAAATGTATGTAAATTGTAAAAAAAAAAATGTCTGTATTGTCTTCTTCGTTATGTGTCGGACCCCAGTAAGACTAGCTGTCGCCATTGGCGTCGGTTAATGGGGATCCTAATAAATAAAAACAAAAAGAAGTCATTCTAACCAAATTAATCTATATCTTATATTTATCTATTGTCTATCCATTCCAGGCAGGTACATGGGCTTAAGCAGAAAATTGCTGGAAAGTCTTTGCCAACTGAGAAGTTTGCCATCCGAAAAGCCCGTCGCTACCTGACTGAGAACCCAGTTACACTACCTGCACCTCCTCTGGTCAGTACAAGTCTCCGAAACCCGACCCTAGGTGACTTCTTTGGCATCGAAGAACTGAGTCGCTGCCTACGTGACTACCTTATTCGCTTAAATGAAATTGAAAATGTAGCTAGCAAGGTTATTTTTAATAAGTGCATTTCTTTAGTGGGAAGTGCATCGACTACCTTCACTAAAACCACTGGAACGGTTTTGCCTGCAAACTTTGGTTTAAAATCGCAATGTTCTGGCATGTCTGCCTTGTGATTTGTTGAGAGAGTTGTCTGTCTCAAGAGGACCCACCACGGAACAAATTTCTTTCCATTAACGAAGTTGCCAAAAGAGTCCATCATTGCCTCCCGGGTGGCGCAGTGGTCTTAGGCTGTGCCACCAGAGACTCTGGGTTCGCACACCAGGCTCTGTAGCAGCCGGGCGCGACCGGGAGGTCCATGGGGCGACGCACAATTGGCCTAGCGTCGTCCGGGTTAGGGAGGATTTGGCCGGTAGGGATTTCCTTGTCTCATCGCGCACTAGCGACTCATGTGGCGGGCCTGGCGCAGTGCGCGCTAACCAGGTCGCCAGGTGCATGGTGTTTCCTCCGACACATTGGTGCGGCTGGCTTCCGGGTTGGATGCGCGCTGTGTTAAGAAGCAGTGCAGCTTGGTTGGGTTGTGTTTCGGAGGACTAATGGCTTTCGACCTTAGCCTCTCCCGAGCCCATACAGGAGTTGTAGCGATGAGACAAAATAGTAACTACTAACAATTGGATACCACAAAATTGGGGAGAAAAGGGGGTCAAATAAAATAAAATGTAAAAAATTAAGTCCGTCATTGAAACCAGACCCTAGTTACTGTTGGCTAGGGTCTGGTTTTCAAGACTAGATTAGTACTGCGTGGTCTGACCGCATGTTCACTATTACAGTGTAACTGTGACACCCTGTGGCCTTGTCTGTCCTCTGCAGGAGATGATGTATATCTGGAATGGCTACACAGTCATTGGGAAACACAAAGACCTGACAGAGGGCATGCTGAAAACACTGGACGAGGCACAGGCGAAACTCGAAAGTAGCCCAAGTAAGTAACACAAACTCATGTCCCCCTTAGAGACTTGATATTGCCTCTACACAGTCTATTGTGAGAGAGTGATGGGCCTGAGTGTCGTATGTTGTGTTCCTCAGGGACCGAGTTCTCCATAGACGACCAGTGTCTGCTGAGCCTACTTAGAGGTCTCTGTCTGAAGCACCTGGGACACCAGGAGGAGGCTGAGCACTACTTCACCCTTGTCCTCTGCAAGTGAGCTCAAAACACACCAATATTGAGCACATACTCAAATTTTCACAACATGACAGTAGAAGAGACCTACTCGATTACTATTCCTTACAAGTTTAGCAAATACTTCCTTTCTTGTTTAAATCCTGATCTCTACTGTATTGTTACTCTTGTCAGTGAAACACAGATCAAGTTTGATCACTACTTGGTTCCCAATGCACTGCTGGAGCACGGGCTGTTATGTCTGGAACAAGGGAGGAAGGAGGAGGGAATCAAACTACTGGAGACAGCCAAGTGAGTGTCTTGGTTCTTACACAACATTATTATCTCTACCCATCCCATTACAGTAGTTCATTGGAATTCTTAAACATGACTTGTTTACAATAATTATATCAGAACAGATAGTTAAATCATCTGGTCTAGCTGTTTCATTGATCTGCTCTTTCCCCAATATTTAAAGGCAAAGTTACAAAAACTACTCCATGGAATCGCGGACACATTTCAGAATCCAGGCTGCTTTGCACAAGGCCAAGGCCACAGGCGAGAATGGAATTCACACCATGCCCTCCAGCCCGTAGCTGGAGGGCATGGCAGGCCCAAAGTCCAGCCATCCCAAAGTGCACAGCCCAATGCAGCAGGGATGAGGCAGAGTACCAAACCACCCACTACCAGCAACAAGTGCTTTACTTGCCAGCCATCAAGCTTTCAAAAAGATACACAACACTACACTATTACACTAAACAGTCAAAAGCATACAGACACTAGTATTTACTCAGACAAAGAAAGTCTACGCAATATATAGAAAATACGTCACTAATAGATGGAAATTTACAGGGTCTCATCCGTCATTGCAAAAACCTATTCGTTACCAATGCCTGAATATTCTCCCTCTGGTATAAATACATACATTCACTGACAAACATGTATTTTCACACCTGTCACAAGGGTTTTTGCAACATACAGTATTCGAGTGGTTAACGGTATTCTCCTTCCTGGGTTTTACCCTCTGCTCGGAGCTAATGACTAAAATCACTGTGTCCAATCTTGGACAAGGTCTGTCTTGGGTTGACAATGTTCTATGGCAGATAACCTCCTTCCCTAATGCTTTTATCTCTGTAATTATTCTACTGGATTTATTCTTATTTCTTCATTTTCACACTCCTTTCCCCACTCTGAACAGCTCAATGGAAGTTTTGGCACATTGGATCAACTGAAACACTTTCTGTGAAGGCATGCATGACCAGTCCAACTGAATGTTTGCGAAAATAGTGCCCACTGACTGCACAAAGTTAAGTCATCCAACCGTGCAAACTCACATTGCAGGAATACACGTGTGATGGTTAAGGGGTTATTTTGTCTGTATTTATTTATTAACTGTAATGGCGCCTTTTACTAAATTGTCTCGTTTTAAGTGGACAGATGAATGTGTCTTTTAGAAAGGCAGACTCCTTCCTTGTTATCTTAATGTGGACACAATCCAGCAGTACTTGAGCTCAAACAAACAGTTCCATCTGTAGTAAGTGAAGCGTTGACAACCACTAGAGCCTTCCGTTATATATAAATATACACCTCCAACATCAACCTATAAAAGAATGACTTGTAGGAAACTATTATATATTAAATAGTTCCTTTCATGTGTAATAAATGAGCTAATAGACTGTGTATGACCAATATTATTTGTAATTAGATTTTTTTTCCTCCTTTTTCATGTTCTATGATTATTGAACCTTTATGTACAACAAGATGAGTATCCAGCCCCAAGCACTAGAATGGTGTCTCAAGTTTAAATGTAATCAGAGCTGATTTATTCATACTTAGAATATGGTTTTGGGTGAAAGCAATTGACCAGTCATTCATTTAGACTTTTCTAACGGGCGGAGGAAATGTAGACATTGATTTATTTTAAATATAGAGATGATTGTAGTTTGGGATGTTCAAATTATTATGTTAGACATTACTTGTTTTGTTCTATGGTTTTCTTTGAATTAACTGATATTAGTACAAACAATCTTATTAGCACTGTGATGTTGAGGTCAGCATATTATATGGGAACTGGCTACTAAACAGATTGACATTCCTGGGCCTGTACATACTGAATGTTTGTTTTTTCATTTAAGATTAAATGATAAGTAACTGAAATTGAGTCTGGTTATATTTTTTACTCTTGTATGAGCCATTTGCTTTTGGATGAACTGCACTCTGAACACCAAGCTGCTGTCTGGTTTTCAAATTGGTATTGTTTGTGTACTTATTTCATATAACAGTATAAAGTGACTAGGAACAGTCAAAACTGCCATATTAGGCAGCCAGGAACCAACTACGACGTGCTGTAAGGCACATTCAACTAAACTGTATCCCCTCCTTCAATAAAACACAGAAATTACAAATATATTGCACATTTAACATAGTAGGTATAGGCATTTTATACCACAGTAACTGCTACTGAAATAACGTTTCCTTGTGATTACGCACTACTACTAGTGTACATGCAGACGCAGTTATGTAGAAAACTGCCAACGAACAACTATCTATCTGTACTTAGCTACATACTTGCTTGTTACATTGTAATTCATGTTAAATATTACCAAATATAATGATGTATCATGTTTTTAACAACGGTCTGATTGGTGAGATGGTGGAGAGCTTCCTTAATACAGATGGCAGTTGATTGGTCCGTGCATCAAGGGGCGGTGTTTCATGTTGCTACGTTCGTTACCTTCCCCGCGTTTGACGGGGCTGGAAAGTCCCTTTCAAATGGTCTTCAGTCTGAAGATGAGAATCCGTTTTTAGAGCGTTAATAACTATTAGGTGTTTAGCATTATTACGTTCAACCTGCACACAGGCGTTGTGAGAGTTCTAGCTAGCAAACAACCGCTAAATCACTTCAGTTTGAGGGTGTACATTGGCTAGGTGGCCAGCCAGGCTCTTTGTGTAGGGATGTTTTGTTTTTGTTGAACATCACAGCTCTCGTAGCTTGTTAGATCATTTGCAATGTGTTGAAGCCCATAATATTGATAGCATACGCTGCGAATTTTGACTGAAAGGTTAGAAAAAGTAGCCTGTGGACGTTGCAAAGCGACAAAGATATAAGGAGTTTGACGTCGAGGAGATGGGGAATTGTCTAAAATCTCCAACCTCGGATGATATTTCCTTGCTTCATGAATCACTATCGGATAGAGCTAGTTATGGTGATGGGGCAGATCCAGATCAGGAACCACCGCCACCATACCAGGTAGGTCATTAGCTAATAGCTACTGGTTAGCTTGCTGGCCAGCTATACAGTATTTAAATAAATTCAAGGTTTGACATGCGAAGGAACTTTACAATTTGGTGCTGCCTTTATGTGGCGCTGGCAGCTGGCTAACCGAAGTAAAAAAACACTGCACTCAAGCTTGCCAGCCAGTTATGATTTTCAGATGTTCATGTAAACAGTAATAACCAGCTGACTCTGGGAGATATGGCAGGTATACATACACACACAACCTTACATTGTTTATCAATGCTGCACACGACCATCAACTAGCTGTCCTTTTACATTATCATCTTGTTCTATTTCTACAAGGATTTAGGGGTGTAATGACAAGTTTACTATTGCTGCAGTCTTTAGTTTTATCAGACCATCATGTCTTCCTTCATTACATATCATCATCACAGAACACTGACCCAAGGGACTCATGAGATGCAAATGATCTAGCAATGCATTTTATGAGAACAGCCATGTAGTCACACACTACAGCAAAAAGAGCCTGGAGATGCTCATCATACTCCTGGAATGAAGTGTATGGTCTGAAGTGTTGAGGGAGAGACGAGGCAAAAGCTGGCTGTTTTTTTAAGCTCAAGCTAGAATCCAAAAATATACTTGAAATAGGCCTAGACCAAAGACTACAGAAGCACCCACCTTTGCTTTTAGCTCAACAAAGAAAGATAACTTCAAAAGTAGAATGATCTTCAGAACCTGTAAACTCCCTGATACAGGCAATGGCAAAAGCCTACATTGGAGAACACAGATTGAACTCTAATGCTGATGAGAAAACAGTAGTCTTTGTGCTCCCAAATTTCTTTTGGACCAGGTTGTTGCAGGTCATTGTCATTATAATAATCCAAATATGGATTCCTTTTCTGTAAGTCGGTCATGTTACGAAAGACTTTAGCCAGGAAGGAAAGAGTGTCACCAGGTTAATTCCCTATCTCAAATGTGAAGATAAGCATGTTATACACAGATCTTGATAGCTGGAGTCCCCCTGCCGGAACCCTTCCAGTAAAGGTCTCCAATGGCCATGGCTGACACGGGTGTCAGCTTCCACAACTCCCAGAGCTTTGGCTGAGTAGGTAGTCTTTCACCATAGTCTCCGGGTCTCATGTGACACCAGAATTATCCATTAATTAGTTTGAGCCTACTTACCAGAGTAGTACAAGACTGTAAGACGTGTTCAAGAGAACACAAAGTCTGATCATACACATAGCTTGCATGATGACGCATACCTAACTCATTTTGAAAAGTAATTTTCCTTATAACTTATCTGTTTAGATTTTCTACTAATCTACATTTAGAATATGTCTTTGTTCTTAAAAAATTGACATTACAAACAATTTACCAACCGGTAGAACTGAAGTTGACTGTCAACATTATAAGGGAGTACAGAACAGAATAAGTCATTTTTATTTAACCAAAATGCAAAGACCTATAATACCCATGAGGCCATTTAAAAGCCAAGTGAAAACAGCCTCTCTTAAGTGGCATCTGTCCAGATTATCCCCATAATAAAAGAAAACAAACACATTTTACTCTCATTTGCACAGAAATGCAGATTCACACACCCCGGATACTGTGTTTTTCTGCTGAAAACCACTCGTCTCTCATTTTCTCAGAATTTCAGTGTTTACTTGAGTCCCTTGGGTCCAGGATCAGGAATTAATAAGAAGGGCTGGAATTCAACAGTCTGGAGCTGATTTTCCAGTAACAGACTGGATGGCAGGACGCATTGTGCAATATCCTGGTTAAACAGCTGAGGCTCTTGTTGGATTTTTCAACACTAACTGTCTTGTTTGAACCATAGCTTGAGCAAAGGAAGGCCAGATATCTACTTTAGGACCCACATCATTCCCAATTTAGACACTTGCCTCGGGCACTCGCCAAGCATTTTCGATTGCACTTTCTTCTTTTAAACAGAGACCTGCCAATGCTTGGTATGTTTGGAGAGCCTTGGAGCTGCACTTCTCTTGCCCATTTTCATTAAACAGCTGCACAGTTGCACTAAGTTTTGATTGAAAAGGTCTATAATCATCAAACCTTCAGAGTAGAAAACTGGTAACATTTACAAATTAACCTAGGCTATGGTTAGACAAAAATGTAGCATATAATAAGCAAGTAATGTAAGAAATCACTTGATATTAGACTAGGATTTTTTTGTTTGTTGTTGTTGTGGGAATAAATACCATTTGATTCCTTTACAGTTCTCAGCCCAGCAGTGAGGCTGTAAACACCAATAATGTTGATTTTCTTTTTTTTCTGTTAAATAATTTCTTAATAAACAAGACTGACACATCCTCCTTGATTACCAGCTCAAAGGAGATGTTTATTGGGGGGATTGTGTTAATGTCATCACCCTCCACTGCATGGTGATCTGAGGAAGAAGGCTCCCCTATTATTTACAGTGTTACTCTGCAGTCTGTTGTGAGAGGAAGGGGTGTACAGAGCTAGTGGTAATTTGGATAGCAGCTGGCGAGAGTGCTGACTGACTGGGCCAGAGGAGATAACTGCCCGTCTGTGTGAGTGAAGGGGGGCAGGGTGTGCTATATATATATATGTATATTTTATTTTTATTTATTTAACCTTTATTTAACTAGGCAAGCCAGTTAAGAACAAATTCTTATTTACAATGACGGTGTACCAAAAGACAAAAGGCCTCCTATGGGGACGGGAGTCTGGGATTTAAAAAAAAAATATATATATATATATATAAATATAGGACAAAACACACATCACAACAAGAGAGACACAACACTACATAAAGAGAGACCTAAGACAACAACATAACAGCAAAACATGACAACACAGCATGGTAGCAACACAACATGACAACAACATGGTAGCAACACAACATGACAACAACATGTTAGCAACACAACATGACAACAACATGGTAGCAACACAACATTGGGCAAAGTCAACAGCACAAATGTCAAGAAGGTAAAGAGAACAATACATCATACAAAGCAGCCACAACTGTCAGTAAGAGTGTCCATGGTTGAGTGTTTGAATGAAGAGATTGAGATAAAACTGTCCAGTTTGAGTGTTTGTTGCAGCTCGTTACAGTGGCTAGCTGCAGCGAACTGAAAAGAGGAGCGACCCAGGGATGTGTGTGCTTTGGAGACCTTTAACAGAATGTGACTGGCAGAATGGGTGTTGTATGTGGAGAATGAGGGCTGCAGTAGATATCTCAGATAGGGGGGAGTGAGGCCTAAGAGGATTTTATAAATGAGCATCAACCAGTGGGTCTTGCAACGAGTATACAGAGATGAACAGTTTACAGAAGAGTATAGAGTGCAGTGATGTGTCCTATAAGGAGCATTGGTGGCAAATATGATGGCTGAGTGGTAAAGAATATCTAGGTCCCATCACTGTAGCTACTGTCATCAAGTTTCCTGACATGACTAATCCGAGGTCCATTTACCTCCTCACCCAATGACAGAGCAGAGGCCCTCTTTTATTGATCATATTCAGTCCAGCACAATGGCAATTATCCTGTTGTCAGTGTGTTTTATGGTTTGACCTCATTGGATTGAAAACCTTGCAGACATTGAAAAGGCTGCCTTCCTGTCACAGCCAGGGCTGGAGGGGAGAGCATGATCTAAGACTTACCAGCAGCGTGTGCTGGCCTGGACTGAGAACTAACACTAAATC
This sequence comes from Oncorhynchus tshawytscha, assembly GCF_018296145.1. Classification (NCBI taxonomy): domain Eukaryota; kingdom Metazoa; phylum Chordata; class Actinopteri; order Salmoniformes; family Salmonidae; genus Oncorhynchus; species Oncorhynchus tshawytscha. Next base: position 59,804,243 of record NC_056433.1, on the reverse strand, counting down.
TCCCCTCAGAGGTGTCATGAGGCCTGGAGGAAAGAATTGGAGGCAAAAGGAGGAGAGAACCTGTATCATAGTCACTACTCTGGTGAATGGAAGTCTGGTCAACGTTTTGCTTTGAGCCAGCAAGCTCAGTTCGGGCTGTGAAGAGGGAAAGTTTTTGCTTTGGAGGGGCGGTCTAATGAGCTGTCAGACCTACTGCTGCCGGGAGAGAAAGGTGAGCTAGTGAAGGCAGAGGTCAAGAAAGCAATGAAAACAAAGCTTCGATTGGAATAGATGCTGACTTCACAATGTTTAAGACACTCACATTCACACCGCTGTACCAATAGTGAAAGGAAAATATGGGGATCATTTAAAATAATAATTCCTCACCAGTGAATTCCTCAGATGTGACCGACCGTTTTTGTGTGGAGCTGCTCTGGTACCTGGTTCACCTGCAGATCCTTGGTCTCCCACTCCCACAGTGAACCAGCTGTCTAGCCTCACTTGCCTGGCTGTGCTTCCATAGAAATGCTTGAGGATAGGAGATGCAAAAAGAGATCAGTATTACTGTACTCTTGTTTCCCTGTTGTACTGCACCGTCTTGCACAGTGTCCTGTCTAACATTGTTGATTTACAATAAAGTATCTTATTGTGTATAATGATAAATGTTTATCCCAGGCTCTGGCAACTGGGACTAGTTTTCTTCTAGTGGAAATCACATTTTATGGTATGCTTCAAGAGAAACGACTCTCCTCAAATGATCCAGTACAAAGACAAAATATACTTATTTTAATTTTATTTTATTTCACCTTTATTTAACCAGGTAGGCTAGTTGAGAACAAGTTCTCATTTGCAACTGCGACCTGGCCAAGATAAAGCGTAGCAATTCGACACATTCAACAACACAGAGTTACACATGGAATAAACAAAACATACAGTCAATAATACAGTAGAACAAAATAAAACAAAAAGTCTATATACAGTGAGTGCAAATGAGGTAAGTTAAGGAAATAAATAGGCCATGGTGGCGAAGTAATTACAATATAGCAATTAAACACTGGAATGGTAAATCGGCAGAAGATGATTGTGCAGGTAGAGATATTGGGGTGCAAAGGAGCAAAATAAATAAATAAATAGTAGGTAGGTAGATACCTACTAAATAGTAGTAGGTAGATAGATGGGCTGTTTACAGATAGGCTAAGTACAGGTGCAGTGATCTGTAAAATGCTCTGACAGCTGGTGCTTAAAGCTAGTGAGGGAGATGTGAGTCTCCAGCTTCAGAGATTTTTTGCAATTCGTTCCAGTCATGGGCAGCAGAGAACTGGAAGGAAAGACGACCAAAGGAGGAATTGGCTTTGGGGGTGACCAGTGAGAAATACCTGCTGGAGCGTGTGCTACGAGTGGGTGCTGCTATGGTGACCAGTGAGCTGAGATAAGGCGGGGCTTTACCTAGCAGAGACTTATAGATAACTTGTAGCCAGTGGGTTTGGCGACAAGTATGAAGCGAGGGCCAACCAACGAGAGCGTACAGGTCGCAATGGTGGGTAGTGTATGGGGCTTTGGTGACAAAACGGATGGCACTGTGATAGACTGCATCCAGTTTGTTGAGTAGAGTGTTGGAGGCTATTTTATAGATGACATCACCGAAGTCGAGGATCGGTAGGATGGTCAGTTTTACGAGGGTATGTTTGGCAGCATGAGTGAAGGATGCTTTTTTGCGATATAGGAAGCCGATTCTAGATTTAATTTTGGATTGGAGATGCTTAATGTGAGTCTGGAAGGAGAGTTTACAGTCTAACCAGACACCCAGGTATTTGTAGTTGTCCACGTATTCTAAGTCAGAGCCGTCCAGAGTAGTGATGCTGGACGGGCGAGCAGGTGCGGGTAGCTATCGATTGAAAAGCATACATTTCGTTTTACTTGCATTTAAGAGCAGTTGGAGGCCACGGAAGGAGAGTTGTATGGCATTGAAGCTCGTCTGGAGGTTAGTTAAAACAGTGTCCAAGGAGGGGCCAGAAGTATACAGAATGGTGTCGTCTGCATAGAGGTGGATCAGAGAATCACCAGCAGCAAGAGCAACATCATTCATGTATCCAGAAAAGAGAGTCGGCCCGAGAATTGAACCCTGTGGCACACCCATAGAGACTGTCAGAGGTCCAGACAACAGGCCCTCCGATTTGACACACTGAACTCTATCAGAGAAGTAGTTGGTAAACCAGGCGAGGCAATCATTTGAGAAACCAAGGCTGTCGAGTCTGCCAATAAGAATGTTGTGATTGACAGAGTTGAAAGCCTTGGCCAGGTCGATGAATACGGCTGCACAGTAATGTCTCTTATCGATGGCGGTTATGATGTTGTTTAGAACCTTGAGCGTGGCTGAGGTGCACCCATGACCAGCTCTGAAACCAGATTGCATAGCGGAGAAGGTATGGTGGGTTTCGAAATGGTCAGTAATCTGTTTGTAAACTTGGCTTTCGAAGACCTTAGAAAGAATAGGTAGGATAGATATAGGTTTGTTGCAGTTTGGGTCTAGAGTGTCACCCCCTTTGAAGAGGGGGATGACCGCGGCAGCTTTCCAATCTTTGGGAATCTCAGACAATACGAAAGAGAGGTTGAACAGGCTAGAAATAGGGGTTATAGGTTATCATGCCTGTATTGTACATTCTTCAAGTATGAACACAATGAAGGACATGTTCCTTCGAAAAGACGTGAGTAAGACTGACTGTAATCTGGAGGCATTACAACATTGTGGCGTTCCCAAATTATATATTTAAACGTTACGTCAGAACTAACTGACAAAGGACAAACAAACAGGCCTTTGTCAGCCAGGCCAGCCTTGACCAACATGGGGCCAGTCGGTCAGCCAGTAGAGTGTGTTTACTGTTCCTGTTTGAGAGATCCCCAGGTCTCCTTACTGTACTGCTGTATGTAGAACAACTCTGCACTGGTTCAGCCTGTTACTACTCTGACTGTCTCAGGCTCTGATTGGCTGTTAGATATACACTTGTTTGTTTAACCTTCCCCATTGAGATAACCAACTGTTTCCCCCTTCATACCTCTAGCTCCCGTAAGTGGTAGTGACTGAGGCGACATGTTGGGGGGCTTGAGTGGGGGTAACTTGGAGGGGGGCCTATGTAAACAAATGTTTCAGTGGCAACATTTGTTCATATTCGGTTTATGATGTGGCGTTTAACTGTACTGATAGAATAATGGGTAATTTCTACCTTAAAAAGCACAAGAAAGAGGACCCACCATCTCAGATTGTTCTGAAATTGTTAATGTAGTTAGAAACAGGTTAGATTAGCATTCCTGCAACATTATTTTGTTGAAATATCATTTGAACTCTGAGAAATTAAGCTAATTGATTGCAATTTGGGTATTTTAAAATTATAGGATTCATATAATATTCAATAAATATAGTACATGACATCCAGTTTGGACCCAGAAAAATTTGAACAATAACAAAGACGCCAATCCCAAATCGACAAAGATTGTACAGTTTCCGTTTCAGTATGTATGACCAGTAGTATGGAGCTGCGGCTCAGAGTATTATTTCTTCATCCTATGAAGCGTATTCTCAGTGAATTTGGTGATTGGATTTTTTCCCCCTGTTCAGCGAAATTAGTTGTTGAAGGTTTATGTCCCATCCTACATCCTGCTATTACCAGGTTCTGACCACTAGATGCTGTTTCTGCTATTAGATTATTTTATTTTAAGTCTATCCCCACCCAATGTTAAAGTGATATTTTTCATCCAAATGACAAAATTACATTGGTTTCCTTACCCTGTAAGCAATCTATCGATAAAAAAAAAATCAAGACAGCTGTGATTGAACAAGGAGTTTCGGTACAAATTTTAAAATGCTGACAGATCATTTGTTCGTTCGACATGGTGGGATCTTTTTGTGTTGGTAAAATTAATTATATGAGAAATAGCAGTGGAAAAGCCTTTATGCACATATATTGATATAATAACCATCATATCAAAGTCAATTTGGAGTCACATGATATTGTGTGAGGTCCTCCCTCTGCGAATCGGGAAACCATACAGTTTATTAGGCTACAAAGAAAATACAGTGCCTTGCAAAAGTATTCATCCCTCTTGGCATTTTTCCCAAAATTTTTGCATTACAACCTGTAATTTTAAATGTATTTTTATTTGGATTTCATGTAATGGACATACACAAAATAGTCCAAATTGGTGAAGTGAAATGTAAAAAATTACTTGTTTAAAAAAAATTGACAAAAACCCCCAGAAAATGGTTGCGTACATATGTATTCAACCCTTTGCTATGAAGACCCTAAATAAGATCTGGTGCAACCAATTACCTTCAGAAGTCACATAATTTATTAGATTGCACACAGGTGTACTTTATTTAAGTTCACATGATCTCAGTATATATATATATATACACCTGTTCTGAAAGGCCCCAGAGTCTGCAACACCACTAAGCAAGGGGCACCACCAAGCAAGCGGCACCATGAAGACCAAGAAGCTCTCCAAACAGGTCAGGGACAAAGTTGTGGAGAAGTACAGATCAGGTTTGGGTTATAAAAAAATATCAGAAACTTTGAACATCCCACAGAGCACCATTTAAATCCATTATTAAAAAATGGAAAGAATATGGCACCACAACAAACCTGCCAAGAGAGGGCCGCCCACCAAAACTCATGGACCAGGCAAGGAGGGCATTAATCAGAGCGGCAACAAAGAGACCAAAGATACCCCTGAAGGAGCTGCAAAGCTCCACAGCGGAGATTGGAGTAGCTGTTCATTGGACCACTTTAAGCTGTACACTCCACAGAGCTGGGCTTTACGGAAGAGTGTCCAGAAAAAAGCCATTGCTTAAAGAAAGAAATAAGCAAACGCGTTTGGTGTTCGCCAAACGTCATGTGGGAGACACCCCAAACATATGGAAGAAGGTACTCTGGTCAGATGAGACTACAATTGAGCTTTCTGGCCATCAAGGAAAACGCTATGTCTGGAGCAAACCCAACACCTTTCATCACCCCAAGAACACTATCCCCACAGCATGGGGGTGGCAGCATCATACTGTGGGGATGTTTTTCATCGGCAGGGACTGGGAATCTGGTCAGAATTGAAGGACTGATGGATGGCGTTAAATACAGGGAAATTCTAGAGGGAAACCTGTTTCAGTCTTCCAGAGATTTAAGACTGGGATGGAGGCTCACCTTCCAGCAGGACAATGACCCTAAGCATACTGCTAAAGCAACACCCAAGTGGTTTAAGGGGAAACATTTAAATGTCTTGGAATGGCCTAGCCCAGACCTCAATCCAATTGAGAATATGTGGTATGACTTAAAGATTGCTGTACACCAGGAGAACCCATCCAACTTGAAGGAGCTGGAGTAGTTTTGTCTTGAAGAATGGACAAAAATCCCAGTGGCTAGATGTGCCAAGCTTATAGAGACATAACCCAAGAGACTTGCAGCTGTAATTGCCGCAAAAGGTGGCTCTACAAAGTATTGACTTTGGCGGGGTGATTAAATATGCACGCTCAAGTTTTCTGTCATTTTGACTTATTTATAAAAAATATTTTGCATCTTTAAAGTGTTAGAATGTTTTGGGATCCAACTCGGATGTTATATGCTGTATGAATACAATGTTACATTTGGTGCAATCAATTAGCTTAATTTCTCAGTTCAAATTACATTTCAACAATATAATGTTGCAGGAATGCTTATCTGTTTTTAACTACAGAAACGATTTCAGAACAATCTGAGATGGTGGATGTCATGGCTTGCTGAAGTGACATGGAACAACCCTAATGTGATATGACTAATCTGACAGTTACAGGCTTTCCTGTGAGAAAATGTAACACAACATCCATTGATGTTCAGGTTTTTCTCCCCTGTTGTGTCGTTATACACTACAAGGGTGTACACTATAGTGTTTGCAGGTTAAACAAATGACTTGATTGCTCTGAGGAGCGCCAGACTGACGACTAAGATTTCACAGCGAGGGCTACAGTTTCTTCTGTTGTTTTCAGAGGGAATAATGCAAAGTCATGCTGCCTATTGTAGAAGGCCTTGTTTTGTTTATTCCTCAGGAAACCGCTGAAGATTTTAGTTGTGAAAGCAGCATCTAACTCTTTGCATCACTGATGACATTGCTGTTTGAAAACAGGCTGAAGAGAAATCTCTGTCATCAGATTCTCTTTCACTGCTTCCCATATCAACCGAGACTTGGACGTGCCTGTAGTCTCCACACAGACGCAGGCCAGTGGCCACAGGGACACAGGCACTCCCTCAGTGGCTTCCTTCAGGGAAGTGTGTGTGTGTGTGTGTGTGTGTGTGTGTGTGTGTGTGTGTGTGTGTGTGTGTGTGTGTGTGTGTGTGTGTGTGTGTGTGTGTGTGTGTGTGTGTGCATCTCCAGGGCTGTGCTTCAGTGCCAGGCTCTCAGACGGGGCTCAGCAGTTCAGGCAGCCAGCAGAGCCTTCCATTGTTTGTCCCCTGAAGGAAGCCACTGAGGTAGTGGCAGTTGCTACTGGCCTGTGTCTGTCTGTGTGGAGATTACAGGGCCTGGAACTCCTACTGCAGGCTGAGAGGGCGCATCTGTATGCCTGTTTGTCTGAGTTGAAGGGTGGGGGAGTGGATGGTTGAAGAGGAACAGACCCACGCCCTCTCTCTGTTTCACTCACTCGCTCACTCTCTCTGTCTCGCTCGCTCTCTCGGTCTCGCACATCGTTACAACAGTATTGTACAATGTGCAAATGGTTAAAATAAATAAACATAAATATGGGTTGTATTTACAATGGTGTTTATTCTTCACTGGTTGCACTTTTCTTGTGGAAACAGGTCACAAATCTTGCTGCTGTGATGTTACACTGGTATTTCACCCAGTAGATATGGGAGTTTCTCTCTCGCTCTCTCTGTCTCGCTCTCTCTGTCTCTATCTCTCTCTGTCTCGCTCTCTCTCTCTCTCTTTCTCTCTCGCTCTGTCTCGCTCTCTCTCTCTTGCTCTCTGTCTCTCTCTCGCTCTGTCTCGCTCTCTCTCTCTCTCTTTCTCTCTGTCTCTCTGTCTCTGTCTCGCTCTCTCTCTCTCTTGCTCTCTGTCTCTCTCTCTTGCTCTCTGTCTCACTCTCTCTCTCTCTTGCTCTCTGTCTCTCTCGCTCGCTCTCTTACTCTCTCTGTATCTGTATCTCTGTATCTCCAGTGAGTCTGTGGGGGAAGGCTGGCAGCCAGTATTGTCTGCTGAGTCTCTGGCTGCCCAGGGCTTGGCAGTGCACATAGGGCTGCTCTGTGACTCTGCTCTAGCTTTCGCTCTCCCTCTCTCTATGGGCTCCCTGTCTGTCTATCTGCTCCCTTCTTCACATGTGTTATCCTTAGAGTTACCAGTGTTCAGCCTATATTCATTTAGCAGCGGAGGGCTGCTTAAAAATTCAGGATGGTAAAACGTTTTCTGTGTAAACAAATGGCTAAAACCAGATATAATGTATGCAGAAAGGATAATGTATCTATGTAATTATAGTCTTTGAGAACTAACAATCACCAAAATAAAAATAGTCAGGGACACAAGATATACAAGATACTTTGATGAAGAGAATCTTAAATTCCCAAAATGGCATGGCATGGGCCCCCATTAATTTTGTTATGTTTGAGTCACTCAGATAGCATAAGAACAAAATAAAATAACATTTTATTGGTTGCGTACACATACTGTATTTAGCAGATGTTATTGCGGGTGTAGCGAAATGCTTATGTTCCTAGCTCCAACAGTGTAGTAATATCTAACAATACACACATCTAAAAGTAAAATAATGGAATTAAGAAATATAGAAATATTAGGACGAGGTGTGTGTGTGTGTGTGTGTGTGTGTGTGTGTGTGTGTGTGTGTGTGTGTGTGTGTGTGTGTGTGTGTGTGTGTGTGTGTGTGTGTGTGTGTGTGTGTGTGTGTGTGTGTGTGTGTGTGAGCGTGTGTGTATGTGTATGGGATGTATAGACATTATGGACAGTATGTGGATATAATATGTAGTATATCTGAAGAATATGTAGGATAGAATAGTATCTGTGCAGCAATAGTTAACGATTTGGAGATTTTATTTGGAGATTCTGAAATGCTCTTGACTTCAAGTAATGACACTAAATGATATGACTGACTGAAGAATTTAACTCTGCCTAGTCCTTATTGGCCTTGAATAGAATACAGTATATACATATGAAATGTGTAAAACAGTATGTAAACATTATTAAAGTGACCAGTGTTCCATTATTAAAGTGACCAGTGATTATATGTACATAGGGCAGCAGCCTCTAAGGTGCAGGGTTGAGTAACCTGGTGGTACCCCAGCTGGTGACAGTGACTAGGTTCAGGGCAGGGTACTGAGTGGAGGCCGGCAGTCTGATGGCCTTGAAGATTGAAGCTGTTTTTCAGTCTCTCGGTCCCAGCTTTGATGTACCTGTACTGACCTCGTCTTCTGGAAGATAGCGGGGTGAACAGGCTGTGGCTTGGGTGGCTGAGGTCCTTGATGATTTCCTTGGCCTTCCTGTGACACCAGGTGCTGTAGATGTTCTGGAGGTCAGGCACTGTGCACCCAGTGATGTGTTTATTTTTCTGGCAGCACTCCGCCATGGCCCTCACCTCCTCCCTGTAGGCTCATCGTTGTTGGTAATCAGGCCTTTCACTGAACATTAGTGAGTAGTATGCTCTGAAGTGGTGGATGGTGTGCACGCCTCCTGAGTCAGACTAAAAGTCCACTCCGAATACTACTTCTCTGCCGGCGACATCTTGGAGCAGCCTCTGGGACATGTTAAATCACCTTGGAGGGTAGTAACAAAGGATCCAATTCAGGAAGTCATATTTCTAATCAAAATGCTGGTTAGTTACCACCGCTCTGATTTCCAAAAGTTATTTCCGGCTGTATATAATAACGCAAAAAATGTTCGGGGCTAAAAATTATCAGAAATTACCAAAAATATATATATTACAAAAGTGGCTTAGTAGCTACAAACAGAGCGGCCATGTCTATCAGCGCCATCTTTAATTCTACACTGCATAAGCCAAGGCAAAATGTGTAGAATTGCAGGAAATTAGCTTTAAAACATTGCCATTATTGGGCACAGGGGAGGGTGATGCGTTTTCTCCCAGGTTTACATTTGCCCTTTTGCTGGTTTGACTATATATTTTCTTCCATCCTAGCTAAATTTCCTCATCTCCTAGCATGCGCCTCCACTATATCAAGGTGTTTTGGTACTTGCCTTATGCATTACGCTTTAACGTGCGCTAACTATACCCCAGGTCAATATGGTCTACAGTCTGGCTTAGTGATGCACCGATATGACATTTTTAGCCGATACCGATATCCGATATTTTCCTTGCCAAAAAAAAAAACAATACCGATAACCGATATAACATTTTTGGGGGGGCCTTTTAAGCATTCTAGTACAGTTAAATAGTTAACACACATGGACGCAGCGGTCTAAGGCACTGCATCTCAGTGCAAGAGGCGTCGCTACAGTCCCTGGTTTGAATCCAGGCTGTATCACATCCGACTGTGATTGGGAGTCCCATAGGGCGGCGCCCAATTGGCCCATTGTCGTCCAGGCGATCATTGTAAATAGGAATTTGTTCTTAACTGACTTGCCTAGTTAAATAAAGGTTACACACATCACACTGACCAAAAAGGTATTTTGTTGGCATTTACATACATTTACATATCCCCATTACCAGTAAAACATAATGAAAAACCTATCTCTTTCACTTACTTGCTGTGCTGTTTCGTTGTTCATTTGTTCAGTCGTTTCATTCTCAATCAGGATTTCTATTAAACCAGTTTGGGTCTTTGCGTGTCATAAAAGATACATCTCAAATAACACTATTTGACCAGTCAGGACCTGAATATGACTGCATGTCACATAATAATTGAACATACATTTTTTTATGTAGTTCTTACACATAGATTACCCTATCACTCGTATTTCATATGTCACAACGATTCATTGATACGTATGCTATGATGCTGGTAAAGTTATCTCGTGCACCTACAGTGCTGGTCATAAAAAAAGCTAGCTAGCTCATGGATGCAAACAATGTTCTTCCACAAAAATATAGCAACACGACAATCTGTTTCAGTAGCTATAATTAGCTAGCTAAGTATATAGCTAGGTGTCCTCATCTAAAATAACCCTAATTTATGAGACAGTTCTTATTTGATTAATGGTGGTCGTACCCATCTATGTGAAGCTTGCCAAAATAAGGATTAGCCACAATAGTGGACTTTGCGGTTAGCTTTCAAAATAACAGTTTGGCATATTTCTACGATTTGTATTCATTTGCATCACTGTCAATGACATATTTTATTTGAAAGGAAATCCGCAAATTCCACTATTGTGCCTAGTCCTTATTGTGGCTAGCTTCATAACCCGGTCCGGTAGAGCCTCACTAGCCAGATGAAGCTAGCTGGCTGCTTATAACGTTAGCTTTGGGCAACAGGGTATAGTAGCTTGCTAGCTATTTATTTTCATGAACTGAAGTTCAATTTCAATTGGCAACCTAGCTAAAACAAAAGGATTCCTAAATCATTGCTAAGAATAATGAAAATGACTGCAGATTCTACTGGTCATTGTTTTCAGGCTGGTTGTATTGGTGCTAGCTAGGTACCAAGCTAAAGCTAGCTACCCCAGAAGTTGCGGTCGAACAAATGATGCTTTATTACCAACGCGGTATTCTAAAAACACATTGTTCGTGGCCGGTGTTTGCTTGTTTGCCAACTTTTTTGTACAGCTTTGACAGTGCTAGTGTATCTTTTTCGACACGCAAAGACCCAAACAGCGTTCCGTAGTAAACTTAGGGGGAAAAAGAAACGTCCTCTCACTGTCAACTGCGTTTATTTTTTAGCAAACTTAACATGTGTAAATATTTGTATGAACATAAGATTCAACAACTGGGACATAAAAGGAACAAGTTCCACAGACATGTGACTAACAGAAATGGAATAATTTGTCCCTGAACAAAGGGGGAAAAGTAACAGTCAGTATCTGGTGTGGCAACCAGCTGCATTAAGTACTGCAGTGCTTCTCCTCCTCATGGACAGCACCAGATTTGCCAGTTATTGCTGTGAGATGTTACCCCACTCTTCCACCAAGGCATCTGCTAGTTCCCGGATATTTCTGGGGGGAATGGCCCGAGCCCTCACCCTCCGATCCAACAGGTCCCAGGCGTGCTCAATGGGATTGAGATACGAGCTCTCGCTGGCCATGGCAGAACACTGACATTCCTGTCTTGCAGGAAATCACTTACAGAACGAGCGGTATGGCTGGTGACATTGGCAGCTGGAGGGTCATGTCAGGATGAGCCTGCTGGAAGGGTACCACATGAGGGAGGAGGATGTCTTCCCTGTAATGCACAGCGTTGAGATTGCCTGCATTGACAACAAGCTCAGTCTGATGATGCTGTGACACACCGCGCCAGACCATTACGGACCCTCCACCTCCAAATCAATCCCGCTCTAGAGTACAGGCCTCAGTGTAACGCTCATTCCTTCGACGATAAACGCGAATCCGACCATCACCCCTGGTGAGACAAAACCGCGACTCGTCAGTGAAGAGCACTTTTTGCCAGTCCTGTCTGGTCCAGCGACGGTGGATTTGTGCCCATAGGCAACATTGTTGCCTGGGATATCTGGTGAGAACAGGCCTACAAGCCCTCAGTCCAGCCTCTCTCAGCCTATTGCGGACAGTCTGAGCACTGATGGCGGGATTGTGCATTCCTGGTGTAACTCGGGCAGTTGTTGTTGCCATCCTGTACATGTCCAGCAGGTGTGATGTTCAGATGTACCAATCCTGTGCAGGTGTTGTTACACGTGGTCTGCCACTGCGAGGACGATCAACTGTCCGTCCTGTCTCTCTGTAGCGCTGCCTTACGCGTCTCACTGTACGGACATTGCAATTTATTGCCCAGGCCACATCTGCAGTCCTCACAGATGGGCAGGGACCCTGGGCATCTTTCTTTTGGTGTTTTTCAGAGTCAGTAGAAAGGCCTCTTTAGTGTCCTAAGTTTTCATAACTGTGACCTTAATTTTTCAAATGACTGCTCGACTTGTTTACTGCTCTATCCACACAGCAGACATTGTGGGCTAGGTTATGAATGCTGTGTTGCACGTGTAGCGCAAATTTTCTTGTGGCGTTATTATGTAATGTTTCTACGTTTTATAGCTATGCACGGTAGCTTTGACAACGTTTTTTAACATGTGCGTTAAACTAGACATCGGGCCGATACCGATGTTCGCATTGTTAGCTAATATCAGCCGATTCCGATATGTTCACTGATATATCGTGCATTTCTTGTCTGTCTATCCTGCACCCTATACACCATTCATAGTGACAATAGTGGTAAGTAGGTCCAGATCTGCAAAATGCTAACTAGCAATCATACCACACACAAAATCATTCAAAGCTGCACCAATTTTCAATATAAGTGGAGAGAGGCCATGGTGTGTCATTGCTCATAAAAGAACAGTGAAGACATGAGACGCTCAGCTCAATGCTCCCCTATTGATCTAGTTTAGGGACACTACAATTATCCTCCCTAGACTAGTCTACAATACCACATTACAATGAGTAATTGCATTATTGTTTTTAAGCGAGTACAAAATTCTACTCTAGGCTGTAAACTGCTGTGAAAATATCATTTTGAATAATGGCGCAAAATATTTCATTCCAATTGGATCAGTGTTGGGTCTATTCTCTACAGTTTATAAGGTACAGAAAGACACATTAGCATGCCAGTCTGGCTGTATTTTTAGTTCTGATACTGAGATGCGCTGTCTGTTGCGGATCATCATTCTCCCAAGTCATCCTATAATAATGTTGCCACATATGCTCCCAGCAGGCCCAGTTATTCAGGAAAGCTTAATGCCCTCTCTGCCTCCTCCGATTCGAGCCTCTATTCCTTGCCCACCTAGAACTCATAACTCTTCAATAGCATATAGCCTAAATATTTGTCTCAACTTTTAAAATGTATTATCTTTTGTGGGGCATAAACACAACCAGGTCCAGTGTTTTAATCTGATTAGGCTACTTCAACCGTCTCCTGTAGGCTACCTGCACACAGGGCCGGCCCGCCCATTAGGCAGAATTAGACGCTGCCTATGGCGCCAGATTGACAATGGCAACATTTTCTGAGCTAAACTGGCCAAGACGCACCTCCAACAACACATAAAGCCTCACATAATTCTGCCCAAAAACAATGTCAATTTCTTTCAACCAGTGGCATATGGGCTTTTTAGGTGAGTACTGATGCCGCCCTGTGATAAGCAGTTCCCACTTTGTCAAAGGCAGGGAACCAAAACCCAAATATCTTGTTTGTTCCCTGCGCGCCTCTCCAGGGTGCTGTTGGAGAGCCGCATCATCTCTGCAGCGCTCCACCAACGTTCCCTCAAAACAATTATCTATAAAATCATGTAGCAGATATAGCATAATGGTAGAAAGAGTATCTGGACTTTTCTTTAGCCTACAGACTGAAGTTAAAATGTATGACAATGTAAATGAGACGGAAACTTTTTACATCATGCAGGCTTCTCCAATTTAACTAGCTAAACCTAAATGGCGGACAATCAAATGAGAATTCACTGGCATGTTAACAAACAACATATCCTTAAAACAGGTCAAAGTAAAATGGACAGTATGGAATGGACAATCAGGCTACTCACAGCTGCTGCCCGGGAGTTTCATTGAGTTAAATTGTCACGATTGGTGGTTTTCAAGTTTGTATCCGTAAATGTTTTTATGAGTTGATCATAATGAAATGAAATAAAATACTTCTGCATTTCCCGCTGTGTGAGCACATTGCAAATAGGCTCAGGATAACTCCTTCTTATAAAGTTGGGTAGCTGATATTCAGAGCTTAATAGCCAAATTGATTAGTCACAGGAATCAGGACTAATAAAGCCAATGCAACTGCCTGTTTTACAAATAGTGGGCCTACCACATAAATGGGCATTTCTAAAATTCTATTTCAGGCAACAATGTAGGCTTTGGACATATTTTTATGGTGCCGTGTGAACCGGCCTTGATTTCCATGTCCACAGATGTTGGTTTTTGTTCTGGACCAAATCTAAACCAATCAGACGTTCAGATTTGGTCCGGTCTGGACCAGCCTTGATTTTGCCCAAACATAGACGTCTATAAATGAAGTCTTTTCAACTTTCACTTAATTATCCTGATTTCAACATCCGGCAAAGACACATTTTCACCTTTCATTCAGAATTTAAATTGAAAATTTAAACTAACTTCAATGTAATTTTGCTGACTGGGACTATTGTCGTTTTTCGGAGTGGCAATTTTTTGGTCTCGTCGTCTAGGGTGGCAGAACGGCCCGAATGGCAAACCATGATGTGGAATTAGACATTTAACTCACAATTTACTGTAGGGGGGCTGGTCTCGAGATAGACCAGTCCCCCTCCAGTATTTTTCAAACTGTCCTTTAGGTAATTGAAGGGTGTCTGTTCTAGGGTGACTTTTTGAGTTAAATGGGAGAGCAGGGAGAAGGACAGTCATGTTCCTGTCCTCCTCGTCATCCTGTGGGTTTCCTGCCAAAAGGAGAGGCCGAGCTGAGCCGTTACATCCCAGCTAATGCCCCCGGGACAAAGAGACTGCTGACTGCTGCACTACATCCCCTGGCCCCACCGCCACACCCCCAGCTAATCACACAGCCTCCCACCAGACCTCGTCTGGAAAAGTTATTCTGACACTTTTATTCTCAGTCTGTCTGTTTTTAACACACAAGTGGACAGGGAGAATATAATTCAGGGCTGAAAATTATGTCCTGGCCATTTTGTTAGTTAAATGCTGAGTCACAGCTTTTCAAAAAACATTGAGTGACTGTATAAGGGAATGAGGGACTGTGACTGAAATCCCACAGGAACTTAATCACTCATGCTTCACTTTTGCTTTACACAATACAGTGCCCAGTGCAAAAAGCCTAACGGATATGAATTGTTTGGCCTTTACGCCTATTAAAACTAAGTTTCAAGTTGAACCGTTTGCATGCTTGAGAGATGTTATGTTTCTGACATTAGAAAATGTGTGTACAAAGAAAAAGCACCTTTTTGTTTTACACCCGGAGACCCTGTTTTTCATTATACTGAGTGTGTGATCCATGTTGAGGTGAGATTGGATGACCACTTTGAGTGAGGTTTCCATGGTAGAATATTAATTGCAATTTTCTAGATTCTTTGCATCCTCTCTCCTCACCTCTTTCTCAAAACCCATTGGATGAGAAGGACCCTTCTCTATGAGGACCCTTCTCTATGACCTCATCCAATAGGTTTTGGATGGTGAGGAGCGAGGACATGAGGAATCAAGGAAAAGTTTTTGAGCTTCTCCCCATGAGACAGCATTCGTGCCTGGAGCGCATTGGTCTGATGTGATGTCATCTCAGTCTGACGGGCTCTGACAATAAGAGGTAAGAGGACTCTAGTACCCAAAAGGCTGTTTTAGCATGGGCAGCACCATTGACGACTTTCACCATTTTGAAGTAGTCAACTGGGTGGGACCTCCTATGGGTTATTAAGGAAGGATCACATAATTCCATTCAGGTCATCAGGAGAGATCAGCCAATGGATTATACTCTTGAGCAAACATCTTAGCTTTATATCTGTTCAAACAACACAGTCCAGGTGGCAGTATGCACCCTTTCAGTTTATCAACTTAAAACATAGGTGGCGGTTCAAATTTGGGGAAGTTATTTTTCACCATAAAAATTAACCTTTATAATAAAGCATTCTATGCATCATTGCATTTGCAGACTTACGGAAGATAGCCTTCTATTCCTAATGCGATGAGTAGATTGGATAGTCATTATTTAGGTTAATAATATAACTCAATCACTGTTCGGCAAAAAAAACTTCAATGCATGGCTGAGCGCGACGTGGCGTCAAGTAGGCCTAGGCTTTATCAAATGCATTTCTTATCCTTTACACGGGAAAAATTTACCTTTTTTATAAACACATTTCATGCAATTCTACTACACTTTATATGACTGGAGACATTAGCAGAATCTTTTTTTAATAGGAAAAAAAATTGCAGGGTAGACAGATGAATAAAACGACGTTGTCTGATCCATACGAGAAGGGGAGACACAAATACAATACAATAACTTGGAAGAAATGATTGTCCAAAAACAAACTGTCAAGTGGCACTGACCCAACAATGATAAAGAGTGAATATGTGCACTCACTGGGGACATGGCCGATGCTCTCCGTTGGTGCCAATAAGATAGGCTATTACTGTTCTCTCAGTTAAGTTGATCATTTTGAACTAAAATAATTTTGAACTAAACTACACAGATTAGTCTTCATTTTTCCCCCGTAATTGAATTTAAAAATATTGCAATATGCCTAGCTGGGCCTTTCTACTTTTTACTGACAGTTGCAACTCAACAATCATCTATTTGATATTTGCTGCGCAAGCTACCAAAATTGCAGGCCCTTCCGACTATAGACACTGCAAATTTTAAAGAAGCTAAAGATCCTCTGTGGCCAAATCATGCTTTCTTGGTAATCTGTTTTGAATGATTTTATTTATTTCTGTATAGAAAGGACTAGGCTTATTAGGTTATACAATTTTGTCAATTTAATTAAATTTACTTTAGGGGAAGCTTCAAAATGGAGATGGCCTCAATGGAGCTGCCCATGCTCTTACAGACGCCATAATGGTACAGATACAATGTTGCATCCTCCAACTCTCTATGGCTCTGACTTTTATATATATGCAGCATCTCGGCACTGAGGTCACCTGGTGAAAGGGCGGTCTACCCCGGGTTTGGCCGGGGTAAGCCATCATTGTAAATAAGAATTTGTTCTTAACTGACGTGCCTAGTTAAATAAAGGTTACATAAATAAAGAGGACTTAAGCATTTTCCAAAAGGGTTGCATTTTGAGAAATTAACCTGTTTTGTTGTTTTAAGTCCAGCTTTCACCCTGCACTCATTTCTTGCTTATTTTCTGTCATCCAGTTCTTGCTTTAATCCCTCAGAGTTGAGACTCCCTCCCATCTTTTAGGTTACATACACAGTACTATGCATACCCTCACTACATCACTGCCTCACTACCATTGAGGCTCTGTTGGTTTTGAGAGTGAAGTTAATCTGTGACCTGGTTGTAGCTTCCTGTAAATTGGCCGAGCAGCCGAGTTTAACATCTGACTGAACTGGGCTCTGAGACCGTGAACTGGTCTGAACTCCGGTCTCACAGCCAGACTCTTGACAGAAATAACCCGAGAGAGGACAGAACGACAGATTGGGAAGTCCATGTGCTCTGTTCATGCAGACACACCACAGACAGATCATTTTCTGTCTGACCACATATCACATGATGTACAGTGCCTTGCGAAAGTATTCGGCCCCCTTGAACTTTGCGACCTTTTGCCACATTTCAGGCTTCAAACATAAAGAAATAAAACTATTTTTTTGTGAAGAATCAACAACAAGAGGGACACAATCATGAAGTGGAACGAAATTTATTGGATATTTCAAACTTTTTTAACAAATCAAAAACTGAAAAATTGGGCGTGCAAAATTATTCAGCCCCCTTAAGTTAATACTTTGTAGCGTCACCTTTTGATGCGATTACACCTGTAAGTCGCTTGGGGTATGTCTCTATCAGTTTTGCACATCGAGAGACTGACATTTTTTCCCATTCCTCCTTGAAAAACAGCTCGAGCTCAGTGAGGTTGGATGGAGAGCATTTGTGAACAGCAGTTTTCAGTTCTTTCCACAGATTCTCGATTGGATTCAGGTCTGGACTTTGACTTGGCCATTCTAACACCTGGATATGTTTATTTTTTAACCATTCCATTGTAGATTTTGCTTTATGTTTTGGATCATCGTCTTGTTGGAAGACAAATCTCCGTCCCAGTCTCAGGTCTTTTGCAGACTCCATCAGGTTTTCTTCCAGAATGGTCCTGTATTTGGCTCCATCCATCTTCCCATCAATTTTAACCATCTTCCCTGTCCCTGCTGAAGAAAAGCAGGCCCAAACCATGATGCTGCCACCACCATGTTTGACAGTGGGGATGGTGTGTTCAGGGTGATGAGCTGTGTTGCTTTTACGCCAAACATAACATTTTGCATTGTTGCCACAAAGTTCAATTTTGGTTTCATCTGACCAGAGCACCTTCTTCCACATGTTTGGTGTGTCTCCCAGGTGGCTTGTGGCAAACTTTTTATGGATATCTTTAAGAAATGGCTTTCTTCTTGCCACTCTTCCATAAAGGCCAGATTTGTGCAATATACGACTGATTGTTGTCCTATGGACAGAGTCTCCCACCTCAGCTGTAGATCTCGGCAGTTCATCCAGAGTGATCATGGGCCTCTTGGCTGCATCTCTGATCAGTCTTCTCCTTGTATGAGCTGAAAGTTTAGAGGGACGGCCAGGACTTGGTAGATTTGCAGTGGTCTGATACTCCTTCCATTTCAATATTATCGCTTGCACAGTGCTCCTTGGGATGTTTAAAGCTTGGGAAATCTTTTTGTATCCAAATCCGGCTTTAAACTTCTTCACAACAGTATCTCGGACCTGCCTGGTGTGTTCCTTGTTCTTCATGATGCTCTCTGCGCTTTTAACGGACCTCTGAGACTATCACAGTGCAGGTGCATTTATACGGAGACTTGATTACACACAGGTGGATTGTATTTATCATCATTAGTCATTTAGGTCAACATTGGATCATTCAGAGATCCTCACTGAACTTCTGGAGAGAGTTTGCTGCACTGAAAGTAAAGGGGCTGAATAATTTTGCACGCCCAATTTTTCAGTTTTTGATTTGTTAAAAAAGTGTGAAATATCCAATAAATGTCGTTCCACTTCATGATTGTGTCCCACTTGTTGTTGATTCTTCACAAAAAATACAGTTTCATATCTTTATGTTTGAAGCCTGAAATGTGGCAAAAGGTCGCAAAGTTCAAGGGGCCCGAATACTTTCGCAAGGCACTGTACATCATAGCCAATCCCATTGAGAAGATTCACAGATCATACACTAAGTAGGCCTAGACTAATAGCTTAGACGGGTTGTTGTGAACTTCTGATAAATGGACACCATCGAAACCCTGAATCAAGGAGATTCCGTTGTGGTTATTCCTATTACATAGTACTTTCCTTAAATGCCCCACTTATGTTCAATTAGCGAAACAAACTATGCTGAACAAAAATCTAAACTCAACGTGCAACAATTTCAACGATTTTACTGAGTTACAGTTCATAGAGGGAATCAGTCAATTGAAATAAATGAATTAGGCCCTAATCTATAGATTTCACTTGACTGGGCAGGGGAGCCACCATGGGTGGGTATGAGAGGGGATAGTCCCACTCCCACCCACTTGGGAGACTGGCCCACCAACTGGGGAGCAAGGCCCAGCTAATCAGAATGAGTTTTTCTGCACAAAAGGCTTTATTACAGACAGAAATACTCCTCAGTTTCATCAGCTGAATCCCGCAGGTGAAGAAGCCGGATGTGGAGGTTCTGGGCTGGCATAGTTGTACGTGGTCTGCGGTTGTGTGGCCGGTTGGACTTAATGCCAAATTCTCTAAAACAATGTTGGAGGCGGCTTATGATAGAGAAATTCATGTTAAATTCTCGGGCAACAGCTCTGGTCGACATTCCTACAGTTAGCATGCCTATTGTCCACTCCCTCAAAACTTAAGACATCTGTGGCATTGTGTTGTGTGACAAAACTGCACATTTTAGAGTGGCCTTTTATTGTCCGCACCACATGCCGTTTAATCAGCTTCTTGATATAACACATTTGTGCACAAGCTTTGATAGAAATATGCTTTTTGTTCATATGAAACGTTTATTTTATTTCAGATCATGAAATCATGAGGCCAACATTGCATTTATATTTTTGTTCAGGAAACCAATTGAATGGTATTTGGTATAATCTCTTCCAATGCGATTGGGAACAGGATTATTTTTTGTTTATTAGGCCTAAACTATGTGTCACAATCGTCGTATGGAGTAGACCAAAGCGCAGCTTGGTTAGAATACATTCTTCTTTATTAATGAAGAACACTAAAACAACAAAACGAATAAGACGACCGTGACCGCTATATAAACAATGTGCTAACGTGCAACATAACATAGACAATAGCCCACGAAATACCCAAAGAAGATGGCTGCCTAAATATGGTTCCCAATCAGAGACAACATTTTTGGCGCTGACTCTCAGGCTTCCAACCGCGCTGCCGTGCTGCCTCCTCATACCAGCACCTCTCTGCCTTCGATGCCTCCAGCACTGCTTTGGGGCGACGATATTCCCCTGGCTGTGACACTATGCTGCTTATCCGTGGAGATATTGTCACGTTGAAGAACATTTAACATTCTTCCATCAGGTTTATTGTCCCTGGCCTGACTGCAGAGATTAATTTACATCATTTAAGGGTTAAAATACTTGCTATAGTAATCCGCAAATGCATGAAATTGAGGTCTTTGCCATGCACGCCATGCCTCTATGAAAATTGCTGGTGTTACACAATGTGTGCAAATAAAAAGATCAGTCAGGATTTCTAATGGCTAAGCAGAAAAGGCGATTTCATAATCAGTGTAAGTACTATGTTTGTAACATTAGAAGCTACGTATGATGGGACCTGATCAAGTTATGGTTGATTAGGAAAACGTAGACAAAGCTTCTGGCAGGATTTGGATATCTACAGTGCCTTCAGAGCATATTCACACCCCTTGACTTTTTCCACATTTTGGTATGTTACAGAAGGGATTTTGTCCATTTTTTGTCAACAAACTACACAAAATACTCTGTCAAAGTAGAATAAAAATGCTAACTTTCTTTTAATTAATGGAAAATTAAACACATATATCTTGATTTAGATAATTATTAAACCCCCTGAGTCAATGGGGCGGCAGGTAGCCTCGTGGTTGGAGCGTTGGGCCACTAACAGAAAGGTTGCTGGATCGAATCCCGAGCTAACAAGGTAAAAATCTGACGCAGACGTGTATGTACGAGTGATTGACTCTGTTAGAAGTTGTAACCCTCACATGGGCTTCAGACATTGACTGCATGCTCTAAACTAAAGCCTTGTTCACACTGCAGGCCTTAATGCTCAAATCAGTTTTGTTTTTCAAATCTGTTTTGGAATACTGACTGTCCAAACAGCAAGCTACATGTGGCCAAATCAGATTTGTGTGTGTTCCGACAGCAGTCATTTGCTGACATGGCTACAGTTAGTTGTCATAGTAACGACAGGTGTGTGCACAGAGGTGTAAGCTGATTTGGTGGTGGTGCTCACTCAGAAGTTATGTAGCAAGCTAAGGTGACAACAATGCCTGCCATGGATGTTTCCCAGTTTCTTTGAATGTTCAAAATCATAGTGTAAGAACACTTTTAAATCCTCAAAGGATAACTTTCAAACGAGTCCTTTTTGGCTGTCCACAGCAGTCAACTAGATAGCTGTAGCTGTTTAGCTTTCTAGCAAATTCACGTATTTGCTTGTAAACAATTAAGAAGCTATTTAGCTACCACATGTTCCTATCAAACTGTCAACAGAGTAGCTAACAAGCAACAAGATATGCCAAATAACAGTCTAAAAACCACTTGAGGGCAAATAAATTAGATTTGACTGTTCAGACACATGTCGCATGGCCAGAAATCAGATTTGTGTATGACTTCAAACCACTTACGAAGGTGGTTTGAAATGTGGCTTGAAATATCTGAATCTATGTGCTTTTTGGCTGTTTAGACTGCAGGAAGAATAACAAACTGGAATCGGATGTGCAAAAATAATAGGATTTGAGTCACTTCAAACGGTCCAACGTGAACACGGCTTAATAGTTTATGCTGCCCTTGCCAATCACTCCTTTCTTTGGTAACAGATTTCAATAGGACACTTTGTCTTGCATTTTCTCAATTACAGTAATTTGAACTGAACTGCCCATGTTCCCCTTTTTAGAGTGAAAGTTCTCTGACTTGGGAAAGATTGCCACCTGCTGGCTCTATAATTTCAAACCACCTCTAATATTCTCATTCTAGTTGCACTACAGTGATGCTCTTTACTCCAGTCAACACATAACTTGGTCGTTTGAATGTAAAACAGTGTAATGGCCTTGTACGTTATATTCACAATAAACAAGGGTTTTTCAACGTGGGTGTTTTCACTAATCCCCTCTGTGTTACCTAGGCCTATTCTCAGGCCTCTAAGTGCAAGTTCCTATGTGTCGTTGTGCCCATGCAGGAGCAGCCCTATGTGCCAGTGTACCACCCCACGCCCAGTCAGGCCCGCCTGGCCAGCCAGCTAACAGAGGAGGAGCAGGTCCGCATTGCCCAACGCATTGGCCTCATACACCACCTCCCCAAGGGAGTGTACGACGCTAGCAGGGACGGCTCCGAGAAGAAAATCAGAGAGTGAGTACCACCGGCAACAGCACTCAAACGCAACACATCTCCAAGCATTAAAACACTTATGTTGTAATTGTGTTGCATTAATGTGCCTCGTACTGAATGGAAATGAGAATCTGCATTACCTCTGTATGCACATGCACATCGGGTATTTCCATGTAAAAGACCCCATGAGGACCAACATGTGAAGTTCATGGGAGCCAATCAAAAGAAAGCTAAGAGTTTATATTTTGGGGAAATGAAGCCATAGATACATTTTTCAACCATTTTCCATCTTAAATATTTGGCATAAGTAATTTCTGGATAAACATCTACCAGAAAAAGTCAAATAAGGAATTAGAAATACATCAAAACATAATGTTGATGTAAAGACCGTTGGCAACTAATATCAACACTTATATTTAGTTTTGGAGAAATTGTTTGCCTTCTGTAAGTTTAAGAAATATTGCCTTGTGCCTTGTAAATCCGTGATCAAAAACTCACATATCTATAAGATATTTTCAAATTTCTCTACCTCATGAGAGAGGATAATGAAAGTTCACAGATGTGTAACAAGTAAAGTTAATTAGTTATAGTGATTTTTATTTTTGTTTATTAATTATTTTGCTTATGAATTATTAAAGGTATACTTTGGTATTTTGGTATGCTAGTAGATACCCATAGACTAACACTAGTTAGTATTGGCTCATGAAACTACCTCGAACTTCCTTCATACTGGACACCGAGACATAAAGATGGCATCCACAAGTTCATCTGACTCTGGGGAATTAGATAACATTTCTAAGTATCCCTTTAAGTGATTAAAATTCATAATTTTGTTACCAAATCGGTAACAGAATTACAAACAAATCTGTAATGTAATTACTGCAACTGAATCGGCTTCAATGGGAAATCATAATAGTCACAAACCACAGTTGGGTCCCCTGCTACTTTCTTCCCTTCCATGTTCAGCTCATATCTGTTTTTTCTTTCTCTTTCTGTCATCTGGTGGTCAAACCAAGAATGTTATAACGGTCTGAGTCTAGACAACTCATCCCTCTCGCTCTCTCTCTGCTTCTCTCTCTCACTCTCCATTTGTCACCTTTCCTAGCTCTTACTGACACCTACCCATGAGCTCCCTCTCTTTCCATCGAATGTAACCAGCATCCTCACACTGAGCAGTGACCGTCACCGGATGCCCATGGATGTTAAAAAGTAGTTGCAATTTGGTCCACCCTGGCCTTGATTTCAACGTCCACAGGCAGACTAGACTGGACCCAATCTGAACCTACCATAGGCGTATGTTTCACAAGTTTGGAGAGCACAGTACAGTACACTATAGTGAGTAGAGCACCGTACAGTACACTACAGTGAGTAGAGCACAGTACAGTACACTACAGTGAGTAGAGCACAGTACAGTACACTACAGTAAGTAGAGCACAGTACAGTACACTACAGTGAGTAGAGCACAGTAGAGTACAAGACAGTGCACTGCAGTAGAGTAAAGTGCAGTACAATACTGTACAGTAGAGCACACTACTGTAGAGTACTGTATAATGTACTGTACTGAACTATACTGTACTTTACTGTAATATACTGAACTCTGCCGTACTGAACTCTACCCTACTCTACTTTATTCTGCTGTGTTGTGCTGTACTGTACTGCAGTCTATTCAACTGTGCTGCACTGTGATGTCCAAACATGTGAAACATGAGGAGAATGACATTCATATCCATAATTATGCATTGCTGTGTAATACAGATACGGGACCCATGATATAATTACGTTACCGTAAATATGTTATCGGGTGTTAATCCACTTCACTTAATGTAGTTCAAAGCCCAAAGTATATTTTTTCTAACTTTTTCTAACCCCATTCTTTCTGCAGACATATTTGAATCTTAATTCGGGCATATATTTAAGAGTTTTTGTAAAAACATGGTCGCTTAAAAACCTGAGGGAGATTTTACCGTAATTTTGTTACCAAAGTTGGCACCTGTACATTTCTTCCACAAAATTTGTTTTTGTAAAATATTCTACGGAAATTGATCAAAGTAGTTGTATGGTTTGTTAAACTTTGAAATATTTTTTGTTTGTTTGTCATACATTTTAAAGTGAAAAAACTGGTAACGTAATTCTGTTACGGTGGAATTGCCCGAAACATTACTGGTGCTGAATGTCAATTTGTAATAAATGAAAATACTGCATAGGATAAGTAGGTAGATACAACTTCTTTCTAAATCCCACATGATACAAATGTTGTCTCCCCATCTGTGCAGGTGTGTGATTTGCATGATGGACTTTGTGTATGGAGACCCCATCCGGTTCCTGCCCTGCATGCACATCTACCACATGGACTGTATAGATGACTGGCTGATGCGCTCCTTCACCTGCCCCTCCTGCATGGAGCCAGTGGATGCTGCGCTGCTCTCCTCCTACGAGACCAACTGAGACACAACAGCACCACCGCTACCACCCCTGCACACTGTTTTGACTTACTCCCACATTCCACCTATGCGGCCCCCTCCAGCATCCCCATAACCCACAGACAGCACCTCCAACATGGGGGAGGGTCACAGCCTCTGGGAGCAGTTGAGGGCTGTGTGGTGGTGTTGAAGGGTGCTGTGGAGGCGATGGATGGCTAACACAGAGAGGGGGCCTCTACCTTCTGGCCTGGCCTGCTGGACAGGAAAGCACAGGCTGGGGGAGGACTGTGGATACTGGTGACCAAGACTGTCTCTTACTGTCATATATCACCCTCTGTCCACAGCCAACATTTTTAACGCGTTAAAACTCTCTAGAAATACAGATATATGCAAAGATCTCTTGCAAGGAGGTGATTCACTGGCTTTCCTCTCCTTAACATTGTGTTCAAGTCGGAAGCTCTGTTCTACCAGTCCTCTTAAGGGCTCATTGGATTAGTTTTACTAATACAGAGGAGCAAACTATTAATGCACATGTACACAAATCAGAAGTCAAAAACTGATCATATTGGTCTGCTAGTGGTTGGTCGCAAGGTGTGTTCGATCAAAATACTCTTGTTTAGCACAGTCTTTCTAGACTGCACATCACGTTTCATACCAGAGATATTCAACCTTCAATTCACCCCATTCAGAACAAGTGTCAGTCATATTACCAAGACCATATGATTTATCATAATTAGGCCCCTGTGTTTTGGTTAATCATGTCACATGACCTGGATTTTAACCTTTTCTTTTTAGCCGTTTCCAGAATTTAGATTCAAAATGAAAGCAATTGTCTAAGGATGGAGCTGATGCATCTGACATAAAAAGTTTGATGAAAAAGCTTTAAATAATGGTTGAAATCCAGGTCATGTGACATGATTAACCAAAACACAGGGCCCTAGTTCATAATGCATACACACAAGTCATTCAGTTAATTTCAATGAATTAAGTTACATGCCCTAGTGTTTATTTATGAGTTCAACATATGAATCATCAGGTTGTTGTGCAAGGGGTTTGGAAATGAGTGTGCTAACCACCCCAAACCTTTAGATTTTTGTGTTCGTCTGCATCTGTCTGAGCACGTGTGTTTCCTCATCCTACTTGTAAATAATGTTGTTTTTCCAAGATCCTGATTCTCATACTTAAACATAGAAAAAAATCTCAAATGTATTATGATAACATGCTAGAACCTTTTAACAACTATTCAATCAGCACAGTTCGCTGTAACCAATAGTTAATAAATAATGGGTGTGGTTTTGGTCATGTTATGTTGCTGTATTTTGACTGGCTCGAATTAAATGCAAATGTTTATTTCCATTTTATTTTAAATGGGGGCAAGGTATCTTTCATGTTAAGTGATCATTTTGCGACATTTAATAAAAGTATTTTAGATGTATTTGTTAATTGAAAACCTGTTCTCTCATAGTTGGGAAAAATATGCAAATGTTCCATAAATTACTATGAAAGCATAAAATGTTGATCCATTTTGTTAGTTTGAAGTTTTTGGATGTGAAGAGCGGTATATTATCTATTTTACAAAGGAAGTCATGTCGTAACTTGTTATCACTGTTTTCTCCTCATCCGTCGTCTTATGAGGTTGATTAGCTCCCAGTCTGGCATGGGACCCACATTATCTCAAAGAGATGAGGGGAGTGAACATGGATCCCAGACATGGCTTAGGAATGGCCTGGTCGTTGCCGATAAGTTTTAAGGACACTAGAGATGGTGGGAATGCTGAAAGATGAAGCAACAATGAGATTGTGTACTTCAAATTATCCACAGCCCCCAACAGCATAAATTACAGGAATGCACTGCAAGACTAGAAGATATACAATACCAGTCAAAAGTTTTAGAACACCAACTCAATCTAGGATTTTTAATACCCTTTTCTACATTGTAGAATAATAGTGAAGAGATCAAAACTATGAAATAACACATGGAATTGTGTAGTAACCAAAAAAGTGTTTAACAAATCAAAATATATTTTATATTTGAGATTCTTCAAGGTAGCCACCCTTTGCCTTGATGACAGCTTTGCACACTTGGCATTCTCTCAACCAGCTTCATGAGGTAATCACCTGGAATGCATTTCAAATAACAGGTGTGCCTTGTTAAAAATTAATTTGTGGAATTTCTTTCCTTCTCAATGCGATTGAGCCAACCAGTTGTGTTGTGACAAGGTAGGGGTGGTATACAGAAGATAGCCCTATTTGGTAAAAGACCAAGTCCATATTATGGCAAGAACAGTTCAAATAAGCAAAGAGAAACGACAGTCCATCATTACTTTAAGACATGAAGGTCAGTCAATCTGGAAAATTTCAAGAACTTTGAACGTTTATACTCAATGCGTTTGAGCCAACCAGTTGTGTTGTGACAAGGTAGGGGTGGTATACAGAAGATAGCCCTATTTGGTAAAAGACCAAGTCCATATTATGGCAAGAACAGTTCAAATAAGCAAAGAGAAACGACAGTCCATCATTACTTTAAGACATGAAGGTCAGTCAATCTGGAAAATTTCAAGAACTTTGAACGTTTATTCAGGTGTAGTTGCAAACACCATCAAACGCTATGATGAAACTGCCTCTCATGAGGACCGCCACAGAGTTACCTCTGCTGCAGAGGATAAGTTCATTAGAGTTATCAGCCTCAGAAATTCCAGCCCAAATATTTATATTTTTTATTTCACCTTTATCTAACCAGGTAGGCCAGTTGAGAACAAGTTCACATTTACAACTGCGACTTGGCCAAGATAAAGCAAAACAGTGCGATACAAACAACAACAGAGTTACACATGGAATAAACAAACTTACAGTCAATAACACAATAGGGAAAAAAATCTATATACAGTGTGTGCAAATGAGGTAAGATTAGGGAGGTAAGGCAATAAATAGGCTGTAGTGGCGAAGTAATTACAATTTAGCAATTAAACACTGGAGTGATAGATGTGCAGAAGATGAATGTGCAAGTAGAGATACTGGGGTGCAATTGAGCAATAATAAATAAATAACAATATGGGGATGAGGTAGTTGGATGGGCTATTTACAGATGTGCTATGTACAGGTGCAGTGATCTGTGAGCTGCTCTGACAGCTGATGCTTAAAGTTAGTGAGGGAGATATGAGTCTCCAGCTTCAGTGATTTTTGCAATTCGTTCCAGTCATTGGCGGCAGAGAACTTGGAGGAAAGGCGGCCAAAGGAGGAAAAGGCTTTGGGGGTGACCAGTGAAATATACTTGCTGGAGCACGTGCTACGGGTGGGTGCTGCTATGGTGACCAGTGAGCTGAGATAAGGTGGGGCTTTACCTAGCAAAGACTTATAGATGACCTGGAGCCAGTGGGTTTGGCGATGAATATGAAGTGAGGGCCAGCCAACGAGAGCATACAGGTCGCAGTGGTGGGTAGTATATGGGGCTTTGGAGACAAAGCGGATGGCACTGTGATAGACTGCATCCAATTTGTTGAGTAGGGTGTTGGAGGCTATTTTGTAAATGACATCGCGCAAGTCAAAGATCGGTAAGATGGTCAGTTTACGAGGGTATGTTTGGCAGCATGAGTGAAGGATGCCTTGTTGCGAAATAGGAAGCCAATTCTAGATTTAACTTTGGATTGGAGATGTTTTATGTGAGTCTGGAAGGAGAGTTTACAGTCTAACCAGACACCTAGGTATTTGTAGTTGTCCACATATTCTAAGTCAGAACCATCCAGAGTAGTGATGCTGGACGGGCGGGCAGGTGCAGGCAGCGATCGGGTGAAGAGCATGCATTTAGTTTTATTTGCATTTAAGAATGGTTGGAGGCAATGGAAGGAGAGTTGTATGGCATAGAAGCTCATCTGGAGGTTAACACCGTGTCCAAAGAAGGGCCAGAAGTATACAAAATGGTGTTGTCTGCGTAGAGGTGGATCAGGGAATCACCAGCAGCAAGAGCGACATCATTGATGTATACAGAGAAGAGAGTCGACTCGAGAATTGAACCCTGTGGCACCCACATAGAGACTGCCAGAGGTCAGGACAACAGGCCCTCCGATTTGACACACTGAACTCTGTCTGAGAAGTAGTTGGTGAACCAGGCGAGGCAGTCATTTGAGAAACCAAGGCTGTTGAGTCTGCCGATAAGAAAATGCTTCACAGTGTTCAAGTAACACGGATCTCATTATCAACTGTTCAGAGGAGACTGCGTGAATCAGGCCTTCATGGTCAAATTGCTGCAAAGAAACCACTACTAAACTATACCAGTAAGAAGACTTGCTTGGGCGAAGAAACGTGAGCAATGGCCATTAGACCAGTGTAAATCTGTCCTTTGGTCTGATGAGTCCACATTTTTGATTTTTGGTTCCAACCGCCGTGTCTTTGAGAGGCGCAGAGTAGGTGAACGGAGGATCTCACTTGTGGTTCCCACCGTGAAGCATTAAGGAGATGGTGTAATGGTGTGGGGTTGCTTAGCTGGTGACACTGTCTGTGATTTATTTATAATTCAAGGCACACTTAACCAGCATGGCTACCACAGCATTCTGCAGCAATACGCCATCCCATCTGGCTTGCAATTAGTGGGATTATCATTTGTTTTTCAACAGGACAATGACCCAACACACCTCCAGGCTGTGTAAGGGCTATTTGACCAAGAAAGAGAGTGATGGAGTGCTGCATCAGATGACCTGGCCTCCGCAATCACCCAACCTCAACCCAATTGAGATGGATTGGGATGAGTTGGACCGCAGAGTGAAGGGAAATCAGCCAACAAGTGCTCAGCATATGTGGGAAGTCCTTCAAGACTGTTGGAAAAGCATTCCAGGTGAAGCTGGTTAAGAGAATGCCAAGAGTGTGTAAAGCTGTCATTTTAGTCCCATTCTCCCCTGGGTGTAAAAGAGACCAGGAGTTGCACCAACAGTGTTAGGAGTGTGTAGATTTTATTTATTTATTTTATTTAAACTTTATTTAACCAGGTAGGCAAGTTGAGATCAAGTTCTCATTCACAACTGCGACCTGGCCAAGATAAAGCAAAGCAGTTCGACACATATTACAACACAGAGTTACACATGGAGTAAAACAAACATACAGTCAATAATACAGTAGAAAAATAAGTCTATATACAATGTGAGCAAATGAGGTGAAATAAGGGAGGTAAAGGCAATAAATAGGCCAGGGTGGCGAAGTAAATACAATATAGCAATTAAAACCCTGGAATGGTAGATTTGACAGTAGATGAGTGTGCAAAGTAGAAATACTGGGGTGCAAAGGTGCAAAATAAATAAATAAATACAGTATGGGAAAGAGGTAGTTGTTTGGGCTATTTATAGATGGGCTATGTACAGGTTCAGTGATCTGTGAGCTGCTCTGACAGCTGGTGCTTAAAGCTAGTGAGGGAGATAAGTGTTTCCAGTTTCAGAGATTTTGTAGTTCGTTCCAGTCATTGTTAGCAGAGAACTGGAAGGAGAGGCGGCCAAAGGAGGAATTGGCTTTGGGGGTGACAAGTGAGATATACCTGCTTGAACGTGTGCTACGGGTGGGTGCTGCTATGGTGACCAGCGAGCAGAGATAAGGCGGGACTTTACCTAGCAGGGTCTTGTAGATGACCTGGAGCCAGTGGGTTTGGCGACGAGTATGAAGCGAGGGCCAGCCAACGAGAGCGTACAGGTCACAGTGGTGGGTAGTATATGGGGCTTTGGAGACAAAACGGGTGGCACTGTGATAGACTGCATCCAATTTGTTGAGTAGGGTGTTGGAGGTTATTTTGTAAATGACATCGCCGAAGTCAAGGATCAGGAAGATGGTCAGTTTACAAGGGTATGTTTGGCAGCATGAGTGAAGGATGCCTTGTTGCGAAATAGGAAGCCAATTCTAGATTTAACTTTGGATTGGAGATGTTTTATATGAGTCTGGAAGGAGAGTTTACAGTCTAACCAGACACCTAGGTATTTGTAGTTGTCCACGTGTTCTAAGTCAGAACCATCCAGAGTACTGATGCAGGCAGCGATCGGGTGAAGAGCATGCATTTAGTTTTACTTGTATTTAAGAGCAGTTGGAGGCCACGGAAGGAGAGTTGTATGGCATTGAAGCTCGTCTGTAGGGTTGTTAACACAGTGTCCAAAGAAGGGCCAGAAGTATACAGAATGGTGTCGTCTGCATAGAGGAGGATCAGAGACTCACCAGCAGCAAGAGCGATATCATTGATGTATACAGAGAAGAGAGTCGGCCCAAGAATAGAACCCTGTAGCACCCCCATAGAGACTGCCAGAGGCCCGGACAACAGGCCCTCCGATTTGACACACTGAACTCTGTCTGAGAAGTAGTTGGTGAACCAGGCGAGGCAGTCATTTGAGAAACCAAACCAAGATACTTTGAAGAATCTCAAATATAAAATATAATTTGATTTGTTTAAACTTTTTTGATTACTACATGATTACATGTGTTATTTCATCGTTCTGATGTCTTCACTATTATTCTACAATATAGAAAATAGTACAAATAAAGAAAAAACATTGATGTTTTTAGTTAACCTTTATTTAACTAGGCAAATCAGTTAAGAACAATTCATTTTTTACTAAAACAGCCTACCCCAGACAACACTGGGCCAATTCTGTGCCCCCCTATGGGACTCACAATCAGAGCCAGATGTGATAGCCTGGATTTGAACCAGGGACTTTAGTGACACCTCTATTTACTGAGATGTAGGTCCTTAGACCACTGTGCCACTCAGGAGCCTAATGAATGACTAGGTGTGTCCAAACTTTTGACTGGTACTGTATGTAAGGAGTGTTTGTACAGTATGTGTGTTTGTATGGGTGCCTGTGAGAATTTTCTTTGTAAAGTATACATTTGCATATGATATGTCCTACAGGCAAATAATAAATATAAACTATAATATGGGACATGTTTGTGTGTGATTTATTTCATGGTGTCTTAGAATAGAAACTGCTTGGTTTTAGCTAACAAATGTACTCTGGTTTGCAAACCCTTCAATCACAAGCAATGTGTGTTGTTTCTACAAAATGTTATCCTTACATTTCCGGAATTAACCAACCAACCAACAGTTGCACATTGTGAACTTGTAATTGAAAATATGTCCAGTAGAGGGACATGATATTAATTATAAACTTGCCTCCATTGTCAAAACACAACCAATATTTCGAACAGAGTATATTTAAAAAAAAAAACTGAATAGAAAAACAACATTCACAATTGCTTTACACAAGACATTGACCTATTCGGTGCAGTGTCCAACTCAGAATTGTAGCACACTTTTATACGTAGACAGAGCCAAGTAGTAATCCTAAAGTAGTATTCAAGTAGAAAACGATAATACATCTGTGTACGTGAGGATTTAAATGTTCTACACAATCTGCTTACTGATCCTCCCTGCAGCCATGCGCCACACTGAGAAAGTCTTTGGGAGGAAGCTGCCTTTGATGAAGGCCCTCTTGTCACTCTCCCTAACCAGAATACACTGCTGAAAGAAATAGGAAGTATATATATATATATATATATCTCCCTAACCCTGTTGTGGTTAGGTGTTCTTTGGCTGCAAACACTTTTTTCTGAATCATCTCTTGAGAACAAAAGGGAAATATATCTTTGCCATATCTATGAGAAAGGTAACACATTCAAATTCCAGTGTAGATAGAGGTCACGTTCCAAGAGTTGGGGATGACACAGAGGTCAAAGGCTCTCTGGACACTATTTTCATGTCAAAAAGGTTTTTAGTCCCCTACTCCCCTGGGTGTAAAGAGACCAGGAGTTGCACCAACAGTGTTAGGGGTGTGTAGCTGTTGATCAACTCTTAATCCAGTGGGCCACAGGGCAATTTAGTGAGACAATCCTGTTAGGAAATCAGACAGTAACAGAGGATGAGATCGTACATTGTCGCTTTCTCTCTTTCTCTCTCTCTTGTTCTTTCTTTTTTTCTCACCCTCCTTCTCCCCCCGCCACCCCCTTCTCTCTCTTTTCTCTCTCTCTCACCTCTCCTTCTCCCCCTCTCTCTCTCTCTCTCTGTCTCTCTCTTCTCTCTCTCTCTGTCTCTTGTTCTTTCTTTTTTCTCTCCTCTCTTCTCTCCCTCTCTCTCTCTCTCTCTCTCTCTCTCTCTCTCTGTCTCTCTCTCTGTCTCTCCCTCTCTCTCTCTCTCTCTCTCTCTCTCTCTCTCTCTCTCTCTCTCTCTCTGTCTCTCTCTCTCTCTCTCTCTCTCTCTCTCTCTCTCTCTCTCTCTCTCTCTCTCTCTCTCTCTCTCTCTCTCTCTCTCTCTGGGATCTAGCTGATTGTGAAAAACATTCAGTGCCAGTT
This sequence comes from Oncorhynchus tshawytscha, assembly GCF_018296145.1. Classification (NCBI taxonomy): domain Eukaryota; kingdom Metazoa; phylum Chordata; class Actinopteri; order Salmoniformes; family Salmonidae; genus Oncorhynchus; species Oncorhynchus tshawytscha. The sequence goes on along the minus strand of NC_056433.1, from coordinate 59,771,187 downwards.
GAAATGTTTGTTGACTTTCGTCACCTTGAACCCTGGATAATGACTAGACAGCCCACATCTTACTGGAACTAAATGTCTCCCTTGTAAAGAGACTATATGTGTCTCAGTGGGCCTATTACTGGTTAAATAAAGGTTAATTAAATTAAATTGAATAAAATGATTGTTCCACTGCTTTGTGTTTGGATAGAATCGACTGACTCAGTTGCAGAGGCAATGAAACAGCTATAAAGGAAGGAGACATAAGGGGTGACACTTGTACGAGGGTGAGTGAGAGAATGGTCAAATATAAGGTACTGATAAGAACAATGAATCATAGTGAGGATGTCTAAAGATATGGGGAAAATAAACATTAATCAGCCCATGTGGAATCTCAATCAGGGTTATCAATGTATTTTCTATCCAAATCATGTTTAGGGCCATCACTTTTAGATGCGACTTCCTTCCAATGCGCACCAGAAGTTCTCTTAATACTGTATCATATTTCAATATTCGTCATGCGTCATACACGCCCCCCCCCCGCGCGCTCAAGTTGTGGAAAACTGTATGACAGTGCAGAATTGCCAGAAATCCAGGAGTATCTGAAAAACAGCCTATTTAAAATCCATAACCATTATACACGTTCTGACATCCTTTAATGGACAGGAATCCAACGTTTGTCATTTCAAACCATATCAAATCTAGCCTACATCTGAATCGACTGCGCTGCAGGACAACGGTGAAGATTAACTGATAATTACATTCAATCGGATACCTACCTGACTACTTGTGTCTTAGTGACTGTATCCCGATTTATTAAAGTAGTCTCTTCGCTTTGCTTGCAATAATTATTCAACTTGTTTAAGCGACAACACGATGAGATGCACACAACCAGGAAGAAGCCAAATAAATAGTTATATTAGCTATTACATAGCCATTCACAGTTTGACTACACTGATATGTATGCAGTGTGTTTTCTTCTAATAAATATTGACGTTTTCTCGCTTTTGAAAGAAAAATAAAATTGCCATTCAAAGCGCCAAAATTCGAAAATATGACCGTCGGACAAAAAAAGGACATGTTCCTCCTACTCACCTAACGGTTGTAGGCTATGCTTTTGCATTTCTCCATGTGGCATGCACAAGCGTGTGACTGTTTTAAGTTCGTGTTTTAATGTTCATTGCACTGTCAATTTGCAAAGGAATAACAATATATATAAAAAATTATATAAGAATCGCCTGTCTCAGTGGTGAGTGGCCTATAATTTCATGCAGATGTTATGAGTGTTGGTTATATATCAAATAATGTTGTCTAACATGTGTCATAATCGCATCTGAAGTATCCTATAAGTATTACTGTAATTGTAAGTGAGGCATGCCGAGATTATGTACTGATTCAAAATCTGTTTGAATGTGAAATTAGGGTGGCCTATAGACAGACGTGTCTATAGATGGCTTGAATAGCCCCATAAAATAAAGCAACTCTATAGTCACAGCAAAACTAACATTATGTGATTTCATAATCACACTGATATTACTAGACACTCAATTCAGAAGTAACGGGGATGTCATATAGCCCATGTTTGGATATGAGTAACAATATTTGCAGCATTTTTCATTTTGAACACTATGTAGGCAATTTACGCTCCAGCTCAGATATTTAATTCCAATATATAGGCCTACTTTCAATAGCCTATATTTTCTTCTAATGGCTGAGTAAAGGAAAGGCTATAGTGTAATGCAAAATGATTCATGTAGGTGCATTTATCACAACTGTAGTGCTGAGTAGCCTCGGCTATCATGAAAGCATGGGGATCTAGATAAAAAGGTCAAATGCTAAAAGAAAAACGACAACAATCGAATAATCAGTGGACAACTGAATTTATTCGTCTCACAAATGACAACAGTGCAAAACATTGATTAGCAATATTCAAATAGAAGACAATACAGAAAAATGACGGCCGCCTACATTCTATTTCAACCTAATTTTGACCTGACACGCCAATCAGAAAATGAAACAAACAGGTTAAACAATGCAGACCTGTAGTCAGTTGCTGTCTTTGGTACAAAATAAAACGTCAATATTAGCAAACGCATGCTTTCACAGTTCATTACAAAATGTACTTGTTTCCCTATTTACAAAGTGCAAATAAAATCGAAGAGAATCGCCACATCAGTCAGGCTACCATTAGATTGGTCATTTATTACCAATGGTATGCATGGAAAAGGAGAAGAAAGGTATAGGCTACAGCTTTTTAGTCAAAATATCATGAGTTTAATTAACCGTGACAAATGGGACAAAATAAGACATTTGCTATGGTGCACAAGAGTACAATGGATGAAGAGGGTCATCTTTTTAAATTGTTACAGTCTAGAGAAGTTAAACGATACAATGTTGTTCCTCGTTTCATTTGAAATGGTCGGTATAGCCTACTAAACCCATCTCAAATTCAGTTATTATATTATTGGGATTGAATTGAAAGACAAATTCCTCTTCACTTTAACCAGCCATTAGACTTACATTAGGCAACATCCCAAAACGCAAGATCATGTTGCCGCTCGAGATGTTGAGTTGTTAGGGAAATGTTGTGGGCCTAAAAGTTTTTAATGGATTAAAATGATTGTTATAGTTCCAGTGGCATATAATCTTGTCACATTTTTTTCGCAATGGAGCAAACTGGAGTCAAAACCTATATGGAATGTGTTCTTATCAGGTTACAAGGAAACGTAACTCGACCTGAGTTCATGATAGTCTTTATGGTTGAAATTGAGGCTATCATGTCTGAAAACATCCAAACACATTGCAACAAAGGAGAGGTAGATTACATGTTTGCTACTCTCTCTCCACCTCTTTATCCCAGTCAGGATTGTCCCATGTATATTCATAAATTCATGTGCGCCTGAATGTATAGCGCAATGGATACTCTATTGTTCATAGTCGCCAAATCATAAGGTGTATGGCCTCCGGAGTTGTGCCTTGCGGCGTCCTTCGTACAACCAACAAGGAGCTGAACCACGTCAAGATAGCCTTCTCTTGCGGCTAGATGCAATGGAAGATTGCCGTCGTTGTCCAAGAGGTTGACGTCTGCGCCATGATCTATCAGGACGCGTAGGGTGTCCACGTATCCATCCCTTGCAGCATCATGAGTGATAGTGAGACCCCTGACATGGTCGCGCACGTTTGGATTTGCGTTAGCCCTCAGCAGCGCCTCCGCGATGGCTGGGTTACCAAGTTTCATCACCTGTAAAATATAATGAGAAGAGGTTATAGAGCAGGATAATTACACACAAGTAATAATATAAAGACAAAATGTACCCTATAGGAAGTAAAAGCTACAGTTTTAATATAAAATATAAATCATTTAGGGATATGTTGCAGAGACACAGGTCTAGATTTACACCTATGTTTTCAAAAGGAATGATCAAAAATAAATCGTACCCACAAAAAGATTTATCAGTCCTGGGATATAAATGATTATCTTCACCTTTTTTAAATTCTTCTTCAGACCTAAATGCTGTAGACCAATTACCGTCTGATAAAACAGAGTACACTTAATTAAATCATAGAGCCTTAGTTGATCATCAGTATTTAACTAAGTTTCATGATAGGCCTATATATTTTTCATTTGGAAGAGAGGAGCGATACGAATAGCTCATTACAGTTTTGTGGCAGTTTTTTGTTTGACACAGTGTTGTGTCATAGGCCTACTTAGATGATCATTTTTTAAAAATAAGGTCAAGCTTTGAGCGCTTTGAATAAAGTATGACAATTTGTAAATTGTCATTATACATTCAACAGGCTAAAGCAACTTGTCCTAAATCTCTCAAAAACGTGTGTTATGGTTCAGTCAATGAACCATACTTGAAACACTTTTCTTTTAGCATTTTCATCTGTGCCCTGTGCCCTATGACATGGTAAGAGATTAGCCTATCTGAAAATCTATGCAGCTTGGTCATATGAACAGGCTGTCCAAATCAACCAAGTCTTTCACAATCTGCAATGTGTTCGTTTTTCATATTAGTTTGATTGTGTAACTTGACAAAACAATAAACGGTAGTTACATTCCTATAGCAAACATAGCAGGTTGGGACTCCCATGTGGTACAAGGAAGTTATTCAAAGGTATCGGTCAAGGAGGTAACAATAAAAGCAAATCAATACCGTATAAGTTCTCAACCACCATAATTGAAGTATGAGATGAAAAAACAGATAATTTTAACTATATTTCTATAAATCGAGAAATATTCTTGTTGAAAACTATTAACGTTTTCATAGGCCTATTTGAGTATGCATGCGGGCCCAAAGTGCATGGGGTCATGCAGGGTCTTGATGTTTCTATCTTATTTTTTTATCACTACTGATCAATGATCTAAGGCACACATTATTCTTAAAAAAACAACAACATGATCACATTATTCAACGAGTTTTCATTGTGAACCCATGTGATTCACCATCTTCATTAAGAAATATAAAGCTGCTAAACTTTTAGCCTACAAAATGTGTAAAACAACAATATTACATTGCATTTAGAGTGTTGTATTCTGTATTTCACGTCTCTGGTAAATCATATATAAATCATTAATCTACATTGTTTTTTTTAGTGGCTCAGATAGTGCTACTAAATTAAGGCCTATAAATCACTTTAAAGCCCTCTAATTCCACAAATCATACAATACAATTATGACATCCAACATAGTAGTCTATGCTTTATAAGGCCTTGAAAATCACTTGGATTTCTAAAAGTAAATCCAAGTTACAGAAATTGTATAGCCTCTTAATACCTTTACCACTTTGTCACCAAAGCACACCGTTCAGTCTATTTGACATTATGTCAATGCACAAATATGCTAATATGTTGTAGTTTAAGTTGAAATCGATCATATAACTTCTGAATAGACCAAATAATGATTTTATAGATTTAGGCTTCATATAAAATGCTTTACCAACCTGTAACGGTGTCCTGCCGAATACATTGTTTGCATTAACATCTGCTCCGTTCTGTAATAACATCTCAACTTCTGCCAAGTCTCCTCTCGCAGATGCACTGCTCAGTCTGTTTGCCTCTCCAGTCATTCTTGGTGGACGAAAACAATAAAGAGAATAAGGTTATATAATACAGGTTAAAAACCTTGATAGGCCTCCTCTGTATGTGCTTGATTTTGGTTGTAAGTCTTGGTTGTGACACAAGGCACTGCTAAAGTGTAGTAAATAGTCTGTAGCCCTCTGAAAGAAATTGGTAGGCTACACTGCCAGGGTCCGCCTCCCTTTTTAATGCCATCCCACTGTAACAACTCGCTTCGGCACGGAAAACAACAGGGATGTCACGCCATTTCTAACTCAAATTCATGGTCATCATCACCTTCCTTAAAAATATAGATTTTCATCACGTTGGATTGGTGTTTGGGATTTCCAATAGTGGACCAAGACGCACGAAGTTGAAAAATGTCAAACTAATTCCAATCGTCCAGCTGCAGAGTTGACGTTCATACTTATTATTGAACCCCGTTCACGTGCAGTCGGTAACATTTGAGATTCTAAAATAGAGTTAATGGATATTCCCCATGTTTATGTATAGGCTAGACCGGTGTTATTCCAGATGATTTTACCCAACTCTGCAGGTAGCATAGCCTACCCTCATTAGATTTTAACCTATAGCCTGATAATGTATTCTAAATGCAGAGAGAGAGGGGGGGGTATGTCCATGAAATGATATCATCCAACAGTTACAACGCATTAGGCTACAACTCACATTCAATGTCCAATTCGACCTTGAGTAAAAACCCATATTAAACTATTCTGTTTCCTAGACAGCCTACTCCGTTCGCTAGTCTACTTCACTCTGGGACTGACAATATAGGTTAGCCTACAGGTGCAACTCCCCAAAATGCTGGTCTGCTGCTCTCAAAAGCGTTGCTTTTGTCCTGCAACTGTATCCATGGCTGCCGTTTCGATAAGGGCTTGCAACTTTGTAGCGTCTGATTGCCGACTTGCTCTCTCACCAGTCCCAGATGAGAAAGAGAAGAAAAAATATTCTGACAACGTTAGGTTATCCAATGACATTTGGAGAGATGCTTGTTCAGACTTTTATGTAAACTTCCCGCCCATTTTCAAATGATGATACTTGGTCTGGATATCGTCCTTCTTTTGGTTCATTAATAGTAAAGCATTTGTTCAGACAGTGCGCGGGAACAGTTTCGTCATTTGATAAGCAACGTTCTCTTCTTCCACTTAGCACAATGTAGCAGTATAGGCGACCATCTGTTACAATTAAAATAGTTAGACTACTAAACTTTTGTAAAGGTGGGTAAATCAATAAAAAAATCAACCACACCACGGAGTTTACGGGACTTAGTAGCGTTTCAAGTTCAGCCTGCAATAGGCATATGCCGGGTAGGTGTAGCCTAGTCGTGTAGGAATATTAAACAGAAAAGCTTACACGATTTTCGATTTATAGCCTAGACTTGATATAACATCCCCTACTTACTAGATACAACACCTCAGCATCAGTTGTTGAATGAGTTCACTCATTCGATTGGTTGGCAGTCAATATTTAGATGGGAAAAAAACGCTGGTTTTGACATAACTTATTTTTGAAATACAGAGCCATACGCCCACATAACAGTCGATGAGAGCAAGAGAAGGAGGGCGGGACAAAAAAGACTGCAGTTGTGACGATAGCCTGGGCTTCTTTCCCGGTTGTAAAATAACATTTTCATAACCGAAAAATGCCACGACGTGTTGCTCTAGAACAGTTAATATTGTTTTCTGGTTAGTTTCGGTAGCGCTCTATGGGAAAGACAACAACGATAACCTAAATCATAAGCATGATTCTTTTGCTATGAGGTCTGTATGCCTAGATGATGTATTGAAAGCCCAGTCTTTATCATTTCAACACCCCTTTGATAAAATGAGGGATGGAAAATATTCAAAGGCAGAGCTAGGATGCAAGAATTCATATTCCATGGGATTGATAATTTGAACAATAATCTGAAATCTATTGCTTTTAACCTACATTGTTAAAGGCTCAATTGACAATAAAAAAAACGTGCATTTTGCGTTACGATGGGGGGCAGCTGTATGGCCTATCACACTAAGCACGGACCGAAGCAGACGTCTTTTGGAAGTATTTCTTTGGTCCTAACTAGACCGCCCGTCTTTTTAAATTTATTTTATTGGCGCGGTCCGAACCCGCCTTGATTTCAACGTTCATAGATTTCTATGTTTGCTTAATCTTTGGTCCGGTTCGGACCGACCTATATTTACCGAGGTAAAGTTGCTTTTATATTCACACCATTCGGACATTCAACAGACAATTCAACAGACATTCAACAGACATTCAACAGACATTCGCCAAAATCAATTTAAAAATGTAAAAATCAATAACTAATTCACCGTTTGTCACGGAATCATCAAACTAGATATGATTTATTCTATAAATGTCTTGCATACTTTCGCAACTTTTGTTTTGACTAAAAATTCCAGTTTGGATTTGATAGAAGGCATGTAGTCTGTCTAGGTCAAAGTTCTAACGAGTCTGTTATACCCTATTAGAAGGGGCCTGGCATGAACTTTTGCATCTTCAGTCATATTACATTTGATTACAGGAAAAAACTATGGGATGAAGGGGTCAGGCCTGCCTAACCAAGAAGACAGGTGGACATGGACATTCCACAGGGGACATAAGGAAAACTAAGAGTAAACCATAACATACACTACCATTCAAAAGTTTGGGGTCACATAGAAATGTCCTTGTTTTGAAAGAAAAGCATTTTTTTTGTCCATTAAAATAACATCAAATTGATCACAAATACAGTGTAGACATTGTTAATGTTGTAAATGACTATTGTAACTGGAATATCTACATAGGCGTACAGAGGCCCATTATCAAATCAAACTTTATTTGCCACATGCGCCGAATACAAGTGATGACTTTACCGTGAAATACTTACTTACAAGCCCTTAACCAACAGTTCAGTTCAAGAAGAAGAAAATATTTACCAAGTAGGTTAAAATAAAAAGTAATAATAAAAAGTAACACAATAAGAATAACAATAACGAGGCTATATACAGGGGCACCAGTACCGAGTCAATGTGCAGGGGTACAGGCTAGTTGAGGTAATCTGTACATGTAGGTGGGGGCGAAGAAACTATGCATAGGTAACAAACAAACAGCAAGTAGCAGCAGTGTACAAGGGGGGATGTCAATGTAAATTGTCTGGTGGCGATTTTTATGAATTGTTCAGCAGTCAAATGACTTGGGGGTAGAAGCTGTTGAGGAGCCTTTTGTTCCTAGACTTGGCGCTCCGGTACCGCTTGCCGTGCGGTAGCAGAGAAAACAGTCTATAACTTGGGTGACTGGAGTCTCTGACAATTTTATGGGCTTTCCTCTGACACCACCTACTATATAGGTCCTGGATGGCAGGAAGCTTGGCCCCAGTGATGTACTGGGACGTTCGCTCAACCCTCTGTACCGCCTTACGGTCAGATGCCAAGCAGTTGCCCTACCAGGCAGTGATGCAACCTTGTCAGGATGCTCTCGATGGTGCAGCTGTAGAAACTTTTGAGGATCTGGGGGCCCCCACCAAATCTTTTCAGTCTCTTGAGGGAGAGACTGTGCCCTCTTCACGACTGTCTTGGTATGTTTGGACCATGATAGTTCATTGGTGATGTGGACATCAAGGAACTTGAAACTGTCGACCCGCTCCACTACAGCCCCGTTGATGTTAATGGGGGCCTGTTCGGCCCGCCTTTTCCTGTAGTCCACGATCAGCTCCTTTGTCTTGGTCACATTGAGGGCGAGGTTGTTGTCCTGGCACCACACTGCCAGTTCTCTGACCTCCTCCCTATAGGCTGTCTCATCATTGTCGGTGATCTAGCCTACCACTGTTGTGTTGTCAGCAAACTTAATGATGGTGTTGGAGTCGTGTTTGGCCACACAGTCATGGCTGAACAGGGAATACAGGAGGGGACTAAGTACACACCCCTGAGGGGCCCCAGTGTTAAGGATCAGCGTGGCAGGCTTTTTGTTGCCTACTCTTACCATCTGGGGGCGGCCCGTCAGGAAGTCCAGTCCAGGATCAGCAACCATCACAACTGTGTTCCAATGGCACGTTGTGTTTGCCTCACAAGTCCTCAGCTGGCAGCTTCATTAAATAGTATCCGCAAAACACCAGTCTCAACATCAACAGTGAAGAGGCGACTCCAGGATGCTGTCCTTCTAGGCAGAGTTGCAAAGAAAAAGCCATATCTCAGACTGGCCAATAAAAATAAAATATTAAGATGGGCAAAAGAACACAGACACTGGACAGAGATATAGCTTTTTCTTTGCAACTCTGCCTAGAAGGACAGCATCCTGGAGTCGCCTCTTCACTGTTGATGTTGAGACTGGTGTTTTGCGGGTACTATTTAATGAAGCTGCCAGTTGAGGACTTGTGAGGCGTCTGTTTCTCAAACTAGACACTCAAATGTACTTGTCCTCTCACTCAGTTGTGCACCGGGGCCTCACACTCCTCTTTCTATCCTGGTTAGAGCAAGTTTGAGCTATTCTGTGAAGGGAGTAGTACACAGCGTTGTACAAGATCTTCAGTTTCTTTGCAGTTTCACACATGGAATAGCCTTCATTTCTCAGAACAAGAATAGACTGACCAGTTTCAGAAAAAAGTTACTTGTTTCTGGACATTTTGAGCCTGTAATCGAACACACAAATGCTGATGCTCCAGATACTCAACGTGTCTAAAGAAGGCCAGTTTTATTGCTTCTGTAATCAGCACGACAGTTTTCAGCTGTGCTAACATAATTGTTAAATGGTTTTCTAATGATCAATTAGCCTTTTAAAATTATAACTTGGATTATCTAACACAACGTGCCATTGAAACACAGGAGTGATGGTTGCTGATAATGGGCCTCTGTACACCTATGTAGATATTCCATTAAAAAATCTGCTTTTTCCAGCTACAATAGTCATTTGCAACATTAACAATGTCTACGCTGACCTCTTCAGCCCATAGTTTTTTCCTGTAATCTAATTTAATATGACTGAAGATGCAGAAGTTTATGCCAGGCCCCTTCTAATAGGGTATAACAGACTTGTTAGAACTTTGACCACACGCCTTCTAGACGGACTACATGCCCTCTATCAAATCAAAACTGGAATATTTAGTCAAAACAAATATTGTAAAAGTATGCTGGACATTTATAGAATAAATAATACCTGGTTTGATGTTTCTGTGACAAACAGTGAATTAGCTATTGATTCATACTAAATGGCATTTTATAGATTTGATGTATTTCTATAAAATCAAAACTGGAATTCTTCCTCAAAACAAAGGTTGTAAAAGTATGCTAGACATTTCTAGAATACATTGTATCTAGTTTGATGATTCTGTGACAAACGGTGCATTAGTTATTGATTTTTACATTTTTAAATGGCTTTTGGCGAAAATCTGTTGAATGTCCGAATATAAAACCAACTTTACCTCGGTCCTATATTTGGCCCAAATACAGACATCTATAATTGGTTTAGATCTGGTGCGGGCCTTCATTTGGCCCAAACATAGACATCTATATTTCACAAGTTTGGACAGCACAGCACAACACAGTACAGTAGAGCACAACAGACTAAAATACATTACATTACAGTAAAGAAAAGTAGAGTATATTACAGTACAGTACAAAACAAAAGAGCACAATAGAGTACTGTAAAGTAAAGAAAAGTATTGTTCAGTACAGTATAATGTACTGTATTGTACCCTACTCTAATTAAAATATATTCTACTGAACTAAACTGTACTCTACTGTACTATATTAAACTGTACTCTACTCTACTGAATTAAACACTACTGTACTCTACTGTAGTCTACTGTACTGTACGTGAAATTTATTTTCGTAGGATAGCCGGAGGCAAAGTCATTATTATGTGTCGGGTGATTAGTTGACGCTTCTTGTGTGCTTGACATCACTCCGAGCCCTTACCAAAAACCAAAACAATGGCAGACAATTTCTCTCACCTTGGATCTAAAACCAGTAGTAGCTAACCACCAACTTCAATGACAGTTATCTTAAAATTAAAAGACATATCTAATATTCCCACTGTCACGGCTTCTAGGAGTAGTGGGTGGAGGAGTCAGGCGCAGAGAGCAGAGTTAGTTCAAACGTGGGTCTTTATTCCAGGAACAGAGTAACGGTCACGCCAAACACACGGGCGCATAAATAACCAAGTCCAAGAAACAGGACAAAACCGCCCAGAAAAAGGAATCCATATAAATCCACACACATGAACAGAAAAACAAGCCCGCACAAAAGCAGGCGGGCATACCGGGTTTAAATAGCCTAAAACAAAACCCAAACAAGAAACAGGTGAAACTAATCAGACAAAACTAACTGAAACAGAAAAGGGGATCGGTGGCAGCTAGTAGGCCCGGCGACGACGACCGCCGAGCGCCGCCCGAACAGGAACCATCTTCGGCGGGATTCGTGACAGTACCCCCCGACACGCGGCTCCCTCAGCACGCTGACCCCGGCCTCGAGGGCGACGCGGAGGGCGAGGCGCAGGGCGATCCGGATGGAGGCGATGGAACTCCCTTAGTAGCGATGGATCCAAAATGTCCCCCACCGGTACCCAGCACCTCTCCTCCGGACCGTACCCCTCCCAGTCCACAATGTTCTGCAGGCCCCTCACCCGGTGTCTCGAGTCTAGAATAGCTCGTACCGTGTACGCAGGGGACCCCTCGATGTCCAGAGGGGGCTGAGGGACCTCCGGCACCTCACCTTCTTGTAGGGGACCAGCTACCACCGGCCTGAGGAGAGACACATGAAACGAGGGGTTAATACGATAGTAAGAGGGGAGTTGTAATCTGTAACATACTTCGTTTATCCTCCTCAGGACTTTAAATGGCCCCACACACTGCGGCCCCAGCTTCTGGCAGGGCAGGCGGAGGGGCAGGTTTCGGGTCGAGAGCCAGACCCTGTCCCCTGGTGCGAACACAGGTGCCTCACTGAGGTGGCGGTCAGCGCTCTTCTTCTGCCGTCCACCAGCCAGGGCGCCTTAGAGCGCTTGCACCCACTCCTCCACCGCAGGAGCTTCGGGCTGACTCTGATGCCACGGAGCCAGGACCGGCTGGTAGCCCAGCACGGATTGGAATGGTGACATGTTCGTGGAGGAGTGAGTTCTGTGCCACCTCTGCCCATGGGACGTACCTCGCCCATTCTCCTGGCCGGTCCTGGCAATACGACCGCATAAACCTACCCACTTCCTGGTTCACTCTCTCCACATTCCCATTACTCTCGGGGTGATAACCAGAGGTCAGGCTGACCGAGACCCCAGACGTTCCATAAACGCCCTCCAAACTCGGGACGTGAACTGAACTGGGGACCCCGATCAGATACAATGTCCTCCGGCACCCCGTAGTGCCGGAAGACGTGGGTAAATAGAGCCTCCGCAGTCTGTAGGGCCGTAGGGAGACCAGGCAATGGGAGGAGATGGCAGGACAGAGAACCGATCCACAACGACCAGAATTGTTACGGTTTTCTTGCGGTGAAGGAGAGGAGGACCAAAATGCAGCGTGGTCATTTTGATACATGTTTAAAAAATGAATAAACACGAACAATACAAAACAAGAAACGTAACGTGAAAACCTAAACAGCCTATCTGGTGCAAACAAACACAGAGACAGGAACAATCACCCACGAAAGACTCAAAGAATATGGCTGCCTAAATATGGTTCCCAATCAGAGACAACGATAAACACCTGCCTCTGATTGAGAACCACTCCAGACAGCCATAGACTATTCTAGAATAACCCCACTATACCACAATCCCAATACCTACAAAAACCCCAAGACGAAACACACCACATAATAAACCCATGTCACACCCTGGCCTGACCAAAATAATAAAGAAAACACAAAATACTAAGACCAGGGCGTGACAGAACCCCCCCCCCTGGTTCGGACTCCCGGCCGCACACCTAAACCCATAGGGGAGGGTCCGGGTGGGCGTCTGTCCACGGTGGCGGCTCCGGCGCGGGATGTGGACCCCACTCCAACAAAGTCTCAGTCCGCCTGCATCTCGTCCTTAGATTGGCGACCTTCGCCGCCGACCTTGGCCTAGTAACCCTCACCAAGGGCCCCACTGGACTGAGGGGCAGCTCGGGACTGAGGGGCAGCTCGGGACTGAGGTAGCTCGGGACTGAGGGGTAGCCCGGGACTGAGGGGTAGCTCGGGACTGAAGGGTAGCCCGGGACTGAGGGGTAGCTCGGGACTGAAGGGTAGCTCGGGGCTGAGAGGAAGCTCAGGGCTGAGAGGAAGCTCAGTACTGAGAGGAAGCTCAGGCAGGTAGTTGGCTCTGGCAGATCCTGGCTGGCTGGTGGTTCTGGCAGATCCTGTCTGACTGGCGTTTCCGGCAGATCCTGGCTGACTGGCGGATCCTGGCTGACTGGCGGATCTGGAAGATCCTGGCTGACTGGCGGCTCTGGCTGCTCTGGCTGCTCCATGCTGACTGGCGGCTCTGGCTGCTCCATGCTGACTGGCGGCTCTGGCTGCTCCATGCAGAATGGCGGCTCTGGCTGCTCCATGCAGACTGGCGGCTCTGGCTGCTCCATGCAGACTGGCGGCTCTGGCTGCTCCATGCAGACTGGCGGCTCTGGCTGCTCCATGCAGACTGGCGGTTCTGGCTGCTCCATGCAGACTGGCGGCTCTGGCTGCTCCATGCAGACGGGCGGCTCTGGCTGCTCCATGCAGACTGGCTGCTCTGGCTGCTCCATGCAGACTGGCAGCTCTGGCTGCTCCATGCAGACTGGCAGCTCTGGCAGCGCTGAACAGGTGGGAGACTCCGGCAGCGCAGTAGAGGAGGAAGGCTCTGGCAGCGCTAAACAAGCGGGAGATTCCGGCAGCGCAGAACAGGCATTAGACTCCGGCAGCGCTGTAGAGGAGGAAGGCTCCGGCAGCGCTGGACAGGCAGGAGACTCCGACAGCGCTGTAGAGGAGGAAGGCTGACAGCACTAGAGAGGAGGAAGGCTCTGGCAGCGCTGGACAGGCGAGGCGCACTGTAGGCCTGATGTGTGGTGCTGGCACTGGTGGTACCGGGCCGAGGACACGCACAGGAAGCCTGGTGCGGGGAGCTGCCACCGGAGGGCTGGTGTGTGGAGGTGGCACAGGATGGACCAGACCGGGAAGGCGTACTGGAGATCTTGAGAGCAGGGCTGGCACAGGACGTGCAAGGCTAGGGAAGTGCACAGGAGGCCTGGTGCGTGAGGCTGGCACAATCTTCACCAGCCGACTTGCACGCACCTCAAGACGAGTATGAAGAGCTGACCCAGGTGCCATCAAATCCCCGACACGCTCCGTCGGACGAATTCCGCACCTCATACACCAACACAGCAACTCCCTCATAACTCTCTCCTCCAATTTCCCCATTAACTCCTTCACAGTCTCTGCTTCGCTCACCTCCAACACCAGCTATGGTTCTGGTTTCCTCCTTGGCTTCTTACGATAAACAGGGGGAGTTGGCTCAGGTCTGACTCCTGACTCTGCCACACTCTCCCTGTTCCCCCAATACATTTTTGGGGCTGACTCTCGGGCTTCCTTCCACACCGCCGTGTTCGTCTCTCCAACTCCATTCTCCTATAATCCTCCTCGCACTGCTCCAGTGAATCCCAGGCGGGCCCCGGCACTCTCCCTGGGTCGACCGCCCACCTGTCTATTTCCTCCCAAGTCATATAATCCAGACTTTGTTGCTCCTGCTGCCACTGCCTGTCACCACGCCGCTTGGTCCCGTTGTGGTGGCTGATTCCATTACGGTTGTCTTGCGGTGAAGGAGAGGAGGACCAAAATGCAGCGTGGTAATTTTGATACATGTTTAATAAACAAATAAACACGAACAATACAAAACAAGAAACGTAACCTGAAAACCTAAACAGCCTATCTGGTGCAAACAAACACAGAGACAGGAACAATCACCCACGAAAGACTCAAAGAATATGGCTGCCTAAATATGGTTCCCAATCAGAGACAACGATAAACACCTGCCTCTGATTGAGAACCACTCCAGACAGCCATAGACTATTCTAGAATAACCCCACTATACCACTATCCCAATACCTACAAAAACCCCAAGACAAAACACACCACATAATAAACCCATGTCACACCCTGGCCTGACCAAAATAATAAAGAAAACACAAAATACTAAGACCAGGGCGTGACAAGAATGGTAGTGTTTCCCTGAGACGGGGGAAGATCGGTAAGGAAGTCCACCGACAGATGAGACCAGGGCCATTGTGGAACAGGGAGGGGCTGTAGCTTCCCTCTAGGCAGGTGCCTAGGAGCCTTACTCTGGGCGCACACCGAACAGGAGGAGACATAGAGCCTCACGTCCTTAGCTAAGGTGGGCCACCAGTATTTCCCCCCAAGACCCGCACTGTCCTCGCAATACCTGGATGACCTGAAGAGGGTAGTGTGTGAGCCCACCGAATCAATTGATCACGGACACCAAGCGGCACGTACCAGAGACCGGCAGGATCATGTGAAAGCGCAGGTTCCAACCACAATGCCCGCTCGATATCCGCATCGACCTCCCATACCACCGGTGCCACCAGCCTAGAAGCTGGAAGGATGGGAGTAGGATCAATGGACCGATCCTCAGTGTCATAGAGACGGGACAGCGCGTCGGCCTTAGTGTTGAGGGAACCTGGTCTATAAGAGATTGTGAATCTGAATCGGGTAAAGAACATGGCCCACTTAGCCTGACGAGGATTCAGTCTCCTTGCCGCCCGGATATACTCCAGATTGCGGTGGTCAGTCCAGATGAGGAAAGGGTGCTTAGCCCCCTCAAGCCAGTGTCTCCACACCTTCAGGGCTTTCACCACAGCTAACAACTCCCGGTCCCCCACATCATAGTTTCGCTCCGCCGGACCCAGCTTCTTCGAAAAGAAAGCGCAGGGGCGGAGCTTCGGCTCTCGCGTTCTGACCTTAGTTCCTTTGTTATGTCTTTGTTTTAGTTTGGTCAGGGTGTGAGTTGGGGTGGGTAGTCTATGTTCTTTTTTCTATGTTGTGGTTTTCTGTTTCGCCTGGTATGGTTCTGTCACGTTCTGACCTTCATTTCCTTTGTTTTGTCTTTATTTAGTATGGTCAGGGTGTGAGTTGGGGTGGGCAGTCTATGTTTGTGTTTCTATGTTTTTTCTATTTCTGTGTTTGGCCCGATATGGTTCTCAATCAGAGGTAGCTGTTTATCATTGTCCCTGATTGAAAACCATATTTAGGTAGCCTGCGTTTCACTGTTGGTTTGTGGGTGTTTGTTTCCGTGTGTGTGTTTGTCACCACACGGTACTGTTTCGGTTTGGTTATTTCACGTATTCGTTTATTGTTTTTGTATTTCATAGTGTTCAGTGCTTTTCTTATTAAAATCGTCATGAACACTTACCACGCCGCATCTTGGTCCGATCCTTACTCCTCTTCAGACGAAGGGGAGGAAATCTGCCATTACAGGTTCTCGTTCGTTGTCTCTGAGAATCATACTTAGGTAGCCTTTTCCCACCTGTGTTTTGTGGGTGATTATTTTCTGTTTAGTGTTTTCTGCACCTTTCAGGACTGTTTCGGTTTTCGTTTATTTCACGTTGTTATTTTGTATTTTCAGTGTTCAGTAAAATAAACATCATGAACACATACCACGCTGCACATTGGTCCAACATTTCATACTCCTCATTAGAGGAGGACGAAGAATTCCGTTACACCCGCACAAAAGCAGGCGGGCATACCGGGTTTAAATAGCCCAAAACAAAACCCAAACAGAAACAGGTGAAACTAATCAGACAAAACTAACTGAAACAGAAAAGGGGATCGGTGGCAGCTAGTAGGCCGGCGACCGCTGAGCACCGCCCGAACTGGAAGAGGAACCATCTTCGGCGGGACTCGTGACACCCACACCCCAATAACATTGTTGCCGAGGTGGGCTTGTTAGTTAGCTACAGGGTGTGAGTCACCTCAGCCATTTTATACCTTTATTTAAGTAGGCAAGTCAGTTAAGAACAAATTCTTATTTACAATGACAGCCTACCCCGGCCAAACCCGAACGATGCCGGGCCAATTGTGTGCCGCCCTATAGGACTCTCAATCACAGCCAGATGTGATACAGCCTGGATTCAAACCAGGAACTGTAGATGCTGTGCCTTAGGCCACTGCGTCACTCGGGAACCCATAGACATAGGCTTCAGGAGCTAGCTGGTTAGATATGATTCCACCACGGGCAACAACAACTGGCGACAAGCTCGTTTTCAGACAAATATGTTCAACTCATAGTGTATCCACTGACCACCACATTTAGAAGGATAGCTAAATTACTAAAATGTTACTGGCAAACTAATCGTGATTTCATATTCTTTGATACATTTGGTTTAACTTGCTCATATCGAGTAACAGACAGTTTGTGGAAAGGTAAAAATAACAATAAGTGGACTCGTTTTATGAATCGGACAGGGAAACTAAAATAGATATGTAGCTAGCTGGTGAGGGTTTCATTTATTCTCCAGTTAATTAAGCTGAAGCTGGGTTTCCCGAGTTGTTCGGTACTTCTATATCTGCATTGCTTGCTGATTGGGGTTTGAGGCTGGATTTCTGTATAGCACTTTTTGACATTGGCTGATGTAAAAAAGGGCTTTATAAATAAATTTGATTGATTGATTGACTTACTGCTCATGCTGGCAAGCAAGCTAAACAGACGTCTCTGCAGCGTATCTGTGTGATGTTTGTTAGCATCCCTATTTGTCAGACTTTTATGTAGGATTAATAACCTAGCCTACGTAATTCCAGTGGTGGAAAAGTACTCAATTGTTCAAGAAAAGATAGAAAAATGACTCAAGTAAAAGTGAAAGTCACCCAGTAAAATACTACTTGAACAAAAGTCTAAAAGTATGTGGTGGTGGAAAAGTACAACATTGTCATACTTCAGGTGAATTCAGAAAGAGTGGGACATCATATAAACTGGGACAGCTTAATCCTGACACGTTTATTTCTTGGTCTGACATAAAACATGAATGAAAATTACATCCCTTCATTGGTGTGACATAATAGAGGGCCGGAAGCTCACCCGGCTCAGTGACAGCTGTTTTTCTGTTTTGATGTTAAGGTTATAAAACGGTAATAAATAATGCACTGTCCCAAATTGTGATGTAAATGTGCATACTATGAACTGGTCAATCAAAACACATAAAAGAGTTGCCAATATTAGGTTTCAATTTTGTAATTCTGTTTTTTTTTTTGTCATCCCACTTTACCATCCATAGTTAGCTAAAGTAAAAGAGCATGGAATAGCTAAAGTGGAACAGACTTACAGTATAAGCTTTTCCAGTTCACATTACATTACCCTGTACTTAGGTTAGGCAGAACTCAGGTTCTTGTAGTACTATTCATGTATTTCTTGTACTGTTATTGTCACGGCTGGCTGAAGGACTGGACCGAGGTGCAGCACGGTAAGCGTACATTTGAACTTTATTTAAAAATGACTCTGACAAAACGAAGAACAAAAAAAACACCTGTGAAGCTTGCCCTGAACAACTACAAAGTTAACCTCCCACAAAACAGGTGGGGGAAAAGGGTACCTAAGTATGGTTCTCAATCAGAGACAACGATAGACAGCTGTCCCTGATTGAGAACCAGGCCAAGACATAGAAATACAAAACATAGAATGCCCACCCTAGTCACACCCTGGCCTAACCAAAATAGAGAATAAAAAGCCTCTCTATTGCCAGGGCGTGACAGTTATTTGAGTGAATTCAGAAAAAGTGGGACACTTTTTGCATTTCTGTCTTTTGTAACTTCTTCCGACATCTAGCCAACATATTAGCCCAACACATGATAGATTTCTGAAATCGTCAGATGTTTCCTAATAACACACAATTGAATTGAATGGTGTCCCAGTTGATCTAACCTGCTTGATCTAGTCTACCGAATGCAAACTGAAAATAGGATTTTGACTCAGTGTACACATGCCTCCTGTGAATAGGATATCAACATTTACTTTGTGTGTTATTAGGAAACATCTCGAGGATTTCAGAAATGTATCACGTGTTGGGCTAATATGTTGTATAATGTCGAAGGAGGTTACAGAAGACTGAATTGCAAGAAGTGTCCCACTTATTCCGTATTCCCCCGACATCAAATTCTTTATATTAAGCAAACCAGACTGCACCATGTTATTATTTTTTAAATTACAGACAGCCAGTGGCACATTCCAACACTCAGACATTATTTACAAACGCAGTATTTGTGACCGCCAGATCAGAGGCAGTAGGAATGACAATGAGTTATATTGATACGTGTGAATTGGACCATATTACTGTCCTGCCTGAGCCTCCAGGTGTCATGGAAAATGTATGGGAGTAAAAAGTACATATTTTCCTAACCTCTTAGGCAAAATTGGCAAAATAGACATACCCAAAAGTAACTGCTATTCATGTGTAATTGCATGATTCTGACATGCCAAAACTTGGTATATTTGGAAAGAAGATATCTGGGAGATTATGAGGAAATTATGAGAAGGTAGATATGAGTTACACAGTTCAGAATACACAAGATCAAGCACACACAAAGTAACCGTTTTTGTATTTTGAAAGTAATCTTTAATTGACAACCTATCAGTGAATTATTGATGCCCAGAGCTGGAAACACATCAGATGGCTTCCACAACATGTGAACAATATCAGGAAAAAATGGGATTGATAGAATTAACAACTAGAAATGGGCAGTTGTTTTTCGTAAGTGGTGTCAGGTGTGGTCACAGGACGTTTCAAAGTGTCCCTAAACCTCTCCAAATCAAATTTAATCAAATGTTATTGGTCACATACACGTATTTAAATCAAATCAAATCAAATGTATTTGTCACATACACATGGTTAGCAGATGTTAATGCGAGTGTAGCGAAATGCTTGTGCTTCTAGTTCCGACAATGCAGTAATAACCAACGAGTAATCTAACTAACAATTCCAAAACTACTACCTTATACACACAAGTGTAAAGGGATAAAGAATATGTACATAAAGATATATGAATGAGTGATGGTACAGAGCGGCATAGGCAAGATGCAGTAGATGGTATCGAGTACAGTATATACATATGAGATGAGTATGTAAACAAAGTGGCATAGTTTAAAGTGGCTAGTGATACATTTATTACATAAAGATGCAGTAGATGATATAGAGTACAGTATATACGTATACATATGAGATGAATAATGTAGGGTGTGTAAATATTATATTAGGTAGCATTGTTTAAAGTGGCTAGTGATGTATTTTACATATATTCCCATCAATTCCCATTATTAAAGTGGCTGGAGATGAGTCAGTGTGTTGGCAGCAGCCACTCAATGTTAGTGGTGGCTGTTTAACAGTCTGATGGCCTTGAGATGGAAGCTGTTTTTCAGTCTGTCGGTCCCAGCTTTGATGCACCTGTACTGACCTCGCCTTCTGGATGATAGCGGGGTGAACAGGCAGTGGCTCGGGTGGTTGTTGTCCTTGATGATCTTTATGGCCTTCCTGTGACATCGGGTGGTGTAGGTGTCCTGGAGGGCAGGTAGGTTGCCCCCGTCGATGCGTTGTGCAGACCTCACTACCCTCTGGAGAGCCTTACGGTTGTGGGCGGAGCAGTTGCCGTACCAGGCGGTGATACAGCCCTACAGGGTGCTCTCGATTGTGCATCTGTAGAAGTTTGTGAGTGCTTTTGGTGACAAGCCAAATTTCTTCAGCCTCCTGAGGTTGAAGAGGAGCTGCTGCACCTTCTTCACGATGCTGTCTTTGTGGGTGGACCAATTCAGTTTGTCTGTGATGTGTACGCCGAGGAACTTAAAACTTACTACCCTCTCCACTACTGTCCAATCGATGTGGATAGGGGGGTGTTCCCTCTGCTGTTTCCTGAAGTCCACAATCATCTCCTTAGTTTTGTTGACGTTGAGTGTGAGGTTATTTTCCTGACACCACACTCCGAGGGCCCTCACCTCCTCCCTGTAGGCCGTCTCGTCGTTGTTGGTAATCAAGCCTACCACTGTTGTGTCGTCCGCAAACTTGATGATTGAGTTGGAGGCGTGCGTGGCCACGCAGTCGTGGGTGAACAGGGAGTACAGGAGAGGGCTCAGAACGCACCCTTGTGGGGCCCCAGTGTTGAGGATCAGCGGGGTGGAGATGTTGTTATCTACCCTCACCACCTGGGGGTGGCCCGTCAGGAAGTCCAGTACCCAGTTGCACAGGGCGGGGTTGAGACCCAGGGTCTCGAGCTTGATGACGAGTTTGGAGGGTACTATGGTGTTAAATGCTGAGCTGTAGTCGATGAACAGCATTCGCACATAGGTATTCCTCTTGTCTAGATGGGTTAGGGCAGTGTGCAGTGTGGTTGAGATTGCATCGACTGTGGACCTATTTGGGCGGTAAGCAAATTGGAGTGGGTCTAGGGTGTCAGGTAGGGTGGAGGTGATATGGTCCTTGACTAGTCTCTCAAAGCACTTCATGATGACGGAAGTGAGTGCTACGGGGCGGTAGTCGTATAGCTCAGTTACCTTAGCTTTCTTGGGAACAGGAACAATGGTGGCCCTCTTGAAACATGTGGGAACAGCAGACTGGGATAAGGATTGATTGAATATGTCCGTAAACACACCAACCAGCTGGACTGCGCATGCTCTGAGGGAGCGGCTGGGGATGCCGTCTGGGCCTGCAGCCTTGCAAGGGTTAACACGTTTAAATGTTTTACTCACCTCGGCTGCAGTGAAGGAGAGTCCGCATGT
This sequence comes from Oncorhynchus tshawytscha, assembly GCF_018296145.1. NCBI lineage: Eukaryota > Metazoa > Chordata > Actinopteri > Salmoniformes > Salmonidae > Oncorhynchus > Oncorhynchus tshawytscha. Next base: position 59,749,452 of record NC_056433.1, on the reverse strand, counting down.
TTTGGTTGCGGCCGTGTCAGTGGCACTGTATTGTCCTCAAAGCGGGCAAAAAAATTATTTAGCTGATGTTATTGAGGGTGTAGCGAAATGATTTTGTTTCTAGCTCCAACGGTGCAGTAATATCTAACAAGTAATATCTAACAATTTCACAACAATATACACAAATCTAAGTAAAGGAATGGAATTAAGAATATATAAATATATGGATGAGCAATATCAGAGTGGCATAGACTAAGACACAGTAGAATAGAATACAGTATATACAAAAAGTATATACAAAAATATGTAACCGTTTTTAAAGTGACTAGTGTTCCATTATTAAAGTGGCCAGTGATTTCAAGTCTATCTATATAGGCAGCAGCCTCTAATGTGCTAGTGATGGCTATTTAACAGTCTGATGGCCTTGAGATAGAAGCTGTTTTTCAGTCTCTAGGTCCCAGCTTTGATGTACCTCGCCTTTTGGATGATAGCGGGGTGAACAGGAAGTGACTCTGGTGGTTGTTGTCTTTTGATCTTTTTGGCCTTCTTGTAACATCAGGTGCTTTAGGTGTCCTGGAGGGCAGGTAGTTTGCCCCCAGTGATGCATTGTGCAGACCGCACCATGCTATTTGTTCAGTTAAAAAACACAATTTCTACCATTTCAACCTCACTCAAACATTGTGGTGGTGTTATGGGGTATCAAGTATCCTTTCAACTTCTCTAAAGTGTCAGAATTTTTGCACACTGGATGTGCACCACCCTCTGGAGAGCCCTGCGGTTGCGGGCGGTGCAGTTGCCGTAGCAGGCGGTGATACAGCCCGACAGGATGCTCTCAATTGTGCATTCGTAAAGGTTTTTGAGGGTTTTAGGTGCCAAGCCAAATTTCTTTAGCCTCCTGAGGTTGAAGAGGCACTGTTGCTCTTTTTTTCACCACACTGTCTGTGTGGGTGGACCATTTCAGTTTGTCAGTGATGTGTACGCTGAGGAACTTTCCACTTTCTCCACTGCGGTCCTGTCGATGTGGATAGGAGGGTGTTCCCTTTGCTGTTTCCTGAAGTCCACATTCAGCTCCTTTGTTTTGTTGACATTGAGTGAGAGGTTGTTTTCCTGGCACCATACTCCCAGAGCCCTTACCTCCTCCCTGTAGGCTGTCTCATCATTGTTGGTGATCAAGCTTACTACTGTTGTGTCTTCTGCAAACTTGATGATTGAGTTGGAGGTGTGCGTGGTCATGCAGCAATGGGTAAACAGGGAGTACGGGAGGGGGCTGAGCACGCACCCTTGTCGGGCCCCAGTTTTAAGGATCAGCGAAGTGGAGGTGTTGTTTCCTACCTTCACCACCTGGGGGCGGCCCGTCAGGAAGTCCAGGACCCAGTTGCATGGGGCGGGGTTCAGACCCAGGACCTCGAGTTTAATGATGAGCTTGTAAGTACTATGGTGTTGCATGCTGAGCTGTAGTCAATGAACAGCATTCTTACATAGGTATGCCTCTTGTCCAGATGGGATAGGGCATCGTCTGTGGATCTATTGGGGTGGTAAGCAAATTGTAGTGGGTCTAGGGTGTCGGGGTAAAGTAGAGGTGATATGATCCTTGACTAGTCTCTCAAATCACTTCATGATGACAAAAGTGAGTGCTATGGGGCGATAGTCATTTGGTTCAGTTACCTTTGCTTTATTGGGTACAGGAACAATGCTGGCTATCTTGAAGCATGTGGGGACAGCAGACTGGGATAGGGAGAAATTGAATATGTCCGTAAACACTCCAGCCAGCTGGTCTGTGCATGCTCTGAGGACACGGCTAGGGATGGTGTCTGGACCGGCAGCCTTGCAAGGGTTACCACGCTTAAATGTCTTTCTCACGTTGGCTTAAATGTCTTTCTCACGTTGGCCACGGAGAAGGAGAGCCCACAGTCCTTGGCAGCGGGCCGTGTCGTTGGCACTGTTATACTCAAAGCGGGCATCTCATGTCTCGTGTCTGAGCCGTTGAATTGCGACTCCACTTTGTCTCTATACTGATGTTTTGCCTGTTTGATTGCCTTACGGCGGGAATAACTACACTGTTTGTATTCGGCCATATTCCCAGTCACCTTGCCATAGTTAAATGCGGTGGTTCATGCTTTCAGCTTTGCGTGAATGCTGCCATCTATCCACGGTTTTTGGGTAGGGTAAGTTTTAATAGTCACAGTGGGAACAACATCTCCAATACACTTCCTGATAAACTCAGTCACTGTATCAGTGTATTTGTCGATGTAATTGTCAGAGGCTACCTGGAACATATCCTTAGTCCACGTAATTTAAAACCATCTTGAAGCATGGATTCCAATTGGTCAGACCAGCGTTGAATAGTCCTTAGCACGGGTACTTCCTGTTTGGGTTTCTGCCTATCGGAAGGGAGGAGCAAAATTGAGTCGTGGTCAGATTTGCCGAAGGAAGGGCGGGGGAGGGCCTTGTAGGTATCCAGGAAGTTGGAGTAGCAGTGGTCAAGTGTTTTAGCGTGAGTACTACAGTCTATGTGTTAATAGAACTTCGGTAGCATTTTCTTCAAATTTGCTTTGTTAAAATCCCCAGCTACAATAAATGCAGCCTCAGGATATGTGGTTTCCAGTTGACATAAAGTCCAGTGAAGTTCTTTGAGGGTCGTTGTGGTATCGGCTTGGGGGGAATATACATGGCTGTGACTATAACCGAAGCCAGCCATTCTTCTTCCCAGAGAGATATTTATTCCTGTCTGCACGATGAACTGATGAACTGAGAACCCAACTGGCTGTACGGACTCAAGACAGTATATCCCAAGAGAGCCAAGTTTCCGTGAAACAGAGTATGTTACAATCCCTGATGTCTCATTGGAAGGAAATCCTCGCCCTCAGCTCGTCAACTTAATTACCCAGAGATTGAACATTAGCGAGTAATATACTCGGAAGCGGTGGGTGGTGTGCGTGCCTCCTGAGTCAGACCAGAAGTCCACTCTTCTCCGCCGGCAATATTTTGGATCTACCTCTGGATCAGTTCAATTGCCCGGGTATGAACAAAGGATCCGATTTGGGAAAGTCGTATTCCTGGTCGAAGAAATAACACATTAAAAAAACTGTAAAGTTGTGTAGGGGCTAGAAGCACGGCTGCCCTCTCTATAGGCACCCTTTTCAGTAAGTGGCATACGTCTGTAAATTAGATAATTGCTATTGTGCTTTTACATATTTGTAATCCATAAATTATATTTGTTCAGTATAAAAACACAATATATACCATATCAACCTCACTCAAACACTGTAGTGTTGTTATGGGGTATCCAGGGTACATTCAAGTGTCCTTTCAACCTCTCCAAAGTGTCCAAATGTGGTAATTGTACTGTTTTTGCACACTGGATGTGCCTTAAGTTATTGTTCACTATAAAAATGAATGTCTACAACACCAACCTCTCTCAAACATTGTGGTGGTGTAGGGGATATCCAAGTGTTTTCATCATATTTTTCATGCACAAAGATGAAGTCATACATCATCAGATAACATTGGCAGTAGGCTAGATTTGTTCCAACCTAAGCATTCATTTCATACACCCCATGTAGCTATAGCTCAAACACAGACCAAATCTAAGATGTTTGCTGTTTGGTGAAAACGTTGTGTACAATAAACATTTTCACTCTCAGGGCTGCTGATCAATAACGGTAGGTCACAGGCAGACAAATAAGACATCCTCTCAAACAGAAAACCACATTTTCGTACCCTACAAAAAGAAATTGAACTGTATTTTAAGACGGTTAAATGCTCTACTGTCAAAAAAGCTGTTAGAATTGTAAGTATATGCATGTCCCTTAAGGTCCTTGTGTAATTGTAATGTGATATTGTACCCCCTAGCTCGATTGTCTATTGTTTGTAATCTATGTATGCTTGTGTTCCCTCATGTGCTTTATGTATTGATTTGATATTAATAAAAATGTAAAAAAGATTTTAAAAAAGATTTAAAAAATAAGACATCCTCATGATCTGTGGAGTCCCGGCTTTCGGTGTGAATCAACGTATTTCGTGTTAATTTCGTGTATGCTTCACAGCGCTAACCGGAATGTAGGTAGCAGCCATCTTGAAATTATGTCTGTATACGGGCATTTGTATGCCCATATATGGTAGTAAGTCACACCAAAGATTGTGCACAGATCAATAGCCAAGACACTCAGCTTTCCGCAGACACACTGCTTTTGCAAATAGGGACTACCGTTCACATACCAGACTGAATTGAAAATAAATAAATAGGATCCTCAAATATTGGGACTTTACATTTAAGAGGTTTAGGGTTAAACTTTGTGCATACAGTGAAGGCGCAAAGTAACAATGTTGCAGATAGAGCCCTCTTGGAGACTTTTTGTGCTTATACATTTCATTCCATCTGCAATATTCAGAACATTGTGGCAAAATTAACCATATACATAGAAAATAAAAGAGGCTTCTAGAGGCCAAAAGGCCGTTTTTGCATGGGCAGCGCCATTGAGGACTTCCACTATGCTTCCACCATTTTAAAGTAGTCAAAGTAGGCCCAGTCAATTTGGTGGGGATTCCAATGGATTGTAGCCTAAATGGCACTGTGCCCATGCTGTCACAGACACTATAGATGGGTTAGCTGACAACGTCACAAAAAGGATGTGCACGCTTCAATGGGGAGTTGTTGTGATTCTGGATGGCCAGGTAGCTACCAACAATTACAAGAAACTGCCATGTGGGGAATCATAAGTGACTTGTTGGAGCTAGTTTCATCTTGTTCTTGATACCATGTCTTGTTTTGAGGTGTTTTGGCTGATTTCATGTCAATGCTAATATGGCTCAAATTCGTTAGCTAGTTAACCAACAACTGTAATGATGTATTTGAGAGATAAACGCTCATTGTGTACATGTATTTATGTTCTCAATAAACATTGGAGACAAAATATAATTTACATGTTGTCAACAAAATATATATTTTTAAAGTATTGTTTTATTTAACCAGGTTGGCCAGTTTAGAACACGTTCTCATTTACAATTGCGAAGATAAAGCAAAGCAGTGCAACACAAACAACAATACAGTTACACATGGAATAAACAAATGTACAGTCAATAACATAATAATAATCTATGCCAACCCTGTCTGTTTTTCCCCATAGTTGCTCACGAGTCGGTTGTGTTGCTAAACATCCAAACCAACCCGTATATAATAGAGAAATAGTAATGGCGTCTTTTTGTAGGCACTAACTCCACTATGGTTCATTGAACAATCCCTATTGAGAAAATGAATGGCGTTTCAGTAGGGTTTTTGGATAAACACTGAAAATAAGGTCTGTGGTACCCTAAAAACTGGCTTAGGAGATCTTATATGTTTTGCTCTATGAGATAATGTTAATCAGCTAACTGGCTACTATTATCTCATAGAACAAAACGTATAAGATCTCATAAGCCTGTGTTAAATTAAGACCTTATTTTCTGCGTTTATTGCAAAATCATATTCTTTCCCATATAGCGATAGCTGAAACAACCAGAGCGAACTATTTTCCGGGTTTTAGGACTACAAATTGGCGAGCTCTATGGCACAGATATAAAGATGAGTCCTCTATCAATCTCTATTACGTTATCCCACTTTGTGATTGCCGTAAAGAGAAGACAAAGCCGTGAATACCAACCAGAAAAAAAGTGACGATAACAGAGAATTGAAATTCATTTAAGTCGTAAAACCCAACCCAAAGTGCGGCATTTGCAACTTACATAGCTACCGCATATATATGTATTGAGTTTACTTAAGCAGATATTTACATGATATCGTACTCACCATTTGCTTGAGTGAGTGAGGCGAGAAAGCAAGCGATAGCTAGACGAAGAATCGCGTTTAAGCAGTCACTGCGATGGCCTCCGATAGCATGGACAGAGAAATTATTCTTGCTGACTTTCAGGTGGGTTCGGACTTTCCTTAGGATACAAAACTATCTAGATTGCTAGTTTAATTATGTTGAACCTTAACATTAAACAATAGGCAGTGTTAACGTCAACAGCAATGTCTCGTCAGCTGACACGGCAAACACATTAGCTTACTAGCAAGCTAGCTAACACGATTGCTAGCGAACATTAGATGCGTTACTAATGAACGTTAACTAGCTAACGTTACGTCTAGACGCAGGAGCGAGTTAGCTACTAAATAATTGCATTGTTGCATAGCATTTTGTAAAGCTGTCTACCCCAAAAGTATCTGAAGTCAACAATATAATATACCAGTATGTCTGGTAGCTATCTAACAGTACTGTTAGACGTCAATTTAGCGAACCAACGTTAGTTGTTAGCTAAAAAGCTAGCTAGTTAGTAAAAGCTGGGATCATCGTAGCTAATTATAGAGGAATTTAAAAACGATATAGCTACCGTTAGCTTGCTTTGTCATTTCTCAGCGATTATATATGCTGTATGAATTGAAAATGTTCTCAACTGAGTTGGTTAGCTAGCTAACTTGTGTTTGCTTAACTCTCAAACTAACGTTAGGTAGCTAACTACTTGCTTGGTCACTATTGAGTTTAGCTAGCTAGCCTACTATCAAGTGACATCACTAGCGTGCATTTCTTGTGCATGTTTCCAAGCGCTGTAGATTTAACGTTCGTGTTGAACGCTTGAGCTCTTCATCCTGACAATTTACAGGTCTTTGAATAAATAACAGGGCCACAAAACTGAAGAACCCAGTTTTAAGCTGTCAGTGCTACATGCACTCCTTTTTTAGCTCCTCGTTAATCACATTAGGCTACATGGAGGTAAATAGTAATTCTGGAAAAACTTTCTTTCAATGTAGCACTAATACTAGCTTGAGCATACTTGGTTGGTGCAATGTAAATACTTCTAGCCCACTGAAACATGTCGTTATACTGATAATGACCAGTCAGTCAAACCCACCCAGTGATATACTGAGTGGAGGACCAGATTAATTTGGGTGGTTGATACCAGGTAAATTACAGTATCATTCAGTGTTATGGTATTGATAAGGGCAATTTATGCGAGCAGTGTACTTTCAGCTCACTGTCCATTAGGAACATTTGGAATGTGGAACTTTTTGAAAGTCAGCTATAAACCCAATATCTTAATATCAATCAATCAAATGTATTTATAAAGCCCATTTTTACATCAGCAGATGTCACAAAGTGCTATACAGAAACCAGCCTAAAATCCCAAACAGCAAGCAATGCAGATGTATGGTGGTTAGGAAAAACTCCATAGAAAGGCAGGAACCTAGGAAGAAACCTAGAGGAACCAGGCTCTGAGGGGTGGCCAGTCCTCTTCTGGCTGTGCCGGGTGGATATTATTAGAGTATATGGCCATTAAGGCCAGATTGTTCTTCAATATGTTCAAATATTCATAGATAACCAGCAGGGTCAAATAATAATCTGGTTGTAGAGGGTGCAACAGGTCAGTACCTCAGGAGAAAATGTCATTTGGATTTTCATAGCCAAGCATTCAGTGGTCGAGACAGCAGGTGCGGTAGAAAGTCGAAAACAGCAGATCTGGTACAAGGTAGCGTGTCCGGTGGAACTGGAGAAGCAGCACAACTGGGTGGACTGGGGACAGCCAAGAGTCATCAGGCCAGAGAGCCATCAGGCCAGGTAGTCCTGAGGCATGGTCCCAGGGCTCATGTCCTCTGGGGGGGAGAGCAAATTAGAGAGAGAATAATACAATTCACACAGGACACCAGATAAGACAGGAGAATTACACCAGATATAAGACTGACCCTAGTTCCCTGGCACATAGACTATTGCAGCATAGATACTGGGGGCTGAGACCGGGAGGTCGAGGGACATTGTGGCCCCGTCTGACGATACCCCCAGACAGGGCCAACCAGGCAGGATATAACTCCAACCACTTTTCCAAAGCACAGCCCCCACACCACTATAGGGATATCAACAAACCACCAACTTACTACCCTGAGTCAAGGCTGAGTATAGCCCACAAAGATCTCCTCCACCGCACGAGCCCAAGGGACAACAAACAAATCCGCTAAAACTCGTCAGTTTCTAAGAAGATGTCAAAGTTGGCCTTGGTTTATTTACCAGTTGCTTTTATCCAAAGTGACTTAGGCTACAGAACAGGTCATAGTGGCAGATTCAGTATATGTTGCAGGATGCAAGAATCAAATCTATAATGCTGGTATTTTTGGTCAGCATCATAAATGCTCAATTACACTTTCTATTGGTTCTTGTGTTTTATGTACATGACCTCTTCTGTTTTTCTCACAGGCTTGCACTGGCATTGACAACATTGCAGAGGCAATCACGCTCTTAGAACTCAATAATTGGGATTTAGTGGTAAGTTCACACATCAGTAGGTCATACGAACCTGACATTTTCTTCTTTTAAATTGAAAATATATTATATACTTATTTTGCTATTAAAATTGTTAAACAACCTGGCCACTGTAGTGACTATAGCCTTTACCTCATTGGTCCACAATCATAGCTGTGGGCCTATTTTCTTTTTTTTCCTTGAACAGATGATCGGGGGCCAGAACAGAAGCTAGTTTTCTATCCAATTGGCAAACATTTCCAAGCAAATATTCTGAAATCTGCATAAAAACAATGTTTTTTTCCCATCAGATGTTTCCCTCAAATGTACTTTTTGTGTAAAAAAGGCTGTGTGACGACGCGGTGCACATAAAAATGTCTTTGGCAATTAAATTCTCATGTACCCAATTTAAAAATAAATAATAATAATTTTAATGTGTTTTCATTATGAACTCAGCACTAAAAGAAACGTCCTCTCACTGTCAACTGCATTTATTTTCAGTAAACTTAACGTGTAAATATTTGTATGAACATAAGAATCAACAACTAAGACATAAACTGAACACAGACATGTGACTAACAGAAAGGGGGGGGGGTTCAAAAGTAACATTCAGAGTCTGGTGTGGCCACCAGCTGCATTAAGTACTGCAGTGCATCTCCTCCTCATGGACTGCACTGTATTTGCCAGTTCTTACTGTGAGATGTTACCCCACTCTTCCACCAACGCACCTGCAAGTTCCCGGATTTTTCTGGGGGGGAATGGCCCTCACCCTCTAATCCAACAAGTCCCAGATGTGCTCAATGGGATTGAGATCCAGGCTCTTTGCTGGCCATGGAAGAACACTGACATTCCTGTCTTGCAGGAAATCACGTACAGAACGAGCAGTATAACTGGTGGCATTGTCATACTGGAGGGTCATGTCAGGATGAGCCTGCAGGAAGGGTACCACATGGAGGAGGAGGATGTCTTCGCTGTAACGCACAGCGTTGAGATTGCCTGCAATGACAACAAGCTCAGTCTGATGATGCTGTGACACACCGCGCCAGACCATGACGGACCCTCCACCTCCAAATCGATCCCGCTCCAGAGTACAGGCCTCGTTGTAACCCTTATTCCTTCAACGATAAACGGGAATTAGACCATAACCCGGGGTGAGACAAAACCGTGAATTATCAGTGAATATTTTTTGCCAGTCCTGTCTGGTCCAGCGACAGTGGGTTTGTGACGTTGTTGCTGGTGAAGTCTGGTGGGGACCTGCCTTACAACAGGCCTACAAGCCCTCAGTCCAGCCTCTCTCAGCCTATTGCGGACAGTCTGAGCACCGATGGAGGGATTGTGCATTCCTGGTGTATCTTGGGCAGTTGTTGTTGCCATCCTGTACCTGTTCTGCAGATGTGATGTTCGGATGTACCGATCCTGTGCAGGTGTTGTTACAGGTGGTCTGCCACTGCGAGGATGATCATCTGTCCGTCCTGCCTCCCTGTAGCGCTGTCTTAGGCATCTCACAGTACGGACATTGCAATTTATTGCCCTGGCCACATCTGTAGTCCTCATGCCTCCTTGCAGCATGCCTAAGGCACGCTCACACGCAGATGGCATGTGGGCTGGAGCCAACAGCTCGCAGATGCGGTGTGGGCATTGCCTACATTATGAGATTATGGTCAAAAGAGCAGGATTATTTTTATTTGTCAAACTGCAGCCAAGCATCAATCATGTCACCAGAGTAAGACCCTCAATTTATTGGAAAGGAGCATCAAGTGATTCACCTTGCACTTTCACCACCCTGTGAAGTTTATCATAATTCATTTCATCTGGAACCAAATTACTGCATGCTTTCCTGAGTTGTTGTTGGAGGACCACACAACATATCATCGCGAGACTCCAAGTTTACTATGATTTGATGGTTATTGCAGTGCATTTGGAAAGGATTCAGACCCCTTGACGTTTTCCACATTTTGTTATGTTACAACCTTATTCTAAAATTGATTTAATAAAATAAAATCCTCATCAATCTATGCGCAATACTCATTATGACAAAGTGAAAACAGTTGGAATTTTTGCACCTTTTTATAAAAAAATGTAAAAAACACCTTTATTTACATAAGTATTTCGACCCTTTTGCTATTGGACTCGAAATTGAGCTCAGGTGCATCCTGCTTCCATTGATCATCTTTAAGATGTTTCTTTAAGATGTTTCTTCAACTTGATTGGAGTCCATCTGTGATAAATTCTATTGATTGGACATGATTTGGAAAGGCACACACCTGTCTATATAAGGTCCCACAGTTGACAGCGCATGTCATCGCAAAAACCAAGCCATGAGGTCAAAAGTATTATCCTTAGAGCTCCGAGACATGATTGTGTCGCGGCACAGATCTGGGGAAGTGTACCAAAACAATTCTGCAGCATTGAAGGTCCAAAGAACACTGTGGCCTGCATCATTCTTAAATGGAAGAAGTTTGGAACCACCAAGACTCTTCCTGGATTTGGCTGCCTGGCCAAACTGAGCAATCGGGGGAGAAGGGCCTTGGTCAGGGAGGTGACCAAGATTCCAATGGTCACTGACAGAGCTCCAGAGTTCCTCTGTGGAGATGGGAGAACCTTCCAGAAGGACAACCATTTCTGCAACACTCCACAATCTTTATGGTAGAGTTGCCAGATAGAAGCCACTCCTCAGTAAAAGGCTTGGAGCTTGCCAAAAGGCACATAAAGGACTCTCAGACCATGAGAAACAACATTCTCTGGTGTGATGAAACCAAGATTGAACTCTTTTACCTGAATGCCAAGCGTCACATCTGGAGGAAACTTGGCACCAGCTCTACGGTGAAGTGTGGTGGTGGCAGCGTCATGCTGTGGGGATGTTTTTCAGCTGCATGAACTGGGAGACTAGTCAGGATTGAGGGAAAGATTAATCCCGCAAAGTACAGGGAGATCATTGATGAAAACCTGCTCAGGACCTCAGACTGGGGTGAAGGTTCACCTTCCAACAGGACAATGACCCTGAGCACATAGCCACTCCTGCATTGAGTTGGCTTCGGGACAAGTCTCAATGTCCTTGAGTGGCCCAGCCAGAGCCTGGACTTGAACCCGATCAAACATCTGGAGAGATCTGAAAATGGCTGTGCAGCTATGCTCCCCATCTAACTTGGCAGAGCTTGAGAGGATCTGCAGAGAAGAATGGGAGGAACTCACAATATACAGGTGTTCCAAGCTTGTAGTGTCATATCCAAGAAGACACAAGGCTGTAATCGCTGCCGAAGGTGCTTCAACAAAGTACTGAGTAAAGGGTCTGAATACTTGTGTAAATGTCTGTCTTTTATTAGACATTTCCGCCGCCATTTCTCGCATAATGTTTGACCCCTAAAGATCCCACGTTGTCTTGTCTGTTTTTTGTTGTTGCCATTTGCGATGTTTACAGATGAATTTGCTATTTCCATCAGGCCTGTCGTGATATTTTTGTACTTTACTCGCATAAATTGGTTGTGTGGAAACCTAGTTAGAGTTCTAAATAAATTGTACACTGCAAATTTAATTGCAACCGTCCCAAATGGATATAATATTTGACAAAAACAGAATCGGACCTTGATTACATTGGAATATGATAACGTATGCCTCTATTTATGCGTTTGAATGCTTGAACAGATTTCCTAAATCAAAATCACTGAGTAGATTTCCTGATGATATTATAGACTTGTGTCCAACAACAAAAATTATACGAAACAAATTATATATTAAAATATATTTTGCTCAACTTCGGGTGCCAATTAAAATCACCGGACCACCCTTTACATTGTTGCACATACTCTTGTGTAATGTGAGTTATAGATTTCCGTATGTGCTCTACGTTGAAAGTACTAATGTTGTCGTTTCTAGAATATTATGCCTAACCATTTTTTTAGCATGTAATGTCTATTGATACTCCAATTACTGTATTCTGAGATACATTTATCAAACGAAGACCCATTTATATAAATTCAAGGCCATGGGTAGGCCTAATTCACAACTCTCTACTCCTGTCATCCACCAAGGCATAGTCTACATGGTGAACCTGACCAAATCATACTACAGTACAACTGTGAGCACTGGTGCTTGCTAGTTACTTCAACTTGTAAGCCAATTCAAATGACCAATTAAGCAAAAAGCATAGCTGCTAAAAGCACACAGTATGTGATTTCATTACCTATTTCAGTTTGCTTCCTATTTGAACTAAAATGCTACACTTATTACTGAGCTGTATTGTCACCTTGATTGTGACATTTCAATCAACAATGCACCATCATTGCCATGTGTCTCCGTTTATCAGTGAGACATCATTTGGGCTACCTACCACCCCTCTTTAATGGGCGTATAAAGAAAGTCTTGTGTCAGCTTTGATTTCAAGTTTGAGATTCAAAGGAGCGGTATGAAACGGTTTGACTTTATTTCCACAATGTAACCCTTTATCATAGTGTGTGTTGGATGGGGTGGGCTATATTTAGCCGAGAGCTGTTCTTGTGCTGGCAGCTTTTCAAAGCAAGCAAGTAGAGCCTAAGCAGTGGTTAAACGCACCTGTAAATGTGATGACTTGCAGTTCCTTTTCGGTGATGTTAGGTTGAGCAAAATGTACAAAAGAAACCTGTGTGTTGGGACAGGACAGCGAACAAAAGAAACCTGTGTGTTGGGACAGGACAGCGAACAAAAGAAACCTGTGTGTTGGGACAGGACAGCGAACAAAAGAAACCTGTGTGTTGGGACAGGACAGCGAACAAGTGTTAAATACTCAGTGGCCCTTTCTCATTGATTTGTGGCTTCACTAGTAGACCTGCTTACAAACTCTTCTTAATACTTGCCAAGTTTTCACAATTACAATTTTCTCTGGTATTTTTGTCAATTTTAAAATATTTTCTGTTCATGTACTTTTTAGTTGATGGTACATTTTGCAATGTTTGGAAACACTGCTGGACATTTCCCAGTGTTCTAGAGCACTCATCTCAATAGGTCTCCTAACAATGGGCCAAAAATAAACTCATTGCGAGTATTGTCCTCTCGCTGCTCTGTGTACTCAACAGTTCCCCTAAATCAGTTTCACTGTTTAAAAAAACTTTCTGAGGCCAACTACGTACTTCAACCTCCTTTCTCATCAATGATCTGTTCTCGTTTGAATGTCATATCATCGTTTGGGCACCAGTGCCCCCTCATTTTCTTGCATTACGTTCCCTTTACGTTGAGTCCAAATATGATAAAAATCTAATTGTTTTAACAGAAAAGAGTAGCCCATCAATGCATGCCTATACCTAATGTGTCTCACTATCATCCTAGGTGAGTACACTAACATTCATTTCAGAATTATAGTTGCTGTAGAGAGACTCACAGCCACTCGTATGGCTACCAAAAGTTGCCTTTGAAATTCAAATGACTAGTTCTAATGGCAGGAACTGGCAGTAGATAGTTATGGGAACGTTTACTGTTGATTATCAGTGTTTGAACATGCATGGTCTCAAGAGTGTAATACTTTGCGACACATTTTATTCCATGGTATTTTCTCTTTTTACAGGCAGCCATCAATGGTGTGATGCCACAAGAGAATGGGATCTTGCAAAGGTAATATGCCAGAAATGACTGTTGCATCTTCAGAAGTTAATCAAGTGTTCACTGTGCATTTTCTAAACATCCCCTCAAACTAATGTTTTGACCATATTGCAAAAATGAATATGTTAACCAAAATAGGAAGCATAACTTCTACACAGGAGGTAAGCATAAGGGACGGGAAAGGGGGATACCTAGTCAGTTGTGCAACTGAATGCATTCAACTGAAATGTGTCTTCCGCATTAACCCAACCACACTGAATCATATGGCATAGTGTCATATGCAAAAACGCGTCACCGTCAATGTGACGTTCTACCTGCTACACAGAAACAAACCAAAATCAACTTTATTTGTAATTTCAATTCACAAGCAAGAATACAAAACTACCATAGCACATGCCCACACCTGTACTTACATGAAGAGCAAGGCCAATAACCTTGTTTTGTTGACCTGAATATCAATCAAATGTATTTATAAAGCCCTTCTTACATCAGCTGTACAGAAACACAGCCTAAAACCCCAAACGGCAAGCAATGCAGGTGTAGAAGCAGTACATAATGTCTAGAACTCTAGAACTCTCAGTGAAAGCACATTTTGGAGCAATGGTGGTTACTTGTTCATGCAAAATCATTTTTATTATTTTATAAAGTGCAGCTGTGGTCTCGTCTGTGTAGGCCTAATGTCAAGAGCTAGGTTTTGTTATGTTTTAAAACGGCAATATTTAAAAAAATATTTAAAAAAATGTTTTTATTTAACCTGGAAGGGCTCTTTTTCAAGAGTGCCCTGGCCAATCGAATTGTAACCTTGTGGCCTGATGACGATTGAGGAGTTCAGAAGATTTAGGATACATGTAGTAATCAATAGCTACATCAGTCACTTGACCTCTTGAATATGTAGCTCTCGTTTTTGTACAAAGCCTATTGAGTAGGCACAAACTGACATTTTGGAAAAAATCGTGATCATCAGTGCAGGAAATTGAGGCTTTGGATCTCATTTCCCCCACAAAGCTCAGTGTCATGTAGTTTATTCAGTCAAGATTTGAACACCAAATTAGGCGGAAATCAAACAACCAGATTTGTAGCCCATAGCTGGGCAATATCAAGTGAAATACTGTGGGGGTGGTTATAGTTTGAAGTGATATTCAAAGTTGTAGGCTTGATATGGCTTTGAATTACTGCATTTCAGTGGTAGGCAGAAAAATAGAACTCTGATAGTATTTGGTATGCTCTTTGAGTAGAGTATCAACAGAAACAAGTGTTTTTATGTGAAAGAACAGAGAGGAATATCTTCCCAAAAACTGGAATTAAAAGGGCTACTGACAAAAACGCCTCTGAGGCATTGTGGCTCACGTTTTTTCTCAACGGTCAGTCCGAACTCCATGAATACACTGGGCTGAAGAACAAATACATTGACTGGGCACATTCTGTTAAACGGTTTATTTTGCGAGTTTCTGAAGACTTTGGGCATGAGAACATGGTTTCTTAAGGGCACACATAATTATGAATGGAGCCTGGCTGTGTGACTTGCAGTCAGCCCGTATACTGGCTGGCACCAGGCTGCTCTCGTAGGATGGCACTCCTCCTCAGTAAACGGCTCCATTGAGGTGACCGTAGCCAGCTGGAGGCCTGCTCTTAGCCCCAAGCCTGCCTCCTGACTAGGTGGAGAGCGACATCTAGATGTATGCCATGGAACAACCATTTGTATTTTTAACACTTATAATAGTCAACGATCCTCTGTATTAATGTGCCAAGTTTCAAATTGTAGCTTAGAATGCTTACAAAAACCTTCCATCACGTTGCAAGGGAAATGTATAGCCTACCGTCTAGGGTGAATTATGGCTTCTTTCATCCTGTTTAAGAAATTGCGTAGCATGTCCTCATTGTTAGACCATGTTATGGTTTCTTTGGTTGTCTACACCCCTGATGAGAGTACAACTCAAACACACCAACATCTTCTATGATGGATATGAATGACAATCAACTGTGTATAACAGTTTTGCACCAAGATACTGAAACTGAAATATCAGTGCACTCTAGTTTTCTAATTTGTGTAGGTACAGGAAGTGTTTATTTGCGGTATTGGCTGTTATTTCACTCACTGAATTTACTAGCTAATGGTGAGTTACCTCAAACTGTCAGTTTGTTTTCTGTGTATATGTAAATGCTTACTGCATAGCTGATTATGACATGATCTAATTTTCCTAACATCCATGCTTGTAGACTTCTTATTCTGTGGTTCATAAGAGGTCATTATGCACCTGTGCAGATCTCTGTAGGACAGGTGTTTGTCCATGCAGACTTAGACGGTTAGACCTTTTGTATATGTCCAACAACAAGCCTCTGCTCTCCCTGAAACGTCATTTCCACCTGCCTATGACGGTAGGCCTAATTCTTGGCTGTGGGTGAATCCAAGCCTCACAAGTGGTTTCTGTGTACGGTATGTTGTTTTTATGCCATTATCATGGAACATTGATCTGTAATGATTTCCTACGTGCCCTCAGAACCCCCAACGTCTTTAACCTTTTTGGTATTGTAATCGGGTTGGATAAATACAGCCTTTGTGCAAGACCCTGCTCTCCCTCCCAGCACGATATGTGCTGACCCACGAGGAAAAGAGAAGCGTCTTTGTCCGGGTTGGGAGAGAAAATACATTATTTACTGCCGTGTGGGACAGAGCCTCGAGGGAATTCAGGCCTTAGACATGGAGAGAGGCTGAGAAAAAAAAAAGTTTTGTCTCTGGCCTCTGCAGCAAAATAAGACTGAATTTGCTCTGTGGCAGACAATTCAGCATCTGCCCATATTATCCACTAAAGCCTGTTTACACTGACTCTGAAACTGTTTGTATTGCTGCTGAGAGGCTCTTGTTGCTGCCTCAGAAGGGGGCTGTGGGTATTTTGTGGATTTTGAATATTTCTGTTCAGTGTTGCTTGTACCATTTGTGATGGGGAAGAAGCAAAAAGCATACAATTTAAAAAAATAAATAATTTTCAAGCAATTCAAAGGTTTAGCCCAGGGTTTTCAATGAGGTTCGGAGGGCTGGCCTGAATGTGTTATAAGAGTCTTTTACCCAAAACAAAACTTTTTTTTTTTTTTTAATGCTCTCTCACTGTCTAGCTTTCATTTCTGTGATTATTAGTTTGCTGGACACAGTCAAGAAACCTTATGAATGTAGGTCCTTTATCACTTCTGCACAGTTTCTATTTGGTTTTTAGGTTTTTTAAAGTATTATTTTTTTAAGAGTTTAAGAGTTATTTTTTTGCTCAAACTACCCGTGGGCCGGATTGAACCCCTGGTTTGACACCCCTGCTTTAGCCTATTTAAGTGGACAATACTTTTTTCCTGCAGTGGACAAAGTATTCAGAAACCCAGTAAAATCTAAATAGGCTAAATGTTTGAGTTTATTGAAAAATGATGCTTTGTTTTTGCATTTCAATAGTGTTGAGTAAAATTCCACATATAGGGTTTAGTCTGAGAATTACATTATTTTGGTGGTAGACTTTCTACTTTTATAGACACACTTAACTCTGTATACAATTCAATATGATATTGAACTGCACAACATGATGCTCCCTGTGTTGATGTTTTCTGAACCTCTGCTTACTGTCTGAACCCACAAAAACTTCCCCAGCGAGGTGTCTCAGGCCAACATCTATGGGCCTCACCGCCAAGCAGCAACAGCAGAGGCAGCAGTGGCCCCACCAGCCACCTCATCGTCTTCCTCCTCTCCGCCATCCTCCTCCTCAGCCTTCTGCCCTGTCCTCCCCTCTCGACACATTGTGGAGCGGCAGCCGCGCATGCTCAACTTCCGGGTGGAGTACCGCCAGCGCACTGTGGAAGTGGTCGTAGAGGAGGGCAGCGCAGTTGGTGAGGAGATGCGCTCACCTTACACTACTCTTCATACTATGGTTCCTACACTAATATTCCACTATGGGCCTACTCATCATTAATATGTTGTGGAAATCTGTTGTGAATGTCTTGTAATTAAAAAAATGTATTACTGCCTTGATTTTGCTGGACCCCAGGAAGAGTAGCTGCTGCCTTGGCAGGAACTAATGGGGATCTGTAATAAATACAATACATCACACACCCTTACTGCTTACTCAGAGAAAATGTGGGTGTTACAGATGTGGTGTTACTGAGAATCCAAAATATTGTGTGTTTCTGGTAAAAGGAGCGATGTTGGTCAATACAACACCTAGGTATAGTGCTTTCGTTTTTAGACTTTGAACCCTTTCTCAGAATCTACACACTTGTACACAGTGTTGAAACTATTTATGTTGTGAAGATAAGGTAGTGGAAGTGTGTATTACAAATGTTTTACTCAAATGTAAAGGTGTAAACTTTCATTAATACACAGTGAATTTTGTACTTTGCTTTGAAAACACGTTTTCTCATCTATTACTGCCATCTTATGGTGGGGATATGTCCAACTGCCAGTTCATAATTCTACAACTTGTTTCTTCCTTTTCTTGTTTGTAGGGGAAATCAAACATATTCTTGAGACAGAGCTTCAGGTCCCCATTTCACAAATGCAGTTAAAGGGTTGGAAAAGTGGAGACGTATCTGACGTTGTGAGTATTTCTCTCAAAACAATTGTTTTGGTTAATGTAATACCTCTTGAAATGAGCATGTTTAAAGCATCTCTTTGCCACCTTTTTAAGTTTTATCTTTTATTTTTCACATCGGATGAGGTTTCACAAATGTCACTCACACCCATCGAGTGGGGATGGATAAAGTACCACTTAGTATTATTTATTGGTCTGTCCCTGTGTCCTCAGACGGTTCTGCGAAGTTTACACTTGCCCAAGAACAACAGCCTGTATGTGCTCACCCCAGATATCGCCCCCACTGCCAGCACCAGCCAAAACAGGTACCCAACTTGACTCCTCCTTTGTTTCCTGTTTTGAGTCACATTATCTTCAGCAAACAATTCCCAGCAGGTAACTGACACTGTTTACCCAATACCCTCCAGTACCTCAATATGCAGCTGCTTTGATTGTTACACTGATTGTTACCCACATCAAAAGGACTGGTAAATCAACAGGACTGCACCACTTTGCCAACAAAGCCATTTTCATATGGGTTGAACACTAGGTGGCACTGTACACCTAGTAATTTAAAAAAATAGTTTATGGAATATATGCCATGAATATTGTACAATAGCTTCCAATTTGAATATTTACAAAGATATTTGACCCTTGTGCACAAGTTATTTTGACATTTGAAGTGGAATCCTACTGAAATATTCTTTGTATAATGTAAATAATGCTCTTTATTGCTGTATTTGTTGCTATTTCCAGTCTTTATTTTGTTGCTGAAAATATAGAGCAGCCTTTTCACTTCTGTAATTTTGAGAGAAATTTGAAATTCAATGAGGAGGATCCATTAAGCCACTCTAGAAGGTCATTCTACCAAGCTTTATGAATCCAATGAGGCTTTAGCCACTTCTCCTTCTAAAATGTCATAATATTCATCATTGAGCTATAATCCTGTCACGAAGGCTGGTTTGTCACTGATCTGATATTTCATCTGTATCAGCCATGTAAAGTTCATACCAATAAGGAAATCCCACTCACTGTAAAAATTCTCTGGTGCATCTGCTCACCAGCATGGCAACACACCAATAAGGCTTGTCAATATTTGGTACGCTGTACACATGTTCCATTTTTATCTGAGCATACTTTAGCAACATCCTATTCAGATTTCCCCGAATGTAGAGCGAGAACGGTGTGAAAGGCACTAAGGCATTGCTCCTGTAATTGTTGATGAGCTGAAGTGCTGTTGGAGTGTGTCTGTTGTCGGTTGTAACAGGAGGGGATGTGTCTGTGTAATTATCTGTGTTGATTAGGGAGGCTGTCGGGCCCAGAGGGGTTGCTGAGGAGATAGACACGTGGCACTGCCATGCATTATGAAGAGTCACTCCGGTTCTACAGCAGTCGTTGTGCACCGACGTGTGTCGGATAGGAGGACAACAGTCAATACAGCTGGTCTCATGTTTCTTCCCCGTGTTCATCTCAGAACCCATTGAATCAAACACAGAGAAACGGCCAGATACCGGCATGGGTCAAATATTGCAATGCCTTGTATGGTTAGGGTTCTATAATATTTTTTCCAAAAAGAGAGAACGCTGCTGCTGCCGTTGGCTGTGCTGCTTTGACAACCAGTAAGTAGAGGTTTGACTGTGTGTAGCAGGCAGCTAATGGCTATTTTCTGGCTAACTATGGCCACTGCAGTGTCTCTTAGTGGTACAATTATCTTAGTGCTATAGCTATCATTTTCAGTGTTAGGCGCTCATTATCCTCCATAAACTATTTTGGTAAGGGTGTGTGGCGACCCTGTTGTGATCTTTGCTGCTGGAAGAGGGTGACAGATCACACCGCTCAGAGGAGCAGGCCTCCTACAGGGAGGGCAGGCAAGCTGTTAGCACAGCGGCATTAAAAATAACCGTTGCAGTGCATTCACAGAGCTGGAAGTCTGCTGCTGTCAGAGAGCTGCCATCCCACCGTTCTGACAAACCCTGTACTAATACCTGCTGAAACAGGGCACTACTAGCAGGGCTAGCTTGGGTACCACCTTTTTAAATCCCAGGGAACAACCAAGATGTACAGTAGCACTTCTGAGTTTTACTGAAGAGGGTGCATTCAAGCCTGCTTAACTCTAATTGAAATGAAACTTTGTAGTAGGCAGCAAGCTGAGAAGATTAACACTTTTTACTATTTATCTATTGCCTTCAGTTATGGAAGGCCATTACGTTTGGTGGCAATTTATTTATTCCAAAATAATCATATTGACTGCTTGCTAGAATAGACCTTCAGTATTTAGTACTTCACTAGGATGTTTGTGTATTACTATGCAAGGAGTACTTGTGCCCATATGTAATATACTCTTTGCTTGAGTTTAAAATAACATTTTACCTCTGATTTAGTTCCTATTCCTTTGTAATAATTGGGAGAAGTTTCTGAACATGGGACATAACTTAACAAATAAAAGCCACAGTAGGCAATTACTTCAAAAGCACATCTCTGCACACCTAAACCAAACAGACTAATCAAATAGTTATCCATATCACCAGGCCCACTCAGTCAATCCTCTGTTTGATTTGAAATAAATTGGGAGGCTTTGGAGATTTCAGACAAGCGCTCCCTCCTCAAAGGTAGTTACCGAGATCCACTCCTGAGCCAAACAAACGTTTCCCGGTGTCTGTGTTGACTGACGGTTAATACAGGAGGGTATCTAGATGGAGCTAATCTCTTGCATAAATAATGTAGGGTGATTTTTATATTTTAATGCGACTCATCTATTTCTGTTGCTTCCAGGAAGTGTTTTATTGAAGGTTATTTTAATTTGAACTCTGAATGTGAAATACAAATGGATTATTAGACGTTTGGTATTAATTTGCAGCGTCCCTCCCTCCCCAGTTTGTTATCCCCTCAGAGATACTGATGCCTCATGCTGGCTGGCAAAAATCTGTGGAAATTATTAACAATTAGTATGCTGGTTGGTCTTGAGACAAAATTGCAGATCAAGACATACCAGATCATGGGAGATTGTGTATTTGCCTATTATGTTGCAGGTCCAGAATGTGGAGGTAGGATGGTTATGCATGCCTGCCTGTAGTTTGGCCTCTTTAGATCATACATCACAGATGAGATGGTCAATGTGTGTGGTGTTCTAACGTAAAGGGAAAAGTGTGTGTGTCTCTCTGGCAGGGCTATTTTAATAAAGTCTGTGTGTCTGCTCTGTGCCTGGGGACCCTCAGAGGCTTATCTCAGAATGAAACCAATCTGTCGAGACTGCTCCTCCCCTGCAAAACGGTTTATTTTTTTGTCTATAAAGTTAATTGACATTTTACTCAGAACACCTCATGCCGTGTCAAGTACTCCTGAGAGGACACACACGGTGCCTCCATGTATAGAGGTCGCTGGCGCAAACGCTCAGATGCAGGACAGCCTGATGGGAGTGTAGGGAGAACGTCATGAGAGGAGCTGAAAGCACTGAGTCAATAGTAGGACCCCGGAAGCAAAGATATTAATTCTCCTCTGTATATTTGCTTAGGTCTTTTATCTCAATACAACCAACTTGCTGGAAGCCAAATCGCTAAGTAACAGAGGAGACAAATGCCTCACAGTATGGGCCACATAGTCCGCTCACGTTCAGTCTTTACTGTGTAAAGCCATAAGTCCCCATATTATTATTATTATTTATTATTATTATTGCTGTCTTCACAATGGCTTATGGTAATGCTACAACACAGCTACCCACTTTTCCCCTATGCTGTTTCGTCTGCCAGAATCAGTCGGGACTGTGTCTAAACAAATCATGCTGATATTAGCTGGCTCGCCTATGCGAGTCCCCATTCCTCCCTCTCCCCTGCCTGCCTCTCCCTGCTCAACCCATTACATATGCATCCAGTCCTTCCACACCACACATTTTCAATCTTCCTGGTTAGCTACAACAAACATTACATTTACATATTGATTTCGTAGTTTTAGTCAATGTAAATATGCTGTCATTACAGTAAATTTGAGCTTCTGTTAACATAAGCTCGTCCAGATCTGCGCAGATTAAGGCAGTGATTGCATAATTAATGTGTGCTACATATTAATTCCGACTATCCTTTTCCTCCTCGCTTCGAGTTGAGCTCTGATTAACTGCCTGGCTTGGACTAAGCTTCCGATTCATATTCACGAACACAGACTGAGCGTTTGCTCAAACCGCTACTTAACCTCAACGTTTATTATAAGTGAAGCGTCCAAAACTTTAATCTCTCTGTGAAGCACACAGTGTCTTCCTGTACTGTACACATCCTCAGTCATTGCTCATAGCTGAAAGCTAGGGCCTAGAACTCTCCACTTGTCTGCCCTTAAAAACCACTCTGGCCCAATGTATAGGAGCAACTTTGAGAAAAATCAGTCTGACAAATCAATACATTGACTTGTCTGCCAGATTAACAATGTTGAGGGGGCTGTGAACAGGTTGTGTAAGTGTGTGTGTGTGTGATGTCACTGCTGTGGCCCTGTGTCCTGACCACCCCATGCGGTCTCAGGGAGCAGGCTAGCAGGCTGCTGAGCAGAAGAGGGACCCGGCACCAGGCCTGTCTGGACAGAGACTGAGGAGTGGGCACGAGCCCCAGGGGAGACACAGGGAGCCATCTCACTGCAGGGATAAGTGTCTGACTAGTCTCAGCTTGTTCTCCACTTGACTCTGTTTTATTTGTTCCTCCTTCTCCAGCGTTCTTCAGGAGTCATTAAATCAGAACTTCCTGCTTGTCATCAGCCACCGTGAAGCCCAGAGAGACTACAACCTCAACTTCCCTGGCAGCAGAACCATACAGGAGGTGGGTCTCCCTCTCTCTTCACATAATGTCCTGTCAGTGCTGAAAGTTCTTCAAGATATGGCCTACTTCCAGTAGGATAGTTGTAAGGTTTGATTGATATTACAGTTCTTATAAAACATAACTGCCATCACTGAGTAGGAATTTTTTTTATATTTGAATTGACTATACAACTCTAATAACTGCAATCAAAGTTTTGCTCAGCCATGTTGCTACAATAGGAATTAATATCAATATTCTACATGAATGCTCAAATTTTACACACAGCTGTGGTGCATTGTTTGCTTACTGCAGCACCTCAATAGAGTTGGTAGTTATCATTTCTCTTCTCCAAGATTGCCCATCTATCAGGTCCACACAGCCAGTGACTTTCTAAATGTCCGAAAAGATGTTTGAGGACAAATTGGCAAGCAACATTGGAGAGAGATGTGGTTGGGAACGGGTCATGCTCATTTTCTCTATCTGAAACCAAACACTGGATTTGGTAGCAGATTTAAATATTCATACTGGGCCCACTGGCTTCCTATTTGCCCCTCTTTTTACTTATTACAGACTCCGCTGCAGCTTGATCTGAGGGTTGAAGATGGTTGGGTGGGTGGACTGCCATGTAGACAACACCATAATCTATTCAGTCAGTGCATCTCAGTTCAGTGGTTTCCCTATATGCATTTAGCAGTGGTGGGCTGCCCCTGCTAAATCGTTGTTGCCCCTCAAAGATGTATACAAAAATCTCACTCTTACATTTTTTTAAGTGTTTAACTTTAATTAAACAACTTAAACCAGATGTAAAGTATGTAGAAAACATAATGGAGCTATAATTTTTGAGTACACTTATTTATTTTTTAATCACCAAAATAACTAGACAGTCAGAATATCTAAAATTCAAATGTCATGGCATCGGGCCATTGATCTTATGTTTGAGTCACTCATAGTATAAAAGCAACGTGTATAATTGTAGGATGTTAAAAAGAAAGAAACCTCTGCAGCCAATAGAATGATAGTAAAAAGCTTTGGAGCACCTTAAATTATGTTTTGGGCCAACAGGCAAACTCTGCTCCATCATTCATTGAATCAGATGGCTCATTCATCACAAATTGCACTGATATTGCCAACTACTTTAATTATATTTTCATTGGCAAGATTAGCCAATTTAGCTATGATATGCCAGCAACAAATGCTAACACTACACATCCAAGTATAACTGATCAAATTCTGAAAGACCAGCGTTGTTATTTTGAATTCCGTAACGTGATTGTGGAAGAGGTGAAAAAATGATTGTTGTCTATCAACAATGACAAGCCACTGGGGTCTGACAACTTGGATAGAAAATTACTGAGAATAATGGCGGATGATATTGCAACTCCTATTTGCCATATCTTCAATCTAAGCCTACTAGAAGGTGTGTGCGCCCTCAGGCCTGGAGGCAAGCAAAAGTAATTCCGCTACCCAAGAATAGTAAAGCTCCCTTTACTGGCTCAAACAGCCGACCAATCAGCCTGTTACAAAATTTAGGTCAACCTTTTTTTTTTGGACCAGAAACAATGCTATTTTACAGTAAACAAATTAACAGACTTACAGCAAGCATGGCACATATGGTCAAACAATTGTGGGATCTGTTTTGTTTGACTTCAGTGCAGCTTTTGACATTATCGATCATAATCTGCTGTTGTAAAATGTATGTTTTATGGCTTTACATCCCCTGCTATATTGTGGATAAAGAGTTACTTGTCTAACAGAACAGAGAGGGTGTTTGAGGCGCTTCCATTAAAATATAATCCAGGTAGAATCAGGAATTCCCCCGGGCAGTTGTTTACTTTTCTCAAAGGGTGTAATCTTTACTAATGACATGCCAGTGTCTATATGTATGCGGCTGACAACACTACACGTCAGCTACTACAGTGACTGAAATGACTGCAACACTTAACAAAGAGCTGCAGTTAGATTCAGAAAGGGTGGCAAGGAATAAGTTACTTCCAAATACAGGTGTGCCAAGCTTGTAGCATCTTACCCAAGAATACTCCAGGCTGTAATCGCTGCCAATGGAGGTTCAACAAAGTACTGAGTAAAGGGTCTGAACACTTACGTAAATGTGCTATTTCACTATTCAGTATTTCAGCAGTTCTTAACATGTTTTTGCTTTGTTATTGTGTGTATATTGGGAGGGGAAAATAACAATTTAAACAATTTTAGATTAAGGTTGTAACTTAACAATGTGTAAAAAGTCAAGGGGTGTGAATAATTTCCGAATGCACTGTATTGGCTAGTAGAACAGTGGCCTGAGGGTGCACTTTTTAAAAATGTTTATTTTCCAATAAAAAAAGAATAAATAAAAAAGACAGATACTAAACATTGACCTCCATTGTACTGTTGCATGGAATGGCATATTTAAGAGGCCAAAACCTAACTCAAGCATACAAAAATAATTCTATTAGGTGTTATACACTGCTCACAAAAATAAAGGGAACACTAAAATAAAACATCCTAGATCTGAATGAATGAAATATTCATATTAAATACTTTTTTCTTTACATAGTTGAATGTGCTGACAAAATCACACATTATCAATGGAAATCAAATGTATCAACCCATGTAGGTCTGGATTTGGAGTCACACTCCAAAATTAAAGTGGAAAACCACCCTACAGGCTGATCCAACTTTGATGTAATGTCCTTAAAACAAGTCAAAATGAGGCTCAGTAGTGTGTGGCCTCCACGTGCCTGTATGACCTCCCTACAACACCTGGGCATGCTCCTGATGAGGTAGCGGATGATCTCCTCCCAGACCTGACTAAAGCATCCGCCAACTCCTGGACAGTCTGTGGTGCAACGTGGCGTTAGTGGATGGAGCGAGACATGATGTCCCAGTTGTGCTCAATTGGATTCAGGTCTGGGGAACAGGCGGGCCAATCCATAGCATCAATACCTTCCTCTTGCAGGAACTGCTGACACACTCCAGCCACATGAGGTCTAGCATTGTCTTGCATTAGGAGGAACCCAGGGACAACCGCCCAGCATATGGTCTCACAAGGGGTCTGAGGATCTCATCTCGGTACCTAATGGCAGTCAGGCTACCTCTGGCGAGCACATGGAGGGCTGTGCGGCCCCCCAAAGAAATGCCACCCCACACCATGACTGACCCACCGCCAAACCGGTCATGCTGGAGGATGCTGCAGGCAGCAGAACGTTCTCCACGGCGTCTCCAGACTCTGTCACATGTGCTCAGTGTGAACCTGCTTTCATCTGTGAAGAGCACAGAGCGCCAGTGGCGAATTTGCCAATCTTGGTGTTCTCTGGCAAATGCCAAACGTCCTGCAAGCACAACCTCCACCTGTGGACGTCGGGCCCTCATCCCACCCTCATGGAGTTTATTTCTGACCGTTTAAGCAGACACATGCACATTTGTGGCCTGCTGGAAGTCATTTTGCAGGGCTCTGGCAGTGCTCCTCCTTGCACAAAGGCGGAGGTAGCGGTCCTGCTGCTGGGTTGTTGCCCTCCTACGGCCTCCTCCACATCTCCTGATGTACTGGCCTGTCTCCTGGTAGCGCCTCCATGCTCTGGACACTACGCTGACAGACACAGCAAACCTTCTTGCCACAGCTCGCATTGATGTGCCATCCTGGATGAGCTGCACTACCTGAGCCACTTGTGTGGGTTATAGACTCCGTCTCATGCTACCACTAGAGTGAAAGCACCGCCAGCATTCAAAAGTGACCAAAACATCAGCCAGGAAGAATAGGAACTGAGAAGTGGTCTGTGGTCACCACCTGCAGAACCACTCCTTTATTGGGGGTGTCTTGCTAATTGCCTATAATTTCCACCTGTTGTCTATTCCATTTGCACAACAGCATGTGAAATTTATTGTAAATCAGTGTTGCTTCCTAAGTGGACAGTTTGATTTCACAGAAGTATGATTGACTTGGAGTTACATTGTGGTGTTTAAGTGTTCCCTTTATTTTTTTGAGCAGTGTATATTATTGGAAGATAGCATAGTCATTACAAGCAGTGTAGCTAAGCGACATTTAAATATTGCATGGAGTACTGCACAGGGTAGCAGCAGCTCATCAACCCAGTTATGATGCTGGACTAGACCTTTTATCCTGTATAGGCTGACATATTTTGTATAACAGAGTTCTATTGGAGGTATGGTATTGAATCTTTTCCATATTCATTACAGTACGTAAATCCATTTCAAAGGTAGGCACAGTCTCCAATTTCCAAAATTGCATTATGAGCCTTTTGGCTAATAGACTTCAAAGATGGACAGCCTTCCCTTCCTTGTTATTCCCATCAACTGTACCAAACAGAGCGATCAATCGGTCTGGGGCTATAACCATATCAAAGGCTTTAGATAAGTAATCAGAAATGAGAGCCCAGTAAGCATGTATCTTAGGATGTCCAAAATAAGTGGGTAAAAGTCCCCTCCTGCTTGCTCCTCTCACACAGTGGTGAGGTGTCTGGGAATATTTTATGCAGTTTCACATTTGAGTAATGTAACCTGTGTATCACCTTAAACTGAACAAGGTTGTGCCTGGCATTCACAAAACTGTTTTATATTCCTGAGAGTTTCTACCCAGTCCTCATCTGAGCTTTCTGAACCATGTTTCTGCTCCCAAGCCCTTTTTAATAGTGTATGTAGATACGGTTGAAGTTGGAAGTTTACATACACTTAGGTTGGAGTCATTAAAACTCGTTTTCAACCACACCACACATTTCTTGTTAACAAACTATAGTTTGCTGAAAAAGCGTGTGCGAGCAAGGAGGCCTACAAACCTGGCTCAGTTACACCAGCTTTGTCAGGAGGAATGGGCCAAAATTCACCTAACTTATTGTGAGATGCTTGTGGAAGGCTACCTGACACGTTTGATCCAAGTTAAACAATTGAAAGGCAATTCAACCAAATACTAATTGAGCATATGTAAACTTCTGACCCACTGGGAATGTGATGAAAGAAATAAAAGCTGAAATAATTTTCCTATTATTCTGACATTTCACATTCTTATAATAAAGTGGTGATCCTAACTGACACAGGGAATTTTTACTAGGATTAAATGTTAGGAATTGTGAAACTGAATTTAAATGTATTTGGCAAAAGTGTATGTGAACTTCCAACTTCAACTGTACCTTTTTATGTGGGCCTGTAGCAAATTATAAAGCCTAGAGACTGACCCTTTTGAATGGGGTTTGATAAGGTTATCTAATGTAGGATTCTTTGGCTTAATGCCGTACTGTGGGATGTGTCCTTAAGAAATTCCTGATTTGGAGGTATCTGAAAGTGTTGATGGCATGTTAAACTTATTACTTTGTAATTGTTGAAATTAAGCTAAATGACCAATGTATAAGTTACCGATTTTGTTGTGAGACCCTTCTCTCTCCACTGTGATAACACCATATTATCCAATGCATGGTGGAAAGCATGATTCAGGCAAATCGGGCTGTCAATGTATACAGTGGGTATGTTAAGAAAATACAGAATCTGTTTCCAGATCCCAAGAGTGTGACATGTCTGGGTTAGAGTCATGCTGGGCTGTTAACAAGTACAGGGAGTGAGGAACATTTGACCGGCGGTCTGCTCAATCAAAAGTCATGAAGGCATATCATTCTGTCAGATCCCAGTTCAACTTTCCCTCCAGAAAGACCCAATGTTCAGATTTAGCAGCCCAATAATACAGTTTAAAGTGAGGAAGGCCAAAACCCCCCTTGTAACTTGTACTTTCTTAAATGCTTCTTTGAAATTCTGGCTGCCTTGTTATCCCATAAGAATGGAATTATTATTGAATCCAGTTTCTTAAAATAGCTTTGGAATGAAATTGGGTAGATATTGGAAGAAGTAAAGAAACCTGGGTAGGACAACCATTTTGAATGTTTATACGACCAACCAAGGAGAAAGGCCGAGTTCTCAATCTGTTTTTGTTTAAGCTGATCAATTTTTATATCCCAATTCGTTTTCAATAGCTGACTTAAGTTTTGTTACTGATGCCAAGGCTTGTGAACTTGTCCATCACTGTTCTAAATGGGGTAGATTGCAGAAATGGCATAATCACAGGGGTGATATTGGCATCAATTTGCTTTTTTGCCAGTGTATCTTGTAGCCAGTGTATCTTGTAGCCTGAGAAGGAGCCAAATGTATTCATCATGTTAAGGGGGGAATAGAAGTTTTAGGCTTGGATAAAAACAAAATAACAGTCTGCATTGAGGGAAATTTTGTTCTGCGTGTCTTATTTTAGCGGGAGCTATATCGGCACATACACGAATGAGAGTAGCAAGGGCTTCCATGGCTATAGTGAAGAGAGCAGGCAAAATTGGGCACCCCTGTCGGTAGCCTTTGAACAGGTGGAATGACTGCAACATCTCCTGATTGGTTCCCACGGATGCCATTGGGTGTGCATAAATAATTCTTATCCAATTAATACGTTCCTTTCCAAACCCGAAATGCTCCAGAACCGACATACTTCCGCTCAATCTGATCAAACGCCTTCTCTGCGTCGAGCAATTACCACTGCCTCAACTTTATGATCATGATACATTACGTTGAAACGTCATCTCAAATTGTAGTATATATGTCGACCTGGAATAAAAACCTGTCTGGTCAGGGTGTATGATGTCAAACATATTTTTTTCTATCGGTTTGCCAATATCTTAATCCACGTTTTATTTTCTATGGGGAGCAACAACACGGGGTGATAAGAAAACATCTCCGTGGAATCTTTTTTCAAGATCAGTGCTATAGTAGCCTCATACAGTGTTTGTGGGAGTTTGGCATTTTCTTTGGATTGTTTAAACATTCGCAACATAACTGGAGCTAGACTTGCGCAGTACTACTTATAGAATTCTATTACATATCCATCGGGCCCAAGTGCCTTGGTGTTTGGAAATTGTGCTATCGCTGTGTTAATCGCCTCTGAAGTTATCCTGGCATCAAGTGCAGCAGCTGCCCCCCTGTCTAGTTTAGGAATTTCACATTCGGTGAGAAAGCGTTCCATAGTTTGGATCAGTAGCATCGCATTTCGATTGATATAGCTCTGAGTTAAACTGCACAAAACATTTATTAATATCCTGTTACTATTTTACCATTGTCTCTCTTATTTTATGAATAGCTCTAGATGCCTGTACATGCCTTACCTGTCCTGCTAATAATCGATGTGGTGTTTCACCCAGTTCAAAATAATTTTGTTGTGTTCTAGCAAGTAAAGAGCCCACCCGTTTCGAAAGGATGGTACTGTGTTCGTATTTCAACTTTGATCTTCTCAAGGACTGCATTCGAGGAATTCGTAATAAAACCTGTTCCCCAAACTCTTTAAATTTCTTTCAGCCTTGTATTGGCGTGTTTCTTCCTCTCTGATGTATATGAAATAATGTAACCTCTAATCACAGCATTGAGAGATTCCCAAAGGGTGGAGTAGTCAACATCCCCCGTGTCGTTAGCTTTATTCACCCTCGGAGCTATCTGCTCCTTCAAGCACTGACAAAGTATCATCTTTCGACAAGTATGCGTCTAAGCGCCACGGTCGCAGACACATTGTCGAGTTTCAGCACCATGGACAACGGAGAGTGGTCCGTAATTACAATCGGGTGATGTGTAACCGACGCAGCTGCTGAAATTAAGTTTGGAGTCCAACAAAAAAAGTAAATGATGGAATATGACTTATCAACTGACGAAATGAATGAGCCACCCAATAGATAGGCATTAGTCTCCAAATATCGACAGTGTTATGGGTTGTCATCAATGTATTTAGACTGACACTGGCATTTGATTGTTGAAGTGCCATGATAGCTGTTTAACTGTACATTAGATCCTCATTTAGATAGTCACCTCCAACAATAACACTTGTATTTGAGATATTTGTTATGGCCTTAAATATCATTTGAAAAAATTATGGATCATCGACGTTGGGTCCATATAAATTGACCAAGGTTATTGGTATCAAATTCAGTGAACCAGCCACAATAATATACTGACCATTTAGGATCTGAAATCGAGGATGGGTAAACGAAAGGAATGTTTTTCCTTATCAGGATTGCTACCCCTCTAGCTTTTGACTCAAAATTAGACTGGTATATCTGACCGATCCAGCTGACTCATAGTTTTGGCCTGAGCTGACTGTTTTATTGAGGTTCTTGAAGAAGCACTCTGTCAGCGCCCAGATCTTTTTAAGATGAGTAAAAACATTAGCTCTTTTCACGACATGACCTAAGCCATCACAGTTCCAACTGACTATCTTTAATCCACCAGGTCTACTCTGTGCCTGGTCACTTTGGCATTTCTTATTTTAGAGCAAATTGTTGCTGTCTTACGAAACCCAAACGAAAAACATCCCACCATGTGGGAACTTGTCATGCCACCTGTACTAAAAGTAAACATGAAACACAGACCATATCCTCTTACTGAGTGACTTAACCAAACGAAGCACTCCTTGACTAACACACAAACATTAGGGTGCCTAGACAAAGCCTGAACTAACTCGGCATCTATAGGCTATGCATATAAAAACAAATATTAGATTACACTTAACTCTCACATTGGGACTAAAACATGATAGGCTAAACAATGCTGTATAAGCAATAACATCTCATCCAACATAAGTCCCAATCTTTGATCTTCTGATCAAAAAGACATCAGTAGGAAATTCAAACACATTCCTGGCCTCTCTCTGTTTAGCCACTTTGCTGGTTGACACAGCAGTTCTGTATCCTCAGCCAGGGAGCTTGCTTGACAAGAACAGGTCAGCCTCTCTGTCAAACGTACTTGTTGATCCCTCGACTGTCACCTTAAACCAGGCTGGGAAGAGGAATCCATGTCGCATGTTGGCCGCCCTGCATTTATTGTGCAACTCATCATACTCTTTCTGTTGGTTCCTCACCCCCTTATTAAGATCTGGGTAGAAAGACACCCTGGCTCCTTTGTAGTTAAGGGGGAACTTTTGACTAGCCAGTTTGAGGATGAGATCCCTGGTCTAGAGAGAGTGCAGTCGTGCAATGAATGTCCTTGGTGGTGCGCCCTTGGCCGGCTTCGTTGCCTGTGATATGTGTGCGCGGTCGATCGGGATGGGTGTTTTGAAGTGTTCACTATCCAGCAATGCTGGTATTGGCTCTGAAACAAATTCAATGGGTTTCCCTTTCTCAGTGTCCTCCTGCATCCAAAATATTCGGATGTTCTGGTGTCTTGACTGCGACGCGAGCATTTCCAGTCTTGCTTTCATGGTTTTGTGAATTTTTTATGTGCACTGTTTCTCTATGTCCTGTAGCCTGGCCTCTTGATTAACTGTCTGCTCGACCTAATGCACCCTGCCCTTGGTTGCCTTCACAGTTTCAGTCAAAGTCCCAATATGCTTTGAGATATCAGCCAACCTTATGTCCACCTTCTTGCTTAGATAGTTTATAGCAGCCAGTAGGTCACTTGGAGTAGGTTCTATTGGGAGCTAGCATCTTCAGCCAACTCCTCGTTGGTCGGCGATGTTGAAAACGGTTCGTTGTCCGTCTCATCCAAATTCTTGTTTAGGGCCCCCTTATTTGTTGCCTTTTCCCTTATATCATATTGCCAGATAATGTTTGAAATAATATGTGGTGAGAAATTAATATTAAATATGAATTATTTCAAAATTGAGTGGAGTGGGGCCTCCCGTATGGCGCAGTGGTCTAGGGCACTGCATCGCAGCACTAACTGTGCCACCAGAGACTCTGGGTTCGCGCCCAGGCTCTGTCGGAGCTATTTCGCCTACAGGGAGATCCGTTGGGCGACGCACAATTGGCCTAGCGTCGTCCGGGTTAGGGAGGGTTTGGCCGGTAGGGATATCCTTGTCTCATCGCGCACCAGCAACTCCTGTGGTGGGCCGGGCGCAGTGCGCGCTAACCAAGGTAGCCAGGTGCACGGTGTTTCCTCTGACACATTGGTGTGACTGGCTTCCGGGTTGGAGGCGCGCTGTGTTAAGAAGCAGTGCGGTTGGGTTGTGTTTCCGAGGACGCATGGCTTTCGACCTTCGTCTCTCCTGAGCCCTTACGGGAGTTGTAGCGATGAGATAAGATAGTAATTACTAACAACAATTGGATACCACGAAATTGGGGAGAAAAGGGGGTAAAATGTATTTTATTTTTGAATTTTACCCCTTTTTCTCCCCAATTTCGTGGTATCCAATTGTTGTTAGTAATTACTATGAGAAAATCCTAGGGGAAACACTGCAGTTGCTCTCTTTTCATCCATTGCAGCATTAGCCTCTAGTGTTTCCACTTAGTTAGCTCAGAGGACTAAAACAAATGCTTATATTTATAAGGACACATCTTCTTTCTCTTGTTTTAATAGCATATGCAGAGCAATCTGAAATGGCTCCATTAATTATTCACAGCAGGTAGTCTGGTCCACGTTAAGTGTAATAAGCTCCCCATGGACTGACGGTGTCGCTGAAATCCCTTTTCATTGTGAGCGATACTTTGGTATGTAACTCACTCGGGGAGTAGCCTCCATTTTTAAGTTTGAATCAAGTTTGTTGGGACCAAGTAAGAATGTTGAGTCGGCAATGACCTCTGACAGTCCCAAGGCACAACAAGTTCTGATTGATAAAAAGCAAGATGATATTCAAGTACAAATGTATCACCTTTTGTAGTAAAGTTGTTTTCATTCTATTCATGTCAAAGGCAGCATTTTCCACTACTGGTGACTCTAGCGACGCCAAAGTGCCCGTGGTTATTGTTTCTGTCTCTCATAATTAGTCGGACTGCAGACAGACCGTTGTGTTTTGCTGGTGCATCGGTTAGATTGGTTTCCTGGGCCCCAGCGTCCCCTGCTCTTGGTGTTGCTGCATGTATGGCGCTGGTGACCATTACTGTAATCAGCCTACTTTACGGGTTTGTAATGGTGCTAATTGAAGAGATTAATACAGCAGCAGCGGCGTGAGGGTGTCCTCTCCCCTTCCTCGGGCAGATGGTTTTGATGAGCACCCACTGTGAACCTTAAGTGTTTCTGCTGGGATTACAAACACTGGGGAGGGGTCCCTGTTGTGAAGAGGGGGGAAAAGAAAAGAGGAAGAGGGCTGGTAGCTTGGTGGGGGAGCAGGAGAGGGGACAAAGCAGAATCTAACAGTCCTCCATGTCCTCCCACATGCTTGTCTTTAGGCATTCTGTTCCCTCAAAAGAGAATATGAGGCCCAGCACCTTTACCACCGTACATTGATCTGTGGTTCACTGCGTGTTGGGCACATATTTACTGTTTTTCATTTAAAGTTTTATTTAGTATTTTATTTTTTGGCACCAAATGTGTAGAACATAATGAAAGATGTAGGTGATGTTTCATAAACATGTGGAAAACTGCTATTTGTATCGTCAAGTGCCAGGCCTAAAGAACATCAAAGGGTTTTGGAATACTTCATAAAACTCGATGAAATTCTTAGAATAAGTAGTGTGGGGAAATATGTAGTTGGCTGTCTATTAATTGACTTGCCAAGTACAAGTTCTAATGTAAGGGATTGTATTGCGGTCATGGAGATCTGAATGATCAAATAAGAAGGCAACAAAGAAGCAACACCATATTCAAAGATGCAGCCCCCTTTCGTCCATTCTGTCCCCAACACCGCCACATAGGGAGCCCAGTGCAAACCATCTTTCTCATCCTCTTTTGTCTTAGTTGAAGACCAGCCGATGGTCTCTGCTTATGCATATCAATGGGGAGAGTCCTGTCCTCTTGTTTGTCTTTGCCAAAAGCCCTGGCTTTGCCTTGTGGCTCCCAGGGAACGGCTCCCTGCTCTCCTCGCTCACCACAGTTCGTCCTCGGGGGCTCTGATTGGCATTCACAGCCAAAATGTGGGGGTACGCTAAGCTGGAGTGCAAATGTTTGCCAGGAAAGTGGCGGGTAGAATAGTGATGGCCGATGGGTCTGGAGTGTCCGTGATCAGAAGAGTTGTCCGGGGGATTTCTCCAGCCCTTGCCGTTTCTACTCTGCAGCTGGGGAGAGGAACGGAGAACAGAAAAGAAAGGGGGGAGAGAGACTGAATGAAAGGCATCTGGTGCTGGAGAGCTTGTGACTGTTTAACGGCAACCTTTTCTTCTCTTTGATTTTGCTCCAGCCAAGGATTACTAGTACTTGGCATTTAGAATGATTTGATCATTAATGTTTCTGTGTATGTTGCCCAAGCACTGTGATATTGAGTACATGCTGGTCTCAGCCTTAACAGCAGGGAAGGGCTTTCTGTGTGTTATAAATTCTGTTAAGTTATATATTGTGTTAAAAAATGAATTATCCACTGTAATATCTATCTTGCGTAAAATGACACCGCCTCAAAGCATTTGTCGCAAACTATTTTTTTCATTGTCTGCGTCTCAAACTGCTATTACCTTTTTGTAGTCACAGCCCTTTTGTTATTACTTAAACATTTACATTTTAACAGGGAAATCCCATTGAGACCAAGGCATCTTTTGCATAGGGAACCATGCATGTATACAAAATTTACAAATACAATGTAATATTAGCATCCGATATTTGCAAGCAATTTAAAAGCAATCCCAATCCTCAACAAGGAGGTCCTCCATTAACTACTACCCCACTCCAGAGCATCAAGGTGCAGAGAGCTCTGCAGATCATTCTATCCACGGGTGCAAAAAAATAACCGAATGCCGATTCACCTAATTCCCATTTGATTTGATTTGATTTGATTTGAGGTCAGCGGGACCTCTAGAATTTCTGTGGAATGTGGATTTGCACAAGGCTTTTGACAGGGTTGACCATAGTATCATTCACTACAAGATAAAAGCCCTTGGTCTTAACCGCAGGACCAAATGGTGGATGTTAAAGGAAAACATTCTAGTGCGAAAGGGATCAGCTGTGGAGTCCCGCAGAGGAGCATCCTTGGTCCACTTCTCTTCCTACTGTACATTTAAAGATAAAATCAGCCTGCTCTCGTAATTCTTTTTTTTTTATGGGTAACTACTCTACTGGTGTCCCATAAGAACAAAGCCTCGGTCAAAGAGCTCCTTAGTGCAGAGTTATCCAATATCAGTAAATGACTTTCCAATAACAAGTTTTCTCTGCATCTTGGAAAAACAGAATCCATCTTATTTGGTTCCAGAGTAAAGCTTGCATTATCCCCTGGTTTTAGTGCCAAAGTGGGCAACTCTGTGGTTACACCAAAAACTTCAGTCAGTGACATTGGATGTGAATTGGAAAAGTACCTGACTGGTGAAACTATGCCCCTGAAGGTTTTAACAAAGATAAACCAAGGCATTTAATTCCTAGCTCAGACCTCGAAATATCTTGATAGTGACAAACTAAAGACTCTGGCAGGTGCGCTAGTTCAGTGACACTTTGATTATGCGTACACATACCTTTTTTAAAGAATAAGCTACAGACCAGCTACAATACAAGCTGGTGAGTTGTACTTCAACTGTCCCCTCGTACTCATCTGAAGGTCAAGCATTTTAATCAGCTAGGCTGGCTATCTGTACAGAAGTGTAATATTAATTCAACTTGGTCTGGCCCATGTAATTTTGGACCAGACCAAGGTACCTTTTTCAAGATTATTTTACTCATTAGATATGTCCACCAATACAACACTAAAGCCAAAGACTATTGCCTGTTTAAAATAGTTTTTTGTTTTAATTGTTGTATCTGGTAAGAAGACCTTTTCATACGTGTACTGTTTCACGCGACAGACTACCACAGCAACTCCAAGCCATGCCGACCAATTTAAAAAGAATCTCAAAAGCTGGCTAACGATCGAGCAAAAGAAAATGTTTGTCTGTATGTAATGCTCTAGGTTATGACAACGTTGTCCTTTTTGTTTTGTGTAACCAAAGTACGCGTAGTTTACCCTAGGTCTACTAAGTTTTGATGGAGTGCGCAATTGGCGTGCTGAATGCAGGAATGTCCACTAGAGATGTTTCCAGAGAATTTAATGTTAATTTCTCTTCCATAAGCTGCCTCAAACATCGTTTTAGAGAATTTGTCATTAAGTCCAACCGGCTTCACAACCACAGACCACATGTATGGCGTTGTGTGTGCGAGCGGTTTGCTCATGTCAATATTGTGAACAGTGCCCCATGCTGGGGTTATGGTGTGGGCAGGCATAAGCTACGGACAACAAACACAATTGAATTTCATCTATGGCCATTTGAATGCACAGAGGTAACGTGACGAGATCTTGAGGCCCCTTGTTGTGCCATTTACCCGCCGCCATCACCCCATGTTTCAGCATGATAATGCATGGCCCCATGTTGGAAGGATCTGTACACAATTCCTGGAAGCTGAAAATGCCCCAGTTCTTCCATGGCCTGCGTACTCACCAGACATGTCACCCGTTGAGCATGTTTGTGATGCTCTGGATGGATGTGTACGACAGCGTGTTCCAACTAATATCCAGCCACTTCGCATAGCCATTGAAGAGGAATGCGACAACATTCCACAGGTCACAATCAACAGCCTGATCAACTCTATGCGGAAGAAATGTGTTGTGCAGCATGAGGCAAATGGTTACTAGATACTGACTCGTTTTCTGATCCACGCCCTTTTTGTTTTAAGGTATCTGTGACCAACGGATGTATATCTGTATTCCCAGTCATGATTAGGGCCTAATGAATTTATTTGACTGATTGCCTTATATGAACTGTAACTCAGTAAAATCTTTGAAATTGTCACATGTTGGGGTTTTATATTTTTGTTCAGTATATTTATAGTTGGCTATCCATGTGATCTGGTTTGGTGACTCGTGTATCTGGAATTTAACAATGAACTAAGGTACTGCAGAAGTTTTTAAGAGGGCTTTATAAACAAAGAGAGCAGTGTATCAATCTACGAGACTTAAGAGAGGGCCAGCTTACTTTCTGATATAGGATGCAATGATGTGTCCTCAACCTGTTCCCTGTAATAAAGCGAAATGTGCTGTGGTAAACTGCATCTAGTGGTTTCAGTGTAGTGGCAGCTGCATTCATATAAATGGTGTTACTGTAGCCTAGCACTGGCAGGAAAGTTGACTGAATTATCTGGTTTCTCCTGTTCATGCAGAGGCATAGTCTATTTCTAAAGAAGCCCATTTTTATTCAACTTAACTCATTTATTCTTATGCTTTTTAAAATAACTTTTCATCAATCCATATTCCCAGATATTTATTTATAATATAATAATCTGAGAACTTGTACAGTTTCTTAACATGTACCATTCTAAATATTCTACATAAAGGGGATTGGGCTACATGTTAAGAAATGGTACAAGTTGTGTGTGATTTTAATGTATCTGGTGAAGTGAGACCCTAATCAAGCTGCTCTCAAAGTAAATACAGTTATCTGGCAGACAGGGGGCAGCATTAGACAGCACTGTTATCAGAGTATGTGTCTAACTGGCCTTACTAGTAATGTGATGGGCTTTTTTGAAAAGTGAATTGTAATATCGCTTTCATCAGCAGTGGTAACGGTAGGTTGCTTTGGTGAAAGCTGAGCTGGGCGATTGGCGTTTTAATGAGATTTGTAATTGGAATGCCTAGCAAAAGGCTGTAGTACATTGCATAAAATCATCATGAATAGTTAATGCTGGTTCTATTTAGCCAGATATTGATAAAAAAGGAATCCTGGTCTTATGTTGATATTGATTTTAGGGCAGCTTCAGAGAGAATTGGTCAAGATGGTTGTTTTAAGCAAACATAATTAGCCTAATTGCTCATTCAGTTCTTTCCAAATTAGGGATGGGCATGAGTACTTTAACGGACTTCAAATTTCCATCTTTAACCAGAAATATTGTTAACATTTTTGGTGGATGTGCGTTGTGGGTGCCCGAACAGGCAAGTGAAATTTTGTCTTGAAGACCTAGTTAATTTTCTTTGACTCTAGTGTTCCATTTGTACATGTACATTTGTGGGTCACAAAAAAAATAAACCATGCCAAGCATCACACAGTTCTTCTCCCTAAATTACTTTTCCCCCTCAGTGTCTCATTCACTCAATTGCCTTCCAACTGCTCCCTACACACACACACACACAGACACACACATGTGCGGAGTGAGCCCACGAGCTCCATTTAGGCCTACAGAAATAAATGCCTTTCAAAACGCATAACTAATGGTACACAAGCTACATTCCTTGACAAATGACAGTTTTAACACATTCTAAATGGACTGGATTTATTAAGCATAGGCCAAAGAAAATGTCAAAGAACAGGCAGAATTTTCTAAATTGAGCATCTGTATATCACCCCGTTTCAAATGATCATTCTTTTAGAGTTTAACTGGTCCAGATGTGAAATGTGCATCACAACTTTTCTTTTTTCATTTGGAAAAATATTCTGTTCTTTTTGTGATTTCATTTAAATAAATAAAAATTTACGATAAAATTATTGTCTTGACTGTGATGAGGGCTCAGGAAATATGGGTGTCTTGTCTGCTAAATTTAACCTTATTTTGTTATGCCATTGCACATCCATAGGCTTCTACAAGCAAGCACCACTGCTGAGGTTACTGCCTTTTTGAAGATTGCGTTGCACCATCTTGCTTAACCAGTTGATATTACGGTTTCAATAAATTAATTTTATGGTACTTTTTTTATCGACTGACGTGTATACACTACATGACCAAAAGTATGTGGACACCTGCTCATCTAACATCTCATTTAAATATCATGGGCATAAATATCGAGTTGGCACTCCCTTTGCTGCTATGACAGCCTCCACTCTTCTGTGAAGACTTTCCACTAGATGTTGGAACATTACTGCAGGGATTTGCTTCCATTCAGCCATGAGCATTAGTGAGGTCGGGGTTCCAATTTTCGAAATCAGTGTGTAAGAACTTGACTGGCCTGCACAGCCAAGACTTCAACCCATCGAACACCTTTAGGATGTTCAACGAGCAGGTTTCCACGTACCTTTTGGTCATGTTGTGCATCTTACTTTTAGAAACTGTTCTCACAGTTCTGTCAACTTCCTTGTTGGTGTTGAGGCTCGCCTTCCTGTTCTGTCTGCTATGCACGTGTTAGAGGATGTGGATACGTTGTGGTAGGGAAAACCTTCATTAAAGCAGGAGATTGTAATGCGTCTCGTAAAATCTGAGCTAATAAACGTATCGCTGCTCTGATAGAATAGGTTTGGTTAAAGTGCTGTTTCCAACTTGCAGCCACCAGGACCTCCTTTATGGGCATTAGTTTGTTGTTTCTCTAAGGCTGCCTTAACCTTTGACTGGAGACGCTTAATTACAGCTGGGCGCTAGTGTTTATGCCTGCCTGTCGGTCAGCGCTAGGAGGAGAAATCCCTGTAGCCCTCTGGTCAAACACAGATATTACACTCTGTAATAACACTGGCCACCCGGCCTGACCCCACTCCACTTCATAAAGAAAGGCACTGTGCATGTGTGTGTTTGGGACTGGCGAGAGAATGAGGTTTGAATATCGTGATCCCATGTCAGCCACGCATTGTATATAAACTTTTACCAAGGCATTTTCAGGCTAGTCTGCTTCTTACCAAGTGACACAGACCTCAACACAGACACTCGTCTGCAGAATTGTAGACTTTTATTCAACATAAAAAAGCACTCCATCTGTGGGCACGAGACCGCCATCTCGGCAAGGATGCATCTCTCCCTCTGAGTGTTGGAGGATTTGGCTGTGTGTGGAGGGAGCTTTCCACCACAATGGCCAGTTTGCTCAGCATCAGTATCTACCCCTGCAGGGTAGTGCATTCTGCAGGGGTAATGCGCTAGAATCCAGCACTCAGGCGACACTAGCTTTGATCACCCTCGCCTTGTGCACATCAGGCTGGCATTGTGCTTTAAACCATCAGGGCAGGGATGGCGGGAGCTTGGTGCTCGTGGGACGCTGCTAACGGTTTAAAAGCACGGAATGTTAAGTGCAGATACACCGGTCAAGAATGGGAGAAGAGAAATACTGTTCATTTGAGTGTTTCTGTGCATTAAGCAAGGCATCTCTGTGGAATGCAGATGACACAGCTTTTTCTCTCTGTCCAATGCCCTGTGCCCTCCCTCCATCTTTGTTCCTTTCCACACCTCCACGGGAGACAATCAAAGCTATGCCGACACACCAATGATGCTGTCTCTCATGATGTGTTTACTGTTATAGTTCGGTATAGGCTACTTACTGATATTTGCCGTTATTTTCTTCAGGATTTCCATTAAAAGTATTCATGTTTTAATCTGAAATGATAGATGTAATAATTATTTGCCATTGTCTTTCTTTCCAGGTGAAAAGGAATGTTTCAGACCTGACAAACATCCCAGTGCGACACCAACAATGGGAGGGCTGGCCTGCTGCGGCATCTGACGATTCGGTAAGGATCAAAAACACATGTCTCTCAGGCTTGGACTTGGGAACACCACTCCATTTCCATGTTGTCTTTGGACCTTATAGCTGCTGTTCACCAACAGTCTTACATAAATTAGGAAAATATGTTACCCATGTTTTCATTTACTGAATATATTTTGATTTAAGAAGGTTAAAGACCCGGGTTAAAGTTTATTCCATGAAGGCTTGATACTGTTAAATGTTTCAGTGCTGAAACCATCTGTCCAGTCTAAAAGTAAGAGGTAGAAACTAATTAAAATGTCAGGACAGTCTGCAGGGGTTTGCCGGGTCCTTCTATCTGTGGACATTAAAGCTCACGTCATTGAATGTCACTGACCTCTCCCGCCTGGGGTCACCGTTCAGCCATTCAGCTAAATTTAGTCAAAGTGATCAGACGCGGTCCTCACATGGAGCCCTGAGGAACTCCGACCCCCCCCCGCTTCTTTGACAGCTTGTATGTTCCCATGCTAATTTTATGGATGATTGTGCAACTGGGTTGTTCCATACACATTCTGTTGGCTCTTCAACTTTTATATTTGCTGTTGTTTTAAAGTATTACCTCATATTACATTATTTTGTGGCATCCTCTTTCCAACCCTGAACTGGGTTTTCTTGCTCTGATCATGATTAAAATCTACAATGACATTTCTATTTTAGATGTAGTACAGGGTGTGGTCACCTGGTGAGAACCTGTTCTCTAAATGTTGTGTGGTTCTTATGACAACCCTCTCTTTTCCCATCTACCATCTACATTCAAATATTCACTTTGGCAAATTGAATTAACAATCCCTGCATCTTTTGTTGTTTTGTTTTTAAGTGGAGCTTTTATGTCTCGTTTGGTTGCTCTCTTGTCAAAGCAAATACATACATTGCAACCGTTTATTTTCCTGAAAGGCTGAGACAAAAGGTTATATTTATTTTTTGTTCTAAATTGTTTGCTCTTTGTGTGCCTTAATGTAAAGCGCAGTGGCCAAAGGCAGCCTCTCAAACCACAAACCCTATACAGCACTGATATGGATCTATTTAATTGTTATCCATCTCTTTCCTTAGACAGGCAATCTAGCCAAGATATCAAGTCCAACCTGAAACTACAGTAAAGTGTACATTATCACTTCTCACCCACAGCCCTTTGGAACCCACAATATTCCGGAATATGAGGTGGGCTGCTTCTCAATGAGTCTTGGCTCGACCAAAGCTCTAAGGTGGCTTGGGGATAAATAGAAAGTGGCTTTAGGTCATAGCAATGTGCCTGGCCATAGCCTGGCTAAGGAGGCTCACTGCTCCCATGTTTCTTGGGAGGAGATATTAAAAGCATTGACTGCGATATTAGGCCTCTCCAGCCCAAACCCTTATTGAAAGGTCTCTGAGCATTACAGAGAAAGCCCTTGCATGCCAGCCTGGCTCTTCCATTGCATATCTCATTAACCCCGCCTGATCTCTGGGGATTTGTACCAATAAACATGGCAGCTAGGTTTTAAAATGACATTTTCAAGGAGTCAGAATCGGTGACTACTTTATCATTATTTTTCAGCCTTTTTTTCATTCAATGCACTCACTTAATATTTAGTGGGGGAAAAGTCAGAATTATTTTTTACAGTGTAATCATTTGTTGTTCAATTTAGGGATCAGTATTGTTTAAATTTAGAGGTTTTATTGTCACCAGGCTGTTTTATAATTAAATAACCAATTTAAGCCACATCAGAAATGATTGTCTACGCTCAAGTGAATGGGAAAAACAAAAACATTTCAGACAGATAAACGACACAAACATGCATACTGTTAGATAACAGGCCTTTTATATTTGTGGTGCAGTTTTGTACACTGCTGGAGCATCTCTGGAGTTAAAGATCAGTTCACAAGCTCAGCTGGGCACCACTTCTGCCAGCTACTCCAACACCCACTGCCTTTTGATAACCAATTACCCAGACTCATTTTTATTTAAAGTCTTGCAGAGGTTGAAAATACAGTTTTCACATCCAAGGCTTAGATTTGTCTAATTAAACATGAGCTAATTGATTAACTTATTTACCTTCTGCTTATTTTATAATTGTGCTTTACACTCAGAAATCGTCATCTTCAAAGATTGTTAGGTTGTTTAGTTTTTTTTGTACAAGAAGTCAAATGTGGTAGGAGCTTACCTGTGGAGGAACAAGTGATTGGTTTTGGTACTTCACCTCCCTGATTCCGTGCCTTTGTGTATTGATCTACAAAGTGTTAGCCTACATAAAATTTAAATCAGAGCAGGAAGAAACACCTTGTTTTGGTTGGCAATATGATTCAGGGAGGTAATTTGATACTAAAAATTATAAGGATGTGAAATATAAAAGGTGATGAAGGGAACTGCAAGCAACCTGGCCACAGAAACAAGAGGGTAATGCTCATTTGGCAGTGTTAGCCTATATAGCCTTAGATTATGATGAAGCTGACGCTTTGAAGTCCCCATGCAGTCTTGAAATTATTGTTTTTAAATCACTGTCATCACTGTGTGTGTATTGAAAATAAGAACTTTTTGTAATTTATTTCCCTGAGCCTCCTTTTGCCATTTGAAATGTTAAAAGGTTAAACTAGGCAAGTCAGTTAACAATTTCTTATTTACAATGACGGCCTACCCCGTCCAAACCTGGACGACTCTGGGCCAATTGTGTGACGCCTCCGCCCTATGAGACTCCCACACACGGCTGGTTGTGATACAGCCTGCAATCGAAACAGGGTCTG
The DNA here is from genome assembly GCF_018296145.1 of Oncorhynchus tshawytscha. Lineage (NCBI taxonomy): Eukaryota > Metazoa > Chordata > Actinopteri > Salmoniformes > Salmonidae > Oncorhynchus > Oncorhynchus tshawytscha. The sequence continues at coordinate 59,705,345 of NC_056433.1, read as the reverse complement.
TTGTGATGCTTTTAGCACTAAGATGCAGTGCCTTAGACCGCTGTGCCACTCGGGAGCCTCTCCAGTGTCGTCATGTGTTTACATTAACAACCCTGAATGGCGGATAGGATTGTCTAGAATCTAGAGCAGGGCTCTCCAACCCTGTTCCTGGAGAGCTACTGTCCTGTAGGTTTTCACTCCAACCCTAATCTTCCACACCTGATATTTGAGACCCCTGCTCTAGAGCTTACCCCTTGAAAGTTGGAGGGTACATATGGAAATAAAAGATGACTGACCATTGGTCTAAATCAGATTTTGATGATCTGGGCCAAAAACATCTCACCTGAACAGACTGAAATGCCTGTATTTAAAAAAAATAATAATAATAAATAAAATAAAAATTTAAATGACTCTTACACAAAAAGGGCATTATCATAATTTCACAATTTGAGAGTTTTTTTCTGACCTCTGGAAATATCATTAAAGAGGGGCAGTGCAGTCAAAAGTTTGGGGTTAGCTGAGTTGAAAAACACAAGGCACATTGTGGAGAAACAGTTGTTGCTTGAGGTAATGGGCCATTGTCTGACTCCCTTGGTGTGAAAGATGATTGATCTGTTGTGAGACTTTCTTATTACCACCACTTTCGTCTACTCCTTTGAGGAAACAAGCCGAGCCAAGCGGCAAGTATTCTGGCCATTCTGATTGACAGAGCGGTCCTGCACCTGTGGGAGTGATTGACAGACAGTGAGACATCCTTATTAGACTCTGCTTTTTTCTCTTCCGCCATAATTGCTGACATTTATCCAGTGTTTCATGGTGTTTGCTAATGTATTAATGCAGTCACTCTGAGGGCTCTGAGCCCGGCTCCTCTCCTCCCGGCTTTTAATGGATTCTCTGGTTGACAGCCCCGTGCAGGCTTATTGGGGCCTGCTGGTTGCCGTAGCGACAGGGCTCAGTGATAAGCCGAGAAAGAGCCCCCTGTGTGATTGCTGTCTTCAGGTAACATTCAGTGGGGCCAGACTCAGTGAGGAGGACATGCGCTGCATGGAAGAGAGACTGTGTAGGCTCAGCCTCTATCCATCTCCCTCTGACCAAATGCATTTGCTACTTTGAGGGCTTTAATGCACAAGTCCCCCCCCTCCCCCATCTCCAGAATGTTCCTCATTCGTTTGGTCACTTCTTGGATCCCCTGCTCTGTGAGCATAGTAGTGAAATGCCCCGCTGTTGATTTCAGCAGCATTTTCCTTCAACACTATGACTTTCTGTGGAGAAGCTGGTGTGTGAACCTCAAATACTTGGTGCAGGACCCCTGATCTTAATCAGGAATGACATACTGTAAACAGGCAAGCAGGAACCTATAAGAGACCAACAGGTGTTTAGGGTGGGGCTTCTTTTCTTCTGTCTTTATTTTCTCAGGCTCTGTTGTCCCCCTTTATCAAAGAGTTGTTGAACAAGGTGGTATTGGGGCTCTGGGTACTGTCAGTGCAGCTGTCAGTGATAATTATCTCACACTCACAGCCAGAGACCTAATCCAAACACTGCCCAGACAAAAAAGAAACAGAAAGAATGAGGGAGAGCGGGAAAGAGGCGGCAAGGGGGGCAGAGAGAATTCTTTCCTGGCATCGCTCCCCAATGCTTAGAAGCTTCAGTGCAAGTGTTAATTAAAAGAATCCAAAAAAGAGGAGCTTGTTCTTTGTGTTGGGATGGAGGAGAAGGTCAGTGGGGGGGGTTAACCTCTCCCCTGTGCCCCGCAGCGTTGCGCCACAGAGCTGGGAAGCTGCACTTATCCCGCAGCATCAGTGGAAGGCACGGGGTCAAAGCTTGGCTTGGATGACCGCTCAACTTTATTTTTCTGATTTTCAGCACGTCGTCCCTCCCCTCAATGTCCCCCATTGACAAGAGAAGTGATCAACTTTATTTATACACTTATTAGGGCCTTGGAGGAAACCTTTTATTGTTGAGGGGGTCCACTTAGCCGCCATTAAGATTCTCACGTTTGATTGCCACTCGATTGGAGAGGCAAGAGAAAAGAGCAAGACATTCCTTCACATCTCAAAGCCCTCGTCTCTGTCCTGCTCAAGGGGTCAGCCTCTCAAACCACTGTGTCGATAATTTTTTTACCAGCACTTGGATTTCTATGGAGCACTGTTTAGAAATGTTCTTTCAAACCAACAAAGTGTGGCAACCAGACTCAATTTACAGTCAAGGATATTTCCATCCAATTCCATTTGATTTAATAAGATCAACTTGGCTAATGAGAAAATAGGAATTGTACCGTTATACAATAATACTTAACCCGCTAAAGAATTAGTGTGGTAGTATTTTTGTTACATGAACCATGACAGGCAATTCTGCTAAGTGTTCTTCCTAGGTGTTCCAGTGTTATTCAGTGTAAGTGTTAATTAAAAGCATTAACACTTGCACTCAGCTGTCCCAGCCATGGCAGCCTAGTCCTGCCTCTTTATTAATACATTTTATTTTAAAGTACATTTGCTTTAAGTTAGTTGTGAAAGACAAACACAATCTGTCGTGTGTGTGGGCAGCGGAACTAACGAGGCCAAATGGGAAGACCATGACAAGATGGTCACATGACTTTACGGACTCTGCTGCACGGCTTTCCTGCATCTTCCCCTGGCACTGTGCTGCACAGCAGGGAAATAGCTATGGGCCACAGCAGGATATTGCTCATACTTTATTTGTCCAGGGAATACTGTTTTTCTGCTGTTTTTCCTGTTGAGCAAGTGGGAATTTGACTTACAAGATACAACCTTATTTCTTGCGCCAATAGTAATTTAACAGTGGATTCAAATGAGAATGATGGCTCTCTCTATATTTGGATATGTTCTGTTTTTATCATCCAGCAAATCATGTGCCCAACGAGGACTAGTGGTTACTCTATTCTCTGGCTGAATTACTTTAAAAGAGCCGTGGAAAACTCCAGCAGTCACTCTGCTTTTGAAACTCAATTGCCGTTACATGTAATCGGGTCCTGATTCAACAATTACCAACTGGTTTTGTTGGCTAGAGGACCTGACAATAGCAAAGATTGCCACCCTCTGCTGTTGACGGCCAGGGACTTTCCCTTTTGTCTGTCCGTGTCAATCACGGCATTAGGGTTAAACCTCCATTTAATGCCACTATAGCACTTGTTTGCAATAAACATAAGGTTGTTTTCTCAAACGATGAACCTGTAGGTAAATACATTTTTACTTTATTTGAACTGTAGTGGATGAGTTGGTTTGCTAACGTTGATTATGAACAGACTAAAATACTGTATTAAGTAGAGATTATTTCTGCTACGTTTTGACAATGCTTTTATTAATTTGCCGCTTGGCTTCAGTGGGCCATGTAGGATGTTGTGGTCAGGTTCAGATCATCTGCCCCATACTTGAAATGAAATCCTTTTAAGACTTGCATTATCGATTTAACACTGATAATCCCTTACACTCTCAGGGAGAGCAGGTTAGTGAGTAGCATAGTTAGAAAGATGGGTGCTGGGGCCCCATCACTTTCTATGGCACCTGCCTCTATCTTTACCCTATCCCGTTGGGTTCAGCCATATAGACGGTCTTGAATGAGTCCCTCCAGTGCTGCGGTTGGTGACATTTCCAGTCTTTTAATTAGATTGTCCATAAACCATGCCTGTACATTTTATTCTGGGCTTCCTTATAAGTCTGGATAAATGTTTTGTTCTAATCCTAACAGAAAGTCAGAATGGTTTATCTGTGAATGTGGAACTTGGATCTCTTTCTGCCTTTACGCCTCCTTATAGAATGTTAATGCATTGTTCAGATTTTATTGTTAAAAAATATATGTTTCTGTCCCCAGATGACACTGGCTGCCTCTGGAATCAGCTACCCCTGCCATCACCTCAGTGTGTGTCGAAGGTCCTCACCAGCCAACAACCAGGAGCCCACAGAAGAGGTAGAGCAACACACAGTACATTTGGCTTTGTTTTACATTTTTCATTGTGTTTGATAGGTCAACAATACTGAAGCGAATATGTTTGAACAGTGCGCAGATGTCCACATGGTAAGCGACAGCGAGGGGGATGACTTTGAGGATGCGTCTGAATTTGGAGTGGACGAATCAGAGATGTTCGGTATGGGGTCTTCTACAGGCTGTCGGAAAGCCGCCTTGAGTACGTACCTCACTTAGCATGATGCTACCACTCGATTCAAAAAGGTTGATTTGGTATTTAATTGTTATCAAGCTAATGTGTTTTCTTTCTCTGCAGTGCCAGAGAATAGTGAGAATGAAAGTGATGCCTTACTGCACTTTACTGCTGAATTTTCAACAAGGTACGTATTTAGTATTGTTTTAAGGGGCCTGTGCTTCTCAAACGATGTGGAAGATCCATGCATTCTTTTTACGGGTCAATCTCCTATGTGTGTGTTGCAGGTACGGAGAATGTCATCCAGTGTTCTTCATTGGTACTTTGGAGGCAGCATCTCAAGAGGCCTTCTATGGCAAAGCCAGAGATGTAAGTAACAGTAGAGGAGCTGGTCTCAGTAGTATAATTTACAGGTTAACAGGACATGATACTAGTGCCTTCAGAAAGTGTTCATACCCCTTGACTTAATCCACATTTTGTTGTTACAGCCTGAATTCAAAATGTATTAACCGCTTACAGCTACCCCCCTACTTTTTTCAATTTCCGCCTGAAGACATACCCAGATCTAACTGCCTGTAGCTTAGGCACAGAACCAAGGATATGCATATTCTTATTTTCATTTGAAAGAAAACACTGAAGTTTGTGTAAATGTGAATTGAATGTAGGAGAATATAACACAATAGATCTGGTTTAGATAATACAATGAAAAAAAAAACATACGTTTTTTCATTTTTATTGTATCATATTTAAAATGAACAAGACAAAACAAACATTCAGATAGGATGATGGGGATAATTTCAGTGAAAAACATGAGGGCAACAGTACTTGTGCAAAGTTTCAAAATGATAACATCCAAAATGAGTGTGCTACATGACATTTATCATGAAGTCACTCAGGTGTCCCACACAAGTAGCCCAAATGTACCCAAGTTGCCAAATTGGTGAAGTTATACATTTTGAATGGAATAACTATATACAAAATACCAAAATGGTATTCTAAGACCCTCAGTCCTCTACACAATATTGTGCTGCTGATACCAGGTGCCAAAGTAGTCTCTTTCTGCTGTAAAGCAGAGGGTCACCAAGCATGTGGTGCAGGTGATGGGGGACTTCATTTTGCAAAGAACACAGTGACGCCTCCATGCTGTGCCCCTTTGGCCCTGAGGCACATCCATGCCTGCAGAAATTAATTTGGGCAGATGAACACCACTTGTGGCAGGAGCAGAAGGGACAGAGGTAGAGGGGCCAGAACGTGGTGCTGTAGCCAGCAAGCTCCTTGATGAGCAGCTCTCTGAAGGCTAGCTGTGAGATGGGGGGCTTTCCACAGCTCTTAACCATTTCCTTGTGTAGGATGAATGCATTCACCACAGCAATGTCGATGAAATTATAAAGGTCTTGTACCATTTCATCGTCTTATGGAGAACATTGTAATAGCCAATCAGCGCATCTGACAGGTCCACACCTCCCATGCTCTTGTTGTAGTCCTTTATTGCAGTTGGAAGGGGGACATTTTTTGCGGTCCATGCCCCAGTAGCGCTGAGACAACAGGTGTCCGGCTGGATGAACCAGCTTCAGTGGGGGATGGACACCTTGGCACTGGGGGCTCCCATTCGGAGTCAGTGTCACTGTGAAAGAAAATGTTCAGTTAGAATAGTTTCACATATGAGCCCAGTATCAACAGGTATATAAAGTGGGGCAAAAAAGTATTTAGTCAGCCACCAATTGTGCAAGTTCTCCCACTTAAAAAGACGAGAGAGGCCTGTAATTTTCATCATAGGTACACTTCAACTATGACAGACAAAATGAGAGAAAAAATCCAGAAAATCACATTGTAGGATTTTTAATGAATTTATTTGCAAATTATGGTGGAAAATAAGTATTTGGTCAACAACAAAAGTTTATCTCAATACTTTGTTATATACCCTTTGTTGACGATGACAGAGCTCAAACGTTTTCTGTAAGTCTTCACAAGGTTTTCACACACTAACAAAAATAACACACTAACAAAATAACAAACAAGCAAGATTTCTGGATCTCACAGACCTGTAACTTCTTCTTTAAGAGGCTCCTCTGTCCTCCACTCGTTACCTGTATTAATGGCACCTGTTTGAACTTGTTATCAGTATAAAAGACACCTGTCCACAACCTCAAACAGTCACACTCCAAACTCCACTATGGCCAAGACCAAAGAGCTGTCAAAATACACCAGAAACCAAATTGTAGACCTGCACCAGGCTGGGAAGACTGAATCTGCAATAGGTAAGCAGCTTGGTTTGAAGAAATCAACTGTGGGAGCAATTATTAGGAAATGGAAGACATACAAGACCACTGATAATTTCCCTCGATCTGGGGCTCCACACAAGATCTCACCCCGTGGGGTCAAAATGATCACAAGAACGGTGAGCAAAAATCGCAGAACCACACAGGGGGACCTAGTGAATGACCTGCAGAGAGCTGGGACCAAAGTAACAAAGCCTACCATCAGTAACACACTACGCCGCCAAGGACTCAAATCCTGCAGTGCCAGACGTGTCCCCCTCCTTAAGCCAGTACATGTCCAGGCCCCTCTGAAGTTTGCTAGAGAGCATTGGGATGATCCAGAAGAAGATTGGGAGAATGTCATATGGTCAGATGAAACCAAAATAAAACTTTTTGGTAAAAACTCAACTCGTCATGTTTGGAGGACAAAGAATGCTGAGTTGCATCCAAAGAACACCATACCTACTGTGAAGCATGGGGTTGGAAACATCATGCTTTGGGGCTGTTTTTCTGCAAAGGGACCAGGACGACTGATCCGTGTAAAGGAAAGAATGAATGGGGCCATGTATCGTGAGATTTCGAGTGAAAACCTCCTTCCATCGGCATTGAAGATGAAACGTGGCTGGGTCTTTCAGCATGACAATGATCCCAAACACACCGCCCGGGCATTGAAGGAATGGCTTCGTAAGAAGCATTTCAAGGTCCTGGAGTGGCCTAGCCAGTCTCCAGATCTCAACCCCATAGAAAATCTTTGGAGGGAGTTGAAAGTCCGTGTTGCCCAGCAACAGCCCCAAAACATCACTGCTCTAGAGGGGATCTGCATGGAGGAATGGGCCAAAATACCAGCAACAGTGTGTGAAAACCTTGTGAAGACTTACAGAAAACATTAGACCTCTGTCATTGCCAACAAAGGGTATATAACAAGGTATTGAGAAACTTTTATTGACCAAATACTTATTTTCCACCATAATTTGAAAATAAATAAATTAAAAATCCTACAATGTGATTTTCTGGATTTTGTTTCTTCTAATTTTGTCTGTCATAGTTGAAGTATACCTATGATGAAAATTACAGGCCTCATCTTTTTAAGTGGGAGAACTTGCACAATTGGTGGCTGACTAAATACTTTTTTGCCCCACTGTATAGAGTACAAGGAACATAAGGTTGAATATATTATTATAGACCTGCTAGATCTGTCTCATTTATAATATGACAGACCAGCTAGATCTACTGTCTGTTTTATATTATGACAGACCATCTAGATCGACTGTCTTCATTTCACTTTGGCCATTTGTTGTGGGCCTGTCCTCCCCTCAACAGCCTCAAATAGGCTATTTCACGTGGGGGTGGGTGGAGCGGCAGACACTCATCTCAGCCATGCTCCCTCTAATCCACAATATGTATATATACACACACAAACCTAGGCTATGGGTCATACACATACATACAAACACCCCCACCCACAATGTATAACCAAAGTGTACTTTACACATTTCATTACATTTTTATATATTGCTACTAAAATTGTAAATAATCACAAATAATATTGTGTATTATTAATTTCAAACAACGGCATTAGCATGAGAAGAATTTACCAGTCAAACGATGTCCTCTCCATTCAAAAAATATTCCTCTATTTGGGAATCAAAGCTATGCTAGCTAAATGAATCATCCTCCAACAATCTCTCTCACTTTCCCAATCAATTTCTTCTAAAATTGTGTGTACATCTGTATATCTAGACTTAGATTTAGCTTTTGTGGTGTTTAAGTGTTCACTTTATTTTGTAGATTTTTTTTTTTAGCAGTATATATCAATAGTCGCCATACTGATTGATATACACTGCTCAAAAAAATAAAGGGAACACTTAAACAACACAATGTAACTCCAAGTCAATCATACTTCTGTGAAATCAAACTGTCCACTTAGGAAGCAACACTGATTGACAATACATTTCACATGCTGTTGTGCAAATGGAATAGACAACAGGTGGAAATTATAGGCAATTAGCAAGACACCCCCAATAAAGGAGTGGTTCTGCAGGTGGTGACCACAGACCACTTCTCAGTTCCTATTCTTCCTGGCTGATGTTTTGGTCACTTTTGAATGCTGGCGGTGCTTTCACTCTAGTGGTAGTTTCCAGAGCATGGAGGCGCTACCAGGAGACAGGCCAGTACATCAGGAGACGTGGAGGAGGCCGTAGGAGGGCAACAACCCAGCAGCAGGACCTCCGCCTTTGTGCAAGGAGGAGCAGGAGGAGCAGGAGGAGCACTGCCAGAGCCCTGCATAATGACCTCCAGCAGGCCACAAATGTGCTTGTGTCTGCTCAAACGGTCAGAAACAGACTCCATGAGGGTGGTATGAGGGCCCGACGTCCACAGGTGGGGGTTGTGCTTACAGCCCAACACCGTGCAGGACGTTTGGCATTTGCCAGAGAACACCAAAATTGGCAAATTCGCCACTGGCGCCCTGTGCTCTTCACAGATGAAAGCAGGTTCACACTGAGCACGTGACAGTCTGGAGATGCCGTGGAGAACGTTCTGCTGCCTGCAACATCCTCCAGCATGACCGGTTTGGCAGTGGGTCAGTCGTGGGGTGGCATTTCTTTGGGATACCGCACAGCCTCCATGTGCTCGCCAGAGGTAGCCTGACTGCCATTAGGTACCGAGATTTTTTTATTTTTTATTTTACCTTTATTTTACCAGGCAAGTCAGTTAAGAACAAATTCTTATTTTCAATTGTCGCCTAGGAACAGTGGGTTAACTGCCTGTTCAGGGGCAGAACAACAGATTTGTACCTTGTCAGCTCAGGGATTCGAACTTGCAACCTTTCGGTTACTAGTCCAACGCTCTAACCAGATGAGATCCTCAGACCCCTTGTGAGACCATATGCTGGTGCGGTTGGCCCTGGGTTCCTCCTAATGCAAGACAATGCTAGACCTCATGTGGCTGGAGTGTGTCAGCAGTTCCTGCAAGAGGAAGGCATTGATACTATGGACTGGCCCGCCCGTTCCCCAGACCTGAATCCAATTGAGCACATCTGGGACATCATGTCTCGCTCCATCCACCAACGTCTGTGTTGCACCACAGATTGTCCAGGAGTTGGCGGATGCTTTAGTCCAGGTCTGGGAAGAGATCCCTCAGGAGAACATCCGCCACCTCATCAGGAGCATGCCCAGGCGTTGTAGGGAGGTCATACAGGCACGTGGAGGCCACACACACTACTGAGCCTCATTTTGACTTGTTTTAAGGACATTACATTAAAGTTGGATCAGCCTGTAGTGTGGTTTTCCACTTTAATTTTGAGTGTGACTCCAAATCCAGACCTACATTGGTTGATAAATTTGATTTCCATTGATAATTTGTGATTTTCTTGTCAGCACATTCAACTATGTAAAGAAAAACGTATTTAATAAGAATATTTCATTCTTTCAGATCTAGGATGTGTCATTTTAGTGTTCCCTTTATTTTTTTGAGCAGTGTATAAACAGCTGAAGATGCGCTTTACCAAAAAAGTGCTGTGCATAGCATGCGCTTCTTCCAGTATGAATCTTCAATGGCGAATGACCCTCTTTACGCCAGAGTTTATTTTTACATATTGCCGTTTACGTCAGCTCATTGGCTGTCTACCCAGCTAGATTTCAAGACGATCAGTGGTCATTGGGTTAAAATACAGTCAATCAACGAAACAGCGGTCATATCATTGGTGCACAATGTCATCATTACTTGTTGTCTTCAAAATGTTTTTGTTGTTGTTGTCAATACGTCCCGCGAAATGACCCATCAAGTTTGGTTGTGTTACAAACAAACCAGTCGATTGCAATGAAACCAAACATGACTGCAGAAGTCACGTTTAGTGTGTGTATTTACATCGAATGTGTCGTCAAATTGAATGAGACGGAATTCACGACACAAGCGGTTCACAAAATGTTTCATGTTAGGCTATAAAAATGTATTTTATCAAACAAAAGACCATTAATTGTGTAACAATGAGCATTGGGATTGCAAACAGAAAACGATCGTCAAAGGTAAACTATTTATTTTATTGCAATTTGTGATTTTGTTACACCTGTGCTGGTTGAAATAGTTTATTTTTATGGGGCACTGTCCTCAGATTATCGCATCGTATTCTTTTGCAGTAAATCCTTTTTTAAATCTGACAACGCAGTTTGATTAGCAAAATTCTAGGCTTTCGAAACGTGAGACACTTGTATTGTCATGATTGTTTAATATGACTATTTATGTAGCGATCACCGTATGTTGTCGAATTTAATCCCGCTAACGGGTTCGGTGCGCAGAGGTTAAAACATTTATCACCCATCTACACACAATACCCCATAATAAAAGTGAAAACATGTTAAGACAATTTTTCGAATTTATTGAAAATTAAATGCTGAAATATTGCATTTACATAAATATTCACACCCGAGTCAATACTTTTGGTGGCATTTAGTTGTTTTAAAACTTTTTTTTTCTCACCAATTTTGTGATATCCAGTTAGTCTTGTCCCACCGCTGCAACTCCCTTACGGGCTAGTAGAGGCGAAGGTCGAGAGCCATGCGACCTCCAAAACACGATCTTGCCAAGCCGCAATGCTCGCTTAGCCCGGAAGCCAGTCGCACCAGTATGTCAGAGGCGACCGAAGTCAGTGTGCTGCGCCCGGCCTGCCGGAGATGCTAGAGCGCGATGGGACAAGGACATCCTGGCCGACCGAACCCTCCCCTAACCTGGATGACGCTGGGCCAATTGTGTGCCACCTCATGGGTCTCCCGGTCACGGCCAGCTGCGACACAGCCTGGGATCGAACTTGGGTCTGTAGTGACGCCTCAAGCACTGCGGTGCAGTGCCTTAGTCCGCTGCGCCACTCGGGAGGCCGAGATTGCAGCTTTGGTCTTTAGTGTTTCTGAATTGGCTTTGCACATCTGAGTCTTTCACATGCATTTTTGTAAACGCCAGATGTGCTGTCATGTGCCTTTTTTTTCAGCAGTGGCTTCCATCTTGGTCATCAAGGTCCTTCTTGCCCGGTTGCTCAGTTTGGTCGGACGGCCAGTTCTAGGCAGAGTCTGGATAGTTCCATATTTTGTAAGTTTATTTCACAATGGTGGGGGCCACATTCAACACTCTAGTAATTGTTTTATACCCTTCCCCAGATATACAGTACCAGTCAAAAGTTTGGACACCTGCTCATTCAATGGTTTTTCTTTATTTTTACTATTTTCTACATTGTAGAATAATAGTGAAGACATCAAAACTATGAAATAACACACATGGAATCATGTAACCACAAGTGTTGAAAAAATCGAAATATATTTTATATTTGAGATTCTTCAAAGTAGCCACCCTTTGCCTTGACAGCTTTGCACACTCTTGACATACTCTTGACATTCTCTCAACGAGCTTCATGAGGTAGTCACCTGGAATGCATTTAAATTAACAGGTGTGCCTTGTTATAAGTTAATTTGTGGAATTGATTTCCTTAATGCATTTCAGCCAATCAGTTGTTGTGACAAGGTAGGGGTGGTAAACAGAAGATGGCTCTATTTGGTAAAAGACCAAGTCTATATTATGGCAAGAATAGCTCAAATAAGCAAAGAGAAACGAAGGTTCATTACTTTAAGACATGTAGGTCAGTCAGTCGTGATAATTTCAATGGCTACATTTCAAACTCATAACACACCCTCGTCTACTTACCCTCGCCTTATGCCCTTGGGGGAATCCCCGCGGCCATATTTGTCGTCGGTCCAAATGATTAGCAAAGCAAGGGAAGTTTGAAACGTGAGCCCCTCAGCCCTCTTATTTAATGGTGTTTGCGAGTGTACAATTTGTGAACTTCAGGGCCTGAAACTCCCCATAATTCAATTTGCGATGATTGTACATGCGACAACTGAAAGCATCAATATGGAGCCAACATACAAGTGTAAGTAAAACGAATGTAAATAAGTTTGAAATTGTGCTACTAATGCACAAACACGTCTCTTAAAAGTAATGTTTTTGTTTGATTGGCTTTTGGAAATTGTAGAAATAAAACATTTTCCTTCAGTTGTAGCTAGGCAGGCTAACGTCAGTTAGCTAATTAATTTGCTAGCTATCACACAGTAGAGATATAGGGATATAATAATAATAATTATATACTTAGTAGACATGCAATCATAATTGACTGTATCGCATATAAATAGCACCCACAAGCTACCAGTGGCTGAAAACACAATTGTTGCGGGATGAATGAGTGACGAATTTCTGTGCAAGAGCGGTCCATTTTTAAAATGAATTCCTTCCTCCCTCGCCCTGCATGTGTAAACTTGGGTCATGATGTGTCATCAAAAGTGTCTGGTGGGCTGAGGGGAGAGGGTGTGTCTTAAGTGTTTCTACTTGAATAAACTTTCAAAGTTATTGGCTGCATTCCAGTCACAAAATCCATCAAGCGCTATGATGAAACTGGCTCTCATGAGGACCACCACAGGAAAGGAAGACCCAGAGCTCTGTTGCAGAGCTAACAATTTCTTAGTTACCAGCCTCAGAAATTGGAGCCCAAATAAATGCTTCACATATTTGGTCAGATGAGTCCAAATTGTAGATTTCTTTGTTGTTCCAACTGCCGTGTCTTTGAGATGCAGAGTAGGTGAAAGGATGGTCCCTGCTTGTGTGGTTTCCACTGTGAAGCATGGAGGAGGTGGTGTAACGGTGTGGGGGTGCTTTGCTAGTGACACTGTCTGTGATTTATTTAGAATTCAAGGCACACTTAACCAGCATAACTACCACAGCATTCTGCAGCGATACGCCATCCCATCTGGTTTGGGCATCATGCCTCCAGGCTGTGTAAGGGCTATTTAACAGAGGAGGAGAGTGATGGAGTGCTGCATCAGATGACCTGGTCGCCACAATCACCCAACCTCAACCAATTAAGATGGTTTGGGATGAGTTGGACCGCAGAGTGAAGGAAAAGCAGCCAAGAACTACTCAGCATATGTGGGAACTCCTTCATGGTGGTTGGAAAAGCATTCCAGGTGAAGCTGTTTGAGAGAATGCGAAGAGTGGGCAAAGCTGTCATCAAGGCAAAGGGTGGCTACTTTTTTAAATATATTTTTGATTTAACACTTTTTTTTTTTTGGTTACTACATGATTCCATGTGTTATTTCATAGTTTTGATGTCTTCACTATTATTCTACAATGTAGAAAATGGTAAAAATAAAGAAAAACACTTAAATGAGTAGGTGTCAACTTTTGACTTGTACTGTAAGCCTAATCATAATTATATCTCTGAGATCTACAGACATACTTGGACTTCATGGTATAGTTTCTGCTCTGAAATGTACTGTCAAATGTGGGACCTTACATAGACAGGTGTTTCTTTTTTAAAATCATGTCCAAACAATTGAATTGGCCACAGGTGAACTCCAAGTTGTAGTGACATCTCAAGAATGATCAAGGAAATTGGATGCACAATTTGGAGTATCATAGCAAAGGGGTATGAATACTTCTGTAAATGATGTATTTCTGTTTCATTTTCAATAAATTTACTGACATTTATAAAAACATTTTTTTCACTTTGTCATTATGGGGTATTGTCTTCGAGCTGCATCACAGCAAAGTGGAATAAGGAGTGTGAACACATTTTGAAGGCACTGTAAATTACCATTGTCTTTTCTTTTACATCTAAAGGTGGGAGTGCTTGTTCAAAAAGAGCCACCATTTGATTCCTCTCATAAACCTCATTACATTTTCATCATGACAGCTGTCACTTTTATTTTTAGCCCACAATTTTTCTTAATTTTTCTGCTTTGTCCTTCTTAAGGAGGGTTGTATCAACTGACAGCTTGTGTGGCTTACTGTCTTATTAGAATGGGAGAACACAGCAAGATGTTTGGGGGGTTTTAGACCGTGAGGCAGAGGCTCGGCTTGTCTCCCAGCTGATATCCTCTTCCCTAAGCCAGCTCAGTATGGCCCCCTCTCCGTTGAGCTCTCTGGTGCAGCTGGAGACTGTACATTGTGTCAATGAAAATAAACCAATATGAAGGGACACATGCAGCTGACCCCCTACTCTCTCTCTGTAGCCTTAGAGGAGATGAGACGGGAGAAACACACATCTGACTCAAGTGACCATTGGGTGTCAACTTCTGAAACACCCCTCCCCAACCAGCACCACCTCCCTCTTCCCTTTTGAAGAAATTGGTCTAAATCTCTCCTCTCTTGTCATCGCAACTAGCTGTTAATTTAGTGGATATTGGCGCCAGCTGTGCCATCAGACTCTGGGTTCGCGCCCAGCCTCTGTCGTAACCGGCCAAGACCGGGAGGTCCGTGGGGCGACGCACAATTGGCCTAGCGTCGTCCGGGTTAGGGAGGGTTTGGCCGGTAGGGATATCCTTGTCTCATCGCGCACCAGCGACTCCTGTGGCGGGCCGGGCGCAGTGCGCGCTAACCAAGGTGGCCAGGTGCACGGTGTTTTCTCCGACACATTGGTGCGGCTGGCTTCCGGGTTGGATGCGCGCTGTGTTAAGAAGCAGTGCGGCTTGGTTGGGTTGTGTATCGGAGGACGCATGACTTTCAACCTTCGTCTCTCCCGAGCCCGTACAGGAGTTGTAGCGATGAGACAAGATAGTAGCTACTAAAACAATTTGATACCACGAAAAAGGGGTAAAAATAAATAAATAAATATTTTTTTGTAGTGGATATTGGTATGATGCAGGTTTCAGGGGAAGGAGGGACCAGGGAGAGATTTTGAAGAGGAATCTGTCACACTCAATGTCTGATGGGCTAATCACTAAGTAAAACACTACATTTGATGAAGCGTTTCTGGAGGGAGAGATGCACCTCAATCCAGCCTTAATGAAAATGCTTTGGGCCCCTGAGCCCTCCAGAGGATCAGCAGTAAGGCCCTTCAGACAGGCCACCCATCACTGCCAAGGCTCCCCTCAAATCCCCTTAACGGTGCGGTTAATCGGAGTAACCCTGCTCTCTCACTCACACAAAGACACACATCAAAATTCATAGCAGTGCTGGGGTGAGGGTTTTATCACACTCGAGTATCCGCTTAAATCCCCCGTAGTTTAGCAAAAGAGCAATGAGAAGGAGAGAGGAGAAATCGATACCATGGATGGAAATGTGTTTATCCATTCCCTATCCATCTCTCCCTGCTCAGGTGAAAGTGATCTCATTTTAATGTTTTTATTTGTTTCTACTAGAACACTTCCAGTCAGATGAACTGATGCCCAGCTGAATATTTTGACTATAGTTTCATGTGTATAAAGACTGAGGTTTATTATGTTAAGGTGCAATATGTATAAATCGTTCTGCCATTACCTGGTTGCAAAAATTTGAATAGGTCGCCTAATTTCAGCTTATGTGACAAAACAATGTATAATGTTGAGATTGGTGTACCATCTAAACCACTGTCAAATATTTTCAATAACCAAAAATATTTTATATTCAGCTGTTTTTGAAGCTGATGTCAAAGTAAAAGGTGCAAGAACAGGGAGCATAGAATAGTATACCTAGAGAAGATCTACCGCTTCTTAGACTCACAGGTCTATAACTCACATTTATATGTACATTTGGTTAGGTCGCCCACAAAGTTACATATTGCAGCTTTACATTCAATTTGACAATTGTGTGCTATTTTGTCTTCACTAAAATTTGACAAGTTTATGGCACCTCAAAAAAATGAAATCAGAACTGGTTACTATTAATACAATGTGTTTTTCAATAATTTCAATCATGTACCTACCATCTGTTCAAGCATTGATCTGAACGTGTGTTCTCAGTGTGTGTGTGGGGCAGGGGAGCAGTAATTTGAGGTCTTCATTTTGAAGTGTTTGTTTTTCTTTGGGCTACTGTGGATGATCACTTTCCCCCGGCTTCTTTGCTCCCCAACACTGGCTATAATTAAAAACGTTCTCCCACAACACAAATGCATAAACTGAAAGAGACTAATGAAAACGGATGGCTGGCACAAATTACATATGGTAGTGTATTTATCAGGGGCCATGGTTATCAAGCAGGTGTATTTTCACAAACTTTTTGTCGAACAAAACAAATGCTTGTATTTTTCACTGGAGTCGTGCTGCATTATCACAACCTGTGTCTGAGTGGTGTGGTTAAAGATGAGATGAGTTCAACATTTCACAAACTGCGAGTCGTTTTATTCTGACTGGTCTACTGCATCTTTCGGTTGTCATTCTATTCATCCCCCCCAGAGGCACACCTGTGTAGAATTCCTGCTCATGTTGCAGATAATCATACGGTCCAGGCTGGACACAAAGACCATCCGGATGTGAGCTGAGCCCATTCTGCTCCCCCAGCTCCTGGCCAACGGCTACCTGTTTCACATGGCTCTAGTCTACACTAGGAGAGGGACAGACGGAGTGATGGGAAGTGAACACTGACAGGGTGCTGTGTGAAAATCACTGCAGTCTGGCTCACAGAACAGATCGGTTTTCACACCAGAAAGAGGGCCTTTTGGGTCACTTTCTAGCCCAGGTTGAACCTAGTAAATTGGTTTTAGGGGATTTGTCCTTGCTAAGGAAAGCATTCGGAAAGAAGATGGGGAACAGTTGGAGAAGAGCGGGAAAGTCGTCCGGGTAAAGTGAGGGAGTTGGTGATTGGGTGTTATTATAGGAGAGGGGTTGTTCCCTCTTTACAAAATGTATGTCAGAGCAGCTCACAGATTACTGCACCTGTACATAGCCCACCTATAATTTAGCCCAAACAACTACCTCTTTCCCAACTGTATTTAATTTTTATTTATTTATTTATTTTGCTCCTTTGCACCCCATTATTTTTATTTCTACTTTGCACATTCTTCCATTGCAAAACTACCATTCCAGTGTTTTACTTGCTATATTGTATTTACTTTGCCACCATGGCCTTTTTTGCCTTTACCTCCTTCTCACCTCATTTGCTCACATTGTATATAGACTTGTTTATACTGTATTATTGACTGTATGTTTGTTTTACTCCATGTGTAACTCTGTGTCGTTGTATCTGTCGAACTGCTTTGCTTTATCTTGGCCAGGTCGCAATTGTAAATGAGAACTTGTTCTCAACTTGCCTACCTGGTTAAATAAAGGTAAATAAATAATAAAACATATGTTTGTGAACCTACTGTTTGTAAAAATGTCCTTTTGGAGACTTAAAACAAGTTGCAGAGGAACGAATATGTGTGCGTCTATGTGCATGTATGTATGTATAAGATAATGAGTGCAAGGGTGTGTGCGTGTGTCTTAATTCATCTTTTTTGAGAAGGGGGGGGCGGGGACTCTCAATGCTGAATTTGCTTGTCTTCTCAGCATGAGTGTTTAATCTTTTCAGGGCGTTCAATTGGGCCACTGAATGAGCCCCAAGCTCCTTCCCGCTAGGAACCGGGGAGCTTATTCTAAACCTCTAATCGCTGAGCAAACACAGCAGTGCTCTCCCACTCCTTTTCGACACAGGCCACAATATAGCACAACTTTCTTTTAACTTTCCCTCACTTTTCTGCCTGTGCTTATTTTGCTTTTGGTATGTAGCTACAGCTCCTGAGAAATCACCCTCTTGAGTTTTGCAAGGAACGTAGGGGGTCAAAGAAATTTGTGAGTGTTATGTAATTTAGAGGGCTTTATTTCCTACACCATCCAAGAGAACCTTTTCTGTTTGTAGGTGTTTGTTTTTTAAAAATGTATTAGTTGTCAGTGAGTCCTGAGAATCTGTCGATCATATGATGGTGTCAATATCCTTGGATTTTAGAGCTTCGTCGATATTTCCCACCCCTGCTGCTAACCTGAGAAGGCCAGTGGCATTTGGTGTAAAATAAAGTGATTTGTCTGTTTTTGTTTTCTCATCTGCCCCCTTAAAGGAAGTTTTATTTACTCCCTGTTCATTTGATTTTGTGTGTTTGCTTTTCATTGGTTTGGCCTTGCTGTCGGTGAAAGCAATCACTTTACTCACAGTCTCCTGTTGAGCGACGTGTGAAAAGCTGTATAAAACCTCTCCCTTCAATGATCTAATTCTGAGCTAGGACCAGACTCTGCGCAAAGACACTTTTCTCACCCTGTGTTTCAGGTTCTGGTTGGTCATTAGCTTCTCAATCCGCACACACCTCTGCTAATGAAAACCTCTCTGATGTCCATTTCCACAGAGAAAACTGCTGGCCATCTACCTCCACAATGACGAGAGTGTGCTCAGCAACGTCTTCTGCTCCCAGATGATGTGTGCAGACTCCATAGTGGCCTATCTGAGCCAGAACTTCATCACATGGGCATGGGATGTCACTAAAGAAGCTAACAAAGCCAGGTATGTATGAGTACTCAATGCCCTCATCACAACTCAGGAATCCACCGCTGTAGCCCTGAAAACAAAATGAATATCAGAGCTAGTCTGACAAGTGGATGCCATCTTAATAGCTGAGAGTCATCCCCAATCCCCTGCTCCGCACCACTCTTTCTCTTTAACTCAAGCCCCTCTTCATCGGTGAGGGGAGGGGGATGTGTGCTAACAAAAGCAGTTGTGTTTGCAGTATGAGGCCCCAATGTTAGAAATGAAGGTCCCATGAAGTCTGCATTGCCTG
The DNA here is from genome assembly GCF_018296145.1 of Oncorhynchus tshawytscha. NCBI lineage: Eukaryota > Metazoa > Chordata > Actinopteri > Salmoniformes > Salmonidae > Oncorhynchus > Oncorhynchus tshawytscha. Next base: position 59,686,459 of record NC_056433.1, on the reverse strand, counting down.
GGAGAACATCTCTATTTCCCCAAGGCTGAGGGCGCTCATGACATAGCAGCCTTATCAACCCAACTTCATCTTTCCTCCATAGCAATTCACAACCCAATTCCATTATTTCCACCAATGTCCTGCCTGTCTCAGTATGTGACTCCCTGCACTAGCAATACTCAACAATACTCTCAAGCCTTCAACTCCTGACCCCAAAGCCAGGCTTAACCCTCCCTGGCCATGCTCTACTCCCCTAGCCAAGGGCAAGAATGGGGCAGCGTCCCAGGTGTGATGTGGGGAATGGTAGAGAGGGCCGGTAACCAGATTGAGGTTTGATTGGGGCCCAGCAGCAGCCTCTTGCTCCGGGGTAGGCCCTAGATTTTCCTTCCACTAGACTTCAGGGCTAAGCCCACCCCCTGGTAGGAGGCGTTTAAGAAAGACGGGGGAAAGGCTCAGACACTGACTTTCCCTCATTCCGCACCCTTTCTCCCTTTTGGTTCTTGCTTTTTGCCCCAGCTGAGCCTTTTTATTGCAGATTAAAGGCAGGCAACATCTGGAGCTTTTCATAATGTGCACTGCTACTTGCTCTAACGTATGTACGTACACACACATTTTTCCCACATTCTCACACACGTAGGTTGATTCTGAGTGACTGGTGTTTGGCATGAGTCACAGTGGCTATAAAGAAGGTATTCTAACTCATAGGGCCTCAAAGCGTATCCTTTATTTAAGTGAAAAATTATGCATAAAACCAGACCTGTCGAATACGTGCCAATGTAATTGTTGCCTATGGCAAAATGTCTCTGAAATACCAGACACTGAGCCTCATGCACAGCTAGTATTGAACTGAATGATGAATAAATATACTCAAAACACTACATCTTTCAGATAGTTGTTAGCTTTTGATTCCATGCTTTTGCGTTTGACTGCATACTTTCATTACACATCTCATCTATTTTAATTTATTATACGGTGCTGTACCGATCAATAATGGTATTGAACTCCTCGTAATTGAGCACATTACCAGTAAAAGTGTCATGCACTCATCTGACTTGTTCAGAAGCACTGTATTCAAAACGTGAGAATCGCCTGAAAAGTGCTATTTTCCATTCAAAACATGCCTGCGCAGAGTATCTGTGTTTTCTGTGTAGCATCCGGTTCCTATTCCACGTGATTGACTAAAGCACACCTGAGAGTTTGTTGTATGCTCACTGGAGTGTATGTAAAGTTGCAGCAGTCTCTCAACATCTCATGCATGACTTTGATGTAAATAAGTGAACCTGACAGTCCAGGGAAACATTAACACTTTGCCATGTGGAGAGGAAGAGAGTGAGCAGAATTAGAAGCTTGTCACTCTCATTACCAAACCAACCATGACCTGATATTCAAGGACCAGGTGTTTCCAGTAGTTAGAAAAAAATAACTCCCTTAAGGATTTTGTGAGAAGCAAAGCTATACATTCTTTAAGATATGTTATGGCTGAAAGAGACTGCAGTGAACCGCTCACCTTATTGACCTTATTCCTTGGTTTCATTTCTACTTCCTGCGCTTCAGACACAATTTTCACCCTTCATTTGTGATGCTGTGTCAGTACTTGTTATTGTGCACCATATACAGGTTGATGTTTATTGTCATGAATCTTGCCCTGGAGGCAGAACTGAGTGATTTCCGCAAGATGGCCCAGATGCAATGTCAAAATTGTCTATCGTAAAAATGTGTGCAAATTAAAGGTTAGTGTTAGGCATTAGGGTTACTGTAGCAATGTGGTTAGGTTTAAAACCAGATTGACTGACTTTGTAGCTGTGCCAGCTAGTGACCACTATGCAGAGCAGCCTCCAGTATGAGTCATCCCAATAAATGCCGACCTGCAAACCATTTATAGAAACATTTCTGCTCTTTAGGGTTACTCCGGAGTTAGTCAAAAGATTAAGCAGCAGTACACTATGTATGGTAGTTGTAAGAGAAAGGTGTTGGGTTGACTCCTAAGGTGTTTGATTGGAACCAAAGGAGGTTGTGTTTAATATGGGAATTAAGATTGGGTTTCTCTGAAGGCTGTGGCGATTGTCCCCAAGACCTTGGTGACAGGTTAGAATTACCTCTCTCCATTGTTTTGGCCTGGCTGTGTTGAGGCCTTTTCAGGGCCCCCTAGAGCAGGGACAAGGACGGGGCTTGGACATCCTCATTGTGTCATGGGGAGAACCTCTCCTTAACCACAGCTGGATGGTCAAAAGACTGGTCAGCCACATTGTCAGAACCCATGATCAACTACAGTTGAAGTCAAAAGTTTACATACACTTAGCTTTGAATCATTAACTCGTTTTTCATCCACTCCACAAATTTCTTGTTAACAAACTATAGTTTTGGCAAGTCTGTTAGGACATCTACTTTGTAATTTACAAGTAATTTTTCCAACAATTGTTTACAGACAGATAATTTCACTAATAATTCACTGTATCACAATTCCAGTGGGTCAGAAGTTTACATACACAAAGTTGACTGTGCCTTTAAACAGCTTGGGAAATTCCAGAAAATGATGGCATGGCTTTAGAAGCTTCTGATAGGCTAATTGACATAATTTGAGTCAATTGGAGGTGTATTTCAAGGCCTACCTTCAAACTCAGTGCCTCTTTGCTTGACATCATGGGAAAATCGCAAAAAATCAGCCAAGACCTCCGGAAAAAAATTGTAGACCTCCACAAGTCTTGTTCATCCTTGAGAGCGATTTCCAAACGCCTGAAGGTACCGCGTTCATCTATACAAACAATAGTACGTAATTATAAACACCATGGGACCACGAAGCCGTCATACCGGGTGGGTGCTTTGCTGCAGGAGGGACTTGTGCACTTCACAAAATAGATGGCATCATGAGGCAGGAAAATTGTGGATATATTGAAGCAACATCTCAAGACATCATTCAAAGTTAAAACTTTGTTGCAAATGTTCTTCCAAATGGACAATGACACCAAGCATACTTCCAAAGTTGTGGCAAAATGGCTTAAGGACAACAAAGTCGAGGTATCAGAGTGGCCCTCACAAAGCCCTGACCTCAAGCCTTTACAAAATTTGTGGGCAGAGCTGAAAAAGTGTGTGCGAGCAAGGAGGCCTACAAACCTGACTCCGTTACTCCAGCTCTGTCAGGAGGAATGGGCAAAAATTCACCCAACTTATTGTGGGAAGCTTGTGGAAGGCTACCCAAAACATTTGATCCAAGTTAAGCAATTTAAAAGCAATGCTACCAAATAGTAATTGAGTGCATGTAAACTTCTGACCCACTGGGAATGTGTTGAAAGAAATAAAAGCTGAAATCATTATCTTTACTATTATTCTGACATTTCCCATTCTTATAATAAAGTGGTGATCCTAACTGACCTATGACAGGGAGTCTTTACTAGGATTAAATGGGAGGAATTGTGAAAATCTCAGTTTAAATGTATTTGGCTAAGGTGTATGTAAACTTCCGACTTCAACTGTACATGAGCTATTTGGTGTAGATTTAGCGTAAGAGTTTATTTAAGCATCAGCTGTCAGAGCAGCTTACCGATCACTACCGATACACAGCCGATCTGTAAATAGCACACCCAACTACCTCATCCCCATATTATTATATATTTGTTTTCTCTTTTGCACCCCTGTATCTCTACTTGCACATCATCTGTACATCTATCAGTCATTGTTAATGCTAAATTGTAATTATTTAGCCTCTGGCCTATTTATTGCCTTACCTCCCTAATCTTACTACATTTGCAAACACTGTACATAGACTTTTTCCATTGCATTTTTGACTGCACGTTTGTTTAGCCCATGTGTAACTCTGTTTTTTTTGTTGCACTGCTTTGGTTTATTTTGGCCAGGTCGTAGTTGTAAATGAGTACTTGTTCTCAACTGGCCTACCTGGTAAAATAAAAGAGTAATGTTGTGGTTGAAATGACCTTGTTTCTCCTGGAATGCTGATTGGAGATTGGTGCTAATGCTTCCCATGGTTAAGTGTTGAGTTGATGCTGTTCCATCTCAAAGTTTGAAAAGTAATGCAACCTACACTCTCAACTTTGAATTAATGAGTAGCACCCCCGACCAGACCAATCACTCCATCCCTCTGACATCATCCTCCACCCATTTCATTACTCCTGTATTTTACCAGCCAGTTATTAAAGTGGATCTTATTAAAAGGCGAGCAAAAAATATAATCTGTATTTGCATTCACTCTATAGCAATTCATTAATATTATGACATTTACAGTGAGCGCCCAAGGGCCTGCCTGCTACCCTTTTCCTTCTAGTGAAATGTTAATTTAAAGTTCTGTCTTTGTAATGGAATAAGAAATCCTCTCTGCCCTATCAGTTCATCACCACTGGTGGGGAATACTAATTTGTCTACTAGGCCTATTTAGACAGGGACGTCTCCTGGAAGAAAAGGCAGAATTGGTTTTAAAGTCCTTAATGGTATGAGCCGTGTACCTCTCAAGTGCTGTTCATGTGAAAAATGTCCGTCCTGTCTTTTCCTTTCCTAGACTACTCACCATTTGCACGAGGCATTTTGGCAGTGTGGTGGCACAGACTATTCGGACATACAAGACCGATCAGTTCCCCCTGCTCCTTATTGTCATGGGAAAGAGGACATCAAATGAAGTTTTAAATGTTATTCAAGGTAATGAATGTCAACAATATTTGTTATGTTCTGGATAAAAGAAGGGGTTTATGAAGCTATACTTAACTATAGCTATAATTTAGCAATTTACTCTATGACCCTTCTGTAATGATAAAATAGTAAGTATTTGTGCGAATGAGGAAAAAAATGTTTTTTTTTTTTAATGCCTTGTTTTTTATTATTCTTTTGAAGGCAATACAACAGTGGATGAGTTGATGATGAGGCTAATGGGTGCAATGGAAATCTTCTCAGCTCAGCAGCAAGAGGACATCAAGGATGAGGTACAGATGAGTGGAACTCTGAAAGCACACAGAAGAACAGAGTCTTTAAGGGGGAGTAGATGTTTGAAATGTAAGCCATGATTAGGCCATGGCCACTGAAATATACCATGATTTGTTTAATCAAAGGAGGCCAAGAGGGAGACAATTATTGTGCCATTTGAGCCGTTCTCATAGAATTATGCCATAGGGTGTCTCGGAGCTAAATGGGGACATGCGGAGACAAATCGGAATGCATTGTGACTGCCACCAGCTCCACTTAGGGCCAAGGCTAGGAACACACATCTGAGATGCCCTTTGTCTGGGTCAGGGGGGCGAAGCACAATTAATTTGGTTTTAGTTTGGTTTTAGTTAACTGTGCCTAAGGTCTTCACAATGGGAGCAGGATATGGGAGCAGGATACAAACTGTTCTCTTTTTCACCATTCTCTGTCCATTGCCGTTTTAATCCAATAGAAACTCGACAAACAAATTCCAAGCTCCACTCTGAGAAGAAAGCAGCGAAACAGAAGCGGTATTCTTTCATGTGAGGACAGGAATCTTGGGACAGTATGGCTGGGGTCCCTCTGTCAGACATTTACCTGACCTCATGAATGCTGTCTTTTATGTGTTGAAATGGATGGATTTAATCATTCTCCCGCTCTAGCAGATATTTACACAACATTAAATAAACAAAGAACGGCATTCTAGTTTTGTCTGACCCTTTAAACAGGTAGTTCCCCTCAGCTGACTACACTAGACCATGTTGTCTTTGGCATACAGTTCTTGTTGTTAGTGAATACAGATGACTCAATGCCTTGTTTCTTTGTACTGTTTAAATCTCTCATTAATCAGCAGTCTGGAAGAGATGAAGTGGGAAGACGTGCCATCAGGCTCAGACCAATGTGCTCAATACTTAGCGTCAACTTGTCAGTGGGAGATGACTGACTACCAGTACACATTCTCTCTCACCGACATATCTTTAGACCTTTCACTCTTGTTGATGGGATAGAGGTTTAAAGAAAGAAATGGTCACAAAGTGGTTACTGTCTCTGAGATGAAAGGCATCTGCAGCAGCGTGTTGTAGTAGATTAAAACCTGAGATTGTCTCATGTTCCTCAGCACTAGGCCTGGCTGGTTGCCTGTCTGTCTTAGTCACATCATATTAGGAATGTGTTCGACTCCCACTGTGTTTACTTAACAATACTAGTTTAGTGACCTTTCAGTGTTTGATTAGTTTAGTTACAGCATATCGTCATGGGAATTGTGAGACAGTGTTGTTTTGCACACAGCCGGAGGGGTAACTGTAGGTGAGCCAATGAGTGTCTGCACCTGGGGTTCCCATTAGGTTTTGGATGCCTACCCTTTCAGAAAAAATCATTAAGACCAATAAGCAACAAGAAGTGTGTACACTGTGCACATGTCACTAAGCTGTATGTCGTGTGTGACCAGGCTTGGATGATACAGCACCAAGCTGTATGTTGTGTGGGTGACCAGGCTGGATGATACAGCACCAAGCTGGGTGACCAGGCTGGATGATACAGCACCAAGCTGGGTGACCAGGCTGGATGATACAGCACCAAGCTGGGTGACCAGGCTGGATGATACAGCACCAAGCTGTGTGACCAGGCTGGATGATACAGCACCAAGCTGGGTGACCAGGCTGGATGATACAGCACCAAGCTGGGGTGACCAGGCTGGATGATACAGCACCAAGCTGTGGGTGACCAGGCTGGATGATACAGCACCAAGCTGTGGGTGACCAGGCTGGATGATACAGCACCAAGCTGTGTGTGACCAGGCTGGATGATACAGCACCAAGCTGTGTGTGACCAGGCTGGATGATACAGCACCAAGCTGTGTGTGACCAGGCTGGATGATACAGCACCAAGCTGTGTGTGACCAGGCTGGATGATACAGCACCAAGCTGTGTGTGACCAGGCTGGATGATACAGCACCAAGCTGTGTGTGACCAGGCTGGATGATACAGCACCAAACTGTGTGTGACCAGGCTGGATGATACAGCACCAAGCTGTGTGTGACCAGGCTGGATGATACAGCACCGTTTAGAGAAGTTGAGGGACAGGTTTTCATGGCTAGAAGCTTGGGTGGTTGCGTTGCTATTGTCTTCATAGATGCAAAGCGAATATGACAGCTTTTGATGTCAACAGAAATACTGTTATTCACTTAACATGCAATTTGGTTCCTAATGACTTTTCAATTTGACATATTTAGAATGTTTCTGTTCATGACAAGTAGTATATTATTTTCTGGCACATTGACAAGCGATCTGGCTCCATAAAGGTCACTGGGTGTGTTAATTACACAGGCCTGTCGGGATTGATGGAAATGTGAAGTGATAATGTCACAAATCAGGAGAACAAATGATCATGAGTGGGTAATGTACCAGAGTGATTAATAACCGCAGGAATCTGGAACCACATCCTGTAAATGCCAGACCATATACATCTTCGCTGTGAAGTGAACTTGTCACTCCTTGAGCTCGCCTACCGCCTTTCAATCATTGGAAAGAGTTATCATATTAGCTAAATCTCCTCACTACGTTTACAGTCATAGATATTTAAATACAATTGTTTGGCCCCTTGGCCCCCTTATCAGTTGAATGCCTTGGGTTAGATTTATGTACAGCATGTCAGTAATCAGTCATCATTTGGACTTGAGAGTTCAAGCAGAGGACTCCTAAGGCTAGGGGTGTTGGTGTACTTTGAGTCACCCTTCAGTACAGGTCACTCAGAAGAATTCAGGTTCACCCCAGGAACACTAGCTGTCGCCATTGGCGTCGGCTAATGAGGATCCCCCAAAAAATCTAAACCTCAGTCCCTATATTCCGACCTGATGTTCTCCCATTGCCACAGCCCCCGCTATCCCAGACGGCTCTGAGCTCACACCTACTCACTGTCTGAGGCTGTCCTGCTCTGCTGGCCCATTCCTCTGAGGACAGACCCAGACATCTGCCAACATCACACTCACATTCCTCACTAACTGACTGACATGCCTGGGAGGTGGACAGACTGCAGCAGAGCCAAAAAGTTACTTTCACATAGATTTGAACGAACTTGACTTCACCAAACACACCTGGATTGTCTGTTTAGTTAGTCATGGACTGTGCATTAACAGCAGGAAATACATGGCTGTTAGAATCTGTTACATACTTTTTTGTTTATTCCTTTAATCTATTTTAATACCAGATAAAGGCTACATAAGTAGTTGGAAACTGTATTGTATAGTATCACTGCAATACCCAGTAAATGAAGAAAGGTACCTGTGCATAATGTGTGTTATGGGTAGTAAAGGCAACGTTTGTTTGTTTCATGATATTTTATTAAAGGGAATGAACACAATATGGAACATTATACTTTACAGTAACTGTTATTGCGTGACTGCTGGACAAATGCACTTACGATAAGTGACCCTTTATTCTTTTGTCCTCAACCATGCTATTACAATGTCTATTCAGTGACCAATATCATTTAGGACAACAGAAAAATGTATCCTTTTCATTCTCAGGCTTGCAAGAATTGACCACTCCCCCTGCCATGTGCGCAAACCCCACAAATCACAATAGCGTAACTTTTTCACGTCATTGGCACAAAGTCCAGGGTTCAGAAAAGAAAAGGTAGTCTCCCAGGCTCCAAAACAAATGCCATTGCTGACACAATGGAAACAGTTCTTTCTCCCTGCTTTAGAAAGCCTCTTACACACAGCCTGTAGAAAGGCAGTCGTCTGCCTCTGTACAAACAGGAACTCTGAGGGAAAAGAAAAGAGCCCTCAGGTCTGTTAAGGAAGTCTAGGCCCGGATGGATTCCCTTCTCCCACATGATACTCTTTCAAGCCTTGTCTGGCTAAACCACACAAAGCATTCAGTTCTCTCATTCTACTTCCTGCTGCTCAGCTGCCAGGTATCACAGCTATTCAACACAGAACAATATAACGTGGCAGAGGAAGAAAGCTACTTTGTTTTTACTTTAACTACTTCAGTTATTGGTGTTATTGGTTACCTCATAACTTGAGGGTATTTGACTTCTCTTCTAACGTGGTCTCTTTCTCTATCCAGGATGAACGTGAAGCCAGGGAAATGGTGAAGAGGGAGCAGGATGAGGCCTACCAACTGTCATTAGAGGCTGACCGTAAAAAGGTTGGGCATCAACTACAACACAATGGCATGGATCCATTCTCATCACATTAATGTTAGTTTTTAGCATGCATTTTAGCATTAAACTCAAGTGAAACATTATACAGAGCACAACTTTAAAGTGGATACCCTTCTACAATCATGTTATGATTGTGGCCATTACTATGTGTTGTTAATGGTTATTGTGAAACCACCCAGTAAACCGGTTAACTGTCGCATCGTTGATTGTTTGATCACTATTCGTAATGGTTTGATGTCGGATGGATTAATAAAAATATATTTCTGTTTCAGAGAGAAGCACAGGAGAGAGAGCAGGCAGAACAGCTTCGCCTGCAACAGATCCAGAAAGAAGCAGATGATGAGAAAGAGGTGAGAACATTAACCATAATGTTTAGAGTTAAACAATTACCTACTTAGATAACTGAAAACACATGGTCACTTTGTTAGATAAAAAAAAATATATACATGATTTATACAGTACATGTCCAAAAGTATGTGGACAGATACTCATCGAACATCTCATTCCAAAATCATGAGCATTAATATGGAGTTGGTTCCATCTTTGTTGCTATAACAGCCTCCACATGACTGGGAAGGCTTTCCATGAGTTGTTGGAACATTGCTGCGGGTACTTGCTTCCATTCAGCCACGAGCATTAGGGAGGTGTGGCGCTGATGTTGGGTGAATAAGCCTGGCTCACAGTTGGTGTTCCAATTCATCCCAAAGGTGTTGAATGGGGTTGAGGTCAGGGCTCTGAGCTGGCCAGTCAAGTTCGTCCACACCGATCTCAACAAACCATTTCTGTATGGACCTTTCTTTGTGTACGGGACATTGTCATGCTGAAACAGGAAAGGGCCTTCCCCAAACTGTTGCCACGAAGTTGGAAGCACATAATCTTCTTGAATGTCATTGTAGGCTGTAGCATTAAGATTTCCCTTCACTGGAACTAAAGGGCCTAGCCCGAACCATGAAAAACAGCCCCAGACCATTATTCCTCCTCCACCAAACTTTACTGTTGGCTGTATGCATTGGGGCAGGTAGTGTTCTCCTGGCATCTGCCAAACCCAGATTAATCCGTCAGACAACCAGATGGTGAAGCGTGATTCATCACTCCAGAGAATGCGTTTCTACTGCTCCAGAGTCCAATGGCGGCGAGCTTTACACCACTCCAGCCGACGCCTGGCATTGCGCATGGTGATCTTAGGCTTGTGTGCGGCTGCTCGTCCATGGAAACCTATTTCATGAAGCTCCCAACGAACAGTTCTTGTGCTGACGTTGCTTCCAGAGGCAGTTGGTAGTGAGTGTTGCAACCGAGGACAGGGTTGTTTTACACGCTTAAAGCACTTGGCGGTCCCGTTCTGTGAGTTTGTGTGGCTACCACTTCGCAGCTGAGCAGTTGTTGCTCCTTGGCATTTCCACTTCACAATAACAGCACTTACAATGGACCAGGGCAGCTCTAGCAGGGCAGAAGTTTGACAAACCGACCTATGGCGGTGCCACGTTGAAAGTCACTAAGCTCAGTAAGGCCATTCTACTGCCAATGTTTGTCTATGGAGATTGCAAGGATGTGTGCTCAATTTTATACACCTGTCAGCAATGGGTGTGGCTGAAATAGCCGAATCCACTCATTTGAAGGGGTATCCACATACTTTTGTATAGTATTTGAGTCTGTTTCGTGCTGCATGTCCATATATGTTGTTTGTGGAGTGTATGCTAACATGTGATCCCCATGGTGGAGGCAGAGAAAGAGAGGGACATGTACTAATCTCTTGTGTGTACAGTAAGCCCTATCCCTGTTAAGCTTGTCATACAGAGATGTTATTGTCCTGTTTGAATTCCCTACAACACACAAGCTCATATTGAAACCAAGTGAACAAAAGGTGCAGCACAAAGCACGGTGGGACAAAGAAAAACAATTATGGCAGAGGGAACGCAGTGGTGGATGCTGTAGATATATCTCCTTTTAGCCAGCTGATTGGCTATTTACTCAGCAGCAAACTCCACAGACAGCAGGGATCAGGTGAACCAGCTAGCTGAGATGATTTGTCACATTAGTTAAACAGCCCCGAACAAAAGCCCTTTCTGTCCAGTCTTAATTATATCACTGTAGTCCTCTAGTCCGTTGCCATGGTTTCCTCTCCACCAACCGACCCTGCTTGTATGCAACAGTGTAGATATTCAGAAACATGATACCCAACAATGGCCCCTCTGTTGTTTACATGCAGTCTATACCACATCCTTTACCTCAGACAGGCTTACCTTATTGTGGCCCTAAAGTCTAAAGCAGAGGAAAACACAATCTAGTCATTGACCTGACCTGTGTGTGACTGTATCAGGTGTATTTTCACCTGTCTGGTTGCGTGTCTGTCTGGTCAAGTGTGAGGCAGGCAGGAGGGCATGTGGTGTGTTTTTAGTAGGGTTTCACATTTTGGGGAATATTCAGAGGTGGAAACTCTCCGTGGGAATTAACGGGGAATAAATATGGGAATTAATGGAAATACTTGCATATTAATACCATTTAAATGTATATGTTTTTTGCATTGGATATATTTACCTTATATGGAGACAGAAACATAAACATTTTACCTTATCTTAAGTAGACATAATTGCAAATGATTAAATCCTTCCAATACAAATTTAAAAAACAATTTAGTTACAAATTTTACTTAAATGAGTTGACTCTTCACATGGAATGATTACAATGAACAACAAAAGGGAATATTGAATGATCCCCAATGATCCATCGCATCTTCCAAAACTTTTCTCAATGTTCCATCTGTAAAATGATAGTCTAGAAACTAAAGCTTTGGTTATCTGCCTCTCAGGCTTCCATGTCATCTCCCTGGACCTCAATGTCCACCTCTTGAACATCAGATTCTGAGGCCTCATCTTCACTGTCACTTTCTAGCCTTGTTGAGGATGACTCGTTGTCAGGCTCAAAAAGCCTCAAATTTGCCTGGGCGGCCACCAATTTTTCAACCCTTGTATTGGTCAGTCTGTTGCGTGTGTGTTCCCAAACAATGACCAGTTGCTCTCTGAGGCGGCTGATGTTGGTGGAATTTGTAGGATAAGGGGAAAGAGCCTCAGATCCACAAAGTCCCTTCCACCAGGTGAGTGATGCAATATGGCAGTTGTGCCAGCATATCTCATCTCCATCCCAAAGCCCTTGCTTGGAAGTGTACTTTGCCAGACTGCCAAGAACCTTGCCCTCATCCAGGCCAAGGTGGTGAAACACGGTAATGATGACACCATAGGTCTTGTTGATCTCTGCACCAGGCAGGATGCTCTTGCCAGCATACTTGGGGTCCAACATGAACGCTGCGTCGTGTATGGGCTTCAGGCAGAAGCCATACTTTTTGATGTATTTCAGATCTGCAGTTTCCTCTGCTTGGAGCAACCGAGAAGTGGGCAGGGCAGTACGGACTTCTTCTCTTACATCTGCAAGCAGAGTCTGAACATCAGACAGGATGGCATTGTCTCCCTCAATCTGTGCAATGGCTACTGCTATAGGTTTCAGGCGTTTCAGGCTGCTTCCACTCTCTCCCAAAATACATCATCCAGGAGGATCTTCTTGATGGTGCTGTCCATATCGGCAGACTGTGATATGGCCATTTCTTGGAGAGACTGCTTCCCCTCAAACATGATGACAACGCCACCCCAATGGGTGTTGCTGGGCAGCTTCAATGTGGTGCTCTTATTCTTCTCACTTTGCTTGGTGAGGTAGATTGCTGCTATAACTTGATGACCCTTCCCATACCTAACCATTTCCTTGGCTCTCTTGTAGAGTGTATCCATTGTTTTCAGTGCCATGATGTCCTTGAGGAGAAGACTCGATGCATGAGCAGCACAGCCAATGGGTGTGATGTGAGGCTAGGACTCCTCCACTTTAGACCAAGTAGCCTTCATGTTTGCAGCATTGTCTGTCACCAATGTAAATACTTTCTGTGGTCTTAGGTCATTGATGACTGCCTTCAGCTCATCTGCAATGTAGAGACTGGTGTGTCTGTCCTCTTGTAGAATACTGGTTAAGATGTGGCGATATAGTCAATTATTCCTTGCCCACGAACATTCGACCACCCATCAGAGATGATTGCAATAGTCTGATTTCTGTATGATTTGCTTGACCTTCACTTGAACTCTGAATCCAGCAAATGAGTAGATAAAGCTTGTTTGGTTGTAGGGGTGTATGTGGGCGAAGAATATTCAGACATCTCTTACAATACACATTGCTTGTGAGCATCAGTTGCATACACAGCTCGAGCAAGACATTCATCAGCTTTTCTCTGACTACGTTCCTCTATTTAGTCAAAAACTTCTGATTCCAGGAGGACTATGAGCTGTTGCTATCAATAAGGTGTCTGATTCATCATTTTCACCTTGAATAGAAGTAGAGGGACTTTTGTCAGGGTTGCTTGTTGTGAGCGCCGTGGGAACTTTATGCACTTCGCCAGATTCTGCATCTTTGTTGCATTCTTCACAAATGATTTGGCACAGTATTTGCAAATGTACACAGCTTTTCCTTCTAGTTAACTAGTTAACATTAACTGCAGTGAAATGTTTCCACACATCAGATGGTGCCTGTGGCATTTTCCTGTAGAGTAGAAAAACAATGAGGAAAAGAAAATACAATTCCATGTACAAATAAATAGTTAAGCAGTTAGATTAAACTCCTTTGTAAGATAAATGTTTTAAAATGAAACATGTATGGAAACAGGTGAATTAACACTCCTCAGTTAGCAGGCTTAACCTCTTGGTGTTAGGGGGCAGTATTTTCATTTTGGGGGAAAAAACGTTCCCGTTTTAAATGGGATATTTTGTCAGGAAAAGATGCTAGAATATGCATATAATTGACAGCTTTGGAAAGAAAACACTAACGTTTCCAAAACTGTAAATATATTGTCTGTGAGTATAACAGAACTGACGTTGCAGGCGAAAGCCTGAGAAAAATCCAATCCGGAAGTGCCCCAGGTTTTGAAAGCGCTGCGTTCCAATGACTCCCTATATGGCTGTGAATGTACCATCAACGAGCTTACGCTGTCTACGTATTCCCCAAGGTGTCTACAAGCATTGTGGCGTAGTTTTCCGCATTTCTGTTGAAGAATAGCCGTATGGGGGCACATTGCGTAAGTGGTCACATGGTGGCTCCGAGAGAGATTCTCGCGTAAAGTGCAGAGGTAGCCATTACTCCAATCGGTCCTAGAGAAAAAGGAATTGTCCCGACGGATATATTATCGAATAGATATTAGAAAAACACCTTGAGGATGGATTCTAAACAACGTTTGCCATGTTTCTATCGATATTATGGAGCCAATTTGGAATATTTTTCGGCGTTGTGGTGACCGCAATTTCCGGGCGATTTCTCAGCCAAACGTGAAGAAGAAACGGAGCTATTTCGCCTACAAAAATAATATTTGGGGAAAAAATGAACTTTGGCTGTCTACCTGGGAGTCTCGTGAGTGAACATCCGAAGTTCATCAAAGGTAAACGATTTAATTTGATTGCTTTTCTGATTTCCGTGACAAGTTTGCCTGCTGCTAGCAAGGCATAATGCTATGCTAGGCTATGATAAACTTACACAAATGCTTGTCTAGTGTTGGCTGTAAAGCATATTTTGAAAATCTGAGATGACAGGGTGATTAACAAAAGGCTAAGCTGTGTTCCAATATATGTCACTTGTGATTTTTCATGAATAGGAATATTTTCTAGGAAGATTTATGTCTGTTGCGTTATGCTAATTAGTGTCAGATGATGATAACGGTCCCGTTCACGGGCTGGGCGTCACTACAGGTTAAGCAAGCTAAACTCCAAATGGTAGCAGAAACTGTTAACAAGTTAGAAATCATTTAAACACACTTTGCTGTAGGCTAATATTTACTAGTTAACAATAAATAATTTGTCATATAAAATATATTCACCCCACCCAGTATTGTAATCAAAACTTACCAGAAAGCATCTCATTAGTGTGCAAGATCTTGAATTAGCTGTACATGTGATGGAAGGATGCCCTGCATGCGGAGGGTTGCAATTCCATTGAATTGGGGATAGTTTAACCAAAATATTCCACAAGACCTAGAATTGCCTTGTGTGTATCCCACAAAAAAAGGTTCACTGTTATAAGCTTACTTTTTTGATGAATTGAAGCAAAATTCCCGGGCTTAACTTCCCATGGAAAATATTAGAGAAAATGTTGGAAATTTATTGGAAAGTTTCCAACCCTAGTATTTAATGATGAGACTGGAGACTGAGACACACTGTTGGATTCAGTAATGAAGCCTCAAGAACACTACCCACAACAGGAGAGTGACACAAACAACCTGGAGGAAGACCACTAGCTATAAGCCACAGACACACATCAACACATATCATTCCACAACCATAATCATGTGCAGGGATGAGGTAAAGGGAGTTCTTTGTGTGTATGCCATTATTGTGTATGACAGGCTTTCACAGGTGGTACATCTTCATAGATTACGTCTAGATTTACATCAAGTATTTGACATGCATTTTGTACCTATATCTGAACTTAATGACTCATCACACAACCGTAACTGGCACTGGAACCTCAGATGTACAGTTGAACTCGGGAGGACTCCACTTAGGTTGGAGTTTTTCAACCACTCCACACATTTCTTGTTAACAAACTATAGTTTTGGCAAGTCGGTTAGGACATCTACTTTGTGTATGACACAAGTCATTTTTCCAACAATTGTTTACAGACAGATTATTTCACTTATACTTCACTGTATCACAATTCCAGTGGGTCAGAAGTTTACATACACTAAGTTGACTTTGCCTTTAAACAGCTTGGAAAATTCCAGAAAATGATGTCATGGCTTTAGAAGCTTCTGATAGGCTAATTGACATCATTTGAGTCAATTGGAGGTGTATCTGTGGATGTATTTCAAGGCCTACCTCAGAAAAACAATTGTACACGTCCACAAGTCTGGTTCATCCTTGGGAGCAATTTCCAAATGCCTGAAGGTACCATGTTCATCTGTACAAACAATAGTACGCAAGTATAAACACCATGGGACCCTGCAGCCGTCATAACGCTCAGGAAGGAGACGCATTCTGTCTCCTAGAGATGAACGTACTTTGGTGCGAAAAGTGCAAATCAATCCCAGAACAACAGCAAAGGACCTTGTTAAGATGCTGGAGGAAACGGGTACAAAAGTATCTATATCCACAGTAAAACGAGTCCTATATCGACATAACCTGAAGGGCCGCTCGTCAAGGAGAAGCCACTGCTCCAAATCTGCCATTAAAAAAGCCAGACTACGGTTTGTACTTTTTTGGAAGAATTTCCTCTGGACTGATGAAACAAAAATAGAACAGTTTGGCCATAAAAAGGGGGACGCTTGCAACCCCATCTCAACCGTGAAGCACGGGGGTTGCTGCATCATGTTGTGGGGGTACTTTGCTGCAGGAGGGACTGGTGCGCTTCACAAAATAGATGGCATCATGAGGCAGGAAAATTGTGGATATATTGAAGCAACATCTCAAGACATCAGTCAGGAAGTCGACGCTTGGTCACATGGGTCTTCCAAATGGACAATGACCCCAAGCATACTTCCAAAGTTGTGGCAAAATGGCTTAAGGACAACAAAGTCAAGGTATTGGAGTGGCCATCACAAAGCCCTGACCTCAATCCTATAGAAAATGTGCGGGCAGAACTGAAAAAGTGTGTGCGAGCAAGGAGGCCTACAAACCTGACTCTGTTACACCAGCTCTGTCAGTAGGATTGGGCCAAAATTCACCGAACTTATTGTGGGAAGCTTGTGGAAGGCTACCCAAAATAAACAATTTAAAGGAAATGCTACCAAATACTAATTGAGTGTATGTAAACTTCTGACCCACTGGAAATGTGATGAAAGAAATAAAAGCTGAAATAAATCATTCTGACAATTTACATTCTTAAAATGAAGTGGTGATCCTAACTGACCTAAGATGGAATTTGTACTAGGATTAAATGTCAGGAATTGTGAAAAACGGTGTTTAAATGTATTTGGCTAAGGTGTATGCAAACTTCTGACTTCAACTGTATTTAAACAAGGCTCGAGTTCTAACCACAGACCTAGTTCCAGATTGTTTCGCTCGATCACCCACTACTACTGTTGTCGGTCATCAGGTAGAAGGTTGGGAGATAATAAGCGGAGGCAGTGTGTCTATATAGTGTGTGGAGGAAGGACAACAGCTGTCCCAACCATTCAGAGTTGTGCTGCTTATCCCTGGCTGCTCCAATACCTAATTTCTCTGACATTGTGTGTGAGTAAACAAGGCAGCATGGTGTCCCAAACCTGGAGCCCAGCCAAACACCCACCCACTCAGCCGCCCGGGACTACACACGGTCTGTACCCACAGACCAGACCTCAAGTCTGCCCCAGGTCTCCGGCTGTCTGCCCTGCACCACCCGTCACAATGCCCCGCAGGGTAACAAACCGCTCAGTAGACACATGAGTACAAGGGGAAATGCTTTCTGTGATTTTGTCTTTGTGTGGAGAGGGAGATGAAAGCATGAGAGGCAGGGGGGGAGTGGTGATGTCATTATTTACTGGTACCAGTGGCCTCATGGTGCTCCTGTCAGGTGCGCACACTTCCCCCTCCCACCCCTCCTGTGGTGGTGGTTGTTTTTTGCGTTGAGTGGTTATGCTCCTGTGTGTTCTTTGTGAGAAGCAGGCCCTAAGTGAGGCGTGTGCTCTGTGGCTTTACAGACGCCACAGTTCAGTGTGCTGCTGGGGGGCCCTTTACCAGGCATCTACCTGGGGAGTGCCTCTGGCACGCTCCCACTCAAAGCCTGGAGCTGCTAATGAGCTACTGTTGTACACTTTTATGAAATATAATTGCATTATGGTTGGTAAATAAAGCTGCTGTGTGTTGTCACAGCATATGCTACCCTCTGTCAAAACAGGAACAACAAGCTGGAGGGAAAGAGCCCCGCGGGAGCAGCAGGTCCTGCTCTGTGACACTGGAGACCTGATTAATTTCCCTGCTGTTGATGAGGCGATCCTATTTGTTCTGGGCAGTTATCTAATCTACCCCGGCACGAGTTAGCGTTGTTCTGCATGTCTTTATTAATGAGACGCACCGACTAGCCTACACGTTTTGGAAGAAGAGGCCAGAGGATTTGATGCCTTGTGGATTCAGTGTAATTTATATGTTGCCTCATAAATAGTAGTTTTAAAGTTCCCCTTTCTACCACAGTTTGTTCCATGAAACAAAGTGAATCTATGTCATTGTAAGCAAATTAATCACACTTAAGTCATTGTCCAACTGTGAATAATCACCCCCTTCCCTACCTAACTCTATGATCGCTTTGTCCCTCCCCTTTGTTCAGGCCATCCGTCTCTCATTGGAACATGCCCTGCCGCCAGAGCCGGCGGAGGAGGGAGGAGAGCCAATTAGCAAGCTGCGTATACGAACTCCCAGTGGTGAGTTTCTGGTGCGGCGCTTCCTGGGCAGCACCAAGTTGCAGGTCCTCTTTGACTTTGTGGCCTCCAAGGGCTACCCCTGGGATGACTTCAAACTGCTCACCACCTTCCCCCGCAGAAACGTGAGTATTTACATTTTTAGTCTTATCCAAAGCGACTTATAGTAGTGGAATGCATACATTTTTATACTTTTTTCGTACTGGTCTCCTGGTGGGAATCTTTCCCACAACCCTGGCATTGTAAGCACCATGCTCTACCAACTGAGCCACACGGCACCACAGTGTGTTTATATTAGGAATGTAGCGATTCACCAATACGTATCGGTCCCCAATACAAATATTTAAGATACAAGTGCATCGAACCACAAACCGATTGAAATGTAGCATGCGTCGATCAGAAAATATTTTATTTTATGTTCTTTCTAACTTCCAAAAAAATAACTCCTCTATTGTGACAACTGATGCATCCTCTCGTTTAGTGTGGAACTACATGTAGGCTTAACTGTGTTGAGTCATTGATCTACAAGTCATTTTGCATTGTAGCCAAGTCAAACTGAGCTCTGTGCCCAGCTTCGCGCACTGACCAACGTTAGGTAGGCGGTCTGTTCCTGATCTTGCTTATCTGCGCGGCACCTTCAGCATTCAAATGCTTAAATGGCTTGCGTGATATTAGGCTTTTTTAGTTGAGTAACAACCGTGCAAATTACATAGGTTATCTATGTGCTGTTGAAAAAAGTGTTTTACGGGAATGAAAGTAAGATACTGGAGACAAAAAAAACAGGCTCCATTAAACACCCCTAATCTGATAGTGGTAGTGGGGTGGTAGAAGCCTGGTCTCCCTAATAATTGTTATTATTAGGTGAGTGCTTACATTTGTCCTATTTCACACATTAGTGTGTATTATACAAGTGTGAATTAGTCATGTTATTTTTTTGCATATCCCACTCTCCCTGAGACACCCTCGGAGAGTGGGGCCAGGGATCAGCCATTGACGGCGACCCTGGAGCAATTAGGCTTAAGTGCCTTGCTGAAGGGTACATTGACTGACTTTTTGCACCTAGTCGGCTCGGGGATTCGAACCAGCGACCTATTGGTTACTGGCCCAACGCTATTATGGCTCAACTCAGGTGCCTACATAGTCCATATGCCATAGACCTACACGGATAATACAAAACATTAACACCTGTTCTGTCCATGACCTAGACTGACGAGGTGAATCCAGATGAAAGCTATGATCCCTTATTGATGTCACCTGTTAAATCCACTTCAATCAGTGTAGATGAAGGGGGAAGACGTTTTTAGGCTTTGAGACATGGATTGTGTACATGTGCCATTGAGAGGGTCAATGGGTGAAACAAAAGATTGAAGTGCCTTTGGACGGGTATGGTAGTAGGTGCCAGGCTCACCGGTTTGTGTCAAGAACTGCAGCGCTGCTGGGTTTTTCAAGCTCTGTTTCCCATGTGTATCAAGAATAGTCCACCACTCAAAGGACATCAACCAACTTGACACAACTGTGGGAAGTATTGGAGTTGACATGTGGAAATGTTTTGACACCTTCTAGAGTCATACCCCAACAAATTGAGGCTGTTCTGAGAGTAAAAAGGGGTGGGGGGTTGTGCACAACTCAATATTAGGAAGGTGTTCCTAATATTTGGTATACTCGGTGTACAATCATTTACACACCAAACACAGAAGTCAGCTCAGACAGATCAAGCTCAGAGGCCTAGGTCATGAACTCGATCAGCAACAACAAATGTTAGTGCATCGGATTGCATTGAACCGAATCGCATCGATTTGTTCTCTAATCGCACCAAATCATTTAACTAAAACGTATCGTTCTTGTATCGAATCGTCTTGAACACATCCCTACTTTTAACAAGGTGGAACCAAAGTGTAACTAATGACCATTATTTAACTCTACAGTATGTTTAACTGTGCTCAGTACCTTTCAGTACCTATTTGCTCAGTACCTTTGGCTGGCTAACTACAGGTACTAAGCAGTGATCAACACAGCAGCCTGTAATGTAACATCTCTGCAGGAGAAGTCCACAGTCATAATTGGCTCACCCCTGCATGTGGCTCCAGTTTGTTGCTCATCTCAATCCCTGGAGCCAAGAGAGTGTGACTGTTCAGATAGTTAGAGGATTTCTGTATAATTAAAAGCCATGGTGGGCTAATGAGAAATGTGTTTTTTCGTGTGCTTGCGTGAGTGTGTGTGACTTCTATCCACAAGTGCATTTATAATGTGTTGAATATTAATTAGCCAGTACGTATACACAGAAGAGCGCTGGCTACTTAGGATACAGTCAACAGTATTCTCCTCGGTTGGTTCCTCTGCATCCGCGGTGCACGGCGCCGCACCGACTGGAGTTCTCCTCCCAGTAATTAGAGCTGTTGGCCACGCTCTGCTCTGTGCTGTGGCAGGTAGCTAATGAGCACCATTTTAACTCCCTGCTTAATTGGAGTGGTGGAAACAAAATGGGATTTCCATTAATCAAGGGGAGTGTGTGTGTGTGTGCAGGCCTGCCCAGACAGCCTGCCATCCAGGTCTGTAGGGAACATGGGGGTACAAACACTTCACTCTAGCTAACTCACACCACACGCACACACACATGCACACACTTATACACATGCGCACACTAGACACATACAGTACACAAACATTGGCGCACATACAAATGCTCACACACTCAGGTGGGCACACATGCCTTCATCTATTCAAGCATATCCATGCCTTATTCACATCTTCTTAAATACACTTTAAAATCCATGTGTTTTAGGCCAAGATAAAAATGTCTTCATCTCCAATGAAGTTCTAGTAGAGATGTGGTGCAGAGGACAGGAGAAAGAGAGAGCAGAGTTTATGGGTATGTCCAAAATGGTACCCTGTTCTCTTTATCGTGCACTACCCTGTGGGCCCTGGTCAAAAGTAGTGCACTACCCTGTGGGCCCTGGTCAAAAGTAGTGCACTACATAGAAAACAGGGTGCCATTGTGGACATCACCAAGCAGTGTGTGCCAGAGTGTTTGTGCATCTGAACAGTGCCCAGTCCGTCTAATCCTGCAGCTCTCCTCTCTAATTAAAAGGAGCCTCAATCTCCTCCAGACGCTTCCACTGTTGCTCTGCTCGGATTAGCGGATGTACCACTATTGCATTTGTAATACACCGCAAATGTTTAAACTTCTTCTCTCCTTCCCCTGCATGACAACTCAAGATAATTGCCAGCAATTAAGTGGAAGATGATTAAACAGAAATAAAATCAAATGCATCGCTGACTTTATACTTTTGTTTCTTTGACTGCTTGTTAGTTATTGGAGGAAGTTACATGTTTGCTCTTTGCGTCAACATGTTTCTTCACACTCACCAGAACCAGTATGTACTGTGTATGTGGTCTAGATACTTAGTAGTTCCAGTCGTGAGTTAACTTAGCTCAGTCTAGGTTTTAGACCCCCAAACATTCTTCACAGGATATTTTTCTTCACGTTGTGATACTGTACTTTGTGCTGAGTTTAACCTTACCCTAATTGTTGTTCCAGGTTTCTGAAAATGACATGTTTGAACAGTACCAATGTGTAGAATGATTTAGACAAAACTCTAGATTTAGGAAAAATAAACAGTGCTATGAAATGATCCTCGTGTCCAACTGAACTAGACATCACATCTGCACAACTTGGTTCATTTCAAGGAAGAACAATTGCAGTTTGTTGATTTAGTCCCAAAATTCATACTCCTTCCCCAAAAGTATTTCCACAATATCCTCTCCCACATGTATGACTGCATGTGGGATATAGATCCATGTAGGTTATAGCTCTGATTCCAGTCGCTCTTATCCAGAGCGACTTACAGGAGCAATTCTGGTTTAGTGCCTTGCTCAAGGACACATCAACGGATTTTTCACCTAGTCGGCTTGGGGATTTGAACCAGCGACCTTTCGGTTTCTGAGTCAAAGCTCTTAACCGCTAGGCTACCTGCTCCCCATAGTCCTGGACATGCATACTGTACTCAGTCTCACACTTTATGCACTGTGTGTGTGTGGGACTGGTGTTTATGTTGGCTCCGCTCTAGACAGCATATAGGGGACTTCTGAGAGCAGATTGCTTCCCTGTTCCAGAGAAGTTAAAAGCTCAGGGCCTGTTCCCCTGGGGAACGGCAGCCCCCCTTTTCACCCTCCTCCCTCTCTCCAGGCCGCGCGGCGGCCCACTTTGAAGTGTGTTGTTCACGCCCTGGCTCTACGTGTTGTCATCGTTCCTGGAAGCACATAATGATCTCCCACTGCTTTTGTAATTGGCCAAATAAACACTTGACAACACAAGTTTTTAAAACAGACAAGCTATATGGTTTGAATTAACATAGAACCTAAATGGCTTCATAAAAAAATGTTATTTCAGCTGCACATTTTGATTGTTAGAAACTGACATCTTGAGACGGGTGTTTATTTTTTCACTCGTCTCAAGTTATCAAATGTTTTATTCATACTAATGAAGTGATTTGCAATATTTATTTTTACTTCAACTTAAGTGTTAATTATGTTAAGCACGATAATCATAACACTGAAGACAATGACATGGAGTTAATCCATTATTTTGTAGATGTGATGGCAGATCCTCAAACGTAGGAACATTTCTTTATATCCTAGTCCTTTACTAAAGATTGAAGGTAAAGATCCAACATTCTCTCAAATAATATCTAGAAATTCTACTTAGTGGGACATCTGAAACTTCCATAGTCCTTGGGTAACTTGCATAAGTAGTGTACGTGAATGAGCCTGTTTTAGACCAACATTTGCCATTAGTTTTAATTTGATGGAGAACTGTTTTATATGACATCTTCAGAGGAATTAGACTATTTTGGCAGTAGTAGTGGGTCTCTCAAGGAAGGTGGCATCTTGTTCTGCTCCGTTTGTTTGGTCACTGTGAGGCCTGTCAGGATGAGTGTGTGATCGGGTTAGATGATTATCCACCAACATTGTCAAGCACTTGAGAAAACACCGCTGCTACGGATTAAACCGCAACCTTCAAAACACTTAAAATGGCCCTCCACAGACTGATGCTAGACTTTCATGTTGTGTGCCAGACATCTAGTTGGTTTATCTACTACACTAAAATGTAATTACAAGTCATACAGTACAGTTTAAATGCTTGTGTATTGCCTTTATCATAGAGCTGTTCGTTGATAAGATTGCTTTGTTGGCCATATCATGAATAATGTAGGCCTGTGTATGTTTGTGTCAGGCTCTGCCCGGCTGCTGTATGTGTTAGTCAGGGGAGAAGAGAATTCATCGGATATAGGGAGAGCCAGACAGTGAAAATATAGAGGGTATCGCGACGCAGAGTGGAGAGAAAAACAACAGCTTTGTTTGTTGACAGATGCCTCAATGCTTATGGTCTCTTAATTGGATAACAATGTAAACAATCACTGATGGCGCTTGTCTCCTGTGTCAGTGTGGCATCTTGTTTCTCGACTTTCTTTTTAGTCAGATGCTCTCCCCTCCCCCCGTCAACACACACACACAGCCGCACCTGCTCCTCCCTAAACCCTAATTTACTCATACCTGATGCTGTGGTGTCATAACAGCCTGTCAGGTTCATTAGCATAGCTGGCATTTGTGAAATACTGAGCAAAAGGTGGGGGGAAAAGGTGTTCAGTTCACCCGTTGGGATGTAATCTTTTAGCAGCACACCATCTTGCTTTCCCCTGGCTGCGGTGCGTTGTGTAGGTTGACGTGACACCCCTCCCTGTGCTGCCTTATGAGCTCAGGTCATGCTGGGGAGCGAGGAGCACTAATGACAGGAGAAATGAGTATGAGAACGTGATGTCAAAGAGCCTCCATTGGTGTGACATTTCCCATTTCCTCTGGGAATAGCTGTGTTTGCTGATGAATTCTTGCTCCTCTTTGACCTCCCGGCATCATACCGTTGAAATTATGTAGCTCTATTGAAGGTTAGGTTTTGATGACTCAATGATCATTGGAAATGTGACTCATTAGGAAAGACGACTCTTTATTTATATTGAGGGAAGATTAGTTTATTACCATATGTGTGTGGTAGAACAGAAGAACATGTCATATCAGGGAGTAGGATCAGCCTGTTGGCGGCACAACAGGCACAATACATCCAAATTCAACGGTGAACCGGGCAGGACAACTGACAACTGCAGGGATTACTTCCCCAGCCAGAGCAGAGCTTGAGAGAGGGAGAGATCTATCAGGATAGTTACAGAGCAAACTCTGACTCCATGGTGAAAGGAGAGTTGAGGTGGGTGTTTAACTTGGTTTCAGCCTCAAAGGTCTTCCAGCTTTCACATCATCCAGCAGTGCTTCTCCACCTAATGTCGTTGTGAGGATGGTCTCATCAGTGTGAGGTGAACTCGGACCTTCTTGCGCTGGTTGTCTGATGCCTGCTAGTTAATTACCACCCCAGTGATCATAACAGGAGGTCTAATCAGAGGCTGTCACCACAGGCAACAGATAAGCCCTGCCCTGCCCTGGCCTGGCCCCCACGTCACAGTAGACAGAGGGCCCAGGTGTGGGGAAGGGGATGACGGGGGCCTATGTAACAGGAGACTCCCGGTGATTAACCCTCATAAGCTAGCAGGCTGAGTTGTCTCATGTTAAACAGCATAGGTTACCCGTGTGTCAACATGGCTGACGAAATTGGCTGCATTATGGGTGGCAATGCATTATTACCATCTTGCTCTGCCGATGCCCTCAACCTGGATTTGAATGATGAATATTTTGACACTTATTGATACTGTATGTCTTTTTTAATATTAGCATCTACCTTATGTCTTTTTGTTTGGTCATTCATTCATTCAGTAGGTAAAGGTGATTAGTTTAAGGTCATAACACACATCGTTCAAGGCAGGTCCTTGTAGAAACCACAGCTGTTTAGTTTGGATGGAAGCCTTAGAAAACAGAAATGATCAATCTCTCTGGGGAAACGCAACGCTGGCCACCAAAACAGAGATGATCAGATTACTGTCTCACCGTCAACGGCTTTTCCACTTGATGATGTAGCTTAGAGACATACCCCAAGCAGAGGCCAAGTTAACACCTTTTCAGTACGTCTGTTTGCATGGTGTACTTTGGTACGTTCACATTTGTGTACATGTCCCAAGGTACACAAAAGTGTTCAATGATAAAAAAGTTTAGAATTGGACTAGTTGATAAGTTGCAATGTGCCTGGTAAAAAGTACAAACTAACACTTTCCATGTATGCACATGTGGTTAAAAGCCACTTCCAACTGGAGCTAGAACATGGACTTGTGTAATGACTATCCTGTATGAATGTGTCCTCTTCTCATGCTTCTCTTGTTCTCTTTCTCTGCAGATCACCCAGCTAGACCCAGCCTCGTCTTTACTGGAGGCCAAGCTTTTCCCGCAGGAGACCCTGTTCCTGGAAGCTAAAGAGTAGGACAGCCTGGCCATGTGGTGGTGGGACTGGCTGGAAGAGTAGTGAAGAGTTCTAGCATGGTTTTAGTGGGTCTACAGAGACAGACCACCCTCTCACATGGAGGTGAACTCTCAAACACACACAATACACAACATATACAGTACACTATTCACACTCACAACCCCCCCCACCCCCCACACACACACACACACACACACACACACGTAAGCATCCCTGCTCTCGGCCTGTGCATCGTACATGAATGCCTAGTGTACACGTATGCACAGAGAAGCTACCACAAGCACACAGCCAAACACTCTCGCCCCTCACTTAATTGCAGTGTCATGGTTTTCTCTGTCCACACTTACAGTATGATAAAGGATATTAATAAGAAACTTTTGAGTAGAAGAACAGCATCACGGACAAGGACTTCCCACTACAGTACGGCTGCTTTTTTTAAGTCATGTTTTGTTTGAATAAAATAAGCAAGGAGACATTTCCTGGAGAACGCTGGACTATCTAATCTCCACCTGCAATTGGCCGTACCCCCATTGCTCCCACCTGCCCCTCCATGCACCCAACCAGGGATGGACCCCCTCCTGCCCCCTTCCCACCCGCAGCCAGAGAGGCTCAATGTTCCTGATCTGCACCCCTCCTGCTCTGACCAATCTGGTTTTAATTTCAAAATGCTCCACAACCAACTGTTACTACTTTATTTTTCTTGATCCTTTTTAAGTTTGATGCTGTATTAGTTTTAGTTTGATATACATTATATAAAATATATATGAACATGCATCCGTCTGAGCCAGCACTCTCTTGAAACGCGCACACACACGTCATATGAATTTTGTATTAATGTGGCCTTTTGTGATTATTTTTTATTCCCCCCCTAATTTAAGTGGTATCTTTAATACAGATTTGACCGTGAGTGTTTTGAGCTGTAGTGGAGAGATGGGTAGGCTATTCATTTTGTAAATCTGACTTGGAACATTTAGTATTTTAAGTGGCTATTAGGTTTTATTTAAATTTGGTTTATTCCTTGTCACCTTCTGAGTCATTATTTCAGGGTTTCTGTCATTGAGACCTCAGCAAACTTTCTACAAAACATTAAAGCGATTATATTATTTAAACCATTTATTGTCTATTTGGCCAGCAGGCTATGGGCTGTCCTTGTATGAAGGATCTGAATAGGAGTTTTTTGTGTTTGACTCTGAAGTGTGTACGTCAGCATGCTGAACTCCGTTAGCTAACATGGTAAGCTTCCTGTCAAGCCAGGCATGGGGAAAATACACCACATCTGGTCAGCGATTGGCTCTCTGGAGTAGCTGTGAAGACTACATGTCGATATGCAGCCTGAGTTTGCGTTAAACATTTGAGACATTTCTAAAAGCAATACGTTTGGATGAACTTCAGTGTACTGAGTGAATGAATTCCTGATGGACAATCAGTTCTATTATCTAATATAAAAAATGTAACTGGGTATGGGTGATGGGTATCAGTGTATGATCATGCATCAGTATTTGCTATTCAGTAACAATATACACTATACATACAAACGTTTGTGGACTTCATAGGAACAGCAGTTACAGTTAAGTCGAAGTTTCCATACACTTAGGTTGGAGTCATTAAAACTCATTTTTCAACCACTCCACACATTTCTTGTTGACAAACTAGTTTTGGCAAGTCAGTCAGGACTTCTACCTTGTTCATGACACAATTAATTTTTCCAACAATTGTTTAGATTTCACTTTTATAGTACACTGTCACAGTACTAGTGGGTCAGAAGTTTACATACACTAAGTTGACTGTCTTTAAACAGCTTGGAAAAAAACTCAGAAAATTGTGTCATTGCTTTAGAATCAACTGAGAGGCTAATTGACATAATTTGAGTCAATTGGAGGTGTACCTGTAGATGTATTTCGAGGCCTACCTTCAAACTCAGTGCCTCTGCTTGACATCATGGAAAAATCGCAAGAAATCAGCCAAGACCTCAGAAAGAAAATTGTGGACCTCCAAGTTTGGTTCATCCTTGGGAGCAATTTCCAAATGCCTGAAAGTACCATGTTCATCTGTACAAACAATAGTACACAAGTATAAACACCATGGGACCACGCAGCTGTCATACTGCTCAGGAAGGAGACGTGTTCTGTCTCCTAGAGATTAACGTACTTTGGTGTGAAAAGTGCAAATCAATCACAGAACAACAGCAAAGGACCTTGTGAAGATGCTGGAGGAAACGGGTACAGAAGTATCTATATCCACAGTAAAACAAATTCTATATCGACATAACCCGAAAGGTCGCTCAGCAAGGAAGAAGACACTGCTCCAAAACCACCATTAAAAAAAGCCAGACTACGGTTTGCAACTGCACATGGGGGAAAATATGGACATTTTTGGAGAAATGTCCTCTGGTCTGATGACACAAAAATAGAACTGTTTGGTCATAATGACCATAGTTATGTTTGGATCAAAAGGGGGAGGCTTGCAAGCCGAAGAACACTATCTCAACCGTGAAGCACGGGGGTGGCAGCATCATTTTGTGGGGGTGCTTTGCTGCCGGAGGGATTGGTGCACTTCACAAAATCGATGGCGTCATGAAGAAGGGAAATGATGTTGCGTCAATATATTCACATCTCAAGACATCAGTCAGGAAGTCTACATACACTATATATACAAAAGTATGTGGGTACCCCTTCAAATTAGTGGATTCGGCTATTTCAGCCACACCCGTTGCTGACCGGTGTATAAAAGCACATAGCCATGCAATCTACATAGACAAACATTGGCAGTAGAATGTCCTTGCCCAGTGACTTTCTACTTGGCATCATCATAGGATGCCACATTTCCAACAAGTCATTTGGTCCAATTTCTGCCCTGCTAGAGCTGTCCTGATCAACAACTGTAAGTGCTGTTATTGTGAGGTGGAAAGGTCTAGGTGCAACAATGGCGGGAGCTTCATGAAATGGGTTTCCATGGCCGAGCAGCCGCACACAAGCCTAGGATCACCATGCGCAACGCCAGGCGTCGGCTGGAGTGGTGTTAAGCTCACCGCAATTGGACTCTGAAGCAGTGGAAACGTGTTTTTCTGGAGTGATGAATCACGCTTCACCATCTGATAGCCGACGGACGAGTCTGTGTTTGGCGGATGCCAGGAGAACGCTACCTTGCCCGAATGTATAGTACAACTAAAGTTTATTGGAGGAGGAATAATGGTCTGGGGCTGTTTTTCATGGTTCGGGTAGGCCCCTTAGTTCCAGTGAACATTCTAGACGTTTCTGTGCTTCCAACTTTGTGGCAACAGTTTTGTGAAGTCCCTTTCCTGTTTCAGCATGACAATACCACCTTGCACAAAGTGAGGTCCATACAGAAATGGTTTGTCAAGATTGATGTGGAAGGACTGCACAGAGCCCTGACCTCCTTTGAGATGAATTGGAATGCTGACTGTGAGCCATGCTTAATCGCCCAACATCAGTGCCTGACCTCACGAATGCTCTTGTGGCTGAATGGAACCAAGTCCCTGCAGCAATGTTCCAACATCTAGAGGAAAGAGTGGAGGCTGTTATATCAGCAAAGGGGGGACTAACTCAATATTAATGGCCATGATTTTGGAATGAGATGTTCGACAAGTAGGTGTCCACATACTTTTGGTCATGTTGTGTATCATGGTAGAGACTAGCTTGCTTTTCCTAAAAAAAATAAAATTGCATTATTTTCTTGGTTAGGAGCAATATTTTCCAGACATCTCCTGGTATTATCTTCCACAAAGGCAACAAAAAAAATCTCACTTCCACGACAAGCTTATAAGCTTATCTCTCCATCTGAAATGGCGTTCTTTTAACAGCAAAAAGCAACGTTTGAGCCGGCACAGTGGGCCCAACAGTAGAGCCCTCCTGTTCACTGAGGACTTTTCCTTTTATCAAAGAGGCAGGTTTTGGGAATCAGGATTAGTGCTCTCAATGCATGCCTCTAATGAAATGACCAGAATAGATTTAGTTATTTCTGGCATTCTTATTTATTCTTTGGGTGGAGGGTCAGTCATTAAGTTGGAACAGGAGCTCATGCAGTGTGTTTCAGAGCAGGAGTCTGACGTTCATTGGGTCATTGGTTAAAACAGGTGGTGTACAAATAAGAAAATCTAGAAATTCTTAATCTTCTTGTCAGATTGTGTTCATATGACCTCTGTTTAAGTGGAGAGGAAAGAATCTCTCCATCCTTGAGGCGAATTCATCCCTCTGCAACATACCCACCGCTTTCTTGGTTCTCACGCAAGGAATTTGAATGTTTTAATGTGTTCATTCAGTCAGACTTCCCCAGGCTGCTGTGTGTGTGCCTGGTGAGACCGAGCAGAGCATGCGTCAGTCGGTCCCCTTCACAACCTGACATGACACACCATGTCAGTAACATACTGCTCACAGCATTTAAATCCTCATTTGAATTATCCAGGATTATACATAGATAGGAAAACTGTTCCTGATACCCTGGCGAAACATAACTGTCAGTGACAAACTTCCTTCATGCTTTCCCATTTTAAGCTCTTACAACTCTGACTTGTTTAAATAGGTAAGATTATGATTTGAAATGTAAGGAGCTTGCTGCATGTCAGAGGTGGGCACATCCAGATACAGAGCTACCTGTTTTGGCCCAGAGTTGACATCAAGGTTGTAAAAATAAGGAATCCTGAACAGAGCTTACGGCAGAAGAGAGGTCACTGGAAGGTCAGGATTTAATTGAACATATACTAGGTGCACTTAATCAAGAGACAGGTGCATAATCCTTGTCAGGCCTTCTTCCCCAGGGAACTATGTGGATTGTGCAACTCCTGGTGTGTGATATTACTGTTTCAATCATTGAATGGTTCACTAATGCACTTGGGCATCTCTTTTGTACAGCTGCAACTAATGATGATGATTCAGTCAGAAATGCCTATTGGATATTATGATATTTCTCTCAACTTGATCCAACTTGTCACCTGATGTTTTTTAATATGTTTTTAAGGCCAGTATATGTTAACTGTGCCATGCTAAAACAACATTTTACTGTACTAGAATTGCAATTTGTCCTGTTAAAGATTTCTCTTTCAGAGAATTGGTTTGGTATTGATGTCTACACGGTTATTCAAAACCACTTTATCGCTAAATAATTTGTCCGTAAAAGCCTGTTTTTACAATATTGTTGAAGTTTGTAGGAGTCATATTCCCCAGGAAAACTGTTCTCAGGCATAATGTTGCAGTAAACAGTGGGTGAGGTGAGTCTCAATGACTTGATCATTCAGAATTGTAAAACTTGCTTTCTTCCAAAAATA
The DNA here is from genome assembly GCF_018296145.1 of Oncorhynchus tshawytscha. Taxonomy (NCBI): domain Eukaryota; kingdom Metazoa; phylum Chordata; class Actinopteri; order Salmoniformes; family Salmonidae; genus Oncorhynchus; species Oncorhynchus tshawytscha. Next base: position 59,655,307 of record NC_056433.1, on the reverse strand, counting down.
TTCGACTTCACTGTCCCACTTCCATGTATGGATATGATGCTTAGTATAAATATTGTTTTATGTTGTTGACTGAGATTTTCCACCATCTCTCTTAGACTGGACCGTACCATAATTATAACAAGGTAAGTGTTGTGTAGGCCCAGGTTCATATGGATATTAGAATGCAGATAGCTGTTATTATGCATGTACAAATCAAGTCAATATGGCTTGACTATTTGGTGATGTCAGCTTGAACTCCCAGGACATCTATTTTGTTGGGGGTTCTTGGTCAACCTTTGGATGTCAGTGTCTTAAATACGGTGGCTGTCACTCAGGTTCTGATCTTGTAATGCCACCACCGTTAAATCCCACAATTTGAGAATGTGGCAGTGTGACAATGGACTTATTCTCTGGCTTCCTATGACACAGATTCACTGGTGGCAACATCAGGTGGTGACTTTCTTCTTCCCTAACAAAAGGGAAGTGTTCAATAATGTTTAACCAGTCTTCCAGGGTCAAGAATGTTGGCCCCTGGTGAGGGAACAGAATTCCTGATGCAAGTCATCTCTCCTTTTGAAGTAAGATGTGATCCCACAAGCATCCTGCTTTTTAAATCCACTCACCAAGTGATGGAGGGATCCCAGACTAAACTAACCTGGAGGGTCACTCAAAGTTTACTTTCTCAGAGATGTTGGCACTCAATGAGTGCCAAAGAAACAGAATCTATGCAGCTTAAACTGTTGGGCACAAAAGGGGGCTCATTTCTCTCTGGGTTTCTTGTTCAATAAGAGGGAGTGTGGTGGTGGAGGTAGAGCAAGCGAAAGTCTGGATGTGTGCATGGTTGATGGACAGTGAGTAGGGGAGGTGGAAGAGTCAAAAACGTTCATCTGAAGTTCATTTTTAACAACTTTTTCCAAATGAATGCATATTAATTGTACCTCCCTTCACAACATAGCATCAGAAGATATGATTCATTAGGTATAACAGCCTTATGATGAGCCTTATCATTATTGCCTAATACCCCACCCCTAAAGTCAATTTAGCTTTGGATGATGCAAATATAAAGGTTGTGAAAGTATTATTTAGTAGAAATAAACGTGTGTACATACACACTCTATAGGTAAAGTAGCTATGTGGAACACTAATCAGTAACCTGCATATTGTATATGGTGTAAATCTATAAGCTTACATGTATACTGTACATTGGACCGTTAAATACTGATTACAGTGAGGCCCCCTAGTAATAAAACTCAACTGTTTTTCCATTGAAATGAGGATTTATGGCATATGAAAAATGTATCATTTTATTTCTTCTTCTTCAGGTCTTTCTCGCATTATTGTTGGTCTGTCTTTTATTCTATTTGCAGAAGTAAATAAAGTTCAGAACTTAATTAAACCTCTTGAAGCCTACAAATAAATGCCTTTTTATAGAATTGTATCCTTTATGTAAATTCAAACGGAATAAGAACTGTTTAGGATAACGCAGACCATTTTATACTATTTTAATGCAATTGGCCACAAACATTGGCACAGCTACAGTACGTTTAAAATGTTTGTTTCATGTAGTTTATAGGGACTGTAGGCCATTTAAAAAATATATAAATTATTCTTATTTCACCATTATTTAACCAGGTAGGCCAGTTGAGAACAAGTTCTCATTTACAACTGCGACCTGGTCAAGATGAAGCAAAGCAGTGCGACAAACACAACACCGAGTTACACATGGCGTAAACAAACGTACAGTCCAGTAACACAATAGAAAAAAACAACGTATCAATATGTTCCATTTTTAGGCCGTTTTTATTTTGATAGAATATAATAATTACAGCCTCCGTAGGCCTACACTTATAAATTATGTATTGTGAACAGCAGTTTAATCAACAGCTATTATGAGGCTAATCAGGGTAAACGCGATGCAGTTACGTTTCGCTGCGTGCTTAGAGGATCAATTAGCATACAAAATTTTTTTTTTCCATTTATGAAATTGTTTAACTTTCCCTCATTCGTTGCCCTACTGAGTTGTAGCTTTTACGATTTGTTATTTTTCCGTTTGTTTTATTCCTCACTAAAAACATGAGATAGTGAGTTGATATGCGGAGTGCGATTTTAATAAACCTATTTCTGACTGCATGAATAGCCAACCACCAAAATAAACTAAAGGCGCAAAAAAAACAAGCCAATAGGTTTGTTTCCCGACCCTCATGTAAATTGCATGACAATCTAAATGCTGTGTGACAAAGCTGTTCAGTTATTACAAGGTCTGAAATACTGACACAACTGTAAACTCGTGTCAGTAATTTCAGCTCTTGTAAAAACACAAGGAAGAAATATTATCAATGCCATCATGCCAATTGTTGATGTTTACTGTTTTGTAATTCTAGTAAATTGGTAATCGATTAAACTCAAATTGACGCTTAATTTACTGTAGTTGTGTTTTTATTATGGGCCTAACATCCGGCTAAACTTTAGGCCTGAGCGAAAAGCTATAATTCAGCAGGCTGGTATTGCAACGAAATGGAACATTAATTTATTTAATGAGTCCCAAATCAATTTATATGCAAAAAATATATAGGCCAAATAAATTAAATCTGTTGCTTTCGGATTATCATGCCCTGGAATAAAGCATTAAGCATAGCTAAAGGGAGTTGAATGGGAGCAGTGGCGTGCGAAGTGAAGCAGAGTAGGCTAATTATTGCTTCATAATTGTGTTATTTTTCTTTTTGAGCACGGTCTTGAGGCGAGCATTCAGGAGGTGACATTTAGGAGGCAAGCCTTTGTACTGAACACTTCAAGTTTAAAAAACAAGGCCAATTGAAGCGGCAGAGCTCAAAGCCCAGCCCATTGTAGGACAACACATTGAGTTTTGATTGGGGACAATGGTGTTTCTCAAATTTCGAGCAAAAACCCATACTCCATCTGTGATCTCAATGAACGCCCATTCATGGGCTACCTTTTCTGTGCCATTCGTTTGCAAAGGAGGCAGATGTGGAAGGATAACGTCTGCATTTTAATTGGCTGTGCGGACGTAAGTAACACACACACACACATTTAGGCTACTCTAAAACTGTTTAACATTTTAGAATTGGAGGCGTGGAATGGCTGTATTAATAGCTTGATTACTTTTGTTGACGTAGTTATATGCACACTGTTGTCATTATTGTATGGGTGGGTCTAAGGCTAAGTAGCCTAATACAGTATGTATTATCAAATGAATCTCCTTATGGATAAATTAATTTTAACCCCCACTATGTAAAGTGAGGGATGATACCTCTGCCGCACTGCCTCTTGGGCAGAAGAAACGGCCGGCTTCAAAAAGAGTGTGCGTGCGTGGTGCGTGCACTGCCACTGAAAGGTGGGGAAAAGGTTTGGCAAAAAGACCCATATAATGTGATGTCGGGGTTATCCCTCATTTAGAAATGCGTGTTCCATCGGTCAAGAGTGGGGAAGAAGGGCTCAAGTGTTTGTTTTTTTAGGGACTGTGATCTTCCACGTATTCTCAGAGAAATGTACAGCAATGCTAGTGTCTCGCCTTGAGCCTATGGGACTCATTATTTGAAGAGTAATCCATGAGTTGTGGGTAGAGTAAATTAGGCCTAAGTACGACCAAGCGTAGTCAATTTTTACTGGGGTGGCCTGTGAGGTTCAATATAGCTCAACTAGTTCATGGCATATATTGTGTGTCACAGCAACAAAGGGGTATTTTTATGCAGTTATTTTGAGGTTTAGATCTAAAATGTCACCTTTCGCTTAAACTCAACATCGCCAGAGCCTAATTTGAACTAGAGGTTAACAACCTAATGAGCACTTGGTGAACAGATGAAGCGTGTAAATGCGCAGTGGTTTTTCCACCAAACCCGGTGCCGCTTACACTTTGTATAACTGCTACTCTCACCTCGGTCTCGTTTAATAAACTATGTTAGTTCAGCGGAAGACCCCAGGAGGCAATCGTGGTTCAATCGTGCTCAGGCAGGGCGGCAGCAGCGAAAGAGTTCGCTCGAATACTTTACCAGGGTGCTGCGGTAGCAGAAACATGCTGCTACATATGTTGTGTCAAGCATTCCTTTTGTGGCTGTCTAAAAAGGTGTAAACTCAGTCACCTAGCCTCTCGTAAAGAAATGAAAGCCTCACATGTTTTTTTATGCATAGGCTTAATGAACAGTTCATAGAATGTTGAATTTCTTAAGTGCCCACAGTCACTTAACTGCGCTGGGGCATTTCATTGGAAACCATGAGAGAACCCAGATAAGAATGTTGTATGGTACTAGGCCTATTGAATTCTTATTGTACTACTATTTTAAAGGAAAATGCCACCCCATCTTTTGGTATTTCTTTCATTAGTCCATTGTTGATATAGTCCCAAAAATATTTTGCATGTCAGCAATCACGTTTTAAAGATGTACAACTTTAAAATGACAGATCCAGTATGATGCTTCATATCGTCTGTATTTTGTAAGTTATATCTTTAAAACTTGATTGCTGACCTGCAAAACAATTTGGGACTATATCAACAATGGACTAATGAAACAGCAAAATATAGTTTCTGGGTGGACACTGTCAAGGCTATTATATTTTCAACTTTAACCGATATTGTTAGATGAATGCTTAGTGCCACACAGACCTCAACGGATTTGTGTGCTTGTGTTTAATTAGCATGTTGATGTTTATCGTCAAAATATTAATCAACAAATTTGTTCAACATTTACTACAGGTTAAAAAACTACACATTTAAAAAAAAAAAAAAAAAACACATTAACCCACACCGTGATTTATAGTGAACGCAATGAACCTCTTTTTTTCATGGGTGTGAGATCACTGCCGACATTACTTGCATGTAAAAAATAATACAAAAATACGTATTTAATATCTTCTATTAGGTAGGCTAATTAAAGGTGCAGATGACAGCTGCATGGAAAACAGGTGTCATTTGCTTACTGTGATTCTGTAGGTAATCAATAAGTGGGGCATACACCTCCAGTGGAGGAGCCCAGAAAAGCCCTATACCAAATGTGGAAAGGTGCTCAGGGTTATAGAGGTACAGGTTATGATGTTTTGGTTTGCTTTTGTGAAGTTACTCATGCAGCCCTATCCAGTCAATATAGCCTAAACCCACATTCATTAGAATACAATTATTGCAGTGTCCCATGTAGGCCTACAAGTGAAATGTTTAGCCGACCTGTATTAAATTGAGTATTATTACTAAAGGTTACTGGAGAGGGGACATGGGTAATGTTGGGTTTTCTGCGGTCCATCAATATCACTGTGAAATTACAGAATTGTAGGCCCTATGTTTGTTAATTTGGTGCAAGTAAAACGTAACACTCAACATTGCATGATCCACCAGGATCGAAACACGAAGGCCTACAGACCCATTTGCGCTTGATATTTGTGTTTGATTACTGGTAGTAATTGTGCCATTTTAAAATTGTTATTGGAGTCGACTAAATTAATCAAAATATTCTTATTGAATTGATCCACTCAAATTGACATTTCTCACCGGTTTATATTTTATAATAGATCATTATCGTTAATTATTTGCCTCTATTTAAATGGTTTGTACAAAGTGAAAAATTAAGTTCTACGGTTGAAAATTGACCCAGTAGAGCATCGGCGAAGTTTCATCCAATTTGTCAACCATACCCACGTCGTTTACAATTTGATTGTAGGCATAGGTCATCGAGGGCAGGGATCCAAGGCACCATCAGGATCCCAAGTTCATCCTGGAGTGACATGAACGATTGCAACATCATCCCCTGGTGTCCATGGCGGGCCAGCAACCTTCAAGTTAGTATCACCTGCAATCTGGTCGTCCAAAAGTACAAATTAAATATCTTGGTATGTTGTGATTTTTTTTTTAAACAATTCAATGTACACTTAGGCTGCAAGTTGAATAATGGTTCATATACAAGCTAAGTTGGAATTTATTTGTCATAATTCAATATGAAACTTTCAACATTTGCTAGTAATATAATTGTTAATTTGTGTAAATAATTACTTACTGATTCTCACGTTGGCAGTCAATGCCATTTTAAATGATTGTCTTAAAAGATTAAATAAATTAAGCTAAACCATAAAAACACTTATGAACATCGATGTATTAATAGAAAACAATACAATTATAAACTTAATTGGAGAAAAATGTAGACGTTGTCTATGGAGTAATTTAAGAATTTCGCCTGTTTTTTTCTTGGGGTGCTGCATACAGGCTTTGACTACTGTTTGCACTTGACTTGAGGTATTGCCTACTGACAAAAGCCAACGTGACAAGCAGCAATTATTTCAAGATGGTTATTCTCAAAAATAATTCCACGCAAAAGACCAGTCTCAAGTACGAGGTTGTTTGATTTTATATTTTCTCACGACCTCAAATGCTGTAATTGCAAAACATGCGGCCTTTAAATTTCCGGCTCACTCACAGTAAATTATTTGTTTAGGCTATAGCCTATAAACTCATAAGGTTACTCGTTTTTTTACCATTTGATTCATGCATGTTGAAGGTATTTGGTAGCTATGTGCTTGAATTGAAATATTGTACCCCCAAAAAATTGAATGGAAGGATAGTTGTTGGCTCACTGTTTGCTGACGACGTAAATATGTAGGCTAGTTTTCGATATGCCAATTCTATTCCTAAACTTAACCGCACTGAAACTTTTTTTATTATTGTCAGTGCACAGTAGGCTACTTATCAAAGGGTCCGGCTTGGCTCAATCGAATCGCATAATGAATGTCCATGAGTAGCATTAAAATCGTGTAATAATGGTGCTATCATTGTACAATAAAAACACGTAAATTACTATTATGACAAATAAAAATACAACTTTTTATCTTAAGACATGTTTTTCCCAACTCCATGCTCAACATTCTACCAGCTCTTGCACTGCATAGGCTAGTCTATTTGAATCAATATGTAAATGTACTTACCTTGTGATTTGACGGAATTAAAGGACAGTGACGTCAGTGAGCCTTTAAACATTGTCTTAATAAAAAAAAGCGTAAATGAAAGGATCAATAAAGGCGTTTTATACAGTAAAGACACGTGACGATACATCAAGCAATATAATCAAGTAAAGCAATACAGATCAACTTCAGAAATCGAATTATTGCCTGAATGTCTCGATAATTGCATTTAATATAAGCTTTGGAATCTTTCCATAATATTTAAATTTTTTATAAATATTACTTGATTTGATAGTTTTCTTTTTGCTTTTGAATTGAAGTTGAAAATTATGTATTTTAGCTCTTCAGGATCCCTTTCAGATTCTAAACACTTGTTATTTGAGAAAGAACTCAGGTGGACACAGTTGAAAAAGTGACGGGCCAATCAGATTGCACCTTCCCCCTTTGGCCAATGACAGGCGCCACATTGTTGTCAAATTTGTCTAATGAAAACGTAGGAGTAACAATGGAGAGAGGAGGATCTGTATCTAGTGGCAATCTCTTGAGTAAGTTAGTGTCTCACGCTGGTGCGAGTATAGCAACCTCGGCTCCTTTTAGGTGATATTAAGTTAAAACAGGGCACTAATTTCTGCAAGTCTCTTGGATTTCTCCTCGTACATAACACGTTAAAAGTTAGTTTTTCAGTACAGATTGTTGCAGAGTTAATCAACTCTTGACAGGTTGCATGGCGTTTTTATACCTTACTCGCGCAAGTTGACAATCGGTATTTTATCTGGTTGCGGCTACGTATCGTTATCTTCAATGGACAGAACACCAGTAGATTAACCTACTTTAGAAGTTGTGCAGGGATGTTGACAACTGTTCGACTGGTGTGAACAATTTACTCCTTAGCATCAATACAAACTACGCTGCATCATCAAGTTACTTTTTCCGATTGATAGTAGATATTGATCAGCAATAGGACATGGATCTGAGACCAGAGCTCTCCACCGCACCGTCAGGATCCCAGATCCACCCTGGAGCCGGAGCGTCTGTCAACATCCCCGTCTCCATGGCCAGTAGCCTCCTGAGGGGTCCAATGCTATATCGCGCAACGGAGAAGTATCCTCGCACCCCGAAGTGTGCCCGCTGCAGGAATCATGGCGTGGTATCTGCGCTGAAGGGCCATAAACGCTATTGCCGCTGGAAGGACTGTATGTGCGCCAAATGCACCCTAATCGCTGAGAGACAGCGCGTAATGGCCGCACAAGTGGCTCTCCGTCGACAGCAAGCTCAGGAGGAGAACGAAGCCCGGGAGCTGCAGCTCCTGTACGGGACAGCAGAAGGGCTAGCTCTGGCGGCCGCCAACGGCATCATACCACCTCGTCAGAGTTATGAGGTTTTCGGTTCTGTCAACAACGAAAGTAACTCCGGTAAGTGGATTTATATATTATCCTGCTCAGAGTAGCCTGCTCATAAACACTGATAGGCCGACGTAATGATATTGGCACAATGTAGGTCAGATTGTTTTGTGCGTAAGCGTGTTTTCCGCATTGTTTTTCGTAACTTTGAAGAGTAACGTAAAGGACCCTGATGGAGAAATGTTTGAGGTGACACATATTTCAAGATGGCAAGTTGGCATTTTAATTTACCAAACTGTCAAGTGACAGTGAACATCTTGGTAAAACAATCAAACGGAGCGTATTGGGCGTCTTTGTTATTTGACTGACATCTCATCGTTTTTTTAATGCATCTATTTCACAGATTCAAGCATGCAGAAGTTTGAATTGTTTCCGAAGTCCCAAATGTCAGTATCAGTGACCAAGCAGCAGACTGTGGGCAAATCGGTTTCCACTGACAGCGAACCAGGGATCTCATCCCCAGACGGGCGTCATGGCTCGGGCTCCGAGAATGGAGACGGAGAGTCGTTCATTAGCTCTCCTGTCTCCAAGGCAATGAAAGACGGAGAGGACACCCCGGGTTCGATCAGCCCCTTAGGATCTGACTCGGGTTCGGAGACCGACAAAGATGATCAAGAACCATCGGCCGCCTCCAGGCAAATGAACCCCATCGACATATTGACCAGAGTGTTCCCCAGCCACAAGCGAAGTGTTCTCGAACTGGTTCTACAGGGCTGCGGGAAAGACGTGGTGCAGGCCATCGAGCAAATTCTCAACAACAGTGGACAAGCCAAGGCCCCGGAGCAGGCGTGGACAGCAGAACGCATGCTCCAGAGCGCACAGCCGCACCTTTCTTCCACTCCAAGGCCCATGTTACCGGGAGCAATAACGCTGAGCAACCGCTCCGCCTTCTCCCCTCTGCAGCCAAATGCGCCACACTTTGGCGCGGATCCCAGCACCTACCCCCTGAGCACCCATCTGGGACTAAACCCCTTGCGGCTGGCCTACTCGGCCCACAGCAGAGGGCTCACCTTCATGACACCCTACTCCACCACTGGGTTGATGCCAACTCTGGGCTTCAGGCCACCAATGGACTACTCATTCAGTGACCTCATACGGGACAGGACACTCTTGCACAAAGACCAAGGGTACACCAATGGCCTGTACGGGCCCCTCGTCAACAATAACCCAGACAAACCGTTAGACTAAGAATGTGCGATGTTTAATTAACTCAGTCGTGTTGGGGCTAGGATTCAAGTGGACACATTCAGAGAGGAACAGTGTATTTGTAGCCACAAGTGTTGAATGTTATGAAGAAATCAGTAATGTTTGATACTCCACTGCTGTACATAATGCTTTGTTTTTAGTCCCATGCGAACCCAGGCTCACTTATATAACTTTGTTTTCTCAGAGAGAGCCTATTATTCCATGGGCATATACACAATTTTTGCTTTAAGTCCCCCGCCAATCATAGTGTGTAACCTGAAAATATCTCGCCAATGAAAGTATTTTGTCTGAAACATTACTAAAGGGGTTGCAATTCCAGAAAAACGGACAGACAAATTATTCATCACACCATAATGTATGCAGTAGCATAATACTGAAGTACATATATGAAGCACATCCAAATTATAACTTCGATATGGTTCCTGTAAATTGTAGGGTTTTGTGAGATTGAAAAAAAGTGGTGCAACCCAATTTCACTTTTTGAAATATTTGGGTTGTTGTGTTTGGTGAACCTGGTGCAATTGTTACTTTTTATTTTTAGTATAAAAAATATAAAAAAATCTGGAGGAAACATCCAACCTTAGTTACTAAGGAATTATTGCTCACACTTTTTTAGGATAGCCAAGCTTTAAAACAAAAAACGTTCAAGTGGGATCAAGTTATTTCCATAACGTTTAGGTTACTGACGTTGAACATTACAATCGAAAGCTTAATTGTTAAAACGAATGATGTATTGGCATTATTTTTCTGACTTTTTATCCAACAGTACATTGTATATTGCATTTGATTATATAAGATTGATTATATTATAATTGACTTTACCTGTGTACTTTATCCAGCATCTTATCAACTACACTACAACACTTCTCTGTTTTGTGAAATTGCATTTGTTTGCAAGTCTATTGCTCCTCTGTCACAAGCTGTAGTGTCACGTGAAATTACTGGAAATAAATGTTATTTTATACAAAATGATTGCCAATTATTTCTAGACACCACACAAACAATTTACTGATATTATTTTTATTATTCCTATAAGGCTATTATTTGCAGTAATTATCATATAGTGCTTATACAAATATTATGTAACCTTTGCTAACTTTTATGTTTCAGAAATTTGTCATGTCTCGTCATGCACCCCAAAAATCTGATGCGGCACAAAGTATGTGAGGGTGGTCCAGAGGGGGTCATTTTTCTAACACCTGAAAACGCTTTTTCCTGCAATCTACAACCATAATCATTATGCTTCATTCTATGTAAAAAAAAAAAGTGTTTTTCTACATATCTAAAAATAAGTCTTGAGCTATCTGTATACTCTTGACTGTTGGTTCTTTTGGAAAAAAATTCAAGAAACGAAATATACATCTCTGCTAAAATCGGGGTAAAGAAATTTAGTCTTATTCAGTACATTTAGTTAGTGGTTGTTTTTCTTAAGTCTACCAACCTTGCCAGCAGGGCATGCCAGCTAAGATAGTTTGACAAGCCAGCTACTCTAACTTGATTTCTAGCCTGAAATGGCTTCTTGATAGCTAGTTATGAAGTTGGGAGATTGGGAACCTAGCTGGCCTAGCTAAAGCCAACTTCATGAAATTGTTAGGTGGCTAGTAATATTACAGGCAAACAAGATTTATATATATATATATACACACACACACACACAGTACCAGTCAAAAGTTTGGACACATCTACTTATTCAAGGGTTTTTCTTTTATTTGTACTATTTCCTACATTGTAGAATAATAGTAAAGACATCAGAACTATGAAATAACACATGGAATAATGTAGTAACCAAAACAGTGTGAAACAAATCAAAATATATTTTACATTATTCAAAGTAGCCACCCTTTGCCTTGATGACAGCTTTGCAAATGCTCGTCATTCTCATAACCAGCTTCACCTGGAATGCTTTTCCAACAGTCTTGAAGGAGTTCCAGATATGCTGAGTATTTGTTGGCTGCTTTTCCTTCACTCTGCGGTCCAACTCATCCCAAACCATCTTAATTGTGGAGGCTAGGTCATCTGACGCAAAACTCCATCTCTTTGGTCAATTAGCCCTTACACAGCCTGGAAGTGTTTTGTGTCATTACCCTGTTGAAAAACAAATGTGCAAACCAGATGGCATGGTGTATCACTGCAGAATGCTGTGGTAGCCATGCTGGTTAAGTGTGCCTTGAATTCTAAATAAATCACAGATGGTGTCACCAGCAAAACAACCCCACACCATCACACCACCACCTCCATGCTTCACGGTGGGAACCACAAGTGAGATCATTCATTCACCTACTCTGTGTCTCACAAAAACATTGCGATCGGAACCAACAATCTCAAATTTGCACTCATCAGACCAAAGGACAGATTCCCACTGGTCTAATGTCCATTGCTGGGTTTTTTTGGCCCAAGCAAGTCTCTTCTTATTATTGGGGTCCTTTAGTAGTGAAGCTGGTTGAGAGAATGCCAAGAATGTGCAAAGCTGTCATCAAGGCAAAGGGTGGCTACTTAAAGAATCTCAAATATAAAATATATTTGGATTTGTTTAATACTTTTCTGGTTACTACATGATTCCATGTGTGTTATTTCGTAGTTTTGTTGTCTTCACTATTCTACATTGTAGAAAAAAGTTAAAATAAAGAAAAACCATGGAATGAGTAGGTGTCAACTTTGGACTGGTACTGTGTAAATATTTATTACAGGACAAATCTGAAGGGGCACGTGCCCGTGTGGGCATGACGCCTCTGTCTCATGATAGTATTTGTATTCCTTTGTATGCATTTTTTAAACTTATAGTAATCGTATAGACTTTCCAGCTATAGACCTGGTCGCATACATTTTGAGAGGGAAAACAGAAACCCACTGGGGAAGTGGCAAAGAGCACATTCATTTCAGAATTCAAATTTCACTACTCTTGAAATATGCCGTGGAAACCTCATCTCTCTTGCTCAGCGGAATTGAAGTGTTCACTCTCACCTTCCAAATAACAATGTAAACAAAGTAATTGACAGGGTGCCTTCATAATGACAAACGGAAAACGAAACCCAACACTTACTGAGAGGCCCATTATTACACATTTCATAAAGTGTATTTGTTGTAATAACTTCAGAGCCTTACATTAAATGACCTGCCACAAGGAATGATAATAAATATGGTTTTCGAATATCGGATTGAGCAATCCTTGTAGTATCTGGACATTCAAACCCTGCGGTATAATCGTCTCTTTTATACTATGATTGTCCTTTGGACCAAGTAATTGTCAGTCAGCCGCATACATCACATGTTCTTGGTAAGGTGATATTCGATAGGAATGGGATAGAGATCATTTGATGGCTTTAATTTAACTGGAAATACATGTTCTCTGTTATTCGATTCATATCTTTAAATTATTATTTGTAAACAAAAATGTATAAATTGTTTTTGATTAGTTTTTCCACATCACAAACGCAACACAAAAACCAAACGCCCACTATACAACACCTTCCCCGGTGATCAAAAATAAAATACAATTTTATTTGTCACATAGCGCGGAATACAACCGGTGTAGACCTTACAGAGAAATGCTTACTTACAAGCCCTTAACCAGCAGTGCAGTTTTAAGAAAAATACATATGGTTTCCAAATTTTGTCAAACACTTCCGGTTTTTGTTTACCTTTTATAATATACTAAATCCAACGGTACGTAGCTAGATAGTTTGAGGGTGAAAATGAGGCTTTCCAACTGATGTCTCTACATTTTTTTTGCAGCAGCAATTAGACCTAGATTACAAAACTTTGATATTGAGAAACAATATTTACATTTCCCAACAGACATAATCGTGGAGATGGATGGGTATAAATTCCTATACACAATGAAATTATAGCACATACATTATCCCAAAATGGTATCAGTTTATCACAGGACCACAGCATATGTAATAGGGTTCCAACAGAGATCTGATATTTCTGAGTGCATTGCATGCATTCTGGCAGGAGTGCAACCTGGTCAGAGCATTTTGGATCCTTCTGTACATAAATCCGAGACTCCATTTAGTATGATACATGTTACATGTATCATACTAAATGGAGTCTCGGATTTATGTACAGAAGGATCCAAAATGCTCTGACCAGGTTGCACTCCTGCCAGAATGCATGCAATGCACTCAGAAATATCAGATCTCTGTTGGTATGGTATTTATTAATTTGTGGATGTCCATCACCCATTTCGTATGACATGTTACGAAATACAATTCGTATTATATGTTACACATTTGCAAAACATACAATATGTTACGAATGAGCTAAATGTATATGTTGCAAATTCTAGCTAACGTTAGCTAGCCTAGGTGTTAGGATTAAGTTTAGGAGTTGGGTTAAGGTTAGGGGAAGGGTTAGTGAAAAGGGTTTAGGGTTAGCTAACATGCTAAGTAGTTGCAAAGTAGGAAATAGTTGAAATGTTGCGAATTAGTTAAATTGCTAAAGTTGTTCATGATGGAATTTGAACTCCCAACCTTTGGGTTGCTTTATGTTCAGGTTATACACCCACACATCCACCCTTCAACCATTTAAGCCTAAAGTAACCATCTGTCTTATGTAACCATACCAAACATAACACAACATGGAGTGTCTCGGATTTAGTATATAGTAATATGAAATGCTCTGAGACCAGGTTGAGGAGTGTAGTAACTCCTATGAATCATCTTAAATTACAGTAGTTTGTCTTAGATTTTAGGAGCAAGTATGAACATTTTCACATATCTGTGATCAATGGTTCTCCTCAATTTCTTCCTTTAGATCCCATTTTTCCCTTATACAGTGGCTTGCGAAATTATTCATCCCCCTTGGCATTTTTCCTATTTTGTTGCCTTACAATCTGGAATTAAAATATATATATATATATTTTGTATTATTTGATTTACACAACATGCCTACCACTTCAAAGATGCAAAATAATTTTTATTGTGAAACAAACAAGAAATAAGACAAAAAAACAGACCCCCCCCCCCCAGTCAATTTCTCTGTAGAACCACCTTTTGCAGCAATTACAGCTACAAATATTTTGGAGTATGTCTCTATAAGCTCGGCACATCTAGCCACTGGGATTTTTTCCCATTCTTCAAGGCAAAACTGCTCCAGCTCCTTAAAGTTGGATGGGTTCCGCTGGTGTACAGCAATCTTTAAGTCATACCACAGATTCTCAATTGGATTGAAGTCTGGGCTTTGACTAGGCCATTCCAAGACATTTAAATGTTTCCCATTAAACCACTCAAGTGTTGCTTTAGCAGTATGCCTAGGGTCATTGTCCTGCTGGAAAGAGAACGTCTGTCCCAGTCTTAAATCTCTGGAAGACTGAAACAGGTTTCCCTCAAGAATTTCCCTGTATTTAACGCCATCCATCAGTCCTTCAATTCTGACCAGTTTCCCAGTCCCTGCTGATGAAAAACATCCCCACAGCATGATGCTGCCACCACCAGGCTTCACTGTGGGGGTGTTATTCTCGGGATGATGAGAGGTGTTGGGTTTGCGCCAGACATATCGTTTTCCTTGATGGCCAAAAAGCTTAATTTTAGTCTCATCTGACCAGAGTACCTTCTTCCATATGTTTGGGGAGTCTCCCACATGCCTCTTGGCAAACACCAAATGTGTTTGCTTATTTTTTTCTTTAAGCAGCAACCTTTTTTCTGGCCACTCTTCCGTAAAGCCCAGCTCTGTGGAGTGTACGGCTTAAAGTGGTCCTATGGACAGATACTCCAATCTCCGCTGTGGAGCTTTGCAGCTCATCAATCCAATCCAAGATGGCGTAGCAGTCAGACGTCCTTGTCCTGTCGTGTCCCTTGTATATATCGTTTTACATCTTTTTCGTCGCATATCCTTTAAAATATTTTGCTAAACCTCAACATCTAAATACTCTCCTGCAACCCGCCTCACCCAATGTGGCGTGGATCTGCTTTTTTTTCCTAAAGTATTTATATTTACTTCGGATCTGGAATCCCTCAACTGAAGCTAGCCAGCTAACTACCAGCTATCAGTCAGCAAACCATTGCCAGCGGTCATCAGCTAACCTTCAGCTCGGAAAGTTCTCGTCAGTTCGAACAACGTGACTCTAACCAGAGCATAACGGACCTGTTATTTTTATCCCCGGATTCCTACCACAAACTGAACATTTTCATCTGGATCTTCACAACTAGCTAACCGCAATCCCGGATGACTACTCCTGGCTAGTGTTTCCATCCCAGAGCAAGCACAAATTAGCTTGAAGCTAGCCTGGCCAGGGCTCCTGTGCTACCACCGATGTATACTCCTGGGCTACCACCGAAATATACAATATCTGGACCCCTTTTCTACCACACACAGACACTGGAGCTGGTATATAATACATGGGCATGGAACCCCGCAGATCCCCTACGACTGGAATACCGACATAATCTGCCCGAGGACTCCCAACAGGCCCCTCAGGTGCGACACCTGCTGAAGGCCCATTATGCTAACCAGCTAGGCCTGCTAGCTACCTAGAGCTACTTGGAACCCTACTAATTCCACGACTGGTCTATCGACGTCACCGCACAAAGAGGCAAAAACAGACTTACCCCCATCGTCGCGACGTCCCCAAAGGCTAACCTTCCAGCCCCTGCTAACTGCTTGCTTGCTAACCCGGTCTGCTAACTGCTAGCCCCTGCTAACTGCTTGCTAACCCAGCCTGCTAACTGCTAGCTTGCCCCGGTCTACTAACTGCTAGTTTCCAGCCCCGGCCTGCTAACTGCTAGCTTACCTGCCCGGTCTGTAACTGCTAACCCATGCTAACTGCTAACATCACCTGGTTTAAACATCTCTAGAGACTATATCTCTCTCTTCATTACTCAATGCCTAGGTTTACCTCCAATGTACTCATATCCTACCATACCTTTGTCTGTACACTATGCCTTGAATCTATGCTATCGTGCCCAGAAACCTGCTCCTTTCATTCTCTGTTCTGAACGTGCTAGACGGCCAGTTCGTATAGTCTTTAGCCGTACACTTATCCTACTTCTCCTCTGTTCCTCTGGTGATGTGGAGGTTGATCCAGGTCCTGCATTGCCTAGCTCCACTCCCACCCCACAGGTGCTCTCATTTGTTGACTTCTGTAAACATAAAAGCCTTGGTTTCATGCATGTTAACATTAGAAGCCTACTCCCTAAGTTTGTTTTACTCACTGCTTTAGCACACTCTGCCAACCCAGATGTCTTAGCCGTGTCTGAATCCTGGCTTAGGAAAACCACCAAAAACCTTGAAATTTCCATTCCTAACTATAACGTTTTCGCCAAGATAGAACTGCCAAAGGGGGCGGTGTTGCAATCTACTGCAGAGATAGCCTGCAGAGTTCTGTATTACTATCTAAGTCTGTACCCAAACAATTTGAGCTTCTACTTCTAAAAATTCCCCTTTCCAGAAACAAGTCTCTCACTGTTGCCGCTTGCTATAGACCTCCCTCTGCCCCCAGCTGTGCCCTCGATACCATATGTGAATTGATTGCCCCCCATCTATCTTCTGAGCTCGTGCTACTAGGTGACCTAAACTGGGACATGCTTAACACCCCGGCCATCCTACAAACTAAGCTTGATGCCCTCAATCTCACACAAATTATCAATGAACCTACCAGATACAACCCCAAATCAGTAAACACGGGCACCCTCATAGATGTCATCCTAACTAACTCGCCCTCCAAAATGAACCTCTGCTGTTTTCAATCAAGATATCAGCGATCACTGCCTCATTGACTGCATCCGCAATGGGTCTGCAACCAAACAAACACCCCTCATCACTGTCAAACGCTCCCTGAAACATTTCTAGGAGCAGGCCTTTCTAATTCTTATTGGCAGACGACCTGGCTACGGGGTTACTTCTGTATCCTGCCGAGCATCACTTTTAAGAATACGTAAACAACAAATACCTTGGTGTCTCAAACTCTGAGACTCACATTAAGTTCCAATCGACCTGGCCCATGACTGGAACGAATTGGGGTATCCTGAATGACATTGACCTCATCTCGTCAGTAGATGATGCCTGGCTATTCTTTGCTTAGTTGTGTTGCAGACTCTGGGGCCTTTTAGAACAGGTGTATATATACTGAGATCATGTGACAGAGCATGTGACACTTGGACTGGACACAGGTAGACTTTATTTAACAAATGAAGTGACTTCTGAAGGTAATTGGTTGCACCAGATCTTATTTAGGGGCTTCATAGCAAAGGGGGTGAATACATATGCACGCACCACTTTTTTTCTGTTTTCCCTTTTTTTCATTTCACTTCACCAATTTGGACTATTTTATATATGTCCATTACATGAAATCCAAATAAAAATCCATTTAAATTACAGGTTGTAATGCAACAAAATAGAAAAACGCCAAGGGAGATTAATACTTTTGCAAGGCACTGTAGATTTTTTCTATGCTAGAGGCCTTAGATTCATCCAGATTCTGTTGAAGCGATTGAATAAGACTTCTGAGTTGTAAAAAAATAGCTTCAAGAAGTCAGCCTTGGATAATACAAATATTTATTGTAATTGATTGAAGGACAGTAGAGATCCATCATACTGCATGTTCAAAGTTCATGATGACAGTTTGGAACCAGGACAGGTGTTTTCATTAAACACTTGAGGTAAGGTGGGGTTATTCCAAATAAGGTTGCCTTGTGATATTGGTTCTTTACACCTCCTGAAATGATGTATATTTTCCCAAATAAGAATGGAATTTGAGAATCCATGGATTTACTTTTTTTCTTTAACACCTTGGACCTGAAGTAATGAATATATTTTAGATCATAAGGGATTACATTTATGGCTTCGATATTCCTCCATGCACATGGATATTTTGCTGTTCATTGTTTAAGTGAATGCAGTTGTGCAGTCCAGTAATACATCTTCATATTAGGTAGTCCAAGACCTCTAGCTTTATAGGGTAAGTATAAAACAGTCCATTTGACACTTGAGGTCTTTCCATTCCAAATAAGATTGGAAAGCAGGCCATTTATTTTATTTAAAAAGATGGAATTGAAACTGGCAGGGTTTGGAATAAATACATAAACCTTGGTAATATACTGAACAAAAATATAAACAATTTCATTTTTACTGAGTTACAGTTCATATGAGGAAATCAGTCAAATTAAATCAATTCATTAGGCCATTATCTATGGTTTTCACATGACTGGGAATACAGATATGCATCTGTTGTTCACAGACACCTGGGCTTCACAATAAGTCTCAGGATCTCCTCACAGTATTTTTGTGCATTCAAATTGCCATTGATGAAATGCAATTGTGTTTGTTGTCCGTAGATTATGCCTGCCTATACCATAACCCCACCGCCACCATGGGGCACTTCACAACGTTAACATCAGCAAACCGCTTGCCCACACAACGCCATACATGTGGTCTTTGGTTGTGAGGCCGGTTGGACATACTGCCAAATTCTCTAAAAAGACGTTGGAGGTGGCTTATGGTAGAGAAATGAACGTTCAATCCTCTGGCAACAGCTCTGGTGGACATTCCTGCAGTCAGCATGCCAATTGCATGCTCCCTCAAAACTTGAGACATCTGTGGCATTGTGTAATGTGACAACTGCACATTTTAGTGTGGCCTTTCTTTGTCCCCAGTACAAGGTGCATCTGTGTAATGATCATGCTGTTTAATCAGATTCTTGATATGCCACACCTGTCAACTGAATGGATAATCTTGGCAAAGGAGAAATGTTCACGAACAGGGATGTAAACAAATTTGTGTACAACATTTGAGAGAAATAAGCTTTTTGTGCGTATGGAACATTTCTGGGATCTTTTATTTCAGCTCATGTAACATGGGACCAACACTTTATGTGTTTCGTTTATATATTTTTTTAAAAGTATAATCATTTTGATTATGCTGACCCTACCTAACATAGAAATAGGGAGATATCTCAATCTCTGAATATCAGATTCAATCTAATCTATTAAAGGAAAATAATAGTTTTGATATGCCTCCTCCAGATTGTATGGTATCAGGCACAAGTATTTCATGTGTCTTTGGCCATTTCCACGTACATTTACTTTCTAAGCTTGAGAAGTCATAACTTGAATAATGGCCATTTAACATTTTCTCCCAATTCACTTTGAATCATGATACAGCACCATGTGTCCAACAAGGATCCTTTTCAATGACAAACAATTCCATGATATACCATAGGCCTACATCTTGACCCAATTTAAGTTCTCTTTTTTATTTGCTATAACCCAGAAATTAGTGGAACTAGCTATATATTTCTGTTAATTTAACCACGGCCCTTTTATACAATGTACAATGTTTAAAGTGCATACACTGATACTCTGTATCAAAGCATAGCCATACCTCAAACAGCAATTACGTAAACAGTGTAGACTATAGTTTTATTATAGACATGGCTTAATTATATCTGATCATCTTTAGCCAAAGCTGAAAGCATCATGAAACAGCCTTTCAGACTAAGGCCACAACAGTTATGCTACAATGGTTAAACTAAACCCTGTTTTCATAGGAAGGCTATACTCCAGAGGTGACATGTGAACTGTCAACCACGTTACATTCTGAATGTCAGTGTCAGACAGTTGAGTATGTCCATAGCCAGTTGACAGTAAACAGTAACAGCTTTTTTGGTTAATCTCCTATTCCTCAATATGTAAATATTTTGCCCTGAAAGCTTTTAGGGTGATGGCTTGGCAAACCTTACATAATTTATTAGTGTAAAGGGAAGATATCTCTCAGTTCAAGTATATGAGAGACCACTTAGTAATTTAGGCAGCCACATGACTCCATATCTGGGCACATATTCAATAGGTAACTGCATACCTTTTCCCTGCCACTGTTGAATCACTCCCTTCGATGGGATAGGATTTGATATAGGTGTAAGCTCCTGGTTGGTAAGACCTATGTCAGACACTCAACCTGGCCTTCTAGCTAGCTTAGGTGGAGCTACTACCATATTGCTCAAACACTTCCAATCCTTTCAGATCAGCAAGGGGTACTCAACAAGGGCAGAGAAAATGGAGCAAGATATTGAATTGGGAGTAATCCCTGGATACAGCCTAGAGGACTAACAATGTCTCTCCTGCTCTTAGCTGTGAGAGTGGAGTAAATTCAGGACTGGGCGGAAAACCTCAGATCTGAGAATTCATTTCAGTGCATATACATACACTATGTCACTAGGATTTTATTACATTTTTGTTATTTTAAAAATAAAGTCACACTTAAGACGCTTTCTCTAAGCAACCTTATACTTAGGGCTCTATTTGGTAAAATCCGATTTTGCCGACATCAGCACAGCACAGTTTTTTTTGTTTCGCGTGTCGGAGGTGGAACTGCTTTAGAGCTGTCAAATGGTAATGTACCTAAAGCGGCTCCTGGTAATGTACCTAAAGCAGACATTGTCATTGGTCGCATGGTGTCGCATGATGAGAAATCCCATGTAGCCTTGTTTACAAATTCGAACTCTGGAATGTGAGATGTCATCAACTCCTTGATTAGGCTGATAGAAATCCTCATTATTTCGTTGAATGATTTTTCACGTTGAGCTTAATTATTTCTATATACCCTGCACTTTCAGAACATCTAACAGGAGTGGGGTGGGTGTGGCATTGTGACAATGATTGCAAGAGCAGCTGCTCACTGATTTGACAGCTCCAACTCAGTTCGACCTCAAACACTGACAAAACATCTGGTATGCGGGTGTCTGCTATCACAGGTTGATCTGATTGAATCTAGGCCCTAGATTTGATCAGTGATGTATATACACCCTGGATTGCTGATGCTATGTATTGGCCATTAAGAGGCTTTGAAGCCACCGGTCGGCCATATTGCCCCCCCCCCAGCATTTAAATCAAATGTTATCTATCCAGTTCCCTCGGTACTTTACCCCTGCCTATGTATACATATGGTATCTACCCCTGCACACCGGTACGGGTGCCCGGTGTGTAGACTCGAGTTATAAAGAAAACAAAAGAAGTGTATAGTCAAGTTATCGTTGTCACTACTCATTGTGTATTAATTCCTCGTAATTATTTTACAATTTTTTTTCTCTGCGTTGTTGATAAAGGGCCTGCAAGTAGGCATTTCACTGTTAGTCTACACCTGTTGGTTACGAAGCATGTGACAAATAACATTTGATTTGATTATTTGGTATCGGCTTTGGCCTGTCATCTTCCATCTTCATCATCAAGTTTAATGCAGCCAGGGTACAAATCTTTGGCTGTCATGATCCCAGAACTTGTCTGACCACGGCCTCTGCTGTAAATTATTGTTATTACAACTTGGCAGCATCTTAGTGACAACACCACCTGCCTGCTGTTGATCAACTTGATAGCCACTGTGATAGTACTCTGTTGCATCTTAGTGACAACACCACCTGCCTGCTGTTGATCAACTTGATAGCCACTGTGATAGTACTCTGTTGCATCCCTATGTTTTCTTTCTCTTCCAGAAGGGCATCAAGAGCGTTGCCATTTAGACCTGTTTGAGATGGATAGAACAATACAGATAGAACAATACAAATTTAACAATTGATAGAACAATGCAGATTTAACAAGTTATAGAACAATACCATTTTTTAAAAAGCGGTCTGCAGGTGTAACGTAAGTTGGAAGCCCCAAGGGCTTATATGAAAATCGCACCACAAAAAACAATATCCAATAGATAAGTACAAAAATAAAGGTTTGTTGAAACCGATAACAAAATCTACTATACTGAACAAAAATATAAACGCAATATGTAAAGTGTTGGTCCCATGTTTCATGAGCTGAAATAAAAGATCCCAGAAATGTTCCATATGTACAAAAAGCGTATTTCTCTCTAATTTTGTGTAGGAATTAGTTTGCATCCCTGTTAGTGAGAATTTCTCAGTTGCCAAGATAATCCATCCACCTGACAGGTGTGGCATATCAAGAAGCTGATTAAACAGCTTGTTCATACTTGAAACTGCAGATTACCTTGATTCTCCTCTCAGCCTTGAAGAAGTTATCCAGTCTATCAAGTCAATGCAAGGCAACAAAGTTCCAGGGCCTGATGTGTTTCTAACTGAGTTAGCCCCTTTACTTTTATCTATGTATAATGAGTCACTTGAACGTGGCTCGCTGCCACCTACCCTAACACAGGCTTCAATAGTGCTTATTCTTAAGAAGGGGAAAGACCCCACTTCCTGTTATTAATTTAGGCCCCTAAGCCTCAATGTGGATGTAAAGGTGCTAGTGAGGCATCTGGAAGTAGTCATAACCAGGATTCATATCACAGGAACAAAGCTGTTTTATAAAGGACAGATACTATTTTTTTAATATCCAAATGCTGTTTAACATGATTTATTCCAAACCATTCTCCAACTCCCCTGAGGAGGTAATCTCCCTAGATGCAGAGAAAGCATTCAACAGAATTTAATGGGAGTACCTATTTGCTGTTCTTAAATCATTTGGATTTGGGGACAAATTTAGCCCATGGACCCATCTCTTGTATACATCTCCCCAGGCCAGTGTCTGTAGCAATGACACATGTTCTGATTATTTTGCCCTGGAATGTGGGACACGCCAAGGTTGCCCACTGTCCCCTTTATTATTTCCCGTCGCCATTGAGCCCCTTTCTGTAGCTTTACGGGCATCCTCCTCTTTCCAAAGTGTAACACGGGAAGGAGTTGAACATAGAGTAAGACATCATCTGCATATAATAATAACCTATGTAAATAACCCTGTAACCTCTTTACCTTCTATCCTTTCTATTCTGAAGAACTTTGGATCCTTCTACAGTTACAAGCTGAATCTCCAAAAAAGTGAATGCTTCCCAATCAATCCAACAGCTCCAGTAGACCGACTCGCCTTTTCAGCCTAGCCGCTCTGGTTTCAAATATCTTGGAGTGAACGTAACTCGTAACTCGTTCATAACATGCTCTGAGTGGCGCAGCAGTCTAAGACACTGCATCTCAGTGCAAGAGGCGTTACTACAGTACCTTGTTCGAATCCAGGCTCTATCACATCTGGCCGTGATTGGGAGTCCCATAGGGCAGCGCACAATTGGCCTAGCGTCGTCTGGGTTTGGCCGGGGTAGGCCGTCATTGTAAATAAGAATTTGTCCTTAACTGGCTTACCTAGTTAAATAAAGGTTAAATTAAACATAAAAAAATGTTGTTCCCCTCCTTATACAAATTAAATGGGGTAGATTACCACTATCACTTATAGGAAGGATTAATGCATTTTTTTTACCAATGTTTTTTTAGAAAGTCAATCAATCAGGCTGTTACCACATTTATTTGGGGAGGAAAGGTACCCAGAGTCAGTAGACCTTTACTTCAGAAATGCAAGTTTAGTGGAGGGCTTGCACTAGCCAACTTTTTATATTATTACTGGGCAACCAACTTTCAGAAATTGCCATTCTGGTTAGTTGGTCCTGATACCCCATGGTGCCACCTAGAGGCACATTGTATTTCTGCTTCTCTTCCTGCTTTACTCTGCTCTTCTCTCCCAGCGTCCCCCTCTCGCTATACTGGCTATACTGGCAATCCTGTAGTGCTTTCCACACTTAAGATTTAGTACCAGTTTCATTTTAAATTCTCCTCTGCAACTATTATGGGTCCTATTGATAATAATCACTTATTCCTTGCTTCCCTAATAAATAATACCTTTCCTTGTAAAGTAAGAGAAAGCATTAAGTCCTTCCAATACTTATATGTACATGTTTTTTTTTCTAGTTTTCCCAACCTGGTCTCTAAATACTCTTTGCCTCATCTCCCTTTTTCCGTTACCTTCAAATTAGGCATTGTGCCTCCTTCCAATTTTCTGGCTTCCCTTCTCCACCCCCTTGCCAACCCTGGGATGACATATTGACTCTATTACCTCGACAGAAAGCAATAATTTCTCAGATCTATTTGTATTATGTCATTGGACAAACACTCCACCAACAAAACTAAATCTGCTTGTCAATGGGAAATGGGTGTTGAATTTACACAGGAGTGATGGGATGAGGCGATTCATAGAGTACGCTCCACTATATATTGTGCTCATCTTGGCGTCATACAATTTAAGGTTTTACATAGAGTGCATTTTTCCAAATCCAGATTGTCTGAAATATATCCAAATGTAAATGATCAGTATGATAGATGTTGACCGTAGTCACATGTTTATTCTACACTCTAAACTACAAAATTACTGGGATTCTATTTTAAACATATTATCTGAGGTGCTTGAAATAAACCTGCAGCCATGGTTCTTGCTAGCTGTTTTTGGTATTGCAGAGACCTTGTTCTCCTTGGACCCAAATATGCCGATATTGTTGCTTTTACATCCTTAGCAACTCGACGTATACTTGTTTCCCCCAGTGGAAGTCTGCTCATATCTGCTCTACTTTTCAATGACTCAACAATGTAATGTTCTTCCCAAAGCTTGAGAAAATTAAGTATTCTCTTAGGGGCTCCAATGATATGTTTGTTAGAAAATGGCAACCATTTATGTCATACTTCAATGGCTTGCAGAGGCTCCCATCTGATAAGATATATTAAGGTTTCCCAGTAGTCATTACATAATAGGTACAATCATCAATATAATGCTATCCAGTTGTCTTAGGTTTTCGGATCATTTATTAACTTATTTTTATTACCCCCCTTTTCTCCCCAATTTCGTGGTGTCCAATTGGTAGTTACAGTCTTGTCATCGCTGCATCTCCCGTACAGACTTGGGAGAGGCGAAGGTTGAGAGCCGTGCATCCTCTGAAACACAACCCAACCAAGCCGCACTGCTTCTTGACCTAATGCCCACTTAACCTGGAAGCCAGCTGCACCAATGTGTTGTAGGAAACACCGTACACCTGGCGACCGTGTATTGCATCCGGACCGCCACAGGAGTCACTAGTGCACAATGAGACAAGGACATCCCTGCCGGCCAAACCCTCCCCGAACCTGTGCACTGTCCCATGTGTCTCCCGTTCGCGTCCGGCTGCAACAGACCCAGAATCACTAGTTGCACAGCTAGCACTGCGATGCAGTGCCAACCACTGCGATGCAGTGCCAACCACTGCACAAATTGGGAGGCCTTATTTCTGTTTTTGTTGCTCCACTTTTTGTATCTTGAATCTGTATTGAGTTGTTTATGTGAGTGGATGTCTTGAGTGGAGGGAGGGAGGGTGGTTGGGATATTATAAAATTGGAATTACCTGGATTTCTGCATAAATCTGTCATAAAATCCGATCTGATCTTGATCCAAGTCACAATAATGAACAAACACAGTGTACTTAAACTAATAACACACAACTTATTGTATTTTCTTGTCTATATTGAAATCATAATGTAAGCATTCAAAGAGTAGGTTGTGAAAAGTATGTGAACCCCTAGGTTAATGACTTCTCCACAAACTTGAATTCCCAAGTTTTTTAAGACATTTTGCAGGAGAATGTAAGGCTATCTGTCCGCCAATTGAAGCTCAACAGAAGTTGGGTGATGCAATGGGACAACGACCCAAAACACAGAAGTAAATCAACAACAGAATGGTTTAACAGATGAAAATATGCCTTCTGGAGTGGCTCAGTCAGTCCTCACTTCCACCCGATTGAGTTGCTGTGGCATGACCTCAAGAGAGCGGTTCACACCAGACATCCCAATAATATTGCTGAACTGAAACAGTTTTGTAAAGAGGAATGGTCCAACATTTCTCCTGACCGTTGTGCAGGTCTGATCCGCAACTACAGAAAACTTTTGGTTGAGGTTATTGCTGCCAAAGGAGGGTCAACCAGTTATTAAATCCAAGGGTTCACATACTTTTCCCACCCTGCACTGTGAATACGGTGTGTTCAATAAAGACATGAAAACATATAATTGTTTGTGTGTTACTAGTTTAAGCAGACTGTGTTTGTCTATTGTGACTTACATGAAGATCAGATCAGATAACATTTTATGATCAATTTATGCAGAATTCCAGGTTAATTCCAAAGGGTGTACATTTTGTAAAACTTGAATAAAACAAATCATAAAATTATATATAATAAATATATAAAATATATATATAATATATATATATATATATATATATATATATATATATATATATATATATATATATATATATATATATATAAAAACAGCACGATCATTACTACACAGGTGCACCATGTGCTGAGGATAATAAAAGGCCACTAAAATGTCCAGTTTTGTCACATTTCACAATGCCACATATGTCTCATTTTGAGGGAGTGTGCAATTAGCATGCTGACTGCAGGTATATCCACCAGAGCTGTTGCCAGAGAATTTAATGTTCATTTCTCCACCATAAGCCACCTCCAAAGTCGTTTTAGAGAATTTGGCAGTATGTCCAACCGGCCTCACATCCGCAGACCAAGTATAATCACACCAGCCCAGGACCTCTACACCCCGCCTTCTTCACCTTCGGGATCATCTGAGACCAGCCACCCAGACAGCTGATGAAACTGAGGAGGATTTCTGTCTGTAATAAATCCGTTTTGTGGGGAAAAACTCATTCCGATTGGCTGGGCCAGGCTCCCCTGTGGGTGGGCCTGGCTCCCAAGTGGGTGGGCCTACTGCTGCACCTCTGCCCAGTCATGTGAATCCATAGATTAGGGCCTAATGAATTTATTTCAATTGACTGATTTCCTTATATGAACTGTAACTCAGTAAAATCATTACAATTGTTGCATGTTGCATTTATATTTTGTTCAGTATAATTATAAATGTTTTTTAATTAGCTTTAAAATGACATTTCCATTTTAAGCATTTAGCAGACACTTATCCAGAGCAACTTACAATTAGTGCATTCATCATATGGAAGCAAGGTGAGACAACCACATATCACAATCATAGTAAGTCAAATTTGATGGGAATGATCATGCATTTATTGTTGCAGATTTTGGATGATTTGTTTCTTATGCTTATTATTCTTATCTAATTTATTGATAGTATGTTTAGCAAAATATGTCTTTCTTGATAAAAGCAACTTGAATCACCTGCCAGCTTTGTGTGATGAGGAGGATCATTTAGAAACTACAATACCCATGAACAACTCATCCATGATTTGCGCTTCATGACTTATTTACTGTTGCATGCAAGTCTGATCTAAAGACACTAGATGGCAGCCTATCCATACGAATGCCACCTCCAGCCGAAATATGCAGCATGGATGTCTGTCATGTAAACAATAAGGTCAAACATGACCCTGCATGCCCCTAATAACTGCACTTCATATCACACAGTCAAGTAGCTTGCATCATGTGGAAATGTTCTAAACACACCATCCTATTGCTACAAGGATTATAGTAAACCCCACCAAAACAGTCCTAAGAATTGTAATGTTTCAGAAATGTTTTTGCTTATATTTTTGTATAGGCCTACTACCTTTATTTTCATGGTGACTCATGGATGTGAATATACTGTATGTTTTCAGGACATGGTTGCAGAGGCATGGAAATACAGATTGTGGAATACCAGCACAGTGTATTCCCTAAGAATAGTTCTAATGCCCACAGAGCTGCATGTGTCTCTACAAGATAATGCTTTAATCCATTTATTTATCTGACTCAGTTCTGTCTACCCTCTTCTGTCGCCCCGACAACAGCAGTCTGCATTGGTGATTGATTAGTTTAGCATGTTGGAGCGTGTCGTAGTGTAGTGGCGAGTTTGGAGAGGGGCCAGGTGGGTGAGTGGTTGAAGGGCTGTGGAGCAGCAATAGCGTAGGAGTTGGGGAACAACAGTTAAGGGTTAATTAGAGTGGAAGTGTTTTGGCAGAGAGAGAGCACCATCTTCTGGATGTAAGCTGGTAGAGCACTCACTGAGCTCAAATCATCCAATTCATTCCCAGTACACATTGAGTATACCAAACATTAGGAACACCTTCCTAATATTGAGTTACACTCCCCTCCTTTTTGTCCTCAGAACAGCCTCAATTCATCGTGGCATGGACTCTAGGTGTCGAAAGTGTTCCACAGGGATGCTAGCACATGTTGACTCCAATGCTTCTCACAGTTTTGTCAAGTTGGCTGGATGTCCTTTGGGTGGTGGACCATTCTTGATACACACAGGAAACTGTTGAGTGTGAAAAATCCAGCAGCGTTGCAGTTCTTGACACAAACCGGTGCGCCTGGCACCTACTACCGTACCCCGGTCAAAGGCACTTAAATATTTTGTCTTGTCCATTCACCCTCTGAATGGAACAAATGCACAATCAATGTCTCAGTTGTTTCAAGTCTTAAAAATCCTTCTTAAACCTGTCTCCTCCCCTTCATCTACACTGATTGAAGTGGATTTAACAGGTGACTTAAATAAGAGATCAGTCTATGTCACGGAAAGAGCAGGTGTCCTTAATGTTTTGTATAGTCAGTGTACAGTATATGCCCCACACCAATGACATGAAACCAGTGATCAACGGAATCTTTAGGATGTGATAATCAAATGATTAATTCTTAAATAACAGCAACATCCAGTTGTGTCAGTCAATGATAATTAGATTTTTTTTTAAATCAAATTTGACATGACATTATTGCAGGATAACTACAAAGGGATTACCCATGTATCGATCTTCTAATCTACTCAGCATGTACAGACAATTACATAGTACTTAAGCCACTGTTGAAACTATTTTCAAATAAATTATTAAAAAGGACTGCATGTACTTATGACAATGTAATTTAATGGGTTAGGCAAGTGATATAAAGTACATGTAATATCATTAAAGTGTTTCCCAGAAAAGTTGCTGATGGCACCCTTTAAATTATATTCCAGAAGGGCTTTTCAGATGATCTCCAAGGACTAGGGTGCTAAAACGAGAAACACAATTGAGGCACTATTTTGAGAAACACGGTGCTTCTATCTGACTGTATGTTTTCCATGTTTTCCCTCAGTATGCTGTAATGAAAAATTAGCCAGTAGAAGATAAATAGCCACAGGGCCTCCTAGTGTAGAGAAAATCCATTTAGGTTGTTATTCCTTACATAAAACTCATTTTCATTTTAAGAGCCCTGTTTACTGTCTGCACTGAATTAAAAAACAACAACAAAAGAAAACCATTGCTTTCGTTGTACTGAATAGACCCAACTACACACAACGAGCTAACATACCAACTTTTACTTAGGTGTTACAGTATATGCATTTGGGGGTATTGTGTTATGAGTTATGACCCTGGTGTGGTGGTGGGAATGATGGTTGACAGCCATCTGTATTTTCTTGTCTGGTCAAGGTAAGGTGTCTCAACTGGATAGGGGTGGGGCAAGAGTGTCAGAGGTCGCTATTGGACATAGTTCATCTCTGCATGCATTGATAGCGGAGCACCTTGAGCTATATTGATTCAAGAATCACATTTTAAACCATCATTTGAAAGGTCCTTTTGTTATTTGGGCCCTGGGACCCACTCCCCCTCCTTAGTTCCTTTGATCCTCACACACAGGGCTCTATTTTTTTTTTTTAACTAACGCAATGGTAAATGTTAGTGTTGGTGGTTGCGCTGTATGTGTGTCAGAAATATTTGTTATATTGTCACATCAGGAATTATGGGCACGGTGGAGCGAAAGGGCTGGGTTTTGAGGAATAGTTGTAGGTGTTTTCAAGGATTGACCCCTTATTGGCCAATCAGAACGTACTCCATGGCTAAATATGTGCTTTCTTCAAGTGGTGCATTCATGGTATTTTATGTATTGTCATCAACTCCAATTAGAATGTTAGGCCTTTATAGCCTCCCGAGTGGTGCAGCGGTCTAAGGCACTGCATTGCAGTGCTTGAGGCATCACTACAAACTGGTGTTCGATCCCAGGCTGTGTCACAACCAGCCATGACCCGGAGTCCCATAGGGCAGCGCACAATTGGCCCAGCGTTGTCCCGGTTAGGGGTGGGTTTGGCCGGGGGGGCTTTACTTGGTTCTTTGCGCTCTAGCGACTCCTTATGGCAGACTGGGCACCTGCAAGCTGACCTCGCTCGTCAGTCAAACGGTGTTTCCTCTGACTCATTGGTGCGGTGGGAAGTTAAGGAGCGTGGTTTGGCGGGTCATGTTTCGGAGGACGCATGACACGACCTTTGCCTCTCCCGAGCCCGATTGGGGAGTTGCAGCGATGAGACAAGATCGCAATTGGATATTACAAAATTGGGGAGAAAGAGGTGATACATTTATTTTTAAACAAACAGGAAGTCTCTAGAGTAGGCTTAACACACTGGGTTTTATGTAGTAATATGGGCTGATGTCACCAATTTCGGCATGGATATTGACTTCTTTATAGCCTAGTTTGTTAAATAGCCTATAGAAACAAAATATGTGTAGGCTGTGCCACATTGTAAGAAGCCTAATCGCATGGCTTCAATCAGCGCTTGACTTGGGACAGTTTAGTGTTCAATTGTATTTGCCATCTGTGAATCGATGTGTGACAGTAGGCAGTTCGAGATTGCACAGATTGAAAATGCATCAGCCTGAATGCACATAATGCGCTGTTCCAAATTGTCAAACTAAGGTTTGTAAGGTCATGAAAAGTCATGGGACTTAGTTTCATAATTGTTCTTAATGTAATTCATTAAGAAACACTTAAAAATATTATCAAGTCTGCATATCAGCATTTATCGAAATGACCCTTCAGCGTGTGTCTGTGTGTGCTACGTGTGCCTGTGCAAGTGGACAATTTCAGCAGCAGGTATAAAATAATGAGAGACAACTGCTACAAGTTATGTTTTGATTTAGCTATCTCGCTAGTTAACTATAGCTAACTAAGCATGAATGTTGTTGCGCCTGTCCACCATCACTGTAGATATGTAGCAGTTATCTCGCTAGTTAACTATAGCAAACTAAGCATGACTGTCGTTGTCGCCTGGCAACGGCACTGTAGATAGCCTAAATACATCTGCACTGTTGGAAAGCTGGGATTCCCCTATTAAACAGTAGCTATGTCATTGAGACAACGTTTGAAATATTCTAAGAATAGCTAATTGACAAATAACTTGCCGTGCATTAGATCTCCACACAAACATTAATATTTTAGCATGTATGTATATATATTTTTTCATCATCTTTGAAATGCAAGAGAAAGGTCATACTTGAAGATAGGAGTTTAGATGTAATTTAGGTTTTGCCCAACTTATGGCAGCAGTTTGTGTGCAAAGTTTCAGATGGATCCAGTGAAGAATTACATTACTGCACAATATTTTGTATCAAGTCTGCCAGGAGTTTGCCCAAATGTGCTGAATTGATCAAGTGATACATTTTCAAGTACATAACTATAGAGAACATACAAAAATGCTATGGTGATAAAAAATGTAAGTTTACACACTCCCAGGAATGTCATACATGATGGATCATTAGCTTATACACTAACTTTCACACATCTAGATGACCAGATGGGGTGGGTGTGGAGCCAGAGACAGCAGTGGGGTCAAACTGTAGACTCCAGTTCCTACATTTGAACATAAAAATTGATTTTATCCAACAAAACTATGCTACATTTTATCTCTGGGACCCTCAGGATGACAAATCAGAGCAAGATTACTGAATGTAAGTACAATATTCACCTTCAGAGGTCAATGTATCAAACCAGTTGCTGTGATAAGTTTTTTGTTGTTGTGCACTCTCCTCAAACAATAGCATGGTATTTTTTCACTGTAATAGCTACTGTTAGTTGGACACTGCAGTTAGATTAACAAGACTTTAAGCTTTCAGCCCATATAAGACAGTTGGCTGTTGTATACAATGTCATTCTAGTCACATTAGTGAACGTTAGCAACAACCGCTCCGGTTTAGGGACAGCCATCCCGTAGAGGTCAAATAGTGCCTTCGGAAAGTTTTCAGACCCCTTGACTTTTTTAACATTTTGTTACATTACAGGCTTAGTCTGTAATACATTTTTCCCTCAGCAATCTACACACAATACCCCATAATGACAAAGCGAAAACAGGTTTTTAGATTTTTTTGCAAATGTATTAAAAATTAAACACAGAAATACCTTATTTACATAAGTATTCAGACCCTTTGCTATGAGACCTGAAATTGAGCTCAGTTGCATCCTGTTTCCATTGCTCATCATTTATATGTTCTAAAACTTAATTGGAGTCCACCTGTGGTAAATTCAATTGATTGGACATGATTTGGAAAGGCACACACCTGTCTATATAAGGCCCCACAGTTGACAGTGCATATCAGAGCAAAAACCAAGCCATGAGGTTGAATGAATTGTCTGTAGAACTCTGAGACAGTATTGTATCAAGGCACATATCTGGGGAAGGGTACAAAAAATGTCTGCAGCATTGAAGGTCCCCAACAGCACAGTTGCTTCCATCATTCATAAAAGGAAGAAGTTTGGAACCACCAAAACTATTCCTAGAGCTGGCCACCTGGCCAAACTGAGCCATCGGGGATAACTCTGACAGAGCACCAGAGTTCCTCTGTGGAGATGGGAGAACCTTCCAGAAGGACAACCATCTCTGCGGCACTCCGCCAATCAGGCCTTTATAGTAGAGTGGCCAGACTCCTCAGTAAAAGGCACATGAGAGCTTTCTTGGAGTTTTCAAAAAGGCATCTAAAGACTCTCAGACCATGACAAACAAGATTCTCTGGTCTGATGAAACTATTTGGCCTGAATGCCAAGCATCACGTCTGGAGGAAACCTGGCACCATCCCTACGGTGAAACATGGTGGTAGCAGCATCATTTTGTGGGGATATTTTTCAGGGACTGGGAGACTAGTCATGATCGAGGTAAAGATGAACGGAGGAAAGTACAAAGAGATCCTTGATGAAAACCTGCTCCAGAGTGCTCAGTACCTCAGATTGGGGCGAAGGTTTACCTCCCAACAGCACAAAGAACCTAAGCACACAGCCAAGACAGCGCAGGAGTGGCTTCGGGACAAGTTTCTGAATGTCCTTGAGTGGCCCAGCCAGAACTTGGCCACTCAGACCCTTCCGGCGCCGACAGAGATGGCCGCCTCGCTTCGCGTTCTTAGGAAACTATGCAGTATTTTGTTTTTTAAGTGTTATTTCTTACATTGGTACCCCAGGTAATCTTAGGTTTCATTACATACAGTTGGGAGGAACTACTGAATATAAGAGCAACGTCAACTTCCCATCATTACGACCAGGAATATGACTCTCCCGAAGTGGATCCTGTGTTTTGCCTTCCCCCAGTACAATGGATCGGATCCCAGCCGGCGACCCTAAACAACGACGCCATAAAAGGGGCAAACGAGGCGGTCTTCTGGTCAGGCTCCGGAGACGGGCACATCGCGCACCACTCCCTGGCATACTACTCGACAATGTCCAGTCTCTTGACAACAAGGTTGATGAAATCCGAGCAAGGGTAGCATTCCAGAGAGACATCAGAGACTGTAAAGTTCTTTGCTTCACGGAAACATGGGTCACTCAAGAGACGGCAATGGAGTCGGTGCAGCCAGCTGGTTTCTCCACACATCGCGCCGACAGAAACAGGCACCTTTCTGGTAAGAAGAGGGGTGGGGAGGTATGCCTTATGATTAACGAGACGTGGTGTGATTATAACAACTTACAGGAACTCAAGTCCTTCTGTTCACCTGACTTAGAATTCCTCACAATCAAATGTTGACCGCATTATCTACGAAGGGAATTCTCTTTGATTATAATCACAGCCGTATATATTCCCCCCCAAGCAGACACATCGATGGCCCTGAACAAACTTTATCTGACTCTATGTAAACTGGAAACCACATATCCTGAGGCTGCATTCATTGTAGCTGGGGATTTTAACAAGGCTAATCTGAAAACAAGACTCCCTAAATTCTATCAGCATATCGATTGCGCAACCAGCGCTGGTAAAAACCCTGGATGATTGTTATTCTAACTTCCGCGACGCATATAAGGCCCTCCCCGCCCTCCTTTCGGAAAAGCTGACCACGACTCCATTTTGTTGCTTCCAGCCTACAGACAGAGACTAAAACAAGAAGCTCCCGCGCTCAGGTCTGTTCAACGCTGGTCCAACCAATCTGATTCCACGCTTCAAGACTGCTTCGATCACGTGGATTGGGATATGTTCCGCATTCCGTCCAACAACAACATTGACGAATACAGTGATTCTGTGAGCGAGATCATTAGAAACTGCATTGACGATGTTATAGAAACCGTGGATTGATGGCAGCATTCGCACGAAACTGAAAGTGCGAACCACTGCTTTTAACCAGGGAAAGGTGACCGGAAACATGACCAAATACAAACAGTGTAGCTATTCCCTCCGCAAGGCAATCAAACAAGCTAAGCGTCAGTATAGAGACAAAGTAGAGTCGCAATTCAACGGCTCAGACACAAGAGGTTTGTGGCAGGGTCTACAGTCAATCATGGATTACAAAAAGAAAACCAGCCCTGTCGCAGACCAGGATGTCTTGCTCCCAGACAGACTAAATAATTTTTTTGCCCGCTTTGAGGACAATACAGTGCCACTGACACGGCCCGCTACCAAAACCTGCGGACTCTCCTTCACTGCAGCCTACGTGAGTAAAACATTTAAACGTGTTAACCCTCGCAAGGCTGCAGGCCCAGACGCCATCCCCGGCCGCGTCCTCAGAGCATGCGCTGACCAGCTGGCTGGTGTGTTTACGGACATATTCAATCAATCCTTATCCCAGTCTGCTGTTCCCACATGCCTCAAGAGGGCCACCATTGTTCCTGTTCCCAAGAAATCTAAGGTAACTGAGCTAAACGACTACCGCCCCGTAGCACTCACTTCTGTCATCATAAAGTGCATTGAGAGACTAGTCAAGGACCATATCACCTCCACCCTACCTGACACCCTAGACCCACTCCAATTTGCTTACCGCCCCAATAGGCCCACAGACGACGCAATCGCAACCACACTACACACTGCCCTAACCCATCTGGACAAGAGGAATACCTATGTGAGAATGCTGTTCATCGACTACAGCTCAGCATTTAACACCATAGTACCCTCCAAACTTGCCATCAAGCTCGAGACCCTGGGTCTCGACCCCGCCCCGTGCAACTGGGTACTGGACTTCCTGACTGGCTGCCCCCAGGTGGTGAGGGTAGGTAACAACATGTCCACCCCGCTAATCCTCAACACTGGGGCCCCACAAGGGTGCGTTCTGAGCCCTCTCCTGTACTCCCTGTTCACCCACGACTGCGTGAACATGCACACCTCCAACTCAATCATCAAGTTTATGGACGACACTACAGTGGTAGGCTTGATTGCCAACAACGATGAGACGGCCTACAGGGAGGAGGTGAGGGCCCTTGGAGTGTGGTGTCAGGAAAATAACCTCACACTCAACGTCAACAAAACAAAGGAGATGATTGTGGACTTCAGGAAACAGCAGAGGGAGCACCCCCCTAAACTCATCGAAGGGACAGTAGTGGAGAGGATAGTAAGTTTTAAGTTCCTCGTCGTACACATCACGGACAAACTGAATTGGTCCACCCACACAGACAGCGTTGTGAAGAAGGCGCAGCAGCGCCTCTTCAACCTCAGGAGGCTGAAGAAATTCGGTTTGTCACCAAAAGCACTCACAAACTTCTACAGAGGGTAGTGAGGTCTGCACAACGCATAACCTGGTGCAAACTACCTGCCCTCCAGGACACCTACACCACCCGATGTCACAGGAAGGCCATAAAGATCATCAAGGACAACAACACACAGACCTGTAGGCCGTCTCGTCGTTGTTGGTAATCAAGCCTATCACTGTAGTGTCGTCTGATGATTTGATGATTGAGTTGGAGGCGTGCATGGCCACGCAGTCGTGGGTCGTGGGTCATGGGTTACTGGCATCATCTCATCTCTCGATTCATGATGGGCATACAGACACATGGAGGGGGTTTTATGCAACTCAACCAATTTTAAATCAGAACTAGATGTTGAACTGATGTCTGGTCCCAGTGGGAGAAGGACTGAATAGTTTAGAGAGTGCATCTTGAACAAGCGAAAGGAAGTATGCAGGCATGTTGATTGTGAATCATGAAAAAGCATGTGGGCAAAAACCTCCAAAATATTTCAAGGCACTCTCAGTAGACCGTTTAAAACCACTTTATCAAAATCAAACCAAATCAAACTTTATTTGTCACATGCGCCGAATACAACAGGTGTAGGTAGACCTTACCGTGAAATGCTTCCTATAATAAGAAAATATTTACCAAATAAAGTAAAATAAAAAAAATATTAAAAAGTAACACAATAAAATAACAATAACGAGGCTATATACAGGGGTACCGAGTCAATGTGCGGTGGTACAGGTTAGTTGAGGCAATTTGTACATATAGGTAGGGGTAAAGTGATTATGCATAGATAATAAAAAGCGAGTAGCTGCAGTGTAGTAACAAATGGGGCGGGGGGATGTTAATGCAAATAGTACGGGTGACCATTTGATTATTTGTAGTCTTATGGCTTGGCGGTTAAAGCTGTTAAGGAGCTTTTTGGTCCTAGACTTGGTGCTCTGGTACCGCTTACTGCGCGGTAGCAGAGAGAACAGTCTATGACTTATGTGACTGGAGTCTTTGACAATTTTTCCTCTGACACCGCCTATTGGGTAGGTCCTGGATGGCAGGAAGCTTGGCCCCAGTGATGTACTGGACCGTACGCACTACCCTCTGTAACGCCTCACGGTCAGATGCGGAGCAGTTGCCATACCAGGTGGTGATGCAACCGGTCAGGATGCTCTTGACGGTACAGTTGTAGAACTTTTTGAGGATCTGGGGACCCATGCCAAATCTTTTAAGTCTCCTGAGGGGGAAAAGGTGTTGTCGTGCCCTCTTCATGTGTGTGGTGTGTTTGGACCATGATAGTTCATTGGTGATGTGGACACCAAGGAACTTAAAACTCTCGACCCATTCCACTACAGCCCTGTTGATGTTAATGGGGCCTGTTTGGCCGCCTTTTCCTGCAGTCAACAATCATCTCCTTTGTCTTGCTCACGTGGAGAGAGATGTTGCTGTCCTGGCACCACACTGCCAGGTCTCTGACCTCCTCCGTATAGGCTGTCTCTTCATTGTCGATAATCAGGCCTACCACTGTTGTGTCATCCGCAAAATGAAGGCAGGTGTTGGAGTTGTGTTTGGCCACGCAGTCGTGGGTGAACAAGGAGTACAGGAGGGTCTAAGCACGCAGTGTTGAGGATCAGCGTGGCAGACGTGTTGTTGTCTACCCTTAGCACCTGGGGGCAGCCCTTCAGGAAGTCCAGGATCCAGTTGCAGAGGGAGTTGTTTAGTCCCAGGGTCCTAAGATTAGTGATGAGCTTTGTGGGCACTATGGTGTTGAATGCTGAGCTGTCGTCAATGAACAGCATTTTCACATAGATGTTCCTTTTGTCCAGGTGGGAAAGGGCAGCGTGGAGTGTGATTGAGATTGCGTCATCTGTGGATCTGTTGGGGTGTTAAGAAATGGAGTGGGTCAAGGGTATCTGGGATGATGGTGTTGATGTGAGCCATGGCCAGCCTTTCAAAGCACTTCAAAGCACTGCTACCGACAAGAGTGCTATGGGGTGGACATCATTTAGGCAGGTTACCTTCGCGTCCTTGGGCACAGGGACTACGGTGGTCTGCTTGAAATATGTAGGTATTATAGACCCGGTCAGGGAGAGGTTGAAAATGTCAGTGAAGACACTTGCCAGTGGGTCCGAGCATGCTTTGAGTACACGTCCTGGTAATCCGTTTGGCCCCGCGACTTGGTGAATGTTGACCTGTTTAAAGGTCTTGCTCACATCGGCTACCGAGAGCATTATCACACAGTTGTCTGGAACAGCTGGTGCTGTCATGTATGCTTCAGTGTTGCTTGCCTCGAAGTGAGCATAAAAGGCATTTGGCTTGTCTGGTAGGCTTGTGTCACTGGGCAGCTCGCAGCTGGGTTTCCTTTTGTAGTCCATAATAGTTTTCAAGCCCTGCCACATCCGATGAGCATCAGAGCCGATATAGTAGGATTCAATCTTAATCCTGTATTGACACTTTGCCTGTTTGATGGTACGTCTGAGGGTGTAACGACATTTATTATAAGCGTACGGGTTAGTGTCCGGCTTCTTGAAAGCGGCAATTCTAGCCTTTAGCTCAATGCGGATGTTGCCTGTAATACATGGATTCTGATTGGGATATGTACGTTCGGTCACTCTGGGGACGACGTCCTTGATGCACTTATTGATGAAGCCTATGACTGATGTGGTATACTCCTCAATGCCATTGGATGAATCCCGGAACATATTCCAGTCTGTGCAAGCAAAACAGTCCTGTAGCATAGTATACGCGTCATCTGACCACTTCATTATTGATCGAGTCACTGGTACGTCTTGCTTTAGTTTTTGCTTGTAAGCAGGAATCAGGAGGATAGAATTATGGTCAGATTTGCCAAATGGAGGGTGAGGGACAGCATTGTATGCGTCTCTGTGTGTGGAATAAAGGTGGTCCAGAGTTTTTTTCCCTCTGGTTGTACATGTGACATGCTGGTAGAAATGAGGTAAAACGGATTTAAGTTTGCCTGCATTAAAGTCCCTGGCCACTAGGAGTGTCACTTCTGGATGAGCATTTTCTTGTTTACTTATGACCTTATACATCTGGTTGTGTGCGTCTTAGTGCCAGCATCAATTTGTGGTGGTAAATAGACGGCTACGAATAATTTAGATGAGAACTCTCTTGGTAGATAGTGTGGTCTACAGCTTATCATAAGGTACTCTACCTCAGGTGAGCAATACCTCGAGACTTCTTTAATATTAGACATTGTGCACCAGCTCTTATTGACAAATAGATACACACCCCACCCCTTGACTTACCTGGTAGGATCGTTGGTAGGATAGTCTTGCTCATATATCATC
Organism: Oncorhynchus tshawytscha; assembly: GCF_018296145.1. NCBI lineage: Eukaryota > Metazoa > Chordata > Actinopteri > Salmoniformes > Salmonidae > Oncorhynchus > Oncorhynchus tshawytscha. The sequence goes on along the minus strand of NC_056433.1, from coordinate 59,616,117 downwards.
CAATTCGTTTTCCAATGATTGCACGTTGGCCAATAGAACGGATGGTAGTGGAGGTTTACTCACTCACCTATGAATTCTCAGAAGGCAGCTGATCTCCGCCCCCTTTTTCTCTATTTTTTCTTCATGCAAATGAGGAAGATTTGGGCCTGTTCCCGAGAAAGCAGTATATCCATCATGTCGGATTAGTTTAAAAAAAAAATCTTCATCCAGTTTGATGTGAGTAATCACTGTTCTGAAGTCCAGAAGTTATTTTCGGTCATAAGAGACGATAGTAGCAACATTATGTACAAATAAGTTTTTAAAAATGGTCTGTCTCTGTTTCATCATTTTCCTTAAATATGCAAGGGGATGAATGTATCCCATCAGAGAAAGCATCCAAGCGAGCGAAAAAAGCGTCCCTCTGGCTCTGTATGTGTAGCTCATCTATCTGGTGCTGTCTGGTCAAAAAAATATATGATATTGTTGCGGCCCATAGCATTGAACGCAAAGGAAGCCCCCCTTGATATTTTTTTAAAACAATAATAGCCAATCAGCATTGAGCTAAACTAAGTGAACTCAACAGTGAATGGTCCTGGTGCAGCAAAAAAAGTGTCAAGGGAAGCCAGTTTGAATTTGGCTTCCCACCAATCACATCAAAAGCCAAAGTTTATTGACAGAAAAAAACGTTAATTGTTGCATCTCGTTGTGTTGTTGTCCCCCGGTGGCTAGCTAGCTAAAAAAAACTAAAAGCATGTACTGTATGACAGAATCATAGACAATTTTGGCAACATGAAAGAGAGGAGGATGGCATTGGCATTTCTATACAGTGCATTCAGAAGATTTCCACATTTTGTTACATTACAGCCTTATTCTAAAATTGATAAATGGTTTTCCCTCATCAATCTACACACAATACCCCATAATGACAAAACAAAACTGTTTTTTAGAGATGTTTGCAAATGTATTGAAACTGAAATATCACATTTACGTAAATATTCAGACCTTCTACTCAGGTGCTTTGTTGAAGCACCTTTGGCAGAGATTACATCCTTGAGTCTTCTTGGGTGTGACGCTACAATGTTGGCACACCCTTATTTGGGGAGTTTCTCCCATTCTTCTCTGCAGATCATCTCAAGATCTGTCAGGTTGGATGGGGAGCATTGCGGGTATGGGCGAGGGGACGGTCTAAAGTTATACTGTTGCACAAGGACGCTCTTGAAAAAGAGATTTTAAATCTCAATGAGCCCTTCCTGGTTAAATAAAGGTTAAATAAAATTAAAATAAATACATGTCTTTCCCTCGATCCTGACTCGTCTCCCAGTCCCTGCCACTGAAAACATCCCCACAACATGCTGCTGCAACCACCATGCTTCACCGTAGGGATGGTGCCAAATTTCCTCCAGACGTGACACTTGGCATTCAGGCCGAACAGAGTTCAATCTTGGTTTAATCAGATCAGAGTGTCTTGTTACTCATGGTCTGAGAGTCTTTACATGCCTTTTGGCAAACTAAAAGTTGGCTGTCATATGCCTTTTACTGAGGAGTAGCTTCCGTCTGGCCACTCTACCATAAAGGACTGATTGGTGGAGTACTTCGGAGATGGTTGTCCTTCTGGAAGGTTCTCTCATCTTCATAGCAGAACTCTGGAGCTTTGTCAGAGTGACCATTGGGTTCCTGGTCACCTCCCTTAACAAGGCCCTTCTCCCTCGATTGCTCAGTTTGGCCGGGCAGCCAGCTCTAGGAAGAGTCTTGGTGGTTCTAAACTTCTTCCATTGAACAGTGATGGAATTCACTGTGTTCTTGGGGACCTTCAATGCTGCCGACATTTTTTGTATACTTCCCCAGATCTATGCCTTGTCCACTCTGGAGCTCTGTCAGATTGACCATCGGCTTCTATGGACTACTCCTTCGACCTCATGACTTGATATATGCTCTGACATGCATTGTCAACTTTGGGACCTTATATAGACAGGTGTGTTCCTTTCCAAATCATGTGCAATCAATTGAATTTATCACAGGTGGACTCCAATCAAGTTGTAGAAACATCTCAAGGATAATCGATGGAAACAGGATGCACCTGAGCTCACTTTTGAGTCTCATATAAAAGGGTTTGAATACTTATGTAAGTCATGTATTTCTATTTTATTTTTTTATTTTTTGGGTGGGGGGGTGTTCTAGAAACCTGTTTTTGCTTCGTTATCATGGGGTATTGTGTCTAGATTGATGAGGGAAACAAGTAATTTAATCCATTTCAGAATAAGGTTGTAACGTAACAAAATGTGGAAAGAGTCAATGGGTCTGAATGCTTTCCAAATACACTGTAGGGTGAATCAACATGTTTTTTCCACACACACACACACACACACACACACACACACACACACACACACACACACACACACACACACACACACACACACACACACACACACACACACACACACACACACACACACACACACACACACACAGCTGTACAGTTGACCTTGTGGGGACACACAATTCAGTCCCATTCAAAATCCTATTTTCCCTAACCCCTAACCCTAAACCTAACCTGTACTCTTACCCTAACCGTAACTCTAACCTTAACCTTAACTCAAAAGTGTAACTCTCAAGTGTTCTAAATCAATAGTTGTTTCATAGTCCAAAAATGTCGGAAAAATGAACTTGATTGACCATGCTGTTTGTTACATGCAATATGCTTTGTGGACATCACCGGACAGAAGATGCAGTCAGATTTTGTGATGAAACAAGGGTGTGGTTGAATTTATTCTTCCACTGTATGTTCTTATTGGCTTGGCCTTAGGCCTATATATAACGGTGGCAAGGCATATGAACTAACAGGTTATAGAGCAAACAACACATAGGTTGTAATATTGCATTTTTTTCCTGGCTTTGATTTCCAGTGATTTTACCGCTACTGGCAACACAGTATTAGTAAGAGACAAAGTCTGTGAATCTTACATTGAACTTCTTGCTGTCTCTTTCTGCCCATTTTATCTGCCTCGTGAATCCCCCCAACTATTCTATGTTGTTGTTTACAGTATATCCGCCCACGTGCTAATGTTGATGAAGCCACAGAGCTCTTAAAAAACACCCTTCATAAACTGGATACCATATCACCAGATTCTCCCAAGTTTGTCCTTGGGGATTTTTACCATTGCCCCATGGATAAAGCACTAAAAGGCTATCATCAATATGTGTCTTCTGCCACTTGCCAAAATAGGATTCTGGACTCATGCTATGTCTCAGTCTAACAGTGTACTAACAGTGTCAAAATACACAACTTTTTGCGTTGACTCAATAATCCCAACGAAACAGATTACTATTTCCCAACAAACCCTGGGTGACCAAGGAGCTCAGGGCCATTCTTAATGAGAAAAACGGGTATTTCTCACAGGTATGGTGGAGCAGAAAAAAATGGTTAACAAGGAAGTCAAGCAAGCCATTAGACAAGCTAAAAATCAATCTAAAAACAAGATTGAGTAGAAGTTTGAGCAGGTGAACTATAGGGCAGCCTGGCAGGATATTAAAATCATGGCTGCTGTAAGCGTGCTGTCAGAAATTAGGCTTGTGAGTTCGGAGGGATCAGTAACTCCTCTATGCCCAATGAGCTGAACATATTCTACACTCGCTTTGAGAGGCCCGACCTCACCCCTGACCTCACCCCTGACCTCACCCCTGACCTCACCCCTGACGCGGTGGAGCTTAAGCAGAGTTTCACGCCATGTGCCATGTTCACCCCTCAAGCAAATGACGTGATGAAACGGCTTAAACCCACACCAATCAACAAAGCCCCAGGACTGGGTGGAATCTGTGGCAGGACCCTCCGGTACTGTGCTGAGCAGCTCAGTGGGGTCCTACTCCAGATGTTCCAGTCCTCGCTGGACCAAAGCCTTGTCCCACCCACTGCCATGGAAAACATCAAATCAAAATATCATTTTATTTGTCACATGCGCCGAGCACAACAGGTACAACCTTACCGTGAAATGCTTACTTACAAGCCCCCAACAATGCAGTTTTAAGAAAATACCCCAAAAAGTAAGAGATAAAAATAAATAATTAAAGAGCAGCAGTAAAATAACAATATACAGGGGGTACCGGTACAGAGTCAATGTGCGGGGGCACCGGTGTCGAGGTAATTAAGGTAATATGTACATGTAGGTAGAGTTAATAAAGTGACTATGCATAGATAATTATGGATTTTTTAAACTGACAGGCCACAGAGAGTCTATACTAATGGTACCATGTCAGACACCCTACTCACTTGCACAGGGACTGACCACGGCCGAGCCCTTCAGGACTTCATTGACTGGTGTGGCAGTGCACTGCTGGAGTTGAATGTCTCCAAGATGAAGGAAATGGTTGTTGACTTCAGGATTAAACCCCACAGGATGGACCCAGTGATCATCCATGGTAAGGAGATGGACATTTTGGACCAGTATAAATATCTTGGTAGCATCGTTGATAACACCCTGAAATTTGAACAAAACACAGACGCCATCATCAAAAAAGCCCACCAGAGACAATACTTTCTCAGGAAACTGAACTCATTCAGTGTCCACAAATCAATACTACAAACCTTTAACAGTTCTTTCATAGAGAGCATTCTGTGTTTCTCTTTCAGATGCTGGTTGACATCCCTCTCTGTCAAGAACAGGAACTGCCTCCAAGCCATTGTGAACACCTGCTCTAAGATCACCTGGGGGCCTCTCAGAAGTCTGGCCTCATTCTTTGAGCAGAAGGCCAGGAGGAAGGCCTATGATATCCTGGGTGACAGCACCCATGTCCTCAACCCGCAGTTTCAATTGCTCCCCCTTGGACGCCTCCAACCTCCTGCTGTCTCAAGTGTCCATCCAATAGGCGCAGGGCCTTGTTTGTGCCCTAGGCCATCTGCCTGGACCACCAAGGAAGATCTAGGGACTATTCCAGAGATAGTTTAGCCCTGCAATTAATTAAAACTGTGGCTACCATTTAACTTTTAGTTTCTTAAATTGCATCATGCACTGATGTCTTAATAAGTGTTTATATTAAATGTTTTATACTGTCTGTCTGTGTTTGTCCTGTTTGAAGCATCCTGTCAGCCCTGAACGAATTGCCCTTCTGGGATTAATACAGTTTTATTGTATAATGTAAGGCTAGGATAAATTATGACATTAATTTCTGCTCTCAAAATCCATGGGATCAGGCCTACCAACTGCCTTACTCTTTAGACCTGCTTTTGGTGGGTCTTAAAACTTCCCTTTAGTGCTGCATGAAATGGTCACTTTTGCACTTGTTTTTAAGGACACACCTTAGATATTGCCACCCCTCACAACTCAGCGCAAGCACGCTGATGTTAGACAGGTAAATTGTTGAACCTGGCATAAGGGGTGGAAAATTCCAGTGCGCCAGTTTTTCCATGATGAAATTGCGAACTAACGTGCGTTTGAGACTTGCGCCTCCTTAGCGCCAGCCGAAAATAGAGCCCACAATCATTTCCTCTCAACCCAATGGGTCAGGTATGGTTCCCTTGGTAAGACACTGCATTATATGCTGCATAACAAAATTGCTCGTATGAGTTTAAGGATAAATGTACGTCAAGCTGTGCCAGCACAGCATGAACTAATTTAATCACTTCAAGTATGGTGTGTCAGTCAACTCTGCTGGTGCAGATAAGGTGTTTGTGTGTGTGCGTGTGTGACATTATACCCGTGCGTGTGTGATTATGCATGTGTGTATGTATGAGAAGAGGGAGGGCATCTTGTAGTATGTAAACAGAAGAGGTCCTACTGAAGTCAAGCAACAGTTCAAACTTTCCCTCCCTCCCTCCCTCCCTCCCTCCCTCCCTCCCTCCCTCCCTCCCTCCCTCCCTCCCTCCCTCCCTCCCTCCCTCCCTCCCTCCCTCCCTCCCTCCCTCCCTCCCTCCCTCCCTCCCTCACTCACTCACTCACTCACTCACTCACTCACTCACTCACTCACTCACTCACTCAATCACTCACTACTAAGCCAGAAAACTTCACGAGTTCTTAAAGGCAGCTGTCTAAATATGGCAATTTTCTTAGAAAGTGTTGGATCTTCTGGATGTGACTCCCCATGCTTTAAGATTTCCGGGATGAAAAACCAGGACTTCAGTGTACAGAAAACAGAAACATCCTAACATACACTACAGCCGCCCATGTAGTGTTCAGGTGGTGTGGAAGCTTTTGAAGTGTATGACTCAACAGATGAGAGACACCCCCAGTCTGAATGACAGAAATAGGTCTGTATGAAACCTGCCATACTACCTCTCCATGCTACCTCTCTGGCTCTCTCTCTCACATTGAATTATGCTACAGCAGCTGACTGAGTGAAAGTCATCAAATGAAGATTAAAGATGAGGCTGTTTCTAGTGACAGGCACCGTCGCCAGGCTTGTCACTGGGCCTCTGGGGAATGGAGACAATTACATTTAGAATGGAATTCATTCAAAGCGTTCAACAACTTATTAATTGCATATTGCAAACAGTACATTTCAGCAAAATGCATTGATGAGGAACTGTAAGAAGCTGCCACCATTTTAATGTGTGTTCGGAATTCCTTATTAGCATATCATATAGAGAGATGGGAAAGTTGGAATTAATTTTCTTGCGCATACAGTATTGCTCTCATAAATGGCTTCTTCCATTTGTTCTGAAGTTTGCTTAAAGTTAAAGATATTCTCCAGTACCTTTGTATTATTTTTAGCCATTAGTTCTGAAAGTAACACATCAGCCGAAAATTGCGATCGATGTCACAAATGTGCAGATATGTGCACCACGTCATTGCTCTCTCTCTCGCTCTACTGTGTGTGCGTCATACTAGCTGGTACTCAAATGGTGAGGGGCTGAAGCTTATTGGTTGAAACTCAAATTGCTAGGGGGCTGGCCCACGTGGAGTTAAATGTATGGCGCCACACATCTTCCAGAAAACTATCTTTCAAACTAGGAATTTTGTGGCTAATTGAGGTAAGACTCATAGATTATGCATGTATGAACTACACATTGACACATCCAGCCCAAAGTGGGAAGTTTAAAAAATATTTACTAGTCGCCAAAGTACCAGAGCACGTCTTTAATTTATGATTTTTATGTAAAGAAAAATGCCACAGAACCAGTGGTCTCATTATACTGATTATATGTCAGGTACATTACATGACCAAAAGTATGTGGACACCTGCTTGTTGAACATCTCATTCCAAAATCATGGGCATTAATATGGAGTTGGTCCCCCCTTTGCTGCTATAACAGCCTCCACTCTTCTGGGAAGACTTTCCACTAGATGTTGGAACATTGCTGCGGGGACTTTCTCCCATAGCCACAAGTGCACTAGTGAGGTAGGGCACTGATTTTGAGTGATTAGGCCTGGCTCGCAGTTGGCATTCCAATTCACCCCGAAGGTGTTCGATGGGGTTAAGGTCAGGGGTCTGTGCAGGCCAGTCAAGTTCTTCCACACCAATCTCGAAGAACTTTTGGACCTCACTTTGGGCACGGGGGTATTGTCATGCTGAAACAGGAAATGGCCTTCCCAAAACTTTACCACAAAGTTGGAAGCACAGAATTTTCTATGCTCTAGCGTTGGGATTTCCCTTCACTAGAACTAAGGGGCCTAGGCTGAACCATGAACACCAGCCCCATACCATTATTCCTCCTCCATCAAACTTAACAGTTGGCACAATGCATTGGGGAAGGTAGCATTCTCCTGGCATCCGCCACACCCAGATTTGTCTTTTGGACTGCCAGATGGTGAGGTGTGATTCATCACCCCAGAGAACGCATTTCTACTGCTCCAAAGTCCAATGGCGGCGAGCTTTAAACAACTCCAGCAGGCGCTTGGCATTGCACATGGTGATCTTAGGCTTGTGTAGGGATGCTCTGCCATGGAAACACATTTCATGAAGCTCCTGACGAACAGTTATTGTGCTGACGTTGCTTCCAGAGGCAGTTTGGAACTTGGTAGTGAATATAGCAACCGAGGACAGACGATTTCTACACGCTTCAGCACTCGGTGGTCCCGTTCTGTGAGCTTGTGTGGCCTACCACTTTGCAGCTGAGCTGTTGTTGCTCCTAGATGTTTCCACTTCACAATAACATCACTTATGTATGAAAGGTGGCATCCTACAGTGGGCTTCAAAATTACTGGCACCTCTGACTGGCAAAGCACAAACAATGCTTAAACAAATATAAACAATATAATTATAGAGATAAACTCAAAATACCAACATGTGAGAAATACTGTACTTTATTAATGTTTCAATGGAACCAACCAAAATAATTTATTGATTTAATTGAAAATCAATATCCTCCAAATCAAGGTTTCACAATTAATGGCAGCCTTAAAGATTATTGTAAATAACATCTACCAAAATTAAACCACAAATTAAATTCCACTTATTTAAGTTGATCTAAGTCTTAAGGAACTATATTGAGCCACTACATCACTTCCTGTTTCACTAGGGTATAAAAATGACGTAACACACATGCAATATCCCGCTGTCATCCAACACCATGAAGAAAACAAAAGAACTAGCAGTTCAAAAGAGACAGATGATCATAGACCTTCTTAAATTTGGTAATGGCTACAAGAAGATCCACAAACGATTGAATATACCACTGAGCACTGTCAGGGCAATTATTAGAAAATTCAGAAGATATGGAACAGTTGAAAACCTCACGGTAGAGGACGCAAATGCATTTTGCCCCCCAGGATAGGGAGGAGGATGGTGAGAGAAGCAACAAAATCCCCAAGAATCACTGTTAAAAAATTGCAGGCCTTGGTGGCGTCTTGGGGTCACCATGTTTCAAAAAGCACCATCAAACGCCACCTCCACAACCACAGGCTCTTTGGAAGGGTTGCCAGAAGAAAGCCCTTTCTGACCCCAAGACACAGACACAAGCGCTTGGAGTTTGCAATACGTCATTTAAATTATGACTGGAAGAAGGTGCTCTGGTCAGATGAGACCACATTTGAACGTTTTGGTCAGGTACAGTATCGGCATGTTTGGTGTCGAAACAGAGATGTATACAAGGAGAGTCACCTCATACCCATGGTGAAATATGGAGGGGGGTCAGTGATGTTTTGGGGCTGTTTTAATTCCAGAGGTCCAGGGCCACTGGTTAAGATTGATGGCATAATGAATTCCACCAAGTATCATGCAATTTTGGCTGACAATCTGGTTGCATCTGCCAGAAGGCTGGGACTTGGCTGTATGTGGACTTTCCAACAAGACAATGACCCAAAACATACCTCAAGATCCGCACAGAAATGGTTCTGTGACAACAAACATCAATGTTCTGCCTGGCCATCTCAGTCGCCGGACCTCAATCCAATCGAAAACCTGTGGGCTGAGTGGAAGAGGGCAGTTGATAAGCGCAAACCAAGAATGTGAAGGATCTTGAAAGGATCTGCATAGAGGAATGGTCCAAAATCCCTCCAAATGTGTTCCTTAACCTTGTCAAACATTACAGGAAAAAACTCCATGTTGTTATCCTTGCCAGAGGTGGTTGTGCTAAGTACTAAATGAGGAGTGCCAATAATTATGAAGTTAAATGTATTTTGTATTAAATAATTGTATGATTTTGGTTGGTTCTATTGAAACATTAATAAAGTACAGTATTTCTCACATGTTGGTATTTTGAGTTTATCTCTATAATTATATTGTTTATATATATTTTTGTTTTGTTTGTGCATTGCCAGTTAGGGGTGCCAGTAATTTTGAAGCTCACTGTATGAAGGTGTCACGTTCAAAGTCACTGAGCTCTTCAGTAAGGCCATTCTACTGCCGATGTCTGTCTATGGAGATTGCATGGCTGTTTGCTCGATTTTATAACCCCTGTTAGCAACGGGTGTGTCTGAAATAGCTGAATACACTAATTTAAAGGGGTGTCTGCATACTTTTGTACAGTATATATAGAGTATGTAGATGAGTATGCTTAAAGTGAACAAAAAAGGTTATATAATTGCTGTTCCTATGACGTTTAGGAGATCCCACAGCCAAAGGGATCCCTCTCCAACAGATACATGTTTCCTCTGCTATTGTAAGCAGCAGGAGAGGATGGCAGTCCAAACACACGGCAATAAGAGGAATCCCTGGGGAACTTCCAGAGTTGTTAAGGCCATGAATATTTCAAGGGCCCTTTGTTTCCCCTCAGGGTGATCTTTTACAAGCAGCCAATTAGTAGCTGAGGATTCACATGGGCCGGGGCTTTTCTTAATCATTGACCGTCAATTAGTGCCCATGTGCCTTCCTTTGTACAGCTGTGCATGGGCGAATCGTGAGACCCACTTGTTTGTCCAGTTCCAAACTGGGGAGATATCCCTTATGGCTTGTATTACTGGTTGCTTGGAAAACACCAGAAAAACTATTCAAGAAGATTGCCTAAATGTTCTTGGGCATTCAAATGAGTCAACACCCTGTCCTAATTTTCCACAAAGTAACTTGTCTTGATTTGATAATCATATCACCACCTGACTTGTGTTATGATTATTTTTAAATGTAGAATATCAGTGGTTAACAGCAGCAGTTAGCACAGTCCTGGGATTTATTTTTTTCTCAAGGTAAATTAATTAACAGCGTATCACTTTATGGAAACGCTGGATGCAGCTGAGTGCTTCGCTTACTCTGCAGGCAGCGCAGAGATTTGGGATCCCTTGACAGCTCTTAACACACCCTCTGTGGAGAAACTCACAGAATCAACACCACCAGATCCTCAAGCACGCACATTCAGACAGTTGCTTTGTAAATAATTCCTTTTATATTTTTTCCTTTTAATAATCAACAAAGGTTAACTAACTTGAAGTACTGTGTATAAAATTGAGAGACACAAAGGCCTTATAGTTTGAGCGTTGTTTGTGTTGGGTTATGTTTATTTTCTAATGGTCTTGAAGAGAAAGAGGGATTGCGGAAAGTGAGAAGGGAGCGAAGATGAAGAAAGTGGGTCAGGTTGAGAGGTGGGCAGAGTGGTGACCTGTGATAACATTAAAGGCCTCCCTTTTCTGACCAGCAATTAGAGCCCTCCAAATTATGATCTATACTGGCAGAGTGTGCTCAGCTATGCAATGGAGATGGATGGAGAGGGTGCAGGACACTGCAGATTGATTATTGATTGGGAGGACAGTGATGGATCGGGACTTAGAGAGAGAGACTTAGAGAGACCCTGAGAGTACAGAGAGTGGGGGTGGATTTAAAGGAATTTATGTTTTTGGAGTGTGGCTTGCGGGAGAGGGGATGAGAGGGTGTGGGAGGAGTATTGATCAACTGCCCATTGCAACCTTGAGTGGAAGCTTTTCACTATGAGTTCACACATTTCTGAGTTGCTAGGTTTTAATGTATAAGACAAAGCAAAATATTGTTCATAATATGTAAGATAATGTAAAAGTTGTAATATTTGTATTATCCAAAGAAACTTAATTGAAACAAAAATGATAAATGTCCTCATTCTGGAATATCAATTCTGTGATTTAACAATGGAAGGTAAGATCATCTGAACATAGCACTCCATTAATGAAATGGAACAGATGTGAACTGTAGAGGATGCACTATAGAATATGTAGGCTTTGTTATAGGAGGTGACTACAGGAAGGATTGCTCATGAAGTCATCAGTCTTTGTATCCAGTCTCTGCATGATTCAGATCTGAGAGATTGTTTTCCAAACAGTAGAGAGCTATAAATCACACACCTAGATGCCTGAGCCTTTAATCAGTATGGACAGCTTTGGACTTGTGCCTGAGTGTGTGCATACATGTGTGTGCCAGTGAAGGCTACTGGGAGGAGCTATAGGAGGACAGGCTCATTGTAATGCCTGGAATGGAGCTAATGGAATGGTATCGAACATAGGGAAACCATATTTGACTCTATTCCAGTCATTCTATTCCAACCATTCGAATGACCCTGTCCTATAGCTCCTCCCATCAGCCTCCACTGGTGTGTGTCTCTCGCTCTCTCTAGCCTTGTATACCTGGTGCAAACATGCATCTTTTGTCCTGATCTTATCCACATTCTGATTGTGCCCACATTGTAGCTGTTGCATCTACTCGGCGCCATCTTGTTTGTCCACCGTTGTTCCTGTACCCAAGAAAGCAAAGGTAACTGAACTAAATGACTATCGCCCAGTAGCACTCACTTTGTTATCATGAAATACTTTGAGAGGCAGCCTGATCTTTAATCTTACCCGACACCCCAAACCCCTAAAATTTGCTTACCGCCCCAACAGGTCCACGGATGATGCAATCACCATCGAACTGCCCTATCTCATCTGGACAAGAGGAATACCAAAAGTGCATTCAGAAAGTATTCAGACCCCTTGACCTTTTCCATATTTTGTTAAGTTACAGCCTTTTTAAAAAACAGATTAAATAAAAAATGTCATCAATCTACACACAATACCACATAATGACAAAGTGGAAACTTTTTTGGCAAATGTATTACAAATACAAAAGATAAAGTAGTCCCTTTGCTATGAGACTTGAAAGTTGAGCACAGGTGCATCCTGTTCCCATTGATCATCCTTGAGATGTTTCTACAACTTCATTGGTAAATTCAATTGATTGGACATGATTTGGAAAGGCACACACCAGTCTATATAAGGTCCCACATGTAACAGTGCATGTCAGAGCAAAAACCAAGCCATGAGGTCAAAGGAATTGTTCATAGAGCTCTTGTGTCAAGGCACAGATCTGGGGAAGGGTATGAAAAAAAAATCTGCCGCATTGAAGGTCCCCAAGAACACAGTGGCCTCCATCATTGTTAAATGGAAGAAGAAGGAACCACCAAGAATCTTCCTAGATCTGGCTGCCCTGCCAAACGGAGGAGAAGGGCCTTGGCCAGGGAGGTGACCAAGATCCCAATGATCACTCTGACAGAGCTCCAGAGTTCCTCTGTGAAGATGGGAGAACCTTCCAGAAGGACAGCCATCTCTGCAGCACTCAACCAATCAGGCCTTTATGGTAGAGTGGCCAGACGGCATGTGACAGCCCGCATGTGACAGCCCACTTGGAGTTTGCCAAAAGGCACCTAAAAGATTCTCAGACCATGAGAAACAAGATTTTCTGGACTGATGAAACCAAGATTGAACTCATTGGCTTGAATGCCAAGTGTCACGTGTGGAGGAAACCTGGCACCATCCCTACGGTGAAGCATGGTGGTGGCAGCATCATACTCATCATACTAAGGTTTCTCAGTGGCAGGGACTGGAACACTAGTCTGGATCGAGGGAAAGATGAACAGAGCAAAAGTACAGAGAGATCCTTGATGAAAACCTGCTCCAGAGCGCTCAGGACCTCAGACTGGAGGGAAGGTTCACCTTCCAACAGGACAATGACCCTAAGCACACATCTAAGACAACGCAGGAGTGGCTTCGGGACAAGTCTCTGAATGTCCTTGAGTGGTCCAGCCAGAGCCCGGACTTGAACCCGAAAGAACATCTCTGGAGAGACCTGAAAATAACTGTGCAGCAGCGATCTCCATCCAGCCTGACAGAGCTTGAGACGATCTGCAGAGAAAAATGGGAGAAACTCCCCAAATACAGGCGTGCCAAGCTTGTAGCGTCATACCCAAGAAGACTCTAGGCTGTAATCTCTGCCAAAGGTGCTTCAACAAAGTATTGAATAAAGGGTCTGAAAACTTATGGAAATGTGCTATTTCCATTTTTTTGGCAGAAATGTCAAAAACCTGTTTTTGCTTTGTAAATTATGGGGTTTTGTTATTGTGTGTAGATTGATGAAGAAAACAAACAATTTAATCCATTTGAGAATAAGGCTGTAACATAACAAAATGTGGAGAAAGTCAAGGGGTCTGAATATTTTTTGAATACACTGTATGTCAGAATGCTGCTCATTGACTACAGCTCAGCTTTCAAAACCATAGTGCCCTCCAAGCTAATCCCTAAGCTCTGGGCCCTGGGTCTGAACCCCGCCCTGTGCAGCTTGGTCCTTCACTTCCTGACGGGCCGACCCAAAGTGGTGAGGGAAGGCAACAACACCTCCGCTACACTGATCTTGCCAGAACTCCCTGTTCACCCAATACTGCGTGGCCACGCACGTCTCCAACTCAATCATCAAGACGACACAACAGTGGTAGGCCTGATTACTAATCACCAGTAATTAATATCTGGCCGTGAGCAGCACCTTGATGCAGTACAAATACTCTCACTTACATCTGCTGTGAGAATTTGCAAACCATTTGCCTCTTCACACACCAGGATGCCAAGGTCAGCACATCTGAATGTAAGTGACAGTATTTGTACTGCATTAAGGTGCTGCTCACGGACGGAAATTAATTATTTGGAAATGGGCAGTAAATTAATGGACCAAATATTTACCCAACTTCTATTGGCTCAGTGTTCTGGGCAAACACATTCACTCGTCCTCTGTTCTGGTCCATTCTTATGCCTACTTTCTCCATTGTTAAATTTGCATTATTAATTTGTGGATCACAGAACAGTGTACTGCCAACATTCAGTTTGTTGTTTTTATGAAATCGTTTTCTTTAAATCGTTTTTAATCATAGCTAAAGTTTGTATTGCTACTGATTCCGTAACGTGATCAGCCTTTACGGCTGGGACCACAAGTTTGTGTCCTGGATTCCTGTTAAGTAGCAGATAGCTGCTAGCCATTATGAAAATGGAGCAAGCTAACGCTAGCAGTGCTAGCCCAGCAGTGTTTTTAACGACGGCTAGGCACAAATGCTTCAGGTGTGAGATTATTTCAATGATCTTAGAGCTAACACAGATGCCAAACAGCTCTTTATCCGTATACTCTTGGATTTAAGTGCTGCATTCGACATTGTTGACCATGATGTCCTTCTGGACAGACTGGAGAGGTGGGTTGGCCTCTCCGGTCCAGTTCTAAATTGGTTTGGGACAGTTTTTTTTATCACCTTTGGTGAAAATAACTCAGAGAAAAAACATGTCATGTGGCATTCCACAGCGTCTGATTTTGGGTTCGGTACTGTTTATATATGCTACACCTTAGCAGCGTTATCAGAAAGCACAGCATTCATGTTCACTGCTACGCAGACGATACACAACTTTACATTTCTGTGTCACCAGAGGATCTTAGCTTCATGGATCAATTATTAGACTGTATTAGTGATTGAAATACTTGGATGGTTCACAACTTCCTCCAGCTAAATCAAGACAAGGCTGAGGAACTTATTGCTGGAGCCAAAGTACAGAGAGAGAATCTGGCCGCACATTTGAATTCACAGGCAATAAAGATAAAACACCAGGTAAAAAGCCTAAGTGTTATTTTAGATTCCGAACTCTATTTCGAACCACACATTAGGAATGTGACCATAATAGCTTTTTACCACCTGAGGAACATTGCCAAGGTGCGAACATTTCTCTCTCAGGCTGATACAGAGAGACTCATCCATGCTTTAATTACATGCTCTCCTGTTTGGTCTACCCAAGAAACCCATTGGTCAACTGCAAAACATACAGAATGCTGCAGCACGGGTACTGACCAAGACCAGAAGGAGGGCACAGTTTTAAGGTCTCTGCACTGGCTGCCTCTGAGTTTTAGAAGTTTTAGAATTTGAAGATTCTTCTATTGGTTTTCAAATCAATCCACGACTGTGCACCCCAATACATGTCAGACATGCTTTTAAGTTATGTACCCAGTAACCCAGTAAGTCCCTCAGGTCCTCTGGTACTGGCCTTTTAAATATCCCGAAGCCTAGGACCAAGAGGCATGGAGAGACAGCCTTTAGTTACTATGCCCCCAGCCTCTGGAATAGCCTGCCAGAGAACCTGAGGGAGGCTGAAACTGTGGACATTTTTAAAAGAGATCTTAAAACACACCTTTTTAGCTTTGCTTTTCCTTAGGGTGCGTTTTAATCGTTCAGTTTTTATTGTTATTCTTTAGCTTTTTTGTCCTCTTATGTTTGTTGTGTCGTAAATATTTCCGTTTTTATTTCATTGCTTTTGTTTGTTTTTCCTGTTAAGCACAGTGTTGCATTCCGTGACTGAAATGTGCTGATTTGAAATAGAAAAGCACAACTCGCTGGCAAAAAGGCTGATGCATCATGTGTTGACAGTTGGTACGATGATTTAAAGGGTTCTCCTGGAACATTGATTTCAGTGTACCCAATGGTCATATCCAAGTTTTGTTGCAGTCTATATATTCATGCCATTTCAGACCTAAATACTGTTTGATATATACTATTTCAGGACTCTATTACTTGTAAAAAAAAACATACTTTCCTCTTACACTTCTATTTTTGATAACAGAATATGGTCCATATCTCAGAGTAATTGAGTCTTTGACCACACAGGTCCTGCTTACACAGTGAGCCTCTTTTTGCTGGCCTGGTCAACTTCCTGAAATGCAGCAAGGTGAACAACTGTCCTGAGATAACATACGAAGCTGGGAAATCTGGTATTTTTGTTCTATTTGAAATTATTTTCGTTTTTTACTGTGCGTTGAGCACCTCCTCCGCTTTAGATTAATCACTTGCAAAAGACTGACGAGGGCTAAATTAATGCCAGTGATGATGGCTAAATTAATGCCAGTGATGAGGGCTAAATTAATGCCAGTGATGATGGCTAAATTAATGCCAGTGATGAGGGCTAAATTAATGCCAGTGATGAGGGCTAAATTAATGCCAGTGATGAGGGCTAAATGAATGCCAGTGATGAGGGCTAAATTAATGCCAGTGATGAGGGCTAAATTAATGCCAGTGATGAGGGCTAAATTAATGCCAGTGATGAGGGCTAAATTAATGCCAGTGATGAGGGCTAAATGAATGCCAGTGATGAGGGCTAAATTAATGCCAGTGATGAGGGCTAAATTAATGCCAAAATTAATGCCAGTGATGAGGGCTAAATTAATGCCAGTGATGAGGGCTAAATTAATGCCAGTGATGAGGGCTAAATGAATGCCAGTGATGAGGGCTAAATGAATGCCAGTAATGAAGCCATTAGTGTAATTACAAGCATGGCAATCAGCCCGTATTTTGACCTATTTTTTTTGCGTGTAGCTGACAGAAAACACCTCACCAACGTGTGGAAGGGGGCTCTTAAAACTCCAACCTTCCATCGGCTGCCCCCTTTCCCTCTGTCGGTGCATCCACACACCCCTACACACACATGCTCCAGCAGCCTCCCTGGCTGAGTGGGAGTTTTGTCTCCAGGCCACAGCAGCCCCCCAGTGGATGGTCACTGTGGACCCTGGGGCGGTTATTTAGTCCCTAGGGAGACCTGCTGAGTGTGAAGGCGAGGGGGAGACCAGGGTAAGGAGCTACAGAGTGATGTGGGGCAATCGTGTTCAAATAAGACCACCTCTTAACGAGTTAGCTGGTGTGCGTGATGCGTTGCGCTGCTTATAGTCCTGCCAATTAGCCACTGTTTACAGCTTTAAAAAGCTCCTTTAAGCCACATTAAACATGCACATCTCAAGAAATGGTTGTGTGGCAGAGAGGTTAATGAATTTTCTCTCCACCAAGGCGAAGGAAATTATCAAGTGGATCAGGAAGAGATGGCCGCTTCTGAGTGTCAACAAACACTTTGTAAATCCTCTGTCCACTACACACATCGACCTGCCTCTTCCTAACACATGCACACACACACGTACATACTCACACACTTATGCTTACGCACACACCAATAACTAGTCTATATGAAATCCCAGTTTGGGGTGTGTGAATTCTCCCTGACTCGTACAAATCAATGAGGGAGAGGGGAAATTGTGCAAATTAAGAAATGGAAAAAGAGGGGACAAGAAAGACCTGTGCAGAATTGGGAATGAAAGAAGTGTGAAATATCTTGAGGCCTCCTGGTTTAACAAAGAGCATGTAGGACTGCTGCATGTTTACAGGCTTACAATGGGGCTCCTTCAACCCAAAGTCCATGAATACAATACAGTAAACCAAAAAGTGTTTTTCTTCTTTCATTTCAGAGCTATATAAATTTGACTGATGTATGGTTGGGGTAAAAAGTCAGCCTGGTCTCAGAGAAAATCTATTATATATTACAAAAATCTGTGCCACTCTATTTAGTATGATATGTTCCTTTACATTAGGTTGCTTTACATTGACTACATGTAACATAGTAAATGTAAATCTGGGACACTCAAATTGATATGATATGTTATGTTTGTTATGGACAGTAGATTACTTAAGGCAAAAACAAAAGTAGGCGGATGGGCGGATAGGTGGGCAGGTTGACAAACAACTTCAAACAACTTCAGCATTTTAGCTAATTAACTACTTTGCAACTACTTACTACATTTTAGCTACTCTGCAACTACTTAGCATGTTAGCTAACCCTTCCCTAACCTAAAGTAGAATATCATACTAAAACACTTGATTGCAGCATATCACACTAAATGGGTAAAATGTGATCAAGAAGTAGGCTACTATACGTTCTGCAATTTATATGACATTGTATGAGCTATTACATTGGTAGGCCAATGTAATGTAACCTAAAGTAAAGTAACATATCATACTAAATGTGGCACAGAGTTTTGTCAAATATAATACGTTTTGCTCTGACCAGGTTGAAAAAGTCTATCTTATTGGAAAGGTTTGTTCTATACTGCGTGAGATGTTTTATTCACTGACTCCCCCACTGGTGTGTTCCACTCTGAGAAACGGTTTGGTGTTTACAGAGAGAAAACAAACCTGACCTGAATAAGCCCACTGTAGCTAGTTCTCAAACAGAGAAGCTGGTAGAGAGTAGTGAGAGACAACAAGGGAGAGCAGAGGGGGAGTCAAACGGTTCCTCTGGATCAGAAGTGGCAGCTCCCTTTAAAGTCTTAGCAGAGATAGGTGGGGGAGGCTGCCTATATGTTCCACTGAGGAGGAACTGATTTTTGGGTAGTAGCTGATGTGTTATTTATGACATTAGGTAGGTATCCTTTGTTGCCATTGGAGAATATGCTTTTTATTTTAAGATTGTTTTTCTTTTCAAGAAAACGGGAAGGAAAACCGTCTCACAGATGCTCTCTCTCACACACACTTGCATACTAATATGATTCTTCAGGGCATCAATGAAGAATCATTCTGGTTACTCTAAATCTTTGTAGTCATCCTAATATTGTGTTTAATGGTGCGTAGTGCTATTTTGTATAACACTTCTATACTGAACTTCTATTGTTTTTCTTTGGTGGCTCATCACATAATGCTATAAATGGCTAACTTGGGTGTTTATTCAAGTTTTAATGTCACATGCACAAGTTCAGTGAAATGCCTATCATGTAAGCTCTAACCCCAACGATGCAGTAATCAATAGCAATCTAACGTTAAAATAACAAGGTAGAAAAAATACATACGAGATATAAAAATAAGAAATAAGAAGCACACGATAAAGTAAGTAAGCATATGCTATAGACAGGGTCAGTTCCATGTATGTGCATACTATGTGTGTGTGAGCAAATTATGGAGTGAGTGTTTGTATGTGTGTTGGAGTACCGGTGTATGTAAGTGGACTCCCGACTAGCGCAGCGGTCTAAGGCTCTGCATCTCAGTGCTAGAGGCGTCTCTACAGACACCCTGGTTCAGCGGTCTAAGGCTCTGCATCTCAGTGCTAGAGGCGTCTCTACAGACACCCTGGTTCAGCGGTCTAAGGCTCTACATCTCAGTGCATCACTGCAGACACCCTGGTTCAGCGGTCTAGGACACTGCATCTCAGTGCATCACTGCAGACACCCTGGTTCAGCGGTCTAAGGCTCTACATCTCAGTGCATCACTGCAGACACCCTGGTTCAGCGGTCTAGGACACTGCATCTTAGTGCATCACTGCAGACACCCTGGTTCAGCGGTGTAAGGCTCTGCATCTCAGTGTATCACTGCAGACACCTTGGTTCAGCGGTGTAAGGCACTAATTCTCAGTGCATCACTGCAGACACCCTGGTTCAGCGGTGTAAGGCACTACATCTCAGTGCATCACTGCAGACACCCTGGTTCAGCGGTGTAAGGCACTACATCTCAGTATATCACTACAGACACCCTGGTTCAGCGGTGTAAGGCGCTACATCTCAGTGCATCACTGCAGACACCCTGGTTCAGCAGTCTAAGGCACTACATCTCAGTGCATCACTACAGACACCCTGGTTCAGCGGTCTAAGGCACTACATCTCAGTGCATCACTACAGACACCCTGGTTCAGCGGTCTAAGGCACTACATCTCAGTGCATCATTACAGACACCCTGGTTCAGTGGTGTAAGGCACTAAATCTCAGTGCATCACTGCAGACACCCTGGTTCAGCGGTGTAAGGCACTACATCTCAGTGCATCACTACAGACACCCTGGTTCAGCGGTCAGGCACTACATCTCAGTGCATCACTACAGACACCCTGGTTCAGCGGTCTAAGGCACTACATCTCAGTGCATCACTACAGACACCCTGGTTCAGCGGTCTAAGGCACTACATCTCAGTGCATCACTGCAGACACCCTGGTTCAGCGGTCTAAGGCACTGCATCTCTGTGCTAGAGGCGTCACTACAGACACCCTGGTTCCACTCCAGGCTGTATCATAACCGGCTGTAATTGGGAGTCCCATAGGGCGGCGCACAATTGGCCCAGCGTCGTCTGGGTTTGGCCGGTGTAGGTCGTCATTGTAAAGAAGAATTTGTTCTTCACTAACTTGCCTAGTGAATAAAATAGAAGTGTGTATGGTCTTGTGAGTGTGCATAGAGTGTGCAAAAATAATAATAAAATACAAGGGTCAACTCAGAGAGTCTGTGTAGCTATTTAGCAGGATGGGTTACTACTGAAGTTGCAAGGTCAGAGGACCACAGAGGTTGGGGTGAAAAGGGAGAGCACCAAGCGGAGGGAAAGGTTACTGCCCATGAATAGGTATTAAGAAATAGTTCAATATGGCATTCGTTATGAGCTTAATGGAAATGGAAGAAAGACAAGAGAGATGGAAAGAAAGGGCTGAAATAATTCTGAATAATGTATCGCTGGCCTCTAATGCCTTCTGTTTAGGACTCGCCTAAATCCCTCAACTTCTCGTAAAACTTCAACAATTTCGCAGTCGAGTAATCTTCAGATTTAATAACCTTAAGCTTCCCTAGCTCCATAAATCTGACGTTCCTACGCCCCCTCCCTTCCTCCTTCCCTTGTTCAGAGCGTCTGTGCATTTTATCTCCATAATAACACAAAGCCTCGTTCACAGCCTCGGTGGGCGAGATAACGGAAATTCCTGCCCATATTTTAATAGCTTCTCTCAGCTATCTCTGGCTCCCAACTCCTCAGGACCGAGCGCACTCACCTTGGAAGCGGTGCCTGGAGAAGATTCCCTGAGAAAGGCGTGACTAGCGTGCGTGAGCACACAGGAAGAATCTTAATGTCATGGCAACTCTGTCTCCTCTCTGTTACCTCTCACTGACCGCTCCCTATTGGTAGTCACTGCCTCAGCAGAGAAAAACACAAAGACGGTTGGAAATGAGAACATTTCTGTGGTTCTAAAACACACACTATGGCAAAACTGACAGAACACCAAGGCTTCATTGACCAGCAAGTGTCGGTATGAACCGATGATAGGCAACTCTGTCTTCAAGATGGATAATGTGGATGTCATATACACTACATTACCAAAAGTATGTGGACACCTGCTTGTCGAACATCTCATTACAAAACCATGGGCATTAATATGGAATTGGTCCCCCTTTGCTGCTATAACAGCCTCCACTCTTCTTGTAAGTCTTTCCACTAGATGTTGGAACATTGCTGCGTAGACTTGCACTGAAGTTGGGTGATTAGGCCTGACTCGCAGTCGGCATTCCAATTCATCCCAAAAGTGTTCGATGGGGTTGAGGTCGGGGCTCTGTGCAGGCCAGTCAAGTTCTTCCACACCAATCTCAACTAGCCATACCTGTATGGACCTCGCTTTGTGCAAGGGGGAATTGTCATGCTGAAACAGGAAAGGGCCTTCCCCAAACCGTTGCCACAAAGTTGGAAGCAAAGAATCGTGTAGTATGTCATTGTAGACTTTAGCGTTTAGATTTCCCTTCACTGGAACTAAGGGGCCTCATTCAATCCATGAAAAACAGCTCCATAACATTATTCCTCCTCCACCAAACTTTACAGTTGGCACTATGCATTGGGGCAGGTAGCATCTCCTGGCATCCGCTAAACCCAGATTTGTCCATCGAACTGCCAGATGATGAAGCATGATTCATCACTCCAGAGAATGTGTTTCCCCTGCTCCAGAGTCCAATGGAAGCGAGTTTTACACTACTCCAGCCAACTCTTGACATTGCGCATGGTGATTTTAGGCTTGTGTGCAGTTGCTCAGCCATGGAAATGCATTTCATGAAGCTCCCGACAAACAGTTATTGTGCTGAAGTTGCTTCCAGAGCCAGTTTGGAACTCGGTAGTGAGTGTTGCAACCGAGGCCAGACGATTTTTACGCGCTATGTGCTTCAGGACTCAGCGGTCCCGTTCTGTGAGCTTGTGTGGCCTACCACTTCATGGCTGAGCGGGGCAACGTGGCAACCTATGAAGGTGCCAAGTTGAAAATACTGAGCTCTTCAGTAAGGCCATTCTACTGCCAATGTTTTTCAATGAAGATTGCATGGCTGTGTGCTCGATTTTACACACCTGTCATGACCGGGTGTGGCTGACATAGCCAAATCCACTAATTTGAAGGGCTGTCCACACACTTTTGTATATATAGTGTACAAAGAGTGATTATTAAGATTACAAAAGCCCCTGAACACGATGAGTAGCCTTGAACAATGTGACTTTATAAGTGGGAATTTAGAAGGGATGTTCTCACAGTGCAATCAGGGCATGTAGAATTAATCATACAACTGAGTCTGACCTCAGACTGTGAACTCCTGCTCTGCTAAATAATACCTCTAAATAATAATACATTATCTGGAAAACCTATCCTACTGGCGCTTAAATAATATTTTCAGCATATGCCATGTGTTTATTCTTTATATTCGTACTGATGTTGTTTGGCCATAGTTGTGCCTGCTTGAGGTGGTCCAATGAACCTGGTAAATACTGAATACATGGCTTCATTTTATCTCGTTACCAACCCAACTAGGACAGCTCCCCGATGACGCTGCATTTCATTGTCTCAAATCTCAAAATAATTTCTTGGTCTACGTCCTCCAGAAATTAGCTCAACATGTAAATAAACATGTTCTGATGCCTTTTAATTCATCTGAGTCAATGCTGAGGTATTTATGAACACCTGCTGCCATCAACTCCTGAGGGAAATATAGCTGTGTAAAAAAAGGAAAGTACAATTCCATCATACCAGGAAGGAGGCTGCAGAGGCCTGATAGGATGTGTGCCAACTGGGCAGAGCACGGTGCTACACACATTACAGGGCAATACATGTCATGGTGTTACTAACTATATACATCATGGTGTTGCTAACTATATACATCATGGTGTTACTAACAATATACATCATGGTGTTACTACCTATATATTTCATGGTGTTACTAACAATATACATCATGGTGTTACTAACTATATACATCATGGTGTTACTAACTATATACATCATGGTGTTACTAACTATATACATCATGGTGTTACTAACTACACACATCATGCATCAACTATCTACACACATCATGCTGCTACTAACTACACACATTGTGGTGTTAATAACTATAAACATCATGGTGTTACTAACTATATACATCATGGTGCTACTAACTATATACATCATGGTGTTACTAACTATATACATTATGGTGTTACTAACTATATACATCATGGTGTTACTAACAATATGCATCATGGTGTTACTAACTATATACAGTGGGGCAAAAAAGTATTTAGTCAGCCACCAATTGTGCAAGTTCTCCCACTTAAAAAGATGAGAGAGGCCTGTAATTTTCATCATAGGTACACTTCAAAAATGACAGATAAAATGAGGGGAAAAAATCCCGAAAATCACATTGTAGGATTTTTTATGAATTTATTTGCAAATTATGGTGGAAAATAAGTTTTTGGTCAATAACAAAAGTTTATCTCAATATCTCAATAAGTTATATACCCTTTGTTGGCAATGACAGAGGTCAAACGTTTTCTGTAAGTCTTCACAAGGTTTTCACACATTGTTGCTGGTATTTTGGCCCATTCCTCTATGCAGATCTCCTCTAGAGCAGTGATGGTTTGGGGCTGTTGCTAAGCAACACGGACTTTCAACTCCCTCCAAAGATTTTCTATGGGGTTGAGATCTGGAGACTGGCTAGGCCACTCCAGGACCTTGAAATGCTTCTTACGAAGCCACTCCTTCGTTGCCCGGGCGGTGTGTTTGGGATCATTGTCATGCTGAAAGACCCAGCCAAGTTTCATCTTCAATGCCCTTGCTGATGGAGGGAGGATTTCACTCAAAGTCTCACGATACGTGGCCCCATTAATTCTTTCCTTTACACGGATCAGTCGTCCTGGTCCCTTTGCAGAAAAACAGCCCCAAAGCATGATGTTTCCACCCCCATGCTTCACAGTAGGTATGGTGTTCTTTGGATGCACCTCAGCATTCTTTGGACTCCAAACACGACGAGTTGAGTTTTTACCAAAAAGTTATATTTTGGTTTCATCTGACCATATGACATTCTCCCAATCTTCTTCTGGATCATCCAAATTCTCTCTAGCAAACTTCAGACGGGCCTGGACATGTACTGGCTTAAGCAGGGGGACACGTCTGGCACTGCAGGATTTGAGTCCCTGGCGGCGTAGTGTGTTACTGATGGTAGGCTTTGTTACTTTGGTCCCAGCTCTCTGCAGGTCATTCACTAGGTCCCCTCGTGTGGTTCTGGGATTTTTGCTCACCGTTCTTGTGATCATTTTGACCCCACGGGGTGAGATCTTGTGTGGAGCCCCAGATCGAGGGAGATTATCAGTGGTCTTGTATGTCTTCCATTTCCTAATAATTGCTCCCACAGTTGATTTCTTCAAACCAAGCTGCTTACCTATTGCAGATTCAGTCTTCCCAGCCTGGTGCAGGTCTACAATTTTGTTTCTGGTGTCCTTTGACAGCTCTTTGGTCTTGGCCAGAGTGGAGTTTGGAGTGTGACTGTTTGAGGTTGTGGACAGGTGTCTTTTATACTGATATCAAGTTCAAACAGGTGCCATTAATAAAGGTAACGAGTGGAGGACAGAGGAGCCTCTTAAAGAAGGCTTACAGGTCTGTGAGAGCCAGAAATCTTGCTTGTTTGTTGGTGACCAAACACTTATTTTCCACCATAATTTGCAAATAAATTCATAAAAAATCCTACAATGTGATTTTCTGGATTTATTTTCTTCTCATTTTGTCTATCACAGTTGAAGAGTAACCTATGATGAAAATTACAGGCCTCTCTCATCTTTTTAAGTGGGAGAACTTGCACAATTGGTGGCTGACAAAATACTTTTTTGCCCCACTGTACATCATGGTGTTTCTAACTATATACATCATGGTGTTACTAGCTATATACATCATGGTGCTACTAACTATATATATATCATGGTGTTACTAACTATATACATCATGGTGTTTCAAACTACACACAATGTGGTGCTACTAACTACACACATCATGCTGCTACTAACTACACACATTGTGGTGTTACTAACTGTATACATCATGGTGCTACTATCTATATACATCATGGTGTTACTAACTATATACATCATGGTGTTACTAACTATATACACTATGGTGTTACGAACTATATACCTCATGGTGCTACTAACTATATACATCATGGTGTTACAAGCTATATACATCATGGTGTTACTAACTATGTAAATCATGGTGTTATTAACTATATACATCATGGTGTTACTAACTATATAAATCATGGTGTTATTAACTATATACATCATGGTGTTACTAACTATATACATCATGGTGTTACTAACTTTATACATCATGGTGTTTCTAACTATATACATCATGGTGTTACTAACTATATACATCACAATGTTACTAACTACATGCATCATGCTGCTACTAACTATATACATCATGCTGCTACTAACTATATACATCATGGTGTTACTAACTATATACATTATGGTGTTACTAACTATTTACATCATCGTGTTACTAACTATATACATCATGGTGTTACTAACTATATACATCACAATGTTACTAACTACATGCATCATGCTGCTACTAACTATATACATCATGCTGCTACTAACTATATACATCATGGTGTTACTAACTATATACATTATGGTGTTACTAACTATATACATCACGGTGTTACTAACTATATACATTATGGTGTTACTAACTATATACACCATGGTGCTACTAACTATATACATCATGGTGTTTCAAACTACACAATGTGGTGCTACTAACTACACATATCATGCTTCTACTAACTACACACATCATGCTGCTACTAACTACACATCATTGTGGTGTTACTAACTATATACATCATGGTGTTACTAACTGTATACATCATGGTTCTACTAACTATATACATCATGGTGTTACTAACTATATACATTATGGTGTTACTAACTATATACATCATGGTGTTACTAACTGTATACATTGGTGTTACTAACTATATACATTATGGTGTTACTAACTATATACATCATGGTGTTACTAACAATATGCATCATGGTGTTACTAACTATATACATCACAATGTTACTAACTATATACATCATGGTGTTACTAACTATATACATCATGGTGTTACTAACTATATACATCATGCTGCTACTAACTATATACATCATGGTGTTTCTAAC
Source organism: Oncorhynchus tshawytscha (assembly GCF_018296145.1). Classification (NCBI taxonomy): domain Eukaryota; kingdom Metazoa; phylum Chordata; class Actinopteri; order Salmoniformes; family Salmonidae; genus Oncorhynchus; species Oncorhynchus tshawytscha. The sequence continues at coordinate 59,589,461 of NC_056433.1, read as the reverse complement.
TATATACATCATGGTGTTACTAACTATATACATCATGGTGTTACTAACTATATACATATCATGGTGCTACTAACTATATACATCATGGTGTTTCAAACTACACACAATGTGGTGCTACTAACTACACACATCATGCTGCTACTAACTACACACATTGTGGTGTTACTAACTGTATACATCATGGTGCTACTATCTATATACATCATGGTGTTACTAACTATATACATCATGGTGTTACTAACTATATACACTATGGTGTTACGAACTATATACATCATGGTGTTACTAACAATATGCATCATGGTGTTACTAACTATTTAATCATGGTGTTACATAACAATATACATCATGGTGTTACTAACTATACACATCATGGTGTTTCTAACTATATACATCATGATGTTACTAACAATATACATCATGATGTTACTAACAATATACATTGTGGTCTTACTAACTATATATATATCATGTTACAAACTATATACATCATGGTGCTACTAACTATATACATCATGGTGTTACTAACTATCTACATCATGGTGTTACTAACTATATACATCATGGTGTTACTAACAATATACATTGTGGTGCTACTAACTATATACATCATGGTGTTACTAACAATAAACATCATGGTGTTACTAACTATATACATCATGGTGATACTAACTATATACATCATGGTGTTTCAAACTACAAACAATGTGGTGCTACTAACTACACACATCATTCTTCTACTAACTACACATATCATGATGCCACTAACTACACACATTGTGTTGTTAATAACTATATACATCATGGTGTTACTAACAATATGCATCATGGTGTTAGTAACTATATACATCATGGTGTTTCAAACTACAAACAATGTGGTGCTACTAACTACACACATCATTCTTCTACTAACTACACATATCATGATGCCACTAACTACACACATTGTGTTGTTAATAACTATATACATCATGGTGTTACTAACAATATGCATCATGGTGTTAGTAACTATATACATCATGGTGTTACTAACAATATGCATCATGGTGTTACTAACTATATAAATCATGGTGTTACTAACAACATACATCATGGTGTTACTAACTATATACATCATTGTGTTTCTAACTATATACATCATTGTGTTACTAAGTATATACATCATGGTGCTATTAACTATATACATCATGGTGTTACTAACTATATACATTATGGTGTTACAAACTATATACCTCATGGTGCTACTAACTATATACATGATGGTGTTACTAACTATTTACATCATCGTGTTACTAACTATATACATCATGGTGTTACTAACTATATACATCACAATGTTACTAACTACATGCATCATGCTGCTACTAACTATATACATCATGCTGCTACTAACTATATACATCATGGTGTTACTAACTATATACATTATGGTGTTACTAACTATATACATCACGGTGTTACTAACTATATACATTATGGTGTTACTAACTATATACACCATGGTGCTACTAACTATATACATCATGGTGTTTCAAACTACACAATGTGGTGCTACTAACTACACATATCATGCTTCTACTAACTACACACATCATGCTGCTACTAACTACACACATTGTGGTGTTACTAACTATATACATCATGGTGTTACTAACTGTATACATCATGGTTCTACTAACTATATACATCATGGTGTTACTAACTATATACATTATGGTGTTACTAACTATATACATCATGGTGTTACTAACTGTATACATCATGGTGTTACTAACTATATACATCATGGTGTTACTAACAATATGCATCATGGTGTTACTAACTATATACATCGCGGTGTTACTAACAATATACATCATGGTGTTACTAACTATATACATCATGGTGTTACTAACTATATACATCATGCTGCTACTAACTATATACATCATGGTGTTATTAACTATATACATCACGGTGTTACTAACTATATACATCATGGTGCTACTAACTATATACATCATGGTGTTTCAAACTACACACAATGTGGTGCTACTAACTACACACATCATGCTGCTACTAACTACACACATTGAGGTGTTACTAACTATATACATCATGGTGTTACTAACTGTATACATCATGGTGCTACTAACTATATACATGATGGTGTTACTAACAATATACATTATGGTGTTACTAACTATATACATTATGGTGTTACTAACTATATACATCATGGTGTTACTAACAATATGCATCATGGTCTTACTAACTATTTAATCATGGTGTTACATAACAATATACATCATGGTGTTACTAACTATATACATCATGATGTTACTAACAATATACATCATGATGTTACTAACAATATACATTGTGGTCTTACTAACTATATATATCACGGTGTTACAAACTATATACATCATGGTGCTACTAACTATATACATCATGGTGTTACTAACTTTCTACATCATGGTGTTACTCACTACTGTATACATCATGGTGTTACTAACAATATACATTGTGGTGCTACTAACTATATACATCATGGTGTTACTAACAATAAACATCATGGTGTTACTAACTATATACATCATGGTGATACTAACTATATACATCATGGTGTTTCAAACTACAAACAATGTGGTGCTACTAACTACACACATCATTCTTCTACTAACTACACATATCATGATGCCACTAACTACACACATTGTGTTGTTAATAACTATATACATCATGGTGTTACTAACAATATGCATCATAGTGTTACTAACTATATATATCATGGTGTTACTAACAACATACATCATGGTGTTACTAACTATATACATCATTGTGTTTCTAACTATATACATCATTGTGTTACTAAGTATATACATCATGGTGCTATTAACTATATACATCATGGTGTTATTACTAACTATATACATCATGGTGTTACTAACTATATACATTATGGTGTTACAAACTATATACCTCATGGTGCTACTAACTATATACATGATGGTGTTACTAACTATTTACATCATCGTGTTACTAACTATATACATCATGGTGTTACTAACTATTTACATCATCGTGTTACTAACTATATACATCATGGTGTCTCTAACTATTTACATCATGGTGTTACTAACTATATATATCATGGTGTTACTAACAATATACATCATGATGTTACTAACAATATACATTGTGGTGTTACTAACTATATATATCACGGTGTTACAAACTATATACATCATGGTGTTACTAACTTTCTACATCATGGTGTTACTCACTACTATATACATCATGGTGTTACTAACAATATACATTGTGGTGCTACTAACTATATATATCATGGTGTTACTAACAATAAACATCATGGTGTTACTAACTATATACATCATGGTGTTACTAACTATATACATCATGGTGTTAATAACTACATACATCATGGTGTTACTTACAACATACATCATGGTGTTACTAACTATATACATCATTGTGTTTCTAACTATATACATCATTGTGTTACTAACTATATACATCATGGTGCTATTAACTATATACATCATGGTGTTACTAACTATATACATCATGGTGTTACTAACTATATACATTATGGTGTTACAAACTATACACCTCATGGTGCTACTAACTATGTACATGATGGTGTTACTAACTATTTACATCATCGTGTTACTAACTATATACATCATGGTGTTACTAACTATTTACATCATTGTGTTACTAACTATATACATCATGGTGTCTCTAACTATTTACATCTTGGTGTTACTAACTATATACATCATGGTGTTACTAACTATATACATCATGGTGCTAGTAACTATATACATTATTGTGTTACTAACTATATACATCATGGTGCTATTAACTATAAACATCATGGTGTTACTAACTATATACATCATGGTGTTTCAAACTACACACAATATGGTGCTACTAACTACACACATCATGCTTCTACTAACTACACACATTGTGGTGTTACTAACTATATACATCATGGTGTTACTAACTGTATACATCATGGTGCTACTAACTATATACATCATGGTGTTACTAACTATATACACTATGGTGTTACTAACTATATACCTCATGGTGCTACTAACTATATACATCATGGTGTTACAAGCTATATACATCATGGTGTTTCAAACTACAAACAATGTGGTGCTACTTACTACACACATCATTCTTCTACTAACTACACATATCATGATGCTACTAACTACACACATTGTGTTGTTAATAACTATATACATCATGGTGCTAGTAACTATATACATTATTGTGTTACTAACTATATACATCATGGTGCTATTAACTATAAACATCATGGTGTTACTAACTATATACATCATGGTGTTTCAAACTACACACAATATGGTGCTACTAACTACACACATCATGCTTCTACTAACTCATTGTGTGTTACTAACTATATACATCATGGTGTTACTAACTGTATACATCATTGTGTTACTAACTATATACATCATGGTGCTATTAACTATATACATCATGGTGTTACTAACTATATACATCATGGTGTTACTAACTATATACATTATGGTGTTACAAACTATATACCTCATGGTGCTACTAACTATATACATCATGGTGTTACTAACTATATACATCATGGTGTTACTAACTATATACATCATGGTGTTTCAAACTATATACATCATGCTGTTTCAAACTACAAACAATGTGGTGCTACTAACTACAGACATTATTCTTCTACTAACTACACATATCATGCTGCTACTAACTACTCACATTGTGGTGTTACTAACTATATACATTATGGTGTTACTAACTATATACATTATGGTGTTACTAACTATATACATTATGTTGCTACTAACAATATGTATCATGGGGTTAGTAACTATTTACATCATGGTGTTACTAACTATATACATCATGGTGTTACTAACTATATACATGATGGTGTTACTAACTATATATATATCATGGTGTTACTAACTATATACATCATGGTGTCACAAACTATATACATCATGGTGTTACTAACTATACACATCATGGTGCTACTAACTATATACATCATGGTGTTTCAAACTACAAACAATGTGGTGCTACTAACTACACACATCATTATTCTACTAACTACACATATCATGATGCTACTAACTACACACATTGTGGTGTTAATAACTATATACATCATGGTGTTACTAACAATACGCATCATGGTGTTACTAACTATATACATCATGGTGTTACTAACAATATGCATCATGGTGTTAGTAACTATTTACATCATGGTGTTACTAACAATATGCATCATTGTGTTACTAACTATATACATCATGGTGTTACTAACAATATGCATCATGGTGTTAGTAACTATTTACATCATGGTGTTACTAACAATATGCATCATGGTGTTACTAACTATATACATCATGGTGTTACTAACTATATACATCATGGTGCTAGTAACTATATACATTATTGTGTTACTAACTATATACATCATGGTGCTATTAACTATAAACATCATGGTGTTACTAACTATATACATCATGGTGTTTCAAACTACACACAATATGGTGCTACTAACTACACACATCATGCTTCTACTAACTACACACATTGTGGTGTTACTAACTATATACATCATGGTGTTACTAACTGTATACATCATGGTGCTACTAACTATATACATCATGGTGTTACTAACTATATACATTATGGTGTTACTAACTATATACATCATGGTGTTACTAACTATATACATCATGGTGTTACAAACTATATACATCATGGTGTTTCAAACTACAAACAATGTGGTGCTACTTACTACACACATCATTCTTCTACTAACTACACATATCATGATGCTACTAACTACACACATTGTGTTGTTAATAACTATATACATCATGGTGTTACTAACTGTATACATCATTGTGTTACTAACTATATACATCATGGTGCTATTAACTATATACATCATGGTGTTACTAACTATATACATCATGGTGTTACTAACTATACACATTATGGTGCTACTAACTACACACATCATGCTTCTACTAACTACACACATTGTGTTGTTAATAACTATATACATCATGGTGTTACTAACTGTATACATCATTGTGTTACTAACTATATACATCATGGTGCTATTAACTATATACATCATGGTGTTACTAACTATATACATCATGGTGTTACTAACTATATACATTATGGTGTTACAAACTATATACCTCATGGTGCTACTAACTATATACATCATGGTGTTACTAACTATATACATCATGGTGTTACTAACTATATACATCATGGTGTTTCAAACTATATACATCATGCTGTTTCAAACTACAAACAATGTGGTGCTACTAACTACAGACATTATTCTTCTACTAACTACACATATCATGCTGCTACTAACTACTCACATTGTGGTGTTACTAACTATATACATTATGGTGTTACTAACTATATACATTATGTTGCTACTAACAATATGTATCATGGGGTTAGTAACTATTTACATCATGGTGTTACTAACTATATACATCATGGTGTTACTAACTATATACATGATGGTGTTACTAACTATATATATATCATGGTGTTACTAACTATATACATCATGGTGTTACAAACTATATACATCATGGTGTTACTAACTATACACATCATGGTGCTACTAACTATATACATCATGGTGTTTCAAACTACAAACAATGTGGTGCTACTAACTACACACATCATTATTCTACTAACTACACATATCATGATGCTACTAACTACACACATTGTGGTGTTAATAACTATATACATCATGGTGTTACTAACAATACGCATCATGGTGTTACTAACTATATACATCATGGTGTTACTAACAATATGCATCATGGTGTTAGTAACTATTTACATCATGGTGTTACTAACAATATGCATCATTGTGTTACTAACTATATAAATCATGGTGTTACTAACAACATACATCATGTTGTTACTAACTATATACATCATGGTTGTTACTAACTATATACATAATGGTGTTATTACCTATATACATCACGGTGTTACTAACTATATACATCATGGTGCTACTAACTATATACATCATGGTGTTTCTAACTACACACATTGTGGTGCTACTAACTACACACATCAAGCTTCTACTAACTACACACATCATGCTGCTACTAACTACAAACATTGTGGTGTTAGTAACTATATACATCATGGTGTTACTAACTATATACATTATGGTGTTACGAACTATATACCTCATGGTGCTACTAACTATATACATCATGGTGTTACTAACTATATACAGTACATCATGGTGTTACTAACTACATACATCATGGTGTTACTAACTATATACATCATGGTGTCACTAACTATATACATCATGGTGTTACTAACTATATACATCATACTGTTACTAACTTTATACATCATGGTGTTTCTAACTATATACATCATGGTGTTACAAACTATATACATCATGGTGTTACTAACTATACACATCATGGTGCTACTAACTATATACATCATGGTGTTTCAAACTACAAACAATGTGGTGCTACTAACTACACACATCATTATTCTACTAACTACACATATCATGATGCTACTAACTACACACATTGTGTTGTTAATAACTATATACATCATGGTGTTACTAACTGTATACATCATGGTGCTACTAACTATATACATCATGGTGTTACTAACTATATACATTATGGTGTTACTAACTATATACATCATGGTGTTACTAACTATATACATCATGGTGTTACAAACTATATACATCATGGTGTTTCAAACCACAAACAATGTGGTGCTACTTACTACACACATCATTCTTCTACTAACTACACATATCATGATGCTACTAACTACACACATTGTGTTGTTAATAACTATATACATCATGGTGCTAGTAACTATATACATTATTGTGTTACTAACTATATACATCATGGTGCTATTAACTATAAACATCATGGTGTTACTAACTATATACATCATGGTGTTTCAAACTACACACAATATGGTGCTACTAACTACACACATCATGCTTCTACTAACTACACACATTGTGTTGTTAATAACTACATACATCATGGTGTTACTTACAACATACATCATGGTGTTACTAACTATATACATCATTGTGTTTCTAACTATATACATCATTGTGTTACTAACTATATACATCATGGTGCTATTAACTATATACATCATGGTGTTACAAACTATATACCTCATGGTGCTACTAACTATATACATCATGGTGTTACTAACTATATACATCATGGTGTTACTAACTATATACATCATGGTGTTTCAAACTATATACATCATGCTGTTTCAAACTACAAACAATGTGGTGCTACTAACTACAGACATTATTCTTCTACTAACTACACATATCATGCTGCTACTAACTACTCACATTGTGGTGTTACTAACTATATACATTATGGTGTTACTAACTATATACATTATGGTGTTACTAACTATATACATTATGTTGCTACTAACAATATGTATCATGGGGTTAGTAACTATTTACATCATGGTGTTACTAACTATATACATCATGGTGTTACTAACTATATACATCATGGTGTTACTAACTATATATATATCATGGTGTTACTAACTATATACATCATGGTGTCACTAACTATATACATCATGGTGTTACTAACTATATACATCATACTGTTACTAACTTTATACATCATGGTGTTTCAAACTACAAACAATGTGGTGCTACTAACTACATCATTATTCTACTAACTACACATATCATGATGCTACTAACTACACACATTGTGGTGTTAATAACTATTTACATCATGGTGTTACTAACAATATGCATCATTGTGTTACTAACTATATACATCATGGTGTTACTAACAATATGCATCATGGTGTTAGTAACTATTTACATCATGGTGTTACTAACAATATGCATCATTGTGTTACTAACTATATAAATCATGGTGTTACTAACAACATACATCATGTTGTTACTAACTATATACATCATGGTTGTTACTAACTATATACATAATGGTGTTATTACCTATATACATCACGGTGTTACTAACTATATACATCATGGTGCTACTAACTATATACATCATGGTGTTTCTAACTACACACATTGTGGTGCTACTAACTACACACATCAAGCTTCTACTAACTACACACATCATGCTGCTACTAACTACAAACATTGTGGTGTTAGTAACTATATACATCATGGTGTTACTAACTATATACATTATGGTGTTACGAACTATATACCTCATGGTGCTACTAACTATATACATCATGGTGTTACTAACTATATACAGTACATCATGGTGTTACTAACTACATACATCATGGTGTTACAAACTATATACATCATGGTGTTACTAACTATATACATCATACTGTTACTAACAATATACATCATGGTGTTACTAACTATACACATCATGGTGCTACTAACTATATACATCATGGTGTTTCAAACTACAAACAATGTGGTGCTACTAACTACACACATCATTATTCTACTAACTACACACATTGTGGTGTTAATAACTATATACATCATGGTGTTACTAACTATATACATCATGGTGTTACTAACAATACGCATCATGGTGTTAGTAACTATATACATCATGGTGTTACTAACAATATGCATCAAGACTCCCTAAATTTTATCAGCATATCGATTGCGCAACCAGGGGTGGAAAGACCTTGGATCATTGTTACTCTAACTTCCGCGACGCATATAAGGCCCTGCCCCGCCCCCCTTTCGGAAAAGCTGACCACGACTCCATTTTGTTGATCCCCGCCTACAGACAGAAACTAAAACAAGAGGCTCCCACGCTGAGGTCTGTCCAACGCTGGTCTGACCAAGCTGACTCCACACTCCAAGACTGCTTCCATCACGTGGACTGGGAGATGTTTCGTATTGCGTCAGACAACAACATTGACGAATACGCTGATTCGGTGTGCGAGTTCATTAGAGGGAACACCCCCCTATCCACATCGATGGAACAGTAGTGGAGAGGGTAGCAAGTTTTAAGTTCCTCGGCATACACATCACAGACAAACTGAATTGGTCCACTCACACAGACAGCATCGTGAAACCTCAGGAGGCTGAAGAAATTCGGCTTGTCACCAAAAGCACTCACAAACTTCTACAGATGCACAATCGAGAGCATCCTGGCGGGCTGTATCACCGCCTGGTACGGTAACTGCTCCGCCCTCAACCGTAAGGCTCTCCAGAGGGTAGTGAGGTCTGCACAACGCATCACCGGGGGCAAACTACCTGCCCTCCAGGACACCTACACCACCCGATGTTACAGGAAGGCCATAAAGATCATCAAGGACATCAACCACCCGAGCCACTGCCTGTTCACCCCGCTATCATCCAGAAGGCGAGGTCAGTACAGGTGCATCAAAGCTGGGACCGAGAGACTGAAAAACAGCTTCTATCTCAAGGCCATCAGACTGTTAAACAGCCACCACTAACATTGAGTGGCTGCTGCCAACACACTGACACTGACACTGACTCAACTCCAGCCACTTTAATAATGGGAATTGATGGGAAATGATGTAAATATATCACTAGCCACTTTAAACAATGCTACCCTATATAATGTTACTTACCCTACATTATTCATCTCATATGCATACGTATATACTGTACTCTATATCATCGACTGCATCCTTATGTAATACATGTATCACTAGCCACTTTAACTATGCCACTTTGTTTACATACTCATCTCATATGTATATACTGTACTCGATACCATCTACTGTATCTTGCCTATGCTGCTCTGTACCATCACTCATTCATATATCCTTATGTACATATTCTTTATCCCCTTACACTGTGTATAAGACAGTAGTTTTGGAATTGTTAGTTAGATTACTTGTTGGTTATTACTGCATTGTCGGTGCTACTAACTACACACATCAAGCTTCTACTAACTACACACATCATGCTGCTACTAACTACAAACAATGTGGTGTTAATAACTATATACATCATTGTGTTACTAACTATATACATCATGGTGCTATTAACTATATACATCATGGTGTTACTAACTATATACATCATGGTGTTACTAACTATATACATTATGGTGTTATGAACTATATACCTCATGGTGCTACTAACTATATACATCATGGTGTTACTAACTATTTACATCATGGTGTTACTAACTATATATATCATCGTGTTAATAACTATATACATCATGTTGTTTCTAACTACATATGTTGTGGTGTTACTAACTATATACATCATGGTGTTACTAACTATATGCATCACGGTGTTACTAACAATATGCATCACGATGTTACTAACTATATGCATCATGGTGCTACTGACTATATACATCATGGTGTTACTAACTATATACATCATGGTGTTTCTAACTATATACAGTGGGGCAAAAAAGTATTTAGTCAGCCTCCAATTGTGCAAGTTCTCCCACTTAAAAAGATGAGAGAGGCCTGTAATTTTCATCATAGGTACACTTCAACAATGACAGACAAAATGAGAAAAAAATATCCAGAAAATCACATTGTAGGATTTTTAATGAATTTATTTGCAAATGATGGTGGAAAATAAGTGTTTGGTCACCTGCAAACATCATCTTTGTATTTGTCCAATTATGGCGTCTGGGACAGCAGGGGAAGCGCCATTGAGGCTATCTCCCTTCTAAAGTAGTCAATTTATTATTCTACTACTTCTATGAGTTAGTAAACAAACTGAAAGGGTGCATACTCACCTCAATGGCGCTGGTAATGCTAAAATGGGCTTTGGGGCACGAGAGTCAAAGATATAACTCTGTGCTAGAGTTGTCTATGTTCCAACTTTGCTTCATTGGCATAAATGTACCACTTGAGCTGGTCTGGAATTGGTGAGAAAATTGGAATTTGATTCAAAGGAAGAGTGAATCTGAGATCGGAAATGTTGTTGTACAATATGCTAAGAGACAGTTTTGCAAACAGGCAAGTCTTCAGAGATTATTGTTTTATTTCTCTGAAAGAGAGAGAGAGAGAGAGAGCTAGGAAGCAGCTCTGTAGAGGGAGCGGTGTGTAGTGAGTGGGGAGAAAGGGGCAGCTGGTATAGGATTAAATGCTGACATTCTGCATTTCTCATTTCTCCAACCCAAAAATACCCCCCTACTTCAGGGAAAGCCTGCCCTGAGGTTTGGCAGCAGGCTCTCGCAGTTATGGGCAGAAAGGATTTGCTTCTAAGTCACTCAGCTTTATGTAATAGCCTCCCGTATGCTCCATTCCAGGGAGGCATCTGTGGAGAAGTGACAGCATTTAGCTGTTGTGGCTTTGCTGGCTGCCAACACTAATGTCAGAGAAAGGTCCCTCAGAAGGGTGGGTGTGTAAGGGGGGAGGGAGAGAGAAAATATGGAGGAAGAAAGTTGATTGATCATCACAATGCCATATTATGGCTGGAAGGTGACACTGAATCTCACCAATATGTCCAATGCCATAAGTCTGATCTGAGGATGGGAGACGTGTCCCACAGCTTGAGGAACGAAACCTCACTGCCAGAGTTGTAAATCCAGAGGAGATCAGTGCAGGGAGATACGCAAAGAGGCATTCTGGTTGTATGAAAAACATAATTGAAATGCATGTTGATATTTGAAATTTAACAGTATTAGTAGCGCAAGTCCATTTTGATTCCTCCCCTCCATTCAGAGGTTGAACATAATATGTATAGAATTTGTATAGCATGTTTGGACGGAGTTTACATACATTAGTTTAGGTTTCAACCTTAAATGTGGATGGGAGAACTCTCAACTTTAGATTCCCTCTGACTTATAAACTGTTCATGAACTCAATCAGTGGTTTGTCTGACTGTCTGTCTGCCTGGTTAATTACTGGTTCATTATTTCTTTAGACACAGGTCGCCATGGCAAGTATTAGCTGTAACATCCTTAGCTGACAGGGACTGAACCCCTGAAGAATTTGTTTCCTTGCTGAACTTTTTCAAAGTGTAAATTTCAACAGATTCAGTCTGAGAGTTTCCCACAGTGGGTTAGTGGGGAGCGCTTGTGAAAGAGTGAGATAGGGGAGGTAACTTCCCTATTTAAAGGACTCATCCAAAGGACACTTCAGTGTGACACATCTGCTTGTATTGACAGCTCTCTGTTTTGTCGGCATAAATAAGATGAATAGCACCAAATAAAATGAAAATAATACATATAAAAGCTTAGTGTGCGCATATGGTCCATTAAGCATTTTCCTGTTGTTTTTATTGCTGGTTTAATCTTTTTTAATCTGTCAGAAAATCAATTTTTCATGTTGCTGCCAAGTTGCTGAGTAGGACACTCCATCATATTTACAGTGTCTGTCTGAGGCTGACTGGACGAGGCCTCATACTTTGCTTACCACTCATCGGACGTGCCATAGGCCATCACTTCAAAGACTGATGATGTGGAAATAGTGTATGATTTATTGTTCTTCTTCACAGTTTTGAAGCCATCAGTTTAATCAGTGATACGTTAACACAACATCAATTCCATCATGGATTGTTTTCCTTTGTCATCACTGTGTTGCACTTTGTATCTCTTCACAGTGGAGGACTGCATGATTTTGCATTAATATGTGCAGTTGGATTGTCCTGTACGAATATATCCTTATTTCCATCAATTATATATTGCCATGAATCTGATCCAAACCAGACCTGGCATATGTTCACAGAGAATCCTACGTGTAAAGTCTCCTGGTACTTACTAGTTCTAATCTGTGTAAGACTGCAGGGGAATTAATCACATTCTGTGGCTGAAAGAGAAGGTGAGAATTTCCTCTGACATCAGATCAGTCAGTGTGGGGGAACAGAACTCTCTGGGTTTTCCTTCTAAACCCACAGTGAAACCCACAGTGAAACCCACAGTGAAACCCACAGTGAAACCATGATTATCTGCATTCAGCAAAAATGAAATGTCTATAATTCCAGTGGGGGCAGGATGCTAAAATACCTAATTTGACAGAACAAGTATAACTATAAAATGTATTTATATATTCATCAAGGGATTTAGCTGAGAACCTAGGCTACCTGGAATAAAGTGGGTTTACTGAATCCATTACTGCTGTAGGGATTATTAACATCGCCACCAGTTGCAACGACTGATACATTCACATTAAGACATTGCAGGGCATTGAAATATGTCATTTTTATTCACAGCCGCAGTGCCTCCGAAGCAGAAACTATTAATATTGTAAGCAATTTATTTGTCAGCTTAAAAAAAAAGCTCTGTTTTGTAGAAACCTTTTTTGCGAGGCTATTTTCCCCTTGAGCTCACTGGCTTATTAGAGAGACACAGAGCGTTATTTGCTTATGCAGTGAAGCCTAAAACAGTGGAGCAGCAGTATTTAAAGCCGCTTCGCCCCTCCATTTCCCTGAATGATTACCTCTGTCAAGGTTCCAGCAGACCCCAGAGCCCCCGACCACAGATACTGTATATCACTATGAGAGCCGTACAACACCTGTCTCTTAAAACGCTCCAGAAAACCTGACGGGCATTTTTGACACACCTCAGTGTGCATTAACTGTAGCAGAAGGCATCTTTAAATGCCTGCTCATGAAACCAGTAAGGGAGTGAGAGGTAGGGGTCTGAACCATTAGATGACTACTATTGGCACCGGGATGTAGCTGCACACCAGCTAGAAACCATTATCCAACCATTACTCTCACATCCTTAGACAGTGTACATTTCAAGAATCTTCCAAAGAGTGTGTGTTCTCCAAATTGCACATGTCATTGTATGGGTGTTGAGTGGCCTAGGACTGCACCAAGGAGATATCAGATCAATCAAGGCTAATGCAGAGTGGGCAATGTTGGCTCCCCATGACCTTAAAGCAAGAGGATGGGGTGTTGTAAAAGGGTGAGGTTAAGGGAGAGGTCATGTGTTGCACTGTCCAATGCCCAAATGTAAGGCCCTCAGTGCAATGTTCAGGGCCAGCGAAGTGTTAAGCCCTGTGATGGATTAGGGCTAAATGAGAGTGCTTACTGGATGCTGTCACGCTTGGACTGTTTCTACCTCTCACTCCCAGACATAGGAGAAAGAGAGAGGGGGGGTGGAGTATGTCTGCAAAATTCTAATTTCCTCTCCCCTTTATGTTAATGGTCTCAGGGGGGAAAACCAACTGTCCTTAAAGAAAGGTGGAATGAAATGCGCTGTAAATGCCAGTGAATGACAGATCAGAGAGATAGTGAGGACGAGAGAGCGAGGGATGAGGCGAGCGCTTTCTCCACCCAGTCCTTCTCCTCCCACCGCAGACCTCCCCTCACCCTTCCATCTCCATTCTCACCTATCTGTAACCAGGCATAAAACTACATTTTTACTGCTTAATAATGGAGGAAATATAAAACCTCCGTGAATATGAGTAGGTGAGGGCATTCTGCAGTACATCTCCTTTAATTAAAAAGAAGATGGAATGACAAAAGGGAAAGAACCTGGGGACTTGTTCCTTATTTCCTCTCTCTTCTTTTTAGGACTTTTATGGTCTCTACAAAATATTTTATTCCTTTGCAATTACATGTACGGGTGCTTTAACAGCAGAGGCCATAATGACCTGGTCCCTGGGCAGTCGTGTCATGGTAGAGGCTTCAGTGTTGGAGTAGGAGTCATTTATCTCCATGGCTGATGGGCTTTTACCACAGACATAGATTGAGATGTAATTTTCATATATGTCAAATTATGGAATCGGTGAGTGCACAGGCAGCGCCATTGAGGCAATCTCCAATTTGAAGTTGTCCATTTTCTTCTTCTACTACTTCTATGAGTTGGCAGACAAACTGAAAGGGTGCATACTTCCACCTAGCTCACAGGTATAATTCATTGGCTGAATCATGTGATCCTTAACCCATAGGAAGTCCCACCCAGTTGTCTACTTTAAAATGGTGGAAGCCCTCAATGTCAATGTCCACACCAAAATGGGGTTTATCCATCTAGAGTTTTCTATCTAACTCTATAGCTTTTACACACTGTTATTAGGGTATCTATCAAACAAAATGCAATGGTTGTGGCCTTTTTAAATAAATGTAAACTTTCAAAGTGTTTGGGCAGGTTAAAATAAAAAACACTCCCACTCTTTTATGTAATCATACATTGTTCATATACCCATTTGATTTTTAAACTCATGAGTTATGGAAACAAAATTTGGATAGTCTTTTCAAATGTTAGACCATTTCAAATGTGTTATTTCTAACTCCATTAATTAATGTGTTGTTTGCTTTGTTTTGCAGGGCATGTTTAATGAATGTACTGATTTCCCTTGAAGTCGACTATGCCATATGCACAAAAATAAATCAAAGGCCTTTTTGGTGAAAGAAAGGAAATCAAATGCTTGCAGGATTCCGAGGGCCAAAATAGCCAATCAATATCCGTCAAATGGAATTAGCTTTTTCTCCAGGAGTGGGCAGGCCTTTCTAGATGACTCATCCGTGCTTTCCCCTCTCTCAATTATGGAGATGTTTCCTCACCACAACAGTCATGTTGTTCTACTGTTCTCTACCCACCACAGATCTATTCAAGAATGTACAATGTGATTCGCTCTCATCCCTGGCTTGTACAAACCCTTCATTCAAAGGGAGGTGTACAAAAGAATCCTGTTGAAAATGTATCAGACCAAAGTGCTCTTCTGAATCAAGCAGCTCTCCTACGACATGACCTTTGCTCTGATACTAAGCGTGACCTGTCAGCTAAGGGGCAAATCAAGAGAGGTTTGTGAGCTATAAAAGATGCAGGCAAATCATTGAACATATTAAGTTACTGCCCACTTCATACTTCCTACTTAATTATCTGTTCTGGTCACAGAGGTACAGCGCATTCGGAAAGTATTCAGACCTTTTTAATTTTTACACACCTGTTGTATGTGTCAAATACAATTTGATTTGATTTGATTTGAGACTCAAAATTGAGCTCAGGTGCATCCTATTTCCACTGAGCATCCTTGAGATGGGAGAACCTTCCAGAAGGACAACCATCTCTGCAACACCAATCAGGCCTATATGGTAGAGTGGCCAGACGGAAGCCACTCCTGAGTAAAATCCAAATGACAGCCTGCTTGGAGTTTGCCTAAAGGCACCTAAAGATCTCAGACCGTGAGAAACAAGATTCTCTGGTCTGATGAAACCAATATTGAACTCTTTGACCTGAACGCCAAGTATCACGTCTGGAGGACACCTGGCACCATCCCTACGGTGAAGCGTGGTGGCAGCATCATGCTGTGGGGATGTTTTTCAACTGCAGAAACTGGGAGACTAGTCAGGATTGAGGGAAAGATGAACGGAGCAAAGTACAGAGAGAGATCCTTGATGAAAACCTGCCTCAGAGCGCTCAGGACCTCAGACTGGGATGAAGGTTCACCTTCCAACAGGACAACAACCCTAAGCACACAGCCAAGACTACGCAGGAGTGGCTTCGGGACAAGTCTCTGAATGTCCTTGAGTGGCCCAGCCAGAGCCTGGACTTGAACCCAATCTAACATCTCTGGAGAGACCTGAAAATAACTGTGCAGCGACACTCCCAGTCCAATCTGACAGATCTTGAGAGGATTTGCAGAGAAGAATGGGAGAAACTCCCCAAATATAGGTGTGCCAAGCTTGTAGTGTCATGCACAAGAAGAATCGAGGCTGTAATCTCTGCCAAAGGTGCTTCAACAAAGTACTGAGTAAAGGGTCTGAATACTTATGTAAATGTAATATTTCTGTTTTTAATTTTTTATAAATGAGAAAAAATGTCTATAAAACTGTTTTTGCTCTGTCATTATGGGGGATTGTGTGTAGATTGATTTAATAATCAATCAACACACAATCTACACATAATAATTCTGGGACAAGGCTGTAAACCTAACTAAATGTGGGAAAAGTTGAGGAGTCTGAATACTTTCCGAAGGCACTGTATGTTTCCCATGCCAATAAAACCCTTTGAATTGAATCAAGAGAGAGAGAGAGAGAGAGAGAGAGAGAGAGAGAGAGAGAGAGAGACAAAAACAGAGAGACCGAGAGAGAGAGAGAATATTGTGCCTACAAACTTGTTTGGAAGTAGGAAGTTTAAGCCACTGAAACGTGTTATTGTTAATCAGTGTTATCATAGCAACAGCAATAAAAGCTTTATTTGTGTTTATATAATTAATCTCTACTTGTTCTGAGTAGTTTTCAAATGTATGTACTGACTGTTGTAGTGAAACCTAGTTGGGTTAAGATTGTAATGAAATTATAGTATAATTTGTGTGGTTTTGCTAAGACACAGGAGAGCCTTTATCAGAGAGAAGATGGGGGAATGGGACAATTAAGAGGGAAAAATAGACAAAACATATCAGCTCTTTTCCTGAGATGGCCTCACTTGGGAGGATTCACCATTTCTGTTACCGTTGTAATGTGAGATTTTTTTAAAGGCAGAAGTGTGAGTGAAAGTAACATTACTGGGAGTATAATGATGGATAAAATGGCATTTGAGATTCATTAGTACCTCCCCGACACACTCTCTCTCTCCCTGCTGTGATACACATTTAATTGAATCTTCAAACAAAGTCTAATTTCTGAGCGAATCGGTCTTGGGCAGCTTTTTGATCTAACATAGATAACCATCATGTTGTCACTATGTCATTCTACCCACTGTCACTGGACTACCTCTGATACCAGGGGACTGTAGTCCTGAGAACTGGGTTTGACATTGATGACTTTGTTAGGGCCATGTGTTTTAGCAGAACACCCTCTTTACAAAGATACATTGTATCCCTGTGGCCCAGAGGCGAGGGGAGGTTTGTGTGCTGTGTGTTTTGCCCTTCAGGTCCGTTATGTAGAGAAGCAAAGACATCAGAGATGGATTTATGTAATGTATTTCCTAAAGAGCAAACCCAATGTTGTCTTGACTTGATTTAAACATTAATGTGTAGACTGTTATTTTATCACGTTTCAGGTAAGACCCAGATGCAGTCAATGTCAAAGTAACTCAAGTTTAATACTAGTACAGGTGCAGGCAAAACGACAGAGGTCAGTAATACAGGTAGGGTGCAAAAGGTCCAGAACGGCAGGCAGTCTCAGCGCCAGAGCAGGCAGGGGTCAATAATCCAGTGTGGTGTGGCAAAGTACAGAATGGCAGGCAGGCTCAGGGTCAGGACAGGCAGAATGTTAAAAACCGGGAAAAACTAGAAAACAGGAACAGGAACAGAGAGGAGCAAGGGGGAAAACGCTGGTAGATTTCACAAAACAAAACAAACTGGCAACAGACAAACAGAGAACACAGGTATAAATACACTTGGGATAATGGGGAAGATTGGCAACACCTGGAGGGGGTGGAGACAAGCACAAAGACAGGTGAAACGGATCAGGGTGTGACATATTTATCTAATTAACTAACTATGTTTAATTGTTACCCGATTAAATTAATCATGTAACAATTAACTCATTAGGATCTGGGGCACCACAAGAGCGGTTCTTTAAATAGTTATCATCTCCCGAATTAAACTCTGAAAGATATTTACCTATCACATCTATAAACAGTCAATTTATTAATCATAACCCTGTATCATATCATCATTCTGAACAGTCGTAACTCCTTGCATCTGCAAAATCCCAAGCCTTACTTATGATTCAGTACTACACAAATTGGTTTAATTATTTATTTACCTAATTGAATGTGAACACAGGATAAACATACACACTTTGCGCCTGTTATTGACTGGAGACGTAATACGCTGAAAACAGGTCCCTAGCGGAATGACAACAACATTGATGCTTGTTAAAGAAAAGATGGAGAGGGAGAGAGAGAGGGACAGAGACACTTAACATTGTTCCATTCAGAAACTACTCTCACCTACAGTAACCATATACTTTGCACACGAACCGCAACTCGCTTTGAGTAAGAAATCATGAATTTATTTATGTGAAATGCATGGGTTCGCCAGGGATCTGTCGGTGAACAGGGCAGCCTTGGAAAGGGGGTTGGGCCTTTTCGCGGCACACTTGTAAGGCTCTGATTGTCCTGAACAGAACTACAGAGTTGACTTTCCATCCATTCGCTCTTAAAGATGCTTCTTTGAAGATAGGCTAACCAACTGTATCGATGGTTTCCCAGTGGGGTGATGAGAGTAGCGTAATACGTTGGTTTGAGCAGAGTAACAGGATGGTCCTTCTTAAATTCGCTTTCGAAGATTCTTTACTTAGGACAGCTAGTCAGCCGTACTAGTGATTGTCCGGGAGGTGAGATTATCGTCTCCACCTTGTGTTGAGATTCAAAGTTCAAACCACTTTAAACGTACAGTTGCAGCTTCACGTCTTTCTGGTCTGATGTGTTTTTTTCTTAATCCATCATTTATACAGTTTGCTCAAAAGGGGCGTTTCCGGCAGGCTGGCACGCTCCCTGACCTCACTCCGTGCGGTAACTACTCACTGTGCAAAGTTTATGGAAAACAATTATCTCTTATAACTTCTCAAATCACATCCCTCTCTTAACAAAAACACTTTCAGAATTGTTCATATTACATTCACAACGCGTAGTATGGAACATTTGTGTATGTACAGTAGTGGGTATACTTTCCAAGTTACAGTATTTCTTTATAGCATTTTTAATGACATCACAAAATAACATTAGTGTTCTATAGGTTGCCTCTGACCATTCCCCACATTCTATGTTAGAAATATTGTTCCAGTATTCGCTTTGAACGTGTTAGAGTTTCAGCGGGAAAAAGTCTGCTGAAACAAAGTACATTCCTTTGGTGAATCTTGAGAGCACAGGGCTGGATCTTCTCCCCTGATTTACAACAGGACATGAGTTGTTAGCCCCCACTAGTTATCCCCCCCCTCTATGGGAGAGAGGGGGTCTGATTGAAGTTATTAATTGCAAACCTAATCTGACCTATTTGGATTCTCATGGACTTTCATGACAATGTACAGCATGCCATCTAGAATTATGATGAATTGCTTGACTTATTGATTTTCTGATGGTTTGGTTGCACTACACGGCTGTCTACAATGTTAACATTTGGATGCTGTTGGACATGTCACACTTCACAAAATAACCTGTCTCACATATTTTCATACCAATCAGTTTCATCCTGATTAATATACCAACTGTTAAAGCTATTAGGAGTACATGGGTGTTAGGTTGGAAATGTGGTTACCTACAAAGGCTAACTCTAATATAATTAGAGTTTTAACAATCAGGAAATGTTTTTATAGCATTCATCTTAAACGTTCCCCCGTCAAAAATAAAAGAGATATTTGAATAGGGAAAGAGACTTCCTCAAATATAGCTATTTTATTTGAGTCAGATTACCAAGTAATCAGAAAGGATTAAAAAAGTTATCATTTTTTTTGTAAAGAAAAGCATTATATTGTGAGTTGAGAGTAATGAAGATAATTTGCAAGGGAACAGATGGTGGGTGTTGATGTTCTCGTTGACAGGTAGCATGTTGTCAGTGCTTGGTGTTGTTATCATACAGAGAACAGCAGCTTTGAGTCCTAATTGGGACCCAGAAGGATTTTGCTTCAGAGCTGGGAGTGGAGGAAGAGAGAGGAGCAGAGACAGGAGAGAGCAGCCAGAGCTTGGTATTAAAGAGAAACGCACATCAAAAAACACACCAGCTGGCCCATAATTTTCCTGAAAAGAGAAGAGGGTTGAAATGGTGGAAATTCTTTCTAAGGGGCATATGAATACATAAAGAGACAGATCTGTTTTCAGTCAGTGTGTTGACAAAAATAGATTATGTTTGTTTATTTATTTACTGTTTGGTGCAGTGCATGGCTAATGTAACATAAAATAATTTTTTGTCGATATCCAAAACCTACTTTTAGAATTTTAAGCCCATATTCACGGTTCTCCAACCTTGTGACAATACCATGTTGTGGAGCAGGGGTATTCAACTCTTACCCTACGAGTTCTGGAGCCTGATGGTTTTCTGTTCTACTTTATAATTAATTTCACCCACCTGGTGTCCCAGATCTACAGTAAATCAGTCCCTGAATAGAGGGCAACAATGAAGAAAACACAGTGGAACTGGCTTCGAGGTCCAGAGTTGAGTTTGAGGGTTATAGAGGTAGATACCTGAGAGAATGAAAGATTAGGGTTAGGGTTAGGTCTTGGGTTACAGCTAGGGCTAGGGTTGATTAGTGGTGTGGACATTAATTTACGGATAGGGTTAGGTTTTGAATAGAATTAGGGTTTGGGTTATGGACCAAGGATAGGATTAACCCTAAGCCTAACACTTAATCCTATTTTTGGATCTTGAACCTTGGATCTAAATGCAATATAACACAAGTATATATCCGCTCTGGAAACACAGCATTTTCATAAGCATCTTTTAGTTTCTCAAGTACATACCTCTACAACATGTTGCTTGTCAGATGGTTGAAAAATAGTGGATACAGTGCATTCAGAAAAAAAGGTTACAACCTTATTTGTCACGCACTGATCTTTTTCACCTGTCCTTGTGATAGTCTCCACCCCCTCCAGATGTTGCTTATTTTCTCAGGTGTATTTATCCCTGTGTTTCCTGTCTCTCTGTGCCAGTTCGTCTTGTCTTGTCAAGTCAACCAGCGTGTTTTTCCCGTGCTCCTTCTTTTTCTTATCTCTCTTTTGCTAGTCCTCCCGGTTTTGACCCTTGCCTGCCCTGACTCTGAACCCACCTGTCTGACCATACTGCCTGCCCTGACCTCGAGCCTGCCTGCAACTCTGTACCTCCTGGACTCTGACCTTGTTATGATATTTTTGCCTGTCCACAACCATTCTCTTGCCTGCCCCTGGGATTATAATAAATATCAGAGACTCTAACCATCTGCCTCCTGTGTCTGCACCTGGGTCTCGTCCTATGCCCTTATAGTATGAACTGGCCATGACAGACCCAGCAGACTTGGACCAGCTCGCCACGCTGTCTCCCTGCAGGGAGCCACCATTGGGAGGCAGAAGGAGCTACTACTGGACCTTTTGGAAGGGCTTCGTTCCCTGACGGAACGCCACGACCAAAGGTTTAAAGCTATTATGGAGCAAATCAGGAAGTTAGCTCATAGGCAGCCTGCCACCTCAAGCCCCCAACCACCCAGTAACCTTTTTTCTATTAGTGGTGAGTTTGTACAGCCTACCCCGGCTCCCAGAGAACCCCGCTCCTCCGGAGCAATATTCTGGGGATCCTGGAACCTGCCAGGGGTTTCTATCTCAGTTTCTTTCTTTTCTTTCTCCCTTATTTTTGAGCTACAGCCATCTTTACTCCCTTCGGACCGATCAAAGATTGCGTATATTATTACGCTAATGTCGGGAAGGGAGCTTTCCTGGGCTATGGCAGTTTGGGAGCAACAATCCTACATTTGTTGTCATCTAGAGCATTTATTGGCAGAGGTGAGGAAGATGTTCGATTCTCCGGTATCTGGGAGAGGCGGCCTGAAAACTACTTGAATTATGTAGTGTGGCATACTCCCGTAGTGTGGCAGATTACGCTGTAGACTTTCGCATGTTGGTTGCCGAGAGTGCCTGGAATCCGGAGTCCCTTTTCGATACCTTCCGCCACGGATTATCAGCAGTACTAAAAGATGAGCTAGCTGCTTGGGAATTACCGGTTGACCTCGATTCCCTCATCGCTCTCACCATTAGGATTGATGGACGTCGGATTACGGGAACGCAGGAGTGAGAGGAGGTCTGGCCAAGGTCACACTCGTCATCCACTGTGGCTCGCTCACCTCCGAGGGAATCCGGAAGTCCCCAAAGACTGTTTTTCAAGAGGATCCGAAGCCACCCATTACTAGGTACAAGTACACTGGTGAGCCAGACTGGGAATCATCTAATTCCTATTACCCGTACCCCTTTTGCTGTTATCCTGCTGTGGGGATACCAGTCAAAGTCTCTTCGGGAGCTCATTGACTCTGGGGCTGATGAGAGTTTCATGGACGCTACCCTGGTATCCGAACTAGGTATTCCCACTCAACTCCTCTACATTCCCATGGATGCCAGAGCACTGGACGGCTGTTCCATAGGTAGTCACGCACAGCACAGTTCCCATTAATCTGCAGATATCTGGTAATCCCAGTGAGTCAATACAGCTTCTCCTCATTGAGTCTCCTCACATCCCTGTTGTTTTTGGGATTTTCTTGGCTCCAGAATCACAATCCCAATATTGACTGGACCACGGGTTCAATCCTGGGTTGGAGCCCATTCTGCCAGTCTCACTGCCGAAAGGTGGCGCAGTCTTCCCCGGAACATCTGCCTCGAGGGTTAAGTACGGCTTCGGATCTCTCTGCCGTTCCCGCAGAGTATCATGTCCTCCGGGAGTTTTTCAGTAAGGCTCATGCTATCTCCCTTCTTCCACATCATCCTTACGATTGTGCTATTGACCTCCTCCAGGGCACCACACCGCCTCGAGGCCGGCTATATTCCCTGTCTGGACCTGAGACCAAGGCCATGGAGGAGTACATTGAGAACTCTCTGGCTGCTTGAAGAGCATTCGCCCTTCTGCCTCTCCTGCGTCCATGTATTGATTACTGGGGCCTCAATGACATCATGATCAAGAATAGGTACTCGCTACCAATCCTCTCCTCGGCTTTCAAACCATCCAGGGGGCAACCCCCTTTCCAGGGGGCAACCAACTATGACATTGGGAAACGGGAACTCCTAGCGGTTAAGATGGCTCTGGAGGAGTGGAGGCACTGGCTGGAAGGGGCGGAGCATTTTTGGTTTGGACTGACCATAAGATTTTAGAATCTCTGAACAGCGGGAGGGGGCTTCAAAGGCCTCTGGATTTGGGTGTGGCAGGCTGCAAGAGACTCCTGCCACTTGGTGGACCCAAAGGCCTTGACACCTCTCACTTCACATCCCAGTGCTAATTTAAGTTATATCTGGTCTGTCCTAGCAAGCCTGGCAGCCTTAACTCAGCATTCAGTCCCCATTAAATAATATATATCATTGTAATGTACAACATTTTTCTTCTTCTTCTTGGCTTTCAAAATAGCATCAGACCAAACACTACTCACTCAGTTCCAAGTTGGATGGTGTCCTCAGGTCTCTGCTGTTTGCCAGAGCAACCTCCGTATACCTTGGAAAAATGAATCCTTGGTCGCCGTAATACCTCCAGGTAATTTTGTCCAAAATTAGGTTGAAGGTTTGGAGTTTTGATCTGGAGCGAAGGCCATGCTGTGGAGGGTAGCATCCTGCATATGTCCCTGCTGAAAAATCCAAGTTTATCTATCTCCAAATCTATCCTTTTGTATAAAAAAAACATGTTGAAAATGTGAGCTCACATGCAGCTGTGTGTCTCTCTCTCAGTTGTATATCTCAGTTGTGTATTATTTACATACAGAACCAGTCAAATGTTTGGACACACCTACTCATTCAACGGTTTTTCTTTATTTTTCCTATTTTCTACATTGAAGAATTATAGTGAAGACATCAAAACTATGAAATAACACATATGGAATCATGTAGTAACCAAAGAAATGTTAAACAAATCAAAATATATTTTATATTAGAGATTCTTCGAATAGCTACCCTTTTTGTTCATGACAGCTTTGCACACTCTTGGCATTGTCTCAACCAGCTTCACCTGGAATGCTTTAAAAACAGTCTTGAAGGAGTTCCCACATATGCTGAGCCTTTGTTGGCTACTTTTCTTTCTCTCTGCAGTCCAACTCATCCCAAACCATCTCAACTTGGTTGAGGTCGGGGATTGTGGAGGCCAGGTCATCTGATGCAGCACTCCATCACTCTCCTTTTTGGTCAAATAGCCCTTCCAAGCCTTAAGGTGTGTTGCATCATTGTCCTGTTGAAAAACAAATGATAGTCCCACTAAGCCCAAACCAGATGGGATGGCATATATCGCTGCAGAATGCTGTGGTAGCCATGCTGGTTAAGTGTGCCTTGAATTCTAAATAAATCATAGACAGTGTCACCAGCAAAGCACCCCACACCATCACACCTTCTCCTCCATGCTTTACGGTGGAAAATACACATGCAGAGATCATCCGTTCACCCACACCGCGTCTCACAAAGACATGGATGTTGGAACCAAAAATCTGAAATTTGGACTCCAGACCAAAGGAAAATTTCCACGGGACTAATGTTCATTGCTCGTGTTTCTTGGCCCAAGCAAGTCTCTTCTTCTTATTGGTGTCCTTTAGTAGTGGTTTCTTTGCAGAAATTCGACCATGAAGGCCTGATTCACACAGTCTCCTCTGAACAGCTGATTTTGAGATGTTTCTGTTACTTGAACTCTGTGAAGCAATTTTTGGGGCTGCAATTTCTGAGGCTGGTAACTCTAATGAACTTATCCTCTGCAGCAGAGGTAACTCTGGGACTTCCTTTCCTGTGGCAGTCTTCATGAGAGCCATGACCTTCATGTCTTAAAGTAATGATGGACTGTCGTTTCTCTTTGCTTATTTAAGCTGTCCATAATATGGACTTTGTCTTTTACCAAATAGGGCTATCTTCTGTATATCCCCCTACCTTGTCACAACACAACTGATTGGCTCAAATGCATTAAGAAGGAAAGAAATTCCACAAATGAACTTTTAAGAAGGCACACCAACTTTTAAAAATGCCAAGACTGTGCAAAGGGTGACTACTTTGAAGAATCTCAAATATAAAATGTGAAAAAAATCAAGGGGGCTGAATACTTTCCAAAGGCACTGTAAGGTCCCACAGTTGACAGTGCATGTCAATGCAAAAATCAAGCCATGAGTTTGAAGGACTTGTCCATTGAGCGCCGAGACAGGATTTGCACGAGGCACAGATCTGGGGAAGGGTACCAAAATATTTCTGCAGCATTGAAGGTCCCCGAGAACACAATGGCCTCCATCATTCTTAAATGGAATAAGTTTGGAACCACCAAGACTCTTCCTAGAGCTGGCAGCCCGGCCAAACTGAGCAATCGGGGGAGAAGGGCCTTGGTCAGGGAGGTGACCAAGAACCTGATGGTCTCTCTGACAGAGCTCCAGTGTTCCTCTGTGGAGATGGGAGAACCTTCCAGAAAGACAACCATCTCTGCAACCCTCAACCAATCAGGCCTTTATGGTAGAGTGGCCAGACGGAAGCCACTCCTCAGTAAAGGGCACATGACAGCTTGCTCCGAATTTGCCAAAAGGCACCTAAAGGACTCTCAAACCATGAGAAACAAGATTCTCTGGTCTGATGAAGCCAAGGTTGAACTCTTTGGCCTGAATGCCAAGCGTCACATCTGGAGGAAACCTGGCACCATCACTACGGTGAAGCATGGTGGTGGCAGCATCATAATGTGGGGATGTTTTTCAGCTGCAGGGACTGGGAGGACTAGTCAGGATCGAGGGAAAGTTTAATGGAGCAAAGTCCAGAGCGCTCAGGACCTCAGACTGGGGCGAAGGTTCACCTTCCAATAGGACAGCAAGACTTAAGAACACAGCCAAGACAACACAGAAGTGGCTTCAGGACAAGTCTCTGAATGTCCTTGAGGGGCCCACCCAGAGCCCGGACTTGAACCTGATCGAACATCCCTGAGAGACCTGAAAATTGCTGTGCAGCGACACTCCCCATCCAGTCTGACAGAGCTTGAGAGGATCTGCAGAAACTCCCCAAATACAGGTGCCAAGCTTGTAGCGTCATATCCAAGAAGACTCGAGGCTGTAATCGCTGCCAAAGGTGCTTCTACAAAGTATTGAGTAAAGGGTCTGAATATTTATGTAAATGTTATATTTTCGTTTATTTTTATACATTTGCAAACATTTCTAAAAACCTGTTTTTCATTTGTCATTATGGGGTATTGCTAATCATTTTTAGAATAAGGCTGGAACTTAAAAGGGGTCTGAATACTTTCCCAATGCACTGTATGGGCTTAAAATGATAAAATCAGGTTTAGATATGGACTAGAAAGATATTTGATGTTAATTGAGAATTGCATTGCCCCAAGTAAATAAATTAATAAACAAATTGGTAAGATTAAGGCAGGGATTCAAAATCATTTACACTTGTGCAGACATACGTAGCATTTACCATGAACTTGATCTCCACAAAAGTCGAAGAGAATTCCTTTAAAAGTTGCATTATTGGCTGAATAGCATCCTGCGCTATAACACCCCTTCAATTGAATCTCGGCCCAAGTTCAAAACCCTCAAGTCAACTTTCATGCGTTCACAAAAAAAGGATGACAGCGGGTTATTGACCTTTTCTCACAAGTTAGAGAACTACAGCTGCAAACACGGATACTTCATCTGTCTTTCTTCAACTCAAGAGAAAGCATCTCATGACCTTATTTTTGGGAGAAGATTTGTAGTTTTTGTTTGTTTTCTGACCATATGGCTCCTTTAGTGTGTAATGACTTCCGAGCCCCCCAGGACATTTAACACAGCCTCCAGTGGCCATTTACATTATATAGTCTATCATGCACCAGTTGGCATGTGCCAGTTTGCATGCGTGCGTGCGTGTGTGTGTTTGGCATAGGCTTGCGAGTATGTGCAAGAATATGAAATTGAAGTTTATGTATTTGAAAACTTTATGACGATGACAAGGGTTGGTGAATGAGAGTGCCTAAAAGCTTTTGAAACAAAGTACAGCAGAGTGCAATAAACAGATTACATTACTGTACATTAATTACATCCTTACATTTCTCCAGCCCCATCACTCAGCTTTTTACCAAAACAGTGGAAGTGTCCACTTTGCTATTCTTTGAATTGCAGATTGCCGCTTTAAGGAAAAGGCAAAATAGTGAGGACATACTAGTCACAAAGTACAGTTTTCTTCAATCCCAGTATTTTCAATATAGAGTTATTATCAACACTATTTAGCGGATTTTGGTTGATTTTAAGGTCTCAAACCAATGAGCATAACATTGTTCATCAAGAATATGGTCAAAATGGAATTATTGACAATGAAAAAGGTGGAACTGTTTTTCCCTTGTCATATAATTGGTACATTTAATATCAATATTGGATCACGACTGAGACCTGGTTCAATTTGGGTCCCGTGGCAAAACCTGTTGAGAACCCCTGCTATGTATGACTTAGTGGTGCAGCTGCATGGTAAAGAGGAATGAGAATGAGAATCTATCTGACTTCTGGTAGTTTCCCCACTGTGTTGATAAAAGGAGGACCAGGTACTTCAGGATATACAGTGTCTTCAAAAAGTATTCACATCTCTTGACTTATTCAACATTTTGTTGTGTTCCAGCCTGAATTCAAAATGGATTCAAAATCTGTTTTCTTGTCGTCCATCTACACACAATACCCCATAATGACAAAGTGAAAATGTGTTTTTAGACATTTTTGCCATTTTTACTGGAAAGGAAATATCTCATTTACTTAAGTATTCACACCCCTTTGCTATGACACTCCAAATTGAGCTCAGGTGAATCCAATTTCCTTTGATCATCCTTGAGATGTCACTATCACTTTATTGTAGTGCACCTGTGGCCAATTAAATTGTTTGGACATGATTTGGAAAGAAACACACCTCTTTACAGTGCCTTCAGAAAGTATTCATACACCTTGACTTATTCCACATTTTGTTGTGTTGACTTGGTCCCCCCTTTGCTGCTATAATAGCCTCCACTCTTCTGGGACTTGCTTACATTCAGCCACAAGAGCATTCGTGAGGTCGGGCACTGATGTTGGGCGATTAGGCCTGGCTCGCTGTCGGTGTTCCAATTCATCCTAAAGGTGTTCGATGGAGTTGAGGTCAGGGCTCTGTGCAGGCCAATCATGTTCTTCCACAACGATCTCAACAAACATTTCTGTGTGTACCTCGCTTTGTGCATGGGGGCATTGTCATGTTGAGATGTTACCCAAACTGTTGCCACAAAGTTGGAAGCACAGAATTGTCTAGAATGTCATTGTAGGCTGTAGCGTTAAGATTTCCCTTCACTGGAACTAAGGGGCCTAGCCCGAACAGTAAAAACCTGCCACAGAACATTATTCCTCCTCCACCAAACTTACAGTTGGCACTATGCATTGGGGCAGGTAGTGTTCTCCTGGCATCTGCTGAACCCAGATTCATCCATCAGACTGCCAGATGGTGAAGCGTGATTCATCACTCCAGAGAACGCGTTCTACTGCTCCAGAGTCCAATGTCGGTGAGCTTTACACCACTGCGCATTGCGCATGATGATCTTAGGCTTGTGTGCGGCTGCTCGGCCATGGAAATCCATTTCATGAAGAACCCGACAAACAGTTTTTGTGCTGACGTTGCTCCCCGAAGCAGTTTGGAACTCAGAGTATTGCAACCGAGGATATCACTTTGCGGTCCTGTTTTGTGAGCTTGTGTGTCCTACCACTTCACGGCTGAGCCGTTGTTGCTCCTTGACATTTCCACTTCACAATAACAGCACTTACAGTGGACTGGGGCAGCTCTAGCAGGGCAGAAATTTGATTAACTGACTTGTGACTAACATCCTATGCCGGTGCCACTGAGCTCTTCAGTAAGGCCATTCTACTGCCAATGTTTGTCTATGGAGATTGCATGGCTGTGTGCTCGATTTTATACACCTGTCAGCAACGGGTGTGGCTGAAATTTCTGAATCCCCTTATTTGAAGTGGTGTCCATGTACTTTTGTATATATAGTGTAGAATACACAACAAATGGAATACAATCCAATGCAAAATACAATATGAAATACATAAAAATGTATTTGTGTCTCTTCTATGTTATAGCTGACTTTTCTCATTCCTGATTAATTTAGGATTTTAGACAAACTGATAGATTTTACCAAATTTCTGGACACATCTTTTAGGAATCATAGTTTTGAGAGAAGTCACAGAGGGCTATTGCAAGAAACTATTGTATATAAGATAATTTTCCAGTTCATATCCATAATTGGCTTTTTTATATATTTTATTTTTTTACACGTTTTTGGAGAGTTTGAAATTGGGAGAGTTATGAAATTGCTCCGGACAAGGTTCTTTCCAGGCATAGAGCCGACATGGAACTTCGTAATATTGAAATACATGAACACTTAAAAAACAAATATTTTCTTTATAAAATTCCTGTAAATGTACATTTTAAGCTCAAATAATACAAATACATATATTATTTTTTCTTTTCTTCTTTTTTTTAATAAAGCTTCCCTGCCGGACAAGGATTGTCCCGACTTTCAAGAATTCCTGAGCTAATTTCCTACAATTCCACACATTTTGCCATGAGGCTGTGAGACATTTTTGCAGTTTTAAATCTAATTTCCTGTCATTCTAAAAGTAATAATTCATGGCTTAGGACATGTTCATATGCTATCTGGGGGGCCCAACCTCCAGGGGAACCCCAACCCCAAATGCTAGTGCCATGTATTCTATCTTCTGCTAATTAGCTGGCAAGATGCAGTGCAGGGTCTGCTGCTAGGGAGAATAATGTGGATGGATTTATCTCCTTATTGTTTGATAACCAGTAATAAAAAACAGAGTAACACTCTGATAAATGAATACATCAAAGATGAACTTCGCTGACCATCTCCAAATCAGTATGGCTGTAATGGCACTGATGACAAAATCAATGTATAAAAGATACAGATATACTGTACTACTTCATCAAACAGTACAGGGGTTCAGATGAAGCCACCATGTTTTACTGCTATGTTTCTTGGTTGTAGACATCCATCTGACTTTCCATCCCAAGTTATTTCTATGCAGTAGATGTTAAGTTAATAAGGAAGACCTGGAATTAAAAAGGGAGATAATTCCTGGGCGGATGGCTACATGGAGCGAATGGGAGGTTGATGAGGGCGGTTTGTTGGCCCATTGTCTACTAGTGGGGTTGCCCTATGATTAGTCAGACAGTATTCTGACTAGAGGGAGAACCCCCGCCTGCCTGCTTTGACTCAGGGAAGCCCATCACATCATTACGCTCAGTTGTTGTGTTACTGAGGTAGACTCACCCTCTCGTCACAGCCATGCATTCACACAAAAAACCCTCTCCAGGAGACCCTGTCGGTCTGTCTGTCTTTATGTCTGATTTTGACTACTAGTCTGGAGGTGAAGAGCTCTCCACACTTCCAGACAAATAGTGCATTTTGATGTCCCCTTTCCTTGTTATGGTTACAGACCATCTTACTTTCTGACAGGATCTTGAGGTTTCAAGCTTTTTTGCATTTACTTAGGAACTAATGCCCTTGTCATATGCTTAATTTCCTGAAAGTTTTATATAGGAGGTTGTCAGTTTGTGATCTGTCACTGTTTTCATCCCCTATCATTTCTGCTTCAATTATCTCAGCCCTCTGGCTGTCTTCTCCAGCACTTCTTGCACTTGAGTTACTTCACAGAGGATGTATGCCCTTGAATAAACATTAGACTGACGGGATGATATTCATTAGCTGCCATTCCTCAGCTGTCTGTATCTCTGCTCTGCACTCTGTCCCATGGAGCAGCATCTAGACACCAGACACACCAGACCCTCAACATCAACACAGATTCCTTCCTCGGACATCATTGCACACCCACCGCTGTCATCGCTGAGCTCTACAGGCATATAAGCCCTGAGCTTATTTGAGCTCCAACATGGATCACATAGCAGGACTCCTTCTGCCTGCTGCAGCCTGCCGGGGCCCTGGCACACTGGTTACGCTGGCCCATGGGGAGGTCTGTCCCTGGACCTTGACAGTGACTGCTGCTGCCTGGCCCTGCTGATGGAGTATGCCTGGCCAGCTGTTGTTTCACGCCAGATTAGCCCTCCTGTGGTCAATTTGCTTTTCCTAATGTCAGGTCCCCTCTGCTGCTAGATCGCCTGTCGCCTAGCAACACTGGCTGCAGTCAAGAAGCTCAGCCATGCATGTGAAATTCCACCTGCACGGTAGAGGGCGGGAGGTCCTGTGTGAACTGCCTCCAAATGATGTGTGGTGTGCACACATTCTACTGCAGGAACACAGAGGAGGCCAGGAAATCACTGGCAACCAGGGATCTCTCTCTCCAAGGCTCTTCCACTGGACCCACTGGTCCTGCCTCCAGACTAGCAGAGCTGATTTAGTGGCTGTAGGGCTGGTGGTGTTTCTCTCTAGCTGGTGCAGTAATACTGTCTGTATCTCTCCCTCAGTCTCTAGGCTCGGAGCTCTCTTATAGAGTGTACTTCTGGGGAGGTTTGATGGGGTGGTGGGTTATACGTCTTCCCTGGATGTACAGTACATGCCAGAATGTTTTTTCCGGGGAATGGCATCGAGAGCTGCACTTGATTACATTTGCAAGGCATGAGCACACAGAAGGTCAGTGAATCAGATACCAGCTCAATGCTGCACACTTTAATGCAGGACCTATGCGGTAGTCGGCCAGGATGAATGCAGACGAAGCGTTTTCTTTGTGTTAAGAATTTTGACCATGCCAATGCATAAGAGCTGACTCTGAGAACTGGCAACAGTCCCACTCATTTCCTAAAGAGGAAACTTTGTTACTGAGCAGATGTCAAAGCAGGGAGGGACCATAACAAATACCCTGTCACCGTTATTTGGCTGCACTAGCAGACATCTTTCTCTGCTCTTGTAAACAAAGGACATTTAGTGGACTTAACTGATAGACTGTATACTGTATATTATATCTTACTTGTATTTGGGCAGTGCTTCAGGATTTTTCTCTCCCTGTTTCCTACCTATTACACCATTGGTGGACAGTGTGATCAAGAGGGTCAAGATTTTATTGTACTCCAGCACTGTGCATTATCCCCATAATTGACCCAATGCCTGAGAGTGGAACCCTCTGTAAAATGTACTAGCGGCTAATTGTGAGTACTCCACCAGGAGAGCAGTTCATATCCATTACCACTTCCCCTGGTCTTGGCCAGAAGAGGACTAACAGCACTGGTGGTCTGACAGCTATCTGCTCCGCCTGGTGGAGTGGGCTGTTGAATCTGGTGACCAGTGCCACAGCACTCACTCTGCTTTTTATCACCATGAGTATCCATTTCAGACTTTTTCCTAAAGCCAGATTATTAAAAACCCTCTACTTCAATGATCTCCCACAGATGTCATTAAATTCACTGTGTTTAATGTCACTATGTCCGTAGCACAGAAAATATGAGGTGATATCAATGTCCACCACATCAATAAACACCAAACAAAGCAATACCAAAACTTAAGTGAGGGTTGAAGATCACTGTAAATTTAAACCACATCATCTAAATCCCTGTAGATTAGTGATGTGGCCAGGCCAGAGTATGGGAGGGGGGGTTACAGTATATGGTATGTATGGCTAATTAGACCTGGAGGTGAAACTGAGGTGACATGGTGTTGAGTCTATTGACCTGGAAGATAAGCATTCACGACAGACAGACAGTGGTGACAGCAGGAAGGACGAGGGTGCCCACCAGGCACCAGGTGAACCACTATTTGCCTGGCTGCCTGTGTGTGTGTGTGTGTGCGTGCGTGCGTGCGTGTGTGCGATTCTCACAACAACATCCTATTCCACGGACCAAGGGCCAAATGAAATCCACACTGTGCCTGACCCACTGATTTCAAATTATACGCACAGTGCTGATGATAGGTTCCTCTTAGGCCTGAGGCAAGAGCCAGTACCTGCCAGACAACTGGATATGTGCAGTGTTTTAATCTAATCATAGCCTGTGGCTGGTGTTTGGATGTTTTTATGCCTAGCAGCTTTAGACAGTTGGCACCATATATATATTCTCAAACAGGTCACCCATTTCCAGAGCTGTTTTCAGTGTAGAGGTGCTAAGCTGGACCTGTGATGACAGGTGTTAAAACATAGTGAACAAGTGGGGTGAGACCTCAGACAGAAAGGCCCGTGTACTGTGTGCTCCATCAGACTGTAACTAGAACTTGCTGTCCATTGGCTTTTTGAACTCTATCTTTAATCATTTCAAATGCAGCATAAAGTCAGTGGATCACGGTATATCTGTTTCAAGGGTTCATTATCACTTACATTCTCCTCAACATTTGAAGAAAGGACAGGATTATGGCACACTTATATTTCGAGGTTTATTAAATCCTCTCTTCATTACCACCATTTGAAATTGGTCTGTTCTGCAACCTGATGGGCCTCAGGGATTTAGAACCAAGGCAAGCAGTACAGTATTTGACTCTAACCTGTCTCGACCCTCTTCAAAAGTTCAGTGTGCACATGCATGGTTCAGAAATCCAATGAGATATACCACACTGACTATACCCTATTGTTGAGAAATCAGCAAAGTTATATCCATCATGTTATGGAACTCAGCATTGTTTTATCTTTACTGGCTGTGGATTATGGAACCTTTTCTCATTTTTTTACCAACAGCTGATCAGGAGTGTATTTTTAGCAGCGTTGCTATTTGTCTGATCCATAGCGTGGTATCTCTCTTTGGACTTGTGGTGAGTAAGTAATTGTTGTAGAAACCAAAGTTACATCAATGGCAGTCGAAAGTCATGTTTTGAAAGCAGGGTCTGTGTGTGTGCAAGGTGTGGCTGGTGTGTATGCTGACAGATACATGTGTCATAGTTTGTCATTGTCTGTCTATGAATGCGAACCTGGCATTGGGTTGTGTCCCAGCCTGTTGTTGGAATGCGGAGCGAGAATTCTAGGGGTCTTGGAATGAGATGATTGGCTTTTGAACATGGCCGCCCTCTGTGACAGATGGTTGGATGCTGTGGTTGCTGAGCCGAGATATACAGATCTATGGGACGTTTCTGGCCACTGTCATTCCTTGCTTTGGGAAAGGATAAATTATATTTGATGATGGAACTACTGGCATATGACGAGCTATGTTTTTCAAAGTTGCTGACTGTTTTCTGTAGCACTTTCTTATCAGACCATCATAAACTGTATCTCAGGATCTTGGGTATATCTTCAGGTTGGGAGCACAACAGTGTAATTTGCCATGCAGTGCACTCTTGTAATGTTCCACTTTATCGTTGGGAGGATGAAAGCCAAACGGAAGAAGAGAGAGAGAATCCAGCATGTGCTGCTTGGTGCCAGGGCCAGTGTGAGGGGCTTTAGCAGAGGCCTGGAGCTGAGAACTGAACACAGTGGAGTCACACCGTCTGTCTCTAAACAAACAGGCAGTATAGGGCGCCCAGTGCTGGTGCCAGCCACCATGCCGCTACGCAGCGCAGAGAAAGACGTCTGCTGCCTGGGGAGGTGACAGAGGGGCGAGGGGAGAAGAGGGGTGCAGCCACACTGCCATATGGATTTATATTTGGGGCAGAAAAAAAACCTCATGTCAAAACGTGTCTCCTACTGAGGCAGCTTCAGGCTTTTCTTTTGGCAGCTTTGCTCTCTATTGCACCAGCGCAGGATGCTGACATTCACACGACGTAACAAGTGTGATCAGAGGTTTATATAAAACTGAGAATCACAATCATATGTCACCACCACCAATCAGAGTCCAAGCTGGAGGGGATGAGGGATATCTAGGGAAGTTACCCTTACAGTGCCTTTGTTCTCGTTACAAGTTAGTTTGTTTGAGAAACGGGTCAGTGCTAAATTTCAGTCAGGTCACCCATGGTACAAGTCAGTATTCTACGTCCATCCATGATTGGGGATGTTGGGAGATTATGTTGAAACTGGCCACTAGGGGCATCAGTGAGCACTGTTACCTTCATGTAGGTTTTGCTAGGGCGTTGTGTACAGGAATGGCAAATGGGCGCAGGGGATGGAGGATGGGCGTAAGCGTCTGCCTCTGATTCCAAAGGTTGCAAGTTTGCATCCAGTAATAGAATGTTGTTTTTGAGAGTTTTGTTTTAAGCTTATCCCAAACCTTATCCCTTACCTTAATCATTCGGAGTTAATTTTTTATTTTTTTTTATTTCACCTTTATTTAACCAGGTAGGCTAGTTGAGAACAAGTTCTCATTTACAACTGCGACCTGGCCAAGATAAAGCATAGCAGTGTGAGCAGACAGCACAGAGTTACACATGGAATAAACAAATTAACAAGTCAATAACACAGTAGAAAACAAAGGGGGAGTCTATATACAATGTACAATGTGTGCAAAAGGCATGAGGAGGTAGACGAATAGTTACAATTTTGCAGATTAACACTGGAGTGATATATGATCAGATGGTCATGTACAGGTAGAGATATTGGTGTGCAAAAGAGCAGAAAAGTAAATAAATAAAAACAGTATGGGGATGAGGTAGGTGAAAATGGGTGGGCTATTTACCAATAGACTATGTACAGCTGCAGCGATCGGTTAGCTGCTCAGATAGCTGATGTTTGAAGTTGGTGAGGGAGATAAAAGTCT
Organism: Oncorhynchus tshawytscha; assembly: GCF_018296145.1. Classification (NCBI taxonomy): domain Eukaryota; kingdom Metazoa; phylum Chordata; class Actinopteri; order Salmoniformes; family Salmonidae; genus Oncorhynchus; species Oncorhynchus tshawytscha. The sequence continues at coordinate 59,552,292 of NC_056433.1, read as the reverse complement.
CCAACTTCAGCGATTTTTGCAATTCGTTCCAGTCACAGGCAGCAGAGTACTGGAACGAAAGGCGGCCAAATGAGGTGTTGGCTTTAGGGATGATCAGTGAGATACACCTGCTGGAGCGCGTGCTACGGATGGGTGTTGCCATCGTGACCAGTGAACTGAGATAAGGCGGAGCTTTACCTAGCATGGACTTGTAGATGACCTGGAGCCAGTGGGTCTGGCGACGAATATGTAGCGAGGGCCAGCCGACTAGAGCATACAAGTCGCAGTGGTGGGTGGTATAAGGTGCTTTAGTGACAAAACGGATGGCACTGTGATATACTGCATCCAGTTTGCTGAGTAGAGTGTTGGAAGCCATTTTGTAGATGACATCGCCGAAGTCGAGGATTGGTAGGATAGTCAGTTTTACTAGGGTAAGCCTAAGTTTAAGATTTTGGAGTTAGTGCTTAAAATGAACCCTAACCTTAAATATTTGGAGTTAATGCCTTAACTTAAACACTTGGAAATTTGATGTTTGCAACAACTTTGAAATTTGACATTTGAGGAAAATAGAAGAACGTTGAATTCTGACGTGAGACTGTGAGAGCTAGTTGGTAAATGTAATGGTCAGATTATTCCAAAAGTATGCTGAAGGCAGAGACTGGAGGCTGGTTTGAAGGGGACTCCAGAGCAATGGAATAGTGACTCGTTCTCAGAACTCGGCCTTGATGGGATTCCTGCCTCATTAAACCATTAACAACAGGAAAACACAAAGCTGGATGGACAGCACCTTTTATATCCATAATCTCCTCAGCATCCATAATGGCCTTTGTTTTTATTTAAGTGATTATTGTGGCAGGAAAATGTCTCACATGAACAGACATGGGCTATATTTCAGTAGCTAGGGCTATATTATATTGGGCTATATTTCAGTAGCTAGGTTTTCATCCAATAGGCAACAGATTTTTCTGCATAAAAACAATATGTGCATTTTCCCACCAGAGATGTGTTTCCATCAAATGTATTTGTTGCAAATAAAAGACTGTGGGTGATGGATGACGTAGTGCACACGAAATATAGGCCTATTTTTTTGCTTACATTTCCATGTACAGAATACAACATCTAAAGTTCGATGTGTTTCCATCGCATTTTAAACTCTACCGATAGTTGTCATAAAAACTGTTGCGTTGAATAGCAAATGTGCCTACTCTGGTTTTAGCACATGCACTCGAGACAATATCTCGCAGATACAGTGCAGGTAGGCTGTGCTGATAGGCTAGTCTACATGATGAGAATATTATGGATAAGAGCGAGAATGGTTTATTTGTCAAACAACTGTCAAGCATCGATTATCATGTCACCAGAATAAGACCCTCGATATTTATTGGAAAGGAGCATCAAGATCATCGTGCACTTTGACAACCTGTGAAGTTCATCATCATTTATTTCATCTGTTGCCTAATAAACTGCATGGTCCCCCAAGTCATAGTGGGAGGCAGGGGTGCAACTTTGGGTTTAGAAGTGTGGAGGGGGGATATAACTTGGTGGGGGGTCTGGGGGTCCTCCCATTTCTGTGGGCATCTTAAGCTCATTTCCTGCATTTCTACAAATCTAATATGACCCATGGCCCTTCTAGCCGTCTCTATTTAGAACAACATAAAGTAAGCAAAGATGCTCAGTCATCAAGCTAGGTAAGAGATCATTGTTAAATATGTTTAAGTGATTGATAAGACTGAACTAGATCAATGATAATTAAATAATCAATATTGTGTTGCACCTTTAACCAATTGCCTAACAAAATGAACACACCAATAAAGTACAAAGACTTTCGATTGTCTTTATTAACACATACTCTTTCTAAAATGTCAGCCAGACCACCAAGCCAGCCCGAGCTGCCTGCACACCTGTCTCTCCCCAACACAACTTCCTCCCCATCATTTTTTTTATGTCTTAAGGAAAGGTTTGGAAAACTACAGTTTTAGAAAAATACATACACCTACACATTAACACACAGAAACAGTACACCCGCCATATAATTCATATCATAGGTCTACTAGTACTGTAGAGCTCTTTTTACTTGCACACAATATAGCTCGACCACCCCATCCTGTCCCTAGGGGTCCACAGCACTGCAGCGCCCCAACCCAACACACCCCACTCAGCTTTACGATCTTAGTGAAACATTCATCAACCAACAATATGGCAGACCCCCAGGGCCAGGACTGAGCAGCCCAGCAGCTAGGGATTGACTAAATAGGTATCTCCCCTGACGTGGGCATGTTTTCAATATAGACTCCTTTTGTCGTACTGTATTCTGTATAAGGCATCCAGACCTTTATGAAAGTTGCACAGTATACCCTTCATTTTGTAATACATTTAATCTAGTGATACATACGTTTACATTTCTTCCATCCGTTGTGGGAGGATAACCAACCTTCCAATTAATGGCAATGCATTTGTTTGCCGCTATGAATGCTAGGTTACACAGTTTCTTCTGATAACAGTCTCCAGTATCAACATTTCCAAGCAAACATAAACAGAGAGAAGGGAGAATCTAGACATGTTGAGATAAAAGAACACACTCTTTGCAAGAATTCTTCCAGCCTTCACAAGACCCTAACATATGCAAATATCTCCCCTTTTGTGTTTTACACCTCCAGCAGAATAATTACATTTATGAGTGCATGATATTCAGTTTCACCTGCATATAATATGTTCTATGGATGGTCTTAAACTGCAGTAATTTATGTCTGAGATAATATGAACATGCCTGGGCTTTCTAACATACTGTATCTGTACCATTCATCATCATCAATAGCGTCTCCTAGCTCTTCCTCACATTTTTGTTTTACACGTGTGTCATCAGGAAAAGCCTCGATCAACCCTTGCTACATTTTGGAAATCAACTTTAGAGGTCTGTCAGGCTGCCTTAAAATAGTTTCCATCTTTGAAGCTTCTTGCTTGTCCAGTGTTTGCTGCACAGAGAAAAATAAAGTGTTGTATCTGCAAAAATTCACCTCAGCTCTGTCAAAGACTGGTCTTCCCTGGCTGCCTGACCCTGATAAGACTCCTGTCACCATCTGACCCTGCTCAGATGAAGCATGACAAAGAATTACATTGGTGTACATTAAATGTATACCAATGTAATTCTTTAATACATTATATTATCCATGAATGGAATACATTTTTCAACAATTAAAATGACCATTATTCGAAGATCCCAGACTATAGCCTACCCATCAACTCAAAATGGAACTTTGTATCCATTCAATGATTGTTATAATATACTGCAAAATTGACCTGAGCTCTGTAGTCTGGTCTTCCTTGGCTGTCTGACCTTGCAGGGACACCTGTCACCATCTGATCCTTCTAAGACATGATGAGCATAGTGTTGTGTACTGACTGTGCACCATGACGGTGTAGTCTGTAGAGCTGTTTATATCATGTCAGTATGAAAAGTAGGGAAGTCGCTAGAGAAACTGACAGATCAATAACGTTACATTGCTATACTGACATTAATAAAAAACTCACATTGCTATGCTGACTAATAAAAGCTCACATTGGGCTGAAAAACAATAGAATATCGGTCTTCAGTCGTTTGGCCGCTGGTTTCATCATTTGATTCAGGTCTAGTGTGATTGAAGCAAAAATAATAGCTAAAGTTAGTGAGCTAGCTAGCTAACGTTAGCCAACTTTTAGCTAATGGTACAATGACACTTCATCAAATTTACTTCTGTTGAAACGGGACAAAACTAAGGCTACAAAACATTTCCATACACACAACAGCTGTTAGATACTGCTACCTGACAGATAGCTAGAGGCTAGCTAGAGCTGAACTGGCTGTGGTAGCTACTAACTAGCTGCTAATAGTTCATTCACTCAGTCGAGAGGGTGATGAAACATTAGCTAACGTAGCATGTCATTTACACTACTAGCTCAGCACTGGAGTAAATATTTGTTTTTTTTGTCAAACGGCAGTTACCATGCCAGCTAAATCAGTCAACTAAAGAGTAGTCAGTTTCTGCTCTGCTTGCTTTTACAACTCAGAGAAAAAGCACAACACATGCAGCAGCTGCCTCTGTTCATCTCTCCTGTGCTGGTCCTATACGCCAACCTTTCAGAAGCTTTGCCTTCACACAGCCTGGCCGCACGCTGTGTGATGTCTGTGCTCTGTGGTGTCTGTGAGGTCCTAAATGGAGCTGACTGAAACTCGAAAGCAGCCTACCCAACCACTCTGAGGCGTTCGCATGGTCCTAAAGCACACTGGAGCCGTGTTTTGTATCACAGTGCAATGATAAAACTGGGGGTACAAAAATGCCATTTCAGAATGTGGGGGGGTCATGGTCCCCCCGTCCCCAGTGAAGTTGTGCCCCTGGTGAGAGGACCACACACCATGTCATCACGTGACTCCAAGTTTACTTCGATATAGTGGTTGTTATATCAACATCTGCGCATAAAGGCGTTTCCACTGGAATCTCTCACATTATTAATCTTACCAACACAAAAAGATCCCACCATGTTGAACGTACAGATTGGATATTTATACAATTGTACCGAAACTTCCTGTTTCCATCACAGCTGTCATGATTTTTTTTTATATGGTATGACTTTACTCTTTAAAATCTGTGGATGGAAACGTGGTTAATGTCAACAATGTGAGAGGTGAAAATCTCTGATGTTAGAAATAATACTTCAGCAGGGATGCAGGGGGCACTAGTATCTCACAATTTCACTTTTCCACGTGCCACCTGACTGGGTTTTATGTGACTGTCTACAAGACAGAGGACAAATGCCTTTTATCTCATCACTATTACAATTTAGTGTATTTCATGGTGTTAGAAATGCATCAGTTTCGAGTGTTTGAGAAAGATATGAAGCAGTTATGATAGTGAAATATTTTATATTGAGCAGTGAATAATTCTCTATGAAATCTATATTGAAATTGACATTTAGTATTCCCAAGGCAGCAATTGGGTCACAGGTGTCAAACTCATTCGACGGAGGGCCGAGTGTCTGCAGGTTTTTGCTCCTCCCTTGTCCTTGATTGATGAATTAAGGTCACTAATTAGTAAGGAACTACCTGGTTGTCTCTGGCTTACTTGAAAGAAAAAAAAGAAAAACCTGCAGAAAATAGGCCCTCCGTGGAATGAGTTTGACACCCCTGAGTTAGGTGAAGCTTCAGAGCAGGAGAAAGCAACTCTTGTCCTGGGGTGCCACAGGGACTTCATGTTTTGGATTTAACCGAACTGGAAGACCAGGTGTGTTGAATTTAGGCAATCACTGAACTGATCCATTAGCTCAGTTGCTTAGGTGTGGTGCCTAGCTGAAACAAAATCCTGAGGTACCTGCAACACTCTAGGAACAGGGTTGCCTGGCTACCCCTGCTTTAGAGATGCACCATTATCCCAGAAACCCTAGACCCACTCCAATTTGCATACCGCCCCAACAAATCCACAGATGATGCAATCTCTATTGCATTCAACACTGCCCTTTCCCACCTAGACAAAAGGAACACCTATGTGAGAATACTATTCATTGACTACAGCTCAGCGTTCAGCACCATAGTGCCCTCAAAGCGAATTTTTTATTTTTTATTTGTTTTATTTCACCTTTATTTAACCAGGTAGGCTAGTTGAGAACAAGTTCTCATTTACAACTGCGACCTGGCCAAGATAAAGCAAAGCAGTTCGACACATACAACAACACAGAATTACAAATGGAATAAACAAACATACAATCAAAAATACAGTAGAAAGATCTATATACAGCATGTGCAAATGAGGTAGGATAAGAGAGGTAAGCAATAAATAGGCCATGGTGGCGAAGTAATTACAATATAGCAATTAAACGCTGGAATGATAGGATGTACAGAAGATGAATGTGCAAGTAGAGATACTGGGGTGCAAAGGAGCAAGATAAATACATAAATACAGTATGGGGATGAGGTAGATTGGATGGGTTAATTACAGATGAGCTATGTACAGGTGCAGTGATCTGTGAGCTGCTCTGACAGCTTGTGCTTAAAGCTGGTGAGGGAGGTAAGAGTCTCCAGCTTCAGAGATGTTTGTAGTTTGTTCCAGTCATTGGCAGCAGAGAACTGTAAGGAGTGGCGGCCAAAGGAAGAATTGGCTTTGGGGGTGACCAGTGAGATATACCAGCTGGAGCGCGTGCTACAGGTGGGTGCTGCTATGGTGACCAGTGAGCTGAGATAAGGAGGGGCTTTACCTAACAGAGACTTGTAGATGACATGGAGCCAGTGGGTTTGGCGACGATTATGAAGCGATGGTCAGCCAACGAGAGCGTACAGGTCGCAGTGGTGGGTAATATATGGGGCTTTGGTGACAAAACGGTATGACACTGTGATAAACTGTAACCAATTTGTTGAGTAGAGTGTTGGAGGCTATTTTATAGATGACATCGTCAAAGTCGAGGATCGGTAGGATGGTCAGTTTTACGAGGGTATGTTTGGCTGTATGAGTGAAGGATTATTTGTTGCGAAATAGGAAGCCGATTCTAGATTTAATTTTGGATTGGAGATGCTTAATGTGAGTCTGGAAGGAGAGTTTACAGTCTAGCCAGACACCTAGGTATTTGTAGTTGTCAACATATATAAGTCAGAACCGTCCAGAGTAGTGATGCTGGGTGGGCAGGCAGGTGCGGGCAGTGATCGGTTGGAGAGCATGCACTTAGTTTTACTTGCATTTAAGAGCAGTTGGAGGCCACGGAAGGAGAGTTGTATGGCATTCAAGCTTGTCTGGAGGTTAGTTAACACAGTGTACAAGGAAGGGCCAGATGTATACAGAATGGTGTCGTCTGCGTAGAGGTGGATCAGAGAATCACCAGCAGCGAGAGCTAAGGACCATGGGACTAAACACCTCCCTCTGCAACTGGATCCTGGACTTCCTGACGGGCCGCCCCCAGGTGGTAAGGGTAGGTAACAACACATCCGCCACGCTGATCGTCAACACCGGTGCGTGCTCAGTCACCTCCTGTACTCCCTGTTCACTCACGACTGCATGGCCAGGCACGACTCCAACACCATTATCAAGTTTGCCGATGATACAACAGTGGTAGGCCTGATCACAAACAACGATGAGACATCCTATAGGGAGGAGGTCAGAGACCTTGCCATGTGGTGCCAGGGCAACAACCTCTCCCTCAACATGATCAAGACAAAGGAGATGATTGTGGACTACAGGGAAAGGAGGACCGAGCGCGCCCCCATTCTCATCGACGGGGCTGCAGTGGTGCAGGTTGTGAACTTCAAGTTCCTTGGTGTTCACATCACCAACAAACTATCATGGTCCAAACACGATAAGACAGTCGTGAAGAGGGCATGACAAAGCCTATTCCCCCTCAGGAGACTGAAAAGATTTGGCATGGGTCCTCAGATCCTCAAAAGGTTCTACAGCTGCACCATCGAGAGCATCCTGACTGGTTGCATCACTGTCTGGAATGGCAACTGCTCAGCCTCTGACCGCAAGGCACTACAGAGGGTAGTGCGTATGGCTCAGTACATCACCGCCATCCAGGACCTATATACCAGGCGGTGTCAGAGGAAGGCCCTAAAAATTGTCAAAGACTCCAGCCACCCTAGTCATAGACTGTTCTCTCTGCTACCGCATGGCAAGCTGTACTGGAGCGCCAAGTCTATGTCCAAAAGGCTTCTTAACCTCATCTACCCCAAAGCCATAAGACTCCTGGACAGCTAATCAAAGGGCTACCCAGACCCCCCTCTTTTACGCTGCTGCTACTCTCTGTTTATTATCTATGCCTAGAATTTAAAATGTTTTTTTTACTTAACACATTTTTCTTCTTAAAACTTCTTAAAGCATTGTTGGTTAAGGGCTTGTAAGTAAGCATTTCACTGTAAGGTCTACTACACCTGTTGTATTCGGCGCATGTGACAAATAACATTTGATTTGACATCACTCTGGTCTACGGGATCTAGCACCTAATAACCTCAAACTCAACTCTGGACCTCGAAGCCACTCATTTCTTTTCATTGTTCCTATCTAATCAGGGACTGATTTAGACCTGAGACACCAGGTGGGTGCAATAAATGATCAGATAGAACAGAAAATCAGCAGGCTCTAGACCTCGTTGGGTAAGAGTTGAAGACCCCTGATCTAATATATTACACTACTTCTAAGATGTGAGTTTGGAGTAAAGCGAAACACCATGTGCAATTGATCACTTAATAACAGCATACAAGAGAATCAACAACAACGCTCTTCAACACCTCATTTTATTGTCCCAACATTCAAAAGTACAAATAATTCAAACACAACAGTTTTATGGAGAAAAAAAAAACATTTACAGCAAGATTTTTTTGTTTCCAGTTTCAGAAATGACCTAAACTAGCAAGGATAACATGAAGTCATTCATCGCAGTAATTGGATTAATAATAAGGATAAGAATACTAAGAATAATAGCAATAATAATAATTGATAATTGATAAGGAATAACATAAATAGGAGAGACCAATTAGGCTCTGAAATTTTTTGTTCTTTTTTGTCTTTAAAGATAGTTTATAGATTTTCAGATAGTAAACAAACACATTTCAGGAGAAAATGAAAAATGACAAGAGCCTTGTTTCTCTCTTAACCTTCCCTCCTACACTACTGGCTGTTGATTTCCTATTGGCAGGCTGCCACTAGAAGGCGCTACAGGGGATGTGTGAGCCATAGGGGTTGGGCATAGACCGAGGTGACGCATCCCCATGTTTCAAACACCCTTACAAACACACACACACACACACACAAACGTGTTCACAAACACACTCATGAGCATGAACACAGTTCAAAAGACATAGGAAATATGTTCACACATCAGAACCACATTCTACTGGGGTCGTTGCATAATTCAAGCTCCAAACAGCTCTGGAGCATGAAAAGGGGTCTGTTGGTGTTCTGAGGTCAGAACTGTATAGTGGTTGGATGATGACAGATGGTCTGCCTAAGATGTGGTTATGAGAGAGTATATATATATATGCATGTGTCTGAGTGTTTACAATTTTCCTACACCTCATGTTTCCTGGCTCAACAAAATCCAATTCAGTACTTCAGGAACCATTCCCTATCTTTACCTTTCAAAATATATATCATATTATAGTATATAAAATATAGAATGGGTATAATCCATTAAATACCTTCAGTATTTTTAAATAGCAACAACTGCCATAAGTATAGTTAGTGTACAATGATCAAGATCTCTTTAAAGAGATGTTCTTTTGTAATTTTCAAACATGATTCTCTAAAAATAAGTTTGACTCTTAGGTGAGTTGACTGATTAGTCCAGTGCAATGAATGACCCTCAAATACAATGGACATTTGCTCATCGAATTCAGGTGCCTGAGCCTCCAAAATTGGATGTTATAAAATGTTTGAAAACTGAAAATTATGCTTCAGACCCACATTTTTGCATAAAGTTTCATCACAAAGCGGTAGTGTGGAGGGAGGGTGCGGAGTGGCTTTAAAACGACACAAACTGATCACAGGTTATATTGAACCAGAACAACTGTTATAACATTATATTAAGACTAAACTGTATTGAAAAAGATTTAAAGATTTTGTTTAACAAGACAAGAAAAAAGCAATAGCAAATTTAACTATCAACTAGGTTATGCATAGCGAGTAACTGTTTCTAGTAATAAGGGAAGAGCGTTTTTAGTTTTCAACTTTTAGATTTTTTTATATTGTAATTTATATCGGTACAATATCGGTACAAAGCACAAACGTACTAAAAGTTGTCAGTGCAGTGGACTAATGGAAGAGCCTCTCCCCTACTCGCTTTGTTCCCTTTTGCTCAGAAACGTCACCCCTCCCTGTACCAGATTCACGCAAATACACAGACAACAGAACAAATAAATATAAAAATAAATAAATAATCAATATAAATAAATAGTTGAAGCAATGAAACAATCAATCGATCAATAAATAAATGAATAAATAGTTATTTTCTAAGCTTTTGTTCGGTTTCTTTTGCCGCGGCAGATACCAAAATTTTTCTCCAAATCTTTTTTACATTTTTTTTTTACAAGCGACATGACAACATATTAAACAGGATTCCTCACGTGTTTTCTAAGTAACTGAACCATCACTTCATAAAGTTGTCATATGAAAAAGACAAGCTCAAACAAAAGACAGTGACAACTTATATAGATATAGATATTGTAAAACAAATGTAGACTATATATTATCTATTTGTACACAACAAATAAAGACACAGTTGTAATAGATCCTTTGAGGAAACAAATATCTAGACTAACAGAACTAGCTAATTATTATTGAATTTTGACAACGCTTCACACTTAGCAAGTAACCTAAAAGTCAGCAAGCCAAAGAAAACTTGTTAAGTGATTCTTACACGGCCCAAAGTCCGTCATCTGGTATTTCAGCAAGAAATAGTCTAACCAGATGGGGGCCAACAACAAAAATAAACAAGAACAGCAGCTCAATTCAATGCCAACATCGAAGTATTTTTTCTCTGAACAACACATAGAACAACAAATGTGGATATTTAAGATATGTGAATCATGTAATATAGCACCTACTGTTGATCGCTAAAGGAAGTTATTTTAAAATTACACAAAATTATAGCAAAGAAAACAATAGATAATGTATGTTTTCTAAATGGATAGATGTGTATATATTCATTACTGATATCCCATAGGCTGATGACAAAAAGAAAACAAGTGGACAATGGGTCTTCTTGCTTTGGGCTCTCAACTGTGAGGATGGTTAGGCCTTGAAAGACCCCTCTCCCTTCCCTTTTGGGTATCGCTGTTGAATAATTACGCACTATGAAAAATTACAACGATCACCCGCCTCAATTTGCATCCCTTGACAAAACCTTCCATCTACAAAATCATCGCCAATCAATTTCTCCTAAAAACAAACAACCTTTGCTCCTAAAAAGTACCACGGCAGAACGAACAAGACAAGGTGGCGCCCACCCCTCCCCCACCGCCTAATTAGCCAGTCAAAATATTTTTCTATTTTTTCAAATCCAGATTCTTTGTAAAAATTCTTCAATAATTATTTTAATTATCATATTATAAAAATAGATTTTCTTCTCTTTATTTTTTATTTTTCTAAACGCATTTTCAAGCAAAGAGATTTTCTCTTTGGCAACAGTGTTTTTTAAATCACTTAACCTGTCATCAGGATTCCTAACCCATCCCTTCCCTCTCCCCATCTCCCAAACCCCAGTGAGGAAAGACGTGTTTTGTTTGCAATACAAAACAAACAAATGTTAGAAATTCTTTTTTTCTGCATCAGAGAAAATAGGATTGTGTCATCCCTTAGAATTGTTAGGGGGTTTTAATATACACAAAAAAATGAATGAATGGTCACCAATTTAAAAAAGAGCCCCCTCCCTTCTTCTGTCAGGGAGGCATAATTCTAACGACAGTGGATCCGGATTTAAAAAAATAAATAAATCCTCAATCAAGACCAAGAAAGTTAAATCTAAAAAGGACATTCTCTTCTTTGAAATAAGGGGACTGGTTTTTGCTACTGTTTACATAGAAGAGAAAATAGTTTAACAACCACAAGAACAGAAAGGATATACAACAGGAATCCTGTAGAATCACAGGGGTTCCAAATCATGGATATTTTCATCTTTCATTTTGTAATACTTAGGCAACATTGGCTTATAGTTCCAAAGTTATAGTATAAGCCATTTCTAGTTCTTTTTTGTTTGTTTGTTTGCTGTGTTCCTTCTGGAGAGTTGCTGTGTTGGGCGACTGTAAGGTGGTAGTGGTAGTGGTGACAGGGGATTTGGAGTGAGGAAGGGTTCAGGATTTGTGGGTCTTGTTGGTCTTGAACGAGACTTGCAAGACGCGGTCTCCCAACCGGTACCCGTTGAGACTGGCGATGGCCATGGCTGCCTCATCGTAGTTCGTCATGGTGACGAAGCCGAAGCCCTTGCACTTGTTGGTATTGAAGTCGCGGATGACCTTGACGTTGTTGACTGCTCCAAAGGGCCCGAACAGCTGCCATAAGACGCTCTCGTCAGAGTCTGGAGACAGGTTGTAGACAAAGATGCACCAGCCAGTGCCTGTGTGGCCAGGGATGTTCATGCCCACCAGGCTAGTCATGCTGTCAATGGTGATAGGAGAAAACCTGCACCACAAGATAGACAGAGATAAAGAGAGAGGGAGGGAGAGAAAAAGTACAATGTTAAGTGAAACAAATGCCCAATTGAGAGAAATAGAAAACCAACTGCGTGTGCATGGATTTACAAGCATTGAGATTGCAGGCCAAGGCATTTCCCTATACACTCAAGTTCCTCTCCAAGTGTCCAAAGTGAACCTCGCCATGACCCCACTCTCTGAGTGTGTCTCAGGGAGAGTTGCGATATGCAAAAAACACATTTCTAATTCACACATGTGTATTAAAACACTTGTACATGTGTGAAATAGGACAAATAAAACCAAACAGTTCTAGCATTCCTGACCATCCTACATTGATTATTACATGTGCAACCCAGTGCACATGATGCACTATGACTAAGGGTCTGTCTGTGTACTGTATCCTCCTGCTAGACTATTTCCCCTCTGTGCGCCTCCATATTGACTGAGTGGCCTTTTCTCAAGGCAGACTGCTCTGTGGGGGGCCTGCTGGGAAATGGCTTCAGCAGCATCCGAGGGAGGGAGGGATGCACAGGGGAAGCTTTTCTCCCTCGGTCTTCCTGAGTGCCTCTATTGGGAGCTAAATTACAGGAACTTGCTGAATTAAAAGATTTTGAAATTCATCAGAGATTGAGTATGCAACCAAGTAAATCTGCACTTATTCGCCTTGTAATCTTCTCCCTTTTTGCGATAGAGATTTGAATGCTCAGTTGACTTCACTTAATTGCCTTTCCGCTTAAAGGAAATTTCCACTTTAAATAAAAGGTAAATTGGATAAAAGGTTAATTTCTTATGCCTCCTCTCAGAATGACTATAGGCATTATTGGGTATGCTTTAATTGAGATTTCCGCTTTACTGCAGCTGTCTCGGAGAAGCCTCCCTTCTTAAGGAAGGGAGGAAGGAAGGAGCAAACTAAATGGAAAATGGAAACACTTTACAACCCAGTAGTATTAGGAACAAAGTGTATTCCATCCACCCACTCCTGCAGTCATCTGTTGTGGGGCGGATGAGGATGACAGTGATCGATAGTCTTGCTCAGACCACAGAGCCTCTAAGTATCGGCAAGAATCACTCAGACCTTTCATCAGTACTTTGGCCACGACTTGAGCTTTAACATTTTTTGCCAACACAATATCCTTTTTGGTTCTTGTTTGTGTCTCATTACAGTCCCTGTGTAAAATGTATATTTTCTAACAGCAAGTCTTCCCTCTTTCACTAGGGTCTTAAAACCTCTAGTCACGTCAAGGCCTTTTCTAACACGTTCAATTGTATTCGGGTCTCTCTGTCTGGGTGAAATAACACCTCCATAGTAATTTCGATGCAAATCCAGGTATGTGTGAGTGTGTGAGGGTGAGAGACAATCAGGCTGGCTAACAGAGCCACGGAGGAGACTACAGTGGTGTCTAACAGGGCAGGATCAAACACACTGTGTGGTTCTTCCATAGAAAAGGAAAGGAGTTGCATAGCAACAAGGGCTGACCTGCAGCCATCCCACCCTCCCCTAGCTCCCACCTCCATTGCTCACTTCTAAAGCACACTGACTACTACTACACTTGCCTTTGTTCATTAATCATCAGCACTTCAAACCATGTGCCAAGCAAGCAAGAGGCTGTTCTGAAGGCAGGGCTTGTTGGATTTCTGTATTCCAAAACTCTACTGCTTTGACAGTTTGTACATTTTCAATAGTCTTTGCCTTGGTACTGTGTTGTTCAACCAGCAGGCACTGCAGCATATTGGTGAATATTATAAATGTCTTCTCTTCTTTTTGTTGTCATTTTCTTGGCCAGATCTTTTGCATCCCCCTTCCACTGAATTAATTGTTTCCTGCCCCCAGTACAAATAGAGGTATGTTAGACAAACGAGTTGCTGCCTGGGACATTGAGGTAGAGCTATGCGCTAAACAGTCTTTCCCATGCATCATTCTGTCACCGTCTTATAGTTGAGCCTTCACTCTCAGCAAGAATTGCTGCTAATCACTGCTATGGAAACCGATGAATTCAGTGGATTTGCTCTTTTCACAGAAAAAGCTATTTAATCATTCCATTTAAAAAATGTAAAAAGCAAATGCTTATTTTTCCATGCTACATCTGGGATCACAGCCTTTCTATTCCAGTGAGTGGACATCAAAGGAACTCACTGATTACTGTAACATGCAACAAAATGTCATCAGCTGATATCATGATGTCTCACAGCCGCTTCACTTCATGTTACATCAACAGTAGCAAAAGCAAAAGTTATGAGCAAAAAGAGGTGATCAGAAGTCGAGCTGGCTGCAGTGAAACAGCATTTCCTGCAGGGATCCAGGTGTCTCCAGCCTCTCCCATCTTGCCCCTTACTGACCCCTTAACCCCAACGCCTCATCACTACTGCTTACTGCTGTAATAACATGTTGTAATAAATGTATTATTACAACCATTATGGCAAGTCCTATTGAATTGTGTTCCATTCACTGCTTTGATATTAGTGTTTTCAAACTGAACTTTATCCCGATGTAACATCTAAAGCTGGACAGAGGTTAGGCTAGAGTACCTGAATCCGGTAGAAAAACACGCCTAAAAACAAGAGCTACACACAAGAGAACAGAAATATACACAGAAACTATCCAAAGCAATCGGAATGTAAAAGTCAGCACTCATCATACTCAAAGCAAATTGAACATTAGAAAACAAAAGACGATTGTTTTCCTTTTGGACTAGTGGTTGGTGGATTCAAATTAAACAAGGCTAAAGAAAACCAAAAACATCAAGGCAGAATAACCTTGAACTGATTCGAATGCAAGTGACTTCTAAAAATGAAGAAAACAGGATAGAAATCATTTTGTCAACATGGACATCTGGCATTCGGTGAAGTTTTAATTACCTCTTTACGCCATAGGCCATATTAAGCAAATTGTCCAGCCTGTAAAGAGAAGGAGGGTTCTGGGGTTAATGCCAGGCAGATGGTTGACTCACTCAATGGAACTAATTCTACATCCCTGCCTCACTCAAAGAAGAAAGCCATCCAGAGATGGGCCATTACACTGAGGAGCCCCACCAGTCAGGGGTGGTGTCATTCACACAGCAACAAAGCAGCAGGCTAGCAACAGTACTGTACAGTGCTAACACAAGAGGCCACTCTGTGGCCCAATCAGCCAGCACACAGCGACATTTTCTTTTTTTAGCATGAGGCCCTATGGAGAGCACTCTCACGCTCCACACATTCTTATGCTGCACGGGGCTTTCAGAGTGGTTCCGTTGTACATCTGTGCTGTTGTGTTGAGGTCAAATCATTTATAAGTCATTTATAATTGTGAGTTAAGCCATAGTATTGATGTCAAAGAAAGTTTTGAAATCTTGTCTTTCTCAAATTCAATGTCGATCCTGACAGCATAACGAAATAATGATTATTTATGTCATAAACTATGAAAACTGCTTTGCATCATTATTCCAATTGCCCCTCAGGTACTTTGGCATTAAGTTTGTCATTTTCAAGAAGGTTGAGCGACAAATTGAACATATATTATACTACTAAATAGTATAATAATTCTAAAAAAAATAGAGTTCTGTCAGTGTAATGGTTTGGCATTTTTTGAGAGATGGTAAAGGTTTTAAGAGAGGAAGATGACAAATCAGGGAATAATGTTGCATGGTTTGGACTAAGTAAACACTACTGAATAGTAACTGACCAAAAAAAATAGCTTTCTTTTGACACCTGTTCATGTAGAATGTCAAATGGAATGGTGTTTGTTAGTCAGTTGGTCGGGAGGAAAAATCAGACCGGTCCTGCAGACAGATAGTCACTGTGCTCAGTGGGCCAAGGATGGAAGCCACTCAGCCACATAAATCAGAGGCTTTTTGAGTGAGCCTTGCGTGGCCACGCAATGACCATCATTTGTCACATGGGTCTGCACTGTCTCATGTCTTAGTAAGCCTTTCAGCCTAATGGAAGGGTTGGGAACTTGGGGCCATTCTAAAGTACCTCTCCCTTTCAAAACACTGTCTGTGCTGCAGGTCATCAGTGGGCAGAGATGCCGTCTGTGAACCTGACCAAAAAATCTAAACAAAGCACAAAAATGTGTTGACTCATTAAAGCAGCAATTAGGCCATTATGCGGGCTGGGACTGAGCAATCTGCTTTTGTGGGTAAATTAGTCAATTGGACTGGAAGCTCTGAGGAGGCGCTTCAGGCCGCTGTGCTGGAGACATCTGATGGGCTACTGCTGTAAAAAAAAAAAAAAAAAAAAAAAACCTGCCTTGGATGCCAGCTTTTCACAAACCCTCTCCAAGCCCACAGCATACAAAAGTGGTGCCTCTCAATGCATGTAAATGGGAACCGTCCATTTAAAAAAAGTCTGTTAAATTAAAACCTGCTCCTACCTTAAATATAATAAGCCTAATTGACCAATTACTGTCATTAGTAATGTGGAGCATCACTAATAACTGAAATCTACAATATTTTGAATAAAGGATTATATTGCCTTCTTAGAGGTGGATCAGACAAACAGGCATTATATTGACTGGTGGCAAATGAGCAACATTGACAAGATATGTGATGCATTTCTGTCTGAGTTTGTGGATTAAGTTCAGCCCTGTGGCTGTTGGTTGTAATGCTGAGGAAGTTGAAAGGCTCTGGATCTGCAGTTCTCAGACCCTGGATTCTACTGAAAATCATGTTGTATATTCCTAACTTTGTTGGTCTAACTTTTCATAAATATATATAATTTTTTTTATTATAATAATTTGCTCTACAATCTTAAATATTTTTTGGGTTCAGAAGATCATTTTCATATATTCTCATTGGGACTACAGTCTGGAATCGGTGAGTATCAGGCTAAGTATGTGTTGGGAATGAACAGTGGATGGAAAGAGGGGATGACAGCTGGTTGCATTATGGAATAAGGAGGGTGATGAGGTGATGTGATGGAGACATTGTGAACGACAGAACCCCACTGTCTCTTGTAAACAGTTCTTCTCAGTTATGGGTGGAGCTCCAGGAAACCCACTCTTTGGAACAAAAATGCTTTCTTGGTTGAATGCACAAAGAATCAAACATCATATTGGTGACTGATGACTTACAAGGTGGTTGATCGTTGCAATTAGACAATAAAATGCCATACTCAACTCTACAGTACATATAACAGTAGAAATATATATTTGAACCAATACCCCAATGGCTGAACCTGACCTCCTGACCCTTGTTGTGAGCCCTAGGTATTTACCTGAACCTCTGGGCCTGGTGGTGCAGGGGGCCTGGGTACCGGCGGTTGGGGGACTGGTACAGCTGGGACAGTAGGGCTTGGCTGGTCTTCTGGCTGGGGTTGTTGGCGAACTTGACGGTGATGGGCTCAGCAGCTCCAGAGGGCTTCTGTCCATTCAGCCCCTTAATGGCCTCCTCAGCCTCTATCCTCTTATCAAAGCGAATGAACCCCACACCCCGCGAACCACCTGTGGGGCCAACACATCACAAACATAGGGGCGTCCTTTTACTTCATGTGGTTCCGGTTAGATTACACACACACACACACACACACACACACACACACACACACACACACACACACACACACACACACACACACACACACACACACACACACACACACACACACACACACACACACACACACACACACCCTTATTATCTCTTTCATACATGGTACAGAGATGATGTCTGTTGTTGCTTTTAATAACATTGAAAGCAACGTTTTGTAAAGGGGATACTATGAGTTGGTCATTATTTGTATTCCATACAGAGAGGGATTGTGTTATGTGTATAACAGTGTTATTTGAAGAAGACAGTATAGCGCAGAGGGAAAAGCGAAGGCACCACCATGATTTCCTGTGCTGTCAAAGAGAGGAGGCTATAGAGGAGCTGATGCCTGCTGATGCAGAAATGCTGTTGTGTTGTTTGTGTGCTAGCTGCTGTAGTGCTGTGTCTCCTCACAGCTCATTGAGGCTACTCCGTGAGGTGCGTTGGACTCAGCACACACTGCAGTTCTCCTCCTAGCTGATGGCCACACACTCAGGCCTCACGCCATTTTGCTGGCGACATTTGAGTCGCCTCGAGGCAATGTTTTTTGACCGCCACCTGAAAGTAACATTTGGAGAGACGTACTGCCCAGGAGGTCTTTTCTTGGTCTCCATAAACGCGTGCTGCTCGTTTTTAATGAGGCTGGCTGACTGGCCCAGGGGACACTCGCTCAGTGACAGCATGCTGCCAGGACTATTTGCATAATACTGTGTGTGCACATCTATACACCACACACAGAAACACTTTTTATTGTCATTTCTCTCTCACAACGCCGCTTGCGCTTATTGATGTTTTTCTGTTCCGCTGTCTCATTTTCTTCTCGAATCAGACTCTTTTGATATGTGCAGCCCTGAACAAACATTTACACACAATCTCTCCAATGCCGAATGCTTTCATTCACTCTAATGCTGAATAATTTAACTTATGGGTTGCTGCAGCTCTTGACAGACTCTCCCAATCCCTCCATGCCTTCCCTGTACCTGTACATTATAATTAGGTTGTCACTGCTAGAAAATAATAAACACAGTCTGTTATTCCAAAGGGGTTTGAATTGTTGGCATACAGCTCTGGCTCCGATGTGAAACTAGGGTCACTGCTGCTTCGGTAGAAAATAATGTCATACTGATATTCCTAGCTGGTAACAAGTGCATACTGTTTTTGTACATTATGTTGATTTGTTTGCAGGGTTCTACACTAACTTTTTCAGTTGGTGGCACCATCACGATTTGGTTGCACAAAATGTTAAAAACATTTTTTTCAATAATTGATGATGACCTGTCCCATAATGTACCTGCATTCCATACATAACCAGGCCAATAATGACTAGCTATCTTTTAAATTAGCATGCCCTTGTGTTCTTACATTGACTTGGAGAGATTTACTGTTATGGCAAAGAAAAGAGACTGTTACAATAAAGTGCTAAATGTATTTTTTGCAGATTTCAAAGTACCATGTTTTCTGCGAAATCCTCTAGAGGGCAGAACTGGAAAAAGGATACTTGATACCAAAATGATATCACAGTAAAAAAAAAAGTTACCTTTCCATCTACCTAAAAACGCTTAGGCTATCATTAGCATTGCTAACAGATACACAAAGTGGTAGACTTATAGGCCCTACTCGCACCGCACACAGCAGGGCTCGTCATTCAGATAAAATTTTCCAGAAGCACACCGGGCTAGTGCCAACTGAAAGCTACTGGTCCGAATGAAAAAATACTGTCCCAGGTCAAGATCTGACAGGAACGCAAATGATGCGTGCATAATTACAATAGCTGGTGATTTGATCTTTCATTTACGGGCTATCCAAGTAGCCTATACAGCAGGGCTCTCCAATCCTGTTCCTGGAGAGTACTCTCCTATAGGTTTTCGCTCCAACCCCAGGTGTAACTAACCTGATTCAGTTCATCAACCAGCTAATTATTAGAATCAGGTGCTCTAGAAAACAGAGTTGGAGAACCATGCGGCAGGTAGCCTAATGGTTAGACTGTTGAGCCAGTAACCAAAAGGTTGCTGAATCAAATCCCAGAGCTGACAAGGTAAAAATCTGTTGTTCTGCCCCTGAGCAAGGCAGTTAACCCACTGTTCTCTGGGCACTGAAGACATGGATGTTGATTATGGCAGCCCCCTGCTCCTCTCTGATTCAGAGGGGTTGGGTTTAAGGATCTGCCCCTTTTTTCCCCAATTTCCGCCAAAAATGACATACCCAAATGTAACTGCCTGTAGCTCAGGCCCTGAAGCAAGGATAAACATATTATTGGTACCATTTGAAAGGAAACACTTTGTAGTTTGCGGAAATGTGAAAGGAATGTATGAAAATATAACACAATAGATCTGGTAAAAGATAATACAAAGAAAAAAACAACCGTTCTTTTGTAAAAAGATTTGTACCATCATCTATGAAATGTTTTTGTTAAAGAATTTAGATCAAGACTGCCCAAATATACCTAATTTGTTTATTAATAAATTTTCATGTTCAAAATTGTGCACTCTCCTCAAACAATAGCATGGTATTATTTCACTGTAATAGCTACTGTAAATTGGACAGTGCAGTTAGATTAACAAGAACTTTCTGCCAATATCAGATATGTCTATGTCCTGGGAAATGTTATTGTTACTTACAACCTCATGCTAATCGAATTAGCCTACATTAGTTCAACCGTCCCATAGACGGGACACCGATCCCGAAGAAGTTTTTAAATCGCAGTTGCAAATGAGAACTTGTTCTCAACTAGCCTACCTGGTTAAATAAAGGTGAAATAAAAAATTTAAAAAATGCTGAAGAGACATCCCGAAGAAGTTTTTCCCCTAATGTTACAGGGTTCATACAGACCATGGAAATTACAATTCAAGGACTTAAATGTTATATTTAATTGTTGTAATAGCCTATAGAAAAAAACTCAATGTATACGAAAAAGTATGCATTACCACCCAATGGCATTATGCATTGACATTATTTTTACACACTAAAATATGGTGTAACGTAAACTCACCCCATTCCGTACAAACGTGCGCAACCTCAACATTCAAACGAGGCTACAAAGAAAACTAATGGGACTGTAGCGACTGTGTTGACTTCAAAATCAGGGGTGTGAACTAGGTTTCTATTCAAGCATTGATCGACATGGTAATGGCTCTATAGTATTGGAGAAAAGTTTTAAAAAACGGACCCTCCGTTACATCGTGGCATGTCATGTCGTAACGTACAGCACGCAGAAAGCAACTATTTCTTTCTTACAATCTCTCTCCACCAGGTGTAGCACTTCTCTCATCCTTTAAAAACAAGAAATGGACAGTGACGGGGTAAGGGGGGATACCTAGTCATTTTTTGCGTCATCATTGCATTCTCAAAGCCGCTGTTTACTTTAGCACCGCCCTAAAAACCCGATTCAAATTCAAACCTTCAAATAGGTATGTAATGACACATTATATAAACTCTTTATAGTGTTTTATTTACATTTTAGAGGCGATAAGTTAGACAGATCGAGTGAAGAAAAGCAATTTTCCCACACAACATCTCTCACTATCACGCATTAGTTTCGCTTCCCCACCCGCCATTTAAAAAAAGACCCGACGGGGCTCATTGCCTGCTTGAATTATGCAGAAACGGGCAGTGTTTAGGTCATGTAATTGATTATGTTGGAAAGGAGAGAAATTGTGCTTTACAATGGTATTGACATTACAGTTGATCTAGAAGTATTACGTTTTTGGGGTGCTAAAATAAGGGCAATTGTACAGACCAAGGCGATGTACGAGTTTACGTTACGTATCACTGACCCTGGATAAGCTAGCGACTGGGCTAACACAGCTAACCTTTTAGGTCAATAATATGCTGTTTTTATTAACATTTTGTTGGCTTTATAAACATGAGAGAAATTGAACTAGCTAGTAGCTAACGTTAGCTAGTTAGTTGTACTTAGGTAGCTTACATGGTTAGCTGACTTTTCTCAAAACAAACTTCAATGTGGCTAGCTACTTATTGTCCCTAATGCTAGCCTTTACAGCCAAATATCACTTCAGAAACGTATTGATATGGCCAGCATTGAAGACCATTTGTCCCCTCTTGCTGCAGCTTTAGCTCATCTTGAATTAACATAAATGCTGTGAACATTCTAAAGTGTGCTTGGTTTTGTTGACATGTTCAGTCTTCATGCACTGTTGCTCCTACGGTACTAATCTGGTGAGCACCTTTGGAGCAAGGCATTTGATTGGTTTGACGTGTTGCGAGGCGTCACTGATGTAACACCAGGTTTCGACCTCACTTTAGCTGATTTCTGCTAATGGTTCGCGATAAGGCTATCTTGCTTATAATAACCGCACATGGTTTAACTGCCAAGAAGCGCAACACCCTTCAATTGAAACAAACGAAAGCGGCTGCATCTCTCAAAAAACGATCAGAAATTAAATCACGGAATAATTATATTAGAGCAGTAGAACTTCTACATAGGCTACCTTAACTTCAATTACTTTTCAAGGACCAGAGAGCCTTAGAGGAAAAGTCTGATTTTCAAGGTAGGCAAAATGACTGAACTGCACATCGCAAATATTTAACCAAGACTTTGAACTTTTAAATATCTGGTTTGCATACCCATTCTTGCCAGCATTTACTGGTAAATATAATTTGGAACATATTTACTACCGCTGTTGGTCTTCGGTGAGTTGCTCTACACAACAACCAGCTGTTTATGAGCTGCTATATGTGTGCAGCCGCGCGTATGATAAATAATCGACACAACGAACGAAAAGTTTTGGTAATCCGTCTTTAAAAAAAAAATCACTGGCCCAAGCCACTGACGGGGATGATTGCCTGGCTCGGTGATTGCCTGGCTCGGAGGGTTCCCGAAACCTCCCTTGTATGTCGAGCCCTGACACACAAAGACAGGGGCATTCCCGGGCAGTTGTTGCCTCTTTAGAAATATGGTTTATTTTTGGTCAGTTGCACATTACTGTATGAATAAAACATGATAAAAGTGAAGCAAAAACGAACCAATAATAAATGTGTCGTATTGCTAAGTCAAACGGTCGCAAATGCAACTGTTTTGGTCGCAGTATCGAACCCTGGTTTGTCACTTTCACTTGAATAATTTAATAAACATTTGTCAATCCAATACAATCATAGTTGTGCTTTGTTTCCCAACTTCACTTCATGCATAGTTGTTTATTTTTTTTCTCCATAAACCCACTAGCTACTCATGTCAAGAATGCCCCTTGTGGAAGAGTCGGGACATTTTAAGACTTAAAGACTACAGTATTTTTGAGTTTCTAGAGCAATGAACTACCTGTTTACACCCTGTGGACTCATCTCCTGTAGGGATATGACCACACCTCTAGTGAAGAGAGCAGACAAGCACCAGTAGTCTATGTATGCCCCTTGGCCTTGAACTGCACCAGGCTGCAGTTGTTTGAAGAGATCTACACTACAGCAGTGCTTAGCATACAGCTGAAGGCTGCAAACCCACATTCAGGGTGGGATCTGAGAAAAACACCCCAGCCACTTGAATGAAGTGTTGACTTGAAGTGGTGTCCATTAAGGAAGGGGTGTAAAGAGTGGAGGGCTAGTGCAGTGGTCTCTTGAGAACTAGGTCTGTCCCTGTCTATGTGGAGAGGTGTGAGGATCTCTGTGCCTATATGGTAGCACTGTGGAGAGAGGTGTGAGGGTCTTTGACCCCACGAACAGCAATTCCTCTCATTTCTCCTTTCACTGCCATATAGACCTTCTGGGCATGAGGAGAAGCACTACTACTGCACTGTAAGGTCAGCAGGGCCTAATGCAATTACACCACAACAGGTCAGGCGATCATGAACTTTGAACCAGTGACTGTGATATCCTGGCAGAGAGAAGAGACTCCATACAAACAGGTCTGTGTGTCAGACAGTTAACAGCAGTCGCTTCAGAATACAATCTAATGTAGGGTATACGTTTTGGCTTTCATCAGTGGTTCCCTCAAGCAAGGCAGAAATCTAACAAAACAATCCCAGAAATTATCTACTTAATATTTCTTCTTTTTTACTGAATTACTGTCAGTGTTGATATTGTGGAGTATCCCCCCCCAACATTTACATAATGAGCTTCCAGATGTTTTTTTTTTGCATATCAAAACAAAGCAATGCAAACAGGCAGGCTGAGGAAAGCTGGGAAACAGACGGTGGCAGGCAGGCAGCTTCAGCCGGTTCCAGTACTTATCACAGGCCATACAGCATTAGGCCACAATGTACTACAGGCTACAGGCAGTTTCATTCACAGTAATCAGCCATGGCTTATGTAACTCTACCTGTTCTTATCTCTTCCGAGCACACATGAACACAGAGAATGGCTGGTTTATTAATAACCCCAACCAGGGAAGACAGTGGCAAGGAGCTGCCAGTGCCCTGACAAAGCTTTCTGCACGCCCACTGCACCCAGACACTACCACGGTGCTCCCCAACACTTCGCTCGGCAAACATTCCTCTGGGAAATCTGGAGGGATCTGAGAATCTGTCCAGGCGGCTGATGAAAGCCTTCTCTCTCCGCTCCAAACCTGAGCGCTTTGCTACCGTTTGTCATTCCGCTCTTTGAAGTGGCTGTAGCAACTGTATGGAATGTTTGTTAAACTTACACATTAAATACATTAGGAAAAAACCTCTCCCTGCCTCCTAATCCGAGAGAGAGAGAGAAAGATGGAGAGAAAGACCTGTTCTTGTTTTATGTAACTTAGTTTGTGGGGATAGATACAGATGGTCTTTGAAAAGGCAGTGTGAAAGAAGCCTTTGAAGAGCTTAGGTGCTCTCTGCTCCGCTCAGTAAAAGCAGAGTTAAAGCCATCTGTCTGCTTCTATGTGTGACCGCAGGCCAAGGTAACTATGCAATACACTCCATGTTATGGGTTCTGGTGGGTTATGGAGACACCAGGAAAGAGATGAGTTGTACAAGGTCTTATTTTATCTGTAAATAAATCAGGTTTGCTCATACAGTACGTAGCCTTGATCTTCAGCCACACATGGTGGGGATTTTACATGAGCCAGAATGTATTACAACATTCATCATCAACATCCACTGTAAAAGTGTAGATGTGTCTATGGAGAGGAAGCCACACACGGATTGATCAGGGTTTTAATATATGTAGTGTGTATGAACGTTTTGCATGCTCTAGTCTGTGTGACTAGGCGTAACTTATAAAAGAAAGCTCTCCGGATCAATTGTATTGTACTTATTGAGGAGATGTGTATTGACTGACTGCTGTGTGCCTGGGCCCTGCAGAGATGTTGAGAATATTTAACTATTGATCAAAGCCTCTCCGTATTATATTTCCTTCACATTGAGTTTCTGTTCGCATTGAACATCATGATCCGACAACTTTCCCCAAAGGTTAGAGAGAGTGATGCGATATAAAAATGCTTCTCTGCGATATTTGTTCCGATAGAGGGGAAATACACATATCCATTCTGCAGATATCAACAGAAAGAGAGAAGAGAAAGATCTAATATTGACAAAACACTTTGGTTACATGATTGATGTGTTATGCAATGACTGCCAGGCCTGCATCAGTGTGGATGAGCGACTGGCCTATCGTGTGATGTTCTGATTGGTTATAAAGGTCATTGGGGTTATTTATTGATGGACAGCAAAATCTTCATGATCAGGGCAGTGGAAAGAAATGTGGGCTTAGGCTTTGTAATAACATAATTCCCCAGTCCCAACTCATTGTCAAGTCAATGTGAGTTCAGTCCGCCATCCTTGGACTATTTGTAACAGAACATTGTCTTCTCTGACTGTGAACTATGCAAACTGTGATTCAAAGTTCTTTCTGATGATACTGAGCAGGAGACTGACTGCAATATGCATCACGTTGATGGTCTGTGAAAATGAACTAAATCTCCTAATTAGTGGGTTTGAGCACATTTGTCCAAACCAAACCGATTCCTAGATTGGCCTTTGGAGCTTGTGTGCTCACTCTGAGCCACAGTAATGTCTGAAACTGAACAGATGGAGGGGAATTCTAATTTGGAATATCAAATTATGTTGATGATATTGGCGTGTGTGTGTGTAATGATGTTGAAATCAATGCATGATTAACTGTCCTATACATATGAATGGTTAACCACTCAAAAGTAAAGGACAAAGGCAAAAATTTTAAACTAATCTCTCTCTCTCTTCCCCTCTCTCACCCCACAGTTACACTTGTGTGAGTCGCAATAGAGTTTTAATTTACGGTCCATTTCTCTTTATGGCAGTACGTGTGATGTGCCAGCTCTGAGCTCTCGGGCTCCTCTAAAAACCCTCCTTGTTTCTTAATCACCAGCAACTAAAATTTAATTAGAAATTCCTTCAGCAGATCCCCCTGCCTCAGGGGAGGCCTCTCTGGGCCGGGTAGGGCCTGTATGTGCTGGTGGGCCAGGCACTGTGTGTGTGTGTACGTGTGAGTGAGAGGGAGAAAGAGAGAGAAGGAGAAAGAGAACGTGTGCGTGTGCACGCATCTGAGGCAGAAGATTTGCCTGTCTCTCTCTCTGTGGAGTGGTTCTGGCACTGTGAGACATGTAAGGTTATGATCCTGCCTACTGTTCCCTTCAACAGTGTGATTGGGATACAATGGAGAAGAAGAGACTGTTGGCACACCAACAGGATGAGCATTGGGCTTGTGGAGAACATGCTTGGGAAACTGTTTCTGTCTCTTAAGACCAACTGTGTGCAAGCATGGTAATACCATTAACTATTTAGACCTTTTCTTTTTTTAAATACTGCTCCACAGAATGCGTCAGACATTCCATTCCATTTAGGCTATTCAGAGGTTGATTTATTTATGACAGTGGTATGAGACAAGGTTAATGGGAATATCTAGCTGGCTAGTACTGTAGTTATATGAACAGATGTGTTTTCCACTGCCTTTAGTTTTTGTGCTGTTGTTTGTGATCCCGAGGGCTGTGTGGAACAGGTCTTGTGGAAACATAGCTGCAAATAAACAGACCTGCTCTAAATTTGATCCTGCTCTGTTGTGTGTGGAGGGCCCCAGTGTCAGGGCTGATTTATTCTGCTTAGGCAAATGAGTGTGGCTTACAATGTGTTGTACTCATTCTGCTTCTTCAGTACACATAACACTGGAGCCTGCCGCAGGCAGACAAAACCTCTGAAATGGATCTAAGAGCTGTGCAATGGAAGTCATGCTGCATGTTTTGGCATCATGGTTTAATCTCTTTTTGTGCCTGTGCTCGGGTTGTGTGTAGGGTGTGTATGACTCAGATGAACATACGTTTATGTATATATGTGTGTGTGCATATTTGTGTGTGTTATCATGTTTAGGCCAATGCATGTGTGCTGTGCTGGCTAGAGGGTTAGAGTGTGTGTGTGTGTGTGTGTGTGTGTGTGTGTGTGTGTGTGTGTGTGTGTGTGTGTGTGTGTGTGTGTGTGTGTGTGTGTGTGAGCGCATGCATAGGTTTGTATGTATATAAATGAAAAGGCTCCCCATGGATACCTGTGACCTGGTCCACCAGGATGCGGGAGGTGATGATGCGTCCGTACTGGGAGAAGAGCTGCTCCAGGTCCTTCTGGGTCATGGTCTTTGGCAGACCACTCACATACAGGTTAGCGTCTCGGATGGAGGCTGAGCTGGGACGTGCATATGACACCTTAGGAGATAGGTAAGAGATAAAAATTACTGGAGCATCTATGAGAACATTTTGAGCGTAGAGCATTGGTTTGTATTTTTTCCAGGGCATTGGCAGAGATGTTGGTGCAAGTTGTTTTTAATGACCTGAATCACAGGGCTTCACCTTACTGAGCTTGTTTTAATTAGCACATCACTTGCGTTACAGCAGATTCCATCTAAAAGCCACTTACACATTAGCCTAGCAGACCCCATGCAGAAGAGATGTGAGGAAGTTAGGTTGGCACCAATTTATCTTCCATTTGATTTGTTGCATAACATTCATATTTGTGTACTGTAGCAAAAGGCTCACACATCGAACCCTCATCAACCCTCATCATTAATATGGAAGTATTGGACAAAAATATATCGCTCTTGTTAATTCTTACATAAAAACAAATGCACTCACACATACAGTAGATGGGAGAGAAGGTGTATTTACAGCCTGTAGATGAGGGTGGGAGAGAGAGAGAAAGAGATGAAAAGAGGTCGTTTGGAAATCCTATTTTGGTGAGGGGGGGGGGGGGTTGTATGGGGATGGATTGAACTAACTATAACTATGCAACCTAAATGAGGTGGGTGCCTTCTCTCACAGACCCCTCCACAGTTCTGTAACACCCTCTCTTCAGTGTGCCACACTCACCAGCACCTTGGACAGCGCCTCTCTCTCACACACTCGGAGTCCCTCACACTCCCACTCTCACACAGACTGTCGATGCTTGGCTGTCATCTCTCCTGTTAGCCTGGGTCACAGCTCTCATTCTGTCAGAGCACACACTCACCTCCCTCAGTCTAATTTAGATGCTACCATTTCCTTAACTCTTATTTTAAAAGGTCATATAAACTGTAGTATTACACCATATTGGAAGATACTATTTGAAGGCTGTTCTGTTTATCATTGACAGGGTGTTCTTCATGATCTTTAACTGGCAAATTAGACCTTGATATTGCAGCCGTTTCATGTTTGCTCTCTCCTGAAACAGTTCCTGTCCTTTGTTGAATGCTGTTCTAATTTCTAGATTGCGATCTGGTTTTACTTTTTCAAAATGTGAGTTTAATCCTGTTACCATTGCTGACTGGATAACCTTTTCCATCCAGGGTATTCATTCAAAGACATAAACCATTAAACACTGGCTCCTGAGTGGCGCAGCGGTTTAAGGCACTGCATCTCAGTGCTAGTGGTGTCACTACAGACCCTGGTTCAATTCCAGGTGGGTGTGATTGGGAGTTCCATAGGGAGTGATTGTGAGTCCCATAGGGTGGCACACAATTGGCCCAGCGTCTTCCGGTTCAGGGTTTGGCCAGGGTAGGCCATCATTTTCTAAGGCTGGCCATGCTTTCCACCTGGCTACCCCTACCCCGATCAACAGTCCTCCATCCCCACAGCAACTCGCCCAAGCCTCCCCCATTTCTCCTTCACCCAAATTCAGATAGATGATGTTCTGAAAGAGCTACAAAATCTGTACCCCTACACATCACCCGGGCTAGAGAATCTGGACCCTCTCTTTCTAAAATGATCTGCCGAAATTGTTGCAACCCCTATTACTAGCCTGTTCAACTTCTCTTTGTATCGTCTGAGATTCCCATAGATTGGAAATCTGCCACAGTCATCCCCCTCTTCAAAGGGGGAGACACTCTAGACCCAAACTGCTACAGACCTATATCTATCCTACCCTACCTTTCTAGGATCTTCGAAAGACGATAGATAACAAATAGATTACCGACCATTTCGAATCCCACCGTACCTTCTCCGCTATGCAATCTGGTTTCAGAGCTGGTCATGGGTGCACCTCAGCCACATTACTGTGCA
The DNA here is from genome assembly GCF_018296145.1 of Oncorhynchus tshawytscha. Taxonomy (NCBI): domain Eukaryota; kingdom Metazoa; phylum Chordata; class Actinopteri; order Salmoniformes; family Salmonidae; genus Oncorhynchus; species Oncorhynchus tshawytscha. Next base: position 59,523,251 of record NC_056433.1, on the reverse strand, counting down.
GCCGTATTCATAGACCTGGCCAAGGCTTTCGGCTCTGTCAATCACCACATTCTCATCGGCAGACTCAACAGCCTTGGTTTCTCAAATGATTGCCTTGCCTGGTTCACCAACTACTTCTCTGATAGAGTTCAGTGTCAAATCAAATTAGTAGGTTGTCGTCTTTATTACCTATTATTTCATACAGTGTGATTTGTTGGCTGCTGATGAAACTATTTACACAGTGAGGCCCATGGGGGATTGTTGTCCGGACCTCTGGCAGTCTCTATGGGGGTGCCACAGGGTTCAATTCTCAGGCTGACTCTCTTCTCTGTATATATCAATGATGTCGCTCTTGCTGCTGGCGATTCTCTGATCCACCTCTACGCAGACGAAACCATTCTGTATACTTCTGGTCCTTCTTTGGACACTGTGTTAACTAACCTCCAGACGAGCTTCAATGCCATACAACGCTTCTTCCGTGGCCTCCAACTGCTCTTAAATGCAAGTAAAACTAAATGCATGATCTTCAACCGATCGCTGCCGCACCTGCCCGCCCATCCAGCATCACTACTCTGACTTAGAATATGTGGACAACTACAAATACCTAGGTGTCTGGTTAGACTGTAAACTCTCCTTCCAGAATCGCATTAAAGCATCTCCAATTCAAAATTAAATCCAGAATCGGCTTCCTATTTCGCAACAAAGCATCCTGCCAAACATACCCTCGTAAAACTGACCATCCTACCGATCTTTGACTTTGGCGATGTCATTTACAAAATAGCCTCCAACACCCTACTCAACAAATTGAATGCAGTCTATCGCAGTGCCATCCATTTTGTCACCAAGTCTCTGCTAGGTAAAGCCCCGCCTTATCTCAGCTCAATGGTCACCATAGCAGCACCCACCCGTAGCACGCGCTCCAGCAGGTATATCTCACTGGTCACCCCCAAAGCCAATTCCTCCTTTGGCTGCCCCTCCTTCCAGTTCTCTGCTGCAAATGACTGGAACAAACTGCAAAAATCACTGAAGCTGGAGACTCACATCTCCCTCACTAATTTTAAGCACCAGCTGCCAGAGCAGCTCACAGATTACTGCACCTGTACATAGCCCATCTGTAGCCCATCCAACTACCTCATCCCCATACTGTATTTATTTATTTATCTTGCTCCTTTGCACCCCAGTATCTCTACTTGCACATTCATCTTCTGCACATCTACAATTCCAGTGTTGAATTGCTATATTGTAATTACTTTGCCACCATGGCCTATGTATTGCCTTACCTCCCTTATCCTAACCTCATTTGCACATGCTGTATATAGACTTATTTTTCTATGGTATTATTGACTGTATGTTTGTTTATTCCATGTGTTACTCTGTGTTGTTGTATGTGTCGAACTGCTTTGCTTTATCTTGGCCAGGTCGCAGTTGCAAATGAGAACTTGTTCTCAACTAGCCTACCTGGTTAAATAAAGGTGAAAAAAATAAAAAAATAAAATTGTAAACAAGAATTTGTTCTTAACTGACTTGCCTGGTTAAAAAATGTACTTGTGCAAATAAAAACATCTCGGCATAATCACAAAAAATCCTATTTAACTCTGAAGGCAAAAGCATTGGCAGTTAGCTTCCCCTGTGGCCCTCGTCTTTCAAACCTTCCTTCCTTCTTTCCCCTTTGGTTCTATCACTTTCTCTCCTTCTCTCCCTGTCAGCCCACCCCAGATGTCTTATCCATCAACACCTCCAATGGCTGTAACAAGTAAGTGTGTGTGTGTGTGTTTGTGTGTGTGTGTGTGTCTGTGTGTGTGTGTGTGTCTCTGTGTCTGTGTTTGTGTGTGTGTGTGTGTGTGTGTGTGTGTGTGTGTGTGTGTGTGTGTGTGTGTGTGTGTGTGTGTGTGTGTGTGTGTGTGTGTGTGAAGAGAGACTGTGTAGCCCTGCTCTTCTCACCTCCAGCGGGCTCCTTCCTCTCACACCTCCACAGGGTAGCAGCAGCAGAGTTGTGCTGAGAAACTCTGAGGTGTCATGGAGGAGGAAACCACACGCTTTAAAAGACAGAAACATACCCCAGAAAGACACCACCTGTGTGTGTGAAACTCTGTGGCGAACCGAGCCGCTCCTTTTTGTTTACACCCTACAGTGAGGGAGCACTGAGTGTACTAGTGCTATGGGGGTACTAGAAGGGAAACGTGTGTATGGAATAGGGAGTGATGTGTCTGTGAGTATTATGTGTACACAATCGCCTACATATTAACTACAGTATTGTACTGCATAAAAAGCACACGTTTCATCAGCTGAGGCTTGGTGTGAAACTGGAAAGTCATATCAAAGACACTAAGCTCTTCATGTCAAGTGTCTTCCCGAAAAGAGGGCTCTAAATGTTTCCTCTGTACATCGACGTATGAACTGTAGTTCAGTGACACCACAAGCAGCTCTCTCTTCTCTCCCACCAGAGAGCCTCACACTGGGCTGCAAAACAGAGCTGTCTGCTGCTATTAGGGAGTCTGTCTTCATTTTCATGGCTGCTTAAGATAACCTCTGGTGCAGAAAGAAAGGCCTGTGGCACTGCATGGATATTTTAAGTAGATAATGACCTTGAACACACTTATTAGAAGTTGTAAAAGGGGCATTTTCTTCAGTGCTGCTAAAAGGCCTTATTGATATGGGTAACACAGTCTAAATAATGAGTTTCGCAGAATGGCAAGAATGAAAAGAGCAAAACTCAAATCGAAGGGAGAGACAGACAAAAGGGCTGGCCTAAACCTCTCATGCAGAGAGGGAATCTGCTGCTATCACTGAGAGCTAGGGTGAAGTCAAAGATGCTGCTCCGTCTGACTGGATAAGATGGACAGACAGAGGAAGCTGAACGATATGGAACGCTGTGTGTGTATTTGTAAGCGAGAGAGATAGGGGAGGACAGTGCGTGTGGGGGGAGAGGACATCGCTCACTGGTGTACTTGCTCTTTGGACTGTGTGCTCCAGGATGATGGACACGGAAGATCGCTCCCGTTTTATTACACACAAGCTGTGGGAGGAAGAGGCTGTGCAAGAGCTGAGGAAGCGAGGAGTGTGTGTGTAGCTCTGAATATGCTATGGGTTTTGACAGTGTCAATGAGAAACAGCAGTAGGCTCTTCTCTCTAGCCCAAGGGGACAGGCCATGGCACGCTGGTGATTCCTAAGTGGGCTGCTTCCTAAAGAGAAGCCTGATGCGTGGGGACTTGGGAGGACTGGGGAGCGTCACTGCTACAGTTGCCTGGGTTGGGGGCCTGGGTGCTAGCTTGGCCCTCTGGTTTTCCATCTCAGCAGACTTCATTAGTGAGGGAGAGTGGCAGCGGGAATCTACAGACACGGACCCAGTGACTCATCCTAACGCCTGTCAGCTACGCTCAGTGGGTGAGACCTGCGCTAGAGTAACTGTGGGTCATACTGACTGTCACACTCTGACACGCACAGACATACAAAGAGAGCTCTGGCTGTCTCCCCACGCCCTTGCCTCTCAAGAGCCCACTTCAAAGCACTGTGCTGGATTGAAAACAGGCTGGGCTGTGTTGATCTGGTGTGGCTGTTTCCCTTTACAATATTGACCTGTCATGTTCAGGGCTGTCGAGGGATTGGGGATTGTGTCTGAGCTTTTCCCATTCAGCTCGGCAGGGTAATCTGATCTGATTAGATTTAGAAATATGTTACTGAAAGGGCTTGGATTATGGTAGCAGAGCAGATTACAGTATGGCTTAAAGCGAACAGCATAACGGAGCCATATGAGGGGATAGCGATCATAATCCTGCTCAACAAGTAAAGACAAACGACTGGATATTGAGTATACTAATAAAACTATACTAATTATGAAATTATACTTTTCCCTTCATCTATATTTGACTTCCCAACCTTTAATAAAATGTAATATTAATTTGAGTCCTCTATTTAACTTTGGCAGCATGTAATAAATGTTTTTTCCCTACTGTCTGAAAATCTTTCTAGTTTCACCTTTACATTTTGACATTTTAGAACTGAATTAGCATATCAGTTATACCTCACGGCTTTTTATGCTCTTTGATTCAGCTACTCTTTCTCTCTCTCTCTCTGCATGTATTTAAATGAGTATGAATCTCCTCTCTAGCTTATCAGAAGCCTCAGTCACTGCCCAACATTCCTAAAACCTACATGGGCACTGAAGCAGTGCGTTCCTAATCACATGGCCGCTGGGTGAATTGATATTCAGGGTACAGAACAGTTTTTACCAATCTGACTTACCTTGATAGTTTTGGTTTGAAGTCTGAGTCCGTTTAATGTGTTAATGGCTTTCTCTGCATCCTTTGGGTCTATGTAGTTGACGAACCCATAGCCCAGACTCTGTCCTGTAAAACAGAAAGAGCATTTTGACAATACAGAATTCTACCCAGTACATTCAGAATTGGTACAGATACATTCTAAGTCCAAGTAATGTCTTCACAACTGAAAGCGAAAAAATGTCATTGTTTTTGAAAAACGTCTGACATTGTCATTAATACCAGATTTGTTTTGATTGAACATTTTCCTGACATCTCTGGGTATTTATTTCAGGCAGAGTCGGCTTTGATGAGCTCGTTGACTTTCAACAAACGCCTAAAGCTATTGTGGCTGTGTGATAGTAAAATAAACAAACTTGCTACACAAGTGCCTGGCAAGTCCAAGTGGAGCAACGTACTTATAGCCATTAATGGAACCAGACAGCAGTAAGTCCACAGTGGAAAAGACAAAGTGAATCTCAAATGTAATACAGCGCTGCTCTGGCACCAAGTAAATAGCATCCAAAGCATGCTGCAGCTTTGGGCCAAAGGGAGCTGTATTTCTCACATCAAACACGATGCTTCTCCCTCACTTTCAGTGGATTACCCTGGATTATCATTTCTCCATTGTTCATTAAAAACCTCCTGTCCGGGAGAGAATCTCTGTGGTTCACAGCTATTTTTACCCTTCATCTCGCTGACACTGATCTGACAGCACCCCTCGGAAAGTTTGGACACTAAAATAGAACTATGCCATTAACGCAAAAATATCCGTGGGCCTGTGGATATGTATTCAATATCAAAGTGCCTTCGCAAAGACATCTCTTCTCATACTCCTCAATGTGGGTTGCCGATAATTAGCCAACTGCAGAGCGGCTCCCCCCTCTCTGTCACCTTCCTCCTCCCCCTTCCACTGCTTCACAAGGAGAACTTGAGGCTCGACAAGCATAGCTTACAAAAGGTTAGCTGAAATGAAGTGTGCTTCCGAAGCGCACTCATGCAGAGGCGCCTGGATGTGCTGGGTTGCGATTAATGATACAGTTACATTGCACTTGGGCGGGCAGGCAGGTAGGCAGGCAGGCAGGAGCTGTGTGTGAAGAGAGTCTCAGGTGCTCATCCCTCCTCTGCATGCTCACCCTGGCCCTCAGCGCTCAGCTCTGAGAGGCCATCAGGGCCCCTACACTGTCATGTCCGCTGTGCCAAGCACCTCTCTAAAGTACCTGTGTGCTTGTATATGTTTGTAGGCACATGTGCCGTATACATACTATAAACACGTGTCCGTGTGTGAATGGATTCCAAATGAACACAAGGACCTGTCTCTGTTTGTGATCCCTCACTCCCTCCAATTCTGGTGCAGTCTACACCAGTGTGTCTTTGGGAGTTGGCACCAGTCCCTGTGCCCACCTTGGCAAGGCTGGATGGGAGATCTGGGTGTGCCCCTCCTCCCACCCCCTGGCACCACTCCCTAGGTGAGTGGAGAAATGGGGTGAGGCAGCTGCTTTCAGCACGAGGCAGCTCCAAGAGGGGATTCCACCCACCAGTAACAGAGTAGCCCACAGCAGGGGTCCATGGGCTGACTGCTTCCCGGAGACACAACGCCAACGCACAGAAACATACACTCATACTGCATGTAAAACATTTTTTTGCAAACTATGGACCGCTGATGTGAATATAGCACTAAAACGTACACAGTAAATAGAAAGTGTACACACACACACACACCCTGACAAGGTCAAAAAGCGGTAGTGCGCAGACTGTGGGCCAACATTGGCAGGCAAACTTGTCTTGGCCTTTCACAACAACGACTTGCTCTGCACGCATGCAGCCCAGCAGGTTCAACCCAGCACGACGCCTGACTGAAATAAATACACAGGCCTAGCACAGCACGGTTCAGAACAGCACAGCTCAGCACGGCGCAGCACAACATGCCTCAACGCTGTTCTACACAGCACAGCAAAGCTACTACTACAGTACATAGCTGTCCAGGAGAGTGCAGGTGTTTTAGCACAACAATGTTTTCGCTTTTTGTATAAAGGCTTATTTTCTGGTTGTTTACTGTGTTTTATATAGGAATCTAGATCCACGTGTCACTAGAAAGGCTGAGTGCCATTTTGAAGGATTGTACAAATGCCATTAAGGATAATTATAGACAAACATCTGGGAAAAAAGGCATCCAGGAAGCTGAAAATGCCATTAAGATAGCATAATAAATACCCTCTAATGGAAGAGCAAACAGGAAATTATCCCTATGCCGTTTAATTTGTCTAATGGATACATTAACTTACACATTTTAATTGTCAATTAAAACCCCAAACCAAAATGATGCATTGCAGTTTTAATGAGCTTTTAATGAGGATAGATCTTCATTTTCCATGACTTTCAGCTCCTAACAACAGCAATCCCATCCCATCCCCAAATCTGGAGGCGTTTGAACAACATGTACAAACTAAAAAGACAATGCTTAACATCAGTTAAAAGGGATATTCTTCATAAATAAACAGCTTAGTAATGTTAGTAGTGGGATCGTGCTGAGCTCCTTCATTAGGATGAGTTGAGCTAAAAGCACAGGGCCAATAGTTGTGTGACAGTGGATCCCCCCTCTTTGTGATCCAGAGTGGTGCGTTGGTTCGTAGCAGACGTGCGCTGGGATAATTGAGCTCATTAGTTGTGACATTAACACAGCAGTGCCATAATGCTTCATAACAGCTGTCCCGTTTTAGCCCTAACCACTACTGATGAGAGAGCGGGCCGGGGTAATTGAGACCACCTCACCAGGTCTTCACCGCTCCCCGTACAGTCAAAAAATAAATACAAGGGGGAAATAGGCAGTGCACCAAATGTTTTTCCTTGGCAAATCACTGCTATTTCCAGTGAGTGGCTCCTCTCGGTGGTGCTACAGTATGACTAAGTCATTATTTGTTTCCTGAAGAGCAGCAGGTTGCGGAATGTGTGAGATGATAAAATGAGTGTGTTTCCAGCGGGTGTTCTGCCTCTCCCGATGTGGTGACTTGCACAGAGAACCACAGACACACACACCGTGTGGAAAGAGAGTTGCTGGGGCCTCCTCTGTCATGGCTTCCATACACTTATGGTCTTCCTTCCTTCCTATTGTTTTGTATTGTTAGATATTACTGCACTGTTGGAGTGTCGCTACACCTGTGATAACATCTGGAAAATATGTGTACTCGACCAATAAAATTGTATGTATTACCTTTAGGTACCCTGTAGATAGTTACAGTACCTCCATTCCATTTATTAACATGCATGTCTGTATACAAGATATGATCTGTAACCTAGTAGTAAACAATATCCTTCTGTGATTGGGCCCTTCATAAAAATAAGAATTGCCTTAATATTTCACAATGGTTAAGACAACATTGCGATGCTCTGTATTAATGACTTACAACCTGTTCTCTCTAAGCCTCCATGTTCGGTCTGTGTCTCGGAGTCCCCACTCCATCCCTGTCAGTGAAAATGGCTTCAATCTGTCATATAAGATGCCATGGGATGAGAGAGAAGAGGGGGAAAGTGCATTGTGCACAGGATGACAGTGCTATGAAAAGCTGACAGTAACATACCTTGATAGCACCAGGTTCCTGAGGTAGAAACAGGCATATTGGTTTGGTCAGTCTTAAATTTAGCCACATTTAAGATTTGGAGGAGGAAAGAAAACATTCCAGTTTGTCAAAACAGATGTGTATCATCGTGTTGGTTCCCTGACATTTTACCCTTGCTGCAACAGCAACTTGGGAATGATTTTTGACGGACCAGCACTCTCCAAAATATTTGCGAGAGTAGTCACCAACTTAAATTCCGACAAATACACATATACAAACTTCTAGAAGTTCCCAGTTCAGTATTATGTTGTTAAAGTTCAAGAAGTTAGGTTTTGTTTGCTAATCTCCTAAAGAAAGTAGAATAACCTAATGTGCAGTTTTATGATATGATTGAATATACATTTATAATTCACACTTTAAATCTACATAAACCACTTAGCTGCGGTAAGTGCTTCTAGTACGAAAAACTGACAGAGGCTCAGTTCATTCTAACTGGCTGTTAATAGCAAAAGTAATTTGATTACAGCAAACGTGGACTCAGAGCTATTAAGGGCATTTTGTATGCCACTATTTACCATTTGCATTTTTGGCCATATTTAATTTTTATACCTACAGCAATGGCATAACACTGAACAATTGACAAACATTAGGTCATAATATAAACATTTGACTATAATGGCATTCAAACACTAATACAGCCTTACTATAGCTATGTGCTTACATTAGTGTGACTAAATTGCTGACCAAATAAACATTCCACGCATACACTGCCTCAGCTCAGATGTCTGTTCTCTAGGGTTGCCAAGGTAGCAGCAACTGTAATATGCAGGAGTCTCCCACCCACCCCCAGTCCCTCCTCCCAATCGGTGGCTGCTGCCTGAGGCGAGTTGGATGGAAGCTCAAAATGTGTAGGATGTCTGGGAGGATAGCAGAGTAGCAGGAGAGAGGACCCCTGTGAATCTGGGACACCCCAGCTCCATGACGTCAGGCCCTGGATATGACAACAGTGGCAGCAGCAGCTAGAGCCGGAGGAGTACGATGGTCCTCCAGATCTGGGGACTGGCTGACTGGCCCACTCTCCCTCTCCCATGTATGGGCCACTCAAGCAGCACAGGGAGTGGGGGGAGAAGAAAGGAGACAGCCAGGGTGTTTTATGCCTGGGATTCTAAAAATGTATTGTGAACACACATTTAAGTTTTGGAGTTTTTGAGAGGCACTTATGGGCCAGGCTGGTCTGTAATACCTGGCTTAAGAGAAGACGTCAGATGTGTGTTCATCTCGTCCCATACCAGGTATATTAATGCCTTCTTTAACCTTCTATGATTTCTGTCTTACAGTAAATGCATGTATTCTGGATTTAACAAATGATAGCGATTTGAAATGAAGTCAATAGGTATCTGCTAGTATGTCTAAGGTGGTTTTCTATCTTTCACTTTGGTCCAATTTAAGAGCTACTAGCCTCATTGTCATACTAAGTATTTTATATCATACTGTTTTTATCATCAGCGTTCTACAGAGGAAGCTATTTTATGCACGCTTGCATCATATTAATTGTTATATGAACCAGTGAGATTCATGTGAACCGGAGGAGGGTGAATACACACTGTGTTCCACTCTGCAAAGCACTGACATTCATTCCTGATGCTCACCACTATGGAACGTTTGATTGCGCAAGAGCTTGGTAAACAAATGGTTCCAGCAACAAACCATGTATTGGAAGTAAATAAAACGCATTGGCTTTGACTGTGAATCCTTTGAATGTACAGGTAACTGCCAAACAACAAAAAACCAAATGATGTAACCCCACAAGCTTAGAAAAACTTCAATCCACCTTGGCATAGATTCTACAAGTGTCTGGAACTCTACTGGAGGAATGCGACACCATTCTTCTTTGAGAAATTCCATAATTTGGTGTTTGCACGCTGTCTCAGGCGCTGCTCCAGAAACTCCCATAAGCAGCTACTCTTCCTGGGGTCCAGCAAAATGAAGGCAGTTTATACAATTTTAAAACATGACAATACATTCACAGATTTCACAACACACTGTGTGCCCTCAGGCCCCTACTCCACCACTACTACATATCTACATTAGTTAATCTATGTGTGTATGCATGCATGTATCTGTGCCAATGTTTCTGTTGCTTCACAGTCCCTGCTGTTCCATAAGGTGTTTTTTTAATCTGTTGTTTAAATCTAATTTTACTGCTTGTGTCAGTTACTTGATAGAGTTCCATGTAGTCATGACTCTATATAGTACTGTGTGCCTCCCATAATCTGTTCTGGACTTGGGGACTGTGAAGAGACCTCTTGTGGCAGGTCTTGTGGTGTATGCATGGGTGTCCAAGCTGTGTGCCAGTAGTTTAGACAGACATCTTGGTGCATTCAACATGTCAATACCTCTCATAAATAAAAGTAGTGATGAAGTCTTTCCTCCACTTTCAGCCAGGAGAGGTTGACATGCATATTATTAATATTAGCTCTCTGTGTACATCCAAGGGCCAGTCGTGCTGCCCTGTTCTGAGCCAATTGCAATTTTCCTAAGTCATATTTTGTGGCACCTGACCACACCACTGAACAGTAGTCAAGGTGCGACAAAACTAGGGCCTGCAGGACCTGCCTTGTTGATATTGTTGTTAAGAAGGCAGAGCATCGCTTTATTATAGACAGACTTCTCCCCATCATAGCTACGACTGCATCAATATGTTTTGACCGTGACAGTTTACAGTCTAGTGTTACTTCAAGAAATTTAGTCATCTCAACTTGCTCAATTTCCACATTATTTATTACAAGATTTAGTTGAGGTTTAGGGTTTAGTGCGTGTTTTGTTCCAAATACAATGCTTTTAGTTTTAGAAATATTTAGGGCTAACTTATTCCTTGCCACCCACTCTGAAACTGCAGCTCTTTGTTGACTGTTGCAGTCATTTCAGTCGCTGTAGTAGCTGAAGTGTATAGTATCGAGTCATCCGCATACATAGAAACTCTGGCTTTAGTCAAAGTCATGGCATGTTGTTAGTAAAAACTGAAAATAGCAAGGGACCTAAACAGCTACCCTGGGGAATTCCTGATTCTAACTGGATTATATTTGAGAGGCTTCCATTAAAGAACACCCTCTGTGTTCTGTTAGACAAGTAACTCTTTATCCACATTATAGCAGGGGTTGTAAAGCCATAACACATACGTTTTTCCAGCAGCAGACTATGATCGATAATGTCAAAGCTGCACTGAAGTCTAACAAGACAGCCCCCACAATCATTTTATCATCAATGTCTCTCAGCCAATCATCAGTCATTTGTGTAAGTGCAGTGCTTGTTGAGTGTCCTTCCCTATAAGCATGCTGAAATACTGTCAATTTGTTCACTGTAAAATAGCATTGCATCTGGTCAAACACAATCTGTTGTCGGCTATTTGAGCCAGTAAAGGGGGCTTTACTATTCTTGGGTAGCAGAATGACTTTAGCTTCCCTGGTTATAAATACAAATGCATTCATTTTCCTAAAGAAATGCAGCCTAGTGCACAAAATTATCCAGAAAAATGGGCAACTGACAATGATCCAATTCCTGCCTTGGTGTCGCCTGATCAGTCATTTTCATTCTCTGTATGCTGATGACCAGAATCACTAAAACTTTCCTAATGTATTCCATTAAAAGTTGTCATTCAATATGTTACCAGGTCCACAAGAATATCACTAGCTCTCCCCAAGGGTGTATGTTTATGTTATTAGAGGCAGACAGAGACGGTGATGCTTCAGCTCTGGCTGAAGATGTTTGCATTTTTACTGAGGATTAGGATTTTAATACCGTCTTCATAGAGATACACACAAGTCTGTTGGAGAACTTTCTGTTTTAGTCAACACCTCAAACACCCTGTCCTTCACTCCCTTCCCACTGAAAAGTGGGACCTGCTGCCACACAATACAACTCACTTTGTGTCTCTCTTTAGTTTTGTCTTCAGCCTGAGAGAAAGTTGAGAGGGTGATGTGCCAGAGTCAGTAAGGGCATGTGTGGGCTCTAGCGATGTGCGTGTAAGTTTGCCTTAAATAAAAGATTAACCTGTAGGTCCCTGGTGTATTACATGCGCAGCAAGAACGGCGTGGGGAGCAGGGTAAACAATCTGAGGTGGCACTTCACTGAGCAGGAGCGGGCCTGACAGACGAGCTCAGAGTGGCCGGGTGGGCTTGTACCTCACGCCGCTCTCGCTTCATCAAAGCTGACAGCACCCGGTCCAGAGAAAAGAGAAGCCTGTCTCTTACAACGCTCGGGCTTAGGTAGCTCTCATCACCTTGTCATCACAGACATCCTCCTTCCCTTTGAACTGCAGTGTAAAGGAATTTCACATTCTGTACTTAAAAAATGTACATACAGTTAACTGAAAGGGCAGGTCCATATGCATTAATGTCCTGTATGTGGTGTTTGAGAATGTAGTAGTGTAGTAGTGTTTTAAATGGTATTCTGGTCAAATGTCTAGAGGTATGTTTGGAAATGCACAAGAAAGGGCTTAAAAAATAGTTAAGCTTAAAAAATAGTCCTCCCCGAAAGTCAGATAATGATACCAAGTGGTTGTGCATGCAGCCTCCTGGCATTGCCTCAACTGAGAGGGAGAAACGGTTTGTTAGTCTAAAAGTTTCAACGACGAAATTGCACCCATGGGAGCACAACACAGACATCCACTGGAGAAGGGGGATATTTATAACACACTTTGTGTTCCTAAGTCATCAGAGACCTTGTATGGTAGAGAAGAACTTTCAATGTTCTCAGAAATGGCCTTACTTTCCCATTTAGGTCAGTGAGAGCTTCCTGGTAATCTTGTGGTCCTTTGTGCCTCAGTTGGTAGAGCGTGGTGCCTGCAACACCACATTTTGCGGGTTTTATTCCCGCTGGGGCCACACATATGTAAAATGTATACACACATGACTAAGTTGCTTTGGATAAAAGCATCTGCTAAAGTCATATATTATTACTCTATGATGTCTCTTTTTACTCTCTCCGATATAAAATGTTAGACCTCACTGTTTACTGACCTCACTGTTCACACATATGGAAAAAATATATGGAAAATGAGTGGAGAGTGTGGTTTCCAGGTGCTATTCTTATATATACTACATATTACCTTCCTGCCAGCTCGGGCCCATTATTGTAAAAGATGGCCCTGTACTTCCATCAGCCTGCTGCTGCCTGAGCCACTGTGAGCCTGGCTGCTTCTCATGGTCAAGAGTAGATGTTGCTCTTCAACACTGGCCCTTTTTAATGAGATTATCAAGGAAGAAGTGTCACTAAGTAGGATCTAAAATGAAAGCCATTATCTGGCATTATCTCAGAGCAGCCTCCCCCATCCATCTGCTATACCACCCACACAGCCACTAGGCTGGGATTAGAGGCATGATTAGCTGGGAAGTGCTGCTTAAACACCCCTGTGCCACATAGCACTGGGTTTCTTCACTTTGCTGCTCACCGGCCAGCTCCAGGCCAAGCCCCATCCTCCTGCTCTGCAGTAACCAGCTGGAGTACTGTCCAGGATCATAGGCCTCTGGCACCATGCCATCCCACCCTGTACCACACCCACCCACTTCCTTTCTTCCCATGGCCAGTGTTTCATCGTACCTGTGATCTTGTCGCGGACCAGTTTGCAGGACTCAATCTCTCCGATGCTGCCAAACAGGCTGCGGAACTCCTCCTGGGTCATGTTCTGGGGCAGGTAGTTGACAATGAGGTTGGTCTTGCTGTCGTCGGTGGGGCCTCCAGTTTGCATGGGTGAAGGGCAGCTGCGGCTGTTGCTGGACGGCCCGTTAGCCGTGGTGCCGTTGGGGCCGTTCGTCACCTGAGGCTCCATGTTGCTGATTATCTGAGGGAGGGAAGGGTTTGGGAAGAAGAACAATTAAAGGGGGGTAGGAGGTATGGCGTCTCAATCTGAGAACCATGATTCATTATTGGACCTCACATAAACACAGTAAACATCAAATCTACATTCCAGGCCATCAAAACTCAGACAAAAGAAACACCAAGTTTAACTCACAGTATGAGACCATAAAGTGAACACTATATGTACACATGCAACTTAAACTCTTACATATTCATGCAGACATAGCTGTTAGAGACATGAGTGATATTTTTTAGTTCTTCTCTGTGCTTTGATAGCTGGTGCAGTTAGAGAGTGGTAAAAATTTGAGCGATTCAGCGGGGCACTGCTGTCTGTCACAGGGAACATTTGCGGCTGGTTTTGCAGTGTGCGTTAAGAGCAGGTGTTTGAAGTAGAGCTTGCAGGCCCTTGAGGGAGGAGGCACTGAGGAAAGGCAGTCTGATGTGCTTATCTACTGGCAAACACTTATTTCAAGATCCCAAGACTGCCACCAAATATATTCAGCCATTAGCATAAAATCTGTGTGTTTAATGGTATTATTTGATTCTCGGTTACAGTCAGTTGATTACAATCATCCACTTACACAGAGAAGCTGAGCCTAAGTGGTTTATGGAAGGTCTGTGTGAGGTGTGGTGTGTTTGTGTTTGGAGATATAGGGTGACAGAATAGGAACCTCAGGGTGCCTGCTGTTAAAAGCATCTGCCCCACATGGGGGTGAAAACACCCCAAACAAGGTTCTTTGAAAAGTAAACTTGATGGGCTTTTAACTAAAGAAGACGATATAGGGAAATGTAACAGTGTGAACAACAGTCAGAGCACTGATTTACTTTTCTGTGTTTTATTGAAAGTCTGTACCAGAGACACTGTGGCTGTGTAGACTCTGAGTTTAATCTGTCAGTGTCTACAACACAACTATACAAAATCATTAAAGCTGCAAAATGTAACTTTTTGGGTGACCCGACCAAATTCACACAGAAATGTGAGTTATAGATCTGTCATTCTCATTGAACGCAAGTCTAAGTAACGGTAGATCTGTTCTGTGCACTATTTCTATGCTTCCCATTCTTAAGTTTCGCTGTTGCGTCTTTAACTTAAGGTTTTGTACACCAACTTCAAACAGCTGAAAATATATCTTTGGTTATTGAAAAAATATTTCACAGCGGTTTGGATTGTACAATGATTCTCTACACTATACAATGCTTGTTTGGTCACATAAACTAAATGAACTATTAGAATTCTACCATCGAGGAAATGACATTCTGCATATTGCACCTTTAACAAAGAACCTTGGGAAAAAACACAGGTAAACACTTCCAGAGGTGAACCAAAATGAACTAAGGGTAGTATAAAGCTCCTGTAAAATGACTGTTACTTTGGTGTCATTTAAATAAAGATCTAAAAGATGAGGAAAATAGGTTACATGTTTCTGCTGTTTGAATCAAAAGTGAATCAAAATCATAGAAAAGGAAAGATCTTAACACAGGTTCGGGCATATTTATATATATATACTTTCTAAATATGCTGGTTTTGAATAGAGGTACAAACTTCAATGTTATAACATTGAAGTTTGTACCTCTATTCAAAACCAGCATATTTAGAAAGGTTGCCCCATCTGACTGTAGCTAAGTTAATGTTTTGATAGCAATGATGTTGTTGAAAACTGGTCTAAAAACTAAAATAGACAATATTTTATCACAATATTCTGAACAATCATTATCAGTCATGTAGATCTCAACTCTATTGTTTTCTCCTTTGGTTTTCTAACACGAACCTCAAGCCTGAGACATACATTATCTACAGTGGAGGAGGGTTTATCATAAATAAACTTGAATGTGAATCATTTCAACCCCCATCTTCTCATTCCACACACACCAGTCTACTTTACAATGGAACAACACACAAGATAATGCCTGGAGCACACAGCAGAATACAAACAGAGAACCGCCTCTTTAAAAGCGCTCATGATCTATTCTGCATGCAAATTGTGCTTTTGACAGTATCCTCACCACTCCACCAAAGAAGGACCATGGAGACAGCGAGGAAGAAGGGATAAAGTACCTAGCAGTAACAAAGTTGATTGGGGGGCCTTATTAAATTTGTTTACACTTCCTGCTGAGCTTCATTCTGTCAAAAATACTTTCAACTCCATGGGACGTGTGCTTTGAGTTTTCACCAGGGAAAAAAAATGGCTACCTTGAATTACCCAAGACCCGTCAGTCAGATTGACCAATTATAATTTCTACCCCCTGCCACCGGCACTACCCATGCTCAGCTGTCCATTGTGCCTCAGTGGCTGGGTATCTCTGCTCTCCCACAGAGTAGCCCAGTGCTGAGAAAGGCAATATCTCCATGGTCTCTCTGGGTTCCTGGCCGAGGCACTACAGCACACAAGCAAAGCCTTCAAAGGAGCTCTAGCGTCAGCCTGAGGACAGACACCGGGCCTACTGATTCAACAGAACGCTAGCTAGCTAACACTAGCTTCAGATTAGAGCTTGTTTCCCCTGACCGGGCTGAAACACAATGCTGGATTTACAGCCTCCATTAATGCCACTGGGCATGGTGTGTGGGAGGGACCTGCTTCCTCTGGACTAAAATGGAGGCCTTAGTGGGTTCAGAGTGTTGGAAATAAATATTGGTTCATGAATCTAATGTGTGTGAGTCATGCAAGGCGTGAGTAAGGCAGTGTCTCTGGAGGCTGTGTCTGTGTGGAGGAAGACGGAGGGGATAGAGGTCCATTAGAAGAGGTTAAAGTTCACCCCTTTAGATGAGTGAGTCGACAGAAACACATCATCCAGGCCTATCCTTAATACTTATGTACCGGTGATTTAATGTCATGGGTTTTTATTATCGAGGATTTTGTTGTGTATTATTTAGATTTGAAATAAGATTGTATTTATGTGACTATGAAACAGTACCTCACATTGGGAGTGAGGTAAGAAGTGATTTGCAAGGCTGGAATATTTTCTCATATCGTACATCACAACTTGACAAAATGCATACATTTTCCATTACCTATACTGTCTTCATTATTCAATAAATAACACACCAGATGCAAGAACAAAATTACAGAAGGGGAAATATATAGCCGACATAAAAACATTTGGATGCAAAATTTAGAGCATTTATATTTATAGGACCTAAAACATGTACATTAAGGTTGATGAATGGTTAAAGCATTATAATTTTACATCCAATATTGTAAAGATTCACATATTTATATTGTATATAAAGCTATATTTACTCCACATCTTTTTTTCCACTCACAGTAAATCAATCAGCATCCTCCCAGCACACAGTACACTAGGTTGGCAGAAAAAGTAGCTGGCGCAGTGTGTCTGCCCGGCCGGCCTGCATCAGGGCCCCTCCCCTCTGGCCTAGCAGACAGACAGGCCTGCATCAGGGCCCCTCCCCTCTGGCCTAGCAGACAGACCTGCTCCTTCAGCAGCACTGTCATCACCATTGATAATGTCGGGTAAAAAGCCATTTTTGTGGCTGTCTCCTTACCATCTTTGGCTGTGTCAGCAATCCCTTCTCTGCCCAGCCCTGTAGCTGCGGGAGTTCTGCCTGACGCCACTGTGTCTCTGTCGATCCCTAGGAGGTTTCAGGGTCAAGATTTAACATGCTTGTTTTTCTACACAGGCCTTACGGTCACCAGCCACACTAAAACACACAGGTGGCTCTGCTTCCTTCCAGGTAGGGGTTGGTTTCTGTATAGGAATACTGCTCATTGAGACTTGGGTATAATTCAGATAAGGGACCATTACTGTAATGTTGGTGTTGAGTATGACGTGGTCTATTTGGGGAGAGGAGGATAGACCTGACTTGGGAACTATGGTGACCTCTGTAGCATTAACGATGTGGATATCCCTCTCACTCCTGGTGAGTAAACAAGCCCCTTGACAAAGACAGCTCCTCAAATGAGCTGGGGGCTGCAGGCAGCAGTATCCTCTGCAGAATATAGAGCTGAAGCTGTAACACCAGGATTTTGAGGCTGACCCCTTGCTTCATTTACTCTCCCAGACAGAGGGATGAGAAGGTAGAGGAATGCAATGGGATGTAACCAGTCAGGGTCAGGTGATGGAGGAGACCATTCATCCTCTGGGGGGTGTTATTGGGGTTCCAAATGAGAATGGACTGTCAGTTGGAGAGGGGAATGGGGAATTGAGAGGGGCAGCTTGTGTATGCTGAAAGGTCGGCGTGTGTCAGGATGTTTGGGTTGATAATTTGGGGAATGTAAATTGAGCCAATGAATTATAGGTACATTTCCTTTACCAGATGCCACCTCTGTTTTAGTTTAGGTGAAGACCGAAGGTTATAGCAACATCTTACAGCTTTAGAATATAAAGAACACACTGTATTACACATTCATCTTTGGGGGATTAATACTTATGGTAATATACATTTTTGATGTAGCTTTTTCTTATGATCTAGATTTTCCCATTCACAGGGATTCAGATGAAACAATACACTGCTTGAGTCAACCTGAACCATCATATACACAGGATTTGTCAAAGTGAATACAGGCATGACACAGACCCCTATTTTTAGACAAAGAAAGCAGCATGGGCTGGATAGCCTTAAATAGATATGCCCGCAAGGCTTGGATACCCAGTGGACATAAGAGGTCGCCCAACATGGTTGACCAACGTCCATTTTAAAGGAGAAGGCATATTGATCATGCAACATCCTTTTTTTCCCATTGAGTTTTAATCTCATTTAATATTCTGAAAGTTAACCTGAAAAGAGATGTTAAACAAAGGTGAAACATTAAAAGCATTTTTCACCCCATCTGCTATGGATAGCTTTGAATGGGCGAGTCTAAAATGAATGATTTTGCCAAAGTAAGCATAATATGCAGCATGTTCAAATGAGGTCCCAAAACATGGTGAAAAGCAGCAAGCAGGTGTAGGACTAAACATTGGCTGTGGTTTCCAAAACATTTGATCAAATGATGTACTACCCACTCTACTGAGAGGTTGTGGGTAGTATTGCAGCAAAAGGGTAGTTTGTGTTCCTTTTGTATTTACATACTGTAGCTACAATATTAACTCTATGCAAACAAATATATATTCTAAAACCAATTTCCAAGCAAGCAAACAGTTGCTGAAATATTGAGAGATTTTAGTGGGTATTAGATATACGATAAAGACGTATGGTTGCTGAAATCTACATTCTATTGTTTTATTACCAGTAGCATAACAGATATGCAGCCAAGTGTATCAATACAGCCACTAATAATGATTCTCTCCCTCTTTCTATGTCGGGCTGGGCACACACACACTTCCTGATAACATCTCAAATAATATTCAAATGAAGGGACAGTGCAATTACGTAAAAAACAACAACAACAGATGAGCAATCGCTCATGGGTACAATTTCCATTATTCAGGGAATATATTTTGGTTGTGCGCAGCAGACATTAGACAGAGTTATTATATAATCCATATATTCTCTAGTGTGTCAAATATTTGACACCCTGTAAGGGCTCCCCATCTCCTTGAGCTCCTGAGGTGTGTCTGGTATGGCAGTCATGTAGAAAATGTTATAACTGCCCACAGAGGACATTATCTCCCTCCGCAGCCTGCGTCATCTAGCAAATCCCACATGACCAGAAGCCTCTCCTCTGCCACGGTGACACTGTAAAAGTGCCACTTTACTGCCAGGCAGACCTCCTCTGCCCAAACGAGCTTAGACAATCAATTTCCCGTGACTTTGCTGGGATGGATGCGGAGAGGAGACACTGCAGTGGATCAGAATGCGACAGTAGTATAATTGAACTGATAGCGCCTGGCACAAAATGGAGGTCAGTTGGATGGTTGTTTGTGATTTCAATGTCTCGCCACATCCCAGCATTCTCCTATATGCTAGAACAGAGGATGACCCCAACAGGATATTATACACTGACTCATTAGATTATCAGTAAAATTATCCTATCAGATTTTCCTGTTTACATGGACATGTTCAATCATAAAACATAAAATTAAATCCAATCTGTTAAATATTTCATATTTTTGAATCAAAGGTTTGTCCATCGTACAGTAAAGTATTCTGTAATTCTGTCATCTAATACAGTGAAAGGTCATAGTGTCCTCGATCCATTGAAATGCTCATTTCAAGGAGAGGGTAGGTCACAAACTCAACCATTGAAACCCCAGTATGCACCAACTCCCTCAAAGTGCTTCAGAGTAAGAGGGAACTTGAGTTATCAAAGCGATTCAGACACATTTATATGATTTTTCTATCTTAACTCCAGGTCAGTGAAGTTCCCTCCATGCTATAGATTTTTTTTCTCCATCTTTTTATTTTTCGTTGCCTTTTCAGTCATCCTGCAGGTCAGACGGAAGCTGGGTCGGATCAATCAGGAAAGTAATCTGGAACACCTTGCGCCGCACCCGCCTGACTCCACCAACATCGATCCGCATCTACTTTGCCAAATTGATTTTTTTCTTCCCTTCTCTGTGTGACTCAGAATAATAAATGTTTCAGTGCTGTATGTAAGCAATTTTTCATTTCACTTTGCTTGACTTTTTCCCCTTATGATGTCCACTGTTTTATTGGATCGATAGAACTTTCCCAGAACCCTCTCTTGGCCTCTCCACTGAGTAATCTACGTACACTCTCTAGGGTCAAAGGTCAGGAGACGAGAAGGCAACGCGCCGCTATTAATTGCAGAAGATGTCTGCAGCAGAGTCAAGCTCTTTAAATATCACAGCTACATCTAGTCTAATCTCAGACTACCTTGGAGACATCAGTCTTACATTGTTTCAATTTCATCAATTCTTTATTATATTGTCCAACTGTAGACACTTATATAAATCTCAGAATGTATCCTCAAAACAAACTTAAAATATACACTGGTTATACAATAAATATGAAATGCATCCAAGGTCTGCTTCTAGAAGGTCCTAGCCTGACATTCTTTGACCATGGGCTAAATCTCAGATCTGACAGCTAAGTCTGTCAGTGTTACTCTCCACTTCTGAAAGCACCATGTGCATCAAATGGATTTCTCACTCTAACTCACTGGCTGTTAAAGCTTTCTGCTAGCATTTTAAATCACCCTCTCCTTCTTCCCAGCTCTGATGGTAATTGGAAAAACAACTTATCTTTTAAAAAAGCAAACACTAAAGCACAAGTAAACGTCCGCCAGACTACTTTCAGGAAAGTTCAAATTGCAAACAAAAGACCACTTAATAACCACTAGAAGGGAAACATTGGGAGAGCCTGAAACTTTTTCCTACACAACTGAATTATAATTAGGCCTGAATTCAATCAAAATGTAATCTAGCTTCTCTGCAGTGAGCTTTTTCCTGATTTGTTTTCGTGGCATTGGAGTTGTAAACTGCCTTAGTCTAGAGAATAAGCAGCCCACGGACAGTGACCATAGGGACCTATGGGCCGCAGTCTCCTGCCACTGCCAAACCCTAGGTGGACTCAAGCCATTTGTACATTGGCTAAATCCCAACTCTGCACCAATGCATGGAAGCAGAAAATTGGTGAGCATCTTGATTCTGAGATGACACTTCAATTTGTGTGGCTCCACTGACCTGTGCCATCCTCCCCTCCCCTGAAGTGGTGTGAGAACTCCTGGCCACCTGCCTGGCAGCTTGGCCGTACCCTGTACCCTAGGCGTACATGTTTAGCCCCAGCCCTGGGCCCAGGGGCCTCTGGGGGTCCTGTCCATGAGCCAGCATGGGGAGAGGAGCTGTGATATCCACAGGCTGCAAAAGGCTAGCTGAGACTGAACTCTGAACACAGTGGTCCACTCAGAGAGCCTCACAGCCTCATCACTGACAAAACATCAATACTACATGTGCATTGGTCTAATCACACCGCTCATGTGGGATATTAATGTTCCCTTAATAGGTTGTTAAGTCTTCATGACAGATTACATTATTTCATTTAATACAGTTTAACTAAAGGAGAGAGAGAGAGAGAGAGAATAATACCACCCATGTCTGCTAACCCCAGTCCTAAGGCTGATTCCCAACGACGGGGTCAATACACTGTCACCCCTCACTATGCACGCACCCGCGCCACTCTATCACTACTACATGACTGGACCCTCATCTACACAAGTGGGATACTTCTGAATGAAGGTGACTACAGTACAATGCAGCCTTGGTTTATATTAGTTTCGTATTTTAAGTGAAAGCTCATTACCATCTTGAGGTTGTTTTTAGCCAGTGTAGAAGCCATGGTTCCACTGCATCAACACCAGGTGTCAGATCACTGCACCTGTGCAGGCATCAATGTTCCTGACCAACAATAAGCTCCTCTCCTTGTTCGTAATGTCTAAAATAGAAATTATATGTAAAATCCCCAGCCTAGTTGTAATTAAATATTTACATTTTTTAGTTCAAATTAGAATGAACTAATGTACTTTGGATTCTAGTTCATCAAACCTTTGCACATGCCTAAACACCATCCCCTGAATCTACTTTTAATTAATGCTGATTTGAAGCTAGGATGAGTCATATTTGCTTGGGTAAAACAGGTATAGATGTACAAATAGCCTGTAGGTAAAAGACCAGAAACTAAGCTGCATTAGGGCAAAGCCTTGTCTGCCTGCCTATAAGACAGAGAGGGGGAGGAAGAGTCCCAGGCTCCCTGCACACACATGCGCGCACACACACACACATGCGCGCACACACACACACATGCGCGCACACACACACACACACATGCACACACACACACACACACACACACACACACACACACACACACACACACACACACACACACACACACACACACACACACACACACACACACACACACACACACACACGCACACACACACACTGAGGCCCAGCCAGAGCAAAGCAAGGCTCCTCCTAATCTAATCACTGCCTATGATCTCTGCTGCCCCATCAGCTGCTTCCCAGGCTGCCTGCCTGCCTGTCTGCTTGTGTGTCTCCAATGACCAGAATGTGTGCCTGCCTTCTCCTGACAGTCAGGGGCCTTGCAGCTCACACAGGAAGCTAAATCACACAGACACCAGCCGTTGCACAGGGCTTCATTCCAAGGCCCATGATAACAGTACATTGCTAGGAGCTAATCTGGTTATTGATTAGGATCTGAACTGGAGCTCATATAATCAAATAGATGACAGGTTGTCCTTTCGTCTTAAGTCAATAAAACGATCGAAAATACAGAAAAGCAAGCACCTGGACGGAGACAGTTAATACATTATTTGAGAAGAGCAAGAGAGACAGATTCATTACATATAATGTCCTTGTATGACAGTTTAATGTACAGTATGTTCTGCATTAGCATCCATTGTTATATCTATCCATGTGCAGTACATTTAATTGTACTGGTACTAATCATACTATACAAGCTCTATTATGAGTAATATTCATATAAAAAAAGTGCATCTGTGAAACTAATCCTCAATTCTTTTGTGATATAATATACTAACTTGGAGCATATTAGGTCATTAGAAAATTGGAAACAAACAAAAAATCTACTCAAATTTAGCTTCTGCTGCAGTGAGAAGACAAAGCCTAAATGTATACTCACAGCTAAGATTACCCCTCCAGCATATCAACTAAACCATAAAATGTGGCATGCATTCAAAATAGAAGATTAATCTCCTTCTGCCGTGGTACAGTGTAATTGAAAATGCCCACAGGAGACTATCTATGTTCATATAGTATGTGCCAGAAAATATAGGGCTATTTCCATGGAAAATTCTGGAATGGAGTTTTATATCAATAGCATGCCAGGGAGACATGTATTTGGAAGATAGCAGATTGTACACATCTATCTCTCTGGATCCCAACTTGATAGTAATGTTAATTGCTTCAAATGTTTATCTGTCTTGATAGATATCTGTAGTAAAATTCATCTTTCCATCTAGTTTGAGGAGAACGTTTTACAGTTGATATGAAGGGAATAGGCCAGCGTTTTTCAAACTTGGTTCTGGGGACCCCAAGGGGTGCAAGTTTTGGTTTTTGCCCTAGCACTACACAGCTGATTCAAATAATTAACTAATCATCAAGCTTTGATTCTTTGACTCAGCTGTGTAGTTCTAGGGCAAAAACCAAAACTTGCACCCCTTGGGGTCCCCAGAATAGAGTTTGGGAAACACTGGTATAGGCATTGACAGGATGAATCCCGTTGCCAGATGAGAAAACCTCTGATGGCAGTGGAATTGTTCGATGTCATTTCAGATAGCCATGACACTCACCATCTCAGATTGTTCTGAAATTGTGTCTGTAGTTAGAAACAGGTGTGCTTGGCATTCCTGAAGCATTGTTTTGTTGCCATTTTATTTTATCTCAGATAAATTAAGCTAATTGATTGCACCCAAATTGGACATTCTAATTTATAGGATTCAAATATGTATTTATTTTTATTTTGGGGGGGATTCAATAAGTTTAATTTCTCAAATTCAATAAAATGATGTTTCAGGAATACTAATTGTATCTGTTATGAACTACAGAAACGATTTTAGAACAATCTGAGATGGTGGGTGTTGAAATCCTCTTTCTTGTGCTTTTTGAGGTGGAACGAGCTAGTGATCAAATCTCATCACCCTCATGCTTGCCTCGGCTTTTGACAGCGATAGAAAAAGAAAGGTATGAACCATAGACTTTTAGGCAGTAACGCTTTTATGTTCTCAATAGGGATTGAGGAAGCTTCTGTCAGCTCCACCACCCTGACCCCTTGCTTGTGGGTACCCTGTCCACTACGGGTCTGTGGATAGATCTGACTAGGAAATGTACTTCCTTCCTCCGTCCATCTCATTCTTAATCCTCCTCCCCTTTCTTTCTCTTGACCTACAGCAAGTAGAAACAGAATATTTCCCCCTGTTTATATTTACAGTACTAGGATTTGATGGTGCAGACCTGTGTGTAACGATGTAGGGAAGCGATAGGCCTAATGTGTTTGTTTGTAATCCAACCAGCAGTGCCATTTTGTTGCATGTTGTTATGTTGCATGTTAAATGTATAATTCATCCGGCAACAGAAATATAAATGTTTGATGCCTTCCAGGCTGTGAAAAAATCCCCTGTTGGAGGGATGACCTTGAAACGTCCTTTATCATCACAGTAACTGGCCACTTTACTTGGCAACGTTGAACAACGAGCCGGAGCAACTGCTAACGATACCAAGCCTGCTGTTGCTTTCTTTTCTCCTTTTCCTGGGATGCAAAATGTAGATCAGAGGGGTGTGAGGTTTGGGCACAGTCTCAGGAGTAACTGCCACTCAAATCCAAAAGTATGTATGAATACCAAAATGCACGGAATACAGAGGAGGATGAAGAAAGAGTAGAATGGAAGTCAGCGTTCTACTTCCATCTTTGAATTTTTATTTTTTTACCTTTATTTAACTAGGCAAGTCAGTTAAGAACAAATTCTTATTTTCAATGACAGCATAGGAACAGTGGGTTAACTGCCTGTTGAGGGGCAGAACAACAGATTTGTACCTTGTCAGCTCAGGGATATGAACTTGCAACCTTTCAGTTACTAGTCCAACACTCTAACCACTAGGCTACCCTGCCACCCAAAATGAACAGAGATAGAGAGGATATATTAATATCTATCTATTTCCTTACTTTCCTTTAGTATATTTACTCAGAAAAGCAGGAGCAACAAACAACAAGAGCATGACCCTGTGTTTGCTACCGGGTTGTTTGTGCTAAGAATTTGTAGCTGATTATTGTCTGTCTGTGGTACTTTCAATTTCCGCCAAAGGAATTAGGCTTGTATTTGTGAAGTCAGTTCCCCCTCACAGCTGAATTCCTTCATCTCTCCTTTCTAAAGGGGAAATTTAAATAAATAAATAAAATATATCACTGTGGAAGCCTATTACATTTTTAACTAAACCGTTTTGTTAATATTCATGTATGTTTAGTCTTCACACAAAAGGAATATTTAATAACAAAGTCATATATTTGAGACAATGGTTCAGAGCGGCTTATTCAAATGGGCATTAGCTCATTAGTCCTTACTGTTTTTGTCTGAGTATAGGCTAAGTTATGTGGAAAATGAGTGTTTTTCTTGCTTACATTGGTAATATTGATAACACCAAAACATTTATAGGGAGACTTATTAATGCTTATGGGATTCAACTGTTATAATTTCCTTGCTTTCCAATTCATGCAAATGCATAGTGTTATCAATAAAACAAAAAAGCGTTTTTGAATCAATTATAAACGAGAGACATTTATGGCATAAGTTTGAAATTAAAATGTGAATCTACTTTACAAAGCAAATGTTCTGCTATATGTGATTTATCATCCTGCTTTAAATCTCAATCCAAATGAATTACTATAGATCCCTCTTCAGGGCATAAATAATCAAAACATGCAATTATTTAACAAATCACCACTTTGATTAAGATACTGCCATGTTAGTGACTATGCCTGACTGGAAGCAGGCAGGAGATAGATGATTGAGAGGACACCAACATGACCATGTGGCATTTCTGCTGGGAGTTGCATGTGAATAATTACCCACGCTTCTCAAGGACTGGAGACTCTGTCCAAGTCCTCTCTTAGGCACGGTAGCATGTCAACAGCAACAACACGATCACATCTCACACAAAACATTGGAGAGCTGCGGGGTGTTTATTTGTCCACATCTGGCTATTCAACGGTTCTACAGATTGATTCAGATCTAAGGGCGAGGCATGTGGTCAGTTATATTGCTGTAATTAATGGTTAGATGCCTCTATGACAGGGATAGTACTGAATATTGATATTATGCACTGATTACAGATGGGTAGAAGTCAACTGCCCTGTTGAGTAATGGCAAAGTATTCCACTGTCCATTTTAGTCAGCCTCACTCCTCTCTTAATTTGTCTACTAGTTAATCCGGCTCTCATTTGTCTATCTACATCTGGACACTTGTCAGTTGTACTTCTTTTCAACTCTATGACAAACTGCATCTGCACAGCATAGGATACAATACATTAACTACAAGACATCCATGACAAAAAAACGACGTTTTAGCAGTTTATTTCCTATTCAGTATTATATTGCAGCCAATATGTTACTGTTTATCATGCAACTATCATGTAAAATACATCCCGTTGTTACATGTATAAAAATGTAACCATGATAATTCATACCTGATTGGATGGATGGAAACAGCACTCAGCAAGCTGAACTTTACCTTTACATGTTTGATTTGAGTACACTATTCTCAAGAGCACTACTCTCAAGGCCACAGAATCTAAGGCGGAGCAAGCTAATTTAATCACCACAAACCACGGTTGTTCGGCAGAACCTCTAATAGCTTTAATACTGTTCTTACACCCATACTTATACCTCCTTCACCATTACTTGATTCAGGTATAAATAAATAATTGTATTCTTCCAGGAGGACCTTGCCTCACCTATAGATCCTATCGCTGTTTGAGCAATACTGGTCCGTTTTAGAATGACTTCTCTTCACAACAATGGTAGCCTAAGCAAAGTGAACACAACCTGATCTTCTAAAATATGATTCTTATTCATCTCTTTAACCTCTCTCACTCCCTGTCCAACTGTGAGAATCTGAGAGCCCCGGTGACACTCCACTGTTATGGGTGTTAGCACCGTCAAGTGCAAACTCTCCCACCTTCTGAACCACACCATCCACAGCTCTTTACTCACCCCCAGTTCTCCCACTGAGGTCAGCAGCCCCCTCCTCTACCCACACCAGTCTGTGGCATACCATCCAGCTGCTCACAAAACCCTACTTTATATTAATCTGAGTATCTCTACTTATTAGCATTGATATGTAACCTTGGTGCTGGATAGTAAAGATTGCACCCTGAGTGTTGTAACTCTAATGGAGGGCAGTAGAAGTGTGGTGACACTGCCCAGTGTTTGAGCCCCACTGACAGACAGCAGGGTGCTGCTCGATGAGGAGCACGCACAGTTCCACACCGTAAACACTAGCGTTAGATATCTCCCATACCCCCCCCCTCTCTCTCCTTCCTTCTATCACTCCCAACATCCCCGCCTCCCTCCTTTAGCACGGAGTTACTGGCAAACCCCTCCATCACTATGCGACAGAGAGCAGTCAGGGAGACAGGGTGCTATCGGTGTCACCATGGTTGGGAATTGCTTTCTTTTCAATTAGCATTTTGATTGCACGGAAAAGCCCACACACAAACGATCAAATATTCACTTCGAAAAATGAATAATGCTTCCCACATTCAAGATGCTAATATGGAAGCTGGCAAATTCATTTTGTGACAGGGACAACATTTTAAAAGCAGTATAATGCCATTTGAAAATTTTATTCAGCTTTTTATTAACAGCATACAGTAAAATAATGTTTGATATGTCTATGGAAATGTAGAAGTCAGGGAAAACAGCCTCTGTGAATGCAGAAAGGTTTTACAAAAATATGTGTTTGTTGATTTGGTTAGTCAGCCCTGCCACTTGGCTGTATGTTGTTGTTGTGGATGGATCAGAGTTAAACTGAGTCCCTGGCAGGCACTGCCTCCCACCAGCCGGAGGACAGCCCGGGGAGGAAGTGACTCTGAGCCCTTAGTCAACAATGGATGCACAAACATCCACCATGCAGCAAAGACAAGACCTACCAGCAGCGTCAGAGGCAGAAGCAGAGGAGGCACAGGCGATTCTTTAAAAACCTGTCTAAGTGAGGGGAAATGTACACCAATGCAGGCATGCATCTCACACACACACGCACACACGCACACACACACACACACACACACACACACACACACACACACACACACACACAGACACAGACACACACACACACACACACACACACACACACACACACACACACACACACACACACACACACACACACACACACACATTCTCTCTATTTCTACATAAACCTATCTCCCTCTGATACACTACACATTCACAAATGCTATTCACAACCATAGGCCTACAGTACATACACTGTCAAATAAAACCTACCAAAATGTGCACTATAAAACATGAATATACCAAACCTACAAAAGTACCATCAACTATTTACAATGAACAACATCATGAACAATATCATGCAGGCAAAATATCAGATAAAACAATGTACTTTACGTTTGCCCTGCACAGGTAACATGAATAGTTTACGATTGTGCAAACCTACAGGGAGGACAGGAGATTCACGCACCACTTCATGGTCGTAAAATGGGTGTCGATCCCCGAAACCTCTCCACTGCCCCTCGCCTCCATGCGTTTCCTCTCATAGCAATGACTATACCCATCGCCTTCTCCCAAAACTGGATGAATAACACCCCGTTAACTGTTGGGGAAGGAAGGCACACTGAGTGAGGCATGGTGCTACTGCTGCAGGCTGTCGGATGGATGCAAGGACACAACAAGCAGCTGGCAGGCTGCAGCCTCCTTACCATTTTAAACCCATTCCACTCCATTTGTGAGCCGGCAGCTGTTTTCTCTCCCCAGCGCCTGAGCAAATTTCCCCCTCACTTGGAGCTCTGTCTCTTGCTTTCTCTCTCTGTGATGGTCAGACAGTAGGCGGCTTGTGAAAGCAGGCATGCCCTTCTTCCAGAGCGGCTGGGTGAGAATGTAAAAGGCTTCAACGTGAGCTCTGGGCTGCAGCCCCCTCCCCGGTCTCCTCCTCATCTGTGAGGTCAGAGCTCCCCTCTCTCTGGAAGCGTGTGCTGCAGCATTCTCACTGGCTCCTGCGCCTGTCTTTCCAGCCCACTCCTCCACAAAGTTAACACATTCACTCTGGTAGCCTCACAGATGCAAGGAGCGCTTGGCAAATAAAAGCTTTTTGGTACCAGCAAAGCAATCAATCGCTGCTAAGGTCTTTGCTTGAGTGAGCACAAAGAGTGATTGCACCCTCAGGCACTATGGTAATAGGATGCCTGAACAGCACTATGTATATAAATTAGCTATTACTGCATGCATGATTAAGTCTGCAAATATACACTAGGCTAGTTGTACACATTCATATGTGCTGATATTTGTTGCATGTATCTCATTCAAATAAGGATGGGAATCCAGTTCAAATGCATGTCATTTGCAATTCATGAAACATATCATTAGATATTGCTAAAACAAATTCTAAATACAAATGTTATATAGCCTCATTTTAAGTTGCAGTTATTTAAAAAAAATAGGCTGTTAAATAACTAAGCCAGCCTTGGGTTAACACAGGTTACTACTGATATGCACATAGCTATCTATTTTAACAGTGCATTGTGAGTGAATTAATGTATCAGTGTCCTCTGTTTTTAGTGTATGCAATATAACGGTCTGACTTTTAGAAGTGTGTGACGTGAGAATGTATGTGTGTGATCGTTTTAATATAAGGTAAAGCCAAAGAAAAATGTCCATCCTGGATGGACAATAAAGTTGTATTCTATACTCACGTCAAACTGTAAATCTCTCTCTCACACACACACACACACACACCTGCAGGAGCGACACATCTAGAAACAACAAAGCGCCCCCCAAAAATGGGATAGGCTCACTACGGATTCAAACACAAACCCCATACGGAAGTGTATCACCTGGCTCGGCTACTGCTGCAGAGATGCAATGATGCTGGTTACTCAAAGCAGCTCATTAAATGTAGACAAATAATAAGATAGATATAGCTTAGATGCCTTAGCATAGGCTAAACAAATTGTTCCCTACTCACCATGACCATTCTTGTTTTAGGTTGAGGAGGATAAAGCGAAAGGAGAGCAGCAAGTATTTAGTCTTCGTGTGGATAAAGAAAATCGGTAGCTGAAGGAGTCGATCCTAGTGCTGGGCGCGCGTGGTCCCAATGACAATCGGATAAAGAAGGCGCGTGTGAGTGGATGAACGTGAGCCTGCAGTGTGTGCAGCGTGTCAGAGGCGAGCCGTGGGTGGAAATCTCTTCGGGAGCGTCGGAGAAAAGAAACGGTCCCAAAAAATAAAACAAAACTAAAAGGGTAAGTCTTCACTGAAAGGAAACAGCTAATGCAAGCAACCCTTTTCCTTCAAACCATTTATGGGTTATTCAGTCTGTATGGTTTAGAATCTCATTGGCTGCGATAGAGCGGGGAAGGGGTGGTGCGCTAGTGGAGGAGAGTGTTGGAGGAGGGCTATAGACGGAGCAGCAGGGAACTACGGGGGGCGATGGTACCGACGTAAGATGCTATTTATATTACGCACTACAACATCTACAGTATTCATCTAACCTCCAAGCGAATGCAGAGAAGTTAATTGGCAGCTGTAACATGGAGCAAGCTAACCAATAACCACCTCGAACCCCCACACACGGTGTGATGAGGTTTTGTAGCCTACATGGATGGAGACCTAGCACCATTAACATTGTATAGAGAACTACAGTAGCTTAATCGTTCCTCTGCATGGCATTACACAGTAGTATATCTGCCCTTTTGATGTTGAGGATTTTGTTGATGTTACAGCCATGCCCTAGCTCGCCACTCTATACCCCCTGCTTCCTCCTGTCTTTTCTGTGAGCTTCAACCACATGTGCTTCCCTTCACAGCTGCACGCAAGCACCATCAATAATTATAGCTCTGTGTTTGTAGTGCTCTGGTGGGAGGACTTTTGTACCTGGGTAGGGGATGCATCTCATCCCATACCTATAAGCCTACTACTAGGCAGGGCAAACCCGTTTAGGTGATTTCTGCTATATCACCCAAATAAATAAATCACAGCACGTGTTTGGACTCATTCAGCAGTTTTTACCTGATTAAGTACAATACCATTGGAAATTAATGTTGAAAGTTAAATTTGTATTCCTAAAACTTAAGTTGAAAATAATGCTGTAGCTGCTTCCTGTTGACAATACATTTTGATAAATAGCCCAATGTAAAACACAGTTTTAAAGTGTCCAAATGAATAACCAATATACAGAAACAGGAGTACACTACAGGACCAAATGTATGTGGACACCTGCACGTCGAACATCTCATTCCAAAAATCATGGGCATTAATATGGAGTTTGTCCCCCTTTGCAGCTGTAACAGCCTCCCCTCTTCTGGGAAGGCTTCCCCCTAGATGTTGGAACATTGCTGCGGGGACTTGCTTCCATTCAGCCACAAGAGCATTAGAGAGGTCGGGCACTGATGTTGGGCAACTAGGCCCAACGCAGTCGGCGTTCCAGTTCACCCAAAAGGTGTTTGATGGGGTTGAGGTCAGGGCTCTGTACAGGCCAGTCAAGTTGTTCCACACCGATCTCAACAAACCATTTCTGTATGGACATCGCTTTGTGCACAGGGTCATTGTCATGCTGAAACAGGAAAGGGCCAAACTGTTGCCACAAATTTGGAAGCACAGAATCGTCTAGAATGTCATTGTACGCTGTAGCGTTAAGATTTCTGAACTGGAATTAAGGTTCCAAGTCCGAACCATGAAAAACAACCCTAGACCATTATTTCCCCTCCACCAAACTTTACAGTTGGCACTGTGCATTCGGGCAGGTAGCGTTCTCCTGGCATCAGCCAAACCCTGATTCATTAGTCTGACTTTCAGATGGTGAAGCGTGGTTAATCACTCCAGAGAACGCATTTCCACTGCTCCAGATTCCAATGGTGGCGAGCTTTACACCACTCCAGCCGACGCTTGGCACATGATGATCTTAGGCTTGTGTGTGGCTGCTCGGCCATGGAAACCCATTTCATGAAGCTCGACAAACAGTTTGTGCTGACGTTGCTTCCAGAGGCAGTTTGGAACTCAGTAGTGAGTGTTGCAACCAAGGACAGACAATTTTTATGCGCTAGACGCATCAGCACTTGGCGGTTCGGTTCTGTGAGCTTCTGTGGCCTACCACTTAGCGGCTGAGTCGTTGTTGCTCTTAGACGTTTCCACTTCACAATAACAGCACTTGGCTAGAAACTTCAGTGAGAATTAGACACTTGTCTGTCGAAGTTGGGACTTTCTGTCTCAAACGTTTGCTCCTTATTCTCCTTGCTCTAGCAGGGCTGAAATGTGACAAACTGATTTGTTGGAAAGGTGGCATCCTATGACGGTGCCACGTTGAAAGTCTGAGCTCTTCCGTAAGGCCATTTTACTGCCAATGTGTGTCTATGGAGATTGCATGACTGTGCTCGATTTTATACACCTGTCAGCAACGGATGTTGCTGAAATAGCTGAATCCACTAATTTGAAGGTTGTCCACATATTTTTGTATATATAGTGTGTTTCTGTCTGTAATAAAGGCCTCTTGTGAGGAAAAACTCATTCTGATTGGCTGGGCCTAGCTCCCCAGTGGGTGGGCCTATGCCCACACATGGCTGCACCCCTGTCCAGTCATGTGAAATTCATAGATTAGGGCCTAATCAATCTATTTCAATTGACTGATTTCCTTATGTGAACTGTAATTCAGTAAAATCTTTTCAATTGTTGCGTTTATATTTTTGTTCTGTGTTTATACACTTTTTTTTGATGAATCACTGTTATCGATATCATGCTGAAATAAACAGAATAAGGAGCAAACGTTTGAGACAGAAAGTCCCAACTTCGACAGACAAGTGTCTAATTCTCACTGAAGTTTCTAGCCACATCTAGTAACTAGCTAGCTGGGAAGGGCTCATCAGGACAAATTACTGACTAAACCAAATCCGTTCGTCTCCACTCTACTCTCGCTGTGTGACATACGTCAGCAATTTGGGCACCGGGTGTGTGTATAGCCTCTCCCTCATTAGTCACTCTAGCATGGTGTTGGAAAATGGTGTTTCATAAAGAATGTATTCATATTTTCAATGCCTTGTCGCCATTAAATCTAGTTCAGGAGGAAAACGAAGCCTTTGCAGCCTGAATGGAGAATGTTTTATGTACGAACCAGTCCGTAGGGGATACGAGTGTACAGCCAGCTGCATGCATTCCCTTTGGACGGTAGGATGAAACCACTCAACATCACCATCTGCCGGCCTTTGGGCCAGTGTGAGGTAGTAACACAAACTGTCCACATTAGGAAAATGAGCGCAGTATAAAATGATTTAGCATGATTATATGTTGCCGACTCACAAACTATTGCAACAATGACATATTTGAGAGTTAACATTTTTTCTCAAACACAATGTAACCGGGCCTCTCTAGACTAGAGCCTCCATAGTGTCTATGCAGCAGCCTGAACATTTGACATCCCTGTATTACTGCAGTCCTGTCAATCCTACCCTGCACAAGGTAACTACAGTACATGGCACATCTCAAACATAAACTTCAGTAATGCCACCTTTGCATTATGAGAATGCCTCCATAAATGTATTCAGTGTGGCCTCCAACACACAGCTATGATTTGATGTAGGTCACACAATAATTCATAACTAGATTTTACAATGATAAAATAACAATGCATATTTTATACAGTATTTTAGATGCAATAACAATGCATATTGTATACAGTATGTTCTATACCTCATCTACCTTAATCTAGCAGCCACATCCTCTTGGGGATAGTCTGATTTGATTAGAATAGCTTTTGATATGAGAGCTGCAGTGACCAGAGAGGCCATAAAATATCAGATTTACCCTAGCTGGCCCCAGACTCAGCAACAAGGAGAGAAAGCACCTGCATACTCTAATTCATTTAGTTGACATGGCACAGTATATTACACTTTGCTGTGTTGTTGTTTTGTTACTGCCCAATGTTTTGTTACAGCATTTGCCTGTGTGTTAGGCAGCAGTAGGGCTATTTTATCCATTGTTCAACACTGCGTCATTACAGTGCATTGTTTTATTCCAGACACCAGAGACATCTAGCTAGTCCTCATTTATTCAATTAGGAGGAGGTGGCTCTCATGGCAGACAGACTAACTTGAGTAAGTCCATTAACCTCTGGCTGAGTTCACCAATCTCCAGCTGAACGAGCGCTGATGGCAAATCACACAGAGCTCTTGACAGCCAACAAAACGCTGCAGCACTGTTAGCCTAATCCATAATACACCCAAAACATTTTCAGGAGTTTTTTGGTGTGGACGTGGGCTTGGAATGACTCAAATGTTCAATTCTCAATATGTAAAGAAGACAATGTATGTATTTTCTTTATGAATGCATGCTATACATACTATATCTGCACGTAATATGTATGCAATGTATGTATATTTGTACATGTACAGTAGTAGTACACGGTATAATATCCATATACAGTATTTACATGCATAGTGACAATGAGAAGAGACCAATAACGTTGGTCAACTTTCACAGGGCACAGAATTTCCCCACAGTGAGAAACTGCTAGGAAGTGCTTTGAAGCTCTCCAATCTCCCCACTGCACCTCTGGCCCCTCCACCTCACTGAGTACTAAAGCCATGCACAACAATGTGCTTGAAATACTAATGAGCATTAATTAAAGCTACGGCTAAAGCCTTGCCACCCTCAATTAGGAATCAACAGGACTCGGGTGTTTCCCGAATGGACGTGTTTTCTGGAGTTATTTTAATTTATGTGTGGTATCTTCCGCTATCCCTTACTGCCAGGGACAATATCACATACCAACTGCCTATTTGTTTCGGGAGTTTTCTGGTGCAATGCTTCTCAGTCTAGAAACCTGCAATTAATACTAGACTAGGTTCTCTATCGCTTTTATTCTTCCGACTTGACCTTTTAGAATCCATTGCATTCTGTGCAAGCTTGGGAAGTAATTCTCTGCCTCACTGACTTTAATATTCTCTCTGGCACCATGCTTTTATTGCCACCTTTTAATTCTTGGCTGTAAATATCCGAACATAACACAGATGGAAAACAATCCTTTTTATTTTGGATTACAGAGAACTGTAACTATTGAAATAATAGGCACGCAGTAAAGGCGCTCCAGGAAGACGATTCTTATCTACGCACCGGCATCCTCAATAACTCAAAATATTTCAAATATCCAAAATATCCTCTATTGTAATTGCTTTGTTTCACCATATTATTTTCTTACGTTGTTTTAATCAATACTGTAGAATGTGATGGATGAGAGTGAATGGGGTCTTAAAGCAGTGCTACATTTTGCTCTCTCCAGTGTTGTCAGATGGGGGAGGTTGGCTGCCTGGAGACAGATGGAGTGAGCTGTTTGAGAGATTCTAAATAGGATGCCACCCATGCTGGGAGATTTCAGATCTAGTCACTGGTGTTGCTGGACAGGAAGGTTTACCTCCCTTGGGCTTTGGCTCTTTATATACACTGTGTATGTGTGTAGGGCTGGCACAATAATCGTATAATCATGTAACCGACAATGATTAACAATAACCGTGAACTAAGGAAAATAACCGCTATAACAATAATTATACTTTATTTTCAAGTGGATATCGTTTACCCAATAGCAGTTTTTCATTTTTACACCAAGGGGATAAAGTTGGTCATTATAGGAGCAGAATGGCATGGTCAGGAGGAGAAGCTTTATTTCCAAAAGTTCCAAGCGGTCAAAACCTTTCGCTTTTGAGACGGGTGTCACCCAAGCTGTATTGTATTCATTAGGTGTGTCAAAGCTCATTTTCAAATATCCATTATGATACATTACGAGCTCAAAACATTTTTAAACAAAAATAAAATGTATGACAATAACCGTGACTATTTGCTTGACAATTCATTGTTACTCAAAATGACAAAATCATCACAGCCCTGTATGTGCGTGCGTGTTTGTGTGACAGATATAAGGAAGGTACAATCTATCAAATTTGTCTAATTTAGTTTTCGGGATTTTGTAAGATAAATAAATAAAATAAATGTGAATTCAGCTTAAGCCTTATGAACTGTACTGTGTATTTAGACTATTCTGGAATGTTTTAGTTTTTTTGTTTATGCTTCCATTTTTTTAAAGTGGAAAGCTTTACTGGCCCTAACCCAGGAGGATTGCCAACGGTGCAGTCAGTAATGTAAAGCCCGTCTCATTGATTGTCTCTGCCTGGACATGCCCAGACGCTCTCTCTCACACCCTTTGTTCCCAAAGTACCTTCGACCTGACACACCGATTGCTGTAGCCCTAATTATAGTGCCCCACCAGAATGGCTCCTACCTCTGCTGAAAGCCTGCTAATTTTGAGACCAGCATCTGGCTAATTGTCATGAACTCCGCCTGCTCGCTCCTGTCCTCCCTACTCACCCTAAACCCCTCCCACTCAAAACCCCTCCACGGATTAACATCCAGTGAATATTTTTTTCTGCTGATGCAAATAGGGATCGGTCCTCAATGCTGACTTGAGTTTCAACCAATGATTTTTATAATTTTTACTGCTGACTACACACGCACGCATACACGAGCTCTCTCTCTCACATACTGTACACTTGATTTTTGCAGTTAGAATAGCAACATTGTAAGATATCTCTTCTGTATGTAGTTAGCATGAAATCAGTTTAGGCATGCAGCAGACAGTCTTATAGTGTCAACTTCATTTAAGTCAAAGCAATCAACTGTTAGATCCAGTGTGTTTGACTCATGTTTCACTCTGAATAATTACA
Organism: Oncorhynchus tshawytscha; assembly: GCF_018296145.1. Lineage (NCBI taxonomy): Eukaryota > Metazoa > Chordata > Actinopteri > Salmoniformes > Salmonidae > Oncorhynchus > Oncorhynchus tshawytscha. The sequence goes on along the minus strand of NC_056433.1, from coordinate 59,486,264 downwards.
GGTTTATTTAAAAGGTAGCAAAGTGTAGGTGTCACCTGAAATGTGTCAAGAACTGTTAACATTGTAAGAAGTTTCAATATGTCATGCTCATACATGTAACTAACCCTCTGTGCTTAATGTCATACATGTAACTAACCCTCTGTGCTTAATGCCATACATGCAACTAACCCGCTGTGCTTAATGCCATACATGTAACTAACCCTCTGTGCTTAATGTCATACATGTAACTAACCCTCTGTGCTTAATGCCATACATGCAACTAACCCGCTGTGCTTAATGCCATACATGTAACTAACCCTCTGTGCTTAACACCATACATGTAACTAACACTCTGTGCTTAACACCATACATGTAACTAACGCTCTATGCTTAATGCCATACATGTAACTAACCCTCTGTGCTTAATGCCATACATGTAACTAACCCTCTGCGCTTAATGCCATACATGTACTAACCCTCTGTGCTTAATGCCATACATGTAACTAACCCTCTGTGCTTAATGCCATACATGTAACTAACCCTCTGTGCTTAATGCCATACATGTAACTAACTAACCCTCTGTGCTTAATGCCATACATGTAACTAACCCTCTGTGCTTAACACCATACATGTAACTAACCCTCTATGCTTAATGCCATACATGTAACTAACCCTCTGTGCTTAATGCCATACATGTAACTAACCCTGCGCTTAATGCCATGCATATACTAACCCTCTGTGCTTAATGCCATACATATACTAACCCTCTCTGTTAATGCCATACATGTAACTAACCCTCTGTGCTTAATGCCATACATGTAACTAACCCTCTGTGCTTAATGCCATACATGTAACTAACTAACCCTCTGTGCTTAATGCCATACATGTAACTAACCCTCTGTGCTTAACACCATACATGTAACTAACCCTCTATGCTTAATGCCATACATGTAACTAACCCTTTGTGCTTATTGCCATACATGTACTTTGAATAAACAATATAGATTTCAGAATTTGTTACATTCATCCATGGACTCATCCATATTTTAAAATATCACTCATTTATATTTTTTAAGAATAAATCCGAAATTCCCTTTGATTTTAAAGAATAAAAAACTGATCTGTATTGAAATGGTGACTTTCACAATGTTGTTTGAATGACCACCAGAAAACCAGGTCAGTGAAAGGTCAACAGTCCTTGATTAATTAGCATGTCACACTGGGCCTGTAGTTAGATCCTCAGCTTTGCTAACAGGAGGCCTCGCCTCTTCCAGCCCGTGCTGTGACATTTCCTACGAGGGATACTAACCGGATTGAAAGTGTCCTCCCCTGCCTGCTTTTCTAGCCCATTTATGCCTGTTTTGGCATAGGAAGATAGACCTCAAAAACATTCTGTTCCTCATGCACTTTCCATGGAACTGGGCCTGTCATGGAAAAATCCCAGCACAGTACGTTCCTCATAAATTAGCTGATTATTTTTAATAAACACCCAGGTTTCTCTTCTCCTCAGTATACAGGAGCTTACGTAGCTCTTTTTCATTTCCCTTGAAGAATCCATTTACTTCCTGTATCCAAGTTTTGGCTGCACCTGGCCGTGCAACTCAGATTGATTATCATCACTTACCTGGCTTAAGTCCAGTCTGCACCCGTAACAAATCAACAAATTGGGGTCAGACCTTTTGTCTCGATACAGTGTGACAAACTCAGCATTGCTTACTCCGAGACATCAGGCATCAATTACAAATCTGCATTTAGCCGTCAGGACTGGCTTCTGTTATCTTTGATGTTTAAGACGACAGACAAGCGTTCCGCCAAATCCTTACTCAGCTCCTAAAACTGCATGAAACACTTTTCTCCGGTAAATACCTATCTTTCCATGTCATTGGACATGAACCACGTCCATTTCAACTCATACTCATATCACCACCTAAGAGAAACTTCTCAACAAGACATTCATTCTCATTGTATTTTTGTGCCATCGATTAAAATGCAATTGAGTTTGTTGTCTGTAGTTTATACCTGCCCATACCATAACCCCACCGCCATCATGGGGCACTATGTTCACAACGTTGACCATAGCAAACCGCTCATCCACACAACGCCATACACGTAGTCTGTGGATGTGAGGCCGGTTGGACGTACTGTCAAATTTAAAAAAATAACATTGGAGGCGGTTTATGGTAGAGAAATGACCATTCAATTCTTTGGAAACAGCTCTGGTGGACATTCCTTCAGTCAGCATGCCAATTGCACACTTGAGACATCTGTGGCATTGTGTTGTGTGACAAAACTGCACATTATAGAGTGGCCTTTTATTGTCCCCAGGACAAGGTGCACCTGTGTAATGATCATACTGTTTAATCAGCTTCTTGATATGCCACACCTGTCAGGTGGATGGATTATCTTGGCAAAGGAGAAATGCTCACTAACAGGGATGTTAACAAATGTACACAAAATGTGAGAGAAATATGTTTTTTGTGCAGATTGAAAATGTCTGGGATATTTTATTTCAGCTCATGAAACATGAGACCAACACTTTACATGTTGCGTTTATATTTTTGTTCAGTGTAGCAGGAGCTTTTAGACTTAAGAAGTGACATGGTTTGTCTACCTGCCTAAGATATTTCTGTCTGTGGAACAGAATGTGATGGGAGAAAACCACATACTGTATATGGAGAGATGGCCATGTCACAAAATGCAGGTAGTAAGACAGTTATTACAATTCAATAGCGGTGGTAGTTATTACAAAAAGCAGTGGCCACGCCAAAGGAACTTTGTTTTATAAATACTGAACCACAGCAAGGTAGCCTACATCTCAAGTATATACTTCCAAAAAATTGTTTGGGAGCAAGGACTTAGGCCCCTATAACCTAAAACTGAAATGAGAGGGCTGTAAAATTGCACAGGGGGGTTTGCATGGTTGACATGTATTCTGGCTCAGATGGTGCAATCATAGCAGGAGACCTTGGATTACAGAGGTGTTGCCGCTTGATAAATGATATTCAACTGCAACGACACGTTGCCTTCTCCCCTTGTCATTACCAGTGTTGCCCCTCATCGTTATTGGCGTCTGTGTTGCCATTGTGTGTGACGGGTGCTGTCATGGTGGTGTAGTGGTTGGCTGTGGGGCGGCCTGCTCTGTGTTTGATCCCAGTCGGGGTACCTCCACGCTCTGAGGGAGACCACTGCGGTCCATCTGGCTGGGGCTTTAATCAGCACCTCCCCTCAGAGCGGGGAATCATTCTCCTGCCTGGCCCCAGCCCTTCGCTGTGCTGCCTGCCTGCCTCAGAGCTCTGGAGCCCTTCTAACATGCCCACGCTGCACATTTCATCTTTCTAAATGTCACTTCATGGTTTACTGCTCCTCCTTATGATGCTAGTAGGAAAGCGAGTGCACAATGCTAGCCTAACTCTGCAGTATTTTAGTTTAACAGCATATATCCTTGTCGAATAGCTTCACCTTGTGTGTTGTAGTAGCTGTGTTTTATTAAACAAGAAAACCCCTTGTTTAGAAAGGCGTAGACCTATGTTTGATAAAATGCAATGCATTAATAAATTATGTTGTGTTTCTACACTAGCTATGAAAGGAATGAATACAGCCCTCTGAATCAGGTGTGTTTTTCTGTGGCTACAACATAAGTGTGTGGTGTTGGGGGAACACTTGAGGTCGCAGGTTGCCATTTATTGAGATTACTCATGTACTGGAGGCAGCTCTAGCTGGCATAGCCACAAAGTCATAAAATCTGATGTTAAACCCAATCCTAACCACACTGCTAACCCTTATGCCTAACCTTCAATTATGATCAAAAAACACATTTTTGTTTTCATTAATTTTTTATTTTGTAGCTGGCCCATCCAGCGGAAACCACTCCGTTCTGCCTCCAGGGCAAGACTCATGACAATAAACATCAACCTGCCTTCGAGGACTGGAGTTGGGAAACACTGCTCTGAAAAAACAAGCCCCCCCCCACCCATCCCACACACGTGCGCACGCTCTTTCTCAGGAGGATAGAGAACGAGATAAGGAGAGTAAAGAAATGGAGAATGGAGAGCGCAGCAGAGAAGAATCCCTTAAGGAATAATTACCATACATAAATACGCTTTTCTCCTGCTTTAAATTGGGTTATTTTAGAGTCTTGTCACTGATGTTCTAGGAAGACTCCATGGTAACACATTTAAACCTGAATGCTGCTGTTAGAAAGGATGAATTATTAATGGCTTGGAAAACTAGTAGGGATGATGCTTTCCCAGGGCTGTGAAGAGAACCGCTATGTGTCTACGGAAGTAATGCCTGGCCTCGCAGGTCTTCCTCAGTAATGTACACGTCAGGCACATATCATTTATTCATGACCGCAGTCACTCTCTAGCTCCCATACAATTAGTAAATCAATAAAAGGGATGTGCTAAGAAACTATGTCAAGATTCAGCCACAGCCTATTGCTCAGGTGTTGGCTACATTTATCACTTCACCAACGGTCAGCAGCTGTGATCTATAGCATTCTTGAATCTCTACTCTTAAGATGGAGGCCCGATACTGATTTGCTCTTGAATAGCAGGTGCATCCATTTGACTGACATTTTTTTGTTTTATATTCTTATGCATCATAATGTGCAATGCAATTTTGGATACAATTAAAATGCATTTTTTTAATAATATAGACACTTCAATTGTATGTCTTGAAAAGGTAGAATGTGTCTTTTGTGAGGAGATAATCTTGACTAGAGCGTCATTGTTATTTTTATTAAAGATGGAATCCGCAGGTCGTGGGTGTCCCCATTCCACCCCACTTCTTGTGTTGTGTTTTGGGATTTTGAGCCCAGTCAGCTAAGAGAGATTACAATAGTAAACTACACTGGTCAGTCGGGCTCAAGCTGGGTAATGCCTCCTTTGTTATGGTTGGTGGTGTGGCCTATGTTTATGCTGCTGGAACTGAGTGTACGGAAACAGTTGACTGAGATTGGCATAAAGCTGTGTCTGTTTTCCCCAATACCCTTTCACCGTTCCACTCTAATTAACAGTAACATTCATTACTGTGTGTACACAGACGAGAGTAAACCTTGCTCTCAGGCAATAAAGACAACACAATTCCATTTTTTCTCTCCAAACTTTTCAACGTTGTTCCTTTTCTAATTACTCTGTTAACAGCCGTGAAATAACTGTGATTAGATATGAAACAATGGCCACAGTAAGCATACTGGTAAATAAAAGTGGCTCTAAAATGAAATGTCGGTTTAATCGACACAATATAACTGCTCTTGGGGGTTGTAAGAGGAAAAAGCAGTAATGTTTGCTATTAAAATTTGTGGTTTCAAACTATTGTACGTTTTAAGCGCTCTGACATAACAGTCAAACTACAATTTCTGTTCTCAAAGTCATGGTTTTCAAACTATCGTCATAATTGTATTATGTGTTTCTCTAGTCTTCAAACGCCTCTCTACGGGTGAAATCACAGACTTACTTCCAGGTCAGGCTACCTGTATTCAGAAAGCTGAACCTTCTGCTAAGTGTTATGGATGACAACCACCTCCCCCTGTATATCTATCTGGACCTTCAGCACCATGGACAGTGACATTGCTAGCAAAACATGCTAATGTGATCACATTTAAATGTACTCGGAGGACAAGTTACACAATAGGGTGGCTGGGTATTAAAAGACAGCCCCTGGAGGAGGCACTGTGAAGGAGTAGAGAGAGAGAGAGCGAAAGAGAGAGTGGGCCACCTGTCCTCTGCGGGGCAAACAGTGCTGTGGTTGGCCCTGCCCCCCCTCTGGCTTAGAGAAGCTTTTTGCCTGGCTGGAGACACCTGCTCCACTCAGCGGTGACGGCTCCCAGCGGGACACTGGCTCAGCTGCTGCTCACCAGGCCCCCCTTGCAGCACTGGCCCCCTCTCAGTGTGGCACTGCCAGCCTGCCCTCCCGGCCCTGCCTGCCACGCAGGAACACAGTACAGTAGCTACCACAGCCGGCTCAGAAATCAATTATGATGGCATTGACTTGACACGATCAGTGTGATTGCCATTCATTGGACAGTTACTGGGTTCTTTACATGAAGCTGACAAAGCATACCCTATACCACACAGGCCACCTGACCCAACAGTTAGTTTCTTTATGGGCGTAATTAGCTCAGCATATTCTCTAACAACCTTATTGTTCGGTTCTTTGAATATGTGGACAACTATAAATACCTAGGATTCTGGCTAGACTGTAAACTCTCATTCCAGACTTACATTAAGCATCTCCATTCCAAAGTTAAATCTAGAATTGGCCTCCTATTTCGCAACAAAGCCTCCTTCACTCATGCTGACAAACATACCCTCGTAAAACTGACTATCCTACCGATCCTTGACTTCGGCGATGTCATTTACAAAATAGCCTCCATATACTACCCACCACTATGACCTGTAATGCTCTCGTTGGCTGGTCCTCGCTACATATTCATCGCCAAACCCACTGGCTCCATGTCATCTCTAAGTCTTTGCTAGGTAAAGCCCCGCCTTATCTCAGCTCACTGGTCACCATAACAGCACCCACCCGTAGCACGTGTTCCAGCAGGTATGTTTCACTGGTCATCCCCAAAGCCAACACCTCTTTGGCCGCCTTTCCTTCCAGTTCTCTGCTGCCAATGACTGGAACGAATTGCAAAAATCACTGAAGTTGGAGACTTATATCTTCCTCACTAACTTTAAGCGTCAGCTGTCAGAGCAGCTTATCGATCGCTGCAGCTGTACACAGCCCATCTGTAAATAGCCTATCCAACCAACTACCTACCTCATCCCCATATTTGCTTTTGTTTTTCTGCTCTTTTGCACACCAGTATTTCTACTTGCACATTCTCATCTGCACATATATCACTCCAGTGTAAATTTCTAAATTGTAATTACTTTGCCCCTATTGGCCTATTTATTGCCTTACCTTCTTATTTCATTTGCACACACTGTATACAGAGTTTTCTATTGTGCTATTGACTATACGTTTGTTTATCCCATGTGTAACTGTTGTTTTTGTCGCACTGCTTTGCTTTACCTTGGCCAGGTCGCAGTTGTAAAAGAGAACTTGTTCTCAATTGACCTACTTGGTTAAATAAAGGTGAAATAAACAAACAAATAATAACAATAAAAATTGTGGACCCACACTGCAATAATCTATGATAAAATGTTCCACAGCCTATATGTAGTTAACAGCAGTGCCGCAGTTTGAGATGGGATGTAGTTCTGCAGCTGTATGCAGATGACCGCTGATTGACCTGCAGGAGAAATAGCACTTTTCTTCCTAAAATTGAAGAGAGCTCTGCCAAATCGCATTAACCTAGCCACATATGATTGAGCAAGGTTCTGGTACCTCTGCTGAAAAAGGAAGCGTTCCTTTATTTTCAGACAACCACACACTGAGTGATTGTGTGTCTTGGCACACAATCACTAAATCCGGTGAACCCATATGGTTCAATGAATCATGTTGGTATTGACATGTTACCAATTGAGATCTTCGTTCAGTTCACTCAATATTGGTCCAAATCCACCATGAAACAAATCCTGGTTATTTCTTAATTTCATTATTCACCGATAGTAAATCCTAAAATCATGCTCCTGTAAGTTAATCGATATCAATCTATGGCCTTTTTATCTGAGATATGATTTTGTGTCGCAGTTAGCTAGGTGATTCTACCTACTGGGCACAGTGCACTGCCTCTCTCAGAGATGATACATGCCTCTGTATATTGCACCTGTAACAGCAAAGGCAGGCTTGTGGAGCTTAAATTAACTCATTTCCTGGGGTAAATTAACCAGAGAAACACTGCAATCAGGAAAGGAGGAAGTGATGGAAGCGGCAGATGGAAAGAGCTAATCATTGTTGTGAAATAGAGATGACCCTTACAATCTATGGGGTGCCAATATGCCTTTGCCAACTGCTGTACAATTCCCTCTACTCGCCTTGCTTCTGTTTGTCGTGACGATGCCTTAAATGAGTTAAGGTAAATCTAACCTTTTTTTTTTACTGAAGAATGGAGTTACCAAAGAAAGCACTGTGTTATAAAAAACAACAGCTGCATGACGACAGTAATCAGGGGCTCACAAATAAACGGCATTCAAAACAGACAGTTAAGAAATCTTAATTTATTCCTCACCCATATCTGCCTCTGACTACTATCCATGCTGAAGTTCTTGGATTTTTGTTAGACTATTCATAGCAACCAATATGGCTGATATTCTGAATGGCGTGTTCTCCTCCCAGTCTACGTTGGCTGGATCCATTGGTTCTGATAGAAAACTCAGTAGAGTTTTAGAATATGTTAGACATCCTTTTAAACACAATGTTCTCTAGCTCACCTAGAGCCTGACAAATGGCTGCCTGGACTACAGGGACATTGTTCTAGACTGTAGCCATTTAGCAAGCTATGTATTTTGCTTTATTACTTTGCTATACTGGATTCCCTTGAAATATATTTGAAGGTGTTCAGTATCATACCAGTATAATAACAACCTTTTATTATTGCGTTTGATTTAATTTTGTCAATCCTTCAGTTTTGATTTCATACTGAAGCATATCTATACAGTGGTATTACACAGCTCACACCGTAAGACAGCTCAGACATCTAGAACTAAACATTTTGGTCTCTAGTATCATAATATTATGTCTTGCATCCACCAAAAGAATAAAACAATCCAGCTCTCCAAGAGCAAAGCCTCAACAATCTTCCAGCACATTTATCTAATGTATGCAAATGATCTAGCTGTGCTTAATGAAGGTACCATTAATCATTGTAACGATGGTCAGTTTTAACCAGGGTAATCAGAATCCCAGACACGCCTCATATATTCTGATTTACATACAACTCATGTATTCACATTTATTTTAACAGGAAGTAGCATCGTATTTGTGCATTTTCGGGATCACATAAAAACAGGGTCTGGGTTTACTCTGATCAGAGCTTTAGAACTGTCTGCCTACTCAGTCAGATATAATGAAAATGAATACAAACATCCACATCAAGTTTTTTAGCTAACCCAAATGCAAAATCATTTCACGTGTTGCAATTAAAATGCTTGTAAGAGGTGATTTAATAACTTGCCATAACCTCACTATCTATTATTACAATCTACTATTCAATTTTAATTTCAGCTGAAATTAAGGCACTGTGTGGTACTATTGTTATATGTGAAAGAGAAATCACAGCATCAATCTACTTGTCATATGCAATTTAAGTTTATATTTCCTCAGTAGTATAACTACTGGGATTCTTTACAGGTAGCTAGATAGCATGACTGTGTATGCGAAAATAGTCTGTGAGTGAATAAGACGGTTCTGCCAGGTGAATAAGAACATTAAGTCTTTATGGATGACCAAACATTTCCTCTGCATTCGCGTACAGTCAACAGCAGACCTCAATGCTGTCAGCATTACAACGATTTCTGCTAAATTCAGGAAAGCTCTAGGGTGGGAAGCTGAGCCTGTTTGAAGGGAAGCCGAATGAGAGCCCGTCACAGATTAGACACCAACAGTTTCATGTAGATGTAATGCACCAAGTAAGGGATTTTCTCTCAACGTTTTCCAGTGAGGGTTTTCTCATGCCTCTCTTCCCCTTGAACTACACTACATTATAAACAGCACATACTGTAGACTCACGTTCTAACAATAATGAGGAAGACTGGAATAAATTATCTCAAAGACCAGACTTAATGTAGGTACATTGCTGCCTCCTCTTCTCATTACGCACAGAATTTAACTGTTAATATAGCGTTATGGTTTAACTTCAGGTTGACTTAGTTGCCACTAAGTTGCCACCATCTTCATTACATAAAGAAATCAGATCAGTACCCTGTCTAAACAAATGTTAGAAAAAGTAAAACAATTGAATTACACTATATCCATACTTGTATATTCTGTCCATACAGAGCATCAGGTATTAAAGATAACATTTATGTTTTACAGTATTTCATAATTGTAGCAAGGTTTCACTGTTCTTGCAGTAGCCCTGTGTTTCTAAGTTGCCCCACATCACATCTGGCAGTTACGAGTGTCAACATGGTGAATGTAGTAATGTACCCAACCCCACACTTTTCAATGAAAAACTATTACCTGACGCCATATTACATACTCATTTCCATATTCTAATTTGATCTGTTTCAGATGTAAAAAATGTTTTTTAAATAAATTGTTTATAAATATTGCAGTAACTATGTCCATGCACATAACGGATAAGCTTACACACATACAAAATTCACATAAAGATGCTGGCATTGGCAAACTACGCACACAGGGAGGCTGCTACACTGAATTCATACACACTGAAAATTCACTCTGCCGCTCTTACTCCCAAGATAACGGACTGATTGACAGAGGGTTAAGTAGGCGGATATTTTTGAGCACACACAAGCATGTAAATAGCTGCTAATACAATTCCTGGGGATAGTCATCTTCCTAAATTGATCTATTCTCTACTGCTCTCTCTCACTTTGTCTTTTATCTCCTGTTAGTGTTTTAAGAGTGAGATATTTCTGTCTATCCTCTTACCAAAATTGACCTGGACCCCATCTGGGTGGATGGGAGATCCCTGGGAAATAGCGGCGAGAGCCTCTCAGGGACGGAGCCGTCAGCAGTGGCTAGTCCCGAGAGCTGGGGGTACCGCACCATCATCTTGAGATGCTGCTCACAGAGTGCACGCTCACACACAGATAGAGAGAGGGGGAGAGGGAGAGAAAGGAAGAACAGAAACGGAAGGTAGGAAGGACAGAAACAGAATGGCAAAGGATAGCGGGAGTGAGGAGACGAAAGAAGAGAGAGGGGGGAAGAGGAGGGCAATCACAGTACACTATGCACTCACACACAAGCTTGTGTGTATATGCACACACACCCACACACAAGCACACAATCATACGCTCATACACATATGTACGTACACACATTTTGAGCCCAAGATGGGCGATTCCTCAAGCAAGCTTAGCATTGATAGCTACCTTGTTTTGGGTAAATTAGGGGAAATAAAACAGCCAGCCGCCTAGCATCCCATTTGTTACTGCAAGCAAGAATGAGTGAGAAGCGTAGTGATCCTTTTCTACTGCCAACCATCAAGCTTGGATAATAGGCTAAGCATTAATCAACCCTGCGTCTTTACACTTAAACCATGAGCACAGAAATGCACACACACTATAATACACAACACAGAATGGTAGGCAGCACATACACTGGGGAGGTGAGAAGAAACAAAGACAATTTCTTTACCTCATTGCTCAACAAAGCAGCGTTGAGAGTTCGGCTGATTTCGAACATCTTGTAGACAATGCTTTTTTCGTCCTTTTCTTATTTTCTAAGGGCTCTCCTTCAGTTATTGTCTCCCTCTTTCTACTGGAAATGGGAGTCAGTCCCAGGAAAAAACAAATAAAAAATAAATAAATTAAAAAACAGGGGGAAAAAATCCTCTATAATATCTGTTTAGTGTCAGATTTTTGTCCACTTTTCCCCCTTTTTTGGTACACCTCTGGTGTATGTGGCGCTTGTGCCCAGGGTCTCGGCACACGACTGAAGAGTCAATATTTTTTTTTATCTCCCCAGTCAGCACATTAAAACAAGCAGTCGGGCTGGCGGGCTTGTTCCCTTATCTGTCCACCGCACACTCGCTCACACAATGCGCTCCGATCCTCACACTGCTCTCTAGCAGATTAGTTTGTCCCAAAACATAGCTCTTAGTTTAAACTCCCTCTCTCTCGCCCTTTCTCTCCCTCTCTCTCTCATTCCATCTCTCTGTGTCGCTCTCTCCCCCCCAACTCGCTTGCTCACGCTCTCATGCAGGCAGCTACAGTTCACTTTGCTACCACAAGGTGGGAAGACTGTTCTAACAACAGCGACGCCACCACATCTGCCTGTTCTCTCGGTTTCCTGTATGTGTATAAGACATGAGACACAGGGATCAGGCCCATTCCTTCTCCTTTTCTGCCTAGTCCTCATCTCAATAGGACCACTTAATAGCAGGATGATGGAACACCACCATAAATATACTATTGTGTATTCAGTGTATTCCTTTTCAGCATGACAAGTAAAAAATAGCCACATAAAACATGAACATTGGTGTGAGACATGTTATTTGTGATACAGTCACCTGTACCGTCTCTCTTGAGTCAGATTCTTTGGGTTTGCACTGTATGTCATTTAAGGCTTGGGATACTACAATTACTATGTAAAAGCATGTTTATACAACCCAATTATGTCAGTAATTAGTAATTCCAGTGTTACTACAGAGAAACATAATATAATTTCCTGTAGATGTATTTCTACTGAATATAATAAACTGCGTGATGATACCGTTCATCAGTTTGGTTTGACTTCATCTTAAAATAGTGAAAAAGTGTCAGTACCTCCACAAGCAGCATGGCTTGTCTGTCTCCAGTGCACTCACTGTATGTACTTTTTTTTGCCAGGCCCCAGGAGAGGACTGTGGCCAGTTAATAGCAGCCCATTGACACCAGACCATCTGCTGGTATGGACCGCAGCCAGGAGAGGACAGAGTCACTGCAAGCAGAGAAGAGAGACAGTCTGCAATTCTCTCCTAATGCTGTTAATGTTGTGCATTTGAACGTGTGATGATGTGTATACTTGCATGGATATGTAAAAGTTAGTTAGAAGGCGAGAGAGTAAGAATATGGCTGAAATCATACATACCTAGAGAACAGCTGAGACCATACAGCACTAGTCAATAATACAACTACTAGTTGTTTTTTTTCTATCATGGCCTTATTCTTACATTTACCTCACAAAGGCTGTTACCGTGTACAACTGGCTTCTCAAAACAGTCTCTCTGGGGACAGCCAGGCCACCTGTACTCTGGGATGAGCTGTCACTTGAATCATCCAGTCTGAGGGTTGATTTCTCTGTCAGCTGCCTTTCAAGCCCTCTTCTCTGACCTGCTCAGTCCCAAGTCTCTTGATTGCTGTCGCCATAGTGATGGTCTCTTATGCCGCCTGTTCTTTCCAGTCCCCCATGTCCTGTCTTTTGATTTTGCATGACTTCCTTTTCGTTGATGGTGCTTTATATGTTGGAAGTCCCTACATGGTCAAACTAAAAAGGGTTTCCCTGTACCAACACTGTATATGAAAATACATGGTGTTCCACAGGAAAAGACAGAAGCAATCACTAAGAGAAGTTGTTTTTTAAAATCATTTCAGTCATGCTATAAATACAAATATTTTAAAATAGTAGCATTGAAAGGAGCATTTGAAAACATATCTTGTGTAGTAGCAAAACCCTTTCCCTGAGGGTTTCCTGTTTTCCTGTTCTGCTATGAGCAGTGTGGAATGGTCTCCTCAAAACATGATCACTAACAACCCATATCAAAAATAGGCATGGAATATCAATGACTGTACAAATACTTTTGTTTCTCGTCTCACAGTAATTTCATTGAACATCAGTCCCAAAATAAATCCAGCACCATGGAGCCCATTAATTGGTTAGAGTTAAGGGATGACATGCCATGAAGGACAGCTATTCAATTTTCTGGAAATATTGCACAGCACTGTTCTTTATAATTTAAGAAATAATAATGCCGCCCTAGTTGTTTAGCTGCCTGTAGCTATCAAATATGATCACAGGGACAACAATCATTGCCCTCCTCCCAGCCTTATTTATTTGTTCCTGTTACACAAAGCTTATAACTTGAAAATAAGCAACAGAAAGTCTATATGCCTCTTGCTCTGGAGTCATATGGCCATTCATTTGATCAAGCTAATCAGGTGTGGCGGTAATAATGGAAAGCAATTGGCTTAATGACATATGCTCCAATTATCTAGAAAGCCTCTAGCCCAATAATGGACTAAATGAGCCTAACGTAACCATATAGTCCAAGAAATGTACATCATCTCGAGGCAAATTGGCTCTGGCAGCCAAAACAGCTAAATACTCCATCTAAACATGAATCAATTCTCAATTGCGGTACGGTTCTAGAAAAATAATGCACTATACTTTAATTTCACAAATGCAAAATATACACTTACACTGTTTTAACTGGTTTCAACACAGTTGCAGCTGACCGTGTGTATATATATACATATATATATATATATATTTAATAAATGTATTTCTTGCTGATATAAAATACAAGTTGCTTGTTTCCAAAACTGTACAGCAAGCGATGCGTGTTAACGTTTATAGCAAGTGTCAGGCCTCTTAACGAAACTCTCCTAACCAGAAGATAGTCCTTCTATCGTCAATAGGCGCTAAAGGTAGTTAGCATTTATGAATGGGATAGAAATCCTCATGCTTTAAAGCTGTAATATGTAACTTTTTGAGTGACATAAATGTAAGTTATAAGTCTGTTACTCAATGAAAGCAAGTTTAAGAAGCGGTAGATCTGTTCTATGGGCACTATTTCTATGGTTTCCATGCTTAAGTTTTGTTTTTGCTTCTTTTACTTTTGTACACCAGCTTCAATCAGCTGAAAATGAAGAAAAAAAATGTGGTTAAGGAAAATATATTTCACAGCGGGTTAGATGGTACAATGATACTTTACACTATACTTACACGTCACAATCTGAAATTAGGCAACCTATTAGAAATATTTGCAACCAGGAAATGGAGCAATTTCTGCATAGGGCATATTTTATCAATCCGTAGATAATTTAGGGCCATTGGCAACAGCGAGACATTGCATTTCTAAAATCACAATCGAAAATCATGCTACATGTTCAGGCTCTGTAGCCTACCATGTTGTCTCTGTTAGCTAAAAAGTTAAGTGGGGAAAGGAGCATACATTGTTAGTGGAGATTTCCAAAATAAGGCTACTTCCACTACCAGAGATTAAAAAATGAAAACATTTATTTCTTGGACCCAAATACATCGCAATAAACAACCAACTTAAAACAAACATACCTTCTCAGAAAACATTTGACTATACAACTCAAAAACAGCATGGTTGCGCTCACACCAACAGACTAGTAGTGCAACGACATAGCTCATGACCTACAGGACAAAAGTTCTCATCTGTATCAGTATCAACAGAAGTATACGACAGGGATGCCCAATTTCGCCATTTCTATTCATTTTGGTTGTGGAACTTCTATCTCTAGATAATCTGAATTAAGTAAATACATTTGTATGGCTTAACCGTTTTTAACAAAGAAATCAAAATTTCCCAACTGGCTGATGATACTACTCTTCTTAAGAGACAAAGACCAGGTTGCACATGCCCTTAATGCTATAACTGCATTTTCTATTGCATCAGGATTAATTCTGAATGTTTCTAAATGTGAAATATTATGTTTATTTGACTCTGATGATAAAGAAATAGAAAATATGCCTGTAAAGGACTGTGTTAAATATTTAGGAATACATCTGTCAAAAAAACACTTAGTCAGACAACATTTGAATTTCTCTCCTAAAATTAAGAGAACTAAACATATATTTAATAATTGGCTACAAAGAGATCTTTCTATACTTGGGAGAGTACTTCTGTCCAAGGCAGAGGGACTGTCTCGTTTGGTGTACCCCTCATTATCGCTATGTATGTATGTAAAGAGATCAATAAGACCTTTCTTGACTTCATCTGGAAAAATATGTCTCACAAACTAAAAAATCAGTCCTTTCTAACAAAAAAGCTGAAGGCGGTCTAGAAGGGTTGGATTTTGTTGACATAAATAACACTTTCAAGATAAACTGGTTGAAAAAATGTTTGATCAATACTGATTCAATATGGTATTTCATAACAAATAATGTGTTTAATAAATTGGGAGGTCTTCAATTTTTACTGAAATGTAATTATATTCCTGAAAGATTACCTAGTAAATTTGCTAGGTTTCACCAACAAGCTTTAATGGCCTGGAAAATATGTTTCCTGCACAGTTTTTCCCCACATAAAGCTCTTTTGTGGAATAATTCAGACTCAACTATAAGGAAAAAGTAATTGTTCTACCCCAGCTGGCATGAGAGGAATATTGAGAGATCTTGTTGTAATAAATATATAAGACAAATTCTTCATTCACAAAACCAACTTACACCGAGAGGAACGTTTTTCTGGAACATGCTTATTCCTGACATTGTCTGGAAAAATGCATGGTTAAGGCCTTACAAATACTGTATACCAAACAAAGTTAAGGAAGTGCACTTCAAAATTTTACATAAGCTATATCCATGTAATTCTATGATATCCAAATGTGTGGCTATTGATGATATCTGCGTTTTCTGTGAAAAAGAAGGTGAGAATCTGTCTCACTTTAAATTTGTGTCAGAAAATGTAATTAAATTTGTATCAGAATTTTGGGAAAACCTTGCAAAATACTTATTTACCATTATGAACACTGCCTATGTTTTTGACATGAAAGATATAATATGTTACTATTGCAGTGATAACAAGACCACTGACATGATTGAATTTTTTTTCATTCTTGTTGCCAAATACTTCATACACAAACAAAAATTCCAAAATGCGATACCAAAATTACAAATCTAATTAAAACATTAACCCTAGTGAATAACAACAAGAGTACTATTTTCCTGAATCATTATAATAAGATTTTTTTCAAAGTGAATACAATTGCACTAAAATTGTTTATTTTTGTATTATTTTATTGATATTTTTTGTATGTTTGAGTATTTTCTTGTTAATACCTGTGTTTTTTTTTTTTTACATTTTTGATGTAGCAATGTAAGTTGATTTTTGTATTATGAGTAATAAAAAGTAATACTGAGTAATAATAAAAATAACATTTATTAAAAAGTTCTCACCTGAGAACAGGTCAGGGGTGAGTTTATACTGTTTTACATGTTTCATTAGTAATTAGAGTCCCAGGGGAAATACTGACCCAAATTATGGTTCCTACCCTTTCACAGTAAACTACAACTCATTTGACCATCATTCTTAAAAATTGATAATATGTTCAGGTCTTTTTAGTTGACACCATGTGTATAACATGCGTTGGGTAAATAAAATAGAGTTCTACATTTTGAAAGAGATTTTTAAAATGTATCTTAAAATGTAATGCTCTTCTTGAAGCTTGCACCTGCTTTTGACTTGCTTAGGGCAAAGTTATAAACTCCGCGCATTTCTATAATTTATCTTCTTAAAATTAAATTGTAAACCTAACCCTAACCACGCTACTAACCCTTGCCTAACCCTAACCTTAAATGCAGACCACAAAGCAAATAGTTGTTGTAGGCTCGTAACCAATTTTGACTTTGTGGCTGAGGAATCTGACTGTGGAAGCTAGTGGAAACCACCCAACTCCCTCCCACCTGTCCTTATCCCTAGACTGCGTTGCCGTGGCAACACTCAGCCAGCGTTGTGCGCTGGTGTGTTGTGCAAAAATGGAAAGGAAGATGGAGGAGAACATGAGAGACGTCGACGCTGGTGTGTAAATAGTAGTGCTACCTACCTCCTATAGTACCTATATTCAAGTGCATGAGAGTGCATAGCAGGTTGCTGCACATTTAGTTATGAATGAGTCTGGACTGCTGCATCAATCACCTAGACCGACACAACATCGTTTGTAAACATCACTTTGCTAGTTAGCTAAGTAAGCTTGTTACTAGCTAACGACGTTATTTTGTTAGGTAACGTTAACCTTCTAGTTAGCTAGCTACTAATTTAGCTACCTGATATAAATAATACTAGCTAGTAGCATGAAAATGTTCAGCAAATTGAAGTGTTTGCCGTAAACACTCTGTCTGGACAGACTACTTGCTATGCATCTAATGTGCGGGATTTGCTCTGTGACTGAGTTTAGCAGCTAACGTTAGCTAGTGCTAGCTCTGGTCCAGAGCGTCGTTCTGCTGTACTCTCAACCGTACAACGCCCAGGACCAGAGCTAGCAAATACTTAGCTGCCTCTTGCAGCAACTGGCTGTGGCAAGTAGCTGTGTTAGACACAAGAAGTAGTGGTTCCCTATATTTCTATGGTAATAGCATGGCTGTGGCTACACGTCATCGTAAGGGTTTTAATTAGGTGTGCTTTGCTTTATAAACAAACTGGTCATGCTTATTATTATTATTATTTTGCTGGAATCTCTAATACCAAAACCGTAAACACCATAACAACTTTAACCTTTAACTGGCACACCAATAAAACATTTTATCTGAAAAATGATTGTTATGCAAAATATGTGTGTTTAGCCTCAATATAGGTTTATTTGACAATGTAAAACACAATACAACCACACATGTGGATAATGCATTTCAAATCATTGAGGATGACACCAAAACTTTGAAAACTTATTTTCATTGTGGTCTTCTTAACTAAATGTTTAAAACATTTACAAACAACATTGTAGGCCTAGGCTTCACAGTAGACCTAGCCTAATAGGCATACCTAGCCTAATAAGCATACACCTTTAAAACATAACAAACCAAAGGACAGGACGACATTGTCATAACCATAGGGTATGACTCCCTCAATATATCCGCGATCTCAGGCTCCTAAACTGAGTTAGATTATGGTTTGATGATGGTGATTCCAGATATAGGCTAGAAATTAATTATTTTTGTGTGCATGACTTTGATAGAAACTTAAACTTTGATAGATAATGCATCGCAAACATCTCAACCAGCAGATTGAGTTGCCCAATTAAAGTAAACAAATTTTGTATTGGAATTTGCATAGATTTTTTAAATCATCAAAAACAGGATACATTCATTTACATCTTGTCTGCTTAATTTACCTCTAATGGAAGATGGGCCTAGTTAAATGAGGACTGATGATCTGAATAAATATGATACATGTAAATGAATGCTTTTACAGTTCATATGCTTAGAATAACAATAACATTTCATGTACTGAATGATGTTATAAAACATATTGAAGATAACAGGCAGGCAGTTAATAATGATCCCATAATAATATTTTTCTATTGTCCAAAATCATATCTAGCGTTGGCTTAATATGGCGGCGCACAATTGGCCCAGCGTCGTCCGGGTTAGGGTTTAGCTGGGGTAGGTGGTCATTGTAAATAAGAATTTGTTCTTAACCCTTTAACAGGCAGCTAATTTTGCCATATTTTATCATCTCAACCAATTCCATTTCGTAAAATGTCATGTGTTTTTCATTTATCGGACTCCCATATATTTTTAGAACACCCATCCAAAGATGGTTGAAAATCAGGAAGTGAACATACCCCAACCAGAGGCCATGGATTACAGGGAACATTCGCACTGAACTAAAGGGTAGAGCTGCTGCTTTCAAGGTGTGGGACTCTAACCCGGAAGCTTACAAGAAATACCGCTATGCCCTGCGACGAACCATCAAACAGGTAAAGCGTCAATACAGGGCTAAGATTGAATCATACTACACCGGCTCCGACACTCGTCGGATGTGGCAGGGATTGCAAACTATTACAGACTACAAAGGGAAGCACAGCCGTGAGCTGCCCAGTGACACGAGCCTTCCAGACGAGCTAAATCACTTCTATGCTCGCTTCGAGGCTAGCAACACTGAGGCATGCATGAGAGCATCAGCTGTTCCGGACGACTGTGTGATCACGCTCTCCGTAGTCAACGTGAGTAAGACCTTTAAACAGGTCAACATACACAAGGCTGCGGGGCCAGACGGATTACCAGGACGTGTGCTCTGGGCATGTGCTGACCAACTGGCAGGTGTCTTTACTTACATTTTCAACATGTCCCTGATTGAGTCTGTAATACCAACTTGTTTCAAGCAGACCACCATATTCCCTGTGCCCAAGAACACAAAAGCAACCTGTCTAAATGACTACAGACCCGTAGCACTCACTTCCATAGCCATGAAGTGCTTTGAAAGGCTGGTAGTGGCTCACATCAACACCGTTATCCCAGAAACCCTAGACCTACTCCAATTTGCATAGCGCCCAAACAGATCCACAGATGATGCAATCTCTATTGCACTCCACACTGCCCTTTCCCACCTGGACAAAAGGAACACCTATGTGAGAATGCTATTCATTGACTACAGCTCAGTGTTCAACACCATAGTACCCTCAAAGCTCATCACTAAGCTAAGGAACCTGGGACTTAACACCTCCCTCTGCAACTGGATCCTGGACCTCCTGACGGGCCGCCCCCAGGTGGTGAGGGTAGGTAGCAACACATCTGCCACGCTGATCCTCAACACTGGAGCTCCCCAGGGGTGCGTGCTCAGTCCCCTCCTGTACTCCCTGTTCACCCACGACTGCATGGCCAGGCACAACACCATCATTAAGTTTGCAGATGACACAACAGTGGTAGGCCTGATCACCGACAACGATGAGACAGCCTATAGGGAGGACATCAGAGACCTGGCCGGGTGGTGCCAGAATAACAACCTATCCCTCAACGTAACCAAGACTAAGGAGATGATTGTGGACTACAGGAAAAAGAGGACCGAGCACGCCCCCATTCTCCTCGATGGGGCTGTAGTGGAGCAGGTTGGGAGCTTTAATTTCCTTGGTGTCCACATCAACAACAAACTATCATGGTCCAAACACACTAAGACAGTCGTGAAGAGGGCACGACAAAGCCTATTCCCTCTCAGGAAACTAAAAAGAGTCCTAAAAAGAGTCCTGAGATCTTCAAAAGGTTCTACAGCTGCAACATCGAGAGCATCCTGACCGGTTGCATTACTGCCTGGTACGGCAATTGCTCGGCCTCCGACCACAAGGCACTTCAGAGGGTAGTGCGTACGGCCCAGTACATCACTGGGGCAAAGCTGCCTGCCCTCCAGGACCTCTATACCAGGCAGTATCAGAGGAAGGCCCTACAAATTGTCAAAGACCCCAGCCACCCCAGTCATATACTGTTCTCTCTACTACCGCATGGCAAGCGGTACCGGAGTGCCAAGTCTAGAACAAAAAGGCTTCTCAACAGTTTTTATCCCCAAGCCATAAGACTCCAAATGGTTACCTGGACTATTTGCATTGTGTACGCCCCCCCCCAACCCATCCCCTCCTCTTCACTGCTGCTACTTCTGTTTAACATATATGCATAGTCACTTTAACTATACATTCATGTACATACTACCTCAATTGGCCCGACCAACCAGTGCTTCCGCACATTGGCTAACCGCGCTATCTGCATTGAGTCCCACCACCCGCCAACCCCTCTTTTTACGCTACTGCCACTCTCTGTTCATCATATATGCATAGTCACTTTAACCATACCTACATGTACATACTACCTCAATAAGCCTGACTAACCGGTGTCTGTATATAGCCTTGCTACTGTTATTTTCAAATGTCTTTTTACTGTTGTTTTATTTCTTTACCTACCTACACATACACACACCTTTTTTTCGCACTATTGGTTAGAGCCTGTAAGTAAGCATTTCACTGTAAGGTCTACACCTGTTGTATTCGGCGCACGTGACAAATAAACTTTGATTTGATTTGAATGTGTGCAAAACCAAACCTAATTTACCAATTTTTTTTTTTAGTAATTGTGTATAAAATAGGAAATTACAAGGTTGTAAAATGTTGTTGACTTCTAAGACATCATTTGATAATGAAGAAATGACTAATAGGTTTTATAATTTTACGAACTCTTGAAAAATATGCTCTCCCAGGCAGTTGAGTTGCCTATTAAAGAAATACTATAATTTTTTAAAAAGTGTTTAATTTAACTATGCAAATCATTTAAAACATGGCGACTGGTATTGGAACTGTTGCTTTGACACTACTTTTCACACTACAACCACGTTTGTATTAATCCCAATGCATTTCAGGGGCCATAGAATTGAATGGGCAAAAGTTCTGTCTAGTC
Source organism: Oncorhynchus tshawytscha (assembly GCF_018296145.1). Lineage (NCBI taxonomy): Eukaryota > Metazoa > Chordata > Actinopteri > Salmoniformes > Salmonidae > Oncorhynchus > Oncorhynchus tshawytscha. Next base: position 59,464,610 of record NC_056433.1, on the reverse strand, counting down.
TTCAAACGTTTAAGCTAGAAACGCCATTCAAACTCTAAAACGAGCAGACCAGTCTGGAATAGTGTGCTTTATTGTATCCCCGTTCATTTCAATGGTGGAATGCAGGCTTCAACACTCTAAACTGAATCACTGCCACAAAACTTTCAGAATGTTCAAACAATTTTATTTTGAGAGCTTATAAACACCTAATGATGACATAACACTCACTCTAGCCTACTATACTAGCCCATAATCAGTGGTGGGAAAAGTACTCAATTGTCAAGATACCTTAATAGAAAATGACTCAAGTAAAAGTGATACTACTCGTTTAAAAGTGTATGGTTTTAAGTGTACTTAAGTACAGTGGTGGAAAACATACTCAGTTGTCATACTTGTGAAAAAGTAATAAGTAAAAGTAAATGCTATACATGAAATTCGGTATATTAAGCAAACTAGACGGCACACCTTTCTTGTTTTAAAAATTTTAGCACTCAGACATAATTTACAAACGCAGAGTTTGTGTTTAGTTAGTCCCCTAGATCTGAGGCACTAGGGATGACAACGCGTTATATTAATAGGTGCGTGAATTGGACCATATTGCTGTCCTGCCTGAGCATTCGAAATGACAAGTACTTTTGGGTGTAAGGGAAAAGGTATGGGAGTAAAAAGTACATATTGTCTTTAGGAATGTAGTGGAGTAATAGTTGTCCAAAATATAAATAGTACAGGGCCCGGTTGCATAAAACACCTAAAGTTAATTTTCCCCTCATCTTTCCCTTAAAGTTTTCTTAACTGTAAGTCACTTGAACAAAACATTTTAATCTGAATGTCCCCCTTAAATTAAGTGAAAAAGTTAAGGGTGCCCATGAGGTCCCTTAACTGCTTAATTCAGTATGGATATCAGTGTAAACATCATTTGTGGAGGTGAATGTTGCTTTCATCAGCCTTGTTTACAAAAGGAAAACATCAACCAACTGGGTACTTAGCTAAACATTGGAAGGTGCAAAATCCATGGCTACAAACTTGGTTTATTTTCTTCTGAAGCAGTTTTGTTATCCTGTGTTGATTGTGGAAGTTTTGCTATCTAACAAAATAAATGTGATCACTTTGAAGAGACATTTAGTCAGTGAATCATGCCAGATACTCTTTCTGCCATGCATGCCTTCAAACTATGGTAAAAGCCCTAAAGTATGGCCTTAAGAGAAACACTTAAGATGTTACGCAATCAGGCCCAGATATCCCACAAAAACGACTTAAGTAGTACTTTAAAGTATATTTTACTTAAGTACTTTACACCACTGACTATAACGACTCCACACCTACAAACCACCCAAAAATAGGTCACTATAACTAACACATAGCCTTTGAAAACCCTATTAATACCATTGCTGTCACTACCACTACATCACAACCATAAATACTTCAAGACTAGCAAGCACATCACACCACATTTAAATGTCCTTTTCTAGTCTACAATTACAAGACCTGAGTTCATAGAGTTAAATCCTAATCCACATGTGTAGGTTAACATGCACAACATATTAGCTACCTAGAATGTACTGTAATTAAATGCAACACTATCAGGGACACTTGATAATTATTCATGCATTATCTGCAGGTAAAGGACAGTTTGTTTCACTCCAAATAGCATAGGCTGTTTAACCACCTGCTTTAGCACCTGTCAAAAAAGCAGACCAAGCACTTGTTAGACCTGGCTATAGCTTTTAAAGGTTGTGAAGTTTTAGCTAGTAACACCATTTGTTTACAATAGTGAAATCTCTGAACACACCAAAATAAATCATTTCACGCCTTTTTGTTGTCTTGAGGTTTTTATTTAGTTCTAATACAATACAAGTAGATATATTTCTGCAAGGTGACCTCAGTTAAGGCTTTGCCAACACCATGCCTTACTTACTATGCATAAGGCAGGCAAGCCACATTTGATGCACGAAAGAAATCTTGTCATACTGTATCTACTTCTGATAAGGCACAAAGTGTGAAAATATTGAGATATCTAGCCTTAATATGATATTTACCGCATGTGATATCCTTAGAATGGTGGGGTGTTTAATAGATTTTAGTTCAGATTAAGTTGTTTGACAAGTGATATGTGGTTGTCCTAGGCAGTGAAGCTGGAGGAGAGGATGCCTTAGTGGGCAATGTGAACAAGCTGATGGTGACTCCACCAGGATACACAGGAGTTCCACGGAAAGGCCACCTTGTCTTTGATGCTTGCTTCGAGAGTGGTAAGTACAAACTGTAATGAGGTGTAATATCACAATTTAAACTACTGTAACATTTGATACATTTATCACAATATTTGTAAATACATCCACAGACTAGGCTTATCTAAGCTAATTAGGCTAATTTAGAATTTCTTTTACCTAGCTTAAGTAGTTATAGGCTATGTAATTCTATTTTGATCACAAAACAATCCAGTGTTATTAAGTGATCATTCTATGATGATATTATTGTCATCCCTCAATTTAAAAAGGGCAGCATAAGACTTAGGCTATAGTAAATAATGAATATAATGTAGGCTATGCCTGCTGGTGCAAGGCAGGTTGACAGGTAATTCGTCACTATATACCACATTTCTGGGTACTGTATTACATTTTCAGCCTATTTTTTTATTTTTATTGTTTACTAATATACAGGAAGACCCACATGCACCCAAACAGGTTGTTTTGTAGTGCGATCCTCTGATCCTCCTTTACAGATCTCATATACTTCAGTTACGAAACAATTTTATTTCCTTAGATATGTTTCTGTGATTTGAATTGCATCCTATCGAATTAGTGAAATTATATTAAACATTGCCTATTAATAAAAGCAGAATATTCTATACAACTAGGCCTAAATCATTTCTTTGATTGTGTCTTTTAATGGTTAATTAGCTATAGAAAAGGGTAACAAAAAAATTAAAAGGTTCTAAGTGAGTCACTGCTCTTTTACCTTGTCCATCTTCCTAGTTGAAGACTGTAATTAAACAAGTTAATATGTTCCAGAATGCTTTGTAAATGGCCTTTGTTTTGAACTTTTCAACCAAATGAATGGCACTGCAATGAAAATAAAGTGCTTTCCTCTGTGACAAGGTCAAGTGGGCAGCAAAGAGAGTGACTCTGGGCTGGAGTGACAGTGAATCAGTGGGCCAGTGGAACATTCACAATATCATTCTCTGCTGGGAGATTAGGTTCAGGGTCTTCAACAGATGAGACATAGCTTTCATATTCTTGGCAGGCAACCAATTTCTGGCTGTGCAGAGATGAAGTTTAACTTGTGATTCTGTGCTGTTTGGCCCAGCTGTCAGAGGATAGACTTTTTAAGTTGATTTTTATTTTTTGACTTTGTTTATTTGGATAGAATGTGAAACTTCTGAGAAGAATCTATGTGTTTTTCTCCCAGACATAATACTGAATAAACAAGTGGTTAGAGGTTTATTAGACACCATTTTTTAAGGTAAGCTTATACTACCGAACGGCACTGTCAATCAAATGAAATTAATATGATAGGGTATTACTATAATATCATATGGTATTGTCAGTCACACCATGGCACCACATAACAGGTGAGAGGTTTGAAAGTTAAGAGATAAACAAAGAGCTTCTAACTAAGATCTGGGAAGCCATGAGGATTTGAGGATTTGTCTAAAAGTGAGTGCTATGCTCGATCCCGAGTTATAAATGAAGATTAAAACGGCTATGCATGTGGCCTGTCAAAGGGGAGTGAATAGAGAGGAGAGTAGCCAAACATATGTTTTAGGAGGTTGATATGGATATTAATAAATAATCAGGAGACTTACGCTTCTTACGGGTTTTTAAATAAGTTTCCTTATTTTCCCAGATGACATGCTCGGAGGACCTCAGACATTGATTAATGGGCGTTGAGCTCTCAGACTGAGATCCGCTAACATGTATAACATTACCCAGATGTCTCTAGGTCCGGAAATTCTCCTGAATGATTTATGGAATTGATATTAATCTCTTTCCAGTAAATGCATTACTAAAGTTGGAAACTGAGAGGAATTGAACTACGCTAAATGTCAAATTAATGTTGTGTTGCTGTTTCAACGAAGCAACACTGCAGCTAGGCTAACTATTTTAACCACTTATAAGCCAACAGGTCTCCTATTAGGACTAAATGATGAAAAGTAATTTTTCACTTCAGTGGTCATATGGTGAGTATCTGTCAATACATTTCACAAGGAGTGATATGTTTTTTTCAGGACTTAGCCCTCACTGTTCATAAAGAATTGTGGTTTGTTTTGTTGGTGGAATTGAGAAACGAAGAGAACTATTCATAATCCAGCGATTTGGCATTGCCTACCTTGAGTAGCAACACACATTCAATATCAATGTGTTTTCACTGAAGAAGAATAACTTTCATATTACCAAGGTGTAAGCATATTTAAAACATGTTCGTTTGCCAAGAAGATTCAAGATCAATATCTACTGTTGAATATCTACTGTTGATGTAGTGCTTAAATTTACCCTTTAGATTACATCAATATCTAGACAGTATCACTCACTGCATGGTCAAATAACTAGCATCCATATTACATGTAGTGACAGTGATATCTGTGAAGGTCTCACATTTCCAATTCGTGCATTTGTTATATAATATGACACTGACAGGAAGAACATTTGAATACCCTTATAGAGGCTACTGTACGGATCACTATATGGATCACTTCACCTCAAACAATTTATTGCCTGAAACATGTGAATTCAAGCAGACATTTATTTGAATTTATGCAGAGATATCACTCAGTGAGGTTCATGCTGCCAATATTGCCACTTTTTTGTAGGACAGCTGTCAACATTTTGCATACATTTTAGAAACTAGAGATTTTATTTTATTTCTTTAGTATCCCTGGTAATACATTCTAATTGGTTTATTAAAACAGACTACGGTAATGTAAGCCATTTACTAAATGTATAAAACCCCTAATTTACATTTAGATGAGACATAATTCAGTTTCTTGTCAACCATATGCAGATTATGTCAGTGGTATATATTTTCATAGGCATTGCAGCCCACAGGTCTCTGAGTCACACTAGCTTCAGCAGTCCTCTCTTCCTTTGCTTTTTAAGATAATACAAGAAAATGCAGACTTTGATAGTATAGAAAAAATAATGACTATTTCCTCAAGCTGTCATTAAAACCATATTGATGGTTCTGTAGATATGGAGGTATGAAAAACAATGTCAATTGTCAAAGACTTCTATATGCTTAATTGAGTTTTAATAGTTATAATGATCTCTTTAGCCCATCAATTTCATTTTTTTTATGGATGTTTATTAATCAATGGGTTTTTATTTAGAGAAAGGAACATATTTGTATCTATTATTACTTGGACCTTTATCATTAGTTTTACGATGTGTACATGGAGAAATGAAATGGTTGTCACTTTGACAGTTATTTTCTATCAATGTCAGACAGAATTATGGCATTGCTTTAATGTGAAAGCGGATTAGTGCTTGAAACATAATTCTTTACATTGGTAATATTAGTCACCAATCACAAATCAAATGAGCTCCATTAGTTTTACGAATAAGCAGAAATAATTTGAACTGTCAAATTAGAATAAATTAGAAATATTCTATACAGTGAATCATTTTCCAGAATTCAACCTGTGCATCCATCTGTGCACAATTAGGATTTAGCTAAACCATTCTGTAGCTTATATTTGTAGGAAAATCTTTCCTACAAATATATTAATAATAAAGTACTTGTCAGATCTAATGATGAACTTTGAGAGCTGCCTGTAGGTATTCAATTGAATCCTACATCTTTTTGTGGATTCTGAATTTAGGTGGTCAATGGCTTGATTGCCTCCAGCACTGTGTTTCTCATTAAAGGATGACACTGACAGTGTTAACATATTGTTTTACTGTTCCTGTTGACCATTCACAGAAGTTATTAAGCCATCATTGATTATTACCTGAACTTGGTCTTCAGACATCAAGTTGCATGGAGAGGGAGACCGAATCAAAGTAAATGCTTTGGAGATCGCAGATATTTAGTAAGGTTAAGTGATAAGCGTACGGTACCCTACAACAGAACTCTGACTCACATATTCATGTGACCTTCCATTGTGGGATATGCAGCACCTGTAAAATCCTCTAATTGACTTGTTTCACACTGACTGCAGACACAACTCATTAAGCCTCATTGATTGTTATGAGTTCGGCTGTAATATCCAAAATCAGCTGTAATTGCCAACATCTTTTGTCTAAGTAGCAGTTGAACAAACTTTGTATTTTGTTATAGACCTATTGTATGTCACTGTTGTTTTTATTTAGCATTATTCCTCTTTCTCAGGCCACAGCTTTGATATTGTCATGTGAGTTGAGGGAATTAGTAATAAGACAGATAAAGAAGTGGGGATATTATGATGGTATGCCAGAGAACAGTGAAAAAGTCTAACTGAAATAAGAAAAGGGGATTTATCAAGTCGAAACAGATGCTCTTTTCACAGACCTGGATGCGCTAGCGACTGTTTTTGTATTTGCTATGCAGATACCTTGAGTCCACCACAGCATCCACTGCTGTTGGAAGCCATTTCCCTTCACACTTCATCAACTGTTTTGCCTGCATGCGTCTGCCACTCGCTTTCACCATTTTCATGGAATATCAGGCTGATGCACCTCATTCGTGCTCTGGGCAAATCCTGTGCCCACCTATCAGACGAGGCATAGTGTTGTTTTTCCTACTGAGATAACACTGCATATTTATTTTGTAATCTTTATTTAACTAGGCAAGTCAGTGTAAGAACAAATTCTTATATACAATGACGGCCTAGGAACAGTAGGTTAACTGCCTTGTTCAGGGGCAGTACAACAGATTTTTACCAACGCTTGGTTACTGGCCCAACACTCTAACCACTAGGCTACCTGTCGCATATACACTCTTAGAAAGAAAGGTGCAATCTAGAACCTAAAAGGGTTCTTTGGTTGTCCCCATAGGATAACCCTTTGAAGAAGGCTTTTGGGTTCTATGTAGAACATTTTACACATGGAAAAAAAAAGTTCTACATGGAACCAAAAAGGGTTCTACTGGAACCAAAAATGGTTCTCCTATGGGGACAGTTGAAGAACCCTTTTTTTCTAAGAGTGTAGGGAGGGGTTTCCTTCCAAAATATAGCAATTTCTGTACCGTAATGTTTATTCATGTGGCATTTTGTGTTTCTAATCGTTTGTGATGTAAATGTTTTATCCAAATTTAGAAAACAAATGTAATTTATGCAACTTTTACATGGCTACATTGTAACAGATACAATTTACATTTTCTGCACTGCTGACTGCTAAATGACATCAAAGAATGACAAAATAACACCAAATGATTGTGTACTAATTATTTTAAATGGAAGTTTTGTTTTTATATGACACGGATACCTCTGAAATGCCGAATAAATGTGTTAACATAGTCTGAGGGGAGTAAGTAGCAACTGAATGAATAAGCAAAGGTAGGGAATATACTTATGTTTATTCTTGATAATACAATTGTTTCCAAATGCAAAACGAATGTATCCGCCATAGACATTATAGAAAGTATGGAACCTCTGATGCATTTCATGGATTTGCTACGTGGATTTGAAATCATGCACAGTAATGATAATAGATGAAAAAATATTTTTGGAATCAGTGAACAATAGAAAACTGTAAAAAAATGGACTAAAAGGATTCTGCAGAGAGATTACTAATGAGGATAAACACTATGAACAATTCCTGCACTGTTCACTGCTGATGAAGGTTTAATTGTTTTTTCTTTTCCCAAGCATTTTACGGAATCTATCTTGCCTTATCTTCTCTCAGAAGTGTTCATGTTGCAATTGCAGAGCCCATCTACAGGATGAGTGATTATAGCCAGAGCCAAAGCAACATTTAGAGAGGAGAAAAACTAAACAGGAACTGAACGAATGCTGGGGGGAAATGCAGTCAAGCTTGTCAGAAGACATTTATATACTCCAGAGTACCCATGAATCAAGACAGTTGGGTCTTCATTGATTAAAGAAAAAGGAAACGCTTTAACAATCAAGCAAGATGCTTAGCACAAGTGGTTTGGAGAGGGCTGAGCTACAGTGCCACTCCTGATGTCCTGTTGTTGGTTTTATTCCAAGACTAAAATGTGATTAAAACATAACATAGCGGAAAGCAGTAGACAAAACTTGTTTTTCTTCTGAAAAGGAAAAGCAGATCTAAAGCTGTGCATTGTGATTTCTGATTAGATTGGTAACCAAATATAATTAAATTAAGGATATACTGTAAAAGTTGCTTATTTATCTTTGGACCGTGGGTATAATATTGGATGTCATTGCATCTTACAGTCACTAGCTAGCCATTCCACATAGGCTAAAATTCATGTTTTAACTTTGTCTTATATAAGCTTATGTAACTTTAACTGAGTTATGGGTTTTCCAGATGAATATTTTGTTGTGCAGTAACACTTAGGCTATGACTCTGATGTATTGAGAGGAAATCTAGCCTCTCCGTCTCCCTTACTTGTCCTTGGTATTGGATTGGCTTCACTGCCCAAAACACTAAATGGTCTTTTCACTTTTCTTTCTTTTTTTTAAAAGCTTTTTTTCTTCTTCTTTTAAGTCGGGAGGAGATTATGGAGATAAATTTGGGCTGTCAAGTGAGAGTCGGCTAGACTATTCCTTTTGATTTATTCTATTTATCAACCCTTTATAACTATGAGTTAAAATATATTTATTTATATTATTACATTTTTCTATGTCCATTCCCTTGCTTTCTCGCCCTCTTTTCTGGACTTTTTTTGTCCATTTTTTATTTCCTTTTACGTCCCATCTGATACCCAGTGAGTGTTGTGTCGTTATATAGGCATGGCCCTGAAGGAAACAAAACATCCCAAGATTAAGGTGCTACGCTTAAGCAGGCGTAGAGCTTTGTAGCTCTGGAGACATGGGCAGCCATTGCACTTAACCCAGGGTCACAGCATGAGCAGCATCTTTGCCAATCCCCTTGCTAGTCTGTAGAATGCACTTTGCACAGGTAAAATACTATGTTAATGATGTACAAAAAAAATACATATTGTAAGAATACTGGCTCCATTTTCTCATTGCACGTTTGAGCAGAGCAAACGTTTCAGAAGAGTCCCATCTAGTGTCATAATATTTGCAAGCTACAGTAGTCTCAGTTATCATATGTGTCTGTGCAATGTCACTGAGCGAGGCAGGGGAGGTGATATCAGGTTTGTGCAAAAGCAGAGCAAATGAAACGGGCGATAATCCTGTCTGACATTCTCGCCTGCCGCTCTTGGTTTCATCTAATCAGAGAGGGAACACATGGCCCAGTTTGCTCTGACACAGACACTTCTCCTGGCAGAAGTAGTACAAACATCTTCAATATTTTGAAAGTTAATTGTTGATTGTTGAGATACATAAAAATATTGAGCTGGCCTCTTGTTCTCAAAATGTCACAAAATGCTAGTAACCACACAAACGTTTTGTAAGATTTGTAGGGTAATTGTTTGAACAGAATATTCACATTGCTGGCAAATGTTTCCTCTACATGGTGGTGCTTTAACGATAGGTAGAAAAGGTTAATTTATGCATATTATTTTATAATGAAACAGTCATACACTTTATTGCCATTATTGCTTATGAACCCTTCTAAAGGGGATAATATTATATTTTGGCAATTAAGCCCTGTTTCTACTGTACTTACCCAGAGTCAGATGGATACTATTTGGGTAGACTTCCAGTCATTGTGCTAACACTAGTTAAACCTCTTAGAACTACCCCCCTACTTTGTGCAATTTCCGCCTGAAGACATACCCAAATCTAACAGCCTGTAGCTCAGGCACAGAACCAAGTATATGCATATTCTTGGTACCATTTGAAAGAAAACACTCTGAAGTTTGTGTAAATGTGAATTGAATGTAGGAGAATAACACACAATAGATCTGGTTTAGATAAAACAATGAAAAAAACCATACGTTTTTTCTATTTTGTATCATCATCTTTAACAATGGCTTGTGACACTACCTTCAACTTCCTTCAACTGCACATAAAGACATAAAAATGTGTTTTAGGTTGATGTTGGCTTGCTCCCCTTTAGTGTTGACATGTGTTTGTGTGCTTGTACAGGATGTTTGGCTGTGATGAATCATATTTTTCGTTGTCTCTAAATGATCCAGAGATGGTAGTATGGGGATTCTGAGCCTTTGGGTCATAGTCCTCAGGGTCCATGCTTCTCCTCAATCTCTCAATGTTAATATGTTGTAAGTGAACATGACGGCAACAAGCTTCTATTGCTCTTGTGGTGTGTGAACGCAGAGCTCCAATGATGGAGTAATTCATTTCCAAGCAATCCTGATTCCATAAACACAGTTTCTAGGCAAACGTGTCGTTTCTCATCTGAGGCAAGAGGGTGCAGTTTGGGAAAATGGCGAGGATTTGTAACACTTTAGCAGTTCATGTTTTTTAAGCTGCCTCTGTTTATTTTGCTGATTTATTTAGAATGCCTTCCTGAGATGAGCTTCAGTCATGTGTCAGGTTTTGTTTGATATCACAAATTCATGCGCAGAATATGTTTGTAAAGTGAAGTGCAAAATAAGACTATTTTGATAGAATACATGAGATTTTGATACAGACGTCTGTCTTCCGCTATTCATAGTAGACAACATTGAAATGTACACCACATAAAGGTTTAACAAGATCTCATATTGAATGTAAGTATGTATCCCCTTTAAAATAATTTAGTTGAAATATTGCAGAGATACTTTGATGTCACAGGCGGGAATAGAATATAGGATATTTAGCCAGGTACAACTGCTTTCAGTGGTTTGCATTTGTTAGTGATGACCAGTTGCTTCAGGGTAGGTAGACTTGACAGAGCTTCCTACCAGGATAATGACTTTATATTGTTTCTGTCTTCCCTCTGCCAAACACTGTGCATAATATGCAGGCCGGGTTCTGCCAGATTGGGAGAGAAGTTGTGAAGCTATTAGACGATCATATTCTCAAAGGCTAGGCTATAATTCAATTTCTGCCGCTACAATATTCATTGATGGGGCAACCACCTATGAATGCCATCTTGGTAGAAATGGGATTTTAGCGCTTTTTAATGTTTCTGCCCTGATTTTATTTTGACACATGAGGATAGTGGATGTATGCCTATAAGATTTTATTGAAATGCTCAAGGCTAAACAACTAGTCTTGATGTAGGTTAATGTGCATAGCTCTATGATTGTTATGACTAAGCTAATTATTAATCCCATTTCCCAATAGCACGTTGCCATGATATGCAGTACAGACAAGTCAACAAATTGATTTAATCTTATCTGGTTTTGACATGGATGGACATAAAAACTTATGTGGTCAAAATGTCATGACAGACAGCTTATTTTCTGATGCAAGCCTGGCCCTTCACATACATAGGCATCACATTGTGAGCGATTTGTGTCTTCAAAAAACTTGAAAGGCTTTTCTAGCGAATGTGAGATGCCTCTATGGACTCCAACATTTACCAGAAAAACTATTTGAGACTGCCCACTGGCTGTGAATAAGGGCTATTTGAGTATTTGAACAATCTTTTTCTAATGAGAGGGACACTTTGCATCCCTCTTCTGAAGAATGTTAAATCTGTGCTCTGCTCTTGGAAACCTCTGGGATCTGCACTTCCTGCAGTGATGAAGAATTCAGCTAAAACGTCCCTCTTCACTATTTTCTTTCTTGATAAAAGATTTTGTCCAAAATATGCATCTTCTCTTACATCCAATGCATTTAATAGAGATTAGGATGTCTGTGGATGTGTTGTCTTTGCCTTTCTGGTATTTAAAAAAAAAGAAGTTATTATTAATATTTTATTTTCATTGTACTTTTTTACTTTGTTATATAGATATTTATTGCTCTGTTGCTTAATTTCTCTTAAGTAATTGCACCATGCTTGGGTACAGCTTGCCAGAGTGATTGCACAAAAACCTGATCCTCTGCCAAGCCTTTTGAATGACTTTCAATATAGCCTTTTTCCTGTCCTTTCATTTTTGTGTAAAGCTGGCAGTGCATTGACAGTAGCAGCACTTTGTGTAATTCCCCAGATTGAAAAGCTGTTTCACAATGAGAGATTTCCTCAGCGTTGCTCCTGACGGTTGGAAACCACACTGGGATTTACAGACATCCTCTTCCCGACTAGCTCAACTCTCAGATTCACTTCAACCTCCCCTTAACTATGGGCCTATCCGATTAACACACAATACTGGACAGGTGCAGGTAAAAAAAATAGAAATATTTTTGAGCAAATTCATAGCAGTGATGTTGATCCTCAATTTGGCCTGTGACTTTGACTCTGAGGGTTGGCACCTCCCTCTCTGTCACACTGTATTGAATGTCAAGAGTCACTTACTGTCAGATTACCTGCCAGGGGCCTCATTGGGGACCCTGCCCTCTCCTCTTCTATTGGGGAGATTTGTTTGGTTTCAAATGGAAGGACGTGCATGGAGAGAAGAGCCGTACTAGTAGTTCACTCTCCTTTTGTCTCCACTTTTCAGTGAAACTTTTTTTTTTGCTGACCTATTGGTATGGCCGTTGATTTCTAGTCTCCCTTGTTTCTCCCCTTTTCTTTTGCCCACTCCCTGTGTTCCTGAACTCATTACAGCTCAATCAGCCCAGCCCCAAGCACTGAAGTGTGCACCCAGAAGGAGCAATAACTGTAAATAACCAGGACTGCAGGCTTCCCGATAACATGTTACCAAGATGATAACAGCCCTTCTTAGCAGTCCTGTTGACCTTCTCCTTGCCTTGGGCTCGCCAAGGACCCTTCAGCTCTCTCTGTTTTTATCTCCAAACTCTCTGCAGGGAAGATTATTCCCCTGTGTTGTGAGAGGCAGAGAGAGAGAGAAAAAGAGAGGGAGAGTGTGTCTGGGAGAAGAAGAAACAAAACAGACAAAACAACAAAGACGAGACCTGGACTGTTGTCCCTCTGCCAAAGCCTCTCTTGTCCTTTGTAGGCCTCCACATAATTAACTTGTAAGAAGATAGCATGAAATTGGAACAGACTTGTATTTATTCTCTGAAGAGGCCACCACTGCATAGCACAAAATGATAAGAGGAGAGGAAAACACAAACGCAACAAAACAAAAACAATGCACAAGCTTACTATAGATTCCTCTGGTAAAACCTGATAATGTAAGGCTTCAGAAATCAATAAATGTAAAGATGATCATATTTAAGTGCTTTTACAGGCTCATGTCAAGGGCTAGCTTGATGTGACAAGAACTTGTGGGCTAACACATTGGCTGGCTGAGATTTGATAATACAACAAAGCCAGTTTTACTAAGAATACATGCATCACTATGAGTATGACCCATTACCATACCAACTGCTCTGGATGTAAGATACTTGCTTTAGGGTCTTTTGAAAATGATTATAAAAGGGCAGTGAGAAAATGTGGTCTCTTTTGAATTTACAGGCTTTTACATCATTTGTGCCAAATATGTGGGCTGCATATCTCACTGGTATCCCCAGGCTGAGCCATTTTAATATCTGTTAGAGTTTGCTGGTGCTCAAATGGTTTCATAAAGGGATGATGTTGTTTACCTTGTTCTCTCCACTTCAGTTGTTATCTCCTTTTTTTCACATACAGATTCACTGTCTTTTCAGGGCTGTCTTTGGCATTCTGTTAATGCAAAAAAATGTAATATAGTTTAAAGTTCTAACAATAAAGTATTTAAATTCGCTATGTTTTGACACCTGTGAGAGAGTTTGTGTGGACCTTGGAGGTTAAGTGTTTTGTCCTTGTTCAAGGCCACATCGACAGATTCTTCACCTTGTTGGCTCGGGTTCTCGAACCAGTGACCTTTCAGGTTACTAGCCGAACGCTCTAACTGCTAGGTTACCTGCCACCCTATTTAATGATAAGGTAGAGGAAAAACTGCTTTTTAGAAGTCCTGAAGCAAGAGATTGATGTTTTCTCTTTGACAACTTGCCTTTAGATACTGGAGGAAAAGTGCAAGGACAGACATTTTGCCTCAGGTCTAAACTGAGACACCTCTGCTGGATGGAATCAATTCCGTCTTTATCAGTTGTCTGTACCCTGAAATTCTCACACCAGGGGCAAACTGATGTGTTTTCCAATAATGAAATGGAGCACATAGCAAAAATACATTTAAAAGGTTCCCACTCTCAGAAGTCCCTTTTAATTTCCAGTAAAGTTTGTATCACGGAGGAAAGCCCAGGAAAAAGACAGATGGATGTCTTTGACCAGCCCTCATTTTTTGTGTACACATTTTTGAGGTGGAAATTACAGGGGTGTTTTTTGCCTTTAGACAAATGTGTCAAGTTTTGAGGGAGCGTGCAATTGGCATGTTGACTGCAAGAATGTCCACCAGACCTGTTGCAAGGGAATTGAATGTTCATTTCTCTACCATAAGCCGCCTCCAACGTCGTTTTAGAGAATTTGGCAGTATGTCCAACTGGCCTCACAACCGGAGACCACGTGTAACCACACCAGCACAGTACCTCCACATACGGCTTCTTCACCTGCGGGATCGTCTGAGACCAGCCACCCGCCACCCGGACAGCTGATGAAACTGAGGAGAATTTATTTCTGTAATAAAGCCCTTTTGTGGGAAAAAAACGAATTCTGATTGTTTGGGCCTGGCTCCCAAGTGAGTGGGCCGATACCGACCCATGGCTGCTTTCCTGCCCAGTCATATGAAATCCATAGATTAGGGACTAATTTATTTATTTCATTTAACTGATTTCCTTATATGAACTGTAACTCAGTAAAATCATTGAAATTGTTGCATGTTGCGTTTTATATTTTTGTTCAGTATAGATGCAGTTGTCAGTGTAAAGTGCTTCATACCAATAATACCACAAGACATTACTTTATCAAGCAATATTCAGCAATTTATTGGTGTTGGTATTGAAAATTGATTTTCAACACTTCACTTCATGTGAGCAGTCAATTTGTCTTCATGTGTAAAGTAAATTTCCATTCTCAAGCCTTTTATACTCTTTCATTTTAGACACATACTGTATGTTATTCTGTTTATTGTGCCGAAAGGACATTTCTGGGGGAGCAAAATGTTGTGGAAAATGTTTATTTATCATTTTAGTTAGGCTACCCTAAATGGAAGTCATCACAAGTACAGCCATAAATCAATCATTGAAATAATGCATTTGAAAACAACTATCTACATTACTATGGCTCTGTTGAAGACAGCACCCCGGGCATGCTGCATGATACATCTGCATGGCAGAGGCACACAGGCCATCCATCCAGAGCAGCTACAGGCTGTCACATTGTGTGGGCTGAGCACTGTGACTGCTCTCCTTTGTACCTCCGTAATGGGATTAGATTAGCCATGTTTTCTCCTGTGAGTCCATGTGTGAATGACCTTCCTCTTGCCTTACCCATGCACTGGCTGCCATTTTGCACACTTCTGCAGTTACAGGTTTTGCAGCTCCCATGTTACTGTCAAATGAACAGTGTTTTTTTAACAAAGCACATAAGTAAATGTATTAAACCAGTTTACTGGTGTAAAATACAGACCTGGTAGCAGTTGTTGTAGGAGGCAGCCAGGTTCAGGTGCAGATGTTTAGCTTGCTAAGGTTTAGGCTACTACAAACAGAACGAAACAGGGAGGGACCTGCCTGAATTTGTCCAATAGAAACTTTCTAGGCGGTATTGAATGTGTCAATGTCACCTTGATTACTGCAATTTGTCTCTCGACATGTGCACCTACATTATAAACTTTAATTTGTAGCCTAGGTTGTTGCAACATCATGATGGATATAGGACAAATTTGAGTATCATGTAGTAGCTTAAACCTATCGATGTTACCTTGAGCTGGGTAAATGGAATATGAATGACAGTCATTCAGTATGCTGTAATAGAAATAAGACCATACTCATTAAAAAAATCGTCCTCCCTTGGGCTGTTACGGTGACCGTATCACCGGCAGTCACGAGTCATGACCGCAGTCAAATTCCATGTGACTGTTGAGTCATGGTTACTAGTCTTCTCCAAAACTGTGCTCTGATGCCGCTGATGGTCATTAGGCCACTTGCTAATGACCTGGTACTCAGGGCTCTATTGTCCCATTTAATCACTCTGACATCAATGCAAACTAAATCAAATCAAACAGTTCAGCCCTGACATTGAGTTTGAGCGGAATAGGATCACCTGTTGCACAGAGCCAGCTCCCCATAGCTGGTTGATGCATGGAATGAAATAAGGGTTATATTTGCTCAACATTTCTATAGGCTGTGCAATTGAGTGAGAAAAACACGTTTTGATGCTGTCTATTAAAAAGAGGAGGATCCCATCATCTTTGTATAGGCTAGGCCAACTATATTTATTTCTCAACTTTCCTTATATTAAGCACATTGCTTTGCTTTATAACTGAGGTAACCTACCTGGCTGGCATGAAAATGAACCACGGGAGAGCGTCCTCCATTCGTTATTCAAGTGCGTATGGATTACGTTTTTTTACCCTGCCCTTGTTCTGACAGGTGCATGGTAATTCTAAATCAAAACTCATTTCACAAATATATTATTTAGTATATGTAAAGACCAGATTATATTGAGAATAGTCTGATGGGTGAGAATATTATCACTTGTGAATGATGCCCAGCGTGTGCAGTCTAAAGGCAACAAATAGTGCATTGCATTTTTTTTGCTACTTTTTCAAATCATAGTGGACTGCATCATGTATAGGCCCATAGGCCTTCACTGCCTTCAGAAAGTATTCATACCCCTTCACCTTTTCCACATTTTGTTGTGTTACAGCCTGAATTTAAAATGTATTACATTGAAAAATGTTTGTAACTGGCTTACACACAATACCCCATAATGCCAAAATGGAATTATGTTTTTAGAAATGAAGACATGAAAAGCTGAAATGTCGTGAGTCAATAAGTATTCAACCCTTTTGTTATGGCAAGCCTAAATAAGTTCAGGAGTAAAAATGTGCTTAACAAGTCACATAATAAGTTGCACTCTGTGTGCAATAATAGTGTTTAACAGGATTTTTGAATGACTACATCATCTATGTACCCCACGCATACAATTATCTGTTAAGTCCCTCAGTCTAGCAGTGAATTCCAAACAGATTCAACCACAAAGACCAGGGAGGTTTTCCAATGCCTCGCAAAGAATGGCACCTATTGGTAGATGGGCAACCATTTTAAAAGCAGACATTGAATATCCCTTTGAGCATAGTGAAGTTATAAATACCACTTTGGATGGTGTATCAACACACCCAGTCACTCCAAAGATACAGGCCTCCTTCCTAACTCAGTTGCCGGAGAGGAAGGAAACTAGTCAGAGATTTCATCATGAGGCTAATGATGACTTTAAAACAGTTACAGAGTTTAATGGATGTGATAGGAGAAAAACTGAGGATGGATCAACAACATTGTAGTTACTTCACAATACTAACCTAATTGACAGAGTGAAAAGAATGAAGCCTGTACAGAATAAAAAATATTCCAAAACATGCATCCTGTTTGCAACAAGGCACATGTGAACCTTCATCATTATAGGGTATTGTGTGTAGATTGAAGAGGAAAACATTTAATTTAATCAATTTTAGAATAAGGCTGTAACAACATGTGGAAAAAGTCAAGGGATCTGAATATATTCCGAATGCACTGTACATTACATCTGGATAGATAGTATTTAATCATTATACATTGTATTTTCAGTCATATATACAGTTAAGTCGAAAGTTTATATACACTTAGGTTGGAGTCATTAAAACTCATTTTTCAACCACTCCACAAATTTCTTGGTAACAAACTATAGTTTTGGCAAGTTGTTTAGGAGTCGAAAGTTTATATACACTTAGGTTGGAGTCATTAAAACTCGTTTTTCAACCACTCCACAAATTTCTTGGTAACAAACTATAGTTTTGGCAAGTTGTTTAGGACATCTACTTTGTGCATGACACAAGTAATTTTTCCAACAATTGTTTACAGATATATTATTTCACATATAGTTCACTGTATCACAATACTAGTGGGTCAGATGTTTACATACACTAAGTTGACTGTGCCTTTAAACAGCTTGGAAAATTCCCGAAAATGATGTCATGGCTTTAGAAGCTTCTGATAGGCTAATTGACATAATTTGAGTCAATTGGAGGTGTACCTCTTTGCTTGACATCATGGGAAAATCAAAAGAAATCAGCCAAGACCTCAGAAAAAAAATTGTAGTCCGCCACAAGTCTGGTTCATCCTTGGGAGCAATTTCCAAATGCCTGAAGGTACCACGTTCATCTGTACAAACAATAGTACGCAAGTATAAACACAATGGGACCACGCAGACGTCATACAGGTAGGAGACGCGTTCTGTCTCCTAGAGATGAACGTACTTTGGTGAAAAAGTGAAAATCAATCCCAGAACAACAGCAAAGGACCTTGTGAAGATGCTGGAGGAAACGGGTAGAAAAGTATCTATATCCACAGTAAAACGAGTCTTATATCGACATAACCTGAAAGGCCGCTCAGCAAGGAAGAAGCCACTGCTCCAACTGCACATGGGGACAAAGATCGTACTTTTTGGGAAAATGTCCTCTGGTCTGATGAAACAAAAATCGAACTGTTTGGCCATAATGACCATCGTTATGTTTGGAGGAAAAAGTTGGAGGCTTCCAAGCCGAAGAACACCATCCCAACCGTGAAGCACAGGGCTGGCAGCATCATGTTGTGGGGTGCTTTGCTGCAGGAGGGACTGGTGCACTTCACCAAATAGATGACATCATGAGGCAGGAAAATGATGTGGATATATTGAAGCAACATCTCAAGACATCAGTCAGGAAGTTAAATCTTGGTCGCAAAGGGGTCTTCCAAATGGACAATGACCCCAAGCATACTTCCAAAGTTGTAGCAAAATGGTTTAAGGACAACAAAGTCGAGATATTGGAATGGCCATCACAAAGCCCTGACCTCAATCCTATGGAAAATGTGTGGGCAGAACTGAAAAAGTACGTGCAAGCATGGAGGCCTACAAACCTGACTCAGTTACACCAGCTCTGTCAGGAGGAATGGGCCAAAATTCACCCAACTTATTGTGGGAAGCTTGTGGAAGGCTATCCGAAACGTTTGACCCAAGTTAAGCCATTTAAAGGCAATGCTACCAAATACTAATTGAGTGCATGTAAACTTCTGACCCACTGGGAATGTGATGAAAGAAATAAAAGCTGAAATAAATCACTCTCTCTACTATTATTCTGACATTTCACATTTTTAAAATAGAGTGGTGATCCTAACTGACCTAGGACATGGAATGTTTACTAGGTTTAAATGTCAGGAATTGTGAAAAACTGAGTTTAAATGTATTTGTCTAAGGTGTACTGTATGTAAACTTCCGAATTCAACTGTATATTATAGAACATGAACTTCTAAATCTACCCCTCTGCTACTCTCAGTCCATCCCACCTATCTCTGTAAACCGCCATGTTGTGATTTCCAGGTGCTATATATATTTTTTTAACTGTGCTGAGTTGTTTCACATAAATTCTGAACCTGCCTGCATTCTATAGTATCTACAGATTGTGAGTTAAAGATAAGTATTTTTACTAAAAGTATTATTATATTGTTGATCGATTGACAATGGTTTTCCAAATCTCCCAACAGTGCTATTTGTAGGGTTATTTTTAGATAAATGTTGTGATTTTCCAGCCGTACCTGAAATTGTGACCAGATACAAGCTACATATGGGCAATACAAAAATTAATGATCTAGTGATTCTGCCTTTTCGTAGCAAAATCTGCAGAGCTGAGCTGGTTGTATGCCCCATTACCTAACATTATATTTGTGGCAAGAATTTTGTAAAATAATTTTAAATTGAAAAACTTGTAAGTTTTGAATCAAGCATTGTTTTGCGTATATATTCGGAAACCATGTTCCACAGAATCGAAACTTGGTACGGTAATCATATCACTTTCTGTTACTTTTCGATTATTTTCCCCTTAAGATGCATTAGAAGAAGACTAAAAGGATTCTTCAAACGCATTTGGTTTGTCATCATATGTCAATGCCATTGCGAAAACCAAAAGGTGTCATAATGCATTTTTATTTCAAATACAAAAAACTATCCCAGGGTTTAAAACATTGAGGTAGGTTTCCCATTTTTTTACTTGGGCTTTGCTCCTTTCATATTTCTTTTGATTCTGACAAACTCCCATTGCCTGCCAGTGACAAGCATACCCATAACATGATGCCGCCACCACATTACTTGAAAATATAGACATTTGCTAATCTTGCTTGGCTGATGATTATGAAGTAAAAATGTATCTTGTTTCGTCTGTATTGGTCAAAGGTAATACCGTAAGTAGCACAGAGTGCAGTTGCTTCTCTTATGTAACATTTGATGAGTTCTCCACACTCTCATCCTCACAAGAACGTACTCAAGAGAACTTCCTTGGAGACTGAACTCGGAGCATGATAGTGTGGAGCAGCGTAGTATGCATATTGAGAAACACCTACAGTCTATGGTGGGATCTCACATTTTGAAACATGTTTTGAAAATGCATGTGATCAAACAAAGCATCACATTTTGTTGTCATTTAAATTTCATACAAGCTTTTGTACTTTTGTATCGGATCAGACTGCTTTGAAAATTTGACACAAGCACATTTATTGGGTATAAAATGAACTAGCAAATGTTCATGTGCACTTTAAGCTTGCACCCACTCAGAGGAGAGGAAATAGAAAAAGAAATGCAACTTACTGTGTACCGAATTTGACAGAAATATTGACAATGTTGCAATATCTGGAAAGGGAATGAGATTGGGTAGCGCTAGCCAGTAATTACTCTAAGATTATATGGAATATAAATGTAACATAAATTGATTTGAACTTTGGGAAACATGAACAAATATTTATAATGGGGGAACAAAGTACTCAAATCGTGGGAGTTTGGACAGCACACAGCAGTAGTGGAGAGAAAGAGAGACACATGGTGTGTCTTCACTTAAACCGGTATACATTCAGATGGTTCACCGTTTCCCCCAATCTTTTAATTAAGAAAATAAAGATATAGAGACTAGAAAGCGAGAGAGAACGAGAGGTGGTTTCGTACAAACTACGGAGTCCTTATGGAGAACCTGTCATGTTTAAACTGATTTTCAAAGGACAGCAAAGCCTTTAGTAGGTTTACTCAGCCCACTGGGTGGGTTCTTACAGTTAGGCCATTTGTTGAAACCCAATTTATTAAATTGTAAGTGCTGCATATGTTTCTCCCAATGGTTGATGATTGATATATAATTCATTCTAATTAACTTAATAATTATGACCCACCCCTCACTATTGTCATTGGTTGCACTAATTGCACTGTTTGTCTACATAACCTGGTTCAAGTATTCATGATATTACCCTGAAGGCACAGTGATGCCCAAACGTTGGTGATTTACCCAATAAATGACTGGGAGTTTATGTGTGCGACTCTCTTTTATATTAATTTTTTTATAGATGATTGATATGGAACATAACTTATGAAACCTCCACTAAGGACGAATGTAGACACACAAGCCTTGCAGTAGTAACTCTTATTAGATAACTGATGTTTTTCTCTGTTGCTTGCTCCCTCTTTATCTTTCTCTTTCCCCTAGTGTAGCCTACACTAATTACACTATAGTTTGACTGCATCTTTGTGCAAATTAATAAAACAACTTTAGATAAGTCACTACTCTCACTTTTCCAAGTAGTCCATAGGCTACCAATATGATGGTCTTTTTATGCTTTAGGATTTAGAGAGGTCTGTTTGCCATTTATGTTTGTTAAATACTGAATAATATGGAATTGATTAGTACTGCAGCATTGGAATCTGGAGTTAGCCACCATAAAATTACAATTAAAATCAATACTGTGTCATATCCCTGCTCCACAAGCTGAACATGCCATTCTAACCTTGAGGCCTGTGCTATCCCTCACTTCAGGTCTTCAAGCATCAAGCTCAATAACCTAGCAGTGCGTGGCTACTGTGCTTTGAAGTAGAGATAGCATTTTCTATCTCCCTGCAATGACATCCTCAGCTTGTTTTAAAAGTTGGTTCATCATCTTTGTATTTGTCTGGTACTTTTCTGATGGGTAACTTCTACCTCACCGGTTTGTGGTATGGTAAATGCACTTTTGGTTTGACTCTTTTTTTTTCATCAATGAAGAGGAGATAAGTGGCATGCCATTCAATGAAGACCTTCAGTGCTTTCGTTGAAATTCCTCTGAACCTCTTATTGTAGTTGTGCCTGAGAAAGTCCTACTGTATATGCTTATCCGCTGTCCATGGTCCTGAAATGCCAAACGAATGGAAAGGACTCTGGCTGCAGTCTGAGTGAGAGAGCCAGAGAGTTAGTGAGATTTTGATAGCTCTTTATGATGTTGCATTAGTGTACACAAGGTTTCGGTTTAGTTGCAGCCTTGTGCTATTTGGAGCCATATGACAGATTCAATGGACTTAGTCATTATTTAATGTATATTTAGAAAGTTGTATTCATATCATATGCCATTAAAAAGCTTCAGAATCTCTTGACATTTATTTTTAACACACTTATGTTTAGTCCATGTTTACATGTCTGTAGTTTACAAACCTGTAGATACATCCTTCAATTGTATTAATTTGAATAGTGAAAGTAGCTTAAATAAATCAGTCAACAAAAACAGTAGCTGTGATATCCACACTTCCATATGAAACAACCTTTAGAGGCTATCTGCGTCCTCTAATAGCTAATATTTGGTAGGGCAAACCAGATACATCGCTAAGACATTGGAATTAGAGATGATAGATTATACAGCACATCTGGTTGGAACAGGTGCAGTTCTCATATCCCCACCATGCTATCTGCAGCTGTGCTTGTTTCAGCTAACAACTATGGCTCTGGATTGCTTTGCCAGCACCTGACACTTCTCAGTCGGTTTGTACAGTAGGTGGTTATTTCAAGTAAGGGTTGTAAAACAGATGTGTCTTTGGTTTGTGGTACAGTGTGTTTCACTTATCTTCTCCCAACTACCACCAAGTGTAGCAATATGTTGTGCTATGGGGTAGGCTAGGTGGTGTGTCATTAAATGAAATAGCTGTGATGATACATTACATTAAACTACACACGAGTGCAAGCACACAGTGTTCGTTCATGTAATGGGCACAGTAAAGGTCAGTTATCAACCTTTGCCATAGGTGTCTGATAAGTTGTGAACAGCTCTCACTATGTCTGACCCCTATTTGTATTCTTACAGCTCTAGCATTGTTCACAAGAGCTACAGTCACAGTGTAATCAGTTAGAGTGCCAATATTCATTTTTGCAGAGAGCATTTCCATTTTGCAACCAATGTGTTGGAATGAAACGCCAGTAGCCATTAGTGCAACAGCAAAGCTGTTAGAGAATGGCAGACATGTAAATACAGAATCATGTGTTACAAAATAAGCATACAATTTGTAAGACACTTCCAAAATGATTTCCAGATCATATTCTGTAGGGGTTCTGTTGTCCATAATCCATATTGCATTTCCCAGTGGGGTCTTTGATGTATTTGTATAAAAAATAATAAAGCATATATTTTAGAGCTCATACAGGAGCAACATGCAGTTTCCTGTGAGGGTTGGTAGATGATGGTATTTCTGTGGACAGCATGACGAGTGAAGGGATTTTCAGGAAGCGGGTGGATTAGCCCTCTCAGATGGCAGAAGGAGAGCGATCTGCTCTGACAGTGTGGTGGTTACCCCATCTGTCGATAATTAGCTCTGTGCTACCTGGCACCAGGTGGTCGGTCGCTTCCACACTCCATCCACACCACATGGACAGGCTGAGGGACGCGGAGCAGAGCAAAGCAGGTTGTCCTCTTGCCTGGGGAGTTAACTGTCTGCGAGCCAGTGGGCTAAGCCGGGCCTCTGGTCTAGGCTTATTTGACATTGTATAAATCACACAGCGGTGGATAGATCCGTGCTGTGAAATATATATATGTATATATATATATATATATGTAGCCCTGCAAATTAAAGCTAAATGAATTTTTTTTTGATGGCTTGTTATTTTGAAGATACCACCATTCAAAGCTTTCCCATTTTTCACCTGAACAGTAGCTAAGTTCCATTCTCTTCATCCCACGTATTGTCACTGTCGCTGTGCCTGCAGGGAGAGGCTATGGTGAGGGATGGACAGGGTTAGTCCTCCCATCCGTGTCTGATACATTATATACACATCTAACGGATAACAAGTTGATCACTTGAATTTTAATGAATCCAATGGAAAATATATCCCAAGGTTCTAGCTACATGAGTGGTGAAGGAGATGCCTGCAACATAAATGCATCAATGAAGACCTTTCTAAATATAACATTTTCAGATTTATTTCAGTAAGCAGCATATGTAGTATCTTGAAATCTATTAATCTTGGAAAGGGGGGTTATGCATCACATTTTCAAAAGCATCTAGTTGAGGCATAACTGGCAACTAGACTACTTGCCAGGATGTGAAATGATTCCTGAATGTGATCTTCATTTTCTCAGGTAACCTTGGACGTGTTGATTACATCAGTGAATTTGAGTTTGATCTGTTCATCAGACCTGACACCTGTAACCCTCGCTTCAGAGTTTGGTTCAACTTCACAGTGGAAAATGTGCGGGAGACACAGGTAGGTGGTGGATTTCCCTGAATTTGTATTAATACTGTATACTGCATTCCAAATATACACATATTTTCTTTATTGACTGTTACTATTAACCTGTCTGCCTTTATTCAAATTTCTATGCACACTTTTATGGGTATTTAAAAAAGAATGTGTCCGTAGCTCACAATTCCAAATGATTTCAAGTTTTGTTGTATCCTAGACCTTCAGAAGAGTTGTTTGTTTCATACCTGCTTCCTCATCACAGCACTGAGAAGCGCTAGCCACTTGCATGCGTTGAGCTCTCGGATTGGCTGAGAGCAGTGGTCACATGCCACAGAGATACTGTGTGAGGGAACAGAACGCGTGTTTCATGTCTGCGGACCGCTCAGGCTGCTGCCGAGGGCATTTGTTTAATTTTATCAACTCTGATTGGAGCTTCATCAGTTCTGTCATTCCGATCTAATTCAGAGAGAGAAAACAAGATACTAAAAAGGAGTCAACCGGCAGCGGAATTCTATTCCTGCTGTCTAATGTGTAGGCATACAAGCCTGGGTAGCTCTATGTTGAAAAGTGAGAGCCTGGGCTAAGAGACAGACGGAGCGAGAGAGCGTGGATGAAAAAATTGAATGCTGTCTTCTGCAGCCCTGCCCTATCGGCCCCATCTCCCTGCAGTGCTGTAGTCAGCGCTAATCAAATTTTATGGCCAAGAGATGAATGGGAGCCCTTAGCCAGGAGCCTTATCGATTTTAGGGCCAGATACGGCCCGGCATCCTGCGCCAACAGGATATTTGCTGTTGTGGCAAAAAAAAGAGGAGAGCGAAAGGCTAGTGAGAAGCCCACACGAACATACACTCAATGACTCTTGCATACACAGACATCTACAGGTGGGGGAAAAAGCAGTAGGAATAAACATTTTCACAATTAGCTTCTGAGTGTTTTGTTGATGCCACACAGTCCTTTCTTTATTTTATTTTATATATATCTCCAATTTCCTTTTTTAGAATGCGAGCCTGGAATTGAATCAACTTCAGTAGGAGGTTGTAGGGTATCTGGTGCTTGTGTGTTTTGGTACGGTGTCGTGTGTGTTATACGTATGTGCACTGTAACTGTGTGTGTGTGTGTGTGTGTGTGTGTGTGTGTGTGTGTGTGTGTGTGTGGTGGTGGGGGGGGGGTGAGAGAGAGTGAGTATGTTTGATGTAATTGTTATTTGGCGGTTTACTTGCATTTTATAAATAGAAATAAATAAAAATATGGCATGAGTAAATAAATAAATAGAGCTATGTGGAAGCTGTGCTATAGAGATATCAGTACATTCACAAGGAACTGGGCTAGAGTGTTTTATCCAACTAAGCCGACCGACTCTCAGTCGAGAACAGTGAAATTGGAAACAGTAAAAGCCCGTGATATTGGAACTGAGATGACCATTTTGAAGGAATGTAAGCTGGTGAAAAAGATTTGGTCGGCCTCAATCAGCTTAGCAGCTTTGTGGAAATTGGCTGCACCATAGCACGGTTATGATGGATGGATGTCTTTTTCTTTTCTTCTCTACAAAACCTTCACCTCAAACTTCGTCTTGCTTTTGGTATGGTGAGACTGATGCTGGTTAATTATGTTGCAACGACTGAGCAAAGCATAGCAGCACTCTAAACTGGAGTTATCATTCAAGTAATTTTGACTGTTGAGCCAGTTATTAAATCCTAGCACTTCATGTTAGTCCAATGTCACCTAACCATAAAATATAGTCTACATATTTATGGACACTGATAGTGTGTCAGTGATGAATTGATGTTAGACCGCTTCTGCTTGTGATATAATTTCTCTCTTTTTGTAATCTTTTTTTTTTAGATATACTCGTGTAGCAATTTTAGGCAATAAGCCAGCCATGTTACTGCATTTATCTGTGTAGTACAAATATCTCTCTTTCATGCAGTATTTCAAATTGAGAGAGCATGGAAACTATTCAAGATTCTTCCCCATATTTTCTCACCTCTGAAAAATATATATTGAGCTTTTTAACCAGTGGAAACAGTGATGTGCTGTGCTTCTATTTAATCCATGCTGTGGACGGTGGCTGTTTGACATCAAGCTGCGTGAAGGGCACGGCTGTGAGGTATTATCATAGAAATCTTTGGGGAGCAATACTATATATAATACAGTAAAACCACTGCCTTCAGCTACTGAAATTCATGTGTGATTTACAAGCTTCACTTATCCAGGAAAAGCTCAGCAGAGGCAGTTATTCTCCATAATCAAAAAATAGAAAGAATTGAGTTAGAATGTGAGGTGTCTTGAATTCCTAAAGGACAATAATCTCTCCAGAACTTTTTATATTGACATTTATTGATGATGATATGGTCTAATCTAACATGATATATATGGCACATATATTAAATGACATTTCATCTCAGGTGACTGACTCATTTTGGGCAGTGTCATGCTGATAGGAACTATTAGATCATTCAGTTGTGCCCGACTGGGTGTCAAAGGGCATGATATAGATTTCTCAGATTTATGAATATTTCTAATTGAGCATAAAAGGTCTTCAAATTTCCTCTGCACTTTGCTATATTCTGAATAGAATGTGAAATGTACAATTTGCACATCAGTTTTAAGAGATGTGAATGTTTGGACATATTTTGCAGTGTATTTAGGAGAAGAGAGAAAGGCTGAGTAGTTTGGAGTCCCTGACTTGTCCACGAGCACGGTAATGGATGTAATGCACATTGATTTGTTTTCACAGAGGAGGGATGGGAATGTAGTTATGAGAATTGTCCTGTTTTTATGTTCAGTTAGGTCTGAAATTATTGACACCCTTGATAAAGATGAACAAAAATGACTGTATAAATTATTCAAAAACTGAGCTACATTGTATGCAGAAAAAAAGGGAAATTATTTTATACTAATACAATTGGTCATAGAAAGAGATTTTGTTTAACAACTAATACATTTTTTTTCTCAAAAAGGTAGGGGTCAATATTGGTTTCAATACCTTTCAATACCTCACCTTGCGAGGATAATGGCATTGAGAATTATTATTATTTTTTGTATTTTTTATTTCTCCTTTATTTAACCAGGTAGGTCAGTTGAGAACAAGTTCTCATTTACAACTACGACCTGGTCAAGATAAAGCAAAGCAGTGCAACAAAAACAACAACACAGAGTTACACATGGAATAAACAAAAGTACAGTCAATAACACAATAGAAAAATCTATATACAGTGTGTGCAAATGTAGTAAGGAGGTAAGGCAATAAATAGGCCATAGTAGCGAAGTAATTACAATTTAGCAAATTAACACTGGAGTGATAGATGTGCAGATGATGATGTGCAAGTAGAAATACTGGTGTGCAAAAGAGCAAAAAAAGTCAATAAAAACAAAATGGGGATGATGTAGGTAGTTGGATGGGCTATTTACAGTTTTATGAGTTGAAGTACACATTGGGAGGGATCCTTCCAGATCCTTTATATCCTTCGTCTGCGCTTATGGATTGCCCTCTTGGCTATTGGAAAATTTAGATTTTTGTGGCCAATTAACCATTTCTCTGTGGATTTTGATGTGCGCTTGGAGTTATTGTCTTGCTGGAAGATCCACTTGCAGCCAAGTGTCAGCCTCCTGCAGAGACATCCAGGTTTTTGGCTAAAATGTCCTGGTACTGGGTAAAGTTCATGATGCCATTGACCTTAACAAGGGCCCCAGGACCAGTGGAAGCAAAATAGCCCCATAACATCAAAGATCCACCACCATTTTTTACAGTAGGTATGGGGTTATTTTCTGCTTATGTATTCTCATTTAGATGCCAAACCCACCACTGGTGTGCATGGCCAAAGAGCTCTACTTTCATGTCATCTGACCACAGCACTGGTTCCAATCCAAGTGCCAATGCCGTTTAGCAAACTCCAGATGTTTACATTTGTTGGATAACATGAAAAATGCTTGCCAAAGCCGGCTTCTAGAACCTCTTGAATGCTGTATAATGTTTTTTAAATTTAATTTTGAAATATCTGTGATGGTCAGGTTTGACCAGGGTGCTGTGGAAGGAAGCCTTGGTCCATGTCTGGGCGTGGCTATTTAACCCCTCCTTTCCTCTGTTGCCTGATGTCCTTCACTGCTGATGGGGACAGCCGGGTCCCCCGTGACTGCCGGAAGATGAGTGTAATCATGGCCGGCATGCCGTGGTGCGGCAGCGTGGTGTGGGGGCCTGCCTGTGGGAGGGCTTACGGTGCTGAGCTCCTGGATTAGAGGCTGCACAAGCAGTTTATCAGGTCTCTCCACACTGGCTCCCCCACTCTGCAACAGGTCTCGTCCTCTGTTTACTCTGCAATACTAAAAATACCGCACAGGCAGAGTCCCTGTTTTTTATCCTTTACCTTTTTTCCCTTCTTGCTTTGCTTTGGGAGCAGGACAGCCATTTATATTTCCTATGCCTGCTCTGCTGCTGTGGGGAATGCTTTCAAGGTTTCTCTCCCAGTCACTATAGAAGAGGAATGGGCTTTTGTGGTTTATTCAAAGGGATTATTCAACAAAGTGGGATTTGGGAACAAATAGGCTTACATCGGATATAAAGTTTTGGATTGTAGGTTTAAAGCGTGGTAAGAACATAGTAAGAGAAAATTGCGAATTTGAAAGACAGTCATTAAACAGTGCACTCAGAGAGTTCTGATGATATCAAGTAACTTTCCTCTCCAAGGGGAACTAATGGATCTTATTCTTTGTCAAGACCAATAGTCTTCAGATTTTGCATAATGAAATAGACAAAAGGATTTGAGGGCACACATTGGATTTTCTAATTATAGCAAAATCAGTTTCCATGGGTTATCTTCTGATACGATACTCCTTATAAAAATGTATTGCTTTATTTTTTAGCTTTATTAATTTAAAGCCTAGTCAAATACATTCTGATCTGAGTTATGTTTTGAAACAGAACAGACACCAAGTAGACTAAAGCCAACTTAGCAGTAGGCCTACTTCTGTTTTTATGCAAATATGATCACTATAACAGAATTCCTCTCAGTATTCACAGTATTAGTAATGATTGTTATTTAACAGATATACAATATTATTTTGGATTTGACAGTATAGAACCCCATCTCTGTATGCTGTGTTCATCAGGACTGTATATGCATCTGTGCGCCATACAACAGAGTGAAAATGTGTGAATCACTGCCAAATCGAGATACAGACTCTGGTCCTCGTCCCAAATCATGAAAGAGGACGATTACATCTGTATGGCACTGCTACTACAAATATCAACTGCTACTACACATATCAGACAGACACGTGTGACCAATTTATATACATTAAAATATATATTTCTTTCTACTTTTGATCTCTCCGCCTTTTGATACTCCTTGCTATGGGTGGTGGGGGTGCCTGGGATGCCTTTTGAGGTCCTAAAAGGCTGAAATTGGCTGAGCAGCACTGCTGAGCCCAGCATGTGAGGCGGCAGAGAGGAGATGAGCAGAGCCGTTGTAAGGGAAGCACTGGGGCCATGTGGAGCGCTGTGCATCTGCATGAAATTATCAATGCAGAGTCAGGACATGGATCATCCTTTACACAGCGTAATGAATACAGATTGCGCACCGGATAGAGATGCTCTGCAATCTGCTGCGCCACAAATGAAACCACGGCTGTTCTAATCAAATAGTATTTTCATGCCAGCGCAGCCTTAAATTGGACTAAATTCAATTCCAGATTCTGGGTTATAAATGTTGTAATTAGGCTATTGTTTTAAAGGGGGGCCTGGTGTTGGCTCCCTCGCAGTGTGAGCGTTCCCCGTTCTGTTGTTGTAACCCGTTGGTGTCCAGATAATGGGAGGACAGAGTCCGATCACAGCACCACAGGGTTTAACGCCAGCATTCAGATGCAGACACGTTCATTATGCCAACTAGTGGCCTGGGAGCACACATTTTTCCCTGTTTATTAAACAGCAAGGAGCTACTAAGCAGCACTGTGGTGCTGCTTTGATGCTGCTTTTGTTTCTATTTATGTGGTTAATTCAATCAGCAAATGTTCTCCTTCTCGCTGCACTGTTTGCTCATAATGGCTAATTACTTCATAAATTGTTCTCATGATGTTATATCTGTGTTTATATCCAATGTGGGGCATGGTGATGGTTGTGCTTTAGCATTGTGGAGTTGGGCTACACGTTTGTTGACTGTCTGGGGATTTTGGTAATGAGCTAGAGAAGTGTTTCAGTTGTTCATTTGCTTACCCTTCACTTTGGAGTTGGTATAACATGGAAGATCTAGGCCTTCAGTGCATTATAAAATCAACACATAGATTCCTCATAGCTGGCTATCAAGCAGTAAGTGCTACACTCAGAACCATCACTCTGTAGGAGTGTAGACCGAAGCCTTTACTAAACCTCATATTGAATAGCTAATTAAATCTCCATGTTGTTGGTCTAATTATCACTCATGTAACCAAATCAACCGTAAGACTAAATGAGTAGTTCGAGGGGGAAAAAACAACCCTTCTGTAAGATAATATAGGGACCACCCAGGTTAAACGAATTTCACAACAGTGAGATGCCCCTAATGTACTGTGTGTGTTTAAAAAGCCAGGCAGGTTTGTCTTGTTTTGAAACATGCAAGTCCTCAGCCCACATTTGCATTTTCATTCTATTCAGTGGCTTTCACTTATTACTCAAATGTTGTTTTTGAATCTCTAATTCCCTGGATGGCTCTCTGTATTGAACACAATTTCCCCTGTATTATTTGCTGTAGGAGGCTGCAGAGGGAGCTGCTGTCAATCTGTGTTCACGGTTAATGTTGTTAAGTAAAGCCAATATGGTTGTTTTCGCTGCGTGTTGTAATATAGGTGGGGCTAGCGGGCGGTGTGCCTGGTAACATGAGAGCTAAGCGTGGGCGTCTGACTCCCCTGCTGCAGAAGAGGAGAGAGAGGAGAGGAGCCCATGCTAGGAGAGCCATTGATAGCCACTGCAGTTGGGGCTTACAGTGAGGTGGAGGGCCAGCATAACACACACTCACAATGGGCTGCAGTTTAATATAGGTCTCTAACTGAGGTCTCACGCTTAACCATGCTTAGGCAGGTTCAGGTGCTCTTGCTATAAATGCCCTAATGGTGCCAAAATGCTTTGAGATAATTATTGTAGGTAAAGGCGATGTGAATAGTAATAACTTAATTGTTTTAACCATGTAACAGTGGCCTAATTATGGGAACCACTCTTTATTTCCTTTCTGAATGTACCCTTCTTAATAAGGATAATCTGCTATTAGCCTGTGTTGTGGAAATAGTATAGCCTAATCAGAAAAAACAACAATTTCAAAAATGTTTTAATATGTTAATTCATCAGGATTCCCTCAACATTTGCAGAAGAATTCAGCTTTATTAAATCTAACATATCAGGCGTGTTGTTGCTAGCTGGTCCGTATAATATAATTAAGCAATAAGGCCAGAGGAGGTGTGGTATATGGCCAATAGGCCACAGCTCAGGGCTGTTCTTATGCACGACGCAACGCGGAGTGCCAGGACACAGCCCTTAGCCGTGGTATATTGGCCATATATCAAAAACCCCTGAGGTGCCTTATTGCTATTATAAACTGGTTACCAACATAATTAGAGCAGTAAAAATAAATGTTTTGTCATACCAATGGTATACGGTCTGATATACCACGGCTTTCAGCCAATCTGCATTCAGGGCTCGAACCATCCAGTTATAATATAATAATATATGGTGTGTCGCAGTTAGCCTAGATATGGCGTGATATGATGTCTTGGCCTTGGAGGGGAAGTGTGCGGTGTGACTAGCTGAGAGGGGAGTGTGGCGATGGTGGTCCGTGATGGGTCGTTGGTCCATGCAGGATTTTATCTCCCAGCAGCACCTTGGGGTCGCTGCCGCCTGAACTCTGCAGTTCTATAAATCAGAGCCGGGGCCTTGACAGTGTGTATTCTTCCTGTCGTGGCTGCAGGTAGATCCAGAGAGGCAGGATGTCAATGAAACAAAGCAGAACATATTCATGCTGTGGGGATTCCGTGCAGACCAGAGCCCTAGGGGATTTCTCATCGTCCATTTTTTCACTTCCTCCTCTTTGATGCCTGGGGTGAATCCTGCATGAATTTGTCACGACTTTGCTTACCAAGGGCTACCTCCTATCATTGGATGTACGCGCACGAGCACACTCTTCTCTCTCACACGCTAACACACGTGCACTCACACACATTGAATGTTTATAATGTTTTTTTTATCAGTTGCCTTTTTGGGTCCATCATGCCTTTGGTGGGTGCATGTCATGCAAATTGCATGGATGCAAAACCAATTAGAATTTTATCTTGAATATAACCCTGGAATCCCAGTGTGATAGAGACTTTGAAAACCCACTGCTTGTACATCATGTGTGTGATATCTACACCACAGCCTAGCCAGAGATTGTTTGCTAGGAGTAAACAGATGTTGTTTGTCTTTCAGATGTAGAGATTTAAGTACTCCAGGGAGCCAATGGACCTGTCCTTCTGTCTAAACTTCCTAACTGAATCAAAAGTTGCTCATTGTTAACATATTTGGCTACACGAAGAGTGTTAAAAAGAAAAAGGGGAATGTTAGAAGTAGAGTGAGTGAGACAACATCTACCAGCTATATCACTATATAAGGGTGGCAGGTAGTCTTAGAGGTTAGAGCATTGGGCCAGTAACCGAAAGGTAGCTGGTTCGAATACCCTAGCCGACAAGGTGAACAATCTGTCGATGTGCCGTACTACTATGGTTGACTCTGTAAAACAACACATTTCACATCCGGTGTATGTGGCAATAAAACATATTATAAGAATATGTACAGTACCAGTCAAAAGTTTGGACTCATTCAAGGTTTTTTTTCAATTTCTTTTTCAATTTTCTACCGTTAATTATAGTGAAGACATCCAATCTATGAAAACTATGAAATAACACATATGGAATCATGTAGTAACCAAAAAAGTGTTAAACAATTCAAAATATATTTTAGATTCTTCAAAGTAGCCACCCTTTGCACACTCGGACTGACTTCTGCCCCATGGAAGCATCGTTTTCATGACGTCAGTTAACCCATCTATAGATTGAAATTTAAATTGCACATTCATTATTTCCTAATTGTCTACATGAATAACTCTCCTGATTTAACTTGATGATCTGTGGTTGAGAGTAGAAAGCTGTAATATCTTATGTTTCACGGAGTCGTGGCTGAACGATGGCCCAGATAATATAGAGCTGGCTGGGTTTTCCGTGCATCTGCAGGACAGAGCAGCTACGTCTGGTAAGATGAGGGGTGGGGTGTGTGTCTATTTGTCAATAATTGCTGGTGCGCGATGTCTAATATTCAAGAAGTCTCGAGGTATTGCTCGCCTGAGGTAGAGTTCTTCATGATAAGCTGTAGGCCACACTATCTACCAAGAGAGTTCTCATCTATATTATTCGTAGCCGTCTATTTACAACCACAAACCGATGCTGGCACCAAGACCGTACTCATCGAGCTGTATAAGGCCATAAGCAAACAAGAAAATGCTCATCCAGAAGCGACATTCCTAGTGGCCGGGGACTTTAATGCAGGCCAACTTAAATCCGTTTTACGTCATTTCTACCAGCATGTGCAACCGGAGAGAAAAAAATAACTCTAGACCACCTTTAATCAACACACAGAGACGCATACAAAGCTCTCCCTCGCCCTCCATTCGGCAAATCTGACCATAATTATATCCTGCTGATTCCTGCTTACAAGCAAAAACTAAAGCAGGATGTACCAGTGGCTCGCTCAATGCCGAAGTGGTCAGATGACGTAGATGCTACGCTACAGGAGTGTTTTGCTAGCACAGACTGGAATATGTTCCGTGATTCATCCAATGGCATTGAGAGATATACCAACTCAGTCACTGGCTTCATCAATAAGTGCATCGACGACTTCATCCCCACAGTGACCGTAAGTACATATCCCAACCGGAAGCCATGGATTACAGGCAACATCAGCACCAGCTAAAGGCTAGAAGTGCAGCTTTCAGGGAGCGCGACACTAATCCGGACGGTTATAAGAAATTGCGCTATTCCCTCAGATGAACCATCAAACAGGCAAAGCATCAATACAGGACTAAGATTGAATGCTACTACACCGGCTCTGATGCTTGTCGGATGTGACAGGGCTTTCAAACTATTATGGACTACAAAGGGAAACTGCCCATTGACGCGAGACAACAACCTTTCCCTCAATGTGAGCAAGACAAAGGAGATGATCGTGGACCAAAAGAAAAGGAGAGCCAAACTGGCCCCCGTGAACATTGACGGGCTGTAGTGGAGCGGGTCCAGAGTTTCAAGTTCCTTGGTGTCCATATCACCAACAAACTATCATGGTCCAAACACTCCAAGACAGTCGTGAAGAGGGCACGACAACACCTTTTCCCCCTCAGGAGACTGAAAAGATTTGGTATTGGTCCCCAGATCCTATACATTACTGTAGCTGCACCATCATGAGCATCCTGACCGGTTGCATCATCGCCTGGTATGGCAACTGTTCGGCATCCGACCGTAAGGCACTACAGAGGGTAGTGGGTACGGCCCAATACATCACTGGAGCCAAGCTTCCTGCCATCCAGGACCTATATACTAGGTGCTGTCAATCTTTTATTTAGTGAATATTTTCTTAATTCTATTTCTTGAACTGCATTGTTGGTTAAGGGCTTGTAAGTAAGCATTTCACGGTACGTCTACACCTGTTGTATTCGGCGCATGTGACGAATAAAATTTTATTTGCTTTAATATAAGATACATTTTGCATTAATAACATTACGCCCTCATTGTTAAATAGTTTGACATATTACTAGACTTATTTAAATTAAGTTATTTATGAAGGTAAAGCCCATTAATACAATTGATTTTGTATGTTTTTGGGACACCTGTAAATAACATGAAAAGATTGTTTCCCTTCTTTGAAATTTCATATCAGTGTTGGCCAACATAAAACTGACAGGCTATCAATGCTGTCAAACTATTTCTCCCAAAGGACTGCCATCGTGGGTGGCTGGCAGTGAATATATGATGCTACGCAGTTGAAATGCAGGGGACTGGAAAAATAAGAAAATTTAAATGGAAAAGACGTACATAAAAGCCAAGAGAGTAAAAGTTTGGAGTATAATGAGCAGTTGGAATGTGTGTTTTGTTGAATTAATCAGCCAAGAGGAGTGCTGTTAGAACACATAAAAAGTAGGCTGAATGCTTTTCATGTGACATGTGTAATTAAGAATGATTTTATACTCCTTGTTTTCACAGGCTCTGAGAGAGCGGACGAAGACTGTTCATCTCCTTCTGTAGTTGATGAGATGCAGCTTTTAATTACACCCCTATTAGAATGACACCATTTCCCTTTCCAAATGTAAATCTTACTGTCATACTTGAATGTTGGGATGTTTTGAGAGAGGGCCCTTTTGAGAAGTCTGTATTTACTCTGACACCACACCATCTCTACAGCCAGAACATTCTTTATTAGACTCACTTTGACATTTGGAGGAGTGTGCTCTCATTTTGCCTGCAACAAGTGAATAATAGGCTACATCCTTGTCTGTCTCAAATAAGCCCGAAATCAGAGTTGTGTTTTACATGTCAACAGGACCTCTAAAAGCAAAAGCAAAGCCCCAAAAGAGAGATGGTACGGGGCAGATCAGACGTGAATGATGGAGCGTTGGTGTTATGGAGAAAGACACTGGCTGTAGTGGACTGCCAGGTGCCATCATCTCACTGAGCAGACAGGAGTGGAAGACTGAGGGCATGACACTGGACAAGTATATCTGCTCAGGGTTGTCTCTGCTGTCTCAGTCTGTCATGGTTACTTCAACATTTTCAATTGTATGGAGAGGAATTGGTTACTCTGTTTGTTTTGGTATGTTGTTAGATTCGAAATGCACAGAAAACAAAATGTTTTCCCTTGGACTCTATTTATTACTCCACATGTTAATGTTCTGTCAGGTTGAAAATATTAGCGTTTTGGGTTCAGCATTTACAGCTAAACAACTTATTTCACTTGTCTGATGGTACAGTAGATGTGCTGGAGGAAAGACACCACAACCAATATAGGCCTTTTTCTTGTCGGTTTGCAGAATCTCACGTCTTTACTTTAGTGTGCCGAGAAGCACTACATAACCATTATAAATATTCCAAGCAAGAGGAATTTTCATCATTATCAAATCAAGCAATGAAATGTCCATTGAAATGATTGCTATCAAAATGTTAGGGATAAGTAATTGCACAGTATCTAATGTAGACAGATGGGCTTTGCAGACTGGCCTATTTTTAACGCAGGTTGAGTTGTTGTGGCTGAGCCCGTCATCAACAAAAACTACATTAACCTCAGCAGCCATGC
The DNA here is from genome assembly GCF_018296145.1 of Oncorhynchus tshawytscha. Taxonomy (NCBI): domain Eukaryota; kingdom Metazoa; phylum Chordata; class Actinopteri; order Salmoniformes; family Salmonidae; genus Oncorhynchus; species Oncorhynchus tshawytscha. Next base: position 59,427,721 of record NC_056433.1, on the reverse strand, counting down.
CTGTGGGGCTCATACTTCAATTTCTTACCGAGAAATAAAGTTCCTGGCCCAGGGCACACAGGCAAGCAGTGTTGTTAATGGCTTATTTACTGTTTAATGGCTATACTGAACCAAAACAGCAATTCATGTAAAAAAAATGGCAATTAAACAGCAGGGTTTGGTGGAAGTTATTTGCTAACTTCATCTGGGCTTTGCATTCTGCACACCTCTGATAACTTTGGCTCATTTTATGTGGAGGCAGAGGAAGCTTATATTACAGTTACTTCCAACTCAGGAAATAGGCTAGTATCTATACACAACCCTTTCCTGTACTACAGATAGTGGCCTTTATATGCCATGCCTTTCATGTATTCTATGGATGCCATCTTACAACACAGCTTTTAAATCTGCTTATCATCAACCTTTACTCTATGTTTTACTATTCCAGATCATGAAAAGCCAACAACACAGCTCAATGTGCTTCATAATATCCATATTTAAGCAGCTGGGTCCTCTTTTTTGCCATCTCCTTTTCTCATTGACTCTTTTTATTTATCTCCTATTCCAATTTCCAATCCCCACAATCTCTTTCTCTTCCCATCCTTTTCTACTCTTTCTCTGTGACTCTCTCTAGCCTTGATAATACCATCGCTCAAGCAGTGAGGTGTTGCAGGCACTTTGTTGCTGACCATGGTGCTGAAAGCCTCCTGCCTTCAAATTGCCAGAGTGTTCATTTCATGGTTCATATACCCCGGTCTCCATTTGTCAGGACGCCGTTAGCGTGGGTGCTTATTTCTTTAACCCCTTCCCTTACAAATGATAACAAATCAAACACACATTTGTTTCGGCTCATGGGGACGGCTCTCTGCCATGGCCGTGATTTCAATTAAGGGGGTGGGTACGTGTTGTGTTGAGTGAGTGGTTATTTGAGCTGTGTGCCACCCTTGGCCATTGTTCTACTAGCTGTTTAGTCTTTGAATTCCCCTTTCGAGAGGCTAGGTCAATGTTGCAGTCATGTATCGTACTTAAAGCTGTAATATGTCACTTTTTATGCAACCCAACCAAATTCACATAGAAATTTGAGTTATACAATGCCTTTAGAAAGTATTCACACCCCTTGACTTTTTCCACATTTTGTTGTGTTACAGACAGAATTTAAAATTGATTAAATATAAGAAAGAATGTCACTGGTCTACACACAATACCCCATAAAGTCAAAGTGGAATTATGTTTTTCAGAATTTGTACTAATTAATAAAAAATAAAAGGCTGAGATGTCTTGAGTCAATAAGTATTCAACCTCTTTGTTATGGCAAGCCTGAATAAATTCAAGAGTAAAACTTTGCTTATTATAGTGTAACATGTTTTTTTAATGAATATCTAATCTCTGTACCCCACACATACAATTATCTGTAAGGTCCCTCAGTCGTGCAGTGAATTTCAAACACAGATTAAACCATCATGACCAGGTAGGTTTTCCAATTCCTCGCAAAGAATGGCACCTATTGGTAGATGTGAAAAAATAAATTAATTGAAAGCAGATGTTGAATATCCCTTTGAGTTACAATACACCCAGTCACTACAACGATACAGGTGTCCTTCCTAACTCAGTTGCCGGAGAGGAAGGAAACAGCTCAGGGATTTCACCATGAGGCCAATGGTGACAGTTACAGAGTTTAATGGCTGTGAAAGGAGATAACTGAGGATGGATCAACACCATTGTAGTTACTCCACAACACTAACCAAAATTACAGAGTGAGAAGAAGGAAAATTGTACATAATAAACATTTTCCTAAGCATGCATCCTTTTTGCAACAAGGCACCAAAGTAATATTGCAAATAATTTGGCAAAGCAATTAATTTTTTCCACAGAATACAAAGTGTTATGTTTGGGTCAAATCCAATACAACCACTCTCCACATTTCCAAGTGTAGTGGTGGCTGCATCATGTTATGAATATGCTTGTAATTGTTAAGGACTGGGGAATTTTTCAGGATAAAAAATAGATGGAATGGAGCTTTGCATAAGCAAAATCCTAGAGGAAAACCTAGTTCAGTCTGCTTTCCACCAGACACTGGGAGATTAATTCACCTTTCACCAGGACAATAACCTAAAACACTAGGCCAAATCTACACTGGAGTTGCTTACAAAGAAGGCATTGAATATTCCTGAGTGGCAGAGTTACAGTTTTGACTTAAATCTACTGCAACATCTATTAAAAATACCTGAAAATGGTTGTCTAGCAATGATCAACAAACAATTTGACATATCTTGAAGAATTAAGAATTTTAAAATAACGGGCAAATGTTACACGATCCAGGTGTGGAAAGCTCTTATAGACTTAACCAGAAAGACTCACTGCTGTAATCTCTGCCAAAGGTGCTACAAAGTATTGACTCAGGGGTGTGACTACTTACAGTACCAGTCAAAAGTTTGGACACACCTACTCATTCCAGGGTTTTTCTTTATTTTGAATATTTTCTACATTGTAGAATAATAGTGAAGAAATCACAACTATGAAATAACCAAAAAAGTGTTAAACAAATCAAAATATATTTCATATTTGAGATTCTTCAAAGTAGCCACCCTTTGCCTTTAAAAAAAATAGTTTGATGACAGCTTTGCCTTGATGACAACTTTTCACACTCTTGGCATTCTCTCAACCAGCTTCACCTGGAATGCTTTTCCAACAGTCTTGAAGGAGTTCCCACATATTCTGAGCACTTGTTGGCTGCTTTTCCTTCCCTCTGCTGTCCAACTGTGGAGGACAGGTCATCTGATGCAGCACTCCATCATTCTCCTTCTTGGTCAAAAAGCCCTTACACAGCCTGGAGGTGTGTTGGGTCATTGTCCTGTTGAAAACAAATGATAGTCCCACTAAGCGCAAACCAGATGGGATGGCGTATCGCTGCAGCCATGCAGGTTAAGTGTGTCTTGAATTCTAAATAAATCACTGACAGTGTCACCAGCAAAGCACCCCCACACCATCACACCTCCTTCTCCATGCTTCAAGGGGGGAACCACACATGCAGAGATTATCTGTTCACCTACTCTGCGTCTCACAAAGACTGTAACAAAACAAAATGTATAATAAATCAAGCTGTATGAATACTTTCTGAAGGCACTGTAGATTTGTCCTTTTCATTGAAAGCAAGTCTAAGAAGTGGTAGATCTCTTCCATGTTTGCTATTTCTATGCTTCCCATTCTTAAGTTTTGTTTTTGCGTCTTTTATTTTTGGTTTTCTACACCAGCTTCAAACAGCTTAAAATACAACATCTTTGGTACAATGATTCTCTTCAGTATGCATTGCTTGTTTGTCACACAAATGTAAATTAGGCAAACTATAAAGATTTTGCAACAAGGAATCACTGTAATCATAATTGGATATGTATTGCACTGTACTCATTGCACTGCAACGACTCACACATTAACAGACTGCTGATATTATGGACTTGGTTTCTCAGAATACTGAAGTAGTTTCAAATCAAAAGAGCAGAATAAGATTAAATGGTCTTGACTATATGTCATGAAACATACTAGGCTCCTGAACTAGATACTGTAGCTTTGCTCTTTTAAATCTGAAAGGAGCGTGACACGCTTCTACTGTTCTTTGGTAACTAAGGCATTAGCATTCTGCAGACTTTGGCCTCCTGTCCTGTCGCAGGCATCATATGCCTTTGAAAAGTAGATGGGTTGACCTTATAGGCTTTGCCAAGGTAGAGGGAGATCTGCAAGATGAGTAAATGTGGTGAGCTCTCCCACTAAAGCTACCCCCGTGCTTCCTCCCGCTTACTCTCCAGTGTCCTTGATTTAGAGTGCTGCTTCTCTGAGGTCCAAATTGTCCTTCATGCCAAGCTAGATTTGTGAGCGGTATGCCAAACACTTAAGTAAATGTGTTTTTCAATCTATCAGCTCCCCTACTGCCCCCTCCCCACCACCAAATCCCCCATGCTTGCTAGAGCCTTCCTTCTCTCTGTCTTCTACTTCGGCCTGTCATGCTGTTGTTGCCACCATCCTATAGAGCATCATCCCTCACAGGCCTCGATAAATAACCCTCTACCTTTGCCCCTGAGTTGCGCTGAATCACATTTGTTAAACCATCCCCTGCAGTGAGGGAATTTATGCTCTTGCTATTTGCTCTAGGGGATTGAGTTTTAAATTGCACAGTACAAGCCTGAGTGCTAGAAGGCTTTGGATTACAACAAAAACCCCAGACCGGATATTTACACCATGAATTTGTTTTATAAAATAGTGATTCATAATTTCTACTGAGAAGTCTCCAACTGCAAATCTGTACTGCAGTCCTTGGCCAAACAAGTTCGGAATTGTATTGAAAGGAAGACACAACAGGAAAACTATTTGTCATTTTATGTCATTTTTTAAAATGTCAGTTTAGGTGGAAATTGAAAAAAAGGGTCCCATCCTTAAGAGGTTTTAAAGACCATTAAAGAAAATGGGGCATTTAATTTGCAGAGTTCCCTAGCTCCCCAAAAGGAGTTGTTTTGCATATGAATGAAGATTGATCAGGGCTTCTTGTACACACACACACACAGAGGCATATACTAGTTGAGGAGTGAAATAGTAACTTCATTAAAAATGAATAACTGTTTCTCTTTTGGTTATACTCCATTGCTCTAGAGCCGGGTACAACAGAAAATGCCCAGATGACCAGGTAAGAAGTCTTCTCTGAAATCGCCACTATCCAGATGGCACCATTAACGATTAAGCCAGTACATTTTCCTTTTATAATTGACTCCATAGGCTATTAAGCAGGTTGGCACAAGGTTGGCTCTGTGAAACTTGTCCAGATGTTCTCCTGTAGACAGCCGTGCGTCAAGTGGAGATTTATTTCGGGGAGTGCAGGTTGTTGTTGTGGATGCATGCGGTGGGTCCAAGGCTGTGTACAGATGGACAGAGGGGTGGGTGGTGGAAGAAGTCAGACTCAATTATATCAATGTCTCTATCAGTCTGGCTGCCCCTTTCTGCTCTCTCCATCTTTCTGCAACCTCAGGGAATGATCTGAGACTGATATGTTCTCCTTCCTGTTAGAAATATTTGTCTGTTTTGGTTTTATTTACAGATGTATTTAGCTGCCACTTCCTGTATACATAAACAGAGAGTTGTTTAAAATTTTGACTTTAGATGATGCTGATAGATAGATACATTTTTGTCAAGAGCAGTATAATGCTCATCAAGTATCATGCAACACGAGCTGACAATGTTTGTGTTAAGTTTTAGCATGTCAATGACTGGTGTTATTATTGAAGATGTGTCATAGGATGATGAACAGTAGTCTATTTGTTATGATGTAGACTTAGATATGGCCGAGAGATCATGTTTGAGGTACTTGGGAGTATAGCTAGTTGGTAAACTGTCCTTCTCTCATCACATATCAAAACTGCAGGCTAAAGTTAAATCTAGACTTGGTTTCCTCTATCGTAATCGCTCCTCTCACCCCAGTTGCCAAACTAACCATGATTCAGATGGCCATCCTACCCATGTTAGATTACAGAGACGTAATTTATAGATTGGCAGGTAAGGGTGCACTCGAGCGGCTAGATGTTCTTTACCATTCGGCCATCAGATTTGCCACCAATGCTCCTTATAGGACACATCACTGTACTCTATACTCCTCTGTAAACTGGTCATCTCTGTATACCCGTCGCAAGACCCACTGGTTGATGCTTATTTATAAAACTCTCTTAGGCCTCACTCCACCCTATCTGAGAGATCTACTGCAGACCTCATCCTCCACATACAAAACCTGTTCTGCCAGTCACATTCTGTTAAAGGTCCCCAAAGCACACAAATCCCTGGGTCGCTCATCTATTCAGTTCGCTTCAGCTAGCGACTGGAACGAGCTGCAACAAACAATCAAACATTCAAAGACTCAATCATGGACACCCTCACTGACAGTTGTGGCTGCTTTGTGTGATGTATTGTTGTCTCTACCTTCTTGCCCTTGGTGCTGTTGTCTGTGCCCAATAATGTTTGTACCATGTTTTATGCTGCTACCATGTTGTGTTGCTACCATGCTGTGTTGTCATGTGTTGTGGCCTTACTATGTTGTTGTCTTAGGTTTGTATTTATGTTGTGTTGTCTCTCTCGTAGTGATGTGTGTTTTATCCTTTATTTTTAATCCCAGCCCCCGTCCCCGCAGGAGGCCTTTTGGTAGGCTGTCGTTATAAATACGAATTTGTTCTTAACTGACTTGCCTAGTTAAATAAAGGTTAAATAGATAAACTTTTTTTTTTTTTTTACAAAACCAACATCATGATTAGAATGACAGTCTATGCTCAATATATCCATTGTGAGTTGATAAATCCTCCCACAAGTAGGTAAATATAGTATAAATGTTTGCTTTCTCTCAATAATAGATGTGCTAATCTTGTAAAAACATTCCATGTTCACTTTGGATTTGTCTGTCAGGCCCCATATTGAGTAGCGTACCATACCAGCTTTCAGACTCCAGACAATTTCTCCACAGTGTATTCAGCTTAGCGAAGCATAATGAAGACAATTTACAGCTATGAACCAAGCTAGCACATAACGTTCTGAGAACCAAATGATTTCTAGAGCTCGGTGAGAGCGTTGTTCTATGGTTACTTTGCATGCAACCATCCCAAACCTTTCTGGGAATGGTGCAAGATAGTTGCTTGGCTTTGGAACATTCTCAGTCAATTTAAGGAACTTGACAAAAAATGTTTTTAAATATTGGTGTTTAATACGAAACGTTTTCTAAAACAGGGGTTCCCAAACTTTTTCACTCGGACCCATGGCAAAAATCGAGAACACCCTGTGCCGCCCTCCCCCCCACGTGTGGGTACGTGCTACGTCTATTTCATGACACAAACTCTTCATGAGCACTGTTCATGATACAAACTGTTTGCACCCTTCTTGTTGGTGGTGAGAATTTTTCAGGTTTAAGGCTTATTATTTGCTATTCTATACATGTTTGCCATGTCTAATGTGTATTCATGCGATATTTGAGCGACAAAAAAATTACAACAATATCTATGGGCTAAAAAAAACCTAAATATTTATTTTAGCTGACATAGGCTAGTTGATTTGAACATTTCTGGCAAGTTATAAATAGCTCTCTAAGGTATGCAATGACTAACGTAAAAAGAGGAACTGATAATGCTCTAACCTTGTGCATTCTACTATTACAAATTTCAAGAGTAAGTTTAAAGCCAGACTTGAGTTCCTTTAAAAATATATATATAATTATTTTGAGGGGACACCTGGGCCCCCTTCCCTGCTGACCCCTCACACCCCACAGTTTGGTAACCACTGTCTTAAAAGTTCAAACATGGTTACATATAATTGCAATTTTGGCAGTGTTCTGGGAACGTTCTCCAACTGGTTTGACATTGGGAATATTCTCAAATCGTTCAACACTTCAGCATAACATTTCCTACAGGTTTCCTTGTGGTTTTATTTAAAGTAATGTTCTCAAAGTGTTTCAAGAATGAAACAACATTCTTCTGTGGGAATTTCAGTGTTTCACATTAGTATTGCACGGTATATTGAAACGTATGTACTTTTTTGATACTATAGTAGAACATGAAAAAAGGTTTGGTACTAGAATTATTGTTTCTTTTGGTAATTCTGTCAAATGTGTCTCACGTCATATACGGATTCAGAGGATAGAATCTGTCTAGTAATTTTTCTGAACCTTCTCAATGGGCAGTAGCTAACCAGGCTGTTCTTACACATGCATCTGACACAACGCAAGCCACTTTTGAGAAGCAAGCATGAAAAGAGAAAATGCAGACTGCATGGCTTCTTCTAAAGAAAATATCATACCTCCATGCCGCAGCTTGTGGATAAAACTGGCTCCGGATGCAAACTATGGGAGTACTTTAATTACATAGCTTTGATTTGCCCGCTTTGAGGACAATACAGTGCCACTGACACGGCCTGCAACGGAAACATGCGGTCTCTCCTTCACTGCAGCCGAAGTGAGTAAGACATTTAAACGTGTTAACCCTCGCAAGGCTGCAGGCCCAGACGGCATCCCCAGCCGCGCCCTCAGAGCATGCGCAGACCAGCTGGCCGGTGTGTTTACGGACATATTCAATCAATCCCTATACCAGTCTGCTGTTCCCACATGCTTCAAGGGCCACCATTGTTCCTGTTCCCAAGAAAGCTAAGGTAACTGAGCTAAACGACTACCGCCCCGTAGCACTCACATCCGTCATCATGAAGTGCTTTGAGAGACTAGTCAAGGACCATATCACCTCCACCCTACCTGACACCCTTGACCCACTCCAATTTGCTTACCGCCCAAATAGGTCCACAGACGATGCAATCCCAACCACACTGCACACTGCCCTAACCCATCTGGACAAGAGGAATACCTATGTGAGAATGCTGTTCATCGACTACAGCTCGGCATTCAACACCATAGTACCCTCCAAGCTCGTCATCAAGCTCGAGACCCTGGGTCTCGACCCCCTGTGCAACTGGGTACTGGACTTCCTGACGGGCCGCCCCCAGGTGGTGAGGGTAGGCAACAACATCTCCTCCCCGCTGATCCTCAACACTGGGGCCCCACAAGGGTGCGTTCTGAGCCCTCTCCTGTACTCCCTGTTCACCCACGACTGCGTGGCCATGCACGCCTCAACTCAATCATCAAGTTTGCGGACGACACAACAGTGGTAGGCTTGATTACCAACAACGACGAGATGGCCTACAGGGAGGAGGTGAGGGCCCTGTGTGGTGTCAGGAAAATAACCTCACACTCAACGTCAACAAAACTAAGGAGATGATTGTGGACTTCAGGAAACAGCAGAGGGAACACCCCCCATCCACATCGATGGAACAGTAGTGGAGAGGGTAGCAAGTTTTAAGTTCCTCGGCATACACATCACAGACAAACTGAATTGGTCCACTCACACAGACAGCATCGTGAGGAAGGCGCAGCAGCGCCTCTTCAACCTCAGGAGGCTGAAGAAATTCGGCTTGTCACCAAAAGCACTCACAAACTTCTACAGATGCACAATCGAGAGCATCCTGGCGGGCTGTATCACCGCCTGGTATGGAAACTGCACCGCCCTCAACCGTAAGGCTCTCCAGAGGGTAGTGAGGTCTGCACAACGCATCACCGGGGCAAACTACCTGCCCTCCAGGACACCTACACCACCCGATGCTACAGGAAGGCCAAAAGATCATCAAGGACATCAACCACCCGAGCCACTGCCTGTTCACCCCGCTGTCATCCAGAAGGCGAGGTCAGTACAGGTGCATCAAAGCTGGGACCGAGAGACTGAAAAACAGCTTCTATCTCAAGGCCATCAGACTGTTAAACAGCCACCACTAACATTGAGTGGCTACTGCCAACACACTGTCAATGACACTGACTCCACTCCAGCCACTTTAATCATGGGAATTGATGGGAAATGATGTAAATATATCACTAGCCACTTTAAACAATGCTACCTTATATAATGTTACTTACCCTACATTGTTAATCTCATATGCATACGTTGATACTGTACTCTATATCATCGACTGCATCCTTATGTAATACATGTATCACTAGCCACTTTAACTATGCCACTTGGTTTACATACTTATCTCATATGTATATACTGTACTCGATATCATCTACTGTATCTTGCCTATGCTGCTCTGTACCATCACTCATTCATTCATATATCCTTATGTACATATTCTTTATCCCCTTACACTGTGTATAAGACAGTAGTTTTTTTGGAATTGTTAGTTAGATTACTTGTTCGTTATTACTGCATTGTCGGAACTAGAAGCACAAGCATTTCGCTACACTCGCATTAACATCTGCTAACCATGTGTATGTGACAAATAAAATTTGATTTGATTTGATTTGATTTGATTACATTACTCACATTAAGCATCTCCAATCCAAAAGTAAATCTAGAATCGGCTTCCTATTTTGCAACAAGGCCTCCTTCACTCATGCCGCCAAACATACCCTCGTAAAACTGACTATCCTACCGATCCTTGACTTCGGCGATGTCATTTACAAAATAGCCCCTAACACTCTACTCAGCAAACTGGATGTAGTCTATCACACTGCCATCTGTTTTATCACAAAAGCCTCATATACTACCCACCACTGCGACCTCTATGCTGTCGTTGGCTGGCCCTCTCTACATATCCGTCACCAAACCCACTGGCTCCAGGTCATCTATAAATCTTTTCTAGGTAAAGCCCCGCCTTATCTCAGCTCACTGGTCAACATAGCAACACCCACCCGTAGCACGCGCTCCAGCAGGTATATTTCAATGGTCATCTCCAAAGCCAACACTTTCTTTGGCCGTCTTTCCTTCCAGTTCTCTGCTGCCATTGACTGGAACGAATTGCAAAAATCTCTAAAGCTGGAGTCTTATATCTCCCTCTCTAACTTTAAGCATCAGCTGTCAGAGCAGCTTACCGATCACTGTACCTGTACACAGCCAATCTGTAAGTAGCACACCTCATCCCCATATTATTACTTACCCTCTTGCTCTTTTGCACCCCAGTATCTACTTGCACATCATCATCTGCTCATATATCACTCCAGTATTAATGCTAAAATGTATTTATTTTCGCCTCTATGTCCTATTTATTACTTACCTCCCTACTCTTCGACATTTGCACACACATCTTTCTATTTTTCTTTTCTTTTGTGTTATTGACGGTACGTTTGTTTATGTGTAACTCTGCGTTGTTGTTTTTGTCGCACTGCTATGCTTTATCTTGGCCAGGTCGCAGATGTGAATGAGAACTTGTTCTCAACTGGCCTACCTGGTTAAATAAAGGTGAAAGAAATCAAATTTAAATTAACATGGCATGATACAAACTGTTTGCAGATGATGAGAAACAGCCCACCAAAATAAATAAGCATAATGTGTTACTAAGCAGTGCACTGCAAGGGAGGTTCTAAAACTACACTACCGTTCAAAAGTTTGGGGTCACCTAGAAATGTTCTTGATTTTGAAAGAAAAGCCATTTTTTTTGTCCATTAAAATAACATTGATCAGAAATACAGTGTAGACATTGTTAATGTTGTAAATGACTATTGTAGCTGGAAAGGGCTGATTTTAAATGGAATATTTACATAGGTGTACAGAGGCCCATCAGCAACCATCACTCCTGTGTTCCAATGGCACATTGTGTTAGCTAATCCAAGTTTATCATTTTAAAAGGCTAATCAGCACAGCTGAAAACTGTTGTCCTGATTAAAGAAGCAATAAATCTGGCTTTCTTTAGACCAGTTGAGTATCTGGAGCATCCGCATTTGTGGGTTCGATTACAGGCTCAAAATGGCCAGAAACAGACTTTCTTCTGGAACTCGTTAGTCTATTCTTGTTCTGAGAAATGAAGGCTATTCCATGTGAGAAATTGCCAAGAAACTGAAGATCTCTTGCAACGATGTATACTACTCCCTTCACAGAAGAGCGCAAACTGTCTCTAACCAGAATAGAAAGAGGAGTGGGAGGACCAGGTGCACAACTGAGCAAGAGGACAAGTACATTACAGTGTCTACTTTGAGAAACAGACACCTCACAACTGGCAGCTTCATTAAATAGTACCCGCAAAACACCAGTCTCAACGTCAACAGTGAAGAGGCGACTCCGAGATGTTGGCCTTCTAGGCAGAGATGCAAAGAGAAAGCCATATCTCAGACTGGCCAATAAAAAGAAAAGATTAAAAATCAGTTGTTTCTAACTACAATAGTCATTTACAACATTAACAATGTCTACACTGTATTTCTGATCGATTTGATGTTATTTTAATGGACAAAAAAAAGAGCTTTTCTTTAAAAAACACAGACATTTCTAAGTGTCCCCAAACATTTGAACGGTAGTGTACATTAAAAAAACTATTTTACACATTGCATTTTCATCATAACGATGTCATTATTTTTCTAAACCACTCATTTAATTCAGTAAATGGTTTAGCTGTAATGAATAATTCATTATTGGTGTAATGAATGTAATTTGACCCAATATTATGGCAATAGATGAGCAAATTAACCCTGATATGTGTCAAATTACATTTTAAAACAGTTTAGATGTAATTGTACAATTATTTTGTCTGCTCTGAGTACTCATTATGGTTTTGCATAAGGAACATTTAAAGTATTTCTTCTGTTATTTATTATGGTGTTTTATTTTTGCAAGAAATTGAATATAGAATATAATATATATTTTTATTTGTTTTACCAGTTATCAACATATTGTTGTTGATTAAAAAGAAATACATAACATAGAAATAAATAAAAATCTACCCCCTTTTTCTCCCCAATTTCGTAGTATCCAATTATTAGTAGTTACTATCTTGTCTCAGCGCTACAACTCCGGTACGCGCTCGGGAGAGACGAAGGTCGAAAGTCATGCGTCCTCCGAAACACAACCCAACCAAGCCGCACTGCTTCTTAACACATCACACATCCAACCCGGAAGCCAGCCACACCAATGTGTCGGAGGAAACACCGTGCACCAGTCGACCTTGGTTAGCGCGCACTGCACCCGGCCCACCACAGAGTCGCTGGTGCGCGATGAGACAAGGATATCCCTACCGGCCAAACCCTCCCTAACCCGGACGAAGCTAGGCCAATTGTGTGTCGCCCCACAGACCTCCCATTCCCGGCCGGCTGCGACAGAGCCTGGGCGCAAACCCAGAGACTCTGGTGGCACAGCTAGCACTGCGATGCAGTGCCCTAGACCACTGTGCCACCTGGGAGGCCCACATAGAAATAAATATAACACATTTTGTACATAATGTTTCTGCCACCGTCTCTTATGACTGAAAAGAGCTTCTGGATATCAGAACAGCGATTACGCACCTCGTACTGGATGAAGATTTTTTCTTTAACGAGTCGGACGCAAAGGATTTACTTCAGACCCTGGAAAGGTCTAAACCCTGTAATTTTCATGAAGAAGAGACAGAGATATAGGGTACATAGGTTGGGGTGCCTTGTAAGAATCCGATGGCGAGTAGGTAACACGCCTCTACCATCCGTCCTGTTAGCCATTAGATAATAAACTGAATGATCTCCGATCAAGACTATCCTACCTATGGGACATTAAACACTGTAATATCTTATGTTTCACCAAGTCGTGGCTGAACAACGAGATGGCAGCTGGCTGGGTTTTCCGTGCATCGGCAAGATAGAATAGCTGCCTCCTGTAAGACAAGGGGATTCACCTGTCTTTAATTACCTTCTCTGTTCACCTGGTTGCCTTGTTATTTAGGTTCCTAAGTTGGCCTGTATCTTTGCTTGGGTCTCATGTTTTATTAGTGTGCTCTTGTGCGGTTGCCTTGTTTCTGTTAAGACTCTCAGTAAAAGTTATGGATTTACCCTTACCTCTGCTTGCTGTGGTTCTCTGCGCCTGGCTCTGCGCCTGGGTTCGAGTTCATACGAGCATTATTGTTAGTGTCTATTTGTCAATAATTGCTGGTGCGCAAAATCTAATATTAAAGAAGTCTCAAGGTTTTGCTCACCTGAGGTAGAGTATCTCATGATTAGCTGTAGACCACACTATTTACCAAGAGAGTTTTCATCTATATTTTTTTGTAGATTTCTATTTACCAGCACAAATCAATGCTGGCACTAAGACCGCACTCAACGAGCTGTGTAATGCCATAAGCAACATTCACAAGGCCATGGGGCCAGACGGATTTCAGGGCGTGCACTCAAAGCATGCGCGGACCAACTGGCAAGTGTCTTCACTAACATTTTCAACCTGTCCCTGACGAGTCTGTAATTCCAACATGTTTCAAGCCGACCACCATAGTCCCTGTGGCCAAGAACACCAAGGTAACCTGCCTAAATGACTATTGACCCGAAGCACTCACGTCTGTAGCCATGAAGTGCTTTGAAAGGCTGGCCATGGCTCACATCAACACCATTATCCTAGAAACCCTAGGCCCACTTTAATTTGCATACCGCCCCAACAGATCCACAGATGACGCAATCTCAATTGCACTCCACATTGCTCTTTCCCACCTGGACAAAAGGAACATCTATGTGAGAATGCTGTTCTTTGACTACTGCTCAGAGTTCAACACCATGTGCCCACAAAACTCATCACTAAGCTAAGGAACCTGGGACTTAACACCTCCCTCTGCAACTGAATCCTGGACTTCCTGATGGGCACACACCCAGGTGGTAAGGGTTGGCAATAACACATTTGCCACACCGACCCGCAACACCAGGGCCCCTCAGGTGTGAGTGCTCAGTCCCCTCCCGTACTCCCTGTTCACCCACCACTGCGTGGCCAAGCACGACTTCAACACCATCACTTAAGTTTGCTGACGACACATCAGTGGTAGGCCTAATCCCAGATAACGATGAGACAGCCTATAGGGAGGAGGTCCGAGACCTGGCAATGGGGTGCCAGGACAACAACCTCTCCCTCAATGTGAGCAAGACAAAGGAGATGATTGTGGACTACAGGAAAAGGAGGGACGAACTGGCCCTCATTTAAAATCGACTGTGCTTGTGGGATGTGGGAACAGCAGACTGGGATAAGGATTGATTGAATATGTCCGTAAACACACCAGCCAGCTGGTCTGCGCATGCTCCGAGGACGCGGCTGGGAATTCCATCAGGGCCTCCATCAGGGCCTGCAGCCTTGCGAGGGTTAACACGTTTAAATGTTTTACTCACGTCGGCTGCCTTGAAGGAGAGTCCGCATGTTTTGGTAGCGGGCCGTGCCAGTGGCATTGTATTGTCCTCAAAGCGAGCAAAGAAGTTATTTAGTCTGTCTGGGAGCAAGACATCCTCGTCCGCGACGGGGCTAGTTTTCTTTTTGTAATCCATGATTGACTGTAGACCCTGCCATATACCTCGTGTCTAAGCCGTTGAATTGCGACTCTACTTTGTCTCTATACTGACGCTTAGCTTGTTTGATTGCCTTGCGGAGGGAATAGCTACACTGTTTGTATTCGGTCATGTTTCCAGTTACCTTGCCCTGGTTAAAAGCAGTGTTTTGCGCTTTCAGTTTTGCGCGAATGCTGCCATCAATCCACGGTTTCTGGTTTGTGAATGATTTAATTGTTGCTGTGGGTATAACATCGCCGATGCACTTTCTAATGAACTCGCTCACCGAATCAGTGTATTCGTCAATGTCAATGTTGTTGTTGGACGGAATGCGGAACATATCCCAATCCACGTGATCGAAGCAGTCTTGAAGCGTGGAATCAAATTGGTCGGACCAGCGTTGAACAGACCTGAGCGCGGGAGCTTCTTGTTTTAGTCTCTGTCTGTAGGCTGGAAGCAACAAAATGGAGTCGTGGTCAGCTTTTCCGAAAGGAGGGTGGGGGAGGGCCTTATATGCGTCGCAGAAGTTAGAATAACAATAATCCAGGGTTTTACCAGCCCTGGTTGCGCAATCGATATGCTAATATAATTTTGTCCGAGTCTTGTTTTCAGATTAGCCTTGTTAAAATCCCCAGCTACAATGAATGCAGCCTCAGGATATGTGGTTTCCAGTTTACATAGAGTTAGATAAAGTTTGTTCAGGGCCATCGATGTGTCTGCTTGGGGGGGAATATATACGGCTGTGATTATAATCGAAGAGTATTCCCTTGGTAGATAATGTGGTCGACATTTGATTGTGAGGAATTCTAAGTCAGGTGAACAGAAGGACTTGAGTTCCTGTATGTTGTTATGATCACACCACGTCTCGTTAATCATAAGGCATACCCCCCGCCCCTCTTACCAGAAAGATGCTTGTTTCTGTCGGCCCGATGCGTGAAGAAACCAGCTGGCTGCACCAATTCCAATAGCGTCTCTCGAGTGAGCCATGTTTCCGTGAAGCAAAGAACGTTACAGTCTCTGATGTCTCTCTGGAATGCTACCCTTGCTCGGATTTCATCAACCTTGTTGTCAAGAGACTGGAGATTGGCGAGTAGTGTGCTAGGGAGTAGTGCACGATGTGCCCGTCTCCGGAGCCTGACCAGAAGACCGCTTCGTTTGCCCCTTTTACGGCGTCATTGTTTAGGGTCGCCGGCTGGGATCCGATCCATTGTCCTGGGTGGAAGGCAAAACACAGGATCCGCTTCGGGAAAGTCATATTTCTGGTCGTAATGATGGTGAGTTGACGGTGCTCTTATATTCAGTAGTTGCTCCCGACTGTATGTAATGAAACCTAAAATTACCTGGTGTACCAATGTAAGAAATAACACGTAAAAAAAACAAAATACTGCATAGTTTCCTAGGAACGCGAAGCGAGGCGGCCATCTCTGTCGGCGCCGGAAGTTGACTTTACCTCTACCTACATGTACAATTTACCTCAAACAGCTCGACTAACCTGCGCCCCCGCACATTGACTCTGTACCGGTCCCCCTGTATATAGCCTCGCTACTGTTATTTTATTCTTGCTCTTTAATGGTTGGTTAAGGGCTTGTAAGTAAGCATTTCACTGTAAGGTCTACACCAGTTGTATGTGACAAATATAATTTTTTTTGATTATGATACTGAACATGGTATCGGTATCGAAGTCAGAAATCTGTGTATCATTTCCTACAGTTTCCTTAGGGTTCTATTTCAAGTCATGTTCTCAAATTGTTTGAAAGCATTTAGAAAACTTTCCAAAAACGCACAAGAAAACGTTTGTAAAGTTCAAGGCAAGGTTATTATACTAAATTAAAACTGAAACTAAAATAGAAACTAAAATTGGGAAAACTATTTAATAAACTGAAATTAACATACTACAGTTATAATTAAACAATTTGACTGCAAACCTAAAATGAATATTAATAAAAACGATCATAAATTATGTTTTGTTTTTCTTCTAAACTTTTCTTCTAAATTTACGGCAAAAATGTAACAGGGTTTTTCAAACTTTTCAAGCTTTTTTCGAATGAGGTTTCGAGCTTCTGATTCTGGTGGGTAAATGCTCTCAGTAGATGTCGATGTTTCAAATACAGTGGGGCAAAAAAAGTATTTAGTCAGCCACCAATTGTGCAAGTTCTCCCACTTAAAAAGATGAGAGAGGCCTGTAATTTTCATCATAGGTACACTTCAACTATGACAGACAAAATGAGAAGAAAAATCCAGAAAATCACATTGTAGGATTTTTAATGAATTTATTTGCAAATTATGGTGGAAAATAAGTATTTGGTCAATAGCAAAAGTTTCTCAATACTTTGTTATATACCTTTGTTGGCAATGACAGAGGTCAAACGTTTTCTGTAAGTCTTAACAAGGTTTTCATACACTGTTGCTGGTATTTTGGCCCATTCCTCCATGCAGATCTCCTCTAGATAAGTGATGTTTTGGGGCTGTTGCTGGGCAACACGGACTTTCAACTCCTTCCAAAGATTTTCTATGGGGTTGAGCTCTGGAGACTGGCTAGGCCACTCCAGGGCCTTGAAATGCTTCTTACGAAGCCACTCCTTGTGTTTGGGATCATTGTCATGCTGAAAGACCCAGCCACGTTTCATCTTCAATGCCCTTGCTGATGGAAGGAGGTTTCACTCAAAATCTCATGATACATGGCCCCATTCATTCTTTCCTTTACACGGATCAGTCGTCCTGGTCCCTTTGCAGAAAAACAGCCCCAAAGCATGATGTTTCCATCCCCATGCTTCACAGTAGGTATGGTGTTCTTTGGATGCAACTCAGCATTCTTTGTCCTCCAAACACGACGAGTTGAGTTTTTACCAAAAAGTTCTATTTTGGTTTCATCTGACCATATGACATTCTCCCAATCTTCTTCTGGATCATCCAAATGCTTTCTAGCAAACTTCAGACAGGCCTGGACATGTACTGGCTTAAGCAGGGGGACACGTCTGGCACTGCAGGATTTGAGTCCCTGGCGGCGTAGAGTGTTACTGATGGTAGGCTTTGTTACTTTGGTCCCAGCTCTCTGCAGGTCATTCACTAGGTCCCCCCGTGTGGTTCTGGGATTTTTGCTCACCGTTCTTGTGATCATTTTGACCCCACGGGGTGAGATCTTGCGTGGAGCCCCAGATCGAGGGAGATTATCAGTGGTCTTGTATGTCTTCCATTTCCTAATAATTGCTCCCACAGTTTATTTCTTCAAACCAAGCTGCTTACCTATTGCAGATTCAGTTTTCCCATTCTGGTTCAGGTCTACAATTTTGTTTCTGGTGTCCT
Organism: Oncorhynchus tshawytscha; assembly: GCF_018296145.1. Taxonomy (NCBI): domain Eukaryota; kingdom Metazoa; phylum Chordata; class Actinopteri; order Salmoniformes; family Salmonidae; genus Oncorhynchus; species Oncorhynchus tshawytscha. The sequence goes on along the minus strand of NC_056433.1, from coordinate 59,409,642 downwards.
TTGACAGCTCTTTGGTCTTGGCCATAGTGGAGTTTGGAGTGTGACTGTTTGAGGTTGTGGACAGGTGTCTTTTATACTGATAACAAGTTCAAACAGGTGCCATTAATACAGGTAACGAGTGGAGAACAGAGGAGCCTCTTAAAGAAGAAGTTACAGGTCTGTGAGAGCCAGAAATCTTGCTTGTTTGTAGGTGACCAAATACGTATTTTCCCCCATAATTTGCAAATAAATTCATTAAAAATCCTACAATGTGATTTTCTGGATTTTTTTTCTGATTTTGTCTGTCATAGTTGAAGTGTGCCTATGATGAAAATTACAGTCCTCTCTCATCTTTTTAAGTGGGAGAACTTGCACAATTGGTGGCTGACTAAATACTTTTTTGCCCCACTGTAGGTCTAGCTTGTGTATCACTATCACTAGCTTTGGAAGTTGCTGGAGCCGTTCTCAATCCACACCGACCAACTTAAGTCAGTCGTAGATGTGGTGGCATGCCTTCTCAATCTTGAGTCACACTTGCAGTCAACTACTGTTGCAAAACAATTGGCACAGGTCCTCCTGACGTCACTCGTGAGTGCTTTGAATGCATACTGAATCAGTCAACTTTGATCCAACCTCGGCAGCAGCTTGACTGATGGACCAAATTCTATCTCTGGCACTGATGAGGGAAGCAGAGTGTTTTGTACAGCCGAGGCGCAGCAGGACCCCCGGAAGATGCCAGCATGATGAATTCAGCAAGCATCTCAACAACAGTGCAGAAATATACACTATATATACAAAAGTATGTGGACACCGTTTCAAATGAGTGGATTACGTTATTTCAGCCACACTGGTTGCTGACAGGTTTATAAAATTGAGCACACAGCCATGCAATCTCCATAGACAAACATTGGCAGTAGAATGGCCTTACTGAACAGCTCAGTGACTTTCAACGTGGCACCGTCATAGGATGCCACCTTTCCAACAACTCAAATATGTACCCTGGTAGATCTTCCACAGTCAACTGTAAGTGCTGTTATTGTGAAGTGGAAACATCTAGGAGCAACAATGGCTCAGCCGCACAAGCTCACAGAACGGGACCGCCAAGTGCTGAAGTGCATAGCGTGTAAAAATAGCCTGTCCTTGGTTGCAACACTCACTACCGAGTTCGAAACTGCCTCTGGAAGCACCGTCACCACAAATCATTGTTTTTTGGGAGCTTCATGAAACGGGTTTACATGGCAGAGCAGCTATAGATCACCATGCATAATGCCAAGCGTCGGCTGGAGCAAGTCCCTGCAGCAATGTCCCAACATCTAGTGGAAAGCCTTTCCAGAATAGTGGAGGCTGTTATAGTAGCAAAGGTGTTCTTTTAGATTCTTCAAAGTAGCCACCCCTTTGCCTTGATGACAGCTTTGCACACTCTTGGCATTTTCTCAACCGGCTTCACCTGGAATGCTTTTCCAACAGTCTTGAAGGAGTTCCCACATATGCTGAGCACTTGTTATCTGCTTTTCCTTCCCTCTGCGGTCCAATTTATCCCAAACCATCTCAATTAGTTTGAGGTTGGATGATTGTGGAGTCCAGGTCATCTGATGCAGCACTCAATCACACTCCTTCTTGGTAAAATAACCCTTACACAGCCTAGAGGTGTCTTGGGTCATTGTCCTGTTAAAATAAAAAGGATAGTCCCAATAAGTGCAAACCCGATGGTATGGTGTATCGCTGCAGAATTCTGTGGTAGCCATGCTGGTTAAGTGTGCCTTGAATTCTAAATAAATCCCTGACCAAAGCACCAGTCAGACCTCCTCCTCCATTCTTCACGTCGGTGTCGTGGAAATTCATCTACACTGAGAGAGACTTTGTAATTTCTTCAGCCAATCATCTTTATTTAATATTGATTCATTATTGCAGTAATGAACCTGGTCGACTGCACAATCTAAGGTATGTTCCAAGAGCTTAACATTTACAGAGGAATCCTGCTTCTTATATTGCTGACATGAAGAGTTCCACACCCCTCCTATGCAGATCGGGGAGCACCACAAGCCATCCTGGGTTCATCCTGTGGTCATCTGCACCCGGTGCCTTTTCCCAGATGCAAGAATGATTAGACACAATAAGGGTTTTGTTCTATTTCTCCAGGCTATCTCTGTTACACCCACCACATCTTATCTATGGAATGCCAGCTGTAGGTCAATTGTCAGCTCAAGCTCCAGAGGCCAACTCTGCTCCACAGACACAGATGAGAGAGTACTCATCATAGCTATTCGATGCATAAACAGTATTAAACATGATCTTGTAATTTCTCTCTCACATTCCCCCATTTTGAGACCTACCAGGTTTAAAAAGACATTCAAATATTGTTAAGAAATTCTCAGCAATCTAAGTCATGTTTCATCAGTACGAAGCAAAATCATCATGTTGATGCTGAACATATTCCCATCGGTTAGCATGGTGGAAAGAACTATTTCAATCCCCATAGCACCATATGTAGAAACAAAAATTAGCATATCTTGTTTGACAAATCCAGGTAGTGACTGCCAGTTGAAGTAAAATTTCTTCACTTTGGTGCCTAATGAACATGACCCAGGACAATTATCACGATCCCACTATTTATAAGTTAACACCTATGGCTATGTGCCATTAGCACAAACCTGATATACAGTGGGGCAAAAAGTATTTAGTCAGCCACCAATTGTGCATGTTCTCCCACTTAAAAAGATGAGAGGCCTGTAAGTTTCATCATAGGTACACTTCAACTATGACAGACAAAATGAGAAGAAAAAAAAATCCAGAAAATCACATTGTAGGATTTTTAATGAATTTATTTGCATATTATGGTGGAAAATAAGTATTTGGTCACCTACAAACAAGCAAGATTTCTGGCTCTCACAGACCTGTAACTTCTTCTTTAAGAGGCTCCTCTGTCCTCCATTCATTACCTGTATTAATGGCACCTGTTTGAACTTGTTATCAGTATAAAAGACACCTGTACACAACCTCAAACAGTCACACTCCAAACTCCACTATGGCCAAGACCAAAGAGCTGTCAAAGGACACCAGAAACAAAATTGTAGACCTGCACCAGGCTTGGAAGACTGAATCTGCAATAGGTAAGCAGCTTGGTTTGAAGAAATCAACTGTGGGAGCAATTATTAGGAAATGGAAGACATACAAGACCACTGATAATCTCCCTCGATCTGGGGCTCCACGCAAGATCTCACCCCGTGGGGTCAAAATTATCACAGGAACGGTGAGCAAAAGTCCCAGAACCATACGGGGGTTACCTAGTGAATGACCTGCAGAGAGCTGGGACCAAAGTAACAAAACCTACCATGGTAAAACACTACGCCGCCAGGGACTCAAATCCTGCAGTGCCAGACGTGTCCCCCTGCTTAAGCCAGTACATGTCCAGGCCCGTCTGAAGTTTGCTAGAGAGCATTTGGATGATCCAGAAGAAGATTGGGAGAATGTCATATGGTCAGATGAAACCAAAATAGAACTTTTGGTAAAAACTCAACTCGTCGTGTTTGGAGGACAAAGAATGCTGAGTTGCATCCAAAGAACACCATACCTACTGTGAAGCATGGGGGTGGAAACATCATGCTTTGGGCCGGTTTTCTGCAAAGGGACCAGGACGACTGATCCGTGTAAAGGAAAGAATGAATGGGGCCATGTATCGTGAGATTTTGAGTGAAAACCTCCTTCCATCAGCAAGGGCATTGAAGATGAAACGTGGCTGGGTATTTCAGCATGACAATGAGCCCAAACACACTGCCCGGGCAACAAAGGAGTGGCTTCGTAAGAAGCATTTCAAGGTCCTGGAGTGGCCTAGCCAGTCTCCAGATCTCAACCCCATAGAAAATCTTTGGAGGTAGTTGAAAGTCCGTGTTTCCCAGCAACAGCCCCAAAACATCACTGCTCTAGGGGAGATCTGCATGGAGGAATGGGCCAAAATACCAGCAACAGTGTGTGAAAACCTTGTTAAGACTTACAGAAAACATTTGACCTCTGTCATTGCCAACAAAGGGTATATAACAAAGTATTGAGATAAACTTTTGTTATTGACAAAATACTTATTTTCCACCATAATTTGCAAATAAATTCATTAAAAATCCTACAATGTGATTTTCTGGATTTTTTTCCCTCATTTTGTCTGTCATAGTTGAAGTGTACCTATGATGAAAATTACAGGCCTCTCTCATCTTTTTAAGTGGGAGAACTTGCACAATTGGTGGCTGACTAAATACTTTTTTGCCCCACTGTATTTCCTGATTATCATCAAAAATTGAATTTGGTAAAGGATATACAGTAGCTCAAATAGATTAGGATCAGTTTCACTCTCAGGATCAGAGTTCACCCTCCACATTCACCAGGGCATGCTGGGAAATTTGTCAACATCTTTGGTACACAACTTCTTAACCTCCTGGTGTTAGGGGGCGCTATTTAAATTTTTGGATGAAAAACGTTCCCTTTTTAAAAAGATATTTTGTCACGAAAAGATGCTCGACTATGCGTATAATTGACAGCTTTGGATAGAAACCACTCTGACGTTTCCAAAACTGCAAAGATATTGTCTGTGAGTGCAACAGGACTGATGTTACAGGCGAAACCCAGATAAAAATCCAACCAGGAAGTGCCGCATTTTTTGAAACCGCCTCATGCCAATGACTGTGAATGGCTGTGAATGAGCTACGAATGAGCTTACGTTTTCTACGTATTCCCCAAGGTGTCTACAGCATTGTGACTTTTTGCGCATTTCCGTTGAAGAATAGCCGTAAGGGACCATATTTAGCAAGCGGTCACATGGTGTCTCCTGCAGAAAATCTTGCGTAAAATACTGAGGTAGCCATTTTTCCAATCGCTTCTTATGAGAAACCAATTGCCTCGACGGATATATTATCGAATATATATGTTAAAAACACCTTGAGGATTTCTGTCGATATTATGGAGCTAATTTGGAAATAAGTTTGGCGTTGTAGTGGTAGCATTTTCCAGTCAATTTCTCAGCCAAGCATGATGAACAAAAGGGAGCTATTTCGCCTACAAAAATAATATTTTTGGAAAAAAGGGAAATTTGCTATCTAACTGGGAGTCTCCTGAGTGAAAACATCCAAAGTTCTTCAAAGGCAAATGATTTAATTTGGTTGCTTTTCTTATTTTCGTGAAAATGTTGCCTGCTGCCAGCAGAGCCTAGCATAGCATTACGCCATGATAAATTTACACAAATGCTTGTCTAGCGTTGGCTGTAACGCATATTTTGAAAATCTGAGATGACAGTGTGATTAACAAAAGGCTAAGCTTGTGTTTGAATATATTTCATTTGCGATTTTCATGAATAGGAAAAGTTTCTAGGGGTATTTATGTCCGCTGCGTTATGCTAATTCGTTTGAGGCTATGATTACGCTCCCGGATCCGGGATTGCTAGTCACACAACTTCTTAACACATGTCACTACTAGCCTAACAACAATCAAAACAATTAATACTTGAATTCCTCCACTCATATAGTTATTAACATACTAACATCTTACTTACTGAAATCATTTAGTCAGTTTTAAAATTAATTCCATTTCCAAATCATAATCAAAACCCAATTAATTATCCAATCAAATTTAGGATGACATTCTTCAGTGATTCACATTGGTTCTATCACTCAAAGTTAAAACCCTCAATTTAACACACATCAACACCAGCAGAATGTACATTTATATTAACATGCAATATATTAATCTTATAATTCTAGTATTAACTTTCTCATCACAGTTATAATTACAGATCAGTATCTAACAGCATTAGCCTAAATTACTATACATTTAGCCGTGTGTAGACCTCCACAATCAACCTGATGCCCCAAAATAAACACATTTTGACAAGTCTACATCAATTACGGGCAAGGTTGACATCATGCTCCTGAGTGAAAAAAGCATGAGAGAAAAGGAGTTGATAGCTTTGACTGGATGCTGTGTCCAGACAAACATTGACTGTGTGACAAATTATCACTTCTACCACACTGTCGACCTCATCGCAGAGTCACAGGTTCAAGAAGTTATCCCGATCATCCAGCAACCCAATCTGGTGAGATTTGTATTGAAACAAAACACAACAATACATGCCTTTACATATCACTCGATACATTTCTATATATCACTTGATGTGTAAACTTCAATCCAAAAAACCTCAAAGGACTGGTAATTCCCCCATTTTGACACGACTCACCTCATGATTATTGTGTAAAAAAACACAACCCTGCAAATCAAAGTAGAATTAATAACCTTAAGAAAATAAATGGTACCCATAAACTGATAGTAAAATAGACTAGAGACAGGTCTATCCTTCACGTGGTCCGAATCACACATTAATTTTAAACTTCTTTGTAATTATCAGTATTACAAATTACCTTTAAAATCAGTATTACATATGACCTTTAAATCATCATCCAATGTCTCTCAGCTTTCTAGTGAGGGTGATCAAACCACACTAGAAAGTCAGGTCAAAGGTCATTCCAACCTTTCATATGTTTCTTTCTCTATTAGATTAATTATTTAAAAACAGTCAAACATTTCATACATTTCATATCCCAGGTTACAGTAAGTTTCTTCAGTACATTTCTTATAAAAAAATAATTAACGTGTTCAGTTAAAACTCTGAAAGTAAAACCTCTAAAAATTCAATTTGTGTGTGCCTTTAAAATACATTGTCTTTAACCCGTGAAAAACACACTAAAACCAAACGAAATACACTACTCACAATAAATCAGACTTAGCATTAAAAACACTAACAAATATGCATAATGTAAGGTTTAAACAAACAAAATTTGCCAGGCCTTATTTAAAGTGGGAGCTCTCTCTATGGCCGAATCGGGTACCTTTATACTTTATAAAACTGCAGAATTTCACTAACTGCTGGCAACAAGGCAACAACCTCAGAAACATTTGAACGGGAGAGAAATAAACATTTAGTTAGTTGCCATTTTGCTAAATCTTAATCAGTCCAAACAATTCAAATTCAAAATTCTTACTTTCCATTGAACTTCCCATTTCCTTTGTTACCTTCACTAGTCTACATCTGTTTTCTTTAACTCAGAAAGCCCTCTACAATCTCTACTATACTCTACCTCTGTCTTTCCGTCTAATGTTACTTTACCAGGTGAACAATATATATATTTTTTATAGTTAAAACAAACAAAACTTTTGTTCACAGTTGAGGCCACTTTAATTACAATGTTATCTTTTGTTTCGCTGGTTGTACTTTCCTATATGATACCTTGTGACCTTGCTCTAACAAAAAGTTGACTAATGTGGTGACATTTGCATATGAGTTTCTTTGTCTTTTTACGCCAATAACAAATTCACTACATATTGTATCAACACAGAGCCCTCAAATTTACACCATTTATTGATTGTTTAAATGCGGTGTGATACAAAATTTGATTATTTGTAAACATCATTCCTGCTCTCGCCCATATATACTGCCAATTTGAATATGTTACCTAATATCCACTGTCTTTGATTCTCACAAGGATTATTCAACTACAAAATCGTCTCCACTTATATCCATGTAAAATGATCCAGTCATTGTTAATGGGCATATGTTTAAAGACATGGCTAATAGCTGTATCTCCTTAGAAACCTGTTTTAACAAATCCAGGACCTCCAAAATGTTGGTGCAATTGTCAAAACTAACTACAATCCACTTCAGTTACTGGAAACAGATTATAATTTGAAATGACATGCTCAAATTCTCTGGTGTTACCTAAAGTACAAAACCGAGCAACAATAATCAAACTTTCAAAGAACGTTTCCGATTCAACTATTCAGACCTCTGCTTCAAATGTCCCACTATGCTCTTTTACAGCCCGCTCGCTTTCAACCGCAGCTAATCTATTTTTCAATCTGAAGGCTCAATCATTTAACCTTGTATTGAAACCCCAGCAAAATACATCAGCCAATTCTTAAGGAAAAGACCAAATAATTCACAATATGAGAGCCTTTTCCTGCCCACAACTTAAATTCATTGCTGTTATAGCCTTGTTTTATCATGCAATAACTAATCCCCATGTTCAGTTATCAATTAAGATCATGGTCACAGCTCTATCGCAATTTCCAATCAGCTGTTATTAGAATGCATTCGATTTAGGTAACTCAAATCATCAAATCAAATTTATTTATATAGCCCTTCGTACATCAGCTGATATCTCAAAGTGCTGTACAGAAACCCAGCCTAAAACCCCAAACAGCAAGCAATGCAGGTGTAGAAGCACGGTGGCTAGGAAAAACTCCCTAGAAAGGCCAAAACCTACGAAGAAACCTAGAGAGGAACCAGGCTATGTGGGGTGGCCAGTCCTCTTCTGGCTGTGCCGGGTGGAGATTATAACAGAACATGGCCAAGATGTTCAAATGTTCATAAATGACCAGCATGGTCCAATAATAATAAGGCAGAACAGTTGAAACTGGAGCAGCAGCATGGCCAGGTGGACTGGGGACAGCAAGGAGTGATCATGTCAGGTAGTCCTGAGGCATGGTCCTAGGGCTCAGGTCCTCCGAGAGAGAGAAAGAAAGAGAGAAAGAGAGAATTAGAGAGAGCACACTTAAATTCACACAGGACACCGAATAGGATAGGAGAAGTACTCCAGATATAACAAACTGACCCTAGCCCCCCGACACATAAACTACTGCAGCGTAAATACTGGAGGCTGAGACAGGAGGGGTCAGAAGACACTGTGGCCCCATCCGAGGACACCCCCAGACAGGGCCAAACAGGAAGGATATAACCCCACCCACTTTGCCAAAGCACAGCCCCCACACCACTAGAGGGATATCTTCAACCACCAACTTACCATACTGAGACAAGGCTGAGACAAGGCCAACCCAGACAGGATGATCACATCAGTGACTCAACCCACTCAGGTGACGCACCCCTCCCAGGGACGGTATGAAAGAGCCCCAGTAAGCCAGTGACTCAGCCCCTGTAATAGGGTTAGAGGCAGAGGATCCCAGTGGAAAGAGGGGAACTGGCCAGGCAGAGACAGCAAGGGCGGTTCGTTGCTCCAGAGCCTTTCCGTTCACCTTCCCACTCCTGGTCCAGACTACACTCAATCATGTGACCCACTGAAGAGATGAGTCTTCAGTAAAGACTTCAAGGTTGAGACCGAGTTTGCGTCTCTGACATGGGTAGGCAGACCGTTCCATAAAAATGGAGCTCTATAGGAGAAAGCCCTGCCTCCAGCTGTTTGCTTAGAAATTCTAGGGACAATTAGGAGGCCTGCGTCTGGTGACCATAGCGTACGTGTAGGTATGTACGGCAGGACAAAATCAGAGAGATAGGTAGGAGCAAGCCCATGTAATGCTTTGTAGGTTAGCAGTAAAACCTTGAAATCAGCCCTTGCTTTAACAGGAAGCCAGTGTAGGGAGGCTAGCACTGGAGTAATATGATCAAATTCTTTGGTTCTAGTCAGGATTCTAGCAGCCGTATTTAGCACTAACTGAAGTTTATTTAGTGCTTTATCCGGGTAGCCGGAAAGTAGAGCATTGCAGTAGTCTAACCTAGAAGTGACAAAAGCATGGATTCATTTTTCTGCATCATTTTTGGACAGAAGTTTCTGATTTTTGCAATGTTACGTAGATGGAAAAAAGCTGTCCTTGAAATGGTCTTGATATGTTCTTCAAAAGAGAGATCAGGGTCCAGAGTAACGCCGAGGTCCTTCACAGTTTTATTTGAGACGACTGTACAACCATCAAGATTAATTGTCAGATTCAACAGAAGATCTCTTTGTTTCTTGGGACTCTTGGAACAAGCATCTCTGTTTTGTCCGAGTTTAAAAGTAGAACGTTTGCAGCCATCCACTTCCTTATGTCTGAAACACATGCTTCTAGCGAGGGCAATTTTGGGGCTTCACCATGTTTCATTGAAATGTACAGCTGTGTGTCATCCGCATAGCAGTGAAAGTTAACATTATGTTTTCGAATGACATCCCCAAGAGGTATATATAGTGAAAACAATAGTGGTCCTAAAACGGAACCTTGAGGAACACCAAAATTTATAGTTGATTTGTCAGAGGACAAACCATTCACAGAGACAAACTGATATCTTTCCGACAGATAAGATCTAAACCAGGCCAGAACTTGTATGTGTAGACCAATTTGGGTTTCCAATCTCTCCAAAAGAATGTGGTGATCGATGGTATCAAAAGCATATAGTGAAAACAATAGTGGTTCTAAAACGGAACCTTGAGGAACACCGAAATTTACAGTTGATTTGTCAGAGAACAAACCATTCACAGAGACAAACATATCTTTCCGACAGATAAGATCTAAACCAGGCCAGAACTTGTACGTGTAGACCAATTTGGGTTTCCAATCTCTCCAAAAGAATGTGGTGATCGATGGTATCAAAAGCAGCACTGTCCTTACAGTCACTACAGGTAATAAAACAAACACTTGCAATTGTTGACAAACATATATTCAGTTCATGATTCAGTGATTCAAATAGGACTCCATTCTCAGTTGTCTATTGTAGCAGACCATTATGCAACACAAAAACATATTACCTCGAAATTGCTTCGCTATTGATGTTTAATAAATTAGCCTTTCAATTTGAACTAAGCAAGCTGTTAAAGCGTTCAGTTTACATCTTAAAACAAACACTGGCTGCTATATCTATCTAAGAAAAACATGATAATAGTTGAATTACGTCCTTTTCCCTGACGTTTACTGACACCGGCCATATTCAACGGATGTTGAGCGTTCGTAAATTCATCAGTTATTCTATACTCTGAAATCAGAATAGCCAGGGCGAATTTACAAGCACCCTATTTAGCAATGTCCATTGAGAACGCTACACCATTTAGCTAAGCTAAGAATAATGTGACTAATCAAGTCAATAAACGTTGGGTAGTTGGATAGCATATTGTTAATATACTAGCAAGTTCGATGCAATGATATGCTATGCAGTTCATAAGGATAGCGTAACCAACAAATATGTCAACCAACATAACGTATAATGAAACTTTATTTGAAAAACATTGTTCAGCATGTTCTTAACATTTGTCATAATTCGTTAAATCAATGAATTTGTGTCTTATTAAGACCAATAAGCATACTACATACTCAATTTACTTCACAAATGTTACGGTAAGTGCGGTTACGCTGAGTATATCTACTAATCTTGATTTTATGGGTTTTGCTTTTCATTTGATAGGACGTTAACATCAATACGCTAGTGTATTGAGCTTTTGATTCTTCTTTTATGTCATTGTGCCAAGTCAAAAATCAACACAAATCTAAGTAAAGCGATGGAGTAAGAATATGTACATATAAATATATGGATGAGCGATGGCCGAGCGGCAATAGACAAGATGCAATAGATGGTATAAAATACAGTATATACATATGAGATGAGTAATGCAAGATATGTAAGCATTATTAAAGTGACTTGTGATCCATTTATTCAAGTGGCCAATGATTTTAAGTCTGTATGAAGACAGCAGCCTCTCTGTGTTAGTGATGGCTGTTTAACAGTCTGATGGCCTTAAGATAGAAGCTGCGTCTCTCGGTCCCAGTTTTCATGCACCTGTACTGACTCACTGGATGGTAGCAGGGTGAACAGGCAGTGGCTCAGGTGGTTGTTGTCCTTGATGATCTTTTTTGGACATCCTATGATATCGTGTGCTGTAGGTGTCCCAGAGGGCAGGTATTTTGCCCCGGTGATGCGTTGTTCAGACCGCACCACCCTCTGGAGAGTTCTGGGCGTTGCATTTGCCGTACCAGGCCAGATACAGCCCGACAGGATGCTCTCAATTGTGTATCTTTAAAAGTTTGTGAGGGTTTTAGGTGACAAGCCAAGCCATCCTGAGGTTGAAGAGGCTCTGTTGTGCCTTCTTCACCATACCATCTGTGTGGGTGGACCATTTCAGTTTGTCTGTGATGTGTATGCCGAGGAACTTAAACTTTCCACCTTCTCCACTGCTGTCCCATCAATGTGGATAGTGTGGTGCTCCCTCTGCTGTTTCCTGAAGTCCACGATCATCTCCTTTGTTTTGTTGACGTTGAGTGAGAGGTTGTTTTCTTGACACCTCACTCTGAGTGCCTTCACCTCCTCCCTGTAGGCTGTCTCGTCATTGTTGGTAATCAAGCCCACTATTGTGTCGTCCGCAAACTTGATATTTGCGTTGGAGGCCTGCATGGCCATGCAGTCATGGGTGAACAGGGAGTACAGGAGGGAGCTGAGCATGCACCCTTGTGGGGCCCCAGTGTTGAGGATCAGCGGGGTGGAGATGTTGTTTCTTACTTTCACCACCTGGGGGCGGCCCGTCAAAGTCCAGGACCCAATTGCACAGGGTCGGGTTGAGACCCAGGGCCTCAAGCTTAATGATGAGCTTGGAGGGTACAATGGTGTTGAATGCAGAGCTGTAGTCAATGAACAGCATTCTTACATTAGTATTCCTCTTGTCCAGAAGTGATTGTGCAGTGTGATTGCATCGTCTGTGGACCTATTGGGGCGGAATGCAAATTTTCAGTGGGTCTAGGGTGGCAGGTAAGGTGGAGAAGTGAGTGCTATGGGGTGATAGTCAGTTATCTTTGCCTTCTTGGGTACAGGAACAATGGTGGCCATCTTGAAGCATGTGGGGACAGCAGACTGGGATAGGGAGAGATTGAATATGTCCGTAAACACATCAGCCAGCTGATCTACGCATGCTCTGAGGACGCTGCTAGGGATGCCATCTGGGCTGGCAGCCTTGCGAGGTTTAACACACTTAAATGCCTTACTCACGTCGGCCACGGAGAAGGAGGGGGGGGGGGGCCCGCAGTCCTTGGTAGCAGGCCACGTCGGTGGCACTGTATTATCCTCAAAGCGGGCAAAGAAGGTGTTTAGTTTGTATGGAAACGAGAAGTCGGTGTCCATGATGTGGCTGGTTTTCTTTTTGTATTCTGTAATTGCCTTACATACGTCTTGTCTTGTGTCTGAAAAAGTCCCAATTGTGTCCCTGAATTCTCTATTAGATTAGAATTTCTGTCAGCAGGGAAATGCTGCCGAATTTTATCCATTATATTTTCCCATATTCAAGCCGAATTGGTAGAATGCTCATGTGCTTATTTTAGTGCCTCTATGGCTTTCCTATAGTTTACCTCTTCTATGATGGTTATTTCTGCGCCTCTCTCAACGGTATCCAGAGTTTAGATTTCCTAAATAACGGTTTTAATATATGCCAATCATTTTCTGAGACTATCTCCCAGATCATGTAGACAGCCATATAGTCCTTTAACTATATCTCTATCAAATGATCCATAAAGGGACCACTCTGAACCTTTCAGAATACCTTTTACATGGGTGTGCAAGGTAATCGATAATACGCACATGCATGTTTCCCGTATGCTGCCCGGCCGGTCATGGAAATAATGCTCCACACGGATCCTCAACGGTTCTCAAGACTTCCAGAAATTATAGACTTGTCGCTACTGTTCTAAAATAACATCCCACGCTCAATACCACCCCGTAATATTCAATGATGGGCAGTGATGGACGGAACCCCAAGATAACGCTGCATATCTCGAAACTTGTCATCCAAATTTCAATCATCTTATTATGCAAATGTCTATATCTTATTATCCAAATTTAAGATGAACACTTATTTCCATACTCACACAACTCTCATATCGCATTCACAAACACAGGAAGAAACAGGGGAATGAAACAGACAAGACAGACAGGACGGTTAGCGCTTTTTGTTTTGTTGTCAAACCCTGTCTATATGAACAGGGAAACCCATACCATTATCAAAATATTGCCTAATTTGTGCTCCTAAAACGGGTGTTGTATCCACACTGGGATATCGCCCAATGCGATTACTGTGGTATAGATTCTGTTACGTCTATCCAAATGTGCAAAACTACCTACAGAGTACCCGTGTCTCCTATCTAATTGCGTAACATGGTCCCAAAAATCCAATCTTATCTCGTATTTTCTAACCTCCACCTCAGGTGAAGTACCAGGAACTAACAATAGCATACAGTTGAAGTCGGAAGTTTACATACACTTAGGTTGGAGTCATTAAAACTTGTTTTTCAACCACTCCACAAATTTCTTGTTAACAAACTATAGTTTTGGCAAGTCGGTTAGGACACCTACTTTGTGCATGACACAAGTAATTTTTCCAACAATTGTTTACAGACAGATTATTTCACTTATAATTCACTGTATCACAATTCCAGTAGGTCAGAAGTTTACATACACTAAGTTGACTGTGCCTTTAACTTGGGTCAAACCTTTTGGGTAGCCTTCCACAAGCTTCCCACAATAAGTTGGGTGAATTTTGGCCCTCCTGACAGAGCTGCTGTAACTGAGTCAGGTTTGTAGGCCTCCATGCACGCACACGCTTTTTCAGTTCTGCCCACAAATGTTCTATAGGATTGAGGTCAGGGCTTTGGGATGGCCACTCCAATACCTTGATTTTGTTCTCCTTAAGCCATTTTGCCACAACTTTGGAAGTATGCTTGGGGTCATTGTCCATTTGGAAGACCATTTGCGACCAAGCTTTAACTTCCTGACTGATGTCTTGAGATGTTGCTTCAATATCCATATATTTTTCCTACCTCATGATGCCATCTATTTTGTGAAGTGCACCGGTCCCTCCTACAGCAAAGCACCCCCACAACATGATGCTGCCACCCCCGTGCTTGGCGGTTGGTATGGTGTTCTTCGGCTTGCAAGCCTCCCCCTTTTCCCCCCAAACACAACAATGGTCATTATGGCCAAACAATTCTATTTTTGTTTCATCAGACCAGAGGACATTTCTCCAAAAAGTTTGATCTTTGTCCCCATGTGCAGTTGCAAACCGTAGTCTGGCTTTTTTATGGAGGTTTTGGAGCAGTGGCTTCTTCCTTGCTGAGCGGCCTTACAGGTTATATCGATATAGGACTCCTTTTACTGTGGATATAGCTACTTTTGTAGCTGTTTCCTCCAGCATCTTCACAAGGTCCTTTGCTGTTGTTCTGAGATTGATTTACACTTTTTGCACCAAAGTACGTTCATCTCTAGGAGACAGAACGCGTCTCCTTCCTGAGCGGTATGACGGCTGCCTGGTCCCATGGTGTTTATACTTGTGTACTATTGTTTGTACAGATGAACGTGGTTCCTTCAGGCGTTTGGAAATTGCTCCCAAGAATGAACCAGACTTGTGGAGGTATGACATTTTTTTTTCTGAGGTCTTGGCTGATTTATTTTTATTTCCCCATGATCTCAAGCAAAGAGGAACTGAGTTTGAAGGTAGGCCTTGAAATACATCCACAGGTAAACCTCCAATTGACTCAGATGATATCAGTTAGCCTATCAGAAGCTTCTAAAGCCATGACATAATTTTCTGGAATTTTCCAAGCTGTTTAACCAAATTAAAGCTTAACTTCTTGTTAATCTAGCCACCGTATCAGATTTCAAAAAGGCTTTACAGCGAAAGCAAACTATGCTATTATCTGAGGACAGCACCCCATCAAGCAAAGACATGACAATCATAATTCAACCTGCCAGGCACGACACAAGTCAGAAATAACGATATCATTCATGTCTTACCTTTGAAGATCTTCCTCTGTTGGCACTCCAATATGTCCCAAAAACATCATAAATGGTCCGATTAATTCCGTCATTATATCTCCAAAATGTCCATTTATTTGGTGCGTTTGATTAAAAAAACACCAGTTCCAACTCGCTCAACATGACTACACAATATCTAATAAGTTACCTGTAATCTTGATCCAAACAACTTTCCTAATACAACTTTATGTATTTTTTAACGTAAATAATCGATAAAATTTAAGACAGGATAAACTGCGTTCAATAGCGGATTAAAACAAAGTGGAGTGAGCTTTCAGGTCACGCGCCCCAACCACAACAGCATACTAGACTCGACCCTCGTTCTGAACAGCCCTACTTCTTCATTTCTCAAAGGAATAACATCAATCAATTTCTAAAGACTGTTGACATCTCGTGGAAGCGATAGGAACGGCAAGCAAGTGCCGTAGAAATCTAGATCCACATAGAAAACCCATTGAAAACACTGTTACCTCAAAAAAAATGTATCATGGATGGTTTGTCCTCTGAGTTTCGCCTGCCAAATAAGTTCTGTTATACTCACAGACAAGATTTTTAACAGTTTTAGAAACTTTAGAGTGAGTTTTCTATCCAAATATACCAATTATATGCATATCCTCGCTTCTGGGCCTGAGTAGCAGGCAGTTTACTTTGGGCACGCTTTTTATCCGGACGTGAAAATACCACCCCTTAGCCCGAAGAGGTTTTAACCTCTTAGTGCGGATATCCCATCACCGGGATCAAATTCGACAACATCCGGTGAAATCGGAGTGTGCCAAATTCAAAATGCAAAATTTGAAATATTAAACATTCATCATTATACAAGTGTCCTACATTATTTTAAAGCTTAACTTCTTGTTAATCCAGCCGCTCTGTCAGATTTCAAAAAGGCTTTACGCCTCGGGTACAAAAGCATTAAACATTTTCCAAACAAGCAGAGGCATCACAAAAGTCAGAATAAATCCTTTTGAAGAACTTCCTCTGTTTGCAATCCCAAGGGTTCCAGCTACACATCAAATAGTTGTTTTGTTCGATAAAGTCCTTTATATCCCAATAAAGTCAGTTTAGTTGGCATGCTTGATTCAGTAATCCACCTGTTTACCTCGTTCAAAATGCATACAAAGGATTCCCAAAAGTTACAATTAAACTTAATCCAAACAAGTCAAAGAATGTTGCTAATCAATCCTTAGGTATCTTAATATGTAAATAAACAATAAAATTTACGACTGAGAATAGTATGTTCATTACCGGATATGAATAACAAACTGCACGCCCTCATCCAGTCAAAATGGGAGCCACCTAGAAGAACTACAAATTCTAGCTAATTTTTCAAAAAACAAGCCTGAAACTCTTCTAAAGACTGTTGACATCTACTGGAAGCCCTAGGAACTGCAATCTGGGAGGTATTCCTTTGCCCATACTAAGGATTAGTCTGGGCAAGACACAGAGGAATCCTGGCATATAGCTGACACTAAGAATTCTTAGTCATGGCTGGTTCCACACCCCTTCCATGCAGATCGGGGGGCACCACAAGCCATCCTGGGTTCATCCTGTGGTCATCTGCACCTGGTGCAGTTTCCCAGATGCAATAATGATTAGACACAATAAGGGTTTTGTTCTATTCCTTAAGGCTATCTCTATCTCGGTTACACCCACCACATCTTATCTATGGAATGCCAGCTGTAGGTCAGTTGTCAGCTCAAGCCCCAAGAGGCCCAACAGACACAGATGAGAGAGTACTCATATACAGTATTAAACATAATCTTGTCATTTTTCTCTCACATCGGGAACCACACAATGCGGAGATCATCCGTTCACCTACTCTGCATCTCACAAAGACACGGTGGTTGGAACCAAAAATCTCAAATTTGGACTAATCACACCAAAGGACAGATTTCCACCGGTCTAATATCCATTGCTCGTGTTTTCTGGCCCAAGCAAGTCTTCTTCTTATTGGTGTCCTTTAGTCGTGGTTCGACCATGAAGGCCTGATTCACGCAGTCTCCTCTGAACAGTTGATGTTGAGATTTGTCTGTTACTTGAACTCTGTGAAGCATTGACTTGGGCTTCAATTTCTGAATCTGCTTACTCTTATGAACTTATCCTCTGCGGCAGAGGTAACTCTGGGTCTTCCTTTCCTGTGGGGGCCTCATGAGAGCCAGTTTCGTCATAGCGCTGGATGGTTTTTGCGACTGCAAACGTTCAAAGTTCTTAACATTTTCCGCATTGACTGACTTTCATGTCTTAAAGTAATAATGGACTGTCATTTCTCTTTGCTTATTTGAGCTGTTCTTGCCATAATATGGACTTGGTATTTTACCTAATAGGGCTATCTTGTTTACCACCCCTACCTTGTCACAACACAACTGATTGGGTTAAACGCATTTAGAAGGAAAGAAATTCCACAAATGAACTTTTAACAAAGCACACTCGTTAATTGAAATACATTCCAGGTCACTACCTCATGAAGCTGGTTGAGAGAATGCAAGGGTGTGCAAAGCTGTCATCAAGTGTGCAAAGCTGTCATCAAGGCAATGGGTGGAGGAATCTAAAATATCAAAAATATGTTGATTTGTTTAACACTTTTCTTTAGTTACTACATGATTCCATATGTGTTTTTCCATAGTTTTGATGTCTTCACTATTATTCTACAATGTCGAAAATAGTACAAATGAAGAAAAACCCTGGAATGAGTAGGTTTGTCCAAACTTTTGACTGGTACTTTATGTTCCCACAACTTCTAAGGAACCTAAATGTGCTAGCTGTATATGTTGCAATATATTTGTGAAAATTCATTATTTGTCTAAAAACATGCCTTTTCCTCATCTGGGTACTCACTCAGACTAGGCTGTAGGTATTCCATACAAGCTTTCACAGACTTCTACACAATCTTCTCAGTTATGGGAAGCATAATAAAGACAATTTAGAGATGTGAATGCAAAACCTTTTTGTGTGAAAATAGTTTAGTCTTGTCTAAATCATGCATTTTCCTCTGTCTGGGTGCTCAAACTAGGCTGTAGATATAAACTACAGCTGGGGCTTGATTCCCGAGAACATGCTGTACAGCTTGGTTGTCTAATGTCAGTGTTATTTTACTGATCAGACTTTCAGCAATTCCTTTATAGCACAAAAATAACCAAAATGCTATTGATTATTCAATACTCTGTCTGGTTTGATAGCAGAGAGCCAGGCTACTGTTTCCACCCACTATTAGTAAACAAATCAATGCAACAGATTTAGCCCGATGTCAATTCATGCTAATCAGCCCTTTACCTGACTTTCAAGACCAGCTTAGAAAACAGGCTTATACACAATATTCTCTATAAAAAAAGGGATTCAGAAATAGAGAGATTTGATTGTGGTCTGCTGATAATACTTAACTTTATTGCAGATTTTGTTGAACTATCTGGGTGTTTATTTCAAACATATTGTAGATCTCCTTAAATCAAATCAAATGTTATTGGTGCGCCGAATGAAACAGGTGTAGGCTTTACAGTGAAATGCTTACTTACGAGCACATTACCAACAATGCAGAGTTAAAAAAGTAAGAGAAATATTTGCTAAATAAAAAGGAAATAATAACACAATAAAAACAAAAATGAGGCTATATACAAGGATTACCGGTACTGAGTCAATGTGTGGGTACGAGGTAGTTGAGGTTATACAGTATGTACATTTGGGTAGGGGTAAATGTGGCTAGGCAATCAGGATATCTAATAAACAGAGTAGCAGCAGCATTTGTGAAGAGTGTGAAAGTGTATCTGTCTGAGTGTGTGTGTGTGTGTGTGTGTGGCATCAATATGACTTTGTGACTGCAAGGAGCCACTGTAAGTTGCTAGCTAGCATTAAACTTATCTTATAAAAAACAATCAATCTTCACATAATCACTAGTTAACCTAGTAATATCATCAACCATGTGTAGTTAACTACATTGTCCTGAATTGCATATAATCAATGCAGTGCCTGTTAATTCATCATTGAATCACAGCCTACTTCAACTTCGCCAAACAGGTGATGATTTAACAAAAGTGCATTGGCGAAAAATGTACCTAACCATAAACATCAATGCCTTTGTTCAAATCAATACACAGAAGTATATATTTTTAAACATTAATATTTATTTAAAGAAATTCATGTTAGCAATATTAGCTAGGGAAATTATGAAACTTTTCTTGCGTTCAGTGCAAGCAGAGTCAGGGTATATGCAACAGTTTGGGCCATCTGGCTCGTTGCGAACTGTGAACTAATTTGCCAGAATTGTACATAATTGTGACATAACATTGAAGGTTGTGCAATGTCACAGCAATATTTATACTTAGGGTTGCCACCCGTTCGATAAATACGGAACGGTTCCGTATTTCACTGAAAGAATAAACGTTTTGTTTTCGAAATTATAGTTTCCGGATTTGACCATATTAATGAGCAAAGGCTGGTATTTCTGTGTTTATTACATTATAATTAAGTCTATGATTTGATATTTGATAGAGCAGTCTGACTAAGCGGTGGTAGGCAGCAGCAGGCTCGTAAGCATTCATTCAAACAGCACTTTACTGCCTTTGCCAGCACTCCTAGCAATGCTTGAAGCACAGCGCTGTTTATGACTTCAAGCCTATCAACTCCCGAGATTATGCTGGCAAAACTAAAGTGCCTGTAAGAACATCCAATAGTCAAAGGTATATGAAATACAAATGGTATAGAGAGAAATAGTTGACGAGTCATAATTCCTATATTAACTACAACCTAAAACTTCTTACCTGGGAAAATTGAACCACCAGCTTTCATATGTTCTCATGTTCTGAGCAAGGAACATAAACGTTAGATTTTTTAGGGGGCCCCGTGTTGAGGGTCATCGTGGCGGATGTGTTGTTGCCACCCTCACCACCTGAGAGCAGTCCGTCAGGAAGTCCAGGATCCAGTTGCAGAGGGAGGTGTTCAGTCCCAAGGTCCTTAGCTTAGTGATGAGCTTTGAGGGCACTATGGTGTTGAACACTGATCTGTAGTCAATGAACAGCATTCTCACGTAGGTGTTCCCCTTTTCTCCAGGTGGGAAAGGGCAGTGTGGAGTGCAATAGAGATTGCATCATCTGTGCATCTGTTGGGGCGGTATGCAAATTGGAGTGGGTCCAGGGTTTCTGGGATGATGGTGTTGATATGAGCCATGACCAGCCTTTCAAAGCATTTCATGGCTACAGATGTGAGTGCTATGGGGCGGTAGTCGTTTAGACAAGTTACCTTAGTGTTCTTAGGCACAGAGACTATGGTGGTTTGCTTTAAACATGTTTACTGAACAAAAATATAAACGCAACATGCAACAATTTAAACAATTTTACAGAGTTACAGTTCATATAAGGAAATCAGTCAATTGAAATAAATTCATTATGCCCTAATCTATGGATTTCACATGACTGGTCAGGGGCGCAGCCATGGGTGGGGCTGGGAGGTTATAGGCCCACCAACCTGGGAACCAGGCCCAGCCAATTAGAATGAGTTTTTCACCACAAAAGGGCTTTATTAAAGAGAGAAATACTCCTCAGTTTCATCAGCTGTTCGTGTGGCTGATCTCAGATGATCCTGCAGTTGAAGCAGCTGAATGTGGAGATCCTGGGCTGTAGTGGTTACACGTGGTCTGCGGTTGTGAGGCTGGTTGGACGTATCTACAAATTCTATAAAACGACGTTAGAGGTGGCTTATGGTAGAGAAATTAACATGAATTTATATGGCAACAGCTCTCGTGGACATTCCTGCAGTCAACATGCCATTTACACGCTCCCTCGAAACTTGAGACATCTAGGGCATTATGTTGTGTGACAAAACTGCACATTTTAGAGTGGCCTTTTATGGTCCCCAGCACAAGGTGCACGTGTGTAATGACAATGCTGTTTAATAAACTTCTTGATATGCTACACCTGTCAGTATTATCTTGACAATGGAGAAATGCTCACTAACAGGGATGTAAACTAATTTGAAACAATATTTTATCTCAGCTCATGAAACATGGCACCAAAACTTTACATGTTTAGATCCATTTATATTTTTGTTCAGTATAGGTATTACAGAATGGGTCAGAGAGAGGTTGAGGTTGAAAATGTACGTGTCATGGTAATCCGTCTGGCCCTGCGGCCTTGAATGTCTTACTCACATTGGCTACGAGAGCATGATCATACAGTTGTCCAGGACAGCTGGTGCTCTCACGCATGGTTTAGGGTTGCTTTCCTCAAAGCAAGCATTGAAGGCATTTAGCTCGTATGGTAGGCCCGCATCACTGGGCAGCTCTCGACTGGTTTTCCTTTTGTAAGCCATGATAGTTTACAAGCCCTGCCACATTCGACGAGTGTCAGAGCCTGTGTAGTAGGATTCAATCTCAGTCCTGTATTGGAAGTTTGCCTCTTTGATTGTTCGTTGGAGGCCATAGTGCGATTTCTTAAAAGCTTCCAGATTAGTGAAACCGGCAGCTCTAGCCTTCAGCTGAGTGGGGATGTTGCCTGTAATCCATGACTTCTGGTTGGGATATGTATGTACGGTCACTGTTGGGACAATGTCGTCAATGCACTAATTAATGAAGCCGGAGACTGATCTGGTAAACTCCTCAGTGCCATCGGATAAATTCCACTGTGCTAGTGAAACAGTCCTGGAGCTAAGCATCTGCTTCATCTGACCACCGTCTTGAGCTGGTGCTTCCTTTTTGAGTTTTTGATCGTAAGCAGGAATCTGGAGGATAAAGTTATGGTCCGATTTCCCAAATGGAGGGTGGAGAAGAGCTTTGTATGCATCTCTGTGTGTGGAGTAAAGGTGATTTAGAGTTTGTTCGCTCTAGTTGCACAGGTGGTAGGCTGGTAGAAATGAGGTAAAACGTATTTCAGTTTTCCTGCATAAAAATCACTGGCCACTGGGAGTACCGCCTCTGGATGAGCATTTTCTTGTTTGCTTATGTCCCTATATAGTTGGGTGACATTGTTGTGCCTCATGCGTACAGTCTTACCACTTTTGTGTTGGTAGGAAATTATGCATCTCTGCTATGATAATGCAGTTCAGTTTGTCACTGTAATCCAATTACTTTAGCAAGTTACTAATTCGGTATTGTGGTAATTATAAACTTACTTGTTAACCGCCTGTAACGGAATTGAATTTGCTTGGTGAATAAGACTAATATGATTGAGAATACAGAAAATCAATACAGTTCTGCTCATCTAAACAATATGTATGCTGAATGAATCGGTAACTTGAGGGAATAACCTTAATTAAATCTGGTAAAGCTAACATTGCTTTCTGCCCCCATCACTGTGTTGACAACAGTTCCATCTTGATTTGAGTTGCCGGGCATCAAAGGAATTGCCTGTAGTGCTCCGAGACAGGATTGTGTCGAGGCACAGATCTGGGGAAGGGTACCAAAACAATTCTGCAGCATTGAAAGTCTCCAAGAAAACAGTGGCCTCCATCATTCTTAAATGAAAGAGGTTTGGAACCACCTAGACTCTTCCTAGAGCTGGCCGCCCAGCCGAACTGAACAATCGGGGGAGGAGGGCCTTGGTCGGGGAGGTGACCAAGAACCCAATGGTCACAGAGTTCCTCTGTGGAGATGGGAGAACTTTCCAGAAGGACAACTATCTCTGCAGCACTTCAGCAATCTGGCCTTTATGGTAATGGAACACAGAAGCCACTCCTCAGTAAAAGGCACGACAGCCCGCTTGGAGTTTGCCAAAAGGCACGTAAAGGACTCTCATGAGAAACAAGATTATCTGGTCTGATGTAACCAAGATTGAACTCTTTGGCCTGAATGCCAAGCGTCACATCAAGAGGAAACCTGGCACCACCCCTACGGTGAAGCATGGTGGCAGCAACATCATGCTTTTAGGATGTTTTTCAGCGGCAGGGACAGGGAGACCAGTCAGGATCGAGGGAAAAATGAGTGGAGCAAAGTAGAGAGAGATCCTTGATGAAAACCTGCTCCAGAGCGAGCGCTCAGGAACTCAGACTGTGGCGAAGGTTCACTTTCCAGCAGGACAACGACCCTAAGCACACAGCCAAGACAACACAGGAGTGACTTGGGGACAAGTGTCGGAATGTCCATGAGTGGCCCAGACAGAACCCTGACTTGAACCCGATCGAACATCTCTGGAGAGACTTGAAAATAGCTGTGCAGCGACGCTCCCCATCCAACCTGACAGAACTTGACAGGATCTGCAGAGAAGAATGGGAGAAACTACCCAAATACAGGTGTGCTAAGCTTGTAGCGTCATACCCAAGAAGACTGGATGCTGTAATCGCTGCCAAAAGTGCTTCAACAAAGAACTGAGTAAAGGGTCTGAATGCCTGACACTTACTCATTCCAGGGTTTGTCTTTATATTTGCTATTTTCTACCAGACGAGCTAAATTCCTTTTATGCTCGCTTCGAGGCAAGCAACACTGAAGCATGCACGAGAGCACCAGCTGTTCTGGATGACTGTGTGACAACGCTCTCGGTAGCTGATGTGGAAAAAACCTTTAAACAAGTCAACATTCACAAAGCCACTGGGCCATACGGATTACCAGGACGTGTACTCAAAGCATGCGCAGACCAACTGTCAAGTGTCTTCACTGACATTTTCAACCTCTCCCTGATGCTGACTTGGTACCGGTGCCCCCTGTCTGTAGCCTCGTTATTGTTATTCTTATTGTTTTACTTTTTATTATTACTTTTTATTTTTGTATACTTGGTAAATATTTTCTTAACTCTTCTTGAACTGCACTGTTGGTTAAGGGCTTGTAAGTAAGCATTTCACGGTAAAGTCTACACTTGTTGTATTCGGCGCATGTGACAAATAAAATTTGATTTGACTAGAATGAGCTGCAAAAAATACTCAAACCGGACAGACAGTTTTATCTCCATATCTTCATTCAAAGACTCAGTCATGGACACTCTTACTGACAGTTGTGGCTGCTTCGCCTTTGCGCTGTTGTTTTTTTGCTGCTACCATGTTGCGCTGCTGCCATGTTGTGTTGCTGCCATGCTATGTTGTTGTCTTAGGTCTCTCTTTATGTAGTGTTGTGGTGTTTCTCTTGTTGTGTTGTGTGTTTTTTGCTATATTTTAAATTTTTAAACCGAGCCCCTGTCCCCGCAGGAGGCTTTTTGCCTTTTGGTAGGCTGTCATTGCAAATTTGTTCTTAACTGACTTGCCTAGTTAATGAAGGTTAAATTAAATAAAACATCTCAATATGTTACGATCAGGGTGGAGTAAGTTGTCGATTTTACCCGTTGCCAAAGTTTCTAAAAATGCCGTTGTTCAGGAGTGCAAGGGCAAATGTAGCTATTGCACATGAGCAATTCACAGGGTAGGCATTCCCTAAAAGAAATATGCAAATATGTGCTAGAACGCACCAATTGACTTTCGCTAGCTCCTGCTTGGCTCTGCTCACCTCCTTGCTTGTTTTGCATCTTGGGTTAGTTATAAAAATCTTTGCTAAAGTCTCATTCATCCCCACCAATGAAATATAGCCTATGTTTGAGTGTAACATTTAGGCCTAGACTGACAACTCTCTATTGTATTCTACTGTTTGTACAAAGAAATGTATAAGATACAGTATCACCAGCTTCTGCTGCATTGAGAAATGTGTTACATCTACATGGGTGGGGGTACTCTTTGGCTTGAAGGACTCGTGACAGTTGCACCTCCCTCGTGATGGAGCCTGTGACCTGAGGAGATGGTGGAAATTCCTTTTAATGTGCGGCAGAACAGCAGTCCCTCCTGATGGATGGGCCCTGTAAAGCTGCAGCGGGCCAGGGCACTTCCTCAAACAGATTGGTTACTCCAGGCTTAGGCTGCCTTTCTTTATCTCCATCTTTATTCCCCTCCTTTACTTTGACTGTTTCTCAGTCATTTAACCAGCCCTAAATTATTAAACTGTTATGGGGGATGTAACAGAGGGCACAAGGCTTTTGTTCCACTCTGTCTGGGAAATGCACACAGTATTGTGTTTACTGTTTGAAATTCCAATACGGTCCAATACTCTCTGTAGACTTGATAAGAACTTGATAGCTAGCTGCAGTGCTCTTATTATAGAAACTGTGTGTGCTGCCATTATTTTATCTTTAAGAGATAAGATAAAATACAGTGGTATAGTGCACATCCTTCTCTCCCCTCCCAATCAGCCAGGTAATCAAACCTGAGTTAGAGTGCACCATTATTAGCAAGGAATAGGCCAATGTCAATCAAATCTATGAGTTCCAAAAAATCAGGAGTTTTGCTTGTTTAACCCACTCCCGAGGAAGTGACTAGAATTTTGAAATCAAAGAATAACATTGTGTGTTGGGAGGTATCTATTTGTTTTAGAATTTGTATGATGTTATCTTTATGTGCTCAAATATTTTTTACCCTGTCTACTCATGGGTCCTGGCAAATTTCTCCCAATTCCAAGACACATTTTTATTTGAGTGAGCTTGATTTGATTCTGCACATTTTGTTGTCTCACAAATAATCTCATAAAGAATATAGAGTGTAGTGAAAACCATCTCGTTCAGTGATAGCAGAGAAGGGGAGATCCCTAGAGCTATGGAGAATGGGTTTTGTAACCTGATGGGTTTTCTAGCTTTTCTAGCTTCTTATTAAGTTGGTTAGTGTTAAGGTGGTTAGTGTAAAGTGGTTAACACACTGAAGGGTGCTCACTGTTTTGGCCTTTTACAAATCCGATCGACTATCTGTCATTCTTCCAACATACTTATTATTTAATGCTTGTCATGCATCTTCTTTTTCCCATCATTGAGTTGGTTACATCAGCAGCATTGCAGCCTATCCCCCAAGGTCATGGCTTTAATTCTATAGATTCTGCTCTATTTAGGAGGGAGGGGAGGAGGAGAAGGTATTCCCTTTCTATATATCCCCTTTACAATGATGGAATAGTTTGAGGGAAACAGGAGGGAATCATTGCTAGCCTCAGAGAAGCAGAAGCTATTCAACAGGGACGCCCACGGTACCAAAGCCATTTCCAATAATGTCCTCTTTCTGCAACAACAATTGTGCTTAACCCCAGTGGCTTCAGCTAGCCTCTATTTTTCATTCCCCCTCCCTGCCATTACACTGGCAATTGGAATGGAAATCTGGCCATGTTTTGGTAGACATTTCATCATGTGACTCATTGCGGGGGCACAACAAAGAACATACAACTATTTGATATCAGTGAAAACCCTAGATGAAATCATGAACGTTTTTATTATATTCAGTTAAATGTGGTCAGTGGAGCAGATCTGAATGTCAAATTCAGCCTACAAATTCAGGAAGGAAAGAATGTTGAAGAATGAAATCATATACCTGCATCTAGGCCTAATGTCTTCTATCTCAACCTTCAGCTTCAGCTCAAATACATCTCATACTGTAGTTTGGATGAGATCCAGTTCCCGTCTTCTGTTCATCTTCAAGACTGAGGGAAAATCTTATCTGCATTACTATTGTCTTCAGTGTGTGTTTGTTCTTTTCTAACAGTAATATGTAACAACTCCTGATGACACAACTCCTGAAGACACAGCTCCTGAAGACTCATACTGAGAGCGTCCTAATATGGACACAGTAGTATTCACCAAAACTCAGTAAGATGTTCTCTGAAATAAGTTATGTGCTGTGAGAATACATGTTCCTCATATGTGACCCGTTTCAGGAAACTAGGCGTATGTCGCAGGTCACTACTTCACACGAGAGCAATTTGAACGTAATCTTTTTTTTTGTGTTCTTTTGGCAGAAATGCCTTCTGGAATATGCAAACTTTCATATGCCTTAATAACAAACTTGTATGCCATCTGTAAATATGAATAGAATTGTTAAATTACGAGCCTAGTTGGTTTAGCCACAGAAAAAGGCAGCAACCTTACCGCTTGCCATGATTGGCTGAGATAATGAGTGGGCTGGACATGCCAAGAGATGAGTTCGGATTGGTCTGCCATATATCACTGGTCTGTCTATTTGAGCTGGTTAGTATGTGTAGGTAATCCGGTCTAACGCCGTTAAAAATAAATAAATATATATACACTGCTCAAAAAAATAAAGGGAACACTAAAATAACACATCCTAGATCTGAATGAATGAAATATTCTTATTAAATACTTTTTTTCTTTACATAGGTGAATGTGCGGACAACAAAATCACACAAAAATTATCAATGGAAATCAAATTTATCAACCCATGGAGGTCTGGATTTGGAGTCACACTCAAAATTAAAGTGGAAAACCACACTACAGGCTGATCCAACTTTGATGTAATGTCCTTAAAACAAGTCAAAATGAGGCTCAGTAGTGTGTGTGGCCTCCACATGCCTGTATGACCTCCCTACAACGCCTGGGCATGCTCCTGATGAGGTGGCGGATGGTCTCCTGAGGGATCTCCTCCCAGACCTGGACTAAAGCATCCACCAACTCCTGGACAGTCTGTGGTGCAACGTGGCGTTGGTGGATGGAGCGAGACATGATGTCCCAGATGTGCTCAATTGGATTCAGGTCTGGGGAACAGGCGGGCCAGTCCATAGCATCAATGCCTTCCTCTTGCAGGAACTGCTGACACACTCCAGCCACATGAGGTCTAGCATTGTCTTGCATTAGGAGGAACCCAGGGCCAGCTGCACCAGCATATGGTCTCACAAGGGGTCTAAGGATCTCATCTCGGTACCTAATGGCAGTCAGGCTACCTCTGGCGAGCAAATGGAGGGCTGTGCGTCCCCCCAAAGAAATGCCACCCCACACCATGACTGACTCACCGCCAAACCGGTCATGCTGGAGGATGTTGCAGGCAGCAGAACGTTCTCCACGGCGTCTCCAGACTCTGTCACGTCTGTCACATGTGCTCAGTGTGAACCTGTTTTCATCTGTGAAGAGCACAGGGCGCTAGTGGCGAATTTGCCAATCTTGGTGTTCTCTGGCAAATGCCAAACGTCCTGCACGGTGTTGGGCTGTAAGCACAACCCCCACCTGTGGACGTCAGGCCCTCATACCACCCTCATGGAGTCTGTTTCTGACCGTTTGAGCAGACACATGCACATTTGTGGCCTGCTGGAGGTCATTTTGCAGGGCTCTGGCAGTGCTCCTCCTTGCACAAAGGCGGAGGTAGCGGTCCTGCTACTGGATTGTTGCCCTCCTACCGCCTCCTCCACGTCTCCTGAGGTACTGGCCTGTCTCCTGGTAGCGCCTCCATGCTCTGGACACTACGCTGACAGACACAGCAAACCTTCTTCAGCAAACCCACAGCTCGCATTGATGTCCCATCCTGGATGAGCTGCACTACCTGAGCCACTTGTGTGGGTTATAGACTCAGTCTCATGCTACCACTAGAGTGAAAGCACCGCCAGCATTCAAAAGTCACCAAAACATCAGCCAGGAAGCATAGGAACTGAGAAGTGGTCTGTGGTCACCACCTGCAGAACCACTCCTTTATTGGGGGTGTCTTGCTAATTGCCTATAATTTCCTCCTGTTGTCTATTCCATTTGCACAACAGCATGATACATTTATTGTCAATCAGTGTTGCTTCCTAAGTGGACAGTTTGATTTCACAGAAGTGTGATTGACTTGGAGTTACATTGTGTTGTTTACGTGTTCCCTTTTATTTTTTTGAGCAGTATATATATATATATATAGCTTAGTAGAACTGCGTAAGTGTTGCTTTCCACTTTCTGTAGGACCGAGTTTTGAAATCAGTGGAATTAGAATACGATGGCTAAGGAGATGGAGAAAACACCTGTCTCCGGATTATATCTTCAAACTAAAGGCAACCATGGCATCTGTGAATGGGAGAGGCGTCCAACCATGATGTATACAGCTAAGATTGTCTAGCCAGCTACATTTTTTGATATTACACGTTTCTAATTTTGACATTCGTTTTCATTTCAAGTTAAAGTGTACTGTTACCTAGCTAGCTAACGTTAGCTGGCTGGCTCTCTAGCTAACGTTACGTGTATGATCTTATTATGTCAGACCCATTTGCTTGGCTGGTTATAGCCTAGTGTTAGCTAGCTAACATTGAACATGGTTGGTAAGCTATCTGCAGATTCATGCAGGGTAGTAATGTCATACATTGGGATTATGGTTCATTGTTTACTTAGCCAGCTAGCCACATGTTGTTATGGCTGCAATCCCGCTAACAGGATCGATATGACAACTACCAGTGAAAATAGAAGTGGGTAAAACAGTGTAAACATTATTAAAGTGACCAATGACTGTACGTAGGGCAGCAGCCTCTAAGGTGGTAGCCAGCTAGTAAATATGACAAAGGTTCAGGGTAGGGTACTGGGTGGAGTCTGGCTGCTGGTGACTATTTAACAGTTTGATGGCCTAGAGATGGAAGCTGTTTTTCAGTCTCTCGGTCCTAGCTTTGATGCACATGCACGGTCTCCACCTTCTAGAATCTAGATGGTAGCGGGGTGAACAAACTGTGGCTCGAGTGGCTGAGGTCATTGATTGTCTGTGTGCCTCTTCTATGTCTTTCTCATTGTTGTCCCTCATTTTTGTTTGTTTTCTAAAAAGACACTTGTTCGTGAACTGAACACCCACGTTTGATTCCACTGTACAAATTGATGGATTGCATAGTTTCTGTCGCAGGTCAACATTTACATAGCCATGGGAAGATGTTTGGGGGTAGGGGTGCTGCTATCTTATCGCTGACGGTGGGATTCTTTGTTGTCAACAGGGACCATTAAAGGCCCAGTGCACTACTTTTGTAGAAAAATAATTCAGGGGGTGCTGTAGCACCCACAGCACCTCTACTTCCCGCAGCTATGGGCATTTATTGTCATGAATCTTGCCCTGGAGGCAGCTCTGCAGAGTGGTCACAGCCACTAGCTGGCACAGCCACAAAGTCATAAAATCCATTCTCTTTTCCTCCACTCTCTTTTAAACCTAACCTTATCCCTAACCTTAACCACACTGCTAACCCTAAACCCTAACCCTAACCTTAAATTAAGACCAAAAATGTTTTTTACGATATAGCCAGTTTTTACTTTGCAGCAGGCCCAACTAGTGTAAATTACTCAGTTCTGCCTCCAAGGCAAGATTCATGACAATTAACTTCAACCTGCGTTTCAGTCATAGAGATGTGAATATGTGGTGAAACCTCTGATAACCTTCAGAGGAAAAGAGAGTGGCACACAATGCAATATGAATGGAGTAGTATATCTTTTTATCTTGTTCTTATTTTGACAGGGCAGCTCAGGTGATTATTTACACCCTCAAGCAGATGCATCCATCTGAAGGGTGATTCAGTCCAAACAGATATCCACTGAGTATTCAAAACATTAAGAACACCTACTTTTTCCATGATATAGACTGACCTATGATCCTATGATCATAGGTCAGTCAAGCTTTGATCCCTTGTTGATGTCACTTGTTAAATCCACTTCAATCAGTGTAGATGAAGGGAAGGAGAGGTTAAAGAGGGATTTTTAAGCCTTGAGACAATTGAGACATGGATTGTGTATGTGTGCCATTCAGAGGGTGAATGGGCAAGACAAAAGATTTAAGTGCCTTTGAATAGGGAATGGTAAAGGGTGCCGGGCACACCGGTTTGTGTCACGAACTGCAATGCTGCTGGGTTTTTCAACAGTTTCCTGTGTGTATAAAGCATGGTCCACCACCCAAAGGACATCCAGCCAACGTGACACAACTGTGGGAAGCATTGGAGTCAACATGGGCCAGCATCCCTGGGGAACACTTTCTACACCTTGTAGAATCCATGCCCCAACGAATTGAGGCTGTTCTGAGGGCAACTCAATATTAGGGTGGTGTACCTAATGTTTGGTATACTCTGCGTATATTATGTGGAGGAAAGCACCCCACAGAACAAAGCTATTGATTCTGAGTGTAGTCAATGGAGCCAATGGATAGAATGGATGAGGAAAAGGACTATTATTGTAGATGTACAGCACATAAAGGAGGAGAAGCTAAAGGGAGAATGCTATTGAGGTGAGAAGGAGATGGCAGGCTGTATATGGCACAGATGGAATATATTCTCTGGGATTACTGTGTTTCTGGGGGAGGAGAAAGATGGTAATTGCATTTTAATTACAGTGTTGATGGTTTCGTGCTCTGCCAGATGGAAGGTTCTTTACAGATATGCACAAAATAAATCAGAGCTTTGCAGCACCCCTCCAACTCCCAGTGCTCACGATTACTTTAGTCCTAGTCTAATTCCCACCCAGCTCTGTTTCGCCTTTGGCAGCCTTTCCACTGGGATCACACTTCCAGTAACTTACTCACAACTTTCACCTTTCCTGGGCACTGATCCATAGAAGGGTGCGAGATAGGAGTAGGCTTATTATTATAACCATACAACATTAAAGACAAACCCACTCATCAAACAAGCAGTTAAGAATTTCATAGTCATATTTAGCATAAATCTTATTTTTTTAAGCATATCCTGGAATTGTTTTTACATCAATTTCTTCAAATGCATTAGCATTCTTCTTCAGAAAAGTTTAAGTTTGACGTTTCAGTTGACTTCCTCTCCAAATCCAGGTGAGACCTTCACCTTGTATTAGTTGTTAATGACAGGATTCCTCTTGAAAGGGTTTTACTCTAAACATTGCAGGGATTTCTGGGGATGGATGACCTGTAGCTGTGCCATTCCCTCAGTCTATACTCTTTGCTAACTGTCTGAAAGAGATAAGCCTCCGCTGATAAGCTGGCTGGCATGAAATGCTCTCCTGTATCCATAGAACTGTACCTTAGAGGACAATATATTAATACATCACAGGCTCACACGGGTGTTGGAGAGGTGATAGCAACTTAATAGGTTTATTATACAGGGAGAAAATCCTTCCTGTCTTTCCTTTCAGCCTAATGACTGGGATTGCAACTTGAGAGAGATGGAGACAGTGAAAAATAACTCATGGTTTCATCGACCAGTACTGGTGGCTATTTTTCTTCGGCAAAAGAGGTCAATCCAATCCCAACACAAGCTTATCGGAATTCTGCAACAATTAACTTATATATTAAACCTGCAACTAATTTTCACCTTTCAATTAATATTGCCAATACGCATTCCAACTCCTCCAGAGATATGTGCAGCAGAGTGTAGCGGCAGGTTTACAGGCGTAATGGTGTTGGTGTGTAGGTCATTTTAATAAATTCACCAATTATAACAGCATTCATTTTATCTTGCCTGGAGCCAAACCATTGCTGTTGTGATATTTTTGAGAACATTACAGTTGCAACGTTTCCCTCGCTGTAGAAATGGACAGGGTAATTTGCTGAGAAATTACCTCTGTTGCCTTGTAATGTAAGCTGGGCAGTGCAATTTTGAAACACAATGACACTGCGATACAATGTTCCGAGCTAAAATCCACTTATTATACGGACATGTTAAGGTTAAGAAAACTATTTATATGCTAGTCAAATAACTATGTGTTGAAATATGCAGTTTTAATACCTGCCATTTTCTGTGTTCCTGTTCCTGAGTTAATCTGACACATTTACCAAAGGATTTCCCTTTCAGAGAGCAACAATAAACTAACCTTTGCAAAAATGCCAAGTAGTTACATAAATTCAACAACATCTTAGGCACTATGAAATGGTACATAGTTGAAGTTGGAAGTTTACATACACCTCAGCCGAAGACATTTAAACTCAGTTTTTCACAATTCCTGACATTTAATCCTAGTAATAATTCCCTGTTTTAGTTCAATTTGGATCACCACTTTATCTTAAGAAATGTCAGAATAATAGTAGAGAGAGTGATTTATTTCAGCTTTTATTTCTTTCATCACATTCCCAGTGGGTCAGAAGTTTACAAACACTCAATTAGTATTTGGTAGCCTTTAAATTGTTAAACTTGGGTCAAACGTTTCGGTAACCTTCCACAAGCTTCCCACAATAAATTGGGTGTATTTTGGCTCATTCCTCCTGACAGAACTGGTGAAACTGAGTCAGGTTTGTAGGCCTCCTTGCTCGCACACGCTTTTTCAGTTCTGCCCACAAAATTTCTATGGGATTGAGGTCAGAGCTTTGTGATGGCCACTCCAATCCCTTGACTTTGTTCTCCTTAAGCCATTTTGCCATAACTTTGGAAGTATGGGGTGGCAGGGTAGCCTAGTGGTTAGAGTGTTAGAGTGTTGGACTAGCAACCGGAAGGTTGCAAGTTCAAACCCCCGAGCTGACAAGGTACAAATCTGTCATTCTGCCCCTGAACAGGCAGTTAACCCACTGTTCCTAGGCTGTCATTGAAAATAAGAATTTGTTCTTAACTGACTTGTCTAGTTAAATAATGTTTTTTTTTTTAAATGCTTGGGGTCATTGTCTATTTGGAAGAGCCATTTGTTACCAAGCTTTAACTTCCTGACTGATGTCTTGAGATGTTGCTTCAATATATCCACACAATTTTCCTTTTTTTCATCTATTTCATCTATTTTGTGAAGGGCACCAGCCCCTCCTGCAGCAAAGCACCCCACAACATGATGCTGCCACTCCTGTGCTTCATGGTTGGGATGGTGTTCTTCGGCTTTCAAGCCTCCCCCTTTTTCCTCCAAACATAACGATGGTCATTATGGCCAAACAGTTCTATTTTTGTTTCATCAGACCAGAGGACATTTTTCCAAAATGTACGATCTTTGTCCCCATGTGCAGCTGCAAACCATAGTCTGGCTTTATTATGGCGGTTTTGGAGCAGTGGCTTCTTCCTTGCTGAGTGGCCTTTCAGGTTATGTTGATATAGGACTCGTTTTACTGTGGATATAGATACTTTTGTTTCTGTTTCCTCCAGCATCTTCACAAGGTCCTTTGCTGTTGTTCTGGGATTGATTTGCACTTTTCGCACCAAAGTACGTTCATCTCTAGGAGACAGAACGCGTCTCCTTCCTGAGCGGTATGACAGCTGCATGGTCCCATGGTGTTTATACTTGCGTACTATTGTTTGTACAGATGAACGTGGTACCTTCAGGCGTTTGGAAATTGCTCCCAAGGATGAACCAGACTTGTAGAGGTCACCATTGTTTTTCTGAGGTCTTGGCTGATTTATTTTTATTTCCCCATGATGTCAAGCAAAGAGGCACTGAGTTTGAAGGTAGGCCTTGAAATCCATCCACAGGTACACCTCCAATTGACTCAAATGATGTTAATTAGCCTTTCAGAAGCTTCTAAAGCCATGACATTTTCTGGAATTTTCCAAGCTGTTTGAAGGCACAGTCAACTTAGTGTATGTAGACTTATGATCCACTGAAATTGTGATACAGTGAATTATAAGTGAAATGATCTTGTCTGTAAACAATTGTGGAAAAAATACTTGTATCATGCACAAAGTAGATGTCCTAACCCACTTGCCAAAACTATAGTTTGGGTAACAAGAAATTTGTGGAGAGGTTGAAAAACAAGTTTTAATGACTCCAACCTAAGTGTATGTAAACTTCCGACTTCAACTGTATGTAGGATTGTAGGATTAGTGGTTTCTTTATAATGAGAATGTGATTTCCAAGATGGATGCTTTGTGTCAGGGCTTGTATGTTTTCCCATGTTTTCTACATGTTGCTAGAGTGTTGCTTTGGTAGGAAGTGCTGTGTTTAGTGGGATTAAACCTTATTTATCTTCCTATGGTGTCAAGCAAAACAAAGCTCAACCTATTCTGTTTACTGGATTCTCAATAATCCTTTTATATGAAAGTGAAAACACTGCCTGTTATCGAGCTCAAACATTGGTTTAACTAACTTGTCTCCTGTCTTTCCAATGAAGCAGTAGGCTAGCTGTCTATTGAACTCTTGGTGAAGTCCTTATATTGAGAAACTAGAGATACTATTTCTGTTTTTTGTACTGTAGTTTGTTTCTGTTACAGTTTCCATGTAACTGGAAGTGCAGTAACCTTGTGTGTGGAATGGTAGTATCTACTGAATTTGTTGTCATGAATTGAATCAAAACATGGCTTATAATCCTATATAGTTATGTAACACATAGGTTTAAGTCTGTGGTGAGACTCAGTTAAACCTCAAATAAGCCAAATACTAATTTAATACTGGAATGGCTGGAGCAGTTTGTGTTATGGACTGTGTGTTAGTATTAGTGTAAGATTCTACAAAACGTCCTCTTGTGCCTTCCCCCTCCCCAAACACACTCTTCCCCTAGATGCCTTGTTTCTGATCTGCCAACATTTGTTGAAAATGAGATTCCTACAAGATGGGGAATTCCAGTGAGACAAGCAGCCCACTTTAAACGCTGCTGGCTTCTACAGCCTATGTATTCAGAGGTAGAGTAATGAAAAAAAATGGAAAGGAAAAACTTACTGTACACATACACACAATGGGGAATTTCTGGTGTCCTGTGGTTTTGCTGAAAAAAGTACTTTGACTGTGAAGTGTCTGAGGTAGATGCTTTTGTATCTTGTAAAATGCCAGAGGATGACGAACCACTGCAGTGTGTAAACATGTTGTTAAATTGTGGTCATAGAGCACTGTACATTGTACTGCTGCCTCTTGATACCAACCCAATCAACACTACTGTAATGTTTTGGGGTTGAAACATTTTTATCTTGTCACTTCCTGTCTATTGTGCCTGTGTTGAGTGTGTGGGTATGATGGGGCCGAGCGTAATACAGGATAATTGAGTGTCTTGCAACAGACAGCTCATTCCTACACCAGACTATGTGAGCGGAGCAGAGCCAATTTTACTGGAGCGTGGAGCGAGATTCCCAAAGCCTGTAGCGTCAGCCTTCTCGCCTGCTCCAAATTTGCTCCAGTACCGCTCACTTCACGAGCTCAGGGCATGCCCGGGCCAGCATGCATTTGTAGTCTACTTGTGTGCTACTATAGCCCCTAGCTTTAGCTACTATCATGGTGTTCACTAAATATTTTCATAAAGAAACTGATAAAACACACTGGTGTAAAATCAAGGTGACTTACAACGATGAGGAGGACCAATTGCAAGAGAGGGGGTGCGGTGATGTATTGTCCATAACTAAAGATGAATTGTGGAGTCTGAAAATACACGTATCTCGAAAGCATGATGGTGTACTTACTACCTGCCCACGATAAAAGAAAGGAACGAGGTGGGTAGATACTTAAGTGTGTCATTTTAGCAAAGTATTTATAAACTAAATGGCGCCGAAAGAGATGGTTGCCGTTTTACGATCCCGTAACAAATTGTGCTATTGAGCATGTTTTTTTGCGTTATTTGTAACTCATTTTGTACATAATGTTTCTGCCACCATGTCTCATGACCGAAAAGAGCTTCTGGAAATCAGAACAGCAATTACTCACCTTGAACTGGAAGAATAATTTCTCTTTAATGAGGCGGACGAGAGGGATTTACTCCAGACACCCGAACAGGCCTCATCCCCATCATTCGCAGGAGAATGAAACGGAAAAGGTATCTCGGAAGGAGATCGGGGTGCCTTGTAAGGATCCGCCGACGAGTGTCTAATCTGCCTTTGCCATCGGTACTATTGGCCTACGTACAATCGCTGAATAATAAATTGGACGAATTTAAAGCATGTATATCCTACCAACGGGACATTAAAAACTGTAATATCTTATGTTTCACCGAGTCGTCGTGGCTGAATGATGACATGAATAGCATACAGCTGGTGAGTTATACAATGTATCGGCAGGATAGAACAGCAGCCTCTGGTAAGACAGGGGGTGGCGGTCTATGTATATTTGTAAACAACAGATGGTGCACGATATCTAAGGAAGTCTTGAGGTTTAGCCTCAAGGAGATCGAGTATCTCATGATATCTCATGATGAGCTGTAGACCACACTATCTACCTAGAGAGTTTTCATCTGCATTTTTCGTAGCTGTCTACATACCACCACAAACCGATGCTGGCACTAAGACCGCACTCAATGAGCTGTATATTGCCATAAGCAAACAGGAAAACTCTCATCCAGAGGCAGCGCTCCTAGTGACCGAGGACTTTAATGCAGGGAAACTTAAAACCGTTTTACCTCATTTTTACAATCATGTTAAATGTGCCCCTAGAGGGCGGAAAAAAAAAAACTCTACACCACCATTACGCCACACACAGCGACTCGTACAAAGCTCTCCCTCGCCCTCCATTTGGCTAATCGGACCATAAATCTGTCCTCCTGATTCCTGCTGACAAGCAAAAATGAAATCAGAATGCACCAGTGACTCGGTCAATAAAAAAGTGGTCAGATGAAGCAGATGCTAAGCTACAGGACTGTTTTGCTAGCACAGACGGGAATGCAGGGCCAGACGGATTACCAGGACATGTACTCCAAGCATGTGCTGACCAACTGGCAAGTGTCTTCACTGACATTTTAAACCTCTCCTTGTCAGAGTCTGTAATACCAACATATTTCATGCAGACCACCATAGTCACTGTGCCCAAGAACACTAAGGTAACCTGCCTAAATGACTACCGACCCGTATCCTTCACGTCTGTAGCCATGAAGTGCTTTGAAAGGCTGGTCATGGCTCACATCAACATCATTATCCCAGAAACCCTAAACCCACTTCAATTTGCATACCGCCCCAACAGATCCACAGATGACGCAATCTCTATTGTACTCTACACTACCCTTTCAAACCCAGACAAAAGGAACACCTATGTGAGAATGCTATTCATTGACGACAGCTCAGGGTTCCACACCATAGTACCCTCAAAACTCACCACTAAGATAAGGACCCTGGGACTAAACACCTCCCTCTGCAACTGGATCCTGGACATCCTGACGGGCCCACCCCCAGGTGGTAAGGGTAGGTAACAACACATCCGCGACTCTGATCCTCAACATGTGGGCTCCTCAGGGGTGTGTGCACAGTCCCCTCCTGTACTCCCTGTTTACTCATGACTACACGGCCAAGCACGACTCCAACACCATTATTAAGTTTGCCGATGACACAACAGCCTGATCACCGACAACGACGAGACAGCATATAGGGAGGAGGGCAGAGACCTGGCCGTGTGGGGCCAGGACAACAACCTCTCCCTCAACCTGATCAAGACAAAGGAAATTATTGTGGACTACACGAAAAGGAGGACCAAGCACGCCCCCATTGTCATTGATGGGGCTGTAGGTTGAGAGCTTCAACACGACAAAACCTATCCCCTCTCAGGAGACTTAAAATATTTGCCCTTGGTCCTCAGATCCTCAAAAGGTTCTACAGCTGCACCACCGAGAGCACCTGACTGGTTGCATCACTGCCTGGAAAGGCAACTGCTCGGCCTCCGACCGCAAGGTGCTACAGAGGGTAGTGCGTACGGCTCAGTACATCACTGGGGCCAAGCTTCCTGCCATCCAGGACCTCTATACCAGGCGGTGTCAGAGGAAGGCCCTAAAAATTGTCAAAGACTCCAGCCACCCTAGTCATAGACTGTTTTCTCTGCTACCGCACGGCAAGTGGTAACACACACACACACACATTTCTGGTGTCCTGTGTTTTTAGTTTTTATTACTGCGACTGTAAAGTGTCTGGGGAAGGTGTTTCTTGTAAAATGTCAGAGGATGAATAACCACAGCAGTGTGTAAACATGTTGTTAAAGGCTCAATGCAGCCATTTTTATATCAATATTAAATCATTTCTGAGTAGCAATTAGGTACTTTACTGTGATTGTTTTCAATTAAAAAGGTCAAAAAGAAACAGAAAAAGCTTCTTAGCTAGAGCAATTTCACAAGCAATAATTTAGCTAGGACTGTCTGGGAGTGGTCTGAGTGGGAAGGGAAAAACTTAAAACTAGCTATTAGCAGCAGAGAGGTTTGGAACTCTTTCTTATTGGTCTATTAACTAACTACTTTACTATCTGGTGATGTCTCTAGGCAGGCCAAAACTCCATCACACCAAAACAGGCAGAATTTTTTTCTCAAACAGCATGATCCACATTTTCACAAATTCACACTCTTATTCCAACTTCATAGTGTGGAAATAAATATATGTAAAACAGGAAATTCACATTTTTTACTGCACTGGGCCTTTTAAAGTGTGGTCATAGAGCACTGTACATTGTTCTGTTGCCTGCTGGTACCAACCCAATCAACACTACTGTAAGGTTTTGAGATTTAAACATTTTGAGCTTGTCAGTCTTCCAGTCTGTTGGTCTATTGTGCCTGTGTTGAGTGTGTGGGTATGATGGGGCAGAGCGTAATACAGGATAATTGAGTGTCTTGGAACAGGCAGCTCGTCCCTAACTACCTTGTCATCTGTGTGCTGTTACAGGGCCCATGACACCTTGGGGCCCAATAATGGTACATGGAACATGCATGTTGAAAAGGCTCAGATGAACAACTGTGTGTTATGGAGGACAAACATCTCTAATTTCCTCCTGTCATCAGCAGATCCTACATCATTTCCATTTCACAATGCAGGTCCTTTCAACCTCTCATGTCAAATATTCTTAAAGCCCATTTCAGCTTTCATTTTTTAGATGTAGGCCTAATCATACTCAAGAGTACAATTGGGATGCTCAAACAATATATTGCGAGACTATGAAAGAGTTATTTTCTACTTGTGCTTGGAGATGGCTTGTTGATTGCCTTTTTCCCCGCCTCAAATCACATTTGTGCCGCTTTCCAGGCTGTGATAATCCTAGCCAAATGAAAAGCATGACCAGTTGATAATCCAGGTGCTTGAATGTCCTCTGAGTGTCCCAGTTAAACACTCTGGGATGTTAATGAACCCTCATCTGCATGAAGCTTTATCTGGGATGCTGCTGAGGACATGAACAACTGGCTGCACTGCTCTCTGTAGTCATTCAAAAATAGAATAAAAAAGGGGATTTATTTACATGTATGGTTTTATTGCATGGGTTCAATGCACCTTAAAAACAAACCCAAAAGTTAGATTGTCATCTCCCGTCTAAGTTCTCCAGTATAGACAAAGCAAGCCTTATGTAACATGGGCTTCCACTGTTCTCCCAGTCGTCCATATAAGTTCACGCTAGGCTTTCCTGCTTTCTCTGCTCCCCAAACTGTCTACTACTGTATGTCCAACACATTAAAACTGTAGCGATCTTTTTCAATCCCAGATCTGATGCTGCATTCACACTAATGCCACAGTAATCTGTGGCATCAGCCGTTTTACACTATTAATCCATTTACACTTTTCCTATACTTTGGAATGCATGTGATTTTATTGGTGGTGTACGGCAGGCGGTGAGGTGCGGTGCAGCGCTGCCTGGGGAGGCAGCAGGGTTTTTTGCCTGCTGCATATTGATGTTTTCAGCTGATGATTTATAGCCTCCGCTTAAAGATCCTGCTTGGCATTAGTGGAGTCCCATTCAAAAACACCAACCCCCAAAATAGGCTTAGACATTGACATTCTCCTTGGTAATTGATGATAGTTTGCGGACAGTGCATGCCATGCAGTTTTGATTGTGTTTGTACAGTGTACTGTGTTTGTATGTATGCGAAATTAGTGATATTAAGAGGCAGTGGAAGAACAAACAGATAACAATAATGAATCTATACATTAGAAATAGTTACCCTCTTTGTATAGCTTTTACATTTTAGTAATAACTTAATGTAAACAGAGCGACTTACAGGAGCAATTAGGGTTAAGGGCCTTGCTCAAAGGCACATTGACAGGTTTTTCAGATTTTTCACCTATTCGGCTCAGGGATACGAACCAGTGGTTACTGGCACAACGCTCTTAACCGCTAGGCTACCTGCCACCCTTCACCTCTGAAGACAATAGGGTGCACATAGTGTGAGTGTACTTTCATTTTTAGGAGAAAATAGAACATAGATGACAACAGAAGACAAAAGAGCAGCAGAAATTCCATACAGTCGAGTGCAATAGTCAATTGCAAGTGTGTCAGGGGTCACAGTCAATTTCAAAAGGAGCATTCCTTCTGTATTAGTCTAGAAACCTTCCTGCTCTCAATCATCAAATCTCTCTGTTAGAGCAGGGCCAGATTTGATCAACATAGACCCTGTGTAAGTCCCAACTGTACTCGTTTTTGTGAGGGGTTGTATAACAATAAAAAGGAACACAGGGACTGTGAATTAGTTACTAATATTCATGACCCGGTGCTTTACCAGAACTACACAGGACAATAGTGTGTCTTCAAAAAGTGAAGAGAAGCAGTAGTATGTGTGTGTTTGTGAATGTCTGTTTGTGTGTGTGCATATGTGATGTAGTTGTGTATGTGTATTCATCAGTGGCTGTGTGAAAGACCTGGGGGTTCCTGAGGAGTTGAGCGCTCTCTTCCTGTTACACTGTCACTGTGCCCCTCCCTCCCAACACTCAGTCCAATGCTGCCCTGCTCTCACCCCATCCCCATTGCTATTCATTGTGACAGCTGTCTTTTTCTGCTACACTGACACAGACGGCGCTGTCTTAGTTACCGGGAGCCCGAGGACTCCCGCACCAGCCATCAGATTGAAAGCCTCATTCATTCCCCTCCTCAGGGTCTGTTTAGCACTCTCCTTGATGAACCGGCAGCTGCCACCAGCCACAAGCCTTACCCTTTCCAATCGCTTTGTTAGCTTAGCCCTTCACGGTTGGTACAGTGCCCATAGCAAAGTAGTCTGTTGGGTATGTACGTTCTCAAAATGCTTCGTTTGTAGACATAATAGTTGATGCAGAGTTCTGGTTTTGATTTCATGCCCTAGACTGGATGTGCTATGAAGTCTTGGTAGGACACTGCCAATATACTATTAGCGTATCTTTTCTTGAAAGGCCCATGGCTGTTCCTCCTTGGCTCCTTCAGTATTATGGAGACCAGTGTGAAGGCTGTTAATTGACGTGAGTAGAGTTGACATCCCGGGCAACGCAGCACAGGTTTATTCTCGACTGGGACAGAGCAGCCCATCATTGCCTGTTATTAAGCACCTTGTGCTTGGCTGCACTCACTCGGTGTGAGAGAGTCAGCGGTGGCAGGAAACCCATGTGTCTGGTGGCGGAGCAGCAGAGGTAATGCACAAGGCTGCATTAGTCTCCCCCTCCAACAACCTCCCAACAGGTCAGGCCAGGACTCTGGGATCACTCTACTCTGCACAGCTCTTCAGCGGGGCCAATATGTCTCTTCCTGTTAACAAGCCATCTCTCCTGAGCGCAATGATATCCCCCCACACACACACACACACACACACACACACGTGCGTGCACACACACACCACCCACACACATAGGCGCGTGCACACACACACGGACAGATATATATACACAATCTAGGGAGCTCAAGTAGTGATGCAGTCATTTAATTTGATCAGCTCTACTGGTTAACATCATGATGATGTTAATGCCATTCATTCACTTCAGTAGGTAGAGACAGGAGCAGTTGAATGCATTTTACAAATGTCATATTGAACACACTCCAATTCCTATTCAGGTATTATATGTATCAATATGTCATGCTTGGTTCATAAACCAGCTGATTTACCTGTTTGAAACTTAAACCAGACAAAAAAGTCCATGATTGGGAGAAAGGTCACGGTGCTCACAGGAGAAAGCTGCTCTGAGCTCACGGCAATATTGGGCTTCCTCTGCCTTGTTGGAACCTGTTTCCCGGATGATAGAGTAAGCGTGATATGCTCAGTGTTCTGAAATCTGCCCTGAGCTGGTGCTTACCCTTGGAAACTCACAGCCATCAATTCCATCCTAATGAGAGCTGTTCCGCCTTTGATGGAATGTTCCTTTCACTGAGGTTAGCAGGTGTGACTCTACCCACACCCCGCTGTATTCATATTAAATTACAGATGCACATGCCATCACACCTCTACGTTCTCATTCCATAAGCTATCATCTTGTGGATAATCTCTACAGCAACTGAACAGGAGAGGACTCTGTTCTCTACATTTGGGTTTTTACTGAAACTGTAGTGAAACGTCTGTATTTAGTTGTTATACTGAGTCGAACACACAGGAACTGTTGTCCATGGTCCTCAACAAGATATACAGCTGCACCATTGAGAGCATCTTTTGATTGGCTGCGTCACCGCTTGGTATGGCAACTGCTTGACATCCGACCGGAAGGCGCTGCAGAGGGTAGTGTGTATGGCCCAGTACATCACTTGGGCCAAGCTCCCTGCCATCCATGCCCTCTATACCAGACGATGTCAGAGGAATGCCCTAAAAATTGTCAAAGACTCCAACCCCCCAAGTCATAGACTGTTCGCTCTGCTACCACACGGCAAGCGATACCGATGCACCAAGTCTGGAGCCAACAGGACCCTGAACAGCTTCTACCTCCAAGACATAAGACTACCCGGACTATCTGTATTGATTATTTTTGCACTCTTTTGACTCATCACATTAGCTCACATACTATTATCTATCCTGTTGCCTAGTCACTTTATCCCTACCAATACAGTACCAGTCAGATGTTTGGACACCTACTCATTCCAGGGTTTTTCTACATTGTAGA
Source organism: Oncorhynchus tshawytscha (assembly GCF_018296145.1). Lineage (NCBI taxonomy): Eukaryota > Metazoa > Chordata > Actinopteri > Salmoniformes > Salmonidae > Oncorhynchus > Oncorhynchus tshawytscha. The sequence continues at coordinate 59,365,834 of NC_056433.1, read as the reverse complement.
ATAACAGTGAAGACATCAAAACTATGAAATAACACATATGGAATTATGTGGTAACCAAAAAAAGTGAAGAATCTTAAATATATTTTGCCTTGATTACAGCTTTGCACATTCTTGGCATTCTCTCAATCTGCTTCATGAGGTAGTCACCTGGTATTTCAAATGTTTCTTTAACTATGCAAGTCAGGTAAGAACAAATTCTTATTTACAATGACAGCCAAGTGGAACAGTGGATTAAAACCTGATGACGGGTTAGGGTTCCCATTTGGGAACGATCCCTTCCGACGTTAACTGGGACGTGGCGCATGGAACGCAAAAATATTCTTAGAAATATTTAACCTCCACACATTAACAAGTCCAATAGCTCAAATGAAAGATAACCACCTTGTTCATCTAGCCAGCAAGTCAGATTTCTAAAATGTTTTACGGCGAAAACATAGCACATATTTTTGTCAAACCACCACCAAAGACACAGCTAATTTGAATAGCCACGGTGAACAAAATATGCAATCAACAACCGCAGGATTAAAAGAAAAATAATTTACTAACCTTTTGAAAATCTTCATCAGATGACAGTAATAGGACATGTTATACAGTACATTTGTTTTTTTCAATAATATACAATTTATATGCATAAATCTCTGTTTACAATGACGCCATGTTCAAAAAAATGCTACTCAAATGTCCGGAGAAATGATGATAGCCCCGGCAGATAACGTCAGATAACAAGCAATACACATCATAAACTTTGACTAAATATACATGTTCTACATATAGTTAGAAAGATACACTTCTTCTTAATGCAACTGCTGTGTTACATTTATTTTTAACGTTACAGAATTCGTTCACTAGGCTATAATATGAGACGGCGCTCATAGATTAGCAATATGACTCCGCTATCTTGGAGTCCACAGAAACCCAAAATTAACACATAAATATTCCCTTACCTTTGATGTTCTTCGATCAGAAGACGTGGAAGGAGTTATACTTACCAAAAACTGCGTTTGGTTTTCAAGTCTGTGTCTTTAGGTTATCAAACATGACAAATTCCGGTTGAAATGCAGCCAAAATTCTAGTGGATGCGCATCTAAACTTCAAAATTACATATTATATGTCGACTAAACTGGTCAAACTAAGTGCAGAATCAAACTTTAGCATGTTCTAAACATGCAAAACAATCCTTAGCTCGAACAGACAAACCTACATCGTTTGGTCAAACCTGGAACAAAGAGAGCTCCGGACCCGACGCGCGCATGAAAGTACATGTATTTTCGCGTGACCCGGAGGTTTCAGCCCGCCAAAACTCGAGGGAGCGCGCGATTCTCACAATGAGAGGCTCCACTGAAAGAGGACACCACGCTGAAGAGATAGGAACTGTTCCCAGATCTGTAGCTGGTTGGGAAGGGTGGGGTCGATGATGTCAAAGTTGGGCCAACTTTCATGATGACAAGAGAGAGTTTGGGAGAATGGCTGCCCTGAGAGTTCTGCTTTACATACAGACATAATTTGAATGGTTTTAGAAGCTTTAGAGTGTTTTCTATTCAATAATAATTATTATATGCATATATTAGCAATTTTTGACAGATTTTTTTTCTGTTTACTATGGGCACGCAATTCCTCCAAAGGGGGCAGTAGTCAGCCCTATCTTTAACACTGCCTTGTTCAGGGGCAGAACGACATATTTTTACCTTGTCAGTTTGGGAATTTGATCTAGCAACCTTTCGGTTACTGGCCCAACGCGCTAACTACTAAACTACCTGCCCCCCAATTAACAGGTGTGCCTTGTTAAAAGTTAATTTGTGGAATTTCTTTCCTTCTTAATGCATTTGAGCCAATCAGTTGTGTTGTGACAAGGTAGGGGGGGTATACAGAAGATATCCTTATTTGGTAAAAGACCAAGTCCATATTAATACAAGAACAGCTCAAATAAGCAAAGAGAAATGACAGTCCATCATTACTTTAAGACATGAAGGTCAGTCAATCCGGAAAGTTTCTTCAAGTGCAGTCGCAAAAACCATCAAGCGCTATAATGGAACTGGCTTTCATAAGGACCGCCACAGGAAAGGAAGACCCAGAGTTACCTCTGCTGCAGAGGATAAGTTAGTTAGAGTTAACTGCACCTCAGATTGCAGTCCAAATATATGCTTCACAGAGTTCAAGTAACAGACACATCTCAACATCAACTGTTCAGAGTAGACTATGTGAATCAGGCCTTCATGGTCAAATTGCTGCAAAGAAACCACTACTAAAGGACACCAATAATAATAAGAGACTTGCTTGGGCCAAGAAACACGAGCAATGAACATTGGACAGATTTCCATCAGTCTATTGGTCTAATGAGTCCAATTCGTTTTATTTTGGTCCAGCTGCCGTGTCTTTGTGAGACACAGAGTAGGTGAATGGATGATCTCTGCATGTGTGGTTCCCACCGTCAAGAATGGAGGAGGAGGTGTGATGGTGTGGGGGTGCTTTGCTGGTGACACGGTCTATGATTTATTTAGAATTCAAGGCACACTTAACCAGCATGGCTACCACAGCATTCTGCAGAGATACGACATCCCATCTTGTTTGTGCTTTGTGGGACTATCATTTGTTTTTCACCCAAAATACACCTCCAGACTGTGTGAGGGCTATTTGACAAAGAAGGAGAGTGATGGAGTGCTGCATCAGATGACCTGGCCTACACAATCACCCGACCTCAACCCAATTGAGATGGTTTGGGATGAGTTGGACCGAGTGAAGGAAAAGCAGCCAACTAGTGCTCAGCATATGTGGGCAATCCTTCAAGACGGTCGGAAAAGTATTCCCCATTAAGCTGGTTGAGAGAATGCCAAGAGTGTGCAAAGCTGTCATCAATGCAAAGGTTGGCTACTTTATTGTGATTTGTTTTGGTTACCACATGACTCCATATGATTTCATAGTTTTGTTGTCTTCACTATTATTCTACAATTTATAAAACAGTAAAAATAAAGAAACACACTTGAATGAGTAGGTGTGTCCAAACTTTTGACTGGTAACGGTGACTAACCCCATTCCGTACAAATTTGCGCTACCGTGGCAAATGACGCCGCAATGAAAACTAAAGGGACTGTAGTGACTGTGTTTGCATCAAAATCCGGGGTGTGAACTACGTTTCTATTCAAAATCAAATCAAATTGATTTATATAGCCCTTCTTACATCACCTGATATCTCAAAGTGCTGTACAGAAACCCAGCCTAAAACCACAAACAGCAAGCAATGCAGGTGTAGAAGCACGGTGGCTAGGAAAAATTCCCTAGAAAGGCCAACACATAGGAAGATCACGTCAGTGACTCAACCCACTCAAGTGAAGCACCCCTCCCAGGGAAGGCATGGAAGAGCACTAGTAAGCCAGTGACTCAGCCCCTGTAATAGGGTTAGAGGCAGAGAATCCCAGTGGAGAGAGGGGAACCGGCCAAGCAGAGACAGCAAGGGCGGTTCGTTCCTCCAGAGTCTTTCCGTTCACCTTCACACTCCTGGGCCAGACTACACTCAATAATATGACCCACTGAAGAGATGAGTCTTCAGTAAAGACTAAAAGGTTGAGACCGAGTCTGCGTCTCTCACATGGGTAGGCAGACCATTCCATAAAAATTGAGCTCTATAGGAGAAAGAACTGCCGCCAGCTGTTTGCTTAGAAATTCTAGGGAAAATTAGGAGGCCTGCGTCTTGTGACCGTAGCGTACATGTAGGTATATACGGCAGGACCAAATCAGAGAGATAGGTAGGAGCAAGCCCATGTAATGCTTTGTAGGTTAGCAGTAAAACCTTGAAATCAGCCCTTGCTTTAACAGGAAGCCAGTGTAGGGAGGCTAACACTGGAGTAATATGATTCTAGCAGCCATATTTAGCACTAACTGAAGTTTATTTAGTGCTTTATCCGGGTAGCCGGAAAGTAGAGCATTGCAGTAGTCTAACCTAGAAGTGACAAAAGCATGGATTCATTTTTCTGCATCATTTTTGGGCAGAAAGTTTCTGATTTTTGCAATGTTACGTAGATGGAAAAAAGCTGTCCTTGAAACAGTCTTGATATGTTCGTCAAAAGAGAGATCAGGGTCCAGAATAACGCAGAGGTCCTTCACAGTTTTATTTGAGACGACTGTTCAACCATCAAGATTAATTGCCAGATTCAACAGAAGATCTCTTTGTTTCTTGGGACCTAGAACAAGCATCTCTGTTTTGTCCGAGTTTAAAAGTAGAAAGTTTGCAGCCATCCACTTCCTTATGTCTGAAACACAGGCTTCTAGCGAGGGCAATTTTGCTGCTTTTTAGTTAGCTTTGCAACAGTATCAAAAATAAATTTCAGATTGTTCTTATTTTCCTCAATGAAGTTGGAAAAATAGGATGATCGAGCAGCAGTGAGGGCTCTTCGATACTGCACGGTACTGTCTTTTCAAGGTAGTCGGAAGACCTCCAGTTTGGTATTTCGCCATTTCCGTTCAAATTTTCTGGAAGCTTGCTTCAGAGCTCGGGTATTTTCTGTATACCAGTGAGCTAGTTCTTATGACAAATGTTTTTAGTTTTTAGGGGTGCAACTGCATCTAGGGTATTGCGCAAGGTTAAATTGAGTTCCTCTTTTTGTCCTCTGACGTCCTTGGGTAGGCAGAGGGAGTCTGGATGGGCATCAAATCATATTTTTGTTGTCTGAGAATTTATAGTACGACTTTTGATGCTCATTGGTTGGGGTCTGAGCAGATAATTTTTTGCGATTACAAACGTAATAAAATGGTGGTCCGATAGTCCAGGATTATGAGGAAAAACATTAAGATCCACAACATTTATTCCATGGGACAAAACTAGGTCCAGAGTATGACTGTGACAGTGAGTAGGTCCAGAGACATGTTGGACAAAATCCACTGAGTCGATGATGGCTCCGAAAGCCTTTTGGAGGGGGTCTGTGGACTTTTCCATGGGAATATTAAAATCACCAAAAATTAGAATATTACCTGCTATGACTACAAGTTCCGATAGGAATTCAAGGAACTCAGTGAGGAACGCTGTATATGGCCCAGGATGCCTGTAAACAGTAGCTATAAAAAGTGATTGATTAGGCTGCATAGATTTCATGACTAGAAGCTCAAAAGAGGAAAACGCCTTTTTTTTTGTAAATTGAAATTTGCTATCGTAAATGTTAGCAACATCTCCGCATTTGCGTGATGCAGGGCGGATATGGTCACTAGTGTAACCAGGAGGTGAGGCCTCATTTAACACAGTAAATTCATCAGGCTTAAGCCATGTTTCAGTCAGGCCAATCACATCCAGATTATGATCAGTGATTAGTTCATTGACTATAACTGCCTTTGAAGTGAAAGGGGAGAAATTGTGCTTTACAATGGTATTCATATCACAGTTGACCTGGAAAGATTACAGCTCTAAAATAAGGTCAATTGTACGGAATAGCGTGATGTACAAAAGTGCGTTAGTTACCGTTACTCTACATATCTACCTCAATTACTTCGTACCCCTGTACATTGACTCGGTACTGGTACCGTGTGTATATAGCCATGGTATCGTTACTCATTGTGTATTTATTCCTCATGTTATTATTTTTCTATATTTTTGTCTCTGCATTGTTTGGAATTGCCAGTAAGTAATAATTTCACTGTTACATGCTGAACAACCGCTCGCATTACGTTTGCGAGCTTTGCAAAATAAATGTACACATACAGTTGAAGTCGGAAGTTTACATACACCTAGGTTGGAGTCATTAAAACTTGTTTTTCAACCACTCCACAAATTTCTTGTTAACAAACTATAGTTTTGGCAAGTCGGTTAGGACAACAATTGTTTACAGACAGATTATTTTACTTAGAATTCACTGTTCCAGTGGGTCAGAAGTTTACATACACAAAGTTGACTGTGCCTTTAAACAGCTTGGAAAATTCCAGAAAATGATGTCATGGCTATAGAAGCTTCTGATGGGCTAATTGACATAATTTGAGTCAGTTGGAGGTGTACCTGTGTATGTATTTCAAGGCCTACCTTCAAACTCAGTGCCTCTTTACTTGACATCATGGGAAAATCAGAAGAAATCAGCCATAAAATTGTAGATCTCCACAAGTCTGGTTCATCCTTGGGAGCAATTTCCAAACGCCTGAAGGTACCACGTTCATCTGTTTAAACAATAGTACACAAGTATAAACACCATGGAACCACGCAGCCGTCATACCCCTCAGGAAGGAGACGCGTTCTGTCTCCTAGAGATGAAAGTACTTTAGTGCGAAAAATGCAAATCAATCCCAGAAGAGCAAAGGACCTTGTGAAGAGGAGGAAACAGGTGCAAAAGTGTCTATAGCCACAATTAAACAAGTTCTACATCGAAATAACCTGAAAGGATGCTCAGCAAGGAAGAAGCTACTGCTCTAAAACCGCAAAAATAGCCAGTCTACGGTTTGCAACTGCACATGGGGACAAAGATCATACTTTTTGGAGAAATGTCCTCTGGTCTGATGAAACAAAAATAGAACTGTTTAGCCATAATGACCATCATGTAACGGTTCTCTTGTGGTGAAGGAGAGTCGGACCAAAATGCAGCGTGTAGATTGCGATCCATGTTTAATAAACAAACGTAAAACACGAATCAAATAAACACTACAAAACAAAGAACGTAACGAAAACCGAAACAGCCTATACTTGTGTAAACTAACACAGGAACAAGGACACTAAGGACAATCACCCACAAAACACTCAAAGAATATGGCTGCCTAAATATGGTTCCCAATCAGAGACAACAATAAACACCTGCCTCTGATTGAGAACCACTTCAGACAGCCATAGACCTAACTAGAACACCCCACTAAGCTACAATCCCAATACATACACACCACATACAAAAACCCATGCCACACCCTGGCCTGACCAAATAAATGAAGATAAACACAAAATACTTCGACCAGGGCGTGACACATCATTATGTTTGGAGGAAAAGGGGGTGGCAGCATCATGTTGTGGGGGTGCTTTGCTGCAGGAGGGACTAGTGCACTTCACAAAATAGATGGCATCATGAGGTAGGAAAATTATGTGGATATGTTGAAGCAACATCTCAAGACATCAGTCAGGAAGTTAAAGCTTGGTCGCAAATGGGTCTTCCAAATGGCTTAAGGACAAGAAAGTCAAGGTATTGGGGTGGCCATCACAAAGCCCTGACCTCAATCCCATAGAACATTTGTGGGCAGAACTGAAAAAGTGTGTGCGAACAAGGAGGCCTACAATCCTGATTCAGTTACACCAGCTCTCTCAGGAGGAATGGGCCAAAATTCACCCAACTTATTGTGGGAAGCTTGTGGAAGGCTACCCAAAATGTTTGACCGAAGTTAAACAATTTAAAGGCAAAACTACCAAATACTTATTGAGTGTATGCAAAACTTCTGATCCACTGAGAATATGATGAAAGAAATAAAAGCTGAAATAAATCATTCTCTCTACTGTTACTCTGACATTTCACATTCTTAAAATAAAGTGGTGATCCTAACTGACCTAAGACAGGGAATTTTTACTAGGATTAAAATGTCAGGAATTGTGGAAAAACTGAGTTTAAATGTATTAGGCTAAGACAGGGAATTTTTACTAGGATTAAATGTCAGGAATTGTGAAAAACTGAGTTTAAATGTATTTGGCTAAAACAGGGAATTTTTACCAGGATTAAATGGAATTGTGAAAAACTGAGTTTAAATGTATTTGGCTAAGGTGTATGTAAACGTCTGACTTCAACTGTACATTTTATTCAATCATTGCATCCAAACTGCTTGCCCGTGTCAACGAGCGGATGTGTTGCCAGGCACAAAAATAGAACTTGGTTTGTGACCCTTGACGCGCTGCAAGTCCCACCTCTCCTATCTCCTCATTGATTTTTAGGAGCGTATAACCACGTGGGTGATTGAAAGATGAACTGAGGTCCACACTCCTGTCCAGTTGCTGGTGGTAATGCACCTTAAAGTTGGTTGCCAACCGCCATATAAAGTCGAAAGAAGAAGAAGAGAACTGAAGGAGGAGAGATTACTAGAAACTAAATCAGTATACCCTTTTATCGGTGAATGAATTGTAAAATAACATCCCAACGTTTATATCCCAGGACAAATTAGTTAGCAACAGCAAGCTAGCTAGCTAAATTGACATGAATGTTTAATGCTTTTCGACCTGTTCCAAAATGAATATAGTTGATTCATTTTGATATTTCAACTTGCGTTTCCTGATTGTGTCTGGTGTGGATGGACAAAATCAACATGCGCATGATGGCGCATGCGGCGCTTGGTCTAGTCAGCATGTGACATGTATTGACTCTGGGGGTTGACTACTTATCTAATGAAGATATATTAGTGTTTTATTTTTCATATATATATTGACTTACAAATGTTATAATTTGTCTTCCACTTTGACAGTACAGAGTATTTCTGTGTAAAATGACAATGAAATCCATTTTAATCCCACTTTGTAACACAACAAAATGTGGAAAAGGTAAAGGGGTGTGAATACTTTCCGAAGGCACTGTACCTAGGTATTAATGGACATTCAGACTCTCATGTCCAGGCAAGAGTAATGATGTCACATTCTTTCGTCATTACCAGGATCCTAGCAGCCTTGACTGCATATCATTAGTATTATGACTCGGGATCGATCTGCCTTTCTAATTATTATTGTTGTAAAATGTTAGGAAGAGGAAATGTGGCCCATTTAGTGCATCTCTCTCTCTGACATTTCCACCTGCCTCATCTACCTCTTTGCCACAATGAGTTTGCAGTCTGTGGAAAAACTTTGTAGTGGATTGAGATAAATATAAAAATGGCACAACCACCGAAGAATAGGCCTTTTGCTTTCATTCCACAGATGTTTTTTCGCTGTCGCTTTTTTCATCCCTTATAGTAAATCCATAATTGGACATTTTCTCTGCTTAGCTGTCAATCTGACTCATAATGTACTTTCCATTTTCTCTCTTGCATGGTGAGGGAAATGGAGCATTGTCTCATGTTCAAGAGTGAAGCATGGTCAGAGGACTTATCTAAATTGAATATCTGCTTTGTTTTGGGTTATAATGAGATTGACACAGTGAACATGGGGGTCCTTTCCGTAACTGACGGCTCATCTTTTTGAATGGGTGACAGATAACAAAAAAATATGATTTGTGAAAGCACTTGACAAGCCTATGTAGGAATATTCCACCCTAACAATGCATCAATAAAGAAAACTGCATGTGCCTATGATTAAAGTGATTGAAATTTCAGCTCAGGCTACAGTTCTCAGAACAGGTTTCTCAGAATAAAGGGTGGGACCTAACACATTTATTTGAAAAGATTAATGTGTTGTTAGTTGACAGGACATGCAATGTTTTTGTAAAACATTGATTTTAAGAATTTTGTTTGTGGCGTGAATCAACTGTTAATACAATCAAGCAGATCCCTCTGGGTTTCATAGACATTTATATTTTATTATTTATCTTATAGTTCTATTTGTATATAGTTACTACTTCCTTAGATAATAAGACCCTCAGGGTTGTACCTAGTTGGGCTTGTATTTGCTAGTGGCAGATCTACTCTTTCAACACAGCACCTCTGCTGAAGTCCAATGACACTGCATGACAAATAATGCCTTCAGGAGGTTTCTGCTGGCTTTTCATTCCGGAGGTATGATAGCACAGCCAAAATGGTTATTGAATTGTGTTGTTCCTTTAACTTTAACCTTGTCTTTTGATAATGCCTTCTTTTAGAGGAAATTAAAGTTTGGGAGGTGGGAGAGCAATTGAGATATAAGAACAATGGTCTTACCTGGTAGTGTGATGGTGGTATTATTAGGCTATGCTATTCTGTCATAATGTTAAATCCACTGTGGTCATCAAGGGCAGTTAAGTGCTGCTCTATTTTTTATTAAATATTACGTAATAATAAAAGTTTCTTATTAAAGAGGAGATCATATTTAACCTCAAGGTAAGGTTTACTATAGCAAGACAACAGCTCACTATAGACCTACAACATGTGTCAGTTTGGTACAAGACACTACATAATGAGGGGACAGATTGTATTTATGAGCATATTAAACATGCAGAGGGCTGTAGCAAGATGACTGACGGGCAGACAGACTATTGAGAGATCCTACCACTCAGGTTGACTGGAGGGACACCAGAGCAGTCTCTATCACTGTCACAGCCTCTCAAGACAACATAAGGCCACACACACACAAACTAAGAGACCAATCTCAGATGTCCATCCAACACACACAGATCATCAGACCATCTTGTTTTCAAAGACAGCCGTAGGCTGTTTCTGTTTTTCTGTGTTTTTGTTTTCAGAGAGGAACATTTGGCCCTATTTAGATTCGGTAAACAGACCCACTGTTGCGTCTGATGTTGATGAAATGCTTTAACTGTGTCGCACAGGTTCCCTCTAAATTTCATCCTAGATTAATTAAAAATAATCTGTGCTGGATGAGTACCCAATTGGATTTTATGAATTGGATTTTATGAGCATACCCAAGTTAATTTATTTTCTCTCTTGAGGTTTTAAACATTTGGATGACGTTTTAAACATTTGGGATTGTTTTTCCTCCTAAATCAAAACTAGTAGAAGATACATGTGCTTAGTTTACTCACAAGACATCTTGCTAACAGGATTTCTAATTAACAGTAGATAAAACAGAGTAGGTGAGAATCTCTGAGTAGGAATAGATGTGTTAGTTCTCACATGCGCTTGTGTTGCAGTAGTTCTGCCAAGTGCCTTTGGTGAATATACCTTGTTGAACTGGACTAGGTTTTCATGGAATCTCTTTTCTCAGTATCACCAAAGTAGCTTAACATGTTTCGATAAGGCTCACAGGCCTCCCTCATAACAGTTTTATTGGAAATAGAAGGCAGCCCTTCATTTGAACTTACCTGATAAGGCAGTGATCCATATGTTGTAAAGGTAGCGTAGTATAGTTTGTAAAAGTATCAAATCGTTTTTGTCATAATATCATGATCACAGTATATCCACCTTTCAAATAAAGAGTTACCGATTGTATCTAGGCTCTGGGTGGCAGAATCTTCAACAAAATCTTGGCCTTTTTCTTTGTCTGTCTGGTTTTATAAAGAAGCTTGAATGCAAAAAGAGTTTAACTTTGAATCATTAGAGGGAACATACAACAGAGAGTGTGTTGTAGGGAGGGGTTTGTGTGGGGTAAAATAGATCTGCCTTCAGAGAGAACTATTAGAGCTAAAGATCGCTCAGGCCGTCTCAGAGCTCAAGCCTTTTAAAAGGTTGAAATGGGTTCTCATGTCTCCATTATCGGCAATTGCCATTGTTTGTTTGTTTTTAATGTAACATGAACCCCTGGTGAAGCTCAAGGCCTTTTTACAGCTCGATATGCGGTTATTGTCAGGCTCCATTCTGCTGAACTGCATGCTGACACCCCTTTCAACCCCCTCTCAGGGAAAGCACTTTGACGAGAGGGAGCACTGACTCTGAGCGCTTGGAGATTAAGTGACTTATAATGAAAACTCACTGGCTTTAGTTACTGTACTGCGCTACTGCAGGAAACGATTGACACACACCAGGAAAAAAGGTGAAAATAAAGTGCAGTCTATCTGGTAATCTACACAAGTCTTACTATTGGCTTTGTCAATAGACACCCGTTAGTGGAACCTGTCTCAAGTACAGGGCTTGCTAACTGAGATCCATTGTGGACCTCTACCTGCTACAGAGAGAGAGCTTTGGAACACTGCTGCTTCAGTATCGGCCTAGTGTTTGTGTCCAAGGTCATCTGGCTCATGGCTGAGACTGTGAGCTCTTCCCCCAGTGATGTTAGACCCTCATGACTGAGCAGACTGCTATATTTAGGACACTTTGGCTCAGCTGGCCATGGTTCTTGGTTCCACAGTACCCACATCCCTCCAGGCCTGTCATACTGCTCAGCACAGGATGGGTGACTCCTGGGTAATTGATTGAGCTGGCTAGCCAGTCAGAAATCACTCTGATTAAATTCCTCAGACTGATCAATGACTTATGTGGACTTTTGGCAGACAGACAGCAGTTTGTCCTGTGCTTTCTCTAAAGACATATGAGGAACATTATCTTGTTCGCCTTTTACCTTGGCCTTACCTGTAGCTTTATTGCAGTTGGGTTTGAATCCAAATAAGCAGAATGTAACGTAAAATTGTAATAATGATTAATTCTAACCAAGGCATATGAAGATGTAGCTTAATTGAAACTGCCTTTAAAATACATAAAATACCTTCCATGATTACTGCAATGCTTGTTTCATTGAAATTCCATTCCTCCTGTATGTTATCCACCTGTTATAGATTGATTCACCTCTTTCAACACCAAGTAATCAGTTAACTTTCCCTTCTGCAGTACACAATGGTATATAGGGTGTGGAGCGCACAATGTTTTTCTCTCACTGTGTCAGCCCAGTGGTTGGCTTGGCAGTAGGGGCCAACGACTTTGGAAGAAGTCCATTTCTCCGGATTAGACTGTTCCAGGGGGAGTCAGGAGGAGGTGAGAGAGCCAGTCAAGAGGAAAGACTAGGCAGCTCATCTTCCCCAGAGGCATTTGAAATTACCCTGCTAGTTTTATAGTCCAGCTTAGACCAGACTCTCCAGCCCCCGGAAGAAAACTAGTTCAACCTCCTCCAGTCCTCAGGCCATTCTTCAGCAGTATTGCATTTTCTACACCTCAATGAGAAGCATTTTGGTACTTTTATGCAAAGGAAAATGTATGAGATATAGGGCTAGCTAGCACTCTGTTTCACTGCCATATGGATAATAGTTCAATATCTGGTCGGGAAATCCTTAGGATCCCAATCTCTGTGGTGGGTGTTGAGGAGTCGCTGACAGACAGGGTTGTGTGCCCTCCCCCTAAGCTCCTGTGTCTGGCAACCCTTTGCGAAGGTCATCTCTAGAATTGGAAAGTGCACTTTGCGAACGAAACCGATGCAGGCCACAGATACCGCAGTGTTTATCTAATCTTGTATCAGCTGCTGTAACGAAGTACAAACACAAAGTCCTGAAATCAGATGGGAGCTTAGAAGCTTTTTTCCTTTCAAGGACTTGATATATTTCGTCGAGGCAAGTCGGCTGGGGTTGATTTTGCTCAAAACACTCACAACTGTAGTTCATGGTGAAGGTCCCTGGATTACAAGCCAGCTAACTCTCCCTGCAACCCTACTCCTCCATACCTTGGTGTTCTGATTCACATCCCCTGATTTCTCCCTGTTAAGCAAATGAGTGCTCCAGAAATTGACTGCAATTTCGCTGGGTTGCTGGGGACCCTGAGTAATTGTCTGGGAGCTGAAGCAAGACCTAGACTCTGGGCTGAATAATGATGGTCGTACATTGACTGAGGTCTTAAATTAAGGGTACTTATCTTAATTGAACATCTGAAATAATGTTTTATTTACAACAAAGGAAAGGTGCAAGAGAAATTAACCGATTGCTAGTGCTGTCAAGCGCTCGCCTCTCCGTCATTTGCTCTCGTTTGCAGAGCTGCGGTACATTACTGATGAACTGGCTGTGGCTCACATGTTTGCAAAAGTCAAGGTCATTATGGAATCAGGTTTGAGTTAATGTAGGGGTCACCCTGTTCAAGTGTTGATAACTGGGAAATAATAATCTTAAATGGTTGTACTCTGTATGTGTTGAATATTATTACACTGGTATTTTATAGCTTATAGCTGTAGTTTTAGGCTCATGTTTTAGTTATGAGTGCATGGTTGTTATAGTCTGCAACCAGTACTGATGGTGGGAGGTAGAATGGTGTGGCCAGACATATTAAGTAACGTGGCAAAGGACAAAGAAAAATATCTATTACTTTTCCAGTTGATTATAATGCCACTGTTTCCCATCAGAACTAATCAACTGTATTGTACTGCAGTCAATGTGATTTCACTTTCATCAAGGTGATTATGCTGATTAAACCACAAAATGTCATACCCCCAGTAACACCTTCTGTGAAGTAATGTCACTTGAAGATTTATATATTGGATATTTGACCAAAACCACTTCTTTGTTACTGCAGTGATAACATTAAATTACCAGTTGAGGAATAGATTGGTGAAGATAGCATTTAGCACACAGAAATCCTAATAATTTGATTACAATTTCAAGTGATTACACATATACATAAATGCACAAGGCCTATTCAGTGTGTTCCTCTCAATAGCAATTTTAACAGCTATTTTCTCTCTTAATACATTCAGTAGGAGAAAAACCCCAAACACAATTGCACTTAGGGCCCCCAAAAGTCTAGGGCCGGCTCTGATTGCATGTGTGGGTATGGATGCGGGTACACAGACCTGCGAGCCACTGCGGCCCCTCGTAATGAGTTCAGAGTTCTTGTGGCCCCCACCCCCATTGAAGTTGCCCATCACCTTCTAATGAAGTACGCCAATACACATTGGTGTTGGGGAGTGTATGTCTGGCACAACATTATCATCATGAACGCAATCAGCAATTAGATTATTGCACTCTGCACAAGAACTTTGATAGAGTTACATTGCACAGTGGGTTATGTATTATGTATGCGTTTCCTCATAGTATCACTTAGACATTTGAACAATATTCCATCCATCTGAAGTTAGAGATCAATCCTGAACTTTTCCCCTTTGACTGTACTGTCAGTCATGTCTGTTCCCTGTAGAGGGTAGTATATCAGAAAGCAGAGGGAGGCTGCTCCATACTCCAGCAGGATGGAGATAAGAGTAGAGGAGTTAGTGGGGACGGGGAGGGCCCCCAGAACTCACCCCTGACCACGGCTGATAGATGGTCTTCAGTTCAAGGATAATATTACTCTCACACACGGCTCTGACAAGGGGAGACTCATTGCACCTTCTTTAATTAAATAAAGGTTAAATAAAACAATTACAATTAAAATCATAGGGACCTTGATTGTGCTTTTTTTCAGTTTTTCAAAACTCTTGAGGGACAATTCTAACCCCACTCTGTTCTTAGGACCAACTTCTGGATTACAACCCAAAATTTCTTACTGAGATTTAAAGGCCTCTTCCACTCGTCCACACGTTCACTACTGTTAGTGCTTGGAAGTACTTAGGGCTGTGGTTTTTCCCCCAAGTGGTTTCTCTTACTTAACCTCTAATAAATAATGTTTTAGTGTCAGAGTGTATCCTGTGTGGTGTGATACTTGTTTTTGTGTCGAAAAGAAGGTGAAAAAGTAGCTTCTCCCTGACTCCCACTCACATCTCCCCATCTCCCTGTGCTCCTTCCACAACTTCCCCTGGAGTTTGCAGACTCTCATGGTGACAAATGGAGCATCTCTGGCTCTGCGTTTGACTCCAGGTAGATATTTCTTCATTCTCTGTCAGCCTGGGCTGTTACAGTGCTTCTTTAGACTCACAAGCTAATGAAGTAGCAGATGCTGGCAGTCTCCCCACCCCCTCCAGCTCACACGTTTTTTTTCTTGTGGCTGCGAACTCCCAGCTCGGTGCTAGCTACCTCCCACCTGCCTATTTGTTCCACCTGAACCAAATTAAATCAGATGGAACTGTCAAAGAATGATGGAGGCCCACCTGAGCAGAGGGGCCCTGGAGCACCACAGCCGTGGAGCCCTAGGCCTCCCCAGGCATGAGACACGGCCTGTTGAAACTCCTATAAAACAACCTCTCTGAAAAAACAACCCTAACTCAAAAGCAACAAAGACAGTTTCTCAGTTTCGATTGATTTGTTTTTCACTTGTATTACTCCTCCTCGCTTCTACCCATTTTACATAAATAATGTTGATTTCTACAGTCTGAATGTAGTGCTATGATGAATTCCTGTGAATAATCACATAATGGGGAAGGGAGACAGTGTCCTGAAATGTGCCCTCACTGTTACGGTTTTCTAGTGGTGATGAAGGAGAGTCGGACCAAACTGCAGCGTGTCGATTGAGATTCATGTTTAATCAAATAAAGAAACACGAACACTACACAAAACAATAAACGTAATCAAAACCGAAACAGCCTATCTAGTGCAAACTAACCGAGAGTACACATAGGACACTAAGGACAATCACCCACGACAAACTCAAAGAATATGGCTGCCTAAATATGGTTCCCAATCAGAGACAACGATAAGCACCTGCCTCTGATTGAGAACCATTCCAGACAGCCATAGACTTTGCTAGATAACCCACTAAGCTACAATCCCGATACCACCACCAAAACCCCAAGACAAACACACCACAATTACAAAAACCCCATGCCACACCCTGGCCTGACCAAATACATAAAGATAAACACAAAATACTTTGACCAGGGCGTGACAGAACCCCCCCCTAAGGTGCGGACTCCCGAACGCACAACCTAAACCTGTAGGGGAGGGTCTGGGTGGGCATCTGTCCGCGGTGGCGGCTCTGGTGCTGGGCGTGGACCCCACTCCATAATTGTCTTAGTCCACCTCCTTAGTGTCCCTTGAGTGGCGACCCTCGCCGCTAACCTTGGCCTAGGAAACCTAACAACGGGCCCCACTGGACTGAGGTAGCTCGGGACCGAGGGAAGCTCGGGACCGAGGGGAATCTCGGGAGTGAGAGGAAGCTCGGGAGTGAGAGGAAGCTCAGGAGTGAGAGGAAGCTCAGGAGTGAGAGGAAGCTCAGGAGTGAGAGGAAGCTCAGGCAGGTTGATGGATCTACCAGATCCTGGCTGGCTGGTGGTTCCGGCAGATCCTGGCTGACTGGCACTTCTGGCGGATCCTGGCTGACTGGTGGATCCTGGCAGACTGGCGGATCCTGGCTGACTGGCGGATCCTGGCCGACTAGCAGATCCTGGCCGACTGGCGGATCCTGGCAGACTGGCAGTTCTGGCGGATCCTGGCTGACTGGTGGATCCTGGCAGACTGGCGGATCCTGGCTGAATGGCGGATCTAACTGATCCTGGCAGACTGGCGGATCCTGGCAGACTGGCGGATCCTGGCCGACTGGCAGTTCTGGCGGATCCTGGCTGACTGGTGGATCCTGGCAGACTGGCGGATCCTGGCTGACTGGCACTTCTGGCGGATCCTGGCTGACTGGTGGATCCTGGCAGACTGGCGGATCCTGGCAGACTGGCGGATCCTGGCTGACTGGCGGATCCTGGCAGACTGGCGGATCCTGGCAGACTGGCGGATCCTGGCAGACTGGCGGATCCTGGCTGAATGGCGGATCTAACTCAGACTGGCGGATCCTGGCCGACTGGCAGATCCTGGCCGACTGGCAGATCCTGGCCGACTGGCAGATCCTGGCGGATCCTGGCGGATCCTGGCCGACTGGCGGATCCTGGCAGATCCTGGCCGACTGGCAGTTCTGGCGGATCCTGGCCGACTGGCGGATCCTGGCCGACTCGCGGATCCTGGTCGACTGGCGGATCCTGGTCGACTGGCAGTTCTGGCAGATCCCGGCTGACTGGCGGATCTGGAAGAGTCTGATTGACTGGCAGATCTGGAAGAGTCCGGTTGACTGGCAGATCTGGAAGAGTCTGGTTGACTGGCAGATCTGGAAGAGTCTGGTTGACTGGCAGATCTGGAAGAGTCTGGTTGACTGGCAGATCTGGAAGAGTCTGGTTGACTGGCAGATCTGGAAGAGTCTGGTTGACTGGCAGATCTGGAAGAGTCTGGTTGACTGGCAGATCTGGAAGAGTCTGGTTGACTGGCAGATCTGGAAGAGTCTGGCTGACTGGCAGATCTGGAAGAGTCTGGTTGACTGGCAGATCTGGAAGAGTCTGGCTGACTGGCAGATCTGGAAGAGTCTGGCTGACTGGCAGATCTGGAAGAGTCTGGCTGACTGGCAGATCTGGAAGAGTCTGGCTGACTGGCAGATCTGGCGGCGCTGGGCAGCCTGGCAAAGCTGGGCAGACTGGCGGCGCTGGGCAGACTGGCGGCGCTGGGCAGACTGGCGGCGCTGGGCAGACTGGCGGCGCTGGGCAGACTGGCGGCGCTGGGCAGACTGGCGGCGCTGGGCAGACTGGCGGCGCTGGGCAGACTGACGGCGCTGGGCAGACTGGCGGCGCTGGGCAGACTGACGGCGCTGGGCAGACTGGGGGCACTGGCGGCGCTGGGCAGACTGGCGGCACTAGCTGCTCCATATAGGCTGACAGGTCTGGCGGCTTCTTACAGACTGACAGCTCTGGCGGCTCCGTGCTGACTGGCTGCTCCTTGCAGCCTGGCAGCTCCTTGCAGACTGACAGCTCCTTGCAGACTGACAGCTCCTTGCAGACTGACAGCTCCGTGCAGACTGACAGCTCCGTGCAGACTGACAGCTCCTTGCAGACTGACAGCTCTGGCTGCTTCATGCAGACTGACAGCTCTGGCTGCTCCATGTAGGCTGACAGCTCTGGCGGCTTCTTACAGACTGACAGCTCTGGCGGCTCCGTGCAGACTGGCAGCTCCTTACAGACTGGCAGCTCCTTGCAGACTGGCAGCTCTGGCTGCTCCATGCAGACTGACAGCTCTGGCTGCTCCTTGCAGACTGGCTGCTCCATGCAGACTGACAGCTCTGGCTGCTCCATGCAGACTGACAGCTCTGGCTGCTCCATGCAGACTGACAGCTCTGGCTGCTCCATGCAGACTGACAGCTCTGGCTGCTCCATGCGGACTGGCAGCTCTGGCTGCTCCATGCGGACTGGCAGCTCTGGCTGCGCTGAACAGGCGGGAGACTCCGGCAGCGCAGGAGAGGAGAAAGGCTCTGGCTGCGCTAAACAGGCGGGAGGCTCCGGCAGCGCTGTAGAGGAGGAAGGCTCTGGCTGCGCTGAACAGGCGGGAGGCTCCGGCAGCGCTGTAGAGGAGAAAGGCTCTGGCTGCGCTAAACAGGCGGGAGACTCCAGCAGCGCAGGAGAGGAGAAAAGCGCTGGCTGCGCTGAACAGGCGAGGCACACTGAAGGCCTGGTGCGTGGTGCTGGATCTGGTGGTACTGGATCGAGGACACGCACAGGAAGCCTGGTGCGGGGAGCTGCTACCGGAGGACTGGAGTGTGGAGGTGGCACAGGATGGGCTAGACCGTGAAGGCGTACTGGAGATCTTGAGAGCAGTGTTGGCACAGGACGTGCAAGGCTAGGGATGTGCACAGGAGGCCTGGTGCGTGAGGCTGGCACCAACCTCACCAGCCGACTAACACGCACCTCAGGACGAGTATGGAGCGCTAACCCAGGTGCCATCAAATCCCCAACACGTTCCGTCGGGCGAATTCCATGCAAAAAGCACCAACACAGCAACTCCCTCATTTCTCTCTCCTCCAATTTCCCCATTAACTCCTTCACAGTCTCTGTTTCGCTCACCTCCAACACCGGCTCTGGTTCTGGTCTCCTCCTTGGCTCCTCACGATAAACAGGGAGAGTTGGCTCAGGTCTGACTCCTGACTCTGCCACACTCTCCCTGAGCCCCCCAAGAAATTTTGGGGCTGATTCTCAGGCTTCCATCCGCTACGCCGTGCTGCCTCCTCATATCTGCGCCTCTCAGCTTTCGCCGCCTCCAGTTCTTCCTTGGGGCGGCGATATTCTCCAGGCTGAGCCCAGGGTCCTTTACCGTCCAGTTCTTCCTCCCATGTCCATTTCTCCAGGTGGTGCAGCCTCTCCCACTGCAGCTGCTGCTGCTCCTGCTGCTGCTGCCTGTTAACACGCTGCTTGGTCCGTTGGTGGTGGGTGATTCTGTTACGGTTTTCTAGTGGTGATGAAGGAGAGTCGGACCAAACTGCAGCGTGTCGATTGAGATTCATGTTTAATCAAATAAAGAAACACGAACACTACACAAAACAATAAACGTAATCAAAACCGAAACAGCCTATCTAGTGCAAACTAACCGAGAGTACACATAGGACACTAAGGACAATCACCCACGACAAACTCAAAGAATATGGCTGCCTAAATATGGTTCCCAATCAGAGACAACGATAAGCACCTGCCTCTGATTGAGAACCATTCCAGACAGCCATAGACTTTGCTAGATAACCCACTAAGCTACAATCCCAATACCACCACCAAAACCCCAAGACAAACACACCACAATTACAAAAACCCCATGCCACACCTGGCCTGACCAAATACATAAAGATAAACACAAAATACTTTGACCAGGGCGTGACACTCACACTGATCACTTCTAATTCACGCCCACTACCTGCTCTGCTGCCTTAAGCAATTTAGGCATGACTAGTCAGGCTTGGCTTAAGATCACTGTGTCAAATCATTAAAAAAAAATCTTAATGTTAATTATGTTATTGAGCCTAGAAATTCATGGGATGATTAATGTCAGATCATTACTTTATTAAGGGAGGAACACTACTGAAAAGGTTTGGGGGTTGGAAGAGGAATATAATTATTATCGATCACCCCCCACTACTCACACCCCCTCATATTGAGTTACTGGTCTGCAGTGCTTAAGTCATTTGTAATGGGCATTCGCCATCCTATTTTGTGATGGCTGGATAATGTGATCAAGAGCATTTTAAGCTGCTGTTATTATTCCTCTGAAATATATCACACTCAGAAGCCTCTTTCCTATTTGATTTGATTAGAAGAGTGAACTGCCATGCTAGTTTTGTTTGCATCCTGCTGCAGACAGTTGACCTTGACATGGCAGACTTGTCCTACAAGTTCTATCTTCTCAAAATACACGGTGTATGACTCAACATTCTGTGGGAAACAAACAAACAGCACTGCCAAGCTCTTCTGTTCTCTCTGACTCAGAAGAACACTCATACAGTGCCTTTGGAAAGTATTCAAGCCCTTGACTTTTTTCACATTTTGTTACGTTACAGCCTTAGTCTATAAAATTGATTAAAAAATCATCAATCTACACACAATAACCCATAAGGACAAAGCGCAAACAGGTTTTTATACATTTTTGCAAATCTATTAAAAATCAAAAACAAATACTTTATTTACATAAGTATTCAAACCCTTTGCAATGAAACTCGAAACTGAGCTCAGGTGCATCCTGTTTCCATTGATCATCCTTGAGATATTTCTACAACTTGATTGGAGTCCACCTGTGGTAAATTCAATTGATTGTACATGATTTGGGAATGCACACATCTGTCTATATAAGGTCACACAGTTGACAGTGCACGCCAGAGCAAAAACCAAGCCATGAGGTCGAAGGAATTGTCCGTAGAGCTACGAGACAGGATTGTGTAGAGGCACAGAACTGCAGCATTGAAGGTCCCCAAGAACACAGTGGCCTCCATCATTCTTAAATGGAAGAAGTTTGGAACCACCAAGACTCTTCCTAGAGCTGGCCACCCAGCCAAACTGAGCAATCGTGGGAGAAGGGCCTTGGTCTGAGAGGTGACCAAAAACCCAATGGTCACTCTGACAGAGCTCCAGAGTTCCTCTGTGGAGATGGGAGAACCTTTCCGAAGGACAACCATCCCTGCAGCACTCCACCAATCTGGCCTTTGTGGTAGAGTGGCCAGACGGAAGCCACTCCTCAGGAAAAGGCACATGATGGCCCGCTTGGAGTTCCACAATAGACACTTAAAGATCATGAGAAACCAGATTCTCTGGTCTGATGAAACCAAGATCAAACTCTTTGGCCTGAATGCCAAGCATCACATCTGAAGGAAATCTGGCACCATCCCTACGGTGAAGCATGGTGGTGGCAGCATCATGCTGTGAGGATGTTTTTCAGCGGCAGGAACTGGGAAACTAGTCAGGATATCGGGAAAGATGAACGGAGCAAAGTACACAGAGATTCTTGAAAACCTCCTCCAGAGCGCTCAGAACCTCAGACTGGTGGCGATTGTTCACCTTCCAACAGGACAACGACCCTAAGCACACAGCCAAGACAACGCAGGAGTGGCTTCGGAACAAGTTTCTGAAGGTCCTTGAGTGGCCCAGCCAGAGCCCGGACTTGAACCCGATCGAACATCTCTGGTGAGACCTGAAAATAGCTATGCAACGATGCTCCCCATTCGATTTACAAAGGAGAATGGGAGATACCCCCTAAATACAGGTGTGCCAAGCTTGTAGCGTCGTACCCAAGAAGACTTGAGGCTGTAATCACTGCCAAAGATGCTTCATCAAAGTACTGAGTAAAATGTCTGAATACTTATGTAAATGTAATATTTCCGTTTTTTGTTTGTAATAAATTTGCAAAAACGTCTAAAAACGTGTTTTTGCTTTGTCATTATGGGGTATTGTGTGTAGATTTATGACGGAGAAAAAAACCAATTTAATCAATTTTAGAATAAAGCTGTAACGTAACAAAATGTAGAAAAAGTCAAGGGGTCTGAATACTTTCCGAAGGCACTGTATGCCTATTGTGAAATTAGAATCATAACGGATTTTGGCTGACTACTAGAATATTAGGTAGTATACTAGTAGCTAGTAGTTAATAATACTATTATTAGTACTTTTAAGATTGAATTACTATTTTAATTTGCCTTTGAAAACTGTGGTACTTACACAGTACTAGATTTGCTGTAACTGTCTGAACTGAAAGAGAAACATCTTCATCTCAGGAGTAGCCAAGAGCATTTCCATGAACAATAATAAATGCGAAGATATTAAAGTGCTGTCAGGAAGCATTGTCTCTGAATACCGCCACATATTGTTGGAATACACTCACACTTACAGCTCACAGTTGCCACTGACAAACTTAGTAACACTCAGTGTGCAGTGTGAGGTTCTGTCAGAAACTCTGGCATCAAGAAACATATTTATTTCCTCCCTGCCTCTTGTCCCAGGGGAGCTGTTTAGTATGAAGGCGGTGGTTTGTGGCAGTGAGGGTTTTGCACATTTTGAAAATCAGAAGTGTGCACGTGGAAGCTGAGTGTTAGGTGGTGGTGGCAGTGAAAGGCGAGCCCTTCTGTGCTCTGATGTGTGGCAGGCAGGACTGGGCGCGGCCGGCCGGCTGGGACGTAGGAAGGAGGTGACAGCTGAGTGCTCGCCCTTGGGCTCCCCAGACACTGGCACGAGGAGGGGGAGAGCTGCTCACATTCTGCTGAACCAGCAGCCATCGCTCCCCACTCACCACTGCTCTCTTCTCCTCTGCTCTTTATGGTGGAGCAGCCAGGTCACCTTCTCTGGACAATGTAATACTGGGGCGATAAAAAAAAAAAACGGGGGAAATTAAGTGGTATAACTTGAGCTGGGCTGAGGCTCAGGGACAGTGGGGCAGATGTACAGCTGCTGAGGACACATCAGTCTGCAGGTCTGACAACTAGAGCTAATGCCTAATACAGCAAGCTTAATATGTTTCTGCTGTCTGGGATAAACACACACATAAATAAGCTTTGGCACTTATGGCTCATTAGCAAGCAGGTCACCTGTTTCAAGCTGCGAGTGTGATTCATTTAGATTGGAACAATAAAACAGAAAACATAGCTTCAAGCTGAGATAACAGGGACCGAGAGGGACAACAATAACAACAACAACATAGCTTGACTTGATCACAATATGGAATCATTTCCTCATTGTATTCTAAAAATTACAGGCTTATGGCGATTTTTGTTTTTACCAAATATTTTGCAATTAGACCCTTTCAATAGGTAGTTTTGTTTAAACCCAATAAACTCAGTAACAATGTAAATCAGATGCCTGTTTGTTTTATAATGGGCAGACATACTATATAGGTTGTTGTTGAGGATTTTGATAATGGAGGTGGTGGTCAGGTTTACTGATTTAACTAGAAACATTAGCTGGAGTGTTTGAAAGGAGACATGTTTTGTATGTAGGCCTAGGCTAATATAATGCATTTTGTAGCGGATAATACCTTCTATGTATATTCCTATCACTGTTCTGTGCATTGGCCTGAGGTAGTGTGCCCAGTACAGTCCCCAATATTCTATTTTTAACTTTTGTCTCCCTGGATTGTTGTTTATGTGCTGTTTGTGCAGTTGTTTCCCCTATAAGAAACTGTCTGTGTGAGTATTCTTTGAAACAGTACAGTGTGTTGAACTGTTTTGCTTATGTAAGACACTCTGACATGTCTAAAATAACTATTTGGGTGTTTTTGCTGTGACTGGCGTTTTAGCATGGTTTGCATGCTGGAGCTCTCTGTGGAACAGGATGATGGTCTGTGGCAGCCAGACAGAAAGGGAGGGCTCTATTGGGACTCTTAGTGTCTGTATGGCAGAACTAGTGCTAACCATAAAAGGTGGCCACTTCATGCACCCCATACAAGCCTGTTTTCAAGTACATTTTTCGTACTAGTACATTTAAGCCCCGGTTATAGTTAGGTTTTTGAATTGTAGAGGTAATTCTGAAGAGTTATTTAGCTGTTTCTATTCTTAAGTTTAGTTTTTGTGTCTTTTACTTTTGGTTTTGTACACCAGCTTCAAAGAGCTGAAAATACAATATTTTTGGTCCCGGAAAATGTATTTCATAGCGGTTTAGATGGTATAATGATTCTCTACACTATACTTCCTTGTTTTGTCACATAAACTGAAATTTGGCGACCTACACCATGTATACAAAAGTATGTGGACACCCCTTCAAGTTAGTGGATTCGGCTATATCAACCATACCTGTTGCTGACAGGTGTCGGGGAAAAATAATTGAGCATATAGCCATGCAATCTCCATAGACAAACATTGGCAGTAGAATGGCCATACTCAAGAACTTTCAACGTGGTACCTTCATAGGATGCCACCTTTCCAACAAGTCAGTTCGTCTAATCTCTGCCCTGCTAGAGCTGCCATGGTCAACTGTAAGTGCTGTTATTGTGAAGTGGAAACGTCTAGGAGCAACAGCGGCTC
Organism: Oncorhynchus tshawytscha; assembly: GCF_018296145.1. NCBI lineage: Eukaryota > Metazoa > Chordata > Actinopteri > Salmoniformes > Salmonidae > Oncorhynchus > Oncorhynchus tshawytscha. The sequence continues at coordinate 59,341,198 of NC_056433.1, read as the reverse complement.
AGCTGTGAAGTGGTAGGCCATACAAGCTCACAGAACGGGACCGCCGAGTGCTGAAGCGCGTAGTGCGTAAAAATGGTCTGTCCTCGGTTGCAACACTCACTACCGAGTTCCAAATTTCCTCTGGAAGCAACGTCAGCACGAGAATTGTTCGTCGGGAGCTTCATGAAATGGCTATCCATGGCCGAGCAGCCGCACACAAGCCTAAGATTACCATGCGCAATGCCAAGCATTGGCTGGAGTACCGTAAAGCTCGCCACCATTGGACTCTAGAACAGTGAAATCCTGTTCTCTGGAGTGATGAATCACGCTTCACCATCTGGCAGTTTGATGGACGAATCTGTGTTTGGAGGATGCCAGGAGAACGCTCCCTGCCCGAATGCATAGTGTCAACTTTAAAGTTTGGTGGAGGAGGAATAATGGTCTCAGGCTGTCTTTCATAGTTCGGGCTATGGAAGCATGTCCCCGCAGCAATGTTCCAACATCTAGCGGAAAGCCTTCCCAAAAGAGTGGAGGCTGTTATAGTAGCAAAGGGGTCACCAACTCCATATTGATGTCCATGATTTTGGAATGAGATGATCGACGAGCAGGTTTCCACATACTTTTAGTAATGTAATGTATTAGAATATTTGCAACCAGGAAATGGCGGAGTGATTTCTGCATAGTGGATCTTTAAAGCAACATAGTCTAGCTCCATCCTATCATAACAAAATAATAGTGTATTCCAAAGAATCAATGTTTCATTTTGTACTGATAAATCTGTGAAGGAATCTGTTATCTGCCTAACACATGCTGTACTATGAACAGGAGACTGATTGGAAAAAACAGCATGGAGCCAACATCCTTCTGAACACCCTGTTGCTGAGAGATTGTGCATCAGCCAGCCAGGTCCACTCAGTGACTGCAGCAGAGCAGGCTGAGTGCCCAGCCCAGCCTGGTATCCACACAGGGCTCACATATGGCTTGGACTCAGCTCTACTGCCAGATCTCCAGTGTTGGGAGAGGAGAGGGTGAATCAGTGCTGGGTATTGTGTGGGCTGCAGCTGGCCCTTTGAAACCTGGCGCTGCCTCCTGTTTCATCACAGTACTGTCAAACTCACTTACCACGGCTGGTAATGGTATTCTATCTGAAAGTGTTCAAGTTGTGGCCCAAGGTACACATGGTTGTGTTTGCCGTCTGTCAGTCATCATAAGTCTTCTCACACCAGTTATTTCTTTATTTCACCAGGCAGCAGTGTGAAGGGTCCTCATGCAAGTTATTTCTTTATTTCACCAGGCAGCAGTGTGAAGGGTCCTCACGCAAGTTATTTCTTTATTTCACCAGGCAGCAGTGTGAAGGGTCCTCACGCAAGTTATTTCTTTATTTCACCAGGCAGCAGTGTGAAGGGTCCTCAACTGGTGCAAAACAGAGCTGTGTTGATGTGAGCATCTGTGGAGATGCAGGGCTGAAGTGAGTGTTGAGGGAATAGCTGGAATGGAAGGGAGCATCAAAAAGATTTGGTTATACAGTAGTTGTAACATTCATTTTCTTGCCATTTTGAGTTAATTTACCTCGCACATTACTATATTACAGCATTGAAATTGATACAGTGGAATACACACATCATAATCTGTAAGTCGTGACTGGTTTTCTAAGGCAGCAGTGGGGCGAGGGTCACAATAACGTTTTTGTGCAATCACCTCCATGTAACCTCTCTGGCCCAGCATCCCCACAGCCACTGCCAAGCTGCTGTCTGAGAGGGACACACACACACACACACACACACACACACACTTTTGCCCATTAGAGCTGTAATGTGAACATATAAACATCAATGGCTCCCCCAGTGGCAACTTTTAAGATTATTTTTTGAATTCTCTGTGTTCAGGGAGCTTTATGCTGTTTACTTCTATAATAAATAGATACATCAGCTGGCATTGCTGAAGCCAACCCTCTTCTGTTCTTTTATTAACCCATTGGTAACCTTGCTCAAGCAGAGGTTTTGACTCGGCACAAAATAATCTTGGTGCAATGCACATAATTATGGATTCCCTGGAATAGTGTCGTCAGATGAGTAATCTCTATCTGTTCCAAACGAGATGCAGATTTACCACCTGTATTGACCAACTGCAGAAGGAATAGTGTCGTCAGATGAGTAATCTCTATCTGTTCCAAACGAGATGCAGATTTACCACCTGTATTGACCAACTGCAGAAGACACTTTTTTGTACTTCTGTAATTATTTTGTATTTTTTTTGCCAGACATATATTTTTAGACTGCTGAAAATGCCATGTTTTATATGACTAACATTTCCTAAGCCTGAATGCATGTATATTTCCTTTACTCCTCTTCTTTCCTCGATCCAGACAGTTTTGTATTTAAGCTTTTATTCCAGTAACAGAAAACGAAAGCTCTCTGACAAAATGGCTTCAGTCTATCTCAGTATATGTGGTATTTGAACCCAAAAGAAGGTTATCTGCGGATTATGAGAAATTAGAAATAAAATGCTTAAATGAATCAAATGAGTGGCAGAAGCTAAATAAGTTTGGGCAGCGCTTCGCCCACTGAGTGCTCTGGCTGGTGGGGTCGGATACGACGGGGAGAGGAGGGTGCTGCTGTTGGTAGCTGGGATGGGGCTACAGAGTTGACTAAATATAGATTACAGTAATTTACTTTCAAACAACTCATTTTCTCTGTTTGACACGTCCATTAACCCAAGCTAAAAAAAATCATTAATTTTTCACCAATGAAGACATTAGTCATTTGAATGACTTTCATTACTGTCTGCTGCACAGGCGAAAGGGAGCAAGATCTCACTGCCCATAGCCATCTCCAGACACATGCACACACAGAGAGATAGAGACTCACTAGCTTCTCTATCGTGGCTTATCGGGGGCTTTATTGTTCCACACAATGCTGGGTAATTAGGTGTCCTCTGCTATGCCTGGCTCTTTTTTTTTTAAATTGTTGAGAAATAGACCTGTCAGTATTTGGGCACAATAAAATTCAACAAATGGTAAGCAGTATGGTTTTCTTTGTATCCTGGTGGTGCTTTGCATTGATTTCTCTTTTTCTCTTTAGTTTTTCTCTCTTCTCTTTCAACTTGACCTCTACCTCTAAATGTGTGGCAGAACTCCGAAATTGCATGTGTAAAAAGACGACTACCACTGTTATTCAACTGAACTGAACTGATGAGACTCGTTGGCAGAGGAAGCAGTGTGAATTATCGCACTATATTAACAACAAAGATATTGATAATGCTCATTAGTGTCAAGCTCAAATCATCATTTCATTTTTCTAAATGTTTTGTGGCTTCCTTGCTCAGTGATATACTGCAGGCTGGGCTTGAAAACAACACCAGCAGCATACAGCAACATAATGTGTCCTTGTGAATTTCAAGGGCACTACCTCAATATGGTTGAGAGGGAGAAATCTCTTCAGGTTAATCCCTACATTCCTGACCTGTCAGCACGATGTCACATAAAACCAGGAGGAAGGGAGAAGGTGCTAGAACACTCAGCAGAGATCCAAACACCTGGCTCAGTCCCAGCCCTAACCCCCCACAAATACAAAAAAACACTCACAGACAGGACAGACAGGCAAACAAATAAGAAGAGAACATAGGGCTATTAAAGGGCCAGTGATGGGGTCATGGTTTTAGGAACAAGTCCAACCACAAGCTTAGACAGAAACAAAACAATATTTTTTTATTGAGGGAGTAACTGCAAGGTGTTGTGCTGAACAACAAATAATTGCCCTCTAGTGTTATACCCCTACTGCATCTTTTGAATGACTTTAATGCATCTAACTGCAGTAACACTTTAGACAACTTCAGATAAGGTACTCATTGTACAGACAGATAGACACAGAGAAGTCATACATTCAAGCCATCTTTGTTAAAATGTTGCATGCAGGCATAGATGCTTAAATTCCTGCTGGAGAACTATAGTTAGTCTGTCTGACGACCAACTAGACATTACTGAGCTTCATAGTACCTTGGCTGAAGGGCTCTGGCTTACATTGAGGAGTATATTATCTGGATATGATGGGGGAGTCATTCATAGCTGTCATGCCTGGCTGATATATTTCCCTACCTGTCAAATCCAGCGAGGGAAAGAGGAGTGAGACACCACCTTCACCCTCTCCTCTGGTTGTGGAGTGTCATGTCAAGGTGACCTGCTGTAGGAAATACTGCAGCATGCAGATCAAAGAGAATACCTGTTATACAGCACTTCTCATTTACTGCACTTTCGACAGATCAAAACACTCAAATATGTGGTGACATGGGTTGAATATTGTACCTTAGAAAATCACTCTGAAGCCTCTTCTAAAGCAGAAATTCATTGTACATTTGTATTTTGTCCAGCAGGTAAAACATTAAATGTTCAGTAACCATTGCATAGTTCCTTAACTATAATTATGATTACATTTTAGTAGTTTAGTGAACTTGATGTAAAAATAGCATAGCATGGCTATTCATAGATTTTGACATTCTGAATTTGTCAAAAGAAGACAGAATGCATTAGGGTCTGTTGTATAAATAGATAATGGATCGGAGCGAGATATTATATTTATCCAACTCAATAAAGCAAGACGAGGAAGATAATTCTATCCTGAGTCACAGAGATAATGATATCTGGCTCCAGCCCATTACAGGCTGCAGCTCTCTTTAAAAACCCTCTGCTCTCGCCATATAGAGAGGCTGGGCTGTTAGGAGACTCCTGTGGCCTGCCTAAGCCCAGGACTGCTTGAGTCAGCCCTCTGCTGTTCCATGAAAGTCACCTTCCCATGCTCTCCATCCCCACACTGGGGTTAGGGGAGGGAGGATTTATTTGCGTAGTTCCAGAATTCCAGGGGCCAGGTGGGCTCGTTACTCATGTCAAATGGAAGTTGTGAGTAAAATGACAGGCCTTACGACTGGTTGCTGCCATCAGATTAATTTCGCCCCCTATTAGCATAACGAATAGCTCATTTCAAGTCATATTAAAACACTGCAGATCAATTAGCCATAAGAGCTATAACCTTGGCCCAGGGAGTGGTGGTGGGAAGTCTGAGCTGCTACCTGGAGCTCTGGCCCTGTTCTGATGAGCCCTTCCCAGCTTTCCTTACATCTCTCTCCCTCCACTGCCATTCTCCTGCCCTCAGCACACATGTACTGTAATCCTAGCAAACCCCTTAGAAATGGCTACTTTCAGCTGACTCCCTATGGCGTTGTGTGCTTACACCATCACATTGCCGTTTTCTTTAACTTTGTCTTCTGACATGGTAAAGTGGTGTCTGTCTCTTGGTTGAATGTTACACTTAGTAGTAAAAATACAATTTATTTGAACAGAGTATACATTTGCCTCAAATCCACATTTGAGGGAGTGCTCAAAAAGGCTTAGCCAGTGTGTGACAAACAAATGTGAAGACTAGGCTACTTTGTTAAACTTTGTTATACTTTGTGTTTGGTGGTCCTCTTTGGCCTGAAGCACTAAACTACTAAAATCACTTGTACAACTTTGTCAGCCATTCCATTCCAATTTGTACCTCTTTGAATACGGCTGATAAGAATGGATTATTATGAGTTTCTTAAAGGCATCTACATAATCCCTTGACAAAGCTTTGACGTCTTTGCATGGTGTTCTTCACTTAAAATGTAACGCTAAATGATGTGTTTTGTGCTCTCGCTACATTTGACTCTGTAAAGTCGTTCTAATCAAGACTTCATAGACACATGATTTGAGTCCCTGCTGTTCAACAGATCTGAAATTCTCTGAAGCAGCAGTTCACTTCTTCCAAGGTCCCAGCCCCTCTCTGTCTGATTGCAATAAAAACACCTGTGATTGGATTGTCTCTGATTGAAATGATGTGGGTCTACCAAAGTGATGGCCCCACGTTCCACAGAACAATGGAGGGTTTCACTTTTTTTAACCACACGTTATGCACCACCATCTCAGAGATTTTCGTCCACTGAAAGCCAAAAAGTGGCATTGACTTTATGTGTGTGCCATGTGATTGTATGTGATACTGACAGTGATTTGATGTTATTTCTAAACAGCAAACGGAGACCATTTGTCTTGCAGTCATAAACAGGACTTAAGTAAATGTTTGTAATAGGCTGTTTCTCTATCATTCATATCACTACAGGATAATAAATATGTACAATGTGGAGCTGCATAAATAGAATTTGCAGAATGAGATTGATACCAAACTGGCATTAGTAAATTAATTACTGTAGTTATTGAAAACTACGCTCTTGCACATTACTCTTCTGGTGTTGAAAATAAGAAGGGTTTAATAAAAAGTGAGTGTTTAATGTTTAACTTCATGCTCTCCCAACTAAATCAGTGTTTGATAAAGAATAGTTCTCAGGTTCATCACCAAAGTCTATTGGGAAACCTTTTACAGTGTTTAGATGCATTGCAGTGTGGTACAGTATTTATGGAATGATGCATGGTGGGTAATAATGAGGTACGAGAAAGACATTATTCAAGTAGAACAGTATTATGGTATAGATAGATTATAAGTTAGGATTCAGTAGGGCATACATACTCGAAGACATGGGAAATATTAGTTTTATTCAATATTATTCATCGAAAACAATGTAATGAGCAGGCTATTCAGACTCAGTTGTGGAGGAAACTCACTTTGAATTGAAGTTGAACTACTGTAGATGTGGAAAGTTTCACAGTAAAACTGGATCATCAATTTGCTTTGGAAAAAAATAATGGGGTCAGTCAACAAACATCACTTTCCTTTGAACCATCAGTAACAGTCTCTTTCATTGCACGCTATTCTCTAATGAAACAGAAGTGATGCCTAGAAGGCTCTGCATGAGTGGTGAAAATCTCGGCTGCCCTCGTCTACGATCTTGTTTTGGCTTGTGCTGAGCCTGGAATGACAGCCATTTGTCTTTTGCAGTTGATGTAGTAGTGACTCCCTGGGCCCTCAAACCCATTTTTCCTACCTCTGTGTTTGGGGCGAAGGGAACCTGACATCGTCCCACAGGTTCCTTTAAAGGTGTATTCATTTAATCTTTTCTTAAAAAGATTTTGGTGCGAGGTCACAGATCAAATCAGAGCTGCTTTCCGACTCAGTGACCATTTAATCAAGCTCGAGTCCATTTGCAGTGCTCTTTCACGCTACCTTTTGTTCATGGTGTGCAAAGGTGATGTCATTCAACACAGACCTAAGAATCCCATTCCTCCAAGCTTTAGAGGTTGGGTGGGTGACTTCCACTCAACCTTTAGAGCACAGAGGATTGGTGTATGTCCGTCCTTGCTTGAAATGCGTCCCTGAACATTTACTTCTACTTCTTCTCTGACTGGCAGTATTTAAAGAGATCGTTCAGTAAATGTAGACTTTATAGCATCTATCTTATTACATTATGTTCACAGAGAGGTGTCCTGTTGCCTGAATCTGATTTCATTATTTGGATGTTCCTTGCATTATGATACTAAAAAGGGTTTTATCTGATGATTTATCAGACGGAATAATCATCAGACATACTCTATTTGATGACAAGGTCAGGTCAGGCAGAGGTCGGTAATCTAGATTAGGGTCAGAGGCACAGGACGGCAGGCAAGCTCAGGGTCAGGCAGAGTGGTCAGGCAGGAGTCAGGACAGGAAATGGTCAAAACCAGGAGAGCGAGAAAAAGAGAGGCTGGGGAAAAGCAGGAGCTGAGAGAAAACATTGGTTGACTTGACGAACTGGCAACAGACAGAGAACACAGGTATAAGTACCCAGGGGATAATGGGGAAGATGGGCGACACCTGGAGGAGGGTGGTGACAAGCACAAGGACAGGTGAAACAGATCAGGGCGTGACAATGTGATTTACCTAATACATGAATCATTTAACCAGTTTTTGTCGTTCAAATGACTTATTTAACCTATTGTGATTGATTAAACTGCCAATCATAGGCCAACATAACTAATTACATAGTTTTAATGTATATTTAAAGCACTGCTGGATTATTACAACTGTGGCATGGGGGGAAAATGATTTGATGTACCTTTTTCAGTTTACTTTGGGTATTTCATAGTTTAATCTTTGTCAGCATGGGGAATTACTACTGTATGCATGTACATGTTGAAAAACATTTGTTCTTTTGAGGATGTTCCTCATAAAAATTGTGAACACACAATCTATAGATATTTTCCATTTTAGCATGACTGATGTAACATGTACATTTTACCCCTTCAACAGACATCCTCATTCATAGCAGCTTGCAATCAGTCCATTTCAATTTGAACGCTGGGTAGTGGTACAAATACAGGGATCACAATCTCTTCAACAGTAAGTACCTAGTCATAGCATTCAGTACCATACACCTTTTCTATAAAGTGCACAAACACTGGTTGTAAAAAGGAGAGTAAAATGCTGGATAACCTGCAACACACTAAGCGTATCCATTCAGCAGCACGTTGTTGATGGTGTGGCTCAGCGGTTGTGTCGCTCCACCATACCAAGGCTGTTTGTGTTTAAGACATGAGAAGTCAGCTCTCCTGTAATCCCCTTATGGCAGATAGGGAATAAACCAGTCAAATCAATCTGATCTCTAAAGTAAACTGTTAATGAGCAATGATTACATACGACTGAAACAACCAAACTCATTTTTTCAGCTGCTCATATGTGAGCTTTACTTTGATTTGTTTCCTTTGAGTTTCCATAAGAGAGATATTAGTAGTCGGGCTGCAAGTGTCACATATAGGTGTCTCAGCCATTGACCAATCATGTGCTTGTAAAGCAGTTAGCTAAAGCTACTATACACAGAGGATGCATTCGTAAATCCTCTCTAGACTGTCAGTGTTTGCTCTGAGCGTTCGTAAATTCAGAGCCTTGTCATATTGTCCATTCTGAAATTCAGAGCGTTTTGCTCTCGGAGTGTTCAGAGTGCACTGTGTAGACTGATGAGGAAAGAAATCTATTTAATCCATTTTAGAATAAGGCTGTAATGTAACAATATCTGGAAAAAGTCTGAATACTTTCCGAACGTACTGTATTTCCAGACACAAATGAGAGAACACCTCATTCATTTTACCAGCAGAGCTGCTAGAGTGTTTTATTGTTATCAAGAGGGTTAATGACTGTAACTGTGTTACTGGCAACAATTTAATTCCGTTTTTTTGTCGATGTTTACTTACACCTGTCATAACAACCGGGTTTAGGGCGTTCGTAAATTCCCCTATTTATTCTGCGCTCTGGCACTCTCACACCAGAGTGCTCTGAAATCGGAGTAGGTTGCCAGGGTGAATTTACGAACGCAGCCAAACTGATGATCCTTATTCATATCCAAGAGTGACACACCTCCTTCCTATCACTATGGCAACTCAGATTCATCAACATAACCTTTTTTTTGTTTCTCTCTTGCGCTCTATCCTCTTTCATTCTGTGTAAACTTTCCTCCCTCCCTCTTCTTCTTGTTTTATCTATGTGGTGGATTCATTCATTTGATCTCCTGGACTGATATTCTCTTTAGCATCTTTATGGGTTTTACTCCTGCATTTAATTAGGCCTCTCTTTTATACTGAAATATGAGAGGAGAAGACTGTTTAGATTACTTTATCTATGCATTTATCAGATCCTTTTGGGCACAAATGTAGTGTTGATTCATTTGGTATGGTACTGTAGCATCAATTCATTTAAATCTTGGCATGTAAGCCAACATTCATCCTAACTTTGTTTTGTCTGTTGTTCGCACCTTTCTGTGACCTTACCGGCAGTCTTCCTCCACTAATATGTGCAGTGCTAGTATGTGCTGCACATATGGAAGTAATGAAATGACGGTGATCCTACTGTGCTCCTATTTCAGAGGAAAATCTATATCGGAATACAATGTCAAATTTGTTCTTGTTAGCTTTTTATGTTATATTCAGTCAGTTAATATCATGCAGCATGATAGTACTGTAGTTAGTTTAATACAAATGGCATGCTGTTACGTCCGTTGTTAGAAGGAGACCAAGGTGCAGAGTGGTAGGCGTACATTATACTTTTATTTTAAATGACACCAAAAAACAACTAAATGCAAAACGAACGTAAAGCTATATACAGTGCAGAAAGCAACTACACACAAACAAGATTCCACTGAAGGTGGGAAACAGGGCTGTCTAAGTATGATCCCCAATCAGAGACAACGATAGACAGCTGCCTCTGATTGGGAACCATACCCGGCCAACAAAGAAATAGACAAACTAGAATGCCCACCCAAATCACACCCTGACCTAACCAAAGGGAGAAATAAAAAGGCTCTCTAAGGTCAGGGCGTGACACATGCTGTACCCTGTCGGGACATGGGTACAATATTCTGGTTTTAAGCCTTTCAATCGAGAGATATTCCCACGCCCAGCGACCGGAGGTGAAAGACTGAATATAAATCAGCATTACATTCTCAACTCACTTATCCCATTCTTTAACACACTTATGAGTATGGTGTGTCAGTGGAGAAATACTCATCAAGAGGTTTTATAGGATGTCTTTTTATCATGGGAAATGTAAACTATCATAGCTACAAGAGCAGTACAAATTGAAAATGTTTGTTTTTCTCCTGTAATTCCCATTTAATGGTATATCCCGCAATGAAATGTTAACAACTCTTCAGTAGGTGCAGCTCACACGCAACAATTTAAAATGTAAACCATGTTACACTATGATTGAATCAAGCATTCCACTAGAACTAGATAACTTCATGAGTGGTGTCATAACTAAGATACATAGTGGTCTGTTTATAGGTGGATGAGGGAACATTTGTTCTAAATGTAATAAGAAACAGCTACAGTCATTCTTTAAGGTATGGATTTGCTGTAAGGTGTGCTGGTTGTAGGTTTTGAGCTTGAAGAATTCTTGGATTTTCTGTTGTGTGTGCTTGTGTTTATTGATTTGTTTTCCTGGGAATCGATGGTGGGTGTGGTGTTTTCCATGGTTATCAGACTGTAATCAGTCAACTGCAGGAAAACCATCACTTTTTGTTACGCATGACGTTGCAAAGGTTACTCTGTGCGTTAATGCGATCATGCATTCAATAAAAAGCAGGCATTTTTGGAGTCATGATGCATTACATTAGCGGAGTGCTATAAAGGCATCACAAAAAGCCATTAGACATCTCAACACATTTTTCAAGTGATGAGTCTGAGTCTATTGTCCTCTTTCTTGTACTTCTGTACATTTAACATTTGCGTCATTTAGAAGACACTCTTATCCAGAGCGACTTACAATTAGTGCATTCATTTTAAGGTAGCTGGGTGAGACAACCACATATCACTTTACTCTGCTCTCTTGCTTTTCCAAGCTGTTGACACGAGCAGATGCAGCAGAGTTGTCCGTTTCGATCCTTTTTCATAATCTGCAAACAAAGAGGCCCTTGGCGCTAAAACCAGCATGGCTCCATAATAAACTGTGTGCCATGTTTTAACTGTCTCCCTCAGAGGCATGTGGGCAGACACGCAGCGTGCATGTAGATGAGCCCTAGTCTAGAAGATTGCTTTTTTACAGCCTCTCAATCAAAGCCAGAGTGCAAACACTGCAGCAACAGATGGGGGCAGAGTGTACCTCTCGCATTACAATACTCTCCCACAGCCATTGTTGCTGTAGGATGTGCCGAGACACAGAGGGGTTAAAGAAGAAGGGGAAGGAGGGAAATAAAAAGCATGGAGCAGGCCCTACAGAGGCGGCTGATAAATGAATTAGGGTGTTACCTCACGAGTGAGGAGTGCACAGCAGCCAGATTGATATTCTTCAGAGATGTTTAGCCATTCACACTGAGCTCTCTCAGCAGCCGCTGCTGATCCGGCAGGGCTGTGGGGTCCAAGTCCCCTGGGGATCACTGCATTAAAAACGTTGACCTGTGACATCACTTCCTGCCAACGCAGCACTGTTGTCATGACTGTGATGTCCTTGGACCCCCTTGTTGTTGGTCCTGTTGACCAAGGTTTGCACTCTTTTTTCCCCCTTCGAATTGGTGTCTATGTTATTTTGGGGTGTGCTATTGTCAAGGCCTTTGACAGTGAGGCGAGGCCAAAAATATGCCTCTGCCAACGGTGCTGGACACTCATTAACCTCCCCCTCTCCTCTCCATCACCACGGCCCTGACATATCACCCTCCAGAGTGTCATGAGCAATAAAGCCGTGCTACTTACATTTTTTAATTTGGGCTTCTGTTGATGTGTGAACAGCTGTAAGACTGAATGGCACATCTATCATCTTCCCCCTCAGAATGTAGCAGGGTCAAATGCCATCAGTTACTATCACAGGAAACCCCTGATGCTTTTATTTATTTGGCCTTTTCTCAGATCTGCATATTCATGTGCGTAGTAGAGAGATGAGAGAGCACCTGCTGGTGTGGGCTCTGTGAGATGTCCAGCCCTGTTATTTATAGCCAGGATCCTGGGTTCACTCTTAGATGTTGGCACTTCCCCTCTAGACAGTAATGCATTATTCATCTCAAAATGACTAATATTTCGCCCCATGGCTCTTAGCAATGTGCCAGGATTGACCAATGGCTGTGTTGTAATTAATGCAGACCGAGCAAAAAGCAAAATAACATATTTACTTTCATGCTTGATATTTTTTGCGCGCTTGACTGAAACACTTCCAGTGGCTAAATCTAAAATACTCAACTTAACCCACACACCCAACACCAGGCGTAGAGATGGCAAGACCAGATTGGTTCTCTGCAATGCCCATCTGCCTCCTCACAATATCATTGGTTTTTGACCCCGAGGTTGCTAGGATTTGAAGTTCAAGCTGTAGGATGAAGGTTTAAATGTGGACAGATCAGTGAGAGGGAAGGTAAAGGCTCAAACTGTTTAGCAGCTCCATTGGATCACCTTAAGCATAGGAAGCATAGGAACTCATTGTGTGGGGATATATAGACGGATGACTAAATCAGTCAGCATACATACCCCAGCCAGATCAATGGAAACCATTCCCAGAAAAGTGCTTCTCTGTCAGGGAATGGATTCAGTGTGAGAGGGGTTAGTTAAAAATATCCCAGGACGCCATTAGCTGATGCTTTTCAACATGTGTGTGTGCTAAGCTCTGTGATGGTATACTTCGGCCTTCATTCCTGTCTAGATGTTCATTGCAATGATGGCATGTTTGGTAATCACACCACCCGGTCTCTGCTGCAGTGCAAAAATAGATAGACAGATAAACATAATTAAATACATCATAAACATGTCTCAGCACAGGAACAGGATTCCAATCTGGGAGAAATTTGGGCCCTCCGAAGATTTCATTGGAATTTAATGAGCCACAGAATATAAATGAAAAATGTGAACATGTCTGATTAACCTCAGCATAAACTGTGTAATAGGTTGACAGATAGGCTAGAGATCATTTGCTCAGGTACCATTACAGGGGCTTCCACTGCAGTCAGGAGTAGGAGGTGGCCACGTTTCACAAGCTCAAATTATTGATAAAGCTAGTCAGAACGCTCTTTTGCATGTTATTAGACTGCAATCAAAATAACATTTCCATGTTAATTTATGTATATTACCCTCTTTTCTGAAGAGATGTGTCAGCTCCCTATACTTAAATAGAAATGTATTCCACCATTCAGCATGTCTCCTAGTCTCCTAATTTTTTTTTACTGAAAAGTCATAGATCAAATGTGGTCATATAAAACATTGATTGCAACTCAAATTGATTGAGTTGCAACCTATGTCTTAGCCCAGTAAATTTCCATTAGGCCTAAATGTACAATCTGTAGTTTTATTGACATGGTAGGACTGATGAAGAGGGTTTTTGCATGAGCGAAAATTATTTGTAAGACTTACAAGACTTATAAGTGGTCTTCTTATTGTTCTGACATTATAGTCTATGTCCAATCACGTTAGTACATTCTTGGAATTTTATATGAGTTACACAGTTTAGTCCACTCCTGTTCTCTATTCAGGTTTTAGCCCAAATGAGGATTTAGATGCAACTTTGCTTATTTAAGGACTTGACCCTGGAAAATACCCCCAATTAGTGGGAGAATGAAACCATTTAATTGCATTAACATAATGCCTTCTAACGATCATTATGTCCACCAGAATAGTCATGATAATAAAGTAATTACTATTTTGAGAGCACAATTAGCCTCACACCTTTTAGATGCTATAATTACAACCCATACATATAGATGGGTAGTCTCTGTGACTTGGCATGTGGAGAAGTTGGATGTAGAGTCACCAGATAGGTTGTCAGAGACCAGCCTGTCAGTATAAAGATGTTATGGTGTAGTGACATGGTAAGAATGCCCTTCAAGAGACAAATTGGTTTTTCTGTTTGCGTGAATATTTGTGTTGTTTTTCACACTTTCTCCATTAGAAAAGCTTTTAGGAACAGAGGCAGTTGAAATAGAGAGAGTGAGGTGGTATGAGGGAGAGAGGGAGGAATGAGAAAAACAGATTGGTTTTCATGCCTGGTAGTCAGCGGGCCTGTAAATCTCCCAGGAGCGGTCCGGAAGACAGCAGAAGGTTGATAGTCATCCATCACTTCTGACAATTCCAGCGCTCTGGAGTGGGCTTGACGGGGGACCCTGAGCAAAAATGCTGCAAGAGATGCAAGAGATGGAGAGAGCTGCTAGACTGAGCAAATGAACTCTGCCATGTTTAAAGCAAGAGGAACATCAGTTGGCTCTGAATTAGGTTTATTCATTTCTTGATTGGACCATCTTCTTGGTCCTCGTCCTGCAGCAGGAGACTGTTGTCTGTAGAGGCTGTCATTAGTTCTAGTCTGGCCGTATGAGGTGAGTGGACCTGTAGGACTGGCAGCTCCTCTAAATCATACAGGAGGGAATCATAGAGGGGAAATGCTTCAGTAGGAGAGAAATAGCCAGGTATCCTCAAGAGACCAGAGATTGTACTTAATATTTAGAGCATGGACATTTCTCTTGCCAAGGTGAATATATTAAAAGCATGGGCTGTCAGTATGCATCGCTCTGCTCTTTACTTGTGTGGATGTTAGAGAAGACACATGTTTGACAGGGGAGGGTTGTGTGAGCACAGAGATACTTTGTGGCGCACAGATATCAATATTCCTCATATTTATCTGGTTGAGGGTTTATCCATCTGAAAATTCAGCAGGCGAGAAATGAAGACCAGGCTAATAAAGATAGCTGCATGCTCACAGCATGCGTCAAAGCTCGCTGTGTTTTATTGCCTGAGAGCTATCAAAACACTCTGCCGATTACATTGGAGGCAAAGGAGTCTTTTCATATCTGAAGCAGTGTGGCAAGCTGACCATGGAAAACACACACACACACACACACACACACACACACACACACACACACACACACACACACACACACACACACACACACACACACACAATCAATACATGTAACGCATTCAAAGTATGCATACATATTCACACTGTATATAAACATCTATAGGCTACATATGGTAACTTAGTTATATGCTGTATATATATGCTTGAAAATGCGCCCATAGCGCAGTAGTGCCAAGTCTGTTATACAAAGTATTTTAGCAGTTTTATATTATTATTGCCTCAGCTGTAAAAATGTCCTCAATAGGTTAATGGAATGCTTTTTGAACTCAGAGGGTATTATTGTCTCTCTATGTCTGACCTTCTACATTGTCTGGAGGATATTGAGCTTGACTGTCAGACACTCAAAGGAAAGGCCTAATTAAACTTGTTTGAATCGTACATGGCCATACAATGGATTTATAGATTGCCTTTCACGTAAAGACCCAAAGCGTGAACTTCCTGGTTCTCTGGTTAAATAATAGATACCAATACAAAAGGCTGTGAATGCCTATCCAAACAAAAGGTCTGACGGCTGCTTTAAATGACTGTCACCGTTTCCTGTAATCTGATAGCTCTGAAACAAGACTTTTGAATACATCTTTTTTTGAGAAGGAGAAGGAAATTAAAAGCTGACATTTAAAGGCTACCCAGCAGGTCTTCAGATCAATAGTTAGGTATCTGAGACTTCACATTACTTTATTTTACAGAGGACATTTCAAAACAATACAAAACCCTATTTTTGTTTTGTCCATGTGAAGCTCAGGTGGCGACAGGAAGACAACAGGAGATGCCACTGACAGTGTAATATTTTTAACCTGAGGTCAGCGTCCCCTCCACAGGCCGCCACCCTGAGCTGACATTGGCAGCTTGTGAGCGTCCTGTCAGGTCTTCCAAAGCAAAGAGCTCTCCTGCTCCTGCTAATCCCCCACAGGAGACAATCCTGTCCCTCTGCATCTTGAACTCATGGCCATGCAGTTTTTTTTTTTTTTTTTTACAACCGGTGTGATGAAGAGAGGATAACCAAAGGTCATGATTGTGTTGCATTAGACAGGACCTTCACCTCTGGGGCCAATAGAGTAAAGCCTTAGGATTGCAGTGTTCTGACTGTGTGAATCCTCAAAGGCATACCCCATAGCACTAAACGTGTCAAATGTAACCCTTGCCGTATCTTTAGGCTGAGGTCTAGCCCTATGTTTTATAGGGAAGAACTGTGGCTGGCGCCCCTGCGTTTCCCCTCTGTATTCCTGTCTGCCGTGGCATCAGGGCTGTCAGTTACTTCATTGTGAATCTGATGTAGGCCTGGTGGTGATGCTTTTCCAGCGATCGACTGATCAAAGCCTGCTGGAGAGGAACAGGTAGGCTGCCACGAACAATAAGCCTGGGTGTCTGTGATGACTGGAGACACTCTTTTCACGCCATTTCGCCCGGTGGGTGGTGCTGTAGATTTCAGCGCGCATACGGGTACACACCATATACAGTCATTGGTGCACACATTGATCGAGAACGAGCCAAGCACTTGCTCAAATCTGGATGGTAGAATCTACTCAACACACCGCTAAGCCATAGAGTACTGGTTGGCTAAGCCTGACTACAGTAAATGGATGTTATTCTGTTTCATCAGGGAACCACAAAGATTAAGTAAACAATTGTAATCGCTGAATTCACGTTATGTTTGCTGTTTCATGCAGCCACAGAATTGAAAGAAGCTAAACAAATTATTTTGTATTTGAATTTCACATTGTTTTAAGTAGAGAGATATCATTCACACAAAGTAATGAGACTGGGTATGTGAGTATTCCTCCAGGATAATATGGTAAAGTTGGCCTCATGTATAGGCCCTCAAACAAATAAATAAGACCAAGGACATACAAAATCCATCAGATTAACCGGTTTTAATTAAGCCAGCATCGCTGATACCAAATTCATTATTGTTAAGAGAAAAAAAATATTACATTGGGAGAGATGCTCACCCACATAGAGCTAATGCAGCTATTTCTACTACAGTACAACTCACACACGTATCATGCATATCAATGTATTTATACATGATCATTGATCGTACTGACCTGAAGTATTGGTTGGCTTTTTTTTTGTAGTTCACATCAGTCACTGAAAAGGGAGGGGTAAAGGCTAGACTCAGTAGTTCTGATCTTGTTCATATAAACGCAAATAATTCATCTCATTGATTGAGAGTAATACAGGTATTATTGCATGTTGACTAACCATCACAGTGAAATTAGATTAAATCTAGTCATATTTTTAATTCAGGTAAATTTAGTAGATTGGCTTGATAGCGGCATTGACATTGTTGGTTGGCTAGTAAGCTAAACTTGACGTTACACATCGTTCACTTTTGGGAAAACTGGTCCAGCCACTTGGTAGCTAGCTATCGTTAGTTCAAATAAAGCAATTATGTACTAATATGAAAATGCAATTGTAAACAATAATGTATAAACCCACCATAGTGATGTTGGTGAAGAGGTTAAGAATGAGGTCCCACGCGGAGGGTTCTCGTTGAACATGGACGCGCATCGGACAGTCCTTGCACTTTTAAATCCACACCCACTGTGACGTATACTGTAGCACCGCCCACTGGGCGAAATGGCGTAAAAAGAGTGTTTCTAGTGATGACTGAGGGGCTCTCTGCTGTGTACCGTGAGCCAGACAGACACAGATCCACTGGTTCTACAGTCCTGTATGTGTTCCACAGAGGGCATCGAGTCACTTCCGGTTCACTCCCTAGACCACTTAACTCTACTTAGTACCCATGACCCTTGATTCTCAATGTAAACAAAAGAGTCTACCGTTCAACTCTGAAGTCTGAATCATGATTCATCATGCCTTGCTGCACTTCCCTGGATCTCTCAACTTGCACTTCTAGCTAGCTAGATCACATGTTGTGTATTTTTGTTCCACTGGTAGAGGGATTGCATTGTCCGTATAGACTACCACCCCATTAAGAATAGTCTCTTTAATATTTCAGTGCTGGTTTCAGTTCAGGAGCTGGGCTCACTGTGGATTGATGTGTATCAAAAGACAGCATTTTGCACCCAAACGCTGTTTGACATAGAGCTAGTTTAGTGTGGAGCCTTGACTGGGTTATCAGTGCCTGGCCTGGGAGCTCTGAGTGCTGTGTTTCTGTAGAGGTCAGTGGTTAGGTGAGGGCCCCACTTCACATTCACTACCCTGATGCCTGTCAGGGGCGGGAGGTAGCCTAGCGGTTAACAAGCTGACTATGTGAAAAATCTGTGTCCTTGAGCAAGGCACTAAACCCTAATTGCTCTTGTAAGTTGTTCTGGATAAGAGTGCTTGCTAAATTAGTCAAATGTCAAATGTAAAATTGTTTTGGGGGAATTGTTGGGGAAAATACTCTGAAAATATAGTTGACCAAGCTACCAATTACTTCACACTGGAAGAAGTTGAGCTACACTAAAGCTATCTTTTAATAAAATATAGTTTACTACATTCAAACTACTTTGTGATAAATTATCATAACTAAGTCTACACATTGCAATAATAGATCACTCTGGGGTCAGATGTGAACATAATATAATATGTTAACATAACACAAAAAGTGACAATTAGGCAGGTCTGATTTAACAAAAGAAGTGTAGTTCAAGTAGTTAGCTACACCGCTAAATGGCAAAAAAGTAATTTACTGAAAACACCAAGATTTGAATTTAGTTCAACTTCCACCAAGATACGACAATATGTAGTTGAACTATATGTAGTTCAAAACTGCCAACACTGCTTCCTTCTCTACTGCTTACAGTCAACACATTGGAGCTAGATCAAAACATTCAGAAATGTATGAGATAGTACTCAACGTAGAATTTCTTGTTTTTTATTCATTTTACATTATTTTGCCAAATGTTTCGCCATTGGCAGAAATCTTCAACGAATGGTTACGTAGTGGTTACACGGTGCTTGTATCTTGGTGTGTGCTGCAGGGTGACAGAGAGACACCTGTTTGGGCTCCGCTCTGGCAGTGACAGGGACATAGGGGGGTTTGACATGCTTCATGGAGATGACAGCTCAGACAGCCTGGATGTTAATCTGTTCAAACTGTTCAATGTGTAATTACATTTCCAGGACAGTGCTCTCCGCACCTAGGGAGACGGGCACCCAAATTGGTCCTGGGTGTAGGCAGAGTTTATAACAAGAGTGGTGGGCCTACAGCACCCAACCGCCAGTCAGTCTTCCTGCGTGTGATGAGTGGGCTCCAGGCGGCGTAGGCCACACAAACCACTTAAAGACCCCAAAATAAAAAGACTCTCCAATTTGACTCCTCTCTCGTCCTCATCTCAATCTCCCATTGGCCTCAATTTATGATGCTGTAGGACTCTGCAGACTGGCGAGGATCACTGGAGAGTCACTCCTCATGATAGCTAACACAGCTAACACCACTAGCACAGCTAATACAGCTAGCACACCTAGCACAGCTAATACAGCCAACACAGCTAATACAGCTAACACATCCAGATGTGAGCCGCAGCATCAGCAGTACCAGCAGTTTTTGGATGTGGAAAGATTAATGTGTGCATAAGCACAGAGAGGCAATCACGGCTAGTGATGATTTTCCATGATAAAGGACAGGGACACACATGAGCTATGATGCAGTGTAGGGTACATGTGAGAGGCTCGGTGTCAGGGAAGTGGATGATGAATGATGACCCTCCAGTGTAGATCTGTCACACTCATGCCACTTCTGTTCCCAGTTAATGCCAGTGAAGGGTGAAGGTTTAAAGGCTTAAGAAATTCAACCCCCCAATGATGTGATCAATCTGAGAGCCAAACCTTACAGCAGCATCAGCACTGTACTGTAGGCCTATATGCTGTGGTTTGGTCTACTATGTTTTTTGAACAGTTGCTCAGTTTCTCCATCTACATGTTGTAAATAAATTCCCTCACAGGTAAGCTGGCTGGAGGATTAACTTTCAGGCATGCATGCTGTTGCAATGAGTTTGGACTATACAACAGTGAATCTGCCTAGATACAACACCATTGTGCATCATGCAATGAAATCAATAACAGGTCTCTATGTTTACGGGTCTCAGTGAAATATGACTTCAAAGAACACAGTCTTCTCTTCCTTGTGTGAGTCTTCATGTGATCCAGTGTTGAGCTTGAAGAAGAGGGAAGGAACCTCCTTTAATCACCTTGTCTTAACAGAAGCACGGAGACTGTTGCAGCCTGCCTGCTTTGGTGGAGTACAGAGCTCCCCCTTGGAGTTCAGACGCTTAACAAATAGATTACAGACATGAGACACAGCCACTGAATAAGACAATCTGAATTGGAGAAAAAGAAGAAAGATGACCAATGTAAGGCAGAGAATGAGGATGTATTTGCCTGAGGAAAAGCTGAAAGTAGGCTGGCAACAGATGTGCAGGGCAGTGAAGTGTAATTGAAATGCCAGCAGCGATGGTCTTATCTCCACGGTACAGGAGCCTGCTGCCAGTCTGAACATCAGTTAAATGTCATTTTACCTAAGTCTGAATCAGCCTGCCACAATCCCTGCTCCTGTGATGGCAAGGAGGGAGGGGGAAGAGGAGGGGGTGTTGTAATAGGATTTCAGTAGCACACAGTTCACTTCCACCACCTGGACTTAGTTGGTAATTTGATATGGTCCATCAATAGGATTCATTTACTGCATGGTGATATTATTATCATTATTTATATATTTATTATTCTCTCCACCTACCTATTTCTTCCCCTGATTCTAATCAGGGATCCTGGCGGAGGAGGGGGGTCCCAGTGCATTTCCTGGGAGAGTAGGACATATCCCTCACTCAGCCATGAATGAGGGTTTTAAAGCCAAGCTGGCCCCATGGTAGCCTGCCAGTTTCAGCATGATCATCTGCTAGGCCACCGTTTCACCACACTATCTGTTGACAGACATGTCTTTTCATCTCTACTTTATAGTGTGTTGTACTATCATGTATTGAAGCTCACTTTCTTATCTCTACTCTGACATAATAATCAGTCAGTATATACGATTGATGAGTGGTGTGTTGGCATCACGTTCCTCTATTTCCCTCTCAGTGCTCACCTTCTGATATTTCTACCTTTTCATATCATCCCCTTTTTCTTGTTCTTGAATTCTTCTAATGGAATGTTCACGTTTGTCTTTCAGAGGGTGATTTTCAACATTGTCAACTTTAGCAAGACCAAGAGCCTGTATAGAGATGGCATGTCTCCAGTGGTGAAGTCCACCAGCCGACCTAAATGGTACGTTCACGGTTTTCAAAATAAAACATTTAAACTGCACATTTTGGAACATGACATGCAATACAAGGACCTTCATGATGAAAGCTTAAACCCACACATTAACTGAGGTTTTACTTTAAACCTGAAACCTTCATGTTTATGATGATAGGAAAACCTACATGTAGTCAACCTCAGGCCATAACAGATCGATCCAGCAAAGCTTGTCCAAACTGTCAGAATCAGAGTCATCTAACAGGTGCATAAAGGGGCTGTTTGATCTCACTCAAACACGTCTTTACCAACGCAGTAGGTAGTGGTTGAGGGCAGATTTCTAGATTCTAACTTTTTCCAAAGTACCACTTGCTTGTTTATTATTTAGTTGTGCTAAAATTGGTCTGCTACAACCTATTCAACCTGTACCTCTAGTTTTCCAGACATTAAAAATAGTGTTTGAAGTTGTGAGATTGGATATGTTGCTAAAGATGTTCCGTTGCCATGGCAGCGATGCCCTGGTAGTTAGAGGGACAGTGACAGGGATGTTGATTAGAGAATTAGACATGAGGCAAGAGCAGTTACATACAGTACATAACGCTTTGTCGTAGACTTGGACCTACATAGGCTGTTGTTGTTTTTTTAGAGGGAGGATCAGCTTAATATTGCGGAAAGAATGTTGCTTCCAATGTAATTGTCTGCATCGTTTCCAATCCCCCATATTCTTTTGGTAAATATATATATCCATACACGCATGCATATATATACACATATATACATACACATACCTATATAGACATACATACTTTTTTAAAGAATATACCTTTATTATTATTCACCGCAACCCCTTCCGCCGATCCCCCAATTGGAGTAAACTAATAAACACTTCTGCTTCTACCTTCAATCCATACATCTTATACACACTCTACAGACACAGTCTACTTTACAATAGTTCTCTCTTGTTTGTTCTTAGTCCTTCCTCTATTTCTGATGTCCATCCAGTTTGATTTGTATTTGTAACTATGCTATTTCACAGAAGTTCCCAAACCTATATACATTCTACAGACCCTGTATGCTTTACACTGGTTATCTTGTTATTAGATAACCCTTCAGCTCCATTCAACCCTTCCCATCTATCTCTCAACATCACCCATTTTGGATTTCTATTTGCCATATATTTTTCAACTGTGCTGTGATGCTTCACAAAAGAATTGAACCTTCCTATTCTCATAGCTTCTACAGATTGTAAATTAAAAATAAACATTTTTGCTCAAATAATTATTATATTATTGATTGATTGACTATGGCTTTTCAAATCACCCAGTATTGCTATCTGTAGCGTTAGTTCTTGGCAAATGTTGCGATACTTCAGCCATTCCTGGACCTGTGACCAAAAACGAGCTACATATGGACAATACCAAAATAAATGATCTAATGACTCTGCCTCCTCACAGCAGAATCTGCAGAGCTGGGAAGATTGTATCCCCCATATATATAACATTCTATTAGTTGCAAGAATTTTGTATAGTAATTTATATTGAAAAATTTGAAGTTTTGAATCCGGCGTTGTTTTGCGTATCAATTCATAAACCATGTGCCATGGAATGGGTACATCGAAAATCTCTTCCCAACTATTTTGGCCCTTAAATGAAATTGGTATATGTTTTTATTTATCACACCTTTCTTTAACCATTTATGTTCTTTAATACAGGGCCGACATACAATTTCCTTACTTTTTTCCCCTTCTACTTGCCTCTTCCATTTTTGTGGTAATGCTGCAATTAATTGGTTGTAATTTTAGATAGAGCAGACATTTCCATATGGCTGTGTTAGCAGCATGTGCGACATAACTCCACGTACTTTATCAAAAGCCTTTTCAAAATCAGCTATGAAAACCAGGCCTGGTGTCCCCGATATTTCATAGTGTTCTATTGTTTCCAGTACTTGTCTTATATTATCTCCAATGTATCGTCCATGTAAAGAACCTGTCTGATTAGGATGAATAATATCTGACAATACTTTTTTAATTCTATGTGCCAAGCATTTTGCTAGGATTTTTGCATCACAACACTGAAGTGTAAGAGGTCTCCAATTTTTTTAATGGACTGGATCTTTATATATACCACTTGGGTCCTGTTTCAGTAATAATGATATCAGACCTTCTTGTTGCATGTCTGATAATCTACCATTTATATAGGAGTGGTTAAAACAAGCCAATAAGGGTCCTTTGAGTATACCAAAAAAGTTTTGTATACTTCCACTGGTATGCCATCCAGCCCTGGAGTTTTCCCATCGTTAAAGGCCCCAATTGCCTCAAGCAGTTCCTCCTCAGTAATTTGGCCTTCACATGAGTCTTTCTGTACAGATATATTAATTTTACATTATTATTAGGAAAAAAATCCATACAATTAGTTTCAGTTAGTGGAGATGGAGGAGCCTGAAATGAAAACATATTCTTAAAGTACTTTACTTCCTCTTTCAAAATATAATTTGGTGAATCATGTGTGACTCCATCATTTGTAACAAGTTTTAATACATTTTTTTTGGTAGCATTTCTATATTGAAGATTGAAAAAGAATTTGGTGAATTTTTCCCCATATTCCATCACTTTCGCTTTATTATTATAATATATTACACTGGATCTTTTTTGAATAAGTTCCTCCATTTCTTTTTGTTTTTCCTCTAACTTATTCTGTGCCTCTATAGTACCGTTTTTATTGCTATCTAACTGTACTGTTAGTCCTTCAATTTCCTTTGTTAATATGGACTCTTTTGACCTATTTTTCTTTTGTTTTATAGATGAGTACTGAATTGCATTGCCTCTAAAGGCACATTTAAAAGTGTCCCATACAGTAAGGGGATCTGCTGTACCTATGTTATGTCTGAAAAAGTCACTTATAAATTCTTCTGTCCTAGTTCTAAACAATTTATCATCTAGTAGACTTTGATTATATTTCCAATATCCTCACCCACGTGGAAATTCTGTAAGAGTAATATATATGCCAATTATGTGATGATCCGACCGCATTCTGTCCCCTATCAACACTTTTTAAACTTTTGGTGCCAGAGAGAATGGTATAAGAAAGTAGTCAAGGCGACTAGCTTAATTAAGCCTCCGCCATGTATATCTCACTAGGTCAGGGTATTTAAGTCTCCATATATCCACTAATTCCAATATATCCATGACATTCATGATTTCTTTAAGTGCCTGAGGGTGAAAGTTTGTAGTGTGATTTCCTTTCCGGTCCATAGAGGTATTTTAGACCGTATTAAAATCTGCACATGTGTTCAATTAGTTATATGTGAAGATATATAGAAAAGCTATATTTTTTATTGTATTGTTACAATCCATAACCGGGCTAGAATTGTATTTATTTTCCTCATCTATGAGAACTTTGCAATTTTTAAAATAACCATGGAGTAGTCTTTGAGTCTCTGAACAACTGGTTATCAATATATAGTTTATCAACAACGAGAGCTACTCGTTTCGCTTTTAATCTATTTTCTTTGAAAATTGGATACAGAACTTTGCACCGTTCTGCAGTGTCCTTCGGAAACTGATCATTCATGCCAATTTTGGTCCCAGCAAGTCTTTTACCTACATAGGCTTAATGTTCTCCTGTAACTGAAAACCTGTCCTCTGTGTCACACTGTTCTGTGTCAAACATAAGGCCCCTTCACAGCTAGCTCAACTAAAATGTCTGTTGTCATTCAACGAGAGACAAATCGTTTTTATGAACAAAAATAATATTGAAGAAACACTGAACCAAACATCTTGGTTAGATGTAAAATTGTGGGACTAAAATTTCCTCGGCTAAAACGTCAACATTTATGACAGATTTCTTTAGTTATCTTAGATTCATTTTGAGTATTTTGAGGACAACATTACTATTGCCAATTTCTTCTCATTTTTCAAGCGAAGGTCTTTTAAGGGAGTATGCGAGCGCACTCGTTCGGTTCACCTAGCCGTGTTCGGCTAGGCACCAACCGAACCAAAGCATGTGGAAGGCTTAAGACTGATGCATTAGAATTCCAAAACGGATGTGTCTGGGCCCATTTGCATGTGAACCGTTGGGTGCTTATGTGATGGCTGTCGGAGGTAATAGTCGGAGACTGATGGATGCAGAGGTGGGGCGGGAGGGTGTCGTGGGGCTGGCCGCTGTCTGCCAGACACACCGAGGCACGGGGCGTGCCCGTTCAACAGGAGCCTTGACATCTGTCATAAGGCGATCAAGGGCAGCCATTGAAACACCAGGCATCTGCCACAGGAAACTGTCGACGTCTGCCAACCCCTGGTCACAGGCTAATGGGGAGAGACAATGAGAATGAGATGCCAGAGAGCAACAATAAACTACTTTGCATCTCACAGCCAGATTCACACTTTTTACATGCCATGTTACCATAGGGCTGTTCTGACTCTTTGAGCTCCACTTTCTCTCAATGTGTTCCGTTCAATGGCTTTGTGTGCAAATTTGTTTTATCTTGATCTGGTGGGAAACTTTATGGGAAAATGTAAAAATAAAATACATTTAAAAAAAGATAACTTGTTGTGCTGTAAGAAATGCTATTACTCTATACTACCTTGTTATATTCCTGTTGTGAGAGAAAAAGTGGATACCTATCAATATTTTCTACAAGATGTGTTAAAGGATACAATGGGGAATAGATGTTTTTGGCTATTGATGTGGCTATATGTGGAATTGCAATAACCCTGTGCCATTTATGAAAGGGGAATATCCAACTGAGACCACTTCTGCCTACAAATGCCACAGTCCACCTCATCAAAGGACTGCGTGGGGAGGCCTAATCTAACAGTGGTCCCCCATTTCCACAACCCCAGTCTCCCCCCCACTGCCACAACCCCAGTCCCCCACTGACACAACCCTAGTCCCCCCAACCCCAGTACCCCCACTGCTACAACCCTAGTCACCCCCCACTGCCACAACCCCAGTACCCCCCCACAACCCCACTGCTACAACCGTAGTCCCCCCACTGCTACAACCCTAGTCCCCCACTGCCACAACCCCAGTCCCCCCAGTAACACAACCCCAGTCCCCCTGCACTGCCACAACCCCAGTCCCCCTCACTGCAACAACCCCAGTCCCCCTCACTGCAACAACCCCAGTCCCCCTCACTGCAACAACCCCAGTCCCCCTCACTGCAACAACCCCAGTCCCCCCACTGCAACAACCCCAGTCCCCCCTGCAACAACTGCAACAACCCCAGTCCCCCTCACTGCAACAACCCCAGTCCCCCCAACAACCCCACTGCAACAATCCCCCCCACTGCAACAGTCCCCCCTGCAACAACCCCAGTCCCCCCACTGCAACAACCCCAGTCCCCCTCACTGCAACAACCCCAGTCCCCCCACTGCAACAACCCCAGTCCCCCCACTGCAACAACCCCAGTCCCCCTCACTGCAACAACCCCCAGTCCCCCCACTGCAACAACCCCAGTCCCCCCCACTGCAACAACCCCAGCATAGTGGGAGGCCAATGCTGGGAACACTGTATGCAGCAAGGCACTAAAGTAATACTGCAAAAAAAAACACGACAACATAATACACTTTTTGGCTTAAATGCAAAGCCTTATGCTTGGGGCAAATCCAACACACCATTGAGTAACTGCCTCCTTATTTTCAAGCATGGTGGTGGCTGCATCATGGCATGGGTATGCTTGACATCGGCAAATAGTGGGGATAAAAAGTTTTTCAGGATAAAAAGAAACGTAATGGAGCTAACCACAGGCAAAATCCTAGAAAACCTGTTTCAGTCTGCTTTACACAGGACAATAACCTACAACACAAGGCCAATTCTACACTGGAGTTGCTTACCAAGAAGACAGTGAATGTTCCTGAGTGGCCAAGTTACAGTTTTGACTTAAATCTGCTTGAAATTCTATGGCAAGACTTGAACATTGCTGTCTAGCCATGATCCCCAACATCTTGACAGAGCTTGAAGAATTATGAAAAAAATGATGGGCTAATATTGCGCAATACAAGTGTCTAAAGCTCTTAGAGACTCACAGCTGTAATCGCTGCCAAAGGTGTTTCTAACTTGTATTGACTCAGGGACCTTCAAGTGAAGGTCTTTTAAGAGAGTATGTGAGCACATTCGTTTGGTTTGGCTAGCCGAGTTCGGCTAGACGCCAGCCAAACTGAAGCATGCTGACGCCTTAATAAATGCATTTATATATTGTATGCTATTGGAAAAATTATATTTTGGTTGTGTTTATGAAGGTCTTGGGCAACATCAAAATATGAAAAAAAATGTATTTCAAAGAATACAATAGCATTTTCATTCATTTATGTTACCGTAGGCTATCCATTGCCGCATGCTCACTGTGGAGCGCATTGGAACGGTGGTTACTCTTAGAAAAAGTTATATTTTGAAATAGAGCTCATCTCTTCAATTTGTATAGTTATTTGTCAATGTTAAGGGTTTTTGAATCCTCAGAATTAGCTCTTTCTGATACTGTATAGTAATCAAAACGTCTTACCTGTTGTGACTCTAAAGGAGGATTAAAAAAAGTTACGTGTTCTCTTAAAACTGCTGATATCACATTTATGTTTATGTTATCACAATTCTTACAACATATGTGTGTTAAATAGACATATTTAGGAAAAGTCAAGGATGGAGGGGGGCATGATTTTAAAAATGGCAGAGATATTTGAATTATTATGTCATATTGAGTCAAAATGACTCACTCGGCTCTTCTAGTGTTACATTGTGTGTGAAACAGTGAGGGAACTATGGTCAAGATGAATTCCCAGACTTGGGAGAAGACTAATAGGCTACATTTAACATTGCTGTCACTCTTAATAGTGGGCGGGGCCTATTGTTACTTTGCAGTCACTAACCCAGTGTTATCAACAAATTAGGTGGTGATACTGTTGATATTTTGAATAACAAAACTCCCTCTTGATTCATGGTTGAATAAAGTTTATTCCGTTGTCCCCAGCTGGAGCTGTTAGGCCTACATTAGGTAGACTAGTTACTGTAAGCCTATTGGTTTTAAGCTGTTTAATACTGCACTAATCATTTAACTCTGGTCATGTTTTAAGTAATTAAGCTCTTGTGGCCAAATATTTAAGGGACAGGCACAGCATGAGTACCTCAGTATTCTAATACCTTGTTTAATCAAGGCTCAGTAAAACTTTAGAAAGGCTTTTTAAACCCATATGAAAGAATGAATACAACTCGGTGAGCTTACTGAGACAAACATGACATCGTTTTTTTGGCCATAAGTGGTCAAGATGCTTTTAAAAGAGCTTCCATTTGCTTTTCATCATGACAACAAAACAGGCTCAAAAGTAGCAATCTTCTTTTGACATTGACAGATATTAAATAAATACAGTGCATTGGGAAAGTATTCAGACCCCTTGAATTTTCCACATTATGTTACAACCTTAATCTAAAATGGATTAAAATGTTTTTTCCCCTTATCAATCTACACATAATACCCCATAATGACAAAGCAAAAATTATTATATATATTTATTCCAAATCTATATATATATAAAAAAAAAAAGATTTCACATTTACATAAGTATTCAGACCTTTTACTCAGTACCTTGTTGAAGCACCTTTGGCAGAGATTATAGCCTTGAGTCTTCTTGGGTATGACACCTATATTTGGGGAGCTTCTCCCATTACTATCTGCAGATCCTCTCAAACTCTGTCAGGTTGGATGGGGAGCATTTGCTGCACAGCTATTTTCAGGTCTCTTCAGAGATGTTAGATCGGGTTCAAGTCCGGGATCTGGCTGGGCCACTCAAGGACATTGAGTGTTGTCATGAAGCCACTCCTGCGTTATCTTGGCTGTGTGCTTAGGGTCGTTGTCCTTTTAGAAGGTGAACCTTTGACCCGGGCTGAGGCCTTGAGCGCTCTGGAGCAGGTTTTCATCAAGGACCTCTCTGTACTTTAATCCATTCATCTTTCCCACAATTAGTCTCCCAGTCCCTGCCGCTGAAAAGATCCCAACAGCATGACACTGCCACCACTATGCTTCACCGTAGGGATGGTGCCAGATTTCCTCCAGATGTGATGCATGACATTCAGGCCAAAGAGTTCAATCTTGGTTTCATCAGACCAAATAATCTTGTTTCTCATGGCCAGAGAGTCTTTAGGTGCCTTTTGGAAAACTCCAAGAGGTCTGTCATGTGCCTTTTACTGAAGAGTGGCTTCTGTCTGGCCACTACCATAAAGGACTGTTTGGTGGAGTGCTGCAGAGATGGTTGTCCTTCTGGAAGATTCTCCCATCTCCACAGAGAAACTCTAGAGCTCTGTCAGAGTGACCATTGGGTTCTTGGTCACCTTCCTGACCAAGGCCCTTCTCCCTCGATTGCTCAGTTTGGCCGGGCGGCCAGCTCTAGGAAGAGTCTTGGTGGTTCCAAACGTCTAACATTTAAGAATGATGGAGACCACTGTGTTCAAATCATATCAAATTGTATTTGTTACATGCACGAATACAACCAACAATGCAGTTTTAAGAAAATAACTAAAAAAGTAGGAGATAAGAATAACAAATAATTAAAGAGCAGCAGTAAATAACAATATCGGGGCTTTATACAGGGGATACCGGTACAGAGTCAATGTGCGGGGGCACCGGTGTCGAGGTATTGGGGTAATATGTACATGTAGTTAGAGCTATTAAAGTGACTATGCATCGATAATAACAGTAGAGTAGCAGCAGTGTAGAAGAAGGGGACCTTCAATGCTGCAGAAACATTTTGGTACCCTTCCCCAGATCTGTGCCTCAGCACAAGAGAGAGAGAGAAATGGGGAATAGATTACATTTGCTGTATATATCAGTGAAAAAGTCACACTTTTGAAAATATTTTTTATATTTCTTCCAACCCGGAAGTCAGCCACACCAATGTGTCGGAGGAAACACTGTGCACTTGGCGACCTGGTTAGCGTGCACTGTGCCCGGCCCGCCACAGGAGTCGCTAGTGTGCGATGAGACAAGGATATCCCTACCGGCACAAACCCTCCCTAACCCGGACGACGCTAGGCCAATTGTGCGTCGCCCCATGGACCTCCCGATTGCGGCCTGGTGCGACAGAGCCTGGGCTCGAACCCCGAGTCTCTGGTGGCACAGCTAGCACTGCGATGCAGTGCCCTAGTCCACTGCACCACCCGGGAGGCACTTTTAACCCAGAAGTTGATTTCTATCCACAGGAGCAGTTCTGCCTGGGGCCCCTGGTTGTGCTACTGGGGGCTAGGTCGTGTTCCCCTGTGAGAGACAGCAATCAGATAAGAACCCATTGCCAAGTGCAGGGATCCATCGTAGACCTGAAGGTGCAGTAATAAGAGGAGATAGAGCACTGTATTTTGATTGTGTTACAGCAAGCAGTTTATGCCAGGTGATAAATGCTAGCGTTGAGGGAGCTGACATAGCTGGAGCACCTTGTGAGTTGCTGGCCCATTCTGACACCCTCCATCAGTATTAGTTTGATCAGAGTTGGGAGAGATGGGGTGATGGACAGTGTGTAATGTTTAGGAGATGTCAGCCAGTGAGTTAATGTTATGTGAATGGCCCCGGGCCATTGTTATCCAAATGGGACTTTTTATTGGAAGCCCTCCCACTTCTTGATATATCTCCCAAGTGAACTTCACTGCTCTGTAGTTAAGTGGATCGAAGCCAGTGTACAGCTCATGCGTGGGCGTGTGGAGTCAGCCTCTTCTCAACAGGTCTGTGGGCTTTTTAACATTCTGCTCATCCACCCCCGAGCTGCATGAGGAAGAGCTTGCAGACAATTGAACCGGCTGACTTCTGATCTCTCCTGTTTCCTTAGAGGAATATAGGATTTCCCTGTGAGGGGTTGGGCTCAAGCTATGACATGACTCATCTCTTTGCAGTGTGATTCTCTGATTTTTACCATCGCAGAGCTCCCCACCACCAGCCCAGCAAAATCCACCACTAGCAATAGCAGCAGATAATCACATCTTTCCTTTGTTTATTCTCTTGACTACTCCTCTCTCTATGGAGGAGCTCTCCTCCTCCAGATTGTCGTTGCATTACAAATGGATGTGAAACTGTGATGAGAGGATGCAGCCATAGAACTGGCATTCTCAGTTGTTTGTGTGTTGTGTTTGCGTAAGCTCAGAGAGTGTGCCATATTTTCCTCTGCTTTTCTTTCCAAGGTGTTGACCTTCTGGACAATGCTGTCTGCCAACAGGTCCCCTTGTGTTCACTTATTTGTTGGACTGATAGAGCAAAGAATTACTAAGCATCCTTTTTTCTCCAGAGCAAATAAAAAAATCTGTGTGTGTAATGTAATTCAGCGCATGGCATCCAGGCTTTTTCTAGTTGGGAGCATGCTGAATGGCAGAGTGGCTCAACCCACAGATGCTGCTGGGAGCTCCCAAGTTGAGGGGAAGAGAAGGAGATAACTTCTGTCTATAACAGCTCTCATTATGTGAGCTGAAGCAAGTGCCACAATATAGCACTACCTTTTAGACAGGGATTTATTGTGTTTTGCACTCAAACGTATATGCTTTATTGATAATTCTCTTCACGTCCAGAATTCTGTCAGCTGTAATTAGCATTTCATTTT
Source organism: Oncorhynchus tshawytscha (assembly GCF_018296145.1). Lineage (NCBI taxonomy): Eukaryota > Metazoa > Chordata > Actinopteri > Salmoniformes > Salmonidae > Oncorhynchus > Oncorhynchus tshawytscha. The sequence goes on along the minus strand of NC_056433.1, from coordinate 59,309,224 downwards.
TTCAGCACTCAGCAGCTTTCAAGTAAAAATAGACAGCCCTCTTAACTGAGCAAACAAATTAAGAGTTGGAGAAGGGAAAAGTAGAACAAAAACAGTGACAAAAGTTAGAGGTAGCCAGCCTTGGATAAGGGTTTTATTGTAACGGTTCTCTTGTGGGAAGTAGAGGCGGACCAAAATGCGGCGTGATGATTCATGTTTGTTTAATGAAGAAAAAACTATACATGAATAAACTAACAAAAACAATAAACATGAGAACTCAAAACAGCCCTATCTGGTGCAGGTACAAAGACAGGAACAATCACCCACAAACACACAGTGAAACCCAGGCTACCTAAATATGGTTCCCAATCAGAGACAATGACGAACACCTGCCTCTGATTGAGAACCATATCAGGCCAAACATAGAACTAGACAAACTAGACAATTAACATAGAATGAACCAGATCACACCCTGATCAACCAAAACATAGAAACATACAAAGCAAACTATGGTCAGGGTGTGACATTTATGAAAGAAAAACATACACACTAAGTGTTCTGTAAGTAGCAGTGCTCCGTTTTCAGTTGGTGGGGCAATTTTTATTTTGTACAAAATCCTTTCTGTGAGCATCTGATGCTACTAAATAGTAAATTCTATTTGGAGATGTCTTCAGCTCCATCAGGGCTCATGTTAACGGTAATTGCTCTGTCAATCACAGCAAGTCCTGCTGCGCTCTGGACCATTTAAGCCCTGGGTAAGGGAGGCTGGCCTCAGTGGGGGAGACAGACAGACAGCCAGCGTCTCAGGTCTCCCCTCTGCGTCTCTCCTCTCCCCTGCCCATCCGTCTCAAACATCCTGCTCTCCGATCACTACTGGCCACAGCAACTACCTTTGTCTTTATCACAGCCCAGACACAGTCGACAGTCCTAAATGTCTGGACATTTAAAAATAGTTTTAAAAAATAAATACAAAAATGCTCTTCAGGTCTCTCACAAGAGTATGTGGAGTATCTCATTTACTAACAATAAGGTAGTGTACCATATTAGCTAGTTATGTTTTCACTCTAACTTGTCCTTGAAAAGTAGCTTGTTTAATTTTGTTTTTATATTTTCAGCAAAAAAGTTATGGAAGTTTCAATGAACTTCAAACAGTGGCGGTCGCTGACTGGAGGGGGAGGGGTGGGGTTGGGAGGGGTTGGAGTTGTCAACAAAGCAGCATGGCAGAAATATGATGCCAAGGTTTCGAATTAGCGGTAGATTCTTTGATAAGATAATAAAGTGCTCTGTGCATTTGAACAACAGCATTAATACACCTATTTCACTTTTGCGTGTCAGAAACCGGATGACCACTGCTGCACATGCTGCCACTGTTTTGAACAGATTAGTTATACTATTTAGAATGAGCAGCCAGCTCATGAACGACTGAGTGCACCAGGGAGAACGCAACAAGCATGCAGATGCAATAAGTGAAAACACATTATCTATCTGGGGATAGCTAGCATAATGTCTCAAAGCATGATAGCCAGTTAACTTTGATAACTTCATATTTCCCAGTTAGTCAGATATGACTTTAGATAGACTTGAAATTGGGTAAGGGGAAAGGGGAAAGGGGAAAGGGGTAAAAAGGGGTAAGGGGAAAGGGGTAAGGGGTAAGGGGAAGGGGGTAAGGGAAAGGGGTAAGGGGAAAGGGGTAAGGGGAAAGGGGGTAAGGGGTAAGGGGAAAGGGGTAAGGGGAAAGGGGAAAGGGGTAAGGGGAAAGGGGAAAGGGGTAAGGGGAAAGGGGGGGGTAAGGGGAAAGGGGAAAGGGGGGGTAAGGAAAGGGGAAAGGGGTAAGGTAAAGGGGAAAGGGGTAAAAAGGGGTAAAGGGGAAAGGGGAAAGGGGTAAAAGGGGTAAGGTAAAGGGGAAAGGGGGGGTAAGGGGGGAAAGGGGAAAGGGGTAAGGGGGAAAGGGGTAAAAAGGGGAAAGGGGTAAGGGGAAAGGGGAAAGGGGTAAGGTAAAGGGGAAAGGGGAAAGGGGTAAGGGGGGAAAGGGGTAAGGGGAAAGGGGAAAGGGGAAAGGGGAAAGGGGTAAGGGGAAAGGGGAAAGGGTAAGTAAAGGGGAAAGGGGAAAAGGGGAAAGGGGGGTAGGGGAAAGGGGAAAGGGGTAAGGGGGGAAAGGGGGGTAAGGTAAAGGGGGGGTAAGGGGAAAGGGGGGAAAGGGGTAAGGGGAAAGGGGAAAGGGGAAAGGGGGGGAAAGGGGAAAGGGGGGTAAGGGGAAAGGGGAAAGGGGTAAGGGGGGGAAAGGGGAAAGGGGTAAGGGGAAAGGGGGGGGGAAAGGGGATACCTGGTCAGTTCAACTGAATGCATTCAATTGACATGTGTCTTCCGCATTTAACCTAACCCTTCTGAATCAGAGAGGTGCTGGGGGCTGCCTTGATCGATGTCCTTTCTCTGCTACCGCACGGCAAGCGGTACCGGAGTGCCAAGTCTAGGACCAAAAGGCTCCTTAACAGCTTCTACCCCCAAGCCATAAGACTGCTGAACAATTAATCAAATGGCCCCCGGACTATTTACATTGAACCCCCCCACCCCTCCATTTGTTTTGTACACTGCTGCTACTCGCTGTTTATTATCTATGCATAATGACTTCACCATAGTCACTTCATGTACAAATTACCTCAACTAACCTGTACCCCCGCACACTGACTCGATACCCCCTGTATATAGCCTCATTATTGTTATTTTATTGTGTTACTTTTTATTATTTTTTACTTGTGTTTATTTGGTAAATATTTTCTTAACTCTTCTTGAACTGCTCTGTTGGTTAAAGGCTTGTAAGTAAGCATTTCACGGTAAGGTCTACACTTGTTGTATTTTGCGCTTCTGACAAAGTTTTTCTTTGATTTGATGTCTTCTGCTCCCGGGGAGCAGGAGTTATTGGGGGATTAACTGACTCCCTTAACTGACTTCCTGTACTCCCTGTTGACCCACGACTGCATGGCCAGGCAAGGACTGCATTGCCAGGCACGACTCCAACACCATCATTAAGTTTGCTGACGACACAACAGTGGTAGGCCTGATCACCAACAACGATGATACAGCCTATAGGGAGGAGGTCAGAGACCTGGCCGGGTGGTGCCAGAATAACAACATATCCCTCAACGTAACCAAGACTAAGGAGATGAAGGTGGACTACAGGAAAAGGAGCACCGAGCACGTCCCCATTCTCATCGGCGGGGCTGTTGTGGAGCAGGTTGAGAGCTTCAAATTCCTTGGTGTCCACATCAACAACAAACTAGATTGGTCCAAACACTCCAAGACAGTCGTGAAGAGGGCACGACAAAGCCTATTCCCCCTCAGGAAACTAAAAAGATTTGGCATGGGTTCTGAGATCCTCAAAAGGTTCTACAGCTGCAACATTGAGAGCATCCTGACCGGTTGCATCACTGCCTGGTACGGCAATTGCTCGGGCCTCCGGCCGCAAGACACATCAGAGGGTAGTGCGTATGTGTAGAGGTCCTGCGTACGGCCGGGTACATCACTGGGGCTAAGCTGCCTGCCATCCAGGACCTCTACACCAGGCGGTGTCAGAGGAAGGCCCTAAAAATTGTCAAAGACCCCAGCCACCCCCAGTCATAGACTGTTCTCTCTACTACCGCATGGCAAGCATTAGCGGAGTGCCAAGTCTAGGACAAAAGGCTTCTCAACAGTTTTTACCCCCAAGCCATAAGACTAATGAACAGGTAATCAAATGGCTACCCGGACTCTTTGCATTGTGTGCCCCCCCAACCCCTCTTTTCACTGCTGCTACTCTCTGTTTAACATATATGCATAGTCACTTTAACTATACATTCATGTACATACTACCTAAATTGGCCCGATCAACCGGTTAGCCAACCACATTGGCTAACCGGACTATCTGCATTGTGTCCCACCGCCCGCCAAACCCTCTTTTTACGCTTCTGCTACACTCTGTTCATCATATATGCATAGTCACTTTAACCATACCTACATGTACATACTACCTCAATAAGCCTGACTAACAGGTATCTGTATATAGCCTTGCAACTATTTTTTCATGTCTTTTTACTGTTGTTTTTATCTCTGGGACCCACAGGATGACAAATCAGAGCAAGATTACTGAATGTAAGCCCTTTATTTACCTTCAGAGGTGAATGTATCAAACCAAGTGCTGTGATAAATTTTTTGTTGTTGTTGTGCACTCTCATCAAACAATATCATGGTATTTTATCACTGTAATAGCTACTGTAAATTGGACAGTGCAGTTAGATTAACAAGAATTTAAGCTTTATGCACATATAAGACATGTTTGTCCTGGAAGGTTGGATGTTACTTTCAATGTCATTCTAGTCAGATTAGCACGTTAGCAACAACCGTCTAGGGATAGGGACACCAATCCAGTAGAGTCTAACTAGCTAGCAAGCTACCAGCTAGTTATAGCTAGTTAGCTAGCTGCTTATCAAAGGTTATCAACTGGTTAATTTGACCAACAAATTGACCCGACTATTTATACATTTTTCTTCTCAAAATTAATGTAGCTGACTAATTAATTTGATATGCTCTGTGATACACCTGGTTTTATGCAATACAATAATTTTTTGTCCTACCAGAGAAGGTTCTAGCTAGTGTACTGTATCCCTCTGTCCTTTGACTCTTGTTGGATGTAATAATATATGCCATTTAGCAGACGATTTACATGCATGCATACATTTTAGGTATGGATGGTCCCAGGAATGGAACCCACTACTCTGGCGTTATACAATTCATTCCACAGGTGTTCGATGGGGTTGAGGTCAGGGCACTGTGTAAGCCAGTCAAGTTCTGTAAGGACCTCGCTTCGTTCACGGGGGCATTGTCATGCTGAAACAGGAAAGGGCCTTCCCCAAACTCTTGCAGCAAAGTTAGAAGCACAGAATCGTCTAGAATGTAATTGTATGCTGTAGCGTTAAGATTTCTCTTCACTGGAACTAAGGGGCCCGAACCATGAAAAACAGCCCCAGACCATTATTCCTCCTCCACCAAAATTTACAGTAGACACTATGCATTCGGGCAGGTAGCGTTCTCCTGGCATCCACCAACCCAGATTCGTCCGTCGACTGCCAGATAGTGAGGCGTAATTCATCACTCCAGGGAACACGTTTCCACTGCTCCACCACTCCAGCCGACGCTTGGCAACTCGGTAGTGAGTGTTGCAACCGAGGACAGACAATTTTTACGCGCTACACACTTCAGCACTCGGCGGTTCCGTTCTGTGAGCTTGTGTGGCCTACCACTTTGCGGCTGAGACGTTGTTGCTCCTAGACATTTCCACTTCACAATAACAGCACTTAAAGATGACCGGGGCAGCTCTTGCAGGACAGAAATTTGACAAACTGACTTGTTGGAAAGGTGGCATCCTATGACGGTGCCACGTTGAAAGTCACAGAGCTCTTCAGTAATGCCATGCTACTGCCAATTTTTGTCGATGGAGATTGCATGGCTGTGTGCTCAATTTTATACACCTGTCAGCAATGGGTGTGGCTGAAATAGCCGAATCCACTAATTTGAAGGTGTGTCCACACACTTTTGTATATATAGTGTATATTTTTGGGGGGGAGGTGACCAATCACAAAATGGGCGGGCCGCGACTAACTTCAAATCTATTATGCATTCATGGCATGCACAAACATAGCACTATATTACGTGGCTCTTATTATATCCTATATAAAGTCTTAAATACAGGCATTCTTAATATAAAATAGTTTGTAGAAAGGGTTACACCGTTATGCTTCCTTTGGAATGTTTTTAAAGAAGTGGCTGCTTAGTTACATATTTGTTTAGAGAATTTGACAATGTAAAAATATATAAATAAAGTCAAAGTTGAATGAAGTACTTGGCAGAGAAGCCCAGGACTCATTTGGTAATGGTCTTTGATTGCACTGGGAAGGGCCATATGAATTCTTAATGAAAAGTCATTTCTGATGTAAGAGCCTAGAGGATGCATTAGGCTGATTTGATATTTATTTTTTCTTTACTAAATGTTTAAGTTGTTTTGATTCAACAACCTTGAATATTGATTAAGGTATTCTTATTGTTTTGTTTTTGTTATTAAGTGTATGACCTCCTCTCTTCAATGTTACTGGTGTCCTCGGGAGCGGTTTGAGTGTGCTGAGGGTCTCCATGAGAGGTAAACTCTAGCCCTACTGAACACCAAAGGAGCAGTCTGTGTTTGCCAGGCAGGCACATTGTGTACCACAGAGAGGTAGTCTCCAACACACATAGAGCTCAATCACCAACCACAGAGGGAGGGAGAACGCTTGGCCACGGAACCTAGGAGACCCTCTCTGAAATGACACAGCATGCAGATCAACCGCATTAACTCCTATCAATCCCTACTGTCCAAGAACAAAACAAACTATTTTCAAATTCGCCCACTGCAAACCTGTCTGGAAGTAAACAGTTGGTGTTTAATGGTAGCCAGGACAAATTATTTCCTCCTGAAGAGTGCAATAGCAGAATCACGAGAGAATTCAGACATTTTAAAAGAACGATAGAAGATAGAAAGGAAAGGTTGCAGGGACTACTTTGATTCCCAACTCCGGGAGTCTGTCACTTGCCGCGCTGCTAAGCCACTCACACAATTAACCGTGTGGCATGCTTTTAATATTAGGCCCTTTTAATTGTCTACAAATTAAGAGTGATGTAAAATAGCTAAGAGCTTGTGCTAATTAATAAGGGAATTGAATGCTTGTTAATTAAGGGCAAACAGGACAAGGACCGGCTCTGGTAATTTGAGCTATAATGCCAGGCCTAACGACTCATTTTCAAACAGTCGTGATTCATAAAAAAAAAGGTCAAACAGCCCGTTCTGCTCCTGATGAACCCCCTTCCCTGCCCCGACCTCCACCCCACACACACACACACACAAATATGTTCCTCTTAATAACTTTATTGGAAAATGTATTTCCATGTGAGCACAATATCTACTTACACTAAATTGTGTATTTAAGTTGCATGTGCTCACATCTCTTGGTGCATGCATTCTGAATACTTTCATGTTTTGTTTAAATTGTTTTCTAACCTCCCTTACCCCATTTGGATATTCAACATTTTGCACAGTGGAGCCCATATAATTTATTTGACAACCCATGGATTCTGTAGGATTTTAAGTTAAAACCTGGAATATAGGATTTTCAGTCAACATCATCTGTGTGATAAGGGATATGGACAAAATGTTCTAGTGAAAAGAAAGGAAAGAGGAAAATAGGAGGAAAGTACTGACATATAATTGTGTGTCACGAGTTCGATGAAGGAACATGGAAAGGGATATCAATCTGAGAGAATATTTAAAAAATAATATATTTGATGTGGCAATATTAGAGTTCAGTGGCACTACCTGAAATGAAAGTACCAGTCATGTACCAGGGTGATTTCTTGTACTGCAACCTGGGTTTAGCAGACCTTAGGCTTTGTCAAAAAGAAATTACAGAATTATATTTATTAGATGGAATGGCACCTCATTCTATTTTCAGCTTCCAATTCCATCTTGGAAGCTTCATTCACATGTGTATTACATTAGGAAAAATAGGAAATGGAGAGCAAGTGGGGGCTCCAATGGGAATAATCTATGGAGCTCCGTTGTTCAGAGGAACTCATTAGCATTCATGAAGAGATGAGGTAAAAGAGGATTATTTGAGAAATAATGTGTGAAAATGTAACAAATAGATTAATAGCCTTCCAATGAGGATAACAGGGTGCAATTGTGTGTGCTTGTGCAGGGGCGTCTTGCACCCCATAAATCTGAGGGGGCACAAAGTAAATAAAATAATTAAAAGTAAGTAAAGTAAGTAAATAATTTAAAAAAGGGATCTTTTTCTGCATATCTAAGCATACTTCTTGAGCTGTCAGTAACTGGTGGTTACTTTTCTAAAGAAACTAAATATGCTTCCCTCCACCATGATATCTGTTTCGGAAAGTATTCAGACCCCTTTACTTTTTCCACATTTTGTTACGTTACAGCCTTATTCTAAAATTGATTAAATCATTTTTGTGCATTGTTTTTTGTGTGAAGCGCTTCCACTTGCTCTTCATCATGAGAACAAAGCAGGCTCAAAATTAGCAATCTTCCTTTAACATTGACAGATATGAAATAAACACAGTGAATTGGGAAAGTATTCAGACCCTTTCACCTTTTCCACATTTTGTTATGTTACAACCTTATTCTGAAATGTATTAAAATGTATTTTTCTCCTTATCAATCTACTCACAATATCCCATAATGACAAAGCAAAAAAAACGTTTTTGCAAATGAATATAAAAATAAATAAATGAAATATCACATTTACATAAGTATTCAGACCTTTACTGAGTACTTTGTTGAAGAACCTTTGGCAGCGATTACAGCCTCGAGTCTTCTTGGGAATGACGCTACAAGCTTGGCACACCTGATTTGGGGAGTTTCTCACATTCTTCTCCGCAGATCCTCTCAAACTCTGTCAGGTTGGATGGGGAGTGTTGCTGCACAGCTATTTTCAGGTCTCTCCAGAGATGTTCGATTGATCGGGTTCAAGTCCAGGTCTGGCCGGGCCACTCAAGGACATTCAGAGACTTGTCCCGAAGCCACTCCTGCATTGTCTTGGGTGTGTGCTTAGGGTCGTTGTCCTGTTGGAAGGTGAACCTTCGCTCCAGTCTGAGGTTCTGAGCACTCTGGAGCAGGTTTTCATCAAGGATCTCTCTGTACTTTGCTCCGTTTATCTTTCCCTTGTTCCTGACTAGTCTCTCAGTCCCTGCCACTGAATAACATCCCTACAGCATGATGCTGCCCCCACCAAGCTTCACCGTAGGGATGGTGCCAGGTTTCCTCCATACGTGACGCTTGGCATTTCATCAGACCAGAGAATCTTGTTTCTCATGGTCTGAGAGTCCTTTAGGTGCTTTTTGGCAAACTCCAAGTTGGCTGTCATGTGCCTTTTACTGAGGTCTGGCCACTCTACCATAAAGGCCTGATTGGTGGAGTGCTGCAGATATGGTTGTCCCTCTGGAAGGTTCTCCCATCTTCACAGAGGAACTTTGTAGCTCTGTCAGAATGACCATTGGGTTCTTGGTCTCTGTCTCTGTCTCAATTAATTTGGATTTTGCTCTGACATGCACTGTCAACTTTGGGAACTTATATGGACAGGTGTGTGCCTTTCCAAATCAATTTAATTGACTACAGGTGGACTCCAATCAAGTTGTAGAAAAATGTCATGGATGATCAATGTAAACAGGATGCACCTGAGCTCAATTTTTAGTCTCATAGCAGAGTCTGAATACTTATGTAAATAAGGTATTTATGTTTTTGCTTTGACATTTTTGGGTTGTGTGTAGAATGATGATGATTTATAATTTAAAAAAATCAATTTTAGAACAAGGCTGTAACGTAACAAAATGTGGAAAAAGTCAAGGGGTCTGAATACTTTCCGAATACCCTATTCTTTCAAACAGGGCAAATCTGAGGGGGTACGTGTCCCTCTGCCCCCTATGGGCATGACACCTCTCTGTGTGTGTGTAAGAGAGAGAGAGAGAGAGAGAACAAGAAGCAAGGGTGGTGCAGAGACAGCTTGCTCCTGGCTCTCCATTCAACCCGTAAATGACTTACCTGGACAGTTTTATGTTTGCCTGGAGGAGAATTAAAACTGATTTCATTTCCCATTTTAGAGTATAGCTGTTCGTGTCACCACAGTACTTTCTGAAAGCAGTCTAATCTAAATGCTTTTGTCAGGGGAGATTTTGTAGATTGCAGCAGCCAGAGCTACAAATTGGTTGTGTCATCTTATAATGAACTATGTGAGTGTTGCCGTTTCTGCAGCCAATAGTTCCATGAATACTGCAAGTCAGTCCTCCATTTAGCAACCTCACTACCTGCTTTCCCGACTCCCATTGTTCCTGCTGCAACCTAATAGTTTAAGGAGCGTGAAATGTTGGGAGAGTATCACAGGCCACATCATGCGAAAGCTCATCCAAAAGTATTATACACTTGCCTTTTTTTGAGCCTGGCAGGAGTTGCAGTAATTACTGGCCAGGCCTGCATGTTGTGGAGAAATAAGGCGGGTGTGCAGTTGATACGGGTTGCGATGCTGTGCAGGGGTTTATTGGGGCGTGCTCAGCACAGTGGTGAGGTGACCTTTGACCTGAGTGGGGAGATTATGGGTATCTCAGCGATTTCACAAAGCTCCCCTGTCAGCCGCTGACAGGACACATTAGGACACTCCGAAGGGTTTGTTGATATCTGTATTCTGTTCTGCAAAGACTTGATGTTATTTCTCGGCAGCGTACAAGAGAGCGTGGCAAATTCAAACAGCTCTGCTAAGTCAACAGCTTGACTAGAGGAGCCCAGACAGATGCTTCTGCTGCATGTATCAGCACAGAGCAGGCCTAGAAACCATTTTCCTCCCGTTTGAAGATGGGTCCTTGAAGAAATCCTCCTCGTACTAATTGCATTCACTCTCCTCGTACTCTCCCTCTCTCTCTCTCTCTCTCTCTCTCTCTCTCTCTCTCTCTCTCTCTCTCTCTCTCTCTCTCTCTCTCTCTTCTTCTAGTCCTCTCTCCTAATAGTCCTCTCGCCTTCTAGTCCTCTATTCTTCTAGTCCTCTCTCCCCTTCTCTCCCCCCCTCCTCTCTCTCTCTCTCTCTCTCTCCTTCTAGTCCTCTATTCTTCTTGTCCTTTCTCCTTCTATTTCTCCTCCTCTCCTCTTCTGCCAGCCATCCACTAAAGTATCCCTCCTCAGACCACAGGCCCTGCTGAGCATTTTACTTTCCATTTAATTAGCTGTCATCCCAGGAGCTTTAAGGGCACAGAAATGTATTTGATTGCACAGCTCTCAAATATTTAAATATATAAACAACATATACATATGTGATAAGTTCTTGATATTCGTCCATGTGACAACAGTTTTCATTCATGTGTTGTGTACGATTTTGTATTTAAATGGATATTTTGGTCTTGCTCTGGTGCTCCTCTGTGTCAGAAATGTGAATGAGTAAATGGAGTGTGAAGACTGGGGGATTGGGCTGTCTCACAAATCAGAGCTGGGATTTAATTATTGCAGCACAGAAAGAATCAAATGTAGTCTGAAATAATAATGATTATTTATTCTGCAGTAGCACGGTTTGCTGTCCACGTACTGCCTTCCAGCACTCAGCTATAACCCATATATTGTGAAGAATCTATTTACATTTGTACATACTTTTTGTTGTTGTTTATATTAAATGTAGCCTTTGAAGTTATGTTAATTTAATACATCTGAGTGTCTTGTGTCATATTTGTTGTAAAGGGTTACAGTATAATGTTCCTGTCATATTGTTGTACTTATCTCAGGCTGCAGTTTGCTTTATAATGCAAATAACAGCATTGGTCTTGTCATTCATTCAGAAAGGTAAAGAGAAAACAAGGCAGTCCTCACCACTCTGAGAGCTTGTTGAGATTGTAGGACTACAGCGTAGATTATTATGGATCTGAGGAAACAGCTAATCTGAATATAGATTGGTCCCATCTGTTTTGGGTTGGCACCACTCGTATGTCATTTGGTAAGCATCTAAGCATTTGGGGCTGCTAATGCAACAAAAGGCACATTAGAGGCTGAGGGAGAATTTGTCAGTATTTGACTGGAAGGGAAAGGTGGGGCATCATGAATATCTCCCAGAGTGTGCTGAGAATATCCAAGGGCCATTACTCTGAGCTACAGGACACCAGGATACCTATAAGTCATCATATAAAAGTCATAGTATCCTCTAATGTGGTTCATTAAATCCGATCTTCAGAGAGATAGGCAGCACTATATGTGATGAGGGGATACTAGTTTTATCATTGCATACAAATCTAGCCGTGGTTCTACAGCACGTGTATCAAATTTTATAAGACACTGTTAACTCTTCATAACGTGGACAGTGGTGATCAGTAAGACTAGAGCGCTTCAACATGGGAGTCATTCCAGGTTTTAAGGCCAGCCCGCCCTGTGAGCTCTCTGTATTGCAGGCCAATGTCCCACTGTGTCACCGCTGCAGGGTCTCCTGTTCACCAAAACAAACATTATTACAGTTTCACTCTGCCACTGCTGAAATGAAGAGATATTAAATGTGGCTGACCCTCATGCCTGTGTTGGATTACACAGGGAATGGAAAGCTACAGACCCCTCTTAAACTTTATTATTGTATTGCATTTATTTCTCTCAACAGATTTCCCAGTGGAAATTAAATGAAAAAGCAATCGTTTTCCTTTTTATTACTGTCTCTTTGTTTTTGGCCTGTGAAGTAAATTGCCTTGCTTTGAGAGGACAGAAGTCACACTTTTACCCCATTTGAAATGGGAAAACAACAATAACAACAACAACGCCAAAAATATACAGGCTTCAAAGTGAATGTGTTGGAGAGTGGAATATGGTGGCCTGTGTGGCAGCATGTATTCTGTAAAAGGTGCCAATCATTGCCTTGGTGAGCCCTACATTACTCAGACTTATTTGTGATTAGATGAATCAGTCCATAACCTTCATGTTTCCAGATAGCAGTGTGGTCATGGAGTTGAACAGAGGTTGTTTTGAAGAGATTAGGAGCAGAGTATCTGTCTGTGGGAGCCCTTGGGGCCCGGCCCAGCCATGCTGAGAGAGAGAGAGAAAGAGCATCAGAGTGATCATGCAGAACGACTCAATCATTTATTTATGACCTTAATTAGAGAGAATTACAAGGCTGCTCATGGCCATAGGTCACTCACTATTTGTCTTTACACGTGTTCTTTAAAAAAAGCTTTTGACTTAATTCTCTGTTATTTGTACATCAATACAGTGGTTCATGTGGATAATTAGTTGCATTTCTAAACATTTGAATCTGGGAAAGATTCCATTCAAGAGGGAATATAACCCCAAAATGTAGTTTCATATTTTCTTTCCCAGTTTTTTGTTTTCTGAAAAGACCAAGTACAAAGTGTATTACAGTCATTCTTAAGACTAGTAAAATGTTTCCTACCACTCACAGTATTATTTCATGAACATTTCCCATGAATTGCTACCATAAAACATCAACTATTCCACCCATCAGCATACAACATCCCTACTGTGTATTGCACATTCATTTCCCAAAGACTCAACAGTAGCTTGCAGTCATCATAATTTGAGACTGGGATAATGGTGAAAGTGTCCTGTAGACCTTGATCTACGTAATTAAAACTTTGAAATGTAATTAAGGAGGCGGAGAAGGAAACAGATTCCATAATTTATTGTACAATGCAGCCCAATTTTCTCATGTTGATTCGGCACCTTGAATGACTAAATCACATCCATGCAATCAGTCTGCTAAAAAACAGAGCTTGTTTGGAAACATGACCAGTGCTTCCCAAAATAGGCTAAATGTGTTAATTCCAAACATATCTTCTAGTTTAGACCCTCCCGATTCGTAACTAAATGCATTAGAGGTTAGTATTCAGACGGATTTGTGATTTCTCTCACTTGAATTGGAAACGATTTTGCCAGATCTTTTTCCAGGTACAACAAAAACTATTTGCTCTGGGTTTAGTATACGATTTAAGTTTTCAAGCGCACAACGATTGCAGTGTCCTCCACTTAAGTCAAATACATATTGATCAAAATCCAGTCAGTATCAGTAGTAGAATAAAGCACCACGCACAATGTGCCATGGCCCATGAAATAATGTCCCTTAAAGATAGAAGAGAATTCTCAAGCAGAATGTCAAAATAATATTTCAGTTTAATGCCTAACTTCCTCTTATTGCCCTTGCATATTCCACTGCTCTCCTCCTCCTGCCATATTAGAAGACCCTTTGTCGCTGCTGTCTTTGTCTCTGATTGGTTCCATTAAAGTAACTGGTGGTCCAGTGAATTTTGCCGGGTTCACTCAATCAAAGAGTTACAAATCAACCCATTAGGTGATGCAGGGCCCCTGGCGAGTGTGTTTGAACAGGATCTGGAGCGTTTCTAGCCACCCGGCCCTGGCCCCCTAATGGCGTTTCTAATGATGTGTCCCTCCCAGCCTGCAGAGGCACAGTGTGCAGCCTTCTGTAGCACATCCTCCTCCGCTGCTCCTCTCTTCCATGCTTCTCACATCAGTCCTCTTCACTGGCGACTGCAGGGCACAGTGTCAGAAAGTTACACTGCTTTTGGCCTGTTTGCTCTTTCTCTCTTTGCATACATCTAAGATGCAGTACCACATGTACCACGCCAAGGTAATTCATGGATGTCATGTTGTTGGAGACATGTGGTTGTACTGTGCTCTGTGTGTTGGTCTACCCTCTGTGTTGGTCTACCCTCTGTGTGTTGGTCTGCCCTCTCTGAGCCCAGACCTACCAGGGTCTGGCTGTGACTACCGTAGGATGAAAGGAGGGGTGGGAGGGGCCACAGCCAAGCGACTGATTACTGTGGAGCGCCTGCTGGTTAGGGGTCAAGTCAAGTTCACTTGAGAGACTCTAACTCCTCCAGCTCCTTGATGAGATAGAAAATAAAATCTTCACCTCTCCATCACTTGAATAAAGTTGGGAGGTGTTGACGCCTCCCTCTCTCCCTCCCCACCCACTGAGACATGTTTCATCAAATAGGCCCATCCGGGGTAGTACGTTAGGGGACTGATCCTCACCACTAATTCTTGCCATCAGTGTTTTGATTTCTCTCTGGTTCTGTGTGTTTTTCAATATATGAATGGGAACAGAAGTCGTCATAATCACGCTTTCTTCCTTTCTTCACAGACAGAGCATACTCCCTCTAGAAGATCAATGTGGGAGTGTTAATTCTATCATTTAAGGAGGGGAAATGAGGAGAAAAATAATTTTGGGCAGTTTCCATTCAGCATAATGAAAGGGAAATATGTTATAATCAAATTAGACAGACACAGCAACATGATGATCAAGGAAATGGGATTAAATATCCCTCCTGTCATTGGTAAATTGTGAATGGTGTCTGATCAGGTTGCAGAGCTCTTCTCTGTGTGTTCTGATGTGCCAGGTCTCTTAGAGGTCAAACAGAATAGAATAGTTCCCTCCTGTAGGCAAGACATGATGAAGACACTGGCCTACTGGTGCATGTTCTAGAGGGGTGAAATATCTAGGCCCCTCGCTGGACCTCCTGAAGGACATGTGATGTCATAGCCTAAGGGCACCCACTTCCCCACAAACATGTCTGACATCTCGTTGCCTTTTGGAAAAGGGACTGTCATTTGGGCAAAGGCCTGAGATCGGGCTGTTTAAGTTGAACTGGTTCTCATTTGTCAGGACCTGTCAGTGCTTTGGATATGTCTATCTCAGCCATGTCACCAGGCTGCACTGCTCTGAGATATTTTCACTAGTCACTCCGGAGAGAGAGGCTGTGGCTTTGCCCTGAGGCAGTTGTCGGTAGGGGAGCGGGTCTTCACTCACAGTGGCACCTCACCAGTTTTAGGAGCCAGCTGAACAGCTGGGAGACAGAGATTGCCAGCTCATCAAGGCAGTTTATCACAAAGCCAAAACGTTCAAGTGTGCTGTCAGGCAGATACTGAGCCCTTTACCTTAATAAAGTTGGGAATCACAGGAGGCTTTTATGTTGGAAAACATGTAACAGCATCATTGGAAGAAGAGGGTCTCATTCAAGGAACTAATAAGAGTTGATTGGGTAATGGTGAATGATAGAATCTCTATGAACAGCACACACACAATATTCTAGTAAATATCAGCACCAGTGAATCCCACAGTGTAAATTAGATCTGTTAAGTATAAAAAAAATTGCAATTTGCTCTTGGTTTGGAGGTTAGCATTTTGTAGTAAGCAAATGCTTTTCTTGGGTGAGGCTCAAATCAGTGGGTGGGCCATTAAAGGTAGATACATTTGTTTATTTTAGGCATTACACTGGGTGGGCAGAGATCAGTCCATCTGCAATATCCTTCACTGGACTGACCTACTTTACCACTATACAATCACTTTAACCGTCCTCCCAGTGTTTCACTGCTACGTTAGCAACCAGCAGTAATCTGTAATAGGCCTCTCTCCTCCTGCTGGGATAATGTCTTTTCGGACACTTTTCCCATTAAATTTGGTCAGACAGCTTGCAGGAACCCTCAGTGTTAGGTATTGTGCAAAATATGTTATATTACTCCCATAAACTAGCTAGAAAGTGTAAATGACTTTCAGATCGCCTTGCAGTCTCCCTCCTCTCAGCTCCCCTTCAGAGGGGAGGGAAATTATTGTGTGAAATTATTATTTAGCAAGATCCCCCATGTGCAACTTTCTTGTCTTGTCTTTGTGTGAAGGCAAACAACAT
This sequence comes from Oncorhynchus tshawytscha, assembly GCF_018296145.1. Lineage (NCBI taxonomy): Eukaryota > Metazoa > Chordata > Actinopteri > Salmoniformes > Salmonidae > Oncorhynchus > Oncorhynchus tshawytscha. The sequence goes on along the minus strand of NC_056433.1, from coordinate 59,293,000 downwards.
ATCTGTTTAGATAAGAAAGCCAACGCAACGCTTTTGATGTTTCTGTAGGGACTCACTGAGGCAGAGCTGACAGGGTACTGTATACCCAGAGATTCCAATGCAATATCGTTGAATGATCCTGCATAGTAGTCATACACAAGCAGCTCACTTTTGTATATAATAAGGATTGTAAACAGTATTTACATTTGAGTCATTTAGCAGACACTCTTATCCAGTGCGACTTACATTTTCATACATTTTCCTTGTGGGAATTGAACCCACAACCCTGGCATTGCAAGCGCCATGCTCTACCAACTGAACCACACAGCTCATTTGTTTAAAGCAGAGTAATGAGCCTGCAGCATTTGGCAGTGCACTTCCCTTTGGCCCTCATATAAAATGGCCTCCATCACTGTAATAAGGAGAGTGGAGATACCTCATCAGATGAAGATAGAAATAAGTAGACATGTCTCCTGCATCTAATGAGATGTTGCAGCCACACAGAAATGGGTATGTATCATTGCACCGATAGGAGATAAGATGGGTTTTCTTTCTGTGTGGTGGAATTTCGTATAGGTCTCGAGATAATATTATCAGCATCCTTAACTATAACTGTGACAAATGAGAGCTTTGATCCTGTACGATAAGCGCCATATTCATTTGTTTAATTAAAACAGCTTGTCTCTTCGTGGTGAGGGGTCATTTTAAAAATGTTAGAATTAAAGCACGTAATTAAGTGGAGCCCAGATAAGGACCCCTGTGTGGTGGTTGCTTCTGCCAGTGGGGAAGGCAAACGTCATTTATCCCCTGTGCAATCCCACAAGGTCGTTCAGTTTATTAAAGTTAGCGGTGCGCAAGCACGATAAAATATCTGACGTACTTGTTGGAGGGGATGGTTAGCAAAGATTTTTTTATAGCTAACCCAAGATAGACCACAGTCTGTCGTTTCCAATTGGAGCAAATTAATGGGCAGAACAAGCAAGGAGGTGGCCAGCCAAGCACGAGCTAGCAAGATCTTATATGCGCGTTCTAGCATGTTTTTCTGTTACAGAACACCTACTCTATGAAGTGTGCGTGTGCAATAACTCCATTCACCCTTGCACTCCTTCTAAACAACGCACATTTTAGAAACTTTAGGAAAGGGTAAAGTCTACAAAAGTTAGTCCAATCTGTTCGTAGCTGATTTTAGTTTTGGGAACAGAATACTGTATTGAGATCAAATGTTTAATTGATTAGAAAATGTGCAAAATGTTGGCCAAAATCAATCTCACTCCATCTTCTCCCATTGTCAGCCACTGGGCTTCCTCTCATCACCATATTTGGTGGTGAGTGTAAATGCCAACCGGATGCTTCAGATTTATACATTTGGTTAAATATCTGGCTCATTGTTCTACCTGTGGGGTTAGGGTGAGTCGGTGCCCAATGCTCCTATAGTCTATGGGATGGAGGCAATTAAGATGGCATGTTATCATGTCTTTGAGAACATGAGAAGGACTTGTTTAGCAACAAGCACCTTGACAAAGATATCTGTTTGGGCAATGGAGTGTAGCATTAATTATCACACTCTTTGATTAAATGCGTAGTCTGGGAATGAATATAATTTGTCTTGCCAGGTTTCAACATGGGAGCCATAGAGGGTCATATTTTGTTTGACTCTGAACTATTTTTAGGCAGTTGAATGGAAGCCCACTTTCTGTGGCATCTATTACTATCTGGTCTCACAGGAAGGATTGCCTTCCGGCATTTCAACTAGGAAGCTTTGTGTCCTTTACATGTGTAGTCGTGTAATACCTCAATCTCACACAATTCAAAGAGTAATCCCGACATTCAATAAGTCCACTCTGCACGCTATCAATACTGTCTATCCCAAACAGACAGCCATGGAGATCAATCCAAGAAAGAATGGCTTTCTAATACATGTCTCACAATCATTATGAATCATATCACAGATGTGACTGGTAGGTGTGTTTAGAGGGAGGAACCATCAGAGGCTAAATACAATGACTTGGTTTGGAGAAATCGGAACCAGATTCCATCTTCTATCTCATAGGGATGTAGGGGTTACGTGTTCTTTCTGAACATGTTGTTTCAACTCAATTAAATGAAGGAGGTGGGGCTTCTAGACCTCTGTGTAATCAACTAGTTCTACTTTCTTCTGTGAACTAGTGAGGTTCCTCCACGCTAAGCGTTCCTCCACGCTTAGCAATATGCTGAAGCTGGTAGTTGTTTTGTTAAGGATTATAATTTTCCCGAAGAGAAGCAAAGTTTTTTTCTTGTAGTGGATTTTTGTAGTGGTTGTTTGTTAAACAGTGAAAGTAGTGCAGGATTGAGAGTGACATGTTTTAGTCACTTTGACAAAGAAAACATTGGCCACAAGAATAGGTACAGTAGCAGACTTGTATAACCACAGTATCTTTATACTCACATACAATTCACACAGTAGATTCTTGCTGTGTAAAATAGAAATTCCCAGTAAAATGAAGGAAACAGGTGAAGACTAGAGGATATATTTTCTCACAAAATCTCTTTAGCAACTTTTCCTGAGAGTTAGTCTTGCCATAAATCCATTGAAGCAGTTGGCGTTTGTATCTAAGCTAGACCTATATCTTATCTTGTTTTATTGCTATTCCTTCATCATCCTGTTTTTAGAACAGGTGATTTCACACTCCCTGTAGCCCTCTTAAGTCTCATTATCATTCTGTGTCCCTCTCTTGCCTCTTTTAGACTCCACTCCATCAAGGCTGCTGCGTACTACAGAATCACTGGCTTCAGATCAGGGAGGAATAAATCCTCTGGTTAACATTGCCAGCACTGCTTTTTGTTTGGTTACATAAATCATCAGATGTGCACCTAGACATATATTTCAAAGGTCACTTCAAATGTGAAATCAAATGGAGTTGAGCCTAAATGAGGGGAGGCTTGTTCTGGCTGTAGAAGGCAGGTCCAGGGCCAGTGGCAGCTAGTGGGGAGCTGGGGAGTCTGAGCTGTAGCACGCCATCTTCTGGCAAAGCTATACAACTAGGGAGAAGAGGCCAGTGTGATCTGCTGGGAGCAGAACACAAGTACACTCTCCACTTTTACTGGTCCAGTCCAGGTAGTAATTCCCTATAGGGATGAGAGTCAAGCCTACATTTGTCAGAGTCAGAGGTTGTTGTGTTTGTCCTGTGGTACCAGTGGAGAGGCCAGTAGTCTCTCTAGGGCCTTAGGGACTGTGTGTGTGTGTGTCTCTGTAGAGGCTAGATTCTGCGGACCCAGAGCACGTCTTCATTCACCGGCACCAGCGGTGCCTGGGGTTGCTAACAGACACCCAGTGGCACTCCATGATTCAACAGCACGGTTTCAAGGCCGAGGAAAGAAATATCCAGATTTTCCCATTTCATTGTGTGTCAGTATGGAGAAGAAGGGCGACAGGTGTAATGCATAAAACGGCCCGCGGCTCCATCAGCCCTCTGACAGCTTTATGGGGAGAGGTGTTTCAATCACACAGCAGCGTCGACGTGCATCAATCTCCACTCCACACCACTGCACAGCACAGGGCATGGGGGGAGTAGAGAGAGAGAGGAAGGAAGACTCCTGACAAACACAGTAGGAAGATTACTAATAGACCAGCAGGACTCTAGGGAACCCGCACTAGTACAACAAGTTTGAGGACTGAAACACACATATATTTGGACCATCTACCTTAGTTAGGTAGTAGGTACTTTGGCTGGAGCTGAACACTGTAAGCAGAGTGAACAGCAGCAGTAAGGTAGCTATCTCTCCAAGGTACCAGCTGTAATGAATATGGGTGAGGACTGCCTAAATGACATTTGTGTTTGGATGCGTTTGTGTGTGTGTGTGTGTGTGTGTGTGTGTGTGTGTGTGTGTGTGTGTGTGTGTGTGTGTGTGTGTGTGTGTGTGTGTGTGTGTGTGTGTGTGTGGAGGTTAAATGAAAGTCACTGACCACATGTGAAACGTCATAAGCAGACAATGAAAAATGACTGTGGCAAAACTCCTGCAATCTCACAGTGGGAGTACAAGCAGGAGAATGTTGGGCGATAATCACTGGGCTGGCACTAGTGGACTGCTAATTCATCCTGTCCTGGTCTCATCTGGGCCTGTTTTCCATTCTTCCAGCTCAGGTGCAGGCTATTGCCTCTCTCTGTGTAATTCTGAGTGGGGTTGACTGGGGAGCCTGCTGTACTGGCCGATTGCTCTCAGCTTGCTCTGAACGTAAGCCTAGTGATTTCACCGAGCGGGCATATCGTAAGGCAGATGTGAGTGAGTGTGATTTGCTATGATTTGGCCATACGCGGCCGGCCACACACTATCTCTGCCTGGTCTGCTCCGAGTGGGGTTAACCCTTTATGCCCCAAAGGACAATGCAACTATAACAAATGTTGATTAAAGGAGGAATCTAATCCTTGGAAATATCATCTTGATATTATTACATTTTGCTCCAATGCTTTTTTAATGAGCCGTCTTTTTGATGCATTTGTATTTAGTGAAATCCCCTCGAGCCTTGACCTCTGTGTTGTTTTTATTAACCACAGGCTGGCCCATTACAGTTTTGCAGTGTGTTAAAGAGATTTCTGCCGTGTTACAGTGTGGGCAGGAGGGATGCCATCATGGCAACAGTAATCTGCAGTCCAGCTCGCTGCTAGCTCACTAAATCCCACTCCACGTCCAACAGAAAAATAAATAAGTTATAGTTTCATTAATCCTCTCCCACCTTCAAAATAATAACCCTGTTGCTTCATGGAACATTGATGTGGTTCGTCCATTATTCATAGTGGAGGTCCGGTTCTTTTGTTCAGGAGAGGAAATGAAAGATGGGTGACATAGGAGTAAAACTGTCGGGAGGAGGACAACGTGCATGTGTTGTGAGGACGGCGATGCCTTCCAGGACGCTGCTAGGCATCACTCTTTATCTACACTCTGGCCAACTGCTTATTTCCTGCTGTGGGATATTTGAGTCAGTGCAGGGTGACGGCATGACAGTCTGCTGTGAAAGGGATGGATCTTTGTCTACATTTCATGGCAGCAAGGTGTAAAATGCCATTTGTCTTTTCATTATATGAGACTGTTGTTGAACCATGTCGGAGACAATTGTGGGTATGCACTCAACAGAAGAGTGAAAATTGGCATCATCCATAATGGGACTATTGCCTAGGGTTTTTGTTGTGCTTTTTGCATTGTGTCCTCATTTACATATTACTTGTATGAGAAAATGTGTTTGACATTGCTGATTTAGTAGGCGTAATCATGCTATTGCTATGGTCTAATTTGAATATTTAGTAATGGGGTTGCATAGAGGAAAAGGTCATTGTGTTTCTTTCTTCCCATAGCCCTGTTTCTTAATTAAGACAAATCTTGAAAGCGTTACATATTGATTCTGCTTCTCTCAAGGCCGCACTTTGAACTATGGTTAGTAATGGGGGAGATAATGGTTGTTTGTATGCAGAAGGTTTGGTGATAGTTTATTGGGGCTAGCAAATGATTTCCAGCAGCAGCTCCCATCATCTCCATGGTGTGTGATGGTGAGAGATGAAAGGAGGATGAGAAAGAGGGGTGGTTGGTGGGAGTCTGACAGGACTGAGATGGGAGTCTTCCCATGTTTTATTATGATGAGCTGAAATGTTCTAATGCTGTTAGATGACATGGAATGCAAACCATCAATCAGACACCGTGCCATTCTTCATGCCAATGGAAACAAAGCCGTGTCCTGAGGGAACCGTACAGTATGTTTCAAAGAGCTGAGGGGTTTGCTGGGATATTACCATATTTTGGTAAGACAACATGCAAAGACATTGTTTTTATCTTTTATAACATGAATATTCCTGTCACCATGTATCACCATGTTAGAGGTGTGTAGTCTTAATGGGTTCCTGTGTTATGAGTGGATGTATATTTGTGCATATGAGACACTCGATAGAAGGAGAGAAAGCCATCTGCCTACCTGCTGAGTACTACTGTACATGGGTCACAGAAAATACTGCTAGGCCAACATACAGTACAAGCATACTCACTCACTCACTCACTCACTCACACACACACACACACACACACACACACACACACACACACACACACACACACACACACACACACACACACACACACACACACACACACACACACACATATATTTATGTGCTGTACAGAAACCCAGCCTAAAACCCCAAACAGCAAGCAATGCAGGTGTAGAAGCACGATGGCTAGGAAAAACTCCCTAGAAAGGCCAGAACCTAGGAAGAAACCTAGTGGAACCAGGCTATGAGGGGTGGCCAGTCCTCTTCTGGCTGTGTTGGGTGGAGATTATAACAGAACATGGCAACACACACACCGTGTTGTATTCCTTCCAAAATCCTATTTTCCCTAACCCCTAACCCTTGATCTGACCATAACTCTAAACTTAACCCAAAGCCTAACCCTAAAACTATACCTAAACCTAAACGTAACCCATAACCCCAACCTTAATTCTAAACCCAACCATAATTGTAACCCTAAACCTAAAATAGCTTTTTCCTTGTGGGGACCGGCAAAATGTAAAAATCAAATCAAATCAAATTGTACTGGTCACATACACATGGTTAGCAGATGTTAATGTGTGCTTCTAGTTGTGCTTGTGCTTGTGCTTCTAGTTTCCTGACAGTGCAGAAATTTCTAACACGTAATCTAATAATTCCACAACAACTACCTAATACACACAAATCTAAGTAAAGGTAAGGAATAAGAATATATAGATATAAATATATGGATGAGCAATGGCAGAGCGGCATAGGCAAGATGCAATAGGTGTTATAAAATACATTATATACAGTGGGGGAAAAAGTATTTAGTCAGCCACCAATTGTGCAAGTTCTCCCACTTAAAAAGATGAGAGAGGCCTGTGATTTTCATCATAGGTACACTTCAACTATGACAGACAAAATGAGTAAACAAAATCCAGAAAAACACATTGTAGGATTTTTAATGAATTTATTTGCAAATTATGGTGGAAAATAAGTATTTGGTCACCTACAAACAAGCAAGATTTCTGGCTCTCACAGACCTGTAACTTCTTCTTTAAGAGGCTCCTCTGTCCTCCACTCGTTACCTGTATTAATGGCACCTGTTTGAACTTGTTATCAGTATAAAAGACACCTGTCCACAACCTCAAACAGTCACACTCCAAACTCCACTATGGCCAAGACCAAAGAGCTGTCAAAGGACACCAGAAACAAAATTGTAGACCTGCACCAGGCTGGGAAGACTGAATCTGCAATAGGTAAGCAGCTTGGTTTGAAGAAATCAACTGTGGGAGCAATTATTAGGAAATGGAAGACATACAAGACCACTGATAATCTCCCTCGATCTGGGGCTCCACGCAAGATCTCACCCCGTGTGGTCAAAATGATCACAAGAATGGTGAGAAAAAATCCCAGAACCACACGGGGGGACCTAGTGAATGACCTGCAGAGAGCTGGGACCAAAGTAACAAAGCCTAACATCAGTAACACACTACGCCGCCAGGGACTCAAATCCTGCAGTGCCAGACGTGTCCCCCTGCTTAAGCCAGTACATGTCCAGGCCCGTCTGAAGTTTGCTAGAGAGCATTTGCATGTTCCAGAAGAAGATTGGGAGGATGTCATATGGTCAGATGAAACCAAAATATAACTTTTTGGTAAAAACTCAACTCATCGTGTTTGGAGGACAAAGAATGCTGAGTTGCATCCAAAGAACACCATACCTACTGTGAAGCATGGGTTGGAAACATCATGCTTTGGGGCTGTTTTTCTGCAAAGGGACCAGGACGATTGATCCATGTAAAGGAAAGAATGAATGGGGCCATGTATCGTGAGATTTTGAGTGAAAACCTCCTTCCATCAGCAAGGGCATTGAAGATGAAACGTGGCTGGGTCTTTCAGCACGACAATGATCCCAAACACACCGCCCGGGCAACGAAGGAGTGGCTTCGTAAGAAGCATTTCAAGGTCCTGGAGTGGCCTAGCCAGTCTCCAGATCTCAACCCCATAGAACATCTTTGGAGGGAGTTGAAAGTCTGTGTTGCCCAGCAACAGCCCCAAAACATCACTGTTCTAGAGGAGATCTGCATGGAGGAATGGGCCAAAATACCAGCAACAGTGTGTGAAAACCTTGTGAAGACTTACAGAAAACGTTTGACCTCTGTCATTGCCAACAAAGGGTATATAACAAAGTATTGAGATAAACTTTTGTTATTGACCAAATACTTATTTTCCACCATAATTTGCAAATAAATTCATCAAAAATCCTACAATGTGATTTTCTGGATTTAAATTTTTTTTTTTTGTCTGTCATAGTTGAAGTGTACCTATGATGAAAATTACAGGCCTCTCTCATCTTTTTAAGTGGGAGAACTTGCACATTTGTTGGCTGACTAAATACTTTTTTGCCCCACTGTACATATGAGATGAGTAATGCAAGATATGTAAACATTATTAAAGTGGCATTATTTAAGTGACTAGTGTTCCATTTATTAATGTGGCCAGTGATTTCAAGTCTGTATATAGGCAGCAGCCTCTCAATGTTAGTGATAGCTGTTTAACAGTCTGATGGCCTTGAGATATAAGTTGTTTTTCAGCCTCTCGGTCCCTGCTTTGATGCACCTGTACTGACCTCACCTTTTGGATGATAGCGGGGTGAACAGGCAGTGGCTTGGGTGGTTGTTGTCATTGATGATCTTTTTGGCCTTCCTGTGACATCGGGTGCTGTAGGTGTCCAGGAGGGCAGGTAGTTTACCCCCGGTGATGTGTTGGGCAGACCGCACCACCCTCTGGAGAGCCTTGCGGTTGTGGGCGGTGCAGTTGCTGTACCAGGCGGTGATACAGCCCGACAGGATGCTCTCGATTGTGCATCTGTGAAAGTTTGTGCGGGTTTTAGTCACCACTTGTCTGAATTTTCCTTGTTTTACTATCCTTGTGAGGACTTCTGGTACCCTAAGGATAGTAAAACAAAATCACTCACACACACACACACAGCAAGAGGGGAAATCTAATTGTATTTGGATATGAAAATGCACGGATATGTGTAAATGACATTCCCAGGGCTCCAGCACGTTGAATGATTTACCTTTGTGGCGTAATGGAGCAATTTCTTTCTTTCTTTCTTTTTTCCACTTTTCAATCTGCAGTAAAAATTCTCGCTTAGCTCTGCGACAAGTCATCTGTCACTCTGCGCATGGCGGATGAGACTCTGGTGACAAAGTGGCCCCAAGACTTGCTATTCTGTCTCCCATGAGGGATATTAAAGAGCAGCAAGCATCAATTAAACACTACAGTGCTGCTTAGTGCAAAGCAATGCTGGTTAGTCATGTAGTTGATCAGTTGGTGACCTGGGACAGTGTGGATGGTTAGCTTTTACTCTTAGGTATATGTTAGGGGGTTGTTTTATGGGGGTGATGATGGAAGTCAGATGTGATGGAGCATCAGTGTAAGATTCTAGTTGTATGTTTCCTTTGTTTGTTTTTCTGTTACATTAGGCATACAGAGGTTTGTATTTTGTTGACCCGACTATAGAAATGTTGTTTGAGAGCATTGAGGCTTTAAGGGCAAGGCTTCGGCAGTCAGAATCTCTCCAAAATGACCTGTAATTCCCAGTGTCCAAGGTAATCACTGTAATGGCCTGTCAACACAGCCAGAGAAAGCAAGCAAACAATGCGCATTACTCACCCACTGTCAACTCATCCCTGCTTGGTTTCTGACCAGAAAACGTGTGTGTATGTGTTTCCATGTAACTGTGTGTGTGGACGTGTGTGAAAGAAAGAGAGAGAAAATCCCCCACAATAAGTCAAAAAGCCCCTTCTCTTCAGAGAGCAGAGTTGATCCCCTTTCTTGCCCAATGTCATGGCTGTCACATCCCCTCTGTGCTGAGTGTGTGTGAGGGAAGGAGAGAGAGAAAGAGAGGGCGGGGCGGGCTGTGGTCCAGGGGTCAGGCTCTGTTTTCACACTGCTGTCCTGTGGCCGAGCAGGGCTGTCACTCACACCCACACCAACACATCACATCAGAGAGGCTGAGAGCTGGGATGGTCTCCCCGGCCTACCTGTGAAATACAGTATTTCGTGCCTCTCCCCTCATCACAATCTGCTCCTCATCTACACCACACTTGTTGGAGGCCATTCTGTTTTGTCTCACTCCCTCTATTGATGAGCTCTCCATGTCATGTCATCCATCCCTATTCCATTATACACCTACAGTATACTCCTACCATCTCTTAGAGAGGCTACGGTCTGGCTGGCCTTATTTCATCCCACAAGGTTTCCTTTTGTTATTCTGACTGCGCTACAATTCGCCGAGTTCAATCAAAGACTGAGATTGCCAGCCCAGCTGTGATAAAAGTACATTCGGCTCTAAATTAAATTCAACATAACTGGGAAATGAAGCAAATGCGAATAAACAAAAGCGGATGCTCAAGTGATTTGACTGTGAATGATAGCGGTGGAGTGTGAAGGGTAATGTATTGTTTCTTCCTCTACCGTAATTGAGCTGTGCCTCTCAGAGGCTCTGATGTGACATGTGGTGCCCCGGGACAGGGCACAGAGACAGTAAGAGGATAGTAGTGCTGTGCTAAGCCTGTGATTCGCTAGCTGACTCCAGTCAACCTCAATAAGTGCGGTGCCCGCTCCTGCTCCCGCTCCCCCAGCCCCAATACCAGCCTGTGGCGTGGAAGTTAATTGGCAGCATCTGCTGTCTGGGAGCCCGAGCGCCCAGTTACCCCCCTGGCACCTGGAGCCACCAGTCTGCCTGCAGGCAGCGAGCGGAGAGAACCCAAACACCACAGCTGCCACCGGTGCCAGGGGGGATGTGGTCAGACAGGCTGGCCGGCTGTGCCAGGCAGGGACACCCTCAGGGGACAGATGGTTTACAGATCTGGGTGGTAGTGGGGAGAGAGAAAGCAGAGAGAGATAGAGACTCACCTGCCATGCCCTAACAGGCACAACACTGATTTCCATTTAGAGAAGGCGAAGAGCCTGCTGGATTTGGTTGTTGAGTAAAATTGGCTTCTTTTAAAACAACAAAGTGGAAAATGTAGCATTTTGTAGTAGAATCACAATGATTATTTTAATGCCGGTTGTGGTCAAATTATACTTGAAGCTTTTGTCGAGGCAGTATCCTAAATACAAAGTGCAGATCCTTTCCAATATGATGTTATTGTTTTGCATCTCATAAGGATTGTAGCTATCCTTTGTCCTAATGTCCTTGTGTATGTGTGAGGTCATTCTCCAGTGAAATTACTGGTTCATGCTCTTCATTTCCTGTGTACACTATGACATCACTCTAAGTGTATGACATTATTCTGATGACCTCATTGTGACCTCATGATTTGTCATGTTGCCATCAGGAGAGTGGATGATCTCATCAGCCTAACCTCTATCTGATGAGTCATAGTGACACAGACACAGTAACATGGTTATGATACAGCTGAGATCATTGTTGTCGTACTCTATTTAATGACTATGTGGATGTGCATTTTTAGATTTACGTTATGGCTGAGAGAAAGCAACAAAGAGGTTTTACACAGAGAGCTGAGATGGGAATACTTTCATCATTGGAATTTCACTTTCAGAAATTATGTTTTTTTGTTGCAGAATACATGTCTCCTTTGATGAACACATTTCCAACACAACTTATATATTTCAGGAACCTGCGGGTGAATTTACTGTATATGGTTTACTCTACAGGAATCATTACACATTTCACGTTAGACTCCTGTCCTATCCCAGTATGAATGTTTACGTAAATACTTGAGGTAAGTTCACAGACAACAAAGGAGTGAGAGGGGAGGTTGTCTGTCTGGGAAGATAATGCTATCAGAGAGCAGGCAAATTGAATCTGGAGATGCATCTGCATTAGCCCTCAAAAAGCCCTGTCACTCCACCATCTCTACTCCATCTCAACAGCATCTCTCCAGCACACTGCCCTAGGCTACATTAAGCTACATGTCTGCCTTCCTGTAATTAACAGAGCGAGCTATTGTTCGCCTTCTATGGAGAATGAATGCGGTACAGTTGTCAGGAGCAGATTGCTCAACAGTATGTCTCGGATCTAAGAAATGTGTGTGTGTTTTTGTTGTTGTTTTTTTGAGTTGGTTGTGTGCTTATGTGTGCGTGAGTGTGTCTGAAGTGTTGTTTGCCAGCCAGTCTGGCGCCAGGCTGTCTCCCTGGGTCCACTCCACCCAGTGAGCTGATGCAGACAGTAGACACATCCACATCTCCCCTGGGAAAGGAGAGTAGAGGAGAGAGAGAGGTCTCACAACCACTCCACCTGCTCTCTCTCTCTCTCTCTCTCTCTCTCTCTCTCTCTCTCTCTCTCTCTTCTCTCTCTCTTTATCTCATAGACACTGTATTTGTTTACAACATGCTTTCAGACACCTTTTACTGATTTATCAGTGTGTCTAATAGAATGTGTGATTTCTCTGTTGTTTGCGGCTGGGCAAGGCCAGCAGTTTTTTTGTCTACAGAAGTGAGTGCATCTGAAACAGCTTTTCTATTATGAGTCATTATGACATGCGCTTTACTCCATGTTTAGCATATTCACATTAGCTGTAGTCCTAGTATGATGGGTGTGATGGGTGTGTTGGTGTCAGCCCTCAGCCAGACCACTCTGTGGCATTGTGGCTCCCCTGGGACCTGGCTGAGACTGAACACTAATGTGGGGTGGGGTCTAATGCTGCATGGTGTAGGTGCATGGGGAGCTGGTGTTTGTTCCTGTTATCATAACCCCTCTTACACATTTATCAACACACACACACACACCAGGGTGAAACACTGACATCATGGTTGTGGCGTGTTAGTGCCCCCCTCCCAGACTAATGCCACCTGCCCTCATGCCCCAGAGTGGGGTGGTGGCGCCACGCTGGCGATGGCAGGGTGATCATCTGCTCTCAGCACAGTGGGACCTGTAGCTGCACCAGCATGGAGCCATGGGCGGGCCTGGGCGAGGGGAGGGTGCTGCGGTGTAGTCAACCCTCTGCCCTGTCTGGCACATAGTCCACTGTTAATCAAATTAATTTACCCCATTGAGAAAAATCTAAACTATCCACACCAAGTTTGTATTCAAACTTTCAGATTGGTTCACAGGTTTTGGATGAAGTTTAGTGCTATGGTATTGACCACAGTACTTTAGAGAGATCTAAAGACAGGCGAGTGGACCTGGGACTGTCTGTAGCAGGGAGGGGAAGGTCATGCCACTACTGAACACCACCGAGAGGTGTGGCCATCTGCTGGTCAATCAGGGTGCTGGCACAGCTACACTCCTCTCCAGGATGATTCTGAGCACGGTACAAGGTTGCTTGATCAGACAGGACAGGATTCTCAAGACCTCATTTAAGACATGTTTGCCCTGGTTTTGATTCTGAATGCGATCGCAAGCCACTGGCCCTACGTCACATTGACATCCACATTACACCCGTGGAGATGTCTGTCTGTTGAACCGGCTGTGCATGAGTGATATGTGTATGAATGAGGTCCACTGTTTGCACACGGATGTGAGTGGAATATTTCCGCACCACAGAGTAATATAATGCAGCCCACTCACCAGAAGAGGGGTTGTAGAAGGACTATCCTCCATCACAAGCCTCTATGCTTCACCACTGACCCTACTGTATGAACCCACTTTACAGTGCTGCCTGCCTGGCTCCCTCCATACCACCACTACCCAGCCAACCCAAACTGGAAAAAATCTTCCACTGTGTTTCAAAGACCTGTCAGCAGTACCGTAATTTATCACCCCCGAGCCCACTGAGTAATTCTAATGGCATGTATTTTGATGACTTATTTTGATATATTTAATGACGCCATAAAACGAACCCTGAAGTTGAGTCGATGCCTCTAGCTGAATACTTAAGTACCCAGTGTGTGTGTTCTGAGTGATTTGGTCGAGAGAATTTGCGACGCTCTTAAAACATGAATAAAAGTGAGCTGGGGAGTGGTGTCTTGTTTGTGTGATAAACAGAAGAAGCACCATGGTGATGCGCAGCGACCTTACATGTTCTTATGTGACCTGATACCTATATAATCCACTTCCTTCTTACTCCTCTCTGCAACAATAGCTCTCATTTTTATCCATTATCCACTTTCATCCATTACCTCCTCTAATTTCATACTCTGAAAATCCACTCTATGTCAGTCTATGATTTCACATTTAATCACCAGTCCAAATAGGGATAAAGAATTTTGATTTTTTTATATAGATGTAAGAAACCACTATTAGTGAATTTCACCTTAGTGTCTTGGACGTGGCTCAAGTTCCTCATAGTTTCCATTTCTGCATGCAAGCAGATTGGAATATACAACCCCAGTGCATTTCTCTGGGTCTTTGAGTTTATGGTTTCAGGTCTAATGACCCAATGATTTAAGGTCTGGGAGGCTGTATGTGTGTGTTGCTGTTCGCCAGGCTCTTAGCTCTAACATGGCTACGTCCCCATAGCATTTATGAGTGGAGGTGAAGCATGACCCACATGCTCTTGCAATAGAACAAAGTACGGAGCCAAGGCATTTTTTGCTCTTACACATAGTACTTGGTGCTTTTAGGTGGGATTTGTTTAACTCTGATAGAATATGGTATCTACTGCTGCATACTATTCAATCATGGTAAGCTCTATGAATTTGATCTGATATTGATTGTTGGCCTGTTTGTTCATCTAATTCACCCAAGGGTTTGTAATTTATTGAAGTCTCTAAAGAAAATGATATTTTAAACGCTGATATCAGACAGCATAACGTTGGGGAGACACATTTACCTAGAGTGAATAGAACAAGCAAATCATGAGGGTTGAATGGTGAGAAGTGAACACTTCTGACATGGATGTCACATCTCACGTGTGATGCCTATTTTAACTTCTGTCTTTCCCCAAAATGCTGTGGAAAAAGGGACAAGACAGCAAATTAAATCTCTTAACGGTTTTGATGTTAACACCTTAGAAAATCTTCCAGCGGCTTGTTTAAACCACTCAGCTTCAGAGGGTCCCTGTTCAGGCTCAGATGTCTCTGTAAACTGCTTATTGTCTCCCCAGAAAGTGGGCTTTGAGATGCCTTTCCAAAGGAAAGCCCGGAGCCTACTAACAACCCATGACTACTGTACATTGTTTTAAACCCACACACTGATTTTATGCTTTCCAGGACATTCAGTGACTTGCAGTGGCAATCACTATACACTATACTACAGTATACCATCAGTGATCACATACGGCCAACAGAATGACAAAGCAAGAGAGGTTGCTTAGTAACAGTGCGATTGGACACCGTCTTTATGTCTGATCTGCATCCTAAAAAGATGGATAGATACATCATACATGTGAGTAGGAGGCATACTTGACTGTTTTCAGATCATTCTAAAGCTATTTTCTGCTTGGATTAGTATGCAAAAGAAGGAGGCTGTGCCATGTTTCAACAAAAGTGAAATTGTTCAACATCTGGCAGCGTAGGTAGAGAGATTGGCTCTTCAAATGCGGCTGGTAGTACATTATGGTTGTATAGTATCATTGTGAAAAATATCATCCAAATGTAAACATTTTTATTTTAGGAACAGAGCTTCCATTTGTCACAAATTGATGGTGTAGAACTGTGGCACTTGTGGGATATATTTTAAACCATTCCCAACATTGAGCGCTTGACAGGCTCAGCTTTGAGCAGAGAGAGAAGCGAGTAGCGTGACTGCAGTGACCTCTACGCTTGATTGATTTGAGAATGTAGACAAGATGTCCCTAGTATGAAAGCTACCAATTTTATCCCTCATCTCTGAGACTTCTGAAGGAAACAGATCAACATCAAAATCAAAGCCCCTCTTGTATCTGCTAACAGTTGAGAAGTTGAAAAGCAGAGGGAAGGAGAGTGACACCTCAGTAAAGGCTTGCTTTTAGCTGCTAGTGCTCTGCTCTCTTTGGTGTTGACCCGGATTCTGCTGGAGAAGTCGTGTTATCACATAAGACATTTCAAGCAGAGTTTTGTTTTTCTTATCTTCATTTATGCCTGCTCTTGTATAGAAGTTGTGTTAACACGTCTCACAGCCCTCGTTCAGTTGATGACCTTGAGCTTTAGGATGGAACTTTCTGTGGTGTAGAATATATTTGTGACGTGTGAGCGTGTGTTTGCTGTGGCACTGAATTGTGAAACCACGTTTGTGCACATTATCATCGGAGGCGGCTTTTTTGTTGTTGCCACATGCAGTGATAAATCTGTTTGGGAATGGGGGCACTGTACCACATCCTGAAGTACGAGAGGCATGGGGCAGCATTATTTAGATAAAACGAATTGCCAGCAGCCGTTCAGGAGCAGACACTGCAGAGATATAAACCAGGGTGACAGCAGCCTCTGCATCGCTGCTCTCCAGAGGAAGACACAAAGCTATTTTCTTTGGCCCATAACAGTAAAGCAGTCCTGCGATGGCCAGCAGTAAATTCCTGTTGTGTAATTACAATCAATATCGAAGACTCGCTCAGTAGCCAACAAGGTCAAATGGTACAGGGAAGAGCTGCACGGCTGGATAATGCCAAACAGATAGATGAATAAATAACTGGATAAAGTGTCATCTTATTTCATTCTTCCGAGGTGGCGTGTGACAGGGTAATGTGGCCCCCTGTTTTCAGCCTGCCAGGTCTCCTGGGTGTGCAGGGAACAGCAGGAGGTCCTGCACTCAGCCCTGGACAAGCAATGGAGGAAGCAAAACACCTGGGACCTCCTGACACAAACTATCATTGTGCTGTGTTTGTGTGGGCGTCCATGTGTGCGTGCGTGCGTGTGTTTGTGCGTGCGTGCGTGTGTTTGTGCGTGTGTGTGTTTGTGCGTGCGTGTGTTTGTGCGTGTGTTTGTGCGTGTGTGTGTTTGTGCGTGCGTGTGTGTGTGATTGTGTGTGTTTGTGTGTGTGTGTGTTTGTGTTTGTGTGTGTGTGTGTGTGTGTGTGTGTTTGTTTGTGTGTGTGTGTGTTTGTGCGAGCGTGTGTTTGTGTGTGTGTTTGTGTGTGTGTGTGTGTTTGTGCGTGTGTTTGTGCGTGTTTGTGCGTGTGTGTGTGTGTTTGTGCGTGTTTGTGCGTGTGTGTAATTCACATGAACAGGACAAACACTTCACCAATACACATTTTTCATCCCACATTCCACCAATATGTTTGATTAGGAATAAAATCCTTTGATTTAAATGAAAGGTAATATATTTTATTTAAATTAAAGGTAATTGCATGAGCCAAGATCCCAAAATATCACACTGAGTATACTTGATTACACAAGCAGATTAAAGTTAGTGAAAATGTAGAAATTCTTAAAAGAAAAGTTTTTAATTATTGCTTCCTTCTCCCATTCCTTCTCTTCATGGTGCTTGTTGAGCACATGTATACATATGAATGTGTGGTGTATGTCTTTGGGCCCGTGCCCAGTAGTATTGTCGACTAGCTCGTCAGCCACCTAATGCCCTGTAGGATGCAGTGCAGGGGTGTGGGAGAGTCACCCGCCCAGGCAGCCAGCCTTGGGGCTCTGCAGACACTGGATAAGAGCCTACTCTGGAGGGGGGCGGGCCAGCACTGCTTACTGCCCCCTCTCCTCTCACTCCCCTCTCTCTACCTCTCTCCCCTCTTTCTCTCTCCTTCCCTTCAGCCAGGCATGAGGCAGGGCGGGGTGGCTGCATTAGTATTCTGCTGAGACAGGCACACTTGCACAGAGATAGGAACACTTTCTCCTCTACCAGGGGAATAATCAGCTTGGCCTTTTCCCCCTTTCCTCACTTTGCCTTATACAACTCGGCTAATTTGGTTTGATTTTAATTTTGTATTTCACTTTGTAGCGGCAGCAGCATTTTCTTTGAGTGTTTGTTTGTATATATATATGCGTGTGTGCGCGCGCACGTCAGCATAAAAACCAACAGCCTATTTCCCATCTGCCCATCCCTAGTTGAGAGGCGATAGAGTATGGGGCTTATTGAGAGGGGGGTCAGTGAGTCCCAGGTTCATTTGAGACAGGCTGCCTGCTGCCCTCTGCTTATCAGATAGGCCGCTCAGGACGGCAGGCTGCTATCAGATACAGATAGCATCTCACTCTGATCCTGGTCCTACAGGAGAGACGCCAGCCTGCCATCACAGCCTCTGATCTGCCTCCTCTTTCTCATCCTCTCCTTATCTTCTGTCTCCCTCCTCCTCACTCACTCTCTCTCCCCCTCCTCTTCCCATCATCCTCTCTGTGGCCTCAGCTCAATGCCTGTCCGTTATTGCTTTTTCCCCTCTCAGAAGATTCACTCTCTTCTACTCCTCTTTGCCAACATTTGTTGTGGATCGTTATTCACCCCCCCTCCCACCTTTTCTCTCACATATCCTTGTTGTCAGCTTTTTTATTTGCATGTGCACAGGCTTTATATGCAGTTATCAGCTGCGTAGACACTCATTCAGCTGGGATGTACCATCAATTGTTAGCCTGTATGAAATATCCATAGTCTACCATTGTCCTTCTTTATTTGCTGCTTAATACAGTTAGTTTGGGATGCAACTCAGATGATGCCCAGTGAACAGGAGAGATGCAGAGGCAGCTAGGGGAATAGAGAGAGCAGAGTAGAGCAGTAAACTGAGAGGCTGTAGGGGATGCAGTAGTGTCACATTTCTGATTGATCGCTACTTAAGGCCCCTGGATCACTCTCCTTGTAGCCCTCGGCATTACCACAACAGACCGGATGACAGCGAGACTAGAAACTTTCTGTACTGTTCCATGCTCTCACATTGATACCAATGACCTTATAGACAAAATGCTGCAAGCAGTTGTCCCTTTATAATCGGTTATCAACCTGATAGAGTCTGGGGAAAGGTTCTGAGGGAATTATCTAATATGTATACAGTATGTATTGTATATGAGACATGAATTTTCTCTAAATCCTTGAAATGTTCCCCTGTCCTTGCAGGCAAAGACTCCCGACTAAGAATGTGTACTACTACCGTTGCCCTGACCATCGGAGAAACTACGTGATGTCTTTTGCCTTCTGCTTTGATCGAGAGGATGATGTGTACCAATTTGCTTACTGCTACCCCTACACCTACACCAGACTGCAGCACTACCTGGACAGCTTGGAGTGCAGGAACCTGGACTACCTGCAGAGGGAGCAGCTGGGGCTCAGTGTGGTGAGTGTGTGTGTGCGTGCGCATGCGTGCGTATACGTGTGTGTCCTCTCTCCCTCATCAAACAGTTTTCAACAGACTACCAAAGAGCCCACAGCCCAGGTCTATCCACCAGTCCTCCGCTTCACATTTTCATGTTATCAGTATGACTGTTCAACTCTGTGTGATTGTAGCCAGAGGACAGGAGGGATCCTTGACTGTGCTACTGTAGGTGGTGTGGTGGTGAGGCTGGTTGAGCCACACAGAGTGTCTCCTCTCTGTGTTGTGCCTGTGCAGCGCTGCACGCTGGTTGCCCTCTGAGGGAGAACACTGCTGCCTGTAATCAGGAGAGCTCTCTCTTTTCACAGGAACAGGAAGAGGATCTTTCACACTGCCTGCAGTACTGTCTGCTCTTATCAAATAATAGTAGGTGAAAAACTCATTAGAAATGCTTATTATTATTATTTTTGTGTTATTATTTTTTTAAATAACATTTGTCAAGGAGAGCTAGCAATGTTGAAAGTGCATTTATTAATAAGGAATGTGGCGTAAATTTTAAAAGGAGTCACATTTTTATGAAATATGGTTTGAAAGGGCAGATGATGTTGGTGAAGAATAATTTCAGAAAGTGATCTCTCAACTAATAGGAGCCCAGAATTGGCAACAAAGACAAGAACAGGTATCGGCATATTCCTTCAATAGTTCCCATCATATAATTAGAATTCTAGAATTCTATTAGTTTTTCTATGCTTCCCACTCTCCTATGACATGTCCAAGTACAAAATGAGGGCTCCAAAGTGTGCAGCATTAGTTCTACTTTTTAGCCTCACCAGCACTTTGTGATAAATACAAGAAGTTCAGACATAAAACTGAGTAAGTTGGCACTCAGACTAAGGATTAGTTTAGTATGCATAGTCATAGAGGCGTTTTATGGCCTTATTTGTCTTTTAATGTCCTGCGGTCCTGGATCTCTGACAGCCCGGCCCAGCAATCTCATTACGACCAGCAATGAGAGAGGGATGAGGGGACCTTTCCGTCTGCTGCAGTAAAGAGCCCAAGTCCCTCCAGTGGCTTCACACACCCACATGATACATGTTAGCTGGAAGAGCTTACCATATACAGTACCAGTCAAAAGTTTGAACACATCTACTCATTCCAGGGTTTTACTTTATTTTTTACTATTTTCTACATTGTAGAATAATAGTGAAGACATCAAAACTATGAAATACCACATATGGAATCATGTAGTAACCAAAAAAGTGTTAAACAAATCAAATATATTTTATATTTGAACCACCCTTTGCCTTGATGACAGCTTTGCAAACTCTTGGCATTCTCTCAACCAGCTGCATGAGGTAGTCACCTGGAATGCATTTCAATTAACAGGTGTGCCTTGTTGAAAGGTCATTTGTGGAATTTCTTTCCTTCTTAATGTGTTTGAGCCAATCAGTTGTGTTGTGACAAGGTAGGGGTGGTATACAGAAGATGGCCTTATTTGATAAAAGACCAAGTCCATACTACAGTATGGCAAGAACAGCTCAAATAAGCAAAGAGAAACGACACTCCATCATTACTTTAAGACATAAAGGTCCGTCAATCTGGAAAATGTCAAGAACTTTTAAAGTTTCTTCAAATGCAGTCGCAAAAACCATCAAGCGCTATGATGAAACTGGCTCTCATGAGGACCGCCACAGGAAAGGAAGACCTTGAGTTACCTCTGCTGCAGAGGATAAGTTCATTAGTCCAAATTTTAGATTTTTGGTTCCAACCACCGTGTCTTTGTGAGACACCGAGTAGGTGAACGGATGATCTCCACATGTGTGGTTACACCGTGAAGCATGGAGGAGGTGTGAGGGGTGCTTTACTGGTGACACTGTCAGTGATTATTTAGAATTCATTGCACACTTAACCAGCATGGCTACCACAGCATTCTGCAGCGATACGCCATCCCACTTGGTTTGCTCTTAGTGGGACTATCATTTCAGACTGTGTAAGGGCTATTTGACCAAGAAGAAGAGTGATGGAGGGCTGCATCAGATGACCCGGCCTCCACAATCACCCGACCTCAACCCAATTGAGATGGTTTGGGATGAGTTGGACCACAGAGTGAAGGAAAAGCAGCCAACAAGTGTTCAGCATATGTGGGCACTCCTTCAAGACTGTTGGAAAAGCATTCCAGGTGAAGCTGGTTGAGAGAACCCCCCCCACACACACACACAGAAACCACATGTGCATATCTACACACACAATGAAAGAGTGATTTTTGTTCCATTGTCCTTTCAGATGCAGACTCCATGAAGAAATGACACTGTGGCATTAAATAGCAAATGGACCTATTGTAAATCATCAGGGGGTAAAACAAAAGCCTCAACATTTAGTGTGGCGTTCACTGGTGAGCTTGACTGATTGCCTTAGCATGAACAATAGCATTTTCAATCAGCCTCTCACTCAGTATAACTTGTGCATGAGGCATAAGATAGAAAGTGTGCTGTACAATATGCTCCTTATTTCTGATCATTAGGTATGGCTTGCTCATAGGCTAGTCATAGCTCCAAATGGAACTTGTTGGAAAGCTTGATTTCAGAGATGTAGCTACACATTTGAGGTGTGATTATAAATCAGAGGGTGCTTGGATTGTTTCAGACCAGAATGAGCCTGAAAGTGCTTGTCAGAACTGCAGGGCTAGAATTTGTCAGTGACACAGTTCCTCCCCTTTTCTGCTACTCCGCATTAACTTTCAACTTTCATTGTTGGAGGGATTTGAAAGGAGGGTTATGTCAGTGTGTACATTGGCTGATGTCTCGGGGAATGTAAACAAGTGCCAAAGTAAGAAAAGATGAGGAGGAGACAAACTGGACTCAGAGTGATAGACTTAGAGACTGGAAGACAAGCAGAGGGAATCAGGCCTCAGGGCCAAGCAGCTGTAGCACACTAGGTCTACCTGCCTACCGATAAACAGCTGCAGTAATTGTGATGCCTCGTCTCCACCAAACACAAAGAGAGATCATAGCTCCACTGTAATAGGGGAGGACTACTATAATTGCACTTCTGGGATAATAACAAATGCTTGAACTGCATATTGCCTTTTAGCCTCCGTCTCTCTACCATCCCTTTATCGTTTTTTTCTCTCTCTCTCTCTTCTCCACTCCCTTTTTATATAGCGCCTAGATCTGCTTCAGGGACCAATAGTAAAACAGCTTTTTGATGGCGTATGTGCTGCTATAGGTGAACACCAAAGCTTTGTAAGCATACTAAGCAGTATGCGTTTGCATGTTTGTCAGTCAGTGTATGGAAATCTTTTTTGCCATCTGCTTTGCCCAGGTGTCATTCAATGAGATGTGGGGTGAGGTTGGAAAAACCTCTGTTCATCTGTGACAACTTAACAGGCAGCTCGGGCTTTTGTTTATGGCCAAAGGTTTCTTTCCTTCAGCTCTTTTAAGACAGACATTACAGATATACTGGATGTCTCTCTTGCTTCTTGTACCCTAACACATTCTTTGTGATGGTCTACAGTCCTGTGATGGACTCGTGGGTTATATGAAAGGTTTTTATAGAGTTTCTGTTGGAAGGGTTAGGCAGTGTATCCATTCCCCTGTTCTCTCTTTCTGAACATTTCTCCTACAATCCATTCCTTGACTGTTGTGTGAGCTACTCTCCCCCCTGAGGGACAAGTCCATGAAGACAGAGTGGATGCTGCTTGGACCTTTCTCTGCTAACATGTGTGTGCACTCCAGGCAGAAGTTTCCTTAAACTATTCCACCATTTCTCTCGTATTGACTGCTAAAAAGACGGCCAGGGCCCAGTATTGAAAGCACACCAAGTGTGTTTGCTACACAAGTTGACAAAGCATTTTCTTATGGGCAGAGTCAGTCTAGGAGTTGCAGAGAAAGCACTTTTACCATTCCCTTCCTGTCATGATGGCCAACTGTGACACTATTTGTCACCTCTGACAAAGCAGCCCTTATCTGCAGCCATCTATGATTAATGTGCAAATAAGAGCTGCTCAGGATGATAAGTGAGGAGTCGATGACCATCCTTAAGTCTGCACCCCTCAGCTGCCATCACTGAGTTCCACAATACTTACTGTGTTTTATGAGGGAAAAAGAATCACCCTAAAAGTATTTTCTCAAAACAGAGGATTTTATCATTTTGAAGTGTGCAGCTTAAATAAGGAAAACAAGTTCCTCAAATTTGACATAGGAACACAATAAACTGACATTGTTGCAACGGAGTTACACAATGCTTGCTGTAATAACCACAAAACCCTTTGCTCCTCATTCTAAACCAGCTCTGAGCTTGTCTACAATAATAGGCCTTCTAAGTGCCCTGTGGATGTCACCTTCAAACGTTCAGGGCTCACACAGACTGAGGATGTAAAGAGGCCCTTCCATCCCAATGCTCCAAGGAGGAAAGAGGCGTGTGGAAACGTCTGATGATGTGCTGGTCTGGGAAGGTGATTTTCTACGGTCCTAATGGCCACTGGGTCTCCTGCAGACAGGCTGTAGGGGACTGTGTCTTCGTGCCTGTTAGTGGGAATAAAGGATGAGAGGGGCCTTTGGCCCACGGAGTTGGCACTGCGGCTGTCTGCTGGGCTTATCGCTGTGTTTGTACACTGCGTGCCAAGATTTAATCAATAGCCACTCTACCTTCCGCTAGGAGAGAAGGTCAAACTGACTTGAGCGTTAGTAGCTGATGCTAGAGAAGAGAAGAGAAGAGAGGGAGACTAGGTTTGTCTTTCCTACTGCATGGTGGATGGATGACCATGCTGTGTGAAACCAGGCTGCTGGGTAATTGCACGAGGTCTTGCCATTTACTGGCTTAACTGCAGCCAAAGTGTCTCACACAACATCATGAAGCATTTTGCTCTCCCTTTGTGTCCACTCTTTCACATCCCCGTTCAAGGATGCTGTTGACAGCAGCCATGTCTGTTCTTCCATGAATGATTCTATGATGGCGGTCTAATTTGGAGAGCCCTCCAACAGCTGACTGGTATTTTTGAGCCTCTATCAGACTGCCTGGGCAAGCCTTCATTATCATCTGTATGAGCTGAGAGCACAATATCACATACAGCGACCACACTAAGTGGAAGTCGTTTGGAACATACAGAGGGAATTGATGATCTCTAGTTCTGACGTCTTGCTGAGGAATGCTGTTTGCCTATATGTGATAACACTGCAGCAGCCTAGAATGGCATACACCAGACCTTGGCTCAACCTTTCTGAAGGGTTGTGGGGTCATGCATGATCCCTTTTGCTTGACCCTGGCTGCTCTGGTTGCTATGACAAGAAGCTGGCCTTTATTGGTATTTGACCTCTATTCCAACATAGTTGGAAAGTGCTGATGTAGCTGGATGTGCATTTAGGGATATAAATGGGTCTTTCACCTGTTATATCTCAGCAAGGTTGGATCAATGGCTTGACCTCTGACCCCAACAGTAGAGCAAGGAATTTATTCCACATGAAATTGAAGATAAAACGGTTTATCCGACCCCATGCTATTGAGCTGGCCTTTTATCTAGACCAATGAGATTCCTCTAGGCTGTTGTCTCAGTGCTTTATTGCATATCATGACCCCTATAGCAATGCCATCTCACCAGTGTTTAGTATAGTAATGACGAAAGAATGGAGTGGGCTGGAGAAAAGGTAGGTATGGCTAGTGTGGTGGAGACAGTGACCATTGTCATTAACATACGTTATCTTAAGTGGAATTGGAGGCCATAGCCTATGTGTGGTAGAAAGATAATTCAGTAGAATGTTTGTCAGATGGTGGTGTATTTTCCAACTTGACTTATTATAATGCAGGCACAAAAAGAGCAGATTTGCTCAGTCAGAGATAATATTTATTTTTGAAATTGGAAATCGCTCACACCTTTAAGGCTTAACGCTCTCTCAATATTGTGGAGCGGCTCTGTGAGCTACTTTATATTCACAGGCCCGCAGATAGAATGACTGAGTGGTGAGAGAGGAGAGGGGTGCTTTATGGACAGGAGGATATCACCCAGCATGGCTTATGTTGTCACTTAGCTGGCAGCAGCTCTCTCAGCCTCAGATACAACACCTCTGCCTCCTCTCTCATCCTCTCTCTCCTGCTGCACTCACCTATAATAGATAGATCTTCTCCATCATCAACAACCCTGTCCTCACATACTGAGGCATCGGCATCAGAGGAGAGGTGGTACTGTTAGCAGACCCACAACCCTCACAGTGCAGGGATGACATTTCTCACTGGCACCTAGCTCCAGTGGTGGGCTAGGTAGGTAGTGGTGGTGCTGGGAAGGAAGGCTCTGCTGAGGGAGAGTGGGTACTGTAGGTGCTGCTTTGCAGTGTGGGAGTCATGTGGAGGGGGTTGGGAGAGTGAGTTATCGAGTGACAGAGGAAAAGGGATGCGTTCTCAAATGGATCCGCTGCAGCAGACACGCTCGTTTGCTCCTTCTCAGAGAAATCTAATCCAAGCCACAAAGCTCTGCACTGCCGTCCTTCTCGCTCTCTCTGCCGCCCGACAATGAATATTTACTAACCACTACTTTCTAAATGACTCCATGGATGGAGGACTGTGCATGTAAAAAAGTATCTGTTTCATTTTAGTGTCAGTCCTCCTCTCCCATGGGGCCAAAGAAGAGGAAAAAGAAGAAATAGTTCTCTAAAAGTGTTCAGGTTTTTTAATAGGTCAGAATACACTTTTCTGACAGTGTAATTGCTTTCCATTGCTAGACCCATAGTGGGGAGTTGGGACCCTGGAAGGAAGAAGAGAGAAAAGAGGAGAGATAGAAAGAGATATAGAAGGGGAGAGAGAGAGGGAGAGCGAGGTGTACAGTAGATCATTTGTTAGGAGAAAAGAATGAAAATTAATGAAAAGAGAGTTGCTCACCCTCTGAATGCAGCCAAGCTTGAAATTCACTTTGAGGGAAACTTAATTTGTTGTAAATGGGTGAAAAACATATTTAGGAATAGGGAGGAGAGGCTGCGGCGCCTGTCTGTGGCAGATGAGAATGCTATGCTCTGAATGCTTAAGCTGAATGGGGAGGAAATGCATAGCCTGTTATTTTCATCCATTGTAGATGGATAGTCATTATTACTCCCTCCTATAACGTCATTTGGGATGAAAATAAGTCTGTGATACTAGTGTATTTCTGAGAACTTCAGCCTGTCCAAAGTTACCTAGAAGGATAATAGTGTGTGGCCCAGTTGGCTTAGGGACAGATCCTATATGTCTTTGTGTCTAATTCCACAGGGGAAGATTATGTTGTGCTGGTTTAGAATTTCAATACTGTATAGATCGATACAGCCAAATTTGTTTTCTGATTAGCTGGTGGCTGTGGTATGGAATTACTGCCAGGGTATTTAAATCAGAAACCTGGTCCATTTTATCCCTGCCTGCAGTTATAACCTAGACCTCAACATACATGTGAGGACAATTTTCTATGAAGCAAGTCATTTTACTCAGAAAGGCTGAACAAAGCGAAGTCCTTGACCCTGGTATACAGCACTCAGTACCCCTCTCCAATGTTCCCATAGCATAGTAGTTGGAGCCAGACAGTTGGAGCTCTCTGAGTGGGTGTGTGGGTGAGATGTACTCCCATGGAATTGAATGTGAGGATAAGAGTCAATGAAGAGGAGCAGCCATCCCTGCAGTGCCTTCAACAGAACAACTCTAAAGCCTATGAGACTTACATAAGTCTGATCTTCATTCCAGTCCTTCTTTTATGAGCCTGTCTGTCACACAAGGCATCCTCAGATGATGCTGACCACAGTATGGTAAACATGTGAGGAGAGGACATATTGTCCCTGTTGAATAAAACAACAAGAGGCAGTCTCACTATAAATTAAACACACAGGGCATTGAGGCAGTCATAGGGAGGACAGCCCAAGGGTGAGGGCGTGTGTTTAGGGCGGTCAGGGTTGGGGATGAGCAAGCGTGGTCACTGAAGCGCTTTCTCTCTCTACGTGGTCCTGGGGTCCTCTACAGAACAGTGGCCTCCACCCTGGCCACAGGCCCTAACCCTACACTCCTCCGGGATCAGCCCCTCTGCCTCGGCCCAGTGCCCTGACATGTGGGGACTGGAGACGACTGATAACAAACATCTCCAGTCATCCTCCTCTGCCTCTCACACCCACCAGGCTTTTTATCCGCCCTGCACAGATACTCTTGTCCATTCCACACTTCTCTTTTAACTCCCCTGTTGCACTTCTCCTTTTTACCTGAAGTAAAGAAAAAAGGAAGGATGTGACAGGGCCCATTTTTCCTCCACTTTCTATTCACTCCTCTTCCTTTCTCCCTCAGCTCCCCCCAGCCCCAGTGCCTGTGTGTCTGCTCTTCTCCCCAACACTGGAGTGTCTGCCTGAGAGAGATGGATGCCAGCTCCTCTCTCTCCAAAGGCACAATGTCTCTCCTCTCTAGCACGCCTGCACCTGCATATTGTGATATAGTGCTTCTATTCACTAGAGTCGATTGCCTTTAACGGAACCCAGGCAGACTGGGGAAATTGAAAGGGATTGCGGCCTGCTTTTCATCAGAGCAGGAGCGGCGCAGGCTGGAGGGTTTTGGGTCACGGGGGGCTCTGGGGGAGCTTGGCTGGAGAGAGGGTATGAAGGGAGGGGGGACTTGGATGTCAAGGAGATGGACTTGGATCTGCTGCCAGGTGGCGTGGCAGTTGATTTCTGTCGATTCACTCCCATCTGCATGGCTATTCATCTCTTTGGCGCCGGTTATGTTAGGAAATACTGTACTGCTGAATGAAATTATTCTCAGGAGAGGAGCGTAAAAGTAGAAGCCTTTTGTTCTTCTATGGATTTGTTTCCATGTGGGAGTTCCTATTGATCAGTTAAGTATTGAAATAAAGAGGGAAGCGCAGAAAGAAAATACACATCTTCTTCAAGGAATATCTCATGTTTTTTTTCCATTTCATATCAATGTTTAGTTCATTCTTTGAACATGTCATGTTTAAGCTTTCCCTTTACGCCTTCATTCCTCTTGGAGAGAATCACTAAATGTAATTACTGATTTTTTTATAAAATCCTTGGTCTTTCTAACGAGTTAGCAACACATTTACATTACGCTTGTTATCTCTGTGGACTGATAGATCGGCAGCTATATGCAAATGAGCAGTCAACTGTGAATGCTGCTAAAGAAGAGAGAATACCTCAATGTGAAACCAGCTCTAAAAACAAAGAGATATTTTTTTTAATGGAAACTAGCTATTGATATCAAAGGGAATTAAATGATTCCAATTAAAATGACAAACTATTGACAGGGTCGTGTAGGATTCATGATGAGAACGGTGTGGTTCATATAGTGGACTTCTCTCTCTAGATGGTTTTCCCTGAAACTCTGTAGGCCATACAGTCGGTTATATCAGACTGTATCTGTGTGATCTACAGTAGTGAGTCTGATACGTTAGCCCTGATCGTCTCTGAATGGGAGCCATACGACAAGCTGTTTAAAGCTCAACATTTCTGCACACTTCACCAAATATACAATACTATATAACTGTAAGCCCTAGCTAATTTATACAAATCGTATCTTAATTTGTTTGTATGGTCAGTTTTACATTAGGTTGGACACGTTTGGTTTTGTAAGATTTGTAAGGCGTTGATGTTAATTTGTGCGAGGGCAGAGTGAGAGGAGAGAGGCTGTGGCCAAAGAGGAGCGTGGCTCTACCATGGATGGACCCTCCTATGATCACTGCTACTGTAGCAGACACTTAATGATCTCTTTAGAATGCAATAATAAAAGAGAAGTGCATTAAGCCCCATCCCGATATAATTGGATTATGTTAAAATAAATTAGTCGTGTCACTTCCTTGCAAGGCTGTCTTTGGAAGTTTAGATCTGTCATATGTAATACATTTTATGCCGTTCCTGAAAGATGTGTTTAAATATTAGGGATTTGTGCATGAGTAATGGTGACAGCCCTTCCCTATACCTTCTTGGTTTCTATGGATACACCTTAGAGACGGGCAGATTTTAGCTTCCTGTCACCTATTATTTCTATTATGAATTGAAGACTTTTGTCCCATAAATACCTCTGTAACGGATCAATCTTCACATTTCCCCCCATTGCTACCACAGAACATGGAGGGAAAATATCATAGTCTCATCCACATGCACAAAAGCGCTCTGTCATGAGAAAAATCTGATATCTATTCAGTGACTTACCCTCAGATGTTCCATGACTTTTCCACATTGATTTGAAGGAGGTGAAGAGGCTGAGGGGTGAGGCAGAAAAGGGGATGGAGGGGCCACTTGAAAAGGAAATAACCTTTCGGACTGCGTGGATGTTAGATATAGCATCCCATAGATGCCCATTGTGGAGCCGTCAAGCTGCCACCCTATGATTTGAAACTTGCATTGGTGAGGCACAAAGCGGCTGCACTGGGCTTCCAGCGTCCATCTCTTTTCACTGAGCGATCAATAGTTGTCTTTGTCTCCTCACTCTCCTCTTGACAGGCCTGCTTTTAAATGGCTGGTTTAACCAGTTACTTACAGGTCTCCTCAGCCTCCCATTTACATCCAAATCAATCACTCTAATGAAAATTAATGGCACAGTGAAAGCATAAGAATTGGCGTACAACAGTTCACTCTCCATGACAGACCTGTTTTTTTCCACACTATACTGTAAATGCACAATTACAGCACTGTTGTTGTTGTTGTTTTTCTACATATCATTGACTCCTCACTTGGCTGTCTGTTTGAAGTATCGCTATTGGAATAGGATGTATTGGTCCATTCAGATTAGAGGCTAGTGTGCTGTAATGGGTGGTGTAAGTCTCTCAGTCAGCTCCATTCTGCAGAGAGAGCTGCAGGGCTTTCCTAATGATTCAATATATGAATGATGCTGATGAAGAGCATCGCCTCCCTCTCAAAGCCAGCCTGCTCATTCTGAGAGGAAGCAGCACTCCCATAGGACTGACTGACGCACACTGGTGAGGCAAAACAATATGACAGAACGATGGGAGCCCTCTGATTATAGAGCTTTGTCTCAACAATAACCTGTTTGAACTACAACTACAGGAATGATACATTGGATCGGTTTCATGTGTGTCCATTAGATTTTTAACAACCGATGCATAAAGCTCTGTCCTTGACCAGCTAGAGGAGATCCTAACGCTTGGGTATACTGGCATGGAACTGTGTTTATTTCAATATAACCAAAAGGGCAGAAATTGTAAAGAATATGCCATTTATACCTCCAACAGTTTGTCTACGTTATTGAGAATAAACTTATGCCCAGCCATTTGAAATAACTTGACGTTGACTAAATTGTTGACTATATAATCATGTCAGTAATAGACCTGTTTTGTTCACAATAATCTGCTTCTTTATGTTCATTTTTCATAAAATAAATGCTAACTTTGGTTTAGAGTTATGAAGCCTGTGCATCTGAAGGAGCTGATTAAGGGCCCATGTGCATGTGAAATCACAGCAGTGCCATCAGAATGCCTTTAAATTCCATGGCTGATTTAAGTACCTTGCAAATGTAACTAGATAGATAACAAAGGAGCTATTAAATAACTGACAAAGTACCAAGGTAGAGGCAGGGAGGATTAGCCTTTAACTTCACATAAGATTAGATAGCCTTGAGTTCTAATTAAAATCCTCATTCCCCTTCTAAGGTAGTAATTTCGATCTAAAAGAGAGAAGAAAGTTTGATGTTTTGCAGACATCTTCTTCCCTGTTCACTTCCAAACCTGTTTCTATCTTTCTCTTTTCTTAGACTTGATTGAAATCAATGTTATCTCTTCCACTGGGTAACACTTTCTTGCCCTTCCTCTGCCTGAAAGTCAAATGCCTTAATTTAATTTACCAGAGAACCAGTCCACTATACACCAGCACACAGATAAAAAAAACATACATACTATGCGAACATACACACACACTCACATTTTTCCTCTATATCCTGTATGTTTACCTTTCAGATAAGGATTTTTGTCTAAAAAGTCATCCTCATGAATGCAACCTTGTCCTTTGCTCCTCTGGATGTTTCTTGTCAGAGGAGGTAGGTATTGTCTTTAATGCTCCTCTGGATGTTTCTTGTCAGAGGAGGTAGGTATTGTCTTTAATGCTCCTCCGGATGTTTCTTGTCAGAGGAGGTAGGTATTGTCTTTAATGCTCCTCCGGATGTTTCTTGTCAGAGGCGGTAGGTATTGTCTTTAATGCTCCTCTGGATGTTTCTTGTCAGAGGAGGTAGGTATTGTCTTTAATGCTCCTCTGGATGTTTCTTGTCAGAGGAGGTAGGTATTGTCTTTAATGCTCCTCTGGATGTTTCTTGTCAGAGGTAGGTAGATATTGTCTTTAATGCTCCTCGATGTTTCTTGTCAGAGGAGGTCCTCTGGAGGTATTGTCTTTAATGCTCCTCTGGATGTTTCTTGTCAGAGGAGGTAGGTATTGTCTTTAATGCTCCTCTGGATGTTTCTTGTCAGAGGCGGTAGGTATTGTCTTTAATGCTCCTCCGGATGTTTCTTGTCAGAGGAGGTAGGTATTGTCTTTAATGCTCCTCTGGATGTTTCTTGTCAGAGGAGGTAGGTATTGTCTTTAATGCTCCTCTGGATGTTTCTTGTCAGAGGAGGTAGGTATTGTCTTTAATGCTCCTCTGGATGTTTCTTGTCAGAGGAGGTAGGTATTGTCTTTAATGCTCCTCTGGATGTTTCTTGTCAGAGGAGGTAGGTATTGTCTTTAATGCTCCTCTGGATGTTTCTTGTCAGAGGAGGTAGGTATTGT
The DNA here is from genome assembly GCF_018296145.1 of Oncorhynchus tshawytscha. Taxonomy (NCBI): domain Eukaryota; kingdom Metazoa; phylum Chordata; class Actinopteri; order Salmoniformes; family Salmonidae; genus Oncorhynchus; species Oncorhynchus tshawytscha. The sequence continues at coordinate 59,261,243 of NC_056433.1, read as the reverse complement.
CTTTAATGCTCCTCCGGATGTTTCTTGTCAGAGGAGGTAGGTATTGTCTTTAATGCTCCTCTGGATGTTTCTTGTCAGATAGTTTGTCTTTAATGCTCCTCTGGAGTTTCTTGTCAGGCGGTAGGTATTGTCTTTAATGCTCCTCTGGATGTTTCTTGTCAGAGGAGGTAGGTATTGTCTTTAATGCTCCTCTGGATGTTTCTTGTCAGAGGCGGTAGGTATTGTCTTTAATGCTCCTCTGGATGTTTCTTGTCAGAGGTGGTAGGTATTGTCTTTAATGCTCCTCTGGATGTTTCTTGTCAGAGGAGGTAGGTATTGTCTTTAATGCTCCTCTGGATGTTTCTTGTCAGAGGAGGTAGGTATTGTCTTTAATGCTCCTCCGGATGTTTCTTGTCAGAGGCGGTAGATATTGTCTTTAATGCTCCTCCGGATGTTTCTTGTCAGAGGCGGTAGGTATTGTCTTTAATGCTCCTCCGGATGTTTCTTGTCAGAGGCGGTAGGTATTGTCTTTAATGCTCCTCCGGATGTTTCTTGTCAGAGGAGGTAGGTATTGTCTTTAATGCTCCTCTGGATGTTTCTTGTCAGAGGCGGTAGGTATTGTCTTTAATGCTCCTCCGGATGTTTCTTGTCAGAGGCGGTAGGTATTGTCTTTAATGCTCCTCCGGATGTTTCTTGTCAGAGGCGGTAGGTATTGTCTTTAATGCTCCTCTGGATGTTTCTTGTCAGAGGCGGTAGGTATTGTCTTTAATGCTCCTCCGGATGTTTCTTGTCAGAGGCGGTAGGTATTGTCTTTAATGCTCCTCCGGATGTTTCTTGTCAGAGGCGGTAGGTATTGTCTTTAAAGAACAACAACAAACGGGTTGTTCTCCAGTGGAGAAGCCTTTACATTGAGCCACTGGTTAGTTGTGAAGGGTAAGCAGGCTGCATGAGCTGGTAAGAGGGACTGATTTGTATCTACATGAAGAAAATAACAATTAAGCTGATGGAGGAGAGATGGTGGCAACATTGACCCAAATGTTCAATAGCAGACAGACAGACTGTTAAAAAGGAGTTTGACCCTGTTCACGGTGCCTGGCCCAATTTAGTTAGGTCATTATTTCCTCTGTGCTTGTTGTGACAGAGGGATGTTTACCTTGCTTTTAAAACTCCTCCACCTCATGGTTTCAGTTTCCCTTCTCCCCTTTTCCAGCTCATTAAACCCAAACCATTATATTCTAGCAGAAAGCCTCATAGGCTGCTGTCTTAAATGAAAACAGTCAGAATTGAGCTGATGGGATGGATCACTGTGCCCAAGCAAAAAGTTATCATCACTGTGCTTGATTTATTTTGCTATGTTCACTGCATGTATTTAGGATAGACCAGACTAGTCGTAAGGCTCACTGCAATAAACATTATTCTACAAAAGAGTATTCTGATAGTCGACCCCTGAAATTAAACAGGCAATTTTACCTGGTAATTGGGTGGTAGGATATTGTATCAAACAAACCCTGTGCTAAGGACCATACACTATGGCCATTCAGACAAATACCTTTTCTGTTTTCTTCCAAACATTTTAGCAGAGATGGTAAAAGAGAAGAATTACCCAGAGTAAGTGTTCACTGAAAGTCTTATATGATAACTGGTAAGTAATATACTGTATGAGGCGAGGGACCTTCGTTTTCAATAAGATTTCAGGTGCTAAAGAAACATGTAGCAAGGCCAAATTTGTTGGCCTTATTGACTTATTTCTCTGCTCAATGTTATTTATCTAAGTGGGAAAACATGGTCACAACAAACCAGGATCTAAGGGTTTTCTTGCCTCAAGTCACAGTCAGATAGATAGTTATTGGTAAAATGAAGCGTTTCTCTGGCCATCTGCAGTGATTTAAACAGAGAGAGGAAACTAACCCTCAGGAGACACAAGGACACCATCTCACCTCAGCCAGCTCCTCAGTTCATACATACAGGCTCAAACTGACACATAGCAGACACAGAACAGCCAGACTCGCCACTGTTTTATTAATCAGTTGAACTTGAAACGCCTTTTGAATTTGATATTTACATCCTAAATGGTAATATACTGTATCTCAGGGTTAAATAATAAGAATTCTCTCAGTTAGCATCATAGAGGCAGGGAGCTATAATTGCCATAAACATAGTCTAATTAAAGGTCTTTGGTGTACAGTATGTGATATTTTTTTACCCTGGCACATATCTGTGCATAAATACCATTTATAGCTTTAGTTAATTATCAGTATTTGTGCAGGGATTTAATAACTAGCGTAACCAACAGATGGCATTTTTCCAGTGTTTGCTTTTTTATAGTGGATGTTTGGTGTTCAAAGACACTGAGAAACCCAATGGGGGAACACTGAACAGTGATAGTCAGTGTTAGTCACCAGGATCAAACAGCAGGACAACCTGATGACACATCTCACCACTGGCTTTTTTACCCACCTTAGTCCTACCGTTCGGAGCTACTCTGCCTCCCCAAACCCCTCCGGTTCTCCACTTTGAACTCCACTTCTGAGGCTGTTAATGAATGTTTTAATGGGCAAAATTGTAAACGTGTAATGGTGGTAGACCAGAGAGCCAATTAGTCATGAAGATTCATCTTCAACCAGGGGTTGTTTAGAGAGGTAGCATGAACATTATATAGATCCGTATGGATAATATCCCTGCAGTACTGTACCTAATGCATATTCCTCTCATTTGCAACATTTCCCTATGTAACCTATGGCTCACTTTACATGTACAATGGGGTCCGAAATTATTGACACCCTTGAAAAAATGAGCAAAAATGACTATATCAAATAAATAATTAAAATACTGAGCTACATTGTATGCTCAAAAAAAATTGGGAAATTATATTATTTTATACTAATGCAATTGCTCAGAGAAAGAGATTTGTTAAACAAGTAATACTTTTTTTCAATATTTGAATTATTTAATTTATACAGTCATTTTTGCTCTTCTTTATCAAGGGTGTCAATAATTAAGGACCCCACTGTACATCATCATGTTAGTGATTAGGTACGTTAGACTGCTGAAAAGAAAAGGCATCGTTTTATTGCCTTATTGACTTATTTCTCTGCTCAATGTTATTTATCTAAGTGGGAAAACATGGTCACAACAAACCAGGATCTAATGGTTTTCTTGCCTCAAGTCACAGTCAGATAGATAGTTATTGATAAAATGAAGCGTTTCTCAAGCTAACTTTTCATACAGTATAGATAAGTGGCAGGCATACGGTACGTTCGGAAAGTATTCAGACCCCTTCCCTTTTTCCACATTTTGTTACGTTACAGCCTTAATCTAAAATTCATTAAATACATGTTTTCCCTCATGAATCTAAACACAATATCCCATAATGACAAAGCGAAAATTGTTTATTTTTAAATTATTATGATTATTTTTTACATTTGAGCAAATGTATAACAAATACAAAACAGAAATACCTCATTTACATAAGTATTCAGACCCTTTGCTATGAGACTCCAAATAGAGTTCAAGTTCTACTGTTTCCATTGATCATCTTTGAGATGTTTCTACAACTTGATTGGAGTCCACCTGTGGTAAGTTAAATTGATTAAACATGATTTGGAAAGGCACACACCTGTCTATGTAAGGTCCCACAGTTGTCAGAGCAAAAACCAAGCCATGAGGTCGAAGGTATTGTCCCGTAGAGCTCCGAGACAGAATTGTGTCGAGGCACAAATCAGGGGAAGGGTACCAAAACATTTCTGCAGCAGGACAAAGAACACAGTGGCCTCCATCATTCTTAAATGGAAGAAGTTTGGAACCACCAAGACTCTTATTAGACTAAACAATTGGGTGTCACGACTTCTGCTGAAGTTGTTGCCTCTCCTTGTTCGGGCGGTGCTCGGCGTTCGACGTCACCGGTCTTCTAGCCATCATTGATCCATTTTTCATTTTCCATTGGTTTTGTCTTGTCTTCCCACACACCTGTTTTCAATCCCATTCATTACCTGTTGTGTATTTAACCCTCTGTTTCCCCTCATGTCTTTGTCAGAGATTGTTTATTGTTAGTGTAGTGTTTTTTGTATAGGTGCGCGACGGGTCTTCGTACCCATATTTGTTTATATTCATTTTTCTATTTAGTGTTATGGAGCATGTTACTTGGACATTTATTAAAAGACTCCATTTTACACTCCGTTTGACTCTCCTGCCCCTGACTTCCCTGCCACCTATACACATATATCTGACATTGGGGGAGAAGGGCCTTGGTCAGGGAGATGACCAACAACCCGATGGTCACTCTGACAGAGCTCTAGAGGTCCTCTGTGGAGATGGGAGATCCTGCCAGATGTACAACCATCTCTGCAGCACTCCAACAATCAGGCCTTTATGATAGAGTGGCCAGACAGAAGCCACTCCTCAGTAAAAGGCACAACAGCCCGCTTGGAGTTTGCCAAAAGATTTTCTGGTCTGATGAAACAAAGATGAAACTAAGATTGAACTCTTTGGCCTGAATGCCAAGCGTCACATCTGGAGGAAACCTGGCACCATCCCTACGGTGAAGCATGGTAGTGGCAGCATCATGCTGTGGGGATGTTTTTCCGCTGCATGGACTGGGAAACTAGTCAGGATCGAGGGAAAGATGAACAGAGCAAAATACAGAGAGATCCTTAAAAACCTGCTCCAGAGTGCTCAGAACCTCAGATTGGGGCGACAGTTCACCGTTCACCTTCCTAAACACACAGACAATACAACACAGGAGTGGCTCTGGGACAAGTGTCTGAATGTCCTTGAGTGGCCCAGCCAGAGCCTGGACTTGAACCTGATCTAACATCTCTGGAGAGACCTGAAAATATCTGTGCAGCGACTCTCCCCATCCAACCTGACAGAGCTTGAGAGGATCTGCAGAGAGGAATGGGATAAACTCCCCAAATACAGGTGTGCCAAGCTTGTAGCGTCATACCCAAAAAGTCTCGAAGGCTGTCATCGCTGCCAAAGTTGCTTCAACAAAGTACTGAGTAAAGGGTCTGAATACTTATGTAAATGTTTTTTCTGTTTTTTATTTGTAATCACTTTGCTAACATTTCAAAGCCCTGTATTTGCTTTCTCATTATGGGGTATTGTGTGTAGATTGATCCATTGAATCTATTTTAGATGTAAAAAATGTGGGAAAAGTCAAGAGGTCCGAATACTTTCCAAATGCACTGTAACTTAGGTTAGGTTTGGTTAGATAGCTAACTATATATATACAGTTGAAGTTGGAAGTTTACATACATCTTAGCCAAATACACTTGCACTTAAACTTTTCACAATTCCTGACATTTAATCCTAGTAAAAATTCCCTGTCTTAGGTCAGTTAGGATCACCACTTTATATTAAGAATGTGAAATGTCAGAATAATAGTAGAGAGAATGATTTATTTCAGCTTTTATTTCTTTCATCACATTCCCAGTGAGTCAGAAGTTTACATACACTCAATTAGTATTTGGTAGCATTTCCTTTAAATTGTTTAGCTTGGGTGAAACGTTTCGGCTAACCTTCCACAAGCTTCCCACAATAAGTCGGATGAATTTTGACCCATTCCTCCTGACAGAGCTGGTGTAACTGAGTCAGGTTTGCAGGCCTCCTTGCTCGCACATGCTTATTTTTTCAAATGTTCTACAGGATTGAGGTCAGGGCTTTGTGATGGCCAATCTAATACCTTGACTCCTTAAGCCATTTTTCCACAACTTAGGAAGTATGCGTGTGGTCATTTTCCATTTGGAAGACCCATTTGCGACCAAGCTTTAACTTCCTGACTGATGTCTTGAGATGTTGCTTCAATATATCCACGTAATTTTCCTGCCTGATGATGCCATCAATTTTGTCTCAGTCCCTCCTGCAGCTAAGCCCTCCCAAACATGATGCTGCCAACCCCGTGCTTCACGGTTGGGATGGTGTTCTTCGGCTTGCAAGCGACCCCCTTTTTCCTGCAAATATAACGATGGTCATTATGGCCAAACAGTTTTCATCAGACCAGAGGACATTTCTCCAAAAAGTACGATCTTTGTCCCCATGTGTAGTTGCAAACCGTAGTCTAGCTTTTTTATGGCGGTTTTGGAGCAGTGGCGTCTTCCTTGCTGAGCGGCCTTTCAGGTTATGTCGATATAGGACTCGTTTTACTGTGGATATAGATACTTTTGTTCCTGTTTCCTCCAGCATCTTCACAAGGTCCTTTGCTGTTGTTCTGGGATTGATTTGCACTTTTCACACCAAAGTACATTCATCTCTAGGTGACAGAATGCGTCTCCTTCCTGAGCGGTATGACGGCTGTGTGGTCCCATGGTGTTTATACTTTCATACTATTGTTTGTACAGTTGTACAGATGAGCGTGGTACCTTCAGGCATTTGGAAATTGCTCCCAATGATGAACCAGACTTGTGGAGGTCTACAAATTTTTTTTTGAGGTCTTGGCTGATTTATTTTGATTTTCCCATGATGTCAAGCAAAGATGCACTGAGTTTGAAGGTAGGCCTTGAAATACATCCACAGGTACACCTCCAATTGACTCAAATTATGTCAATTAGCCTATCAGAAGCTTCTAAAGCCATGACATCAAGTGAAATAATCTGTCTGTAAACAATTGATGGAAAAATGACTTGTGTCACGCACAAGGTAGATTTCCTAACCGACTTGCCAAAACTATAGTTTGTTAACAAACTAGTTTTAATGACTCCAACCTAAGTGTATGTAAACTTCAACTGTATAAGAAAAAGACGTAAAATATGGAATGGCTGCGGATCCAACTTCTCCCTGTCACGCCCTGGTCAAAGTATTTTGTGTTTATCTTTATGTATTTGGTCAGGCCAGGGTGTGGCATGGGGTTTTTGTAATTGTGGTGTGTTTGTCTTGGGGTTTTGGTGGTGGTATTGGGATTGTAGCTTAGTGGGTTATCTAGCAAAGTCTATGGCTGTCTGGAATGGTTCTCAATCAGAGGCAGGTGCTTATCGTTGTCTCTGATTGGGAACCATATTTAGGCAGCCATATTCTTTGAGTTTGTCGTGGGTGATTGTCCTTAGTGTCCTATGTGTACTCTCGGTTAGTTTGCACTAGATAGGCTGTTTCGGTTTCGATTACGTTTATTGTTTTGTGTAGTGTTCGTGTTTCTTTGTTTGATTAAACATGAATCTCAATCGACACGCTGCAGTTTGGTCCGACTCTCCTTCATCACCACTAGAAAACCGTTACACTCCCTGACCTTTTTTTTTCCAGACTAAAGATCCCGAAGCTTCTTCTCATGTGTTTCTTTCCCTCTACTTTACGCACACATTTTTGTGGTCTCCTTCCCTTCACATTTCTCACTGTGAATCGTGAATGATAATTCTTCAAGTTTTAACAGTGAAACATCCATGCAGTATCTTGCACACCAACCATTTGATATTAATCAGTTTCATGGGGATATGCATTCAGAATGTTAGAGCAGATGGTGTTAACAAACTCTAGCATAACCTAGATGTATTTTGCCTCGGCGCGCACTGTTGAGAAAAAAATGCCTTGGGTTTTTCGTCTTACTGTAATGTTATAGGCTACTACAGCCTATAAAATAACTGTTATTTTGTGAATCCTTTTTTTCCTCATTGTGTGTTTTTATAGCCCTCCCCATCCATCATTCTCTCTAATTTACCACTCTTTCTCTCCGTCTACGCTGGGATGTCAAAAGGCTTATGGCCCTATAAACCTGAGAGAAGGTAGCAAATGGAGCCGCATTGTCAGGTGCAGGTTGGGCCCTTATCAATAGAGCAGGACTGCCAGTAATTAGAAGCATAATCACCTTGGTAATTTAACCACTGCTCACTGTCACGCCCTGCTCTCTCTGCTCTGTAGCAGGGCTGGGGACGGAAAAGACACTGCAGTACCATCAGGGCTCCAGGACACGTATCTCTTGTCTTTCTCTCTTTTGGATCTATCCGATCGATCTATCTGGTTATCTACACTGAACAAAAATATAAACGTAACATGTAAAGTGTTCGTCCCATGTATCATGAGCTGAAATAAAAGATCCCAGAAATTCTACATTACACTCGAAAAGTGTAGTTCTCTCAAATTTTGTGCACAAATTTGTTTACATCCCTGTTAGTGCAGTTTTGTCACACAACACAATGCCACAGATGTCTCAAGTTTTGAGGGTGCATGCAATTGGCATGCTTTCTGCAGTAATGTCCACCAGAACTGTTGGCAGAGAATTGAATATTAATTTCTCTATGCTGTTTTAGAGAATTTGGCCGTACGTCCAACTGTCCTCACAACTGCAGACCACGTGTACGGCGTTGTGTGGGCGAGCGGTTTGCTAATGTAAACGTTGTGAACAGAGGGCCCCATGGTGGCGGTGGTGTTATAGTATGGGCAGGCATAAGCTACGGGCAACGAACACATCTGTGTTTTATTGATGGCAATTTGAATGCACATACTGTGACGAGATCCTGAGATCCCATTGTCGTGCCATTCATCCTCCGTTGTCGTGCCATTCATCCTCCATTGTCATGCCATTCATCCTCGGTCTTCGTGCCGTTCATCCTCCGTTGTCGTGCCATTCATCCTCCATTGAAGTGGAATGGGACAACATTCCAAAGGCCAAAATCAACAGCCTGATCAACTCTAGAAGAGGGTGGGGGAGGGGGGGCAATGCAAATAGTCTGGGTATGTCACGATCTTGGAAATGAGCGGACCAATGTGCAGCGTGCATTGATTTCTACATCTTTTTAATACAAAGTGAAACTAGAAACAAAACAACAAAACTTAAAGACCGTGAAGATGTAGTGTCCAAACACACGAAAACAAACAATATCCCACAAACACAGGTGGGAAAAATATCTACTTAAATGTGATCCCCAATTAGAGACAACGATTACCAGCTGCCTCTAATTTGGAACCATACAAAACACCAAAATAGAAAATATAAACTACAACACAACATAGAATTTTTTAACTAGTTTATCTAGTCACGCCCTGACCTACTACACCATAGAGAGACAAGGGCTCTTTATGGTCTTTATTCTTTATTATTTTATTTATTATTTTACTCTTTATTTTCGCATGCACAGCGCTGTTTATGACTTCAAGCCTATCAGCCTAATGGCTGGTGTAACCGATGTGAAATGGTTAGCTGGGTGTGCGCTAATAGCGTTTCAAACGTCTCTTGCTCTGAGGCTTGGAGTAGTTATTCCCCTTGCTCTGCAAGGTTTTGTGGAGCAAGGGGTAACTCTGCTTCGAGTGTGGCTGTTGTCGATGTGTTCCTGGTTCGAGCCCAGGTAGGTGTGAGGAGAAGGATGGAAACTATACTGTTACACTAGCAATACTATAGTGCCTATAAGAACATCCAATAGTCAAAGGTATATGAAATACAAATGGTATAGAGAGAAATAGTCGTATAAATAATATATTAACTACAACCTAAAACCTCTTACCTTGAAATATTGAAGTCTCATGTTAAAAGGAACCACCAACTTTCATATGTTCTCATGTTCTGAGCAAGGAACTCAAACGTTAGCTTTTTTACATGGCACATATTGCACTTTTACTTTTCCAACACTTTGTTTTTGCATTATTTAAACCAAATTGAACATGTTTCATTATTTATTTGAGGCTAAATTGATTTTTATTGATGTATTATATTGAGTTAAAATAAGTGTTCATTCAGTATTGTTGTAATTGTCGTTATTACAAAATAAAAAAAATAGTCAGATTTTTCGGTATCGGCTTTTTTTGGTCCTCCAATAATCGGTATCGGCGTTGAAATATCATAATCGGTCGACCTCTAGTGATTAGTGTCCGTGGATGCTCCGGTGTAGGTCGTAGCCCCCTGGCTGGGCATCGGCACAAAGGAGGACTCCGGCCATGGAGCTGGGTTGGACGCCGTGCCTGGACTGGGCACCGGCGCAAAGGAGGACTCCGGCCATGGAGCTGGACTGGACGCCGTGCCTGAACTGGGCACAGAGGAAGGCTTTGGAGCGGGACTGGAAGCCATGCCTGGACTGAGTACCGGCGCAGAGGAAGGCTCCTGCCATGGAGCGGGACTGGACGCCGTGCCTGGACTGGTTACCGGCGCAGTAGAAAGCTCCGGCCATGGAGCGGGACTGAACACCGTCCCTGGACTGGGCATCGGCGCAGAGGAAGGCTCCTGCCTTGGAGCTGGGTTGGACACTGTACCTTGACTCTCCAGACCATTGACCGTCACAGGAGGTTCCGGACTGTGGACCATCGCAGGAGGTTCCGGACTGTGGACCGTTGCAGGAGGTTCCGGACTGTGGACCGTTGCAGGAGGTTCCGTACTGTGGACCGTCGCAGGAGGTTCCGGACTGTGGACCGTCGCAGGAGGTTCCGGACTGTGAAACATCGCCGGAAGCTCTGGACTGGGAACCGTCGCCGGAAGCTCTGGACTGGGAACCGTCGCCGGAACCTCTGGACTGTGAACTGTCGCCGGAAGCTCTGGACAATGAACCGTCGCCGGAAGCTCTGGACTGTGAATGCGCACTGGAGGCCTAGTGCGTGGAGCCGGTACAGGTGGCACCGGACTGGTGACACGCACTTCAGGGCGAGTGCGGGGAGCAGGCACAGGATGGACCGGACTGGGGAGGCGCACTGGAGGCCTGATGCGTGGAGCCAGCACATGTGTCACCGGACTGGTGATACGCACTTCTGAGCTAGTGCGGAAAGCTGACACAGGACGTACCGGACTGGGAAGGCGCACTGGAGGCCAGATGCGTGAAACCGGTGCATATGGCACCGAACTAGTGTCACGCTCTTCAGCACGCCTGTGCTGCAGCATTCTCAATGCTACCACCTCTCTCCGCTGCTCGACCGCCAGCTCCATGTGCCTCCCCCCAAAAAGCGTCGTCGCTGTCCCTCCATGCTCCTTGGCGACTCCTGCCAAGGAAGGGTCTCGTGTCCTCTCATGTCCTCCCAAGTCCAAAACTTCCTTACCTCATTTTCACGCTGCTCGGCACTTTGTAGGTGGGATATTCTGTCGGCTGTCGTAAGAATGGGACCAAGGCACAGCGGATGTTGAGTTCCACATATTTACTTCAGAGAAACTAAAACAAAACCAAATATATCAGTAAATGAACAACTAAACATGACTACGTGGTGCACATGCACAAACACAAAACAATATCCCACAAACACAGGTGGGAAAAAATATCTACTTAAATATGATCCCCAATTAGAGACAACGATTACCAGCTGCCTCTAATTGGGAACCATACAAAACACCAACATAGAAAATATAAACTAGAACACAACATAGAATTGTTAAACTAGAATACCCCCTAGTGACAGGGTAGCATTTGATAAGATGTTCAGGAGTCTTATGGCTTGGGGTAGAAGCTGTTTAGAAGCCTCTTGGACCTAGACTATGCTACCGCTTGCCATGCGGTAGCAGAGAGAACAGTCTATGACTAGGGTGGCTGGAGTCTTTGACAATAACAATAATAATAATAATTTTTAGGGCCTTCCTCTGACCCCGCCTGGTATAGAGGTCCTGGATGGCAGGAAGCTTGGCCCCGGTGATGTACTGGGCCGTAAGCACTCCCCTCTGTCGTGCATTGCGGTCGGAGGCCGAGCTGTTGCCATTACAGGCAGTGAGGCAACCCGTCAGGATGCTCTTAATGGTGCAGCTGTAGAACCTTTTGAGGATCTCAGGACCCATGCCAACTCTTCTCAGTCTCCTGAAGGGGAATAGGTTTTGTCGTGCCCTCTTCACGACTGTCTTGGTGTGCTTGGACCATGTTAGTTTGTTGGTGATGTGGACACCAAGGAACTTGAAGCTCTCAACCTGCTCCACTGCAGCCCCGTCAATGAGAATGGGGGCGTGCTCGGTCCTCCTTTTCCTGTAGTCCCCAATCATCTTTTTTGTCTTGATCACGTTGAGGGAGAGGTTGTTGTCCTTGCACTATACGTCTCTCAGGTCTCTGACCTCCTCCCTATAGGCTGTCTCATCGTTGTCGGTGATCAGGCCTACCAATGTTGTGTTATCGGCAAACTTAATAATGGTGTTGGGGTCATGCCTGGCCGTGCAGTCATGAGTGAACAGGGAGTACAGGAGGGGACTGAGCACGCACCCCTGAGCAGCCCCCGTGTTGAGGATCAGTGTGGCGGATGTGTTGTTACCTACCCTTACCACCTGGGGGGCGGCCCGTCAGGAAGTCCAGGATCCAGCTGCAGAGGGAGCTGTTTAGTCCCAGGGTCCGTAGCTTAGTGATGAGCTGTGGTGTTGAACGCTGAGCTGTAGTCAATGAATAGCATTTTCACATAGGTGTTAATTTTGTCCAGTTGTGAAAGGGCAGTGTGGAGTGCAATAGAGATTGCATCATCTGTGTATCTGTATGCAAATTGGAGTGGGTCTCGGGTTTCTGGGATAATGCTGTTGATTTGAGCATGACCAGCCTTTCAAAGCATTTCATGGCTACAGTTGTGAGTGCTACAGGTCGGTAGTCATTTTGGCAGGTTACCTTCGTGTTCCTGGGCACAGGGACTATGGTGGTCCGCTTGAAACATGTTGGTATTACAGACTGAGACAGGGAGAGGTTGAAAATGTCAGTGAAGACACTTGCCAGTTGGTCAGCGCATGCTCGAGTTACACGTCCTGGTAATCCGTCTGGCCCTGCGAATGTTAACCTCTTACTCACATCGGCTTTGGAGAGCGTAATCACACAGTCATCCGGAACAGATGATGCATGTTTCAGTGTTACTTGCCTTGAAGCAAGCATAGAAGTTATTTAACTTGTCTGGTAGGCCCGTGTCACTTGGCAGCTCTCAGCTGTGCTTCCCTTTGTAGTCTGTAATAGTATGCAAGCCCTGCCATATCCAACGAGCTTTCGGAGCCAGTGTAGTACAATTCATTCTTGGTCTTATATTTACGCTTTGCCTGTTTGATGGTTCATCTCAGGGCTTAGCAGGATTTCTTATAAGACTCCCGCTCCTTGAAAGCAGCAGCTCTACCCTTTAGCTCAGTGCAAATGTTGCCTGTAATCAACGGCTTTCAGTTGGTGTATGTAGTACAGTCACTGTGGGGACGACATCATCGATGCACTTTTATTTATTTTTATTTACTGGCCCAACACTCTAACCACTAGGCTACCTGCCACTCACTTATTGATGAAGCCTGTGACTGATGGCGTACTCCTCAATGCCATCGGAAGAATCCCAGAACATATTCCAGTCTGTGCTAGCAAAACAGTCTTGTAGTTTTTCATCTCTTTCATCTGACCACTTTTTTATAGACCTAGTTGCTGGTGCTTCCTGCTATAATTTCTGCTTGTAAGCAGGAATCAGAAGGGTAGAATTATGGTCAGATTTGCCAAATGGAGGGCGATGGAGAGCTTTGTACACATCTCTGTGTGTGGAGTAAAGGTGGTCAAGAGTTTTTTTCCCCTCTGGTTGCACATTTAACATGCTGATAGAAATAAGGTAAAACTGTTTTAGTTTCCCTGCATTAAAGTCCCTGGCCACTAGGAGCCCTGCCTCTGGATGAGCATTTTCCTGTTTGCTTATGGCAATATACAGCTCATTGAGTGCAGTCTTAGAGCCAGCATCGCTCTGTGATGGTATGTTGACAGCTACGGAAATACAGATGAAAACTCTCTAGGTAGATAGTGTGGTCTACAGCTTATCATGAGGTACCTCAGGCGAGCAAAACCTTGGAACTTCCTTAGATATCATGCACCAGCTGTTGTTTACAAGTATACATAGGCCGCTGTCCCGTGTCTTACCAGAGGCTGCTGTTCTATCCTGCTGATAGTGTATAACCTGCCAGCTGTATGTTGTTAATGTCGTCGTTCAGCCACGACTCAGTGAAACACAAGATATCTCAGTTTTTAATGTTCCGTTGGTATGAAATACATTCTTTCAATTCGTCCCATTTATTTTCCAGCGAATGAACGTTGGCTAACAGTACAGATAGCAAAGGCAGATTAGCAACTCGTCGCCTGATCCTCACAAGGCACCCAGATCTCTTTCCGCAAAATCTCAGTTTCTTTCTCCTGTAAATGGCGGGGATGTGGGCCTGTTCGTGTGTTTGGAGTATATCCTTCCTGTCCGACTCATTAAATAAAAAATCGCTGTTCATAAGAGACCGTAGCAGCAACATTATGTACAAAATAAGTTACAAACAATGCAGAAAAACAAATAAAATAACACGGTTGGTTAAGAGCCAATAACAAGGCAGCCAACCTCTCCTGCGCCAACACCTGCGGTGTTGCCTTGGCTGTGTGCATAGTGTCTTTGTCCTGTTGGAAGGTGAACCTTCATCCAGGTCAGAGGTCCTGAGCTCTCTGGAGTCGGTTTTCATCACGGATCTCTCTGTACTTTGCTCCGTTCATCTTTCCCTCAATCACAACTAGTCTTCCAGTCCCTGCCGCTGAAAAACATCCCCACAACATGATGCTGCCACCACCATACTTCAGAGATGGTGCCAGGTTTCATCCAGGCGTGACACTTGGCATTCAGGCCAAAGAGTTCAATCTTGGTTTCATCAGATCAGACAATCTTGTTTCTCATGGTCTGAGAGTCCTTTAAGTGCCTTTTGACAAACTCCAAGAAGGCTGTCATGTGCCTTTTACCGAAGAGTGGCTTCCGTCTGGCCACTCTACCATGAAGGCCTGATTGGTGGAGTGCTGCAGAGATGGTTGTCCTTCTGGAAGTTTCTCCCATCTCCACAGAGGAACTCTAGAGCTCTGTCAGAGTGACCATCGGGTTCTTGGTCACCTTCTCACCTGATTGCTCAGTTTGGCCAGGCGGCCAGCTGTAGAAAGAGTCTTGGTGGTTCCAATCTTCATCCATTTAAGAATGATGTAGGCTACTGTGCTCTTGCGGACCTTCAATGCTGCATACTTTTTTTTGTACCCTTTCCCAGATCTGTGCCTCGACACAATCCTGTCTCGGAGCGCTACTGGCAATTCCTTCGGCCTCATGGCTTGGTTTTTGCTCTGACATGCACTGTCAACTGTGGGACCTTATATAGACAGCGGTGTGCTTTTCCAAATCATGTCCAATCAAGTTGTAGAATATCTCAAGAAACATGTCAAGGAAACATCTGAAGGATGATCAATGGAAACAGGATGCACTTGAGCTCAATTTTGAGTCTCATAGCAAAGGGTCTTAATACTTATGTAAATAATGTATTTCTGTTTTTTATTTGTAATACATTTGCAAAAATGTCTACAAACCTGTTTTGGCTCAATATGGAGTATTGTGTGTAAATTGCTGAGGATTTGTATGTATTTCATCCATTTTAGAATAAGGCTATAACATAACAAAATGTGGGAAAAGTGAAGGGGTCCGAAAACTTTCCGAATGCGCAATCTATCTATCTCGCTCTCTCTGTCTTTTTTTTCTGTGTCTGTCCGATCTCTGGCTCTCTGTCCCTGTCTCTTTCGTTCTGTCTGTGCTTCTCTCTCTCTCGCTCTGTCATGCTCTCTCTTTTTTCTCTCCAGGTCTCTTTCTCTCTCCTCTCTCTCCTTGTCTTTGCCCGCTCCGGCGGCACAAACTTAGCACAACTTGGGGAATTCTTCTCATTAGCCGCTGGCCCATGTGACTGGAGGGTGGCTGAACTCGGGCTCAGAGAGTAAATGATCTGTTTAAGGATTGATGTTTAATACTGGTCAATTTATGCAAAATGAAGCTGTGGGAAGGATAAGCACGCCAGTGGAGGCAATAAAGCCAATGACCCTGTCTTCAGTGTGGGGTTATCACTGGGGCTGATGGAACCATACCCACAGAAAGCACATTTACACTATTGTCTGGATACGTGCTCTCTGGGAGAGAGACAGTACTTTAACTCTCCTAGCATTGATTCTACCCTCTGTAATATGTAGTACGTGTGCGTGCACAACTAAATTCTTGCCTAACTTTTTAAATTATACCATATGATTTTGCAGAGGAGAGGGTTATTACTCCTCAATTTTACATTTTATGGTTAGTGTGAATTGTAAGCAATGGCTGATGTGAACCTCAATTCCTGGGAATACTTTGGCAATACTCAATATTCCTTCAGTTACAGAGGCTACATTTTCTGCTCTATAATGTGTGTTAAAACATGGATTATGATTACAGAGCTAGGTGCCGGGCGGCGTATATTTCTTTGTTGCTGCTCCTCCATCTTAGAGTAAGCAGATGATGTGGCAAAGCCAAAGCGGATTGGAGATGTGAGTGGAGGGAAGCTGTAGGAGCAGCTGTCTTTCTGTATGTGGTGTGGATTGTGTGTATGTGTGCCAGCAGGGCCTGGGGAGATATAGTGAATGCATACACACTGATGGAGCCTCGTGGGACGGCCTGGCATGCGCCTCTCCTGCTCTCCTCTATAATATGATTTGTCCTGGCTATTGATACCCCAAACCCCCCCCCCTCCAATTTCCACACCAACTCAATTAGCATCTCGTCAATAATGCTCAGCATTTCATTTTGCTGCTTTAATTAACAAATTCAATTTGCTCGAACCACTGTGAAAACAAATTAAAAGCGTGCAGAATGAAAGCCTGCAGCTCCAAGGATGTGGCTAAGGTGATTACAGATGCGTCAAATTACTGTTTTCTTGTTTATTTTATCTGGGGAGGAAAAAAGGCGTGAGGAGAAAACACATTGATTTTGTGCGGGTCCAGGGACTGACTGGTAGTGGATGGGGGAGGTGGGGAGCCCTTCCCAGTGGCATCAGTGAGGAGCATCACGTCAGCTTGGCTCTGCCCTCACATCATAACCATCTCCCTTCTCTGGGGGACCACAAGGCACAATGCTCCTTAACCTGCATACACTTATCTACCCATTTACACTCCATTCATGCTCCTGGAGAGCTGCTGCTTTCTTGTAGGGCCTTCTCCAAGGCCAACTGTAACCCACCATACTGTAGTCTCTGCCTGTATGCTCTCACAGTGTAACAGTCGGAAGATGTGGACCAAAGCGCAGCGTGGTAAGTGTTCATGTTATTTTTATTTAAACTGAACACAAAACAAAATAACAAAGAGAATGCACGAAAACGAAACAGTCCTGTCAGGTACAGAAACACAAAACAGAAAACAACTACCCACAACCCATAGTGGGAAAACAGGCTGCCTAAGTATGGTTCTCAATCAGAGACAACGATTGACAGCTGCCTCTGATTGGGAACCATACCAGGCCAAACACATAGAAATCTAACACACAGAACAAAACAGAATACCCACACAAACTCACGCCCTGACCAAACTAAAATAGAGACATAAAAAAGGAACTAAGGTCAGGACGTGACACACAGCCTCACTAAGAATCATAGTAGCAGTTCTGGATGCTCTGCCTGAAGAGCCATATGGCTCTAGAAAAAATGATCTGAGATATCAGATCTTATTCTAGCTATTACCTCTGGATTACCTCTGACTAGAGAGTGGATGGAGACAACTAGAAGTGCAACATCTCACTCAGTGTTTTTGTCAATTTAAATCAGAACTCGTTTCCCTCACGTTGTGTCTGTAAGTAGCTGAGAATGAGCAGAAGAATCTGGGGAAGGAATGTCACAGTAAATCATCAAAGCGTAGCCACATTCAGCCAGTTGTCATGGATAATAGTGTCCTACAACAATGTCCTCTGCGTACGTTTAGTATGCCACTCTCGGCCTCCTCATGTCGTTCTGCCACTGTGGAAATGCAGCCAGACCAGCCGGGATAATCCCCTTGACATTGTACGGCTGTCATGTAAATAAAACACGCTCTGTCCTCCCCATTCAGTGCCTCCACCTTGCCATCTCAGAAATGACTAATGAAATTAGCCAAAAGCCATGTACAATGGCCAATGCTTTGTTTCTTTTGTTGCTAAACTTGATTTGGTAAGTTCCAAGTCATAAGGCAGGATATTGGCATTGGCAGATCCCTTGTGTGAGAAAACAGAGTTTTGAGGGCCTCTATTAAAGTCAGCTTTCTATAGGCTTGGTCTACTATATTTATTTCTCAACTTTGCTAATATTAAACACATTGCTTCTCTTTACAACATGAGTATAGCCTGGCATGAAAATTAACCACGGGAAAAGCGTCCTCATTCACTATTTAAGTGCTTAGATTTGACTGACCAGCTCAAATTGGACTTATGGTCTTATGTAGCAAATTGAAATTTGGTCTTTTACATTGAAAAATAGAGACCCGGAGCTACAAAATGGTATATCATACACTGCATTTGAGGAACAATGGGAAAGTCATTCTGCTTTGTAAGTTGATCAACTTGTAAACTCACTTTGAAAGGAGTGCTGCCCTTTGTCTACACCCATTCAGCATTGTTCTTACCCTCTTAAGCCAGCCCCACCCATCTCTTTAAGGATTCACATGTGAGGTCATGTGCTAAACAGTAAGTAGTGTAGTAAAGATTAAGACTAACAGTGGTAGTAGCCTACAATAAGGAACAATTCCAGGTAAACATAGTGTCCGATAAAAATTGTTATAAATATTCGATACTTACCCAGACACATCCAGTGGTGGAAAAAGTACTAAAATGCCATAGAGTAAAAGTATAAATAATTTCAAATTCCTTATATTAAACCAGATGGCACAATTATTTTTTATTTTTTATTGATGATAGCCAGGAGCACACTCCAACACTCATTTACAAACAAAGCATTTGTGTTTAGTGAGTCGGCCAGATCAGGGGCAGTCGGGATGACCAGAGGTGTTCTCTTGATAAGTATGTGAATTGGACAACTTTCCTGCCAAAAAGTACTTTGTCAAGGAAAATGTATTAAGTAAAAAGTACATTATTTTCTTTACGAATGTAGTGAAATAAAAGTAGCTAAAAATATAAAATAGTAAAGTACAGTAATGTACAGATACCACAAAAACTACTTGAGTAGTTATTTCAAGTATTTTTACTTAAGTACTTTACACAACTTCCCAAATGCCTTCACACCATACATTAGCATAATTTATATACTGTTACACATGCACTTATCACATAGTATTCCATACATAAGTTAAGGCCATGCAACCTGAGTTGAAACCTGAGTGAGGTGCACATGTACAGTACATAAACAGATGCAAGCACCATATATAGTTGAAGTCGGAGGTTTACATACACCTTAGCCAAATACATTTAAACTAAGTTTTTCACAATTCCTGCCATAAGGAATTGTGAAAGGACAACAAAGTCAAGGTATTGGAGTGGCCATCACAAAGCCCTGACCTCAATCCTATAGAACATGTGTGGGCAGAACTGAAAAAGTGTGTGCGCTTAAGGAGGCCTACAAACCTGACTCAGTTACACCAGCTTTGTCAGGAGGAATGGGCCAAAATTCACCCAACTTATTGTGGGAAGCTAGTGGAAGGCTACCCAAAATGTTTGACCCAAGTTAAACAATTTAAAGGCAATGCTACCAAATACTAATTGAGTGTATGTCAACTTCTGACCCACTGGGAATGTGATGAAAGAAATAAAAGCTGAAATAAATCATTCTCTCTACTATTATTCTGACATTTCACATTCTTAAAATAAAGTGGTGATCCTAACTGAGCTAAGACAGGGTATTTTTTACTAGGATTAAATGTCAGGAATTGTGGAAAAACTGAGTTTAAATGTATTTGGCTAAGGTGTATGTAAACTTCCGACTGTATGCTTGGGGTCATTGTCCATTTGGAACACCAATTTGCGACCAAGCTTTAACTTCCTGACTGATGTCTTAAGATGTTGCTTCAATATATCCACATAATTTCCCTCCCTCATGATGCCATCTACTTCGTGAAGTGCACCAGTCCCTTTTGCAGCAAAGCAACCCCACAGCATGATGCTGCCACCCCCGTGCTTCACGGTTGGGATGGGATTCTTCGGCTTACAAGCCTCCCCCTTTTTCCTCCAAACATAACAATGGTCATTATGACCAAACAGTTCTATTTTTGTTTCATCAGACCAAAGGACGTTTCTCCAAAAAGTACGATCTTTGTCCCCATGTGCAGTTGCAAACCGTAGTCTGGCTTTTTTATGGCGGTTTTGGAGCAGTGGCTTCTTCGTTGCTGAGCAGCCTTTCAAGTTATGTTGATATAGGACTTGTTTTACTGTATAGATGCTTTTGTACCGGTTTCCTCCAGCATCTTCACAAGGTCCTTTGCTGTTGTTCTTGGATTGATTTGCACTTTTCGCACCAAAGTACGTTCATCTTTAGGAGACAGAACGCGTCTCTATCCTGAGCGGTATGACGGCTGCATGGTCCCATGGTGTTTATACTTGCGTACTATTGTTTGTACAGATGAAAATTGCTCTCAAGGATAAACCAGATTTTTTTCTGAGGTCTTGGCTGATTTATTTAGATTTTCCCATGATGTTAAGCAATGAGGCACTGAGTTTGAAGGTAGGCCTTGAATGAAATACATCCACAGGTACACCTCCAATTGACTCAAATTATGTTAATTAGCCTATCAGAAGCTTCTAAAGCCATGACATCAAACCGGTGTCTGTATGTAGCCTCGCTACTTTTATACCCTCGCTACTGTATACAGTGGGGCAAAAAAGTATTTAGTCAGCCACCAATTGTGCAAGTTCTCCCACTTAAAAAGATGAGAGAGGCCTGTAATTTTCATCATAGGTACACTTCAACTATGACAGACAAAATGACAAAAAAAATCCAGAAAATCACATTGTAGGATTTTTTATGAATTTATTTGCAAATTATGGTGGAAAATAAGTATTTGGTCAATAACAAAAGTTTATCTAATACTTTGTTATATACCCTTTGTTGGCAATGACAGAGGTCAAATGTTTTCTGTAAGTCTTCACAAGGTTTTCACACACTGTTGCTGGTATTTTGGCCCATTCCTCCATGCAGATCTCCTCTAGAGCAGTGATGTTTTGGGGCTGTTGCTGGGCAACACGGACTTTCAACTCCCTCCAAAGATTTTCTATGGGGTTGAGATCTGGAGACTGGCTAGGCCACTCCAGGACCTTGAAATGCTTCTTACGAAGCCACTCATTCGTTGTCCAGGCGGTGTGTTTGGGATCATTGTCGTGCTGAAAGACCCAGCCACGTTTCATCTTCAATGCCCTTGCTGATGGAAGGAGGTTTTCACTCAAAATCTCACGATACATGGCCCCATTCATTCTTTCCTTTACACAGATCAGTCGTCCTGGTCCCTTTGCAGAAAAACAGCCCCAAAGCATGATGTTTCCACCCCCATGCTTCACAGTAGGTATGGGGTTCTTTGGATGCAACTCAGCATTCTTTGTCCTCCAAACACGACGAGTTGAGTTTTTACCTAAAAGTTCTATTTTGGTTTCATCTGACCATATGACATTCTCCCAATCTTCTTCTGGATCATCCAAATGCTCCAAATGCTCTCTAGCAAACTTCAGACGGGCCTGGACATGTACTGGCTTAAGCAGGGCGACACGTCTGGCACTGCAGGATTTGTGTCCCTGGCGGCGTAGTGTCTTACTGATGGAATGCTTTGTTACTTTGGTCCCAGCTCTCTGCAGGTCATTCACTAGGTCCCCCCGTGTGGTTCTGGGACTTTTGCTCACTGTTCTTGTGATCATTTTGACCCCACGGGGTGAGATCTTGCGTGGAGCCCCAGATCGAGGGAGATTTTCAGTGGTCTTGTATGTCTTCCATTTCCTAATAATTGCTCCCACAGTTGATTTCTTCAAACCAAGCTGCTTACCTATTGCATATTCAGTCTTCCCAGCCTGGTGCAGGTCTACAATTTTGTTTCTGGTGTCCTTTGACAGCTCTTTGGTCTTGGCCATATTGGAGTTTGGAGTGTGACTGTTTGAGGTTGTGGACAGGTGTCTTTTATACTGATAACAAGTTCAAACAGGTGCCATTAATACAGGTAACGAGTGGAGGACAGAGTAGCTTCTTAAAGAAGAAGTTACAGGTCTGTGAGAGCCAGAAATCTTGCTTGTTTGTAGGTGACCAAATACTTATTTTCCACCACAATTTGAAAATAAATTAATAAAAAATCCTACAATGTGATTTTCTGGATTTTTTTCTCATTTTGTCTGTCATAGTTGAAGTGTACCTATGATGAACATTACAGGCCTCTCTCATCTTTTTAAGTGGGAGAACTTGCACAATTGGTGGCTGACTAAATACTTTTTTGCCCCACTGTATATCCTGTCTTTTTACTGTTGTTTTTATTTCTTTACTTACCTATTGTTCACCTAATACCTTTCTTTGTACTATTGGTTAGAGCCTGTAAGTAAGCATTTCACTGTAAGGTCTATTCGGCGCACATGACAAAGAAACTTTGATTTGATTTGTCATCATTTTCTGGAATTTTCCAAGCTGTTTAAAGGCACAGTGAACTTTGTGTATGTAAACTTCTGACCCACTGGAATTGTGATACAGTGACTTATAAGTGAAATAATCTGTCTGTAAACAATTGTTGGAAAAATGACTTTTGTGGAGTGGTTGAAAAATGAGTTTTAATGACTCCAACCTAAGTGTATGCAAACTTCCGACTTCAACTTTATTTATGTGGTGGACACTTGATACGGTCATATGGTATTGTTGTGGTATGTCACAAATACATGTTATGACCACACATATCAATATTCATTATATATAAATATTTTTCGAAGTGGATGGTCTCTACAGAAGATGTAAACGGTACAGCCAAATGGATACTTGCATAGTAGCAATATTAGAAATACATTGTGTTAATATAAATAACATGTACAGTATGTACAATAACAATATTAATAACAATATCAGTGATAGATAAGGTAGTTATATTTATACCAGCAGGGGTAAAGTGGCTGAGCAGCAGGATAAAAACAAAATAGTAGCAACAACGTATGGCATGTGTGTTAGGAGAGAGTCATCTGAATAGAGGCACTGCAGATAGTGCTGATGACTCGTCCATCCAAATCACGCATGAACAAGGGAATCTATATTTGGAGAGGCTGTTTCTGTCCTGCCTTTGACTTTGGTGCAGGGCATGTAATGTCCATAGCCTCTTCGTAGGCAAAACTCCCTGGTCTTGTCAAAAATATATTTTGTCTAGCTGTGTCCAGTCCAAGTGGTGCTTTTACAGGCAGACCATCTATGGGAGGAAGGATACTCAGCAGCTGAAACCTGGTCCAGACAGTCTGAACACTCCTTGAGGACAATACCAGGCTCCAGCACATCGAAGCTGTAAAACAGAGAATACTAAAAAATCAGAAGACATTACAAACATGCACAACATCAATTCACCTCCCAAGTTTAGATAAGAATAACCTCATACAATTAAAATACATTTTTACTTGAAGTGCTAGTACTGCTTGATCTGTGGCAGCGGCCTGAAGTACAGAGTCAGGTGTTGTTGCCAGCCATAATTTTCCACCAGCACTGTAACATCCTTCAGTCCAACCAGCTATTGGATGTTGACCCCTGTCACAGTGGTGTTCTTCACAACACCAGCAATCTCAGACACATTGTTCACTATGGTCTTTCTGAATCTCTGCTTGAAATTTCACATGACCAAGAAAATATTTCTGCCAAAAAACACATTTTGATTTAAAAAAATATTCACGTTCAAAAGGCTCTCCTGTGAATTTGTGACTTGCGACATACGCCTAGTTTCCTGAATCGGGTCACAGATGACATGTAATGTTTCGAAACAGGTGCATGATAATTGTCTTTTCTAAAGCAAAACAAATTTCACACATAAATTATTTAGTATAGGTAAAGACAAGATTAAGTCAAGAATAGTCTGATGGGTGACAACATTAGCCTTTCACTTGTGAATGATATATTATCACTTGTGAATGTTGCCCAGTTGAAGGCAAACAACACATGCATTTTTTTTGCATCTTCTTCAAATCATAGTTGCACACCTCATGTAGCCTCATTGCTTTTAAAATATTTTTTGAGGCTAGTGGTTGTATTAGTTTGGGATCTATCGCATCCCACAACTGTCCCAGGCTATGTTTGGAATATTTATTTCTTGCACAGGATAGAATAGGTCAACTTTTGTACTATGGGGGATAGTAGATTGACATAAGCTAGTGCTTTTGTTGTTCGTTAGGGCTACTCATCTTGTTGACTGATGAAAAGTAAATGTGGACAGTTCCTCCAACATAGTTGCGTCCCCGATGTGTCTGTCTTCACTTGTAGCCTGTGAGAATGATCGGATCACGTGATGGGCCTTGGCTAATAAGAATTTAGATATCTGAGAGAGCCATGTGAGTGAGAGGTGCTTTGGAGCACGCAGCTGGGAGAAGTGAATTATGATTATTATATTCAGCCCACAACAGGCATGTATTTTTCGGGGGCATTACGGCCACACAAAGGGAATGCTGCCGGGAAATTCGAGGCATTAACAAGTGCTTGTCAAATTGTGAATGAGAGAATGATGAAGGGTGTGCAGCCTGCATTAAAAAAAACAAAGCAGAGCTCATGCCTTTCATCCAACTTTAGAGTCGCATCATGCATCCTTAGAATGTATTAAAAATCCAAAATTTTGCCCAACGTTTGTATCTCAAATAAAGTTGCATAAATAACTCTAAATTAAGTATGTAGGAGGACCTGTTTCTTTGTTAACTGCACAACACAGAATAGCCGCATGTGCGCACTCCCTCAAATTGTTTGGAGAAAATATCCTTTATATCATTTTCAGCTATGTTCAATTGTATTCTTCACACTATAAAATAATTGAAAATAATGCCATGGAATTCTAAGCAAATCTTGTCTGCTAAATGAACTAGTCTATCCCACAGCCATATGGCATGGCCAGATCAGGGCCTAACATCGGAACAACTCAGACTATTATATTCTGTTCTTCTGAAATAGACTACATTTTCTTCATACGATGTTTATTTGGACCTGTCTAAAATAAATAATACATTTATTGTGATGGTGTAGGCTATATTACATGGATTTGTTAGACTTTTAAAATGTAGATGTTTCAAAGGTCTGCGTCCGTGGAAGCCAGGAAATGCTAAATGTGTTTATGTTAATTAATGGTCAATAATTGTGCGCATCGGTTTCTCTGTCTCTTTTTTTATGTTAAAAACAAAAAAAGTTTCCACCCTCCAAGTACAAGTTCTGGGAAGCCAACATGTCTACATCTTTTGGATTTGTTTTATCCTTGTGTGAAGTGGCACGGAGAATTCCCAATTGTGTCATTCTTTATTAAACCGCTCTCTCAATAAAAAATGTTCAGCCTCCTTCCACATCTCCATATTATTTCTTCTACTATTTTTATTTCCCCAAGATGTTGTGTTTCCATTTCCCACCCAACTCTGTGCTTTCTGTGCATTCCATCTCCTCAGACGCACAACTTCTGGGATTGTAAACATGACTCGTAGATCGCTCGCACACTAATTATTGTCCTTTTTAATTACCAGCAAGAGTATTCAACATGTATTCCCATACCTGAATGAAGTACTGAAATTGAAGTTCTTCAGTCCCTGATACTGTTACGGGGTGATTACAACAAATGAAATGTGAACTAGCAAAATAAAAGAGAGGAAGCACCTGCATTGGAGACAATTATATATTTATTTGTATTATAATTTCATTCACTTCTCTTTGACCTGCACTATTGGAGCTCCAGTAGTGGTGTGTGGATAAAATCACTGGGGAAGCCAAGACAGGGGGAAAAAGCAATATTACAACCTATGTGTTGTGATAATTGCATTGTTTGCTCCATAACCTGTTAGTTCAAAGTCCTTGCCACCATGATATACAGTGCCTTCGGAAAGTACTGTATTCAGACTCCTTGACTTTTTCCACATTTTGTTACGTTACAGCCTTATTCTAAAATGTATTAAATAACAAAAAATTCCTCAGCAATTTACACACAATACTCCATAATGACAAAGCAAAAACAGGTTTTTAGACATTTTTGCAAGTGTATTAAAAATAACAAATTTAACAAAATAACAAAGTGCATTAAAAATACCTTATTTACATACAGTGGGGAGAACAAGTATTTGATACACTGACGATTTTGCAGGTTTTCCTACTTACAAAGCATGTAGAGGTCTGTAATTTTTTATCATAGGTACACTTCAACTGTGAGAGATGGAATCTAAAACAAAAATCCAGAAAATCACATTGAATGATTTTTAAGGAATTAATTTGCATTTTATTGCATGACATAAGTATTTGACACATCAGAAAAGCAGAACTTAATATTTGGTACAGAAACCTTTTTCGCAATTACAGAGATCATACGTTTCCTGTAGTTCTTGACCAGGTTTGCACACACTGCAGCAGGGATTTTGGCCCACTCCTCCATACAGACCTTCTCCAGATCCTTCAGGTTTCGGGGCTGTCGCTGGGCAATACGGACTTTCAGCTCCCTCCAAAGATTTTCTATTGGGTTCAGGTCTGGAGACTGGCTAGGCCATTCCAGGACCTTGAGATGCTTCTTACGGAGCCACTCCTTAGATGCCCTGGCTGTGTGTTTCAGGTCGTTGTCATGCTGGAAGACCCAGCCACGACCCATCTTCAATGCTCTTACTGAGGGAAGGAGGTTGTTGGCCATCCTCCCCTCAATACGGTGCAGTCGTCCTGTCCCCTTTGCAGAAAAGCATCCCCAAAGAATGATGTTTCCACCTCCATGCTTCACGGTTCGGATGGTGTTCTTGGAGTTGTACTCATCCTTCTTCTTCCTCCAAGCACGGTGAGTGGAGTTTAGAGCAAAAAGCTCTATTTTTGTCTCATCAGACCACATGACCTTCTCCCATTCTTCCTCTGGATCATCCAGATGGTCATTGGCAAACTTCAGATGGGCCTGGACATGGGCTGGCTTGAGCAGGGGGACCTTGCGTGTGTTGCAGGATTTTAATCCATGACGGCGTAGTGTGTTACTAATGGTTTTCTTTGAGCCTGTGGTCCCAGCTCTCGTCAGGTCATTGACTGGGGCGGCAGGGTAGCCTAGTGGTTAGAGCGTTGGACTAGTAACCGGAAGGTTGCAAGTTCAAATTCCCGAGCTGACAAGGTACAAAATCTGTCGTTATGCCCTTTAACAGGCAGTTAACCCACTGCTCCTAGGCCGTCATTGAAAATAAGAATTTGTTCTTAACTGACTTGCCTAGTTAAAACCTCTTGCTCCTACCTGACACGCAGGCGTCCCATCTAGAGCTCTGGAAATGCAAATGCGCTACGCTAAACGCTAATAGTATTAGTTAAAACGCAAACGTTCATTAAAATACACATGCAGGGTATTGAATTAAAGCTACACTCGTTGTGAATCCAGGCAACAAGTCAGATTTTTAAAATGCTTTTCGGCGAAAGCATGAGAAGCTATTATCTGATAGCATGTAACACCCCAAAAGACCCGCAGGGGATGGAAACAAAATAATTAGCATAGTCGGCGCTACACAAACCGCACAATAAAATATAAAACATTCATTACCTTTGACCATCTTCTTTGTTGGCACTCCTTGATGTCCCATAATCACTATTGGGTCTTTTTTTTTTATTAAATCGGTCCATATATAGCCTAGATATCGATCTATGAAGACTGTGTGATAAACGGAAAAAAATAGCGTTTCATAACCTAACGTCATTTTTTAAAAGTAAAAAAGTCGACGATAAACTTTCACAAAACACTTCGAAATACTTTTGTAATGCAACTTTAGGTATTAGTACACGTTAATAAGCGATAAAATTCATCAGGAGGCGATGTAAATTCTATAGGTGGCCGTCTGGAAAAAATGCCCGGAGAAATCTCAACCAAAACATCCTGTTGGAGGCCGGAGGGAATCAGTTCCCTTGGGTCGGTTCGACCAAGAATCAAATCCGAAGCAAATGAGAAGACTCTAGACATCCTGTGGAAGCTGTAGGTACTGCAACCTCGGCCTCATTTAATCCGGTTCACCTTTAACAATTCCTGGAAGTGGCGCATGGATATTTTTTTCCATTTTCAGTGATCAGATTTTCCTGCGCTTTTCGATGAAACAGACGCTCTGTTATAGTCACAGCCGTGATTTAACCAGTTTTAGAAACGTCAGAGTGTTTTCTATCCACACATACTAATCATATGCATATACTATATTCCTGGCCTGAGTAGCAGGGCGCTGAAATGTTGCGCAA
The DNA here is from genome assembly GCF_018296145.1 of Oncorhynchus tshawytscha. NCBI lineage: Eukaryota > Metazoa > Chordata > Actinopteri > Salmoniformes > Salmonidae > Oncorhynchus > Oncorhynchus tshawytscha. The sequence continues at coordinate 59,233,285 of NC_056433.1, read as the reverse complement.
TTTTTAACAGAATGTTCGAAAAAGTAGGGGGTAGGAGCAAGAGGTTTTAACCTCTCTAAGGTATGTGGGACGCTAGCGTCCCACCTGGCCAACATCCAGTGAGATTGCACAGCGACAAATTCAAATACAGAAATGCTAATTATAAAAATTCAGAAAACATATTTTACATAGGTTTAAAGATTAATTTCTTGTTAATCCAACCACGGTGTCAGATTTATAAAATGCTTTTCGGCGAAAGCATACCTAGCCCAGAACATACCTAGCCCAGAACATAGTACAGTTGACAAATTATTACAAACAGTAACCAGCCAAGCAGAAGCGTTACAAAACTCAGAAATAGAGATAACATTAATCCCTTACCTTTGATGATCTTCATATCAGGGCACTCATTAGACATTAATTTACTCAATAAATGTTCCTTTTGTTCGATAAAAAGTCTCTTTATATCCAAAAACCTGTTTTGTTTGCACGTTTTCTTCCGTAATCCACAGGCTCAAACGCAGTCAAAACAGGCAGACAAAAAATCTAAATTGTATCCATAAAGTTTATAGAAACATGTCAAACGATGTTATATTCAATCCTCAGGTTGTTTTTAGCCTAAATGATCTATAATATTTCAACCGGACAATAACGTCGTCAATATAAAAGGTAAACAAGAAATGCACTCTCTCGGGATTGCGCATGAAAACGCTCTGCGACACGGTAGGGTCCACTCATTCAGACTGGTCTTATTCCCTCATTTATAAGAATACAAGCCTGAAACAATTTCTAAAGACTGTTGACATCTAGTGGAAGGCATAGGAACTGCAAATTGAGTCCTAAGTCAATGGATGCTGCGATGTCATTGAATAGAAAACTACAAAACCAAAAGAAACCTACTTCCTGAATGGATTTTTCTCAGGTTTTTGCCTGCCAAATCAATTCTGTTATACACACAGACATTATTTTAACAGTTTTGGAAACTTTAGAGTGTTTTCTATCCAACTCTACCAGTTATATGCATATGATATCTTCTGGGCCCGCGTAGCAGGCCGTTTAATTTGGGCATGCTTTTCAATCCAAATCTCAGAATGCTGCACCCTACCTTAGAGAGGTTAACAGTGCATGTCAGAGCAAAAACCAAGCCATGAGGTCGAAGGAATTGTCCACACCGCTCCGAGACAGGATTGTGTCGAGGCACAGATCTGGGGAAGGGTACAAAAAAATGGAAGCCACTCCTCAGTAAAAGGCACATGACAGCCCACTTGGAGTTTGACAAAAGTCACCTTAAGAAACAATATTCTTTGGTCTGATGAAACCAATATTGAACATTTTGGCCTGAATGCCAAGCATCAAGTCTGGAGGAAACCTGGCACGCGAAACCCGAGCACAATCCATACAGGGGGGGCAAAAATTGAGGTCACTGTGTTTTCCAATTGTGTTCTATGGGAGACCTTATTTAATAGGGCCCAGATTGCAGTTCCTATGGCTTCCACTAGATGTTAACAGTCTTTAGAAATTGTTCTATGTTTTTCTTTTGAGAAATGAAGAATTAGGGCTGTTCTTTGTAGGTGTCACTCTGAAGGGCTTTTGTCTTTTGTTGCTCGTGAACTGGAGCGCGCTTCACATTGTTTTTATCCGGTATTAGAAACAGTTTATTCCCTCTTAAATTGTATTGTTTATTTACATTTTAGGATCCCTGAAGTTGGATTAGGAACATTGTTTGAAATGTTTGGACCAAGTTTACAGGTAACTTATTAGATACTTTGTAGTCATGTTGAAACCGGTGTATTTCTGAATCAAACACCCCAAATAAATGGACATTTAGGGGATATAAAGAAGGAATTTATCGAACAAAACGACCATTCATTGTGTCACTGAGACATTTGAGATTGCAAAAAGAAGAAGATCTTCAAAGGTAAGGCATTTATTATATGGCTATTTCTGACTTTTGTGTCGCACCTGCCTGGTTGAAATATGTTTTTCATGTGTTTGTATGCGGGGCGCTGTCCTCAGATAATCGCATGGTTTGCTTTCGCCGTAAAGTATTTTTGAAATCTGACACAGCGGCTGGATTAACAAGAAGTTAATCTTTATTTTGATGTATTACACTTATATTTCCGTGAAGGTTGAATATTGATATTTCTGTAGTTTGAATTTGGCGCACTACAATTTCACTGGATGTTGTCAAATCAATCCCGCTAACGGGACTCGAGCGGGATTCATGCTTATGGGATCCATAAGAGGTTTTAAGACTCTCAGACCATGAGAAACAAGAATATCTGGTCTGATGAAACCAAGATTGAACATTTTAGCCTAAATGCCAAGCGTCACGTATGGAGGAAACCTGGCACCATCCCTACGGTGAATCATGGTGGTGGCAGCATCATGCTATGGGGATGTTTTTCAATGTCAGGGACTGCAAGACAAGTCAGGTTTGGAGCAAAGATGAAAAGAGCAAAGTACAGAGAGATCCTTGATGAAAATCAGCTCCAGAGCGCTCAGGACCTCAGATTGGAGTCGAAGGTTCACCTTCCAACAGGACAACGACCCTAAGCACACAGCCAAGACAACACAGGAGTGGCTTCCGGACAAGTCTCTGAATGTCCTTGAGTGGCCCAGCCAGAGCCCAGACTTGAACTCAATCGAACATCTCTGGAGAGACCTGAAAATATCTGTGCAGCATCACACCCATTCCAACCTGACAGAGCTTGAGAGGATCTGCAGAGAAGAATGGGAGAAACTCTCCAAATACAGATGTGCCAAGCTTGTAGTGTCATTCACAAGAAGACTCATTGCTGTAATTGCTGGCAAAGGTTCTTCAACAAAGTACTGAGGAAAAGGTCTGAATACTTATGTAAATGTGGTATTTCAGTTTTTATTTGTAATACATTTGCAAGAATGTCTAAAAACCTGTTTTTGCTTTGTCATCATGGGGTATTGTGTGTAGATTTATGAGGAGGAGAAAAAAACTATTTAATCAATTTTAGAAAAAGGCTGTAACATAACAAAATGTTGGAAGAGTCAAGGGGTCTGAATACTGTACTTTCCGAAGGCACTGTAGGCCTACTGCCGAGACAATAAGAAGACACAGTGGGAGAATAAACAGTGTGAGAACACACCTTTGTTTCATCACGATACCAGAGAGCAGCAACTTCACAAAACATATTGCATGTAACAAAGAGTTACGTGACCTACAGCATTGTCAATCAAGTTAACGTTTGCAACATTTTCAAATTACTAAACAATTATTGATGTAGAACCATGGAGAGGTACCGCAAGTCACAAAGAAAACAGGAGCTGCCTCCACTATTCCATCACCATTTCAACTTCAACATCATCAAATCACCTGTGCTTAGTCTAATACAGTAACAACTAAAAGATTCCAAAAGCAATTTAGTCCAATCAACATAAGCTAAATATGATGTGGCTGTCCATGGTACTGATTTGTGTGTAAGTGCGTGCAAGTAGAAAAAGCATGGTGACTCACCCTACTTGTAGAGAAACACCAATGCCATCCTCCTCTCTTTCATTCCGCCGAAACGGTCTATGACTCTGTCATACAGTAGGCTACACACTTTTAGTTTTTGTTGTCCTGGCTAAGATTCTTGCTCGCTAGCCTAACTTCCTTTCATGGGCAATGATGAGCCAGCTAGTTAACATTAGCCTACTATCGACATCTAGCTACATATTGAACTTCCATCCTCTCAGGTCAGGGGCAAAATGTATGAATTTATGGTTGTATCCGAATTGCTGTTATAGTCATTGGCCTTTACGGATAATTAAGTAAAACCACGTGTCCAAATCCCTATCTCCATCCATGTCACGGATCCCTCTGGAACTTTCACTGCGGACACCTGGCACCTATTCCCACGGATTATATTTGTATATATGTGCCCTTTGTTCACCATGGTGCTGTCGATTATTGTTACAATGTCCGTTGGTGCGTGTGAGCACCTGTGCTGTATGTTTTGGGATTTTGTGCCCTTGTGGATTGCGCAGATGATTACGGGTTTCGTCCCGTAATGGTGTGAAGCCTAATCCAAACTGGCTTGCCTTGATACTTTGTTTTGGTGCTCCAGGAACATTCACAGTTGAGCTCACTCAGTTTCCCTTGCATTCAATGCACCCGGCAGCAACAATATCATAGTATTTTTGACCAGACAGCACCAGATAGATAGGCTACACATACTGAGGCAGAGGGACGCTATTTTGATCTCTTGGATGCTTTCTCTGCTGAGATACATTCAGCCTCTTGCCAATTGCAAGAAAATGATTAAACACAGAGAGACGAAGATAAATGATTTATGTTTTTTTCTTAGTACATTTTTTGGGGAGGCCTGGCTTCTCTTGGCATCCATGAATACATGCCACTGTGGAGCTTGGCGTTTAAGAATGTCACTGTACCTTGCAAATACAGTGAGCTCCAAAGGTATTGGGACATTGACACATTTTGTTGAAATGATAAATGATACCGGCTATGGGGTTAAAGTGCAGACTGTCAGCTTTAATTTGAGGGTATTTTCATCCATATTGGGTGAACCGTTTAGAATATTTTTGTACATAGTCCCCCCATTTTAGGGTACCAAAAGTATTGTGACAAATTTGCCTATGTGTATTAAAGTGGATGCAACCATGATTACAGATAAACCTGAATGATTTGTGAATATTGATTAGTGAGAAAGTTAGAGGCACAAATACCATACCCCACAAAAATGCTAACCTCCCCTATTATTGTAATGGTGAGAGTCCAGCATGTCTTGGGTGTATGATATTTGTGCATCTGCAACTTTCTCACTCATCATTATTCACAATTCAATCAGGATTATCTGTAATCATGGTAGCATCCACATCAATGTAGAAGTGTTTAGAAACATAATTGATATTCTTATTTACAATAAAAGTGAATCCAAAATGACACAATGCATTATTTACCATTAATTTGTATTGGGCACAAAATAATCGGAAACACAAACAGCAAATGCATCCAACAAATGTGTTGAGTCACACGCTTCATGTAGTCATTGCGTGCTATGAATATGGGACCAAATACTAAACGTTTTGCTCATTTAAAGCTGCAATACGGTATGTAACTTTTTGGGTGACCCGGCCAAATTCACATAGAAATGTGAATTATAGGTCTGTCATTCTCATTGAAAGCAAGTATAAAAAGCAGTAGATCTGTTCTATGTAACCCTAACCCTAACCCTTTTCTACACCAGCTTCAAACAGCTGAAAATACAATATTTGTGGTTATTGAAAATATATTTCACAGCGGTCTAGATGGTACAATGAGTGGTTGTTTTGTCACATAAACTGAAATTAGGCAAACTATTACAATTTTAGCAACCAGGAAATGACGAAGGGATTCATGCATGTTGCACCTTTACTACACATACAGTATAAGTAAATTTGTCCCAATACTTTTGGTCCCCTAAAATGGGGGGGGCTATGTACAAAAAGTGTTGTAATTTCTAAACGGTTCACCCAATATGGATGAAAATACCCTCAAATTCAAGCTGTCAGTCTGCACTTCAACCTCATAGTCATTGTATAATTTCAAATCCAAAGTGCTGGAGTACAGAGCCAAAACAACAAAAAATATGTCAATGTCTGTATACTTTTGGAGCTGTGCATATGACTAATAAAATCACCTATCATCTATAGCATTATTAATTATGCATACACATTCATAAAACATTTAATCTACAACCGCAATAAACCAATTTAGGGATACTCATTAATTGACCCTTGACCCTAATTCAGTTCTATGGATTGAACTTTTCAGTGTTAAGATGACTTGACATGTCACGCCTGCTCCCGCTCTTTTTTATTTTAATTTTATTTTATTTAACCTTTATTTAATTAAGTAGGCCAGTCAGTTAAGAACAAATTCTTACAATGACAGCCTCCCGGGGAACAGTGGGTTAACTGCCTTGTTCAGGGGCAGAAGGACAGATTTTTACCTTGTCAGTTCGGGGTTTCGATACAGCAACCTTTCAGTTACTGGCCCAACGCGCTAACCATTAGGCTACGTGCCGCTTCCTGCTTCCTCTTCCCCCCTGGCGCATGAGGGTGCCGGGCTACCCCAACATTACGCCCTCCTGCCACCATCATTACGCACACCTACTTACCTAGTCACGCGCATCAGCGATCATTTGGACTCAACTGGACTCAATCACCTGTGTTATTTCCTTCCCTATATATGTCTGTCCCCCAGCTCTGTTCCCCGCTTCCGCATTAACGTTCGGTTGTTCTTTTGTTATCCGTGTGCTGACGCAGTTCCTGTCTTGTTCCTTATTAAATGTTTGACTCCCCGTACCTGTTTCTCGACTCCAGCATCGGTCCTTACATGACATGGTTGTCAGAGCTGCTATTTAACAGGATTACACTGTGGTTGGTGGAGGTTGTACACTGTGTTTGCTGGTAGGGGGTCATTGGTCATAGCCTCTGGTAAATACCAGGTCACTTGATCTGCACTCCATCGATGAGGGGTCAGTTAGATTCCAATTGCTCAAATAATGAGGGTTAGGGTGGACCATTGTATATGTTATGCCTGTTCTTAGATCATTGATCAGTCACCAGGTCAACATGATGTCATTGATTCTCTTCCAGGTCATAGAAGAAGGTCAGTCGGTGTTCAGTGTTCAGCGGGTGTGGGGTTACCACCAGAGTCCAACACTCTTATGACTACTACTGTATACAGCCCTGAGAGGGATTGCCATGTAGTTGAAGTGAGAGACTTTGATGAACTGTTCCCCTCTGCTCTAATAGCTCCAGCCCCTGTCAGGCCCTGCTCATGTAGATGGGTGGCAGGCAGTGTGTGACTATGGCTTCAGGCTCCTGTGCCTCATTCCTAAAGTGATGTATTCAGTTACTGCAGTGTGCGTGATTATATATCACCCATTCATCCTCTCTCCGCCAGCCACAAATCAAAGAGAGGTTCTTCTCCTATGAATGAATCACAGTCCATAAGGCATATGAAGGGGCTGCATGCTTCTATATGATATCAGAGAGGAAGAGGCCAAGCGAGAGGTTTCACTCTCGCCAAAATCTGAACAAAATAATCCCAATGTGTTTCTATGGGCTTATTTTGGACCTAAGCTTGTCACCTGTCTTCCCGCCTTTTGAACAACGACTCCCATTGTTAGCATCTTATCATTATACACAGATCTCTGATGATATCCTCTCTGCTTCCATCTGTAAATACGCCTGTTTGTTTTTAGCCCACAGGGTATTTTGAGTGGCTGTACTTCTTGTCTCGGTCCCTGTCTCCCTGCCTGCCTCTTTCCTTGTGTGTGAGAGAGACTCAGAGGATTTGGAGGGAGGGGAAGCAGGAGGAGTCAGGGTCAAGCATATGGACTCTCTGGGTCCACTTTCAAAATGGGTCATCTGATGGACTAGCAGTGACAGAATGATGGAAAGGGTTCTTGCAGCCTGCTAAGCTTCTCTTCTAATTGGCCTTTATGAATATTTAATGAAATCAAGATGAAATTCAATCATGGTTTTTAACTGCTGAATCGGAGAGTGGTGTGTCGGCCAGGGCAGAGGCAGGGGAAGGCTGGTGCGTTATTAGATTTCTCTGGTCTACTGTGGAAGGAGGACTGCAGGAGTGCAGGTGGCAGAGTTACACTATTGGTCTGAGGGGAGCCGGCGCTCTCTCTCTGAAGGATTTCATATTTTATTTGTTTCATTGTTGTTTTTAACCAAGGGCTCCTGGTCACGCAATAGCATCCCCTGCCCGGACCTGAGATTTTTACACAGTCCTACAGTTTTTAATTGCATGCATACCGAGTGATAGATACATTTTTGCTACACTGGCAGCCATTTAAAATAGAGCCAGATCAATAATTACCCTTGACACATTTTAATGTTGTTTGTACTAATACAGGTAATAATGAGGTGAAATTGGCAGGATTATTTTTCATTATACACTCTCAAAACAAGTGTACACACTGAAAGAAAATAAACCAATTAATACTGCCATTGTTTGCAATTGTATGGTTAATATTGATTAATATCTATTCATCTTAAATTACACAAATCCCCCACAGCTATTTCTAGAATACTCTGCAGTTACATGTCAGTCCCATATTCATGAAAATATATACAGATATGGATAAACCAGAGATGAAAATTGCACCTTTTTGTACAAAATAGTAATACAGAGCCAATAAAACAATAGCCAGTATATTTCATGTTTTAGCTTTTGTGCATGTAAATGACTTGTTATTGCCAATGATAAAATTGATGTGGAGCATCTTGCAGAATATCCAGTATTCAATCATGTAATATAACAGGCACTCACAGTATTGACCTGTGAGTGTGAAGGCAAAACCCAGGAGACGATTAGCTCACTATTACCTCACTCCTGTTTCTCCCTTTGGAAGATGAGTAAGAGACAGAGAGGCTTCCCTAACTTGATCTTGTGGTGTGTTAGTGCATCATGATGTGGCAAGCTGGCTACAGACTGGGGCGTGGGGGAGTTGAGCGTGTGGCGTGGGGGAGAGATTGAGGGGGAGGCAGTGTGGTTACTCACAGTAGGGGGAGTTTGATTTGATCTGCTCCTGGTCACGCAACAGAACTGGTGGAGAGGTGAGTCAGATTATTGACACCCTCCTCCCCCTCTGTCTCCTTCCACATCTCCCAGTCCAGACCCTGGTAAGCAGGCGTCAGACGGAGAGATCCTGGGGGACCCCAGCAAGGACATTAAGTCCCTGAGCAGGGAAGGAAGCAGACGGTTTAAATAGCTCCCTGCTAATTTCCCTTACTTCAACTGGACAGAGACAGGGTTCACCAGGGTGAATAATAACTGTTCCACAATCAGGTGATAGTTTTGCTTCATGCATTTACTCCCCCTGTGGATGTTCCTGCAAGATTTGCCTCCACAATATTATTTCCTTGGTAATATAACCTTACCTTAGTTTAATTATATTTGCGCTATATCCATCTATATGTTTAAATTGATAACTGGGAAGGGGTGGAAGGTGAAACCTGCTGTAATTGTATAATATTGACCTTTCATTGAATCTGAAATTAACTACAAAATGGTGGGTGGATTTGAAATACTCCCCCCTTTCTTCACTCACATGATAATCATCAGCAAATATGAAAAGTCAATTCAGGGGGAAATATTGCAAATGGGTTCGGGTAGATTGTGCATGAATATTTAATTTAGTCATAAAAGTGAGGTTTAGTAAAAAATGAATGGTTTTACAGACGGCTGTGGTCTCTCCCTAGATTGTTGCTGTGGAGGGAGCGCTCTCCTCTCCTGTCTGCTGGCCTGCTCTGTTAATTAAAGCTGTGCTGCTCATCACTTGCACCAGATTACACCAACATTGGACAGGGGGAGAATCGGACAGATCAAATGAATGACTTTTGGAAATAAAGTTTCAGGTGCCCGTTTTTATTTGCTGATGCTTATGGTGAATCCTGTTCAACAAAACAGAGTGAAATAAGCCAATCACTCAGTCAAGCCAGTCTATAATTGTTTAGCTAGTAGTTTTATGTAGACTGAGTGTACAGAACATTAGGAACACCTTTCTAATATTGAGTTGCACCCCCTTTTGCCCTCAGAACAGAATCAATACGTCGGGGCATGGACTCTACAAGGTGTCACACGTTCCACAGGGATGCTGGTCCATCTTGATTCCAATGCTTCCCACAGTTGTGTCAAGTTGACTGGATGTCCTTTGGGTAATGTACCATTCTTGATACACTCAGTAGCGTTGCAGTTCTTGATACACTCAAACCGGTGCGGCTGGCACCTACGACCATACCCCGTTCAAAGGCACTTAAATATTTTGTCTTGCCCATTCACCCTCTGAATGGCACACATATACAATCCAAGATGGAGTAGCAGTCGGACGTGTGTTTGTCTTTGTCTTATCCCGTGTAAATAGTCGTTTTTTGGTATATATTTTAATCTCACTTTCTATCTATTAACTAAATCTACTTTCCTGCAACCCGCCTCACCCAATGTGGTACGGGTCTGCTGTTTTTATTCCTTATAACCGGAATCTCCATCAGGAACTAACTAGCTACTAATCTTTGTTAGCCACTGCTAGCGGTCTTCACCTTTAGCTCAGACACCAGCCAGCTTTAGCCCGGACAATACCTGCCAGTCTTCACAGCACGCGATAGCAACCCAGAGCATATCGGACTGCTTCTCTCTACCACATCACCGGATTCCTGCCGCTCTGGATCATTACACCGGATCATCGATGCTAGCTAGCTGCAAACGAGTGGCTACTGTTAGCTAATGCCTCTGTCCCGAAGCAAGCACCAGTTAGGCTTGAGCTAGCCTCGAGCTAGGCCTATATACCAGCTAATTCTAGGGCTACAATACCTCTTTTGCCAATTGGTCTGGATCCTTTATTGTCGACACGGAGCCCCGCCGATCCATCACAACTGGTCTGCTGACGTAATTGCCCGATGTGATCTCAACAGGTTATTCCGTTACGATGTTCCTGAAGAACCATCTGCTAGCCCCAGCCCCCTAGCTTTCTGAATGCTGTGTTCCACGCTCGCCTGGTGTAGTAGTGACTACCGAACGGACCCCTGACTCACCTATTGCTGTTCATTGGACCCTATGATCACTCGGCTACACAACTGTTTCAATAACACGGTACCTCATTTTGTTTATCTGTCGGCCCCAGCCTCAAACTCAGGCCTTTAATGTACCTAACTGACCCGCTCTACTCATTCATCACCATTTACCCATTGTTGTCTTAGCTTTCCCAATCAACACCTGTGATTGCTTTATGCCTCTCTCTAATGTCAATATGCTGTTGTCTCGGCTAGGTCTTATTGTTTTATTTCACTGTAGAGCCCTCAGTCCCGCTCAACATGCCTTAGATAGCTCTTTTGTCCCACCCCACACACATGCGGAGACCTCACCTGACTTAACTGGTGCCTCCAGAGATGAAACCTCTCTCAACGTCTAGGTTTTTCTCCACTGTACTCACATCCTACCATACCCTTGTCTGTACATTATGCCCTGAATCTATTCTACCATGCACAGAAATCGGCTCCTTTTATTCTCTGTTCCCAACGCACAAGACGACCAGTTCTTATAGCCTATAGCTGTACCCTTATGCTATTCCTCCTCTGTTCCTCTGGTGATGTAGAGGTTAACTCAGGCCCTGTAGCCCTCAGGTCCACTCCTATTCCCCAGGCTGTCACGCCCTGGCCATAGAGAGGTTTTTACTAGGGTGGGCATTCAAGTTTCTTTATTTCTATGTTGGTGTGGTTCCCAATCAGAGGCAGCTGTCTATCGTTGTCTCTGATTGTGGATCATATATAAGTTGTCCTTTTTCATTTGGGTTTTGTGGGTAGTTGTTTTCTGTTTAGTGTCTGCACCTGACAGGACTGTTTCGGTTTTCCCTCTTTGTTATTTTGTTCAAGTGTTTTGAGTATTAAATTTATCGTGAACACTTACCACGCTGTGTTTTGGTCCACTCCTTCATACGACGATCGTTACACAGGCGCTATCATTTGTTGACTTCTGTAACCGTTAAAGCCTTGGTTTGATGTATGTTAACATCAGAAGCCTCCTCTCTAAGTATGTTTTATTCACTGCTTTAGCACACTCTGCCAATTCTGATGTCCTAGCCGTGTCTGAATCCTGGCTTAGGAAGGCCACCAAAAATTCTGAAATTTCCATCCCCAACTGCAAAATTTTCTGCCAAGATAGAACTGCCAAAGGGGGCGGAGTTGCACTCTACTGCAGAGATAATCTGCAGAGTTCTGTCATGCTATCCAGGTCTGTGCCCAAACAGTTCGAGCTTCTACTTTGAAAAATCCACCTTTCCAGAAACAAGTCTCTTACTGTTGCCGCTTCATATATACCCCCCTCAGCCCCCAGTTGTGCCCTGTGAATTGATTGCCCCCCATTTATCTTCAGAGTTCGTACTGTTAGGTGACCTAAACTGGGATATGCTTAACACCCCTGCCGTCCTACAATCTAAGCTAGATGCCCTCAATCTCACACAAATTATCAAGGAACCTACCAGGTACAACCCTAAATCCATAAACATGGTCACCCTCATAGATATCATCCTGACCAACTTGCCCTCTAAATACACCTCTGCTGTCTTCAACCAGGATCTCAGCGATCACTGCCTCATTGCCTGCGTCCGTAATGGGTCCGCGGTCAAACGACCACCCCTCATCACTGTTAAACGCTCTCTAAAACACTTCAGCGAGCAGGCCTTTCTAATCTACCTGGCCGGGTATCCTGGAAGGATATTGACCTCTTCCCGTCAGCAGAGGATGCCTGGTTATTCTTTAAAAGTGCTTTCCTCACAATCTTAAATAAGCATGCCCCATTCAGAAAATGTAGAACGAAGAACAGATATAGCCCTTGGTTCACTCCAGACTTGACTGCCCTTGACCAGCACAAAAATCCTGTGGCGTACGGCATACTGCATTAGCATCGAATAGCCCCCGCGATATGCAACTTTTCAGGGAAGTTAGGAACCAATATACACGGTCAGTTAGGAAAGCAAAGGCTAGCTTTTTCAAACAGAAATTTGCATCCTGTAGCACAAACTCCCCCCCCCCAAAAAACGTTTCGGGACACTGTAAAGTCCATGGAGAATAAGAGCACCTCCTCCCACTTGCCCACTACACTAGGAAACACTGTCACCACCGATAAATCTACGATAATCGATCATTTCAATAAGCATTTTTCTACAGCTCGCCATGCTTTCCACCTGGCAACTCCTACTCCGGCCAACAGCTCTGCACCCCCGCACAGCAACTTCCCTTCCCTATATCAATTATGTTGCTCTTGCTGCTGGTGATTCTTGGATCCACCTCTACGCAGACGACACCATCCTGTATACTTCTGGCCCTTCTTTGGACACTGTGTTAACAAACCTCCAGATGAGCTTCAATGCCATACAACACTCCTTCCGTTGCCACCAACTGCTCTTAAATGCAAGTAAAACTAAATGCATGCTCTTCAACCGATCGCTGCCCACACCTGCCCGCCGTCCAGCATCACTACTCTGGACGGTTCTGACGCAGAATATGTGGACAACTGCAAATACCTAGGTGTCTGGTTAGACTGTAAACTCCCCTTCCAGACTCACATTAAAGATGTCCAATCAAAAATGAAGTCTAGAATCGGCTTCCTATTTCGCAACAAAGCTTCCTTCACTTATGCTGCTAAACATACCCTCGTAAAACTGACTATCCTACCGATCCTTGACTTCGGCGATGTAATTTACAAAATAGCCTCCAACACTACTTGGATGTAGTCTATCACAGTGCCATCCGTTTTGTCACCAAAGCCCCATATACTACCCACCACTGCGACCTGTATGCTCTCGTTGGCTGGCCCTCGCTTCATATTCGTCGCCAAATCCACTGGCTCCAGGTCATTTATAAGTCTTTGCTAGGTAAAGCCCCGCCTTATCTCAGCTCACTGGTCACCATAGAAACACCCACCCGTAGCACTTGCACCAGCAGCTATATTTCACTGGTCATCCCCAAAGCCAACTCCTCTTTTGGCTGACTTTCTTTCCAGTTCTCTGCTGCCAACGACTCGAACGAATTGCAAAAATCACTGAAGCCTTTTATCTCCCTCACTAACTTTAAGCCTCAATTGTCAGAGCAGCTTACTGATCATTGCACCTGTACACAGCCCATCTGTAAATGGCCCACCCAAATACCTCATCCCCATATTGTTATTTATTTTTTGCACCCCAGTATCTCTACTTGCACATCATCATCTGCACATCTATCACTCCAGTGTTAATGCTAAATTGTAATTATTTCACCTCTGTGGCCTATTTATTGCCTTACCTCCCTAATCTTACTACATTTGCACACACTGCATATATATTTTTTCTATTGTGTTATAAGGGCACAAGGCAAGACCCAGATGCAGACACGGGAGGCAGATGATTTGAGTCTTTGATATTTACTGATAATCCAAAAAGGGTAGGCAAGAGAATGATCGTGGACAGGCAAAAGGTCAAAACCAGTTCAGAGTCCAGGAGGTACAGTGTGGCAGGCAGGCACGAGGTCAGGGCAGGTAGAATGGTCAGGCAGGCGTGTCCAGAGTCCAGAAAAGAGGCAAGGGTCAAAACTGGGAGGACTAGCAAAAGAGCCTCGAAAAGGCTTGAGGTCAGGGCAGGGAAAACCACGCTGGTTGACTTAGAACATACAAGACGAACTGGCACAGACAGACAGAAAACACAGGTTTAAATACCCAGGAGATAACTGGGAAGATGGGTGACACCTGGAGGTGGGTGGAGACAATCACAAAGACAGGTGAAACCAATCAGGGCGTGACAGTTATTGACTGTACGTTTGTTTATCCCATGTGTAACTGTGTTGTTTTTGTCCCACTGCTTTGTTTTATCTTGGCCAGGTCGCAGTTGTAAATGAGAACTTGTTCTCAACTGGCCTACCTGGTTAAGGTGAAATAAAAATGTTTTTTCCAAATGTCTCAATTGTCTCAAGGCTTAAAAATGCTTCTTTAACCTGTCTTTGTGTCACGCCCTGGTCTTAGTATTTTGTGTTTATATATTTATTTGGTCAGGCCAGGGTGTGACATGGGGTTATTTTGTGTTGTGTTGTGGTATTGGGGGTTTTAGTAGGTATTGGGATTGTGGCTGAGTAGGGGTGTCTAGCATAGTCTATGGCTGCCTGAGGTTCTCAATCAGAGTCAGGTGATTCTCGTTGTCTCTGATTGGGAACCATATTTAGGTAGCCTGGGTTTCACTGTGTGTTTGTGGGTGATTGTTCCTGTCTTAGTGTTTTGTATTTCACCAGATAGGCTGTTTTGGTTTTCATTATTTCATTTTGTTAGTTTTGTAGTTTCTGTATGTATAGGTTTTCCTTCATTAAAATATATCATGAATCATCATCACGCTGCATTTTGGTCCGATCCTTGTTCTACCTCTTCGTCAGAGGAGGAGATAGAAGAGAGCCGTTACACTTTGTTTTATTTATTTATTTAACCTTTACTTAACTAGGCAAGTCAGTTAAGAAAAATTGTTATTTACAATGACGGCCTACCCCGGCCAAACCCTAGCCCGGACGATGCTGGGCCAATTCTGCGCCTCCCATTCACAGCCGGTTGTGATACAGCCTGGAATCAAACCAGGGTCTGTAGTGACGTCTCTAGCACTGAGATGCAATGCCTTAGACTGCTGCGCCACTCGGGAGCAGCAAGTGGATTGAAAGGTTACAACAATAAGGGATCATAACTTTCACTAGAATAATAGTGAAGACATTAAAACTATGAAATAACACATGGAATCATGTAGTAACCAAAAAATGTATTTTATATTTGAGATTCTTCAAAGTAGCCACCTTTTGTCTTGATGACAGCTTTGCATACTCTTGGCATTCTCTCAACCAGCTTCATGAGGTAGTCACCTGGAATGCATTTCAATTCAAATAAAATATAGGTCACATACACATATTTAGCAGATGTTATTGCAGGTGTAGCGAAATGCTTGTGCTCATAGCTCCAACAGTGTAGTAATATCTAACAATTCACAACCATACACACAAATCTAAAGTAAAAGGATGGAGTTAAGAAATATATAAATATTAGGATGTGCAATGTCAGAGTGGCATTGACTAAAATACAGTAGATACACATGAAATGAGTAAAGCAGTATGTAAACATTATTGAAGTGACTAGTGTTATATTATTAAAGTGACCAGTGATTCCATGTCTATGTATAGACTCTAAGGGGTTGAGTAACCGGGTGGTAGCCGGCTAGTGATGGCTATTTAACAGTCTGATGGCCTTGAGATAGAAACTGTTTTTCAGTCTCAGTCCCAGCTTTGATGCACACTTTGGCCTTCCTGTGACCTCGGTTGCTGTAGGTGTCCTGGAGGGCAGGCAGTGTGCCCAGGGTGATGCGTTGGGCAGACCACACCACCCTCTGGAGAGCCCAGCTGTTGTGGGCAGTGAAGTTCCTGTACCAGGTGGTGATACAGCTCGAGAGGATGCTCTCAATTATGCGTCTGTAACAGTTTGTGATGGTCTTAGGGGCCAAGATGAATTTCTTCATCCTCCTGAAGTTGAAGAGATGTTGTTGCCCCTTCTTCACAACACTGTCTGTGTGGGTGGAGCATTTCAGATTGTCTGTGATGTGTAAGCCGAGGAACTCACCTTCTCCACTGCGGTCCCGTCGATGTGGATAGTGGCGTTCTCTCGAGGACCTAGTTGCACAGGGCAGGGTTCAGACCTAGGGCCCGAGCTTATTAATGATGAGCTTGGAGGATACTATGGTGTTGAAGGCTGAGCTATAGTCAATGAACAGCATTCTTACATAGGTATTCCTCTTGTCCAGATGGGATAGGGCAGTGTGCAGTGCGGTGGTGATTGCATCGTCTGTGGATCTATTGGGGCGGTATGCAAATTGAAGTGGGTCTAGGGTGTCAAGTAAGGTAGAGGTGATATGATCCTTAACTAGCCTCTCAAAGCACTTCATGATGACAGAAGTGAGTGCTACGGGGCGATAGTCTTTGCTTTCTACAGGTACAGGACATCTTGAAGCAAGTGGGGACAGCAGACTGGGATAGGAAGAGATTGAATATGTTCGTAAACACTCCAGTCAGCTGGTCTGTGCATGCTCTGAGGATGCGGCTAGGGATACCGTCTGGGCCGGCAGCATTGCGAAGGTTAACACGTTTAAATGTCTTACTCATGTCGGCCACGGAGAACGAGAGCCCACAGTCCTTGGGAGCGGGCTGCTTCGGTGGCAGTGTGTTATTCTCAAAGCGGGCAAAGAAGGTGTTTAACTTGTTCGGGAGCAAGACGACATGGCTGGTCTTCCCTTTGTAATCCATGATAGTCTGTAGACCCTGCCACATACGTCTTGTGTCTGAGCCCTTGAATTGCTACTCCACTTTTAGTACTGACAGGTGTGCCTTGTTAAAATGTTATTTGTGGAATTTCTTTCCTTCTTAATGCGTTTGAGCCAGTCAGTTGTTTTTTGACAAGGTAAGGGTGGTATACAGAAGATAGCCCTATTTGGTAAAAGACCAAGTCCATATTATGAGAAGAACAGCTCAAATAAGCAAAGAGAAATGAAAGTCCATCAATACTTTAACTTCTTTCGGATCAGTGGGACGGTAGCGTCCCACCTCGACAACATCCGATGAAATTGCAGAGCGCCAAATTCAAATTAAATTACTATAAATATTTAACTTTCATAAAATCACAAGTGCAATACATCAAAATAAAGCTTAACTTGTTGTTAATCCAGCCACCATTTCAAAAAGGCTTTATGGTGAAAGCAAACCATGAGATTATCTGAGGACAGCGCCCAGCACACAAATGCATAACAAATCATTTTCAACCAGGGAGTTGCGACACGAAAGTCAGAAATAACTATATAATTCATGCCTTACCTTTGAAGATCTTCTTCTGATGGCACTCCAAAATGTCCCAGAAACATCACAAATGGTCCTTTTGTTCGATAAATTCCTTCTTTATATCCCCAAAATGTCAATTTATTTGGCGCGTTTGGTTAAAAAAAACACTGGTTCCAACTCATCCAACATGACTACAAAGTATCTAATAAGTTACCTGTAAACTTGGTCCAAAAATTTGAAACAACTTTCCTAATCCAACCTTAGATATCCTAAAACATAAATAATCTATAAAATTTAAGACGGAATATACTGTGTTCAATAGCGGATAAAAACAACGTGGAGCGAGCTCCAGTTCACGTGTGCCACACAGAAGAGTCCACTTGGCTTGACACTCACACAGAACAGCCATACTTCGTCAATTCTCAAAAGGAAAACATCATCCAATTTCTGAAGACCATTGACATCTAGTGGAAGCCATAGGAACTGCAACCAGGTTCCTCATAAATATAGTTTCCCATAGAAAACCAATGACCTCCAATTTGATACAGTGAATTATAAGTGAAATAATCTGTCTGTAAACAATTGTTGGAAAAATTACTTGTGTCTTGCACAAAGTAGATGTCCTAACCGACTTGCAAAAACTATAGTTTGTTAACAAGAAATTTGTGGAGTGGTTGAAAAATGACTTTTAATGACACCAACCTAAGTGTATGTAAACTTCCGACTTCAACTGTATATATATATATATATATATATATATATATTATATATATATATTTATGCACACACTACCGTTCAAAAGTTGGGGTCACTTAGACATGTCCTTGTTTTTGAAAGAAAAGCACATTTTTTTGTCCATTAAAATAACATCAAATTGTTGTAAATGACTATTGTAGCTGGAAATGGCAGATTTTTTATGGAATATCTACGTAGGCGTAGAGTCACATTATCAGTAACCATCACTCCTGTGTTCCAATGGCACGTTGTGTGAGCTAATCCAAGTTTATGATTTTAAAAGGCTAATTGATCATTAGAAAACCCTTTTGCAATTATGTTAGCATAGCTGAAAACTGTTGTGCCTATTAAAGAAGCAATAAAACTGGCCTTCTTTAGACTAGTTGAGTATCTGGAGCATCAGCATTTGTGGGTTCGATTACAGGCTCAAAATGGCCAGAAACAAAGAAATGTCTTCTGAAACTCGTCAGTCTATTCTTGTTCTAAGAAATGAAGACTATTCCATGCGAGAAATGCCAAGAAACTGAAGCTCGTGCAAAGCTGTGTACTACTCCCTTCTCAGAACAGCACAAACAGGCTTTAACCAGAATAGAAAGAGGAGTGGGAGGCCCCGGTGCACAACTGAGCAAGAGGACAAGTACATTAGAGTGTCTAGTTTGAGAAACAGATGCCTCACAAGTCCTCAACTGGCAGCTTCATTAAATAGTTCCCACAAAACACCAGTCCCAACGGCAACAGTGAAGAGGCGACTCCGGGATGCTGGCCTTCTAGGCAGAGTTCCTCTGTCCAGTGTCTGTGTTCTTCTGCCCATCTTAATCTTTTATTTTTATGGGCGAATCTGAGATATGGCTTTTTCTTTGCAACTCTACCTAGAAGGCCAGCATTCCGGAGTCGCCTCTTCACTGTTGACATCACAGGAGTGATGGTTGCTGAAAGTGGGCCTCTGTGCGCCTATGTAGATATTTCATTAAAAATTTCCAGCTACAATAGTCATTTACAACATCAACAATGTCTACACTGTATGTCTGATCAATTTGGTGTTATTTTAATGGACAAAAAATGTGCTTTTCTTTCAAAACAAGGACATTTCTAAGTGACCCCAAACTTTTGAACGGTAGTGTATATATATATATATATATATATATATATATATATATATATATATATACAGTGGGGAGAACAAGTATTTGATACACTGCTGATTTTGCAGGTTTTCCTCCTTACAAAACATGTAGAGGTCTGTCATTTTTATCATAGGTACACTTCAACTGTGAGAGAAGGAATCTATAACAAAAATTCAGAAAATCACATTGTATGATTTTTAAGTAATTCATTTACATTTTATTGCATGACATAAGTATTTGATACATCAGAAAAGCAGAACTTAATATTTGGTACAGAAATCTTTGTTTGCAATTACAGAGATCATACGTTTCCTGTAGTTCTTGACCAGGTTTGCACACACTGCAGCAGGGATTTTGGCCCACTCCTCCATACAGACCTTCTCCAGATCCTTCAGGTTTCGGGGCTGTCGCTGGGCAATACAGACTTTCAGCTTCCTCCAAAGATTTTCTATTGGGTCCAGGTCTGAAAACTGGCTAGGCCACTCCAGGACCTTGAGATGCTTCTTACGGAGCCACTCCTTAGTTGCCCTGGCTGTGTGTTTCGGGTCGTTGTCATGCTGGAAGACCCAGCCACGACCCATCTTCAATGCTCTTACTGAGGGAAGAAGGTTGTTGGCCAAGATCTCGCGATACATGGCTCCATCCATCCTCCCCTCAATACTGTGCAGTCGTCCTGTCCCCTTTGCAGAAAAGCATCCCCAAAGAATGATGTTTCCACCTCCATGCTTCATGGTTGGGATGGTGTTGTTGGGGTTGTACTCATCCTTCTTCCTCTAAACACGGCGAGTGGAGTTTAGACCAAAAAGCTCTATTTTTCTTTCATTCCTCCTCTGAATCATCCAGATGGTCATTGGCAAACTTCAGATGGGCCTGGACATGCGTTGGCTTGAGCAGGGGGACCTTGTGTGCGCTGCAGGATTTTAATCCATGACGGCGTAGTGTGTTACTAATGGTTTTCTTTGAGACTGTGGTCCCAGCTCTCTTCAGGTCATTGACCATGTCCTGCCGTGTAGTTCTGGGCTGATCCCTCACCTTCCTCATGATCGTTGATGCCCCACGAGGTGAGACCTTGCATGGAGCCCCAGACCGAGGGAGATTGACTGTCATTTTGAACTTCTTCCATTTTCTAATAATTGCGCCAACAGTTGTTGCCTTCTCACCAAGCTGCTTGCCTATGGTCCTGTAGCCCATCCCAGCCCTGTGCAGGTCTACAATTTTATCCCTGATGTCCTTACACCCTCTCTGGTCTTGGCCATTGTGGAGAAGTTGGAGTCTGTTTGATTGAGTGTGTGTACAGGTGTCTTTTATACAGGTAACAAGTTCAAACAGGTGCAGTTAATACAGGTAATGAGTGGAGAACAGGAGGGCTTCTTAAAGAAAAACTAACAGGTCTGTGAGAGCCGGAATTCTTACTGGTTGGTAGGTGATCAAATACTTATGTCATGCAATAAAATGCAAATTAATTACTTAAAAATTATACAATGTGATTTTCTGATTACAGACCTCTACATGCTTTGTAAGTAGGAAAACCTGCAAAATCGGCAGTGTATCAAATACTTGTTCTCCCCACTGTATATATACAGGTAACTGCCAGTAATGGAAGCACTAAGTAAATGAGGGATACAAAGTATACACAGGTGTGCCTCCTGAGTTAATTAAGCAATTAACATCCCATCATGCTTAGGGTCATGTATAAAATGCTGTGCGGGTCATTATTTTGGCTACGATGGTTATGCCCCCATACGATGACAATGTCCCCATCCACACAGCACCTGAGACAGTGTTTTCCACCACCATCAACTAACACCAAATGATGGAATTTCTCGTGGAAGAATGACGCATCCCTTCAGTAGAGTTCCAGACACTTGTAGAATCTATGCCAAGATGGATTGAAGCTGTTCTGGTTCGTGATGGTCCAATTCCCGATTAAGACACTTTATTTTGGTGCTTCCTTTATTTTGGCAGTTACCTATATATGTTTTATTGTCACATACACTGAATAGGTGCAGTGAAATGTGTTGTTTTACAGGGTCAGCAATAGTAGTATGTTGCCCCTGGAACAAATTAGGGTCAAGTACCTTGCACAAGGGCAGGTGGACAGATTTTTCACCTTGTCGGCTCAGGTGGTCGAACCAGCAACCTTTTGGTTACTGGCCCCACACTCTAACTGCAAAGCAAGAGCCAGAGGTTACAGAAGTTGCAAGGAAGTAAGATCAATCCTAATTTACTGGAGTGGCAAGTAGCCTACCAGTTGAGAGTTTTGGGCCAGTAACTCTGGTTCGAATCCCCGAGCCGACTAGGTGAAAAATCTGTCGATGTGCCCTTGAACAAGGTACTTAAGTCACTCTAGATAAGAATGTTTGTTAAATTACTAAAACATAAATAAAAACCCAACCTCTAAGTCCTTTAAACATGATCTTGTGTTTGTTTGCTATGGTGTGACACTGGTACCTTTAGTAGGAACATTGGGGGTTTAGGTGTTACCATGACAGCTGGGTAGGTGTATTGGCAACCTACAGTTTGTTCCCAGCCTCACAGCCATTTAACCTGTTCCACCCACTAATCTTAGACTCTGGCTGGGCCACTGGAAATGATCAGCACTGTCAACTTGATGTACACATGCACACACACACTCTGACACAGTATCATTCTATATCAGGCCTTGGTTAAGCCCTGTGACAGCGTTGGAGCACTGGACACCAACTCCGCGTGGTGGCTGTGCTGGCAGAGGGTGTATTGGGT
This sequence comes from Oncorhynchus tshawytscha, assembly GCF_018296145.1. Taxonomy (NCBI): domain Eukaryota; kingdom Metazoa; phylum Chordata; class Actinopteri; order Salmoniformes; family Salmonidae; genus Oncorhynchus; species Oncorhynchus tshawytscha. The sequence goes on along the minus strand of NC_056433.1, from coordinate 59,211,353 downwards.
GGTGTGATTCCACAGCTCTTGGCTGCGTTTGATAAAGATTAATACAATCCTATTTTCTGCCCAGGATTGCCTTTCCTAATGTGATTCTTCTCTCTCTCTCTCTCTCTCTCTCTCTCTCTCTCTCTCTCTCTCTCTCTCTTTCTCCCTGTCTCTCTTCCTGGGAAACACTAAGCACCTTATCCATGTAAGGAGTGACAATGAGAGAGTGATGCGAGCTGTGTTAGTGTGCTATAATACTCTAATTCACTGTAGATTAATTATCTCAGGATAAGCAGCGTCAGGGTACAGGATTGGGCCAGGCTGAAACACTGTTTGGCAAATCCTCTTCAGTTCCTCTCCAGGCTGGCCAGTGACACACAGTAACCCTGTGATATGTACGGGCTCGTTACAGTGACGTACAGTATATGGCAGATCAATATTATTTTACTGAGAGCTGTTGTGAATGGGTTTTCACACCTGTATGAATATGGTTTCTACTCTCTTTATTTCACTGAACTGAGTATTCAGGCAACACTAGAATGAATTGTCATGTGACATTTTGATGGATTTTTGTGAATTAGTTACAAGGGAAATGTCTTCATGTATACAATATTCTCTGAATGCTGTATCTGTACTGAGCATAGTTTTGTACTTAGGGGTAATCGGTCTGAATATGCCATGTTGAATGTTTTCAGGGGACTGATTTTAATAACATGGACATACTCCAGTGATTTTGATCACGCAGCCAACCTTACTTTCCCAAAGAGAGTGTGTCTTGACAAGAGGGAATCATTGTTTTTCTTCCTCCCCACTTTCACTTGCAGAGTAACAGACTGCCAGTAGAGGGCGATACAAAGTTCTAAGTAGGAGTTCTGCATGAACATCAGCCTGTTTGTTATTCAAACAAAATCAGAGCGAGGTCATTTATGAATTAGGATAGAATCATTTCAAAATGACTTTATTACAGAAATCAATCAATGGACCAAAAAGATCATGTTGGAATTTTGATTTAATAATTTGTCCACTGCAGTATATATTTTCCTCTTAAATGACATAGCATACTTTTTTTAATCTTCATAGTTGCTTTGAGTTCATGATATGTCTCATGTAATGTAAGCTAAGATAGCATTCTCTGTGTTACAATATCTATATGTAGCAACAGTGAGGTCTAGATCCATCTTTCTGTTTTGATATTGATTAGTGCAGTGGCTCCATATCAAATAAGTGGTGAGTCAACAGCCTACACAGGTGTCTTACTGGGGCTGGTTGCTCTCATGCTGTCACAGTGACCTCTGCTGCCTCGACTACCACTTCCTCCCTCTCTCTATACTCCACAACACTCACTGTGCATTTATCTGAAATTTGTTTAGTGCATCTGAGAGGTTCTGACTCTTGTTCATATGGTGAGGGTGGACCTGAAGCACTGTTGGCTTTGGAGGGATACATATGTGTGTTTTTACATTAAGATGCTTGAATCTTAAAGGACTTGGCTTCATCCTCTGATTACATTTGCATTGATCACAGTCTGTGGCCTAGCAGGTGAACCTATCGTCAGCATCCAATCAAGGCAATGACAAAAATATGTAACATTGCGTGAATACACAAACATAAACACACACACACACACTCACACCTCCCTAGCCTGTGGTGCATGATCTGGTTCCTCAGGGACACACAGTGTAAGAGAGGGAGAAGGTGTTGATTAATGCAGCACTCAGGAGCCTGCAGCCTTGGCAGAGGGTTGAAGAGAGGGGTGAGCTAGCACCTCTTCTGGCCCCCCTCTCCAAACTAGAGACATGAAGTGTAAAATTGGGCACACTCTCATAAACACTCCATCACACAGGCCGAGCGGACAGGCAAGGCACATTCCCCTGGCTGCAATAGAGACAACACAGAGAACGAATGTTGGAAATGTATCAGAAAAACTATCGCCTTGTGCAAAAATAATAAACTGATGCTGACCAATTTTATGACTGAGATAAACAGTAAATGGCTGTTTGTGTCCAGTCACAAACAGATGTTACTTGTTATATGCCCATAATATAATGTAGCATACATGTTATATATACTCTAATTTGATATTTTATTTGTTTTGGAGAGATTTCGACTTGACCAACCTATTTCCGCCCTAAGACCTTCTGACCTTGATTCTCTTCTCTTTTCCTTACAGCAACAGCGACGTCTTGACCTCCTAACCATCACCAGCCCTGGTGAGTGCCCAGTGTTTCCTAACTCTACTGATGCTGATGGGGTGTGTGTGAGAGCGAGAGTGAGTGAGTGTTGACATTAGACAGAAAAAAACAGTGGACAGAAAACAACTTCTGTTTGCAGAGCTGATAGTGACTACTAGCACAGAGTACACGTTAACAGATAAAGGTTCCCTGGATAATGGGGCACTACAGGATCAGTTACCAGACACCCTGGGGTCATTGCTTTGTTCATTTTAGCACCCTGAGAGCGTACACTCACATCCATTTTAAACTTTCAAAACATCTGCACGATGATCTAGCAATGTGAATGAAGACATCAAAATAGCTATTATGTTTATTTTCATTTAATTGGATTTAATGGGAATAACTCTTGTCTATTATTTTCATATTATATGGTATCATGAAACAGCATGTGTCTGCTGCTCAGCGGAGCTGCGATGTGTTGTGATCTGGAGCGCCCCAGTTGGACTGGTGCTGCTCTAAAGAGCCTTTGCTGGGGAAGGCGAACCCAATGTCTTGTAAAAGCAGCTGGGTGATGGCGCAAATTGCAGAGATGGCGAGGGGAAACAGATGGGTACGCCAGAAATGATACAGTGTCTATTATGTCTAAATTATCTGGATGGTCTAATATGCTTTGATTAAAATAATGCTTATGTGAGGGAGGCACGTGGAGCCTGCTAATTTCACAGATTTATTTGGCATCTGTTCCCCATGCCCAGGAAAGACTATCTCTGACCTTGACAACTCTGAAAAGGGCAATCAGACATGCAGAGCATTATATGTCATATCAGGGTCTTTGTTTATTTTTTAAGTGGCAACTCTTCTGCTCAATGCATTGGCCAGTCTGGTTAGTTTCCTGGTTTTTGATTTTATTTTGGCTGCGTATACAGGCAGGACTGCTGTACTGTACTCCTTGCAGACATATTGTATGGACCTGCACTGTGCTCATTACAATTCACAGTGGGAGAACAATAAGGAGTCAAATATTTAAAAAAAAAAAAAAAAAAAAAAAAAAAAAAAAAAGCATTGCTCACTTCCCCCACCTGTGACTCTTCACTGGGCCCTTGCAGTCTGTGGTAAGGTTATTATGCCAGTTGTAAGGAAAACCGTCTGTGCTTTTAGATGAATGAGGCTGATACGGAGGCAACAACAAGAGGACACTCTCTCCCTTTCTGCCTCAAGATTAAAGGAGACTCGATCTCTTCTTCTCTCCCTATCTTTTCTCTCCTATCTTTTCAATCCCTTCCTTTCTATCTTCTCTCCAAGACATCTCTCCGCTCTCCTCTTTCTCTTACAGTACATGCAGTCGGGCAGCGGGGCTGCAGACGGTGCTGGAGGTGTGAGGACACTAATAAGATCAAGTGGGGCCATGGCTGTGGGTGTGGGGGTCTGAGGGAAGGTCAGAGGAGGATAGACCCTCAGTGGTTCACAGGGCCCATGCAGCTCAATGGGTGATGGTGTATGTGAGAGGGGAGGGCTGCAGGATGCTCCATGGATCAGCATCAGCCATTCTGGCCCCAGCCTCCGTCCAGGGGCCCTCATTAGCCCCTCTGTCTGAAGTGCGCTTCCCCCACAACCTCGGTATTCCGTCTTTAATTGGACACTTGAGCGGAGCGATGTGCATCTGGGTCTATTGAAGTCTGACATTTCAGACTGCTGACCTTTCCAGACCTGCCACAACTAAATAATGATTAGCCCTGGCCATTGTTTTCACCACAATGGTACACTAACACACACACCGCGGTGTGCCCAGGAAGAGAGGAAAGGTGCTAAACTAAACACCTGCAATATCTACACTCTCTGACCAAAATACACATACTGTACCCAGAAACCTTTATTCACACAAATGCTGGGAGAATACGCTTTGGGTGGTCACAATTTTTTGAGAACATATTGTCTATCTATTGATCTCAATGACCTTTTCATATATCTGGACTCCCTACAATAGTGTTTTGAACTAAATTAACTTAGCTTGGCTGTGTTAAGTCCCTTTTCCCCTTCATATGCTCTGTGCGTTACAGGGGGGAAAAGGTCAATCACATTCATGAGATTTGGATAGATGTGCGAGGCCTCGGAGCAGAGAGATAATAGGCAACCTTCAGATGTCCTCTAATGGTATGGTTGTTTCTCTTCAGTCTCAGTCTTCAGTCTCTCTAGGGCTGTGGGACTCCACTCTCTCTGGGCCCTGATATTACTATACACAGGTTGGCAGTTAAGCAACAAAAACGATTAACACAACCATGGGGCAAAACAGATGAGGTTGGCTTAGATTGTTGACAACATGTAGGCTACAGTATGTTTTGTCTCCAATTTTTATTGAAAACATAAATACATTTGCACAATGAGAACTTGTATCCTCTCAAATATATCTTTACAGTTGTTGGTTAGCTAGCTAGAGAATTTTAGCAATAATTATTAGCATTGACATGAAATCAGTCAAAACACCTCAAAATAAGACTTGGTGTCAAGGACAAGCTGAACTGAGCCATTTATGATTCCCCACATAGCAGTTTGTCATTCTTGCTTGCAATCTGGCCATCCAGAATCACAACATCTATAGAGACCCCCCAACGCTTGTTCTTTCTATCTATATTTCCTCCTCTCTCGATCACTCAATACCTTTCAGTTCCTCTTCATTTATCTCAATCTCACAATTACCACACATGCCTCAGAACAAGAGCCTCTTAAACAAATTAGCCTGATGATAGGTGGGCTGTTTGTGGGGAGAAATCTTGACAAGTTCCCTCACACCTCTTATGCATGATGTGACAGTATGTTTTGCACAATGTTGTATTGTCCTTCAGTTTTCATTTACAGATAAGCAACAGTATGTCACTTTTTTATCTCTGTTTAACACATGCCACTCAAAGTTAGAGAACTGGAGTCTGGAGTAGACTAGATGTAGGCCTATACAGAAAGCCATTCATTCCTTGTGAAAAGCTGAAACTGAAAGAGCCCATTTGTGCATTTATTTTTCCTAGTGGCATCACATTGTCTCATGCCAGAATTCTGAGAGGCTGCATAGCTTTCAGTCCGAGTCTGCTGGTGTGATATCCACTGGTGAGAGGCCTAGTGGCTGGCTACTGGCTAGGCTCCCCAGGACAGGCCTCTGCTCTGTGTGTGGATGGGACTCTAGGGTTTCAGCCAGCAGGGCAGCGGGACAGCTGCACAGGCCTGCTCTCAATACCTGGGCTCTGGAGCTGGAGCGGAGAGATGTGTCTTTAATGGAATGCAGGGACTTAGCGCCTTGCTGAGATAGTGGCGTTATTTATAAAACACTATCAGGGCTTTGTATAAATGAGCAGCTGTGAAAACAACACTTTCTATTATTGCCCTAATTATATCCTTTCTCTGTGAATTTGCATATTTTATCTCCCTGAAATTCATTATAGGGGACTTTGCTATCGTTTTAATGAAGGGAGGAATACAACACAACAAAGAAACGGCTGAGCAGTGGAGGGGGCTCGCTCTTCTCTGGCTGCTTTATATTGACTATTTTCCAGTAGATTTTTTCGAAACCCTCTCAGAAGCGTGGCTAAATAAGCAAGAGCATGCTAATGAATTGAGAATGAGTGTGATAATTCAGCAGGCAAAGACGAGTGAGGTCCACAGTAGGGAAAGATATTTAGAAAATATGCATCATTAAACCATTATTTAAAATCATGTCTCTTTCCTACACTCAATATTTCTGACTACTAATGCCTAGAGTAAATATTCCCTGCCTTGCAAATACCACAATTTCACACTCTTCACATAATCAGCCACGGTTTTCATGTTTGGCATTTGAACAACAAAGCTAAAACTCAAAGGACACTAAATGACAATTCACAACATTGCTTTCCGGGTAACTCCCTCTGTCTTATTTGAAGAAAGAAGATGTTGGAAAACGTAAACAACATTTTAACAGCATCTTTGCTCCAACAGGGAAGACAGCTGTGATTATTTCTTTGTCACCAGAGCCACCACTGTTGCTGAGCACTGCTGTGTAGCAAATCCTTATAGAAAAAATAGATTGGATTTTTGTTCCTGGGTGCCTTTTGTATCTCCAGTAAGGGAGTGTATAATAGAGGTTGATTCCGTGGTGTCTGTCCTGTGTGTATTGAGTTGGTGGGGGCTGGTGTGGTTGTGTGGAGTCGTGCAACAACCATAGCACCCATTGAACAGCAGCAGTCTCTGCTCTGCGACCTGCTCAGGCTCTCTTTCACAGCTGCTGGGCTAATATGGTTGATATGGTTACCTGTCGACTAGGCAGGCTTGTTTGCAGGGTCACTTCATTAGCCTTTTCTCAGTCTCTTACTTAGCAGTGGCGTCGTGTGTTGGCTCAATAAGGAGCAGCTAGCTGTCAGGCTGTATCTGCTGCGCCGTGTAGCACCTGGTTATCAGATCATGTCTCCATGTTCCCTTTCCCCTCTGACATTTACATGTTCTAACAGCCCAAGATGAGCTGTGTTTTCACTGTGTCATATTAACTTGCCTCCATTATCTGGATGTGAAAGAAGATGCTTGTCACTATCAAAAGGGAATCTTGCTCCGTTTGCTCATTTTGAAGGGGCCCTTCTTTACTGAGAATTATCTGTTGTGAAATGTAATGTCTCTTTGCGGTGGGTGTGTTTCATTATGGACCTTTTGTTTCTCTGCTTTTGCAGGGAACAACAGTGCGCCACAAAAAAAATGTGTTATTACTCTGATTGAAAATTGACCAAGCCGTTAAACAAATGTGAGTGTCCATTTGAAATAGCCTGTGTGTATTCATTTTGAATTCCAAGAACTTAGGTCCCCCCTCTACATTGTAGGCGGCATACAAACGAATTGCGTTGTATGAGGTATTTCTCAAAAAATAAAACAGCAAGAACCAAAAACATGACTTAGCTCTTTGGACATTAATTCAATCACTCAGCTATCATATCTCATAAGCTCAAAATCCATTTCAAGCTCCAGTTACAGGCATATAAACTGATGCTGAGAAGGTGTTTGTGAGATGACCCTGAATGTCCTTGACTTGTATATTTGGCTTCAGGATCCTGCTGAATGGCTAAAGGCACAGTTCTTCCTCATATGCCGCCTGTCCCTCAGCGGGCTAACTTCTGTTTGGGCATGGGTTTATCTGCTATTATCTGTCAAACATCACACACGAACGACATTGGCCTCTGGTGCAATCCCACAGGCAAGCTGCTGTCATACCAGCACCTTCAATGTGTCACTTGCTGCCTCCATTTGTGGCAGCTCCAGGGGCTGTAGGGATAAGCATTAAACCCTATTCCCTAGGACCAAAGCCTCCCTAACAGCTAGGCCTATGTATTTAGTAGGCTGACAGTTTTTGGACATGGAAAAATATACTGTGAAAAATCATATTTTGTTTTCCCGAACTTACTTTTATTTGACATTTTCTTTCCATTGTTTGTCATATAGACATGTTTACCTCAGTGAAAATATTTGAAATATTCATCATATATGCAACAAATTGCCAACAACTTTTAGCTAAGTAACTGTGGTGTCTTTATAGTCTATATGTCCATACATCCTTGAGAATTCATATTGAGAGAGTGCAGAATATATCCCCATGACCCTCGCCCAGTGGTGTAATGTACTTAAGTAAAAAATACTTTAAAGTACTACTTAAGTAGTTTTTTACTTCACTACATTCCTAAAGAAAATGTAATTTTTACTCCATACATTTTCCCTGACACCCAAAAGTACAATTTGAATGCTTAGCAGGACAGGAAAATGTCCCAATTCACACACTTATCAAGAAAACATCCCTGGGCATCCCTACTGCCTCTGATCTGGCAGACTCATTAAACACAAATTCTTAATTTGTTAATGATGTCTGAGTGTTGTAGTGTGCCCCAGGCTATCCGTAAAAATAAAAAAAACATTGTGCTGTCTGCTTTGCTTAATATAAGCACTTTGAAATGATTTATACCTAAGTATATTTAAAACCAAATACTTTTAGACTTTTACTCAAGTAGTATTTTACTGGGTGACTTTTACTTGAGTCATTTTCTATTAAAGTATCTTTACTTTTACTCAAGTATGACAATTGGGTACTTTTTCCACCACTGCCTTCGCCAATCAATACAAAATAACCAGGGTAAAGAGTGGCCCTAATGAACTGAATAGTTTGGCGCTGAAATATGATCACTATTTCTGCGGCAGTCATTTGTTCTTTTAAGAAAAGATCAATGTCCTCTGGCATATCAGTGAGAATACACTGTAGGCAGGGGGAGCAATGATACTTCTCCAAATATTTAATGAAGGAGTTATACAAAGTTTGTTTGTGCTCTTGCTGTCAGTTTTGAAGTCTGTCTTTGGGCCACACTAGTAATTAATGTCCCTCAGCCTATTGGGGGCCACTGTTCATTTCATGCGCTATCACTTTTTTAAATTGGAAATGGACTACTTTCATGGCCAATTAATTATTTATGAAGTGCTAATTAAGAAGCAAAATAAAGGAACACTAAGACCATACTTAAAATGTAAAAAACATAATTGTTATGTAAATAGTCCCTTGATCAATAGACCCAAGTTTTTTTTAAATCCATCTTGGATTCACTTCCATACTGGAACGATGTGCGCTGAGAGTCTGGAAGCAAGTTCAGAGAGTGAGTATTTTAATAAATAAATGAAAACATAATACAAAACAAGAGACACGAACAACGCACAGACATGAAACAGAAACAATGACACCTGGGGAAGGAACCAAAGGGAGTGACATATATAGGACAGATAATCCAAGAGGTGATGGAGTCCAGGTGAGTGTCATTATGTGCAGATGCGCGTAATGATGGTGACAGGTGTGCTCCATAACTAGCAGCCTGGTGACCTAGAGGCCGGAGAGGGAGCACACGTGACACGTACCCTCATTTCCTGTGAGTGTTTACCTTACACTTGTGATCTTCAAGGGATACTTTTGTTTTTGTTATTGTTTGGTGGTAATGGCGCTGGTGGGAATAGCGGACGTTTTATAGGCTCCTGACCAATTGTGCTATTTTGTGTGTTTTTTTGCGCTGATCTTAACTGTTGTACATAATGTTTCCGCCATCATTTCCTATGACTGAAAAGAGCTTCTGGACATCAATACAGTTATCACTAACTCCGATTTGGACGAAGACTTCTACTTCAATGAGTCAGAGGTGAAAGACATAATTATTGATTATCCCGGACCAGGCTCAAATCCCTGACAATCGAAGAAGGAGGAGACTTGACTATAGTGGCCGGCATGTGGGATAACTGATAAGACTAAGTTGGAGGGTGGATTAATCGCTTCTACCCTCTGTTCTATTGGCGAATGTGCAATCACTGGAGAATAAACTGGACTGTCATTTCAATGTGATCTGAAGAACTGTAATATCCTATGTTTCTCAGAGTCGTGTCTGAACAAGGTTAAGGTAAACAGCTGGTTTTCTATACATCGGCAGGACAGAATGGTGGCGTCGGGGAAGCTCAGGGGAGGTGGAGTATTTGTATTTATTAGGGATCCCCATTAGTTCCTGCCAAGGCAGCTGCTACTCTTCCTAGAGTCCAAACACACCAAAGCACCAACATTACATATTAAACAAGAAATACAATTGTGAACTATGTTTGTACTGAATGAGCTAAAGATAACTACATGATTCCATATGTGTTATTTCGTAGTTTTGATGTCTTCACTATTATTCTACAATGTAGAAAATAGTCAAAATAAAGAAAAATCCTTGAATGAGTAGGTGTTCTAAAACTTTTGACCGGTGGTGTAGTTTAGTCACATGATTTCTTAATTTGCAGTACGTTTGCCAGTTGGGCTGCCAGACTTATTTGCCATACATTTTGCCTCATCCCTCTCAACCATAACATTTTTCAATTCCTCATCAATCCAAGGAGATTTAACATTCTTTACATTCATTTTCTTAATGGGTGCTTGCTTATTAGTAACTGGAATAAGCAATTTCATAAATGTGTCAAGTGCAGCATCTGGTTGCTCCTCATTACACACACCAGACCAGCAAATATTCTTTACATCATCAACATATGAATCACTACAAAACTTCTTGTATGACCTCTTATACACTATATTAGGCCCAGCCTTTGGAACTTTGGTTTTCTGGTTTTCACAACAAAGTGGTGTGCGATCTCTAATATTAAGGAAGTCTTGAGGTTCTGCTCGCCTAGGTTAGAATAGCTCATGATAAGCTGTAGACCATACTATTTATTTTCAACTATATTTTTCTTCCAAATCATCTTGACTCCTGGACTCTGTTCGCGCATTTCAAGGCTGCGTTAAGACAATTACTTATCAATGACCCAAGACCAGCTCAGTTAATCCCTACCATTTTGACAATGAGTCATCATAATGCTGCATCAAATGTACATTATACTAGAGGCATTGGCAGACACAATGTAAGTAACTTAATTTATGTCCCCTAATTGCCCTGAACACCTCTGTTAATCCTACAGCTATTGTATGCGGTAATCATGAGCCTATGAACCAGACTTATACTGTTAGCACTTAGGCGGTGTGCCCTAGAAGGAAGACTAGTTTGTGCAGCTCACCCTGCACTATCAGCTCCAATATAAATAACATGGCCAAGTCTACTTCGGAATAACTTCCCAATAAAGCATTAAAAACAATCAAGCAACCCAGAAAAGTACTAAAAATAGCCCATATCAACATACGCAGCCTGAGAAACAAGGTCCATGGAGTCAATAACTTGCTTGTAACAGATGACAATCATATTCTGACTATCTCTGAAACTCACTTATATAATACCGTTGATACAGTGGTAGCAATACATGGTTATGACATGTATTTAGAGATTATCTAATGTTAAATACTGTTGAAGTAATATGGCTACAGGTTCATCTGCCTCACCTAAAGCCCATTCTTGTGGGAAGCTGCTATAGACCACCAAGTGCTAACAGTCAGTATCTGGATAATATGTCTGAAATGCTTGATAATGTATGTGATATCAACAGAGAAGTATATTTTCTGGGTGATTTAAGTATTGACTGGCTCTCATCAAGCTGCCCACTCAAGAAAAAAATTGAAACTGTAAACAGTGCCTGCAACCTGATTCAGGTTGTCAGTCAACCTACAGTACCAGGGTTTTTACAAACAGCACAGGAATGACATCTTCAACATGTATTGATCACTTCTTTACTAGTGCTGCAGAAATTTGCTTTAAAGCAGTATCCAAATCCAAAGGATGTAGTGATCACAATATAATAGCCATATCTAGGAAAACCAAAGTTCCGAAGGCTGGGCCTAATATAGTGTATAAGAGGTCATACAATAAGTTTTGTAGTGATTCATTATGTTGATGATGTAAAGAATATTTGCTGGTCTGGTGTGTGTAATGAAGAGCAACCAGATGTTGCACTTGACACATTTATGAAATTGCTATTTCCAGTTACTAATAAGCACGCATCCATTAAGAAAATGACTGTAAAAGCGGTTAAATCCCCTTGGATTGATGAGGAATTAAAAAATGTATGGTTGAGAGGGATGAGGCAAAAGGTATGGCAAATAAGTCTGGCAGCCCAACTGATTGGCAAACGTACTGCAAATTAAGAAATCATGTGACTAAGCTAAAGAAAAATAAACTATACTATGAAACAAAGATAAATAATATAAAGAATGAGAGTAAAACGCTTTGTAGCACCTTAAATGACATTTTGAGGGAAATAGCCAACTTGGCTCCATCATTCATTCAATCAGATGGCTCATTTATCACCAAACCCACTGATGTTGCCAACTACTTTAATTACTTTTTCATTGGCAAGATAAGCAAACTTAGGGATGACATGCCAGCAACACTACACATCCAAGTATATCTGACCAAATTATGAAAGACAAGAATTGCACTTTTGAATTCCGTAAAGTCAGTGTGGAAGAGGTAGAAAAAATATTGTTGTTTATCAACAATGACAAGCCACCAGGGTCTGACAATCTGGATGGAAAATTACTGAGGATAATAGTGGATGATATTGCCACTCCTATTTGCCACATCTTCAATTTAAGCCTACTAGAAAGTGGGTGCCCTCAGGCCTGGAGGGAAGCTAAAATCATTCTGCTACCCAAGAATAGAACCCCCATTGCTGGCTCAAATAGCTGACCAATCAGCCTGTTACCAACCCTTTGTAAACTTCTGGAAAAAATGGTGTTTGACCAGATACAATGCTATTTGACAGTAAACAAATTGACAACATAATTTCAGCATGCATATAGGGAAGGACACTCAACAAGCACAGCACTTACGCACTTGACAGATGATTGGCTGAGTGAAATTGATGATAAAATTATTGTGGTACGGTCTTGTTAGACTTCAGTGCAGCTTTTGACATTATCAATCATAGTCTGCTGCTGGAAAAACGTATGTGTTATGGCTTTACACCCCCTGCTATAATGTGGATAAATAGTTACTTGTCTAACAGAACCCAGCGGGTGTTCTTTAATGGAAGCCTCTCAAACATAATCCAGGTAGAATCAGGAATTCCCCAGGGTAGCTGTTTATGCCCCTTGCATTTTTCAATCTTTATTAACGACATGCAACTGGCTTTGAGTAAGGCCAGTCTGTTTATGTATGTGGATGACTTAACACTACTGTATACACGTCAGCTATTACAGCGACTGAAATGACTGCAACACTTAACAAAGAGCTGCAGTTAGTTTCGGAATGGGCAGCAAGGAATAAGTTAGCCCTAAATATTTCCAAAACTAAAAGCATTGTATTTGGGACAAATAATTCACTAAACCCTAAATCTCAACTACATCTCGTAATGAATAATGTGGAAATTGAGCAAGTTGAGGTGACTAAACTGCTTGGAGTAACCCTGGATTGTAAACTGTCATGGTCAAAACATATTGATACAACAGTAGCTACGATGGGGAGAAGTTTATCCATAATAAACAATGCTATCAACAAGGCATGTTCTACAGGCCCTAGTTTTGTCGCACCTATACTACTGTTCAGTAGTGTGGTCAGGTGCCACAAAGAGGGACTTGGGAAAATTGCAGTTGGCTCAGAACAGGGCAGCACGGCTGGCCCTTAAAAGTACACAGAGAGATAACATTAACAACATGCATGTAAATCTCTCATGGATCAAAGTGGAAGAGAGATTGACTTCATCATTACTTGCTTTTGTAAGAGGTGTTCACAAGCTGAATGTACCGAGCTGTCTGTTTAAAATACTAGCACACAGCTCAGACACCCATGCATACCCCACAGGACATGCCACCTGTAACGGCTCTCGTTTGTAGAAGGAGACCAAGGCGCAGCGTGGTAGGCGTATATCATATTTTTATTGACAACACAAAATAACAAAGACAAAAAAATGAAAGCACACAGTTCTGTCAGGCTCAGATACTAAACAGAAAACAAGATCCCACAAAACCCAAAAGGAAAATGACAACTTATACAGTATATGATCCCCAATCAGAGACAACGATAGACAGCTGCCTCTGATTGGGAACCACACTCGGCCAAAAACAAAGAAATAGAAAACATAGACTTTCCCACCCGAGTCACACCCTGACCTAACCGAACATAGAGAATAATAAGGATCTCTAAGGTCAGGGCGTGACACCACCAGAGGTCTCTTCACAGTCCCCAAGTCCAGAACAGACTATGGGAGGCGCACAGTACTACATAGAGCAATAACTACATGGAGCTCTATTCCACAACAAGTAACTGATGCAAGCAGTAGAATCAGACTTAAAAGCAGGTAAAAATACACCTTATGGAACAGCGGGGACTGTGAAGCAACACAAACATAGGCACAGACACATGCATACACACACATGATAACATACACACCATACACACACGTACACATGCATTTTGCAGTGTAGATATGTGGAAGTGGAGTATAGGTCTGAGTGCACACACTTAGTGTGTTGTGAATTCTGCAATGCATGTATTGTAATGTTTTTAAAATTGTATATACCTGCCTTTATTTTGCAGGACCCCAGGAAGAGTAGCTGCTGCCTTGGCAGCAGGATCCATAATAAACACAAATAGCTGTCTATTTACAGTTGAAGTCGGAAGTTTACATACACCTCAACCAAATACATTTAAACTCAGTTTTTCACAATTCCTGACATTTAATCCTAGTAAAAAATGTCCTGTTTTAGGACAGTTAGGATCACCACTTTATTTTAAGAATGTGAAATGTCAGAATAATAGTAGAGAGAATGATTTATTTCAGCTTTTATTTCTTTCATCACATTCCCAGTGGGTCAGCAGTTTACATACACTCAATTAGTATTTGGTAGCATTGCCTTTAAATTGTTTAACTTGGGTCAAACATTTCGGGTAGCCTTCCACAAGCTTCCCATAAAAAGTTGGGTGAATTCCTCCTGACAGCTGGTGTAACTGAGCCTCCTTGCTCGCACAGGCTTTTTCAGTTATGCCCACACATTTTCTATAGGATTGAGGTCAGGGCTTTGTGATGGCCATTCCAATACTTTGACTTTGTTGTCCTTAAGCCATTTTGCCAAGTATACTTTGGAAGTATACTTGCGGTCATGGGCCATTTGGAAGACCCATTTGCGACCAAGCTTTAACTTCCTGACTGATGTCTTGAGATTTTTCTTCAATATATCCGCATAATTTTCCTGCCTCATGATGCCATCTATTTTGTGAAGTGCACCAGTCCCTCCTGCAGCAAAGCACCCCCACAACATAATGATGTCACCCCGTGCTTCACGGTTTGGATGGTGTTCTTCGGCTTGCAAGCCTCCCCCTTTTTCCTCCAAACATAACGATGGTCATTATGGCCAAACAGTTCTATTTTTGTTTCATCAGACCAGAGGACATTTCTCCAAAAAGTACGATCTTTCTCCCCATGTGCAATTGCAAACCTTAGTCTGGCTTTGACAGAACGCGTCTCCTTCCTGAGCGGTATGACGGCTACATGGTCCCATGGTGTTTATACTTGCTTACTATTGTTTGTACAGATGAATGTGGTACCTTCAGGTGTTTGGAAAATGCTCCCAATGATGAACCAAACTTGTGGAGGTCTACAATTTTTTTTCTGAGGTCTTGGCTGATTTATTTTGATTTTCCCATGATGTCAAGAAAAGAGGCACTGAGTTTGAAGGTAGGCCTTGAAATACATCCACAGGTACACCTCCAATCGACTCAAATTATGTCAATTAGCCTATCAGAAGCTTCTAAAGCCATGACATATTTTCTGGAATTTTCCAAGCTGTTTAAAGGCACAGTCAACATATGTAAACTTCTGACCCACTGGAATTGTGATACAGTGAATTATAAGTGAAATAATCTGTCTGTAAACAATTGTTGGAAAAATGACTTGTGTCCTGCGCAAAGTAGATGTCCTAACCGACTTGCCAAAACTATAGTTTGTTAACAAAAAATGTATGGAGTGGTTGAAAAACAAGTTTTAATGACTCCAACCTAAGTGTATGTAAACTTCCAACTTCAACTGTACCTCCGCCAACCGATGCTGGCCGTAAAACCACACTCAACAAGATGTATAGGGCCATGAGCAAAGAAGTAAATGCTCAACCAGAGGCGGCGCTCCTAGTGGCTGGTGACTTTAATGCAGGAAATCTGAAATCCGTTTTACCTCATTTCTACCAGCATTTCACCTGTGCAACTAAAGGTGAAAAAAACTCTAGATCACCTTTACTCCACACACAGAGACACATACAAAGCTCTCCCTAGCCCTCCATTCAGCAAATCTGACCATTTCTCTATCCTCCTGCTTACAAGCAAAAACTCAAAGAGGAAGTACCAGTGATGCGCTCAATACAGAAGTGGTCCCATGAATCGGATGCTAAACTACAGGACTGTTTCACTAGCAAAGACTGGAATATGTTCTTGGATTCATCCAATGGCACCGGGTTCATTAATAAGTGCATCGACATCGTGGTCCCCACAGTGACCGTACGTACATATACCAACCAGAAGCCATGGATTACAGGCAATATCCGCACTGAGCTAAAGGCTAGAGCCTACGCTTTCAAGGAGCAGGAAACTAATCCGCTACACCCTCCGACGAACCATCAAACGGGTAAAGCATCAATACAGGACCAAGATCAATTCCTACTGCACCGGCTCTGACGCTCGTCGGATGTGGCAGGTCTTGCAAACTGTCACAGATTACAAAGGGAAACCCTGCCGCGATCTGTCCACTGATGCTAGCCTACCAGACAAGCTAAATACATTCTATGCTCGCTTCGAGGCTAGCAACACTGAACCATGCATGAGAGCACCAGCTGTTTTGGATGACTGTGTGATCACGCTCTCCGTAGTCGGATGTGAGTAAGACCTTTAAACAGGTAAACATTCACAAGGCCGCAGAGCCAGATGGATTATCAGGACACGTACTCAGAGCTTGCGCTGACCAGCTGGCAAGTGTCTTCTGACATTTTCAACCTCTCCCTGACCCAGTCTGTAATACTTACATGTTTTAGGCAGACCACCATAGTCTGTGTGCCCAACAACGCCAAGGTAACCTATCTAAATGACTATCACCCCATAGCACTCACATCTGTAGCCATTAAAAGCTTTGAAAGGCTGGTCATGGCTCACATCAACACCATATTCCCAGACACCCTGGACCCACTCCAATTTGCATACCGCCCCAACAGATCCACAGATGATTCCATCTCTATTGCAATCCACACTGCCCTTTCCCATCTGGACAACAGGAACATCTACCTGAGGATGCTGTTCAGCGTTCAACAACATTGTGCTCTCCAAGCTCATCACTAAACTGCCCCTAGGATTAAACATCTCCCTCTGCAACTGGATCCTGGACTTCCTGAAGGGCCACCCCAGGTGGTTAGAGTAGGCAACAACACATCCGCCATGATGACCCTCAACATGAGGTTCCCTTGAGTGTGTGCTTAGTCCCCTTCTGTACTCCCTGTTCACCCTCGACTGCACAACTCCAACACCATCATTAAGTTTGCTAAAAACACGAAGGTGGTAGGCCTGATTACCGACAATTATAAGACATCCTATAGGTAGGAGGTCAGAGACCTGGCAGTATGATGCCAGGAAATCAACCTCTCCTTCAAGCTCAAGAAAGACAAAGGAGCTGATCGCTGACTACAGGAATTGGAAGGCCGAGCACGTCCCCATTCACATTGACGGGGCTGTAATGGAGCGGGTCAAGTGCTTGAAGTTCCTCGGTGTCCACATCACTAAGGATCTATCATGGTCCACACACATCAATATAGTTGTGAAGAGAGCACGACAACGCCTCTTCCCCCTCTGAAGGCTGAAAAGATTTGGCATGGGCCCTCAGATCCTCAAAAAGTTCTAAAGCTGCAACATTGAGAGCATCTTCACTGCTTGGTATGTCAACTGCTTGGCATCCGACCACAAGGCGCTACAGAGGGTAATGCGTACGTCCCAGTAAATCACTGGAGCCGAGCTCCCTGCCATCCAGGCCCTCTCTACCAGGTGGTGTCAAAAGAAGGTCCTAAAAATGATCAAAGACTCCAGCCACCCAAGTCATAGACTCTTCTCTCTGCTACCGCACAGAAAGTGGTACTGATGCACAATGTCTGGAATCAACAGGACCCTGAACAACTTCTACTTCCAAGCCATAAGACTGCTAAATAGTTAGTTTGGGTAGCTATTGGTTAACGATTCATCTGCATTGACCCTTTTTGCACTAACACTTTTGAGTCGCTGCTGTTACTGTTTATTATCATCCTGTTGCCTAGTCACTTTATTTTTTTATATATTTTTTTCACCTTTATTTAACCAGGTAGGCTAGTTGAGAACAAGTTCTCATTTGCAACTGCGACCTGGCCAAGATAAAGCATAGCAGTGTGAACAGACAACACAGAGTTACACATGGAGTAAACAATTAACAAGTCAATAACACAGTAGGAAAAAAAAGGGGAGTCTATATACATTGTGTGCAAAAGGCCTACCTATATGTACATATCTATCTCAATTACCTCGTAACCCTGCACATCGACTCGGCACTGGTATTCCGTGTATATAGCCAAGTTATCGTTACTCATTGCATACTTATTCCTTGTGTTATTATTTTTCTATGATTTTTTTCTCTCTTCATTGTTTTGAAAGGGCCGTATGTAAGCATTTCACTGTTAGTCTACACCTGTTGTTTACAAAGCATGTGACAAATAACATTTTATTTGATTTTATACTTTGGGATTTTGGCAATTAGGTCCTTTACTTCCCCAGATGCTAGTGGAGTCAGATGCTAGTAGATACCCATAGACTCCCAGCCATTGCACTAATGCTAGTTATGCATTGGCTCACAAAACTACCTCTAACTTTCTTCATACTGGACACAGAGACATAAAAATGGTATCCACAAGTTAATCTGACCCTGGGGGAAGGGATGCATTGCCAAAATCCCGAAGTATCCCTTTAACGCATATTTCGATTAGTTCACCAAATTATCCTGCTGTCCCTGCTGTATGCTCATTTGCCTGGCAAAGGCTGTGGCGTTCTGCATGCCAGCCTGCTGGCGTTAAACCCAGCCAGCCATCAGGCACACCTGTGCTAGCGTCTGTCCATCGCACATATTGGCACAGGTGCTTTGTTTTGATTGGCTGTGCTCTAATGTTAATGCATCCCTAGCATCACAGCGATTTTACCAAAATCCCATGTCCACTTGAAAGCCCCAGGCGTGAAGGGACTAAAGACCTGCTGTGAACATATGCGAAGCCCTTTTGAATTCCAGGCACAACGAGATGACGTCCGTCTCAGCAGTCTAATTCCATCATCATCATTATTGCTATTACCCCATGTCTCTTTTTAATACAGGGTAATGTATCACCAATAAAGATAAATGAGAGAGGCAGCGAGGAGCTAATTGGCAGGACATGATGTCTGACTCTACACTGACTAAAGTTTACAGTGTTAACTGCTCCCAAAGCTTCAGGAAAATTCAACCTTTATGTAGCCCAACTTCTCTGTTAGTACCACTGAGGGGATAGATTTTGTCCTCATTGTATTACCTTCTAACTGTGCTATAAAGGTGTATTTAACATGCTGCTTTTATGTATTTAAGGGTGGGGTAACATCAGTCTACACAGTTTCTTGTGTAATGTCATTTTTACATATGGCAGCCCTACTTTTGGTTCGTAGTTTTAATGGTTTTAAGTATATCTATTCTCATTCCACAGTGAGTGCAGTGTTTAGAATTAGTGTGCAGATCCGTTAAGGCACATGCTGGGGGTCAGGTTGCTTGAGGTAGGACAGGGGAAGTTCAGTCTTAAGCCTGAGACACTTCAAAACAACAGCTCCTGGAATTGAGCTGTTTTATTGTGCCAGACACAGGCTTGAGGACCTAGCCATTGGACAGTAGATTAGATTAACAGTAATCCTCCATTGGAGACATTGGAGACGAGAAGCTGCTGAAATCTTGCCTACCAGTGATACTCACTGGTCTAGTTTATTACAAGTGTCCTTTGTCTTTCTAAAAAATGTTGTTTTTCTCGTTGTCTTATCCCAGGATGATTGACGTTTAACTCATACACAACTCATTTTCCTATGAATGTTAGCAATTTACACTGAGTGCACAAAACATTAGGGACACCTTCCAAATATTGAGTTGCACGCCCTTTTGCCCTCTGAACAGCCACAATTAATTGGCGCATGGACTCTACAAGGTGTCGAAAGCGTTCCACAGGGATGATAGCCCAGGTTGACCCCAACGATTCCCACAGTGGTGTCAAGTTAGCTGGATGGTGTACCATTCTTGATACACACAGGAAACTGTTGAGCATGAAAACCCCAGCCGCTTTGCAGTTCTTGACACTCAAAGCAGTATGCCTGGCACCTACAACCATACACCGTTTAAAGGCACTTAAATATGTTGTCTTGCCCATTCACCATTTGAATGGCACACATACACAATCCATGTCTCAATTATCTCAAGGCTTAAAAATCCTTCTTTAACTTGTCTCCTCCCCTTCACTGATTGAAGTGGATTTTACTGGTGGCATCAATAAGGGATCATAGCATTCACCGGGATTCTTCTGATCAGTCTATGTCATGTTTTGTACACTCAGTGTATATCAGTGTATTACTTAGCACTTTATTCTGGTTACCTCTCCTCATTCTCCGTCAGAAAACATCTCCACTGGACAATAACTCTCAGAACCCTCAGTAAGAGGAAACTCATAAGTGAAATTACAGCAACCTATGCCCCGAGCCTTGATGTCTGATCTGAATCAAAAAATGAAATGAAATTACAGAGTAGAAAAGGCATCCAAGTTCTGCATCAGTTACTTTTCAATTACGACAGGCGAAGCAGAACGAAATTGTTAGTGCCATTTATCGACTATGCTACTCTCTATTAAAGTACAAGTGAAGAAATCCATTCCATTGTGAAACAGCCGGACTATTTTACTATAACAAAGAGTTTCCTTTCTGTCAGATGGCTTTTGTCATCTAGTGTGAAGAAAAGGTACACCAGGCAACACATTGACTGAGACACACTTGTACGCCCACAGACAAATAGAATCAGAGATCAGACCAGATAATCATCTCTGTGGCCCTTCTTCTCTTCTCTTGGTTTCATTCCAGGGGGTTGAGGACTCAATGGGACCTACAGAGGCAGAATGAAAGTAATAGGTGAATGTATTGATTACAATAATGATTGGTTTGTGGAAATGCCGTCTTTAACTGGAAGTATCTGGAAAGAAACAGCAGGAAAAAGGCTGAAATATTACAGTCAGCTCACTAGGAACCATTTTTCTTGAATATCCCCAGTAGTTTAGGAAGTTGACTTATATTGTATTTCAAACTATGATTTCCATATGTACAAACACCAAAATAAAGATTCCTTTAGATTAAACTTCTGTGATGACAAATGTGTGATTTATCACAGACAGTCACAATCACAAACAAGGTAATATCCTGCATATCCTTTTGAGTTACAGTAAGGGGAGGACTTTACATCAATCACGTTTTGTGCCCCCGCCCCCTACAAAAAAAATTGAAAAGCATTAAAAAAAATGTTAAATCACTTTATGGCGCAAAGACTGTCATTTTTCCGCTGTCAGGGTTGAGATGCGGGTTTGACTGAATCCCTGTCCATGCCTTTACTGTAGGATATTATGTGTGCCCTGTGTTGATATGTATACTCTGTCAGTAAATATATATTTAATTTAATTATTTCATTAATTTATTTTACATTTAATTTTGATGAAGAAACTATTCGTTTATTCTTCTCTCCATTAGCAATGTCTTGTGATGGAGCGCGCGGCAAATATCCTGAAGTGATGTAGACCAGGCCAGAGTAGCAGAGGGCAGAATAGAAACCCTCTCCAATTCCACTTTATATTTGTTTAAATACTTATACTTAGAGGGGAAACTGTCAACCAATCCAAAGTAAAGGACCAAAGAAAAATTATGTATGCTTTTGTGAGGTTCTTGGAAGACGATATGTGCTACGCTTTACCTGCTTCAAATGTGAAAGATTTTAGACCTCTGCACAAAACAGATTTTGATAATCAGGTGTATCTGGTTCTCAGAACAGAAGAGAATGGTGCAGGCCAGCCGGGCAAAGCACAGATTCTTGCCCTTGCAGGTAAGTTCGCTTCATGTTCTCTTTGTTTTACTGTTTATGCATTGAAATAGTTAAAATGTTTGAAGTGAGACATATCAGAGAAGAAGATACCACGGACTTCTGTCAAAAACACTAACTTAGCTAGCTAGCTATTAAGCTAACATTGTTCTCGCAATGATGCTATTGCTAACGTTACCTAGTTTGCAAGTTTACAGATATATTTGCTCTCATCACATATGTACATATGAAAGCTACATAGAGTTCTTGCTGACATTGGTTTCAGCTAACGTGGCTAACTATCTAAACTAGCTAATGTATAGCTAGTTAAGTCACATCAACGTTAGCTTGTTTGCTAATGTTAGCTGAGCCAGCCACTCACACATCCAGCTTGCTTACTAACATTGGATACGTTAGCTAGCAATACACAACACTTCGATACGATAGTTAGCTAGCTACGTGATGACTGTCACTGTCAGTCGACCTTTGGTAGCTAGCTCGGACAACGTCAAGCCAGCTGCATGCAAGTTAGCTAGCTATCAATATGTATCCAGCACGTCACCGGTTATAGCAAAAACATTTCCCCCTACACATATTTGAGTGGAACGTTTTGTTCATGCGTTCACACTTACATCGTGTAACAGAGCAGCCACAAGTAGCTAGCTAAGCTTTGCATCATCCATAACTATGGTATTTAGCACGATTATTAATAATCCTCGTGTCTGAACAGTCCCTAGGTTTAAATATCTGAATGATCTCAGGTCCCTGGCTAATGTCAATTGAGTGTGCATTGGTTAGGTTTGTTGTTGTTGTTTGAGATTGTCATAGTGTTGCTCGCTAACCCAACAAGATTTCTCTCACAACAGAATTAGACGTTTATGCACATTCTATAAACGTACAAAAAAAAATCGAAGTTGCTTGAAACTTCACATTTCCAAGTGTTATTGTTGCTCTAGCTTTCCATTTATCCAGACTTAAAATGTAGAAGTTAAGGGTTAGGTTTAGGCACTCATTCCAAATGGTTAAGGTTTGGGATAGGGTTTAAACAGAAAATAAAAACCAGTGTAAAAAATTTAAAATAAAATAAAACTGTCCACGACTGTGATCGAACATGCAACCTGGCTCACTTTAAGACATTTCTCAACGTCCTCAGGTCGTGGATAGACGTCCAATTTCTATGTCAATCTTGAACGACCTGGCTGAGCTAACCGTATGCCTCTCTAGGTTCACACTGGATAGCTAGGTATGGAGCGAGATAGCAGCCAAAATGTTGAACATGCTTATCTTAAGGAAATCCATATGTAAATTGTTACGATAGTAAACCGATGTCAAAGCTGACTTGCATACCTATATAAGTAGGTAGGCACATGACGTAATGACACCATGTAAAATTTTGCGCAACACAGCATTCCTAACCTAGCCCACAATGTCTGCTGTGTGGAACGAGCAGTCAACAAGTTGAGCAGTCATTTGAAAGAGTAAGAACATTTCAGTGAGGTAACTCAAAGGCGAAATCCATTAAAGCCAAGATAATGGAATTAATTTTCATTGACAATCAACCTTTCTCTGTCGTGGGTGATGTTGGGTTTCACGACTGGTCGAACTCCGGTACACACTACCAAGTGCGCTATTTTTCAGATTTTGCCCTACCGGAGTTACACAGTAATAGCGTCACTGCTATTAGCTTCACAACATACTATGGAAACCTGTTGGGTCTTTGCATGTCTAAAAAGGCACATGTCACATAATACTATTTGACAATAACACTATTTGGCGTGTTAAATAAGCGTTTAATTTGACACGTCAAAATACACAGTTCTATTATAGAATGTTGTGTGTTCTGAATTTGCACGTGCAAACCAAGCCGACAATGACCAGACAGCCTATACGGAGGTCAGAGACGTGGCCGTGTGGTGCCAGGACAACAACCTCTCCCTCAACGTGATCAAGACAAAGGAGATGATTGTGAACTACAGAAAAGAGGCCTGAGCACGCCCCCTTTCTCATCAATGGGGCTGCAGTGGAGCAGGTTGAGAGCTTCAAGTTCCTTGGTGTCCACATCACCAACAAACTAACATGGTCCAAGCACACCAAGGCAGTCGTAAAGAGGGTACGACAAAACCTATTCCCTCTCAGTAGACTGAAAAGATTTGGCATGGGTCCTCAGATCCTCAAAAGGTTCTTCAGCTGCACCATCGAGAGCATCCTGACTGGTTGCATCACTGCCTGGTATGGCAACTGCTCTGCCTCTGACCGCAAGGCACTACAGAGGGTAGTGCGAACAACCCAGTACATCACTGAGGCCAAGCTTCCAGCCATCCAGGACCTCTATACCAGGCGGTGTCAGAGGAAGCCCCTAAAAAGCTGTACAAAAAGTCTGCAAACATCGGCCACAAACAATGTTTACAATAGCGCATTGGTAATAAGCATTATTTGACCGCAACTTCTGGGGTAGCTAGCTTGCTTTAGCTTGGTACCTAGCTAGCACCAATACAACCAGTCTGAAAACAATGACCAGTAGAAACTGCAGACATTTTCAATATTCCTAGCAATGATTTAGGAATCCTTGTAAGTATTAGCTAGGTTGCCACTTCTTGTTCGCCTATTGAAATTGAACTTCAGTTCATGAAAATAAATAGCTAGCCAGCTTCTTAACCATGTTGCACAAAGCTAACGTTATAAGCAGCCAGCTAGCTTCATCTGGCTAGTGAAGCTCGACCGGACAGGGTTATGTGTTGTGAAGCTAGCCATTATAAGGATTAGGCACAATAGTGGAATTTGCGGTTTGCCTTCAAAATTAAAGTACCTCTTTGAAGGTTTTGTGATGCAGAAGGTTACAGTTGGTGGAATCATGCCATATTTAAAGTAGATGATGTTAAAAAATGTTAAAAAAGGTTGGAATGTGAAGCAATAAAATAAGGTAACAGTCTACTCGGTGACACCCACAGAACACAACTGTGAAGAGTTTACGCAAATATTAGCGTTGTACCTATTGTCGCGGGACTGTGACTGTGTGAAATCACCTCCCCAGTTAGCCTATTGAGTTGTCTCGCTGAAATCTTCTTACTCTTTCAAATGACTGCTCAACTTGTTGACTGCTCGATCCACACAGCAGACATTGTGGGCTAGGTTAGGTGTGTTTCATGCTGTGTGGCGCAACATTTTATGTGGCGTCATTATGCCATATACAGTGGGGCAAAAAAGTATTTAGTCAGCCACCAATTGTGCAAGTTCTCCCACTTAAAAAGATGAGAGAGCCCTGTAATGTTCATCATAGGTACACTTCAACTATGACAGACAAAATGAGAAAAAAAATCCAGAAAATCACATTGTAGGATTTTTTTATGAATTCATTCTGCTGAATGTGTTGCACTAATGTACACTGCTCAAAAAAATAAAGGGAACACTTAAGCAGCACAATGTAACTCCAAGTCAATCACACTTCTGTGAAATCAAACTGTCCACTTAGGAAGGCACCACTGATTGACAATAAATTTCACATGCTGTTGTGCAAATGGAATAGACAACAGGTGGAAATTATAGGCAATTAGCAAGACACCCCCAATAAAGGAGTGGTTCTGCAGGTGGTGACCACAGACCACTTCTCAGTTCCTATTCTTCCTGGCTGATGTTTTGGTCACTTTTGAATGCTGGCGGTGCTTTCACTCTAGTGGTAGCATGAGACGGAGTCTACAACCCACACAAGTGGCTCAGGTAGTGGAGCTCATCCAGGATGGCACATCAATGCGAGCTGTGGCAAGAAGGTTTGCTGTGCCTGTCAGCGTAGTGTCCAGAGCATGGAGGCGCTACCAGGAGACAGGCCAGTGCATCAGGAGACGTGGAGGAGGCCGTAGGAGGGCAACAACCCAGCAGCAGGACCGCTACCTCCGCCTTTGTGCAAGGAGGAGCAGGAGGAGCCCTGCAAAATGACCTCCAGCAGGCCACAAATGTGCATGTGTCTGCTCAAACGGTCAGAAACAGACTCCATGAGGGTGGTATGAGGGCCCGACGTCCACAGGTGGGGTTTGTGCTTTACAGCCCAACACCATGCAGGACGTTTGGCATTTGCCAGAGAACACCAAGATTGGCAAATTCGCCACTGGCGCCCTGTGCTCTTCACAGATGAAAGCAGGTTCACACTGAGCACATGTGACAGAGTCTGGAGACGCCGTGGAGAACGTTCTGCTGCCTGCAGCATCCTCCAGCATGACCGGTTTGGCGGTGGGTCAGTCATTGTGTGGGGTGACATTTCTTTGGGGGGCCGCACAGCCCTTCATGTGCTCACCAGAGGTAGCCTGACTGCCATTAGGTACCGAGATGAGATCCTCAGACCCCTTGTGAGACCATATGCTGGTGCGGTTGTCCCTGGGTTCCTCCTAATGCAAGACGATGCTAGACCTCATGTGGCTGGAGTGTGTCAGCAGTTCCTGCAAGAGGAAGGCATTGATGCTATGGACTGGCCCGCCCGTTCCCCAGACCTGAATCCAATTGAGCACATCTGGGACATCATGTCTCGCTCCATCCACCAACACAGACTGTCCAGGAGTTGGCGGATGCTTTAGTCCAGGTCTGGGAGGAGATCCCTCAGGAGACCATCCGCCACCTCATCAGGAGCATGTCCAGGCGTTGTAGCGAGGTCATACAGGCACGTGGAGGCCACACACACTACTGAGCCTCATTTTGACTTGTTTTAAGGACATTACATCAAAGTTGGATCAGCCTGTAGTGTGGTTTTCCACTTTAATTTTGAGTGTGACTTCAAATCCAGACCTCCATGGGTTGATACATTTGATTTCCATTGATAATTTTTGTGTGATTTTGTTGTCAGCACATTCAACTATGTAAAGAAAAAAGTATTTAATGAGAATATTTCATTCATTCAGATCTAGGATGTGTTATTTTAGTGTTCCCTTTATTTTTTTGAGCAGTGTATTTTCTGTGAAGGAAAACTAGTTGCACACCCCTGATCACTCTTAAAGCAAACAAAACACAGTTCACTATCAATATAAAATGCAGGTGAAATGGTATAAAACAGATTTAAACATTTTTGTCTGTGTTTTGAAATGCAGATTTCTGAATTCTTAATGAGACCCCTGACTGAATGTATTGGATTTCAGAATTGTATTGAGGGCATACTTATACACTGCATGACTAAAATTATGTGTACACCTGCTCATTGAACATTTCATTCCAAAATCATGGTCATTAATATGGAGTTGGTGTGTGTGTCGTCGTCGTCGTCGTCCCCCCCCCCTGCTGCCGTAACAGCCTCCACTCTTCTGGGAAGGCTTTTCACTAGATGTTGGAACATTGCTGCAGGGACTTGCTTCCATTCAGCCACAAGCATTAGTGAGGTCCGGCACTGATGTTGGGCGATTTAGACCTGGCTCGTAGTCCACGTTCCAATTCATCCCAAAGGTATTTGATGGTGTTGAGGTCAGGGCTCTGTGCAGGCCAGTCAAGTTCTTCCACACCGATCTCAACAGGCCATTTCTATATGGACCTCGCTTTGTGCACAGGGGGCATTGTCATGCTGAAACAGGAAAGGGCCTTCACACAAATTTGTATGCAATGTCATTGTATGCTGCAGTATTAAGATTTCCATTCACTGGAACTAAGGGGAACTAGCCCCAAAAACATATTCTTCATCCACCAAACTTTACAGTTTACATTATACATTGGGGCAGGTAGCGTTCTCCTGGGATCCGTCAAACCCAAATCCGTCCGTCGGACTGCCAGATGGTTTTTAAACAAAGAGTTCAGAAAGAGGTAATCAATGACACCAAAACCCATGTCTTCATCACACTCCTCTGACCCCTCCATATTGTCCTCCTTCAACAAGGAATGTGCAAAGTTTGGCTACATTTTCTGGAAACATTTACATTTTTTGGACATGAGTCTGTAGCCAATATGCATATCACCTACACTTTGACATGTAGGCCATTTTTTTCTCCTTCAGACAAGTAAAGAAATCAGTTACCTTGTCTGAAGGACAAGTGGCTAAAAAAGTTAATGTCAAGCCCTGCAATACACAGGTTGACTAGTAAGCTTAATGTGGCTCCTTTCTGTGCTTTGAGTCCTGCAATAAGAGCTTTTTCATTAATAGTTGTGTAAACTCAGTTGTGTTGTCGCTCACCCATTTCATTGATCAACAATCCATAGGTAAGGCTGTACAGTGATAATCCAAGATGGCGTAGCAGTCGGACGTGTGTTTTGTCTTGTGTAAATTGTTTTCCTTGTTTTGTTTTTTTTCATATACGAAATATGTTAATCTCACTTTCCATCTACGGACTGAATATTGTCTCCTGCAACCCGACTCGCCCAATGTGGTACGGATCTGCTATTATACTTTAGAACCGGATACTCCCATCAGGAGCTACCCAGCTATCTAGCTAGTAGTCAGTTAGCCACTGCTAGCGGTCTTCACCGTTAACTCGGACACCTGCCAGCCTCCTCTCGGTCAATACCTGCCAGTCTGCACAGCGCGATATCAACCCAGAGCATATCAGACTGCTTTTACTCTACCACATCTCTGGATTCCTACCGCAAGCTCTGGACCATTTATACCGGACCATCGCAGCTAGCTAGATGCAATCCGAGTGGCTAATCCTGGCTAACGCCTATGTCCCGACGCAAGCACCAGATAGCCTTGAGCTAACCTCAAGCTAGGCCCATCTCCCGGCTAGCCGAAAAGGTCTACAATACCTCTTGCCAATTGGCCTGGACTCTTTATTGCCGACACGGAGCCCCGCCAATAAATCACGATTGGTCTGCTGACGTAATCGTCCGAGGTGGTTTCAACATGCTTTTCCATTGCAATGTCGCCGAAGACCCATCTGCTTGCCACGGCCCGCTAGCTTTCTGAATCACCGTGTCTCCAGCTCGCCTAGCGTAGTAGCGACTACTGAACGGCTCCCTGACTCACCTATTGCTGCTCATTGGACCCTATGATCACTTGGGTACACATGCCTCTCCCTAATGTCAATATTCCTTGTCTACTGCTGTTTAGGGTAGTTATTATTGTTTTATTCCATTGTAGAACACCCAGCCCCGCCCTAAATGCCTTAGATAGCTCTTCTGTCGCACCCTCCACACATGCGGAGACTTGACCTGGCTCAACTGGTGCCTCCAGAGACGCAACCGCTCTCATCGCCACTCAATGCCTAGGTTTACCTCCACTGGAGTCACTCACAACGGGTGTCCTGGCTCTCTGAGGTCATTAAAGATCCCATGGCACTTATCGTAAAAGTAGGGGTGTTAACCCCGGTGTTCTGGCGAATTTCCCAAGCTGTCCCTCATACCATCATGGTCACCTAATCATCCCCAGCTTACAATTGGCTCATTCATCCCCCTCCCCTAACCTGTAACTATTCCCCAGGTAATTGTTGTAAATGAGAATGTGTTCTCAGTCAACTTACCTGGTAAAATAAAATAAATCCTACCATACCCTTGTCTGTACATTATGCCCTGAATCATCTATTCTACTACACCCAGAAATCTGCTCCTTTTATTCTCTGTTCCCAATGCACTAGACGACCCACTCTTATGGCTTTTAGCCGTACCCTTATCCTACTCCTCATCTGTTCCTCTGGTGATGTAGTGAGCCCTGTAGCCCCCAGCACGACACCCATTCCCAAGGCGCTCTCATTATGTTGACTTCTGTAACCATAAAAGCCTTGGTTTCATGCATGTTAACATCAAAAGCCTCCTCCCTAAGTGTATTTTATTCACTACTTTAACACACTCCGCCAACCCTGATATCCTAGCCGTATCTGATTCCTGGCTTAGGAAAGCCACCAAAATTTCCATCCCCACCTACAACATTTCCCGACAAGATAGACCTGCCAAAGGGGGCGGAGTTGCAATCTACTGCAGAGAGAGCCTGCAGAGTTCTATCATGCTATCCAGGTCTGTGCTCAAACAATTCGAGCTTCTACTTTTAAAAATCCACCTTTCCAGAAATAAGTTTCTCACCGTTGCCGCTTGTTATACACCCTTCTCAGCCCCCAGCTGTGCCCTGGACACGATATGTGAATTGATTTTCACCCCCATCTATCTTCAGAGTTTGTACTGTTAGGTGACCTAAACTGGGATATGCTTAACACCCCTGTCGTCCTACAATCTAAGCAAGATACCCTCAGTCTCACACAAATTATCAAGGAACCTACCAGGTACAACCCTGAATCTGTAACCATGGGCACCCTCATAGATATCATCCTGACCAACTTGCTCTCTAAATACACCTCTGCTGTCTTCAACCAGGATCTCAGCGATCACTGCCTCATTGCCTGTGTCCGTAATGTGTCCGCGGTCAAACGACCACCCCTCCTCACTGTCAAATGCTCCTTTAAACACTTCAGCGAGCCAGCCTTTCTAATCTACCTGGCCCGGGTAACCTGGAAGGATATTGACCTTTTCCTGTCAGTAGAGATGCCTGGTTGCTCTTTAAAAGTGTTTCCTCACCATCCTAAATAAGCATACCTCAAAAAATGTAGAACTAAGAACAGATATTGCTCTTGGTTCACTCCAGACTTGACTGCCCTTGACCAGCACAAAAATATCCTGTGGCGTACTGCATTAGCATCAAATAGCACTCGCGATATGCAACTTTTCAGGGAAGTAAGGAACCAGTATACACAATCAGTTAGGAAAGCTAAAGCTAGCTTTTTCAAACGGAGATTTGCATCCTGTAGCACTAATTCCAAAGAGTTTTGGGACACTGTGAAGTCCATGGAGAATAAGAGCACCTCCTCCCAGCTGCCCACGCTTATTGAAATGATCGATTAGCGCAGAGTTATCGGTGGTGACAGTGTTAGAAACTGTTAGACCTATATCCATCCTGCCCTGCCTTTCTAAAGTCTTCAAAGCCAAGTTAGCAAACAGATCACCGACCATTTCGAATCCCACCGTACCTTCTCCACTATGCAATCTGGTTTCCGATCTGGTCATGGGTGCACCTAAGCCACGCTCAACGTCCTAAACGATATTGTAATCGCCATCGATTAACGACGGTACTGTGCAGCTGTCTTCATCGACCTTCATCGAGGCTTTCGACTCAGTCAATCACCGCATTCTTATCGGCAGACTCAACAGCCTTGGTATCTCAAATTACTGCCTTGCCTGGTTCACCAACTACTTCTCTGATAGAGTTCAGTGTGTCAAAACGGAGGGCCTGTGGGTGCCACAGGGTTTAAATCTCGGGCTGACTCTTTTCTCTGTATATATCAATGATGTCCCTCTTGCTACTGGTGATTCTCTGATCCACCTCTATGCAGACGACACCATTCTGTATACATCTGGCCCTGTATACATCTGGCCCTTCTTTGGACACCGTGTTAACAAACCTCCAAACGAGCTTCAATGCTATACAACACTCCTTCTGTGGCCTCCAACTGCTTGTTTACTGTAATGCTAGTAAAACTAAATGCATGCTCTTCAACCGATTTGCTGCCCGCCTGACTAGCATCACTACTCTGGAAGGTTCTGACTTAGAATATGTGGACAACTACAAATACCTAGGTATATGTTTAAACTAAACTCTCCTTCCAGACTCCCATTAAGCATCTCCAATCTAGAATCAGCTTCCTATTTCGCAACAAAGCCTCCTTCACTCATGCTGCCGAAAACACCCTCGTAAAACTGACTATCCTACCGATCCTTGACTTCGGCGATGTCATTTACAAAATAGCCTCAACACTCTACTCAGCAAATTGGATGCAGTCTATCACAGTGCCATCCGTTTTGTCACCAAATCCTCATACTGCCCACCCCTGTATGCTCTCGTTGGCTGGCCCTCGCTACATATCCGTCGCCATACCCACTGGTTCCAGGTCATCTATAAGACTTTGCTAGGTAAAGTCCCTCCTTAGCTCAGCTCACTGGTCTCCATAGCAACACCCACCCGTAGCATGTGCTCCAGCAGGTATATTTCACTGGTCATCCCCAAAGCCGACATCTCATTTGACCGCCTTTCCTTCCAGTTCTCTGCTGCCATTGACTGGAACGAGTTGCAAAAATTACTGAAGCTGGAGACATATCTCCCTCTCTAACTTTAAACATCAGCTGTCACAGCAGCTTACCGATCACTGTGCCTGTACACAGCCCATCTGTAAATAGCACACCCATCTACCTCATCCCCATGTCATTTTTTGTTGTTTCTCTTTTGCACCCCAGTATCTCTACTTGCACATCATCTGCACATCTATCACTCCAGGGTCAATGCTAAATTGTAATTATTTAGCCTCTATGGCCTATTTGTCTTACCTCCCTAATCTTACTACATTTGCACACACTGTACATATACCTTTTCTATTGTTATTGACTGTACGTTTGTTTATCCCATGTTTGTTTATCACTCTGTGTTGTTTTTGTCGCACTGCTTTGCTTTATATTGGCAAGATCACTGTTGTAAATGAGAACTTGTTCTGAACTACCCTACCTGGTTAAATAAATAAAAAATATATAAGTACCCTATGCAATTCTGAAATCTAATACATCCACTGTGCGATTTAACAGATGTTATTTATTTTTGTCAAATTAACTTGTCTTTTGTTAAAATGTTTAACAGTCCAAACTTGTTTTAACATTATCAAGTCAAAACATGGCGCAATTCCACTATTTGTAACTAATGGATTTCTTTCAATTAGGGACTTTTATTTTGAAGGCGAACCTCAAATTCCAATATTGTGGATAATTCTTATTGTGGCTAGCTTCACATAAGTAAAACAAACTACATGCAGCTTGTTTACTGAAGATGGGTGAAACTCATATGCCAGATGGAGATGCATAAAAGGTCTTCGGGCTGGCTCATTTTATGAAGGGTGATCAGTGCCAGTTCAAAAATGCAATGCTTAAATGCCCAAATGATAAATGCATTTATATTTTCATAGCAGTGGGCGTGCCACAATGAAATTGCAATGTTAAAATGGTTAATTGAAAATTGGTAAATGTAAACAGAAATGGAAAAGGGGCTGTTTTCATTACCAAATGCTCAATTTTAACATTTTTTTTCTCTCTTAATTTTCCACGTTCATGCAAATTGCTTCCTGGATGCGTGAACCAGGAGAGCAACACAACACCACCATGCATTGGTACATTCTAGCCATGTCAGGCTTTCGTTGCAATGATTTTAACTGCTGTAACCGACGGGGTTTGAACCTGGTGTCCTGTACACTAGAATAACATTTTGGCCTGCTAAGCCAAAGCCTAGACAATTTAGATTGCCTGAGCTCAGAAAAAGTACAAAGTTAACCAAACACTAGGCTGAGTTGCTCATCACGTGCACAGTCACCGAGCCACTTCTTCCTGGTTAGTTGTTCGCATGATGAGTACCCTTGCATGATACCTGACGGGTTGCATTGGTGATAGACTGGTTTAGTGGGATAATGTGCACTTGTACCATTTTTATTTCAAATTAAGCATATCCATTTACCATTTTCAATTAACATTTTTCTATTTTCATTTTAACTTTGCAATTGAATTGTGGCATGAATCATGCACACTGTTTTGAAAATAAATACACATTTATAATTTTCACATACCAATTTAGAATCTAAGCTTTGCATTTTCGAACTGGCACTGATCACCCTCCATAATATTTGCTGTAACACAACAAATTCACTCTGATTTTGAGAATATTTTTTTCTCTTATGTAACCTTCTGTCTGAAGAGTTTATATATTTGATTTCAGCTGACACTAAGCTTTATTTTGCAGATAACATTGATGAGTTTGAACACAATATAATGCAAAAGAAGATGAAAATTCCTAAGATGTCGACAAGGAATATGGGAATTTCAGTTGAGAACCACTTTGGGGAGGAACGACTGCCATTGAGGCATAAAAAGGTAGGTGCAACAAAGCAAGGTAGTCAAAACTAGTCATGGTTTTCAAATTGTTCGAGCATTTCTGTGGTTTTTGTGCTCAGTGAATTTGATGGTGCGTAAAGTAAGTATTTGACTGTTAGTCAACACCTCTTTACGAAGCATGTGACAAATAAAATTAGATTTGTGTGATTCAAAATCTTCACTAATAATGCTGTTCTCCAGGAATATGAAGAATACTTATGGTAATTTGTCTTTTTATAATTTAACAAACTGTTACTATGAGTTTGGACGTTCCCTAAAAATCCCCCTGCTTTTTGTTTAACCATATGCTGGATTAACACATTCAGCACTCTGGACAGCTGCCCTTTAACAGGCAAGTCCTCTGAGTATCTCATCAAATAACCTCATGACTCTTCCCAGTGATTATAGCACATCATATAATTTTGTCAAGCAAACTGAACAAAAATAGAAAACACAAAATGTAAAGTTATGATCAAGAAGCTTATTAAACACAGGTTGTACCTCCACATCCGGCTTCTTTACCTGCAGGATTTCTAGAGACCTGCCACCCGGACAGCTGATGAAACTGAGGAATAGTTCTGTCTGTAATAAAGTTATTTTGGGGGGGAAAAACTCATTCTGATTGGCTGGGCCTAGCTCCCCAGATGCCCACCCATTGCTGATCCTTTGCCCTGTCATGTGAAATCCATAGGGGCTATTGAATTTATTTAATTTGACTAATTTCCTTATATGAACTGTAACACAGTAAAATCATAGAAATTGTTGCATTTATATTTTTGTTCTGTATATAAATATATAGTCAAACTTATTACAAAAAGTTACTGAAAATATGACATTTATGACACACCAGATCACTCTTATCACATGAAATGATGACGCAGGCTCCACTTCATTATTATCACATACATAACCCTTGTGTTTTAAACAATGATAACCTGCATTAAATCCTATTTGATTCTACAGGCCCAGACACAGGACCATGGGCGTCCCACAGCCAACTCCTCGAAGAGCCTGGCAGCGGTGGTGGCCCGCCTGGAGAGAAACGCTGTGAGTTCCTGCATAGAGGGAGATGATGACCTGGAGGAGGACAGGCTGGCTGAGTTGGAAGAGGAGGAGGGGGACTCTGGACCTGAGAAGGCGGTGGTACCGCGGGTTCTGTATGAGGAGCTGGTCCACAGCTACAGGCAGCAGGAGGAGGAGGTGAGGAGGCTACAGCAGGAGCTGGAGAGAACCCGCAGGCAGCTGGTCCAGCAGGCCAAGAAGCTGAAGGAGTATGGCAGCCTGCTGACAGAGGTGAAGGAGCTGCGTGACTTCAACAGGAGGCTGCAGGACGTACTCCTCATGAGGCTCGGCAGCGGTGAGAGTCACACACTCTCCAGTCACCTCTCACTGCAGCCTGCTTTGCACATCTGTTCAGGTTAAGAAAAAACTGTTTTACTAGACTAGTGTCACCCACATTGAGTTCATCAATTTAAAAAAAAGAAATGTATCTGTAGGTTTGGGTACTGTCATTATATGCTTTTTAGCAAGAGTTGATAAGTTATGAAGTGGTTGTTATTAGAGGTCGACCAATTAATCGGAATGGCCGATTTAATTAGGGACGATTTCAAGTTTTCATAACAATCGTAAATCGGTATTTTTGGGTGCCGATTTGACCCTTTTTTCTTAATTTTTATACCTTTTTTATTTAACTAGGCAAGTCAGTTAAGAACACATTCTTATTGTCAATGACGGCCTAGGAACGGTGGGTAAACTGCCTTGTTCAGGGGCAGACCGACAGATTTTCACCTTGTCAGCTCGGGGAACCCAATCTTGCAACCTTATAGTTAACTAGTCCAACGCTCTAACCACCTGCCTCTCATTGCACTCCACGAGGAGCCTGCCTGTTACGCGAATGCAGTAGAAGCCAAGGTAAGTTGCTAGCTA
The DNA here is from genome assembly GCF_018296145.1 of Oncorhynchus tshawytscha. NCBI lineage: Eukaryota > Metazoa > Chordata > Actinopteri > Salmoniformes > Salmonidae > Oncorhynchus > Oncorhynchus tshawytscha. The sequence continues at coordinate 59,175,885 of NC_056433.1, read as the reverse complement.
GCATTAAACTTATCTTGTAAAAATCAATCAGTCATAATCACTAGTTATAACTACACATGGTTGATGATATTACTCGTTTTATCTAGCGTGTCCTGCGTTGCATATAATCGATGCATCGCTGGGGGATGATTTAACAAAAGTGCATTTGCGAAAAAAGCACAATCATTGGACGACTGTACCTAACCATAAACACCAATGCCTTTCTTAAAATCAATACACAGATGTATATATTTTTAAACCTGCATATTTAGCTAAAAGAAATCCAGGTTAGCAGGCAATATTAACCAGGTGAAATTGTGTCATTTCTCTTGCGTTCATTGCACGCAGAGTCAGGGTATATGCAGTTTGGGCAGCCTTGCTCAATGCGAACTAATTTGCCAGAATTTTACGTAATTATGACGTTAACATTGTAGGTTGTGCAATGTAACAAGAATATTTAGATTTAGGGATGCCACCCGTTAGATAAAATACCGAACGGTTCCATATTTCACTGAAATAATAAACGTTTTGTTTTCGAAATTCTAGTTTCCGGATGCGACCATATTAATGACCAAAGGCTGGTATTTCTGTGTGTTATTATGTTATCATTAAGTCTATGATTTGATAGAGCAGTCTGATTGAGCGATGGTAGGCAGCAGCAGGCTCGTAGGCATTCATTCAAACAGCACTTTCGTGCATTTTGTCAGCAGCTCTTCGCAAGCACAGCGCTGTTTATGACTTCAAGCCTATCAGCCTAATGGCTGGTGTAACCGATGTGAAATGGCTAGCTAGTTAGCTGGGTGTGCGCTAATAGCGTTTTAAACGTCACTCGCTCTGAGACTTGGAGTAGTTATTCCCCTCTGCAAGGGCCGTGGCTTTTGTGGAGCGATGGGTAACGCTGCTTCGAGTGTGGCTGTTGTCGATGTGTTCCTGGTTTGAGCGCAGGTAGGGGCGAGGAGAGGGACGGAAGCTATACCGTTACACTGGCAATACTATAGTGCCTATAAGAACATCCAATAGTCAAAGGTATATGAAATAAAAATGGTATAGAGAGAAAAAGTCCTATAAATACTATATTAACTACAACCTAAAACCTTTTACCTTGGAATATCGAAGTCTCATGTTAAAAGGACCCACCAGCTTTCATATGTTCTCATGTTCTGAGCAAGGAACTCAAATGTTAGCTTTTTTACATGGCACATATTGCACTTTTACTTTTCCAACACTTTGTTTTTGCATTATTTAAACCATGTTGAACATGTTTCATTATTTATTTGAGGCTAAATAGATTTTACATTTGTAATAACCGGCCGATTTAATCGGTATCGGCTTTTTTGGTCCTCCAATAATCGGTATTGGCGTTGAAAAATCATAATCGGTCGACCTCTAGTTGTTATCATTAAAGTCTTTAGTGTGTTTATGTTGTAAATCGTAGTATTTGCTTGATACTACAGCTATTTGAGGCGGCAGGTAGCCATAGTGGTTTGTGGTTGGACTAGTAACCGAGAGGTTACAAAATCGAATCCCCGAGCTGACAAGGTTAAAATCCGTCGAACACTCGCATTTGCGACCCTTTGACTTGGCAGTGTGACACCAATTTGTAATTGGACCCTAGCGTGCCAGTGAAAGTTTTTTATAGCTTAGTTTAATGTTGCTTAGTATAGGCCTACCAAAACTTTGGTACGTTTTCGATAATAGAACATACACTTTTTGTTACTTTTGTTAATTCTGTGAAACGTGTCTCACGTCGTCTACTGATTAAGAGAGGATCAAGTCTGTCAGCGCAGCCTTATGTCCCCTTATAGCACGACAGCACCGTGCCTGCTCCACTTAATCATTGCTAGCTGTAGCCTGTCCTGAGGAACCACTGCACTCACTGGGAGTCTAGGCTGCATCATGTTAGCTCCCCACTCAGGCTGCACAGAAGTTAACACACTTGAATAATGCAACACAGCATGTAGAAATATTGCAAATTATATTTACATTTCACAAAACTGTGCATTACAGGCTATAACACTTTACAATGCAGGAAGATACCAGTAGCTTCCAGCTATGTAGGCTAACATTCCTTGCTAAGGGGGGGTGTAATTATATTTTTTTGCTTTGGGAAGTTTAAAAAAAAAAGTTTTATCAGTTATAGGGGAGGGTAGTGTGTTGTTTTTTTCTCCCCTGGTTTACATTTTGCAGGTTTGACTATATAATTTCTTCCATCCTAGCTAAATTTAATCTGCTAGCATGCGCCTCCCCTATATCAAGGTGTTTTGGTACTTCCCTTATGTTCTACGCTTTTCCGCATGCTTACTAGACCACAGGTTGATATAATCTACCAGTCTCTCTATTCTTCCCACTATCCACCATTCATAGTGACAATAGTGGTAGGTGGATCGTTTGTCCAGATCTGCAATAGGCTAACTAGCGATCATACCACAAAAACAAAATCATTCAAAGCTGTACCAATGTTGTATTTTTTTTTTTTCACAAGAACATGGCGGTATAGCTGATAGGCAGCGGAGAGGTCTGGTGCCTCATTGCGGTTGGAAGAACAGTGAAGACATGAGACACGCAGCTCATAATGCTCCCCTAATGATCTCTTTTAGGGACATTACAGTTATCCTACCTAGACTCCTACAACACCACAATGCAATGAATAATTGCATTACTGTTTTCGAGAGAGTACACAATTCTACTCTAGGCTGTAAACTGCTGTGAAAATTACATTTCATTAACGGCGCAAAAGCCCTGTAATTTGAATGTTTCATTCCTTTTGGATCAGTTGTAGGTCAACTCTCAACAGTTTTATAAGGTTTGGAAAAACACAGCAGCACACCAGTCTGGCTGTATTTTTACTTTTGATACTGAGATGCGCTGTCTGTTGCTATGCTCCCAGCAGGACCAGTTATTCATCAAAGCTTAATGCTCTGTCTCGTCTCTGATCCGAGCGGCTATTCCGCTATTTTGGCAGTGTGTCAAGAAGCAGTACGGTTTGGCAGGGTCGTGTTACAGAGAACGCATAGCTCTCGACCTTCGCCTCTCCCGAGTCCCATCACTGCAACTCCTGTACGGACAAGACTAACTACCAATTGGATATCATGAAATTGGGGGGGAAAGGGGGTATAAAAATATATATATATAGCTGAAGTCAGAAGTTTACATACACCTTAGCATAATACATTTAAACTCAGTTTTTAACAATTCCTGACATTTAATCCTAGTAAAAATTCCTTGTTTTAGGTCAGTTTTCTATGGGTTTGAGGTCATGGCTTTGTGATGGCCACTCTAATACCTTGACTTTGTTGTCCACAACTTTGGAAGAATGCTTGGGGTCATTGTCCATTTGGAAGACCCATTTGCTACCAAGCTTTAACTTCCTGACTTGACTGTCTTGAGATGATGCTTCAACATATCCACATAGGTTTCCTGCCTTATGATGCCGTCTATTTTGTGAAGTGCACAAGTCCCTCCTGCAGCAAAGCACCCCCACAACATGATGCTGTCACCCCTGTGCTTCACGGTTGGAATGGTGTTCTTCGGCTTGTAAGCCTCCCCCTTTTTCCTCCAAACATAACAATGGTCATTATCACTGTGGATATAGATACTTTTGTCCCTGTTTCCTCCAGCATCTTCACAAGTTCCTTTGCTGTTGTTCTGGGACTGATTTGATCTTTTCACACCAAAGTACGTTCATCTCTAGGAGACAGAACGTGTCTCCTTCCTGAGCGGTATGAAGGCTGCGTGGTCCCATGGTGTTTATACTTGCGTACTATTGTTTGTACAGATGAACGTGGTGCCTTCAGTCCTTGGAAATTGCTCCCAAGGATGAACCAGACTTGTGGAGGTCTACACATTTTTTTCGAGGTCTTAGCTGATTTATTTTTATTTTCCCATGATGTCAAGCAATGTTAAGCAATGAGGCACTGAGTTTGAAGGTAGGCCTGCAAATAGATCTACAGGTACGGCCTACAGGGAGGAGGTGAGGGCCCTCGGAGTGTGGTGTCAGGAAAATAACCTCACACTCAACGTCAACAAAACTAAGGAGATGATTGTGGACTTCAGGAAACAGCAGAGGGAACACCCCCCCCATCCACATCGATGGAACAGTAGTGGAGAGGGTAGCAAGTTTTAAGTTCCTCGGCATACACATCACAGACAAACTGAATTGGTCCACTCACACAGACAGCATCGTGAGGAAGGCGCAGCAGCGCCTCTTCAACCTCAGGAGGCTGAAGAAATTCGGCTTGTCACCAAAAGCACTCACAAACTTCTACAGATGCACAATCGAGAGCATCCTGGCGGGCTGTATCACCGCCTGGTATGGCAACTGCACCGCCCTCAACCGTAAGGCTCTCCAGAGGGTAGTGAGGTCTGCACAACGCATCACCGGGGGCAAACTACCTGCCCTCCAGGACACCTACACCACCCGATGCTACAGGAAGGCCATAAAGATCATCAAGGACATCAACCACCCGAGCCACTGCCTGTTCACCCCGCTGTCATCCAGAAGGCGAAGTCAGTACAGGTGCATCAAAGCTGGGACCGAGAGACTGAAAAACAGCTTCTATCTCAAGGCCATCAGACTGTTAAACAGCCACCACTAACATTGAGTGGCTACTGCCAACATACTGTCAATGACACTGACTCTACTCCAGCCACTTTAATCATGGGAATTGATGGGAAATGATGTAAATATATCACTAGCCACTTTAAACAATGCTACCTTATATAATGTTACTTACCCTACATTATTCATCTCATATGCATACGTAGATACTGTACTCTATATCATCGACTGCATCCTTATGTAATACATGTATCACTAGCCACTTTAACTACGCCACTTGGTTTACATACTCATCTCATATGTATATACTGTACTCGATATCATCTACTGTATCTTGCCTATGCTGCTCTGTACCATCACTCATTCATATATCCTTATGTACATATTCTTTATCCCCTTACACTGTGTATGAGACAGTTTTTTTGGAATTGTTAGTTAGATTACTTGTTCGTTATTACTGCATTGTCGGAACTAGAAGCACAAGCATTTCGCTACACTCGCATTAACATCTGCTAACCATGTGTATGTGACAAATAAAATTTGATTTGATTTGAGGTACACCACCAATCGACTCAAATTATGTCAATTAGCCTATCAGAATTTTCCAAGCTGTTTAAAGGCACAGTCAATTTAGTGTATGTAAACTTCTGACCCACTGTAATTGTGATACCATGAAATAATCTGTCTGTAAACAATTGTTGGAAAAGTTACTTGTCATGCACAAAGTAGATGTCCTAACCGACTTGCCAAACTATAGTTTGTTAACAAGAAATTTGTGGAGTGGTTGGTAAATGAGTTTTAATGACTCCAACCTAAGTGTAGGTAAACTTCCGACTTCAACTGTATCTGAGAATATCCAAGGGGCTTTTATATAATGCTAAATTAATAATCTCTTTGTTTAAAAAAAAAAAAAAGATTTTGGAGATTTTGTTTTCAAGTAAGGTAAAATGAATGAGGAAAAAGGCCATTCTTGAACATGGGGTGAGACATTGTTACTAATTTGTATATAAAGCTAGTTTGTTATTTTGAATTATTTATTTCTGTTTTTAGAGGGAGAGAAACCAAAAACCTACAGTCATCTCATGGGTCTCCCAGTTGAGGCCGGCACGGGTAAGAGCAAAATAATCCTAACTTTCCACACCCTAATTGTAGTCGAAGTTTCTCTCAGAATAAAAACCTTTGTGTAACAACAGTTTTAGTAAGTAATACTGAAGTTGTGCACAATTGTCAGTTTCTATTTAGGTTTATGTCGCCCATTCATTGTCAGTTAGAGACACGGTAGTGCCTTGAGACACAAAAGCATAATCAGTGGTCTAACTCCCCCTTGCGCTGGTCTGGAGCAATGAAGTGGTGACGCAGGGTACCGTACTAAACCACAAATGACCTCTAAGTCCCGCAGCATAATCGCAGAACATTTAGTGGAACAACCACTGTACTTCACTTGCACTAAAGAGAGAAGACCCATGTGGAACGCTGGTCCTTGTGGAAGGCTGGTCCTTCCACATGCGCAGATCAAAAACACAACTGGAACGCTAATTTTAAGGTGTTAATATGTCCTAATAAATCAAAAGATTACGAAGAGAGAAAAAAAAAAATTTAATCGGCAGATGCTTACTTCGATTTTGACTTGAAGCCGATTTTAAGATAAGCAGAGTAAGAGGTGTTTACATGACTATTGCATTATCTGCCTAGTGGCATAATCAATTTAATATGGAATGATTACTTTGCATGTAAATGTGCTTATTGTGTGAATGAATGTCATTAGCTCTTAAAGAGAGTGCACACTTTTATAAAATAATAGTTTGCTTCTTCTATGCAAATGTTGTTGATCACTAGTGGTTAGAGCGTTGGGCCAGTAACCGAAGGGTTGCTGGATCGAATCCCAGAGCTGACAAGGTAAAAATATTCTGCCCCTGAGCAATGCAGTTTACCCACTGTTCCCCGGGCGCCAAAGACGTGGATGTCGATCAAGACCGCACCCCGGCACCTCTGTGATTCAGAGGGGTTGGGTTAATGTGGAAGACCCATTTCAGTTTAATACATTCAGTTGGACAACTGACTAGGTATCCCCCTTTTCCTTTACAGTACAATAAAATAACTCTCAAATGGAAAGGAAACATTGTTTTTCATCTGTAGCCCCATGAAATCAGCCAAAATAAGCCCCATAACTCAATACATGCACACACTCCTATTGAATATGCATCCACCTGTACTGTGAATAGGCCTAGGGTACATTTTTATTTAATCTGTTTATCAATAGAGATTTACCATTCAAATAAATGATTACCATTATGTAGTCAGAGTGGTAAAAACAAAGTCAAATTGATTGTATAATTGATTTGTATAAACGGACACAGGTCAGGTCACAGCTGTGAAACATTGGTGCGACCATAATCGTGCTGGTTGCCATCAACTGAAAAAGTAGGTGCCACCAGTGGAGAAAGTTAGTCTAGAACCCTGAGACTACTGCAGTGTGGAAGTGCAGCCCTCAAGCCAGTTCCATGGCCAGCTCTATGTGTTTTGCATTGGTGCCACTGGAGTGTGATATGGGAGCCAGGCGGTGTAATGGACAGGCTAAAGATTAGACTAGCAAGGGTGCTTTCGGGTCAGGAATGTATTGCGCTGACCAATATTAAAACTTATCAGCTACATTAGCGCTTAGTGTGGCCAACCATCAAGCCAGCTTACTGGGTTAAAATAGCCCCACAGTCTCGAGGCACAGTGAAGCCTTGCTGCAGGCGCCGGTCCAAAGCTAAGACTACAACTCCCTAACCACATACTGTTGTGGATGATTCAAGGCCTCTGTCAGTGTTCTAGGCTTGTTGTCACCTGAGAGACTAACAACACTATACAATGTGCCTAGAGATTTGCATTTCAACATTACTTTTGATTTTGCACCTTATACAGAGCCTATGCATGACAATGGCACTCAGACAATCAAAGCGGAGGTGGTGGAGCCCGTCGTTGAGCCACAGGAAGTGTGCAGAGAAGAGGCCAATACCAGCTCCAGCCACTCACCCTCCCCTAGAACAGTCTACACTTGTAATGATGGCAAGGTGAGTGTCACTGACCCTGGTCTCACCCCCTTTCTTTCTTCCGCGCTGTGGTGGAAGCATTCTATTTTCCCTTACACATAAACTTGGGAACTTGTATTGCACAAGCGTTCACCTCTCCTTGAGGGTAAACAAGGCTGAGATGATTGTCTGTATAGCTTAGACATCAGTACTGTTTATTGCCCTGATAGTGGTTGCAGGGCTATACACATAGTAATTCTGCTTGCTTCACATGACAGGGGGGAATTTGTGTTACAAGCAAAGAGCCTCTCAGTTCAAGCGTGAAGAACAAAAGCAAATTAGAACTCTCACACATTGCCCGCTATTAATTATTTCTACCAGTGGAATTGAAGTGACTGACAGGTAGACCTAGAAAGAAAAAAGAGAAAGGGCTCCTCTAAGTTAAGAGCAGTGAAAAGCTTGTCTGCTGGCAAGGGGCCTAAAGCACATTAGCTGCAAAGGGAAAAGCCTTTGGATGCCAGCCTAAAGACTTCTCAGCGATAAAGGCAGGATGGCACACATGGCGCTCTCTGCATTCGCTCACCTTTAACTCAGGGCAGGCCTGTCTCTGTGGTTCTATGCCAGTATAAATACTCATTGCAAGTCATCCACACTGGAAACAATTGCCTCTTACTTATTAATGTAGCTGCTGAAACATGGCTCTTTTGATTTCTAATTTGGGCTGAATAGTTGTGGGATGGGTTGCTTTGCTGCTGTTGGTTATAGTCCAGTGTGGTCACAGGTCTGGGTGTAGGTGACCCTCACTACATATCTGTGCTGTGTTGCTGCAGGTGCACCTGGGCGGGGGCATCTGGGTGCAGGAAGAGAAGTGGCACCAGCTACAGCGGACACAGGGAGACTCCAAGTTTACCAAAAACCTGGCCGTCATGATCTGGGGCACTGAGACCCTCAAGAACAGAAGTGTCACTGGCGTGGCCACCAAAAAGAAGAAAGATGCCCTTCCCAAGCCCCCGCTCTCCCCAAGCAAGCTGAAAATAGTCAGAGGTAGAACTGTGTAGGCCTGCTTTCAGATGTTTTAGGCACTGTTTGCAACTCACAAAGTTTGGAATATCGCTTCATTTTTGGGGATGAATAATGCACTCTTATTTCCTTTTTTCCAGAGTGTCTGTATGACAGAGTGTCTCAAGAAACAGCAGACAGCACAGAGATCACACAAAGATTGTCCAAAGTGAACAAATACATTTGTGAAAAAATTATGGATATCAACAAATCCATCAAGAACGAGGAAAGGCGGGAATCGAAGCTGCTCATTAGACAAACTGTCAAGAACGAGAATTTTACCTATGATGGCATGTAGTGTCATAAAGTTGTCACCATACTGTACCTCTCATTTTCTGGTGAGTAGGATCATGTGTGCCAGCACTAGAGGTTTTAGTGAGGGCCCAAGGCCCTAAACAATCCATCAGCTGTAACAGCTTTACCTACCAGTCAATGCCATGAGTGGTTGAGTGCTTTGGTGTGAGTCATATGAACGGGTGTGAGTATTTTTACAAGCTTTAAGTAGGACTTTCTTGAACTGCACTGTTGGTTAAGGGCTTGTAAGTAAGCATTTCACGGTAAGGTCTACATGTTGTATTCGGCGCATGTGACCAAATTTGATTTGGCTGGGTGGACCTGGGTTTTTAGAGATGTTTTTGTGTGGAGAGATTCTTAAAGCAATCTGGTTGTTAGAGAATGCAGTCGCGCTCAAACCAAATGTTCTGTGTCAGAACATGACATTGAGTACTAATATTCTCAATGATTTCCCTTGAAAAATAAGTATTCTGGTTGTAAGAAGATATTTTGGAATCATGTTCGTGTGTGTGGTGGAAAGGTTAGCCATGACGAAGGCCTTAGTGTTGAGGTCTCTGTGTGTGCTATTGTTACTTAATGTGTTTTGGGGAGGATGTAAAGATGCACTTTTACAACAAGGTCTTAATTGATCGAGGCCACATTGCACAGATATTCTGTTGCCCTAGAGATTATTGCTGTGTATCTTCCATGGAAATATGGATTTCCATAGTATAGAGCACCAATGAACATTAAGAGTTTGGTTCAGAGGTTTATCATTGTTTCAGTGCGGTGCTTGTCCACGTTAGACTGGCAACGGTCTTGAGAAGATACAATATGTTATTTTCTGGATACTTGGTTTACAGTATTTATCTATCCTACTTGAGAGATCCAATTTAAGAATGGGAAATGTCAGAATAATAGTAGAGATTTATTTCAGCTTTTATTTCTTTCATCACATTCCCAGTGGGTCAGAAGTTTACAAACTCAATTAGTATTTGGTAGCATTGCCTTTAAATTGTTTAACTTGGGTCAAACGTTTCGGGTAGCCTTCCACAAGCTTCCCACAATAAGTTGGGTGAATTATGGCCCTTTCCTCCTGACAGAGCTGCTGTAACTGAGTCAGGTTTGTAGGCCTCCTTGCTTGCCCACACTTTTTCAGTTCTGCCCACAAATTTTCCATGGGATTGAGGTCAGGGCTTTGTGATGGCCACTCCAATACCTTGACTTTGTTGTCCTTAAGCCATTTTGCCACATCTGGGGCGGCAGGTAGCCTAGTGGTTAGAGCGTTGGACTAGTAACCGAAAGGTTGCAAGATCGAATCCCCGAGCTGACAAGGTAAAACATCTGTCGTTCTGCCCCTGAATAAGGCAGTTCCTAGGCTGTCATTGAAAATAAGAATTTGTTCTTAAGTTCTTAACGGACTTGCCTAGTTAAATAAAGGTAAAATAAAAAATTAAACATTGGAAGTATGCTTGGGTTCATTGTCCATTTGGAAGACCCATTTGTGACCAAGCTTTAACTTCCTGACAAATGTTGCTCCAATATATTCAAATAATTTTCCCCCCTCATGAAGCCATCTATTTTCTGAAGTGCACCAGTCCCCTCCTGCAGCAAAGCACCCCACAACACCCTCGTGCTTCATGATTGGGATGGCGTTCTTCGGCTTGCAAGCCTTCCCCTTTTTCCTCCAAACATAACGATGGTCATTATGCCAAACAGTTCTATTTTTGTTTCATCAGACCAGAGGACATTTATCCAGAAAGTACGATCTTTGTCCCCATGTGCAGTTGCAAACCGTAGTCTGGCTTTTTTATGGCGGTTTTGGAGCAGTGGCTTCTTCCTTGCTGAGCGGCCTTTCAGGTTTTGCCGATATAGGACTCGTTTTACTGTGGATATAGATACTTTTGTCCCTGTTTCCTCCAGCATCTTCACAAGTTCCTTTGCTGTTGTTCTAGGATTGATTTGATCTTTTCACATCAAAGTACGTTCATCTCTAGGAGACAGAACACGTCTCCTTCCTGAGTGGTATTACGGCTGCGTGGTCCCATGGTGTTTATATTTTCGTACTATTGTTTGTACAGATGAACGTGGTACCTTCAGGCGTTTGGAAATTGCTCCCAAGGATGAAGCAGACTTGTGGAGGTCTGCAATTGTTTTTCTGAGGTCTTGGCTGATTTTCTTTTGATTTTCCCATGATGTCAAGCAAAGAGGCACTGAGTTTGAAGGTAGGCCTTGAAATAATTCCACAGGTACACCTCCAATCAACTCAAATGATGTCAATTAGCCTATCAGAAGCTTCTAAAGCCATAACATCATTTTCTGGAACTTTCCGAGCTGTTTAAAGGCACAGTCACCATACTGTTTGTAAACTTCTGACCCACTGGAATTATGATACAATGAATTATAAGTGAAATTATCTTGTTGGAAAAATCATGCACAAAGTAGATGTCCTAACCGACTTGCCAAAACTATAGTTTGTTAACAAGAAAATTGTGGAGTGGTTAAAAAATGAGTTTTAATGACTCCAACAAGTGTATGTAAACTTCAGACTTCAACTGTAAATGTCATTGTTGTAGAAGTTATCTTTATTCAAACTGTCCTGCAGGTCATTAAACTGTTTTGGAGAAAGGCCTTAGAATATGGCAATTATTGGGGACTGTGTCCTCAAGTTTTCTAGTAAGCTATGATTGTAAAGTAAAGCTGATATACCTTTAAACTGCACTTTGGTGTCTGAATGTGAAAAGTTGCCAGATACTGTGTGTGGCTGTAGGTAAAGCTGTCTGCAGCGGCCAGTGTTAGTCTTGATCCCTGTAGGCCTTAATTAAGCCAACTTCCTGCTCTCTCACAGCCCTCTTTTTTCGAGGCACACCACTTGGAATAAAATAAGGTATAGTGACAACTTCAAATGACATGCCATCAGAACTTTTCAAATGTCTTCTTTGTTTTTCCCCAAACGGCTTGTCTGGCTGTCTGCGATCTGGAATTAAATGCTGCAGATTCAACTGTGACCATGTGGCTAACTGTGAATCACCTGCAGGTCTGCCTATCAAGCCTTTTTGTCTCATCACTTTCTATTTTTGTTTGTGTGTCAGTCTATGGTTTTTCTTTATAGTTCTTACCATTCGGTCAACCTTTTGTTAAGCTACCATATGTGGGGATATTTTAGTGTGTATTTAACTAGTATTTCTTTTCACAAATCGTGGATTTTCAGTTTTTAGTCCGAATTACACGTTACCATGTTAAATACCTTTTCGGTCTTTGTCTGTGTTGTTAATTGACATTGCAATTCCTTTGTTACTTGGTGATTTATTTTTATGTTTGTTTATTTTCGTAATCATTGTTGGCTTTAAGCTTGATGTTGTATCCAAAATGTATATCAGGAGCATCTAAACTCAAAGAAATGAAGTGTCTCTCGTGTGACCTCAAGACAAACCACAACACTCTGACATATCTTATGTTTCCCCTGTTTTAAGGATTGGTCAGACTAGCAAATCAATCATTGAATGCACTTTAAATCTCTTGTGACCGATTGTCTATTTCCAAAGAAATGGATTGTTTGCAAAATGGAAAAAAGACAACTAACAATCAATGTATTATATATTTGAGTTCTGGTTTGCTATTTGTATGAACTGAATAAGTGTGAAGAGTGGTCCTTAGTAAGCAATGCCACTGGCACTTACTACTTTATATTCCCCAGGTTTAGCCTATTCCCTCCCACCTGCCACTCCACAGATATTGGAATAAGCTTTAGACCTCAAACTAATGTGTAAAACAAAGATGTTTTGTTTTTTAAAGCAACTTCCTTTGAGCCAGACTATATAATACTACAGAGGAACTGCATAATAGTTGTTCAAAATGTTAAGATAATCTTGTCTGCTGCTCTCTTGTCCCGTTGTTTCCATGTTTGACAGTTATTTTTATGTGCTTTGAATTGACCCTATTATTTAAATGATGTGATTGGTTAAGACGCAGACTAGGGAGTGGGACGCTGGGAACACTGGAAGTTCTGCTGGAATGATATCCTGGTTGAATGATTGCCAAAAATAATCTACAGCCCTTTTCAGTCCACTGTTATTTTTGTCAAACAAATGTTCAAATCTGAGAAATTGCGCATTCCCTGTATTTTGTGGTGCGGAGGAGTAGTTAAGACCAGTTTTATAACCAGCCCCTCCCTCTCTGTTTGGACAGCTAATGGTTAAGGTGGGCACGGCCATTTACTATACAATACATGGCTTGTCGTCACTCAGCCCTCACAGCCATTGGTCCCTTTATGGCCCGCCATGTCATGTTGCAGCTTTGCTGTTATTGACAGTAGAATCACGCTGAACCCCAGGCTGCACTAGATGCCAAGCTATCGCTAGTGGTTAAACATGGGATCCATCTGTGTTACCAGACAGGATAATGTGTTGGAATGGCTAGAGAGCAGGGAAGGGCAGCTCTGAGCCACAGGGATGGCAGACTCCATCAGCTCAGTACAAACAGATAGCATGGGAACTGACTGGGGATGGGGAATTGGGTGGGTTGACATATCAAACAAACAAGGACTGTACTGTGCTATTTCATCTAATGTGATTCACAAATTCAAGGACCTTGGCAATGGAGATGTGCATTAAGAATGGATTGTGTGCTCTTAACTGAATGTGTAGCGGTGCTGGATATATTGAGTGTTGTTGTGGATGAGTGGTAATAGTAAGACAAAGTATTGAATGCTGACGATGTAGCGGGGAAAGCTGGTGAGGAAATAGGCTGGGTTTGAACTTGCACAAAAACGACCCTTGCCAAGTTTAGTCCAGAGTTATCTAAGTTACCACAGAGACTGAATATATATATATATATATATATATATTTTATTTATTTATTTAATTCTCCCTAATGTAGATGTCCTGCTATAATTTCTGTAGTAATCAACATGGTCCTGTCGGGTCCTTATGCACACTATGTATTACAATGCATACGTTTAAAGCTTTTAGGTTGTGTGTGAAACTGTTCTGCTGTGTGGACTGCGATGAATTCCTGTGACATGTTATTGTTGTTTACTCATTTGTTTTCTGATGCCAAAACAGGGTGTGTGGTTAAACAGTGATGAATATTGGACTATATTGTCACCTGACCAGTTCATGAAAAGATGTTATGTCTCTGATGCTGAGGACCAGTCCAGGTTTAACCCTCCAAACTGCCCAGTGTTCCTACTACAGTACTATCACTGCCACTAGACGTAGTGACAACACTTCCTTAGGTTTGAAGTGGATATGAGGTTTTCCAAAAAGAAGATTAATTTGTCATATCCTCACTATGGCAGTGAGTCATGGACTGTCAGCATGTCTTACTGCACTCTCGGTCTGGCTGTCTGATTCATGAGGCCCAATGTACTCACCTCAGATAAAATGTCAAGCTTACACTAAATTAGATGTTTTTTTATGTAATTTTTAAAAATGTATTCTTGCTCATCTTTACATGTAGCTTTATTCTACAATCCATTAGCCAGGTATACTTCATCTAGCATCACCACCCTACCTCATTGCTACTCTTGTGTCTGTGTGATGTATATATTTAAAATACTATAGGAAAATACCTTACTGGTAACTCCTTTCCACATGTATATGTAAACTCGTAACCTCAATACTACACAGTTGGTATCATTATTGGGAAATCTGTTTTCTAACCTGCTTACTAAAGATGTGACTGTCAAGGGATGCCCAGTTGTCTCCAAATATATATTTCAAATCATTGCTATGCTGTAACTTTGGGTGTTTTACGTCACTTTCTGAGATTTTCACGGTTGATGGTGCTACCAGCAAACAGATTAACTGATCTGTGTCTCTTACCTCAAATGGTGCTAATTTTTTCTATGTTTTTATTCTCATTAAGCTGTTTATTCAGGTTGGTGATCCCAAAATCAATGACAAGTCAAATTTCTTATTCTTTAAATCATACATTCTGGTTGTAGCAAAATCAACTCTGGTGTTGTTTTTAAGTTAAGTACTTCATAATTCCTAGTTCATCTTAAAATATATTTTTAGCAGTTATCTGCATACTTAGGAATTGGACAATTTGAGCTTGCTTCAGATTTTGACTTGATCTCAGATCACCATTTAACCAAATACTGCTATTCGCTTGTTGCATATTGGCTTCATGGGCAGTTGTGCTAAAACCATTTTCTAACTGGACTGGGCAGTTCTATAAGAGAGATTTGGTCCTCAGTAAATGTTTGGTTATCCACAGGTCAATGCTGTGACAACACTTCTACAGACAGATTGCAGTTACAGTACAAGGTTATTTCTAAGCAGTGTCTAGTATTTAGCTGAAAATTCAATATTGGGTTGGATGGGATTGTGAATTTATCTCAGAGAATATTAAATGCACTCCTAATTTTTTAAAATCTTGTAAAAATATTTTATAGATGGGTGTGAAAATGCATAAATTTCACCTCTGAAACTTCTTGTTTATCTTCTTCATTCTTGCTACTCTTCCTGACCCCAGGAAGAGTAGCTTCTGCAAAAGCTAATGGGGAGCCAAATAAACAAATTGATAAAAAATATATATAAATAATTGCAAACATGCTCAATTGCTGTGAACCAGAACCATAGATCTATGAACATTATATGTACTCTGTGTATATGTACTCCATCGGTGGCTCTGCTGTAGTCATGTGGTCTTTTCTTGGAGTCAGAGATACAGGTTTAAGGAACAGTCTAGTTTTTGAGATCATACATATTCTTGTGTAAGGTGGTGTGCGGAGCCAAGATCTGTGAATTTGTCCTTGGGAAGGGGGTGTGGCCTCATCAGTGTGTCCTAGGGAGGGAGTGAGACCCTCAGTCACCATCCCCAAAAGGTGTCGTACAGAAAGAAAATATTATAAATATACATGTCCTTGCAAATCGGTCACACCTCTGCCATGCAACCGATTTTGACGCTTAGCATAATTTTGTGTTTGCGGTCCAGGTACACCTGTTCAATGTACAGATCAACAAAATAAATCCAGACTTTTATTCTACCAGAACATTTGACTCATGGCTCTTTTTCCATTGCACATTCTGACCATCGTTCGTATGTGTTTTCCTTGTTTTAGTGTTGGTCAGGTCGTGAGCTGGGTGGGCATTCTATGTTGTGTGTCTGGTTTGTCTGTTTCTATGTTTGGCCTGATATGGTTCTCAATCAGAGGCAGGTGTTAGTCATTGTCTCTGATTGGGAACCATATTTAGGTAGCCTGTTTTGTGTTGGGTTTTGTGGATGATTGTTCCTGTCTCTGTGTTTTGCACCAGACAGGGCTGTTTTTGGTTTTCCACGTTTATTGTTTTGTAGTGTTCGTGTTTATCTTTGTTTATTAAACATGAATCAATATAATCACGCTGCGTTTTGGTCCGCCTCTACTTCACCCCAAGAGAACCGTTACAACACCGTTGCCCTCAGGCAACAGAAAACCTTTAAACTCCTCACAACCCCCCCATTGTTTTTAAAGGTCCAATGCAGATGTTTTTATCCAAAGATCAAATCATTTCTGGGTAACAATCACAGTAAGGTACATAATTGTTGTTTTCAAATAAAATGGTCAAAAAGAAACAAATTACTTACTTTTCAAGCAAGAATTTTGCTAGGACTGTGGGAATGGTTTGAGTGGGGAGGGGAAAACTGAAAACTAGCTGTTATTGGAAGAGAGTTCTGTAACTATTGGTCTATTAACTAATTTGTCGCCTGGTGATAACACCAGGCAAGCCCAAACTTAATCTCGCCAAACAGGAGAAATTTCAGGCAGACTTTTCAAACAGCTCCTGAGTGGCACAGCGGTGTAAGGTACTGCATCTCCGTGCTAGAAGCATCACTACAGACACCATGGTTCAAATCCAGGCTGTATCACAACCAGTCATGATTGGGAGCCCCATGCGGCGGACAATTGGCCAAGCGTTGTCTGGGTTTGTTCAGTGTAGGCTGTCATTGTAAATAAGAATTTGTTCTTAACTGACTTGCCTGGTTAAATAAAACGATCAAATGGATCCATTCCACAAATTGCACTCCAGCAATTACCATGAGTTTATCCTTCCCAATTAAGGTGCCACCAACCTCCTGTGGTTCAAAGGCACTTAAATCTTTTGTCTTGCCCATTCACCCCCTGAATGACACACATACACAATCCATGTCTCAATTGTCTCGTTTAACCTGCCTCCAATTGTCTTATTTAACCTGTCTCCTCCCCTTCATCTACATTGATTTGAAGTAGATTTAACAAGTGACATCAATAAGTGATCATAGCTGTTGTATTCACCTGGTCAGTCTGTCGTGGAAAGAGCAGGTGTTGCAGGTGTAGAAGAACGGTGGCTAGGAAAAACTCCCTAGAAAGGCCGAAACCTAGAGAGGAACCAGGCTATGAGGGGTGGCCAGTCATCTTCTGGCTGTGCCGGGTGGAGATAATAACAGAATATGGCCAAGATGTATAATATGGCCAAGATAAATAATAATTATCACAGTAGTTGTCGAGGGTGCAACTGGTCAGCATCTCAGGAGTAAATGTCAGTTGGCTTTTCATATCTGATCATTGAGAGTAATTCTCTCCTGCTGTCTCTAGAGAGTTGAAAACAGCAGGTCTGGGATAGGTAGCATGTCCGGTGAACAGGTCAGGGTTCCATAGACTCAGGCAGAATAGTTGAAACTGGAGCAGCAGCATGGCCAGGTGGATTGGGGACAGCAAGGAGTCATCATGCCAGGTAGTCCTGAGGCATGGACCTAGGGCTCAGGTCCTCCTAAAGAGAGAATTAAGAGAGAGCATACTTAAATTCACACAGGACACCGGATAAGACGGGAGAAATGCTCCAGATATAACAGACTTACCCTAGCCCCCCGACACAAACTACTGCAGCATAAATACTGGAGGCTGAGACAGGAGGGGCACAACCTAAGGGGGGGCACAACCCAGACAGGAATACGACGTTAGTGACTCAACCCACTCAAGTGACGCAACCCTCCTAGGGACGGCATGGAAGAGCACCAGTAAGCCAGTGACTCAGTCCCTGTAATAGGGTTAGAGGCAGAGAATCCCAGTGGAGAGAGGGGAACCGGCTAGGCAGAGACAGCAAGGGCGGTTCGTTGCTCCAGTGCCTTTCCGTTCACCTTCACACTCCTGGGCCAGACTACACTCAATCATAGGACCTACTTAGATGAGTCTTCAATAAATACTTAAAGGTTGAGACTGAGTCTATGTCTCTCACATGGGTAGGCAGACCATTCCATAAAAATTGAGCTTTACAGGAGAAAGCCCTGCCTCAAGCTGTTTGCTTAGAAATTCTAGGAACAATTAGGAGGCCTGCGTCATGTGACCGTAAAGTATGTGTAGGTATGTACAGCAGGATCCAAATCTGAAAGCTGGGTAGGAGCAAGCCCATGTAATGCTTTGTAGGTTAGCAGTAAAACCTTGAAATCAGCCCTTGCCTTAACAGGAAGCCAGTGGAGGGAGGCTAGCACTGGAGTAATATGATAATCTTTTGGTTCTATTCAGCATTCTAGCAGCGGTATTTAGCACTAACTGAAGTTTATTTAGTGCTTTATCCGGGTAGCCAGAAAGTAGAGCATTGCAGTAGTCTAACCTAGAAGTGACAAAAGCATGGATACATTTTTCTGCATCATTTTTGGACAGAACATTTCTGATTTTTGCAATGTTACATGGATGGAAAAAAGCTGTCCTTGAAACAGTCTTGATATGTTCGTCAAAAGAGAGATCAGGGTCCAGAGTAATGCCGAGGTCCTTCACTGTTTTATTTGAGACGACTGTACAACCATCAAGATTAATTGTCAGATTCAACAGAAGATCTCTTTGTTTCTTGGGACCTAGAACAAGCATCTCTGTTTTGTCCGAGTTTAAAAGTAGAAAGTTTGCAGCCATCCACTTCCTTATGTATGAAACACGGGCTTCCAGGGAGGGCAATTTTGGGGCTTCACCATGTTTCATCGAAATGTACAGCTGTGTGTCATCCGCATAGCAGTGAAAGTTAACATAATGTTTTCAAATGACATCCCCAAGAGGTAAAATATATAGTGAAAACAATAGTGGTCCTAAAACAGAACCTTGAGGAACACCGAAAGTATTATTGCGTCAGGTCAAGTGCAGTTAGGCTACTTTTTTGTTGTTGCTTCAGGACAAAGTTGTGCAGTTAGCCTACTTTTCAGGACAATATCATATAACGTTTGATGTAAAATGATGACCTTGATCAATGTTTATTCCAACATATCCACTGACATTCACAGGGTCATAAATTCTATGGGCCAAAGGAGCCTAATTGAGCAGTTAGGATCATACCCTCTGATAGTGAGGACAGTTATCTTGAGGACAGTGACAGCGAGTAAGAATGGGCCCCAAGAATCAGGTTTGAGAGGCAGTGAAATACTAGTTTATGCCCAACTTGTATTATCTTATGAAATGTGTGCTTGTTTCTACCAGGTTCACTTAATAAATGTTCTGAAAATATCTGATTTTCCTTAGTGTTTTAGTACCCTCATGGTACAGCATTATCAGAATGCCTATATCTTGGAAAAACCTAAATGTGTGGAGTAGAGAGTTAAAGATTTCATTTTATTTAGCATTCTGTCTCTAACTTATTGGCCTAGTTAAATATAGGTTAAATAAATGTAGGCCTACTGTATGTTTATGAAAAAAACAAAAATCTGTTAATCGCTTAAAAACAAACCTACCTGAGTCTCAAGCTCAGAAAATAGTCTAACTTTGTCAGTCTTTTGTTGTTGACAGCAACTTTGACTGGAGTTGTGAAACCAAGCAGGCAGACAAATAGAGATGGGCCCAGTGATACATCACAGCTCTGCTGAGCGTAGCATACGCAAATTAGACACCTTGTTTGGTATTTAGATTAGCATTATGGCATTTTACAGTAGATCACACATAAGCTCTGTATGCACTCTGAATTCTTTTCCTATCATCGCTGAGATCAATCCTCGCTCCCCATCTCTTCCTGGAGCTTTGACTTTGGATATGGGACACAGGCTGGCGGGCTGTGTCTGATGTGCTGGTTTCACACGAGGCGGAGTGGGCTGGGGATTAAAAGGCAGATTGATCTGGGTGTCAGCCAGAGATAAGCGGACAGGGGCTCTCTGATTTATTGGGGAGACGGGAAGTTAATATCAGCCCACATGCTGCAGTGGCACACAAAAACAAGAAAATCTGGCAATACTAGGGGTTTAGAATGTATGACAATGTCAAAGCTCCAGTGTAATATTAAATGAGCAATTATTGCAGCGATTGAGAATCTCAATCTTTTACAATGTTGTGGGTGGTGGTGGGGGGGACAGATTTTCGGGCTGTTTTGCATTGAATTAGTCTTTTGTATATTGTTAAATATGGTGGTGAAATGGCACTCCTTGTGAGCAAGCCCTTTCTGTTTGCCTCATAATGCATTCCATGTATTATTGCCTTACTAAGCAATGTGTTGTGCAGCTAGGCTTTTTCTCTGCCCAAGGGGACTGCTCAATGTCATTAACGCTAACAGTTGCCACATGCCTGTAATGTATTGCTGCATCCGTTATTGACAATGAGATGATTCAGTGTAGTAATGATGGATTGGCCTAGGAGGAACAGCCAGGGCTGGGCTCTGCCTCCTGCAACCAAGTGTCGGTATACTGTGTCCTTTTAGTCACCGCTGCAGTACTGGAGACACATTCATCTTAAACACTGTTTACATTACACATTCTAGGGTATTCATTTAAATCCCTTTATATTGCTGTTGGTTTTAAAAACCTGTGTTTAAGACAACAGTGACAACAGGTCTACATACTATACCTTGTATTTGAACAAATATGACCACATACTCCATTGCCACAGTCTTGACCAATACATTACATGATATCTGCAGTATAATCAACAGGATCTGAAAAAAAATTGTGCTAGGCCTTTGTTCCCTCTCAGAAACTGTTGCCTATTTGGATATCTAAATTAACATTCACAATAGTAGGAAGAGGCTGATGTGACATTTGCAATGAAAGCCTGAGTCTCATTCTACCATCAGCAGTTCTCAAGATAATGAGAGTATGAATAGAAACCTGGCAGCGGTGATCAGCTCCACTGTTCTATTTAGACCAGGCCTCATAGAGGGAAGTTCAGTCATATGGTTTAATTCTGTTTGGCCAGTTTGGTGTGACCTGTCTGCTGCCTTTCAGTTAGACCACCCAGTTGAAGGATCCCTTATTCATTATTAGTGAAAATAGTGACAGAAGGAGTCAACTATTATTTCTAAGCACACTGTGTGTGACCACTGGAATCCTTAGCTTTGGCGGTTAAATCATGCTATTTTGAGACAATTGGAGAAGGAGAGAAGGGGTGTTATAGAGCAGAGGGGTGAGTGGCACCTCAAAATGTATGCCTGCTTTCACATCATTAAAAACCTTGGTGACCCTGAACACTATTTCACTCTCAGCGCTTGAGCTGCCATTGGTGACGTGTGGGAGTCTGGAGAGGTGTCAGCTCCGACACGGACTGGTTTAATCAGCGCTGCTGCTCCCAGGCTAACGTCCATCAGACTCCCTTTGATGTGCTGTCAGATAGCTAGGCCCCGGCCGCCTACTTCAGTCAGCACCTACCGACGCTTCACATTTCATCCCTTACCTGGGAGTGGGCTTAATTGGGCCGATTCTGGGACAAATGCTCTAGCCGGAGGGGGACACAAGTTATGGAGACAGAAGGTAATGGAGAGTGTGTAGAGATAAATAGTCCTGCAGGCATCTATTTAGAATTCCTCATGTGAAGAACCCACTCCATAATAAACTGGTGGTCTTTTGACAGTCTTGAAGCACAGCAGTGTCTCTGCGTGTGGAGTCAGTAGAGCGGTTAATACTATGTATCATATGGGAGACTATTACTGGCTACACAGACGTAAGTAGTCATGCATCTGCCATACCGTTGAAAAAGCCTGTAGGAGAGGAATCTGTTTTTGTCCAATTTGCAGCCCTAGTGAGGTACATACCCCATGTGTCCATATTGTTACTGAACCTACAGACAGCTGCCGCCTTCTCCTATGGTTCTGATCTCAACTATCCAGTTGTTTCAAACTCAATGCTCAAGATTCCATGTGAAAGACTTCCCCATATGTTGTCTTTGTTTTGTTTTTTCCCCAATATAATCAAAATCCCTCAAAATCATCTGTATGAGTGCACAGTAGAGGGGTTTTAGCTCTAAGTACTATTGTGGATGATTGGTATTCACTTATAGTATTTACTGACAGGTATACATTACTTTTCCAGATCACAGTGACCAATCATTGAGTGAAATCTTGCAACAGTAAATGTTATTTTATGGTTATACTATATTGATGCGTACACATTGATCCAGCTAATGTTGTCGAAGCGTTTGCTTTTTGTTCTGAGTAATTTATTTTTGTGCTGCTCTTTTTTTCATGTTAGTAAATAAACTCCGGGGTTAACAGACAATGAGATCCTTATAATGAATTCTGCCATTGGTCTTCAAAGTCATCAAATCATTTGCATGGTTAAGCATGCCAATCAAGCAATCAGGTTAAAATCTCTCACTCTCTTCCCCAATCCATCCATGGTGGTCCTGGTGTCCATGGAAGAGGTGTCTGGAGACGTTCTGCTATGGGGGCCAGTGTGACTGAGATGCCCTCTAGTCAGCCTCTCATCCCCAGAGGGTAACAGAGAGGACGTCAGTCTTAACACTACCTCCCGCAGCACCATGGACACAGTCTCTTGTGTCTCATATAATATTGAATACAGAGAATTATGTAAAAATGAGATGTTCTAAAAAGATGAGTCTCTTATGCTTCTCTCCCACGCGCACACACACACACACACACACACACTAGAATGAAATGTTGAGGAGGTTTGGCGTCTGTGCGGGACCATATGTCCATGGAGTCGCACATTCTCACAAATTGGCCTTATTTAAAAGGAAATGGGTTAGGTGGCTCAGACACCTTACCTTCCTTTGGATTACTCTCTCTTTTTCCTGAGCATAAGGCTTTAAAATGGCTTCGATTAATGCATAATGTTCCCTCAATTAAAAAATCCAAAGTGATCATGAATTTTTCATTCTTGGAGCGTTTAAGCTAATTATGGCACAAATGAAGAACATTGTGGTGAAACTCCACAAAAGGGTCTGACATTGACGGCCAATGTCACTGTCACGGGGCCACTCTGCCGCGATGCTAATCACCACAGCTGTTTAATATTCCTAGCTGTGTATTCTCCTCTCTACTGTCCTCTATCAACGCTCTCTCACCCTCCATCAGTCTCTCTCACCCACCCTATTTCTCACTCTCTCTCTCCGTCTCCCTCTCTGTGGATGGTGTTTATAATGGAAATTAACTAATTGTTGTAATATAATTTTAATGATTATATTATATAATGCAGTAAATATAGCTTGTTACTTGCTAAGCAATTTTGTCACATTTCAAGGGCAATCAATTTGTATAAGATCAAATCTGCCCGCCTCTGTCATGAGAGACAAAGGGAATATTGGGCAGCTCCCCCGACTAGATATTCATGACAGCCCACTGACAGCCTCAACAATGACTCTAATGATAGACAACGTGTCAGCCATATGGAGGTCACTTACTGCCTGCCTGAATATCTGCTGAATTGATGATACATTGATGGGAAGTTGATATACACTACCGTTCAAAAGTTTGGGGTCACTTAAAATGTCCTTGTTTTGAAAGAAAATCAAAAAAAATTGTCCTTTAAAATAACATCAAATTGATCAGAAATACAGTGTAGACATTGTTAATGTTGTAAATGACCATTGTAGCTGGAAACGGCAGATTTTTAATTTGAATATCTACATAGGCGTACAGAGGCCCATTATCAGTAACCATCACTCCTGTGTTCCAATGGCACGTTGTGTTAGCTAATCCAAGTTTATCATTTTAAAATTCTAATTGATCATTAGAAAACCCTTTTGCAATTATGTTAGCACAGCTGAAAACTGTTGTGCTGATTAAGAAGCAATAAAACTGGCCTTCTTTAGACTAGTTGAGTATCTGGAGCATCGCATCAGCATTTGTGGGTTCGGTTACAGGCTCAAAATGGCCAGAAACAAAGAACGTCTGAAACTCGTCAGTCTATTCTTGTTCTGAGAAATGAAGGCTATTCTATGGGGTTGAGGTCAGGTGATTGTGAAGGCCAGATCATCTGATGCAGCACTCCATCACTCTCCTTCTTGGTCAAATAGCCCTTTTACAGCCTGGAGGTGTGTTGGGTCATTGTCCTGTTGAAAAACAAATGATAGTCCCACTAAGCGCAAACCAGAACGCATGGAGTATTGCTGCAGAATGCTGTGGAAGCCATGCTGGTTAAGTGTGCCCTGAACTCTAAATAAATCACATACAGTGTCACCTTCAATGCACCATCACACCTCCTCCATGCTTCAGGGTGGGAACCACACATGCAGAGATCATCCGTTCACCTACTCTGCGTCACAAAGACATGGCGGTTGGAACCAAAAATCTCAAATTTGGACTCATCAGACCAAAGGACAGCTACTACTGCATGAATATGTTTTGACCATGACAGTTTACAATCTGGGGTTACTCCAAGCAGTTTAGTCATCTAAACTTGCTCAATTTCCACATGATATATTACAAGATTTAGTTGAGGTTTAGGGTTTAGTGAGTGATTTGTCCCAAATACAATGCTTTTAGTTTTAGAAATATTTAGGGCTAACTTATTCCTTGCCACCCACTCTGAAACTAACGGCAGCTCTTTGTTGAGAGTTGCAGTCATTTCAGTCGCTATAGTAGCTGACGTGTATAGTGTTGAGTCATCTGTATACATAGACACTCTGGCTTTACTCAAAGTTAGTGGCATGTCATTAGTAAATTTGAAAAATGCAAGGGGCCTAAACAGCTACCCTGGGGAATTCCTGATTATATTTGAGAGGCTTTCATTAAAGAACACCCTCTGTGTTCTGTTAGACAAGTAACTCTTTATCTACATTATAGCAGGGTGTGTAAAGCCATAATACATATGTTTTTCGGGCAGCAGACTATGTCAATGTCAAAAACTGCACTGAAGTCTAACAAGACAGCCCCCACAATCATTTTATCATCCATTTCTCTCAGCCAATCATCAGTCATTTGTGTAAGTGCAGTGCTTGTTGAGTGTCCTTCCCTATAAGCATGCTGAAATTCTGATATGTAGTGCCTTATACCGCTGTGCCACTCGGGAGCCCGACAGCAACTTTGACTGGAGTTGTAAAACCAGGCAGGCAGACTAATAGACATGAGCCATGATAAACTCAGCAAAAAAGAAACGTCCTCTCACTGTCAACTGCATTTATTTTCAGCAAACGTAACATGTGTAAACATGTGTAACCTTTCAGGTTATGTTGATGTAGGACTCGTTTTACTGTGGATATGGATACATTTGTACCTGTTTCCTCCAGCGTCTTCACAAGGTCCTTTGCTATTGTTCTGGGATTGATTTGCACTTTTCACACCAAAGTACGTTCATCTCTAGGAGACAGAACGCGTATCCTTCCTGAGTGGTATGACGGCTGTTGTCCCATAGTGTTTATACTTTCATACTATTGCTTGTACAGACGAACGTGGTACCTTCAGGCATTTGGAAATTGCTCCCAAGGATGAACCAGACTTTCAAGTCTGTAGAAAGGCCTCTTGGAGTGGGTTCTTCACATGAGGTATTAAAAAAAAAATCTGAGGTCTTGGCTGATTCATTTTGATTTCCCCATTATGTCAAGCAAAGAGGCACTGAGTTTGAAGGTAGGCCTTGAAATACATACACAGGTACACCTCCAAATGTGCCTCCAAATGATGTCAATTAGCCTATCAGAAGCTTCTAAAGCGTGACATAATTTTCTGGAATTTTCCAAGCTGTTTAAAGGCACAGTCAATTTAGTGTATGTGAACTTCTGACCACTGGAATTGTGATACAGTGAATTATAAGTGAAAAATCTGTCTGTAAACACTTTTTGGAAGAATTACTTGTGTCATGCACAAAGTAGATGTCCTAACCGACTTGCAAAAACTATAGTTTGTTAACAAGAAATGTGTGGAGTGGTTGAAAAACTAGTTTTAATGACGCCAACCTAAGTGTATGTAAACTTCCGACTTCAACTGTAACAAGATTCAACAACTGAGACATAAACTGAACAAGTTCCACAGACATGTGACTGACAGAAATTGAATAATGTGTCCCTGAACAAAGGGGGGTCAAAATATAAGTAACAGTCAGTATCTGGTGTGGCCACCAGCTGCATTAAGTACTGCAGTGCATCTCCTCCTCATGGATTGCACCAGATTTGCCAGTTCTTGCTGTGAGAGTTTACCCCACTCTTCCACCAAGGCACCTGCAAGTTCCCAGACATTTCTGGGGGGAATGGCCCTAGCTCTCACCCTCGGATCCAACAGGTCCCAGACGTGCTCAATGGGATTGAGATCCGGGCTTTTTTGCTGGCCATGGCAGAACACTGACATTCCTGTCTTGCAGGAAATCACCCACAGAACGAGCAGTATGGCTGGTGGCATTGTCATACAGGAGGGTCATGTCAGGATGAGCCTGCAGGAAGGGTACCACATGAGGAAGGAGGATGTCTTCCCTGTAATGCACAGCGTTGAGATTGCCTGTAATGAAAACAAACTCAGTCCGATGATGCTGTGACACACCGCCCCAGACCATGATGGACTCCGAAACGATCCCGCTCCAGAGTACAGGCTTCAGTGTAACGCTCATTCCTTCGACGATAAACGCGAATCTGACCATCACCCCTGTTGAGACAAAACCGTGACTCGTCAATGAAGAGCACTTTCTGCCAGTCCTGTCTGGTCCAGCGACGGTGGGTTTGTGCCCATACGTGACGTTTCTGGTGATGTCTGATGAGGACCTGCCTTACATCAGGCCTGCAAGTCCTCAGTCCAGCCTCTCTCAACCTATTGCGGACAGTCTGAGCACTGATGGAGGGATTGTGTGTTGGTGGTGTAACTCGGGCAATTGTTGTTGCCATCCTGTACCTGTCCCGCAGGTGTGATGTTCGCATGTACCGATCCTGTGCAGGTGTTGTTAGACGTGGTCTGCCACTGCAAGGACGATCAGCTGTCTGTCCTGTCTCCCAATAGCGCTGTGTTAGGCGCCTCACTGGACGGACATTTCAATTTATTGCCCTGGCCACATCTGAAGTCCTCATGCCTCCTTGCAGCATGCCTAAGGCACGTTCACGCAGATGAGCAGGGACCCTGGGCATCTTTCGTTTGGTGTTTTTCAGAATCAGTAGAAAGGCCTCTTTAGTGTTCTAAGTTTTCATAACTTTGACCTTAATTGCCTACCGTCTGTAAGCTGTTAGTGTCTTAACGATCGTTCCACCAGTGCATGTTCATTAATTGTTTATGGTTCATTGAACAAGCATGGGAAACAGTGTTAAAACCCTTTACAATGAAGATCTGTGAAGTTATTTGGGATTTTTACGAATTATCTTTGAAAAACAGGGTCCTGAAAAAGGAATGTTTCTTTTTTTGCTGAGTTTACATCACACATTTCTGGGATCTTTTATTTCAGCTCATGAAACATGGGACCAACACTTTTTACGTTTGCGTTTACATTTTTGTTCAGTGCAATAACTAAGGGGCTATAACATTGACACAAGACCCTGATAGGAGTACTTATGATACAAGAACAACAACTAACTTGAGTAAGGAAGTAATCTGTAAAGAAATCAAAGCAATCAACAAAGAGAAACTCCATAGCCCTAGTAGGCCTACAGACCATCAGTACTGTCTGCGTGTGTATATCAGAAGCCTATACACGAACAGAATCCCTGTGTCCTTTGAAAAGGTCTGTAGTGAGCTGTGATGCTTTATATTAATAGCATTACTACGTTTCTGGAAGCAATGCTGATTAAATATTCATTGACTTTGATTACAGTGAAATTAAGACTGAAGCCTCATCTCAAATCCAGAATAATAATGGCACTGTAAATAATGCATTGTTCCTAAATCGAGAACAGCAGATTTGACGCCCCTACCCTGATTGTTTAGCCATTTGTCTGAGGCAGTCATTCTCTGTGTACATATTTAGATATCACTGCAGTGGCACTCTGACAGCAAGATGGCTCTCACAGGCTGTCTTGACTTTGGAAAACTTAGTGGAGAGGTTTGAGCACACTGGGCGAGGTTAGGCTGACTGACATTGTAATTGTACTGTAGTTTGGTTGTATGACCATGTCATCAATAATCAAGGGTCTTGCTGTCCATTTTGTGTCCTTTTTGCAATTTAAATGCACTTTGGTCACTGTATCAAATCAAAGTTTTGTTGGTGTGTGTGTGTGTGTGTGTGTGTGTGTGTGTGTGTGTGTGTGTGTGTGTGTGTGTGTGTGTGTGTGGGTGTGTGGGGTGTGTGTGGGGGTGTGTGTGTGGGGGGGGGGGTGGAGTTCTCAACAGAACAGCCCCGTTTAATGTCTACCTAACCTTCTGAGTCATATACATTGTCATCAGTTAGTGATTAGATGTATACCTTTTAAGTAAAGATTGGAAATGCATTCATATTTATATTCCTTGGCACATCAACTGTTTTCTCAGCTTAACACAAACTCATATGATGAGGAAGGGTTAGAGTAGAAAGGGAGAGTGAGGAAAAAAACTATTTATTTCCTCTTTTTAAGTTTCAGCATCGGTCATTTAGCTGGCTTGTTTATTTAAATGTTAATGTGCCGCAAGTGAAACATGCATTGCAAATCGAGTTGAGAAGAAAATGGACTTCAAATAAGAAGTGGCAAGCGCTTGCTTTTGAAAGAGCCTGCGTGAGTTTATCTTTGTCCTTTTCTCGGTTTTAAGAGGGCTACAAAGTTGGGAGTTTTGTGTGAAGATGACATCTCCCCTGTGACTGTGAATAATTAATGATAAATTATTCCATTCTCGACCATCACTACCGCCAACATCACCATCCACACCAATCCCTTTGTGCCAGATAAGTATTACAATTTCAGTCTTATCAGTCTTCTAAGACTTGAGATGTAGAAGTTCCTGTCAGTCGGCGAAAGCTGTGAAGTGTCAGCCTTGTGACATTATGTTAAAATAAACCATAAACCTTGATTAACTGTGACCTGACACGCCACCACTCTCCTCTCAAATAAAGAGGCTGCTATTTTGTGGGGGGAGGGGTGGGCAGACACAAGAAGAAAGTTACAGAAAGGGTTTTATACATTCACGTTTTATTAGCCTCATGTATGGGATATGCATGGTATACATTGTCCAAAGAAATGCTTACTTGCAGGTTTCTTCTCTGCAATGCAACAACAATAAGAAATAATACAAGATGAGGATATGAACATAAAGTAAATGGCTCAGTAGAATATCATATATTTTTTAGCATACGTATAATACAGGAAGGAACTATTTATAGTCCAATATTTAACATGAATTGGGGAGGGGGGATTGGGTGGCAGAGTCTGGGAGCAGCAGTTGTGTTGTGTGTGTAGCATGAATGTACAGTTGGAGTCATTAAACTCGTTTTTCAACCACTCCACAAATTTCTTGTTAACAAACTATAGTTTTGGCAAGTCGGTTAGGACATCTACTTTGTGCATGACACAAGTAATTTTTCCAAGAATTGTTTACAGACAGATTATTACACTTATAATTCCCCGTATCACAATTCCAGTGGTTCAGAAGTTTACATACACTAAATTGACAGCTAGGAAAATTCCAGAAAATGATGTCATGGCTTTAGAAAATTCTGATAGGCTAATTGACATCATTTGAGTCAATTGGAGGTTTACCTGTGTATGTATTTCAAGGTCTACCTTCAAACTCAGTGCCTCTTTGCTTGACATCATGGGAAAATCAAAAGAAATCAGCCAAGACCTCAGAAAAAAAATTGTAGACCTCCACAAGTCTGGTTCATCCTTGGGAGCATCTTCCAAATTCCTGAAGGTACCACGTTCATCTGTCCAAACAATAGTACGCAAGTATAAACACCATGGGACCAGGCAGCCGTAATACCGCTCAGGAAGGAGACGCGTTCTGTCTCCTAGAGATGAACGTACTTTGGTACGAAAAGTGCAAATCAATCCCAGAACCACAGCAAAGGACCTTGTGAAGATGCTGGAGGAAACAAGTACAAAAGTATCTCTATCCACAGTAAAACGAGTCCTATATCGACATACCCTGAAAGGTTGCTCAGCAAGGAAGAAGCCACTCGGGACGAAGATCGTACTTTTTGGAGGAATGTCCTCTGGTCTGATGAAACAGAAATAGGACTGTTTGGACATAATGACCATCGTTATGTTTGGAGGAAAAAGGGGAGGCTTGCAAGCTGAAGAACACCATCCCAACCGTGAAGCACAGGGGTGGCAGCATCATGTTGTGAGGGTGCTTTGCTACAGGAGGGACACTGGTGCACTTCACAAAATAGATGGCATCATGAGGTAGGAAAATTATGTGGATATATTGAAGCAACATCTCAAGACATCAGTCAGGAAGTTAAAGCTTGGTCACAAATGGGTCTTCCAAATGGACAATGACCCCAAGCATACTTCCACAGTTGTGGCAAATGGCTTAAGGACAACAAAGTCAAGGTATTGGAGTGGACATCACAAAGCCCTGAACTCAATCCTATAGAACATTTGTGGGCAGAACTGAAAAAGTGTGTGCGAGCAAGGAGGCCTAAAAACCTGACTCAGTTACACCAGCTCTGTCAGGAGGAATGGGCCAAAATTCACCCAACTTATTGCGGGAAGCTTGTGGAAGGCTACCCGAAACGTTTGACCCAAGTTAAACAATTTAAAGGCAATGCTACCAAATACTAATTGAGTGTATGTAAACTGCTGACCCACTGGGAATGTGATGAAATAAATAAAAGCTGTAATAAATCATTCTCTCTACTATTATTCTGACATTTCACATTCTTAAAATAAAGTGGTGATCCTAACTGACCTAAGACAGGGAATATTTACTAGGATTAAATGTCAGGAATTGTGAAAAATTTAGTTTAAATGTATTTGGCTAAGGTGTATGTAAACTTCCGACTTCAACTGTATATGTGTGTGTGCGTGAGTAAGTGCATGTGTCCTAAGGTGTGGTGAATCAGAGCAGGTGGTCAGTCCAGTTCATGTGTTCAGCAGTCTGATGGCTTGTACATAGAAACTGTCTTTGAGCCTGTTGGTATTCAGTTTTGAAATGGCCTAATGTGCCAGTACTATGTGAGTTATGATCCAAACGATTGGTCCAAATATGTATAAAGTAGTGTTTGGACCCCCCAGGTAGAGAGTAATAGGCTCAGGGGCCTCCCAGTGAGTGCGGCCCGCAGCACAGCTCCCAACCCAGCCTGCAGTTGGGGAATGTCCTTCTGCCTGCTGGCTGCTCAGGACCTGACTGAGGCTAATGGATTGCTGCACACCTTGCGACATCTCAGCACTTTCCCCCAGCTCAAGCACTGCTCACAAATTACCTTCACATAATGTTATTTGTCGCAGAGTGAAAAGTTTGAAGGAGGACAAGGGTGTATAAAAGGAAAGGTAGACTGGCCACTTGCCTCCTCACTGATAAATATTCATCCGGGGAAGGAGAGGAGACAGGGAGGGAGAGGGCCGTTGTGCAGTGGCTGAAGGAGTGGGTGCTAAAGGCCAAAGGAGGGGAGGGTTATCAATCAGCTGCTGTGGCAGCTGAGATGAGGGGTGAGGATGAAGGGAGGCCCTGTGGGAGTCTTAAAATCTGAGGAGACTGAGGCGGTTCTGTCCTGTTCGGCTCCTGTCTGACTGTGTGTACCTGAACAGGATGCTGAGGGCCCTCTTCACTCAGGTCTCACACCGCACCACTGCAGTAGAACATGTTATCACTGCTCAGCACCTGGCTGGGCCCAGTATAATTCTTCTGTCTCTCACACTCATTTTCGTCAAAGTCTTATTCAACTGAATCTGCTGTGGAATTCTCTATGACTATGAGATGTTTTCACTCAGTGAGCACCAGCACCATACCACCCTACATCCCACTGCTGGCTTGCTTTTGAAGCAAAGCAGGCGTTTGTCCTGGTTGGTCCCTGGATGTGAGACCAGATGCTTCTAGAGGTTGTGTTGGAGGGCCAGTAGGAGGCACCCTTTCATCTGGTCTAAAATATATATCCCAATGTCCCAGGGCAGTGATCGGGGACATTGCTCTGTGTAGGGGGGGTGTTAAACAGGTGTCTTGACTCTCTGTGGTCACTAAAGGTCCCATGGCACTTATTGTACGAGTAGGGGTGTTAACCCTCGTGTCCTGGCTAAATTCCAATCTGACCATCATGCTCACGTAATCAAACCCAGCTTACAATTGGTGCATTTGTCTCCTCTCCTCTGTAACTATGCTCCAGGTTGTTGCTGTGAATGTGTTCTCAGTCAACTTACCTGGTTAAATAAAGAAAGCACTGGGATTCTGAATAGGAGTGGACTTGTAAGTACCTTCTCTTAGTATTATTCACACAGACACCAAACTCAATGAAGCAGCTGCGTAGGTTAAAATCCAACTCATTCTGTTTCTGAGGGAATCTGTTTTTCCCTGGCTAATGTGATATTGGCCTTAAGTAGCTGTAAGGGTGGAGAGTGGATGGCCTGACACTCAAAGAGTAAACTGACAAGTGTTGTCCCTCCTCACTGTCACCGGCTGGTCCCCAGAGACTGCATTATAGGAGGTGACATTAAGTGCCCTCCCCTGCCAGGCCCATGTTAATTAAAGACCTCTAAAACTGTCAGATAACCCAGACCCATAGAAACAAACAGCATCTTCATGTCCATAGAGCCGGAGGCAGCAGATAGCTCGGCCCTCTCTACTGCCACTCCCAGATTGCACCATGTCTCAGAGCAAGGGACCAGAGCTCTGTAGAACACGGTTTATACATTGTGCACATGTTAGTTATTGGGTCATATAGCTGACCATGGTACATCAGGTCATATGTACTGTATGTAGAAGTTTTTACATTGGCTCATATTGTACTGTATGTACTCAACCAAGTGGCCATTTGTGCATTAGATCACACAATGTTTAAATGCAGGGGTCCGCATGAGTATACTGTACATGACATGGGCTAAAAGAAAAGGAAAAGCTGCACACTCTAGTACGGGGTAGGCAACTAGATTCAGATGAGTTTTTGTCGGGGGGCCGGACCATAATTCGAAAACATTTTACACTGCAAATTGACGACATCTAAGCCAAAAAAGAGATGTAATTACATTGAGACACGATAACATATGCCTATTTTTATTTCAGGGGTAGATCAGCTTTCATATTGGAGATAGATTGTGGTTTCCATCAATGTAATTGTCTGCATAATTTCTTATCCCCCATATACCTTTTTGTAAATATATATATAAAATATATATAAATATATTTTTTATATACAGTTGAAGTCGGAATTTCACATACACTTAGGTTGGAGTCATTAAAACTCGTTTTTCAACCACTCCACAAACTATAGTTTTGGCAAGTTGTTTGGGACATCTACTTTGCACATGACACAAGTAATTTTTCCAACAATTGTTTACAGACAGATTATTTCACTTATAATTCATTGTATCACAATTCCAGTGTGTCAGATGTTTACATACACTAAGTTGACTGTGCCTTTAAACAGCTTGGAAAATCCCAGAAAATGATGTCATGGCTTTAGAAGCTTCTGATAGGCGAATTGACATCAGTTGAGTCAATTGGAGGTGTACCTGTTGATCTATTTCAAGGCCTACCTTCAAACTCAGTGCCTCTTTGCTTGACAACATAAGAAAATCAAAAGAAATCAGCCAAGACCTCAGAAAACAAATTGTAGACCTCCACAAGTCTGGTTCATCCTTGGGAGCAATTTCCAAACGCCTGAAGGTACCACATTCATCTGTACAAACAATAGTATGCAAGTATAAACACCATGCGTCCAACCAGCCATCATACCACTCAGGAAGGAGACGCGTTCTGTCTCCTAGATATGAACGTACTTTGGTGCGAAAAGTGCAAATCAATCCCAGAACAACAAAAAAAGGACCTTGTGAAGGTGCTGGAGGAAACAGGTACAAAAGTATCTATATCCACAGTAAAATGAGTCCTATATCGACATAACCTGAAAGACCCCTCAGCAAGGAAGAAGCCACTGCTCCAAAACCGCCATAAAAAAAGCTAGACTTAGGTTTGCAACTGCACAAAGATCGTACTTTTTGGAGAAATGTCCTCTGGTCGGATGAAACAAAAATAGAACTGTTTGGTCATAATGACCATCGTTATGTTTGGAGGAAAAAGGGGGACGCTTGCAAGCTGAAGAACACCATCCCAACCGTGAAGCACGGGGGTGGCAGCATCATGTTGTGGGGGTGCTTTGCTGCAGGAGGGCCTAGTGCACTTCACAAAATAGATGGCATCATGAGGCAGGAAAATGATGTAGATATATTGAAGCAACATCTCAAGACATCAGTCAGGAAGTTAATGCTTGGTCACAAATGGGTCTTTCAAAATGGACAATGACCCCAATTATACTTCCAAAGTTGTGGCAAAATGGCTTAAGGACCACACAGTCAAGGTATTGGAGTGGCTAGTTTTGGCAAGTCGGTTAGCACATCTACTTTAAACATGACACAAGTAATTTTTCCAACAATTGTTTACAGACAGATTATTTCACTTATAATTAAATGTATCACAATTCGAGTGTGTCAGAGGATTACATACACTAAGTTGACTGTAAACTTCTGACCCACTGGAATTGTGACACAGTGAATGTAAGTGAAATAATCTGTCTGTAAACAATTGTTGGAAAAATTACTTGTGTCATGCAAAACTATAGTTTGTTAACAAGAAATTTGTGGAGTGGTTGAAAAACAAGTTTTAATGACTCCAACCTAGTGTATGTAAACTTCAGACTTCAACTGTATGTCACTCCGTTTGGTTTCTTCCCCAGTCGTCATTGTTCCTGTTTCATGTCGGTTCGTGTTTCTTTTGTTCATTTATTAATTAAATGTATTCACTCGCTTCCCAAGTCTGAGCGTACATCGTTACATTCCTTTGTTAATATGAATTATTTTGACCTAAATTGTTTTTGTTTTATAGATAAGTACTGAATTGCATAGTCTCCAAAGGCACATTTGAAAGTGTCCCATACAATAAGGAGATCTGCTGTACCTACACTACCGTTCAAAGTTTGGGGTCACATAGAAATGTCCTCGTTTTTGAAAGAAAAGCAAAACATTTTCTGGCCATTAAAATGACATCAAATTGATCAGAAATAGTGTAGACGTTGAATGTTATAAATGGCTATTGTAGCTGGAAACGGCTGATTTTTGTTGAATTTCACCTCCCTTTCTCCTCAATTTCGTGGTATCCAATTGTTAGTAGTTACTATCTTGTATCATCGCTACAACTCCCGTACGGGCTTGGGAGAGACGAAGGTCGAAAGCCATGCTTCCTCCGAAACACAACCCAACCAAGCCGCACTGTTCTTAACACAGCGCGCATCCAACCCGGAAGCCAGTCGCACCAATGTGTCGGAGGAAACACCGTGCACCTGGCGACCTGGTTAGCGTGCACTGCGCCTGGCCCGCCCCAGGAGTCGCTAGTGCACGATGAGACAAGGTTATCCCTACCGGCCAAACCCTCCCTAACCAGGACGACGCTAGGCCAATTGTGCGTCGCCCCATGGACCTCCCGGTCACGGCCGGCTGCGACAGAGCAATGCTTGGACCTCCCGGTCACGGCCGGCTGCGACAGAGCCTGGGCGCGAACCCAGAGTCTCTGGTGGCACAGCTAGCACTGCGATGCAGTGCCCTAGACCACTGCGCCACCCGTGAGGCCGGAAACGGCTGATTTTTAATGGAATATCTACATAGGCGTACAGTGGCCCATTCTCAGCAACCACCACTCCTGTGTTCCAATGGCACGTTGTGTTAGCTAATCCAAGTTTATCATTTTAAAAGTCTAATTGATCATTAGAAAACCAGTTTGCAATTGTTAGCACTGTAGAATAGCCTTCATTTCTCAGAACAAGAATAGACTGACAAGTTCTTTAATCGAACCCACATGCTGATACTCAAGTAGTCTAAAGAAGGCCAGTTTTATTGCTTCTTTAATCAGTACAACAGTTTTCAGCTTATGTTGGAATAAGTCAGTTATATATTTTTCTGGCCTGGTTAAAAACAAGTTGTCATCCAATCGGCTTTGGTTACATTTCCAATATCCTCGCCCACGTGGAAATTCTGTAAGAGTTATATACAGTATATGCCAATCATTTGATAGTCCGACCACATTCTGTACCCTATCAACACTTTATAAACTTTTGGTGCAAGTGAGAATGACATAAGAAAGTCAAGATGACTAGCTTGATTGAGCCTATTTTTTTTTATTTGTGAGAATACTTGATTTTAAAAAAGAAAATGATTCCTGGTGTTTCAACATTTTTATTTTTACCAAAAACAAAAATCCTCCCACAAAAATAACATTAAAAAACATTTGGAGGGTACAAAAAATTATCCCGTGGGCTGGTTTTGGCTCGCCTGTTACCAACTCCCGCTCTAGTGGCTCCGATGCAATCATTTATTAACCAACATTTAGCCAGCAAACTGTCCTAATCAGGGTTTCATGAGTAAAATAAATTAAATGGGCTCATGAGTTCATCCTTTTCTTGCTTCGGACAGGGTTCTGGAACTTGCCAGTAGGTTCTGACGACAGCAGGGCCAGGCAGGGAGGTAGGGACGACAGGCAGGCACGCATAGAGGATGGAAGTGTGTCTGGCATTGGGGGCCAGAGTAGATGGAGGTGATGATGGCTCCAGTCAGAGCTGCTCAGCATGAGCTGAGGGCCGGCAGAGAGAAAGAGGGAGAAAGAGAGAGAGAGTAGAAAGAGAAGGAGAGAGAGTGCCAGTGCTCCCCAGTGCAGTTGGGCAGCATGACTGTGACTTCCTGCTGGCCGCCTGTCTGTCTGTCTGTCTGGGAGCTGCCGCGGCGACCCAGCTGCTGTCAGCTCGCCTCTGTGTCCCCAAGAGTGGGACAGGCACGCTGGCTGTCAACTCCACACTCGTCTCTCCTCACCAGTCTCCTCCATACTCCTCTCTACTCCTCTCCTCTGCTCCTCTCTTCTCTCCCTCTCCCATTGTTAACACAGCACCACAGCCTCCTAACGTATCACACTTCCCTGTGTGGATGACAAAACAAAAGATGGATATATGGGGGGAATATTTCCATCGTTGACAGTTATTTATACTTTGTACTCTGGTATCATCTGAAATCAGATCTGGTTCGAATGACCCTCTGGCCCCAGTCTGTGCTTCAAGGTAGCCACCACAGGCACGTTTGAGTCTGACTGCTCTGGTGCGCTCCTGTGATGACAATAAGGGGGAACAGTGTTGAAGCCAAGCTGAGAGAGTTTGACTGTGCGTGTGGCTAG
The DNA here is from genome assembly GCF_018296145.1 of Oncorhynchus tshawytscha. NCBI lineage: Eukaryota > Metazoa > Chordata > Actinopteri > Salmoniformes > Salmonidae > Oncorhynchus > Oncorhynchus tshawytscha. The sequence goes on along the minus strand of NC_056433.1, from coordinate 59,138,665 downwards.
TGAAAACTCATCCCGACAGCTAGCCAGCAGCCGTGTACCTGCACACAGCAAGGTGTTGGCCAAGCGGTGAGGCGTGAGGCTTTTACTGGAGAATAACACGAGCTGAGAGGGTCTTGTCACCCATTGAGGATTCCCTGCTCCTGCTGCTGTGTGACAACAAAAATAGAGGAAGAGGCAATTGGATTTGACAGATTCTTTCTTTTTTAACTTGTGGGTGGTTTGCAGTGCCAGGACTTCATTTGTCAGACTTAAGGAAATAGTGTTAAACTGTGACGGTGTCACACTTAAAGAGCTATCTGTTCCACTGCCTCTGGATGCCTTTTGTTGAGGTCATAATTAATGAGAAGTGTAAAGAGCTGGTAGCTATGGTTTCCAGATAGCTGTTTGCCATGTGTCAAGGCTCCATCGGGGGGAGGGGTTGTGTTTGTGTGGGTGTTTGTTGGCATGAGTGCATTCAGTGATTATATACTTACTGTTCAGTATGATTGCCAACAGTGAATCACATCTTTTTCGGTTAGCGAGCATCCATATAAACAAGATAGGCCTATTCATGTTGAATATATTAAGATAATGTATTATGTGCTGCTGTCATTATTACTTACCAATGACATGCTGATGAAGAGGAATTGTTCATCAATCGTCTGTATTGATGACATTTTCTATGATATCTGTAAATTATATGTGTTTCCTGTTCTATAGTATGAAAGTGAGAAAATGAAGTGAGTTGAAGTGGTCCCGAGCTAGTATCCCAGCTGGAGTTCCTTTCCAGCCCATATGTTTCTGCCGGGACTCTCATGGTGTTTGGCTGGGTAGGGATGTAGGGCTGGTAGCTGGTGACACTCTCGTCACCGGCTGTGTGACGGCAGAGATCGCAGCCATTCTAGTGTGGAACCCCAGAGCATATCTGAGACTAGTGTCTGTCTGTCTGTCTGTCAGGGAAGGAGCAGTATGGTCCCACCAGGGGACATGGGGGTGTCAGGGGGCTTTGGGCGTCATCCCCACACCCCTCCATCTGACAGCAAAGGTCAGGGGTTTCTCCTGCCTATCTCTCTCTGCTCCTGACAGGCCTTCCTGTGGGACCAGGCCGGGCCCCTGCTCCGGGCCCCTGCTCCGGCCTCCTGCTTGCTGACACACGCCGCATACAATTAATATTTCATCACTGTTTTCCCTTCTATTTTAATCCACCCACAGAGCTCCTGATAGGGGCACTTCTGATGAGAACACCTTTTCACACCCCTGATCTTCACCAAACCTGCAGAAAGTTAGCCCAGGAAGTCTAGATGTGACGTACCTGCTAAAGCAGGGGGGGGGGGGTCAAACATACAGCCCGTGGGTGGCTTGAGTAAAAAACATAACTCATTATACTTTAAAATGACAAAATTCTAATATAAACTGTATAGAGATTATAATGAACCTACATTTATACAGTTTCTTGGCTGTGTTCAGTTTGCTAATAGTCACCGGAATGAAAGCTAGACAGTCGGGGACGATCAAAAATTCAAAAACGATGGATAGAGGACTATCTTTTGTTAATTTTTGCCTTCGAGGAAATATAACACATTTTCAGTGCGTACCTCGTTGAAGACCGAATGCGGCCACCGGGGCAAAATGTGTTTAACACCCCTGGGCTAAAGGATTGGGAGAGTATTACTGCATCACTTTGCGTATACAATTGATAAAGATTCTACTATTCTCTTGAGAATTGCAAATCACTGAAGACAGAGCATGGTGTGTTTTTTGCTTCTGACTGGGAGGTTCATTTTCCTGGTTTAGAGTGTTTGTTGGAGTGATTTGGAGTGTTAGTCAGAGCTATTGAGAGCCTAAATGCAGAAGAGACTTGTGTTGTGCATAGAGCATGTCCGTCAGCGGAGTGATCATATCAAACAGAGATATTTGAGCCATTAATAATACATTAGCCTATCTGATGCTCCTGCTATGCAATAATCACCCATTCATCTCCCACCCTGCAGACCTGACAAGACAGTCAGATAGGGGGAAATTCAAATGAGGGGGAAGGTGGCACTAATGCCATTCTGGAAACACATACAGGGGGAAGGAGTGGCACACACATATCACCTACAGCTTATTATAGAGACAGATCTTCTATAAAGGCCTCTATGGAACAGTCTGTACTGCTGAACGTTAATAACATGGCATTATTTCATCCACTATACCCAACATAATTCTGTTGTTCCATGTTCAAAAAATTAATAAATAACAACATCCATCCTTGGGGCACCGTGACTCACAACGGCATAATGGCAGTGTAACAGTTCCACTTTGGCAAGCACACAGCCCCAACTAGGCCTGAGAAATATATGACCTTTGTGCCTGACTTGTTCGCGTAATGTGGTTTCTGCTCTGAGAATAGCCACAATAAAGTGTGACTTGGGGGACATGGTTGGTTGGGAGCGGGAGCGCCGGCCTATGCATTTGTCTGAATCATTGCCCCCAGCCCGGGTCCTGACTGCCGTGCTCTCTGCCACAGCGTGATGGAGGAGCACTGGGGCCCTGTGTCACACCCTGAGCACTAAAGCACTCGCCCTGCCTCCGGTGAGCCTACATGGCTTTACACTTTGCCTGCAGGGAAGCACGCACCATTCATCCACACAGCATACACACACACTGAATTGGCCTCTAGTTTGCCTACGGACCCCTTTACTTATTCCACATTTTGTTACGTTACAGCCTTATTCTACAATGTATTAAATTGTTTTTTCCCTTCATCAATCTACACACAATACCCCATAATGACAAAGCAAAAACAGTTTTTATTTTTTAAACTAATTTATTAAAAATTAAAAATAAAAATATCACATTTACATACAGTATCAGTCAAAAGTTTGTACACACCTACTCATTCCAGGATTTTTCTTTATTTTTTACGATTTTCTACATTATATAATAATAGTGAAGACATCACAACTATGAAATAACACATATGGAATCATGTAGTGACCAAAAAAAGTGTTAAACACATTATTTATTCAAAGTAGCGACACCCTTGCAGTCGCAAAAGCCAACAAGCGGTATGATGAAACTGGCTTTCATGAGGACCGCCACAGGAAAGGAAGACCCAGAGTTACCTCTGCTGCACAGGATAAGTTCATTAGAGTTACCTGCCTCAGACATTGCAGCCCAAATAAATGCTTCACAAAGTTAAAGTAACAGACACATCTCAACATCAACTGTTCAGAGGAGACTGTGAATCAGACCTTCATGGTCGAATTACTGCAAAGAAACCACTACTAAATGACACCAATAAGAATAAGAGACTTGCTTGGGACAAGAAACACGAGCAATGGACATTAGACTGGTGGAAATCTGTCCTTTGGTCTGATGAGTCCATATTTGAGATTTTTGGTTCCAACCGCTGTGTCTTTGTGCAACGCAGAGTACGTGAACGGATGATCTCTGCATGTGTGGTTCCCACTGTGAAGCAATTAAAGAGACGGTGTGATGGTGCTTTGCTGGTGACACTGTCAGTGATTTATTTAGAATTCAAGGCACACTTAACCAGCATGGCTACCACAGTTCTGCAGCGATATGCCATCCCATCTGGTTTGTGCTTATCATTTGTTTTTCAACAGGACGATGACCCAACACACCTCCAGGCTGTGTAAGGGCTATTTGACAAAGAAGGAGAGTGATGGAGTGTTGCATCAGATGACCTGGCCTCCACAATCACCCGACCTCAACCCAATTGAGATGGTTTGGGATGAGTTGGACCGCAGAGTGAAGCAGCCAACAAGTGCTCAGCATATATGGGAACTCCTTCAAGACTGTTGGAAAAGCATTCCAGGTAAAGCTGGTTGAGAGAATGCCAAGCGTGTGCAAAGCTGTCAACAAGGCAAAGGGTGGCTATGAAAAACATAAAATATAAAATATATTTTGATTTGTTTAACACTTTTTTGGTTACTACAGGATTCCATATGTGTTATTTCATAGTTTTGATGTCTTAACTATTATTCTACAATGTAGAAAATAGTAAAAAAATAAAGAAAACCCTTGAATGAGTAGGTGTGTCCAAACTTTTGCTGGTACTGTAAGTATACAGATGCTTTACTCAGTTCTTTGTTGGAAGCACCTTTGGCAATGATTACAGCATCGGTTGTTCTTGGATATGAAGCTACAAGCTTGACACACCTGTATTTGGGGAGTTCCTCACATTCTTCTCTGCAGATCCTCTCAAGCTCTGTCAGATTGGATGGGGTGTGTTTCTCACAGCTATTCACAGGTCTCTCCAGAGATGTTCGATCGGGTTCAAGTCCAGGCTCTGGCTGGGCCACTCAAGGACATTCAGAGACTTGTCCCAAAGCCGCTCTTGCGTTGTCTTGGCTGTGTGCTTCGTTGTCCTGTTGGAAGGTGAACCTTCGCCCCCAGTCTGAGGCCCTGAGCTCTCTGGAGTATGTTTTCATCAAGGATCTCTCTGTACTTTGCTCCGTTCATCTTTGCCTTGATCGTGATTAGTCTCCCAGTCCCTGCCGCTGAAAAACATCCCGGCAGCATGATGCCGCCACCGCCATGCTTCACCATAGGGATGGTGCCAGGTTTCCTCCAAACGTGACGCTTGGCATTCAGGCTAAATAGTTCAATCTTGGTTTAATCAGACCAGAGAATCTTGTTTCTCATGGTCTGAGAGTCTTTAGGTGCCTTTTGGCAAACTCCAAGTGGGCTGTCATGTGCCTTTTACTGAGGAGTGGCTTCCACTCATTTTTTGGTAGCATTCCCCAGATATGTGCCTCGACACATTCCTGTCTCGGAGCTCTATGGGCAATTCCTTTGTCCTCATGGTTTGGTTTTTGCTCTGACATCCACTGTCAACTGTGGGATCTTGTATGGACAGGTGTGTGCCTTTCCAAATCATGTCCAATCAATTGAATTTACCACAGGTGGAGTTCAATCAAATTGTGCTAATAATCTCAAGGATGATCAATGGAAACAGGATGCACCTGAGCTCAATTTCAAGTCTCATAGCAAAGGGTCTGAACACTTATGTAAATAAGGTATTCCTGCATTTTATATTTAACAAATTTGCTAACATTTCTAAAAACCTGTTTTTGCTTTGTCATTATGGGATATTGTGTGTAGAATGATGAGGATTATTTAATTCTTAAATCCTTTTTAGAATAAGGCTGTAACCTAACAATATGTGGAAAAAGTCAAGGGTTCTGAATACTTTCCGAAGGCACTGTGTGTAATGTTATAGCAGAGACAAGGCCCATGTGTCCTGTCTTAGAGAAGATTACATGGGCTGATAGACAGACAGATTGTTAAGTGTTCAAGGTAATTGTGAAGGTACTGACTGTGATACGGACTGTGAGCAGAAAGACTGGTGACCCAGGATGTTCTCTCTGCATGCACAAATGAGCCTCAGTACGCCCCGTAGCGAGCCCCCTTCTGAGCCACACCCCAGGACTAGTCTGTAATGAGTACTATAACCAGCAGACGATACCAAAGCCAGCTCGGCTTGTTCTTATAGCTTCCCTCTAACCTTGAGTGTCACGAGCAGCACTTCATGCAAATCTCTCTCTCCTGTGAATGAGCCTTTCTTCCCATTAGAGAGAATGGACTGTAACAACACATTCTACCAGAGGACTCATAATCATTAATGCCTAACCCTGTGTGTGTGTGTGTGTGTGTGTGTGTGTGTGTGTGTGTGTGTGTGTGTGTGTGTGTGTGTGTGTGTGTGTGTGTGTGTGTGTGTGTGTATGTGTGTGTGTTGAGCAGTCCCACTATTACTGTACAATGGCATGGAGGGACAGCGCAGGCATTTCCATGATTCAGGGCCTTTCAGTTGGAGACACTATAAAACACCATCAGCCATGTAGCTTATTCTGTGCCCTCCAGTATGTGTACATTGTCTTGTGTTTTCTGTGTAAAGAAAGGTGGGGAGCTGGGAGACAGTTTCCTCAAGTGGCTACTCTCTCTCTCTGTTTACCCTGTTTTCTTCCCTCAGTCATCTACATAAAAAAGGGATTGATTATCAGTTAAGGGAGCTGGCAGTCGTGGATTTTTAAAAGCTGCCTTCAAGACAGGACTATATTCCACAGATAACTAGTTTCTCAGAAGCCCTGTTTGTTCTTGAGGTTTGCCCCCACTACAAACATTTTCTTGATCAAAGTGCCTGCCACTTCAAACATAGGCCCCCATTCCTCCATATAGGTCTGCCTGCTCATCGCCATGGCAACTCCATAATCCTCCAACCTCTATGGAGCAGGTAGCCAGGAGTGTGAAGGAAGTGACAAAGGCCTCATTTAAATTAGCTCAACCCTTTTTCCATCTTATTTAATTGATTTCAAAGGTGAGCTGTGTGGCATTACTGAGGTGCAGCATTAGACTATTGATATAGTGAGTAGCCCACACACACACACACACACACACACACACACACACCCTAATCGTTCCGTTTGTGTATTCATTGGCAAAATCCAAATGAGGTCAAGCCAATTAAATCAAAAGATAGCTGCTTTCCTTAGGGTTCAAATCATTCCCTCAACAGAATCCCAACTGAGCAGCCAGCTCAGCTCTCTTTAAACTAACATGTGGAGTTATTTATCAAGTAAATTTGTTTCAAAGACAAGTAGAGATATAATCTCACACTTTTGATGTTCGTTTTATCAGTGGGTTATAGTAACAGCGGGTATTAAGGTGTGTATTAATGTCTTTTATGTAAAGTTACAAAGGAATTAGAATGAGGGATAGGACTTAATCATTCCACTGGAGTGAAAAGCTATTCTCAAAGTTAACACAAAGACCAAACTTTACCTGATCTTTGAGCGATTCTCAGATACTTTTGTATACTTTTTAGCCAGTAGTTCGGAAAGTATAAGTAGCTAACTAAATATGACTTGTGTAGTTGTACTGACTCTAAATCTCTATATGTCCCTAACTATGGTTACGATGCATGTCCCTCTAAATTGCGTACTACGTCACGTGCAGATATGTGCACCACATCATTGCTTTCTCTCTCACTCTGTTGTGTATGCATGACGTGCCTCTTGCTAGCTGTCACTGAAATGCTGAGGGGCAGAAACTCATTGGTTGAACTCAAATTGCTCGGGGGCTGGCCCACGTGGAAGGAAATGTAGGGAAAATGGCTCGGCACAGGTTTGCGAAAAACAATCGCTTTCAAACTAGATATTTCGTGGCTAATTGAGGTAAGACAGTAATTATGCTCATAGATTATGCATGTATGAACTACACATTGACATATCCAGCCCAAAGCGGGAGGTTTAAAAAATAGTCGCCAAAGTTACGGAGCATCTCTTTAATATGTTGTCAGTGACAGGGCTCTATGTGAGCTGTATCTTCATGCTGCATGCATTCATCATCATTAGGGATTGGCTACCCAAGGTTTTTTATATTTATTTCACCCAGCCTATCAGGATTCCCCAGAATCAACGGACATTTCATTCATCTCTATCAAAGTCTGGCTAACTACATCCTCCATGATTGCTGTTGCAATAAAGCCTACAGGGCATTATTACATTTCACAGCATCATTGTAAAGGAAATGGCAAATGCATTCAAGTAAAAGGGCACAGAGGATGTGTCTCTTTAAAAGACAAACCCCAATGAAATTAGAAGTGCTCAGTTGGACATACCCAGCACAAACCACGTCTCTGCCCTTTTACTTCTGTGTTTGATACATTCTTCAAATGTCTACTCCACAGGGAGCAGCAAAGCACCCTTTAGCTTCTAAAAAAGCACACAGAATTCCACACCCCTTTAATATGTCCTAATGATTATGATAATTTTAGAGTCTCATCTTTTCCCAAGTCTGGAGATTAATTTAAGATAACTGTGCAGTATTTTCTCCTGAAAAGTTAGCTAACTAAATAGTACTTGTGTAGTTGTACTGACTCTAAGTCTCTATATGTCCCTAACTATGGTTATGATGCAGGACTGTAGAACTGATTGGTTGTTTTGTGCTGATCCTCTGTTGCAGAATGTGAGTGAAACAGTAAGTGGATGTTAATGACAGAAATGTGGCTGTGTTTTTAAATAGCAGCAGCCTATTAGTGTGTTATTAACAGGGTAATGGCCTGTTACTAAACTGCAGTGTGACATTGCTGCTCAGGCTGCCTTGGAAGCTACATGCTGCCCTCTCGCTCCCCCTCCTGCTCCCCCTCCTGCTCCTCACTGAGACTGCAGCAGAGATGGAGAGACAGGAGGTGGAGGAGAAGAACTCCACACACATGGACAGAGACAGAGAACAGAGAGGAAGAGAAGGAATAACGCCCAGAGCTTTGATCTCTGGTAAAATGATCTTCAAAGAGAACCATTGATACCCAATTTGAACCCACATACAAGTCTTGAACATTCAATGTGTGAACAGATACATGTCCCCAATAGAGATACACTCTATGCCATGGCAAAAATGTTTAAAGTAAATTGAGTTAGATGTGTTGAAAGCATCTGCTTCATCCTTGAATGATCCAGTTGTCTCATTCAAATAACCAAACTTTATTGAATGCTCTGTGTGAATGCACATCCACTACTCAAAGCTTTTTTTATCAAAGCTCTTATTGTAGTCTGACATTTTTGATGTGCCCGTGTTGAACCTGAGCCTTCTGTTCAAGAGGTCCCACTTCACTGATTAGTGTGGGAGAAAGACAAAACCACTGCTCCTCTTCTCACACTGCTTAATCAATATTCCTCAGACAGACAAGCGGGGCGTGGCAGTGGAAAACGCAAGGCTCACAAGAAAATAGTTTGCCATCCACAATTGAAGCCCCGGGCCAAAAGCAAGGGGTTGTGTGTCGATATATTTTTTGAGAGTATGAGACAGAGATTGACAGTGAGAGAGAGCAAGGCTGTAAATTGAGTGTCAGTGATCTCACTCAACTTCTACGCAGGGGGAGATAAGATGAGAGAAATTAAACCTCAGAGCTGTAACAGAGTAATAAAGCGGGATGGGGTTCAGTGTCTGGACTTTGTTGCTCTCAGAAATAATTTATAACTCCGGGGAGAGGAACTAATAATATATATTAAAACGGCAAGCCTTTCTCTTTCCACTCTGTTTATAGTCCAAGGTTCAGAGGGGTTTGCTTCATGTGCTGCCAGAAATAACCTCTGATCTCACGTGAACAACAACTCTACATTAGGGCCTCATTGGCCTTTAGAGAACAATAATGAGATCCCTCATTTTAAGTTGAGATTCAGACAAACCGGCTAGGTTCAAGTATAGCGCAGACGCAGCAGATGTTGTCTGTCTCTGGATCAGATCACTGTTAATAGAGAACACTAGCAGTGTAAAGCTGCGGTGTTGTTGGAGCACATGCACCAGGTGAGTTAGTGTATTAGGAGTCCCCTCCATGTTTCTCACATTGACTGCTCTGTGGTCTCCCTCAGGTGTGTTCCACCTGTTTGGCCCCGAGCCCCTGTTTGGCCCTGATCCCCAATGGCTCATGGGAGGTTGCCTTGTGTGTGCACCAGGCTTGTGGCTTCAGGCCTGTTGCCACGGCAGCAATGTGTTTCCCCATTCCCCCCACCCCTTAACCACACAACCATGCAAGGATAGGGCAGCGCAGTGGGGTGTATTTCCCTGGGGAATCATTTCTTCCTCTTCTTTCTTGTTATTTGTAACTTGTCCTTTCAAGCAAGACAGCCCTAAAGTTCAGTGGCGCATTCTTCAAGAAAGGCTATTACTGCTTCCTTCTGATTCTGTATCATGCAGTGCACAGACCAGTCATCCCTCTTTTTTTATCTGCCTTTCTTCCTGTCACATTTTTGAAGCGAAGAGGAGAAGTCAGAGTTTGAGGAAAGGACTATGACCAATGCCTTTAAATGGAAAGTGGGCTTCTCCTCTGAGTTTGCACAAGTCATCCACCACAGTGAAAGTGCTTTGCGCTTGACAGAGCTGTCTCTCTCTCTTTATGTTTTTTTCCCTTTATGGTAAGCGTGTGCTTACTTAAATATATTTCTCCCATTGGCAAAGACATTCAAAAGGGGTGATGATATTAACAGTCATTTTGATCCAGATGTGCCAATTGTCCAAACAGATCATCAAGGTAGATGGATTATTTTAAATATGTTATTGGACAATAAACAGATATGGCTTATTAACCTATACGGTCCAAATTTTCTTTGAAAATATATATAATAATTTATCAACTCTACAAGCAACACTAGACTCTATTATTATGGTGAGGGATTTTAATATGGTTTTAAATACCTCTATGGACCATAAAGGAAATCACACTACAAACTATCACCCTCAGGCACTTAAGGAAATCATGAATGTCATGGATATATTGGAATTAGTGGATATATGGAGACTTAAATACCCTGACCTAGTGAGATATACATGGCGGAGGCTTAATTAAGCTAGTCGCCTTGACTACTTTCTTATACCATTCTCTCTGGCACCAAAAGTTTAAAAAGTGTTGATAGGGGACAGAATGCGGTCGGATCATCACATAATTGGCATATATATTACTCTTACAGAATTTCCACGTGGGCGAGGATATTGGAAATGTAATCAAAGCCTACTGGATGATAACTTGTTAGGACAGAATCATTTATAACTTTTCCCGACATAACATAGGTACAGCACATCCCCTTATTGTATGGGACACTTTTAAATGTGCCTTTGGAGGCCATGTGTAACGATGTGCGCTGAGAGTCAGGAAACAAGTTCAGGGAGTGAGTGTTTTAATAAATAAAAACGAGCATAATACAAAACAAAAAACACTAACATAATACAAAACAAAAAGCACTAACATAATACAAAACAAAAAACACTAACATAATACAAAACAAAAAACACTAACATAATACAAAACAAAAAACACTAACATAATACAAAACAAAAAACACTAACATAATACAAAACAAAAAACACTAACATAATACAAAACAAAAAACACTAACATAAAACAACACAACACTAACATAATACAAAACAAAAAACACTCTAACATAAAACAAAACAAAAAACACTAACATAAAAACAAAAAACACTAACATAATACAAAACAAAAAGCACTAACAAAACAAAACAAAAAACACTAACATAATACAAAATAAAAAGCACTAACATAAAACAAAACAAAAAACACTAACATAATACAAAACAAAAAGCACTAACATAAAACAAAACAAAAAACACTAACATAATACAAAACAAAAAGCACTAACATAAAACAAAACAAAAAACACTAACATAATACAAAACAAAAAGCACTAACATAAAACAAAAAACACTAACATAAAACAAAAAACACTAACATAAAACAAAACAAAAAACACTAGCATAATACAAAACAAAAAGCACTAACATAATACAAAACAAAAAACACTAACATAATACAAAACAAAAAACACTAACATAATACAAAACAAAAAGCACTAACATAATACAAAACAAAAAACACTAACATAATACAAAACAAAAAACACTAACATAATACAAAACAAAAAGCACTAACATAATACAAAACAAAAAACACTAGCATAATACAAAATGAAAAACATGAACAACGCACAGACATGAAACAGAAACAATGACACCTGGGGAAGGAACCAAAGGGAGTGACATATATAGGGCAGGTAATCAAGGAGGTGATGGAGTCCAGGTCAGTGTCATAATGCGTGTAACGATGGTGACAGGTTTACGCCATAATGAGCGGCCTGGTAGCCAAGAGACCGGAGAGGGAGCACACGTGACAGTACCCCCTCCCCGATGCGCGGCTTTAGCCGCAGGACGCCGACCAAGATGACGATCCCGGGGATCAGGAGTGGAGCGGTCACCTCTGCTAAGGCGTGGGAACATGTCGATCCAGCTGAGGCACGGGAGCATGGCGACCTAGAGCGCAGAGAGAGAGCATACGTGACAGTACCCCAGCTGAGGCATGGCAGCCTGTCGAGCCAGCTGAGGCAGGGGAACCCTTCAAACCATGGGAATCCGAAAAAACGTCTGAGGCCTCCCAGGTAGCTCCGGTTCTGACACCCGGACCCGACATTACCTCAAAAACAAAAACAAAAAACAACTCCCTGATGCTTTCCTTTGGTGAGGCGTCATTCTGTAACGTGGTGCGCTGAGAGTCGGGAAGCAAGTTCAGGGAGTGAGTGTTTTAATAAATAAATAAATACAACATAATACAAAACAAGCACCACGAACAATGTACAAACATGAAACAGAAACAATGACGCCTGGGGAAGGAACCAAAGGGAGTGACATATATAGGGCAGGTAATCAAGGAGGTGATGGAGTCCAGGTGAGTGTCATAATGTGTGTAACGATGGTGATAGGTGTGCGCCATAACGAGCAACCTGGTGACTTAGAGACCGGAGAGGGAGCACACTTGACCCCATGCAATTCAGTACTATAAAACAAAAGCAATTTAGATCGAAAGAGTCCATATTAACAAAGGAAATTGAAGGACTAACAGTACAGTTAGATAGCAATAAAAACTGTACCATTGTCACGTATACTCCCTCTCCGGCCTCTAGGTCATCGGGCTGCTGATTATCACGCACACCTGTCACCATCGTCTTGCGCACCTGCACCTCATGACACTCACCTGGACTCCATCACCTCCTTGATTATCTTCCCTATATCTGTCACTCCCTTTGGTTCTTTCCTCAAGTGTTATTGACTCTGTTTCATGTTGGTACGTTGTTTTTGTTTCGTGTTTATGCTTTTGTTTATTTATTAAAACACTCACTCCATGTACTTGCTTCCCAACACTCAGCGCACTCGTTACAACCATAGAGGCACAGAATAAGTTAGAGGAAAAACAAAAAGAAATGGAGGAACTTATTCAAAAAAGATCCAGTGTAATATATTATAAAAATAAAGCGAACTGGATAATATGGGGAAAAATGCACCAAATTATTTTTCTATCTTCAACATAGTAATGCTACATTTTTTTTCTTTGAAACTTCTTACAAATAATGGAGTCAGGCATGATTCACAGAATGATATTTTGAAAGAGGAAGTAAAGTACTTTAAGAATATGTTTTTGTTTCCATCTCCACCAACAAACGCTAAATTGTATGGTTTTTTTCTCCTATTAATAATGTAAAATTAACATCTGTACAGAAAGACTCATGTGAAGGCCAAATTAGAGGAACTTGTTGATGCAATTAAAGCCTTTAAGTCCAGGAAAACCCCAGGACTGGATGGCATACCAGTGGAAGTATACCACACTTTTTTATATACTCAGATGACCATTATTAGCATGTTTTAACCACTCCTATGTAAATGGTAGATTATCGGTCAAGCAACAAGGTCTGATTTCATTATTACTGAAACAGGATCCAAGTGGTGGATATATAAAGTTCCAGTCCATTTAAATAATTGGAGGCCTCTTACACTGTGTTGTGATGCAAAAATTCCAGCTAAATGTTTGGTGCATAGAATTAAAATGGTTTTGTCATATTATTCATCCTAATCAGGTTTTTTACATGGACGATACATTGGAGATAATATAAGACAAGTACTGGAAACAATATAATACTATGGGGAAACCAGGTTTGGTTTTCATTGCTGATTTTGAAAAGGCATTTGATAAAGTACGACTGGAGTTTATATATAAATGCCTAGAATATTTCAAGTTTGGAGAATCTCTTGTAAAATGGGTTAAAGTTATGTATAGGAAACCTAGGTGTAAAATAGTAAATAATGGCTACATCTCAGAAAGTTTTAAACTGTCAAGAGGAGTAAAACAAGGTTGTCCACTATCGGCATATCTATTTATTATTGCCATCGAAATGTTAGCTGTTAAAATTAGATCCAACAATATTAAGGAATTAGAAATCTGTGCTAACCTCTCTGGATTATAACGAAATTGTGATGTGTACTATATTATGTATTGGATCACAAAAAAATGAAACTTTTACATTACCGTGTAGTTTACCAATAAAATGGTCTGACAGGGATGTGGACATACTCAGTATACATATCCCGAAAGAAAGAATTGATCTCACTCCAATAAATTTGAATAGAAAATTGGCAAAAATAGATAAGATCTTTCTACCATGGAAAGGAAAATACCTATCTAAAAGTTTTATCCACCAGAAAACACAAAACAAATATTGTGATTCAACTCAAATATACTAATGTATTAAAAATATATATATTTTTAGTTTTTAAAAAAATTAACGGTATAATTTTTGTAAATGATATCATAAGTAGGACTGGTGGAGTTATGTCACACATGCAGGTAACACAGACATATGGAAATGTCTGCTCTATCTAAAATTACAACCAACAAATTGCAGCATTACCCCAAAAATTGAAGAGGCAAGTAGAAAGGGGAAAAAGTAAGGAACTTGTCTGTCGACCCTGCATTAAAAACCATAAATGGTTGAAGGAAATTGTGATAAATAAAAATATATACCAATATAATTTAAAGACCAAACAATTGACCGCTGTGCCATACAAATTCCAAAATAGTTGGGAAGAGATTTTCGATGTACTGATTCCATGGCACATGGTTTATGAATTGACACGCAAAACAACGCCGGATTCAAAACTTCTCATTTTTAAATTTAAATGATTATACAAATTCTTGCAACCAATAGAATATTATACAGTGGCTTGCAAAAGTATTCATCCCCCTTGACATTTTTCCTATTTTGTTGCCTTTACAACCTGGAATTAAAATGTTTTTTTTTTTTTTTTTTTTTTTTGGGGGGTTGTATCATTTGATTTACACAACATGCCTACCACTTAAAAGATGCAAAATATTTTTCTTATGAAACAAACAAGAAAACAGAAAACTTGAGCATGCACAACTATTCACGCCCCCCAAAGTCAATACTTTGTAGAGCCACCTTTTGCAGAAATTCCAGCTGCAAGTCTCTTGGGGTATGTCTCTATAAGCTTGGCACATCTAGCCACTGGGATTTTTGCCCATTCTTCAAGGCAAAACTGCTCCAGCTCCTTCAAGTTGGATGGGTTCTTTAAGTCATACCACAGATTTTCAATTGGATTGAGGTCTGGGCTTTGACTAGGCCATTCCAAGACATTTAAATGTTTCCCCTTAAACCACTTGAGTGTTGCTTTAGCAGTATGCTTAGGGTCATTGTCCTGCTGGAAGGTGAACCTCTGTCCCAGTCTCAAATCTCTGGAAGACTGTAACAGGTTTCCCTCTAGAATTTCCTGGTATTTAGCGCCATCCATCATTCCTTCAATTCTGACCAGTTTCCCAGTCCCTGCCGATGAAAAACCTACCCACAGCATGATGCTGCCACCACCATGCTTCACTGTGGGGATGTTGTTCTCGTTTTGCACGCCCAATTTTTCAGTTTTTGATTTGTTAAAAAAGTTTGAAATATCCAATAAATGTCGTTCCACTTCATGATTGTATTCCACTTGTTGTTGATTCTTCACAAAAAAATACAGTTTTATATCTTTATGTTTGAAGCCTGTAATGTGGACAAAAGGTCGCAAAGTTCAAGGGGGCCGAATACTTTCGCAAGGCACTGTATATGGTGCATATATATATATATATATATATATATATATATACAGTGCATATATATATATATATATATATATATATATATATATATATATATATATATATATATACAGTGCCTTGCGAAAGTATTCGGCCCCCTTGAACTTTGCGACCTTTTTTGCCACATTTCAGGCTTCAAACATAAAGATATAAAACTGTATTTTTTGTGAAGAATCAACAACAAGTGGGACACAATCATGAAGTGGAACGACATTTATTGGATATTTCAAACTTTTTTAACAAATCAAAAACTGAAAAATTGAATGCAAAATTATTCAGCCCCTTAAGTTAATACTTTGTAGCGCCACCTTTTTGCTGCGATTACAGCTGTAAGTCGCTTGGGGTATGTCTCTATCAGTTTTGCACATCGAGAGACTGAAATTTTTTCCCATTCCTCCTTGCAAAACAGCTCGAGCTCAGTGAGGTTGGATGGAGAGCATTTGTGAACAGCAGTTTTCAGTTCTTTCCACAGATTCTCGATTGGATTCAGGTCTGGACTTTGACTTGGCCATTCTAACACCTGGATATGTTTATTTTTGAACCATTCCATTGTAGATTTTGCTTTATGTTTTGGATCATTGTCTTGTTGGAAGACAAATCTCCGTCCCAGTCTCAGGTCTTTTGCAGACTCCATCAGGTTTTCTTCAGAATGGTCCTGTATTTGGCTCCATCCATCTTCCCATCAATTTTAACCATCTTCCCTGTCCCTGCTGAAGAAAAGCAGGCCCAAACCATGATGCTGCCACCACCATGTTTGATAGTGGGGATGGTGTGTTCAGGGTGATGAGCTGTGTTGCTTTTACGCCAAACATAACGTTTTGCATTGTTGCCAAAAAGTTCAATTTTGGTTTCATCTGACCAGAGCACCTTCTTCCACATGTTTGGTGTGTCTCCCAGGTGGCTTGTGGCAAACTTTAAATGACACTTTTATGGATATCTTTAAGAAATGGCTTTCTTCTTGCCACTCTTCCATAAAGGCCAGATTTGTGCAATATACGACTGATTGTTGTCCTATGGACAGAGTCTCCCACCTCAGCTGTAGATCTCTGCAGTTCATCCAGAGTGATCATGGGCCTCTTGGCTGCATCTCTGATCAGTCTTCTCCTTGTATGAGCTGAAAGTTTAGAGGGGCGGCCAGGTCTTGGTAGATTTGCAGTGGTCTGATACTCCTTCCATTTCAATATTATCGCTTGCACAGTGCTCCTTCGGATGTTTAAAGCTTGGGAAATCTTTTTGTATCCAAATCCGGCTTTAAACTTCTTCACAACAGTATCTCGGACCTGCCTGGTGTGTTCCTTGTTCTTCATGATGCTCTCTGCGCTTTTAACGGACCTCTGAGACTATCACAGTGCAGGTGCATTTATACGGAGACTTGATTACACACAGGTGGATTGTATTTATCATCATTAGTCATTTAGGTCAACATTGGATCATTCAGAGATCCTCACTGAACTTCTGGAGAGAGTTTGCTGCACTGAAAGTAAAGGGGCTGAATAATTTTGCACGCCCAATTTTTCAGTTTTTGATTTGTTAAAAAGTTTGAAATATCCAATAAATGTTGTTCCACTTCATGATTGTGTCCCACTTGTTGTTGATTCTTCACAAAAAATACAGTTTTATATCTTTATGTTTGAAGCCTGAAATGTGGCAAAAGGTCGCAAAGTTCAAGGGGGCCGAATACTTTCGCAAGGCACTGTATGCACCACTCACCACTTTATTTTTTAAACAAGTTTTTTTTTCCCTTCAACAATTTGGACTATTTTGTGTAAGTCCATTACATGACATCTAAATAAAAAGCCATTTAAATTACAGGTCGCAATGCAACAAAATAGAAAAAAGCCAAGGGGTGTGAATACATTTCCAAGGGACTGTATATATGGGGGATACAATCTTCCCAGCTCTGCAGATTTTTCTGCGAGGAGGCAGAGTCATTAGATCATTTAGTTTGGTACTGTCCATGTGTAGCTCGTTTTTGATCTCAGGTCCAGGAATTTCTAAAGAATTGCAACATTTACCTAGAACTAACGCTGCAAAAAGTAATACTGGGTGATTTGAAAAGTCATAGTCAATCATTCAATAATATAATAATTATTTTAGCAAAATATTTTGTCTTTAAATTACAATTGGATGGACATCAGAAATAGAGGACAAAATATAAAGGACAAACAAAATATAACTATTGTAAAATGGATTTAATCTGTAAAATGTGTATAATAGGTATAAACTGAAGGTAGAAGCCTAAGTGTTATTGTTTAATAGGTTACTCCATTTAGGGGATGGGTGGTAGGGTTTGCGGGAAATAATAAAGGTATATTCTAAAAAAAGTGTGTATATGCATGTATGTATGTATGTATGTATGTATGTATGTATGTATGTATGTATGTATGTATGTATGTATGTATGTATGTATGTATGTATGTATGTATGTATGTATGTATGTATATATATAGATATATACATTTACCCAAAAAATATATGGGAAATTGGAAATGATACAGACAATTACATTGATGGAAGCAACAATCTATCCGCAAAGCTGATCCATCCCCTAAAAAATTAAAATGAAAAAAGTGTGCTTACTCTAATCTGTGGAAAAAGATCTTCAGTTCTCCATTTCTCTAGAAATATGTAATAATGTAGTGCTATAAGAGATATGTGGATCTGCATTTGAAGGCATTATGACAAAAGGGAGTGTGTTGTTTGCCTGGAAAAACACAGTCCATTGCTTTACATGAAAAAGGAAGCTGATGGGGTACCCTAGCTAAGCTGACCTTGTCTAACGCCTGCACAGAATCATCTGTTGGAAAAGAACACAAAGGAACTGCAGGCTTACATGGTCAATTGTTGCTGTGGGCCATATCTCAGGTCGGCCTCTCACCATTTACATAATTAGGAGCCCTTCATCCAAGAAATTTGTGATAGCGCCTCTTTAAAGAGAAAATTCTCCACCCTCAATCCTCAGCCCCTGCCTCGGAGCTGTCACTTCAAATCGCCCATGACCTCAATTGTCATCACTCACGCGCTTGAAGTGGAGAAATCTTTTCATTTCACAGTGAAAAGGCATAAGGGCCTTGATTGCAGCAAATCGATCTGTAATCACACTGCGCTCAGTTCTTTTATCCTATGGGCTTCATCTCCACTTGAGAGGCCGAGGTTATATTTACATGCTGCGTTCTCAAGGGTTTCTCCCTCGCCGTGATTCTGATATGAGTGTCACTACATGCCATTCTAATCCTCTTTTCAGGTCATTTCTCTCACAAGGCTGACTGTGAAATATCCTCTACTGATTGCCCACTTCAGCTGTCCTCTCATCAGCTCAGTTGGGACAGGAGCTGTGTTTTAGAGTGGTCAATCCGCACCTTCGACCAATGTCAGCATCGCACCTCATACTGTCCTCTGTTACCTTTTCCTGGTCCTAGAATATCATGAAATATGAGTCTGCGGTGGCTATCTGCTTTGCTTTTTCATTTTGTGGAGTCAGAGAGGGAGTTGGCATTTGGTGGAATCTAGATTTGGCATGATTGTGAGCTCTGTAGTCTGTATGTGACAGTAGGGATGTTGTGAGAGCCAAGGGTATCTCTCTCCGGGAGTGGATGTGGGTGGCCTGTAGTGGGGAGTGACGGAGGATGGTTTATTAGTGTTTCAGAAGGCCTTGGCACCAACATGCCTCCAAAATAAGATGAGCTGAATAAATCTGAGCGAGACCAGAGGCTTTGTGTTCCCACAATCTTATATCCTGTCATGACCAGACCTATTCAGGAGGAAGAAAACAGTGCCATAAAGTTCTATTGCTTTTAAAGCCCTCTCTCTTCCTCTCTGCCTGTCCTTGAGGAGCAGAGGGTGGCAGGTGGGGGCAGAGAGGGGGGCTCTGATGGTTGTTCGGGCTCAATCGACTGGGCAGAACAACCGTCTGCATCTTATTCCAAGGGCCTGTATACATTTAACGTGAGTGACAATTATTATTATAATTTTTTTTCAAATCACATTTTATTGGTCACATACACCTGTTTAGCATATGTTATTGTGCGTGTAGCGAAATGCTTGTGCTTCTAGCTCTGACAGTACAGTAATATCTAACATTTTCACAACATTTACCCAAAAAACACATAAATCTAAGTAAGGAATGAATTAAGAATATATACAGTGGGGCAAAAAAGTATTTAGTTAGCCACCAATTGTGCAAGTTCTCCCACTTAAAAAGATGAGAGAGGCCTGTAATGTTCATCATAGGTACACTTCAACTATGACAGACAAAATGAGAAAAAAATCCAGAAAATCACATTGTAGGATTTTTAATGAATTTATTTGCAAATTATGGTGGAAAATAAGTATTTGGTCAAGAACAAAAGTTTCTCTCAATACTTCATTATATACCCTTTGTTGGCAATGACAGAGGTCAAATGTTTTCTGTAAGTCTTCACAAGGTTTTCACACACTGTTGCTGGTATTTTGGCCCATTCCTCCATGCAGATCTCCTCTAGAGCAGTGATGTTTTGGGGCTGTTGCTGGGCAACATGGACTTTCAACTCCCTCCAAAGATTGTCTATGAGATCTGGAGACTGGCTAGGCCACTGCAGGACTTTGAAATGCTTCTTACGAAGCCACTCCTTCGTTGCCCGGGCGGTGTGTTTGGGATCATTGTCATGCTGAAAGACCCAGCCACGTTTCATCTTCAATGCCCTTGCTGATGGAAGGAGGTTTTCACTCAAAATCTCACGATACATGGCCCCATTCATTCTTTCCTTTACACGGATCAGTCGTCCTGGTCCCTTTGCAGAAAAACAGCCCCAAAGCATGATGTTTCCACCCCATGCTTCACAGTAGGTATGGTGTTCTTTGGATGCAACTCAGCATTCTTTGTCCTCCAAACACGATGAGTTGAGTTTTTACCAAAAAGTTCTATTTTGGTTTCATCTGACCATATGACATTCTCCCAATTTTCTTCTGGATCATCCAAAATGCTCTCTAGCAAACTTCAGACGGGCCTGGACATGTACTGGCTTAAGCAGGGGGACACGTCTGGCACTGCAGGATTTGAGTCCCTGGCGGTGTAGTGTGTTACTGATGGTAGGCTTTGTTACTTTGGTCCCAGCTCTCTGCAGGTCATTCACTAGGTCCCCCCATGTGGTTCTGGGATTTTTGCTCACCGTTCTTGTGATCATTTTGACCCCACGGGGTGAGATCTTGTGTGGAGCCCCAGATCGAGGGAGATTATCAGTGGTCTTGTATGTCTTCCATTTCCTAATAATTGCTCCCACAGTTGATTTCTTCAAACCAAGCTGCTTACCTATTGCAGATTCAGTCTTCCCAGCCTGGTGCAGGTCTACAATTTTGTTTCTGGTGTCATTTGACAGCTCTTTGGTCTTGGCCATAGTGGAGTTTGGAGTGTGACTGTTTGAGGTTGTGGACAGGTGTCTTTTATACTGATAACAAGTTCAAACAGGTGCCATTAATACAGGTAATGAGTGGAGGACAGAGGAGCCTCTTAAAGAAGAAGTTACAGGTCTGTGAGAGCCAGAAATCTTGCTTGTTTGTAGGTGACCAAATACTTATTTTCCACCATAATTTGCAAATAAATTCATTAAAAATCCTACAATGTGATTTTCTGGATTTTTTTTCTCATTTTGTCTGTCATAGTTGTAGTGTACCTATGATGACAATTACAGGCCTCTCTCATCTTTTCAAGTGGGAGAACTTGCACAATTGGTGGCTGACTAAATACTTTTTTGCCCCACTGTAGAGTCAGAGCGGCCCCATGTCAGAGCGGCATTGGACTAAGATACAGTGGCATAGTATACAGTATACAGTACATATGAGATGGGTGATGCAATATTTACACACAATTAAAGTGACTAAGATACTGTAGAATTGTATAGAGTACAGTTTATACATATGAGATGAGCAATGCAAGATACGGAGACATTATTAAAGTGGATAGTGTTTCATTTCCTTAAAGTGGCCAGTGATTCCTAATCTATGTCTATAGGCAGCAGCCTCTGATGTGCTGGAGCTGGCTGTTTAACAGTCAGTGGTGTAGTATAGAATACAATACAGTATATGCAATATGTAAACACGATTTATAAGTGACTAAGATACCATAGAATAGTGTGGAGTGCAGTTTATACATATGAGATGAGTAATGCAAGATATGTAAACATTATTAAAGTGACTAGTGATCCATTTATTCAAGTGGCCAATGATTTCGAGTCTGTATGTAGGCAGCAGCCTCTCTGTGTTAGTGATGGCTGTTTAACAGTCTGATGGCCTTGAGATATAAGATGTTTTTCAGCTTTGATGCGCTTGTACTGACCTCGCCTTCTGGATGATGCGGGGTAAACAGGCAGTGGCTCAGGTGGTTGATGTCCTTGATGATCTCTTTGGCCTTCCTATGGCTTCGGGTGATGTAGGTGTCCAGAAGGGCGGGAAGTTTTCCCCCGGTAATGCGTTGGGCAGACTCCACCACACTCTGGAGAGCTTTGCGGTTGTGGGTGGTGCTTTTGCCAAACCAGGTGGTGATACAGCCCGACAGGATACTCTCAATTGTGCATCTGTAAAAGTTTGAGGGTTTTAGGTGTTAAGCCACATTTTTTTAGCCTTCTGAGGTTGAAGAGGCGCTGTTGCGCCTTCTTCACCACACTGTCTGTGTGGGTGGACCATTTCAGTTTGTCAGTGATGTGTACGCCGAGGAACTTGAAGCTTTCCACCTTCTCCACTGTGGTCCCGTCGATGTGGATAGGGGGGTGCTTCCTCTGCTGTTTCCTTAAGTCCACAATCATCTCTTTAGTTTTGTTGACGTTGAGGTTATTTTCCTGGCACCACACTCCCAGAGCCCTCGCCTCCTCCCTGTAGACTGTTTCATCGTTGTTGGTAATCAAGACTACTACTGTTGTGTCGTCTGCAAACTTGATGATTGAGTTGGAGGCGTGCTTGGCCACACAGTCATGGGTGAACAGGGAGTACAGGAGGGGGCTGAGCACGCACCCTTGTGGGGCCCCAGTGATGAGGATCAGCAAAGAGGAGGTGTTGTTTCCTACCTTCATCATCTGGGGGCGACCTGTCAGGAAGTCCAGGACCCAGTTGCACAGGGCGGGGTTCAGACCCAGGGTCTCCAGCTTGATGATGAGCTTGGAGGTTACTATGGTGTTGAATGCTGAGCTGTAGTCAATGAACATCATTCTTACATAGGTATGCCTCTCTTCCAGATGGGTCAGGGCAGTGTGCAGTGTGGTTACGATTGCATCGTATGTGAATCTATTGGGTCGGTAAGCAAATTGAAGTGGGTCTAGGGTGACAGGCAAGGTGGAGGTGATATGATCCTTGACTAGTCTCTCAAAGCACTTCATGATGACAGAGGTTAGTGCTACGGGGCGATAGTCATTTAGTTAAATTTTCTTTGCTTTCTTAGGTACAGGGACAATGGTGGCCGTCTTCAAGCATGTGGGGACAACAGGCTGGGATAGGGAGAGATGGAATATCTGTAAACACACCAGTCAGCTGGTCTGTGCATGCTTGCGAGGGTTAACACGCTTAAATGTCTTTATCACGTCAACCATGGAGAAGGAGAGCTCACAGTCCTTAATAGCGGTCTACATCGGTGGCACTGTATTATCTTCTTTTTAATTTTTTTAATGTTACCCCTTTTTCTCCCCAATTTCGTAGTGTCCAATTGTTTAAGTAGCTACTATCTTGTCTCATCGCTACAACTCCCGTACGGGCTCGGGAGAGACGAAGGTTGAAAGTCATGCGTCCTCCGATACACAACCCAACCAAGCCGCACTGCTTCTTAACACAGTACGCATCCAACCCGGAAGCCAGCCGCACCAATGTGTCGGAGGAAACACTGTGCACCTGGCAACCTTGGTTAGCGCGCACTGCGCCCGGCCCGTCACAGGAGTCGCTGGTGCGTGATGAGACAAGGACATCCCTACTGACCAAGCCCTCCCTAACCCGGACTACGCTAGGCCAATTGTGCGTCGCCCCACGGACCTCCAGGTCGCGGCCGGTTATGACAGAGCCTGGGCGTCGAACCCAGAGTCTCTGATGGCACAGCTGGCGCTGCAGTACAGCGCCCTTAACCACTGCGCCACCCGGGAGGCCCTGGCACTGTATTATCTTCAATGCGAGCGAAGAAGGTGTTCAGCTTGTCCGGAAGCATTACGTCAGTGTCCGCGACGCGGCTGGTTTTCCTTCTTTAATCCGTGATTGACCCTGCTACTGTACGTCGCGAATATGACACACGTGTCGTGCTTCCACTTCCACGCAAAGTGAAGCGAATTTATTCTAGTGCATTCATAGGGAGTAGGGCCTTGGTAGGGCCAGAGGCTGGGTTAATAAAGTCTTTGGACAGTGGGAAGCAGCACTGGTCTCTGGTCTCTCCTCACAGAGACAATCCAGGACCATAGCATCATTTCACCCTCTCACAGTCAACTCAGTCAACTGTTCTACTCATCTGGCTGTTCACTGGTTTGAATGGTCTGTGTGTTTTACGTAAACCATAAATTACAGTATTTGAGTTAATAAAGAACTATGTAAGAAACATGCATCATCTCAATGAGATATTTAACTAGGCAAGTCAGTTAAGAACAAATTCTTATTTTCAATGACGGCCTACCCCAGCCAAACCTAGACAACGCTGGGCCAATTGTGCACCGCCCTATGGGACTCCCAATCATGGCCGGTTGTGATATAGCCTGGATTCAAACCAGGGTGTCTGTAGTGACGCATCTAGCACTGATATGCAGTACCTTAGACCGCTGAACCAGGGTGTCTGTAGTGACGCCTCTAGCACTGATATGCAGTGCCTTAGACCGCTGAACCTGGGTGTCTGTAGTGACGCATCTAGCACTGATATGCAGTTCCTTAGACCGCTGCGCCACTCGGGAGCCGTAACAGACATATTAATACATGAATACTGAATAATGCCAGTAGTATCCAATAAAAAACTGTACTCTGCAGAATGTGATATCCCATGAATCCAGCTCAAGAAAACAATGACCTCAGTTAATTGTATTATGTCAGAAGACTTTCCAAGTCTTATCTGTCTGAATTAGAAGTGGTGAGACTGTCATGGCAAAAACGCTGAACTGCACAATCAGAGTGACCTTCAAATTTCATTAGATTTAGGATGTTTGTCAAAGACACTTTTCTTCTTTGATGGAATTTACATATTTATCAGACCTGATCGTAATATGACATCTTAAAATGTTTTCAAGCTCTGAGCGCTAATGTGGCGTATGTGACTTTCTCAGGTGAGAAATATGCTGAGGGAGCAGTTTGATGCTAAGGTGTGGGCAGACATTTTTCTCCCTCTATTTCTCTCTCTTGCTCTCTCTTTCGCTACCTTTAGTTCTCTCTCTCCCTCTCTCTCTCTCACACACACACACATACAGTCTCCCTCTTACACTCACTTATACTTTTTCCTCCCTGACTCTTGTGACTTTCCTAATGTAAGTCCCCTCCTTATCTGCAGTGCTGTGACAGGCCCATTGAGGTCTGTGATGATGGTAGTGTTAAAAGGTTCATTACATGGAGACCTGCTCAGTAAGAAACTCTCAAAGCTCTGCTCTTATCACCACTCCACTCTGCTTATATGGCACTAAGGAGATGGGGCAGAGCCATTGGTAAAGACTAGATATCCATAACAAAATATCTGCTTTTCAAACTTAAACAAGAAATGGAAATTCATGTTTTTCAAGGCTAACTGACAGTGCTGAGTGTATTTGTTTAACAATGAAAAGTGTAGTTTGACTCATTGACTCAGCCATCTGTGGTTGCTTTATTTTGATTCCTTATCCTGTATCTTGAGTGTTGCAATATCATATGTCAGTGTATAAGCCTGGAAAGCATACATCACACACACATGCATCAGACTGTCTTTCCAATGCTTAACCAAAATAAAGTGAGCAAATAACTCAATGATGCTGCAGGAGAATTTGCCTCTACAGCATATTTCTATTGTTTTAAAAGGTTGTATATCACTCCCTCCCGTTTCCATGTATCCGGATGTGTGGGGATTACAGCACCCCCTGCTGATCTTTAGCGGCACCTGCTGGCCAGCAGGTGCCACTGCAGCTGTGTGCTGTGCTCTGGGGGCTGGGAACCTGTGGTGCTGTTTGGCTGAACGCTCGGCTGGGCAGAGGCATGCAGGCAGATAGACAGAGAGTTGCAGGCAGGGGAGTGCTTTGGCTGAGGAGGCAGCAGGGATCCTAGGCACTCCCTATACACTGCACTAAGATAAACGGTAGATCTTCTCTAAGCTGCAAGCCTGGTGGAAATTGCACTGATGAAGCGCAATGGCAAATTAGCATAAAACATATATGTACAAGAGCATTATTTTTTAATCCCACACAGATTTCTGTTATGAGGTGGCTGTTATTTCAAGGTTGTTGGTTTTAATGTGAAGGGGCTTTGTGTGCATGCTACGTTTACTCCGTAAGTCCTCTCTGAATGAAGCGCTCCCTGTGCTCGCCCACGGCACTATGTGGGCACTGCTCCATTGTTGTGCATCAAGAGCCATGTCGCGGCGGGTCGAGGCCAAGGTGGAATTTATAACTGATGGAATTTCACACCCAAGTGAGCGCTGGGCCTGGTGAGCACTCACATTTACAACCAATGCCCCGGCGGCTCTGCCGAGACTCCTGAATGGCAAAGTCATTTGTCTCTGTGAAGGGCAAAGAGAGAAAGCGAGGGAACTATCTTTTTTTCTTCTCCTTTAAACACAGAATAATACTTTATGTTTACGCACACCCCCTCACACCAGCAACCCATGTTTTCCAAAGCCCTTAGAATCGTAATTGGAATTAAAGAGAGGAAAAGGTACGCAGCCCATTTCCAATTAGCATTTTCTCTGCTCAGGAGACGCTCAGGGGGATCAATAGGATATTAAGTTTGTGTACATAGAAATAAGGCACACAATTACTTCCAGCCATTAGCAACACTAAACATGTGGAGAAATGTCGACCTCCGATGGCTGCCTGACCTGTGTTCTGTGACAGTCATTTGCCAGTTTTCAAGCTTTACTGAAGTGCATTGGTACAGTTTGCTTCTATTGAGCAAAATAGTATTTGGCCCAGACAAACAGTAGCGATCAACACAATAAGGCTCATGTGGAGTTCTGCTAACAGGTCTGGCTTCCTCTCAGCAGTGGCTATGAACATCTTAAGACCATCTTTCCAAACATAGTGGTCATTTGTGGTCAAGCTGCAGAGTAACGTCTGTTATCACTGAGTGGCTCTCTGATACCTGCTCTCAGGCTAAAGTTGCACAGCCCTCTAGCATCTCACAACCCTCCAGCATCTCACAACCCTCACAACATTAGCCACAGTCCCCTCTTATCACCCCCGGAACCCTCAAATCTCCCCAGGCCTGGGGCTATCCTATGGAGACCAAAGCAAGAGCCATAATGTATTAGGTCATGCTTGTTTTTACAGACCGTGATATATGTATATATAATTCAAAGAGTGTGCTGAATAATCCATGCTCTTACTTAATGATTCATGTGCGGGGCTGAGAGTGAGGGGGACGTTTTTGTGGGTTTGACTTGGGGTACCAGTGATACCCCCTCCTCCATACCGGCCAAGGTGTCAATCCATCCTCTTCTCCATTGTGCTTGGCGTCTCTCTATCACTTATTCATCAAATGGATGCCCTGAAGATTCAAAATGCATTCCTCTGTGTGACCACTGGAATATATACATTTATCATCATCTAGTTAAATATAATCTGCTATATGGAATGTAATCATCTATATTGAATAAGAGACAAAGCAAGTGAAGACAGGCTTGACCTGTATGTGGTAAAGTATGGTGTGTAACTACGTAGTGAGGTCGAGGGGTCCATTGTGAAGGCAGAACAGATCCAGGGATATAGGGGGACTTTTTCTGTGTTTCTGGTGAATACCAGCGCTCCATTCAGCAGGTAACCATGTTGATGGTAATGAAACTTGCCTGCTCTCTTTGGAAATGAGAGGCAGGGCCTGGTGTTTGGACAGCCCATCATGTAGTTGATAACGAGGGGAACATTGTGCTACATGAACAAAGGCTGCTGCTGTGCCAGAGCCCCCTGTCTCCCCGTCCCCCACGCAGAACAGAACAGAACAGAGCAGGCAGGAATAGAAATGAGCGTGACTCGCAGCAGGTGGAGGCAGATCAGCATTTTAAAAGAGCTTTTTGTCCAGCAGCACCGGTATTCATCCAAACGATTTTATTATCCTGAATGCAATTCTTCCTAATTTCCCATACAGCCTGGTCCTTTCACAGAGAGAAAATAGCAGGCAGATTTGATTTATGGTGCATTAAGCTGGGCAGTCTATCATGAACATCATGTAGATTGTGAAAACATACCTCCAGCAAAATACCTCCAAATGGATCTGGAGGTCATTGTAGCATCTTTAGTGGGGAAAACTGCACATGGAATTGAATTTGCTGCATTACAAAGAGCCTGTCCTTACACAACATGGGTTAGAGCAGCCTCACGAGCACACACGTCACATCATTTCCAATGGGCCACAATGTCCCTTTTTAACAATGATAAATATATATATACTGTATGTTCCTTATTACACCCATGTGTAGTAGTCACTGAATGTTTTATCCACTTTATCCTGTTTTCTGGGTGATTATCCCTTGGCTGAATGCTAATTTACAGCACATACTTGTGAAGTGTGTTTAGTGACCAATTCATTCTGACAGCGGGGCGCCCCTGTGCTGCCCTGTTGTCCGAATATGCGTGCATCTAACCTGTGTGTGTTTCATCTCCAGCTCAACAGAATCCAGAGAAGGTGAAGAAGCTAGTTGTCCTCACAGCCCGTGTACACCCTGGGGAGTCGCCTGCATCCTTCATCTGCCAAGGTAGGTCTCTGTCTCCAACCTGGTGCTCTATACACATCCCTAATACTCATGTGTGCACACGGACACACAGCCCAGGTGGAGCATCTCACCAGCAGTTTATCAAGTTCTCGTAGAATTACAGGGAAAAAAGTGGCAAAGGAGCAGATTATTCAAAAAGAGCCTTGGCTTCCACTCATACCTCTCTTAACATGTCTGGCATTTGTCAGGCTGTTATTAAGATTAGCTCTCCCCTGAAGAGCCTCTTATTTTGGCGACAAGTAACTGAACTCCTGGAGAGTTTCTCTCCTCAAAATCAAGGACATCTGAACTGTGAAGAAAGAGTGAGTTACAGTTAATGAGATGACGGTTGAAGAGGTTTTACATAAAGCATGGACACAAGCCTAACTTCTTAGAACAAAAGGTGCCATCTAGAACCTAAAAGGGTTATTTGGCAGTTCCCATAAGAGAACTCTGAAGAACCATTTTTGGCTCCAGGTAGAACCCTTTTGGTTCTAGGTAGAACCTTTTTGGGTTTCATGTAAAAACCCTTTCAATAGATGATTCTACATGGAACCCTGAAGGGTTCTACCTGGAACCAAAAGTGGTTCTACCTGGAATCAAAAAGGGTTATTCTATGGGGACAGCCAAAGAATCCTTTTGGAACCCTTTTTTCTAAGAGTGTATGTAAGACTATTATACTAGCCTGTTTGTAGCTTGGGTTTTGGGGACAAGGGTTAGGATTAGGGTCAGGGTTAGGGTTGAAGTCTGGGGTTACCTGGTCTTTACAGTTTGAGCTAATATCATAGTTTAAGTTAAGGCTAAAGCTTGTCCTTGGATCTTCTTTACTTTTCCATTGACAATACAGCACAGGAAACTGTTAAAAGCTACCAGTCTGTGGAGTAGTGTTTGGTCACCCCAGAGCCCTGAGAGCAGACAGCCCATGTAGCTCAATGTGACTTTAAGCTCCACAAAGGACCAGCCCCAGCTCCGACACGCAGATGTGCATGAAGTAATCTCAGGAAGTCTGAGTAATTAGATGGCACACTCTGTGGCCTGTACCTGTGTCCCACGCTCCATCTCTCCTCCTGCCTGCCACATTGACTCAATTAGAGAGCTTGTTATGCCTCCATTAATGGTAACGAGCAGGACAGAGTGGGGCGGGCCGGCTGTAGTGGGATGGGGAGGGAGGGCTACAGGCTGGCTGTCGGCCCTCTTTGCTTCTTATTTACCTGTCAATTATCCTGCTTCAGTCTAGGGCTGTGGATGGCTTTCAGTAGCCGGTATGTATCTATCTCTCTCTGTCTCTCTCTTTCCAACTCTCTCACTCTCGCTGTCTCATCTGTGGCAGATAGCATTATCTCCCTCACTCAGTGGCTGAGGCCCTGTGGGCTAATTAGGTCCGCTGTCTGTTTTTATCCCACTGTCAGCTCCATTCCATTTCTATCGATTGTGGACGGATGTCTCAGATTTCCCCTCAGATTTATATAATGCCCTCTTTTTGTCCTTTTCTTTTTGTTACTCAAAACTCAATTAACTGGGGCCTTGAGTTTTCCTTTAAAGTCCATTTTACTGGGAGTGTGTGCAGGGGTGTGTGTGTGTGTGTGTGCATGGTTGTCCATGCTTGCTTCTGGGTGTGAGTGAGAGAGAATAGCTTTGAGCATGATGCTTTCCAGTTATAGAGTGAAATAACTCTGACAGTCTCTCTTGTGTATCTCCATGTTTTATTGTTTAGGAGTGATTGACTTCCTAGTCAGCCAGCACCCTGTGGCCCAAACCTTGCGTGACCATGTCATCTTTAAGATTGTACCCATGCTCAACCCTGACGGCGTCTACTTAGGCAACTACAGGTAAGCTCTACTATCAATAAATAAAATCACCCGTTTCTTCATGGACTAAAAGAGCTGTTGAGTTGTTTTATGACATTTACTGCTGTAGTCATTTCCATCATGTTGCTTGAGGTCTACCTCTGAAAAGTTGTACATTTGATGCATTCTGATAGAGATATCTGACTAGGCTGCACCACGTTGCTAGAGCTAAGGAGAGATGATGTGTTTGGTAATGCCCACTGTGTAGGTCTCCTACCAGAGGATTGATAGATTCTGCTGTTACAGATATGAATTAAACCGAAGGCCATGTGTGAGTATATCTATCTGGATGGGCAACCGCACCATCTCTGGAATATGACCTGCTGGCTTTCCGATTTTGCCATCTCTTTTCTCCTCTGTTGACAGTTCAGATCATTGTAATAGCTGCAGTAGTCAATTCCCCCTCTTATTCTCCCGTGCTTGTTGTCAATCAAATCGTATGTGTAAAGCCAGACACACACACATTTACCAGTGGGGGATGTGTTAGAGTATTTGTGTCACAGACATATAAACCCACATCCACTCTCCCCTTACTCGTCTACATATATTTATTCCTTTCTATACCTATTTCTTGTGTAAGACACATCTTGCCTGTGCCATCTTGCCTGTTCTTGCCATGCGGTGTCTCATACGCTCTGCTGAGCGTGTTTTCACAGGGTTTAGTTGTAGTGCTGCTGTTTCTGAGGCCATACGTTCCAGCCTCTGTTTAGCACTGAGGCACAGGCTCCATGGGCATCATTTCCACCTCCCTCTCCATAATTGCCTTTTACTTAATGGGTTGGACATAAGGAATACAAATGTGCTGAGACTCTGGTGCTGCCAATAAAAGTGTTTGTGGCTGCCGTCTAGTGGTCGCTTCCCTGCGCTGCACCCAGTCTGTCAATGGTACATCACATCTGTTCTGATGATGACAGGGGTTAAAAACATCTTGTTGCTGATTGTTGACCCTTAAAGGTTGTTTTCATCAACTCTGGAAAATGATGCGGTCGGCCTGGCTGAATGGTGATAAGCTCCATATTAATATGAAGTGAATTAGAGTGTCTCTCTCTGCCCCTCCCAGTGAGGCCTGATTGGCCTTTCTGTGGGCTCAGCAGCACACTGCATCTGGAGGGCGATCGAACAGATGCATGCAGGGATCAGAATCAATCAGTGCTGACCACAGATTAGTATTTCAGGCATGCCTGCTTGCACATTGGCATTGACACGCAGACACAGGCCCCCATGAAAGTCATGGATAGTGAGCAGCAGCAGCTCAATAGCCCAGCTACCTTCCTTCCACAGCCACTCTGGAATAGACGAGAGTTACTTTATTTTTCCAGAAGGAACTTCAGTTGTGGCATGTCAGATAAGATAAAGATGTATAGTAAACATATACACGACATGACTAAAAGTATGTGGATACCAGCTCATCGAACATCTCATTCCAAATTCACGGGCATTGCAATGGAGTTAGTCCCCCCTTTGCTGTCATAACAGACTCCACTCTTCTGGGAAGGCTTTCCACTAGATGTTGGAACATTGCTGCGGGGACTTGCTTCCATTCAGCCAAAAGAGCATTAGTGAGGTCGGGCACTGATGTTGGGCGATTAGGCCTGGCTCGCAGTCGGCGCTCCAATTCATCCCAAAGGTGTTCGATGGGGATGAGGTCAGGACTCTGTGCAGGCCAGTCAAGTTCTTCCACACTGATCTCCGCAAACCATTTCTTTAGTTACCTCACTTTGTGCACAGGGGCATTGTCATGCTGAAAGAGAAAAGGGCCTTCCCCAAACTGTTCCCACAAAGTTGGAAGCACAGAAGCGTCTAGAATGTCATTGTATGCTGTAGCGTAAAGATTTCCTTTCACTGGAACTAAGGGGTCTAGCCCAAACCATGATAAACAGCAACAGACCATTATTCCTCCTCCACCAAACTTTACAGTTGGCACTATGCATTTGGACAGGTAACGTCTCCTGGCATCTGCCAAACCCAGATTCGTCCGTCGGACTGCCAGATGGTGAAGCGTGATTCATCACTCCAGAGAACTGCTCCAGAGTCCAATGGCAGCGAGCTTTACACCACTTCAAACAACGCTTGGCTTTGAGCATGGTGATCTTAGGCTTGTGTGCGGCTGCTCGGCCATGGAAACCCATTTCATGAAGCTCCCGACGAACAGTTATTTCGCTGACGTTGCTTCCAGAGGCAGTTTGGAACTCGCTAGTGAGTGTTGCAACCGAGGACAGACGATTTTTATGCACTACGCACTTCAGCACTCTGCGGTCCAGTTCTGTGAGCTTGTGTGGCCTACCACTTCGCTGCTGAGCCGTTGTTGCTTCTAGACGCTTCCACTTCAACTTAACAGCACTTACAGTTGACCGGGGCAGCTCTAGCAGGGCAAACATTTGACTAACTGACTTGATGGAAAGGTGGCATCGTATAAACGGTGCCACGTTGAAAGTCACTGAGCTCTCTCTAGAATATTCTGACTCGTAAGGGAGCCAAACCAGGCAACTACACTAAATGTTAAGACAGGCTCAATAAAACATCTGCAACCTGCAACCTCTGACTAGAGGTACTGGCTTTAGCTGCTCTTTGACTGCAGTAGAATTACTTTCTAGTGAAATACATTGGATCTTAGATCTCCAATAGGGAAGCTAAAGCTAATTGATTGTTCATATAAAATAAAGATCTGTGTTTCTTGGGAAGGTTTGATTGTTGATTTAATTGATTAGATATAAACACATACAGCCACAGCATCAGTAGTAATTGTAGGTATCTGCAAATGTTCAACTCACGTGTGTGTGTGTGTGTTCATTCCCAGGTGTTCTCTGATGGGCTTTGACCTTAACCGTCATTGGCAGGAGCCATCCCCCTGGGCCCACCCCACCCTCCACGCCGTCAAGCAGCTCATCGTCCAGCTCAGTCAAGACCCAGTGAGTCCCAATCTCCAGCCCGCGACCAACACCTGTATTACACACTTCGTACTGTAGTTACTGTGTGGGCTGTCTATTCCTCACCCTGCAGCACACAACATGCAACACAGTATCAGAGTCAAGAATATGCTCAAATTCCACAGATACTAGCTATATAAAACACCTGAGTTGAGGTTTGAACACTGTTCTGAATCTAAACTCTGTTTCCAGTTGATTTAGTTCAGAAGGTTATGCACTCATGTGGTTGAGAACTATAGAAAGGTGTGCTGTAGGATTGATACTCAGCAACTCTCTGCAAAGTGTAGGTCTCTGTGACATTAGATTGTACTGAGGGGCCAGTGTCTGTAGTGTACTCAATATTCAGCTTGCACTTTCTTTGTTAGAGGAACGGGCCCTTGTGTTTTTTTGCCTTCGTGTTAATTATAAGTGGAAACGCAGGTTGTTAGATTACTGAAGGTCAGAGTCTGTCCTGGGAATCGTCTGCCCTTTCTTACACTTTCTAATCCTGATAAGACCAGGGTGTTCTGCTGAGCAAAGGGGCACGGCTCTCAGCTTAACCTTTTCCCCCAGCGCTGACATGCTGATCGATGGGCTCCTTCACGGCAGAGTGATCCACTCATGTCCCTCACACTTCTGCAAACTACACACTCCCATCCAAACACACACCACACATAGGTACTCTCGCTCTCTCACTCTCTTACACACACACACACACACACACACACACACACACACACACACACACACACACACACACACACACACACACACACACACACACACACACACACACACACACACACACACACACACACACACACACACACACACACACTGCATTCAGTGTCATACTCACACGCATACATTGTTTTCCCTCACAGTCCCACTCTAATGCACTCCAACTCCCATAGAGAACATGCACATGTAGGTTAGTGCAGAACCAAGGTCTGAGGGGGAGAACCTCTGTCTGCCTGCCCACATGTGTAATTATGATTCCACTGGCTGATCCAGTGGCTGGAAGGAGAACTCTTGTTAAGCTCTCCACCTCTCCACCACCTCACAGTCTCTGAACCCCCCAGCACCCTCAGCACTACATTCACCCATACAGTGCAATCCCAAGCAGGGCCATGTCCCCACATCTCATCAGCCCCACTCTCTCCATCCCATCCTCTGGCCTGGCTGTGGCCGACTGGCCCTGTCAGAGAAGAGACCTGGGCCGCCTCTCTCCAGCTAATCACATCAGACACAGCACTCAGATTTGGGGCTCCCAGATGCCAATCCCAGTGCCAGCTCTATGGCCAGGGGCCTGGCCCTCCATCCACTGCTGTCTCACACTGTGCACATCCACTAATGAGGTTACAAGGTCACGGTCTGAGGACAACAGGAGGAGATCAGTGCCGGGCTAACATGCTACTCTTTATTTGTCCGCTTCCCTCTAGCTGGCAGATGGTTGCAGACACAGAGGATTTCAAGCTGTCAACGGCCATTTGACTCTTGAAGAATGTCAAACCAAAGCCATTTCTCTAGCTTTCGGAAAGGGCTCAGTGACAGTCAGACTGCAACAACATTTATTTAATCCCTTTTAGTAATATACACGTTTAGTTTTTTATCTTTGAAAATCTGTGATTGAATCTGTCTTTCATTCGACAAAGATCCCTCCTTTTTGATAATCTCTAAAAATCCATCTAAGCCTGATTGACAAAGATTTATTTTCATTAATTACAGATTTTAATTGCTTTTTAAAATACCTCAAAGCAGTCTAACACCTTATGTCCTTATTATAGCGCTGAATCCATCTGAATTTTAGGACATTGGAACATAATCTGTTCCCAAGCTCCTTGGTGTTTGTTTTTAAAAAAGGAAGAGTGAAGAAACAAATGAACTCATCTCCCACCTAAAGCAATGCTTTTCCAGACCATTTATCAAAGGAAAATAAGATTTATTTTTGATTGGCTGATTACTCAGAACATTCATCATAGTGAACGTATCCTCAGCAATCTGACAGCGCCATTTTGGATAATTTGTTAAGGATGACAAAAGGGCCAGTATTGCCATGGTTCATTTCTGACCTTTTTAATATTAGAAAATTAATTTTCTATCTGAAACAAATGTATTAGGTGCGGTCATACCGGTTAGATGAATATTGCACCTTGAAAATCCCCCCTCCTCCTCCTGGCTGTACTCTCCCTTTTCCTTTATTTCTGTGGGGAGCCATTGTCTGCTGTATTCAGGGCGCTTGAGGAAACGGCTCTTTCTGTCTGTCTGTCTGTCTGTCTGTTGAGATGTCCTCTGGTGTCATCGGACCATTTCTTATCCATTTCTGAGATTTACGGGCAATTTGTCTCCATCATTACTCCCCCTTTTCAATTCCTCAACCACTTCTCCTCCAGTTTGAGGCAGAACTGTCTGGCTCTCACAGGCAAAAAACAAGAAAATGACACTGCGGAGGAACCCATTTGGAGTGTCTTTCTGGTGTGTGCAGTTTGTACTCAAGATGATTTGGTGACACAATGGGAGCATAGATCCACCAAACAGACCCAGGGTGTGTGAATTGTTGGGAGGTTGGTAGATGGAGTAACAGACTGTGACTGTGGCCAGCTCTTTGACTGATGTTGGTTCAATTACTTGAATTCCATTTAGTGAGTTTTTTGTGCCCAACGCGCTGTTTCTCTAGAGAGAAATCATCTCATTCACGAGAGAAATCGGAGAAATCAAGTCAATAATTATGTGGGACGCTGGGCTGAAGGGAGTTATAGTTTTCAACCTAGTTCAGGGCAGAAAGTGGTATTTAACTATAATGACCATAATCCATTGCACCAGTTTTTTCCAGCTCAGAGACGATCAGAGAGGAAGAGGCGAAACAAGATGTTTTACTCTTGCCGAAATCTGTCCAAAATAACACAATGCGTTTCTATGGATTTATTTTGGAGCTAAACCTTGTCGCCTTGCCTTCCAGTGTTTGAGACAACGACTCTCATTGTTAGGGCATAGACATTAGCATCTTGTCATTATATACAGATCTCTGGACGGATACACTTCACGTTAGGTTAGATACACACAGACTGGATAGACCGCACGAGAGAGGAATGCACACAACACAACTAGGAGAAGGGCAGAGACAGTTTGTGAAATTATACCTTATCTACTTTGAATAACTAGTCAAATTATTTTTTAGTCAGACAGCTCTGCAGCATACTTAGGCAGGCAAGCTAAATAGGATGACTAAAGACAGTAAAGTATGTCGTGGCTGGTTGACTGCTACTGCTTGAGCAGAGATGAGATGATTACTTTATATAATAAAGTAATCAAATAAAAACTAAGTAATATACACAACTGAAATATTTTATTATTTCATAGACATTTCCTATTTTTCTGTTGATGTCTACCCAATGTGCACCTGACAGAGACAATGGAATATTTTCAATTAAAAATCTCCAAAATAATTGTAACATCATTATTTCATAATGCATTTCATGTATAAAAAAAAAGAAGAAGAATAGAAACCGAAATCGAAAACCGTGATTATTTATTGATACTCGAACCGAACCGACCTCATAAAGCTCTAATCTCTCAGCACTATTCCAGACAGATGCAGCTGCTTATGAAGCGCTAACAGCCACAGAGTGCTGTCTGAGTGCCCGTTTAGCTTGATTACATGTCACCTCTGTGTTAAAAAGGGCCAAATATGTCCATCAATTAGTCTGTGGCAGAGAGAGAATGAGGGGCTTACAGGCTTGAACACTACCGCGTCTGCTCTCTCTCTGCAACACATCTGGACTCACCCACCGCTCCGACCACACTGCATCACTCATTTCTCTGCTCTCTCTCTGCAGCACATCTGGACTCACCCACCGCTCCGACCACACTGCATCACTCATTTCTCTGCTCTCTCTCTGCAGCACATCTGGACTCACCCACCGCTCCGACCACACTGCATCACTCATTTCTCTGCTCTCTCTGCAGCACATCTGGACTCAACCACCGCTCCGACCACACTGCATCACTCATTTCTCTACTCTCTCTCTGCAGCACATCTGGACTCACCCATCGCTCCGACCACACTGCATCACTCATTTCTCTACTCTCTCTCTGCAGCACATCTGGACTCACCCATCGCTCCGACCACACTGCATCACTCATTTCTCTGCTCTCTCTCTGCAGCACATCTGGACTCACCCATCGCTCCGACCACACTGCATCACTCATTTCTCTGCTCTCCAGTCATACAAGCATACTTATAGACTTTATCAACTTAAATCAAGGTTTATTTGTCACGTATACAGATTTACAGGTGTTATAGCAGGTGCAGCGAAATGCTTATGTAACTAGCTCAGACAGTGCAGTAGTATGTCTCACAAATACAATACAAATGCAGAAAAAAGTATCAAGACAAGAAACCAAGAAATTACAGAACGAGTCCAATTAACAATCCAGAGTAGATATATTATAGTGATCATGTGTCAGAATTCAAAATATAAATAAGTGCTGTGTATAGACAATAGGTAAATTATTCTGCATTTATAAACACTACTTGCCCTGGATGATGGAGTACCATTTTAGCATGTTCAGCTATATGGTAATAATGTTAACAGAGAGCAAAAGTTAGCAAATGCTAAATGCTTTGTGAGAGAATCAGCTAGTCTGTAATCCTGCTTAAATCAGCAGCATTTTTTCTGTGTTAAGATAAGCGAACCGTTTATGGCCCTTATAGGCCCAGACTAATTCATATGCAGCAGATAAGTACTTGTCGGACAAAATTCATTTGACCTTCCGCTTTAAACTAAACTGCAGCAACACCAGTTCAGATGAAGTTGAGCCCGAGTCCTTCTATTGAGTTGTAGGGAGCTTCTGCCGGAACAATCCGTTCTCTGCATCTTTCTCTGAGAGGTTTAATTTGTAATACCTCTACACTCAGATTGTCTTTTGACTTTCATTCTCTACATTTCTTAATTGTCTCTAATTGCTTAATTACAATTTCATATGAACAATTCTCTAGGTCAAGGTGGGTTGTTAATGAAACAATCAATCACTGCTTCAGCCTCACAGTCCTGTCTGCCTGTGATTGACAGCGCATTAGGAGACTGTTATGCTGGCTCTCAGTTGACATTGTGGGCTGGATTGCACTTCACTGTATCATTGTACTTCCATTGTCCTTGACATTTTAGGGGGAATCACCATAGTGACGTTTTGTTTGGAGACTCTGTTGGAGATTCACTTTGGCTTCCCAGATTGAATCTTTTATATAATTCCAGAGAAAACGTCTGGAGCACGGCCATTTAAGTGACCCAACGCTGTGCGACCATTTCATTTAGATTCTTAATTACATTGTTAACAGAAGGAAAAAAAGTGGGTGTGCCAATCCAACTCCATCGTTGCAGGACCTCTGCGCCAGCTCAAATTGCACCATTACATATAGTACCCCATCATCTGAGCTGTGCTTTAACAAGGGGTGGTTCCCAACTACCTCCTCCCCTTTAGCTTGACGAGCGCTGCCGATTAGAGGGCTTTCTGCCTCTATTAGACCCTGGGAACTCCTTCAACTGCGTGATGGAGCTGCCTTAATGGCGGCTGCGTTTTGCTTTCTTTTTCTATTTTTTTGTTGTTGTTTCCCCTTCTTCCGCTTGGGCTCCATCCATCAGGCTGCCAGAGCCTGCTGCCGGCCCACTCCCAGCCACAATATTTCACAGCTAGCCATCAGAGCAGCTGACAGCACCGCGCTTGCCAGGAAATTGCTTTGGCTGTGAGCAGAATTTCAAGCATCGCGTCGCCCTCTCCACCCTCCACCCTCCTCTTCTCCCTCTCCATCCCTCCCCACTCCCTGACGACCCCCGGGAACTGAGGTGCGCTCTGGAATGTGTAACAAGAGTAGGAGAGATAGGGAGGGGAAGGAGGCTGTGCTGAGCTGGGCTGGTGAGTGAGGGGTCAAGGGGAATGAGAGTGAGAGAGGGCCCATTACACCTGATTCGCTGTGTCCAGGGCTAGAGAGAGAGCAAGAGCAAGCCTGAGCTTTATACACTGGCCACAGTAGCATGTGATTGGCCTTGAATCCTATTCTACAATTCAACTGGATAAAATGTAACTGAACTGTTATTCCCCACTGTGTCACCCCTGCTATGCAGCCTTGTCAACTGATAGAGATTTTCAGAAGACTGTCCCTAGAGAGAATGCCTATCACCATATTGCACTGTGAAAGCCAAACTTTTGAAATAAAGCTTGGATTAATGATTTAGGGAGTGTGTTATTTTTGTAAAAATGTTTATTAGGGGGTAGATCAGCTTTAATAATACACAATAACCCCTAATGACAAAGCAAAAACAGGTTTTTAGAAATGTTTGCTAAATGTATTAAAGATTAAAACAGAAATACCTTATTTACATAAGTGTTCAGACCCTTTGCTATGAGACTCGAAATTGAGCTCAGGTGCATCCTGTTTCCTTTGATCATCCTTGAGATGTTTCTACAACTTGATTGGAGTCCACCTGCGGTAAATTCAATTGATTGGACATGATTTGGAAAGGCACATACCTGTCTATATAAGAAGTGACTAAGAACCCGATGGTCACTGACAGAGCTCCAGAGTTCTTCAATGGAGATGGGAGAGAGAGCCTTCCAGAAGGACAACCATCTCTGCAGCATTCCACCAATCAGACCGTTATGGTAGATTGGCCAGACGGCAGCCACTCCTCAGTAAAAGGCACATGGCAGCCCACTTGGAGTTTGCCAAAAGGCACCTAAAGGACTATCAGGTCATGAGAAACAAGGTTATTTGGTCTGATGAACCATGATTGAACTCTTTGGCCTGAATGCCAAGTGTCACGTCTGGAGGAAACCTGACACCATCCCTATGTTGAAGCATGGTGGTGGCAGCGGCATCATGCTGTGGGGATATTTTTCAGCGGCAGGGACTGGGTGACTAGTCAGGATTGAGGGAAAGATGAATGGCACAAAGTACAGAGAGATCCTTGATGAAAACCTGCTCCAGAGCACTGAGGACGTCAGAGTGAGGTGAAGGTTCACCTTCCAACAGGACAACGGCCCTAAGCACACAGCCAAGACAAACGCAGGAGTGGCTTCAGGACAAGTCTCTGTGGCCCAGAGCCCAGACTTGAACCCGATAGAACATCTCTGGAGAGATCTGAAAATAGCTGTGTAGCGTCGCTCCCCATCCAACCTCACAGAGCTTGAGAGGATCTGCAGAGAAGAATGGAGGCTGTAATCGTTGCCATAGGTGCTTCAACAAAGTACTGAGTAATGGTCTGAATAGCTATGTAAGT
This sequence comes from Oncorhynchus tshawytscha, assembly GCF_018296145.1. NCBI lineage: Eukaryota > Metazoa > Chordata > Actinopteri > Salmoniformes > Salmonidae > Oncorhynchus > Oncorhynchus tshawytscha. Next base: position 59,098,316 of record NC_056433.1, on the reverse strand, counting down.
AAGGTATTTCTGTTATTGTATTTTTTATAATTTTGCAAACATTTCTAAAAACCTGTTTTCGCTTTGTCGTTATGGGCTATTGTTTGTAGATTGATGAGGGGGGGGAAATGATTTAATCCATTTTGGAACGAGGCTGTTAATGTAACAAAATGTGGAAAACGTCAAAGCAACTGAATACTTTCGGGAATGCACTGTATGTCCTATTTGCTGTGTTTTTATCCCTACTGTGTTGAGAACTTTTGTGTCCCAGTTCCTTTTAAACTCATCAAAAAAAGAAACGTCCTCTCACTGTCAACTGCGTTTATTTTCAGCAAACTTAACATGTGTAAATATTTGTATGAACATAACAAGATTCAACAACTGAGACATAAACTGAACAAGTTTCACAGACATGTGACTAACAGAAATTGAATAATGTGTCCCTGAACAAAGGGGGCGTCAAAATCAAAAGTAACAGTTAGTATCTGGTGTGGCCACCAGCTTCATTAAGTACTGCAGTGCATCTCCTCCTCATGGACTGCACCAGATTTGCCAGTTCTTGCTGTGAGATGTTACCCCACTCTTCCACCAAGACACAAGTTCCCAGACATTTCTGGGGGGAATGGCCCTAGCCCTCACCCTCCGATCCAACAGGTCCCAGACGTGCTCAATAGGATTGAGATCCAGGCTCTTCGCTGGCCATGGCAGAACACTGACATTCCTGTCTTGCAGGAAATCATGCACAGAACGAGCAGTATGGCTGGTGTCATTGTCATGCTGGAGGGTCATGTCAGGTTGAGCCTGCAAGAAGGATAGCACATGAGCGAGGAGGATGTCTTCCCTGTATCGCCCAGCGTTGAGATTGCCTGCAATGACAGCAAGCTCAGTCCGATGATGCTGTGACACACTGCCTCACACCATGACGGACCCTCTACCTCTGGAGCGGGATCGATTTGGAGTACAGGCCTCGGAGTAATGCTCATTCCTTCGACAAGAAATGCGAATCCGACCATCACCCCTGGTGAGACAAAACGTTGACTCATCAGTGAAGAGCACTTTCTGCCAGTCCTGTCTGGTCCAGTGACAGTGGGTTTGTGCCCATAGGCAACGTTGTTGATGGTGATGTCTGGTGAGGACCTGCCTTACAACAAATCTACAAGCCTTCAGTCCAGCCTCGCTCAGCCTATTGTGGACAATCTGAGCACTGATGGAGGGATTGTACGTTCCTGGTGTAACTCGGGCAGTTGTTGTTGCCATACTGTACCTGTCCCGCAGGTGTGATGTTCGGATGTACTGATCCTGTGCAGGTGTTGTTACACGTGGTCTGCCACTGCGAGGATGATCAGCTGTCATTCCTGTATCCCTGTAGTGCTGTGTTAGGCGTCTCACAGGACGGACATTGCAATTTATTGCCCTGGCCACATCTGCAGTCCTCATGCCTCCTTGCAGCATGCCTAAGGCACGTTCACGCAGATGAGCAGGGACCCTGGGCATCTTTCTTTTGGTGTATTTCAGAGTCAGTAGAAAGGCCTCTTTAGTGTCCTAAGTTTTCAGAACTGTGACCTTAATTGCCTACCATCTGTAAGCTGTTAGTGTCTTAACGATCGTTCCACAGGTGCATGTTCATTAATTGTTTATGGTTCATTGAACAAGCATGGTAAACAGTGTTAAAACCCTTTACAATGAAGATCTGTGAAGTTATTTGTATTTTTTCCGAATTGTCTTTGAAAGACAGGGTCCTGAAAAAGGGAAGTTTCTTTTTTTGCTGAGTTTATTTTAAGATGTATTATTTATCTAATTAACCTTTCTTCTAATGCTGTCTTATCTATTTCTAAAATACTATAAATAGAAAGTTGAATATGAATTATTTTACAACATTCTCTATCTTGAATGGTATAGTGTAGTTGTAGTTTACTTCTTTATCAATTGTTGTATTTAATTTTTTATATATATTGTGTTATTACCATCCCTATCATTCATAGTATTGGGTGTTCCATTATTCTAATCCTCTATGGGAAATGTGTAATATTTAGAATAGCCATGTAGTCTTGGTGTCTCTGAACATTTGGTTATCAATATACAGTTTATCGACTACAAGAGCTACACGTTTCTCTTTTAATCTATTCTCCTTGAAGAGTGGTTACAGAACTTTGCACAGTTCTGCAATTTCCTTCGGGATCATATCATTCATACCACTGGGTCTTTTACCCAGACTTTTAACCATTATTTTATCATTGAAGGATGCAAATTTGGGATGCATATTTCTGTCTGAAAAGGTGTACCCGTTCGGGTTGGATTTTATCGACAGCATCGCCTGAAATTCTTTCACCACACTTTCAGGACTTCGCCTGCATTTTCTTTTGATACCAGTACCAGATTTTCTCTCATAGATCTAGTCTGTATGTCAAACAGTGGCGACCCGTCATTCAGGGCAGGTGGGGCATTAGCTCAGTATCCTGTCAGTCATAGGGATTTGCGCAATCGCCAAGCTTCAGTTCTTCAGTAAATGGTAGACATCCAAAATTTCAGCCCTATGAGATAGTTATATTACAAGTGCCCTTCCAAGAAGGCTCAAGGTCATTGGCCACAGAAATCACGTTATATGTACAGTAGTTTTGATTGGACTGATCATTTCAACATCTTACTTTCACAATCTTAGCTAGCAGTCATCATTATGAATCAAGTCTACTGGCAAATAGTTTTTAATCCTTGTCATATGAAGAGAAAATATAGATAAAACGTATCGGTGCTCATCGGCCATAAACATTACACAAGTTGTAAATCGCAAAATCGCAAATTCAACAATGAGTTGTTTGGAAGGAATCGGTGACAGTGGCTAACCACAAGCATTGCAATTGGGAAGTCACACTGGGAAAATACGTTTTGAACGGTCATACAACTCGGAATTGTAAATCTTTTTCTTTGATGACAAAATTTGCCAAGGACGGACCGCCGCGCACAAGGTCCAAAAATGTTTTATATGCTACTGCATAAATTATGTAATATGCCAGGGAGATATGTTCAGCCATATCAGCTGTGTGTGTGTGCGTGTGTGTGTACCTTGTAACCTAGGATGGGTCCGAAATGCCCCTGTGCACAAAGTGAGGTCCATACAGAAATGGTTTGTCGAAATCTGTGTGGAAGAACTTGACTGGCCTGCACAGAGTCCTGACCTCAACTCCATTGATCACCTTTGGGATGAATTGGAGCGCTGACTGCGAGCCAGGCATAATCGCCCAACGTCAGTGCCCAACCTCACTAATGCTCTTGTGGCTGAATAGAAGCAAGTCCCCGCAGCAATGTTCCAACATCTAGTGGAAAGCCAGAAGAGTGGAGGCTATTATAGCAGCAAAGGGGGGACAAACTCCATAGTAATGCCCATGATTTTGGATGAGCAGGTGTCCCCATACTTCTTGTCATGTAGTGTATGTGTGTGTGTGTGTGTGTGTGTGTGTGACAGCTGGTTCTCATAGTGTTTTCCTCTCAGCTCCACAGCCTGCTGTGTGGGAAGCAGTGTAGCTACAGTAACTGATAGTCTGAATAAAGTCTGATTGTGTGTGGGCTACTGTATTGTAGTGCAGCTGTATCTGGAAGGCTCTCCCCAGCAAGTCTCCACATCTCATCTGTGTGGGGCCACCAAGCCAGTCTCCTGGGCTCTCCTCTCCTCAGCTCTGTCCCTGGGCTCTACAGGGGATAAAATATGACTAGTATCATCATTCTTCCCTCCCTCTCTCTCTCACTGTCGCTGTGGGAGGTTTGCTAGCTCTTCTGTGATTCTCCTCTGGTGCTCTGCCACCTCGGAGAGTCATCTTTCACTAGGAAGATGCCCTCCACAGCCAAACAAGGCATTTGTGTGACACAGCTTGGTTGTTGTTGTTCCCAATGTTTTTGTAGAATACATGACGTGGGCATTTGAAAAATATGTAGCCAAGGAGTCTTAGTCAAATCAAGATCTTTACATTTTGATAGAAATGGCAATGGCTATGAAATTTGTAAATGGTGTATATTCGGCAGGTTTGTGACACCCCTGCCCTGTGCCCCTTTCTCTCTCTCTGTGTGTGTGTGTGTCATGTACTCATAAGGTAGGGCTAGAGTTCTACATTGATGTTCATGCCCACTCCACCATGATGAATGGCTTCATGTACGGGAACGTGTTTGAGGAGGAGGAGAGAGTCCAGAGACAAGCCGTGTTTCCTCGCCTGCTCTGCCAAAACGCCCCAGACTTCTCCTTTGTAAGTCCATCACATCAACTGTACCAGGGACAACTTTAGGGCCCAGAGTTGTCCCTGGTCAGGCCATATCAATCCTAACCATACTCATCTCACATATGTTCCACAGGAAATACACCCCACATATTAGCAGGTGCTAGTTGGCTATGCTACAGTAGTTACTGTATCACCCACAGGGTTAACTGAGATCTATCGTACAGCTGGGTGTGGAAGCTATATTTAAAAATTCTGTGTTCCCTTTCACCTCTCAGCCACATTGACCTTCAGCGCTCAGCCAATGTGACATTTTGTATCAGTGCCAGTTACATATAGCCAGAAGAATAACCTTTTTTGTGCAGTGACACATTCACAGCTCTCATAGAACTTTCTTCACCAGTACACAAGGAAAGTCTTTCAACAGCCAAAATGACTTTAGCCAACCAGCATACATAAAGAATGTCACAGATTGTCCACCACTTATTTATTTTGCTGGCTCAATAAAGAGCTAACCTTTTGTTGTGAGTGTATACAGACGTGTGTGCCTGCATGTGTCAAATAAAATGTTATTTGTCACATGCTTCGTAAACAACAGGTGTAGACTAACAGTGAAATGCTTACTGATGGGCCCTTCCCAACAATACTGAAAGAAAAAAAGAGAAATAATAGAAAAATAATAACACAAGTAAAAATGCAGAATGAGTAACGATAATTTGGCTATATACATCGGGCACCAGTACCGAGGCGATGTGCAGGGGTACGAGGTAATTGAGGTAGATATGTACAAATACAGTCCCCATAATGACAAAGCAAAAACAGTTATTTAGAAATGTTTGCTGATTTTCAAAAAATGTCAAATTGAAATTATACTTACATAAGTATTCAGACCCTTTACTCAGTACTTTGTTGAAGCACCTTTGGCAGTGATTACAGCATAGATTATTCTTGGATAGGACACTACAAGCTTGGCACACCTGTGTTTGGGGAGTTTCTCCCATTCTTCTCTGCAGATCCTCTCAAGCTCTGTCAGGTTGGATGGTGAGCGTTGTTGCACAGCTATTTTCAGGTCTCTCCAGAGATGTTCTATCGGGTCTGGGCCACACAAGGACATTCAGAGACTTGTTCTGAAACACCTGTGTTGTCTTGGCCATGTGCCTAGGGTCGTTGTCCTGTTGGAAGGTGAACCTTCGCCCCAGTCTGAATACCTGAGCGCACTTAGCAAGTTTTAATCAAGGATCTCTCTGTACTTTGCTCCGTTCATCATTCCCTCGATCCAGTCCCTGCCGCTAAAAATCCTCCCCACAGCATTATGCTGCCACCATAGGGATGGTATTGGCCAGGTGATGAGCAGTGCCTGGTTTCCTCCAGATGTGACGCTTGGAATTCATGCCAAAGAGTTCAATCTTGGTTTCATCAGACCAGAGAATCTTGTTTTTCATGGTCTGAGAGTCTTTAGGTGCCTTTTGGCAAACTCCAAGCGGGCTGTCATTTGTATTTTACTGAGGAGTGGCTTCCGTCTTTCCGCTCTACCATAAAGGCCTGATTTAGTGGAGTGCTGCAGAGATGGTTATCCTTCTGGAAGGTTCTCCCATCTCCACAGAGGAACTCTGGAGCTCTGTCAGAGTGACCATCAGGTTCTTTGTCATCTCCCTGACCAAGGCCCTTCTCCCCCGATGGCTTAGTTTGGCTGGGCAGCCAGTTCTAGGAAGAGTCTTGGTGGTTACAAATGTAATCTTGGGGAACTTCAATGCTGGTGACATTTTTTGGTTCCCTTTCCCAGATCTGTGCCTCAATGTTTTTTTTTTTTGCTTTGTCATTATGGGGTATTGTGTGTAGATTGAGGATTTTTCTTTATTTAATCAATTTTAGAATAAGGTAACGTAACAAAATGTGGGAAACGGGGGTCTGAAGGGGTCTGAATACTTTCTGAATGCACTGTATACTGTCCATACCATCTTTATATGTATGAGACATTCAGATATTTCCTATGTGTGTATTGTTGTTTTTCTGCTTGGTATCACTGCACTGTTGGGGCTGGAAACACAAGCATTTCGTTGCACCTGCAATAACATCTGCAAATATGTGTACGCGACCAATAAACTTTGATTTAATTTGCCTTTCAAAGCATTTCATGGGCACAGATGTTTATTTTTTTATTTCACCTTTATTTAATTAACCAGGTAGGCAAGTTGAGAACAAGTTCTCATTTACAATTGCGACCTGACCAAGATAGAGCAAAGCAGTTTGACACATACAACAACACAGAGTTAAACATGGAGTAAAACAAACATACAGTCAATAATACAGTAGAAAAATAAGTCTATATATAATGTGAGCAAATGAGGCAAAAACGGCACAAAAAAAACACAAAAAAAGGCCATGGTGGCAAAGTAAATACAATACAGCAAGTAAAACACTGGAATGGTAGATTTGCAGTGGAAGAATGTGCAAGGTAGAGATAGGAATAGTGGGGTGCAAAGAAGCAAAATAAATAAATACAGTAGGGGGAGAGGTAGTTGTTTGGGCTAAATTATAGATGGGCTATGTAGAGGTGCAGTAATCTGTGAGCTGCTCTGACAGCTGGTGCTTAAAGCTAGTGAGGGAGATAAGTGTTTCCAGTTTCAGAGATTTTTGTAGTTCGTTCCAGTCATTGGCAGCAGAGAACTGGAAGGAGAGGCGGCAAAAGGAATAATTGGTTTTGGGGGTGACCAGAGAGATATACCTGCTGGAGCGCGTGCTACAGCGAGTTGAGATAAGGGGACACTTTACCTAGCAGGGTCTTGTAGATGACCTGGAGCCAGTGGGTTTGGCGACGAGTATGAAGCGAGGGCCAGCCAACGAGAGCGTACAGGTCGCAGTGGTGGGTAGTATATGGGGCTTTGGTGCTACGATGTGAGATGTGAGTGCTACGGGGCAATAGTAATTTAAACAGGTTACCTTGGGCACAGGGACTATGGTGGTCTGCTTGAAACATGTAGGTGTTACAGACTGGGTCAGGGAGAGGTTGAAAATATCATGAAGACACTTGCCAGCTATTTAGCGCATGCGCTGAGTACGCATCCTGGTAATCCGCCTGGCCCCATAGCCTTGTGAATGTTAACCTGTTTAAAGGTCTTTCTCACATTGGCTACGGAGATCGAGATCAGAGTCATGCGGAACAGCTGGTAATCTCATGCACAGTTCAGTGTTGATTGCTTTGAAGCAAGCATAGAAGGAATTTAGCTAGTCTGGTAGGCTCACGTCACTGGGGAGCTTGTGGCTGGGTTTCCCTTTGTAATCTATGATAGTTTGCAAGCCCTGCCAAATCTGACGAGTTTCAGAGTATTAGGACTCAATCTTAGTCCTGTATTGACATTTTGACTGTTTGATGGCTTGTCAGAGGTCGTAGGGGGATTTATTATAAGCGTCCGGATTAGTGTCCCGGTCCTTGAAAGCAGCAGTAGCTCTATCCTTTAGCTCAGTGCGGATGTTGCCTGGAATCCATGGCTTCTGGTTGGGATATGTGAGGACGGTCACTGTGAGGACGACGTCATCGAAGCACTTATTAAATTAATGAAGCCGGTGACTGTGGTAAACTCCTCAATGTCATCGGTTGAATCCCAGAACATATTCCAGTCTGTGCTAGCAAAACAGTCCTGTAGTCTGCTTCATCTGACCGCTTCCATATTAAGTGCGTCACTGGTTCTTCCTTTTTGAGTTTTTACTTGTAAGTAGTAATCAGGAGGATAGAGTTATGGTCAGATTTGCCAAATGGACGGCAAGGGAGAGCTTTGTATGCGTTTCTGTGTGTGGAGTAAAGGTGATCTAAAGGTGAGCTCAAGCCTCGGTGCTTGTGCACTGCTCCTGTACTCCACCTCCTTTCCAACTGCTCCACTAAAACCCGCTCCAAATTCGCTCCATTCATTAAAATCACAATTTAAATACCCATCTATTTTTGTGACTACCTGGACATACCGATAGTTATTGAATTATTGAAACGAAACCATATGATTTGAATGAAAAGTATTTTAGTAAACAACATGAAAGTTTGACCGTTTGAAGGCTACATGTGGTATTAAACAGCGTATAAACACTCTAAATAGGTCAAGAGCCAGACAGGTAGCCTAAGGAATGAAAATGAATTATTTAGACTATTAGCCTATTACCTCAAGGTTATAGCCTACAAATAAATACACTGAGTATACCAAACATTAAGAAAACCTTTGATTCATCAGGGCATGGACTATACAAGGTGTCGATAGCATTCCACAGTGATGCTGGCCCATGTTGACTCAAGACTGGGTGTCTTTTGGGTGGTGGACCATTCTTCATACACATGGGAAACTGTTGAGTGTGAAAAACAGGGTGGTAGTAGGTGTGCCGGGCACCTACTATCACCCTATTCAAAGCAACTTTAATCTTTTATCTTGCCCATTCATTCTCTGAATGGTACACATTACACAATCCATGTCTCAATTGTCTTCAAGGCTTAAAAATCCTTCTTTAACCTGTCTCCTACCCTTCATCTACACTGACTGAAGTCAATTTAAGGAGTGACATCAATAAGGGATCATAGCTTTCCTCTGGATTCACCCGGTCAGTCCATGTCATGGAAAGAGCATGTTCCTTGATGTTTTGTATACTCAGTGTTAATTGTAAAACATGTGCGAGTGCGACACACTAGGCTGGCAGGAACATTAAGCACTCAGCATTTAAACAACATTTTGTTGTATTCAATTAGTATAGTCTATAAATTGTGCATATAGGCTGTGAATTGAATGAAAAATGCCTAGTTAGGCTCAGTCTTTGAACTTTTCACCTTGAGACTTAACATTAAAGATTGTGCAACAGCTGTTGTTAACAAAGAGACACACCTCCCCCTTAACCTTATCTGAAGCTGCCGTTCGGTCTTGCTGATGCATAGCAAAACCATCTAGATGTATATTATCCATGTCCATGTTCAGCAACGACTCCGAGAAACATAGGATATTACAGTTTTTCATGTCCGTTGATAGGATAGTCTCGTATGGAGTTCATCTAGTTTATTCCCTAATGGTTGTACGTTCATCGAAATAAGCAGTACATCCACAGCTGCCGACTCGTTGAAGTAGAAATCGTCACCCAAATCGAGGTCGGTGATCGCTGTTCTGATGTCCAGGTGTTTTTGGTCATAGAAATGATGGCAGAAATATTACAGTTGGAAGTCGGAAGTTTACATACACTTAGGTTGGAGTCATTAAAACTCGTTTTTCAACCACTAAACAAATGTCTTGTTAACAAACTATAGTTTTGGCAAGTCGGTTAGGACATCTACTTTGTGCATGAGAAAAGTCATTTTTTACCAACAATTGTGTATAGACAGATTATTTCACTGTATCTCAATTCCAGTGGGTCAGAAGTTTACATACACTAAGTTGACTGTGCCTTTAAACAGCTTGGAACATTCCAGAAAATTATGTAATGGCTTTAGAAGCTTCTGATAGACTAATTGACATCATTTGAGTCAATTGGAGGTGTACCTGTGTATGTATTTCAAGGCCTACCTTCAAACTCGGTGCCTCTTTGCTTGACATCATAAGGAAATCAAAAGAAATCAGCCAAGACCCCAGAAAAAAAAATTGTAGACCTCCACAAGTCTGGTTCATCCATGGGAGCAATTTCCAAACGCCTGAAGGTACCACGTTCATCTGTACAAACAATAGTATGCAAGTATAAACACCATGAGACCACGCAGCCATTATACCGCTCAGGAAGGAGACGTGTTCTGTCTCCTAGAGGTGAACGTACTTTGGTGCAAAAAGTGTAAATCAATCCCAGAACAACAACAAAGGACCTAGTGAAGATGCTGGAGGAAACAGCTACAAAAGTATCTATATCCACAGTAAAACAAGTCATTTATCGACATAACCTGAAAGGCCGCTCAGCAAGGAAGGCACACTGCTCCAAAACTGCCATAAAAAAGCCAGACTACGGTTTGCAACTGCACATGGGGGCAAAGATCGTACTTTTTAGAAAAATGTCCTCTAGTTTGATGAAACAAAAATAGAACTGTTTGGCCATAATTACAGTGCCTTGTGAAAGTATTCGGCCCCCTTGAACTTTGCGACCTTTTGCCACATTTCAGGCTTCAAACATGTATTTTTTTTGTGAAGAATCAACAACAAGTGGGACACAATCATGAAGTGGAACGACATTTATTGGATATTTCAAACTTTTTTAACAAATCAAAAACTGAAAAATTGGGCGTGCAAAATTATTCAGCCCCCTTAAGTTAATACTTTGTAGCGCCACCTTTTGCTGCGATTACAGCTGTAAGTCGCTTGGGGTATATCTCTATCAGTTTTGCACATCGAGAGACTGACATTTTTTCCCATTCCTCCTTGCAAAACAGCTCGAGCTCAGTGAGGTTGGATGGAGAGCATTTGTGAAGAGCAGTTTTCAGTTCTTTCCACAGATTCTCGATTGGATTCAGGTCTGGTCTTTGACTTGGCCATTCTAACACCTGGGTATGTTTATTTTTGAACCATTCCATTGTAGATTTTGCTTTATGTTTTGGATCATTGTCTTGTTGGAAGACAAATCTCCGTCCCAGTCTCAGGTCTTTTGCAGACTCCATCAGGTTTTCTTCCAGAATGGTCCTGTATTTGGCTCCATCCATCTTCCCATCAATTTTAACCATCTTCCCTGTCCCTGCTGAAGAAAAGCAGGCCCAAACCATGATGCTGCCACCACAATGTTTGAAAGTGGGATGGTGTGTTCAGGGTGATGAGCTGTGTTGCTTTTACGCCAAACATAACATTTTGCATTGTTGCCAAAAAGTTCAACTTTGGTTTCATCTGACCAGAGCACCTTCTTCCACATGTTTGGTGTGTCTCCCTGGTGGCTTGTGGCAAACTTTAAACGACACTTTTTATGGATATCTTTAAGAAATGGCTTTCTTCTTGCCACTCTTCCATAAAGGCCAGATTTGTGCAATATACAACAAGATTGTTGTCCTATGGACAGAGTCTCCCACCTCAGCTGTAGATCTCTGCAGTTCATCCAGAGTGATCATGGGCCTCTTGGCTGCATCTCTGATCAGTCTTCTCCTTGTATGAGCTGAACGTTTAGAGGGACGGCCAGGTCTTGGTAGATTTGCAGTGGTCTGATACTCCTTCCATTTCAATATTATCGCTTGCACAGTGCTCCTTGGGATGTTTAAAGCTTGGGAAATCTTTTTGTATCCAAATCCGGCTTTAAACTTCTTCACAACAGTATCTCGGACCTGCCTGGTGTGTTCCTTGTTCTTCATGATGCTCTCTGCGCTTTTAACGGACCTCTGAGACTATCACAGTGCAGGTGCATTTATACGGAGACTTGATTACACACAGGTGGATTGTATTTATCATCATTAGTCATTTAGGTCAACATTGGATCATTCAGAGATCCTCACTGAACTTCTGGAGAGAGTTTGCTGCACTGAAAGTAAAGGGGCTGAATAATTTTGCAAGTTTGAAATATCCAATAAATGTCGTTCCACTTCATGATTGTGTCCCACTTGTTGTTGATTCTTCACAAAAAAATATAGTTTTATATCTTTATGCTTGAAGCCTGAAATGTGGCAAAAGGTCGCAAAGTTCAAGGGGGCCGAATACTTTCGCAAGGCACTGTACCATCGTTATGTTTGGAGGAAAAAGGAAGAGGCTTGCAAGCCAAAGAACACCATCCCAACCGTGAAGCACGGGGGTGACAGCATCATGTTGTGGGGTGCTTTGCTGCAGGAGGGACTGGTGCACTTCACAAAATAGATGGCATCATGAGGGAGGAAAATTATGTGAATATATTGAAGCAACATCTCAAGACATCAGTCAGGAAATTAATGCTTGGTCACAAATGGGTCTTCCAAATGAACAATTACCCCAAGCATACTTCCAAAGTTGTGGCAAAATGGCTTAAGGACAACAGAGTCAAAGTATTGGAGTGGCCATCACAAAGCCCTGACCTCAATCCTATAGAAAATTTGTGGGCAGAACTGAAAAAGTGTGTGCGAGCAAGGAGGCCTACAAACCTAACTCAGTTATACCAGCTCTGTCAGGAGGAATGGGCCAAAATTTACCCAACTTATTGTGGGAAACTTTTGGAAGGCTACCTGAAACGTTCGATCCAAATTAAACAATTTAAAGGCAATGCTACCAAATTCTAATTGCGTGTATGTAAACTTCTGACCCACTGGGAATGTGATGAAAGAAATAAAAGCTGAAATAAATCATTGTCTCTACTATTATTCTGACATTTCACATTCTTAAAATAAAGTGGTGATCCTAACTGACCTAAGACAGGGAATTTTTTACTAGGATTAAATGTCAGGAATTGTGAAAAACTGAGTTTAAATGTATTTGGCTAAGGGTATGTAAATTTCCGACTTCAACTGTATGTAAAACAAGTTAAGATCAGCGTAAAAAACACACACATAATATCAGAATTGGTTAGGAGCCCATAAGACGGCAACTATCCAATGCAGCACCATCTTCACCACACCGTTTGTGTGTGTGTGTACTTCTGCATGTGCGTGCTCGCGTCGAGTGTGAGTGTATACCATTGGGGTGTGTACAGTAGTGGTGACAGCAGGCCAGAAGTCATGTCCCTTACTCTGCTCTTTTTTTCCTGCCCATTCAGCACTGCCCAAAGCACATAGAAATCAATAAGTGAAAACTACCAGGAGTGAAAGCCAACCCTGCATTTACGTTACAGGGGTCAAGTTCCATTCATGTTGAGTGGACTACTAGAGTGCAATGGAAACTAAATTGACTTAATCATGTATTACACTGAAGCTGACTGAAAATACATGTCATATGGAGGGTGTCCACCCACTCTGACCAGAGTAGGTGAAAACACGCTTTGGTGATGAAATTTCACTTCCTTATGTTATATTTTATAACATTTTACCAAGACAAATATGATTATTCATGTTCTGAATCGTTCATTATATCCAAAATGTCGGATTTTGTAACCTATTAAACGGTCGGTTGTTTAGCAACAAAACCAACACATGTGCAACTATGGGGTTAAACAGACAGCGATGGCTTAGATTGTTGACAACACAAACTACAGTGCCTTCGGGAAGTATTCCTGAGCCCTTGACCTTTTCCACATTTTGTTAGGTTACAGCCTTTTTCTGAAATTGATTATATTGATAAGGGGGAGGGGAAACTATCTACACACAATAATAATAATTTATAAAAAATATAATTGACTTTGAAGCACCTTTGGCAGCAATTACAGCATTGAGTCTTGGGTATGATGCTACAAGCTTGGCACACCTGTGTTTGGGGAGTTTCTCCCATTCTTCTCCGCAGATCCTCTCAATCTCTGTCAGGTTGGATGAGGAGCGTTGCTGCACAGCTATTTTCAGGTCTCTCCAGAGATGTTTGATAGCATTCAAGTCCGGGCTCTGACTGGACCACTCAAGGACATTCAGACACTTGTCCCAAAGCCAATCCTGCTTTGTCTTGGCTGTGTGCTTAGGGTCATTGTCCTGTTGGAAGGTGAACCTTCGCCCCAGTCTGAGGTCCTGAGTGCTCTCGAGCATGTTTTCATCAAGGAGCTCTCTGTACTTTGTTCCCTTCATCTTTCCCTCGATCCTGACTAGTCTCCCAGTCCCTGCTGCTGAATAACATCACACAGCATGATGCTGCCACCACAATGCTTCACCATAGGGATGGTGTCAGGTTTCCTTCGGACGTGACGCTTGGCATTCATTTCAAAGAGTTCAGTATTGGTTTCCAGAGAATCTTTTTTCTCATGGTCTGAGAGTCTTTAGGTGGCTTTTGGCAAACTCCAAGCAGGCTGTAATTTGCGTTTTACTGAGGAGTGGCTTCCATCTGGCCACTCTACCATAAAGGCCTGATTGGTGCTGCAGAGATGGTTGTCCTTCTGGAAGGTTCTCCTATCGCCATAGAGGAACTATAGAGCTCTGTCAGAATGACCATCAGGTTCTTGGTCACCTCCCTGACCAAGGCCCTTCTCCCCCAATTGTGCAGTTTGGCTGGGCGGCCAGCTCTAGGAAGAGCCTTGGTGGTTCCAAACTTATTCCGTTTAAGAATGATGGAGGCCACTGTGTTCTTGGAGACCATCAATGCTGCAGACATTTTTTGGTACCCTTCCCCGGATCGCAGATTACTGCACCTGTACATAGCCCATCTATAATTTAGCCCAAACAACTACCTCTTCCCCTACTGTATGTATTTATTTATTTTGCTCCTTTGTACCCCATTATTTCTATTTCTACTTTGCACATTCTTCCACTGCAAATCTACCATTCCAGTGTGTTACTTGCTATATTGTATTTACTTTGCCACCATGGCCTATTTTTGCTTTTACCTCCCTTATCTCACCTCATTTGCTCACATCGTATATAGACTTATTTTTCTACTGTATTATTGACTGTATGTTTGTTTTACTCCATGTGTAACTCTGTGTTGTTGTACGTGTCAAACTGCTTTGCTTTATCTTGGCCAGGTCGCAATTGTAAATGAGAACTTGTTCTCAACTTGCCTACCTGGTTAAATAAAGGTGAAATAAAAATCTATTAAATATATCTGCACTTCAACATAATCCTACGGACAATTCCTTCGACCTCATGGCTTGGTTTTTGCTCTGACATGCACTGTCAAATGTGGCTTTCCAAATCATGTCCAATCAATTGAATTGATCACAGGTGGACTCCAATCAAGTTGTAGAAACATCGCAAGGATGATCAATGTGGGCAGGATGTACCTGAGCTCAATTTCGAGTCTCATAGCAAAGTCTCTGAAAACTTATGTAAATAAGGTTTGTTTTTTATTTGTATAAATTTGCAAAAATTTCTTAACCTGTTTTCACTTTGTCATTATGGGGTATTGTGTGTAGATTGATTAAATAAATCAAAATATTTATCAATTTTATAATAACGTTGCAAAGTTACAAAATGTGGAAAAGGTCAAGGGGCCTGAATACATTCCGAAGGCACTGTATATGTCTCCCCAATGTTTATTGAAAAGATAAATAAATATATAAATGCAACAGAAAACTATTTCAAAGATTTTACTGAGTTACAGTTCATATATGTAAATCAGTCAATTTAAATGAATGTATAAGGCCCTAATCTATGGATTTCACATGATTGGGAATACAGATATGCATCTGTTGGTCACAGATACCTTAAAAAAATAAGTACAGGAGTGGATTAGAAAACCATTCAGTATCTAGTGTGACCATTTGCCTCATGCAGCATATCTCCTTCGCATAGAGTTGTTCAGGCTGTTGATTGTGGCCTGTGGAATGTTGTCCCACTTCAATGGCTGTGCAAAGTTGCTGGATATTGGACGGAACTGGAACACGTTGTCGTACATGTCGATCCAGAGCATCTCAAATGTACTCAATCGGGACATGTCTGGTGAGTATGCAGGTCATGGAAGAACTGGGACATTTTCAGCTTCCAGGAATTGGGTACAGATCCTTGCAACATGGGGCCGTGAATTATCCTGCTGAAATATTAGGTGATGGCGGCGGATGAATGCCAAGACAAGGGGCCTCAGGATATCGTCACGTTATCACTGTGCATTGAAATTGACAAAATGCAATTGTGTTCGTTGTCCGTAGCTTATGCCTGCCCATACCATTATGCCTGCCCATACCATAACTCCATCGCCACCATGGGGCACTCTGAATTGAACGTTGTGAACAGCAAAACGCTCACCCACACGTCACCATGCACATGGTCTATGGCTGTGAGGAAGGTTGGATATGCTGCCAAATTCTCTAAAACGACGTTGGAGGCGGCTTATAGTAGTGAATTTAACATTCAATTTAACATTCAATTCTCTGGCAACAGCTCTGGTAGACATTCCTGCAGTCAGTATGCCAATTGCACACTCCCTCAACTTGAGACATCTGTGGCATAGAGTACCACAGTAAGAGTCATAATACCCATAAACCCTAGTGGTCAAACAAGAAAAAGCTCCAATTGTCACCCCCCCCCATAGGGGATTTTAGAAACTCTTAAAATAAAAGCTGTGTTTCGTGTAGGCTTACCCTGGCGTGACGTTTTGATAACTGTGTCAATCTCTCTAGGACAAGGTGACTTATCAATATATTCATCTGTATTTACCCCCCAAAAATGAAATGCTAATTAGCTGATAATGTGGCTATCATAAAGAGCTACAAATGCCATGGTGATCTGGACAAGACTGCCGAATCAAGGCAAAGGTAAGAATCTCTGGATTAACTATCTATTGTTAGGTAAATTTAGTAATACATTGGCTAAATGTCTTTAAATTTACAATTTTGCAAACTGTCTTGTGCAAGTTTTAAATTGACACTACATGTTAACAAAGGGGTCAGCTAGAGATGACATTCAAGAGCTTGCAGAGATTTGTAGTCTTGCATGATGTCTCCTTTGAAACTAATTAGCATTTTCCAATCTGTAACTAGAGACGACTATATTGATGAAAGTCACCTTGTCTGAGTGTCACGTTCGTTTGTAGAGAAGGACCAAGGTGCAGAACAAACACTACTTAAATATGATCCCCAATTAGAGATAACGATTACCAGCTGCCTCTAATTGAGAATCATACAAATCACCAACATAGAAACATGAAAACTAGAACACCCACATAGAAATAATAAACTAGACTAACCCCCCAGTCATACCCTGACCTACTCCACCATAGAAAATAAGGACTCTCTATGGTCAGGACGTGACACCGAGAGAGATTTACATTGTTATCATAACGTCACGCCAGGGTAAGCCTACAAGAAACACAACCCTTATTTTAAGGGTTTAAAATTCTAAAATTCCCCATGGGAAAATGAATGGTGGAAAAACGATTGGAACCATTTCCCTGTTTGACCGCTAGGTTTTATGGGTATTATGACACCACTGTGGGGCTCTATTGTGTTGTCTGACAAAGTTACGCATTTTAGTGGCCTTTTATTGTCCCCAGCACAAGGTGCACCTGTGTAATGATCATGCTGTTAAATCAGCTTCTTTATACGCCACAACTGTCTGGTGGATGGATTATCTTGGCAAAGGAGAAATGCTCACTAACAGAGGTGTAAACAAATTTGTGCACAAGATTTTTGAGAAATAAGCTTTTTGTATTTCTGGAACCAACAGGACCCTGAAAATCTTTTACCCCCAAGCCATAAGACTGCTAAATAGTTAACCAAATACAGTGCTGTGAAAAAGTATTTGCCCCTTTCTGATTTTCACTTATTTTTTATACTGAATGTTAGCAGATCTTCAACCAAAACCTAATATTAGATCAAGTGATCCTGAGTTTACAAATAACAAAAATTGATACTTAATTAAATAAAATAACGAAGTTATGCAACACCCAATTCCCCTGTGTGAAAAGGAATTGCCCCTTACCACTCAATAACTGGTTGTGACACCTTTAGCTGGTTGACACTTTACCCCTACGCTAAGTTATTACTCATTGTGTATTTATTTGTGTTATTATCTTTCTATTCTTCTCTCTGTATTTTTGGGAAGGGCCCATATGTAAGCATTTCACTGTTAGTCTACACCTGTTGTTTACGAAGCTTGTGACAAATACAATTTGATTTGATTTTTGATTTGACAATGAGTACTTGTCTCTCAAATACATCGTTACAGTTGTTGGTTAGCTAGCTAGTGAAGCTAGTTTTTGCCATATTAGCATAGAAGTGACATCAGTAAAAACACCTCAAAACAAGACATGGTATCAAGGACAAGATAAAACTAGCTGAAACGAGCCACCTACAATTCTCCACATGGCAGCTTCGTGTCATTATTGCAAGCTATCTGGCCATCTGAAATCACAACTGATTGGACTTCTGCCCACATTGAAGCGCGCAAATTGCTTTCGCGACTTTGTCAGCTAACCTGTCTATACCGAGCTCTGTTGACATGGCCGTGCAGGTTTTTGTCGTAACAACTTTTGATAATTTAACATTTTGAGGTTGTCGTGGGTAGCAACATGCTAAATTAACATGACGAGCTGAATTAAATGTAAAAGGCTTTGAAAATAAAAATCTTGGTTTACACTCAGTGCTCCGTTGACATTTCAGATATTATTTTCGTGAGAAATCTTCGAAAACAGGAATTTCTAATTAATGTGAAAAGTGTATAATAAAATATGAAAATAATACATGTCGTGTATTCAAAATCGATATCCATCTTACCTCTATATTGTTTTATGTCCTGTGGAGTTGAGGAGAAAGATGACGAGTTCAATGGGAAAGTGAGCCTGTCAGGTAACGTTAACCAGTAGGCTTAATTCTTGCACAGAATCTAGCCAAATTGACGCAGTTCAATTTTCCAGATTTTTGACCATGTGTTCTCTGGCCTCCATTGATTTAGTCACCCTAATTCTGTCAATCCAAAAGTTTATAAACTCCAATAACTTTTTAACGGATTATGATAGAGACATGAAGTTTGGACCATTGGTTTTCGTAGAAGTATATTAACACAATTGTCCCATTGGTCAAAAATGCTCTTTTGATTGGACATGTATGCATTACAACAAGACCACAATGAGTTCTGTGGGAATTATTAGAATTAAGCATTGAAATTCACCAACATACACAAAGAAAAGGAGGACCAAGGCACTCTTCATATAATGAATTAAAATACCTTTATTTAAATGGCATGTTCAATGGAAACAAAGTTTAAAAACTCTGACGTGTTTCGGCTTCTATACACATATACTTTGTCACTTGTCTGACTAATTATTGATTTATAATGTTGGTAGAGTAGAATATTTTCTGTATTAACAGTGTTTCACTTCACAGTCCAACACGTCATTTAACCGTGACGTGGTGAAGGCTGGCACCGGGAGGCGCTTCCTGGGTGGCCTGCTGGACGACACGTCCTACTGCTACACCCTGGAGGTGTCCTTCTACAGCTACATGGCAGCGGGGAGCACGTCGCCCGTTCCCTACACAGAGGACACCTGTATCCTTCTCTCTCATTGTCATCAGGGTTCCCAGGGAGCCTGGCCGGGCCCCCGCCTCCTTCTGCCCACGCCTTCCCACCCTCCCCCGCTGGCTGATGGAGGAGAAAGGAGGGGAGGCATCAGGGGGAGAGACAGAGATGGAGCACACGACACGTGTACACGTGTATGTCTCCTCCCTCCCTCTCTCCCTCCACTAACTTCCCCAAACTTCAGAGCTTCACATCTCATAGAAAGCATGCTGTATTGGTGTCAGAGTTGATTGATAGTTACATCAATACACCCTGTCCATCCATGTAGGACAAGATATGCAACAGGAACAGAGGGGATTGTGTGTTGTGGTGCCTGGGACTAGGGTTGCAAATGGAGGGTATATTACTGGTGCCTGGGACTTGTGGGATGCAGGCTGCAGCACAGATTGGTTTAAAGGGAAATTGAGTGAGAGGTTCTGTCGTATATTGAAAGGCTCATGTCATTGAGCCAGCAAATCAGTGTACAAACACCAACAGTGTTTTGTGTTTTTGTGGACACCAACACGCATCGAAAACAGAATCCGATTTCTCCCTGAGAGCCCAGTCTGTGCACAGCGATTGGGCACTGTGGGCAGATTGAATTTGTGTCTTCTTGAGGGAGATACTCTGGACTACAAAAGGTCTGATTCTCCAAATCAATGCTACTCCTGAGTAGACAAAAGCCAGACCTGTGCAGATGTCTTGGCCAGTGAAATTATCTGGGCCGTGTCTGTACACCATGCAACAGAAAAGCCGTCTGTAGAGCCCACTAATGAGGGCTGATGGTGATAATGTCAGTCTATTGTACTGGTTCTCCATCCCCCAGCGTTTATCCACACTGCCTGCCCCTATAGTAACAACCTCATTTAGGGCCAGACGAGAGCCTATTGATTTCCTAGTCATTATTGGAGGCCTGGCTCGATCGACAGGCAGTACAGGGCTGAGATGTAGACGAGTCAGGTCAGCTCTTATCCACCTGAACGCTGCCTTGCTCTTTTGTTCAGCCAGATACGTAGTGACAGTGGGAAGGCAACACCTGCCCCATTGATTTTGTTTACAAAAGAGGTAGAGAGCATGTGTGTTCTGCTTTTGTTGTGATGAAGAATAGAATACAGCAGGCCTGTTAATTGCATAGTCTTTTGTACACTCCAAATGCATTCAGGGTTAAATGTGTAACCTTTATTTAACCAGGCAAGTCAGTTAAGAACAAACTCTTATTTACAATGACAGCCTACTCCGGCCAAACCCAAACTACGCTGGGCCAATTGTGCGCCGTCCTATGGGACTTCCAATCACAGCCGGATGTGATACAGCCTGGATTCAAACTAGGGACTTTAGTGATTTCTCTTGCACTGAGATGCAGTGTCTTAGACCGCTGCGCCACTCGGGAGCCTTAAAAAATAAATAGGCATTAAATAGACATTCTCTACAGACTAAAATGTTCCTTCAGATTAACTTGTTTTTAGCCATTTTAACAAACTTTGTTGGAAAAGAGGAGACACGTCTCAGATCCATGGGATAGAGAAGAAGCAGAAAACCAGAGTGGTGTGGATTCAGCCTACAGGCAGAAAAGTGTACTATACAGTGCCCATATTCCCTGTTTTGAGATGAGAGGAGATGTTCTGTGTACCGTAAGTGCCCTCTAGTGCCAGGAGGGTGAGGTGTCTGTGTGTGGCTCAGCTCCATGTGGCTCTGTCCCTGCCTGCCTTGTATCACACTGTAGACAACCCACTGCCAGCAACCCTTATATACAGGGCATCCATTCACTTCTTTGTTAAATTATTTATTTATCTTGTGTTTATATCAAAAGGGCTGTAAAGCCTTCTCATCTCACTCAATGTTTTCCCCCAACCCAGTGCTCCACTGAACTGTCAAGTCCAAGGCCTAGTTGGCTGGCTCGCTATAATAAGAAACCCATTCATGTAGAATTACACTGCCTCCAGGACATTCTTTTCCCTTAGTGTCAGAGAGGGGATGGAAACAAAAAAAATCTCTTTACTGTGTGTGGAAAGAGTCATAATTTACCCGTGATGCTCCTCTCCTTGAAAATGTTCCTTTCTTTGTTTCCCACATAAAAGAGCTGTGCTGTACAGAGGAGACAGTTGGAACAGAGAGGCTGCTGTAATATGTATGCACATAGCATAACCACGGTGATAGCCACACACTGCAAGTGCATAACAAGTCCCTTGATTATTTGTCACTGTGCAGTGGGCTTAAAGAAAGAGATAAGGAAACAGAACAGAGCTGCTGCGGTCCGTCACACCCCCTTTATGCTTCTGGAGTAGCAGTGTTTACTGGCTGTCTTTGTTGGTCTCTCTGCGCTAAAGTATGCTGGCTGAAAGCAAGATGGATGAGGTGAGGTAATAATGTAAATGGAAGAACATTATATAGGAATACCATGGAGGCGAGCCTAGTGGGTGATCGGGATGTGGGGGGGCTGAGTCATGGTAGGGGTTGGGGGCCCTGCTGGAGGCAGGCAGGAACAGGCCTGGGGGATGTGTGTAGCTGGGCTTGGGGAGGGGGAGTGTCAGCACTACGCAGGGAGAGGGCAGCGGGGACTTCGTGTAGAGCAAAGATTGGGGTCAGACAGGTTGAAGGGACCAGCCATGTCGCTTTTTACTCCCCGGTGATCTGGTCTATTGAGCGTGCAAATCATCAACAAAGACCTTGATGCTTTGCAACCCCCCTCCCGCTCTAAAAATGAATGAATTATAAATAAATCATTACCTGGACACCCAAATGAATCCCCCCTTCTCCTGTTTAAAGCCTGTTATATTAAATGAAGTGCCCATTTTGACACGTCCCTCTGTGCACTCTCTGTGACGTCTATTAAGATTTAACACACTTAACCCCCCCCCTCCCAAAAAAATGTCTCAAGGTTTCACCATCATTGGAAAGCCCTAGTTATTTGGTTGCTTTGACAAAGTCATTTCTGAAGGCTATTATTTATTTCATATGATTAGTGATACATTTTTAAGGTAAAGAAAAAAAACCTGTCCTTACGTTGTCCACCCTATTACGTGAACTGAATTCTCATTTTAATATGGTGAAACTATTCCTTTAAAAATATTTTTTTAACAAACATTGAACATCTAATAATCAAATCATAGTGGAAAAGCAGATGAGCTAGTTCTACTCTTTTTGGCCATTTTCTGGTGTTTTGTGGTGGGTCAAGCATAACACGTCAAACCTGTTACCCATCATTTTACCAATACATTTTTTTTGTTAAGCTTGCATTCAGTTGCCCTTCCCTGTTGCACACAACAAGCTTCTATTCCCCCTGTCTCAAGGGGATGTATGGCTGATTTAAGAGGAAATCATCAACCCTGTTACGGTCAACCCTTTCGCTTTATTTATTTGGCACTTAACAGGAACTTACTATAGTCTTTTCTTTTTTTTTACCTTTTGAGGTGGAAACAGTGTTTTTTTATTAAGTTGAACATGTGCTCTTCATGACAGAATGTAATAATTTGGTGAAATCAACAACACCAAAATCACCAAGTTACACTACCCAAAATGGACTAATTTGATGGAAGGACCTTGTAGTCACCATAATTGAAATGTTAAAGGGCAATTCTGCCACTTTTCAACATCATATTCATTATCTCCTGCACAATACTAGTATCTACATATGTTGAAAATGGCCCGTTTCTGTGATTAAAAAGATAAGATGAAAGATCCGGATCAAACTTAAGAAAAACGGTTATTTTCAAAAACCTGCAACAGGTTTCCAGCCAGAGAGAGGGTCTTTTCTTGCTCCCCACGTCAATGCGAATTTCATATTTTCCAAATTCACAGATTTTTCCTTACTTTCCTTCCCCCGTCTATGGTCACCCAGGTCTAAAAGGCTCATTATATTGAATGAGCAAGCTGTGAATGTTCCACGCCAGAGCAGTTGGAATATTCTCGGTCGTTTAATGATTTCACCACCTGTAATCTTGCACGAAATGGAGAGAAACAATGTTTCATGCTGAGAATTCACTGAGGCATTTGCTTTGTTCTTAGACTGATGTCCTATTGGGAAGATTCCACTGTGGCTTCATAGGACTGGTGTCCCTCTGAGTCTATAGTCTCTGTGTGCTGGTCTGTTATGGCTCTCCATGGATAGGGATTGGCAACATTGTGAAGAGATGAGTACTCAAACAGAGGAAGGTACAATACCAACCTCTTGCTCAAATACTTTGTGGTGGAGCTGTTTTCTTAAAATAACTTCAAAAAATATATTATTCAAAATGTTATGTCTTACTTCAAGTATGTAATTTATAATATATCTGAAGTAGGACAGAGCAGACACATTTGGTCTACCTTTCTGTCAAGGTTATTCTATTTTCTCATTTAGGTCATTGTGGAGGTTTTCAGGTTATTCTATTTTCTCAATCAAACTTGATCTTTTTGATGAGGTATACACACTGTAATGTCAGAGCATCATTAACAGGGAGACCAGACAGTGTGAATGTTGAGAGAATCTGGGACCTTATTCAAAACCCAGCTTGATGCTTTGACTGGGAGAGCAAGTAATCTGTGACTTTCATGTCTTCCCACTTTTAGTTTTTTTTTATAGAACTTTACACAATGCCTTCTATCTATTTAAAGTAAGATGATGAGGGTTGATTGGACAATGGACTCCAGCGCTAGCTATGTCATGTGACCAGACATGCCAGTGGTGAGAGGGAGCTATGCGTTGCCCTTTTTACTCTTGAGTTAACAAGTCCAGCGCTGGGCTGAAGAAAGACAGCTCCTTGTCCCGGCGGTGTGCCATTTCCCCCTGTCCTTTAGGCTCCAGTCCAGACGGCTACTGAAAGACCTATTATCCCCGGGTCTCACCATAAAAGTCTCACTCAATCAAGCATGGCCATGTTGTCAAACCCTTAGTTTGGTATCACTGCCTCACTTAAGTGTTGTGCTGTCCTGAACACGTTCCATACACATAAATTGATACAGCACGAGGAGCACAATGTGGAACCGGACAGCTCGGTGGTTCCTCCTGGCTTCAACATCAATCACCAGCCCACAGAAGACGGCACGGCCTGACAGCTAGCTGCAGTCTGGGAGATCACTCTGACAACAGCAATACATTGGCACACGCAAAGTATGGGAGCGTGACTCACACAGGGACATTTGAATACCAAACCTGCCAATTGAACATTTCAGGCTTCGCTAATCATGACACTTAGTTGATGGACAGTGACAAGTAGGCAGATATTCTCCCACAGTTGCAGTAATATGCTCCTCAGATCATCATTAGACGTGATAGGATTCTCTCAATTGTTGACTTATTTTCTTTCTCCTTTCCATTAAATCACAGGGTAGGCTTACTTTTATCCACAAACAAATATAATTAGGAATTTCATGCCATTCAAAACCCTATTAGTTGACTTGCGTGACAGTGTACATGGAGTCTTAAATGAAGTTTCCTTCATCATCCCTACTGGCTTTTAGACAGACAGATTAGATAGAGGTCATCTGATGCTGCTCAGCCAGTGGCTCTGAGAGCTTTATGGCATGAGATGTACGTACTTACCAATCTAGCCACTGGACATATCTGCTGCCTGCCCTCTGCACCTCTTAAGTGACGGACACTGGACAGACTCCAGACCTGCAGCACTCAGGGCTACTCCTTATCACTGCTGTCAGTCCCCATTAGGAGTCTGCTGAAGATGAGGCCCTATCTGATAGCTGTGTGTGTGTGCATGTGCGTGTGTGTGTGTTCATGCGTGTGTATGTCTTTGTTACTGCATGGATGCCTGTGTTTTGTGTCTGGATGTCTTTAAGGGGGAGAACAGGTGTTGGATGTCTAATGAATGAAGCATTACACATTAGCTACAAAGTTTCTTATAGGAAAAGGACACAAGGTCTTTGAACATAGTTTAGCTGCGGGGGGAAAACATGCTCCCTTTGTGCACCGCTGTTTACTGTTTTAATTAGCATTGTTAATTGGCTCTTTGTATCACCCTGGTGACAGGCCTGTCACTTGATGGTATTGATGGCGCTGATGTCCCTAATTTGTCTTCTTGTTAGGGATGGTCTGCTGTGGACGCTGGTGTTTTGTTCCTTGTCATTGGGGCATCATTGTCCGTCTGTCTGTTTAGACTGGGCACATGACACTGAAAGCAGATAAACAGCTTGGTAAACAAATCATCTGTCGTATCTGCTGTGGAGTGTCCATTTTCCCATTGTCTCGTCACCTCATCAGCCCCATGGTGGCTTGTCCTTGAGTCACAACAAAGGCCTTTATCGATCCTACAAGAGGGTAGAGGAGATATTAAAGCCCCTCATGCTCCAAAGCTGGTGCAGTATCCTCTCTGCCATACTGTAGATCTGGCAGGCCAGAGCACCCAGCACAACTCTCCTCTTCTCATTGACCTGACATTCCAATGTACCAAAAGTTGAGTTCCTATCACCTTACCCAACAAGCACCACAAAGACGTCCTCTCTGAGCTTTACTGTAGTCTACCTCCGCTGTCCAGTTCTCCATCTGATAACACAATGAAGCACACCCTAATTTACCACCAAATTTCTTGCCATGTTTCCCGAGGACATCCTGTATTCCCTGGCCTGTCCTCTTTGTGAGTTACAGTAGAATGGACTGCTATTGAGTTCAGAGCCAGCTGTCTAGTGTCCAGTCGTTTAGCCTGATGTCCTGCGTTTGTCTCCAGGCAGGGAGATTTAGTATAGAAATTATCCTGAGAGGAAGATATTGTCCATCTTGGCAGGGAAGGTCCTTCAGGGAAGGCTTATTTTCTGCCTGACTGTGCCAATGGGCCTACTTATATTGGGCAGCCTTGTTTTCTATGGAGACAAGGAATAGGAAGGAACTTTGATAGTAATATAGAAATTCTGATGTGCACCTTCATTCTGAAAGGGAAAATGTACTGTCTAGGTGGAATGTGACATTTTGTGTCAGTAAAATACTTACATATTGCCAACTGCATACATTTGTTTCTTTATGCACCATTGCAGGAAGGGCTGCCAAACTTCCACCCCCCTTGATTATGCAACACCTTTCCCTCCTGCCTGGTGTGTTGAGTTGATGTTTTGGAACTTTCCGCCCTCCTTCGCGAGCTGCCCTCAGGCTGTGCTTTGGCAGAGTCCTCACTTCCTGCCGCTAGCAGCTCATCCCGACTGCTCTGGTTGCCCTTGGCAACAGGTCAGCAGCCAATCAGGGTGTTGGAGTGTCCCGCCCGCAGCTGTGATGCAGATGAAGTATTTTCCTTCCGATGCGGCCATCCATCACCAACTTCCTGTAATAGATGTGAGATGTGACATCACAAGCTGAGAGGCCATCTGCACTCCACGGGTTTCTGGGATATTTCTGTCATTGCTCAGAGCATGCGTTTGCGCTGGCACCGTTTGATCACGGGGTAACACAAAACTTTCCCAAGGTCAAAATGAAGATGTCAGGGATACATGAGGGACGGTGGTCTATCAGTGGCTGGAGAGGCTGGTGTAGGATAACCTTATGGAGGGCACTCTGGGTTAAAACAGACCTGTATTGGATTATAACAGTCTGGAGGACAAGTATGTTGTACTGCATCATGTCTTCAGAAGAATCCTCAAAATTATGGTACTCACTTCAGAGGATGGTCAACATGACATAAGGCTAGAGTTAAGATACTGCATGTTACCCTTCTAAAATAACTAGAGAAGAAGATTATTGTAACTATAGATGCATAGCAGGTTATGAGCCTAAAATAGTTAATGGCATGATGCAGAGGTTGTAGCGCCAGACAGATGGGTGTAAATACAAGAGCTGGAGCTGTGCGGAGAGTGCCCATCGACCGGCAGAGTGACGAATGGAGGCCCACAGAGACACCACCTTTCCAGGCTAAGGTGACTGAGTAGCAACAGTGGGGTATGGAAGGGGGATGAGGAAGGTACTGGCACTCAAAGCCAAAATAGGGCAAATGGGAGGCACCCTATACAGACAGTGTGGTGAAGAAGGTGCAACAGCGCCTCTTCAACCTCAGGAGGCTTGTCACCTTAAACCCTCACAAACTTTTACAGATGCACAATTGAGAGCATCATGCCGGGTTGTATCACCTCCTGGTACGGCAACTGCTCCGCCCACAACCGTAAGGCTCTCCAGAGGCTAGTGAGGTCTGCATAATGCATCACCGGGGGCAAACTACCTGCCCTCTAGGACACCTACAGCACCCGATGTCACAGGAAGGCCAAAAAGATCATCAAGGACAACAACCACCCAATCAACTGCCTGTTCACCCCGCTACCATCCAGAAGGCGAGGTCAGTACAGGTGCATCAAATCTGGGACCGAAAGACTGAAACACATCTTCTATCTCAAGGCCATCAGACTGTTAAACAGCCATCACTAACACAGAGAGGCTGCTGCCTACATCAAAATCATTGGCCGTTACTCATCTCATTTTTAAAATGTAACCTTTATTTAACTATGCAAGTCAGTTAAGAACAAATTCGTATTTACAATAACGGACTACAAAAAGGCAAAAGGCCTCCTGCGGGGAAGAGGGCTGGGATTTTAAAAATAAGTAAAATATAAATATAGGAAAAAACATCACGACAACACTACATAAAGAGAGACCTAAGACAACAACATAGCATGGTAGCAACACAACATAACAACAACATAGTAGCAGCACAAAACATGGTACAAACATTATTGGGCACAGACAACATCACAAAGGGCAAGAAGGTAGAGACAACAATATATCACACAAAGCAGCCACAACTGTCGGCAAGAGTGTCTATATTCTATACCATCTATTGCATCTTGCCTATACCGCTCAGTCATCGCTCATTCATATATTTATATGTACATATTATTATTCCGTCCCTTTACTTAGATTTGTGTGTGTTAGGTAGTTGTGGAATTGTTGATTACTTGTTAGATATTGCTGCACTGTCAGAACTAGAAGCAGAAGCACACTCACATTAACATCTGCTAACCACGGGTAGGTGACCAATACAATTTGATTTGATTTGTCTTCTTTGTTAATCTATGACATGTTAGCTTCCATACAGTGTGATGTGTGTGCACGTGCATGTGTTCACTGAAAAGACACAAAGGCATGGACCTCCACCCAGACACTCAATTCAGCCCAAGGATGGATTGTTTATGAGTTAACAGCTTTGGATAATGGGATTTCACCTACAAGGCCTTGGATTTATGTTTCCTAGGTAATATCTGAGCGTTGAAAGGAATAATAATACAAAAAATACACTTTCTTTTTATATTTTTTTCACGGGCACTTGTTTCAATCATAGAGGTGTGACAGATAGACAGGTCATATCTGAACATCAACAAGGAAATGACAAGAGGTGAACAATTATGTCTCTGTGTCATTTCATCATTTTGGTCTGTCTGGTAAAGAATATATTCATAACAGCACCTTCACTGGGGAACCTATGTGTCCATCTTTGATGAAATATGGATTACTGGTAGTTGTCACTCATTTTTTTCTTGTTCTGGTCCTATGAATTATAATCGTACATGAGGGAATTTTTTCTCATCGTTTTCCCTATTGTCTTAACAGTATTTATGTGTGTAGTGATTCGTGTAGATTGACCAGCATTTAAAAAAAAAATGTTTTCTACATTTTGCCTTAATCTAAATTATTTTGTTATTATCTGTGTTTGTGATCTAATCCAGCTCAGCGTCATGGCAACAGCATGCAGAGTAACCACACAGTTTTATGATCAAGTGTCTCAAGTTATTGATGCCTTCCATAATGTGGTGGGGGCTGGGGGCTAGACTTGTGAATTTTTAAAAAGCCTGGGCGGTAAGTAATTGCCACTGTGATGCCTTCCACCTTCGTGTTTTTGGCTGATGCAGTTGATTTACCCCCACTAAGTGTGGAACACAGTGTGTTGTAGCCTGGTAATTTATACGCCACATTTCTCTACTGGTTATTGCTTAGTTATTTACTGCAAATGGTTCTATTTGTTCTGTGAGGAAGAAACTAGGGCTTTATTTATTTATTTATTTCAATTAATAGTAGAGCGTCAGAGGCAGGATTTAGAGGCTTTGTGAAATGAAACAGTGTAACTCCAGTAAATGCCTCCCAGCCAGGGAGAAATGGCCTTGTTGTTGACTAAACTAAAGGCTAACAGCGCCATATGTTCATGTTATAGGGAAGAACCTTAACATGGTCCCCTCAGACATGAAGCTTGGAAGAAATGTTGCCCGCACCTTCCTCGACTACTACAGGCACAACAACTTCATTGATGACAACAAACTACAAATCTCAAATCACATCAACAGGTAGTGTTTCTAATGACACATTTCAATAACTTGTCCAGTTTACATCCTATTTGTTTAACTTGATAATATTCACTAATGTTTTTGTGTCCTCAGTATGGAGGTATTGTCCCAGGGTCGACAGGGGAATGGAAATGGGAATGGGAGGACTTCTGGGAGTGAGAGAAGAGCAGAGAGGAAGAACCAGAGTATCACAGGAGAGTACTAGACACCTGGCAATAACATACTGGAGAGACCAGTCCAGTCTGACCACTGTATAAGGTTCCTGACTCACAGCCCTACACTATATCCACACAGCCCTACACTATATCCACACAGCCCGACACTATATCCACACAGCCCTACACTATATCCACACAGCCCTACCATATCACAGCCCTACACTATATCCACACAGCCCTACACTATATCCACACAGCCCTACACTATATCCACACAGCCCTCCTATATCCACAGCCCTATATATCCACAGCCCTACACTATATCCACACCCTAGCCCTACACTATATCCACACAGCCCACTACACTATATCCACACAGCCCTACACTATATCCACACAGCCCTACACTATATCCACACAGCCCTACACTATATCCACACAGCCCTACACTATATCCACATAGCCCTATATCACTATATCCACACAGCCTACACTACACTATATCCACACAGCCCTACACTATATCCACACAGACCTACACTATATCCACACAGACCTACACTATATCCACACAGACCTACACTATATCCACACAGCCCTACACTATATCCACACAGCCCTACACTATATCCACACAGCCCTACACTATATCCACACAGCCTTACACTATATCCACACAGCCCTACACTATATCCACACAGCCCTCATGAAAATTAGGTGCATCAGCCCAAGACAAAGGATGCAATTTCACAAACGGATCACTTTTGGATAACATGTTAATTGGAGGATATTTACCCATGGAACTTCATTAGAGCAAGTTGCTCTGACTGTATGAAATGTATGGGATGAATCAAGCTGACACATATACATCTCACGTTCCATTTGAGGCCTTCATACATCATTCATATATTTTACCACAATGTGCTTTTTCCATTATAGGTATTGCTTTTTATTCAAATGTATTCACGCATGTCATTGAAAATAAGTGCATGTGTTTTCTCTTGTAAGTAACTTATTTTGTGTTTATCTTGCAGTTCTGTATCCTACTCTATTTGGAGGGGTGTAATGGGAGGGGTAACCCATTTTTGTTTAGTCATGACCTTATCGGTATCTAAGTATTCTGTTGATAAAACTATGAAATATAACACACATTTGTAAGTTTGTGAAATTGATGTTCAGTCATTGTCAGTGCATTAGTTTACACAGGTGTTTGTGATTTAAAGGAAACAGACTTAGGGTCAATTTGATTTCAACTGAAGTCATTTCATGGATTATAATATAGAAGAAAATTCATGAATTTGAAATCCCTCTAGAAAATGATGGGTATCTATCAAGTATGAACTTGCCCTGAATTGACTGATATCCATTAATTTCCATATCTTACTGCAATGTAAACATCTATTCAACCTATCTGTTCAGAGCACAGAGTGCTTTTCACTGCATTATGTAAAACATCATCCATGGGATTTGCTCAACACAAAGGCATAAGTAGGAGAGCTAGAGAGAATGGTACATTAGTCAAGTGTGGCGTGAAGAACAACATGTAATTTTCAGACCAGTCATTTGGAATAAGTGAGGCAATCTGTCAGCATAAAAGCATACACAAAGGACTTTTACATGGTTGACGAGAAGATGGAGAGGCTGTACGAGAATGACGAAAGACATTTGTCTTTTGATGCTTTCACTGAACATGTGTCAGATCTGGACCTGTCCAACACTAAAGTGCATGTTAGCGCATCTCTCTCTCTCTTGCACATGCACACACACACACACGCACAAGCACACACACACACACACACACAAACAAACTGCATGCACACACACAGGAAAATGCTTCCTTCTATTCAAAGTGCACGGTCCCCACTGTGCTGCTATCATTTTAAGCTTTATGTAGAGATATTATTCTCTATTGCTTTCTCAATGAGACTGGGCACATTACTTTCTAATTAATTGTACACAGCTATGCATGCGAGAAGGTGAGAATTGTTAATACATTTTCTCTTCAATAGTCAAGAAAATTATATTTCTAATTAGCCATCCTTACATTTGTTATGCATTATTTAGCCTCTTGCCAAATCCCAGAGGCTCTTGTTTATCTAAGAGGATGGTTAATTGCAGCTGCAGGTAGCCTAATGGTTAAGAGCAGTGGGCCAGTATCTGAAAGGTTGCTGGTTCAAATCCCTGAGACAACTAGGTGAATATCTGTCAATGTGCCCTTGAGTAAGGCATTTAACCTTAGTTGCTCTGGATAAGAGCATCTGCTAAATTACTCAAATGTAAAAGCTGCAAACAAGTCTGTTTAGAGCCCCGCTGTGGTCAGTGTCACCCTGTATATAACAAAGCCAGTAGAGGTTGGTGTGTATAACTACTCATCTAAAGGATGATCATGAATGCAAGACTAATGTGGGGTAGGACTGGAAGTTAGTTTTTCTAAGCATAAATAAAATAAATGCATGGCATGATCTAAAGTCCACTTATTTGACCGCTCTGCGGCTCTCATCATTTATCAGGACATTGTAACTATTTATTCTCAATCTGCCCAATAAATGGTTTTGGACTTTTGTTGAATCCACTGAACACAGTCTACAAAATGCAGATTGATTGAATTCCAGTTTTATTTTCCCCCAAGAGTCACATGACCACCAATATCTTTGCTTTGCTAGAGTCAGAGTAGCTCAGAAGGTGTTGTATGCTGAAGCAGTGCAGACAATTGAGAAGGATGGGTCCAAGGATAAGGGATCCTGTGAGTAGTAGATCTGTGCCAGCACAGAGGGATAGGTTAATGAGTAATATATGCTTCAGTATGGTTGGCTTCTCTGCGTTCATAGCAATGGTTATCAACTGTGCTGCAGAAATGGAACATAAATCGCAGAAAATGGATGTTGTGGTGGCAGCTCCAGGGAAGTATTTGGGTATACGAGACGAGATTTGACTTTAGAAGAGTTACTTACTGGATGTGTTGAGTGGTGGTGTCCCTTTCTCCCAGGCCATTTGCATGGTACAGGAACAGATAAGGTCAAGGTAATGGAATGAGGTAGTGGGTTTTTAATGTTTAATGTTAATGTTTTAGTGTAGGGTTAGTTGGAAGAGTGTTTTTTGTATATACAGTACCAGTCAAAAGTTTGGACACACCTACTCATTCCAGAGTTTTTCTTTATGTTTTATTATTTTCTACATAGAATAATAGTGAAGACATCAAAACTATGAAATAACGCATATGGAATCATGTAGTAACCACAAAAGTGTTAAACAAATCAAAATATATATTATATTTGAGATTCTTCAAAGTAGCCACCTTTTGCCTTGATGACAGCTTTGCACACTCTTGGCATTCTCTCAACCAGCTTCATGAGGTAGTCACCTGGAATGCATTTCAACTAACAGGTGTGTCTTGTTAAAAGTTAATTTGTGGAATTTCTTTCCTTCTTAATGCGTTTGAGCCAATCAGTTGTGTTGTGACAAGGTAGGGGTGGTATACAGAAGATATCCCTATTTGGCAATAGACCAAGTCCATATTATGGCAAGAACAGCTCAAATGAGCAAAGAGAAATGACAGTCCATCATTACTTGATGACATGAAGGTCAGTTAATCTGGAACATTTCAAGAACTTTGTTTCTTCAAATGTAGTCTCAAACGCTATGATGAAACTGGCTCTCATTAGGACCGCCACAGGAAAGGAAGACCCAGTGTTACCTCTGCTTGAATCTCAAGTTCATTAGAGTTACCAGCCTCAGAAATTGCAGCCCAAATAAATGCTTCACAGAGTTCAAGTAACAGACACATCTCAGTATCAACTGTTCAGAGGAGACTGCGTGAATCAAGCTTTCATGGTCGAAATGCTGCAAAGAAACCACTACTAAAGGACACCAATAAAAATAAGAGACTTGCTTGGGCCAAGAAACACGAGCAATGGATATTAGACCGGTGGAAATCTGTTCTTTGGTCTGATGAGTCCAGATTTGAGATTTTTGGTTCCAACCGCCGTGTCTTTGTGAGACGCAGAGTAGGTGAACAGATTATCTCTGCATGTGTGGTTCCCACTGTGAAGAATGGAGGAGGAGGTGTGATGGTGTGGGGGTGCATTGCTGGAGACACTGTCTGTGATATATTTTGAATTCAAGGCACACTTAACCAGCATGGCTACCACAGCATTCTTCAGTGACACATCACCCTATCTGGTTTGCGCTTAGTGGGACTATCATTTGTTTTTCAACAGGACAATGACCCAACACACCCCCAGGCAGTGTAAGGGCTAGTTGACAAATAAGGAGAGTGATGGAGTGCTGCATCAGATGACCTGGCCTCCTCAACCCCATTGAGATGGTTTGGGATGAGTTGGACCGCAGAGTGAAGGAAAAGCAGCATATGTGGGAACTCCTTCAAGACTGTTTAAAAAATAATAATATTTAGTTAGGCAAGTCAGTTAAGAACAAATTCTTATTTACAATGACAGCCTAACACAGCAATGCTAGGCCAATTGTGCACCACCCTTTGGGACTCCCGATCACATCCAGATGTGATATAGCCTGGATTTGAACCAGGGACTGTAGTGACACCTCATGTACTGACTTAAACCGCTGCGATACTCAGGAGCCAGTTGGAAAAGCATTTCAGGTGAAGCTGGTTGAGAGAATGTCAAGAGTATGCAAAGCTGTCAAGGCAAAGAGTGGTGACTTTGAAGAATCTCAAATATAGAATATATTTGCCTCCTGAGTGGAGCACTGGTGTAAGGCACTGCATCGCAGTGGTAGCTGTGCCAATATATATTCTGGGTTCAAGTCCAGGCTCTGTCGCAGCCTGCTGTGACCGGGAGACCTGTGGGGCGGTGCAAAATTGGCCCAGCGTCGTGAGGGTTTGGCCTGGCAGGGATTGCCTTGTCCCATCACACACTAGAGATTCCTGTGGTGGGCTGGGTGCAGTGCACGCTGACATGGTTGCCAGGTGTCTGGTGTTTCATCTGACACATTGGTGCGGCTGGCATCCAGGCTAAGTGGACATTGTGTCAAGAAGCAGTGCGGCTTGGTTGGGTTGTGTTTCGGAGGACACTCGGCTCTCGACATTTGCCTCTCCTGAGTCTGTACGGGAGTTGCAGTGATGAGACAAGACTGTAACTACCAATTGGATACCATGAAATTGGGGTAAATCTATTGGTTTAACACTTTTTTGGTTACGGCATGATTCCATGTGTGTTATTTCCTAGTTGTGATGTCTTCATTATTATTCTACAGTGTAGAAAATAGTAAAAAGAAAAACCCTTGAATGAGTAGGTGTGTCCAAACTTTTGACTGGTACTGTACATGTTTTTGTTAATTTCAGTTTTTGCTTTCCCCATTTTGAATCAGAAAGTATAATGGATGTATATTATACTCCCGTTGATGGCAGTAATGCAACATATTGTATGCTAACCGCCTTTAAATCCAAAGAAGAAGAAGAATCTCCCCGCTCCCTGTTAGTATTTGGCAGCTATGACAACGAAGTTTGAAAATGGGTGGTTTGACACCTCAGAAGAAGAAGCTCTCCTCCTCTAAAATGTCTCAGAAAGCTCTGAAATGCACCGTGAAAGTTAAAATCCAAGCTGTAAGTACAACCTGATATGTTATTTTCTCTCACTAAGTTTTTACTTGATCCATAATGCTGATACTATATTCGCAAATGAGCTAGCTAAGCTAACCCAAACCGCACACTCAATAATCTTCGCTAGCAAACGTTAGCTTGCTATCCATCTTCCAACCCTCAATATACACACACAAATGCCTAAAACTACTGCAGCCAACTGCTCCCACTGTGCACAAAAGTGAACTCCCAAGCAAAATAGCTAGATCAATAACGTTAGGCTTGCCAGCCCATTGTTGGATTTGTCTTTTAACGTTAGCTAATAATAGCTACGAGCTA
Organism: Oncorhynchus tshawytscha; assembly: GCF_018296145.1. Classification (NCBI taxonomy): domain Eukaryota; kingdom Metazoa; phylum Chordata; class Actinopteri; order Salmoniformes; family Salmonidae; genus Oncorhynchus; species Oncorhynchus tshawytscha. Next base: position 59,062,898 of record NC_056433.1, on the reverse strand, counting down.
CGGTAGCAATTTGTTGCACAAAGTAAGCAATTGCTATCTAGCCCAGTAGTGATCTACAATTGATTTGTTTGATTACAGATTACTTGTCCAGGGGTTGTGTTACCCAATCAGGAAGACATATACCTGAGTGTCTGCGTCATGGGACAGTTCAAGAAGACTCTCTGTCTGCCGCCTGCCTTCCCTCTTCTATTCCACGAGAACATGGTATTTGTGAAGGTAAGAAGGATAGAAACACATACTATACCCCGACCCACAACATTGCTTACAGCAACACAAAACAATCATGTTGTCACCGTCAAACTGGCTTTCATATGTTCTTTATCTCCATCTGAAGACGTTCACAGGAGTGGCTGACCCAGGTCACATTGTGGACCTCCTTGAAGGTAGTCATTTTCTCATTTTGAGCCTTTTTGTGATATAATTTTATAACATAAAATATCTTATGTCTCTGTTATCTTCCCATAGCTGACACAACATCCTTTGAACTGATTCAGCTTGTGCCTCCAGGTATGACTTTCCAGAAGAAAAAAATGAAATGTCTTAACAGTTCATGGTTTTTAAGCATGATAGGGACATGCATTTCATAATTTCTAAAAGTAACCTGCTTACAAATCATCTCTTGACTTGTTTTTTTCACAATACCTACACTGAGTCAACAAATCATTAAGACCACCTGCGGAATGCTTTCGGCACCTTGTAGAGTTCATGCCCGACGAATTGAGGCAGTTCTGAGGGCAACTCAATATTAGAAATGTGTTCCTAATGTTTGGTATACTCGGTGTATATTCCCTGCTGTAAATTAGCATGGCTATACAGTACATAGAACAATGGACTAATGAAACAAATACCAAAAACTACACTAAACAAAAATAAACATGTAAACATATTTTTTAAAAACATGTAAAGTGCTGGTTTCATGGGCTGAAATAAGATGCCAGAAATGTTCCATATGCACACAATCTTATTTCGCTAAAGTTTTGTGCACAAATTTGTTTACATCTTTGTTAGTGAGCATTTTATCCTTTGTCAAGATAATCCATCCACATGACAGGTGTGGCATATCAAGAAACTGATTAAACAGCATGATCATTACACAGGTGTAGACCACGTGTAACCACACCAACCCAGGACCTCCACATCTGTCTTGTTCACCTGCGGGATTGTCTGAGGGGTTGGGGCGGGGTGCTCATTCTGATTGGCTGGGCCTGGTTCCCCAGTGGGTGGGTCTATGCCCACCAATGGTTGGTTGCACCCCAGCCCAGTCATGTGGAATACATAGATTAGGGCCTAATGAATTTATTTCAATTGACTGATTTCCTTATATGAACTGTAACTCAGCAAAATCTTTGAAATGGTTGCGTGTTGCCTTTACATTTTTGTTCAGCATATCTTTTTGTATTTCTTTCATTAGTCTATTGTTGATCTAGTCCCAAAATGTTTTGCATGTCAGCAATCCAATGTTGAAGATATATAACGGTATAATGGAAATACAGCCGGTATGATGCATCATATGATGCAAAACGCTGCATCATACCGTCTGTATTTTGAAAGTTATATCTTTAAAACTTGCTTGCTGACATGCAAAACATTTTGGGACTATATCAACAATGGACTAATATTTTTTGTGTGGGGTATTACTTTAAGCTATATATTGCTCTGTGGTTTTAGAGGGGGATATTTTGGCCACTATTGAAGAGAAGACCAGAGAATTCCTCTATCCAGGCCCCAAGCTGACACCTAGAGCCGATGGTCCTGAGAGAGAGATGCTGATGAGGAGATCTATCTGTTTCCCTGTGGGTGCACCACCTCCTCCACATGCTTTGCCATATGTTAAACATCTCCAAAGCCAATTTTCTTCCATTTTGTTTTCTTGAGAATGCAATGATTGTAGATTTTGTGTTTGCAAATTGATCTTGCAAGCGATGTGTTATCTGAAGTCACTCTCTGGTTGGGTTTCCAGCTCCTTGTTAAAGGCTTTTGTTTTCTACTGTCCCCTCAGGGAATCTCTCCTAAAGTGGAGTTTGCAACCATGTCTGTCATTGAGGAATGTGATGGGAAAGATAGCCAGCCTCAGCCTGCCTCCCCTGTAAGTGTGTGTCCTCTCCTTACTGCCCTCATCACACCCAGTGTTTCCGTGTTCACAATGAATTGTGTTCAGTTGAGAGATTTGAATGATACCCAGACAGCCATAGTTAAGAGGAAGGAGATGAGGGTTTCTCATTTAAAGACAAGACAGTGATCTAAATGGTTTTTTGGTTTTAAAGCATGTCTTGTAGCATACAGTGGGGCAAAAAAGTATTTAGTCAGCCACCAATTGTGCAAGTTCTCCCACTTAAAAAGATGAGAGATGCCTGTAATTTTCATCATAGGTACACTTCAACTATGAGAAAAAAAATCCAGAAAATCACATTGTAGAATTTGTAATGAATTTATTTGCAAATTATGGTGGAAAAATAAGTATCCGTTCTCACCTGGCTTCTCCTCACTGTGTCCGTTGGATTTAAAGGGCAAGTTGTGCTCAGTTGCAGAATATTTCCATTTACTTTTCAAACTGAAGATTTGCAGCTCCTTTCAGGATTTGTGTTTCATAACGGGTGCTATCAATTTTTCTAGTGTAATCCGCTTTGATGGCTATACTTTAAAGAGGTATTTGGCAGACAGACTGCAGGAGAGCGAGAGCAAGGTAGTCATCCATTTTCCCCGAGAACTTAAAAGCCCCTGCAGAATCAGACCAAAAAATAGATTTTTTTATTGTTCCAATAACAAATTACAAACCTCAGGCCTTTGAGTATTATCTATCAAGTCAGTGTTGTGAAATGTAGGACCGTTCTCCAGGTGCTGTTACCAGAGCCATTTATTTTAATGGCCATTATTGACAAAATGGCTGGATTTGGATGGGTGTAGGTATTCTGTCGTGACCCCCAAGGAGATGTGAATCAGAGTAAAGTGATAGGGAGAAGCATCATTGATGCTGCCTTTAGCCTTTCTTCATATGACGCTAATGGATACTCAGGATTCTCATTACCCTGGCAGGTTGAGCAATGCACTAAGGCTCCTCTTTTCCACTTTTACAATAGGAACCCTTTAAAATGTCTTGCCCTGTAATGGAGAATTTAGTAATTCTCTTCTCCCTCTGTCTCTTGTATCTAGTCTCTCAGACAGCTGTCTTGTCTATTTCCACTGTTGTCACTCCTTTTTTTGTCTGTGTTTGTGTGCATGTCACTCTTTGTGAAGTCTCATGGTGTGGACTTGACATGGCATTCTTTTTAAATGGGTTTTCTCGACATGACTTGCATCCGTTTGAATGGGTCTCGTTTCTTGTTTTATACGCTACTTGTGGCTCAGGCTTTGTTGTTTCAAGGACACCCTGCTTTATCACCCATTACCAATACCACCAGGCCCACTAATCATATCAGACAAGCACAACTCATGGTGGAAAATGGGCCTTTTGTGTTTAACCAAAAAAGAGCCCTACAATAATTGGGAAAAATCTACTTAGTTTCATTTCATTATCAGTCCACTCCAAATGGCAATCTCAATCAGGATTTATTTATTCCATTTCCTAAAAATGTGTTAATATGCCAGGATGTCCCAATTAGCATTTCAATTATATTTATTATACAACCATGTAATGCTATTATTAGTCTGAAGCTGGCCATCAAATAACATAAATTACATATTTATCTGGGCATTGCCCACAGAAACTAAGATATTGCTTCTCAGAATTATGTTGTTAGCAACCATTAGAATCATTGAAGACATTTTGCAACCAAGGTGATATCCAAGCACAGAGGTGTTTTTTACATTGCATAGTTTTAATGGAGGGAATGGAGGGAAATGGAGGGACATTTTTTCCTAATATAGCAATTTGTGCTTTTTGTCCCCCCACTTTATCTGAAATCACCATCACCTACTGATTAACTTGTCAGTTTTGCAGATTCAAATTGTTTTGAGCTCGTACTGTGTCAGTAATTATCTTTAGAAAGTAGCATTGCATTCAATATAATGCAGCTTTTTTTTTTACCCCGTCTCAAAAGTGAATGGTTTGGAACTTTAAGGAGAGCTTTTCCCACTCTGATAATGAATGTGACCATGCGCAGCTCACAAAAATGATTGCTTACCTTTATGAAATTACTCTGTTCATGTAAAAATGACCAAATATATACACTGACTGTTTTAAAGCAAAATGACCAAAAGGATTTACTTATGGTGACCAATCTAAATAAAATCTGAATGATTGGGGTTTTCAATCAGCAGCTGGATGTTAGTTGTGTCCACTCCGGTAGGCTAAAATCCAATTTTCTACAGGGCATTTGGTAACATTGACCCAGCAAATTACATTGGAGGTCACTCAACTACTAAAGCCTATGATTTGACATTGTGAAAGACATTTTACAAGCATCTGAATGCTGAAGGTGTCATGCAGATGTACAAATAGCCTATTAGAACAGGGATAGGCCTACCTCTCGTTGGCCTGAGCAGCTGTCTCCCACACTGTGTGCAGTTGTTAACCAGTTAAATGTAATCTACGTAATCCCCAAAAGTACTTATTTATCATTAGAGGGCCATAAACAATAACTAGTAATGCTGCATACTCAAAGGTTAAAATCTTACCTTTCTGGTTAAAAAAACAAGTTATAAATTGGTGGTCACTTTTGAGGACACGGGCTCAAGTACGCAGTACAAATATGAAATCTTTTATGTATTTCCTATTCAACAAAACTGTATAAGGCTTGAAATGACAAGCGTTCTACATATAGCATTGTCAAGTGATAAAATGGCTAAGATTTCACCATATAACTGTAAAATACATTTATGTTTAGTGTTAGAGAAAATGGGCATATTTTCAAAAGGTCTTTCTTGATCAAAACATCTGCCCCCTTCACTGTGAATGTCTCACAGAGCTCTTGCTTGGCTTCCTGAACTCGTTAGGAACTCGCCTTTTGTCTCATATTAATCTATGACAAACGTAAAGTGTTTTTTGTTTAAAATCTATTAATTATTTTAGATTAATGGCTATAAATTGATCTCTGAATGTGCAACTGTGATGAAACCACTTTATTATTAACCCTTTATTTTTACCAGGTAAGTTGACTGAGAACCCATTCACATTTACAGCAATGACCTGTGGAATAGTTACAAGGGAGAGTAGAGGGTATGATTGAGCCAATTGGAAGCTGGGGATTAGGTGGCCAGGTTGGATGGGAAGCGTCGCTGTACAGCTATTTTCAGGTCTCTCAAAATATATTAGATCGGTTTCAAGTCCGGGCTCTGGCTGGTTCACTCAAGTACATTCAGAGACTTGTCCCGAAGCCACTCCGACATTGTCTTTGCTCTGTGCTTAGGGTCTTTGTCCTGTTGGAAGGTGAACCTTCGCCCCAGTCTGAGGTCCTAACCTGCTCCAGAGTGCTTTTCATCAAGGATCTCTCTATACGTTGTTCGCTTCAGCTTTCCCTCCATCCTGACTAGTCTCCCAGTCGCTGCTAAATAACATCCCCACAGCATGATGTTGCCACCACCATGCTTCGCCGTAGGTATGGTATTGGCCAGGTGATGAGTGGTGCCCGGTTTCCTCCAGATGTGACGCTTGGTATTCAGGCTAAAGACTTCCATCTTGGTTTCATTAGACCAGAGAATCTTGTTTCTCATGGTCTGAGAGTCTTTTAGGTGCCTTTTGGCAAACTCCAAGCGGGCTGCTGTTCCTTTTACTGAGGAGCAGCTTCTGTCTGGCCACTACAATAAAGGCCTGATTGGTGGAGTGCTACAGAGATGGTTGTCCTTCTGGAAGGTTCTCCCATCTCCACAGAAGAACTCTAGATGTCTGTCAAGAGTGACCATTGGGTTCTTGGTCACCTCCCTGACCAAGGCCCTTCTCCCCCAATTGCTCAGCTCTAGGAATAGTGTTGATGGTTCCATAATTCTTCTATTTAAGAATGGAGGCAACTGTGTTCTTGGGAACCTTCAATGCTGCAGAAATGTTTTGATACCCTTCCCTAGATCGGTGTCTCGACACAATCCTGTCTCGGAGCTCTATGGACAATTCCTTCGACCTCATGTCTTGGCTTTTGCTCTGACATGCACTGTCAACTGTGGGACCTTATAGACAGGTGTGTTCCTTTCCAAATCATGTCCAATCAATTGAATTTGCCACAGGTGGACTCCATTCAAGTTTGTAGAAATATCTCAATGATGATCAATGGAAACAGGAAGCACCTGAGCTCAATTTCGAGTCTCATAGCAAAGGATAAGAACTTATGTAAATATGGTATCTGTTTTTTAAATTTGTAATACATTAACAAAAATGTCTACAACCTGTTTTTGATTTGTAATTATGGGGTGTTGTGTGTAGATTGAGGATAAGAAAGGGAATTTGTATACATTTTAGAATAAGGCTGTAACGCAACAAAGTGGAAAAAGTGAAGGGATGAACTGTATGTTTTATCAATAAACAAACAAATCAACCACAATATTTGAAATATCAAGAAGTAGCTTATTTGTGCAATTGCAGTATACAGCCTAGTTGCAGTTGTGGTCACATGATTCTTGTGGACTCCAACCTGTTGCCTCTCCCTTTGCAGCCGTGTTGTAGACCATCCCCAGCCAAACAGTCCCCAGCAAGGCGTAGACCAGTCAGAGGGGCTGTTGGGAGCCCTAGACAGACACTGAAAGGGAATGATCTGAGTCTGATTGGTCCATCCAGTGGTTATGAGCAGCCCACTGTGGCCTCCCAGGCTCGTGCTCTCTCTCCCTACACCCACCGCAGGATGTGCCAACTGTCTGAGGAAGCCAGGCAGAGACTCAGCTACCTCCAACTTGGGCCCTACAAGTTCAAGAAGGAAACAGAGGCCCAGATCCCCTTTGTGGTTGGTGTTTACATCTCTTTCTCTCTGACTGTGTTTGTCTATGTGTGTAGATATATAGCCCAGTTTTCAATGTCCTATTATCTTACAACTCAGTTAGGCTATTCCATCAGCACTTATTTCATTCACTCTCTTTCTTTAAGGATCTCTATAAGTATAAATAGTTTGCCCTTGTTTGCTGCAAACATTGTAAATGTACCAGGTTTGAAGGATATGGATATCTTTTCATAGGGAGGTTATTGCTATGATCAAAGCCAATAGATGCCAAGCCCCTGGGCATGGCTTGAGAACAACTGGAAGGCCTTTCACTGGCTCCTCCTGTTTCTGTTTGATTGTTAATTTAAATAACATCCAGTTCCTGAGGTGTAAATATCAAAGCTGTCATGTCATTAAAGTTAAGATTGGGATTTAGCTGTGATATCAGTGTGGCATTTTCCAGCAATGCAGCCTTTAAAAAGAGAGCGTTTTACAGAGGAAATCCCGGGGCTACAATTAACCTAGGTAATTAAGAGTCAGACCTTGATTAACAAGTAGTTACCTATTGAAGTAGCTGAGCCCTGCACTGAATGCATGATCAATGTGTGTTTAAAGCCTGCATTGCACACATACTGTATGTGGAAGCAAATAGCTAATTTCCTCAGTGCGTGTGATGATATTCATGTTTAATTGAAGAGTGTGGGGTTCAGTTGACACATCAGCAGCTGAATAGAGGTTGAGTTAGTGGTGTCGGTCAGCCTAAAAAGTTTCTCTCTTTGGTTGAACCTTTTTCTAGTCTTTATATAGAGTGATTAACTCTGGAATGAAAGATAAATATAGCAGGTGAAATGAGCTCCCTACGTGTCATTACATGCTGCTTGGTTAGCACCTCTATTATTACTCTAATAATGACTGACTTTAGCTGATTGTTTTGTCTTTTATATGCTACAGGTCACCAGTACTCGGAGTGTCTCCATGATTGAGACTCCTTCATCTTGTCTCTCCTCTAAAATAAGCCTTCCCCACAGCAGGTCCACCAGCTTTGCTCTAGACCCCTTAGGAGGTGAGTAATTATGTGTAGGAGTATCTGTGTTGGTGGATGTAAATACATTGTCTTTTTTGATATACCTGACTAACTTCTAGATTACAACTTTTGCACTGTATGGTACAGTACTGTTGTTCTTATTTTCTCCTTAGATGTCTCTCTCCTTGGCAGCTATAGACCAAAGCCTGTTAAAGTAAGTCAATATATATATGTGTAATATTGTCTTTCATGTTATATATATATATATTTTTTTTTGAAAGGAATGGAAATAAATGGTATTTCAAATACTGCATGTCTTCATGTTATTAAAGGTCCAATGCAGCTGTTTTTATCTCAATATCAAATCATTTCTGGGTAACAATTAAGTACCTTACTGGGATTGTTTTTAAATTAAAATGGTCAAAAAGAAACAAAAATAGCTTCTTAGCAAAGAGCAATTTCTCAAATAAGAATTTTGCAAGGACTTTTCTGGGAGTGGTCTGAGTGGGGAGGGGAATACTAGCTGTTATTGGCAGGGAGGTTTGGAACGCGCTTCTTGGTCTATTAACTCATTTACCGCCTGGTGATGTCAACAGGCTGACCTAAAAAGGCCGAAATTTCAGGAAATCTTTTCAAACAGCTTACACTAAAAGGAGTATTATCATAATTTTCACAATTTCACAGTATTATTCCAACCTCGTAGTGTGGAAATGTATATAAAACACATAAAAATCACGTTTTTTTAATGCACTGGGCTTTTTAGGAGAGATAATGCAGTGTGTTAAACAGTGCTGATCATAGGTTTTCTTGTCTTTCTCCAGGTAGGCACTGGCTGTCTGAAGACTCAGAAATCACCAGGGAAGTCTTCCAGACAGGACTGTTCCAGAACCACAGCCAGGATGGCCCTGGCTGCCCAGTCCTCTACCCCAGTGTGTGGCCCGAGGAGTCCCCTGCTCAGCCGCTCCTCCCTCAGAGAGCGGTAACAACACACCCGCTACTGGAACACAGTTCAACACGTATTTTTCTGTCCTGGCCTCCTGTGGGGTTTTTACTATTTTAGTTTCCCACACAACAGTCCTCCTGAGATAAAGTTAGATAATAAGGAGCATAATTAAAGTCCCTGCTAATGACTTGGTGTTTTGTCTCTTCCGTCCCCTGAGTAGTTTGTGCAGATCACCAATGACAAGATTTGAAGCTGTGTGTCATTGGGTATCTTCTTTAGCTTAATCTCTATGGTTTTTCTCCCAGATGAGTAAAAAGGGGAAGAAAATACGTTTTTGGTAGAATTTGACTAGACCTTGTCATGCTCGGAGCTCAGCTATTTGTGTTTGCTCAAAAGATGTTGAAAGGATTGCGGGAGAAACTACCTCTCCCATATTTCCAATTATATGGTATTGACCATTTGGACCTCATGAGAACCTGGCCAGATACAACAGACTTTGTACTTGTAATCTTTATTTTGATAACACTCGACAGCCAAGATGAATATCCCCCTCTCTCAAATGACAGGATCTGATGTCTTGTCATGTTTGTTCATTACTTAAAAGAAAAAAAGGATCCCTGAGAAAACAAGGGAAAATGGTATTGATTGTGTTTCAGCAAGACCGAATGCATTTGACCTGACGCACACTTTAATAAATTCTGAGAGACCCTGTCATTGATCTGAACAGCTGCGAGCTAAACCAACAAATGTTTGGTTGTTTGTTACGCCACCTCCCTTTTTTCAGTTCATAAGTAAACATTAAAATCAATAGGCAATTTTAAACTGGAAAGTAAATTGTAGGAAATGAATGATGCTTCCCTCAATTGAAAACGCGACAGAAGTCACAGTGCTGGAGATTAAGCTGGGTTTTGTAGATTCTGACAACGGGAGAAGGAGCACGTCTTGTGGAAGTCTTTGATGGAAAAGCAAATGATAGATCCTTACATCAACTTTGCCCTCCACCCTCAGTCTATTTATGTTGTGATGGTTTGTCCTTTATGACTATCTGTCTGAAGCAGCGACTACATTTAGCTGTTTAAAGATAAAAGCAGCACCAAATGGCAAGACGGCACGTCTCCCTTACCAATCAGATGTGAATTGGAAGTAATACAGAACTTAGAAGTATTTGTCTTTTGTAAGCCTCTTATTTTATATTGCCCCTTTTCCAGTTACGGACAGCAATACTTTTATGTTGTGCTAAAAAAACAAGTCTGTCCCTAGACTAATAGACGGTATTCTAACTGTTGACATACCACTGTTTTAGGATCAGAACACAGAATCCAATCACACTCTTTTAGAAGAGTTGAATTCAAAGAAATGTGAAACATTCAAAGCCTCAATAAAATAGAGTAGTTACCTACATGCTACAATGGGTACATTTTAGCTGTTTTTTTTATTTATTGCGGTATGTCTTTTGTCTACATGTTTTATGCCTGTTTTATATCCACTGATATTTTTATCCCAGGACTTGGCATACAGCACAGCCTAGTGGAGAATAGAATACATAGATTACGTTCTTTTTTTTGTCGTTAAATATTGTAGATACATTTAGATTTGGTTTCCTGCTTACCATAATGTTACATACTTTGTTGTGTGAAGGGGATGTGACTGTAATGTCATTATTCTAGGTTCCATAGTAGTGAGTCCAGTCCGTCTAAGGAGATCCACAGTCGAGTCCAGAAGATTCTCCACACCCATTCTACTGACAGGAAACTACACTTTGTGAGTAATGTATGACCTTTTAGGATAGACAAAGCATAGGCCCCTACTGATATTGACAGATCAATGCCTAAGACACATTTATAATATGGAGCTTGGAACACTTCTGTTGGTTATGAAGATTAATTTGCATGTTATGGAACATTAGTTTTGCACTACATCTTTGTCTAGGCACACTTTGATTTTACTCATTTGGTGAGCTGAACTTCCTCTCACCTCTACATTTTTGTTCCCCATTTTCTTTTAAATTTAAAGCCTTGAAATACCTGTTCGGCTCGGTTTACCTCAAATGGGAAAAGCTGTCGAGTTGGCAGGTGTTGTTAATAAGACGTATCACTTCCCACCCTTTGCTGTTTGAAATATCCTGATGGCGAAACCAAAGGGAAATCTGTTTAATTACCCTAAAGCTGTCTGAAAGCGGCTATGAAATAAAAGGGAGACGGGGTTCTGTGGGTGGGAGATCTTCAGGCAGTAAGCTTCTGTTAAGGGCTCATCTTCTCCAGCACAAAAATAGAGAAGGTACCAAGGAGCCTCAGCATGGTGCCAACAGCTACATGACTGAAGCAGAGCTTCAAGAGGAAGAGATGCTTAATCCACACATAATGAAAAGGGAACACTGAGGGGGATTTACTTAAGAGAATGAAATCAAACAACTAAAAGAGCTTGACTTTAAATAGGATATTTTGAATTATAGTAAACAGTGCTATATTTTTGGGGTTTGTGCAATTAATTGATTCGCTAATGTCACGTCACACACTTGGAGTGCATAATTAGTTAATTTTTTCAGTAATGCTCAATAATTGTAACAAACAAAATATTTGTATATTTTCAGGACGAGGATGGGTGTTCGGCTAAGCGGGGGCCTCCGCTCTCCTGTGAAGACTCTTTATGTGACAGCCAGGCTTTCCAGGACAGGTACACGCTCTAGGCCTGTCATAATACTTTGAAACACCTAATCACTGACATCTTCATAATAACCAGAAAGTTTTCCCACAGACCATCTTTCTGCTGTTTTAACAATATATATTTATGTAGCAATTAATCCAGTATTATTTGTACGTTAGTTATCTTCAAACAATAATTAGAACGATGTGCATTAATGACCTGTACTGTAGCATTAATGTTCTTAACCTGAGGCTTTTTCTGATGTCCTCCCGCTGCAGGGACACTCCTGGAGAGACATCTGTCCACCTGGACAATGGGACATTCTGGAGCAGGCAGGTTGCCTGCTACACAGGGAAACCCCACAGGGCTGTGTTTGAGGACAGTCTGGGACTCATCTACAAGAACATGTACAGGAGGGCCTTGAGCACCACCTGAGACCTACACTATTATTGCTTCAGACACCTGGCTGGGTTCCAATTATGACTGGTGGTACTTGATTGCTAAGATGAAGGAACACTGACCCTGTGCTATACCATAACCAAAGAGTTTGTCATATGTGCCCTGGTTACACTGATTTTAGCTCATTTAGAGTTACATGTGTGCACTATTTACAATTTTCCATATTTTTGTACTAAGAATGTTTATCTAAACTGATTTAATGACTACTTTTTCAAAATATCTTTCCTGTCCATCTTGTGGATTTGGTGTACTCATTCTCTGGGTAGAAACTGGTTGAGCAGATGTTAATTCATTTGATCTCTTTATGTGGATTTGTACCCTTAGACACACAAAAAAATATCTTTCATGTTCCAGCAAATGTACACATAATGGAAAGGGTTGCAGAGAATAGCTTTTGTAAAACAGTCCATTTGGGCACAATGCAGCTCATTCAACTCAATTGGCTTATTGGGATGAAGACAAAGTACAGTTGACCAATGGCTTAAGGTGGTTTTGTTCAATAAATCATTGGAAAGTTGAAAAAATTAGTGCTTGAACAAAGTATGTCCGGTGATCCTAAAATATCAATTCATATTGGATATGTCAGGGAAAAGTATGAATAGTTCCCAAGCCTCTTCAGCTTGACTTAAGTATACTAAATGGGGAAACTCCTAACAAGTATAGCAATGGTGGCTATGCATAATATATTTGAAATCTTGATTTCCATTGTTTATGGCCATTAATGTAAAAAGGCCCAGTGCTGTCAAACATGTTTCATATATTGAACAAAAATGCAACATGTAAAGTGTTGGTCCCATGTTTCATGAGCTGAAATTAAAGATCCCTGAAATGTTCCATATGCACAAAAAGCTTGTTTCTTTCAAATGTTAAGCATTTCTCCTTTGCCAAGATAAGCCATCCAGCAGCTGACTAAACAGCATGATCATTACACTGGGGACAAAAGGCCACTATAATGGAGTTGTCACAACAATGCCACAGATGTCTCAAGTTGAGTGAGCGTGCAATTGGCATGCTGACTACAGGAATGTCCACCAGAGCTGCTGCCAGAGAATTTGTTAATTTCTCTACCATAAGTCGTCTCCAATGTCATTTTAGAGAATATGTCCGGCTGACGTCAACATTGAGGAGTGCCCCATGGTAGCAGTGGTATTATGGTATGGGCAGGCAGAAGCTGATGGCAATTTGGATGCACAAAAATACCGTGACGAGATCCTGAGGCCCATTTTTTTAACGGTGTCTGGCTAAAGGATCCCCACTTATGTGAAATACATAGATTAGGGCCTTATTCATTTAACTCAGTAAAAATCTATGAAATTGTTACATGTTTATTTTGTTGAGTATATATCCACACTGCATTTGGAATGAAATTGTGATAATGCCCTTAGTGCGTGCTGTTTGAAAATACATTTCAGCCCGTTTTGGTGGGATGGAGTTTTGGCCTGCCAGGCAGTAAATTAGTTCCAAACCTCTGCCAATAACAGCTAGTTTTCAATTTTCCCCCTCCCCACTTAGGATTGTCTGGGAGTAGTCTGACAATTATTGCTTGAGAAATTGCTATGAAGAGATTTGTTTTCAATTAAAATGATACAAAAAATAAAACAATCACAGTAAGGTACTTTATTGTTTCCCAATAATGTGATAAAGATTTTTTTAAACTTTGAATTACAAAGTCATAAAATCTGTTGATACATAGTTCGTGTTAATAAAACATTTAACAGATGCATCGACACTCAGACACTAAAAATGGTACTGTGTGTTTAACAGGTTTCATTCAGGCATTAACATATAATGGTCTCAATTCAGTCACTCACTTTCTGAACTTATTATTCTTCTTGCCAGCACCAATGGCTGCTTTTTCTGTCATGATCTGTTGGTATTTCTTCTCGTTTCTGTTGAGGTTAAAGGGAAAGTATAAGCCCTTCAAGTAGTTCATATCAAATATTTATTGTCAATTGTTATGCATTTCCATACACTATGCCAAAAACATAGTTTCAGACATGATATGAACTAATACTGTACATGACAAAGATCAAATGAAACTTACTGTCTGAACTCTGCATCAGCAAACAACTCCACCACCATGGTTCTCTTCCGGTCTTTCTTCAGGACACGGGAATGATAGAAGTCCACAGGGCTTTCTACTACTGTAGCAACATGGGACAAAGACATTCAAGCACAAAAAGGTTAAAATAGTTCCAAAATAAAAAGTACATTGTAAATCCTTACAGTAATTCTAGCTAAGAGTAGTGAAGAATAGTTGCTCAACATTTTTCCCCCCATAGCATTGAACACAACATATGGAGCACTGGGAAAATCAAGCACAGTTGAGGGTTAGATGATTACTGACCTGGAAATACTTGGGGAATCCATCTCTATCGTTCTTCTTGTAAAACCACTTAGGGTCCAGTGCTCCACGCATTTTCAGTGCTTTGAGGTCACCCTTTAATTACTCTTGTCATTTCAGGAGCCCGCATGTTAAACCACCTGGCTCCAGTTGTCAAGTCCTTCTCCTCCTGAGCATGGCAAGCCAAGGAGGAAACATGCCAGTCAATGAGTGAACAAAAATTGCTAAATGTAGTAAAAATATAACTTCTCCTTGTATCACACTACTTCCTTTTCTAAATTAATAAACAAGGTTACATGGACTTGTATTCACTTTGCGCTTCAGTTTCACAGCCTGTTTGGACTCCCTGTATGGAGGCACAGCATCTTTCTTCTCAAGCTCTGGGCCAATAACACTTTTCTTCATCAACTGCCAACAGAAAAAAATAATCACAATGTAGAAGCAGAAAATCTGAAAAACGCAGAAATCCGTGGCAGTCAAAGGGTTGAAATTCATGAAAAACTTCCTCTCGTTATTGAATTACCTAGCCTTGCATAACTGCACAATTCATTACCAATTCTACGCCATATATCACCTTCAAAACAAAATCAATGAAAGTTATTTACCACATCTTGGCTCTTCTGTTCCTTTAGTTTTTTCAGGGAGTTAGAGACAGTCTTTGATTTGCTGCCATCAAAATTGATGTATAATCCCCCAAGCTCCTTCACTCTCAGGCCCGGGTCAATGCGGCTGGACAAGTCTTTCCTATAACAGATTGTCTCAAATAATTACCCGGGAGAGGAAGCATTGTCTAGTCTCCAACTGGTTCGCTCTTGATATGTTAATGAAAATGAATGTGAAAAGTCTTTATACGTGCTTGGCATTGCAATTCAATATTTGAGTAAATAGCTTGAGATTTGAAAAAAAAAAAAAAAATCCTGCTATCCATTTTGACTAAAAATGGCAGTGTAGCCCTATCAACTTATAGCCATTTTTAAATGCACAGATGACATGATCATGAACAACAAAAAAACAGATACTTACAATTGTGGATTTCTGCTTGTGAAGAGGACTTGTGCATCTTTATCATAGTCTCCCTCCTGATCAACACATTCTTCCTGATCTTGCCTCCGTGCCACCAGCAGTGTCCCCCTCCTTTTCCTTCTCATCCTCGTAGTACAGTTCATCTGACTGAAGGCCAGGCCGGGTGTCTATGACAAACAGGCCATCAGGAGCCGAGGACTGAGCAGCAGCAACTTGAGGTCTGGATGGGTCTGCATCCTCTTCATCCTCTATACAGACAGCTTCCTATTCACCATCAGGACCATCCCCTTCCTCCTCAGAATGCTGGCTATTGTCATCCTCTTCATCACTGCTTTCCAGTAAACTGATCACGCCAGATTTCTGTATAATGACCGTGTCTCTGGGCTCCTCTAGCTTGTCAGCGTCAGATACACTGACCTTCAGGTTCTGGATAGAGGTCACCAAAATGGTCTCTGTGATGTGAGGGGCTTCATCTTGATCAGCCCTTTCATTCTCAGTTACTATTGTGCTGCTCACATCCATAGTCTCCTCACTAGGCACTGCCTTACATTCCTGGCTGTCTACCTCCGATGGAGGACCTGTGTGGGGGTTTACATCTATGGCCTTTTCCTCAGACACCACTATAACAGGGGACATTGCATTTTCACACTCCGTTACTTTTACTGTATGATCGAGAGAGACTTGCGCATCAGCTGGTGTTATCGACTCCTGTTCTATTATCACTGGGGCGTCCGTATCTGCTGCATCCTCAGTGGACAGCTCCCTCTGCTGGTCTTCTGATTCCACTGCAGGCTCACAGAGGGCCTCAGCCATCTCTGCATCAGCACCCTCACAGACTGCTACTCTGACTTCAGCCTCTGCTGGGATCACCTTCTCATCTTTTAGGATGTTTTGCTGAGCAGGGACATCCGCCTCAGAGGTATTCTTCTCTGGCTCTTCACGGTTGGTTGTCTCAACGAACTCCTGTTGAACACTAGTGACCTCTGCATCCTGAGAGACTGTCACACTTCCAGTTTGCTCCAGAGCAGATTTTGGAACTTGGATGGGCTCTGGCTCATCCATCACTACATCCTGATCCTCAAGGATTATCTTTTCTTCACCCACTTCTATCACGGAGCAGTATGGATCAGTGTTGATTGCGTCCTCTAATTGATGGTCCTCTGACACACTATCCTCTGCAAACTCAGATAACCTCACCTTATCTGACTAGCATATGGATTTCTCAACTAGTATATCCAGGGCCTTGGCTGTTAGCCCGGGTAAGTGGAGCTGCCCTGGAACTGCGGTTGGATCCAGTGCGACTACTACAGGGGGTGCCCCTGCCTCTCACCGAGCTACACAGAGGGATATACACATCAGTCTGGTCAGACTCAGTGTCCATTACAGTGGTGCATGTCCGTTTAGGAACAGGCCACCTACGAGTGGACCTCCTGGGAGTCATACTTGGCCCAGACTCAAAGCCCTGAGTCACAAGTCTGGAGGTCACAGGGAACTGCTTTAACCACACCTCTGCTTCTCCTGTGAAGTAGAGGGGACTTGGAGCCATCGGTGGTTTCCGCTAAATGCATGGGGATAGCATCAACAAACCAACCCGTGCTGCTTCTGGTAGCTCTACGCACCGTGGACGTCTGAGCAGAGACAAGACTCAGGATCTAAAAACTCAGTGTCCTCAGTATGATACTTTGAAGTAGTCCTTGTGCTCCTGGTCATGCTGGTCTGGAAGTCAAGAACCTTGGACTCAAGACACCACTGAGCTGCAATAATTATTATGGTCCTGTTTGGCAGTCTTTGAGAACAGTCTTACTGGGGGCTCAGTGAATGTTTGGTCCTCTGTAGCCAGACACTGAGGAGCCAGACACTGAGGAGGAACAAGAGTCTACCTCAGACACATTCTCTTCCTTTATTGCGTCAGGCTGCGCCCTGCCTGTGGCTATCCTTCGGCCCCTGCGAGCTGGCTGTTTGTCGGGTATAACCTCCATATCTGATACAATAGAACAGCAGGACTCAGACTCATCAGCTTCATGGGTGGAGTCTACCTGGTTAGCAAAGTGTGACGTTTGGACGCCCTGGTCTTCCTCTTCACGGTGGAACTCTGGGCCTCAGAGGGAACATCGTGCTGGGAGTCACTGGTCACAGACTGGGTTGCAGTCTCCCTTTAAATCAGCCATCCTCCTGGTTCTCCGAGTGGACGCTGGAGTGGCCTGTGGCGAAATGTCAATCCCAGTACTTCAGAACTATGAGACAAAACACTTTATATAAGCAAAGCAATCTCTGGCATGATGAATCTGTTGAAAACAGTAGGGTGTAGTTGTGTTGTTGACAGTGGAGCAGTGTTAAAAACGAATCAACTTATCAAGACATTGATTAGCAAGCTGGCTATTTGAGTCAGGTGTGTCAGTAACCACAGAGTTCATCCAGTGTTTTTAACCTCTCTTGGGTAGGGGGTAGTATTTTGAAGTTTGGATGAGAAACTTGCCCAAAGTAAACAGCCTGTTACTCAGGCCCAGAAGCTAGGATATGCATAGTAGTATTGGATAAAAAACACTGAAGTTTCTAAAACTGTTAAAATAATGTCTGTGAGTATAACAGAACTGATATGGCAGGCAAAAACTAGAGGAAAATCCATCCAGGAAGTGGGATTTTGTTACGTGAGTTGTTTTCCATTGAATGCCTATTGACTATGTTATGATTTAGGGCCTAGATTCCAGTTCCTATGGCTTCCACTAGATGTCTGTCTTTAGACATGCTTTCAGGCTTATATTTTGAAAATGACAAGTAAAAATACCTTTTGGTCAGAGGACAGAGGAAGAATGCAGAGCTGCTTTGCGCGCGTGACCGATAGCGTGCTGTTCGTTGTTTTTCCTTTCTATTGAAAACGCTATTGTCCGGTTGAAATGTTATTGATTATTTAGACAATAGACAACCTGAGGATTAATTATAAACAATGTTTGACATGTTTCGACGAACTTTACCAGTACTATTAGGATGTATTTGTCTGCATGTTTTGACCACCCTGGGGCCAGTGGATTACTGAACAAAACGCACCAACAAAACTGAGTTTTTGGGACAGAGGAACTTGATCGAACAAAACAAACATTTATTGTGTAACAGGGAGTCTTGTTAGTGCAACCATATGAAGATCATCAAAGGTAAGTGATTCATTTTATCGCTATTTCTGACTTTTGTGACTCCTCTATTTGGCTGGAAAATGTTTGTATGCTTTTGTAAGCGGGGCGCCGTCCTCAGATAATCGCATGGTATGCTTTCACCGTAAAGCCTTTTTGAAATCTGACACAGCGGCTGGATTAACAAGAAGTTAATCTTTAAGCCGATGTATAACACTTGTATATTTTATGAATGATTATAAAGAGTATTTCTGTATTTTGAATTTGGCGCTCTGCAATGTCACCGAATGTTGGCCAGGTGGGACGGTAGCGTTCCACAAGAAGTTTTAAAGTCCTACCATATATATATATATATATATATATAAAGTGTGTGAAGTTCATAATTTATTTAGTCTGTAGTCTAATAAACTGCATGCTTTCCGGTGTGGTAGTGAGAGGCCCACACAACATATCGCTTGACTCCCAAGTCTACTTTGATAGGATTCTTCTTATATCAATATTTGGGCATAAAAGCACTTTCACTGCCATTTCTCTCATAATTAATTTTACCAACACAAAGATCCCACCATTTCAAACATTGATGGCATTTTATCAAATTGTACTGACATTTATATATATATATATATATATAAATGTCATTTATATAAATGTCAGTACAATTTGATAAAATGCCAGTGTTAGTGTTCTCTATCCAAAGCTGTCAATTATATGCATATTCTAGCATATTTTCCTGGCAAAATATCCCATTTAAAACGGGAACGTTTTTTTATCCAAAAATGTAAAATACTGCCCCCTAACACCAAGAGGTTTTAAAGTAGCCACATTTTGCCTTGAAGACAGCTTTGCACACTCTTGGCATTTTCAACCAGCTTCACGAGGAATGCTTTTCCAACAGTCTTGAAGAAGTTCCCACATGTGCTGAGCACTTGTTGGCTGCTTTTCCTTCACTCTGCAGTCCAACTCATCCCAAACCATCTCAATTGGGTTGATGTCAGGTGATTGCTGGAGTGTTGCACCTTCACACTCTCCTTGGTCAAATAGCCTTTACACAGCTTGGAGGTGTGTTGGGTCATTGTCCTGTACAAATTATAGTCCCACTAAGTGCAAACCAGATGGGATGGGCGTATCGCTGCAGAATGCTGTGGTAGCCATATCTGGTTAAGTGTGCCTTGAATTCTAAAATCAGTGTCAGCAGCACAGCACCCCCACACTATCACACCTCCTCCATGCTTCACGGTGGGAACCACACATACGGAGATCCATTCACCTACTCTGCGACTCACAAAGACAAGGCGGTTGGAACCAAAAATCCCAAATTTGAACTCAGACCAAAAGGTCAGATTTCCACCAGTATAGTCTATTGCTCGTGTTTCTTGGCCCAAGCAAGTCTCTTATTGGTGTCCTTTAGTAGTGGTTTATTTGATTTATTCAACCATGAAGGCCTGATTCACTCAATCTCATCTGAACAGTTGATGTTGAGATGTGTCTGTTATTTTAACTTTGTGAGGCATTTATTTGGGCTGCAATCGGAGGCTGGTAGCGCTAATGAACTTATCCTCTGCAGCAGAGGTAACTCTCGGTCTTCCTTTCCTGTGGCGGTCCTCATGAGAGCCAGTTTCACATTTGAAGAAACGTTCAAAGTTCTTGAAATTTTCCACATTAACTGACTTAGAATGCTTCATGTCTTAGAATGCTGTTTCTCTTTGCTTATTTGAGCTGTTCTTACTTGGTCTGTTCTTATTTGTTCTTTTACCAAATAGGGCTCTCTTCTGTATTTGTCACCTTGTCACAATACAACTGATTGGCTCAAATGGATTAACCTCTCTGGGATATGTGGGACGGTAGCGTCCCACCTCGCCAACAGCCAGTGAAATTGCAGGGTGCCAAATTCAAAACAACAGAAATCCCATAATTAAAATTCCTCAAACATAGAAGTATTTTACACCATTTAAAATATAAACTTGTTGTAAATCCAGCCAGTGTCCGATTTCAAAAAGGCTTTACAACAAAAGCACACCAAACGATTATGTTAGGTTAGTACCTAGTCACAGAAAAACACAGCCATTTTTCCAGCCAAAGAGTCACAAAAAGCAAAAATAGAGATAAAATGAATCACTAACCTTTGATGATCTTCATCAGATGACACTCATAGGACTTCATGTAACACAATACATGTATGTTTTGTTCGATAAAGTTCCTATTTATATCCAAAAATCTCAGTTTACATTGGCACATTACGTTCAGTAATGTTTTGCTTCCAAAACATCCAGTGATTTTGCAGAGAGCCACATCAATTTACAGAAATACTCATCATAAATGTTCATGAAAGTACAAGTGTTATGCATGGAACTTTAGATAAACTTCTCCTTAATGCAACCGCTGTGTACGATTTCAAAAAAGCTTTACCGAAAAAGCACACCATGCAATAATCTGAGTACAGCGCTCAGACAACAAAACAAGCCATACAGATATTCGCCATGTTGTGGAGTCAACAGAAGTCAGAAATAGCATTATAAATATTCACTTACCTTCGATGATCTTCATCAGAATGCAGTCCCAGGAATCCCAGTTCCACAAGAAATGATTGATTTGTTCAATAAAGTCCATTATTTATGTCCAAATACCTCCTTTTCGTTTGCGCGTTTAGTACACAATCCAAACTCACGAGGCGCGGGCAAGTCCAGGCAAAAGTTCAGACGAAAAGTCATATTACAGTTCGTAGAAACATGTCAAACGATGTATAGAATCAATCTTTGGGATGTTTTTATCATAAATCTTAAATAATGTTCCAACTGGAGAATTCCTTTGTCTGTAGAAATGTGATGGGACGCAGGTCGCTCTCACGTGAGCGCACGTGATCAGCTCATGGCACTCTGGCAGAGCCCTGACTCAATCAACTCTCATTCCCCCCTCCTTCACAGTAGAAGCATCAAACAAGGTTCTAAATACTGTTGACATCTAGTGGAAGCCTTAGGAAGTGCAATATGATTCCATAGACACTGTATATTCGATAGGCAATGACTTGAAAAACTACAAACCTCAGATTTTCCACTTCCTGGTTGGATTTTTTCTCTGGTTTTTGCATGCCATGAGTTCTGTGACACTCACAGACATCATTCAAACAGTTTTAGAAACTTCAGAGTGTTTTCAAATCTGTATCCAAATCTACTAATAATATAATACTGCAATGCTCTACTTTCCGGCTAGCCGGATAAAGCACGAAATAAACTTCAGTTAGCGTTAAATACGGCTGCTAGAATCCTGACTAGAACCAAAACATTTGATCATATTACTCCAGTGCTAGCCTCCCTACACTGGCTTCCTGTCAAGGCAAGGGCTGATTTCAAGGTTTTACTGCTAATCTACAAAGCATTACATGGGCTTGCTCCTACCTATCTCTCTGATTTGGTCCTGCCGTACATACCTACACGTACGCTACGGTCAAAAGACGCAGGCCTCCTAATTGTCCCTAGAATTTCTAAGCAAACAGCTGGAGGCAGGGCTTTCTCCTACAGAGCTCCATTTTTATGGAATGGTCTGCCTACCCATGTGAGAGACGCAAACTCGGTCTCAACCCTTAAGTCTTTACTGAAGACTCATCTCTTCAGTGGGTCATATGATTGAGTTTAGCCTGGCCCAGGAGTGTGAAGGTGAACGGAAGGGCTCTGGAGCAACGAACCGCCCTTGCTGTCTCTGCCTGGCCGGTTCCCCTCTTTCCACTGGGATTCTCTGCCTCTAATCCTATTACAGGGGCTGAGTCACTGGCTTACTGGTGCTCTTTCATGCCGTCCCTAGGAGGGGTGCGTCACTTGAGTGGGTTGAGTCACTGATGTGATCTTCCTGTCTGGGTTGGCGCCGTGGCGGAGATCTTTGTGGGCTATACTTGGCCTTGTCTCAGGATGGAGGATGGTAAGTGGTTGAAGATATCCCTCTAGTGGTGTGGGGGCTGTGCTTTGGCAAAGTGGGTGGGGTTATATCCTTCCCGTTTGGCCCTGTCCGGGGGTATCATCGGATGGGGCCACAGTGTCTCCTGACCCCTCCCGTCTCAGCCTCCAGTATTTATGCTGCAGTAGTTTATGTGTCGGGGGGCTAGGGTCAGTTTGTTATATCTGGAGTACTTCTCATGTCTTATGCTCTCTCTAATTCTCTATTTCTTTCTCTCTCTCGGAGGAACTGAGCCCTAGGACCATGCCTCAGGACTACCTGGCATGATGACTCCTTGCTGTCCCCAGTCCACCGGACGTGCTACCTGTCCCAGACCTATTATTTGACCATGCTTGTAATTTATGAACATTTGAACATCTTGGCCATATTCTGTTATAATCTCCACCCGGCACAGCCAGAAGAGGACTGGCCACCCCTCATAGCCTGGTTCCTCCCTAGGTTTCTTTCTAGGTTTTGGCCTTTCTAGGGAGTTTTTCCTAGCCAATGTGTTTCAACACCTGCATTGCTTGCTGTTTGGGGTTTTAGGCTGGGTTTCTGTACAGCACTTTGAGATATCAGCTGATGTACGAAGGGCTATATAAATACATTTGATTTGATTTGAATATGCATATATTAGCTACTGGGCCTGAGTAGCAGGCAGGACAGGATTGTTATTTTAAAACGAGGATATTAAAGACCTAAATAGACTACATGCAAATGTTTAAAATATATACTCTGGGCACCTTATTCATCCAAGCTACTCAATACTGCCCCCCAGTCCCAAAGAAGTTAAGGAAAGAAATTCCACAAATGTACTTTAACAAGGCACATCTGTTAATTGAAATGCATTCCTGGGGACTAACTCATGAAGCTGGTTGAGAGAATGCCAAGAGTGTGCAAAGCTGTCATCAAGGCAAAGGGTGGCTACTTTGAAGAATCTAAAATATATTGTGATTTGTTTAACATTTATTTTGGTTACTACATGATTCCATAGTTGATGTCTTCACTATTATTCTACAATATATAAAATAGTAAAAATAAAAACTCTTGAATGAGTAGTTGTGTCCAAACTTTTAACGGGTACTGGTTGAGAAAGTGCCGCAGCAGTCACAGAAACCAAGTAGCATGCGCACACATCATGATAACTTTACCAGTTGTAGGTAGGCTATTTAGATTGTAATGACCAAAGACAGTCCGTTTCATTGTGGACTTTTCCCTGAAATTAGATGTTGGCCTATAGGCAACCTGTATCTAGCTCAGCAAACCATGGGGATGTTGAATTGCAATTCTAAACCCCGATTGTATTTCTATTGAATAATGTAAACGTCGCAAATAGGCCTTTTATAACCGTTTGTAGTCAACATCTGACACATCAAGACAATCGCCAGGAAATAGTCTCCATGTTTCTTGGAGAGATCCTCAAGATCCTCTGTCCAAAATTCACCACTGAAACTCTCCTGTCGGATCTATAGTCATGCACATCCAAACTGGATTTATTTACAATTATAAACTGTGTGGTTTGAGCCCTAAATGATAATTGGCTGAAAGCCATGGTATATCAGACCAAGTACAACTGGAACGACAAAAAAAAAATCCTTCTTAATTCACTCGATTTGCAAGTATAGTGTAATTCCCTTACTATGGGATTGCCCTTAACTGCAAACTCTACAGGCAGGACCAATTTGTGACTACTTCGGTGGAAATGGCATTACTGTAATGATGTATACACAACTGCTTGCCTTGTAAAAGAACAAGTGCTTATATACTAGCAACTCATGTTTCTTCTAAGATGCACTGCAAAGCAAACCAGAGCGGGACTGCTTGCTCTGCTAGCTTGCTGCCACGTGAGCATTAACGGAACTTCTGTGTGTAATGTTTACTGTTCATTTTTGTTTTTTCACTTTGGTATATTATCTACTTCACTGTTTGGGCAATGTTAACATCTGTTTCCCATGCCAATAAAGCCCCTGGAATTGAGGTAACTCTGGGTCTTCCTTTCCTGCATTAATGGTTTTTGCGACTGCACTTGAAGAACCTTTTAAAGATCTTGAAATGTTCTGCATTGAATGATGTCTTAAAGTAATGATGGACTGTCGTTTCTCTTTGCTTATTTGAGCTGTTCTTGACATATGGACTTTTACCAAATAGGGCTAAATTCCACAAATGAATTTTACAAGTTAATTGAAATCCATTCCAGGTGACCACCTCATGAAGCTGGTTGAGAGAATGCTAAGCAGGTGCAAAGCTGTCAAGGCAAAGGGTGGCTACTTTGAAGAATCTCAAATATGTTTGATTTGTTTAACACTTTTTTGGTTACATTTATTATTTAAAAAAAGTGTATTATTGTCTTCACTATTATTCTACCATGTAGAAAATAGTAAAAATGAAAAACCCTCAAGTAGGTGTCTCAACTTCTGACTGGTACTATATATATATATATATATATATATACTTTTTTAAATTTTACTGCAACTGCAAATCACAGGAGCCTGCGCTCTTGCAGCTCTGTTAATCATCAGATGGGAGTATAGGAGTTACGGGGGGCCTTGGTTAGGTAACTGAATCATGGCTGGCCCTAGCCTTTGGGGGCCCTAAGTGAGATTTGGTTGAGTGGCCACCCACCTGGCAGGGAAAACACTTTAGCCCCCCTCTCGAGATTGCAGAAAGAAAGTAAATGTTTCCGTGCCCGGTCGGTAGCCGGCCATGATCACAACAAGTTCAGATAGCAGACATTGCTAATTACATGACTGACTGACTCATAAGAGAAAAACTGGCTTAGCACTATACCTTAACATTGATCACATTTCGGTGATTTAGCAGAAACTGATCCTGAGACACAGTTAACGCATTCATTTTAAAATAAAACACTTAGTCTTTCATCATTTAATAAACCCAATTCTAGGACATGATATACAGAAAATAGCAACATTTTAATTACAGTACAAGAGAGAAATCAAACTTTTTGGACAATGTCTGGAAGAAAAGCCATGATGAATAAGGCATTATCAATCCAGACACTTCAGAGCTTGTAAATCATTTTCCATGCCAATCGGGAATTTTTC
The DNA here is from genome assembly GCF_018296145.1 of Oncorhynchus tshawytscha. Lineage (NCBI taxonomy): Eukaryota > Metazoa > Chordata > Actinopteri > Salmoniformes > Salmonidae > Oncorhynchus > Oncorhynchus tshawytscha. The sequence continues at coordinate 59,037,515 of NC_056433.1, read as the reverse complement.
AGTGCTATTAGGAATACACAATAAAGGTGTTGAGCCTACTAATTTAAACCCTAGGAGGCGCACCCCACAGTTTGGGAACCACTGTCCTAGTATATTCTCAGTAAGTACAGGGCTTTAAACATATATTAAAATGTTTGACATGACAATACTAACATCCATAAAGTATCACTAGATTTGTTTCAAATAAAATGTGTACACAATCAAAAATAGTTTCTGAACTAACCATAAATGTCAATTGGAATTAGGCCTTAATCCCCCCCATTGCCAATAGAGGGTGCCAGTATTATACAGTAGAAGCTGCTCATACACATCAGAGAGCACTAGGACTTTACACATGACTCAAGCTTTAACAACAGATCCAAATTTACAATGTAAAAATATCATAGGACATTTCCATAGTGGGTTAGAGGCTGTGTTTCCCCTTTAAACTGCTTTTGAATAATTCTGTCATTGTACTAAAATACAAATTCTGTGGTACCAATGCATCATTTTTTCATAATACCCCATAATCCTTGATACAGCAAAATAAAGTAGACGCGGGGAGAAAAGGAGAAAAATCCGCTTTGAAACCATGTTGGATAAAAGTTTAGCTACCTATCAGTCTTTAAAACACAGCTTCCACTGCAATGCAGAAGGGTAAGTGGTTTCATTACTATGAATGCATTGGTCATGAATAACATCTGAACAACTGGTTTTCAGAGGACATGCTACAGGCTGCTTCTCTTTGCATGAACAAGGTAGCCTTTTGCTTTGATGATCCCCCTGCTTTTGACTATGATGGAGTAACGCAAAATCCACTCCAACCTCCAGTCTGCCACCTTCAGGTCCTGAGTGCTCTCCTGCACTGCCTCCTGGAAGCTGGCAGCAGTAATCAGTTCTACAGGAAGAGACAATGTGTTAATTCACTGACCCTCAGCGCACACACACATCCTGTCTGTACCCTACTCATGTAAAACATGAATCTGATTATATAGTGAAAATATCACAAATTCAAATGCAAGAGCGGAATATTCACCTTTTGGGTCATTATGAGTCAGTAGCTGAATGTCAAACTCCTTTGCAAAAGCAGTCAGGTCAGGGGGCATCACACAGCAGGAGGCCAGATTCACCTGGTTACTACTGGGTTTCACCTAGACCAGGAGAAAATAAAACAATTCAAAACCCCAAATACACCAAAGCAATCCTAGAACAATCTGAGGGTCTCAACATCACCACTCACCTGGGCCCAGTTGTAGAGCTGCTCCAGGAGCTCCTTGTCCAGGTCGGAGGTGCCGATGGTAGCAATCTTGTGGCTTTGCACCAGACCCTCCAGTTCACTCCAGGCAGGCTGCAGGTTGTCCAGGGTCTGGCTCACTTCCTCAGGCAGAGCAGGGGGCGCAATGATCACTGAGTCCAGCTGGGAAACCGCCAGGGCCTGGCAAGCTGTCAGAAACAGTCCATCTTATGAGCATGAAACTTAAAGCACAAAATTGGTTGAGGTTATGCAAACATGAATTGGGTGTGGTCCAGGAACAGACAGAAGTTCACTGATACTAATGTCTACTTTGGTCTGTTGAATTTTAATATGACAGCAAGGTCAGGTTTATAGACTATCGCATATGCCAAATGACTTTTGGCAGTCACTGAGTCAATATGGTTCTTTTCTTATTTGTAACAAATGTAATACTCACCCTTATCTACTGCATCTTTGATTGAAGAGAGGTCTGCCTCGCAAATAAATAGTTTGACTGCAAAGCAAGAATATGGTCATGTTAATGACAAAAACAACCCCTCGGCAAGTTACCAGGAAAGGCATTTTTGTCATGCAATTCAAATACTGAGCTCAGAATTCCTCATGTCAATGCCACACTACGGTCTCATATCATCACTATGTCCATTGTCATGAAAGACACAAGTAACAGTAAAACTCACCTGAAACCTTCAGCTCCTCCCTCTCCTCAGGTGTGATTGCTTCTGTAGCTTGAGGGATGGAGCAGTCAATTGTGTCTGGTAAGTCCTAAATAAATGTGTAAATCAATATTAGAACATGTACTCAAACTTCAACAAAAGTTTGTCAATTTTTTTTTTTTTACAAAAATGAAGCTTAAAATTACAAAGAACCAGAGAAGAAACTTCAATTGTGCCTCCACTTTGTTCAAATACGAACCCAGAATTTCTGTTTTACAATCTTGTGGGATTTCATTGCAGGGATGCTCCAATAAGCTTTGGCTTTGTGTACATAAAGCACAGTTCAGACCCCGAACTTATGGCGAGTCGAACTGAATGGAAATGAAGAGCGGGCTGGCAACCCTACAGCAGACTTCCTCGTTGGTTGGGGGGCAAAGGTTTTAAGGCATAACAATAAGCTCTCACAGAAGTCCGCCACCTGCGAATCAGAGATCATGAATGTGCTTCCGCTGTTGTGTTTGTAGCTAAGCAATCTTTAATTGCATGCAATTAATATTAATATGCATTACCATTTCTCCCGACAGTGGAAGAACTGCTCGCTCTGGCATGCTGCATGAAACAGAGGCGTGCTTCATTTGCACCGTGCCGAATATGCGGCAGAGGCTGCCAAACTATCAAAAGTCCAACGAGGTGCACTTAATGGTTTCAGACAGCCCTCTATTCCCGCCCTTCCAAAGAGAACGTGAAATAGTTCTATCACCGCATCGAACTAAAAAGGTTTTTTTCAGGGCTTAGACCCCCTCTCCCCTCTGTATTCACTGAGCGTGCTGAAGCAGATTAGCAGAAATACCACAGGGCAAAGCTACGCCAACCTCACAGCAGAAGCACATGTAGAACCTTTCGCAGGCAACTTTGCATGAACGATCAAAATGACAGGTCCCTTTCATCAGTCTGAGGAATTCTTTGCAGTCAGACAGCTATTTTGTTTTCCCAGGAGAAGAACGCCATCACGTAGAAGTAACCCATGGTTACACAAGTATTGTTCATTAATGCTAGATAATGTAAAATGTTAGCTGATCAGAGATACTGTAGACACTTGGTCACCATGGGAACTTGGTAAAAAGATTATGAACACTATAATCGGTGTTTGGAAGTTGGGTTAATAGCCCTTTTGTAGCTATGTACGTAATAAAACATGCATGGGAAATACAACTAGGCTATGTGGTAGACACAGAAGGAGTGCTTCTTTGGTTATAGTTGTTTACCATGAGGTGCTCTTTGATCATGGGATAAAATACTATAGAACAAAAGGTAGTTGATGCTGGATAGTTAATGCCAAAAAAACCTTAGTTCAAACAAATGTTCAGAAATAATAGAAGCACTTTCATGTAGTGGATAAATGAGACTTTAAAGCGTATGCATAGCAATAATATATATTTTGTTATTACTAAAAACACAGATGCTTTGCAGCTAAAAAAAAAGTATTTATCAGCGTGGCAAACTACAATGCATTCGCAAAGTTCAGACCCCTTCAATTTTTAGTTTCAGCCTTATTCTAAAATGGATTCAATAGTTTATCCCCCTCAATCTACACACAATAACCCATGACAAAGCAAAAACAGATGCCATTTTTGCTAATTTATTAAATAAAAACAAGATAATCACATTTACATAAGTATTCAGACCTTTTACTCAGTACTTTGTTGAAGCACCTTTAGCAGCTACTCCAGCCTCGGTCCTTGGGTATGACGCTACAAGCTTGGCACACCTGTATTTGGGGAGTTTCTCCCATTCTTCTCTGCAGGTCCTCTCAAGCGCTGTCAGGTTGGATGGGGAGCATCACTGCACAGCTATTTTCAGGTCTCTCCAGAGATGTTCGATCGGGTTCAAGTCCGGGCTCTGGCTGGGCCACTCAAGGACATTGAGACTTGTCCCGAAACCACTTCTGCGTTGTCTTGGCTGTGTACTTAGAGTTGTCCTCCTGTTGGAAGGTTAACCTTCACCCCAGTCGGAGGTCCTGAGCAGGTTTTCATCAAGGATCTCTCTGTACTTTGCATTGTTCATCTTTGCCTCGATCCTGACTAGTCTCCCAAGTTCCTGCTGCTGAAAAACATCCCCACAGCATGATACTTCCACCACCACCATGCTTCACCGTAGGGATGATGCCAGGTTTCCTCCAGACATGACGCTTGGCATTCAGGCCAAAGAGTTACATTTTGGTTTCAGACCAGAGAAACTTGTCTCTCATGGTCAGAGCCTTTTTGGTGCTTGTTGCAAATTCCAAGCCGGCTGTCATGTGCCTTTTACTGAGGAGTGGCTTTGTCTGGCCTGATTGGAGAAGTGCTGTAGAGATCATTGTCCTTCTGGAAGGTTCTCCCATCTCCACAGATGAACTCTGGAACTCTGTCAGTGACCATCGAGGTCTTGGTCACCTCCTTGACAAAAGACCCTTCTACCAATCGCTCAGTTTGGCCAGCTCTAGGAAGAGTCTTGGTGGTTACAAACGTCTTCTATATAAGAATGATGGAGGCCACTGTGTTTTTGGGGCCCTTCAATGTTGTAGACATTTTTTGGTACCCTTCTCCAGATCTGTGCAGACACAATCCGGTCTCGGAGCTTCACGAACAATTCCTTCGACCTCATGGCTTGGTATTTGCTCTGACATGCACTGTCAACTGTGGGACCTTATAGACAGGTGTGTTCCTTTCCAAATCATGTCCAATCAATTGCATTTACCACAGGTTGACTCCAAGTTGCAGAAACATCTCAAGGATGATCAATGGAAACAGGATGCACCGGAGCTTAAATTAGAGTCACATCGCAAAGGGTCTTATGTAAATAAGGTATCCGTTTAAAAAAAATAGATTTTCAAAAATGTCTAAAAACCTGTTTTCACTTTGTCATTATGGAGCATTGGGTGTAGATTTTTTTTTTTTTAGGCAAGTCAGTTAAGAACAAATTCTTATTTACAATGACAGCCTAGGAACAGTGGATTTACTGCCTTGTCCAGGGGAAGGGGTCTGAATACTTTCCCGAATGCACTGTATGTGGTATTGAGTGGGTGGATGGAGTGTGATGTCTCTCCAGTTTTTCCGCTGCAGTCATTTAGCTCTGGTGCTGCGCCACGGTAAAATCATTGCCACCAGGCCAAAAAAATATCTAACATGAACAATATATCTGCCGAGGAGCACTTTGAAGATGCTAGAGCGGTCCAGATGTAGTTTTCCTCTGCAAACAAAACAACTAATGAATAGATAAACTATTATACTATGGGTTGTCTGATTTATCTATTTCCCTGGTCGGCTTGTTGTGTGTTCAAGTTCAGTGCCATAGGGAGGAAAACATGCATTCCGACAAGCAGTCAATGCACAACAATTCTGGCAATAGCAGGGAAAACAGCAGTTTTAATGGCCTTTATTAAAAAGAGGGGGATCCCAGCTTTCCATTCCTACTTTATTTCTCAACTCCTAAATATCTGTGAACAGCACCATTTTAAACCCAGAGTTTGCAGTGAGTGCATTGGGAGAGTGGGACTAAATGGAACATGGGTCAATTGTAGGGTAACTTGGGGTAAAATGCAATAACCTCTATATATTTGTTGAGGAGTGACTTAAATTGTGGTGACAGATTACATGCTTAGTTGAACAAGAGTAGTAGCAACCAGGGAAAGTGTTGGGGGGTGGTAAATGGTGACATGAAGTGGTTTCTGTTACCCTGACAGATATGCCTACATTATATTCACTGTGTTTATGCAAGTTTTTTAAATAAATCAATAGAATGCTAACTAGATAAAAGATTAAAAGATCACATTTGGGATCTAGCTAATTATTAGTCCAATAGGTTAAATGCAGCAAACTGTGCTTCAGCCCATTCATTTATAGCAAATAGAGATCAATAAATAAACAAATAAATAAGAGAACTGCCTAACCGTTGGTGAAGTTGGTGGTGGTATCGTGGCAAACCACTCACTAAGTGTAGCTCGAACACAGTCTTGAATCTGGAATGGTAAAAAAAAATGTATTAAGAGTGGACTGTAAATGATTTGAAGTGTTAACATGTTTGCTATAAACAACACCTCGTAACTAGGTAGGGCTTTCAATGATGCCTACAGATCACTCAATGATGCTGTGAAAGATTGCCAGACATGGACAGTATAGGATTATTTCGTACACTGCTGGCAATTAGTGACTTGGACAGTACGAACATGTGCGCATTATGTTCTGGTCCTGAGCTATGGCTTACTATACAACATCAACACTATTAAACGCTAAATGGAGATTCTTAAGTCAAGTTGGGCACAGCTTCAAGGAAATCGTTTTATGATTGTTCTCCATGCCGAATTAAAGCTGGCCTTCAATAATCTACACAAGACAAATCCTGGCTTTCTTAATTTAAAAATGTCCTCATGCATCTTTGAATCTGATCATCAGGTGAATCATGACCCTGACAGGTCTTGCAATACAGCCATAAACGTCAGACTACATAACGCAAACTGACGTTTTTAATGACGTAATGGGGATGGATATAGGAAAGACAACGCATGGTTGTTGAGCTACCTAAACGCGCTAATTTAAGTCGAGGCCATGGTTTTTCAAGCTAGTTAGCAACAACATTATCTAGCCAGTTAGCTGACCAGCCGTGATGCACTCTTTTCAAACGTCTTACATTAGCTAGCCAGTTATGACAAAGTCAATGGTCAGTCTTACCTCTTCACTATGTGAAGACGGACATTTTTTCTTGAGACGGCTACGGTTTACTAAATTTCCCGTGTGCAGATTCAATGTCGTAGCATGGTTGAGAAGCACTTTAGCACTGGTGGTGTGAGTGTCCATGTGGTGTCCTTGGTTGTCTGTAAATATATAGTAGTGAAACGTCCTTTTAAGCTATCCAGCAACTTATCCAGTTATTTAATTCTGCAGTTAGCGACAGGCGTTTCAAAAACAGTACCTCTGTGAATTGCATATGTACCGGTAGTTTATTTTGCTGGTGGAAACTAGCGCTATGAGCACGCCCACCTTGCAACTGTGCGTTGTGTGCAAAATCTGGCATGGATTTATGTGGAATTTAGCACCCTGTTGACCAATATGTTGTTACAGTTCAGTACTGTACTGACAATTGTAATGTACAGTAATCATGACTCAGCTTGTTTCAAGAGAGATATCCTTTTTAATTCAACATGAAAATCACCACCAGTAACCAGGTTTCCATCCAAACTTTTTATGCTTAGTAACGTACATGTCAGGTAAAAAATGTGACAGGTCTGATGGATTTTTTTTTTTAGGTAAACGTTCAAAATGTTGAAAAAAAAAATACGCCAAACTACGTGGGATCTTCTTGTTTCTGTAAAATTAATTATGAATCAGCAAACTGCTCGCCCACACGACGTCATATACGTGGTCTGCGGTTGTGAGGCTGGTTGGATGTACTGCCAAAAACTATAAAACGACATTGGAGGTGGCTTATGGTAGAGAAATTAACATTAAATTATCTGGCAACAGCTCTGGTGGACATTCCCAGAGTCAGCATGCCATTTGCACACTCCCTCAAAACTTGAGACATCTGTGGCATTGTGTTGTGAGACAAAACTGCACATTTTAGAATGGCCTTTTATTGTCCTCGGCACAAGGTGTCCCTGTGTAATGAGCATACTGTTTAATCAGCTTCTTGATGTCCGGCACCTGTCAGGTGGATAGATTATCTTGGCAAAGCAGAAATTCTCACTAACAGGGATGTAAACAAATTTGTGCACAAAATTTGAGAGAAGCTTTTTGTGCGCATGGAACATTTCTGGTATCTTTTATTTCAGCTCATGGGACGAGCACTTTACATTTTGAGTTTATATTTTTGTACAGTGTACTTAACGACCGTTCCACAGGTGTATGTTCATTAATTGTTTATGATTCATTGAACAAGCATGGGAAACAATGTTTAAACTCTTTACAATGAAGATCTGTGAATTTATTTAGATATTTACTAATTATCTTTGAAAGGGTCCTGAAAAAGGTCTGTTTCTTTTTTTTTGCTGAGTTTATATTTTTGCCACTTTTGACTATTCAGGAATCTTACATTTGAATGCTAATCAGACAACTTGTGAGAGTGATTTTGATAATTTTGTGTTGTATCCCTTCAGATGCCTGTGGACATCAGTACACTCTCAGAGGAAGAAAGGAAAATCAGGATCTGGAAGCGGGATCCCAAGAAGGGAGCTGTTAAGCAGAGGACGGTGGAATTCAAAGACTATTTCAAAGGGTATGATTACAGCAAGTTTTGGAAGATGTGATAGAGCCTGTTGTAGCTACTTAACTTTACTGTTCTGCCATTATTGTGTGTGTATATATATTATTTGTAGATGTACATCTTTATCCCATGTTGGTAATACAATTATTATTTTTATTCACTTAACTACATATATAATTTTGTGACCATAGGTTTATTTATTTTTTATATATTTTTATTATGAACACAACATACAAATTATAGAAATATACAAACAAGAGTACATAAACCTAACAGACGGGTATTACATATCGAGACTAATACTTTTATGGTGCATATTTCTTTTTTGTTTTTACATTTACTCTTCATTTCAAAATAATATTTAAAGTATCTTAAATAATGTGAAGAGGGGTTTGTTCTCTGCCCACTACATTTTATGGATAAATAAATTAACAATGAAAGTTACGTCACTGTCGTCATAAAGAGGAGACCAAGGCGCAGCTTGGTAAGCAAACATAACTCTTTAATTAAAGAGAGAACACTGAACAGAACTAAACAACAAAATGTGAAGCAATATGGCTGGTGCAGAACAGGCAACTAAACATAGAATAACAACCCACAAATTAACCAAGGAATATGGCAACCTAAATATGGTTCCCAATCAGAGACAACAATAAACAGCTGCCTCTGATTGAGAACCAATCCAGGCAGCCATAGACATAAACACCTAGACATACAAAAACCCCTAGACATACAAAAACCCTAAACATACAAACCCCCTAGACAATACCAAAACTAAACGTCACACCCTGACCTAACCAAATAATAAAGAAAACTAAGATAACTAAGGTCAGGGCGTGACAGTCACGTTCCATATAATTTGGATCAAAATAAACATTATCAGATTCTCTCAGATTAACATTAATAGTCGTTTCTTTTCAAATAAAATATTCTAACTCACTCCAAAATCTTCTGACATAAGAACAGTCCCAAAATAAATGGTCAAGAGTTTCTGGGTCACAGCTACAAAATACACATTTGTTATCAATAGCTATTTTAAATCTGTATATAATAAAGGTCTTTACAGGATAGATTCTATGAATGAGTTTGTATGATACTTCTTTCACCTTATTAGATATACAATATTTACCAGACAACAATGAGACTTTGTTCCAGTTCACTTGTCCTAGGGCTGCATTCCAGTACATTTTACCAGAGGGAATAGTAACATATTGACATAGTTTCCTTATATACATGTTATTACATTTATAGTTAACATGTCAATTCCTTCTAACTGTATTGAGGCTACAAAATCCTCAACAGTTGCACTTGGAGTGTTATATTCTCCTAAAAGAAGAATAGCACCTTTAGGGACAGCTCTAACAACAATTTGATACTCCTCAGGAGTGACTGTAACATTGTGTTCTCATGAAGTCTTGATAATCATATAGTTTGCCATCATTATTGAATAATTGTTTAACCCAGATAATGTTCTTGTCAAACCAGTTCTGGAACATAATAGAATGTTCGTTAGCTGCCCAACAGAGCATACAGCACACACATACACATCCTATGGATTTTAGGAAAATGTCACCACTGAAATCTTTCCAGGAAACATCCTTTACAATCTGATAGGTATTTCTGAAGACTTTCCGGTTTATATGTGACCAATGAATGGGGTTCCATATTGTCTTGATAAGCTGATTAATTATTGACTTGCTTCATGCTAGCCTCAAAGTTCACACGGTTTTCTATGTTTTTGTCAAAATGACTTCAACACCTAGTCTTGCGACAACGACTTCTGTGCCTGAATTAACTGAAAAGTTTGCTTTGGAAGCTCTTGATATTGTTGTGGTCGTGGTATACTTCGTCTTTGTTCTTGTTGTGGGAATATGGGTAAGTAATAAACACTCCTATTACCTGGTGGATGCTTTCATTGTATGAAGAGGGCAGACCTAACACTGAAGTTGTACTGTGGAGATTAATTCATCAGAATTCTTCCTCTCACAAAATCTGTTGTTCAAATAAATGAAATATTGACTAAATAATAAGTATAAAGCAATGTCATTGAGAAGGCTTTGCTGTAACTAATATCTACAGACAGTATAGTTTGATGTATGATGTAAATTAACTCTTTATCGCAGTCTTCTGTCAGGGCAAACCGTGGGACGGTGGGTGGATACTTCTTGGCTGGAAGATCCATGACATGGTGGCCTGTAAGTAGCCTGAGATTATGATGGTATTGAACTCAATGCATTGAACTCAAATAAACTCTATGCATTGAACTGAACATTAGTGAAGAAATTAGTATGTCAACTAGATAAAAAGTTAATCATGATCCAGACTATTAAGTATTATCATCTATTTTAAATTAGGAAAGTTGTTTCTTTTATAACATTAAATAATTGGATGGAAATAGTTGATACTGATAATAGCTATCTATATCCAAAGATAAAAATGGACAAAATGAAGTACATTTTGTTCTGCTGTCTCAGATTGGGGCCTCTCTGATGTCCAGTAATGTTGGCAGTGGTTTGTTCATTGGACTAGCTGGCACTGGAGCAGCAGGAGGCATCGCTGTTGGAGGGTTTGAATGGAATGTGAGTAATATGTTAAGTGCATTGTGAAAAAACACCAAGATGATAAACAATGGAGAGGATAATTGAGTTATTACAGTTTGTCAATATTTCCATCAGGAGGTGGACGCCCTTTATTATGAAGACCTATCCACAGTATTTCAGCTTAGAATAAGCTTTCATGTTTCACAGGCAGCTTGGGTCCTCATTGCTCTTGGTTGGATCTTTGTGCCTGTTTACATCTCTGCTGGTGTGGTAACTATGCCAGAGTACCTGAAGAAGCGGTTTGGAGGCCAGCGCATCCGAATCTACATGAGTGTTCTCTCCCTCATCCTCTATATTTTCACCAAGATATCAGTAAGATGCTCATATAAAAAAAAATCTACCATTTTTCATACTGCAATTCAGGGTGCTAGTTGAATATTCTTGTTACCTCTGCTGACAGACAGACATCTTCTCTGGCGCTCTGTTCATTCAAGTGTCCCTGGGCTGGGACCTCTATCTCTCCACAGTGGTGCTTCTTCTAGTAACTGCCCTCTACACTATAGCTGGTAACTTCTCAACATAATCTACCAGTCATTTATTAATTCATTACATGGCATTGTTTGTTATTGATTACCATTGGCTGTTATTGATTCCAGGGGGGCTGACTGCAGTTATCTATACAGATGCTTTACAGACGGTCATCATGGTGATAGGCGCATTTGTACTCATGTTCATAGGTACTGTTTTTATGTTTTCTATAGTATAAGTTCAACGGTATACAGTACATACCTCTAAATATGAATTTGTCTAAAACTACTTTAGTATCATAGTATATAATTATTTTATTAATTAGTGATTGGATGATTTATTGTATCCATTTTCAAATGGACCCTTGAACTTTATCTTTAGCGTTTGACAAAGTGGGTTGGTATGAGGGTCTGCTGGAGCAGTACAAGGAGGCCATCCCCACATTGACTGTGCCCAACACTACATGTCACCTACCCCGGTCCGATGCCTTCCACATCCTCAGAGACCCAGTTAGGGGGGATCTGCCCTGGCCTGGTCTGCTGTTTGGCCTCACGGTGCTAGCCACCTGGGTGTGGTGCACTGACCAGGTATGAGATGGAACTTTTGTAGTTGACTTGCATTTTGCATTACAGTCAAGTCTAAGGTGTTATTTTGACTTGTTATTTAGGTATGTTACAGTAGACCATTACGAAGAATCCCACCTTTTTGGAGAGGCATGAGATTTCCTCACGTAAGTGACCTTGTCCTAACCTGCTCCAGGTGACAGTGCAGAGGTCTCTCTCAGCCAAGAACCTGTCCCATGCCAAAGGAGGCTCTGTGCTGGGAGGTTACCTGAAGGTCCTGCCCATGTTCTTTATAGTGATGCCTGGAATGATCAGCAGAGCACTTTACCCAAGTGAGTTCTCACTTTGTCTATACTAAATCCAATATACAGCAATGGACCCTCTGGCAGATATACAGCAATGGTATTGCCCTTGTTCAGAACCTGTATAGTATGTTATTGTACTGTGTATTACTACAGTGGGGCAAAAAAGTATTTAGTCAGTTCTTCAACTTAAAAAGATGAGGCCTGTAATTTTCATCATAGATACACTTCAACTATGACAGACAAAATGAGAAAGAAAAAAAATCGAGAAAATCACATTGTAGGATTTTTAATGAATTTATTTGCAAATTATGGTGGCAAATAAGTTTATCTCAATACTTTGTTATATACCCTTTGTTGGCAATGAGAAAGGTCAAACGTTTTCTGTAAGTCTTCACAAGGTTCTCACACACTGTTGCTGGTATTTTGGCCCAGTCCTCCATGCAGATCTCCTCTAGAGCAGTGATGTTTTGGGGCTGTTGCTGGGCAACACAGACTTTCAACTCCCTCCAAAGATTTTCTATGGGGTTGAGATCTGGAGACTGGCTAAGCCACTCCAGGACCTTGAAATGCTTCTTACTAAGCCACTCCTTCGTTGTCCGGGCGGTGTGTTTGGGATCATTGTCATGCTGAACGACCCAACCACGTTTCATCTTCAATGCCCTTGCTGATGGAAGGAGGTTTTCACTCAAAATCTCACGATACATGGCCCCATTCATTCTTTCCTTTACACGGATCAGTCGTCCTGGTCCCTTTGCAGAAAAACAGCCCCAAAGCATGATGTTTCCATCCCCATGCTTCACAGTAGGTATGGTGTTCTTTGGATGCAACTCAGCATTCTTTGTCCTCCAAACACGACGAGCTGAGTTTTTACCAAAAAGTTATATTTTGGTTTCATCTGACCATATGACATTCTCCCAATCTTCTTCTGGATCATCCAAATGCTCTCTAGCAAACTTCAGACGGGCCTGGACATGTACTGGCTTAAGCAGGGGGACACGTCTGGCACTGCAGGATTTGAGTCCATGGCGGCGTAGTGTGTTACTAATGGTAGGCTTTGTTACTTTGGTCCCAGCTCTCTGCAGGTCATTCACTAGGTCCCCCCGTGTGGTTCTGGGATTTTTGTTCACCGTTCTTGTGATCATTTTGACCCAACGGGGTGAGATCTTGCGTGGAGCCCCAGATCGAGGGAGATTATCAGTGGTCTTGTATGTCTTCCATTTCCTAATAATTGCTCCCACAGTTGATTTCTTCAAACCAAGCTGCTTACCTATTGCAGATTCAGTCTTCCCAGCCTGGTGCAGGTCTACAATTTTGTTTCTGGTGTCCTTTGACAGCTCTTTGGTCTTGGCCATAGTGGAGTTTGGAGTGTGACTGTTTGAGGTTGTGGACAGGTGTCTTTTATACAGATAACAAGTTCAAACAGGTGCCATTAATACAGGTAACGAGTGGAGGACAGAGGAGCCTCTTAAAGAAGAAGTTACAGGTCTGTGAGAGCCAGAAATCTTGCTTGTTTGTAGGTGACCAAATACTTATTTTCCACCATAATTTTCAAATAAATGTATTAAAAATCCTACAATGTGATTTTCTGGATTTTTTTCTCTCATTTTGTCTGTCATAGTTGAAGTGTACCTATGATGAAAATTACAGGCCTCTCATCTTTTTAAGTGGGAGAACTTGCACAATTGGTGGCTGACTAAATACTTTTTTGCCCCACTGTGTATCGTCTATTTATGTCTGCAGATGAGGTAGGATGTGTTGACCCCATTGCGTGCCAAAGAATCTGTGGAGCCACCGTGGGCTGCTCCAATATTGCCTACCCAAAACTAGTGGTAGAACTTATGCCTGTTGGTAAGACATCCGCACACACGCGTGAACACACTGAAAACACACTTACTATTGATCCTATTTTTGAAAAGGTTCAAATGTGTCATCACTGTATGTGTGTCTATATAATTTTCTGAGGATGTTTGTATTTTAAATCTGACTCGCCCAATTTCACTCTTCAATCTGTTATATCTGTGTCTATCCTCTCCAGGCATGCGGGGGTTGATGATTGCAGTAATGATGGCTGCCCTCATGTCCTCTCTGACTTCCATCTTCAACAGCAGCAGCACCCTGTTCACCATGGACATCTGGCAGAGGGTCCGGCCACAGGCCTCTGAGCCAGAACTCATGGTAGTGGGCAGGTAGGTAACGCCATTAAAGAAATGTACAGCAATGCCTTCTAAACATGAGTCAAAGCCAGTTGTTTGACAATAGCTGTGTCTAAACATGCCCAACTTCCTCAGGTTCTGCTTTTGTTTACTCCAGGCACTGTTGTATTTTGTGCTACAACTTCCCTGTGAATAATAAGCTTAGTATAAAATCGCATAACTAAACCTCAGAAGACATTTTACAAAATCTAGGCAGCTTAATTAAAGTGTCAAGATTTTACATTTTTACCCAAATAACAAGTGATATCATTTTTTTCTCAAACAATAATACAAAATGGATGGAGCAAGCATTATTTGTTTTGTGGGAATTCCCTGTTGCAAACATTGCCTTGTTTAGAATGCAAGACTTAAGGTATATATCCCATTAAGATGTCTGTTTTATGGAGGCAATTTAAGTTTCCCTGCCCCATAATCCAAACCCATGACCTCTGGTCCAAAGTCCAATGTTGTATATACTCAATACGGTTACATTTACATACTAGAAAACTGATCAGGATTTTTCTAAATTAAAACTATTTTAGTAAGGCAACGATTCCTAACAAAAGTAACCTATGTACGATTCATTATACAATACTTTAATACTTTCCTCACCTCCTGTTTGTGGTCATCACCTGCAGGGTGTTCATCTTAGTAATGGTGGTGCTCAGCATTCTGTGGATCCCCATTATCCAGTCAGCCAACAGTGGACAGCTGTTTGACTACATCCAGGCCATCACCAGCTACCTGGCTCCTCCCATCACTGCTGTCTTCATCATGGCCATCTTCTGGAGGCGTGTCAATGAGCAGGTCAGATCAAGGGTTTTATGCCATTATTTGTTATTATGTCATAAAGCACATTGTTGAGATTTGATACAAAACACTGTCCCTTTGTGTGTGCGTTCAATGTGGATGACCGTTAACACAGGGAGCCTTCTGGGGTCTGATCGTGGGCCTTGCTGTTGGCTTGGTGCAGATGGTGCTGGTGTTTGTGTATGGCACCCCATCTTGTGGAGAGATAGACATACGGCCAGCCTTCATCAGGGATGTCCACTACCTGTACTTTGCTCTTATCCTCCTGGCTCTCACTGGCCTGGTCATCACTGCTGTCAGCCTCTGCACTCCGGCCATTCCAGAGCACCATGTAAGAGTGCCACATGTATTAATCATAAACATTAAACAGACTTGCAAAATATATGCTGTTACTTATGAGATTAATTTCAGTTAAAAGAAAAGAACATGTACACATTTTGTTACATGTTATAACCTATTCATTCTTCCCCTCTTCAATCCCCCTGCAGCTCCATCGCCTGACATGGTGGACAAGACACAGCAAGGAGCCGCGCATTGACTTCAATGACCCATGGACCACAAAGCCCAGGACACCACCCAGAACTCCTGACCCCAGAGTTGGGGAGGAGGCTGCTGTGGAAGGCAGGCCATGCTGGAAGCGTACTGGAATGTGGCTGTGTGGGCTGTCTGGGCCTGAGAAGAAAAAGTTAACCCTGGAGGAGAAAAATGACTTGGAGTTAAAACTGACCAGCATTGAGGAAGAACCAATCTGGCGGAACGTGTGCAATGCGAATGCCCTCATACTACTCTCTATCAATGTCTTTATGTGGGGCTACTTTGCCTGAGTTAATATAACTCATTTTGATTATAGATATTGTTGAATCACATATTGTTTATTGAATTACTGATCACACACAAAATGCTAATTGGTTTACAATTAGAATGTCAAACAATAATGGTAATGTTGTTGGGATTTAGACTTTTTATTGCCAAAACTGTCATCTGTATGTGTACTCTTTGATCAGGGTCAGTAGTTAGGATTCCATCCATTTGGCGACAGATTTTCATGCGAATATTCTAAAATCCGCATAAAAACAATATGCACATTTTCCTACCATAGATGAGTTTCCATCAAATGGACTTGTTACAGATAAAAGGCTGTGCGTGATGATGTATTGGACATAAAATACCTTTTGCGGTTAAATTCCCCATGTACTGAATAAAAAATGCAAGTTAAATGGGTTTCCATCGCATTTTCAACTCTACTGTTGGTTTTCTCACAAAAAAATATTGCATTAAATAGTGAGTGTTCACACTGGTATTGGCACGTGCGTCTAGCCAACAGCGCTATCTGTGTACAAAACATCACAACCGCAAAGCTCTCCAGAGGGTGGTGATGTCTGCACAACGCATCACCGGGGGCAAACTACCTGCCCTCCAGGACACCTACAACACCCGATGTCACAGGAAGGCAAGACAATAACCACCCGAGCCACTGCCTGTTCACCCCGCTTCCATCCAGAAGGCGAGGTCAGTACAGGTGCACCAAAGCTGGGACAGAGAGATTGAAAAACAGCTTCTATATCAAGGCCATAAGATTGTTAAACAGTCACAACTAGCACAGAGGCGGCTGCCTACCATTCTTGATATCATTGGCCACTTTAATAAATGGAACACAAGTCACTTTTATAATGCCACTTTAAGAATGTTTACATGTCTTGCTTTACTCATCTCATATGTATATAATGTATACTGTATCCTTCACTATCTATTCTTTACTATCTATTGCATCTTATCTGCTCTGTCACTGCTCATCCATATGTTTTATACTTCTATATTCTTATCCCATTCCTTTACTAGATTGTGTGTATTAGTTTTGTTGTGGAATTTGTTAGATATTACCTGTTGGATACTGCTGCACTGTCGGATCTAGAAGCATAAGCATTTCGCTACACTCACAATAACGTCTGCTAACCATGTGTATGTGACCAATAAGATTCGATTTGAGTTGCAGACCCCCTTTTGCCCTCAGAATAGCCTCAATTTAACTACAAGTTGTCGCAAGTGTTCCACAGGGAAGCTGGCCCTAATTTTTAAGATACCTCAATAGAAAATGACTCACGTAAAAGTGAGTCACCCAGTAAAATACGACTTGAGTAAAAGTCTAAAAGTATTTGGTTTTAAATATACTTAAGTATCAAAGTAAATGTAATTGCTATAATATATTGAAGTATCAAAAGAAAAAGTGTAGATCAAATTCCTTATATTTAAACTAGATGGCACCAGTTTGTGTTTTTAATTTACGGATATCCAGGGGCACACTCCAACACATAATTTACAAATGAAGCATGTGTGTTTAGTGAGTCCGCCAGATCAAAGGCCGTAGATGACCAGCGATGTTCTCTTGCTAACTGTGATAACTGGACAATTTTCCTGCCCTGCTAAGAATTCAAAATGCAAAGACTACTTTTGGGTGTCAGGGAAAATGTATGGGGTAACAAGTACATTTATTTTCTTTTGGATTGTAGTGTTTATTTCCTGTGTCTGTGTGTTCCACATGGAACTGTTTCGGTTTGTTATTTCACTTTGTTATTTTTGTATTTTGTCGTGTTCAGTTTGTTCTATTAAATATGGACACATACCACGCTGCGCATTGGTCCTCCTCTTCTCCTTCATACGACGACCGTTACAAGATGTAAGACGTTTAAGCACGTTAACAAGGCATGCAAGGCTGCCGGCCCAGATGGTTTCCCTAGCCGCGGCCTCAGAGCATGCACAGACCAGCTGGTTGGTGTGTTTACAGATATATTCAATCTCTCCCTATCCCAGTCTGTTGTCCCCACATGCTTCAAGATGTCCACCAGTCTCTGTACCTAAGAAAGCAAAGGCAATTGAACTAAATGACTATCGCACAGTAGCACTCACCTCTGTCATCATGAAGTGCTTTGAGAGACTAGTCGAGGATCATATCACCTCCACCTTACCTGCCACCCTAGACGCACTTCAATTTGCTTACCGCCCCAATAGATCCACAGACCATGCAATCGCCACCACACTGCCCACTGCCCTGTCCCATCTGGACAAGAAGCATGCATACCTATGTAAGAATGCTGTTCATTGACTATAGCTCAGCATTCAACACCATAGTAACCTCCAAGCTCATCATTAAGTTTGAGGCCCTGGCTCATAACCCCACCCTGTGCAACTGGATCCTGGACTTCCTGACGGGTCGCCCCCAGGTGGTGAAGGTAGGAAACAACGCCTCTTTGCTGATCCTCAACACTGGGGCCCCACAAGGGTGTGTGCTCAGCCCCCTCCTGTACTCCCTGTTTACCCATGACTGTGTGGCCAAGCACGGCTCCAACTCAATCATCAAGGTTGCAGACGACACAACGGTAGTAGGCTTGATTACCAACAAGGATGAGACGACCATACAGGGAGGAGGAGAGGGCTCTGGGAGAGTGGTGCCAGGAAAATAACTTCTCACTCAATGTCAACAAAACTAAGGAGATGATTGTGGACTTCAGGAAACAGCAGAGGGAGCACCCCCCTATCCACATTGATGGGATCGCAGTGGAGAAGGGGGAAAGCTTCAAGTTCCTCAGCATACACATCACTAAAAAACTGAAATGGTTCACCCACACAGGCAGTGTGGTGAAGAAGGCACAACAGCGCCTCTTCAACCTCAGGAGGCTAAAGAAATTTGACTTAACACCTAAAACCCTCACAAAATTTTACAGATGCACAATCGAGAGCATCCTGTCAGGCTGTATCACCACCTGGTAAAGCAACCGCACCGCCCACAACCGCAAAGCTCTCCAGAGGGGGGTGCAGTCTGCCCAACACATCACTGGGGGAAAACGTCCCGCCCTCTTGGACACCTACAGCACCTGATGCGACATGAAGGCCAAAAAGATCATCAAGGACATCAACCACCCGAGCCACTGAGGTCTGTCTGTACAGGTGCATCAAACCTAGGACCAAGAGAATGAAAAATAGCTTCTATCTCAAGGCCATCAGACTGCTAAACAAACAGCCATCACTAGCATATGAGAGGTTGCTACTGATGGACATAGATTAGGAATCACTGGCCACTTATAGAAATGGATCACTAGCCACTTTAATAATGTTTCCGTATCTAGCATTACTCATCTCACATGTATAAACTGCACTCCACACTATTCTACGGTATCTTAGTAACTTTTAAATTGTTTTTACATATTGCATTACCCATCTCATATGTACAGTTGAAGTCAGAAGTTTGCATACACCTTAACCAAATACATTTAAATGCAGTTTTTCACAATTCCTGACATTTAATCTAAGTAAAAATTCCCTGTCTTAGGTCAGTTAGGATCACCACTTTATTTTAAGAATATGACATGTCAGAATAATAGTAGAGAGAATGATTTATTTAAGCTTTTATATCTTTCATCACATTCCCAGTGGGTCAGAAGTTTACATACACTCAATTAGTATTTGGTAGCATTGCCTTTAAATTGTTTAACTTGAGTCAAACGTTCGGGTAGCCTGCCACAAGCTTCCCACAATAAGTTGGGTGAATTTTGGCCCATTCCTCCTGACACAGGAAACCCACTGGCTACAGGTTATCTACCAGTCTCTGCTAGGTAAAGCCCCGCCTTATCTCAGCTCACTGGTCACCATAGCAGCACCCACTCGCCACGCACTTCAGCAGGTATATCTCACTGGTCACCCCCAAAGCCAATTCATCCTTTGGTCACCTTTCCTTCCAGTTCTCTGCTGCCAATGACTGGAAATAACTGCAAAAATCACTGAAGTTGGAGACTCATATCTCCCTCACTAGCTTTAAGCACCAGCTGTCTGAGCAGCTCACAGATTACTGCACCTGTACATAGCCCATCTGTAAACAGCCCATCTATCTACCTCATCCCCTTACTGTATTTATTTTATTTATCTTGCTCCTTTGCACCCCAGTATCTCTACTTGCACATTCATCTTCTGCACATCTACCATTCCAGTGTTTAATTGCTATATTGTAATTACTTTGCCACCATGGCCTATTTATTGCCTTATCTCCCTTATCTTACCTCATTTGCACTCACTGTATATAGACATTTTTTTCTACTGTATTATTGACTGTATGTTTTGTTTATTCCATGTGTAACTCTGTGTTGTTGTATGTGTTGAATTGCTATGCTTTATCTTGGCCAGGTCGCAGTTGCAAATGAGAACTTGTTCTCAACTAGCCTACCTGGTTAAATAAAGGTGATATAAAAAAAATAGCTATCTTTGTCACCCCGGTTCTTCTGTGGGGTGTATAGGCGGGTGGCATCCAACGTTGTGGTGCATTATCGCCATCTACTGTACTGGAGCGCCACTGCCTCCTGCCTATATACTGGATTCAAAAATGGCCAATGGAAGTATAAAGATAGGTTCCTGAAGATCCCGGAATGCCTACACCGAGGAACGCCCCGAATTGCGGGATGCCATTGCACCCGTCTCAAATCAGCTGTAACTGAAATAGTAAAACAAAGCTTAGAACGATGTTTGAGTGAACACTGAATACTGACAATGAATGGTGAAGTCGCTTCGTCACCACTCTATAGAAATATGTAGGGCGTTGAAGAAGGCTAAAGCCGTACGTAACAACCAGGACCAGAGCTGCTAGTTAGCGAACGTGCGTCCCATTGAATCTCTTCGAAACCAACGCGTAGTTTATTTAACATTACCTGTTTAAAAGTCTCGTCGACGTCCATACTTTCAGTAGGGCCATGTCGGAGTCTAGCTTTTTTTTAATGTATTTTTTAAAACAACGGAACATACAATTTGTTTTGTATGTTATCTTGCTGTTAAGTTTTTAGAGACGTAAAAGAGAGAACAGGAAGCGGAAAGTCTTGCGCAGTTGTCCGCTAAATAAACGACGTCTGGGAACAATTACCAACCGAATGGTTCCTACTTGTGATATCCTGTGTGTGAATACAGTCACTGGTTTGAATCAAATCAAATGTCAACGTTTCACAACCATGTAATATATTTGAATTTATTAAAGAATATGAATGATCAACTTCGTGCATAAATGTATACATTATAGCTATAATTTATTCCTAGTAATATTCTCTGTCTGTGTGTAGTTCAGTCCTGCTGGGATGTTTGTTGGCAGAGAACTACAGCCTGAGGAGCCGGCTGGTATTTCATTTAATTAACCTTTATTTAACTAGGCAAGTCAGTTAAGAACAAATTCTTATTTACAATGACGGCCCTAACCCGGACGACTCAAATAAAATAAAATAGTATTTGTCACATACAGTACACATGGTTAGCAGATGTTAATGCGAGTGTAGCGAAATGCTTCTGGTTCCAACAGTGCAGTAATATCTAACAAGTAATCTAACAGTTCCCCAACAACTACCTAATACACACAAATCTGAAAGGGGTGAATGAGAATATGTACATATAAATATACGGAATAACGATGGCCGAGCGACATAGGCAAGGTGCAATAGATGGTATAAAATACAGTATATACATATGATATGAGTAAGGTAAAATATGTAAACATTATTAAAGTGGCATTACTTAAAGTGGCATTGTTTAAAGTGATTAGTGATCCATTTGTTAAAGTGGCCAGTGATTGGGTCTCCATGTGGGCAGCAGCCTCTCTGAGTTAATGATTGCTGTTTAGCAGTCTGATGGCCTTGAGATAGAAGCTGTTCTTCAGTCTCTCTGTCCCAGCTTTGATGCACCTGTACTGACCTCGCCTTCTGGTGTGACTAGGCAGTGGCTTGGGTGGTTGTTGTCTTTGATTATCTTTTTTTCCTTCCTGTGGCATCGGGTGCTATAGGTGTCATGAAGGGCAGGTAGTTTGCTCCTGGTGATGCATTGTGCAGACTGCACCACCCTCTGGAGAGCCTTGCGGTTCTTCAGTCTCCTGAGGTTGAAGAGGCGCTTCTTCACTACACTATATGTGTGGATGGACCATTTCAGTTTGTTATTGATTTGTATGCAGAGGAACTTAAAACTTTCCACTTTCTCCACTGCTGACCCTTCAATGTGGATAGGGGGGTGTGCTCTCTGCTGTTTCCTGAAGTTCACAATCATCTCCTTTGTTTTGTTGACATTGAGTGAGAGGTTGTTTTCCTGACACCACACTCCGAGTGCCCTCACCTTGTCATGCCCTGACCATAGAGAGCTGTTTATTCTCTATGTTGGTTGGATGCTCTCGATGTTGCAGCTGTAGAACCTTTTGAGGATCTGAGGACCCATGCCAGATAGTTTTATTTTTCTGAGGAGGAATATGCTTTGTCGTTCTCTTCACGACTGTCTTAGTGTGTTTGGATCATTCTAGTTTGTTGGTGATGTGAACACCAAGGAACTTGAAGCTCTCAACCTGCTCCACTACAGCTCCATCGATGAGAATGGGGGCGTGCTCGGTCTTCCATTTCCTGTAGTCCACAATCATTTCCTTAGTCTTGGTTACGTTGAGGGATAGGTTGTTATTCTGGCACCACCCGGCCAGGTCTCTGACCTCCTCCCTATAGGCTGTCTCGTTGTTATCGGTGATCAGGCCTACCACTGTTGTGTCGTCTGCAAACTTAATGATGATGTTGGAGTCGTGCCTGGCCATGCAGTCGTGGGTGAACAGGGAGTACAGGAGGGGACTGAGCACGCACCCCTGGGGGGCTCCAGTGTTGAGGATCAGTGTGGCAGACGTGTTGCTTCCTACCCTCACCACCTGGGGGCGGCCATCAGGAAGTCCAGGATCCAGTTGCAGAGGGAGATGTTTAATCCCAGGATCCTTAGCTTAGTGATGATCTTTGAGGGTACTATGGTGTTGAACGCTGAGCTATAGTCAATGAACAGCATTCTCATTTTATCCAGGTGGGAAAGGGTATTGTGGAGTGCAACAGAGATTGCATAATCTGTGGATCTGTTTGGGCGGTATACAAATTGGAGTGGGTCTAGTGTTTCTGGGATAATGGAGTTGATGTGAGCCATTACCAGCCTTTCAAAGCACTTCATGGCTATGGACGTGAGTGCTATGGGTCTGTAGTCATTTAGACAGGTTGCCTTCGTGTTCTTGGGCACAGGGACTATGGTGGTCTGCTTGAAACATGTCCCTGATTGAGTCTGTAATACCAACATGTTGAAAATGTCAGTGAAGACACCTGCCAGTTGGTCAGCACATGCCCGCAGCACATAATCCGTCTGGCCCCGCAGCCTTGTGAATGTTGACCTGTTTAAAGGTCTTACTCACGTCGTCTACGGAGAGCGTGATCACACAGTCGTCTGGAACAGCTGATGCTCTCATCCATGCCTCAGTATTGCTTCCCTCGAAGCAAGCATAGAAGTGATTTAACTTGTCTGGTAGGCCCGTGTCACTGGGAAGCTTGCGGCTGTGCTTCCATTTGTAGTCTGTAATATTTTGCAAGCCCTGCCACATAAGACGAGCTTTGTCTGTTTTATGATTCGTCGCAGGGCATAGCAGGATTTCTTGGAAGCTTCCGGGTTAGAGTCCCGCACCTTGAAACCGGCAGCTCTACCCTTTAGCTCAGTGCGAATATTGCCTGTAATCCATTGCTTCTGGTTGGGGTATGTACGTACAGTCATTGTGAGGAAGACGTCCTCGATGCACTTATTGATAAAGTCAGTGACTGATGAGGTGTACTCCTCAATACCATTGGAAGAATCCCGGAACATGTTCCAGTCTTGATAGCAAACAGCCCTGTAGCTTAGCATCTGCTTCATTTGACCACTTTTTTATAAACCGAGTCACTGGTGCTTCCTGCTTTAATTTTCCTGCTCTAGCCATTTTGCAAATTCGTGTCATGTCCGTCGTATGAAGGAGGCCAAGGTGCAGCGTGGTATAGGTACATTCTTATTTATTTAAAGAATGAAACACTGAACAAACTAACAAAATAACAAAACAAAACATGAAGCTATACAAACGAGTGCTGACAGGCAACTACACATAGACAAGAACACAGGGACACAGGGAAAATGGCTACCTAAATACGATCCCCAATCAGAGACAATGATAAACAGCTGCCTCTGATTGGGAATCATATCAGGCCACCATAGACATACAAATACCTAGACTTACAAAACACCTAGACATACAAAACCCTAGACAATACAAAACTAGCATACCCACCTTCGTCACACCCTGACCAAACCAAAATATAAAGAAAACAGAGATATCTAAGGTCAGAGCGTGACAATTCGTTTATATTGTACATTTTCCTACTTCCTAACATATTGTAAGAATGCAATTTGTAACTTACAGTATCATACGAGTTGTAAATCGTAACATATACGAAATGGATGATGGACATCCACAAATTAATGAACACAATACGAAATGTAACATATCATACTGAATAGGGTGCCTGGGATTTATGTACAGGATAATACAAAATGCTCTTAGACTATGTTGCAGAGCATGGGGTCTGATACCAACAGGCCCAGAGACTACATACAGTGCATACAGTGCACATCTACATACAGTGTATTCGGAAAGGTTTTTGTTATGTTACAGCCTTATTCTAAAATGGATTCAATTAAATGTTGTCCTCGGTCAATCTACACACAATACCCCATACTGACAAAGTGAAAACAGGTTCTTCAAATCTTTTGCAAATGTATTAAAAATAAAAACAGAAATTCCTTATTTACATACTGTGGGAAGAAAAAGTATGTGAACCCTTTAGAATTACCTGGATCTCTGCATAAATTGGTCATACAATTTTATCTGATCTTCGTCTAAACAAAAGACGAACACAGTCTGCTTAAACTAATAACAGACAAACAATTAGAATTTTTCATCTCTTTATTGATCACACCATGTAAACATTCACAGTACAGGTTGGAAAAAGTATGTGAACCCTTGGATTTAATAACAAGTTGACCCTTTTGCAGCAATAAGCTCAAACAAACCTTTTCTCTAGTTTCGCATCAGACCTGCACAACGGTCAGGAGGAATTTTGGACCATTCCTCTTTGCAAAACTGTTTCGGTTCCACAATATTCTTGGGATGTCTAGTGTGAACCTCTCTCTTGAGGTCATGCCACAGCATCTCAATGTGGTTGAGGTCAGGACTGACTGGGTCACTCCAGAAGGTCAGGACTCTGACTGGGCCACTCCAGCAGGTCAGGACTCTGACTGGGCCACTCCAGAATGTCAGGACTCTGACTGGGCCACTCCAGAAGGTCAGGACTCTGACTGGGCCACTCCAGAAGGTCAGGACTGACTGGGCCACTCCAGAAGGTCAGGACTCTGACTGGGCCACTCCAGAAGGTCAGGACTGATTGAAGGTCAGGACTGACTGGGCCAGAAGGTCAGGACTCTGACTGGGCTGAGGACTCTGACTGGGCCACTCCAGAAGGTCAGGACTCTGACTGGGCCTCTGACTGGGCCAGAAGGTCAGGACTGACTGGGCCACTCCAGAAGGTCAGGACTCTGACTGGGCCACTCCAGAAGGTCAGGACTCTGACTGGGCCACTCCAGAAGGTCAGGACTCTGACTGGGCCACTCCAGAAGGTCAGGACTCTGACTGGGCCACTCCAGAAGGTCAGGACTGACTGGGCCACTCCAGAAGGCGTATTTTCTTCTGTTCTAGCCATTCTGTTGATTTACATCTGTCTAATGGGTTGTTGTCCTGTTGCATCTCCTAACTTCTGTTGAGCTTCAATTGGTGGACAGATAGCCTTACATTCTCCTGCAAAATGTCTCGATAAACTTGGGAATTCATTTTTCCGTCGATGATAGCAAGCTTTCCAGGCCATGAGGCAGCAAAGCAGCCCTAAACCATGATGCTCCTTCCACCATAGTTTACAGTTGGGATGAGGTTTTGATGTGGTGTGCTGTGCCTTTTTTCCACACATCCAAACACATAGTGTCCAGAATATTTTGCCAGGTGCTCATCCAGGTGCTCTATTGCGAGCTTCAGACGTGCAGCAATGTTTTTTTTGGACAGCAGTGGCTTCTTCCATGGTGTCCTCCCATGAACACCATTCTTGTTTTACATATTGTAAACTCGTCAACAGAGATGTTAGCATCTTCCAGAGATTTCTGTAAGTCTTTAGCTGACACTAGGATTCTTCTTAACCTCATTGAGAATTCTGCACTATGCTCTTGCAGTCATCTTTGCAGGATGGCCACTCCTAGGGAGAGTAGCAACAGTGATTAACTTTCTCCACCGTCTAGGGGTTCACATACGTTTTCCAACCTACACTGTAAATGTTTAAATTATGTATTCAATATAGACAAGAAAATACAATAATTTGTGTTATTAGTTTAAGCACACTGTGTTTGTCTATTGTTGTGACTTAGATGAAGATCAGACCATATTTTATGTCAAATTTATGCAGAAATACAGGTAATTCCAAAGGGTTCACATACTTTTTCTTGCCACTGTAAGTATTCAGACTCTTTGAAATTGAGCTCAGGTGCATCCTGTTTCCCCTGATCATCATTGAGATGTTTCTACAACTTGATTGGAGTCCACCTGTGGTAAATTCAATTGATTGGACATGATTTGGAAAGGCACACACCTATCATTAAGGTCCCACAGTTGACCGTGCATGTCAGAATAAAAACCAAGCCATGAGGTCGAAGGAATTGTCCGTAGAGCTCTGACACTGGATTGTGATGAGGCACAGATCTGGGGAAGGGTACCAGAACATTTCTGCAGCATTGAAGTTCCCCGAGAACACAGTGGCCTCCATCATTCTTAAATGGAAGACGTTTGGAACCACCAAGACTGTTTCTAGAGCTGGCCGCCTGGCCAAGCTGAGCAATTGGTGGAGAAGAGCCTTGGTCAAGGAGGTGACCAGGTAAGTGATGGTCACTCTGACAGAGTTCCAGAGTTTTTCTGTGGAGATGGGAGAACCTTGCAGAAGGACAACCATCTCTCCAGCACTCCACCAATGAGGCCTTTATGGTAGAGTGCCCAGGTGGAAGCCACTCCTCAGTAAAAGGAACATGACAGCCAGCTTGGAGTTTGCTGAAAGGCACCTAAAGGACTCAGACCATGAGAAACAAGATTCTCTGGTCTAGAAACCGAGATTGAACTCTTTGGACTGAATGCCAAGCATAATTTCTGGAGGAAACCTGGCACCATCCCTACGGTGAAGCATGGTGGTGTTCAGCGGCAGTGACAGAGAGACTATTCAGGATCATTGGAAAGATGAACGGAGCAAAGTACAGAATGATCTTTGATATAAACCTGCTCCAGAGAGCTCAGGTTCACCTTCCAACAGGACAACTCCCTAAGCACACAGCCAATACAACACAGGAGTGGCTTAGGGACAAGTCTCTGAATGTCCTTGAGTGGCCCCGCCAGAGCCCGGACTTGAACCCGATCGAACATCTCTAGATAGACCTGAAAATAGCTGTGCAGCAACTCTCCCAATCCAACATGACAGAGCTTGAGAGGATCTGCGGCGAAGAATGGGAGAAACTCCCCAAATACAGGTGTGTCAAGCTTGTTGCATCATACCCAAGAAGAATCGAGCCTGTAATCGCTGCAATTCGAGTGCATCAGAAGTTTCCATACACGAAGTTCACTGTGCCTTTAAACAGCTTGGAAAATTCCAGAAAATGATGTCATGGCTTTAGAAGCTTCTGATAGGCTGATTGACATCATTTGAGTCAATTGGAGGTGTACCTGTGGATGTATTTCAAGGCCTACCTTCAAACACAAGTGCATTTTTGCTTGACATCATGGGAAA
The DNA here is from genome assembly GCF_018296145.1 of Oncorhynchus tshawytscha. Classification (NCBI taxonomy): domain Eukaryota; kingdom Metazoa; phylum Chordata; class Actinopteri; order Salmoniformes; family Salmonidae; genus Oncorhynchus; species Oncorhynchus tshawytscha. Next base: position 59,009,764 of record NC_056433.1, on the reverse strand, counting down.
ATCAAAAGAAATCAGGCAAGACCTCAGAAAAAAAATTGTAGACCTCCACAAGTCTGGTTCATCCTCGGGAGCAATTTCCAAATGCCTGAAGGTACCATGTTCATCTATACAAAGAATAGTATGCACATATAAACACCATGGGACCACTCACCTGTCATAGCGCTCAGGAAGGAGACGAGTTCTGTCTCCTAGTGATGAACGTACTTTGGTGCAAAAAGTGCAAATCAACCCCAGAACAACAGCAAAGGACCTTGTGAAGATGCTGGAGGAAACAGGCACAAAAGTATCTGTATCCACAGTAAAAGGAGTCCTATATAGACATAACCTGAAAGGCCGCTCAGCAAGGAAGGCACACTGCTCCAAAACCACCATAAAAAAAGTCAGACTATGGTTTGCAACTGCACATGGGGACAAAGATCGTACTTTTTGGAGAAATGGCCTCTGGTCTGAGGAAACAAATATAGAACTGTTTGGCCATAACGACCATCGTTATGTTTGGAGGAAAAAGAGGGAAGTTTGCAAGCCGAAGAACACCATCCCAACCATGAAGCACGGGGGTGGCAGCATCATGTTGTGGGGATGCTTCGTTGCAGGAGGGACTGGTGCACTTCACAAAATAGATGGCATCATGAGGCACGAAAATTGTGTGGATAATATTGAAGCAACATCTCAAGACATTAGTTAGGAAGTTAAAGCTTGGTCACAAATGGGTCTTCCAATGGACAATGACCCAAGCGTACTTCCAAATATGTGGCAAAATGGCTTGAGGACAACAAAGTCAAGGTATTGACGTGGCCATCACAGAGCCCAGACTTCAAACCTATAGAACATTTGTGGGCAGATCTGAAAAAGCATGTGCAAGCACGGAGGCCTGCAATCCTGACTCAGTTACACCAGCTCTGTACAGAGGAATGGGCCAAAATTCACCCAACTTATTGTGGGAAGCTTGTAGAAGACTACCTGAAACGTTTGACCCAAGTTAAACAATTTAAAGGCCATGCTACCAAATACTAATTGAGTGTATGTCAACTTCTGACCCACTGGGAATGTGATGAAAGTAAATAAAAGCTTAAATAAATTATTCTCTCTACTATTATTCTGACATTTCACATTCTTAAAATAAAGTGGTGATCCTAACTGACCTAAGACAGGGAATTCTTACTATGATTAAATGTCAGGAATTGTGAAAAACTGATTTTAAATGTATTTGGCTATTTTGTATGTAAACTTCCGACTTCAACTGTAATTAGACATTTAAGGTTATTTTTATTTTTTATAAATTAGCAAACAAAAACAAGGTTTTGCTTTGTCTTAAAAACTATTTAATCAATTTAGTAATAAGGCTGTAACATAAGAAAATGTTGAAAAGATCAAGGGGTCTGAATACTCTCCTAATGCACGGTGTCTACAAGCTACAAGCAATGAACACTTGAACTGGACTGACCACCTGTTCTGATTCTCCACACCTTAGCACACACACATCACATCTGCTGCTACCAGACTCCCTCTTATTATATTGCTCAATTTATACACTTGCTCCCCATTCCTCCCTTTCCCAATATGCATTTAACTATTGAACTATAAATTGTGCCTTACAGTATTAAGTGATGCTAAAATGTTGATTCTATTCTACTGCCATTTACTTTATGTTCATATTCATATTTTTTACTATTTTTTAATGTGGTTGCATTGCCGAGAAGGAACCTGCAAGTGAGCATTTGTTGGACGATGTATACCATGCGTAGACTATCCCGTACACACTAATAAAACTAATAAGACTAATAAAACTTGAAACTAGAGTTAACATTTGTTAACATACAGTACCAGTCAAAGGTTGGACACACCTACTCATTCAAGGGTTTCTCTTCATACTATTTTCTACATTGTAGAATAATAGTGAAGACATCAAAACTATGAAATAACACATTTGTAGTAACCAAAAAAGTGTGAAACAAATCCAAATATATAGATTTTAGATTATTCAAAGTAGCCACCCTTTGCGTTGATGACAGCTTTGCACATGCTTGGCATTCTCTCAACCAACTTCACCTAGAAGGCTTTTCCAACAGTCTTGAAGGAGTTCCCACATATGCTGAGCACTTGTTGAGTGCTTTTCCTTCACTCAGCCATGCTGGTTAAGTGTGCCTTAAATTCTAAACAAATCACTGACAGTGTCAACAGCAAAGCACCCCCACACCATCACACCTCCTCCATGCTTCACAGCTGGAACCACATATGCAGAGATCATCCGTTCACCTACTCTGCGTCTCACAAAGACACGGCAGTTGGAACCAAAAATCTCAAATTTGGACTCATCAGACCAAAGGACAGATTTCCACGGGACTAATGTTCATTGCTCGTGTTTCTTGGCCGAAGCAAGTCTATTCCTCTTGTTGGTGTCCTTTAGTAGTGGTTTATTTGCAGCATTTCGACCATGAAGGCCTGATTCATGCAGTCTCCTCTGAACAGTTGATGTTGAGATGTGTCTGTTACTTGAACTCCGTGAAGCATTTATTTGGGCTGGAATCTGAGGTGTAGTTAACTCTAATGAACTTATCCTCTGCAGCAGAGGTAACTCTGGGTCTTCCTTTCCTGTGGCGGTCCTCATGAGAGCTAGTTTCATCATAGCGCTTGATGGTTTTTGCGACTGCACTTGAAGAAACTTTAAAAGTTCTTGGAATTTTCTACATTGACTGACCTTCATGTCTTAAAGTAATAATGGACTGTCATTTCCTTTTGCTTATTTGAGCAGTTCTTGTCATTATATGTACTTGGTCTTTTACCAAATGGGGCTATCTTCTGTATGCCACCCCTACCTTGCCACAACACAACTGATTGGCTGAAATGCAGGAAATAAATTCTTGGAAAGAAGGAAAGAAATTCCACAAATGTACTTTCTACCAAGACACACCTGTTAATTGAAATGTATTCCAGGTGACTACCTCATGAAGCTGGTTGAGAGAATGCCAAATGTGTGCAAAGCTGTCATCAAGGCAAAAGGTGGCTACATTGAAGAATCTCAAATATAACATTTATTTTGATTTGTTGAACACTTTTTTGGTTGCTACATGATTCCCATATGTGTTTTTTTATAGTTTTGATGTCTTCACTATTATTCTACAATGTAGTAATAGTACAAATAAAGAAAACCCTGGAATGAGTAAGTGTGTCCAAACCTTTGACTGGTGCTGTATATAAGCCTTTTTAGTCACTTGTGTCCTACTCTGTCATGGTTTATATTAGCCTTCTGTCAGCTTGGCCACTTCAATAGGCCACATGTGCAAAGCCATTCACATTAATATAGGTTTACTTTTTTTATTTTGCTGAGAAGAGGTAGTATTATAATATTATGTTACTGTATAAAATATCTGCAAAGCACCTGCCTTGGTCCTTCCATTCTATCCACAAAGAAAAATTGTGTAATGCAATATTGTCATCATCCACTAGAGAGCACACAACAATAAGATACTGTTGAGTTTTCAACGTGTCAACCAAAAGGCTATCACCTCTATCTACACAGGTGACCACAGTCATAAACCCGATTTCTACAATTTATCTTTTTAAAATCTGATTTAAACCTAATACTAACCTTAATCCTAATCTTAACCACACTGCTAACCTTATGCCTAACACTAACCTTAAATGAAGACCAAAAAGCAAATGTTTGGTTTCATAAATGTTTATGAGAGCCAATTTTGACTTTGTGGCTGTGGTAACTAGTGAAACCCTCAATTTGAGAGGTGTATAACTCCATCAGGGCTTATTTGATTCAACTATGGGTGGTTTTCCCGATCAGACCTGTTTGTTGCTATATTTGAGTGTAAAGCCTGAAAAGACTATTTGTTTATGACACAAAAACAAAAAACGTTAAACGCATGGCAGGGCACATTTTGTTCCCCAGTAGATGCTGAAATAACTTTTATAATGCCTAGGGTATGAGCAGATGCTTGTTGTAATAAGTAACAAGTCCTCTACTTCCCTTCAAAAGCAACTGTTAGAGATGTGGTGGGTGCATGTGTGTATGTATCTTCTTCCCATCCCTGGAGGCCAGTTGAAAAATAAACATCGTCCAACTGTATTATGATACATGCTCCTATTTACCTCTTCATATCCGGAACCAATTATTCACTTGAACAAAAGAGGATGAATTGTGTAGCAGGTATAAGTGAGTGTTGATAATGATGGAGGCTTATTCTCAGGGGGTGCAGTTTCCAACCAAAGTGGATCACCATCAATGTTGCTATTAACAATTACCTTACCCGAAGCATTGGCACAAATGTCAGATTTGATATAGTATAGCTTTAGTGCCTGGCTTTTCCTTTTTATGGCCAATGAAAACATTGTGAGATGGCTGAAATGTTTCATGTTTATGTCAAATAAATCTAAAATAAATGTATTCATATTTACAGTCATCATGTTTGTGTTTAATTCCTAAACCATAAATGCATGACAGTGAAATTAGATTCACCAATGGGAGAGGGCAACCTTCTCCTCTTTTATCAAGCATTCCAAAGAGAGGAGTTATTGTACCAAAACGTCAGTTTTCACCCAATCGCTACGTATAGCACTGGCCTTTCAACACATACTGTGCCTTTGGAAAGTATTCACACCCCTTGACTTTTTCCACATTTTGTTACATTACAGCCTTATTCTAAAATGTTATGAAATAGTCCCCCCCCCCTCATCAATCTACACACTATACCCCATAATGTCAAAGAAAAACAGTGTTTTAGACATTTTTGCTCATTTATAAAAACATAAAACTCAAATGTCACATTTACATAAGTATTCAGACCTTTTACTCAGTACTTTGTTGAAGCACCTTTGGCAGCGATGACAGTCTCAAGTCTTCTTGGGTAAGATGCTACAAGCTTGGCACACCTCTATTTGGGGAATTTCTCCCATTCTTCTCTGCAGATCCTCTCAAGCTCTGTCAGGTTGGATGGGGTGCGTTGCTGCACAGCTATTTTCAGGTCTCTTCAGAGATGTTTGATCAGGTTCAAGTCCGGGCTCTTGCTGGGCCAATCAAGGACATTCAGAGACTTGTCCCGAAGCCAATCTTGGTTTTCAGACACGTTCAATCTTGGTTTCCAGACCAGAAAATCTTGTTTCTCATGGTCTGAGAGTCCTTTAGGTGCCTTTCGGCAAACACAAAGAGGGCTGTCATGTGCCTTTTACTGAGGAGTTGCTTCCGTCTGGCCACTCTACCATAAAGGCCTGATTGGTGGAGTGCTGCAGAGATGGTTGTCCTTCTGGAAGGTTCTCCCATTTCCACAGAGGAACTCTAGAGCTCTGTCAGAGTGACCAAGAATGATGGAGGCCACTGTATTCTCTGGGATCTTCAATGCTGAAAATAAATGTTGGTACCCTCCCCCAGATCGGTGCATCGACACAATCCTGTCTCGGAGCTCTACAGACAATTCATTTGACTTCATGGCTTGGATTTTGCTCTGACATGCACTGTCAACTGTGGGACCTTATGTAGACAGGTGTGTGCCTTTCCAAATCATGTCCAAATCATGTCCAATCCTGTTTTCGCTTTGCCATTATGGGGTATTGTGTGTAGATTGCTAAAGATTTTTATTTATTTAGGAAAAACATTTATTTAATAGATTTCAGAATAAGGCTGTAACGTAACAGAATGTGGAAAAAGTCAAGTGGTCTGAATACTTTCTGAAGGCACTGAGCATACAGCCAGGTCACTGCACAGGCAAGCCATTCACTTTCCTCACCATGAGAACTTGCCCTTTGTTCCGCTAGCCCAGATGAATCAGTGACCTTATTGTGACATGAATTTATCATCAATCTAATTTATCATCTTTCCGTATTATTGTGCACACCGTCTCAGCTTACTGTGATCCAGGGTTCTCCCCTTCAAAGCCAGGGCTCAGATTGATGCTGAGTGAAGGTGAGTGTGGGTGATAAATTATGTCTGATGAGGAGAAAAGGCTAGCCTTGTACTCCACAGATGGCAGATGAATACCCAGACAGCAGGTCCCTTATTTCGAAGGTTGGGACAGAGAATATGGTGGATCCGTGACCATTTTGATCTATATTAATCCCAAGGGGAAGAAATGTGACCCGCTCTGCCCATTCATTCATTCATCGCTCTGCCCATTCATTCATCGCCATTTACCCATTGTTGTCTTAGCTCTGCTGATCAACACCTGTGATTGCTTTATGCCTCTCTCCAATGTCAATATGCCTTGTCTACTGCTGTCTTGGCTAGTTCTTATTGTTTTATTTCACTGTAGAGCCCTCAGTCCTGCTCAAAATACCATAGATAGCTCTTTTGTCCCACTCCACACACATGCGGAGACCTCACCTGGCTTAACTGGTGCCTCCAGAGATGGAACCTCTATCATCGTCACTCAACGCCTAGGTTTACCTCCTTTTATTCTCTGTCCCCAACTCACTAGACGACCAGTTCTTATAGCCATGGCCGTACTCTTTTCCTACTCTGCCTCTGTTCATCTGGTGATGTAGAGGTTAACTCAGGCTCTGTAGCCCCCAGTTCCACTCCTATTCCCCAGGCGCTCTCATTTGTTGACTTCTGTAACCGTAAACGCCTTGGTTTCATGCATGTTAACATCAGAAGCCTCCTCCCTAAGTTTGTTTTATTCACTGCTTTAGCACACTCCGCCAACCCTGATGTCCTAGCCATGTCTGAATCCTGGCTTAGGAAGGCCACCATAAATTCTGACATTTCCATCCCCAACTACATTTAATGCCGAGATAGAACTGCCAAAGGGGATGGAGTTGCAATCTACTGCAGAGTTCTGTCATGCTAAACAGGTCTGTAACCAAACAGTTCAAGCTTCTACTTTTAAAAATCCACCTTTCCAGAAATAAGTCTCTCACTGTTGCCGCTTGTTATCGACCCTCCTCAGCCCCCAGCTGTGCCCTGGACACCATATGTGAATTAACTTCAGAGTTTGTACTGTTAGGTGACCTAAACTGGGATATGCTTAACGGCAGTCCTACAATCTAAACTAGATGCCCTCAATCTCACACAAATTATCAAGAAACCTACCAGATACAACCCTAAATCCGTAAGCACGGGCACCCTCATAGATATCATCCTGACCAACATGCCCTCTGAATAAACCTCTGCTGTCTTCATCCAGGATCTCAGCAATCACTGCCTCATTGCCTGCGTCCGTAATGGGTCCGCGGTCATATGACCACCCCTCATCACTGTCAAACGCTCCCTAAAGCACTTCAGCGAGCAGGCCTTTCATATCAACTTGGCCCAGGTATCCTGGAAGGATATTGACCTCATTCCGTCAGTAGAGGATGCCTGGTTATTCTTTAAAAGTGCCTTCCTCACCATCTTAAATAAGCATGCCCATTCAAAACAAGTAGAACTAAGAACAGGCTGGTACACTCCAGACTTGACTGCCCTTGACCAGCACAAAAACATCCTGTGGCGTACTGCATTAGCATCAAATAGCTCCCGCGATATGCAACTTTTCAGGCAAATTAGGAACCAATATACATAGGCAGTTAGGAAAGCAAAGGCTAGCTTTTTCAAACAGACATTTGCATCCTGTAGCATAAACTCCAAAAAGTTCTGGGACACTGTAACGTCCATGGAGAATAAGAGCACCTACCACTGCATTGAGGCTAGGAAACACTGTCACCACCGATAAATCTACGATAATCGAGAATTTCAACAAGCATTTTTCTATGGCTGGCTATGCTTTCCACCTGGCTACCCCTACCCCGGTCAGCAGCTCTGCACCCCCCACAGCAACTTGCCCAAGCCTCCCCATTTCTCCTTCACCCAAATCCAGATAGCTGATGTTCTGAAAGAGCTGCAAAATCTGGATCCCTACAAATCAGCTGGGCTAGACAATCTGGACCCTCTCTTTCTAAAAGTATCTGCCGCAATTGTTGCAACCCCTATTACTAACCTGTTTAACCTCTCTTTTGTATCGTCTGAGATCCCCAAAGATTGGAAAGATGCTGCGGTCATCCCCCTCTTCAGCCAAGTTAACAAACAGATCACCAACCATTTCGAATCCCACTGTACCTTCTCCGCTGTGCAGTCTGGTTTCCGAGCTGGTCATTGGTGCACCTCAGCCACGCTCAAGGTCCTAAACGATATTATAACCGACATCGAATAAAAGACAATACTGTGCAGCCATCTTCATCAACCTGGCCAAGGCTTTCGACTCTGTCAATCACCACATTCTTATCAGCAGACTCAATAGCCTTTCTCAAATCGGTACCTCGCCTGGTTCACCAACTACTTCTCAGATAGAGTTCAGTGTGTCAAATAGGAGGTCCTGTTGTCCGGACAGCAGGTATATTTCACTGGTCATCCCCAAAGCCAACTCCTCCTTTGGCCGCCTTTTCTTCCAGTTCTCTGCTGCCAATGACTGGAACGAATTGCAAAAATCACTGAAGCTGGAGTCTTATATCACCCTCACTAACAGCATCAGCTGTCAGAGCAGCTTACCGATCATTACACCTGTACGAAGCCCATCTGTAAATAGCCCACCAAACTACCTCATCCCCATATTGTTATTTATTTTCTTGCTCCTTTACACCCCAGTAACAATAATTGCACATTCATCTTCTGCACATCTATCACTCTGTCACTACTTCCACCGAAGTTGGCTCCTCTCCTTGTTCGGGCGGCGTTAAGCGGTCGACGTCATAAGCTTTCTAGCCATCGCAGCTCCATTTTTCATTTATCCATTTGTTTTGTCTTGTTCCCTGCACACCTGGTTTTCATTCCCCAATCACACTGCATGTACAGTGGGGCAAAAAAGGTATTTAGTCAGCCACCAATTGTGCAAGTTCTCCTACTTAAAAAGATGAGAGAGGCCTGTAATTTTCATCATAGGTACATTTCAACTATGACAGACAAAATGAGGAAAACAAATCCAGAAAATCACATTTAGGATTTTTTATGAATTTATTTGCAAATTATGGTGGAAAATAAGTATTTGGTCACCTACAAACAAGCAAGATATCTGGCTCTCACAGACCTGTAACTTCTTCTTTAAAAGGCGCCTCTGTCCTCCACTCGTTATCTGTATTAATGGCACCTGTTTGAACTTGTTATCAGTATAAAAGACACCTGTCCACAATCTCAGTCACACTCCAAACTCCACTATGGCCAAGACCAAAGAGCTGTCAAAGGACACCAGAAACAAAATTGTAGACCTGCACCAGGCTGGGAAGACTGAATCTGCAATAGGTAAGCAGCTTGGTTTAAAGAGATCAACTGTGGGAGCAATTATTAGGAAATGGAAGACATACAAGACCACTGATAATCTCCCTCGATCTGGGGCTCCACACAAGATCTCACACCGTGGGGTCAAAATGATCACAAGAACGGTGAGCAAAAATCCCAGAACCACATGGGGGGAATTAGTGAATGACCTGCAGAGCTGGGACCAAAGTAACAAAGCCTACCATTAGTAACACACTACGCTGCCAGGGACTCAAATCCTGCAGTGCCAGACGTGTCCCCCTGCTTAAGCCAGTACATGTCCAGGCCCGTCTGAAGTTTGCTAGAGAGCATTTGGATGATCCAGAAGAAGATTGGGAGAATGTCATATGGTCAGATGAAACCAAAATATAACTTTTTGGTAAAAACTCAACTCGTCGTGTTTGGAGGACAAAGAATGCTGAGTTGCATCCAAAGAACACCATACCTACTGTGAAGCATGGGGGTGGAAACATCATGCTTTGGGGCTGTTTTTCTGAGATTTTGAGTGAAAACCTCCTTCCATCAGCAAGGGCATTGAAGATGAAACGTGGTTGGGTCGTTCAGCATGACAATGATCCCAAACACACTGCCTGGGCAACGAAGGAGGGGCTTCGTAAGAAGCATTTCAAGGTCCTGGAGTGGCCTAGCCAGTCTCCAGATCTCAACCCCATAGAAAATCTTTGGAGGGAGTTGAAAGTCCGTGTTGCCCAGCAACAGCCCCAAAACATCACTGCTCTAGAGGAGATCTGCATGGAGGAATGGGCCAAAATACCAGCAACAGTGTGTGAAAACCTTGTGAAGACTTACAGAAAACGTTTGACCTCTGTCATTGCCAACAGAGGGTATATAACAAAGTATTGAGATAAACTTTTGTTATTGACCAAATACTTATTTTCCACCATAATTTGCAAATAAATTCTTTAAAAATCCTACAATGTGATTTTCTGGATTTTTTTCTAATTTTGTCTGTCATAGTTGAAGTGTACCTATGATGAAAATTACAGGCCTCTCTCATCTTTTTAAGTGGGAGAACTTGCACAATTGGTGGCTGACTAAATACTTTTTTCCCCCACTGTATTTATTCCTCTGTTCCCCCTCATGTCTTTGTGTGAAATTGTTTGTGTTACGTGTTAATTGTTGACGCGCCAGATTGGTTTGCTTATACCGTTTTGTTCACGAAGATGTTTATTGTTAAACATAAATTATTGTGACTGTTTTGCACTTTTGCCTATGGGCTGGAGGTTTTGACGCAGCTGCGTCCGACTGTTGGTTCCTCCTGCCTCAATAAAGAGTGGCTTGTTCACAACTCTCTGCTCTCCTGCACCTGACACACTCCAGTGTTTAATTGCACAATTGTAATTATTTTGCCACTATGGCCTATTTATTGCCTTACCTCCCTAATCTTACTACATTTGCTCATACTGTATGTAGATTTTTCTATTGTGTTATTGAATGTACATTTGTTTATCCCATGTGTAACTCTGTGTTGTTTGTGTTGCACTGCTTTGCTTTATCTTGGCCAGGTCACAGTTGTAAATGAGAACTTGTTCTCATCTGGTCTACCCGGTTAAATAAAGGTGAAATAGAATTTACAAAAATGTTTTAAAAAATGTACACACTGTTATTCAACCCTTACCTTACCGGAGGACAATTTTGTTCAAACAGTAACTGAAATAGTTTGCACAACAGGATTGTTCACAACACTGTTCACAATTGACGGACAGTCTAAAGATGTGTTTAGGGACTGAATTTAATTACCAAGTGATCAGATGTCTCACAATGGTTCAATTTAATCTTGAGTGAGCACAGTAAATCCTGGAGAAGTAGGGAATGTATGGTAGGAGGGGGGAGAACACTAACAGTGTCATTTTTCTCAGGGTGATATTTTCCCCTTCCTACAGAGGTGACTTGTCGGGACAGGACTGTCCAGGGGCAATCGTGCAACTAATTTTAGTTTGTCTAGAGGTTCAGTGTAACGACTCTCGTGGGTTGAAGAAGGAGACCAAGGTGCAATGTGGTAGGCATTCATGATTTTTAATGAAACTGAACACAGCACAAAATAACAAAGTAGAAAAAACAAACGCAAACAGTTCTGTCAGGCAACAAAACAGCTAAACAGAAAATAACTCCCCACAAAACACAAATGGAAAATCACAACTTATATATGATCCCCAATCAGAGACAACGATAGACAGCTGCCTCTGATTGGGAACCACACATGGCAAAAACAACAAAGAAATAGAAAACATAGAATGCCCACCCTAATCACTGAATGTGACATTCAGTCCCTGTACACTCAATGGGGACTGACTGCCTCCCTCCATGGAGTCACCATGTACTTCTCTGTCGGAGACAGGTCAGACAGGGCCTCAGGTGCCCTGGGGGGGGCTTGTTTGGCTTAAGACAGTTGAGTGGCCTACCCAGTGGGGGAAACCATACTTTTCTTTCACCTGATGTCATTAACACACCATTATAGTTCCCTTTCAACAAATTGTTGTTTCTCAAGAGATTACATGGACTGTTGAGAAGCTTTGCAACAACATATGTGAAACATAAAGCATCTATAGAATACTTGTTTGAGGCAAATTGTTTGAAATGCTTCCAAATGTTACCGTATGTAATACAGCTGTGGTGGTAAGTTATGCGCACCACAGATCGCTTGTGCATCACTGATCTCTGTGGGTGCTTTCTCTCCTACTCAGGCAAATTAAAATGTGTCCCAGACAATGTAACAGTTGTTGGGTGTTTCAGAGCGCTTATTGTGTTGTTTTCTGTGCATATCGTTCCTGGCTCTTCAGATGAGCAGTCTTGCATGGCTCCTGCCATTCCAACCTAACTTGATGCCCGTGCCAAGCATGTCATCTGCTACGGTTACCAACAACTGACATGTAAATATTTGTAGGCCCAATTACTGTATCACACAGAGAAAGGGCTGCTTGTAGACTCGCTCCCAAACTAAACACATCAATGATGGGTTCTGTCTGGCACTGCAGCATAAATCAAAGGGGAACCTGAGACACAATGCCAAATAGAATCTCATCTTCAAAAAGGGGAAAGGGTATTAAACTATGTTAACAGAGTGCATCACTCACCACTCCTTGGAACATTCAGTTGAATCAGAGGACATAGCCCCATGTGAAAAATGAATTCAATTAAAATGCATTTTAATGATTACAATGCTACATTAATGGCGCCAGAGAGAATGGCTGCCATTTTACAGTCTCCATACCAATTGTGTGTTTTTTCGTGTTATTTGTAACTTATTTTGTATATAATGTTTCTGCCACCGTCTCTTCTGACCGAAAAGAGCTTCTAGACAGCAATTACTCACCTCGTATTGAAAGACAATTTTTTTCTTTAACGAATTGGATGAGAAGGATTTACTCCAGACACCCAACAAGGCCCTCATCCCCGTCATTCGCAGGAGAAAGAGACGGAGATATCGAGAACGAAGGTGAGGGTGCCTTGTAAGGATCCAGCATAGAGTGGGTAATTTTTCTTTGCCATCGGTCCTATTAGCCAACGTACAATCATTGCATAATAAAATAGACTAACTCCAAGCACGTATATCCTACCAACGGGACATTAAAAACGGTAATATCTTATGTTTCACTGAGTCGTGGCCGAACGACGACATGAATAATATACAGCTGGTGGGGTTAGACACTGTATTGGCAAGATAGAACAGTAGCCTCTGGTAAGACAAGGGGTGTAGATCTATGTATATTTGTAAACAACTGGTGCATGATATCTAAGGAAGTCTCGAGGTTTTGCTCGCCTGAGGTAGAGTATATCATGATAAGCTGTAGACCACACTATTTACCAAGAGAGTTTTCATCTATATTCTTTGTAGTTGTCTATTTACCACCACAAACTGATGCTGGCACTAAGACTGCACTCAATGAGCTGTATACGGCCATAAGCAAACAGGAAAACTCTCATCCAGAGGCAGCGCTCCTAGTGGCTGGGGACTTTAATGCAGGGAAACTTAAATCCGTTTTACCTAATTTCTACCAGCGTGTTAAATGTGTAACCAGAGGGGAAAAAACTCTAGACCACCTTTACTCCACACACAGAGACACATACAAAGCTCTCCCTCACCCTCCATTTGGCAAATCTGGCCATAATTCCATCCTCCTGATTCCTGCTTACAAGTAAAAACTTAAGCACGAAGCAATAAAAGTGGTCAGATGCAGCAGATGCTAAGCTACAGAACTGTTTTGCTATCACAGACTGGAATATGTTCCGGGATTATTCTGATGGCATGCTCGGAGTACACCACATCAGTCACTGGCTTCATCAATAAGGGCATCAATGATGTCGTTCCCCCAAGTGACTGTACGTAGATATCCCAACCAGAAGCCATGATTAATGGCAACATCTGCACTAAGCTAAAGTCTAGAGGGACTCTAACCCGGTAGCTTAACAGAAATCTCTCTATGCCCTCCGACGAACCATCAAACAGTCAAAGCGTCAATATAGGACTAAGATCGAATCGTACAACACCATCTCTGATGCTCGTCGGATGTGGCAGGGCTTGCAAACTATTACAGACTAGAAAGGGAAGCACAACCGCAAGCTTCCCAGTGACATGAGCCTCCCAGACGAACTAAATTACCTCTATACTCGCTTTGAGGCAAGTAACACTGAAACATGCATGAGAGCATCAGCTCTTCCGGACGACTGTGTGGTCACACTCTCCGTAGCCAATGTGAGTAAGACTTTTATTTTTAAACAGGTCAACATTCACAAGTCCAAAGGGCCAGAAGGATTACCAGGATGTGTACTCTGAGCATGCGCTAACCAACTGGCAAGTGTCTTCACTGAATGCCTGTAATGCCAACATGTTTCAAGCAGACCACCATAGTCCCTGTGTCCAAGAACACTAAGGTAACCTGCCTAAATGACTACCGACATGTAGCACTCACGTCTGTAGCCATGACGTGCTTTGAAAGGCTGGTCATGGCCACATCAACACCATTATCCCAGAAACCCTAGACCCACTCCAATTTGCATACTGCCCCAACAGATCCACAGATGATGCAATTTCTATTGCACTCCACACTGCCCTTTCTCACCTGGACAAAATTAACACCTATGTGTGCTGTTCATTGACTACAGCTCAGCATTTAACACCATAGTGCCCTCAAACCTCATCACTAAGCTAAGGACCCTGGGACTAAACACCTCCCTCTGCAACTGGATCATGGACTTCCTGATGGGCCGCCCCCCAGGTGGTAAGGGTAGGTAACAACACCATCCACCTCGCTGATCCTCAACACTGGGGCCCCTCAAGGGTGCATACTCAGTCCCCTCATGTACTCCCTGTTCACTCATGAATGCATGGCCAGGCACGACTCCGACACCATCATTAAGTTTGCTGATGACACAACAGTGGTAGGCCTGATCACCGACAACGATGAGACAGCCTATAGGGAGAAGGTCAGAGACCTGGCTGTGTGGTGCCAGGAAAACAACCTCTCCCTCAGCGTGATCAAGACTAAGGAGATGATTGTGGACTACAGGAAAAGGAGGACCGAGCACACCCCCATTCTCATCGATGGGGCTGTAGTGGAGCAAGTTGAGAGCTTCAAGTTCCTTGGTGTCTACATAACCAACAAACGGTCATGTTCCAAGCACACCAAGACAGTCGTGAAGAGGGCACGACAAAACCTATTTCCCTTCGGGAGACTGAAAAGATTTGGCATGGGTCCTCAGATCCTCAAAAGTTCTCCATCTGCACCATTGAGAGCATCCTGACTGGTTGCATCACTGCCTGGTATGACAACTGTTCGGCCTCCGACCGCAAGGCACTACAGAGGGTAGTGCATACGGCCCAGTACATCACTGGGGCCAAGCTTCCTGCCATCCAGGACTTCTATACCAGGCAGTGTCAGAGGAAGGCCCGAAACATTGTCAAAGACTCCAGCCACCCCAGTCATAGACTGTTCTCTCTACTACTGCACGACAAGCGGTACCGAAGCACCAAGTCTAGGTCCAAAAGGCTTCTCAACAGCTTCTACCCCCAAGCCATAAGACTCCTGAACAGCTAATCAAATGGCTCCCCAGATTATTTGCATTGTGTGCCCCCCCCTGCCCATCTTTTACGCTGCTGCTATTCTCTGTTTATTATCTGTGCATAGTCACTAATTCTACCTACATGTACATATTACCTCAATTACCTCGACTAACCGGTGTCCCCACACATTGACTCTGTACCGGTACCCCCTGTATATAGCCTCGCTATTGTTATTCTACTCTTTAATTATTTGTTACTTGTATTTTGTTATTTTTTACTTATCTATTTTTTTTTTTTTTTACTTAACATGGATTTTTCATAAACTGCATTGTTGGTTAAGGGCTTGTAAGTAAGCATTTCACTGTAAGATCTACACCTGTTGTATTCGGCGCATGTAACAAATAATATTTGATTTGATTTGATAGGCGACAGTCATGGATGTCACTGTATGACACTCACCTTGTCAACTTACTCTTTTTAATCATTTTGTTTCTTTGGTTGTTTCTTTGTTTGTCTCTCCAAACAAACTGAGGATTTCTTTCTTTAAGACATAATTGACCATGAACAAATCTAGTGAATGAAACATGTTTTCATATATCCCATATTATCTCACACGTATATTTCCTATAGTAGAAACTAAACAATCGTTAAGGACATCTAGAAAGCGTTTCTAAGTTATATCAGTGTGTCACAGATTACAATTGTAAATGTGTATCTACATACAGTAGTTATACAGTATTTTAAAGATGTCTCCAGAAATGGAAATATATAGAGATCCATTTTGAATATAGGCCACATACTGATAAGATAAAAGGTAAATGACACCCGAAGGTCATATCTAGGCAAGAACAATGGTCAGATTACAACAGCTGAAGTGGTTTTTGCTGCCTTCCCTGCATGAGAAAAGTTTAATTATCTAAGTGCTAATAGTCTTGTCCACGGGACCACAGATAATTTAGTGCAGAGAATAATGGTCAATAGGTAAAGCTGGAATTAAGTTTAGGCGAGGATATTTAAATCCTCCGCCTACCAATGTTCTTTGGCTATGATTAAAGTGTCAGATTGCTTCCTAAAGGGATATGGCAGTCCTCAGTCTGTGACCATTGTAATGCATATTACAGAAACAATGACAGAATCCTCATGAATCAGATCAGATCAATATGAATATTTTGTTCACATCAATTGGACCATAGCCAGGCCCTATATCCTAGTTTGTGGAAGGTGGCAAGGATTACGTTTACTGACAGAGGGATGTGAAATGTAAAATGATGGCACGCCATTGAATTATTTTGTCATCTATAGAGGGTGGCAATTGTAAAAAAATATAAACTGATTCACAGAGACAGAGCACATCTGCAGAGGCAGGTCAGCGGCAGTATGAGAGGAATGTGGATGAAGCCCATCTACGGTGCAGCATCTCCATGGAGAGCTCAGAGCGCAGCGCAACAAAGAAAGTGACATCAAGCAGGATGCATTTGCTTCCTGAAGCCCATTCAGTGTAGATAAGAGTTGGCAGTTGCTGCTGTTATCTCTGCAGCAGAAAAGCGGACCTTTCATCCACTGGCGTGCATCATTGAGGTGTGTGCACTCCGCAGCTTTTCTGTCCCAAGGGACAATTTTACTGCCATGGTTATCGACCTGGCAAAGGAAGATACACCTTTCTCATTCAGAATTCAACTCTCCTCTTCAACTACTCTTTTCGAACTGCTCTTGCGTTTTGGATTGCCTTGAATTGCTCAAGTCTTGTAAGGTAAGTTGTGTGTTTAGTAACTTTATTTCTAAGGCTATCCTTCAATTGTGCATGTTGAACGTGTGTCAATCAGATGGAATGTGGGACATTATGTTCCATTACATTTTTGCATGTTTGATGCTGCAACGCACTCAAAATCTTTTAGAAAATCTTTGTTCGAACATTATAGGACATTGTTCATTGCACATGCACCTTCTCATGTTGTAACATGGCATGCAGTTAGTTAGAAGCTACACAGGTAACGTCTTGTGATTTATTGCAGGGTGATGTGTGCTCACATGCATCCCTCAAGAATGTTACCTCTGACTGCCAAATTATGTAAATGATGGGGGAACAACAAATCGCAATTTCATGGGGATTTTCAGTAACTGTTATGATATACACAAACTTTAATCCTTGACATTATGTATTGTCATAATTCTGTTTATCAAGATGTCTCATGAGAAAGATCAGGGAGTCCACACAAGATACCTTCAACTTGCCATGGATAATACATAAGGTGTGTTTATGCTTGGCTGTTATTATAATATTTATTATATCTTCCTGGGGCATCACTGTGGAGAGAGTCACCTGCTGCATTAACATTAGTACCATGTCTTCTTCACAAGCCCAGTCACGCAGAGTTAGTAACCCAGAATAATCTCTGCCATAGTACCAATAAACCATCTCTGATCCCAGGGTCTCCTGTCATCTACGGGCTAATAGGTTTGGTGCAGGGACCTTGTACCAGTCCAGACATTAGAGTCAGAAGTGCAAATTAGATCTTTCTCACTGGAAGGCACGTGGATGCCAGGGGGCCTGAGGAATGGGTTATTGCCGTCCTGGGTGTAATTTCAGAAGGAGACAGAGACCTGAGTCCTTTCTGGCAGTGTTTATGAGCTAACCACACCACAGCGCTGCAATATGTTCAGAGCTTTTCATGTGGCCCCCTTCATCATGCCTTAGCACGATGGGGAGGCGGGCGGGCAGACGACTGAAGAGATGTTGCTCTTCCACTCTGCTCCCACAGCTTTCATACTCCAAGCTCCCCAGGACGCTGTCAACTGAACTCTCTCAACTCTCTCCACCCAAAATGGCGAGGATTTGAAGTTATGAACATGCTGTAATCAAGATATGTGTAATGATAACTGTTTGAAGCATGTTCCTCCTGAACTGAACTATTTAAGGCATGCTCAGGGAGGAGCAAATCACAAAGCATGGCATTTGACTTTAAACCTCTACAAGATCGGTGTGTCCCCCACGGGACGGTTAAGCTAACATAGGCTAATGTGATTAGCATGAGGTTGTAAGTAACGTGAACATTTCCCAGGACATAGACATATCTGATATGAGCAGAAATCTTAACTTCTTGTTAATCTAACTGCACTGTCCAATGTACAGTACCTATTACAGTGAAAGAATACCATGTTATTATTTGAGGAGAGTGCACAATTATGAACTTGAAAAAATGTATTAATAAACCAATTAGGCACATTTGGGCAGTCTTGATACAACATTTTCAACAGATATACAATGGTTCATTGGATCAGTCTAAAACTTAGCACACACACTGCAAATTCTAAATTACGCCTGGGCTGGGAAAATACATTATGGCCTTTTTCTTGCATTTCAAAGATGATGGTACCCAAAGAAGCTTGTTTTGTCTTTGTTTTATCTTTTACCAGATCCAATGTTTTATATTCTCCTACATTAATTTCACATTTCCACAAACGTTCAAGTGTTTCCTTTCAAATGGTATCAAGAATATGCATATCCTTGCTTCAGGTCCTGAGCTACAGGCAGTTAGATTTGGGTATGTAATTTTCGTCGAAAATTGAAAAAAAGGAGCGGATCCTTAAAACAATATATTACATAAAAAGTTTAACCAGTTGAGTCTTATTGGACCTTTCATTTTATTTCAGATGACAGTATAGTGACTTTAGATTGTTATCCACCCACAGCTGTTCGCAAACAATTCTTTATTTTTGAACAACTCTTTTTACTGACTCGAGAGTCAATTAATTTGTCCGAGTGACTTGTTCATTTTAGTCGTTCGGTTGACAATTTATGCTTTCTCCGCCAATGCGACCCAGAAGCATGTGGAGGCCAAATCGAGCTCCGTACTGCATCGCCGTGTACATCCCAAATTCTGTAACAATTCAGAGGGCTCCGTATAGCTCCGTATTAACATGATTGATTTACGGTAGGTGGGGGAGATCCTGTATAAACACAAACTCACTTCCTTGACAACTTTCTTCACAGCATTTACTCTGCTCTGCGAAGAGGAAAAGTATGAATGCTTTGACTTCTGTGGAGGCCACATCACAGTAAATGCTGTACGGCCACTGCAGATTGACCATGCAGAACCTTAAGGCTTCCCAGCCGAAACAGTTCTGTATGTTTGTGCATATCCTATGACAACATTTTGTGACATTTTTGTTAGTTTTGGATTTCGGCGAGTGTTTTTTCAGCTGTTTGAGCACACAACATTTTTTATGGAGGCAAGCCGAAGTCTGTAGCCGAAGTCTATGCCCCTTCGTCGGTGATTGGTCAACAGTAGGGAATATTCAATAAAGTATTTGTGTCACTCCCTGACCATAGAGAGCCTTTTTATTCTCTATTTTGGTTAGGTCGGGGTGTGACTAGGGTGGGTAACTAGGTTGTTTTATTTCTATGTTGGCCTGGAATGGTTCCCAATCAGAGGCAGCTGTTTATCGTTGCCTCTGATTGGGGATCATATTTAGGCAGCCATTTCCCCACTGTGTTTTGTGGGATCTTGTTTATGTGTAGTTGCCTGTGAGCACTCCATAGCTTCACGTGTCGTTTGCTCTTTATTGTTTTTTTTGTGCGGTTCACTTCTAATAAAAATGTCGAACTGATTTCACGCTGCGCTTTGGTCCGAATATTATTACGACAATCGTGACACTTAGTCATTCAACGAGAGATGACTCGTTTTCATGCACATTTTTTCATTCAGAAATACTGCACCAAACATCTTAGATCATTTATTGAGTTATCTTAGAATTAATCTGACTATTTTGTGGAAGTGTATACTAATTATGGTGTCTCAAAATGGACAAACAGTAATATTGCCACTTTTCTTATTTTTCAAGTGAAGGTCTTTTAAGGGAGTAAGCGAGCACACTCGCTCGGTTCGCCTAGCTGAGTTTGGCTAGACGCCAGCCTAACTGAAGCATACTGACGCCTTTACGAGCTCCTGCACCTCATTGGCTCTGGAGATGTGCTCCGACCAGCAACTGTCTATCATGTGCGCAAGGGGAAATAGATCATGCTGCAGGCAGAATAAAGAAAAAAATATGTTTAGAACTGATAATTGATTGCATTGTGCAATAAATTATATTACATTGATTATTGAATGTTACTTGATGGACATAGCTTTTAGTAGAACCAAAACATACACAAACTGCCTCTGCTCAACACGCAAACTTGAGAACGAATCGTTGTGGGGGGGCTGTTGCAAGCAGTGCCATTCCGTCAAGAGTCCTTCACACTCTAGTCTGGTTGCAGCCGCAACAAGACCTAGTTTCAAAGGTATCAATAAACAATGTTATTTGATTGCCTATCAATCACAAATGTACATTGTTTGAAGCACACTTTTATAAGTCTCAATCACAAAGGACAGCCCCAATAACAAACCCCCTATGGTGAATGAGAGACTTGTAGAATCATGATTCTTTTGCATTTTTAGTTCATCATTTTCTGGTAGGGGTCCTGCGTGCTCTGGGTAATAATGAATCAAATGAATGAAATTAGTCAAAATATTTGTTCAGTAAAAAGAGATTAAGCTTCCCATCACTACTGCCAGGATTAACACAAAAATGGTGCTATGAGTCATGGGCAGCATTTATAATTTTGCTCTAACTTAATTCAATTTGAACAATTGATGACCTTGCACCAGCAGAGTAATCAATACCAAATGGACTTCAAATCAAATAAAATTTTATTTGTCACATACACATGGTTAGCAGATGTTAATGCGAGTGTAGCGAAATGCTTGTGCTTCTGGTTCCGACAATGCAGTAATAACCAACAAGTAATCTAACTAACAATTCCAAAACTACTGTCTTATACACAGTGTAAGGGGATAAAGAATATGTACATAAAGATATATGAATGAGTGATGGTACAGAGCAGCATAGGCAAGATACAGTAGATGGTATCGAGTACAGTATATACATATGAGATGAGTATGTAAACAAAGTGGCATAGTTAAAGTGGCTAGTGATACATGTATTACATAAGGATGCAGAAGATGATATAGAGTACAGTATATACGTATGCATATGAGATGAATAATGTAGGGTATGTAACATTATATAAGGTAGCATTGTTTAAAGTGGCTAGTGATATATTTTACATCATTTTACATCATTAAAGTGGCTGGAGTTGAGTCAGTGTCAGTGTCAGTGTGTTGGCAGCAGCCACTCAATGTTAGTGGTGGCTGTTTAACAGTCTGATGGCCTTGAGATAGAAGCTGTTTTTCAGTCTCTCGGTCCCAGCTTTGATGCACCTGTACTGACCTCGCCTTCTGGATGATAGCGGGGTGAACAGGCAGTGGCTTGGGTGGTTGTTGTCCTTGATGATCTTTATGGCCTTCCTGTAACATCGGGTGGTGTAGGTGTCCTGGAGGGCAGGTAGTTTGCCCCCGGTGATGCGTTGTGCAGACCTCACTACCCTCTGGAGAGCCTTACGGTTGTGGGCAGAGCAGTTGCCGTACCAGGCGGTGATACAGCCCGCCAGGATGCTCTCGATTGTGCATCTGTAGAAGTCTGTGAGTGCTTTTGGTGACAAGCCAAATTTCTTCAGCCTCCTGAGGTTGAAGAGGCGCTGCTGCGCCTTCTTCACGATGCTGTCTGTGTGAGTGGACCAATTCAGTTTGTCTGTGATGTGTATGCCGAGGAACTTAAAACTTGCTACCCTCTCCACTACTGTTCCATCGATGTGGATAGGGGGGTGTTCCCTCTGCTGCTTCCTGAAGTCCACAATCATCTCCTTAGTTTTGTTGACGTTGAGTGTGAGGTTATTTTCCTGACACCACACTCCGAGGGCCCTCACCTCCTCCCTGTAGGCCGTCTCGTCGTTGTTGGTGATCAAGCCTACCACTGTTGTGTCATCCGCAAACTTGATGATTGAGTTGGAGGCGTGCGTGGCCACGCAGTCGTGGGTGAACA
Source organism: Oncorhynchus tshawytscha (assembly GCF_018296145.1). Taxonomy (NCBI): domain Eukaryota; kingdom Metazoa; phylum Chordata; class Actinopteri; order Salmoniformes; family Salmonidae; genus Oncorhynchus; species Oncorhynchus tshawytscha. The sequence continues at coordinate 58,987,598 of NC_056433.1, read as the reverse complement.
GGGAGTACAGGAGAGGGCTCAGAACGCACCCTTGTGGGGCCCCAGTGTTGAAGATCAGTGGGGTGGAGATGTTGTTGCCTACCCTCACCACCTGGGGGCGGCCCGTCAGGAAGTCCAGTACCCAGTTGCACAGGGCGGGGTCGAGACCCAGGGTCTCGAGCTTGATGACGAGCTTGGAGGGTACTATGGTGTTGAATGCCGAGCTGTAGTCGATGAACAGCATTCTCACATAGGTATTCCTCTTGTCCAGATGGGTTAGGGCAGTGTGCAGTGTGGTTGAGATTGCATCGTCTGTGGACCTATTTGGGCGGTAAGCAAATTGGAGTGGGTCTAGGGTGTCAGGTAGGGTGGAGGTGATATGGGCCTTGACTAGTCTCTCAAAGCACTTCATGATGACGGAAGTGAGGGCTACGGGCGGTAGTCGTTTAGCTCAGTTACCTTAGCTTTCTTGGGAACAGGAACAATGGTGGCCCTCTTGAAGCATGTGGGAACAGCAGACTGGTATAGGGATTGATTGAATATGTCCGTAAACACACCGGCCAGCTGGTCTGCGCATGCTCTGAGGGCGCGGCTGGGGATGCCGTCTGGGCCTGCAGCCTTGCGAGGGTTAACACGTTTAAATGTCTTACTCACCTCGGCTGCACTGAAGGAGAGTCCGCATGTTTCCGTTGCAGGCCGTGTCAGTGGCACTGTATTGTCCTCAAAGCGGGCAAAAAAGTTATTTAGTCTGACTGGGAGCAAGACATCCTGGTCCGTGACTGGGCTGGTTTTCTTCTTGTAGTCCGTGATTGACTGTAGACCCTGCCACATGCCTCTTGTGTCTGAGCCGTTGAATTGAGATTCTACTTTGTCTCTGTACTGATGCTTAGCTTGTTTGATAGCCTTGCGGAGGGAGTAGCTGCACTGTTTGTATTCGGTCAAGTTACCAGTCACCTTGCCCTGATTAAAAGCAGTGGTTCTCGCTTTCAGTTTCACACGAATGTTGCCATCAATCCACGGTTTCTGGTTAGGGAATGTTTTAATCGTTGCTATGGGAACGACATTTTCAACGCACGTTCTAATGAACTCGCACACCGAATCAGCGTATTCGTCAATGTTGTTATCTGACGCAATACGAAACATATCCCAGTCCACGTGATGGAAGCAGTCTTGGAGTGTGGAGTCAGCTTGGTCGGACCAGCGTTGGACAGACCTCAGCGTGGGAGCTTCTTTTTTTAGTTTCTGTCTGTAGGCAGGGATCAACAAAATGGAGTCGTGGTCAGCTTTTCCGAAAGGGGGGCGGGGCAGGGCCTTATATGCGTCACGGAAGTTAGAGTAACAATGATCCAAGGTTTTTCCACCCCTGGTTGCGCAATCGATATGCTGATAAAATTTAGGGAGTCTTGTTTTCAGATTAGCCTTGTTAAAATCCCCAGCTACAATGAATGCAGCCTCCGGATAAATGGATTCCAGTTTGCAAAGAGTCAAATAAAGTTCGTTCAGAGCCATCGATGTGTCTGCTTGGGGGATATATACGGCTGTGATTATAATCGAAGAGAATTCTCTTGGTAGATAATGTGGTCGACATTTGATTGTGAGGAATTCTAAATCAGGTGAACAGAAGGATTTGAGTTCCTGTATGTTTCTTTCATCACACCATGTCTCATTAGCCATAAGGCATACGCCCCCGCCCCTCTTCTTACCAGAAAGATGTTTGTTTCTGTCGGCGCGATGCGTGGAGAAACCCGCTGGCTGCACCGCCTCCGATAGCGTCTCTCCAGTGAGCCATGTTTCCGTGAAGCAAAGAACGTTACAGTCTCTGATGTCCCTCTGGAATGCTACCCTTGCTCGGATTTCATCAACCTTGTTGTTGAGAGACTGGACATTGGCGAGAAGAATGCTAGGGAGTGGTGCACGATGTGCCCGTCTCCGGAGTCTGACCAGAAGACCGCCTCATTTCCCTCTTTTTCGGAGTCGTTTTTTTGGGTCGCCCCATGGGATCCATTCCGTTGTCCTGTTTGAAAGGCAGAACACAGGATCCGCGTCGCGAAAATCATATTCTTGGTCGTACTGATGGTGAGTTGACGCTGATCTTATATTCAGTAGTTCTTCTCGACTGCATGTAATGAAACCTAAGATGACCTGGGGTACTAATGTAAGAAATAACACGTAAAAAAACAAAAAACTGCATAGTTTCCTAGGAACTCGAAGCGAGGCGGCCATCTCTGTCGGCGCCGGACTTAATATATTGTGTAGGGTCACATTCATTGTGAGTTCTCTAATCCTTATCCATTGCTGCCAAGTGTATTCAGCATTGTTGTGCCCTCTGCTGTCTGTGACTGTCAATCTCATACGAGTCCAGATTTCTAATAGATGTTTTTGCCAACAACTTAAAATAGTACATCTCATGAGGATACCCAAGAATTGTGATGTTTATAGCCCCGAAGTGTTTTTAAAAAAAGGTGACTATTTCTGAATGGCTAGGTTCTTCACATGGTGCCGTTTCACTTGACTTTGGCTGGTATTGGCAGCTTATAAAAGCATTTCATGGACCCACAATTAAATAGGACATGGGAAACAGGGCTATATGACTCTGTTTTTATCATTATCTGTGACCTTCAGGAATCCCTTAGGACCTCTATGGCCTTCAGCCTCAGTATTGACATAGAGTTGCAGAGATTACTCCGGTGTACAGTATGGTTTTGTGTGTTAGGATTAGGCTTGGGAAGTATACTGTTTATACCATATACCGTGTTACTCCATTGCTTATTACTTTAAACTAACTATCTAACTATCTTTTAGGAAGAAATAGTGCCCCTTGTGTGCGCTGCCAGTAATACCGTATACCCTTGTATGGTACAGGAACGGTATGAAGATGTGGATACCGCCTAAACCTAATTAGGATTGATGCTATACTGGAAAATATGCATCATATTTGTGTTTGAATGGTTAACTGTGGGACCATGTCAAGGGTTGGGGTTAGGGTTATGCAAAGCCAGTTTAGCAGGAGTGCACTGTCCATAACTCATCAGCACAGTTACGCATACTTGTCAGATCTGTGAATAAACATAGTGTTCACACAACACCCTCCCACCTAAATGGGTGCCGACCCTCCCCTTCCCTCAGGACTAGGAGTCTTCCACTAGTGTTTACAGTACACTACACAGCTGACATACCAGTGCTATCTAACAGCATGTTAGAGGGCATGAGTCAAGCCAGAGAATGTGGTGAGTGGTCTTGGCCTGAACGCCACGGCTCAGGCGTGGCACTCACTGCAGGGAGGAAACGCACCTCTGTTTGGTTCTGCAGCCTTGTGAAATGTTCCTCTATTACCCAAGCATCTCCCATAGAGCTCTGAGCTGGCAGGTTACTGGTAATGGTCAGTTCTGGGTACTTTCATGTCCTGATCAAGTGCACTGATTTCAGGAGACTTGGGCCGGAACTCTCAACCGTTACAGACTGCTGATAGTAGATCTTCTGCAGTGCTCTGCACATAGATGATGTCCCTCAGCCAGGTTCAGCATGAGTACTGAGTGGGTCATGCTAAATGACTGCCAATTCCTAAATAGTCCCTCCATCCCTTCAGCCTTGATTTATATCAGGTTACTGTTGATGATACTAGCGGACCTCGTACAGTCTGTGACTAGAGGCTTGACAAGTTGCCCTTGGTCAATACTGTCTATTCAAAGTGATGGCATCACCCCTCATGTAATGGGCTAAGTTTAGTGGAGCTTTGTGCCGTCAATTATTTGTAAAAAGAAACTTAAATGACTATGCTCTGAGCTTTTTTCCATCATGATATCCCATAATAATGGGAGAGGCTTTCAAAGCGACAGCCCAGGCCCTCACAACAGACCTTGGATCTGTTTCTATTCGTTATTTTATGATGTCAAAATTGTATGAGATGCATGAAATGGTCTTTTTTGTTTCCCCCCCCAATATTGGTGATTAATATCCTCAATTTCAGTAGATCCGAAAAGGAAAAACAAATGATACAGAGAAGACATAGTTAAAAAAAAAATGATGTTGTGTCTGTACTGTTCATCAGGTCTGCAGTGCAGCAGGCAGTATGTACTGTACATATGGGGTTGTGCTTACGTCACAAAACTATTTAGTATTCCATGACTTGTCACGGATGAATGCACTCTTATCCGGCAAAAAGTTGCAATTAAACTTAATGACTTCCAAATGGTTTTCACTAAGCATATAGGAAACTAAATCAGCAGTTGCTGAGAGGGGGCACATTGAGCAATAACATTCACTAGAATGTATAATGGGCTAGGTTACATCAAGTATGTGATATATAAAGTTAACTGCAAGAATCCTGTGTGGGAATACAGTTGTTTTTATCCTGTATTAGAATGTTTTCTTAGAGAGGTTACTTTGAACCACCAACGATGATTAGTATGCCTATCTCACTGTGTGCTGACGAACACAAAGAACAGCTGCAGAGCACACACGTACGCACGCACACACACGCACACACCCCTGCACACACGTACATACACACGCCATGTCTTTGGACTTGATGTGGATATGGAGAGTAAATGTTGGAATTCCAATCAATGCTGATTGGAGTCCTGATCTGAGCCCAGCTCTGTCCCCTTGTTGCCTCAGAAATGTTTGTCTTTCAGTGGTGGACTGCACACTCTGGTCTGACAGCATACATACCCCCCTCCCTCCCTCCCCCACCCACATACACACACACACACACACACGCATGAATGAATACACACACATGTGCACACACCACAACACACACACAAATGCGATGCTGTCATTAATCAAGAGTGCTCTGGTGGTGCTTCCCTGCATTGTACCATTCATAGAGGCTGCCAGCTGCCTGCGTGTGCCTGCCAGTCAGGGGACCTCCCACTGGTACAGTACAGCAGAGATCTGGCCCTGGGCAATCTGGAACTGTTACATCACTGAACAGAACAGGCCCATTATTTCAGAGGAGAGTCATTCTTTTCATCTAGTCTTCACATCTCTCCAGATTAGCAGAAATGCTTACCTCAGCCTGGCATATAGAACGATTTGTCATATTGATATAGTCCGTATTGAGTTGTGGCTGGATGTCAGAAATAATGCTCATATCCACTGATATTGGAATTACATGCCCCATGACCAAATGATCAAACCTGCATCTGTGAAAAAGCGTTGTGGTATTGTAGTTATGTTGGAGGGATGTGTGAGTTTTTCTGTGTGTGCTGTTAGCCTCAGTCCTGAGCCAGGCTGGTAGCCTCAGTCCTGAAGGCTGGTGGACTCAGTCCTGAGCCAGGCAAGTAGCCTCAGTCCTGAAGGCTGGTAGCCTCAGTCCTGAAGGCTGGTAGCCTCAGTCCAGAGCCAGGCTGGTAGCCTCAGTCCTGAAGGCTGGTAGACTCAGTCCAGAGCCAGGCTAGTAGCCTCAGTCCTGAAGGCTGGTAGACTCCGTCCAGAGCCAAGCTAGTAGCCTCAGTCCTGAAGGCTGGTAGCCTCAGTCCAGAGCCAGGCTGGTAGCCTCAGTCCAGAGCCAGGCTGGTAGCCTCAGTCCTGAAGGTTGGTAGCCTCAGTCCAGAGCCAGGCTGGTAGCCTCAGTCCTGAAGGCTGGTAGCCTCAGTCCTGAGCCAGGCTGGTAGCTTCAGTCCTGAGCCAGGCTGGTAGCTTCAGTCCTGAGCCAGGCTGGTAGCCTCAGTCCTGAGCCAGTCTGGTAGCTTCAGTCCAGAGACAGGCTGGTAGCCTCAGTCCTGAGCCAGTCTGGTAGCTTCAGTCCAGAGCCAGGCTGGTAGCTTCAGTCCAGAGCCAGGCTGGTAGCCTCAGTCCTGAGCCAGGCTGGTAGCTTCAGTCCTGAGCCAGGCTGGTAGCCTCACTGGAAAGGTGTTCTAACATTCCCCCACACAAGGGCTATTTAGGCCAGCTCTGAATAGAACTGTCACGCCCTGACCATAGAGAGCCCTTAGTTCTCTATGGTGTAGTAGGTCAGGGCGTGACTAGGGGGTGATCTAGTATAGATATTTATATGTGGGTGCTGATATAGTTCCCAATTAGAGGCAGCTGTTTATCGTTGCCTCTGATTGGGGATCATATTTAGGTAGGTTGTTTCCCCACCTGCATTTGTAGGATATTATTTTGTGTTTTGTGCATGTGCACCACGTAGTCACGTTTCATTGTTAGTTTATTTGATGTTTTGTTTTGCTAAGTTTCACTTTATAATAAATATGTGGAACTCAACATCCGCTGCGCCTTGGTCCGTCTCTCCTCACGTTCGTAACAGAATATCCCACCAACAAAGGACCAAGCAGCGTGAACATGAGGTGAGGAAGTTTTGGACTTGGGAAGACATGAGAGGATGCGAAACCCTTCCTTGGCGGCAGACGGAGGGAAAAATGGAGGACAGCGACGACGCCAGGATTCGCGCCCACAAAAAGCCCAAGGAGAACCCCAAGATTCTTTTGGGGGGGTCACGAGGGGTGGTCGGCAGAGCTAGCGGTCGAGCAGTGGAGAGTGCCAGAGCCTGTGTGGGAGTCGATAGAGGAATTTAATGAAAGATACCGGAGAGAGGTTCTGGCAAGGAGTATGCTGCAGCGCAGGCGCACTGAGGAGTGCCTTCTCAGCCCGGTACCATCTGTGCTAGCTCCACACACCAGGTCACCAGTGCGCCTCTCCAGCCCGGATCGTCCTATGCCTGCTCCCTGCACTCGCCCTGCAGAGCCAGAGACTGTCAGGGAGGCAATGGGGAAGTTGGGAGAGGAGAGAGATGTTGTGCAAGTGTGTTCTGCTCAACATCCGACCAGAGGATCCAGTTAGCAGTCTGGTGCAACTTGGGCCGGATCCACGCTTCTGGCCTCCAGAGTGCCTCCCCAGTCCGGTTTGTCCTCGCCCTGAAGTACGTGTCCCCAGTCTGGTACGTCCTGTGCCTTCTCCCCGCACTCACCCTGAGGTGCGGGTCACCAGTCCGGTGCCACCTGTGCCGGCTCCACGCACCAGTCCTCCAGTGCGCCTTCCCTGTCCGGTACGTCCTGTACCGGCTCCACGCACTAGGCCTCCAGTGCGCACTCACAGTCCAGAGCTTCCGGTGACGGTTCATAGTCCAGAGCTTCCGGCAACGGTTCCCAGTCCAGAGCTTCCGGCGACGGTTCCCAGTCCAGAGCTTCCGACAATGGTTCCCAGTCCAGAGTTTCCGGTGATTGTTCCCAGTCCAGAGCTTCCGGAGACGGTTCACAGTACAGAGCTTTCGGCGACGGTTCCCAGTCCGGGAAACCTCCTACGACGGTCCGCAGTCCGGAACCTCCTGCGACGGTCCACAGTCCCGATCCAGGGCAGGAGCCTTCCTCTGCACGGGTGCCCAGTCCAGGCACAGCGTCCTGTCCCGCTCCAAGGCCGGAGCCTTCCTCTGCGCCGGTTCCCAGTCCAGGCACGGCGTCCAACCCAGCTCCATGGCCGGAGCCCTCCTTGGCCGGATCCGGCGTCTGGGCGGGGGCTATGACCTGCACCGGAGCCGCCACCGACACTAATCACCCCCCTACCCTCCCCATTTGGTGTCAGGTTTTGCAGCCGGAGGCCACACCTTTGGAGGGGAGGGGAGCCCTTAGTTCTCTATGGTTTAGTAGGTCAGGGCGTGACTAGGGGGTGATCTAGTATAGATATTTCTATGTGGGGGCTGATATGGTTCCCAATAAGAGGCAGCTGTTTATTGTTGCCTCTGATTGGGGATCATATTTAGGTAGTTTGTTTCCCCACCTGCATTTGTGGGATATTATTTTGTGTTTTGTGCATGTGCACCACGTAGTCACGTTTCATTGTTAGTTTATTTGATTTATTGTTTTGTTTTGCTAAGTTTCACTTTATAATAAGTATGTGGAACTCAACACCCGCTGCGCCTTGGTCCGTCTCTCCTCACGTTCGTGACAAGAAGATAGATAAAGATAAAATCCATCCCACTTGTCTGTCCACCCCACAACACATGATTAGAGTGGAGGGTAATGGCACTGTAATAGTACCAAACAATGAGGAGCTATCAAATAGTGCCCACTTGTCTATCTTCATAGCAGCATATGATGCAATGTACTGCATCATCGTGCATGAGTCATTGAACACAAGAAGGGAGGGTGCTGAGGGACACTGGACAAAGCATGTTGTCAGAATGGGTATAGATTTTAAAGTGCTAGGTCAAGAAGATGAATATAAACTCATTGATCCTCCTAAATCTACAGTAGTCTGTCTTAAAGTTTGTCTGTAAGGTAGTTACTCCCTTCTTTGTTGCAGGTTAGGAAACCTTCTATGCTTCCAACCACCTCTTAGGAGGCAGGAAGCAGGCCCACACAGGATGCAGGAGGCAGTGTATTCAGTGCTGGGGTTCTTGTGTGGGGGAATGTTGTCTCCAGCCTCCTTATCCTTCTTCTTCTTCTTCTTCTTCTTCTTCTTCTTCTTCTTCTTCTTCTTCTTCTTCTTCTTCTTCTCATGGTTTGATGCTACTGCTGCTGGGCAGTGGGTACTACAGTACAGATCTGGAGTTAGAAAGAATACGGATGGGCAAATGTGTGCTGGTGCAGTGACAAAACCACACACCAGAGCCCTCCATGATTAGAGTTATACCCACTGTAGTGGCGTAAGCCAGTGAAAAGCCACTGGCACAGGAGAGAGCTGTCCATAACGTGTCCACAACAATCAGCTTTCCAAACGTTACTCTTTTCTGATGAAGTTCCCATTTATTGTGCGTATAAAATATAATATCTCCAATACACCTATTCCTATACAAAAGGTACAGAGAGATGCAATTCTATAAGCTGTATCTGTGATAAGGTAAGATCTGTATGCCTTCTCCTCTCACCTGTGCCAACCCTTCCTGGTCACCTGTGCTAAGCCTTCCTGGTCACCTGTGCTAACCCTTACTGGTCACCTGTGCCAACCCTTCGTGGTCACCTGTGCCAACCCTTCCTGGTCACCTGTGCCAACCCATCCTGGTTACCTGTGCCAACCCTTCCTGGTTACCTGTGCCAACCCTTCCTGGTCACCTATGCCAACCCTTCCTGGTCCCCTGTGCTAACCCTTCCTGGTCACCTGTGCTACCTATATACATGTGACCAGTGACCCATGACCCCAACATATAGTGTTCTTTAGTGTACAAAACAAGTTCAAATAACCCTTGACAGATAACATACACACAACACATAAACAGGCAAAACTGCTCCTACAGCCACCACTGACGTAGAACATTGACATGACATGAGGACAGAAAGCAGAGCTTAGGATGATCTAGAGTAAGGGGCTCGTCATTGTGAGGATAATGAAGCCAGTCGGGAGCTTGTCTTAGGTGGGGACCCTCGGGGACACATGACATTGCGTGTGTATGTGACATCACTTTGTGTGATTAAGGCGGCAGAGGCAACCTGATGAAGCCTGCTGCACGTGCCCACTCAGTGACTCTTAAGGGAATTGAATAATTCTGATGTGGATGTTGTGTCTAGGGCAATAGCTCTAACAGCTGAGCGTCAATCATAGGGTGGTACCTCATCAGTTATGGTTGGGTGTCAGTGGGTGTTAGTATAGATGAAATAAGCTACCTCATTACTAATTCTATTACTGTCCATTGATGTATTATTTTTAACCAAGCTCTGTTTTTATTTTGGTCCTCTGTTTAGACTGCCACTGATTTAAAATGCTGTTTTCCTGTGTATGCATTATGCAACTGCAAACAGTAGTTTATGGCATTGTTAAACAAATGACATGTTGAACAGACATCTCCTAATGGCTTGGCACAGTGCATTGTACAAACAGAAATGCTGGTGCACCTTTTGAGAAGTTTAACTTCAACTTCATAAAAAACTAAAATAAAAAAATGACTATAGTAAATGGCTATTAAGTGCCAAATAAAGTAACAGGGTTGACTGTAACGGGGTCGATGATAACATCTTAAATCAGCCATAAATATTATAGGGCACTTCATTTAATATAAAAGGCTTTTAAAATTCAATTTCTACTTAAACATCAGAGGACAAAAAATGCATTATTTTCGTGGAATGACCCTAATACAGCACGACTATAATGATGGTAATGAGAGAGTGTGTGACACCATTGGATACTTCCCCAGACTCAACAATACCAGGGAAGAGCCTACTCAGCTATTCCAGACCCAGGGGTCTGAAGACATTGACATTCATGATTGAGATGAATGGGGGATGAATCTGCCCCTGATTTAAATAGTTTTACTCTGCTGATTGCTTCACGCCAGAAGCACCATCCCAGTCAGTGGGCTCAGCTGGGGGAACACACTGCAGGTTGGATTAACTAACTACAACCTCATTGTCCCCTTCTGGGTTTATGACCCTTGCTATGAGCCTCTATCTACACTTTATAGAGCATTGTTTAAGTATGTAGAGAGGGGCATTATTTGCAGCCTGGAGACTCTCCAGTGGAGAGGCCTGCTCTCTACAGGAGTTGGCACAAGTTTACATTGGGGAAATTAAAGATGGAATGGTGAGAGCAAGGGAACTCTTTCAATATGCTGCCTCATGTAACAGCAACAATTCTCATCAAGAAATTATACAGCTACAATATTATGAAAACACCATAAAGACTGCCAGTGACTTAAGTTAAAGTTGTTCCACTTTTTTATTTTTTTTATTTTTTTATTTCACCTTTATTTAACCAGGTAGGCTAGTTGAGAACAAGTTCTCATTTACAACTGCGACCTGGCCAAGATAAAGCATAGCAGTGTGAACAGACAACAGAGGTACACATGGAGTAAACAATAAACAAGTCAATAACACAGTAGAAAAAAATAGAAAAAAAGAGTCTATATACATTGTGTGCAAAAGGCATGAGGAGGTAGGCGAATAATTACAATTTAGCAGATTAACACTGGAGTGATAAATGATCAGATGGTCATGTGCAGGAAGATATACTGGTGTGCAAAAGAGCAGAAAAGTAAATAAATAAAAACAGTATGGGGATGAGGTAGGTAAATTGGGTGGGCTATTTACCGATAGACTATGTACAGCTGCAGCGATCGGTTAGCTGCTCAGATAGCAGATGTTTAAAGTTGGTGAGGGATTTTTGCGATTTTTGCAATTCGTTCCAGTCACAGGCAGCAGAGAACTGGAAGGAAAGGTGGCCAAATGAGGTGTTGGCTTTAGGGATGATCAGTGAGATACACCTGCTGGAGCGCGTGCTACGGGTGGGTGTTTCCATCGTGACCAGTGAACTGAGATAAGGCGGAGCTTTACCTAGCATGGACTTGTAGATGACCTGGAGCCAGTTGGTCTGGCGACGAATATGTAGCGAGGACCAGCCGACTAGAGCATACAGGTCACAGTTGTGGGTGGTAAAAGGTGCTTTAGTAACAAAATGGATGGCACTGTGATAAACTGCACCCAGTTTGCTGAGTAGAGTATTGGAAGCTATTTTGTAGATGACATCGCCGAAGTCGAGGATCGGTAGGATAGTCAGTTTTACTAGGGTAAGTTTGGCGGCGTGAGTGAAGGAGACTTTGTTGCGGAATAGAAAGACTCTAGATTTGATTTTAGATTGGAGATGTTTGATATGAGTCTGGAAGGAGAGATTACAGTCTAGCCAGACATCTAGGTACTTATAGATGTCCACATATTCTAGGTCGGAACCATCCAGGGTGGTGATGCTAGTCGGGCGTGCGGGTGCAGGCAGCGAACGGTTGAAAAGCATGCATTTGGTTTTACTAGCGTTTAAGAGCAGTTGGAGGCCACGGAAGGAGTGTTGTATGGCATTGAAGCTCGTTTGGAGGTTAGATAGCACAGTGTCCAAGGAAGGGCCAGAAGTATACAGAATGGTGTTGTCTGCGTAGAGGTGAATCAGGGAATCGCCCGCAGCAAGAGCAACATCATTGATACAGTATATACAGAGAAAAGAGTCGGCCCGAGAATTGAACCCTGTGACACCCCCATAGAGACTGCCAGAGGACCAGACAACATGCCCTCCGATTTGACACACTGAACTCTGTCTGCAAAGTCGTTGGTGAACCAGGCAAGGCAGTCATTAGAAAAACCGAGGCTACTGAGTCTGCCGATAAGAATATGGTGATTGACAGAGTCGAAAGCCTTGGCCAGGTCGATGAAGACGGCTGCACAGTACTGTCTTTTATCGATGGCGGTTATGATATTGTTTAGTACCTTGAGCGTGGCTGAGGTGCACCGGTGACCGGCTCGGAAACCAGATTGCACAGCGGAGAAGGTACGGTGGGATTCGAGATGGTCAGTGATCTGTTTGTTGACTAGGCTTTCGAAGACCGTAAATAGGCAGAGCAGGATGGATATAGGTCTGTAACAGTTTGGGTCCAGGGTGTCTCCCCCTTTGAAGAGGGGGATGACTGCGGCAGCTTTCCAATCCTTGGGGATCTCAGATGATATGAAAGAGAGGTTGAACAGGCTGGTAATAGGGGTTGCGACAATGGCGGCGGATAGTTTCAGAAATAGAGGGTTCAGATTGTCAAGACCAGCTCATTTGTATGGGTCCAGATTTTGCAGCTCTTTCAGAACATCTGCTATCTGGATTTGGGTAAAGGAGAAGCTGGGGAGGCTTGGGCGAGTAGCTGCGGGGAGGGGGGGGGAGCTGTTGGCCGAGGTTGGAGTAGCCAGGAGGAGAAATGTTTGTTGTAGTTTTCGATTATCATGGATTTATCAGTGGTGACCGTGTTACCTAGCTTCAGTGCAGTGGGCAGCTGGGAGGAGGTGCTCTTGTTCTCCATGAACTTTACAGTGTCCCAGAAATTTTTGGAGTTAGAGCTACAGGATGCAAATTTCTGCTTGAAAAAGCTGGCCTTTCTTTCCTGACTGACTGCGTGCATTGGTTCCTGACTTCCCTGAACAGTTGCATATCGCGGGGACTATTCGATGCTATTGCAGTCCGCCACAGGATGTTTTTGTGCTGGTCGAGGACAGTCAGGTCTGGAGTGAACCAAGGGCTATATCTGTTCTTAGTTCTGCATTTTTTGAACGGAGCATGCTTATCTAAGATGGTGAGGAGGTTACTTTTAAAGAATGACCAGGCATCCTCAACTGACGGGATGAGGTCAATATCCTTCCAGGATACCCGGGCCAGGTCGATTAGAAAGGCCTGCTCGCAGAAGTGTTTTAGGGAGCGTTTGACAGTGATGAGGGGTGGTCGTTTGACTGCAGGCCCGTAGCGGATACAGGCAATGAGGCAGTGATTGCTGAGATCCTGATTGAAGACAGCGGAGGTGTATTTGGAGGGCCAGGTGGTCTATGAGGGTGCCCTTGTTTACAGATTTAGGGTTGTAGGTTCCTTGAGATTTGTGTGAGATTGAGGGCATCTAGCTTAGATTGTAGGACTGCCGGGGTGTTAAGCATATCCCAGTTTAGGTCACCTAACAGAACAAACTCTGAAGCTAGATGGGGGGCGATCAATTCACAAATGGTGTCCAGGACACAGCTGGGAGCTGAGGGGGGGTCGGTAGCAGGCGGCAACAGTGAGAGACTTATTTCTGGAGAGAGTCATTTTTAAAATTAGTAGTTCGAACTGTTTGGGTATGGACCTGGAAAGTATGACATTACTTTGCAGGCTATCTCTGCAGTAGACTGCAACTCCGCCCCCTTTTGGCAGTTCTATCTTGACGGAAAATGTTATAGTTGGGTATGGAAATCTCCAAATTTTTGGTGGCCTTCCTAAGCCAGGTTTCAGACACGGCAAGGACATCAGGGTTGGCAGAGTGTGCTAAAGCAGTGAGTAAAACAAACTTAGGGAGGAGGCTTCTGATGTTGACATGCATGAAACCAAGGCTTTTTCGATCACAGAAGTATACCTCCACATCACCCTCGGAACAAAGGAGGAGTAGTATGAGGGTGCGGCTATAGGCTATCAAAACTGGTCGCCTAGAGCGTTGGGGACAAAGAATAAAAGGAGCAGATTTCTGGGCATGGTAGGGCATAATGCGCAGACAGGGGTATGGTGGGGTGCGGGTACAGCGGAGGTAAGCCCAGGCACTGGGTGATGATAAGAGAGGTTGTATCTCTGGACATTCTGGTTGTAATGTGTGGGAGGTGGTACAAAGGAGGTATCAGAGGTATGAAGAGTGGAACTAGGGGCTCCATTGTAAACTAAATCAATGATAACTAACCTGAACAAGACTATAAAAGGCATATTGATATTTGAGAGAGACATACAGCAAGGCATAAAGTAATTGCAGGTGTTGATTGGGAGAGCTAGCTAAAACAACAGGTGAGACAACAACAGCTAATCAGCTAAAACAACAACATCAGGTAAAATGGCGATGACTAGGCAGAGAGGGTCGGATTAACTACACACAGAGCCTGAGTTCGCAGCTGGGGCCGACAGATAAAAAATAAATAAACAGAATGGAGCACCGTGATTAATGGACAGTCCAGCAGGCATCAGCTATGTAGCCAAGTGATCATAGTGATCATAGTGTCCAGAGGGCAGCAGTAGATGGAACAGGGGAGCCGCCACTACGCTAGCACTCGGGCGGCACAGCGTTTAAAGTTAGTAACCCTCCGACGGAGGCCGGTTGAAGGCACCGTGGTTGGAGTATTCGTCGGCAGACCAGTCGTGGTGGTGCGGCGGGGGGCCGTGTCGACAGAGAATCCAAGCCAGATGGCGAAAGAGGTATTGTAGAATTTAGTTTCCTAGCCGGGAGATGCGCCTGGCTCACGGCTAATTGGTGCTAGCTTCGTGGCAGTGGCATTAGCCACTATAGCCAATCGGTAGCAGCAGTGAACCGGTGCCAAGGTCCAGAGTTTACAGCAAGGATCCGGTGGATTATTGGGCTCTAGCCGTGTATGAATGGGGTTCGTGTGAACAGCTGAGTAGGCCGAGAGGTTGCCCTCAGGGATAGCTTCGGTACTGGATGCCACGGTGAGTGTAAGCTAGCTGTGAGCTAGCTAGCTGCAAGCGGTTTACTTGATGAAAGCTAGTGTGAGCCTGGTTGTGGAGGAGAGTGTCTAAGCTGAGCTGAGCAGTGTGGAGAGGACACATCAGCTGGCATAGAGAACACTTAACAACGCACTTCTCTGCCTGAGAGGTGACCACAGACTGGCCTTTAACTGGCAACGCCCAAGTAATAACTATAATGGCTTCTCTCCAAAGGCCATATCTCATTAAGAAGTTCTTTGCCAAGTTACTCAAGTTATATATTGTTGAAATATGAAATGCATGACCATGATAGCAATTGAAAGGGTACAGTTTGGAGTTTTTGGGAGAACACAACTATACCTTTCGCCGCATTTGTTGATAACTAAATCTGAAAATACTGTGGATACATTAAGTAACATGATAAGAATATTCCTGGAAAATGTGGGGTCAGTGAAACAAGGGTTTGAGTGAGAGGACTAACTGGTGTCTCCAAGTGGCCACACACCTCTCCAAAGTGTGCACAGTTCCTAAGTCATTGCAATTAACTTTTATGACTCAAAGAAGTCTTGAACTATAAGGTGTTTTTTTGAGCTCTCCTAGCTGTGTTGTCGAGGAACTAGAGCAAGCACACTTGTAGTTGCTTTATTTCGAACACAACCCTGTATCCCCACCATCACACAATGACTGTTGTTGTTTATTCAATCCAAAAATGGTCCATTATAAATCACAATCTGAGTCAGGTGGCATCATTTCAAAGCCTGTTTTATTGCCAACATGACTAGCTAAGGTGGTAGGTGGTAGGTGGTAGGCTTTCACAATGCAATTTAGAGTGCATTCAGATGCGTGTGACACAGGATTTCTTTCTTCACAAAAGACAAACATAGGCTCATTATCTTCAGAACAACCCAGGGTATTCCAGCCCCAGGGTTCTGAAGACAGTGACATGCAAGCATTTCGCTACACTCGCATTAACATCTGCTAATCATGTGTATATGACAAATCAAATTAGATTTTGATTTGGGTATGACACCATGTCATTAAACATAGTGATCATAAACATTGACGCTGTATATAACATGAGATTTATGATATGGAAATCTGAAGTGCACATTTGGACTCACAGGTGTTTGGTTTGCTTGTATGACATCAAAGCGGTATTTATTATAATCCTCAACATCTCATCTTTCAAAACACATAGAGTCCTCTTAACAGCATTTCACTCACTCAGACAACAAAACATATGCAAATGTTGCCCAATTAGTAGGAGGGATTGAGGCAATTGGTTGTCGCGTGTGGTGCTCAAGATCAGAATGGCTGTCAGTCAGACCCATATAATGCTGAGCTCTGACGTCATGTATAGCATGTTACTGTACAGCCACTGCATTCCAATTTACGCGTTTTCAACCAGTGTATGGGGTACGAGTGTAAAGGGCTACCATGTAATCACTATTTTTACCCGGTATTAATATAAAAAAGGATAGACACTGAAGACAATGTTTTAGATCATGTTTAAAAAGTATCATATAAAACCCTTATTTGATTTTTTTTACACATTTCTAACCATTCTGAACATTGTGAACATTGTAAGCTATTCTCTCATGAGGACAGTTTGTATGAAGTGACAGCTAAATGATTTGTTCATGGCAGGGTGTTCAGGCTGTGAGTAATAGTGCTGCACTGTTAATTCCCCATGATGCTGAGTAAAAGTTTGTATAGTAAATCATACAATAACCATAATCCAGTCAAACTGATCTGATGGATGTATGAATCAGGTTGGACTCATAGTACTCCTCTCCGATGCCTGAATGAAAGCTGATGACACCGTCTGATGTTGGGTCCTTTAATGTACTTTTAATGACTGATTTGCCTCTTTACCCTTCACTACAAACATATGTAGCAGCCATCCTGAGTGGGTTGTAATGGTGATGTTGTGCCTGGTCCTCTCCTCAGGTGACAAAGGCCCCAGGGGAGCCCCAGGGGAGGGAGAGGCTGGCCTGGTGGAGGGTTGGCAGCATGAAGCATCTGGCCATCTCCAAGTGGCTTAGTCAGCTGGGTCTGCCGCAGTACTGCACTCTGTTTGACGAGGAGTATGACGGCGTGGAGGTAAGAGCAGAACTCAGCCTGATTCACTATGCAGAAACGTACGCGCAAGCAAGCACGAACAGACACACTGACACGACACACACACGCATACACACTAAAGAGAACACACATAGACACTAAAGAGAACACACATAGTCTGCTGATGAAGCAGATCCGTGGAAAAGACTACCAAAGCACAGCAGTGTGTCTCAAATGACCCACTCAGCCAAAAGCAGTGAAAGTAGTTGTAGCAAAAGAAAAACTCAACTCAACAGAGATGCATTTAATTAAAATCGGATTAATGAACTTTTACCCATCGTCATGGATAGGTTTTGATTTATAGATTACATTTCCTCTGTGAATGCAGTCTGCAATCCTCAAATTCTTCCACAGAGTGACCGATCCAGGGAAAATAAAATCATATAGCAATATCCCTGCCCTGGGAAATCCATCAATTCAACGAGAAAAAAACACCCTCTTATCCTGGATCCCTAAACTGCAGGCCTAAAATACGATTCCTAGTATAGATTTAAAGCTGTGGCCGCCCAGAGCCTGCGGACACTATGTGAGGAATGTGTGTGAGCAGGGCAGAAGTGGTTGATGGTGTGTGAGCCCTGGGCTGTCGTGGTGATGTGTCATGTTGCATAAAGGATTGGAGACAGGCGCAGGAATACGTATTAGGAGGGTTTAATACTCCACCCAAAAATACAACATGCCATGAAAGACACAGGGATGAAGCCAAAAACAAACACGTATACAAAAAGAAAGGGATGTAACCCAAACAAAAAAGCGAGGTTAAACCTCTAATAAATACACGGGACGAGACCCGTTATGACAATACACGGGATGAGCCCCGTAATAACAAGTGCACAAGTGGTGATCCAAGATGGCGTAGCAGTCAGTCATGTCCTGTGTATATATCTTTTTTATCTTTTTTCTTCGCATTTATTTAAAAATATATTTTTCTTAACCTCAACATCTCCTGCAATCCGGCTCACCCAATGTGGTATGGATCTGCTATTTTCTTTACTTTTGAACCGGAACCCCAACAGAAGCTAGCCAGCTAACTAGCTACTAGCGAGTAGTCAGCTAGCCACTGATAGCGGTCATCAGCTACCTTTAGCCCGGTCAACTCTCGCTAGTCTGCACAGAGTGACTCAAACCAGAGCAAATCGGACTTATTTTTCTCCATATCTCCGGATTCCTACCGCAAGCTAGCCGCAGCCCGCTAGCCATCAAGAGCATATCGAACTGTTACCTGAAGAGCCCAATCGGACAAATTCTTTGGCCACTATACCTATTTTTCCAATTGGCCTGGACCCTTTTACCACACAGAGCCCTGCTGATCCATGACGACTGGTCTGCCGACGTAACCGCACGAGGGGGCTACAACAGACTTCTAACGTCGCAACGTCCCTCTAAGGCTCTTCTGCTAGCATGCTATCCCCGGCACACTAGCTGCCTGAATCGCCGTGTCTCACTGGACCTCTATGATCACTCGGCTATGCATGCCTCTCCCTAATATCAATATGCCTTGTCCATTACTGTTTTGGTTAGTAATTATTGCCTTATTTCACTGTAGAGCCTCTAGTCCTGCTCAATACGCCTAAGTTAACCCTTTAGTTCCACCTACCACACATGCGGTGACCTCACCTGGTTTAAATGATGTTTCTAGAGACAATATCTCTCTCATTGTCACTCAATGCATAGGTTTACCTCCACTGTATTCACATCCTACCATATTTTTGTCTGTATATTATGCCTTGAACCTATTCTACCGTGCCCAGAAACCTGCTCATTTAACTTTCTGTTCCGAACGTACTACACGACAAGTTCTTATAGAGTTTAGCCGTACCCTTATCCTACTCCTCATCTGTTGCTCTGGTGATGTAGAGGTTAATCCAGGCCCTGCAGTGGCTAGCTCCACTCCCATTCCCCAGGCACTCTCATTTGTTGATTTCTGTAACCGTAAAAGCCTTGGTTTCATGCATGTTAACATTAGAAGCCTCTTTCCTAAGTTTGTTTTATTCACTGCTTTAGCACACTCTGCCATCCCGGATGTCCTAGCAGTGTCTGAATCCTCGCTTAGGAAGGCCACCAAAAACCCTGAAATTTCCATCCCTAACTATAAAATTTTCGGACAAGTAAGAATTGCCAAAATGGGCGGAGTTAAAATCTACTGCAGCGATAGCCTGCATAGTTCTGTCTTATTATCCAGGTCTGTGCCCAAACAATTTGAGCTTCTACTTTTAAAAATCCACCTTTCCAGAAACAAGTCTCTCACTGTTGCCGCTTTCTATAGACCACCTTCTGTCCCAGCTGTGCCCTGGACACCATATGTGAATTGATTGCCCCCCATCTATCTTCAGAGCTCATGCTGTTAGGTAACCTAAACTGGGACATGCTTAACACCCTGGCCATCCTACAATCTAAGCTTGATGCCCTCAATCTCACACAAATTATCAATGAACCTACCAGGTACAACCCCAAATCCGTAAACTCAGGCACCCTCATCTCTGCTGTCTTCAACCAGGATCTCAGCGATCACTGCCTCATTGCTTGTGTCCGTAATGGGTCTGCGGTCAAATGAGCACCCCTCATCACTGTCAAACACTCCCTAAAACACTTCAGCGAGCAGGCCTTTCTAATCGACCTGGCCCGGGAATCCTGGAAGGATATTGAGCTCATTCCGTCAGTAGAGGATGCCTGGTTATTCTTTAAAAGTGCTTTCCTCACAATCTTAAATAAGCATGCCCCATTATAAAAATGTAGAACCAGGAACAGATATAGCCCTTGGTTCAATCCAGACTTGACTGCCCTTGACCAGCACAAAAATATCCTGTGGTGTACTGCATTAGCATCGAATAGCTACCCACCACCGCCTTTCCTTCCAGTTCTCTGCTGCCAATGACTGGAACGAACTGCAAAAATCACTGAAGCTGGAGACTCATATCTCCCTCACTAGCTTTAAGCACCAGCTGTCAGAGCAGCTCACAGATCACTGCACCTGTACATAGCCCATCTGTAAACAGCCCATCTATCTACCTCATCCCCTTACTGTATTGATTTTTTAAATCTTGCTCCTTTGCACCTAACCCTTCTGCACATATATCACTCCCGTGTTGAATTGCTATATTGTAATTATATCGCCACTATGGCCTATTTATTGCCAAACCTCCCTTATCCTACCTCATTTGCACACACTGTATATAGACCTTTTATATTGTATTATTGATTGTATGTTTGTTTATTCCATGTGTAACTCTGTGTTGTTGTTGTTTGTGTTTGCTTTGCTTTATCTTGGCCAGGTCGTAGTTGTATATGAGAACTTGTTCTTAACTAGCCTACCTGGTTAATTAAAGGAGAAATGTATATGTATTTTTAAACAACAGTACACAGGACGAGACCCGTAATAACAAGTACACAATACACGCAGCACGAAAGCCGAAACAACAAGGCACAGGTACTCACAAGACCAACAGACATGGGAACAATAACCGACAAAACAATGATAAACGAAGGGCACATATATACAATTACTAATCAGGGGAAATGGGAACCAGGTGTGCGTAATGAAACAGTTCAGTGACAACTAGAGGCTGGTGATGTAGACCTCCGGAGCTGGTGAACGGAATTAGCAGCAGTACCGGGGGAATCCATGACATGATGGACCTGTTTGGAGCCCTCCTTTAAATGTTTTTATTATTTATGAATTTTCAGCATTACAAATAGACAGATAATGACAGCAAACAATCCATTGGGAATACCCCCCACCCTCCATTCCCTGACAGAACACAGAAAAACAGAAAGAAAAAACAGAAGACATTGCTCTTTAGGAATCGGCACCATGCTTCATTGATATTTGACATACTGTGTAAGGAATATGCTCCATTAAAAAGAATGACTGTGGATCAGGTTGGGATGCAGGTTGTATGTTGTGTTGTCTATGTTGTTGTGTTGCTCACCACGTGAAAGATACGCCAAAAAGGGCTGCCATGTCGAATGTATTAGATCTGCCAGAGGTATCGTGTCGAATCCTGTATATATGTAGTAAACTGGTGACTTCAGCTAACCAAGTTTTAAAAACAGGTACAGCCTCTATATTCCAAAGGCTTAAGATGTGTATTTTTGCAATAACCATGCCATATTGTACAGTCTTTTGTTCCCAGTGGGTTAAAGTTGTTATGTGATGTGACCTGTATAAAACAGCAATGTCCGTGGCTGGTGTGAGGTTACAGCTGTATACTTTTGATTGAGTAGCACCACTGCGGACATTCCCTCTCCTTCTGCCTCGCCTGACCAACCCACTCACTGTCTCCCTCCCTCTAGCCCCCCCCCCGGCTCCATCCACCCCTCTCTCTCTCCAACTCTGTCTTCCTTCCCTAGTCTTTCTCTCACTCTCCCTGACCACTTCCCCTGGTCTCCTTCCCTCTTTCTCTCTTCTCTTGTCTCCTTCCCCTGTCTCTCCCATCCCTACCTCCCTCTATCTCATTCCACCTTGCCTTTCTCCCATTGTCTCCCGCACCCATGTCTCCCTCTTCCTCTTTCTCCCCCTGTGTCCTTTCCCATGTCTCCCCCACCCTATCTCCCTTCCCCCGTCTCCCCCTACCCACCCAGTCTTCCTTCGAGATCCTTATTAATGGGGATTTATGATACCCACTTAACTGTTAGCTTTTGGACCCAGCTGGCTGACTCTGACTGTCACCAAAGGCTAAGGGGTTTAGAACGACCAGAGCTAACCGTTTCTCCTCAAGATCCTGGTCCTATTCTGCTACACCTGTGAGTTATTTCCTCTGCAGTGATTTGACGTTATGGTAAAGGGTTAATGGACATAGGTTTGGATCAGAGCTCAAAAGAGAGAAAGTTGTACCTCATTCATAAGAACAGGGTATAAAACATGACAGTAGGGTCTGGCCTCAGGGCCGCTGCCATTGATATTTTTTCCTGTAAAGACACACTATGACCCAGAGCTGTAGACCGTTAAAGTAGACATCAGAATGAGCCTGTCAAGAGTCTCTTAAGGTTCCTGGAGAGACCACGTCAATAAGAGGTCCTTAGCTCCCTGACTCATGTCAAGTGATCCAAGGCCTCCATATTGCTGCAACTTTTTGTTTTTTGTAGTCTGTTGTCACAATTACCTCATCCCTTTATTTCACTTCTATTTTGGCAATATGTTATTAGATGATGAACCTACAGTATCTGATGTCTTAGCAGCTTACAGATATACAGTATTTGGTACAAGCAAAGATGTGATTCACTGTGATGAGCTTGTTCAGAACATGCTCATCATGTACTTCAAGAGCTTATATCCGCGCTAAATCACCCCAGAACCACCAGAGAAATAACCCAAATAGTTACGACAAAGGAAATACACGGATCATCTTTTTTAGAATGCACATTTAAGTCCATGGCTCTGCAGTGCTGTTCAACAGACCTTTTAAACACAGGAGAGGGGATCCACCTGTTCCCTCATTATAACACATACCATCCTGTGTGAGGACTTCAAACAGGCTTCATAAAGTTGCCGAGTTGGCCTCTAAAAGCCTTTTACAGTAAGTGACACAAAACCTTGGTAGGGTCACATGCCTATCGTCATGGGTAGACAGTGTTCCCCATGTTAATCAGGAAGGACAGGAAGGCTATTACAACCTTCTATCCCACCATTACAGAGAGTAGAGAGAACTCTTAAGAGTGAACTCTTTAGACATACATGAGTGTACCTGCCTTTATTATTCACTCAGATCAATGGCTGTTAGATGTTGGATGCTGCAGAAATGTAGCTATTTCAGCCATGCTAATGAAGGCCCACAATGCCTCAGTCATGTGAAACAGAGATTATGGAGCGTGCTAATGAACCTCCTTAACTGCTCCATTATTGGCAGAATTAAGTGTGAAAAGAGAGAGAGTGGGGGATACAAGTTTTTATCAAATTTCTCTAATGGACCTTCTCTTTTAGACTGAGTCTACACTGCAAAACCTAACCCTATAATGCCACACAAGTTAACTGTCCTAGGGGTCAAACCAGTGATAAAACATACACAGTGTATGTGGTGAAATATGCTACAGTTATAACACCAGTGCTTTAATGCCTGTCTATCAACCATTGGAGAGCATCCATCAGCCAGGAGATTGTCTGTGACGTCTCTCTGCTCCAATGCTGCCCAGACAGGTGAGAGAGATGAGGGGAGACGCATGACTGCATGGCTGCCTTCCTCTCTTCGTTTCTGCCTCTCTGGCTATGCAGCCCTGATAACCAGCCCTGTAATGAGAGTAATGGGGAGATATCAGCACTTCTAACAGTCTATGCTTCTCACTCCCTGGGGACACGTTCTGCTGCATCTCACCACATTCCAACGCTGGTGAGCATCAGCGTTACATTAACAAACTGCCAGTCATTCAGACCTGCCGGTGCTCAAATATCCAGACAAGAAAACAACAACTCAGACCAAACCACAACTCCGCACGCCACCACCTGACAAAGATAACTGTTCAAATATCTGCTTGAGAAATGTATTGAAATGCCATGACACGGTTGGATAATGCACTGGAGTCTTAAGGATAGGCCAAAGGGCTCTTTCTGGCTATTAATGTCAGCTTTGTCTGCAAGTGGGTAAGAGGGTGTGTAACTACTAGGGGCCTCTATGGGTAAGCACTGCACACCTAGGAGCCGTCATTGGATAATGGACCCTTACCAGCATAGGGCTCCCATTGCCCTAGTGGAGACATTATCTGGATACCCAGACAGACACACACCAGCCCAGCTGCCCTGAGAGGCTAACTGAGGCTGGCTGGGTCTGGTGGGCCCCCCATTATAACAAAGGCAGGACAATGCAGAAGTATGCTTGGTGAACACAGAGATCCTGGCTGAGATTCCACCGCTACACAGATAACAGGGACAAAAACTCTAATGTACCGTGGTGGAAAAATAACTCTGCTGCCTTAAAACAATCTGGTCCAGATCACTGCTCCATTGCACAAGGGATGATAAAGGCAAAGCAAACAGGAGAGCTGAGAATTTGAAATCTCCATGTTGTTGTTATAATGAAAATGTTATTATCATGTGACTAAAGCGAACTTGTAACTTCACTTGCATCAAGAATATATGATATGAATGCTCTGTCATTATTTGTAAGCTAACCCTGATCTCACAGAGAAAATGAACCCATCATTTCCTCTGTTTGGATATTTCGGTATTGTTAACACAAGCTCAAAGGCATGTTCCAAACAGCAGAAAATATCTCCTAACCAAACCTATAATTAAACTGGTCTGTTTTGTCTCTCTGGGGATCAATGCATGCTGGCACTCTGAGGAAAACAAAGTGGTGTTTGTGAGCTCGCCATCAATAATGTATTGTTTTGAAACAAGCCCCTGGTTTGAAGTGTAAGAAAGGGCACCATCAGCAGCAGCAAAGTGGCAGCCCAGTAATGACAGGCAGTGTATGGTACTGGCCTGAGTAGATTAGGGAGAGGAGAGGACACACTCCTCAGTTTGGAGGTAGGGGAAGGTGTCCTTGCCTGTCTGAAAACGGTCCTGTCTTGCTCCTGAAGAAGGCTGATACAGCCAAAGTGTGTCTGCATTATGGTACAGTTTGGTACACCTTGCGGGCATTCCTTCTTCATATATTCTAACCTTCTTCCCATCCATCTGTGTCTCTCCCTGCAGGACCTGTTGCACCTGAATGAGCTGGACCTGCTGGAGCTGGGGGTCCATAACCACCTCCACCGCATCCACATCCTCACCAGCATCCAGACACTGCAGGAGAGGGAGAGGAGGAGAGGTCAGTGGCACAACATCATCTCACTGGTAGTTGCAGGCAATGTTATCTTCCTATACCAAACCTGTTGATGAAAAATATACTTTGTTATGGTCTGTTCACATTATGAGTCACTGTTGTTGTGACTCAAATCCAGAAAAGTAATTCCCACTGAAACATTCCCAGTCCCAGTCATTCCCATTGAAAGCCTCAAGATTAAACTGTAGATTTTGAGCTGTTGTTTGCTAAATGCTAAATGCTATGCAATGCCAAGCATATGCCACATAACACCCACCCAATGCACTTACACTTGTTTGGATGTGAAAGGAAAAGTGGTAGTGTTTTAACAAGAGAAGTGTCTTTCTCTTCCAACACTCACACGGCTGACCAAACAGGAGCAGGCCTCATCCGGCCCATCATACTGTTTTCACAGACTGGCTCAGACCCTGTTCGTTTGGTTCCCAGCCCTCCCTCTCTGCTTCCATCTCCTCCCATCCTGGCCTCTGTTTGTGTTGGGCAGCACAGGCCATGTAATGCGTTTGGAAGGATAGAGAGGATGGCCATAGTAGGGAACAAGCCCACCGGCACTCTCTCACTGGCCACTGCCACCCTACGGCCCCACCTCACTGGGCCAGGGTTCAGAGGATAGCCCCCCTCCAGTGAAACAGTGTTGTGCTGAATAGTCGCTGATACTTTCCTTACAGTCACCAGGGAAAACGATGTGCCCTAGTTAAAGGCTAAAGACTTCCTGGTCATCTGAGTGAATAAGCTCCGGAGTCCTCAAGACTCATCAGTGATTAATTAGGATATTCAACAGATTTCATGTTTTTCTTTCTTCTTCTCTTGTTCTTATCCCTTGACGCCACCTGTAAAGACAGACGAAGGTAATAAGGTGTTCAGCTGTAAGTCATGAAAGCACCAGGAGGCTGATGGCAACATATAGGGATTACTGAGATAAGACAGACAGGCATCTTAGGCCTGGGAACAGGAGTGGAAATCAAAACACAGCCTCATTTACTGTAGACACAGGTACACTTCCAGGGTTAGTGCAATCAAGGATCCTTGGATGTCCCTACCCTAAACCCTAAACCTTAAACTTAACCCCCACCCTGACCTTACCATAACCCTTACCTAACCTTAATCCTTACCTTAACCATTTTAAATTTCAACTTCAATGGGGTGATGTCACAACACAGCATCCTACTCCTACAACCACGGTGGAACACGCACGCACGCAAGCACACACGCACACACACACACACACACACACACACACACACACACACACACACACACACACACACACACACACACAGGTGATTATACAGGGTCTAGCCAGGCAGCTGTAAGAGTTGGAGCAGCAGTGGCTGCCCTGGGGCAGGTGTCCTGCTGTGTATAATTAACTCTGTAGAAAAGTGGGGATGAGGTCTCCGTATGGATCATAGACAGGCCGCTGCTTGTTTCCAATGCATTATACGCCGACTCCCTATTGGTGGTATGGTTACTACCAAGTGTATGACATTTGGTTTGGGGCAATTTGAATTCTTTATTCTAAAAGAGTGTTCATGTAGGGCAACATTCCATTCCTAACAAAATACACTTGCTTTTTTTATGTGCCTGCATTAAGTGGCTTTGGGCTGCTGATAAAGGGTCATCAAGTCTCCTGTTGCACCATCCATCCACACCAAAAGTTTAATAGCCTCTCACACTAACGATCAGAAAGACAAACTTGCAGGGAGTGTTGGCTAATGGTGTGTGTATTCAGGGATAGTGCTAAATAGATTAGCCTTCTTCTGTTCTTCTGAATGTTAACTTTTCTCTTTGAGGAGTCTTAGCACAGTCAGACAAATATGACATATCCTACACTGTGACTCAGTAGTGTTTAGCAAACGGTTAAGTGGCCTCAAAGCAATGAGTAGAGTGGAATTGACACTTCTGAAAATTATTGGATTTCTATTGAATATCTTTCCAAAGTACTGTACTGAGGTAGATAAACATTTTCAGTTATGCTGGGCCAGTTTCTCATATGATAAATTGAATCAAAAGATCATAATTTCTATCATTCAAGGACATTGGCATGTCATGCTTTCTGGAAACACTAGACAAGGGGCAGTCAGACATGGTTTTAACTCAAGACACAGAAAAGGTAGGAAAAATACAGAGGATACGGGGCAACCGAGGACGAACAGCAGAGGGGCTAATGATCTTGGAGCGGGTGTAATGGGTGCGTGCTGGTGGCAGGGAAGTCAGGCGCAGGAGAGTGAACTTAGAATAAACGGAGCCGTTGAATGAATATACAAAAATACAGAAAACCAAAATATACAAAATATAATAAGAGGGTGAAAAACCCGTCGCACACCAGAACATAACTTGCACCAAACATACATCACAAACAGACAATCACCGACAAGGACATGATGAGAAACAGAGGGTTAAATACACAACATGTAATTGATGCGATTGGAACCAGGTGTGTGGAAGACAAGACAAAACCAATGGAAAATGAAAAATGGATCAGGTTGGTGATGTCGACCGCCGAACACTGCCCGAACAAGGAGAGGGACCGACTTCGGCGGAAGTCGTGACAGCGGGGAGGGAAGGTCTCGGCTTCCGGGGTAGTAGCCGTGGCACTATAGCTGTGTACCAGCGCCTTAGGCTTGACCTTCTTGGATACTGGTCAGTGCTGCGGAAGTGATGTGGCCCGGGCCTTACTGAAGCCCTCCCGGAGGTCCTAGTACTCTGCGGAGCTGGCGGAGAAGTCCGGCGGGGCAATTTCCAAGCCCCCGGAAGATGTCTCAGGGCAAGCAGAGATGACTTCAGGCAATGAGTGTGGCAGGATGGGCTCCAGCCCACGATGGCACCAGTAGCCCAATCAATGGAGGGATTGTGTTGCTGGAGCCAAGAGAATCCCAATACCACGGAACCTGCAGAGACTCAACCAGCAGGAATTGGATCGTCTCGCTGTGGTTCCCCAACACTTGTAGGTTGATGGGGGTGGTCTGGTGGGTGACCCGGCTTATAGAGCGCCCGTCCACGCTCTAACACCCATGGGAATGGAGAGGGGTTGAGTGGGGATTCCCAGCTCAGACCCCAGTGTAACGTCCATGAGACTCACATCGGCCCCGGAGTCGATGGGTACCTGGAGAGACTTGGATTGGTCCCCCACCGAGGGATGGCACGGAGAAGGGGGGTGAGCAAGGGAAGACAATTGTTTTAAGGTCCACCAGAGTACTCACTCCAAAGAATGAGCTATGTCTCTTTAAGGGACAGGTAGACACATAATGACCGGCAGTACCCCAATACAGAAAACTCTGGGGACAGCCTGGCCCTGCCGAGCTGCATCGGCTCGGGAAGAGGTGAATCGGCAGTTTCCCGAGGCTCTTGAAGAGACTCGGGTAAGCTCGGATCCTCATGTGGACTTCTGGAGTTCATCAGATGCAAGGTGGGTTCCCTGAGTGAGTATTTGGGGCCGCAATCGGACCTCTTCTCCCTACTAGGTTCCCGTAGCCGACCATCGATCCGGATGGTTAAAGCGATGAGTGAGTTGAGATCTGTCGGTAGTTCTCGGGCTGCCAGCTCATCCTTTACCTCCTCCGATAATCTATGCAGGAACGTGTCAAACAGCGCTTCCGTGTTCCAGGTACCCTCCGCCGCTAGCATGCGGAACTCCACCGCATAGTCTGCTACGCTGAGGGTGTCCTGCCGAAGCTGGAGTAACTTCCGAGCAGCCTCTCTCCCGGACACCGGAGCCTAAAACCTTTCTCACCTCCGCCATGAATACCTCCAGACTGAGGCTGATGGCGGATTGTTGCTCCCACACCACCGTGGCCCAGGCGAGTGCCCTCCCGGACATCAGCGTAATGATGTACACTATCTTCGAGCGGTCAAATAAGGCTGCAGCTCGCAAATGAGGGAACACTGGGAGAGAAAGGCCCGTCAGGTTATGGAATCTCCATTGTAGCGCTCTGTGAGAGATAAGCGGGGTTCCCGGGAAACCGGGGTGATGGCGCTGCTACCAGCCGGGTTACTGAGGGGCTGGGAGGTTACTGTCATGGTAGGCTGCCTGGTAGGCAACCCACAGAATTGCTCCCGCAATGCGTCCAATGCTAGGTCTTGACGTTTGGCCATGTTCTGGAACCCTTCCATTAATCCGCGAAGCAACTCCTTGTGTCTACTAATGATGGCTCCTTGGCATTGCGGAGCTGGTGTAAGTCTGCTGGGTCAGTCATGGCCAGTTCGTACTATCACGTTTCAGGTAAGACCCAAGTGCAGACTATGTTGACGTAACAATGTTTATTGCAACAACAGGGGCAGGCAAACGACAGGTAAAGGCAGGCAGGGGTCGATAATCCAGAGTAGCTGCAAAGGTAAAGAACGGCAGGCAGGCTCAGGGTTAGGGGCAGGCAGAGTGGTCAGGCAGGCGGGCTCAGAGTCAGGACAGGCAAGGAGGACGAGAAAAGCCAGGAGGACGTGAACAAGAGAGACTGGGGAAAACAGGAGCTGAGAAAACGCTGGTTGACTTGAACAAATAAGACAAACTGGCCCAGACAGACCAAAAACACAGGTATAAATACTCAGGGGATAAGTGGGGAAGATGGGCGACACCTGGAGGTTTGGTGGAGACAAGCACAAGGACAGGTAAAACAGATCAGGGAGTGGCAGATTGTCTATGTACAGTATTTGTTCAAGTTAACCTCTAGTGTCGAGCAATCCCGTATCCGGGAGCGTAATTATAGCCTCAAGCTCATTACCATAACGCAACGTTAACTATTCATGAAAATCGCAAATGAAATGAAAGAAATATATTCACTCACAAGCTTAACCTTTGTTAACAACACTGTCATCTCAGTTTTTCAAAATATTCTTTTCAACCATAGCTACACAAGCATTTGTGTAAGAGTATTGATAGATAGCTAGCATTTTCACAAAAACAAGAAAAGCATTCAAATAAAATAATTTACCTTTGAAGAACTTCGGATGTTTTCAATGAGGAGACTCTCAGCTAGATAGCAAATGTTCAGTTTTTCCAAAAAGATTACTTGTGTAGGAGAAATCGCTCCGTTTTGTTCATCACGTTTGGCTAAGAAATAAAATCCGAAAATGCAGTCTCTACAACGCCGAACCTTTTACCAAATTAACTCCATAATATCGACAGAAACATGGCAAACGTTGTTTAGAATCAATCCTCAAGGTGTTTTTCACATATCTATTCGATGATAAATAATTCGTGGCAGCTGTGTTTCTCCTTGAAGCAAACGAAAAATACACGCAGCTGGAGATTACGCAATAATTGCAACGGAGGACACCAGTGTAGTATGTATACATTTGGGGATGGCAAGCATATTTAAATATATTGCTGTTCATTGGATTCCAGCCCAGCCTACATATATATTTAAGTGTCTTCTGTGACCATGAGTGTAAAACTCTGCTTGGGTTAGCACTTTCATCCCTGAGAATGAAAAACATTGCAAGAAATAAAGACAGAAGATAAATGCTTTACTAATGCTAGGTCTTTGCAGTCCCACACTATGATAATTTAATTTCATCATGACATACAGCAATACTCTCTGCATTGCCCTGACGTGATAACAACACTTCCTCCTACCATGACAACACTCAGAGATGTCTATTGAAATCTTATAGGATCAAAATGTTGTGATGGAGGAGGGCGTTTTCTCAGGGTGGTCTCCGTTCCCATTGCTCCTCTGTCACATGGGACGGGACAGTGGTGAGAGAGTTCAGTATGTCCAGACCAGCCCTGTTCCTCACCAACATAAACAAAGTCCTCTGGTGTCAACGGCTGGGCATGCTCTGTAAAGAAAGAAAGAAAGAAAGAAAGAAAGAAAGAAAGAAAGAAAGAAAGAAAGAAAGAAAGAAAGAAAGAAAGAAAGAAAGAAAGAAAGAAAGAAAGAAAGAAAGAAAGAAAGAAAGAAAGAAAGAAAGAAAGAAAGAAAGAAAGAAAGAAAGAAAGAAAGAAAGAAAGAAAGAAAGAAAGAAAGAAAGAAAGAAAGAGAAAAGTTGCTCAGTTTGAAATAACCCTGCTAACAACACACCTAATATCTCTACCTATTTTAGTGCTGATAGTAAAACAGTCACAGGCCACTCCAACTAGAAATCACTGGTCAGTTTTATTATCAACCAGGCTTGTGTGATACATTTCTCATTGCAATGTGAGCTCAAACAATGCTTAGGCAGCGTGTCCAATCAAAGCCCATCCACCAGCCTGCATGCATTAGTCACCATGCTACAGTACACAGCATTGTCACTGACACAGGGCCATCCATTATTTTTACAACACTCACTGCTGACTGACAGCCGTAGCCTGTGGTATTGTTGGGTCACAGTGTTGTTCTCTTATCCACTGTGTGTGGACTTCCCCTTGGTGAATCGCCCCGTAGCACTCACTTCTGTCATCATCAAATCAAATGTATTTATATAGCCCTTCGTACATCAGCTGATATCTCAAAGTGATGTACATAAACCCAGCCTAAAACCCCAAACAGCAAGCAATGCAGGTGTAGAAGCACGGAAAAACTCCCTAGAAAGGCCAAAACTAGGAAGAATCCTAGAGAGGAACCAGGCTATGAGGGGTGGCCAGTCCTCTTCTGGCTGTGCCGGGTGGAGATTATAACAGAACATGGCCAAGATGTTCAAATGTTCATAAATGACCAGCAGAGAGAAAGAGAGAATTAGAGAGAGCATACTTAAATTCACATAGGATACCGGATAAGACAGGAGAAGTACTCCAGATATAACAAACTGACCCTAGCCCCCCAACACATAAACTACTGCAGCATAAATACTGGAGGCTGAGACAGGAGGGGTCAGGAGACACTGTGGCCCCATCCGATGATACCCCCGGACAGGCCAAACAGGAAGGATATAACCCCACCCACTTTGCCAAAGCACAGCCCCCACACCACTAGAGGGATATCTTCAACCACCAACTTACCATCCTGAGACAAGGCCGAGTATAGCCCACAAAGATCTCCGCCATGGCACAACCCAAGGGGGGGCGCCAACCCAGACAGGAAGATCAGTGATTCAACCCACTCAAGTGACGCACCCCTCCTAGGGACAGCATGAAAGAGCACCAGTAAGCCAGTGACTCAGCCCCTGTAATAGGGTTAGAGGCAGAGAATCCCAGTGGAGAGACGTGAACCGGCCAGGCAGAGACAGCAACGGCGGTTCGTTATTCCAGAGCCTTTCCGTTCACCTTCACACTCCTGGGCCAGACTACACTCAATCATATGACCCACTGAAGAGATGAGTCGTCAGTAAAAACTTGAGTTGAGACCGAGTCTGAGTCTCTCACATGGGTAGGCAGACCATTCCATAAAAATGGAGCTCTATAGGAGAAAGCCCTGCCTCCAGATGTTTGCTTAGAAATTCTAGGGACAATTAGGAGGCCTGCGTCTTGTGACCGTAGCGTACGTGTAGGTATGTACGGCAGGACCAAATCAGAAAGATAGGTAGGAGCAAGCCCATGTATTGCTTTGTGGGTTAGCAGTAAAACCTTGAAATCAGCCCTTGCCATAACAGGAAGCCAGTGTAGGGAGGCTAGTACTGGAGTAATATGATCACATTTTTGGGTTCTAGTCAGGATTCTAGCAGCCGTATTTAGCACTAACTGAAGTTTATTTAGTGCTTTATCCGGGTAGCCGAAAAGTAGAGCATTGCAGTAGTCTAACCTAGAAGTAACAAAAGCATGGATTAATTTTTCTGCACCATGAAGTGCTTTGAGAGACTAGTCAAGGATCACATCACCTCTACCTTACCTGTCACCCTAGACGCACTTCAATTTGCTTACCGCCCCAATAGGTCAACAGACGATGCAATCGCAATCGCCATCACACTGCACACTGCCCTATCCCATCTGGAAAAGAGCAATACCTATGTAAGAATGCTGTTCATTGACTACAGCTCAGCATTCAACACCATAGTACTCTCCAAGCTTATCATTAAGCTTGAGGCCCTGGGTCTGAACCCCTGCCCTGTGCAATTGGGTCTTGGACTTTGCGACGGGCCGCCCCCAGTGGGTGAAGGTAGGAAACAACACCTCCACTTCGCTGATCCTCAACACTGGGGCCCCACAAGGGTACATGCTCAGCCCCCTCCTGTACTCCCTGTTCACCCATGACTGCGGGGCCAAGCACGCCTCCAACACAGTCATCAATTTTGCAGACAACACTACAGTAGTAGGCTTGATTACCAACAACGACAAGACAGCCTACAGGGAGGAGGTGAGGGCTCTGGGAATGTGGTGCCAATAAAATAACCTCTCACTCAACGTCAACAAAACAAAGTAGATGATCATGGACTTCAGGAAACAGCAGAGGGAGCACCCCCTATCCACATCGACGGGACCACAGTGGAGAAGGTGGAAAGCTTCAAGTTCCTCTCCGTACACATCACTGACAAACTGAAATGGTCCACCCACATAGACAGTGTGGTGAAGAAGGCGCAACAGCGCCTCTTCAACCTCAGGAGGCTGAAGAAGTTTGGCTTGTCACATAAAACCCTCACAAACTTTTACAGATGCACAATTGAGAGCATCCTGTCGGGTTGTATCACTGCCTGGTACAGCAACTGCACCGCCCACAACCACAGGGCTCTCCAGAGGGTGGTGCAGTCTGCCCAATGCATCACCCGGGGTAAAAGGCCAAAAAGATCATCAAGGACAATAACCACACAAGCCACTGCCTGTTCACCCCACTATCATCCAGAAGGTGAGGTCAGCACAGGTGCATCAAAGCTGGGACCGAGAGACTGAAAAACAGCTTCTATCTCAAGGTCATCAGACTGTTAAATAGCCATCACTAGCACAGAGAGGCTGCTGCCTATATACACATATATACAATCACTAGTCACTTTAAATATGCCATTTTAACAACGTTTACATATCATATGTATATACTCTATTCTATACTATTCTACTGTATCTTAGTCTATGCCGCTCTGACATTGCTCATCCATATATTTATATATTCTTAATTCCATTCCTTTACTTAGATTTGTGTGTATTGTGTATTTGTTGTGTAATTGTTAGATATTACTTGTTAGATATTACTGTACTGTCGGAGCTAGAAGCACAAGCATTTCGCTTACACCTGCAATACCATCTGCTAAACACGTGTATGTGACCAATACAATTTGATTTGATTCGATTTGAGGCTGACCGCCCTTCAGGAATGTGAGAAGGCAGATGATGGGCAGAAATGCAGCAGCATGCAGATGAACTGTTATTTGTCCCTGATGGAAAACACAAGTTACCATGGTGAGAGAATTCCACATGGTGCTCAGCTGAGACTGTGGACCAAAGATAGACCACCACTCAACTCTCAACAAAGACTGCCAGAGCAACACTTGTCTGCTAGGCTCAGCTCAGCTAGGGAAGCGAGTGGCTGTACATTCATGCAGACATTCATACATACGTGGCACAGGTACAGTATATTTGCGAGCTGCTCACATTGTTCTACAAGTTTTGACAACCATGAAAAACATTCCTCATAACTAAATCCCAGAGAATTCTATGAAGTGATGGTGTAGTTGAATCAGTTAAACCTGGTCCTACTAACATTGTTCTGTAATTAAGAGTGTTCAATGTCAAATCTTGAATGATGCAATAAAACCATGGTCATTTGTACTCTGTTAAAAAGTTATGGAATGAGGTGTTCTTTAAAACATGGATAGTTTACATTTCAAGTGCTGACAAATTGTTCTTCCTCGCAGCCTTGGGTACTAGGCCGGAGGGGGGATGTCTTCAGGCCTACAGTACATACTGCATTTCCTCTACGCAGAACTAAACTACAGCATAGGGAAAAGACTGGTAGAGAAACAGTCTTAGTACACATCCTGTACTAGCATTTTCCTGTACAGAAACATTCCCCTTTACAGAACAGAATAACTTTATTTTTCACAGAGGGAACTTGGTTATGATTGACAGTTTATGGACAAGGGATGGCTCCTGCGTAAATGTGGTAATCTATGGTCATCAACAGGCAGTACTGTGAGTAACCAACAGCAGATTACAGATCAGGATCTTGACTCAGAGGAAAGAGAGGGTGACGGATTGATCAGAGGAGTGATTTCTTGGAAATGCCCCCCTTCCTTTACAAACATGTGAGCAATGAGATGGGATCAGGACTTTTGGATCTATTCCGAGGGGAAGAAACATGGCACCTGGCATCTGAACTTTCCCCTGATGAATGCATGTGCGCTGGACTAGGAGTGTGTGTGTGTGTGTGTGTGTGTGTGTGTGTGTGTGTGTGTGTGTGTATGTAGCTGAGGTGCCTGAGGACACCCAGGTCATCAGATAACAGCAGGGTCACTCAGTGAGAAGCTGTGCCAAGCCAAACGGCATCAATACATAACAAATGAGAACACACAGACATTGTCTACAGAACCTACAGTTCTCTCAAACATACTAGCTTCACATCCGCTGTACCACAGTCTGACCTGGTTCATTATGATTTATTGTCAAATAATATGACTATCACAACATACTATGTCATTCAATTGTGAGACATTTTCAATGTCCTGACACCTTGATGAATGAGGGGTGTTATGAGGTAGAGTGTCCTGGCAGGTGCAGTGTAACTGGAGAGGGTCTGTCTGATTCCAGATGTCTTTCAAGTGTGTGCGTGTGTCCTCCTGACAAAATACCCAGCTGGGATGCAGAGGCTGAAGGATTCTGTGGACACACACACCCACACACACACACGTACACACACACTGAGTATATATATATATATATATATATATATACACACACACTGAGTCACCATGGCAGATTTAGCATAGCGTTGCACGAAACAAACATCACCTGTCCTTTCAATCACAGGGCAACAGGACTGGTATCTTTGGCCAGAGTCTGCCAGGAAGGAACACACACACGCACACTGGGTTGTGTGTTATCATCAGCAGACAATGTGAAGGATTCAGAGGACAAAGACAGGGAAAGTGTATTCTGTACCTCAGCCAAGACAAACAGCACTCCCTCTGTTTTTTGGAGACAGTACACGTGTCTTACAAGACAGAATACTAGCTACCTTAACATTTAATTATTATTATTTTAATGTTTTCAGAGATGTGATCAGATTGCACATCATAAACTCAGCAAAAAAAAGAAACGTCCTCTCACTGTCAACTGTGTTTATTTTCAGCAAACTTAACAAATATTTGTATGAACATAAGATTCAACAACTGAGACCTGAACTGAACAAGTTCCACAGACATGTGACTAACAGAAGTTGAATAATGTGTCCCTGAACAAAGGGGGGGATAAAAATCAAAAGTAACAGTCAGTATCTGGTGTGGCCACCAGCTGCATTAAGTACTACAGTGCATCTCCTCCTCATGGACTGCACCAGACTCATCAGTGATAAGCACGTTTTGCCAGTCCTGTCTGGTCCAGCGACAGTGGGTTTGTGCCCATAGGCGACGTTGTTGCCGGTGATGTCTGGTGAGGACCTGCCTTACAACAGGCCTACAAGCCCTCAGTCCAGCCTCTCTCAGCTTATTGCGAACAGTCTGAGCACTGATGGAGGGATTGGTGTAACTCGGGCAGTAGTTGTTGCCATCCTGTACCTGTCCCGCAGGTGTGACGTTCAGATCCTGTGCAGGTGTTGTTACATGTGGTCTGCCACTGCGAGGACGATCAGCTGTCCGTCCTGTCTCCCTGTAGTGCTGTGTTAGGCGTATCACAATATGGACATTGCAATTTATTGCCGTGGCCACATCTGCAGTCCTCATGCCTCCTTGCAGCTTGCCTAAGGCATGATCACGCAGATGATTAGGGACCCTGGGCATCTTCCTTTTGGTGTTTTTCAGAGTCAGTAGAAAGGCCTCTTTAGGGTCCTAAGTTTTCATAACTGTGACCTTAATTGCCTACCGTCTGTAAGATGTTAGTGTCTTAACGACCGTTCCACAGGTGCATGTTCATTAATTGTTTATGGTTCATTGAACAAGCATGGGAAACAGTGTTTAAACCTTTTACAATGAAGATCTGTGAAGTTATTTGGATTTTTATGAATTATCCTTGAAAGACAAGGTCCTGAAAAAGGAACTTTTTTGTTTGTTTGTTTAGTTGCACTGTCTGTACAGTGACAAGTATATATATGTTTTCTTTAAAGAACATTATTGGATTTTCAAATAACATTATCGGATTGAAACTGGACAATAACAAAGGTTGTTGTTGGGACATTAAATGTGAGGCTGCTCTGGCCTCTCTCCTGGGATTGGTGACAGAGGAGAGGAGGGAAGAGGTGTGAAGAGAGGGACGTTTTCAGTGCTGGGGGACAGGGGAGGATGGGGTTGAGGGTAAGTCGTAAATCACTCCCCTGTGGCTCGGTGCCTGTGTGGAGGAGTAGGGGCACGTGTGTGTTTCTGAGTGTGTGTATCAGCGAGAGAGATAGAGAACACTGTATATATACATAATATGACATTTGAAATGTCTTTATTCTTTTGGAACTTTTGTAAGTGTAATGTTTACAGTACATGTTTTATTGTTTATTATCTATTTCACTTGCTTTGGCAATGTAAACATATGTTTCCCATGCCAATAAAGCCCTTAGAGAGAGAGAGAGAGAGAGAGAGAGAGAGAGCATACTACGGAGGGGAAGAGGACGGCAACACAGCCACTGTGGGAGGCCCAGAGACACACAAAGCCAGAGAGAGAGAGAGGAGGAAGGGGTTTGTTTCTGCAATCTAGCCTTGTCGTTGCCTGTTCGTGCGAGTCTCTTTGCTGGTCAGTCAGTCTACTATGCCTGGGACTCTGTAGCGCTGCCACTCAGGAGGAACTCTACTGAAGTGAAGTGAGGAGGAAATCTCTGGCTGTGCTGTTCTTCAAAACAAGTGCAACTTTAAACAGACAGGTAAGGATTTCTAGAAACCGTACTGGATTGGACTCTGCTTTGTATAAATGTGTTGGAATGTGTTGGTGCTGTATCCAGATGCTTACAGAAGAGTAAGCAGTATCTCTCTTGCTAATTTCTCTCTAGCAACTTTGTACAACTTCAAATAATTTAGATTTATTCAGAGTTGTCAACAGGAAACTCTTTGTATTGTTTTCAGTAGAATAACTTCAGTCAGTTCAGTTGATGCTTTTTCTCACTAACAAGGTCAAACTTTAACAAATGTTTCCTCAAACGCTTTACACAATAACATAAGATAAGCATGTTTTTCAAGGACTTTGTTAGTCAATGGAATAGATTTCGGAGACTTTTCCCCTGGGAAATTGGCCACCTAAGTTGCTGGTTGCTGTGTAGGAGAGAGATGACAGTAGCTGGAGTTGTTGGTGAGGAACTGAGTGGCAGCCACTGCTGTGGGCTTTAATAACTCGTGATTCATATGCCACACACAGACCAGCCATGCAGCTCACAGACGGGAAGACTCTCTCTCTCTGAGGAGGAGGAGAGGAAGGTGGGAGAGATCTGAGTTCATATCAAACACCCCCTTCTCTCAACAAAAGAAGGGCCAAAAAGTGTCATGTGACAGTTGGGCTCTTTGTTCTTTTCAGAGGTCTGGAGAAAGACTGGCCAGGGGTTGCTTTAGTAATGCACTGCTGTGTGTGTGTGCGTGCATTTGTGTGTGCATGTGTGCGTGTATGTTCATGCTAATGTCTGTGTGCAAACATGTTTGTCCGCAGTATTCCGCCCATCCACTCTCTCCAGTTTGCAGTGAGAAAGGAAGGGCAACCTCATCCGTCAGTTTCCTCTGGTTAATTGTATTCCTCTCTTCATTTCCCTGCATGTGTTTTATTTGTGGCTTTATTTTCCTGAGCCACTCATTAGTTTTCCTAGTGGGTCTGTTCTGCTGTCTGGGTAATGAGGGGCCAGGCCTGCAGCATGTGACAGAGCTGGAGCTGTGAAGTGTCTGCTAGTTACTACTTTTAGAGCCCCAGCTGAAACACATTCTGATCTCCCTGCCCTGCCTGCTGCCTCCACATCTTAGCTGATTTCCTGTGTGTCAGCCCCTTTCGCTAAAGCTTCCTATTCCTTCCTGTACACTACATAAGATGCAGGCTGAACGCCCTGCTGTAGAAACCCTGAGTGTCGGCTCAGAGCCTGTCTCCAGCCTGATTCACTGGGATTTGTGTACTGAGTGGAGGACCGGCATTAATGGGGGAGAGATAAACTCCCAAAGCCCTGGGTATGATGGGTCTGATGGGGGTTTAGATGTATAGCCCAGCCCAGATGTCCACTGTGTAGAGCAGACTGATATTGTAGACTAGAGCAGACCAAACTGTTTAGTCTCCCACAGAACTGCACCATTGTCAGATATGGGATGGATGAGAGAAGCTGGTTGGGAATAGCAGTCAGGCTATGGTGACAGATTTATTAGAGGGTTTATTCTGAAGAGTGCTCATGGCCCACAGCCTCTCTGGGTCTTTTGTCCACTCAAAGCGGGTTTGAATTCATTGAAGGGGACTTGCATTATTCACTAGATTCCCATGGAGGAGTGAGTGTGGGGGAAGGCTGGAGAAAACATAACACTGATAACACTGTTTAGAAATGCACTGGAGTATTCTCTTCTTCCCCTGTACATCTCTAGTAGCTTTAGTTTGGAAGCTTATAGTTTTATTTCCTTTGCATGTTGACTCTTCCGTATCTTTTTGAATCAAGGCCAGTTTTGTTCACTTTCACTTAACAGATTTGTATGTGCTGTGGGACTAGTGCAGGACACAATGCTCCTACTATAGGTACAGTAAAAGAAAGACAATATTTGTGTTTGCTGACATCAGCAATGGCATGTGCCCTGTGTCACGAGCCAGATACAAAGGACTTTAAAGAATTTGCGAATGTGAATGTGTGAGTGTGTGTCTGTGTGTGTGTGTGGTATTGTGTGTCTTCAGTGAAAGATGCAGAGGATTGTGTAAGCAGTGGGCAGAGAGCCAGAGAAAGACCATTGTGCTTGTGAGAGGTAGAGAGACAAAAGAGAGAAAGAATGTAAAACAGTGTGAGGTAAGGAGGAGAGACATCATGAGAGACACAAAGGAGATAGATGAAAGAAGAGGTATTTTCTAGACCCACACCTCAGTTCAAATGATGGCCATAACCTTGTCACCTCTTCTAGTATTTTGCCTGAATAATTTATGTTATCAGATTAATGTCTTGAATATTCATCTTCTTAAGGAGCCCAGAGAGGGTTAACCCTTTCTCTTCCGGCACGTGCGACAGACTGTCACCAGGGGAGTAATTGTCAAGCAACATTCCTTAAGTGAAAAGATATGTGCCTGGTTCTGGCCCCACTGCCTCACTGCTGGGCTGCTTCATTCTGCTCTCTCCGAGGTCAACAGCAGGCCTCCACACACTGACCAGCCCTCAGGCACTTTACTCA
This sequence comes from Oncorhynchus tshawytscha, assembly GCF_018296145.1. Lineage (NCBI taxonomy): Eukaryota > Metazoa > Chordata > Actinopteri > Salmoniformes > Salmonidae > Oncorhynchus > Oncorhynchus tshawytscha. Next base: position 58,947,606 of record NC_056433.1, on the reverse strand, counting down.
CCAGCCAATTAACCCCCCGCCTCCGCACCACCAGTTTAACTGGCTTCTATAGGAATCGTCACCTGGCTACTGCAGGAAGGGGTTGTGTGGTTGTGACTGGTCAGTGGTCTGGCACAAAATGGCTGCTGAACCGCCCACTGTGCATCATCACCCAGGTGGGTGCTGTTAATTAAGGTAGGGTGTTTGGTTGATTTGTGTGAATATTCACACTTGCATAGACTGTAATGTGTTTTAGAGCTGTGAAGGGATATGTTCTTCCCACTCGCTGGCGTTTGTCCTGTGGTATGATGATGCTGAGTAACTGGGACATGTTCAGTGACTCAACCCACCTGATGAGTCTAACAGAGCAGGTGAATAAACATCTGTGGTGGTCCGATCCGAGGTGTTTTCAAGACAACTGGGAACATAAAAAAAACTTCAGGTTGGAAAGCTGAAGTTCTTAAAAGAGTTTCCGTATTCGAATTCTGAGTTGGATGACCGTCCAAGCTACCCATTTGTCTTCAATGCACTGAAGTCTGAGATTTCCGAGTTCCCAGTAGTTTAGAATGCGGCACGAGTTCTGCATCATGTCATTCATTACCTGTGATCAACATGATATTAGAGGAGTTAAGCAATTTCTGGAAACTGTTCTTATGGGGTGAGGGAGTTTTTGATTCGGGATACCTAATATCCAGTGCCGTATCACTCTGTGAAAGCCTGTTCTCTGCTCTGATTTTCAGTCCCACCATGCATCTGGAACATTAAGTACAGTACAGTAGGTGGATCAAAAGTCTTTCTGATCCTATCTCATTGGAATGTCCTTTTTCTCCTGAGATTGAAACCTGCTGGTAACCATCTCCCAATATACATAGCTAGCTAGATTACTATGTCAACCAGGAACAAGTTTCAAAGAGCATATCATCCATCATGAAAAGGTGATACTTATTTACTACACAAACCTATTAACGTCTAGAATGTCATTGTATGCTGTACCATTTAGATTTTCCTTCACTGAAACTAAGGGGCTGAGCTCGAACCATGAAAAACAACCCCAGACCATTATTCCTCCTCCACCCAAATTTACAGTTGGCACTATAAGTTCGGGCAGGTAGCGTTCTCCTCACATCCGCCAAACCCAGAATTGTCCGCCGGACTGGCAAATGGTGAAGCGTGTTTCATCACTCCAGTGAAGGTATTCTACTGCTCCAGAGTCCAATAGCGGTGAGCTTTACACCATTGCATTGCGCATGGTGATCTTAGGCTTGTGTGTGGCTGCTTGGCAATGGAAACCCATTTCATGAAGCTCCCAACAAACAGTTCTTGTGCTGACGTTGTTTCCACAGACCGTTTGGAACCCGGTAGTGAGTGTTGCAACCGAGGACAGACGATTTTTATGCGCAATTTTCTTTGGTCCCGTTCTGTGAACTTCTATGGTCTACCACCTTGCGGCTGAGCCGTGGTTGCTCCTAGATGTTTCCACTTCACAAGAAAAGCACTTACAGTTGAACGCGGATGCTCTAGCATGGTAGACATTTGACAAACTGACTTGTTGGAAACCCACAACCCTTTTGTTGTGACAATCCTAAATAAGTTCAGGAGTAAAAATGTGCTTAACAAATCACATAATAAGTTGCATTGACTCATTCTGTGTTTAGTAATAGCAGTGAACATTATTTTTGAATAAATACCCCATCTCTGTACCACACACATACAGATAATTGTAAGGTCCCTCAATCAAGGAATGAATTTCAAGCACAGATTCAACCACAAAGACCAGGGAGGTTTATCAATGCCTCGCAAAGAAGGGCACCAGTTGGTAGATGTGCAAAAATAGAAAAGCAAACTCGGTGTGTAAAAATAGAAAAGTAGACATGGTATATCCCTTTGAGCATGGTGAAGTTATTAATTTGGCGTTGGATGGTATATCAAAGATACAGGCATCCTTCCTAACTCAGTTGCCAGAGAGGAAAGAAACTCCTCAGGGATTTCACCATTAGGCAATGGTGATTTTAAAACAGTTACGGAATTGAATGGTTGTGATATGAGAAACTGAGGATGGATCAACAACATTGTAGTTTCTCCACAGCACTAACCTAAATGACAGAGTGAAAAGAAGGAAGTCTTTACAGAATACAAGGCACTTAAGTAATACTAGAAAAAATGTGACAAAGAAATGCACTTTTTGACCTGAATACAAAGCGTTATGTTTGGGGCAAATCCAACACAACACAACACTGAGTACCACTCTTCATATTTTCAAGCATGGTGGTGGCTGCATCATGTTATGGGTTTGATTGTCATCAGCAAGGACTAGGGAGTTTTTTTTGTTGATCAAAATAAATGGAATAAACCAAGCACAGGCAAATCCTAGAGGTAAACCTGGTTCAGTGTTCTTTCCAACAGAAACTTGGAGACAAATTCATCTTTCAGCAGGACAATAACCTTAAACACAAGGCCAAATCTACAATTGAATTGCTTACCAGGATGACATTGAATGTTCCTGAGAGGCCTGGTTACAGTTTTGACCTAAATCGTCTTGACAATATGATGGCAAAAAATGGAATTGGCTTTCTAGTAATGATCAACCACCAACTTGACAGAGCTTGAGGAATGTTAAAAAGAATCATGGGTAAATATTGGTGTGCAAATCCATGTGTTCAAAGGTCTTTGAAACGTGCCCAGAAAGACTCACAGCTGTAATCGCTGCCAAAGGTGATTCTAACATGTATTGTCTAACGGGGTGAGTACTTATCTAATGAAAATATATGCCACATCTGCTCCAGCATTCCCTCTCTGGCTCTCGAGGGCACCAGGCTGCCCTTCATTGCACACACCTGTCTCCTGGACTCCTTCACGTTGTTGATTGCCCCCTCTGTATCTGTATGTTCCTCAGTTGTGTTCCCCCTGTCCAGACGTTGTTCTTGTTTTTGTTATATGTCCGTTTTCCATGAAATGTTCACTCCCTGTTCTTGCTTCTCATCTCGTGTCTGTCCTCACAATATATTAGTGTTTTTATTTTATATAAATGTTAGCTTTTTTTACACTTTGGCATTACAGCGTATTTTGCATAGATTGTTGACCAAAAATGACAATTAAATTCATTTTAATCCCACTTTGTAAAACAACAAAATGTGGAAAAAGTCAAGGGGTGTGAATAATTTCTGAAGGCACTGTATGTCTTTTTGACCTGTTGCCAAGGAGGTCCTCAACATAAGAAGACTGGAGGCCGTTGTTGGTAAGATTAACATTGTTAGTCAAATGTTTTTCTTTCTGTGTTATCTAATGTGACCTCTGTTAGCAGATGATTGATAATGCCTTATAATTGGTTCTCTCTTGTGCTCTTCTTTATTTTCTAAAAGGTTACATGGTGGAGACATGTGTCTGCAAATTATTTTAAATCTGAAGATAGTTAAATTAAAGCTGAATGAAGATACGGCTTTAAAAGGATTAACAAAAGCGTAAATATATCATTTAATATGTAATTAATTTAATAAAAAAATACAATTACATTTGTATAAGCATATTAATTATTGTTTGATGATATAACTACAGTTACAAACTTGAGGAAATATCGTGTGCGCTAGTCTAGTGGTGACCAGAGAATGTGCCCAATTTGACTGGAGCGTGGAGTGAGTTTCACCAAAGGCTGGAGCGTTGGCCTTCTCGCCTGCTCCAATTTCGCTCCAGTAGCGCTCACTTCGTGAGCTCAGGGCATTCCCAGCCCAGCATGAATTTGTAGTCTACTTGCGTGCTGCTATCCCCTTGCTTTAGCTACTGTCATCAAGTATGCTAAATATTTTCATAAAGAAACAGATGAAACACATAGGTGAAAAATCAAGGCGACTTACAAAGATGAGGAGGATAGAGCAAGAGAGGGAGTGTGGTGATGAAGTGTCCACAACTAAAGAATCATTGTGGAATCTGAAAAAACACATATCTCGAAAGCCTGATGGTGTACTTGTTATGTGCACATGCTAACAGAAAGGAATGAGGTGAGTAGCTAGCTAAGTCTGTCACTGTAGCATAGTATTTATAAACAAAAAATATCTTTAAAGTTTTGTTCATTTTCATTATATTATCTATACAATAGGCCATCACCGATTTTGGCCCAATAGGCGTGACATATTACCTCTTTCAATGACATTTTTGTTTTGATAGGGTTATTTTCGCTAAAATCTTTTAGGCCTACCTACAGAAAAAAACACTACACATCCTGCCCAGCCTGGCAAGAGTGACCCAAAGGGTGTTTAGCATCCCCAATCACAGAGTGCATTCTCCGCTGCTGGTCTGCTCTCCAGACACCATCGCATGAGCCTGAAACCACAGAGTCTGGCCAAACTCATGTTTCTAAAAAATAATTCAAAGGCACTTTAGACTGAGCCTAATAATTAATTTTTCCTAAATTGAAGTAAGTCACAGCCTTTTGCGCAATTGATTGACTATAGTGATTTAATACAACAAAATGTTGTTTAAATGCTGAAGGCTTTAATGTCCCTGCCACAGCCTAGTGTGTCGCACTCGCAAATGCTTCAAAATGTATTTATTTGAAGGCTATAACCTTTAAATAATTTAAATAATATAGCCTAAATAATTCATTTTCGTGCTTTCTTAGGCTACCTGTCTAGCTCTTGACCTGTTTAGAGTGTTTATATGCTGTTTAATATGACATGTAGCCTATTTGAAGTGATGTGCGCTTCTTACAGTCACCTTTTCCAGTTGTTTATTAAAACACTTTTCATTCAAATCCTATGATTTGGTTTCTATACTTCAAAAACCAAATTATAGGTCCAGGTAGTCACAAAAATATATTGGTGTTGGTTAAATTGTGATGTTATTGATTGGAGCAAATTTGTAGCAGCTGTTTTTTTTTCCTGTGAGAGAGGAGCGGTATTTAGCGGAGTGGTTGGAAAGGATTTCACATCGTTACACTCACTCCCCTTTTGACCTCCTCCTTTTTCCGCAGCAACCAGTGATCCGGGTCAACAGCATCAATATAACAGTTTTACCTTCCGTCCCTCTCCTCTCCTCCTACCCATCACTCCACAAAAGCCGCGGCCCTTACAGAGCAAAGGGAATAACTACTTCAAGGTCTTAGAGCGAGTGACGTCACCAATTGAAACGCTATTAGCGTGCACCCCGCTAATTAGCCATTTCACATCGGTTACATGGGCATGTAGGAATTGTGTAGGTATGTGTATGTTTTAAGTAGTAGATAACCAAAAGCTCAGTAGTTACACAGTTAAGGGAGAATTACGTAGTGATTTGCACAGGAAATTATGTAGTGTTCACCAGTAGTGAAACGTCCCAATTTATCACTCATTACTACTTAAATTACTACATAAATCACAACTGGCTTACGACACATCTCAAAAGTAATTAGGTAGTAAAACCAGGAGGTTTTGTGTAGATATTGTGTAGTAGTGATGAGTAGTAGGTAATTGAAAGCTACTTTTCATGAGGGATGTCCGGATGTAAATACGTCCACATGCTTCCCAGCCGAAACAGTTCAGAAGAGTTTGTGCATATATTATGATGACATTTTGTGACGTTTTGGACTTCGGTGAGGGGTTTTTCGGCTGTTTGGGCACACAACATTTTTTTCTGGAGGCAAGCCAAAGTTCGGAGCCGAAGTCTACGCCCCTTTGTCAGTGATTGGTCAACAGTAGGTATTCTTCAATAAAGTCTTTGTTGTCATTCAACAAGATATGACTCATTTTCATGCACATTTTTTCATTGAGAAATACTGCACCAAACATCTTAGTTAGATGTAAAATCTCCTCTGCAAAAACGTCAAAATTAATGACAGATTTCTTGAGTTATCTTAGATTAACTCTGACTACTTTGAGAAAGTGTATTTTGGCTACAGCGTCTCAAAATGGACAAACAGTACTGTTGCCGCTTTTATCTCATTTTTCAAGCGAAGGTCTTTTAAGGGAGCATGCGAGCAGCCTCGTTCGGTTTGCCTAGCCGACTTCCGCTAGCCGCCAGCCAAACTGAAGCATGCTGATGCCTTTAGTCTACACCCCTGGTGTTCATTACTCCTCTTACCTAATGGCGTTCTTTCATCTCCTCAATACTGCTATGCTGAGTAAGGAGACATAGCACAGAGAGAAGGGAGATATTATCATACTTTAATTACAGGACTAGATTTGACTACTCTTCATTGAATTTGCAGAATCAGAGTGAGTGTCTGTATTTTGAAGTGTGCTGTCATCACAAGGCAGATTATGGTACTCTCCCATCAGTCAGTAGCACCCATGATGTTGGGAAATTCCCACCAGACTCTCTAGACCCATACTGCTATAGTACAGTCCTCCCTGCTGCTGCCCTCCTGGCACTGATCCAACAGCAAAGCATCTCCTTGAAGAAGATGATATCTGGTTGCACTGCAATTACTGTGGGGTGGATCAACCATTTTAGGGACGTGACGCAGGGCCTTAAATCGCCCCCCCTCTCAGTTAGAGACATTTCACAGAGTTAATACCTAAACACTGACACCAGCCCTGGCTTAGATAAAATTTCACACAGCACCAAGAGGACAAAGGCTTTGAAAGCAACATCAGCACTGCCCTGTGTGTGTGTGTGTTTCGGTGGCGGTGTGTTTGTTGTTGAATAGCTTTAATAGAACTGGTTAACGGGGTCAGTGCGTGTTCACACTCAGCTGTTGTCTGGGTCAGTGGATTCTCTACCTCTCCTTATCCCCGTCCTCCCCAAGAAGCTGTTTCTATAGGACTGCTGCTCCCTCAACCCACCACGACGTCTTGCTACACAGAGGTTTACATCCATGCATGAGTAAAACAAAGACTGCTGAGTAAGAAACTCTATCAAAGTGCCAGGACAAAGTGTTTCTTTGTCTTTCATCACCACATGATTTCATTTTAACTAAGGCAGCAGGCTTTATCCTCAGTTGACCCCTTCTGATAATCCAATATCATAAATTATGGCTGCACCGCTGAGAAGATTGCTATAAATGTTTTACCAAGTTCACTTCCCTTCACATGCCAAGCCAAGTTAAGGAAATAAAACAGGTTATGAATAATCCATAAGCTGTGTGGCTGCTCTGTGAGGAGCAGGTGAAGAAACAGCAGCAACAGCAAGTGATGTCAGCCTCTCTCTCTCTGCTAAGGCATGAGTTTTGTTTCTCTGCTCATTAGCATGCTAAAAGGCTGGCTGGGGGCAAAGGATGAAAGCAGAAAGCTGAGCAGAAAATCCATTCGGCTTAGAAAGGAGTCTTGATTTCATGGCCCAATTAGTGGCGTAGTGGTCCAAAAACTGGGTGTGGAACGCTGAGGGCATGGAACAAGACGTCTCTATCTGCTGTCTTGTGGTCAGAGTCAGACTGGCTGGTGGTTCACTGATAGCCTGCAGTTATGTTATCCTGCTCCTTGCTGCTGCTATGGAGAGGGAGGGAGCATCAGTGGAACTATGACTGGGATACATGAAGCATGGTCTCTATGCCACTGGCTTCATTTCACTGTACTTATGTATATATTCCATCATTATCATAACATATCCGGGGCCACTGCAGTTGTCACTGTGCTATAGTATACCGGGTGGGCTGCTTAAGAGGAACTGTACGTACACACGTATATGTTTCCACACATTTGTCCTTTGTGAGGATGTGCATCAGCAGCACATGTTTACTTTACCGGGCACCATGTCTGTGATATGGTCAGCCTTATATAACCCCTAGTCCTCCCACTCCTCCTCCTGCCATGTGGTCTGATCTGATGTCTCTCTCTCTTTCTTCCCTCTTAGAGCTGAGGATGATGGCAGAGGGGAAGTTTGCCAGTCTGCCAAGAAATATGCACATGGGCGTGGGCAGCAGGCAGTGTTCTCTGGCCTCCTCTATGGACCTGCTGAGCTCCAGGCCTGCAGTACCGGAGCTGCCCCCAGCTGGATACCACAGTGTCTCCATCCACGGCACTCTGCCTAGGAGGAAGAAAGGGGCCCCGGTTCAGGGCCCTGCCCGCTCCTGGGACATGTACAGTCACATGGGCACTCTGCCCCACCCGGCCCGAGCCCGCCTGCCCACCTCGCCACTCATCCACAACATCATCGAGGAACACCAGTCTTACCATACAGGGATGGAAGTCCACACCTCATACAGGTACAGCCATACACATCTTTGATGCTCCAGCGCTATGCTTTTCCTTTGTTCATTTCACAGAATCCGAATCCGAATCTAAAACAAATATTTATGTTTTGTCCAATAAGACACTTAGGGTGCGCTCTTTAAAGCCCCTTAAGTACTTTGCAGACTTTCAGCTGCTACCACCCCCCTGACTAACTGAGACTACTTCACTCTGAAATAGTGTCCCAGCTCAAGCCATGGTAAGCAGGTCAGCTGAGATGTAATCAGTGAGCAGCACATGTTAGCACTAGCCTCTCTGCTACCACCTCTCTGTCTGTCAGGGCAGGGGGCTGTATCCCTCAGGCCCTGTTGAGTTACTGCAGAGCAGCTTCACTGTGGCCCCCTATAGATGTTATCTGTGGGCTGGGGCTGCTTTGTCAGGGCCTCCTCTTCCCCACAGCACTTTGCGGGGCTTAACACCTCACTCACTACTGAAACACAACACTGTCAGACTGCTGATATGGCTTGCTTGATCTTAGAGAACACAAAGAAGTGACGAGAAGTTCCTCAGCATCAATCCATGTGATTAGGCCAGGTAACTGTGGATAAAGACACAACAGCACTTTCACACGTATACACACACACAGACCTCAGAGAGATGCAGTGAAGGTAAGCCCTCTGTTTAGAGTGATATAAACCAACCGCCATAACAACAAAGCTTGTCTAGATGGTTGAGATATATGCGCCCAGACAACCCAGACTGTGAGTTATATCCTGTGTGACAGAGTTTTATGTGTCACTATAGTCCAGAGCAACGGTGCAGTGCTGGACAGAATGAAACACAGTCCCCCTCTTTAGACACACTTTGGGCAGGCAGACAGAATATGTCTGGACTTGGGTGGAGGAAGGGGGTTGGGGTGCGAGGGGGGTGTTACTAATAACTGAAAAGGCTGTGTCTATCCCTTGACATTTGAAGGTTATCTAATATAGGTCTAGTATTTAATCTCCACAAAGCTGGTGAGGTTAGTGAAGGTGAAAAGTAGACAAAAGGAAGGAGAATAAATAAGCCACAACCTTCATTCTGGCAGTATGGGATACACAGTGGAGGTGTGGAGGAGCAACAGAGGAAGAGGGTTGTCTGGCTCAGCAAAGAAAGGGAAGCAAGGAGGGAGGGAAGGAGAGGAGGGTTAGAGGGGTTCTGAAGAGAGCCCTGAGGTGCATTAAGCACACGGAGACCAGAGACCAGATTCTGGCTGCTGCTGTAACTCTAGACGCTGATGTGCAGATAGATGTGTGGAGATGGTGAGGGATCAGGGCTAACAGAACACTATGACAGCTATAGTTCTGAGGGACCCATTCTGTGTGGCTGCCAGCACTGTGCTGCCTGCTACAAGACAGGACTGCAGGCCCATTGTGTCTATCTGAAGGCCGCTGGTTGATTGGTTGGTTACCTGGCTTTGCCAGGGAGCTGGGTATGGCTGACTGATGAGGGAGATTTCAGGATTAGTCAAAGGGCTTTGTCCTCATCTCTTATGAAAATATACTTGTAACTACCAAAATAAAGGAAACACTTGAGTAAATGAGCGATATAAACTATATTGAAAGCAGGTGCTTCCACACAGGTGTGATTTCTGGGTTAATTAACTAATTAACATCCCATCATGCTTAGGGTCATGTATAAAAATGCTGGGCAGGCCATTATTTTGGTTACGATGACTGTGACCCCATAGGAAGACAATGCCCCATCCACAGGGCACAAGTGGTCACTGAATGGTTTATGAGAATGAAAACGATGTAAACCATATGCCATGGCCATCTCCGTGACCAGATCACAACTCAATTGAACACTTATGGGAGTTTCTGGAGCAGCGCCTGAGACAGCGTTTTCCACCACCATCAACAAAACACCAATGATGGAATTTCTCATGGAAGAATGGTGTCGCATTCCTCCAGTAGAGTTCCAGACACTTGTAGAATCTATGCCAAGGTGGATTGAAGCTGTTCTGGTTCGTGGCGGCCCATTGCTCTATTAAGACACTTAATGTTGGTGTTACCTTTATTTTGGCAGTCACCTGTGGCTCTGTCATTAACTTCAGGATGGGAGGGTATGCCACTCTGTCCATCTCTTTTCATGCAGATTACATTGATCAATGAACACTGTTTCATTTCTACTCATTGAACTACTTTGCTTATTCTTGTTTTGTGGATATTGTACATGTTTTAAACCAACCTATGTTTCTTTGTGCTGACTTTTTAGTCTCCCTGACTGTCTGTTGACCCTTGACCCAGACAGTGCTCCATCCTTTAACCACACACTAATTAATCAGTGTTTACTCTGTATCGATGACGCTATCTGGATTGATCCAGAAAGTGAGTGATTCTTCAGGTGACCCCTAACCTCAGTCAATCTGTGTGGTATGTGTGCCTGTGTATTTGTGTGTGCCTAAGCCAGATAGCCACTATAACCCAGGGCCCACTCACTCTGCCCCAGGGGGAGGCAGACAGCTCTGGCTGTGGTGTGCCTGCAAATACTTTATGAGTTGGACTCCGGTTGACTCAGGTTGAGATGGCGAGAAGATTTACAGCCTTGTATAGGAGATGAAAGGGATGATAAAAGACGGAGCTGGCCGTGAGCTCAGAATCTAGAGTGACTGATTCTCTCTGTTCTGCTGAGAAATGGTCTGCTGCTGGCTGGTCAGATCTGATGCCTGGATGGTTTCCTCCAAGGCTAGAGAGTGGTGAAGTGTTTTCTGGATGTCTGTCTGTCAACGTCAGTTCTCAACCACTCTGATCAAAAACCAAAACATCCCACTGGGAATCATGGTGCTACAGCTGCAGTACATGCGTTGTTAGGACCAGGTAGGTAGACGAATAGGCATCACACACACCACGTCTGTCACAGAAAGTCTTTGTTTACGCCATGCCCAGGCTGTCCTCTGTATCACAGCACAGATAAATAATGATGCCGTGATGTCCGGCCTCAATGTTCCCAAGGACACTGTGAACTAACCCAATCCTAAGAAAAGGATGTCATCATAACATTGCTGTTTGATCATTGGTCGCATCTCCAAATGATGCCATGCTGTGTTACTGTAAAGCTGTTGGTTAGGTACAGTAAACATTCTATTCCCATATCTTAAAAGTAATATTCCATTCCCATATCAGAAGCACAGCCACGGAACAATCATTTTTACTGTACACTATTATTGTCAATGATTATCTGTAGGACTCGAAGGCTTCTATTGTGTGAGCCAATCACAGTGTAAACACTATAATTCCTGTCCTAGTGTTAGTTCTGTTCATAATGTCCAGCCAGAGCAGAAGTTGCTCCCTCTCCTCCGTGAGTGCTGATCTGGCGGGTAAATAAACAGCGCTCCTTTTAGCAGCTCCTGTTTGTGTTGGACCAGGGGTGTCCTGTTTTTTCTCTCTCATTTGCTCCCTCCTCCCTCATTCTCTCGTTCTCTCCCTCTCCTCTGGGTTGGAGTAAGGAGTAGGCAGTATAGCCACAGCTGCTTCTGCTTTTATAAGGCCAGCCAGCAGCAGGCTGAGAGCACATGTTTGGTCTGATGGGGGACACACCTGTAGCTACCCAGTAAAATAAAAAGAGAGAAAGAGAACTCAACCAGAGCATCTCATTACCACCCCCTCTCCTCTCTTCATTTTTCCCTGCATTCATTATTTCATCACCAGATGGACACTCAATGCTGTTTGGGAGAGATTAGTATATGTATGCATTTATATAAGTTATTTTGTGCACAGCAGAGCACTGATCCACTGTACTATACAGTACATGTAGAAGTTGAGGGATTTTCCAATAGCGTCAAACTGCCCCTTGAGTCAGTAGTGTGGATGTGCCTCCGCAGGCTTCGGTTGGGCTGGGCCTTGCCGAACCCGGCTAGGCGAACCGTACTAGTGTGCTCGCATACTCCCTTAAAAGACCTTTGCTTGAAAAACTAGAAAAAAGTGGCAATAGTACTGATTGTCTCTCTTGAGACACTATAATCAGTCCTCAAAATAGTCAGAATTAATCTAAGATAACTCAAAAATCGGTCATTCATTTTAAAGTTTTTGCCAAGTCGTCCTGACGAGGATTTTTGGTGCAGTATGTCTCAAGTGAAAAAATGTGCATGAGGACAAGTTGTTTCTCGTTGAACGACAGGAGGAATTGAAAAATTCCTACTGTTGACCAATGGCCGATGAGGGGGTGCAGACTTTGGCTACCAACTCCCGATTGCCTTGAGAAAATGTTTTATGTGCCTGAACAGCCGAAAAAAAACCTTGCTGTAGTCCAAAACGAACAAGAACGCCACAAAATGTTGTCATTATATATGAACGAACTGTTCCGAATTCTTTCGGCTGGGAAGCAGGCGAACGCCTTTAGGCATCCAGAACAACCTTTGACTGAGGGAGTGTTGCATGTCAAGTGCCACTCTCTCTCAGTCAGTGAGGCTGTGTGCGGAAATCCAATTATAGCCAGGTCGTCTGTGTATGACCTGCTCTGTCCTTGTCCTTGGCTTGACTGAGCTCCATTTGAACTTGAGGTTTGGGGAAAGTCAGTGGTTGAGCAGGGTACATTTCCTCACCAGGACACAATGCAGCTGTGGTCTGGCTGACACTAAACCGGTCTAAAGGAGAGGCTCTTTGGCTGGCCTGTGGCCTCACTCGTCCTCTCACTTGTCCTCTCACTCGTCCTCTCTCCAACTCTATGATGTGTCTCCCAACACCTCTGTTCTCTACCCAATATGAACAGTATGGGTGGGATATCTGTTCTCTACCCAATATGAACAGTATGGGTGGGATATCTGTTCTCTACCCAATATGAACAGTATGGGTGGGATATCTGTTCTCTACCCAATATGAACAGTATGGGTGGGATATCTGTTCTCTACCCAATATGAACAGTATGGGTGGGATATCTGTTCTCTACCCAATATGAACAGTATGGGTGGGATATCTGTTCTCTACCCAATATGAACAGTATGGGTGGGATATTTGTTCTCTACTCAATATGAACAGTATGGGTGGGATATCTGTTCTCTACCCAATATGAACACTATGGGTGGGATATCTATTCTCTTTATTAGTCTTGGCTGTATGATGGGAGCAGGTGGAACCTGTAATGTCCTGTCCAATTCTATAGGAACACCACCATACTGTGAACTGATTGTGACATTACCTAACACTGTAGATGTAGTTGTTGAATAACAAGGCCAGCTCTTTATTCTGATGCGGATGGAGCGGCTTCAGAGGTGAACCAGCCAGCGCAGCAGCCTGCCTGTGTTGTGTTCCTCTGAGGTGGCATGCCATACCAGTCACTCACCCTGCTGAAAGAGAAGCCAGGTTACTGTATAGGCTGACATGAAAGAATGGGCAGAGGAGAGAAAGTTCACCTCTCCTGGCAGTGAGTAGATGAGACGCGGTCGTACAGCAGCTAAATGGAGTGAGATCTGTTTAAGAGCTAGTGGCCGGTGCTGAACTTCTTGGGAAGTATTTTTCAGATTGTTATACTCTCAACTGTATTTCCTGCTGCGTTCCCACCTTTCTCTGAAAGTAGGGAGGAAAGAAAAGACCAAGGGCCATCACAGCAGTTCGGTGAGTTATTTTTAGATTGTAATTTTACACTAAATCCTTTGGTTTAGATACTAACTCGCTTATTCAACATTTTGAATGGATTAAGGAGCAACTTGAAATTCCACTGTTTTTGTTTCCTACTCCACGAAGGCTCTTAAAAGAGATGTTTGTGTTTTTTCTCTTTACAATCCCTATGGGAAAAGTGGTGAAAGGCTCAAGGAATTACTCCCCCTCTTGTCTGACTGTAAGACCCCTGCATCAAGGGCTTGGGTTCAACTTCTCTAACCCCCCCCTAAAAAAAAACATTTGAGATGAGAGACAGAGGCAGAACTCAAAATAAACAGAATTTTTCGCAGAGATCTGGGAATGCATCCACACTTCCTCAGGGATTTGAAAAGAACTAATCTTAGCTTTAAGATGTTATGTCCTATCAAAATGCATTTCTGACATCTGAAGTGATACTGAGAATTTTGGGAGGACTAGCCCTGCTAATGATATGGCATTTTAAACCCCCTTTTTTCCCTCTGATGTAAGAGACAGGGCAGATGTGGGGGTGTGAATTTGCCAGTGGGGTCAGAAAAAGGGGACACATGTAGCTGTGACTTGTGTGGGGGGCTGGGTGAGTAGACTAATGAGTGGGGGTGCAGTGGAGGGGTGGAGAGGAGGGAAGGCAGTGTCTGAGCATGCCACTCCTGTCAGAGAGGAGGTAGACCCACAGTCAGCAGGCAGGATAGTAGAAGCAGACGCATCACAGCACAGGGAGGGAGTGGAGGGGACCAGAAGCTGCCATTAGGAATGTGTTCACTCAACAGAACTCTGTCTCTGTTCCCCAGGGACCCCAGCAGCAGCATGGACCCCACCCTGGAGTACGTCAAGGTAGGAACCCACTCAACCCACTTACCTATTCCACTGCTGCTTGAGACACAGGGCCCAACAGGCATCACTGTTTTGTTACTTCTGATTGAGAAGAGGTCAGAAAGATTGAGGGTTGGTTCAATTATCTCTAATCTGAATTGTGTTCGTCAGGAAAGGCAAGACCAGTCCAGTCTTACAGGTTTACATTTCTATTTCCTTTGAGTGTCAGTAAAACTTTAGTAAATACTGTAAGCTTATGTAGTTCAGTTTTTGGAATTTGATATAACACTAATTCCTAGATTAGGCTTGTTTTGTAACTGTGAGGTCAGTGAAATAGGGCAGGAATGCTAGTAGCTTCCAGGGACCTCTCTCTCGGAACATTGACACATGATGTTGATCTGACATAGAGGATATGGAGTCTCTCAGTTTATTTTTTCCGGTATTTTAAAGGATATAGGACGAAAGATAGATTAATAGACAGTAAATATATACACATGGAGAAGACATGAGAGTACATGATATGTTTACTGTATGTGTGGGTGTTCCTGTGTTTGACCTTTAGAAGGTCTGATGACTATTCCTTTGACTACAGTGTTTCATCAAATTTCGGTTCATAAAGTTTAGCTGTGCGACAGTGTCCTCTACAAGCTTGGTTTCCTGTGTAGATATAGTCTTGTATACCCACTTAATGGCAGAGAGAGGGGTGGGTTTGTTTGAAACGGGGTGAATATCCAGGCGTAGTCCTCATGAGACCTGAACTATTATCCCAACGCCACTGGACAACAGTAGGCAAACAGGAGACTGTGACTCACTAGATTTGTATGTTTCGTGTCAGAAGGAGCCACACTGTAACCCATCTGCATTTAAAGGGCTGAGTAACGTCTTCAGGGGACTAACGTCTCTTTGGTTAAAAAGTTGCAGATACCACTTGAGGTGGAAAGGAGTCGCTCTTAGATGTAAATGATGTGGAACAATGTTCAATTTCCTCCAAGTAGACTTTTTAGCGATCTAGTGCTCTAAATAGTTGATGTATGGTACACGTTTAATAGCTGATTAACTGATGTCTCTACCTATACTTCCTCTTTACATAAGGTTGATGTGTACACAAATCATTCTACTCTCTCTAAGGCTGGAGGCTATCAAAAAGCCTCATAAGGAAAAGGATGAGTGAGGGGAGGAAATGTCCTCTATCTAATACACTAATCCAATTTCTCTCCAGGCTACGAGGCACTTAGTCTCAGAAGTACAGCAATGTATCAAACAAATCATATTTCCCATTACCTTCACCTGTGTCCCTGTACACTGTGATTGGGCTTGAGTGATGACTGAGGCCTGTGTGTTCTGATACCACACTACCATCACTCTCACACACCTGCCATCTCTCTCACACATGCTCATTCACCCACTCCTTCATTTTTTCCTTAACCCACTTTCTCAGTCTGTCGCTCTTTCCCTGGCCTGCTTGCCTCACGGAATAGGATGCTCTCAGGCCAGTGTGAAAAGCAAACCCAGTGGTTCCTCACATGCAGTTCAGGAGAGCAAACCAAAACAGCTCTCCCCTCAGAAGCCATGGCAGCCTGTCATGAACACACAGCTACTTCACTATCTCACTAGGGCAGCAGGTAGTCCTAACCACCACTCTGCTACTTCACTATCTCACTAGGGCAGCAGGTAGTCCTAACCACCACTCTTCTACTTCACTATCTCACTAGGGCAGCAGGTAGTCCTAACCACCACTCTGCTACTTCACTATCTCACTAGGGCAGCAGGTAGTCCTAACCACCACTCTGCTACTTCACTATCTCACTAGGGCAGCAGGTAGTCCTAACCACCACTGTGCTACTTCACTATCTCACTAGGGCAGCAGGTAGTCCTAACCACCACTCTGCTACTTCACTATCTCACTAGGGCAGCAGGTAGTCCTAACTACCACTCTGCTACTTCACTATCTCACTAGGGCAGCAGGTAGTCCTAACCACCACTCTTCTACTTCACTATCTCACTAGTGCAGCAGGTAGTCCTAACCACCACTCTGCTACTTCACTGTCTCACTAGGGCAGCAGGTAGTCCTAACCACCACTCTGCTACTTCACTATCTCACTAGGGCAGCAGGTAGTCCTAACCACCACTGTGCTACTTCACTATCTCACTAGGGCAGCAGGTAGTCCTAACCACCACTGTGCTACTTCACTATCTCACTAGGGCAGCAGGTAGTCCTAACCACCACTCTGCTACTTCACTATCTCACTAGGGCAGCAGGTAGTCCTAACTACCACTCTGCTACTTCACTATCTCACGAGGGCAGCAGGTAGTCCTAACCACCACTCTGCTACAGTGGCTTGCGAAAGTATTCACCCCCATTGGCATTTTTCCTATTTTGTTGCCTTATAACCTGGAATTAAAATAGATTTTTGGGGGGTTTGTATCATTTGATTTACACAGCATGTCTGCCACTTTGAAGATGCAAAATATGTTTTAATTGTGAAACAAACAAGAAATAAGACAAAAAAACGGAAAACTTGAGAGTGCATAACTATTCACCCCCAAAGTCAATACTTTGTAGAGCCACCTTTTGCAGCAAATACAGTTGCAAGTCTCTTGGGGTGTCTTTATAAGCTTGGCACATCTATCCATTGGGATTTTTGCCCATTCTTCAGGGCAAAACTGCCTCAGCTCCTTCAAGTTCGATGGGTTCCGCTGGTGTACAGCAATCTTTAAGTCATACCACAGATTCTCAATTGGATTGAGGTCTGGGCTTTGACTAGGCCATTCCAATACATTTAAACATTTCCCCTTAAACCGCTCGAATATTGTTTTAGCAGTTTGCTTAGGGTCATTGTCCTGCTGGAAGGTGAACCTCCGTCCCAGTCTCAAATCTCTGGAAGACTGAAACAGGTTACCCTCAAGAATTTCCCTGTATTTAGCGCCATCCATCATTCCTTCAATTCTGACTAGTTTCCCAGTCCCTGCTGATGAAAAACCTACCCACAGCATGATGCTGCCACCACCATGCTTCACTGTGGGGATGGTGTTCTCTGAGTGATTGGGTTTGCACCAGACATAGCGTTTTCATTGATGGCCAAAAAGCAACATTTTTGTCTCATCTGACCAGAGTACGTCCTTCCATTTGTTTGGGTAGTCTCCCACATGCCTTTTGGCAGATACTCCAATCTCCGCTGTGGAGCTTTGCAGCTCCTTCAGGGTTATCTTTGGTCTCTTTGTTGCCTCTCTGATTAATGCCCTCCTAGCCTGGTCTGTGAATTTTGGTAGGCGGACCTCTCTTGGCAGGTTTGTTGTGGTGTCATATTCTTTTCATTTTTTAAATAATGGATTTAATGGTGCTCCGTGGGATGTTCAAAGTTTCATATATTTTTTTATAACCCAACCCTGATCTGTACTTCTCCACAACTGACCTGTTTGGAGAGCTCCTTGGTCTTCATGGTGCAACTTGCTTAGTGGTGTTGCAGACTCTGGGGCCTTTCAGAACAGGTGTATATATACTGAGATCATGTGACAGATCATGTGACACTTAGATTGCACACAGGTGGACTTTATTTAACTAATTATGTGCCTTCTGAAGGTAATTGGTTGCACCAGATCATATTTAGGGGCATCATAGCAAAGGGGTGAATACATATACACGCACCACTTTTCTGTTTAAAAAACAGAATTACACAAAATCCATTACACAAAATCCCCCCCAAAAATCCATTTCAATTACAGGTTGGAATTCAACAAAATAGGAAAAATGCCAAGGGGGGTGAATACTTTTGCAAGGCACTGTACTTCACTATCTCACTAGGATAGTAGGTAGTCCTTATCACCCCTCAGGGCACTGGCTCAATATGCCTTAGAATGAGAAGAAAAAAGAAACACACAGTTCAGACTGTCACTCGATTGTCACGTACCCTCTCCTGCTTTCAAATATGAATTCTCTCACTTCCATCTCCAGTCATTTATTCATGCCTGCTTCCCAGCCGAAACAGTTCGGAACAGTTTGTGCTTATATTATTACAACATTTTGTGACGTTTTTGTTAGTTTTGGTCTTCGGCAATGGTTTTTCGGCTGTTCGTGCACACAAACGTTTTTCTCTCGCTGCAAATCTACACCCATTTATCAGTGATTGGTCAACAATAGGGATTCTTCAGTAAAGTGTTTGTTGTCATTCAATGAGAAACAAAACGTTTTCATGCACAACAGAAATATTGCACCTAACATCTTAGTTAGATGTAAAATTGTGAGACTAAGATCTCCTCGTCAAAACGTCAAAAATACGATTTGTGAGACAGATTTATTGAGTTATCTTCGATCAATTCAGACCATATTGAGTAAGCATATACCGGCTATGGCGTTTCAAGATGGACAAACAGTACTATTGCTGTGTTTTTCTCGTTTTTCAAGTAAAGGACTTTTAAGGGAGAATGCGGACACACTTGTTCGGTTCGCCTAGCTGAACTCAGCTAGGGACCAGCCGAACCAAAGCATGCGGAAGGCTTTATTCAGTCACCTCAACATGTTGGGACAGTAACAGGCAACTGCATGGACTACATCTTCCCTCATTACTAATTGTAATGTTGGAGAGAGCCACCTGCCATGTCTGACTCAGCTTGCTGAGTTGTTGTTGATACCAGGTCAGACAGTGTTATATGAGGAAACATCACAAACGCTGTGACATCAGAGCCCTGTCCTCACCTCAGCTCACCTCAGAAGGATTAGACAGATGAGAGTGCAACTGAGATCATGCAGTCATTCTTAGGCAAGAGTCATCTGTGCCCTTTATCCTCTCCACAATGAACCTAGCTATACGCACACACACAAACTCTGAGGTGAGTTTCACCAGATTCAGGATGGTAGATAGTGTAGAGTGGTGTTTAACCAACACTAGAGAGGCCTGACGCAGCACAGCCCGCCTCACACCGCCTCATCCCACTGTGTGCTATACTGGGTAGTCACAGTGCAGGAGGATTTCCATATGGGAAAGCCCGGAGGATGGCAGGGCTACAGCAGATTGGAGCACCTCTCCAATTGTTTTGATGGTAGATTAATCTGCTGACCTTCACTGCTGAACTGTACTGTCTGACCCAGGCCTTACATAACACCCATGATACTGTATCCACTGTTACTGTAAGCTTCACACAGCCCATCCAGGTGGGTTTGTTTTTCCACTCAGCCAGGCCTTAAATTAATATGCTATTGAAGAAACAATGAATGTTTGCCACACATGAACAGGAAACATCAAAGGCTGATGTGCTAAAGTCCTTTCCTGTGGGTAGGGGGCCTGTGTGTGAACAGGAAGCTGGTCAGAGTAATGTGTAACAGTATAACTTTAGACCGTCCCCTCGCCCATATACCCGGGCGCGAACCAGGGACCCTCTGCACACATCAACAACAGTCACCCACAAAGCGTCGTTACCCATCGCTCCACAATAGCCGCGGCCCTTGGAGAGCAAGGGGAACTACTACTTCAAGGTCTCAGAGCAAGTGACGTCACCGATTGAAACGCTATTTAGCGCGAACACCGCTAACTAGCTAGCCATTTCACATCCGTTACAAATGCCCAATGGCCACAATCCTACTGCAACCAACCACTGGGATAGTGGTTTAGATGGGTGTACTGGAGAGACAACAGATAAACCAGGGCTGGTCTGAGAATGACTGAATGTAGCCACAGTGTGGGTGGAAACTGTTGCGTGTGAAAGTCTTGTTGTTTGGCCTCTGATTTGACATGGCTACAATCTTCAAAGCCAATCTAGAAGGCGGGAGAGGGGAAATTGTTCAAGAAGGACTCAACGCCTAAAATACCCTCTTTTTCTGGGTGGAGCCCAACTTCTCCCTCTGGGAGTATGTGGTGTTTATGAGAAAAGGGTTTTAAATCATGGTTATGTAATGAGCCTCACATTGATTAGAGTGAGACTAACTGTCAGAGTGATACAGTCACAAAGACAACATGGTGGCAGATGAGGATAGAGACCAGGATGAGAGACACCTGCTACTCCAGTAGACTCCTCAGTGAAACACTACTGTAGAAGAGAGACTGATAGAGAGAGAAGAATGGAAAGAGACAGCACAAGAGAGAAAGAGTAGAGAAAGAAGAAGAGAGAGGAAGAACAGGAGGACAACAAAGACAGGATGGAGAACATCAGGCCTAGTGGATTGTCTGGTTAAAAGTTTGGTGAAAAAAAGAAAGAAATCCCCTTGGTTGAGGACTTTAAAAAAAATCCCATCAATTTTCCACGTTGATTCAACATCATCAGATTGAATTTAGGGGTTGAAATGACGTGGAAACAACGTTGATGCAACTGGTTTTTGCCAGAATGAAAGAGCTTTAAAGGGAACAATGGCTCTCTATGCCACATGAGAGATCTGCAGCCCTCGCTTAACACCAGATGAAGACCCTTTGGCCCCCCATGTGGCCTGCACAGCACAGCACAGCACAGCACAGCACAGCACAGCACAGCACAGCACAGCACAGCACAGCACAGCCCGCAGAAATACACACACAGAAATAAATACACTCTATTTGTGGCAGGCAGGGTGAGAGCTGGGTTAGAGAGATACAAAAATTGCCAGAACTACAGAGACATTATAAGTTTGGATTTATGACAATACTTCTTAATAGGAACAGGACAGCGGATAAATACTTCTAAATAGGAACAGGACAGCGGATAGCTTCTCTGGACCTTTCATCTGTAGGATGAGGTCGTTCAGAAAATTGCTGTAGATTATGAGTTGCTCATCTCACCCAACTCTCCAAGCCCCACTCATACATAATGTACATGGTGTGGCTAGAATATGCAGTACAGGTACCAGTGACCCCCTCAGGACAGTTATCTTCTCTACCTCAGTTGTCCTTCATCTCTCCCTGTTGTTCCTATCTACAGTATCCATTGTACCTGTTTCCTAGACGAGTTAGAACTGCGGTATGCCCTTCAGCAGGGTCATAGTCCACAATCTACTCTACCACAAGGAAGAGAAATGGCACTCTCTAGTGGTTTGACTTAAGAACTACAGTATCATTTATGCAGCTGAACAGCTGAACAGACATGAACATCCACTGATAATACTAGTAAATCTCTTGCTAATCTGTTGTTATCCTATTCTTTTCAGGAGTTGAATTAAAAGACGTGTCAATATGCTTTCCATATCGTATTTTTATTATCCATTGTAGTTTTCCAAGCCTAAAAGGACAGACATTACACACTGTTCCTAAGATCTTTTATCTAGAAATGACCAAGAGAAAAAACATGATGTTATATGTAATATATCAATGCAGCACACATGGCACTGGTCAATTTTGCTCTGTGGCTCTGTGCCAGCATTAGTGTTGTGTGTCTCATGTTTCATCATCAGTGTTGTCATCATCAGTGTCACACTGTGTAGAGAGGAAGCCAGCCTGCCTTACCTAATGTATTTTTCTACATTTTATGAGCGATTTGGGTGCAGCAGAATGGAACCCAGCATTTCTTAATGGCTCTTGGGTAATTACACCCCCCAGGTAGTGGCCCTCCTGGCCCTTTCCCTATCCCACTGCCGTTACCCCAACTGAGTTGGTGTTTGAGTTTTTGTTCTAAAGGTGTTGCAATAGGTTTGTTAATGGTGAAAGCAGAGGCTGCGTTTAGACAAGCAGCCCAATTCTGAACTGTTTTTTTTTTTTTACACTAATCGGTCTTTTGACCAATCACATCAGATCAAAAGACCAATTAGTGAGAAAAAAATGTCAGAATTGGGCTGCCTGTCTAAATGCAGCCAGAGAGGCCCACTTAACAGATTATTCACTTTGCATAGTTTAAGATTGGCCAGTTTATAAGTGCAGATTGCTCCCCTTTTTAAGAAAGCACCTGCAAATAGCTGAGCTGTGCATTGCAGACATTCATTCTCACAACTCTGCATCGTTAGTCAGCCAGTTCTCTCTCTCCCTCTCCTATAGTTTAATCGTATCTCTGATTCATAGGGCTGAAGCAAGCCAGTCCTGTGAGGCTGTATTTGCTGAAGTAAAGCAGATTTCTAACATGGCTTTTTTCCACCTTCCTGTAACGGGTCGTAAGTTTCCTTGAAGTTACAGTATTTCAACTGACAAGTGAATTAAGGAGGATTTTACACACACAATAGTATGTCTGCTGATGTCATGGTATTGGAGGACCAAGAGAAAGAGCTAAACAGCCCATCATCATCCATCCAACCAAACATTCCCAGAACAGCTGAGAGCCCAACATGATGCTAATGAAATGGGGATGGAAATTCCTGTAGTTGTTGGAGTGCTTGGTATTCCACTCTGTTGGCATTACTGGGGAGACGGACAAAAAGTGGTCGTGTGTGGCTCAGTTGGTAAGAGTGTTAGCAACGCCAAGGTCATGGGTTCAATCCCTTCAGGGATCACACATACATCATGTGATGTACAATGTGTGAAAATGATGTAAAATGATGCATGCACTGCACTGTAAGAAATGTGGATAAAAGTGTCTGCGAAGTGGCATTGCTTTGAATGAAGACATATATTTTGGTCATGCTCTGTTATACTCCAACCATCTCTCCACACCCTGGAGTGCTGATTGAAGTTAAGTGGCCTTAGCATTAAGAGACACAGAGAGATACAGCTCTGACCCCAGTGAATAGTTATCCTGCCACTCATCTCTCCTGTTCCCCTCCTCGGTCCACATCTGAATGCTCTACATTCTTCTCAATGGTTGTTCCAAGAGACAAATACAGACTAATGCCTAGATTTAATCAGATCAAGCGTTAACCAGCGATAGCCCACACCCACATAGTTTATGTTTTGGCGGTGTGAGAGGTGAAACTGCTTCGGAGCTGTCAAAACGGTGAGCAGATGCTCTTGATCATTGTCACAAAGCCACAACAGTCCCATTTGCGTTAGAAGTTCAGAACAGGAAAGTTTAGGCTTTATAGAAATAATGACGCTTAAATTTGAAATCATTGAACGAAATAATGAGGATTTCGATCAGCCTAATCAAGGTGTAGATTACATCTCACATTCCAGGGTTCAAACTTGTAAAGAAGGCCGCATGGGATTTCTCTTAATGTGACTCTGTGCAGCCAATGGCAATGTCCGCTTTAGGTGTAATACCAGGAGCCGCTTGTGGATTTGACAGCTCTAAAGCAGTTCCACCTCAGACACCGCGAAATAACTTCTTTGTGGAGGATAAAACAGATCTGATTGAATAGAGCCTTCAGAAACCAGATTATTTCCTTATTTTTCTCTTCAACAACACAGGTTATGTCCGACCTGACTGATTTAAAGCTTAGTTTTATATCACTTTTATTCTCAACTGCAGATATTTTCACCTATTTGACCTGGATTTGGTTGCATTACACACATCTGTCTTCCTTTGTAGAGAGTTTCCTATTTTTCTGAGATGAACAGAACAGATGCATCTTTTAATTTAAAACAAACCAAAATACCTCCACAGTTTAAAACACCAGTATGTTAAAAGAGCAGAAGAGGCTCATAGAATGTGTGTGGTGATGGTGTGTTAATCAGAGCAGCACTGTTGGTAGGGGTAGGGGGCTTCAGAAAAACACACAGCAGCTTCTCTCTTTCACTCTCTCTCTCTCTCTCGATCTTTTTACCCCCTCTCTCTGATGGTGTGTTAATCAGAGCAGTGCTGTTGGTAGGGGTAGGGGGCTTCAGAAAAACACACAGCAGCTTCTCTCTTTCACTCTCTCTCTCTCTCGATCTTTTTACCCCCTCTCTCTGATGGTGTGTTAATCAGAGCAGTGCTGTTGGTAGGGGTAGGGGGCTTCAGAAAAACACACAGCAGCTTCTCTCTCTCATTCTTTTTACCCTCTCTCTGATGGTGTGTTAATCAGAGCAGCACTGTTGGTAGGGGTAGGGGGCTTCAGAAAAACACACAGCAGCTTCTCTCTTTCACTCTCTCTCTCAATCTTTTTTTACCCCCTCTCTCTGTTGGTGTGTTAATCAGAGCAGCACTGTTGGTAGGGGTAGGGGGCTTCAAAAAAACACAGAGCAGCTTCTCTCTCTCTCTCCCTCTCTTTCTCTCTCTCGCTTTCGGCCTTCTCCATCTCTCTCTCTCTCTCTCTCTCTCTCTCTCTCTCCCCTCTCTTTCTCTCTCTCGCTTTTGACCTTCCCCCTCCCCATCTCTCTCTCACTTTCTACCCCCCTCTCTCTCTTTCTCTAAACTCAGCCAGTGGTGAGAGGGGGTTGCTGGGGGTTAGTCTTAGTAGAGCCAGAGGCAGTAGAGGTAGAGGTAGTTCTCTCCCAGCTGGCTAAGATTTCATTTGCGGGAGAGCAAAATCACATGGGGATTCCAAAGCTCCATACATGGAGCTCCGGGACTGAGTGAAGCAGCATGGTGTGGTGTGTTCACTGTGTAGCGCACAGAGAACAGAACTGCTTCGACTGAAAAAGAGAGAGACTAGAGAGAGAGAGCCACAGAGTGAGCTGCTACCATGTTCACACCCCTGGTGCAAAAGAAGTGAATGCTAACTGAGAATCTCTGTAGTTTTTGAGACAGTTTCTTGGAGTGGCTTTTACTGTGAGAGGGGTGAGAGATGTCGGAGAGATGCAATGTTCTGAGGACCTTAACTGCAGCCCTGTGCTGCTTTTACCAGAAGAGCTCTGTCATCGGGGCCAAGGTGAGTGACAGACAGACAGGCATTGTGTCACCTGTTCACACAGTAGCATTCACATTATAACATAATCAGTGTATTGCATGTTTTAAACCCAGGTAATCTGAATGGCATGCGCTGTACTTCCTGTAATTACTTCTGTACTTTAGTGAAAGGAAAAGTCTCTGATTCGTCCCCTGTAATCTTACTCTTAAAAGCTTTGTTTTGGGCTAACAGGCTTATCCGATGGTAATTTAAATGAATCATCAGTTGCTCCTTTAAAAGGAGGCTTTATCCTTGATCCCTTACTTTAGCCTGGGTATTTGGATATGATGAATGTGTCCTCTGTGGACTGTGGGAGTGCTTAACATGTTTTTTTCTCACAATCTATCGTGTATTAACTGGTCCATGTGGATTGTTTCTCTGATGTGGGATAGAGAGAACTTTTACTTTCTTTTTGTGTTTTTCTATGCTCTGTGCTGCCTGGCCCATATGTCTGTGTCAAAGCTTTAAATAGCCTAGTCAGTGGGTGCTAGTTGGTTTTTATTGTCCCAACCAAGACATACTGTTTAGATATATGACTGTTTTCATTATAGTAAGTGAAGACGTCTGCCAGACACCCCACTCCATGTGACGACTTTCTGGAGCTGGATAGTGATGCTAAGTGTGTTTGTGATCTGTTATTGTGTGTGTGTGTGTGTGTGTGTGTGTGTGTGTGTGTGTGTGTGTGTGTGTGTGTGTGTGTGTGTGTGTGTGTGTGTGTGTGACTGTGCCCTTGCACTCAAATAAATGTGTGAGATCTCATCTGTAAATATCAGTGTATTTGAGTTAGCATGAATTCACATTCCATTAGCTTGTGTTATTCAACCTGGACTCAGGAATAGAGGTAACATAGTAAATATAAATATGTCTCCCTCCATTTAGTATGATAGGTTACGTTGCATATGGTATATATTAATTTGTGGATGTCCATCATCCATTTCGTATGGTAAGTTGTGAATTACAATTTGTATGATATATTACGAATTGCAATTCATATCGTATATTACGAATTGCAATTTGTACAATATGTTATGAATTACATTTTGTTGTAGCTAGCGTTAACTAGGTTAAGGTTAGGGGTTTAGGGTTAAGGTTAGGGGTTAAGGGTTAGCTAACATGCTAAGTAGTTGCAAAGTTGCTAATTAGCTAAAATGCTAAAGTTGTCCGTGATGTGATTCGACCACACATTTGGGTCCTGTCCAACCTCCCCCTTAAGCAACCTTCTGTCTTATGTAACCATACCAAGTGTAACATATCATACTAGTTTGAGTGTCACAGATTCACATTTACTATGTTACGTCTTTGAGGTTAGGCTGGGTTATTTAAATGCTCTTTTCACTTTCCTTTGTCCAAAGTAGGACTTGTTTTTACTCTGTCTCATTGAAGTTTTCTGCCTTTTATGTCATCAGAGGGAATTGTTGCAGTGACATTAAGTGAATTGATGGTGAGGCTTGAAATAGTGAGGCCCTATATCTGTCCCAACCGTGTTTATGGAAGTAATGTGGGCCTGTAACTCCAGAAGGGCTAGGGGGTCATGAGATGGACCAAAATTCTGACATTATTAATAGCCATTATCAGTTCTGATAATTATTCTTGGCTGGCTGAACCCCTTGTACAACCCCCTGTACCGTACAGTACTCTGTAATAGAGCTATCCTTTGTACATGCACATTATTTAATACAAGTGGGTTGTAATAATAGCTGCAACAGCTAAACTGCATATGAGTGAAAAGCTTGTAGATTGAAGTGACTTTTCCCTGGAGGGCTACTGTCCCAAAGCTCATCGGTGTTAGCCACAGGGAGAACAGGCCCATCATCATCGTCTACGGTCTCTCACACTCATCTATCAACAGGAGGTAGGGCTATTGAATTCTCTCTCTCTTTTCTTCTGTGAACCTCTCTCATCGTCACCCATAGTGGAAAATGGCATGTTTTGTACAAGTCTATGATCCATCTGACTATTTTTTAAATTTAATTTTACCTTTATTTATCTAGGCAAGTCAGTTAAGAACAAATTCTTATTTTCAATGACGGCCTAGGAACAGTGGGTTAACTGCCTGTTCAGGGGCAGAACGACAGATTTGTACCTTGTCAGCTCGGGGGTTTGAACTTGCAACCTTCCGGTTACTAGTCCAATGCTCTAACCACTAGGCTACCCTGCCGCCCCATCATCTTAAGGGGAGATATTTCCCCCCAAAATAGCCCACAATTTGTGGTTCCTCGCATCTGGCCAGTTGAACCCAACGGACCCCAGAGAGTCCGGGAAGTCTGCTAGCTAAGACATGGGCTCTGTTTTGTTTGGCCCAGGCTTAAAATAGCTCTAGGGGTTGTTCGGACAGGCTGGTCTGTGTGTGGGGGTCGGAGGAGGGGGTCACGGGGGGAACACAGTGGGCAGTGTTGGGGCTCTGGGCTCTGGTGCAAGGGGTCATTGAAGAGGGAGAGAGAGAGAGAGAGAGGGAGAATTACACAGGGGCCTGTGCTATGTGAGAGGATATAGGCCAAGCTACTGTAACTACTGAAAGACATCTCACTAATTTCCTCTCCATGAAAACAACACCCAACTGCAGCTTTAGACTTAGCACTATTAAAGGACCAAGGCAGCTCAGCAGCACAGCTGGGAGTGGAGGACAACCATGTAGAGCCAAGTATCTGTATGCTGAGGGTGCAAAGCCCACACACACTCTAGAAGGCCAGTGTAGATTAACAGGCTTGCTCACTTACATACATCACTCATCTCTATTAACACCCTATACTGATGCAATATGCACTGTCCCATTATAACACACACATTATGTTCTTCTATCCTCGTGGGGACCTACAATTTATTTCCGTTCAAAATCCTATTTTCCCTAACCCTACACTTAACACGTAACCCTAACCCTAAACCTAACTTCTAACCCTAAACCAATCACTAGCCCCTTACCCTAACTCTAACCATGACCCTAACTGTAACCCAAACCTTAAACCAAACCCCTAAACTTAAAATGGCCTTTGTCCTCATGGGGATGTGGGAAATGTCCCCACGAGAGAGAATTTCGATTTTTCACTATCTTTGTGGGGACTTTGGGGGATTGTAGGTCCACACAAGGATAAAGGATAGAAGAACCAACCAACCACACACACACTCACACTCATAGCTCTCCACACAGAGGTTTGAAGCTGTGTAGAACAGCATGGGAGTGAGGTGCAGAGTGTCATCACATCAGCCCCTTGACAGAAGCAGTCTGAGGTGCTCAAACAGCATGGCTGAAGCCCGTCCATCACTATTAGTACCTAACGTCATTACAGACAGGTGTGTGTCAAATCTCTGACAATTTACTCTCTCGCTTCAATTAAGCCTGCTGCTGTCTGACCAACAATTCCCTATCATCTCAATCCTGTTATTTCTCTATTTTCCTGTTTATCTTTCTTTCTTTCTCTTGTTCTCTTTCTTTCTATCCCTTAGGGATTTTTTCGTTTTGTACTCCTCAGCTCCCTCTGTTTCAGCCAGGGAGCCTCCAGCTCCTCCGTCCCATGGGGTTAAGCCTGTTCGCTCTGTAGTTCAACTGCTCTGCGCTTGAGGAAACATTAAAGATGACCACCCCGCGTCTCCAGTGATCTGGCCCAGCTGCCTTGGGTCCCTCCCCAGGATGCCAGCGCTGAGCTGGGGCCTGAGTGGAGCCCTGAGTGGTGCGCTTTGGGGAAGTGGGGCGGAGTTAAGAGAGAAGCCCCAGGAAGGTGCTGATTTAACGCAGCTAAGGTGGACTCAAAAGCACATATTATTCTACTCTATCTAAACAATAAGGTCTTTCAAATGGCCAAAAAAAACTCTGTGAAGGAAGCTTTAATCTTTTAGATAGTGACAAGTTAGACCACCGATCAGAACCATGCAGCTTCGGAGAAATGTGGGCATTAAGGATGAGTTCAAAGCAGCTCAGGGCCTCCTCCATATCCATCACTTCCCATGCTTTCCTGTGTGGATTTGTCCTGCTACTGGGCATCATATTACCAATATGTTGATGTAGATGAACAGGGCTATGGAGCCATGGAGCCCAGTAGTCATAAACAGGAGAGGGGATAATGGATGGTCAGTGGACTGCAGTAGGTCTCCTGAAGGGCCTCAGACAGAGATAGGTCCATCAGGGCATCCTATCGCTTTACCCCTACACAGGAAGGGTGAGCCCACGCATCAAATCACAGATGAGTGATAGAAATGCCATGAAAGACCATTAACTACCCCCTATCTTCCTTAACCTCTGGGACTGATGGTTTCCTCCTCTCATCGTGTCAGTGTATAAGTCAATGTTATTTTCAGCGGCAACCCGGAACATGGCCGCGTGATCAAAAGCTTAATAGGAGCCTGACTGTAGGGTCCACTGAGCCTGGTCTGAGACCAGCCTCTTTGACAACTGATGAAACTGAGGAGTATTTCTGTCTGCAATAAAGCCCTTTTGTGGGAAAGAAATACTCATTCTGATTGGCTGGCCTGGCTCACAAGTGGGTGGGCCTATGCCCTCCCAGGCCCACCCATGGCTGGCGCCCAGTCATGTGAAATACAGAGATTAGGGCCTAATTAATTTATTTCAATTGACTGATTTCCTTATAGGAACTGTAACTTAATAAAATAGTTGAAATTGTTGCATGTTGCGTTGGTATTTTTCTTCTGTATATATTCTATTTTATTCTGAGAAATCATTCATACTCACAGAGATTAATATGGGGCAAGGTCATGGCGGTTCATAATCATAATCTCAAAGACAAAGCTCAGAGGTCCATAGTAAGCCAGAACCCGGTTAAAACCAGGGGTTGGAAGTGGTTCAGGGAACAGAACCCAAAAACGGAAAATAACAAACATTTTCAAGGAATAGAACGAGAACCGGGAACAAAAGTGATCTGTAAAGTTCCAGAACAGAACAGTTATTTAAAAGCATGGGAACCGGTTAATAACGTTCTTTAATGTTCCGGGCATTTTTTTCCAGTCCCACAAAAAACGCAACAAAGCGCCTATGCAAAGCCCTCCCTATGTGAATCAGAAACCTTTTCCAGCATCTGCCTGCCAGCTGAAAATCTTTTCCAGGTGTGTATGTGTAGGCTACCAGGCCCTTCCCCTCCGAAGCATAGCTGTAACCTACTCAAATAAAATTGTATTTGTCACATGCTTCATACACAACAGGTGTAGACTAACAATGCCATGCTTACTAAAAGGCCCTTCCCTTCCCAATGCAGAGAGAAAGGAAATAGAGAAATAATAGAAAAGTAGAGCAAGTAATAATAAAAGTAATAATAAATATACAATGAGTAAAGATAACTTGGCTACATACACAGGATACCAGATTCAAGTCCCTGTTCAGGGGTACGAGGTAATTGAGGTAGATATGTACATATAAATAGGACTAAAGTGACATATAATAAACAGTAGCAGCAGCGTATGTAATGAGTCAAAAAAGTTAGTGCAATAAAGGTCAATGCAGGTAGCCCAGGTAGCTTTTTGGTTAAATATTTAACTAACTATTTAGCAGTCATATGGCTTGGGGGTAGATGATGATCAGGGCCCTGTTGGTTTCAGACTTTGTTTATCGGTACCGCTTGCTGTGCAGTAACAGAGAGAACACTCTATGACTTGGGTGGCTGGAGTCTTTTTAGGGTCTTTGTCTGAAATCGCCTGGTATAGAGGTCCTGGATTGTAGGGAGCTTGGCCCCAGTGATGTACTGGGCCGTATGCACTACCCTCTGTAGCGCCTTGCAGTCAGATGCCAAGCAGCTGCCATACCAAGAGGTTATGCAGCCAGTCAATATGCTCTTAATGGTGCAGCTGTATAACATTTTGAGGATCTGGGGGCCCATGCCAAATCTTTTCAGTCTCCTGAGGGGGAAGAGGCATTGTCATGCCCTCTTCATGACTGTGTGTGTGGACCATGATAGATCCTTAGTGATGTGGACACAGAGAAACTTGAAGCTCTTGACCCGCTCCACTACAGCTCTGTTAATGTATTTGGTATTTTATTAGGATCCCCATTATCTGTTGCAAAAGCAGCAGCTACTCTTCCTGGGGTCCACACAAAACACAATACAGAATGACATAATGCAGAACATCAACAGACAAGAATAGCTCAAAGACAGAACTACATAAAACATTTTTGTAAATGCACACGTAGCCTACATATCAATGCATACACACAAACTATCTAGGTCAAATAGGGGAGAGGCGTTGTGCCTCGAGGTGTTGCTTCATCTGCTTTTTGAAATCAGGTTTGCTGTTTATTTGAGCAATATGAGATGGAAGGAAGTTCCATGCAATTAGGGCTATATATAATACTGTATGCTTTCTTGAATTTGCTCTGGATTTGGGGACTGTGAAAATACCCCTGGTGGCATGTCTGGTGGGATAAGTGTGAATGGGGATCTGTGCTCTGCCCTTTGATTCCTGTTGTTCTCGATCAGCTTCTTTGTCTTGCTGATGTTGAGGGAAAGGTTGTTGTTCTGGAACCACACTGCTAGGTCTCTGGACCTTCTCCCTATAGTCTCATTGCCGTTTGTGTTCAGGCCTACCACCGGCGTGCCGTCAGCAAACTTAATAATGGTGTTGGAGTCGTGCGCAGTCACTCAGTCATAGGTGAATAGGGACAACAGGAGGGGACTAAGCACGCACCTCTGAGGGGCCCCCGTGTTGAGGGTCAGCGTGGTGGATGTGTTGTTGCCCACCCTCACCACCTGGCTGCAGCCCATCAGGAAGTCCAGGATCCAGTTGCAGAGGGAGGTGTTCAGTCCCAGGGTCTTTATCTTAGTAATGAGCTTGGGGGGCACTATGATGTTGAAAGCTGAGTTGTAGTCAATGAACAGCATTCTCACATAGGTGTTCCTCTTGTCGAGGTGGGAAAGGACAGTGTGCAATAGAGATTGTGCTATGTGTGGAGCTGTTGGGGTGGTATGCAAATTGGAGTGGGTCCAGGGTGTCTGGGATAATGGTGTTGATGTGAGCCATGATCAACCTTTCAAAGCCTTTCATCACAGATGAGTCATTTAGATAGGTTACTATGGGCACAGGGACTATGGTGGTCTGCTTGAAACATATAGGTAACATATAGGATACTTGCCAGCTGGTCAGCACATGCTCTGAGTACGCATCCTGGTAATCCGTCAGTCCGTGCAGCCTTGTGAATGTTAACCTGTTTAAAGGTCTTACTCACACCAGCTATGGCGAGCGTGATCACACAGTCATCCGGAACAGCTGGTGCTCTCATGCATGATTCAGTGCTGCTTGCCTTGAAGTGAGAGTAGGCTTACGTCACTAGGCAGCTGTGGCTGGCTCAGTGTGGTTGTTTCCTGTAATTCATGGCTTCTGATTGGGATATATATGTATGGTCACTGTGGGGACGACGTCATCGATGCACTTATTAATGAAGCTGGTGACTGATGTAGTAAATTCCTTAATGCTATCGGATGAATCCCGGAACATATTCCAGTCTGTGCTAGCGGAACAGTCCTGTAGCTTAGCATCCACTTCACCGGATCACTTCCATATTGGACACGTCACTGGTATTTCCTGTTTGAGTTTTTGCTTGTAAGCAGGAATCAGGAGGATAGAGTTATGGTCAGATTTACCAAATAGAGGACAAGGGAGAGCTTTGTATGCATTTCTGTGTGTGGAGTAAAGATTACCTAGTTTCTAGTTGCACAGGTGTCATGCTGGTAGAAATGAGATAAAATGGATTTCAGTTTCCTTGCATTAAAATCACAGGCTATTAGGAGAGCCGGCTCTGGATGAGTGTGTTCTTTTTTAGTTATGGTGTATACAGCTCATTTAGTGAGGTCTTCGTGCCAGCATTGGTTTGTGGTTGTAAATAGACTACATAGAGCTACAAAAAATATAGGTGTAAACTCTCTTGGTAAATAGTTTGGTCTACATCAGTGGTTCCCAAAGTTTTCATGGTCCCGTACCCCTTCAAACATTCAACCTCCAGCTGCATACCCCCTCTAGCACCATGGTCAGCGCACTCTCAAATGTTGTTTTTGCCATCATTTTGTATAATAATTTTTCTCTTTATTTAACCCTCTTACATATAAAACCT
This sequence comes from Oncorhynchus tshawytscha, assembly GCF_018296145.1. Lineage (NCBI taxonomy): Eukaryota > Metazoa > Chordata > Actinopteri > Salmoniformes > Salmonidae > Oncorhynchus > Oncorhynchus tshawytscha. The sequence goes on along the minus strand of NC_056433.1, from coordinate 58,914,453 downwards.
TATTTATTAATCGAAAATTGTGAATAACTCGCTACAGGTTAATGAGAAGGGTGTGCTTGAAAGGATGCACATAACTCTGCAATGTTTGTTGGGTTGTATTGGAGAGTCTGTCTTAAATCATTATACACACACATTCTGTGCCTGTATTTATTTTTCATGCTAGTGAGGACCGAGAAACCACTCTCACATAGGTACGTGGTTGCAAAGGGCATCAGTGTCTTAACTGCGCAATTTGCCGAGGCAGGATACTCTGAGCGCAGCCCAATCCAGAAATCTGGCATTGGCTTCTGAATAAATTACATTTTCACAGAACCGCTTGTTGCAATTTCGGTGAGGATCTCTTGTTCAGATATCATTAAGTGGACTGGAGGCAAGGCATGAAATGGATAATGAATCCAGTTGTTTGTGTCATCCGTTTTGGGAAAGTACCTGCTTATTTGCACACCCAACTCACTCAGGTGCTTCACTATATCACATTTGACGTAAGCTTGAGTTCATTTGCACACAAAAGAAAGACCTGTGTGTTGTCCTTGTTAATGCAGACAAAGAGCTTCAACTTCTTAATCGTAGCCTCAATAGCCTCAATTGTGTCCCGCACAATGAATATAGTTGCGGAGAGTCCCTGTAATCCTAGATTCAGATCATTCAGGAGAGAAAAAACATCGCCCAGATAAGCCAAAAAACCATCACCGAGATAGGCCAGTCGTGTGAGAAACTCATCATCATGCAAGCAGTCAGACAAGTGAAAATGATGGTCAATAAAGAAAACTTTAAGCTCGTCTCTCAATTTTAAAAAAATGTGTCAATCCTTTGCCCCTTGAAAACCAACAGACTTCTTTATGTTGTAAAAGCGTTCCATGGTTGCTGCCCATATCATTGCATAGTGCAGAAATAACACAAGAGTTCAGGGGCCTTGCTTTAACAAAGTTAATCCATTTTCACTGTAGTGTCCAAAACGTCTTTCAAACTGTCAGGCATTCCCTTGGCAGCAAGAGCTTATTGATGGACGTTGCAGTGTACCCAAGTGGCGTCGGGAGCAACTGCTTGCACGAGCGTTACCACTTCCCTAGGTCTCTCTGTCGTGGCTTTTGAGACATCAGTACAGAGACCAACATGAGCAGCAGCTACGTTTGGCTACTTACGGACCATTAGTGGTAGAGTGCGGGAGAGTAACAGGTAATGTGACTCTCTCCTGCGGGAGAGTAACAGGTAATGTGATTGGATGCAAATTATTTGACCAGGCTACCTGTATTTGACATTGTTGTTTTTTTGCTGAACACTAGATGGTTTAATTTTATTTTTGGCAGTGAAACGAGGCTACTCAGGCGAGAAAAAAAACCTCACCCGAATTTATAGCCCCGTTGGAAAATATAAATGGACTGTTTTGAAAATACTGGTATTTTTTAAATTGTGAATCACATTTTTATTTGGTGTACCCCCGATGGCGCGTATCTCAGTTTGGGAATACCTGGTCTACATCTTATCCTTCATGCCGTTTTGTCCTACCGATGCATAGAAAAACCAGCTAGTTATATATTATCCATGTCCTTTTCCAGCCACGACTCTGAGAAACATAGGATTTTACAGTTTTTCAGGTCCCGATAGAATAGTCTCGACCGGAGCTCGTCCAGTTTGTTTTCCAGTGATTGTACATTCGCTAATAGAACTGAGGGTAGAAGTGGTTTATGTACTCGCTGACGTAGTTTTGTTAAGGTGCCCACACGTCGGCCTCTCTGGTCTGGGGTGAGCAGTATGTCCTGCGCCTCCGACTTGTTGAAGTAGAAATTTTCATCCCAGTCGAGGTTGGTGATCACTGTTCTGATATCCAGAACTCTTTTCTGTCACAGGAAACGATGGTGGAAACATTATGTACATACAAAAAAAAGTTAACAACAGTGCAACAAAACACACAAAATAGCAGAATTGGTCAGTTGCCTGTAAAACAGCTGCTGTCCACTGTAGCGTCATTCTCAGCCCTACTGATAATACCAAATCAAATCAAATTTTATTTGTCACATACACATGGTTAGCAGATGTTAATGCGAGTGTAGCGAAATGCTTGTGCTTCTAGTTCCGACAATGCAGTAATAACCAACAAGTAATCTAACTAACAATTCCAAAACTACTGTCTTATACACAGTGTAAGGGGATAAAGAATATGTACATAAGGATATATGAATGAGTGATGGTACAGAGCAGCATAGGCAAGATACAGTAGATGGTATCGAGTACAGTATATACATATGAGATGAGTATGTAAACAAAGTGGCATAGTTAAAGTGGCTAGTGATACATGTATTACATAAGGATGCAGTCGATGATATAGAGTACAGTATATACATATGCATATGAGATGAATAATGTAGGGTAAGTAACATTATATAGGGTAGCATTGTTTAAAGTGGCTAGTGATATATTTACATCATTTCCCATCAATTCCCATTATTAAAGTGGCTGGAGTTGAGTCAGTGTCAGTGTGTTGGCAGCAGCCACTCAATGTTAGTGGTGGCTGTTTAACAGTCTGATGGCCTTGAGATAGAAGCTGTTTTTCAGACTCTCGGTCCCAGCTTTGATGCACCTGTACTGACCTCGCCTTCTGGATGATAGCGGGGTGAACAGGCAGTGGCTCGGGTGGTTGATGTCCTTGATGATCTTTATGGCCTTCCTGTAACATCGGGTGGTGTAGGTGTCCTGGAGGGCAGGTAGTTTGCCCCGGTGATGCGTTGTGCAGACCTCACTACCCTCTGGAGAGCCTTACAGTTGAGGGCGGAGCAGTTGCCATACCAGGCGGTGATACAGCCCGCCAGGATGCTCTCGATTGTGCATCTGTAGAAGTTTGTGAGTGCTTTTGGTGACAAGCCGAATTTCTTCAGCCTCCTGAGGTTGAAGAGGCGCTGCTGCGCCTTCTTCACGATGCTGTCTGTGTGAGTGGACCAATTCAGTTTGTCTGTGATGTGTATGCCGAGGAACTTAAAACTTGCTACCCTCTCCACTACTGTTCCATCGATGTGGATAGGGGGTGTTCCCTCTGCTGTTTCCTGAAGTCCACAATCATCTCCTTAGTTTTGTTGACGTTGAGTGTGAGGTTATTTTCCTGACACCACACTCCGAGGGCCCTCACCTCCTCCCTGTAGGCCGTCTCGTCGTTGTTGGTAATCAAGCCTACCACTGTTGTGTCGTCCGCAAACTTGATGATTGCGTTGGAGGCGTGCGTGGCCACGCAGTCGTGGGTGAACAGGGAGTACAGAAGAGGGCTCAGAACGCACCCTTGTGGGGCCCCAGTGTTGAGGATCAGCGGGGAGGAGATGTTGTTGCCTACCCTCACCACCTGGGGGCGGTCCGTCAGGAAGTCCAGTACCCAGTTGCACAGGGCGGGGTCGAGACCCAGGGTCTCGAGCTTGATGACGAGCTTGGAGGGTAATATGGTGTTGAATGCCGAGCTGTAGTCGATGAACAGCATTCTCACATAGGTATTCCTCTTGTCCAGATGGGTTAGGGCAGTGTGCAGTGTGGTTGAGATTGCATCGTCTGTGGACCTATTTGGGTGGTAAGCAAATTGGAGTGGGTCTAGGGTGTCAGGTAGGGTAGAGGTGATATGGTCCTTGAATAGTCTCTCAAAGCACTTCATGATGACGGATGTGAGTGCTACGGGGCGGTAGTCGTTTAGCTCAGTTACCTTAGCTTTCTTGGGAACAGGAACAATGGTGGCCCTCTTGAAGCATGTGGGAACAGCAGACTGGTATAGGGATTGATTGAATATGTCCGTAAACACACCGGCCAGCTGGTCTGCGCATGCTCTGAGGGCGCGGCTGGGGATGCCGTCTGGGCCTGCAGCCTTGCGAGGGTTAACACGTTTAAATGTCTTACTCACCTCGGCTGCAGTGAAGGAGAGGCCGCATGTTTTCATTGCAGGCCGTGTCAGTGGCACTGTATTGTCCTCAAAGCGGGCAAAAAAGTTATTTAGTCTGCCTGGGAGCAAGACATCCTGGTCCGTGACTGGGCTGGATTTCTTCCTGTAGTCCGTGATTGACTGTAGACCCTGCCACATGCCTCTTGTGTCTGAGCCGTTGAATTGAGATTCTACTTTGTCTCTGTACTGACGCTTAGCTTGTTTAATAGCCTTGCAAGCATGATTCAGAAGATATTTTTATTAGAATGTATTCACTTTTAAATTCTAGTTAGGGATACTACAGTTATCACATTTAATATTGGATTTATTAACTACAAATAGGTAAGATGTGTTTTTAATTCTGGTGCCGCTCTGCACACACAAGCTTGTTAGCTAGCTAGCCTCTCTGGTCCAGAGCTAAGCCAACGTTAAAGTTCAAAGGAATTCAAAGTTCCTCCATAGAAGCCACTCCTCCGTAGGTATAATTCCGTGGGCCTAATTCAGATAATGCATGTCATCACAAGATGCCCAGCACTTTAAGCAAAGCCTCTTCTTCCACCCTCTCGCACTCATCTTGCACCCTACACTTGTCTTTCCATCACACATGTAAGCAACTCATTGAGCTATAGCCTGCCAGCTCCATAGCAAGCTGCTATATCCGTACCGCATGATTGGTGAAGTAATTCAATGTCGAGCTAAATGTAAAAGAAAATGAAATGATTTCAGGGGTTTATAAAGGAACAATTTAAACCGGTACTTTTTGGGGGATTTGAACCAGTTCAGAACTTGATTTTGCTGGTCGGAACAGTGGAACGGAACAAAAGAAAGTATGGTTCTGTTCAGAACAACCCCTTGTTTTAACCCATAGAGATTTACTTCTGACGAACCGCTGCAGTTCACATCATCTGGAGCAAGAGCTGGAGGGGCCAGCTCTCTGAGGAGAACCCACTAAACACATCCCCATTTCCTCAAGTCATTAAATCACACAATGAACCTGAACCATGTCCAGTAACTCACAGCCATGCCCTCAAAACAAACAAATGACTGTGTCCCATTTTCATCTGGAAGGATGGCACTTCTGCAACTATCCCACTGTGTTTGGCTCTGTATCCTTCTGGAGGTTGTGTCTTTAAGCTAGCAATCCGGATGAAGATGACAGTAACACCACTTAACTGTCTTAGGGAATGGCAGCAGGGTAATGTGATGAAGCCCAGCCAGAGATATGCACTCGATGCAATCATGATTGAGAGTCCGTCTAACATGGATGGGTGCTTTCCACGATGATGACATGGACAGTAAAGAGAAGGTCTTTAAAAAGCCACCCCATGATCAGTCATGCAAATGTGTGAACATTCAGGCATAGGGGAGAGGGAGTGAGTTGAGCCAAAGGGGTAAGTTGAGCCACCCTTGTTTCTAGGAAACCATACACAAAATGTATCATTTGACCGGATATTTAGGAAGAGATCATAATGTTGTGTAGTCTGTGAAGGAATAAACCACATGGAGAAAGTGGTAAGCAAGTTAGGTAAAAAGAAATCACTAAGTCAAATTAATTTGTGTTATAGGTTTCATGATGCTTGTATCTAAACCAAAGTAGATCATTTTAAGATGGTTCCATACATCAGTTGGGGCCTCTATAAGCTTCAATATGAGCTCCTAAACCTAGCATGAAAGTGCATCCTTGTACCTGTGTGGGCTAATATAAACTCAGCAAAAAAAGAAATGTCCTCTCACTGTCAACTGCGTTTCTTTTCAGCAAATGTAACGTGTAAATATTTGTATGAACGTAAGATTTAACAACTGAGACATAAACTGAACAAGTTCCACAGACATGTGACTAACAGAAATGGAATAATGTAGTTACCCTGATGGAGGGATTAACTCTGTCCATCGTATCATCAGGCTCCTCAGGAGTAATTATACCAGAGCTATTTTTAAACTCAGGTTAAGAGTTGATTTCCTCATTGGACAGCTATGTGAACCAGGGCCTGCTGTAATTCTTCAACGTCGTAAAGTGGTTCCTCAGTGCTGTTGAAAAGCCACGAGATGCCAAGAAAATCTACTTCAGTTGCAGTGGAGGCTGCTGAGGGGAGGACAGCTTATAATAATCACTGGAACGGAGCAAATGGTATGGCATCAAACACATGGAAACCATGTGGTTGATGTATTCGATACCATTCCACTGATTCCACTCAAGCCATTACCATGAGCCCATCCTCCCCAATTAAGATGCGTGTGTTCAGTTGGCGTCAAGTTCCCCATACCGCTATAAAACGTCCTTAATTCAACTGGGCTAAGTGTCGAGGGGAGGGAGAGAAGGAGCTTTGTGAGTGTGAATGGAGGTTGAAGGTCTTTGGTAGTATTATGTCATGAATTGAAAAAAGGAAAGACAGAAGCAAAGACAAACAGCTCCTGGAAAGATACTTTTCCCAGGCTGCTGTCTGGGTATGGAGTGTCTGGTCACTGTAATTCTGTGGCTTAAGGGTGTTGGCTGGGTCTACAGACTGTTGACAACATGGAGAGAGTATGCCTGCCTGCCTGCCCTGCCTCGGGCCATCCTTCAGTACAATGCCAGTGCCCTCAGTGGTTATTTCAGGCTGTGCTCCCCTGCTTGGGCCTGGGATTGTAAGTCTCTATATATACATGACATGTATAAATACCCAATGGGTGGAGATGGAAGGATGAGAACTTTTCCATACTGGGCAAAACTTTCACCGCTTTATGAGTTATAGCTACTTCATTTTTTATTTCAGTGAGATTTTTTAGGATTTACATTACATCATTGACATAGTGGCCATAGGCTATGTTTGCTTCCTTTTCTGTGGTATTGCAGGGCCATGTGGTGCTGTGGTATTTCAGGGCCATGTTGTGCTGTGGTATTCTATGTAATATTGCATTGCACACTATTCAGGCCTGTCCAGATGAAAGATATTTGAAGCAGTAGACTGACTGTTTTTTTTAGGCGGTCAATGTCTTATTATACTCTTCATTACTTAGTTCAACGACTGACCTGTTGTACCATCTGGGGGTACACGCCAAAGCATGCCAGCGTCTTTATCACAACGACACGGGACAGTTCTGACACATACCACACATACGGTGGCCATGGTGAACAATGGGTTCACCCTGGCCACCGTATCCATGGGAATAACATATATGGTACTGGGTCATGTGACAAACACGTGTTGATGCCTCAAAGCCTGTGACAGAGGCTAATGCTCGAGCCATAGATATGATTCTGGTTGGTTGTTCAGGGCAGTAAAATACCATACTGGCCTGTATTGTTATCCTATCGTATTCTCACTGGATGGCATCAACATCAAATCAAAGTTTATTGGTCGCGTCCACATATTAGCAGGTGTTATAGCGAAGTGCGTGTTACATTTCCAACACTGCAGTATAATGTCGCGCACATACAAGAGAAATACGTGACTAATCAAAAACATCAAAACAAGACATCAAGAAATAACAATCCAAAGTACATAAATATGCGGTGTATATAGACAGTATATCATCTGGAAAAGAAAATAGTATGTAGAGCAGTAGGTATATTAGGATGAGCTATGTTGAGAATACAGTATATACATACACAGTGAGTAAACAACAGTATATTAACAGAATACGAGGTAACCAGCGTTCAATGACTATATACGCAGGCATTAGTCTCAAGGTGCAGGGCCGGGCAGGTAGCTGGCTAGGGATGGCTGTTCAAAAGTCTGATGGTGTTAGAAGCTTTTTCTCAGTGTTCTCTGTCCTGGATCTGATGCACCTGCACTGTCTCTGCCTGCAAGATGGTAGCAGAGTGAACAGACTGTTGCTTGGGTGGCTGAGGTCCTTAATTATCTTCTTGGCCTTCCTTTGACAACGAGTGTTGTAAATGTCCTGGAGGGCAGGCAGCGTGCCCCCAGTGATGCATTGGACTGACCGCATCATCCTCTGGAGGGCCATGCGCAGGGTAGGCTATGTTATTTTCTAAATGTAATCATTATAGTTAATAGTCACTTGTCCAAAATTGTAATTAGTCATTTAACTTTTGGATCACCAAACTCAGTACTGTAATCTGATTACTTTCAGTTAGTTTTAGATTACTTTCCCCTTAAAGGGTATTAGAAGACAAAAATTCATATTACAAATTTAACAAAATCTATTGCAGGATAAAATCTATGGCTGGCCATAAATGGATGTTGTATTTTACTTTATAGGTTGGTTATGTAGGTTTCTTCTAAACCATTGCTATATGTTTACATTTATAAAAAAAAATCTGTCAGATTTCCAGTCATTCGAATGAATTGAATACCCCTTGAACTTCAAGAATAGGAAATATGGGAATGTAGATTCGCCAAATTGTTTTACCTGAGCATAACACACAAATGAAGTACTTACTACTCTGTTGTTTATTTTGTTGTCATGGAAGACTGATTGGGTTAATTGCTTCGAGTTGAAAAACAATGTTGCTCACATGGAATGGCGTGCTTTGAGCACTACCGAAAAGTGTTATTTGCATGTGAAAAATGTATGCCATATGCTGCATTTGCTATAGGCCTATTGTTTACATTGGTGACACTTTGATATATCTATAACTTGCAACTGTTTAAGTCTATCAAAAGTGTGTGAGTTTGAACATGTGTCTGCTAGGCCTATGGACATAAAAAAAGATTGATAGGCAGCTTAAACTTCTTCAATTCCACCATTGTTGGTTTAAAATATACATATACATTTGTGAACAGCCATCCACAACAACTACAATATGTAAGGCGCAAATACCTAAATGAGAGGGCAGTAGTGTGATTCACATCAATGTGCTATGTAGATATCAATAATAATATCACCCCGTAGGCTAGACTACCGCGGTCGTCCTTACCTCTAGGCGTTTCTTCAAGTTGGATAATCTTTGGATACCGACATTAGTCACACCATTGGAAGACATAGCCTGGTCTGTAGCCTACAAAAGCCCATTTATGCTCTTTTCCCACAATCCATCAAAAGCATATTGTGTGTCATCATAGTGGTCAGTGACTTCTAATCAGACTCACTCAGGCGAAGCAAACTTAAATTTGCGCCTTTTTTGAATGCTGATTTGAATGTCAGAGAAAACAGAAAGGTGTCAACTATTTTTTCCGCAACCATCCTTTATGAATTTAAAAGTAATCCTAGAAGTAATCATCTAGTTTTTCTAAAGTATCTGTAATTTGATTACAATCTTTTTGTTGGTAACGTAACAGATTACAGTTTTTTTGTAATCCATTACATGTAATCTGTTATTCGAAAACCCTGCCCATGCTATTGAGGGTGGCACAGTTGCCGTACCAAACTGTAATGCAGCCCGACAGAATGCTTGCTCTCAATGGTGCATCCATAGATGTTTGCGAGGCCCCGTCGTTGTGGATGGGGTGGTGCTCCCTCTTCTGTCTCCTGCAGTCCACGATCAGCTCCTTAGTTGTTTTTTACACTGAAAGAGAGGTTACTTCCTGGCACCACTCCGCCACAGCTCTAACCTCCTCCTTGTAGGCTGTCTCATCATTGTCAGGCCTACCACTGTCGTGTTGTCAGCAAACTTGATGACTGAGTTATAGTCTTGCGTATCCATGCAGTCATGGGTGAACAGGGAGTACAGGAGGGGCTGAGCACAGGGGAGTACAGGGGGGCCCCCCATGTTGAGGATCAGCGTGGCGGAGATGTTGCTGCCTACCCTCTCCAACTGGGGTCGGCCCGTCAGGAAGTCTAGGACCCAGTTGCACAGAGTTCAGACCCAGGACCCTGAACATAGTGACGAGTTTGGAGGGCACTATGGTGTTGAAAGCAGAGCTGTAGTCGATGAACAGCATTCTCACATAGGTTTTCCTCTTGTCCAGGTGTACAGCGCCCCAACAGATCCACCGATGACGCAATCACCATTGCCAAGAGTATGCAAAGCTGTCATCAAGGCAAAGGGTGGCTACTTTGAAGAATATTAAATATAAAAAATACCACCTTTCGATGATGATGCGGTCATATTATTGTAGTGTGTAGCCCAAACTGTTCAGACACTAGAGACAGTAGTTGTCAGATCGGCAGTACCGACTTCATACGAGTCCCGTGATGCTTGCAAAACGGAGAACGTCATCATGTTCGTGAGAGTCTCATCTTTCCATAGAGGGATCATATTAGTTTGTTGCCCAAATGGTTCGTACACTACAGAAGTTTTTGTGAGAAGACAGATTTTAGGGGTGTCTCCTGGTCTGACAAACATCGCTGTAGCTCTGCCTCCTTCCAACGCAGAGGCGGAAAGCGGTGGATGCAGTGGATGGAGACGCAGTCCATTAAAAAAATATCTCCAGCTTAAACAGACATATTTTGATGGGGATTTTTTTATTGTGCTAATTACATTTAGACTGTTGTTATGTAACATCCCCCTGGAGATTGTGTAAAACTCTTCACACTGCTTTACTGCTGTGATAAGGCTAAGCTTGTTTCAACCACTATGGATAATTCTATCATTAGTTTTGACTTCTAGGCTTATAGCTTTCGAGGATATAGAATATCTGACTCTGGCTCAGCTTGAATGTGTTTGTGAGATGCCAGCTCTCTCGATCCTCAGCTTCCCCAGGGCTAGTGGGCCGTTTCTTGGGGAGCGTTGGGCCATGCAGGAATCACACATGGCTGACAGGCTGTTGACAGCCCCCCTCGCCCAGGGTATGTTTGTGTGTGTCTGTGCAAGCATGTGTGCACTTCCACAGTAAAGCAGAGTGAGAGAGACAGCCTGCCAGCGAAGGATGCAGTGTAAGAAGAATATTCACTGCTTCTGTCATGACATTTACAAGACTTTTCCTTGCATACATTTCCCACCAATCTAAGTTTAGCATGCAGGCTATGCATATGGATAGGCTTATGCTTCAATATGAGGCTCTCTCGTGGAGAGTCTCAGGCACAGACACCCATAACCTCACTAGAGGAAGTTTAACCCTAGACTATCTTTTCAATAGTCTTTGAAACATATAAAACCTATTTTAATCTGATGAGCAGCAGGTCCACTGTCTCTCCAACGGAACAGACAGACTAAATATATATATACAGATATAAAACAGTAGCAGCAGCCCATAGCTGACAGTGATTCAGTCCACTTAATTAGCTCTCTGCTAGGTCGTTCCACCTCAAAAAGCACAAGAAAGAGGATTTCAACACCCACCATCTCAGATTGTTCTAGAATTGTTGATGATGTTAGAAACAGATATGATTAGCATTCCTGTTAACATTATTTGGTTGAAATATAATTTTATCAGAACCTGGTGGATGTAGGATGAGACATAAACCTAACAACTTCACTGAATAATTCCTCTGAATAGGGAAAAGAAAACATCACCAAATTCACTGAGAATACGTTTCATAGGATGAAGAAATAATACTCTGAGCCGCAGCTCCATACTACTGGTCATACATAGGGAACTGATACTGTTTACTCTTGTTAGGGTGGAATTAGCGTGTGGGGTCTGTGGGTGGCTTTTGACCATTTCTTTGGATTCTTCACCTCTTACTCATTGTTAGAAACACGTTTGGTCCAAATCAGATTTTAGGTACTATATGTATTGAATATTATATGAATCCTATAAATGGCAAATTTGGGTGCAATGAATTAGCAAAATTTCTCAGAGATCAAATTATACTTCAACAGAATAATGTTGCAGGAATGCTAATCTTATCTGTTTCAAACTACAGAAATGATTTCATAGCAATCTGAGATGGTGGGTGTCATGGCTTGCTGAATTGACATGGAACGACACTTCTAAAATAAATAGCTCCATATTACCTCAAGCTTGAGTTTCCAATGCTTACCCCCTCCACCCGCAAAAATAAAACACAATTTCCTGGAGCCTTACTTCAGTTTTATTTGGCATATAATTCTGTCGGCCACAACAGAAAACTCAAATTTACAGTCCTTCCGGATGTTCTCTCTGGGGTCGAAGGTGAACGCAGTCTAACATATTTAGCCGTGGGTTAAACAGTGGAAACAAATAGCCTGTTAAGCTCGGCACAATACCGCGTCACTGCTTCTAGAAGTGGTCAGATAGGCAAAACACTGTGCAGTCCTAACAGTTAGCCAATGTCAAGAAGGCCTCATGCTATTTTAGAAGGGGACAAATGGGTATATGATACTGTATGTCCCAGTCCCTTAAAGGGAAAAACACAGCTGTGAAGAGTTTCTGTCCCGAAGGCCATTGTCATATTACATCATTGTTGTTGATCAATGTTCATCTGTATTGTCAATATTCCCAGAAAGATCATTGTTGTAGTGTGCAGGGACAAAGATGGCACTAGGCAAGTAAGGTTAATGCAGAGGTTGTACACAAACAACAATTTATTAGAAAACCAAGTATAATATTGGTCACTGGAGAAAGGTATTGAGTTGATGTAACACAATAATCCTACTGGTCATCACTCACCCTTAGGGTCAATGCTGAATAGCCAATCAACTCCCTCCTCCCACAACCTCCTCTACCTCTCCATCTCTTTATGAACCAGGTCTTGGCAGCCCCTAGTAATCCTCAGATTGTGTTTTGGAAAGTTGCAGGTTTGGTGCCAACATCTAAAATAACACAATGGCTACAGTAATTTCCTCCAGAGTCTAATCCTGCCTGCCATCTCCAGGGGGTTTGTTTAAAGAGCAACACAATTATAAAACATTAAGGAGTGTGTTGTTCTGGCTGGGTCACCTGGACCTCTAGTTAATGAAGTAGAAAACTGAAGCTCGGTTTAATCCCACGAGTGGCGCCACAGGAGGGAAATTTCAGTATTACTCTGATCATTTATCGACATAGATACTGGTATATTGCGGGCAGACAGAGGTTGCACAACAACAGACCAATCCCTTTTGTAATGTGTTTACAAAACTCAATGCAGGACATGCAGCTAGCCTAGTGGTTGGAGCGTTGGACTAGTAACCGAAAGGTTGCCAGATTGAATCCCCGAGCTGACAAGGTAAAAATCTGTTGTTTTGCCCCTGAACAAGGCAGTTAAACCACTGTTCCTAGGCCGTCATTGAAAATAACTGACTTGCCTAGTTAAATGAAGGTAAAAAAAGAGTGTGTAGGGGAAGTCTTATGATTGTGAAGGAGGATAGGTTTTGTAAATCATAGTGTGTCACAACAGCCCGGCATACTGGACTCTGTCAAATAAAATAAAATAAAAGTTTATTGGTTGTATACACACTGCACTCTATATGAGTGAGTGTGTCACAGCAGTCAGGTGAGGGAGGTAGAGGTAGGTGTGTTTTGTTGTGTTCCGCCCTGAGGCCTCTCGCTGGGGCGGGGCAGAGGGGCGTGGCAAAGAGACCAGGATATGACACAGCAGTCAAAGCAGAGGCAGGTAGAGCCTTCGGCATGGTGTGGCTCTGGGAAATTACAGCCCAGAACACAAAGAGGGGAGGAGAGCCATGTATGACACATTGCTTACACAGAGAGAAGGAGAGGGAGAGAGAAAAAGAAAGAGAAAGAGAACGTGTGAGGTAGATACAGTAGAGGGAGAGTTACATTTAAAAGGTTTACCACACAGACAGGAGCAGACAGCCAGTGCAGTGCGCATCCATGTCTGTGAGGATCCCAGTACTGAAAGAAGCTGTTGTTCCTGTCTATGTGCAGTTCTCCAGGGACAAGTACATAATGGAGGGCCCGCCGGAGAAACTACGCAAAGAGTTGGAGGAAGAGCTGAAAATGGCCAGTGAGGAGCCATGCAGCCACGCCTGGTACCATGGAGCCATTCCCAGACAGGTAACACACACACAGACACATACAAAAATAAATCAAATCAAATTTTCTGTCACATGTTTCTTAACAAACAGATGTAAATTGACAGTGAAATGCTTAACAGAAAAGTAATAATAAATACACAATAAGTAACTTGAATATATAATGTACACAGGGTCAATGTGCAGGGGTACGAGGCCGTACATCTACCTCCAATATAATAAAGTGACTAGGCAACAGAATAGATAATAAACAGTAACAGCAGCATATGTGATGAGACAAAAAACGGTCAATGCAGATAGTCTGGGTAGATATTTGGTTAACTATTTAACTAACCACTTAGCAGTCTTATGGCTTGAGGGTAGAAGCTGTTCAGGGTCCTCTTGGTTCCAGACTTGGTGCATCGGTACTGCGTGCCATGCAGTAGCAGAGAGAACAATCTATGACTTGGGTGGCTGGAGTCTTTGACAATTTCTAAAGCTTTCCTTTGACACGGCCTGGTATAGAGGTCCTGGATGGCAGGGAGCTCGGCCCCAGTGATCTACTGGGCCGTATGCACTGCTCTCTTTAGCGCTTTGCAGTCGGATGCCGAGCAGTTGCCATACCAAGCAGTGATGCAGCCAGTGAAGATGCTCTCAATGGTGTAGCTGTAGAACTTTTTGAGGATCTGAGGGCCCATGCCAAGCCTTTTCAGCCTTCTGAGGGGGAAGAGGTGTTGTCGTACCCTCTTCACGATTGTGTTGGTGTGTTTGGACCATGATAGATCCTTAGTGATGTGGACACAGAGGAACTTGAAGCTCTCGACCCACTCCACTACAGTCCAGTTGATGTGAATGGGGGCATTCTCGGCCCTTTATCTCAGCTTCTTTGTCTTGTTGACGATCAGCTTTTTTGTCTTGCTGATGTTGACGGAGAGGTTGTTGTCCGGGCACCACACTGCCAGGTCTCTGACCTTCTCCCTATAGGCTGTCTCACCACCGTCATCAGCAACTTAATGATGGTTGTTGAACAGGTAGTAAAGGAGGTGACTAGGCACACACCTCTGAATGGCCTCTGTGTTGAGGGACAGCATGGCAGATGTGGTATTGCCCTCCCTCACCACCTGGGGGCGGCCCGTCAAGATATCCAGGATTCACTTCCAGAAAGAGGGGTTCAGTCCCAGGGTCCTTAGCTTAGTGTTGAGCTTTAGTCAATGAACAGTATTCTCACGTAGATGTTCCTCTTGTCAAGGTGGGAGAGAGCAGTGTGGAGTAGAGAATAGAGATTGCATCATCTGTGGATCTGTTGGGGCGGTATGCGAACTGGATTGGGCCCAGGGTGTCTGGGATGATGGTGTTCATGTGAGCTATGACCAGCCTTTCAAAGCATTCCATGACTACAGATGTGAGTGCTATGGGACGATAGTCATTTAGAAAGGTTACCTTGGTGTTCTTGGGCACAGGGACTACGGTGGTCTGCTTGAAACATGTACTGTAGGTATTACAGAAAGGGTCAGGGAGAGGTTGAAAATATCAGCTAAGACACATGCCAGCTGGTCAGAGCATTCTCTGAGTACGCATCCTGGTTATCCGTATGGACCTGCGGCCTTGTTAATGTTAACCTGTTTAAAGGTCTTACTCACGTCGGCTTTGGCGAGCGTGATCACACAGTCGTACAGAACATGCATGGTTCAGTGTTGAGTGCCTCGAAGCGAGCATAGAAGGCACTTAGCTCGTCTGGTAGGCTCGTGTCAACTTGGCAGCTCGCGGCTGGGTTTCCCTCTGTAATCCCTCCGTGATCACTTGCAAGCCCTGCCACATCTGACAGAGTGTCAGAGCTGGCGTAGTATGATTCGATCATACTCCTATATTGATGCTTTGCCTGTTTGATGGCTTGTCGGAGGTCGCAGAGGGATTTCTTATAAGTGTGCCGCTTCTTGAAAGTGGCAGCTCAAGCCTTTAGCTCAGTGCGAATGTTGCCTGTAATCGGCATATGTACATATGGTCACATTGTGGGGGCGTCGTCATAGTCATTGCACTTATTAATGAAGCCGGTGACTAATGTGGTAAAATCTTCAATGCCAGCAATCCCAGAACATATTCCAGTCTGTGAAAGTGAAACAGTCCTGTAGTTTAGCATCCACTTCATCGGACCACTTCCCTTTGAGCAGGTCACTGGTACTTCTAATTTGATTATTTCTTGTAAGCACGAATCAGGAGGATATACTTATGGTCAGATTTGCCGAATGGATGGTGAGGGAGAGCTTTGTATGCGTCTCTGTGTGTGGAGTAACGGTGATCTAGAATTTTTTTGCACAGGGGACATGCTGGTAGAAATGTGGTAAAACTGATTTCAGTTTCCCTGCATTAAAATCACTGCTAGGAGTGCCGCCTCTGGATGAGCATTTTCTTGTTTGCTTATGACACTATTCAGCTCGTTGAGTGCGGTTTTAGTGCCAGCATAGGTTTGTGGTGGTAAATAGCCACACAAACATGCACACACACACACACACTCTCTGTAGGAACAACTCAGCTGCTGTTTAATGATTTATCATGAGCCTTATTTTAGCTTGGGTCAAAAGGATTTTTGATAAGGTATTGTTTTTGTGGCCGGCGGCACACGCTGGCTCTTTGTGAAAGAGGATAGTTCAATAAAGAGATGGAGCTGAGAGAAGGGAGAGGCTTACCGTGAAACATGACTAGCCCAATGAAAGCATGCAGAGAGGGGAGGGGTTCCCGTGTTGCCAACAGCTACGACTGGGTATCCAGTTGCACACTTATTTCATTCAGGGCCCTGTCATTCCTGCTGCCTGTTGGTCACCCACCCACTCTGTGGAGGAATCATAGCACTGCCTGTTGGTCACCCACCCACTCTCTGGAGGAATCACAGCACTGCCTGTCGGTCACCCACCCACTCTGTAGAGGAATCTCAGCACGGCCTGTCGGTCACCCACCCACTCTCTGGAGGAATCATAGCACTGCCTGTTGGTCACCCACCCACTCTGTGGAGGAATCATAGCACTGCCTGTTGGTCACCCACCCACTCTCTGGAGGAATCACAGCACTGCCTGTCGGTCACCCACCCACTCTGTAGAGGAATCTCAGCACGGCCTGTCGGTCACCCACCCACTCTGTAGAGGAATCACAGCACTGTCTGTTGGTCACCCACCCACTCTGTGGAGGAATCACAGCACTGCCTGTTGGTCACCCACCCACTCTGTGGAGGAATCACAGCACTGCCTGTTGGTCACCCACCCACTCTGTAGAGGAATCACAGCACTGCCTGTTGGTCACCCACCCACCCACCCTGTAGAGGAATCTCAGCATGGCCTGTTGGTCACCCACCCACTCTGTGGAGGAATCACAGCACTGCCTGTTGGTCACCCACCCACCCACTCTGTGGAGGAATCACAGCACTGTCTGTTGGTCACCCACCCACTCTGTAGAGGAATCACAGCACTGCCTGTTGGTCACCCACCCACCCTGTGGAGGAATCACAGCACTGCCTCCCACTCTGTGGAGGAATCACAGCACGGCCTGTTGGTCACCCACCCACTCTGTGGAGGAATCATAGCACTGCCTGTTGGTCACCCACCCACTCTGTGAAGGAATCACAGCACGGCCTGTCGGTCACCCACCCACTCTGTGGAGGAATCACAGCACTGCCTGTCGGTCACCCACCCACTCTGTAGAGGAATCTCAGCACGGCCTGTTGGTCACCCACCCACTCTGTGGAGGAATCACAGCACTGCCTGTTGGTCACCCACCCACTCTGTGGAGGAATCACAGCACTGCCTGTTGGTCACCCACCCACTCTGTGGAGGAATCACAGCACTGCCTGTTGGTCACCCACCCACCCACTCTGTAGAGGAATCACAGCACTGCCTGTTGGTCACCCACCCACTCTGTGGAGGAATCACAGCACTGCCTGTTGGTCACCCACCCACTCTGTGGAGGAATCACAGCACTGCCTGTTGGTCACCCACCCACTCTGTAGAGGAATCACAGCACTGTCTGTTGGTCACCCACCCACTCTGTAGAGGAATCACAGCACTGCCTGTTGGTCACCCACCCAACCACCCTGTGGAGGAATCACAGCACGGCCTGTTGGTCACCCACCCACCCACTCTGTAGAGGAATCACAGCACTGTCTGTTGGTCACCCACCCACTCTGTAGAGGAATCACAGCACTGCCTCCCACTCTGTGGAGGAATCACAGCACTGCCTGTTGGTCACCTGCCTGTTGGTCCACCCACTCCGTAGAGGAATCACAGCACTGCCTGTTGGTCACCCACCCACTCTGTAGAGGAATCTCAGCACGGCCTGTTGGTCACCCACCCACTCTGTAGAGGAATCACAGCACTGTCTGTTGGTCACCCACCCACCCACCCACTCTGTGGAGGAATCACAGCACTGCCTGTTGGTCACCCACCCACTCTGTAGAGGAATCACAGCACTGTCTGTTGGTCACCCACCCACTCTGTAGAGGAATCACAGCACTGCCTGTTGGTCACCCACCCACCCACCCTGTGGAGGAATCACAGCACGGCCTGTTGGTCACCCACCCACCCACTCTGTAGAGGAATCACAGCACTGCCTGTTGGTCACCCACCCACTCTGTGGAGGAATCACAGCAAATAAAGTAAAATAACATTTGTCACATGCTTCGTAAACAACAGGTGTAGACTGACAGTGAAATGCACTGTTGCTCTGAAAACATGACAACCATGCAAAACCTTCCGCATACCCGCGCAGGGCAGGACAGCTGGGCAGACATAACCTTTTCCAAGCTCAATCAAACGTCTCTATAATGACATCCCAAACAATGCTTTGTTTGGTCACTCTGTGGACTACTGTGTGAATGGAGAGTCAGGGAGCTTAGACACTTTGTTTGGCAGTTCTTGTCATAAATATGTGAAACTCCCTGAGTGTCTAGAGGTTTCCAGAAGGGAGCTTTCTTTTATGTGGACTGCAGAGTGAAAGCTACATGGCTGAGGGTGGGGACTTAGCCTCCTCCTATGACAGACTGTGACAGACTGTGACAGATCCCAGCACAGCAGGATCAGATCAGGGGGATGAGGAAGAACACTGATGACATCCTCACACCCTGGGCTCAGCTCAAATGAGTGCCTATGTACACAGAGCAGATTCATTCTCTGGCAGCTTGTCTGAAACTGGTTGAGCCAGATCAGAATCAGACAAATAAGGACAAGTCAACAACAGAGATAAGTATTTATCTTGTCAGGTCCGTTCTACAGCACTGGCTGTATTGAATCCATGGTGTGAGGCTGTCACTTTGACGTGCTGTGGCTGAATGAGGCTTGACACCCGCTGCTGCATGGTTAATTGAAATGGACTTAATTTCAACCTTGTGCTTTCATCATTATCTCACTAAGAGCTTGTCACTGAGAACTTGTCAGTGAGAACAGAGTGGCCCTGACACACACACACTGCGTCTGTGTGTGTACATACTGTAGTACTGAGAGCTCAGACCGCAGAGCTCTTTCCATGAACCTCAGCTTCAGTGAGGATGCTCAGTCTGTCTCTCAGCACACACACAGGTCTTAATCAGATGACATGACACCATTTATTAATGACATCTTATCTTATTGCCTTCCGCTGGTTCACTGATCTGGCACTGACCACGCCTCTATAATTCTCATCACTGGCTAGCTCCACACGGTACATTACACACTGTCATGTTTACCCACAAGACTGTGCGTCTCTCAACAAGAACTAGTAAGACCAGCTCAGTCCACTCCCATTCTACCATTAGACGATACACATCAGCAGCTCCAGGCTTCAGGTGATTGAGGTTTCTCTCCATGCCAGTGCATCGAGGATAGTAAATTTCACAACAAAATTAATTCACAACAGATGTCTATTAGAAATATATAAACAACATTGCATGGCTAATGGATTTAACATGGATCTTAATATAAATGAGCAGTTTCATGAGGTATAAATCAAATGACTTTCAATGCGTCAGACTGGCTTTATAAACCCAAAGCATTGCCCCTGAATAAGAAATTGAACTCTTTTGAGCTTGTCCTTGCAGTCGTGACAGGGTGGCATAAGACTGGTAAACACACACACAGCTGTGCTCAGTTTTACGGCTCAGCCTGCACCTCCTCAGTAGGACAGAGACTATGTAAGGATACTGAAAAACAGCATTCATGCTGCCAAGTGATGCTAATCAGGTTTAATAAGCTCCTTCCTGGTGTCACTGCGGCCCCATTGTGAAGAGGGCTTTTAAAAAGTCTAATTAGAAACCCTTAACCTTCCAACTCATGATTATATAAACATAAATACTTAGTTCAATACTAAGTTAATTAAATAGTAAGGTAATTAAATGTTTGGAGGAATGAGTGGAGTATGTGGTGGAGTGGAGTGTGGACCAATTTAAAAAAAAGACTATTATTTAACAAAATATTATTCAGACATTTTCAAAAACCAAACAGGTGGCCTCCTGTGTGACGTGGCAGTCTGAGTCACTGCATCGCCGTCACTACGGACCGGGTTCGACCGGCCGTGACCAGGAGTCCCATAGGGTGGCGCACAATTGGCCCAGCATCGTCCGGGTTAGGGGAGGGTTTGGCCGGGGGGGCTTTCCCTGGCTCATCGCGTTCTAGCG
Source organism: Oncorhynchus tshawytscha (assembly GCF_018296145.1). NCBI lineage: Eukaryota > Metazoa > Chordata > Actinopteri > Salmoniformes > Salmonidae > Oncorhynchus > Oncorhynchus tshawytscha. Next base: position 58,894,236 of record NC_056433.1, on the reverse strand, counting down.
ACTCCTGGTGGTGGGCTGGGCACCTGCAGGCTGACTTCGGTCATTAGTTGAACGGTGTTTCCTCTGACACGTTGGTGCAGCTGGCTTCCGGGTTAAGCGGGCGGGTGTTAAGAAGATGAATTAGGGGAGTCATGTTTGGGAGGATGCATGACTCGACCTTCGCCTCTCCAAAACCCGTTGGATGATTATAATGATATTATATGATTATAATGATCAAGAGTGTGGACCAATGTATGAGAGTTTCTACACAACACTGGGGGCTTGGACACTTGACCCTTCTGACTATGAGTTCCTGTTTGGCTTTGTGTGGCCTGGGCTTAGAGAGCTTGCTGGGAGGTATCAGGATGTTATAGTACAGTAACAGTAGTCCTAGAGAAAACATTCAGTGAGCCAAGCAGGTTAATGAGGCCATTCAGTGAGAGGGACTAGAACACCTGTCGCCACAAATCCAACTGTGAGACAAGTGTGACAAACGGAAACACAGGTCCAACTGTGTGATATTGAAAATACAGCCATTTGTATGAGCTATACAGTATGCCTGTCTATATGTGCTCAACACGTGTCCTCTGGTGTCCAGGTGGCAGAGAACCTGATCCAGAGAGACGGGGACTTCCTGATCCGGGACTCTCTGTCCAACCCTGGGAACTACGTCCTGACCTGCCAGTGGAAGAACAGCCCGCAGCACTTCAAGATCAATAAGATGGTGGTGGCCATGAACGAGGCCTACTGTCGGGTGCAGTACCTGTTTGAGAAGGAGGGCTTCGACAGCGTGCCTGCCCTAGTGCGCTACTACGTGGGAAACAGGAAGCCAGTGACAGAGGTGGTGGGAGCCATCATCTTCCAGCCCATCAACAGGGCCTTGCCCCTGCGCTGCCTAGAGGAGAAGTATGGGGTGGCCTGTGTCCGTGTGGAGACCGGTCTGACCCTGCCAGAGAGGAAGAGCCAGACCTCCAAACGCCTGAGCCTCAACATCATGAACGGACACACCCAGGACCAAAGCCTTGAACGGGGGAACCTGCTTAGGTTAGTAGGCTATCTAAGGAGGTTCAGGGTTGTCTGCTCTTGATATGGTGAATTGCTAGTGTGTTACAATGGTACAATGGAGATGCTTTCCTGCAGCTGATTTATTACGACATTAAAGTTCATTTTATTCTCCTCTGCACCCAGGAGCTTATATAGACACTGTACATTCCGTCATACAGGGGTCACTCCAAATGGAATTGGATCTGTATAATGTTCATGTATAGCCTGCCATGCAAACAACACATGTGCACTCCAAATTTGTCACACTAATGTGGGAGTCACAGAGATAAGTATATATCTACAATAAACCATTACTGAGGCAAAGTAAGTAAGGAGTGATGTTTAGCCTGGATGGAGAATACCAACCTCTGAGCACAATGCCAAGGCAAACCAGGATAAAAAATACCCCCTCAAATTACACAGTACCATTTTACATAAACACTGCGTCAATGTATCAGGTTTCAGTAGGGGTTAGTGGTGTGGTGTGCCCAGTGGACATGCCTCTGTTGGTAGCTAAAGGGCTCAGTCCAATTGACCTCTCTCTCTCTCTCTCTCTCTCTCTCTCTCTCTCTGTTTCTTTCTTTCTGTCCATCAGGAACAAAGACAAGTGTGGAAGCCAGCCGGCGTGTCTGAACCACGTTCAGGAGAGAAGGTTGCCTCTCAAAACCCACCAGTCAGAGAGCTTTCTTCCTCTAGGTAGGTACCTTCTCTCGCCCTCTCTCTCTCATATCCTGTTGTCAGAGGATTTACAGCCCCGACAAGCCTTCAAAACTTTGCTTTGTACCCTCAGCTCAGAAATGAGAATTGTGACATTAGCTAAGGATGGCGATAAATATATTTCTGAAAGGATTACAGAGCAGATAAAAGATGAAATGGAAATGGATAGATGTGCTTGATGTCTGAGTCTTTGGAATAAAATACAGCAGCCATCACAGCAGCTCCACAGCCACACAACACAGACATGGCTCTAGCTGTATGTACTAGGCTGCAGTGTGCAGGTTCAGGTAATGATGGTCCCCTGTCACTCCCCAGGCTCCAGGCCCCAGCCCCAGTCCCAGCTGATGGAGCATCAGCCTCGGTCCCAGTCTCCAGTGTTCAGGACGGGCAGTGAGCCGGCCCTCAGTCCCACTGTGCCAAGGAGGATGGCCTTTGAGACCCAGGCCGGAGAGGCCATCCGGGGCTCAGAAAGCCAGCTCTGCCCCAAGCCGCCCCCCAAGCCCAGCAAGGTGCCCGCCATGAGGATACCCCACTCCCCACACCTGCAACCCCTGGCCCCTCTGGCCAGCCCAGCCCCAGGTCCCCCTGTTCCCCCACTGAAGCTCAAGAAGCAGCATCTGACCCAGGCTCTCCAGTCTCCCCAGCCCCGCAGCCCGGAGGTGAACTACTTTGAGCTGAGCCCCTGCAGCCCAGCGGATTGGGACAGGCTCCAGGCTCCAGGCTTGGGCCCCCAGCCTAACAACAACAACAATATCAACAGCTACGTAGAGAGGCTGAGGACAGAGGAGAATGAGAAGAGCAGCCATGGCTCCAAACTGGACCGCAGCTCCTACCACCATGCCATCGAAGCCCTGGAGAATGGCAGCGAAGAGGAGGAGGTGGAACAAGAGAGGAAAGGAGAGCTGGATGAGATAGAGAAGACAGGGGAGGAGAAAGAGAGGAGCTTCCGGCGGCCGGTGTTGGAGACCGCGTCTACGTTCCGGCCGGGGGAGTTTGAATCCAGGCTACTGCCTGCAGAGAACAAACCCCTGGAGATGAGTGTGCTGAAGAGAGCCAAAGAACTGCTCGTTCAGAAAGACCACCACATCATTGCCAAGCACATCCTCATGGCAGACTGCCAGGTACTGCACTGTCCCACTACACCATACCCAGATTACCCACAGGACATTCTCTACCGCACTAGGCCTACTGTATGTCTGAGCACTCAGGGTTGAATCCCAACTTGAGATCATAAAAGAAATGTCAGTGTACATCATTAATTAATATGAATGGGAGATTTGCAGGACAGTTTGTGTTTGCGTGATACATGTCTTATTCTTCAGCAGCATCTAATTTAGGGGCTGGACAGTCAGGCACACAGAGGGCATCAGAGACGACTGGCATTTCATTCATTTCCTCTCGTTGGTATTTTGCATTTCAGAGACAGTCAGGTGCCTTATGTCTGTCTGTGAGTGGTACACTACACAAAGGGCCAAATGAAACCAGTAAATGTTATTTAGTTAGATGCACCAAAAATGCTCTGTAGCCAAACCCATGACTGGGTGTCTAGTCTTGAGGGAAACATCTTTATGTGTTGTTAAAAACAGCTATGGCACAACGTTATGTAAGGTGGCTGTGGAATTCAATAAAGATGTCTCTTGTTTAATTCAGTCAGAAGGAACTCATAAACAATGATAGGATTTCCCCAAACGTGACCATTCTAAAACACTTCCATCCTCCTATAGCTTAACTAAAAAATGGTTATGTACCTGACAGGTTGCTAGGGTACTTGGTGTCTCTGAGGAGGTGAAAGGTCAAATGGGTGTGTCCTCTGGTCTGGAGCTGGTGACCTTACCCCACGGCAGGCAGCTGCGTCGAGACCTGATGGAAAGGTAAACACACATACACACCCAAACCCACCTGACACACGCCTCAGGTGATAGGAACCCACATCTAGACACAAGGCACTCATGACTGAACTCTCCGTTGTGTAACTCAGGCACCACACCATGGCCATCGGGGTTGCCGTGGACATCCTGGGCTGCACAGGAAGTCTGGAGGAGCGAACCGCCACGCTGAACCGCATTATCATGGTGGCTCTAGAACTGAAGGACTCCATGGGGGACCTGTACGCCTTCTCCTCCATCATGAAAGCATTGGACATGCCTCAGGTACCCCACTCAATACAGCCAGACATGGTCCCCCAACCCCACCACGTGTTCTGAGATTAGTATTTAAAGGCAGATGTCCCTAGGGATATTGTGATTGTGCTGTTTGTTTCCTAACATACCGTATATATGCCCTTGACCACAGATCACACGATTAGACCACACCTGGACCATGCTGAGGAGGAAATACACTCAGACTGCCATCATATACGAGAAGTCTCTCAAGCCCTTTTACAAGGGCCTGTATGAAGGAACAGGTAAGCACTTCAATAGAGCCTCCTTGGTGCTCTTACAGAGCTTAAGTGCAGTTGTAGTCTCTGACCGTGTCCCTGTGTGTGTGTAGTGGACATGCCCCCGACTGGCACCACGGTGCCCCTACTAATGCCCCTGCTCATCTTGATGGAGCGCCCAGCGGTGGCGTTCGAGGGCATGGAACTGTGGGAGAGCAACGACCAGGGCTGTGAGATCATGCTGCGTCACCTAGAGGAGGCCCGCAGCGTGGCACACAATGCTGACTCATACACCGCCAACACTGAACACGTCCTGAAAGGTAATACACTCCACACCTTCTGCTAGATAGTGCTCACAGCTGTTAACATTATTTGTTCAACAAATGCTCTTGTCCAAAACGTCACAGCTTTTTTCATAATGCCCGAGATTGCTTAAGACACTATAACAGATGCATGACTAAGCTGGTATGATGTGCTACAAGGCTAACGATAATTTATTCCTCTTTCTATGTGCAGACTTCCAGGCTGACGAGGACCTGCTGGAGATCTTTAAAACAGACTTTCAGCTGCGTCTGCTGTGGGGCAGCAGAGGGGCGGCCGTCAACCAGACGGAGAGATACGACAAGTTCACACTCATCCTAACTGCTTTGTCCAGAAAGCTGGAGCCAGCGGTCAAACACACAGAACTCTAAACCGAGCCTGTAGTAAACAGACTGTATTAGTGAACACTGGTGGGTTGTAAAAGGACCTTCAGGCTGGTTAACAGAGAGGACAAACTGTGCCCCGTATTGACTAAGGATGAGGAAGATGGTTGCATAGCGAGACTACTGTGATTTCCCAACCTGTCCAATGGAGGGAGAGTGTCTGAGATCCAGTTGGAACTCTTCCCTGGCAGTGGCAGGATATTGAGTGTGTTCTTATGAAGGGGAAATATTTCCCTCAGTAACGCAGGAGGGGGGAGGGGGGGTGGCCTGGTCCAAGATCTGTTTGTGCTCCTGCCTACTCCATTGCTGTCATTGTCAAGCCAATGGAATGACAATGAGTGAAAGGGAGTTGGCATGATAGCAAAAACAGATCTGCACCATATACATTGAGTGTACAAAACATTAAGGACACCTGCTCTTTCCATGACAGATGAACCATGTGAAAGCTATGATCCCTTATTGATGTCACTTCAACCAGTGTAGATGAAGGGGAGGAGACAGGTTCAAGGATTGTGTAGGTGTGCTATTCAGAGGGTTAATGGGCAAGACAAAATATTTAAGTGCCTTTGAACAGGGTAATGGTATTAGGTGCCATGCGCACCGGTTTGTGTGTGTCAAGAACTGAAACTCTGCTGGGTTTTTCACGCTTTTTCAGTTTCCCGTGTGCATCAAGAATGGTCCACCACCCAAAGGACATCCAGCCAACTTGACACAACTGTGGAAAACATTGGAGTCGACATGGGCCAGCATCCTGGTGGAACACTCTCGACACCTTGTAGAGTCCTGATGAATTGAGGCTGTTCTGAGGGCGAAAGGGGGTGCAGCTCAATGTTAGGCAGGTGTTCCAAATGTTTTCTACGCTCAGTGTATGTGCAGCAGAAGTCATCCTAGTGGATGTGGCAGAGAGGAGAACACACTGACCGCACTGAGACCAAGAGGACGACCCGAGAAGACTTTCTGAAAGAAATGGGTGTATGAATGTATCACTAAAGTAGGGACTGAGATGTAACACCCTTGTTATAAGGGTTCAACAAAATGACAGAGGACATGAAATGATGAAACAGACGTAAAGGACGACGTTTGGTCGCTATACAAGAGGCAGTTACCGTATATGGTCTAAAATACTATGTAATATATACTGCATGTACATTAACTAGTTCTTCAACTGTCTGCTTCATGTTCAATGTTCCTCAGATGTCACGGTATACGAGTTCATCTGGATAATCCTGAATGGTAAAAGGTGTACATATTTAATGTGAGCATATGAATGCTAGACAGTGTAATATATTTCCCTCTTAAATATTATTGACCTGTAAATAGCTGCTTATTCATTGTAATATCTTGATATGAACTCTTGTGGCAAGAAATAGACAAAGAAATGACATGCAGGTGTCTGAGTAAGTGTCTGAGTAACAACTTCGGAACACATATACGTTTAGGAAAGTCAGTTAAGAACAAATTCTTATTTAAAATGACGGCTTACCAAAAGGCCTCCTGCGGGGACGGGGACTGGGATTAAAAATATAGACCAAAACACACATCACGATGAGACAACACTACATAAAGAGAGACCTAAGACAACAACATAGCATGGCAGCAACACATGACAACACAACATGCCAGCACAAAAATATGGTACAAACATTATTGGGCAGACAAAAGCACAAAGGGCAAGAAGGTAGACAAAAGTTTTCAGTCGCAGCGAACTGAAAAGACGAGTGACCCAGGGACGTGTGTGTGCTTTTGGGACCTTTTACTGACAAGAATGGGTGTTGTATGTGGAGGATGAGGGCTGCAGTAGATGTCTCGGATTGGGGGGAGTGAGGCCTAAGAGGGTTTTATAAATAAGCATCAACCAGAAGGTTTTGCAACGGGTATACAGAGATGTTAATGAGGTCTTCAAAAAGATGCCAATGTTTGTTCATGTGTTTGTTTATTAGAACAATTTGAGAGAACATATTTTTTTCCCACACAAAGTGTCTCACAACATTAAAAGTAAAAAGATGTGCACAACATGAAGAAATAGAAGTACTGCAATTGGTTATTACAATATATGTTCAAATAAGACAACAGCGACATTCTCATATCTACTTTTCTGTCATTAGATGAATTTGCCACCATAAGCGTGAATATTACTGAGTCTTAAAACTTATTGTTAAGTTTTGCATAATGATCAGAACTACAGCATGATGGCTATGATTTAGCTCAGTTTCAGTCCAAAATGAAAATCCCTTCATGGCATAACATTTGGTTAAGGATGCTAGTGAGAAACCTACATATCCATCATCAAAAAGTGTCATCACTGAAGGCCACTTGCACTGTGGTGCCAACAAGTCGGTCCAGCACCGTTTTAGGCCATTAGAGACAAGCTTGTCAAAATCCTTGTTATTACTGATGGAGGATAGCCAGACACACACCGCAGACATGAATGGGTTAACGCACTTCATATTAAAAAAACAACTACTTACACATTAACAACTTAAACCTTGACTTCCTCTTCTGATTTTGATCAACAATTACATGTCCATCAGGGATTTAACCAGTATTACTATATCGGTTGATATTGTAGAGTAGGGTCAAGGGTCAATACATGAATAGGCCTACAATAGAGGCAGGTAGCCAATATACAGCGCTTAAATATTTGCTGTGAACTCCAGATATGTTGAGTCAAGCATGTACCTTCATGCTCCTCGGTAAGCTACTCAAAGGGATGTCACTGAAACAAAGGGAAGGACTCTCCCCCCCAGTTCTGATTTCTGATAACATACACCAGTTCAACAAAAGAGGAGTGAACATTCAAATGAGCTCATCCAGGCAACGGAATGACATGATGAAACTAAACAGAATCGCAGGGTGTATATAACCTGCGCTGTTCCATTTTAAAACAGCATTATCTGTGTTAGTTAGTGCACATTCATCAAGGAAGAAGATCTGTTCCTCCATTGGATGTCTAAGACCTAGGGTTGTCTCTAGGAAGTTGAGAGAGATGCAGTTCAAGTAAGATGAACATATGGTATAACTTTCACAGCTTTAAGTAATTATTAGGGACTAAATCACTGATCGTATTAGCATTTCAAAGTGGGACCACCAAATTAACGGCAAAAAGGGGAATATTATATCCTGCCAGGGTAAAACCCTGTGTCAGTCTGATAAAAGACACATCTTTTCTTTGTTTTAAGCGACATGGGTGATCATGGTGATCTCTCACCATGTCAATTATGTTCATACTAATTAAAGGGAATCATGCAAGTTAAATTCACTTCCAAATTAATTACATTTAAAATCGTGAGGAGTATCAAAAGCAGTAAATTCCTATATTTTGTGGTAGTTCTGAACTCTACACCTCCTATAATAACAGTGGTCACAGCTGTCTCACTTTACATTTGTACAAAAGGTAGCATACAGAGTCCATTTCATTCATTCATTCATTGATATTTCATTAAAAATGCTATAGGGCAAAAGTGCATCATATCCCTATTCATAAGGATGTTCTGACAAACAATGCATGGTTACTATGAGCTAACGGTACGACTGATTAAAACCCTATAAAAAGTCACCATAAAAACACATTCAGTATGAAATAAAAGAGATGTTAATACAATTCAGTAATACAATTAACTACATATATACATACAGGTATATGTATACATATGTTAATATATGTATCATCACAATCAGAAATATAATATGCGCTTGAAAGAGGAACGTTAAGGTAATGCAACACTCATTCGTGTGGAGATGGCAGCACACCGAGGCCCCAGGATGCTCCACGGAGACAGAGAAGAGACGTGGCGGTCAGGCCCAAGAGCAGCACCACAGCAAGCCAGCGTAGACTGAGTCGGTTGGAGTCCTTGTGTGCAGCAGAGAGTAATGGAAGAGCACTCAGTGGGTCCATCCTCTCTCTCAGATATTATTAAGGAAAATAATGCATGGAGTGTTGTTGTTGGATGGCCTTTGTAGTTTGTTTTAGCTCAGCTTCCAGGTTTCCTGGCCTGAGCCTGAGTTCCTGTGTGGTGACTGACTGGTGAGGGAGGAAGGCCCTCTGCTGGTGTGCTGATGTCACTGCACTACCCCACCAGCCTTCCTCTTGTCTGGTGCTGGTGCAGGGAGGAGTGAGGAGGGGGTAGTGTGACGGGCAAGCCGGCTGTCTGTGACTAGAGTAGTCCTACACTGACCTGAGTGACTGAATGCGGTGCCACAAGTTACTGAACAACACCATGACAGAGATGACATTCAACACACACACGCACTAGCACGATGAGAACAATTCCATCAACACAGTTAGAACAAAAACAAGGCACACAAAAAACTAAACGTGGAAGAATGAAGAAGACATACAGGAAGATTAGAAGTGAATGAATGGGCGGCGGGAGCGACCACAGAGTTACATCCAAGACGCTGCATTCATCATGGCCAGTCCTGTATGAAGGAATGACAGTTCATGTTACAGACATGCTGAAGCGCGTTAAGGTGAGGGGACCACAGGAGAGTGGCACAGTCAGGCAGGCATTCCCAACAATAGAATGACAATGCAACAACAAGACAGGCTGTTAGTGCTGGACGTTATCTGAGGAGCAGAAATACAGAGGTGAGTAGTAGTGTAGTTCTCTCATTATAAATGATGATGTTGTAAGCTGCTAGCTCTAAGACCCCTCCCCGGTCCCGGATTCTGCTGTTATGCTGCAGTCGGATGGTTACTCTGTGCTGTGTCTAGGCAGACACAGTCTAGGAAGAATGCTCCCCTCCTACAGAGGCATAGCTCCTATCCCAAGAGTCTCTGCTGCTATGGAATCATGTTAATGGCCATGGACGTGTGCATGCAAACATGCAACCTGCCAAGCCTTTCCCCTCCCCTGTTCTGCCCGCCCAGAACAGACTCAGCATGTACCCTCCACCAAAGACCTCGCCACACTGCTCCCCTCAGGAATCTGCAGTCCAATAGGAGAGAGAGAGAGGAGAGGAGTTACTGTACCGACCTGGCTACAGAGCATTGACACCTGCCACCACCCACACCACTAGGACAGAGACAGTACAACTACTCCTCTGAGTGTAATATAGTCCTGACCACCAGAGGGTGCCATTGTTGTGACACACACGAAGAGAGAGAGTGTACGATTATCTTAAAGAGTAGTACCGTAGTGGGAGGCATGAGTCATATAGGCACAAAACAAGCCAGTCCTTACCAGGACTGTTTAACTCCATTCCAGTCTTAAATAGGTGGAGCAGATCACTTCACATATGAGACTCACAACAGATGGCTGATAACACATATAAGACCATACAAAAGTAAAACAGGTAAGTTTCTTTTTCATTTTCCAAATCTGTCACCACTGACAACTAAAAACCAGTAGAGCATTACAACATCTCCTTCTAAAAACAAAAGACACATGAACTAAAAACAAACATAACACAAATCACTTCTGAAATATGAAATACAATAATCTGTCTTAAGTGGGGGAGGAGTCCCCTTGCCACAGAGGGTGGCTATGGATACGTCCTCATACAGACACACATGGCTTAATTCATTGATACAGAGCTCCTGTACAGGGAGGTCACTACACTACCAGGATGTCTGTTGTGTTTGTTTGTCGTGAGCTCACACAGTGAACAAAGAAGAGGGGCTGCTGTTCTGACCAGCAATCCCCAGAGGAGGAAGAGGGGATATGATATAGGAGTCCATGCAGGTGGTCAGATCAGATGTAGGTGACTGCACCTTTGCTGTTCTTCTCCATGGCGATCTCCACGTAGGACGTGGGCACATAGCCCTCCTCTCCGCTCTGCTTCCTGGCTCGCGTCCAGCCGTCCCCCTTGTCCTCCTCGATGATGTACAGCACCTCGTTCTCCTTCATCAACAGCGTACCCTCGTTCTGACCTGGGGGTCAACAGCACAACACAGGCATACTGTTTGCACACAGGGAACGAATCACACTGTACAGGAATAGCACATATCACAGTTCATATTCACATTCACGCAAATACTAAATACTGCTCCACTAGTCAGAAAGCCCACCACTATTACTGTCACTACACACAGTGAGCCAGTGAAATGCAGAGAGCATCACTGGCTCTGCTGTGCTGTACCGTTAAAGGAGTAGAGTGCTTTGCAGTGGCCAATGACTGGGAGCGGGTCGTCATCGTCAAACTCATCATCAAACTCGTCTGGCTGGTGGGCCTGTCGGGGGTCTGGCTGGTGAGGGGGGCTGCGGTGCTCCTGGTTGGGGACGTCGGTGTAACTGCCCTCAGGGCTGGATGAAGAGAAGAGAGGGTGAAGAGAAGGGAAGGATGAGAGAGAGTCAGTTCCATCTCAGCCACTCAGGTTTAGATGGGTGAACTCATGATAACCCTGAAAAAAACGTTGGTGGTTTACCCAATAAATTACAGGAAGATTATAAACTGAGTACCAAACATTAGAAACACTTTCCTAATATTGAGTTGCACCCCCTTTGCCCTCAGAACAACCTCAATTCATCAGGCATGGATTACAAAGTGTTTAAAGGGTTCCACAGGGCAGGATGTCCTTTGGGTGGTGGACCATTCTTGATACAGACAGGAAACGGTTGAGTGTGAAAAACCCAGTAGCATTGCATTTCTTGACACGCTATAACCGGTGTCACGACGTGGCCTTTTGAGGGTGTATACCGTGGCTCCTACCTTCTCTCTCACTCTCCCCACCACAAGTTTTATGACTTTAAGACAGGTCATAAATACCTTGTAGAAAGAGCTTCTCTTCGTTGAAAACTCCTAATCCCCAAAATGGGAGAACTAAACAATATTGATATTTTTGAGAATGTTGGAATTGTCCGTGGACACTAAAGGGATAGTCATGCTGAGTGTGTTTCATTTGGTGATCTCATGAAGGACAGGAAACACAAATAACTGTATCTCTTAAAAGTGTACATTTCCCAGCTGTCAGGTTTATATCTAAATATTGTGAAACGTATGTGATTAAACATAAAACTATTTGTGAAAAGATATGTGATGTTAACCTTCTAAATGAGAAAATATGGGTTTTCATATAAAAAGTTAACCAGGTCAGTAAGCAGGCCCACGTGAGCATAGACATTATGTCGGCGTCATTGATCGCCCTTTTCTCTGAAGTGTATAAAACCCATTCCTACGAAACATACATTAAGTAAGAGAACGCTGGGACAGAGTCCCCACGTTGGAATGGCTACAATTCTATAGGCCACAGAGACCATACAGCTGTAGTTTTGGCTACAAGGCTGGAAATGGTTAAACTCTTGAGACTATCGATCACTACAGAATAAGAGCAAATTCTAGATGACACAAATTACTAGTCTGCAGCTAGAAATACCGCCAACCTCCGAAGCATCTATCCTATGAGAACATTTCCGAATGGTACTCTGAAGTATCCATTCCAACCAACTACAACCACAAAAGACATTGTGACATTGTTAACCAGAGACTGATGAACTCTACAGGACGATTGAGGATTTCAAAAGAGAAAACAACGACATACGGGCGTAAATATGTACACTGCAATTATTCTCGAATGAGCGGCCGTTCACGTGCAAAGGATTAGCATTTCAATTAATATAATTAGACTGTGTAGTGAATCCATTTGGTCTTTCCCTCTCTCCCCACCCCTTTCCTTTGTCTACCAAGCAGTCATATCGGCTTAGCCCAATAAGAACTTTTCTATCATTGTTATAGAAATAGAAACCAATATCTACTGTTTGTTTGTCATGTAATTATGTGTTATTATTTAGTTAGTAAATAAATAATTAAGCCAATTTGTATATCGCTATATCATGATTTTGGCTAGGGTTTGTGCAGATATCCAAGGGTTTGCGACATACAGTAAGGAGAATTGATGAAAACTGATTCATTAATAGAAGACTAGTTGATCAGATATTAAAATATCTGAAGTTATATTCGGAAAATTATAACATTGTAATAAACATTTTCGGTGGTGCCCCAACTTCCTGGTTAATGTTTACATGATTAGTTTAAATCACGTAATAATTAAAGCTAGAGAAATGATTTGACATAGATAAGTCTGCACATTTAATGATAGTCCAGACACGACCCCAGTGTGCCTTACACCTACTGCCACACCCTGTTCAAAGGCACTTAAATGAATCTTGCCCATTTACCCTTTTAATGGCACACATACACAATCCATGTCTTGATTGTCTCAAGGTTGAAAAATCCTTCTTTAACATGTCTCCTCCCCTTCTTCTACACTGATAGAAACGGATTTAACAGGTACCTCTACTAATCTTTTTGGGTGTGTGCCAGCTCAAGCTTTTCACCGAACTCTCGGTGAGTTGCAAGCTGTAGGATTCTGCTCCAGTCAGTCTGTGACTGAGTCATGTTCCTTTACAGAAAATGATTACGACACCACCCATGTTAAGTATTCTAAGACAGACATAACTAGAATGTGTTCCATTCTATATCTATACAAAGACATCTGGTGAATGTGGATCTTTTTAACGCTATGGCCCATGGGCACCCGTTTCACTACAATGACTCCCTCTACTACGCATGATAGGATCTATACCAGTCCTCGTGTGTTTGTGTGCCCCCTGACCTCTCTCTGCCGTGGGGGGCGTGATGGTTGACATCAGCACTGGGTCTTCGGTCTCCTCTGGTGCTCACTTTTCCCTCCACCTCCGACAGCCAGCTCTGAGTATGAGAGAGTGAGAGTGAGAGAGGAAATTAACAGCGGGAGAATCAGTCATATAACAGTCATACTGCTGTTCACAACCCCACGGTGGATACACTCATTCCTTTCCTTGATATGCCATCATTTAGCCAGTCCTTCAATATAGTGTAGTAGATGGAACCCCCTGAAGATCCAAGCAGCCCTCAGAGCATGTGAACAGAGTTGAGCGGTGGGGAAACCTGCTGGTGCTCATCATTCATGGAGCGGTGCTGGTGCTGGTGCTCATCATTCATGGAGCGGTGCTGGTGCTCATCATTCATGGAGCGGTGCTGGTGCTCATCATTCATGGAGCGGTGCTGGTGCTCATCATTCATGGAGCTGGTGCTCATCATTCATGGAGCGGTGCTGGTGCTCATCATTCATGGAGCGGTGCTGGTGCTCATCATTCATGGAGCGGTGCTGGTGCTCATCATTCATGGAGCGGTGCTGGTGCTCATCATTCATGGAGCGGTGCTTGTGCTGCTCCACATCCTTTCCAACTGTTCCTCTCACAGGAAAAAAAAAAACTTCCGCTCCAAATGTGCTCCATTCATTAAAATCCCAATTGAAACAACACCCATCGATCTTTGTGACGACATGGATCTACCATTTGGTTTTGAAGTATTGAAACCAAACCATAAGATTTGAATGAAAAGTATTTGATAAACATGAAAAGGTGACTGTATGATGCGCTCATCATTTCAAATAGGCTACATGTCATATTAAACAGCATAAAAACACTGAACGGGTCCAGAGCAGACAGGTAGCCTAAGAAGGAAATGTATTATTTAGGCTAGAATATTTCAAGGCTATAGCCTACAAAGGAATACATCTATAAATCGCGCATTTAGGCTGTGGCTTACGTAGAATGAAACACAAATTAAACTAAAAATGCCTTAGGTATAACTGACAGTGCCTTTGATTTTATTTTTAGAAACACGAGTTTGACCAGTGTGTGGCTTCAGGCTCATACGATGGTGCCTGGAGAGCAGGCAAGCAGTGGAGAATATCCTCACCGTGCTTGCAGAGCCACTGGGGATGCTAAACACCCTTTTGTCCACTCTTGCCAGGCTGAGCAGAGATGCAGAGTTGCCTTGTTTTTTTCTATAGGTAGGTCTAAAGGGTTTTAGGCAAAATAACCTGATCAAAAACAGAAAGCTCCTTGAAATTGGGAATATGCCAGGCCTATTGGGTCAAATTCAATTATGGCCTATTGTATAGATAAGAGAACAAAAATGAACTTTTAAGTGATCTTATTCTTAGTGTATAAATACTTTGCTACAGTGACACAGTTATCTACCCACCTCGTTCCTTTCTTTTAAACATGTGCACGTAGTAAGTACACCATCATGCTTTTGGGATATGTGTCTTTTCAGATTCCACAATGATTCTTTAGTTCATCGCCACACTCCCTCTCTTGCTCTATCCTCATCTTTGTAAGTCACCTTGATTTTGTGTGTTTTATCAGTTTCTTTATGAAAATATTTAGCTTACTTGATGACAATAGCTAAAGCTAGGGGAAAGCAGCACACAAGTAGACTACAAATGCATGCTGGGACGGGCATGCCCTGAGCTCGTGAAGTGAGCGGTACTGGAGCAGGCGAGAAGGCTGACGCTCCAGCCTTCGGGAATCTAGTTCCACGCTCCAGTCAAATTGGGCAAGCTCCGCTCACATACTGTACTCTGGCAGTCATATCCTGTTCTACTCAGTGTGCTGTTGACAAAGAGAAACAGTGTATATAGTCATCCCCCAGAGGGGGCTAACTCAGCACTGTAAACCTCAACCCAGTCACCATGTCTCCAGATGTGCTGTGAAGGCTCCCCTCCATTCCCCTACCCTCTGCTCTCTGGTTGGGGCTCCAGGGCTCTTGGCTGGGAAGACCTACCTCATTCTTGTGGATCTCAGAGCGCAGTTTCTCCATGTTGCACATGGTCTCTGATATCTTGGGCTGGAGACTCTGGGGGTCACCCATCTGAGGGTTCTTCTCATACACATCCTTCATCTTGTTCAGTGCATCTCTGGATACACAGTCACAATGGGAAAACATCGTACACAAACAATTGAACAAATGGCACTGAAATACTAATGGAGCAGAAACATGGGCAATGTATAAGATAGAATGCCGTGTTAAAGTGTTCCAATGGCCTACCTTTGGTCCACCTCTTTCTGTAGTTCTTTGCTGAGCTCGTCTATCCGAGCCTGGAGCCTCTTGCGTCTCTGTTCAGGAGGCAGGTGGCTGAAGTCCTCCAGTGATGGAGCCTGAAATCACATCAGTATACTTTCTAGTCAAAATGACAGTCACTCATGGGCTCTAGACATCTTTCCACAGCAAGAACCAAGAGAATGACAGTAGGAGAGACCAGGGAAAGAGTAGGTTTGAAAATCTCACTCAAGAAGTATCTGTAACACTGGACATGTGCTATAGAACTCCACTAGACGGGACAAACTAGCTCTCGCAGTGGAGACATCACACCACTGACCACTGTGTTAAAAAAGGCCAATAGAAAAAAAGACCCCAAAAAAAGGTTGTCAACACGTACGTGGCTCATGTAGGTTACCATGGTAACTAACAGCACAGCATCAAACTATCACAAGGGTGTGGCTATTTTCTGTTTGGAGCAAAGTTACCCAAAAATGTTAAGGACAGAAGTAGGCACAATCTGATGAGCATGTTTAGTGTCTCAATCTGGGTGAAGTTATACTTGCCACAATGTTACATAATGTGTGTTATTTATATTCAGTGATTGAATGATTCTGCACATAATGTGTTGTATCATGTATCGGAAAGGCTATCCTCCAAGGAGAATCCACTGTTCTCAAGGTATACTAAAAACAAGTTGACATTTTAAAAGCCCCTTCTAGATGATGCGATGCAATTTAGAGCACAGAGAGAGGGTTGTTTCCAGGAAGTCTGTCTCTTTACTGCAGACACACCATGAATCACCTCAGCCATCCATTAAGGAAATTAAACCAGGTCCTTCAGCCAGAAACCAATGAGACACACAGGGGTGACACACAATCAATGGTCCGGTAATACTACCTTGTGTCATTCAGACTGTGTAGCCATCATACAGTATATTGGGTGGCTCATGACGAGGTACAATACAGTTAACCTTCATGTTACATCGACATGTCACCACCACCACCACCCCATCCATATACCACCTACAGTTTCAATATCGCTTCCTGCATTTCACCACCACCACCACCACATCCATATACCACCTACAGTTTCAATATCGCTTCCTGCATTTCACACTAGACACAGACTCAATCATGACATTTGAATCCTGTGATTTCAACATACCCCTGATCCTAACTAGTGAAAAGCAACCTGATTAAACATCAGAGAAGAGGTGAGAAGTGAGAGAGAGAGAGAGAGAGAAAGGTAAATCACTGCAAACCCAAACACACTGACATGCTCTTAGTCTTACCCTTCGTTTAAGACCCCTGAAAGACGCTATCCTGGGTTTGACCGTTCTCATTTCAGACAGACAGAAAGCTATGGGGTCACTGGCAAATTTAGGAAATAGAGTGGCTGACGAGGGGCCAGGTCGGGGGGGGGGCAACAAAAAAGGGTTGGTCAACCTCCCAACCACTCTCATGGTGTTGTTTCTATAAAGAAGTGATAAACATGTGGTTCAACATATTATCCCACAAAACAAATCTCAGCAGGAGAAACTCCAGTGAAGCAAGATGACATTTGAGAGAACCTCAGGTGAGAGACAAGAATGGACATGACAAAACAAGAGCAGGCAAATCAGAGGCAATATGAGCACCAACATCTCCTTCAACGGACTAGACAAGTCATCTGAAAATGGCAAGCTACTCTAACACAAACCCCCCAAAAGTTATAGATTAACAGACAGACAATTTGGCCTTTGGTAGGTCAAAGTGTAGTGACTGATGTTATAGAGTAGAAAATGTTAGATCTAGGTGACTGTTACAAAACCCAGTTACCGTAAGTCAACAGAAAGGGTGTTAGACGACGGTTGTGTAAACCTACCAGTGCACTCTGTTATGACAGATAAACATAGAAAGATAAATACAAGTTATTTAACACTGAAACAATGAGAGAATGTGTTAGTATCAACTGATGACAGATCTCTCACCTTCGGCTTTTTCCCAAAGAGCCACAGTTTGTTCTTGGCTGTTTTGCTGATGGAGTGTTTGGGGTCTGGCTTGACCCCCCCCTCATTCTTGGGGGTGCTGATGGTGTTGTCTGAGCCCGTCCGGGAGAGGTTCTGACTGTAGTCCTCAAACGGGTAGTCCCCCGGAGGCTCAAAGCCTGACTTAAACGACTCCACTACAATCGCTGAGTCCTGAAAGAAAGAAAGAGAGAGAGAAAGAAAGATAGTGAACATTAAACATTACCAACTGACATTTCTTTAAAATGATGTTTTCTGGGATATCATGACAGCAGTGTACTCCACAGCCCAGCCCCTGGTAGAAACCACACGTTGAGTGCATAAATAAGAATCAAATGAAAACATGTCACATAGAGTGGGGAGCAGCTCTGCTCAGCTGCCTCCAGCAGCAGCAACAGCCTGTAGGCCTGTGGGTGGGGAGGAGAGAGGAGACTGCCAGTACCAGTCATGCCACACAAACACTGGTGGAGGCTGAGGCCAGCTTTAATAGAGCCCAGGGAGCAATTGCCTCACCGCTGGCCTGGCTGCTGGGTGGATGACTAACTACTGGTCCTGGTCCTGCTCCACCCATGCCACGTGCTGCCTCCGCTCCGTGCACTGTGGTAAAGGATAGTCTGATGTACACCCTACCTCAAACTACAGGGCACAATGCTATAAAATACAGGTGTACCATCCTCCAGACCCACCTTGCGTTGGTCCACAGCCTTGGCCGCAGTCACCATACCCTCCAGACACTTGGAGATAATGGGGACGACTCTGCGCTCCACGTCGGCAAAGCTCCGGTACGTCTCTCCCAGCTTCACTGTCCGCCTCTCGTCCATGTCCTGCAGGTTCTGGAGAGGTCGGAAAACACACAATGATCTCTGACCTTCTGGTTTCCTGTTAGGCAATCACAGCTCAGATTCCCATCTGTCAGGCCAATAGGGGACAAGAGAGAAGTTGAAGCCTGGAGAAGAATGGCTGACTGTGGATTACCTTGAATATCTGTGGAATGGCCACGTTGAAATGTTTCCACTGTTCCCCATTAAAGTTCTGCAGCTGAGCAGCGTACTCGTTCTTACTCTCGTCTGCCGAGTGTGTGCGCAGGTACAACTGGGACTTTGCCTGCAGTGGATAAGAGGGAGAATTCAGGACCACTCAATATAGATAGCAAATCCCACCCTCTGAGGTATATGAGTGTAGGTAGTGTACATGTCATGTCTCAAGCCAGGTCAGGACTTACCTTTTCTACCTCTGACTTGGTGGCGTTGATGTCGTTGTCTAACCGGTCATAGCTGATCTGTGATTTCTCTGCCTCCTTGCACTCCCGCTCAAACTTTTTCTTGCTCTAAGAAAGTCAAATGGGAGATTGAGATTACTAGTCAAGACCCGTTGACCTCTTCTCAAAACCGAGAGTCAATCCTGCAACCCTGTCCCATTTCTACAGGCCATAGATGGAGAGCAAAACACTTATCATGCCAGGGTATTAGCAAGATAACTTTGTAAGGATAAAATGAGAGAGAGAGATCCATGCTGTGAGCCCCTTAGATAGCAGTGGTTAAACAGGCACCAGTGATAACTAAAAAACTAAAACTAAATATATCCTTTCTTCCTGCCAGAACATCTGTGTTGCATTACGTGACAAAGAGGAATACCTAAGGCATTACAACACTGCCATTCTCAATCTGAGACTCAGCTGTAGCTGGCTGAAATTATACAAGCCCTAAAAGCTGCAAAGATGATCGAGCCTCAGAGACTGAAAAGGCCTGAAATGCAGGAATGCTCCTCTCGTCAGTGTGTGTGTGTCCACTTGCTTTTATTATGCATGTATCTTCCTGTGTACTATTTGAAATGTGTGTGAGTGTGTGTGAGCTGTGTAGGTAAGTGGAAATCCTCTAGGCCCTCTCTTGCATGCAGCCCAGCAGGACTAGGCGTCTGGCAGTCGGCGGAAGGGAGCAGGTCCCTGCTGGAGGTGTCACACCCTCCTTTCCCTGTCCCCTTTGTGCCTTGTGCCACCGTGGCCCTCCCTCCCTCTATCCCTCCCTTCTCTCACATTGTCCATCTGTTTCCAACACTGGTCCAGATACTGCTGGGCCTTCCTGCCCTCCTGGAGGTGCTGTGGAGTCAAAAAACACAAACAAAAACTCAACAAAGGAGGATCTCAATAAACACATTTATAATAAACTCACTACAGCGTAAACAAAATAACCAAACTGTACATAATGAAGGCATGTTCTACCAGGGAGTAGTGTACCACTACTAGCAAAGCCACTCACCTGTTTCCTCTCTGACTTGAGGTCCTGTGAATACCTCATCAGCTCTCCGTACACCTTGTGTCCCATCTCCTCGGCCACCACCTCCCTCTGCCCCGCGTAGTCATTCAGCTCGTTCAGGATGGAGTAGAATGACACGCACGACGAGAACCTGAACACAAAGGACAGGTCAGGGTACTCAACACTTCATCTAAGCATGTATACTGGCCTCGGCCCTAGGGTACAGAAAACCAGGGTATTAGCAAGATAACTTTATTAGGATAGAATGAGAGAGAGAGATCCATGCTGTGAACCCCTTAGATAGCAGTGGTTAAGGCCACATCTACAATATGGGTCGAGTCTGGATTTAGGCTCTGAGTGTACCACACAGACAGAGGAGGACGCCTAGTGGGAGCTGGAAATCCAATAACACTGGCCTCAGTGTTGAGATTGACAACAAGCCCACCTCCGCCTTAAGGACGTTACCATCTCACTTCATTAGAATTCTCCCAAGCCTCCATCCCCCACACACATCCACAGAGGAAGGACCACAGAAGGAGGGACTGTGACATATGTTATGTATCCCTTAGAGGGCCCCAGGAGCCCCACTCCCTCCCTCCAACCATCTTCTCCCTGTCCTGTTATAGCACCAGTGTTAGGAGTTAGGACACAGGGCCAAATGATGCAGGGATAATGTAATTCATTAGGGGAATGGTTTCAGAGAATTCAGAGGGTGTTGTCCCAACCATGGCCTGTCCACTGTAAATATCAGTGCTGTTAGGCTGAGCCTAAATGCAGCTGTCTCTCAATTCAAGGGCTTTATTGGCATGGGAAACATGTCAAGTACAAAAGGGAAAATAAATAAACATAGGATGTATGTGTTCTTCACTGGTTGCCCTTGTCTTGTGGTAACAGGTCACACATCTTGCTGCTGTGATGGCACACAGGTGGTATTTTTTTTTCTCCCAAATTATTTGTGGATCTGTGTAATCCGAGGGAAATATGTGTCTCTAATATGGTCATACATTTGGCAGGAGGTTAGGAAGTGTAGCTCAGTTTCGACCTCATTTTGTGGGCATTGTGCAAGTAGCCCATCTTCTCTTGAGAGTCAGGTCTGCCTACAGCGGCCTCTCTCAATAGCAAGGCTATGCTCAGAGTCTGTACATAGTCAATGTTTTCCTTACGTTTGGGTCAGTGACAGTGGTCAGGTATTCTGCCACTGTGTACTCTCTGTTTAGGGCCAAACAGCATGCTAGTTCTCAGTTTTTTGTCAATTCTTTCCAATGTGTCAAGTAATAATTTTTTTGTTTTCTCATGATTTGGTTGGGTCTAATTATGTTACTGTCCTGGGGCTCTGTGTGGTCTATTTGCTTCGTGAACAGAGCACCAGGACCAGCTTGCTTAGGGGGCTCTTCTCCAGGTTAATTTCTCTGTAGGTGATGGCTTTGTTATGGAATCGTGTCCTTTTAGGAGGTTGTAGAATTTAAAAGCTAATTTCTGGATTTTGATAATTAGCGGATATCGGCCTAATTCTGCTCTGCATGCATTATTTGGTGTTTTATGTTGTACACAGAGGATATTTTTGCAGAATTCTGCATGCAGTCTCAATTGTATTTTTAGATCCAGATCATAATTGGTATGTCTAATTTTATGTTGCTTTTGATGGCATAGGAGGCCCTTCTTGCCTTTGTTCACAGCTTTGTGGAAGTTACCTGTGGCGCTGATGTTTAGGCCGAAGGTATGTATAGTTTGTGTGCTCTAGGGCAACGGTGTCTAGATATCATTTGTAATCGTGGTCCTGGCAACTGGACCTCTTTTTGGAACACCATTATTTTTGTCTTACTGAGATTCACTGTCAGGGCCCAGGTCTGACAGAATCTGTGCAGAAAATGTAAGTGCTTCTGTAGGCCCTACTTGGTTGAGGACAGAAGCACAAGATCATCAGCAAACAGTAGACATTTGATTTCAGATTCTTGTAGGGTGTGGCCAGGTGCTGCAGAATGTTCTAGTGCCCTCACCAATTCGTTGGTATACAGTGGGGCAAAAAAGTATTTAGTCAGCCACCAATTGTGCAAGTTCTCTACTTATTTTCCACCATAATTTGCAAATAAATTCATAAAAAAATCCTACAATGTGATTTTCTGGATTTTTTTCTCTCTCATTTTGTCTGTCAGTTGAAGTGTACCTATGATGAAAATTACAGGCCTCTCATCTTTTTAAGTGGGAGAACTTGCACAATTGGTGGCTGACTAAATACTTTTTTGCCCCACTGTACATGTTGAAGAGGGTTTGGGCTTAAGCTGCATCCCTGTCTCACCCCCCGGCGCTGTGGAAAGAAATGTGTTTGCCAATTTTGACCTCACACTTGTTGTTTGTGTACATGGGTTTTATAATGTCGTATGTTTTTCCCCAAACACCACTTTCCATCAATTTGTATAGCAGACCCTCATGCCAAATTGAGTTGAAAGCTTTTTTGAAATCAACAAAGCATGAGAAGACTTTGTTTTGATTTGCTTGTTTGTCAATTAGGGTGTGCAGGGTGAATACGTGGTCTGTCGTACAGTAATTTTGTAAAAAGCCAATTTGATATTTGCTCAGTACATTGTTTTCGCTGAGGGAACGTACGAGTCCGCTGTTAATGATAATGCAGAGCATTTCCCCAAGGTTGCTGTTGACGCATATCCCCCCGGTAGATCTTGGGGTCAAATGTGTCAACCCTTTTGTGGATTGGGGTAATCAGTCCTTGGTTCCAAATATTGTGGAAGATGCCAGAGCTGAGTATTATGTTAAACTCTAAGTTTGGCCAAATTGGAATTTGTGGTCTGTATAATTTTATCATTTCATTTAGGATACTATCAACTCCACAGGCCTATTTGGGTTGGAGGGTTTGTATTTTGTCCTGTAGTTCATTCAAGAATCCAGTGGGTTCTGGTAGTCATTAATAGTTGATTCTAAGATTTATATTTGAGCCTGAATATGTTTTTGCTGTTTGTTCTTGGTTAAAGAGCTAAACATATTGGAGAAGTGGTTTATCCATACATCTGTTTTGAATAGATAACTCGAAACAAACAACACAGGGTTTTCCCAGAAGTGGTAAGATTATATGGATTCTTATTACATTGAGCTGATTTCTGACGTGCTGTTCCTTCTTTTTCCATAGTGTATTTCTGCATTGTTTTAGTGATTCACCATAGTGAAGGTGTCAGCTTAGGTTCTGGGTCTCTATGTTTTTGGTTGGATAGGTTTCTCAATTTCTTTCTGCATTCTTCATCAAATCATGGTCATGGTTGTTCATTTTCTTAGGTTGTCAGCTTTAAATTTGATGAAAATTTGAGGTCAAACATAACGTTTAGATGTTCTACTGTCAAGTTTACACCTTCACTATTTACAGTGTAACCCTTTGTCCAGGAAATTGTCTAGAAGGGATTGAATTGGTTGATGCCTGATTGTTTTTTGGTAGATTTCCACACCATTTACATGCCATCTTCTGCATTATTTTTACATCATTAAATTCCTTTGGCTTTGATGCCTCATGAATGTACATTGCTCTATTCGATTCTATGGAAGCAATTAAATGTTTAAAAGTGCTGGGTTGTCATGGCAGCCCGTGTTTGTTGGTGACAAGGCTAGTGGGAAGGCCCTGTGTGTGGTGTAAAGCTGATACCACTCACAGGTTAACCATTTAATGAAACTGGGTCTACTCTACTCACCTAGGTTCATCGTCTTTGGAGCGTTTGGGACAGTACTTCTTCACCAGGTTCCTGTGAGGTGAGAGGAGACAGCCGTTCAGAGACCGAGATTAGATAGCCCAGTTCATTTCCGTCAGTCAGATTCTCCACTGAGACAGAGAAACTAGATAAAGTAGGTCAGACATACACAGCTAAACTGGCACATTGTGGTATTCCTGCAAACGCAGGAGGAGCAACACAAAGAAATGGTTCTCTTTGATAAAGTAGTCCCTCTGGAGAGATGCTCCTGTAGTAGTGTTATGCTGTGGTGCTCTTCAGGCATGCAGTACATGCAACGCTCTGGCTCCAATCGCTCTTCAGGGATGAATGGAGGAGGAATCCAGAGAGGTTTTCAGACGCGTCTGTCCCCCTCCCCGTCTCCACTGAACCAGCACTCTGTTTCCCCTGTCCTGGGGAGCAGGGGAGCAGGGGACCAGGGGAGTAGCTCCCCACACACAGACTGAGAATCATCAGCCTGGTCTGGTGCCTTTCCATGAATTACACAGAACAATACAGTCACTAGTAAAAGTCTACACACCCCTTGCACATTTTGCTACCTTAAAAAGGCCCAGTGCAGTCAAAAACACGATTTCCTATGATTTACATACATTTCCACACTGAGGTTGGAATAATAATGTGAAATTGTGAAAATTATGATAGTGCCCTTTTAGTGTAAGAGCAGTTTGAGAAGACCACCTGAAATGTCAGCCTGTTTTGGTGGATGGAGTTTTGGTCTTCCATGGTGACATCACCATGCAGTAAATTAACAAATCAATAAGAAAGTGTTCCAAACCTCTCTGCCAATAAGAGCTAATTTTCTGTTTTCCCCTCCCCACTCAGAACACTCCCAGACAGTCTTGCTTGAAAAATTGCTCTGTTTGTTTTTGATCGTTTTAATTGAAAACAATCACAGAGAGGAACTTAATTGTTCCCCAGAAATAAATTAGATTATTTTTCCTACCGATCTACACAATCTACTCCCCATTTTCAAAGTGGGAGAAAAGTTATGGAAAATGTTGCAAATGAATAAAAAATAAAAAACAAATGTCTTCATTGTGCATCAGTCTTCACACCCCAGAGTTAATACTTAGTGGAGCACCTTTGACAGCCATTACAGCTGGGAATCGTTTTTAATAAGATGATCAACATTTATCAAAAAATATAAATAAATAATTTGCCTTTTGTATTTAAATTTTAAGGCAGCAAAATGTGAAGACTGTGCAAGGGCTGTGTAGACTTTCACTAGGCACTGTACCTGAACAGAGTGACTGTCCAGGGAGTCAGGGAGAAATTTCCCAACAGAAATGGTAGGGCGATAACGAGTAGAAAAGACTTGTTCCACTCACCGTGTGTAGCCTATCAGCGTGCAATGCACATGTTTAAAGAATGCATTACGGAGAAGTCAGGAGCTCCTCATTTTCAGCCCATAATTCATAGCTGGTTAAATTATTCACTGGGTTGCTCTGATGGTCTGGGGGTCCTGGTGCTCGTCTTACTGAGCGGCTACAGTAGGTGGCTCATGACATGTTAAGGAGACTTGGTCAGCGGCAGTGTTGTATCTAGGCAACACCTCAAAGCGATGTGGGGGGTGGGGGTAAAGCCTCCAGGGGGTTGCAGAGGCCACAGCAGGAGCCCCTCTACATTACCGTCCCACATGCCAGGCAGCAGTGATGACATAGCTTCAGGGGAATGAGGAGGAACACACAGCCAGATGGTGTAGCACGGATGCTGGGAAATACTAGGAATAATATTCAATTCCCTCGTGCATTGACAGCACATTGGGACAGCACACTGCTGAGATGTTGTAGTTTCTAAACCTTACTAACAGAGATAGTCACGGCAGGATGCCTTTTAATGTGGGATAGAATGTTAGTGTTTATGGCATCTGATATGGGATGTGGTACCAGTTACTCACAAGTACAACATACATGAAACTAAATGTGTCAGCATTGACACCTTTTTTCCAAAATGGCTTTTCTTCTGGAAAACAAACCAGCCTAATAAAAGTGACCACGTGAGAGGGAAGGAGACAGAGTCATACTCTCTCAGTCGTGGCAGTAGCTCAGAGTAGAGGGGACGATTAAGCAGGAAACAGAGGCATGAAGTTTAACCACAGCATGCCATGGTGACATCATGAGCCATGTGTGTGTGTGTGGGGGCAGGTTCAGTGAGTGGTCACCTATGGTTTACTAACCAGAGCCTACATCTGCCTATTCCCAGCTTACATTTAGTTAAACCAGTGGTCTCACTCTGATCCAAGAACTGGTAGAATTGTCGTCGTTTTAGAAGTCCTTGGTTTTGCTCATTTGTAGATTTGCTCCAAAAGATTACACATGGATGTCAGGCAGGATACAGAGTTGAGTAATCCAATTGCATATAGATCTGTAGACCTACTCCTCTACTGTCTAGAGACTGTCCAGGAGCCACCTCCTAGAAATCCATTTGTTCTGTGGCTAATCCTATTATATTGATTTGTGGCCTACCAAAATCAATTCATGGCAGCACAAGCATGTCTGATTGGGTGAGTTGCGCCTATTGTTCAGACAGAGTGGTCGTACTGATGTTCTCAGATATTCATTCAAACAGATCCAATCACATCATTTCATGATGATGTTTCATTATCTTTCATATAACATGAAGGTTAATATACAGAACTACTAATGTCTAATATGCATGTATAACACAGAATAGGCATACTCGTCAATTCATTATTCAGTGTACGCAACACACCTCAAAACAGTTCCATGGAATTGAAAGATTAAAACCAGTGGGCCAGGGAGTTTGAATAGGGTTTTTACCTCAACTGTTTTGCATATGTCTGTTCGATCTCCAGCCTTTCCTTGACAAACTTTGAATACCTCTCTAGGAAGTCAATCCCCCATTGAGTATGCTTGTCAAGGTTTTCAAACTGGTCCTGAGAAAGAGATGGAGAGAAGAGGGAGAAGAGGGAGGTTAGGGTTGGAGGGAGACTGACCGACAGTGTGAGCTCTTAGTGACATGCACATGACAGACTGAATTAAATGATCCATGAATGAGAACCAGTCATATTACATGGGATAACAAACATATGTTGAGTCACTACTTTATCACTGAGTGTCAGGCTTTATTTCATCAACTGAAAGGAAAGCTACGCGGACACGGTGCGGACACGGTGCAGACACGGTGCGGACGCGGTGCGGACGCGGTGCGGACGCGGTGCGGACGCGGTGCGGACGCGGTGCGGACGCGGTGCGGACGCGGTGCGGACGCGGTGCAGACGCGGTGCAGACGCGGTGCAGACGCGGTGCGGACGCGGTGCGGACGCGGTGCGGACGCGGTGCGGACACGGTGCGGACACGGTGCGGACGCGGTGCGGACGCGGTGCGGACGCGGTGCAGACGCGGTGCAGACGCGGTGCAGACGCGGTGCAGACGCGGTGCAGACGCGGTGCAGACGCGGTGCAGACACGGTGCAGACACGGTGCAGACACGGTGCAGACACGGTGCAGACACGGTGCAGACACGGTGCAGACACGGTGCAGACACGGTGCAGACACGGTGTTTCACAGCAGAACCTTGTCTCTAGATATGGGAGGGGAGGGGGGTGATATCACATATCGGGATATTATTTTGGACGATATATTGTATCGTTTTGACAATGTCAAATATTATTTGTGTGCTAATTGGCTGTACATGCAACAAAACACCAGTATTTTTCCTTCATAGCTTGGAAGCTTTGGAACATCGAATCGCAACATATAAATCGGTACCAAAGTAATGTGATAACATCGTATCATCAGGTCCCTGGAAATTCCTGCCCTACTTGTCTATAGAGTAAAGGCAGAACAGGCCTTACTGTATATTTTGGATGGATGATAGCTTGATTTAAATATCCAGAGAAGGTCAATGTTGTATCTTTCCAAGAGATCCCGTTTAACAGCCCTGGGCTGAGAGGGAAATGTTTAACACACACAAGAGTTAATACAGCTGACAGCACATACTTTCAGCTGCCTGTCCTCATGTTACTCTCTTCACTGTTAGCCTATGCAGTAGGCACTGTGCACATTCTGCACAGCCACACAGCGGAGGCGATCCCCATTAATTGAAGGCTTACTTGGAACAAGTCAACATCTAACCTACATGATATCAGTAGCCAGTCTGAGTCTATAGAGAAGGCTTAGAGGATGGATTAAAAATGGTGTGATCTCATTTATGACCATTGACATTCCTGTTCCCTATTCTGACTGATACTGACTCAATTTCATTCACACCACTGGTCTCCTCCTCTCCGCTTTGATGTCTGAGCTGCTGCTGACCGACAGAGACAGGATAGTGATGATTAGATCATTCTGTGCCACTGGACTCTCTCCCTCTGAAGCCAGCTTGGCTCTACGACAGTCTGGCACAGCTGGCACCACCAGCCAGAGAGACTAGCGTACATTTTCCATACTTCAGCCCTGACGTTCAGGCCACAAGGCCAAGCGTCAGATTAAGTCCAACTAAGGTGAAGAGAAACAGATTGTACAGTCCAGCTAAGTCTAGGAGGGAACAGTGGAGCTAGGCTATACCAAAGTCAGTCAGACTCAGATGATTTCACCTAAGGGGGAGTTGCTCAGAGGTCACGCTTACCTTCCTACTTCAGAGACTGTCTGCAGGCTCAAAATAGATAGAAACTGTCAGGATCACCACCAGCACAGAACTATACACAGTCCAGCCCTGAGCCTGATGAGGTGAGTCACTCTCTCATGCTGTGTTCTGGGATACAGAGGGAAAGAGAGAGGGGGATGGATTCCAGTTCCACCCCTGTCTGCTCCTCTCTCCCCCCCCCCCTGCTCCTCTCTCCCCCCAGTCTGCTCCTCTCTCCCCCCCCCCAGTCTGCTCCTCTCTCCCCCCCCAGTCTGCTCCCCTCTCCCCCCAGTCTGCTCCTCTCTCCCCCCGTCTGCTCCTCCTCCCCCCGTCTGCTCCTCCCCCCCCCGTCTGCTCCTCTCCCCCCCCGTCTGCTCCTCCCCCCTGCTCCTCTCCCCCCGTCTGCTCCTCTCTCCCCCCGTCTGCTCCTCTCCCCCCCCGTCTGCTCCTCTCTCCCCCCGTCTGCTCCTCTCTCCCCCCCCGTCTGCTCCTCTCTCCCCCCCCGTCTGCTCCTCTCTCCCCCCCCTGCTGCTCCTCTCCCCCCCAGTCTGCTCCTCTCCCCCCCCAGTCTGCTCCTCCCTCCCCCCCCCGTCTGCTCCTCCCCCCCCCCTGTCCTGCTCCTCCCCCGTCTGCTCCTCCCCCTCTCCCCCCGTCTGCTCCTCTCCCCCCCCGCTCTGCTCCTCTCTCCCCCCCGTCTGCTCCTCTCTCTCCCCCCCCCCCCCCGTCTGCTCCTCTCCCCCGTCTCTCCCCCCCTGCTCTGCTCCTCCCCCCCCGTCTGCTCCTCCCCCCCCCCGTCTGCTCCCCCTCCCCCCCTGCCCTCTCCCCCCGTCTGCCCCCCAGTCTGCCCCCCCGTCCCCCCGTCTGCCTCCTCTCCCCCCCCCAGTCTGCTCCTCTCTCCCCCGTCTGCTCCTCCCCCCCCCGTCTGCTCCTCCCCCCCCGTCTGCTCCTCTCCCCCGTCTCCTCCCCCCCGTCTGCTCCTCTCCCCCCCGTCTGCTCCTCCCCCCCCCCTGCTCCCCCCCCCCCGTCTGCTCCTCCCCCCGTCTGCTCCCCCCCCCCGTCTGCTCCTCCCCCCCCCCCGTCTGCTCCTCTCTCCCCCCCGTCTGCTCCTCTCTCCCCCGTCTCTGCTCCCCCCCCCGTCTGCTCCTCTCCCCCCCCCCCCCGTCTGCTCCTCTCTCCCCCCCCGTCTGCTCTGCTCCCCTCTCCCCCCCGTCTGCTCCTCCCCCCCGTCTCCCCCCCCCCCGTCTGCTCCTCCCCCCCTGCTCTCTCTCTCCCCCCGTCTGCTCCCCCCCCCGTCTGCTCCTCTCTCCCCCCCGTCTGCTCCTCCCCCCCCGGTCTGCTCCTCTCCCCCCCCGTCTGCTCCTCTCTCCCCCCCCTGCTCTCTCCTCTCTCCTCCCCCCCGTCTGCTCCTCTCTCCCCCCGTCCCCTCTCCCCCCTCTGCTCCTCTCCCCCCCCCGTCTGCTCCTCTCTCCCCCCCCCCGTCTGCTCCTCTCCCCCCCGTCTGCCCTCTCCCCCCCGTCTGCTCCTCCTCCCCCCCCCCAGTCTGCTCCTCCCCCCCCGTCTGCTCCTCTCTCCCCCGTCTGCTCCTCTCTCCCCCCCCCTGCTCCTCTCTCCCCCCCCCAGTCTGCTCCTCTCTCCCCCCAGTCTGCTCCCCCCCCGTCTGCTCCCCCCCCTGCTCCTCCCCCCCCCGTCTGCTCCTCTCTCCCCCCGTCTGCTCCTCTCCCCCCCGTCTGCTCCTCTCCCCCCCGTCCCCCTCCCCCCGTCTGCTCCTCTCCCCCCCGTCTGCTCCTCTCCCCCCGTCTGCTCCTCTCCCCCCGTCTGCTCCTCTCCCCCCCGTCTGCTCCTCTCCCCCCGTCTGCTCCTCTCCCCCCCGTCTGCTCCTCTCCCCTGTCTGCCCTCTCCCCCCCGTCTGCTCCTCCCCCTGTCTGCTCCTCTCCCCCTGTCTGCTCCTCTCCCCCTGTCTGAGCTGTACTGGAGGAGAGGGAGAAAGGGAGAGAGAAGGTGAAAAGTAGAGCGAGGGGGGAAGTGAAGTCTCTTCTCTCCCATGGCTTGTGCCCTGCCTGGGAGCGAGGCAGTGTTTAGGCTTGGCTTAGGACGTAGACAGACCCAGAGGGACTGACTGGTGGACTCCAGCCAACACACTTCCTCTGCGAGAGAACAATACCCAGGCCGTCCCCATGGACCCCTCCTCACTGGCGCTTCACACAGACTCAGTCCATAAGCATACAGGGAGGGAGGGAGAAGAGAGAAAGAGAGCGAGCTAGTCAATTCCACGTGCCTGTTATACCATACATGAAACCCATTCTCAGAAAATGTGCGCACAGATCATGGGCTAATACTAAGATCTACAATGGATACTGAATCGACAACCTTCCAGAAGTATATCCCTGCGATTGGGCAAAGCGTGCCAAATGAGATACGCAAGAGAGCACATATACACAACTGTTTTACACTAAGACACACACACACACACAGAGACAGAGAGACAGAGAGAGAGAGAGAGACAGAGAGAACAGACTGACCAGGTCTGCCTGAGCCCTAGCTGCTCGTCTGATTAAAGCTCTGTCTGTCTCACAGCTTAGTGGACTCAGCCGTCGGCATGGAAATCATTTCTCCTCCAATAAAATGGCTTCCTTGTGGAATGACTCAGCAGCTTCTGCATTTCCATGACCATTTCAGGCCCCTCCAGCTTCAATGTTCAGCACATGTCAGGGTCCCCACACTCGTGAAAGTCTAGCAGAGGTAGAGAACAGAGAGAAAGAGAAGAGAGAAGAGAGAAAGAGAAGAGAGAAAGAGAAGAGAGAAAGAGAAGAGAGAGCCCTTATGCCTCCAATAAAGATAAGAACCAATGCTTCTCACTTCTGCTTTACGGTCCATCTTTGGGTCTTCCCAGTAAACCAACTCCTTCAGTTGAGTTAATGATTGTTGACATGTAAACAGCAGGAATAAAGCCGGGTCAGGTGGGGTGTCCCTTCTTCCATCACCGTCAGCAGGAAAACCAACTGGTCCTCACTCTCTGATACCATCCTAACCCAAACAGGTGGTTTAGATCGTTCTTTTGGATTATTATGATCCCATCCCTCCAAATGGAAATAAATACTGAAGAATTCATAAAACTATAGGAGACCGAGTTAGTTGGTGTGTGTCCGACATCTGTCATACAGACACGCAGCAGAAACACGAGACACCCACCAGTCTAAAAATAAAAAATACAAATCAGGCAGACAACCACCACACGGTTTGTGCCAAGACAGCAACATGAGAGGCAAGGTATTTACAGTGTGAAGGGAAGGATGAGGAGGAAATGGGAGGAAAACCACAACACCTCAATGGACTGAGCGCAGCAACCCACAGTGACTACTATGATGACGACGGGTAAGAACCTTGCAATAGCACTGAATCAGACCCAGGGAGGAGGGGGGTCCATAAAATGAAAAGATGTGTTGTTACAGCAGGGCCTGTTTCACATTGCAAACTCCATGTACGACTCCCTGTGAATTTAACTTCATTCCTTGGTGCTGGTTCTCTTCTGAGACTAGCCATGACGACGACTGATGTTTTTACTAACACTGGCTCATTCTCACATGGTTCTCCTTGCGGAGCTGCATGAGGAGGCCTAATGGGTGTTTTCAATAACACAAGGCAGTTTCAGCTCATCAGTGGGCCTGGGAGTGGAGCCTCCTATCCTCAGAGGACAGCCTGCGATTTCATTATGCGCTCGCTGTTTAATCTCAAAGTGATAGTGTTCTCTTGGCCATGAACTGCTATATATTGTTGTTCCTCACTTTTGAGTGTTGTGATGATACAGGTTACTGTTGCCATCGAAGTACAGAATACTATTACTGATTAACTCAACTACCAACTGCATAGCTGACAAATGGTGCTTGATAGGAGAGGAATTCTGCAGAACAGAGATATTCTGAGGCTCTAGTAAGGCTCTAAATCAGAGGTGAGTGGCTCTATAACCATGCAAAGCTCTGCGTGCCGATGAGGGTACAACAAAAGATCTGTGTTATGTTTACCGCCTCCTACAGTCTACAACCCAAAGTAGGCCTAGACATCCAATCTCTGGGATACGGATGATAGGATCTGGAGCATCAAGGGTCGGCATCAGTTTCTTTCATTCCACTGCCGAGGATGTGAACAACACCCCCATGCCCCAGCATGTTTCCTTGTGGGCAGGAGCAGATGTTCAAGTCTGTATCGGTGTCTTTCTGTCCCATCTGCCTTACGTCAGCTTTCCTCCATCGTTCAATACTCATGAATAAGTAACTCCATGAGCTCCTCATCCCAGCCTCGGCCTGCTCCTCCTCTCTGGCTCGCCACAGCCATGACAGACGGCACAGCACACAGTAGCACAGTACAATACAGCACAAAGAGTCACAGTGCAGCGCAATACCAGCCAGTTAGAAGGGCTTCAGAGCTCACCTTTCAGTAACCAGACCTTCACACAGCAGTCTGTCATAACTGGGATCCCTCTATGGAAAAGCCTGAGGAACAGTAATATGTAGGCCAGAGTACAGCCCAACAGACTGTTGGATGTGCCTTCAAGCCAAGTCTCTCACTCTCAGCAGCTGGACTGACTGACAGGGGAATAGCCTCTGTATTTTGGAAGAGGGGGAAAACTTCTTTATGGCTAGAGATTTGGGTAGAGATTCCCAAGAGGCCAGTTCAGCAGATCAGGTTTCTCTTTTGAGTGTTTCTCCATTTCATTCTCCAAGGTTACTCTTTCCACTGTCTGTGGATGATGTCAGACACACACAGGGCAGCTTGAGACCACTGCTGAGCCTTTTAGCCTACCTGGTCTCCCTTCCACTCACTGTATACCTCAAACAGAATCCGTTGTTTTTGTGTAGGTCTGAAGGTTGGGTATCAATATAATTTGTGTGGCTTGGAAACGATCTTCCCATTTACATACAAAAGTATTTTTCCCACCAGAGAAGATCCCTTGTGTCCCCAGAGTGGGAGACACTGAGCCCAGTTAGCACAGGGACAGTGGAAGGGAAACACAGTCTAGTTTGATTTCTCTTGTGCATAGCCCGTCTTATATTTCATTTCCTCTCATATTTAAAGATACTCCACAAACATTATGATTTGATGAAATTCAGCAGCCCCATAAGAACACTCCAGCAATGACTTTACTGACCATAAGAAACAATAGTCTAACTTTCTCTGAATAAAACAAAAGGGATCATATACATGGGCACCCCAAACCAGAAGCCACAATGATATCTGGAAAGGCATCCCCGTGGGCCAGAGGAAAACATCCTTATGAAGAATAATGTCAGGATGTGATGTCATTGCTGGAACAATAACATCAGGGACTCCCAAGGTCTCTCTAGGAGCTGTATTATGAGAGTAGCTATTAGCCCCTAGCCTACATGGTGTGACACTCCTAGCACTAGAAATGCTATGTGCATACCATAAATATAATGGAGGGGTTTTATTTGCATACACATGGCTGCAGGGACAATACCCTCATTACACCCTGGCATTCGGGGTCAGTGTCAAAAGAAGGCAGACAGTTCCTGGGAGAGCGGGCTTCAGAGTGGGGCAGAGTGGGAAATGTCACAGTGTCTAAAACACTGGCATCACTCTGCAGGCCCTGCCTGCACTGTGTGAGGGTGAGGTGTGGTGTGACTGTGCGTGCACATGAGTGTATGTGTGTGTGTGTGTGTGTGTGTGCGCGTGTGTAGAGTGTGAGTGAGTGAGTGTGTGCGTAGAGTGTGTGTGTGTAGAGTGTAAACATTGGCTTTAACAACACCCAGATAAGAGGAGATCTGGGTTGAAAAGAGGGAGGAGGTGAAACTATGCAGCCCCCCATCTTTATTTCATGAATAATGCATGGAGAATACAAGACAAATCAAGGCAGCTTTGGGGGGGTACGCAGAATAATGTAACAGCTCATTTCTTCTAGTAGAACCCTGATAAAATGTGTCCATACATTCGCAATGGGACACTGGCTAAGATTCTCAAACCAGCTTGTGTTATTTAGGAAAAAGAGCTTTAACCTGCATTGGCATTAAAATACTCTGGTTCTGCCACTGAGCCCCCCACTTTTCCAGCAGAAAAAACGTTAAAAATGTCCCTGTGAGAGGGGTAGGGTAAAAAAAAAATACATGATACACTGTACTATAAGAGCTGACTAGCTACGAAGCTAGTTAACCACATCCTCCCTGCCACCTCTAAAATCACTCAGACCTGCTGTTCTAATAAAGCCCCCAGGGGCCCAGGGACTAGTGTTCCCCTTTGATCCCCAGCCCCACTCTACAACTCAGACAGACCCAAACCCCTGTCCTAATCCAATCTCTACCAGCCAGACCTTTTGATGTGCTGAAAAAATAGAGAAGAGAGAAAGGGAGTGGCAGGGGGGTGAAAAAACACGCCTTGTATTAAGTTGCCGGGCAGCCTGCAACATTTATGACTCTGGTTAGCCAATCCCTGGTTGTTCTGTGGACAGACAGGCAGGATAAGTTACAGTAGTCCTGGAGGCTGACCGTGTAGAGTGAAGACAGACAGGCAGAGGCTGCAGCACCATGTAGCTGGTAATCCCATTCCCATGCAGAGACGGGAACTGACTGGATCACATGGGCTGTGCACAGCAGGGGATGAGGGAGAGGGAGAGTGTTAATTAAAACTCACATTTTCAACATGTGATAGAGTAAGGTGAACAGATTAGGGAAAAGTGTTTTTTGGTAGTGTGGGGGGCATGGAACTAAATTTAACTACCCCCGATATTGTCCTTTCAAATACTTGTATTAATTATAATGCATACATGGATTTCCCATCTAGTCATTTTTGAACCACCCAAGTTTAGGTTATTGTAATGGAATGGCTTTTCATGCGGTGGTTCCAATCCATCACTGATCAGACACTCAAAAGGTCTAAACCAGGTCTAAACCAGGTCTAAACCAGGTCT
Organism: Oncorhynchus tshawytscha; assembly: GCF_018296145.1. Lineage (NCBI taxonomy): Eukaryota > Metazoa > Chordata > Actinopteri > Salmoniformes > Salmonidae > Oncorhynchus > Oncorhynchus tshawytscha. Next base: position 58,859,119 of record NC_056433.1, on the reverse strand, counting down.
AAACCAGGTCTAAACCAGGTCTAAACCATCTTAATACAGGGTGAGAACATTCTTACATACAAATCAAAACTCCATATAACTTTTGATGACTAAAATATCAGCCTTAAATTTAACTTCTGTTGCTTTTTTCTTTGAGGGCTGGTCGGCAACGGTCCCTGGAAATCAGGGACAGTCCCGTCACCTTATAAGAGAGACGTCATGTCTATGTCGTACTGCATTGTCTTAAAGTCCTGCACTGTTGGCTCCCTGGCTTCTACCATGGCAATTTATTTTCTAAAGCATTTTAGAAGCAGTTCCCTCTGGGCCTTGTAGCTTGAATGAGTCTGCCTTTGTGACACATGAACCATCTGGAAGGTGCTAGAGAGCAGGAGAGGACTCTGTTCTTTGGATGGAGAGTCAGTGGGCTGTTGATCAAACTAGACCCTGGAGATGAATGAGAATGTGATCATGCGTAGGAGGACTTGGGACAGGAAGAGGCTGTAGGGCCCAGGGACTAACACTACACAATGACTCTATGGTCCTGGCTGGCCTGACCAGGCGTTTCCCACTGGTGCTGCAGGCAACAGCCCCATGTACTCAGCCTGGGAGGGAAGACTCACTGTCTCCTTTATGACAGAAAGGATCACGAGTTCCAGCCGGATGGCAGTCAGGCAGTCACATCGATCACATGTAGAGTGAGAGACGGTACTTTACCCCCCTCTACTCCAGTCTCTGAGGAGGCGTCGGCCTACACCGCTGCCTGTCCACTCGGAGTGTGTGTCTGTGCCATGGTGATCTCTCATGGCTTCTCCTGGGGCTGTAGCGTAGTGGAATTGATGTGGCAGACATTAGAGAAGTCTGGCCTGTCCAGGTCTGGTGGACTCTGATTTACTGCCTCTCAGGAGTCTTCAGGAGCATCAGAGTTTGCATTCAACTGCCTGAGAACTGGGCCTATTAAGCAGTTCAAGTAGTTTGAGATGTAGCGAATTGTGAGACAAGAAAAAGGTAAAGGGGGATACCTAGTCAGTTGTAAAACTGAATGCATTCAACTGAAAGGTGTCTTCCACATTGGAATCAGAGAGGTGCGGGGGGCTGCCTTAAAATCGACACCCACGTCATCAGCGCCTGGAGAACACAAGGCCCATCATCATCATCATCATCATCATCATCATCTGCTTTCCAGATTATGCCTACTGTATGTATCAAATTCAGAAGCATGAGAGTTGTATATTATTTCATATTTGCCTGGATTTTGATAAGCAATGAATAGATCTGGATAAATGTGAGTTAATTCATGGGTCATTTGGGACAAAATGATGAGTTAAGTCTGATAGAAACACAATGGCTACTTTGTGCATGACCCTGTGTTTCTGCAACGACTTAAGTGGAATATACACAATCTGACAAGTCAGGAACATTGTGCTGCACTCCATGCCACAGAGGCTAAATGTTAAGCATGCAGAAAAACAACATTGATGGAGAGGAAGTGGCCAATGTCTTTAGTGAGTCATTGGGGGTCAGTGAAATTTGAACCAAGCCACAGCCCTTGTGAGTCCTACTACCACCAAGGGCTCCACGTGGGGCAAGAACAACAGCTTCTTGTCATACTAGTAGTGCCATGGCTAGTTCATATATTTTCATAGCCCAGCCCAGAAACAAAAGACATACTGTGGTGAATTACCAACTTACCCTCATGAAGAGGGGGCTGGGGGGACATAAACTAGGCCCCTGTTGTCTCATCAGAGTACCGGCCCTGCAGCATGTGAGACTGGTATTCATCCAGTAGCACTCTGGTCAAGCGCCAATGTGCAAGACAGATGTGCCATTAACTTTATTTGGCCAATAATTGAAGTGATCTGGCTACACACACTACAATAGTTACTTCTTAGGCACTAATACTAATTCCTTTAACATGACAGAGCCCTGGAGAGACTCAGCCGGATATTATTCTATATATGGAGAGAGGAAGAACGATATGAAACAGCTCCCAAAGTCATCAGCTAGCATATATTTCTGTGGGAAAGGGGAGGGGTTTTACTCTCTAGCTCCATTTGTGGATTCTGTAAATAAAGACAATACATCTTTACTTTCATACAGACGTCGGTGTAAAACCTTTCTCAGTGACTTGTTTATTGCAAGCCACAATCATAGGGAGCGCTTCAAAAAGTTGAATACATGTTGTGAAAAGTATCTGCCTTAAAAAAATAGCCAATGAAATTGAATGATAAGAGTAAGAACTCACAGTTGTACATTGCCTGCCTCAAGTCAGACAAATAAGGATAAATCTAGGCTACAATTACTATTTTTCAGAAAGAGAGCAAATGTTCCGATTTTAAGCAGACGTCTAATTTTCCTGTTTATGTGATTCTCTCTTGCCTTGTTTGGCTGTTGGCTGGAGAACAGCAGTCTAAGTACAGGGCTGACCCTGGTCTGCCTGACACCATCTGGGCCTGAGCTGGTGAGCTCATCACTGCTCCTGGGCCAGGGAATGACATCTGACAGGGTGGACCCAGCACTGCAGCCAGGCTCCCTGAAGAATCCACTACAACAGCACACTACACACAAACCCATAGGACAGGAAGGAGTGTGTACATCTACATTAAATACACATACGTGCTCACCAGCAGGCAGACACACACAAGCGCAACAGTACTGGCCTTTTCCACCTCTAGACAGTAAAACTACAATCTTTCCATTGAGTGGCCTTGTGACCCCCATGTTGCGTGACCTGGGCATCCCATTTCCTGTTCTAATAGCGAGCTTGGGAATGCTGTTCCCTCCTCCTCCCTCATCAGCATGTTGACGGCTGGAAGCTAACTTTCACAGGACAGGACACACCACAGACAAACACATCTACTTTGGGAGAAACCTGAATCAAGGCTCAGAGAGACCTCTTCATTATTTTATTATTTACCTTATTTCAACAGGGAAGTAATATTGAGACTAAAGACTTGAAAATTTGCCATGCACAATACAAAAACATCAATAGGATAGTATAGATAAACAAACATACACAATATAGATATTAAAATACAAAACAGCCAATTAAAACAAACACATTCTTCATTATAAATCCTCTGTCTGAATTGCCCGAGGGACACCAAAGCAGCCAATCGAAACGTCTTTTGGAGTTTATTCCAAACACTAGAGTTAACCAACCCTGTGAACAGGTTTGATAACTTGTCATTTGAAATCTTAAACAGTAAAGTTGGGTAAGTGTGAAGCTTGTAGAGCAGGGCTTTGTAAACAAAAAGAGCATAATTTTTTTAAACATTTTTTTATTTTACCTTTATTTAACCAGGCAAGTCAGTTAAGAACAAATTCTTATTTTCAATGACGGCCTAGGAACAGTGGGTTAACTGCCTGTTCAGGGGCAGAACGACAGATTTGTACTTTGTCAGCTTGGGGGTTTGAACTTCCGGTTACTTGTCCAACGCTCTAACCACTTGGCTACCCTGCCGCCCCACAATGATGTGATCTACCTGACTTAAGAGAGGCCCAGACAACCCATTGGTTCAGAATACAGTGATGAGTAATACAACGGTCTCCTGTGATAAAACGAAGGGCGCAATGAGAAACGGCATCCAGGGGTTTAAGACTAGAGGCAGTTTGATAAATAGCATCGCCATAATCAAGAACGGGTAGAAAGGTTGACTGCACACATGGGATTCATGCTGACGAGAGGGGCGAGATCCGTTTCTGTTCAAAATCCTGCTTTAAATCTTAGCTCCTTAACGAGCTCATTTGGACTTTTTTAAACGTTAAAATCATTAACACTGTGTTAATAACAGTCAACCCAACTACCTGTCACCATTAGTACCAGACCACTTCAAAACACAGCCAATCTTCCTGAGGCCATCTATTGTGGTATAGTTTAGGCTGTTACCATGAGACAGGCTGCTGCTTACAGACGCACAGAGATCATATAGCTGTGTTTGAACAGAGCCTGACTGAATGGAGTTGTTTTTCATATCACAGATATTTCATTACTCTAGAGTTGGCCTTGCTACAGAAGGCAGGAAAAACCACTTTCATAGCTATGCCACATGTCTCTATATTTAGTCCCGAAAAAAAACCTGGTCAAGTTTCATAGCAACCCAATCTGCCTCATCGTCTGCTCTGATCCTTCTGCAAAATACACCCCGACCCTGTCACACAAGTCGAGTGGCTTTTTCTGTGGCACCCAGTCAGAAAGAGGAAGCAGGCAAGGCTGGGTGAGGGTGGCCTTTGTCACAAACAATAGCGGCCTGTGGAGTTACAAAGAAGCAAAGGAGATCAGAATATCAGAGCAATATTAGCATTTTAAACACAAACGGAGGATGTTTACGCTACCGGCTCTTCCTGTAGACTAATGCAAATAGATACGGATAAACAATTTGAATACTTGATCTTGTAAGAGACACAGGACTCCACACTGACCTTTTTATTTTTTTACAAGGAGCATGTGTGTGCCTATGTTGACAAATCCTTAATCCTGAATCCTTAATTTTTCTAGGCACACTGATGCTCCCAAATAAAAATGACAGGTCCCACAGCTAAATAATAAGGTGCATCTGCGAGTAAAACGTTCACACTGTTAAGCCCCGAGACAGCTGGTCACAGTTTGTTTCTTTAAAAACAATCCATTCAAATGATTAGTCTATTCATTTCCTGTGCATCAGTATATGATACGGGCTTGATGAGAATGTTGTCCTGGCGGTACATGTGCCATCACATGAAGGCTGGCAGAAGGAGCTGTGAGGAGTGGATCGGGAGGCCACCCTGCAGAGAACCACACACGGGCACAGAACCTGGCAGAGACAGAGGAATATAATGGGGCTGAAAGGATTTGACTGCCTATGCGATCAGAGAATCCCCCTACTACTTGAAAGGATGTGACCGTCTAGGACTTGCCTTGTCATACAGCCAAACTGTTGTGATGACACACATTAGGTCCCCGACTCCCTGTTGATATGGTCAGCGCAGTGTGTGACTGTCTCAACCCATTATGCTGCATATAGGCCATCAAAGCTTTCGTGCATCTTTGTCTGTGTGTGTGTATAGATCTTTGAACCCGGGTCTAACTACTTCTATACAGGTATATCTGGTTAGAAAAACAGGCTGAAATAGCCACTCAGAATGAGGTGGCACAACATTTGTTTGGCCAAGAGGGCAAGGTGTGGTCAGAAGGCAAACTTATGGGAGACAAAGTCCCCTGCCCGAGATGTAGCCTAAGACCACTGTTTGCGCAACACACACACAAAGTAGAAAGGGCACCTCCACAGCTGGCTGCTAACCTGTCAGCATTCATCTATCTCAGTCAGCAGAGAGTCCAGCCAGCATGACTGTAGGGAATACCGAACACCTCCAAGCCTGTCAACACCCTGGCTTGTTAGCACTGTTCTATCTAATCACTCCTAATGCCCGGACACACAGGATGAAAATAGAAAGGCCTGCCATGCCCCAAGGAAGAAGTCAGATCCCAGGTCCAGTGTTGAGGACATTGATGTGACAACAATGTGGGGATGTTGAAGTGGCTGCTGTTGGGCCATGGTGACTCATGAACTTAATAATACACACATCGACTCGGAGGTGACAGATCGTAAATGACTGTTTAATACCTATACATCATTATATCCTCTTAGTATGAATAGCGTTAGGTTCAAGCTCTGTGTGTATGAGAAGCGGACTGCAGTGGGCTTCAGGAATGTGCACTCCCAACATCTCAAGGCCTCTCCTGGCTGATAAAAAGTCCTGTGATATGCACGGAGGAGCACAGACAAATCCTGTGTGATGGAAAAGTACATCTTTGTGGAAGGGAGGGGGTGGGAGCTCAGGGTGTAAGTGGACACTGTATTGAATGTATGTATTCAGCTGGATCTTCGCTGAGTAAACATTTGAAACTCCACTGAGTTTGAGGTCTTCTGTACGATAAATATGTTTATTCCATTTTGAGATATTGGTCTTCCTATCAGTATCAAAGCACAATCAAGGAACAGCTCCAGTCTCTAACAGCCACCTTATTTCCTGCCCCTTCCAAGTGCCCCTTGAACTGTGACCAAGACAGAGTGAATACATCCTCCTCCTCTCGCGGCCTGCTGGGTGATACACAAAGAAATGGCTGACATGACTAATGGCACACAGTGCAGAGGGTCCCAGTGAGTTCATACTACTACTAAAGCCATTGGCTGCCTTTAAGGATCCCTACCCGTAAAATAGAGGCTCCAAACATCCGCTATGAATTAATCTGTAGCAGCAGGCCGGCTGGGTCTGGGGCAGGAACCAGTTTACTTCCTGACATCCTTTTTCACTTAAGAGAGGGGACAGAGATCTATAGAGAGAAGAGAGAAAATAGGGCTATAGAGAGAGAGAGAGAGAGGAGGAGGAGGACAGGGCTGTGGACAGAGAAGTGAGAGAGAAATGGGGATGAGAGAAAGGAGGACAGGGCTCTGTAAAGAGAAGAGAGGGTTGGAGAAACAAAGAGAGAATAGGGGAAGACAGGAAGAGAGAGGGTTGAAGAAACAAAGAGAATAGGGGAAGACAGGAAGAGAGAGGGTTGAAGAAACAGAGAGAGAATAGGGGAAGACAGGAAGAAAGGGTTGAAGAAACAGAGAGAATAGGGGAAGACAGGAAGAGAGAGGGTTGGAGAAACAAAGAGAATAGGGGAAGACAGGAAGAGAGAGGGTTGGAGAAACAAAGAGAATAGGGGAAGACAGGAAGAGAGGGTTAGAGAGACAGAAAGAGAGGGTTAGAGAGACAGAAAGAGAGAATAGGGGAAGGGGGAAGATAGAAGACACTGTCCACATGACACGGGCACTGCCATAATGTAGCACAGCAGGGCCACATCACAAGTTCACAACTGTATAGGCTCCTTTAGTTTCCTGGCCAGTTAGAACCCCCATGTGACAGGAGCCTCAGCCTCAGTCCAGCCAGGCTGTTTCCAACTCCTGTCCTGGGGCAGCAGCAGCACTGACAGGCTGACCTCAACCAGAAAACCTGCCCAAGCCACAAACATGAACCACGGGCCACCACAGCTATTCTTATCTGGACCAAAAGGAAACTCTTCTCCCTCTGCGAGTGTATTATGACAGCACATCCATTCTTACTCAGGCTCCCTGCGGAGTGAGCAGCAGGAGAGGAAAGAATGTTGAAATGTTTTCAAAGTCAGGATGGGAATGTTTGTATGTTCTGCCGTCCCAGTAAATCATCTGCTGGACGAGGAGTCCAGAGAAGTTCCTGGCCCAGCTTGTTTAGAGGCTGAGGAGGCAGCCGGGCCCGAGAGGGTGGTGGGTAAGCAAATCTGGTGGGCCCTTATATCCCTTCCTAGCTCGATCCAGAGCCTCCTGCCAAACATTATAGATGGTGTTTAATAAAAAGCCAACTAATGTGAACATAAGAAGTCCTCCGGTGCAGTCCAGCACAGCAGCTTGAGTCAGCTGAATGGACCGGAAATGGAAACCTTCCCCTGTGCAATATGACAAGGTCATTTCAATGCTCTGCAGTCCTTCATATGGGACTTGAGGATTAGTTAAAGGAAAAAAAAAATGCAACTTCATATTCATCAACTACAGCATCACCCCAACATTTTTACTACAAAACATAGAAATGCACCATTTTCACATATGTTGATGTTGGGGTAGTGCTGAAGATGAACATGAGGTTGGCATTTTTAAAAATTGATTTCAAATGTCCCTTTAAAAAGGTGAAGGCTCTGAACTGAAAAATGATTTGAACCTTTTATAGTAGAGTAGCCCTGTGATCCATGAGACCCTTCCAGCAAAATGAGCCAGAGAAGATGTTTCCCTAACAATCTTCTAGATGTGTCCCTGCCTCCCTTTGAAGAGAGGTGGAGAGTGTGTGTGTGTGTGTGAGCTAGCACATATGCGAGAGAGAAATCAGAACGCCACTGTTTCTGTCCGCCCCAGTCACCACACCGCGCCTGGTATATGAAGTGACAGTTAAAAGGCATTCCTTGGTAGACTCCAGCTGTGGTGTTAAAGCGTGGGCCCCAACAAGGTCCTCGTCTCTGTCCCCGTCAACACCTTTGTTCCCCACGTCTCAGCCCATCAGCACAGAGGTCAACTGAAGAGAACCGAACGCTTTGAACAACTTCCCATCCCATCTTGTTTCTATGACAGGGCTGTGAAATGTTATTCTGATTTAATGCAGAACAGGACTGATTCTACACAGAATTGTAGCATGTGACATTCGGGTCTGACACACTGACCTCATTTTATTCACCATCTAGTTCAGTGTCATTTTCTGCCTTCTCGCTCAGCGAATCACAGCGTGACGTCATTAGACCAGTGATAGAATTACAGTAGGTGACATGTTTTTATTAACACAACTCTGATGAAAGGAATCAAGTGGGAGACGGATTCCTTTGATGAATAATAGTATCATGATTTATCAACATCTGGCCCCCTTCTGCTGTCTGCTCTGTTACTGCCATTTAACAGTGGCATTTGTTCAGCACTACAGTTTTAGTGTGTGTGGCTGGGGATCAGCAGAGGAGGATGGGGGTTCACGAGGCCTGCATGCCCCACCCACCTCTTCCTGGCCATTCAACACTGGGGCTCATACCAGCCCCAACTCATTTCAAGGTGACTTTGAGCAGTTAGCAGAGCTTATCACCATCTCTCTGCTGTGTGAACTGAGTAGACACCAGTGGTGCCTGTGAAAATGTGGCTCAGCTGAAATATTTCACCATAAAATAACAGAAGGAAATAGGCATCTCCCTATGCATGTTGACTACACAAGTCTGCAGCCTAAGACGTGTTGAGCCTGCTTCACTTCGTCAACTACAGTGTAGGTTAGTGAATCCCTGTCATGCTTGGCTAATCGACTACTTTGTTTAATAATTAACTTCAGAACGGTAGCCTACATTTCCTGCACTGGTAAATGGTTGTCTTGTAAAACACAGCCTACAGCATATGGGCTGATCCTGATACTCAGGTCTAGGCTGCTCTGGGTCACCGCCAAATGTCCTGTTTTTCGTACATGAGAAAGTCAATTACCTGACTTGAATATGTTCAGAAAGTCATTATTCTTTCAGAGAAAAGGGTTACCAAGCAAGCATATTGTGTAGTAAATTGTCAGCAAGCTCAGCGAAATATATTCTGGGAGAGACACTTCCCCTTGTCTGCCTGTCTGATGGTTCCACAGCAACAACTAACCAGTCAACATGTTAGTATGCAGATCACTAAAAGAAACGATAATCATTATTTTTCCTTATAGGCTATAACATGTTCTTTCTACTCGGCTCATTGTCTTGGGAAGGAAAACAGCAGCCTGTGAATCAATAGGAAGTGTAAATGTCTGCAAAAGACTAAATTCCTGGAATCCTGCCACACACACTACTCAATTCCCCCCTAGCTAAAGTGGTTCAGTCTGTATTTATCTGGTCGATAAGCAATACATTGCTTTGTCATCTAAACAAAAAGGTGACACAATGCGGTCCACTTTCTCATGTCTTGTTTCCCCTTCATGTAAACAGACCCAAATAATTAGTCAAGCTGCAAGAGGCCCAGCAAAAATGAATGGGGAGTCAGTGAACTCTGTTACCCTCTCATACAACTCCAGCCAACACTCAGAGAGCCCACGCTAAAGCGCAATTCATTTTCCATGCTTGCAGAACAATGGCTGCCAAATGCACAAAGTTCTTAGAACAAAAGCAGAAATGAAATGAATGGACAGCAGGTCAAAGACAACCACTGCTTGTGTGGCACAAAACAACTTGCAGTGCCAGTACTCAGTCTCCATTCAATGGTTCAAATGCATGGCCATGACTTATTTATTACGACATGTTATGCCCCGTTTATTACCGCCAATGAGGAAAGAGGATTACTGAAAATGGTGCAACACTACAGTTCAGGTGATATGCATGTTTGTAGTGTGGATGTCCAGAGAACAGATTTGAATCACCTCACCTGGCTGAGGTTGCTGGTGGGCTGTTTTGTACACATTGGGCAAAGGCATCAGACGGACATCAATCCCAGCAGTGTCAAAAGCCTTTAGTGCTCCAGAGCAATAAGATAACCTAGTATGAGAACCCTGTGGGTGTAAAGTTGTGGGAGCGTCGGCTGACCTTCTACCTGTATGAACCCAGGACACAACATCAGTTTCTGTTCCTGACTTTCAAAAAGTCTACCAAGTCATGAGTTTATAGCCTAAATTATAAGGTCAAAAGTGTATTCATTCACCTTGTGAGACATTAGCTGTGTTCCCAATGATACTTTTGTCACAGAGGGTGGAAAATGGCTGTTGTAGCCACTGTTCCAAACTTACATTTGGCATTCAAACCAGACATTGTGTGAGAAAAATGATAATGACTGTATTGAGAGTAATTTTTGCTAAAATTCCCACACTTTCCATGTAAAATTCCTAATGCTTTGACTAATGTCTTGACTAACTGTCTGCGACAGAATGCAGAACCTGAAGCATCATCACCGAACTGGCATCCATTCAAGAGGATTTTAAAAGTCCTGAAACGTAGTGTAGTGTATTCATGCACTGCATTTGGGGGCCTAACGTAATGACTTTAGGCTACAACACACAGCACTATAGCTCGTGACCATGGCAGTTAACCAGGAACGACTATTAAGTTCTGCAATATGCTTAGTTACAACCTATGGCTAGGTTACATGTTCCGGATTAGCGAAAACTCAATCGGATTCTAAGAAAGGGCACAGAAACAGAGGTTACATGGTCCATTAAATCCGGTCAGGGATGGGAAGAGTTGCAGAGATCAGAGTGGGGACATGTTTTCAGAGAGCACCAGCCTAACAGGAAGAGCCCAGCAGTTGTGTTTTCAATGTGACTTGTCAGAGGACAGAGACAGTGGCAGCAGAGAACATTAAACATTAATTGTGTGTAAATCTCAACTAGATTGCTCTCATTACCCTGGGGTTGTACTGTAGAGGGAAGGTGTTACAGTGTCATGAAACAAAGCTTGGCTGAGAACAAAACACCATTTCACAAATTAGTTTTAAATATTTTTTTAATCAGAATTGAGCCAGGCTTTCTTGAGAGTAGTGAGCAATCAACCTCTCCTCCCTCGATGCATGATCCCAAAAACCAAAACAGGAGATTGTAATGCCTTGTAGACCCACACGATTTTCACACCGCAAACGAAAAGGAGAACTCTGCATTTCAGCTGAGATTTATAGTTTGGTCAATGTCCTACTGTTTTAAATCAGTGGTGGATTTGAAATGTCCTCATTTGAAACCGTTCTCTTTGCACCTGACTGGAAATAGGTCAGAGACAAAAGAAATATGCTGGGTCATGGTGAACCATTGTCTCAGTCAGCCCTCCATTGATGTGACCAGATCTCTACAACTTGATAGAATAGAATCCCAAATACAGACCAATTATAGCCTACTCATTAGTCATCATTACCCAGTCTTCTTTCACCATGGTTGTCAGTGGAAGGAAGCAAGGGCCCCTCTGTGAAGACTTGGCAGGCAGAGAGTTTAGCAGCTCTCATCTCATCTCACCTGACTTAACCCCATGTTGTCCAGATTAACACTAAGAAAAAAGACTGGACAAAGGAGGTCCACCAGCCAACCCACAAATCATAGGAGGGACTGGGAGCAACACAGAATGTGAATCACCTTCCTCAGACATCTATTATAGATGGGCTACATTATTCACAGGACATGGAATTAACCCATCACAGATAATATAGTAATATCTGATGTTTCGCTCTATACAGGGGGAATGGCTTGAATTGATGCTGCAAAAATCTGCATTAGGCCTTCTGCAATAACAGAGGAGGAGGGGTTCAGGTTGTCAAAAACATGCCAGAATCCCAGGGCCAGGATGATGATCCAGTCAGCAGGATTAGCATTAATTGAACAGTCTTAAACTGAGCTCTGCTGCTTCTGCTACTCCCTTCTAAAGCTCTGACAGTCAGTGAGGCATTACAATGCACCGTCCACAGAGAAGACACACACTGTGTCTAGAGAGCATGAGCAACCCCCCCCCCATAGTAAAAACCCCTTTCAGAACTCCCTAAGAATCAGATAAGAGGCACGGGCGTTCAAATCATTCTGACAGATCATGGGTCATTTACCTTGTAAAAAGAAGAAAAAAAGACTCCAAAGACAGCCAAGTGTCCAGGGCAGGCTTTGTCAAGCGGAGAATTAGAGGGGCATGAAATAGCAGAAAGCAAAAACTAGGGGAATGAGGACGACTCACCAGGCTAATTAGCTGAGCACCGTCTCAAAATATATGTATGAGGAACCCACTTCTTTAAGTGTTTGATATATCAACCTCATGTTGCACTGCTTGATATCAGAGAAATCCCTGACTGCATCTTTAAAAAAGTATGGTATGTCAGCTTGCCAACTCGCAACACAAGTCTCGATAAAATAGATGTAGCCACACTGTAAACCACAACCAACTCTTTCCTCCAATATTAGGTCTGATGGCCTGACATGTCTCAGCTAATAAATGAGCTATACTTTTTTACCATAAAACTGCACAACAAACGTGACTAATGGACTAAATTCTATGCAGATAAAGCAAAGAAAAATGTACTAATGCATGCAACCCAAAGCCGCAGGCACCCTGGCTATGCAGTGGGCCTCCACCGATCAAATCCCTGTTGATCTGTGATGCCTCCTGATCCACCTCCCTCTCTCGTTGATTATTTTACTGCCTCTTCTGTTTTGTCCTGTGTAATTTACCTAGGCAGGGCAGCACTTCCCCTCAATGTTCCCAGTCCGCCTCTCGGAATGCATGGGAACAAGCGTTACGCACTATTCCCCATCTGTCTCCAAAACCCTGTCTACCACCTCCTCCGTTCACACTCTCCCTGTTTAACACCTCCCTAAGCAATGCCTGTAGCACAGCTTCCCTTTATTAAAAGACAACATCCACACACTCCTCTACACAATCCTGTGATTCCACTCTCAGCAACCTCACTGAGGGGAAACGACTTAAGGATGTGTGCCGGGGACTGACTGCAATAGCAGGTCTCAGGTCTGATTTAACGTCTGTGACCTTAATTGATCTCTCTCCCCCTTGATCACTCTTCTCACACAAATGACCAACCTCACATTAACCATGATCATCATCATTCAAAGCAGTTGCAAAAGAATGCTAGAATAACTGTTGATAGCCTGTGTGCTCAGCTTGGTAACACTTAACCTCACACTGATCTCCAGTCAGTCAGTTAGACATGTCAACACCATGTAAAAGTATGTGTTAGTCTCAGGCATTAGGTCTCAACGCCATGGATGAATGCCAGGTGGACAGAGAAATGAGAAACGTGAAAGGGCCTACAGTAATGGACCCTGAGCCCAAAATCATACTGTCAATGTGATGACACTACTAACAAACACCCGTCATACCGTGACTACAAACAGTGATAGGCTTAGTTGTGTTTTGATTGCATTGTAGTTCGTTTACATTTCTGAATATTTGATTGTGAAACCAGACAGCTATTAGCATGTGTTGGGCAATCTCTGTTGTTCTAAAGTAGAAATACAGAATTGCAAAACCTCAATGTGACGTTAGGTAGAAGGGCCTAAATTAATTGAATTCATAAAAAGAGACAAGGCAGATAACATTGGTGTTACTGTGCTAACGATGCAAATTCAATCTGCAAATTTAGATTTCTTTTAGCGAACCAGACACTCTGGGGAAATAACCCAATTATGTTTGGAGGGAGATTCCTGATTGAGATTTAGGAGTAAAACAATATGGAATGGGCATTTTGAATCAAGTTGGTTCCCGCATGGCACACATTTAAAATATAAGGGATAAGGGCCTAACACATGCACCCAGACAATTAGCCACATAATCCTGCAAATCTGGGGTAAATAGTCAATAGCAGTAATCCGCTGTGCAACATCAGTCCTAGAAAGCAAGGGTGGTTATTGTGTCTACACAGCAAGGAGAATGTGTTTAGCATGCAAATCAATACAATTCAATTGCACAATGTTGGAAAAATTAGGCATTTTACATCATGGTGCAGTAGGTTAGGAGTATAGCCTACTTGCTGAAACCTTTATCATACAGACAGCTCTTGCAAGCAAACAGTATGAGCCTCACAGGGCACAGACATGCTATACAGAATGTTAATTTTTTTCATGAAAAAACTGTAGCAAATAGACATTTTCTCAGCAATTTTGGTTCTAAGTTTATCATACTGAAGTGAACCCATATGTGCCACATTGTCACATGTTGACTAAGGCTTCAACATATTGTTCTGTTCCCTCAAACTGCATGACAGTGCAGTTCTGTCTATCAAATGTTAGCTAGCTATCAATGTAATTGGTATGAAATAGGCCAATTACTTCCTTGACTATCATTTTGGCAGCAACACTACAGGTTTTGCAACTGTACATTTTAGAATTATAAGGGGGAGAAGCTGCACTGGTAAGCTACCGGTGATGACCAAAGCGTTTTATGGGCAACACCCTTGTCACTGGAATAGCTACATTTCATATGAGTTCAATGTCCCTGATAAGTGAAGATTATGTTCTCAATAACAAGTAACATGGTAGATGGCTACATGCACAAAGTAAATAAGACAATAAACACATTGGACAAGCCGGATGATGTAGCCAGGGCAAGGGGCTGGCAGTCATAGACAAGCCAGACCAGACAGAACATGACAAAGACGGTACCTTGAATTAGCTCCCCAAAAGGTCTGTTCAATAGGCAGTTCATTGTTATATTGGTAAAATAATAGTCTACTATTGTTTAGCGGATTATATGAATTGCGCAATCTCCTAGAAAATTGGGAGCAATGGTTAAGCTTGACGAGTCACTCACAAAGACCCAGCGAGGAAGCAGAGCAAATAAATAACCTCGAGATTTTAGAACCAAGTTATTCTAAATGTGCACGTGTATTGTTTCATGCTGGGGTAGTAGATCCATACAAGCATCGAGAGAACAGTCCAGGGGTTTGCTTAGTAGCCACCGGTGTCTCCACCTTTTTTTAGGGAGAGTCTTTGAACTAAGAAACAGGGTGTGATAGGCGCCCTATTGGTGTGATAGGCGCCCTATTCATCTGCTAAAAATAATAAATTAAGGGTCCGAAATCAAGCCACAGTCAGAGACATGTTATGATAACAAGTGAGCAAATGATCTGCCTTGCTTGGCTGATATTTGTACACGTATTGCCTATTGTTTACCGTCTCTATGGTAAAGGTGCATGTCAGGATTAGCCTGCTTAGCTGGCTAGCTTTACACAAGTCTAGTAAGGTACCCGAGCACCGTCATTGAATTCGTGCCAAGTTGTGTGGCAGCTAGGTGTGTAGTCCACACAAGAACAAAGAGAGCAAAATAGTTTATACCAATAGCTAGCAAACTTACCCAAAGCTCCGTTCCCCAAGTCATTGCGGACTCCCCTTGTTAATAAACCCCCAGATTGTCAGCGTATTCCCCGCTCAAAACTCGCCAAGGTTGCGTTTCCAATCGTTTGCCGTCGTCTGTGGTGTAGCTACTCCTTGCTCACTCTGGAGGAGCTGTCTGATTTAGCCTTGCCGGAGGAAGTTGGGATCTAGCAGAGGATACAGATAAACGGGAGGTTCAGGTTCTCCAATAAGATTTTCAAGGCATGCATATTATTTAGTATTATTTAGAAATCAAGCAAATAATGATATAACTTAAGTAAACACATACAATAATTGAGTTAAATCAAATTAGTTATTCTAGAACTATGGTGATGAGATAATCCCATTCACACTATTTTTTTTAAATTTCCCACATTTGGTGGGGAGGACAAGACTTTATGAAGAAAATGTGTCAATCGATTAATTTTGTATTAGCTCCTATTAGCTCCTATGTATTAGCTCCTATCATATTAGCTCCTATCGACCATTTGATCAGTTGTCACAACAATCACTTATGGATTATTTGGTTGGAATCATTTGCCTAAAAAGTTAGCCACATTAAGTAATTCATCGTTTATTTAACTCTTACTTTTGAATGAAAAATGATGTAGGAAACAAACATTACTGGGGAATATCAAGGGCCTTTAATGTCTCATTTTCAATGAATGACGCCGTAACCTGAGTTCTGTGGTTGACTAACATGCTTGATATTTTTTGTTGATTCTTAAATACCGCCATCTAGTGGTATGTATAGGGTATGGTCTAACAAGATGGGCGCGTTGAAGGATCACTTCTGTTTCCGCCCAGACGTTAATTCGTGTAACACCTAGAAGCGAAGTCCATTTGTAATGGAAATAAACTTGAGATACGTCTAATATTTTACGCAGCTAAACAGTCATGTACAGTTGCCTTTCAAGGTAAGTACTATGGTGCCTGTAGTCCAAAGTAGCTAGCAATGTCATATTGTTGAGATTGTTACAAAGCTAGGTAACGACTGCTGCTAGCTAGTTCACAACAGCCAAAATACTGTGATGACCTTTGGCATACTTAGCAAGCTGACGTACATATTGTAGCTGTGTGTTACTTTGCAACACTGAATGGTGCAAAATAGTTTGATACACAGGACGTTGGTGGCACATTTAATTGGGGAGGAATGGCTGGAGAAGAATTGGTGGAATGGTATCAAATACATGGTTCCCATGTGTTTGATGCCATTCCATTTGCTCCGTTCCTGCTGTTATGAACCGTACTCCCCCCAGCAGCCTCCACTGGTCTTCTACGATGTTTAAAAATTAGAAATAACGGGGCGTGTTGTCAATTAGCTAGATTTCCCCATTAAAACATTCTCTACATTGTCATTCATTCATTGCTTTTCAGGGGTTTGAGGACCAAAGGCAGACTATGTCCTGGTTATGTCTCCTCTCAGTCACCTCTATGGAACGTTGACCCGTGCACACACAGGCGCCCAGAACGCTGTTTACACTTAAGGACATCAGCAGGTAACCTATGGCAACCTTTGGCACACATTCTCTCAGGCCAAGCTAAGCAGCTGCCACTGGCAGCCTACTTGATGAGCACCAGTGTGCACAGAAGACGATTGCCAAGTGCCTTTCCAGTTTTAGATGAAGCCCTTCAGCCAATTCACAATGATGTATTTGAGGCTAACCTACGAAACAGCCAGGCATGCCAAGAAAGGTAGGTCGAAACTCCATACACCTCAGTAATCACAGTGTATCAACTAGTTTCCATTTCTGCTGTATAGTATTAGCCTTCTGACCACATGGTGGCACTTCCAGGTATATTGAATACATGGAGAAGGTGAAGAAGGGGGGTGGGGAGAATGCAGTAAAGAGGCACACCCAGAGAAACAAGAAGATGTTGGTTACGGACCGTCTTCGCATGCTGTTTGATGACGGATACTACTTTGAGCTGTCTCCCTTCGCTGGAATGGGCCTACCCTATGGAGACATCCCCTCAGCAGGCTGTCTCACTGGTAGAGGGTTCTCTGCTCTGTCAGTGACAGATGTTCTTAATGCATGCTTATCACTCAGAAACTTGAAATATCCAACCTGGAATTTGGCAGCAAGGGAAATGTCTTGTTCCAGTGCATTGTAAAACAATATGTATAAGTAAGAATGAGTTATACTCAGCCTTATTGCTTCCTTGTGCACTTCTTCACTGTTGCAGGTATAGGTAAAATCAACGGGTTGTGGTGTGTGTTTATTGCCAATGATGCTACTGTGAGTGGTGGTACAGCCTATCCCATAACCGTCAAGAAGCAGCTCAGAGCCCAGGATGTAGCTATCCAGAACCGACTTCCTTGTGTCTACTTGGTGGATAGTGGAGGTGCATTCCTTCCTCTTCAGGTATGAACTCAACTCATTGAGATTAATACCACTGATGAATGACTCAATACGTGATTGCTAAGTTTACTCCATCCACAGTCTGAGATTTTCCCTGATAAAAACCAAGGAGGACGTACTTTCTACAATGAAGCCATCATGTCTGCAATGAAGATCCCTCAGGTGAGACAGAAATGCTAAACATCCAATTGAAGACAATCCAAACATGATATTTTCTACCCATGAATGTTGTATCTTACTCCCTCTAGGTATCCGTGGTTTGTGGTTCATGTACAGCTGGCGGTGCATACATCCCCACTATGGCAGAAGAGACTGTGATGGTGCACCGGATCGGGACGATATTCCTGGGCGGACCGCCCTTGGTGAAAGCTGCCACAGGGGAAGAAGTCTCCCCAGAGAATCTGGGTGGGGCCACACTCCATGCAGAGTGAGTGAGTGAGTGGAAAGCCGACAAACTCTCAAGTTCTCTGTGCGATTCACTATACTACTATATCTGCACTAATAGGCTCAAACTTCACCTCCCCCTCACTGTGCTGTTTCAGAGTGAGCGGCTGTGTGGACCACTTTGCCTCTGTGGAGAAGGAGGCCTATGAAACCACACGTAACATAATCTCTACCCTCAACTTTGAGCTGCCCGAGGAGGACGAGGCAGGGGTGGAGGAGCCTCTACATAGTGTGGAGGAGTTGATGGGTCTGGCACCACGGGACTATGAACACAGCCTGGAGGTCAAGCTGGTCAGCTCAACACACACTTAAACCAACAGTCACATCTCATGGGGATGTTTTAGAATTACAATTATTCTGTAACTTTTTTTTCTGGTCTTTTTTTCTGGTCAGATCCTGAGTCGGCTGACGGATGGCAGTAAGTTCCAGGAATTCAAGGCTCGATATGGAACAACCCTTGTGACTGGTTTTGCCAGAATTAGCAGGTAAGAGTTGTTGATTGACAGTCTTTAGTCTTGAAGTATTTACCCGTCCTCCTTCAATGGTTTAGTAGATTTTATCTTAGAGGTCAGACTTTTACATCTCCCTTCATTATGCATACATTTTAATGTATTTTATTTGCTTCAGAAAGTTGCTGTATATTGGAACCTCTTAAAACCTCTATCCTCCGATAACATTAATTAACTGACACAGTTTTGAAGCAGACTGTTTAACAAAAGAGCATCAGGAGATTAACGGTTAACCCTGTTAATTTGCAAATTAGATTAGTGTGCTTCTGTGTTCCAACCAGTCAAATCTTTCCCATCCCCAACAAGAGTCAGATTAAGATGGGCGATGTTTTTTAATGAGAATGGAGAACACAAGGGAAAACAAGTCACTTCAGCCAGCTTTCATCTGCTTTTACAAAGAACTTCTCTGAGAGCAACTCGTTGCCATGGCAGCGGAATGTTTTAGATGCAGGTTAGCGTTGTTCGTCATTAATCTTGTTCTGGAGGCAGCGCTGCAGAGTGGTCACAAGCTGACACAGTCATAAAATCTGATTTTAAACCTAACCCTAACCACACTGCTAAACCTAATGCCTAACCAAAACATTTACAATATAGCCATGGCAATAAACGTCAACCTGCATTCTAGATCCCAGAGGGTATTTTGATTTTAATCAGGATATGGTGCTCAAACAATTCATCAAGAAATTACTAATGAAAATCCATATAAATCTTGATGAAAAGTTTATTTCACTTTGTGTTCTTAAACTCCACTAAAAGTACTAAAATACAATTTGCACAACTGCTGTATGAAGGCAATACATTTTATTCAAGTTTAATGCCTAACTTGCAGTATACATTTTTTCTTCAGGCATCAGGTTGGCATTGTGGCGAGCAATGGGGCGCTGACGCACAACGCATCATTAAAAGGCAGCCACTTTGTCCAGCTGTGTGACCAGCGAGACATCCCCCTGATATTCCTACAGAACACCGTCCCAATGCCAGAGCTGACCCTCTCCCAAAACCAGGTATGGCACTGCAGCCAACCCTGAGCACTCACCACAGAATAAAACCAAATTTTTCAAACAACAGGAATACCAACTCTTCAAAGAGAAAATAAGGACTCCATTACTCCGAATGTAAAACAAAGCCTGGCGAGGAGGAGCACGGAGAGGCCTCTCAATATTATTTTGTAGATGGACACTCCTGTGGGACTCAGTCAGCCATGTTAAATAGGACTATGATTAAAATCGGGTCTCAAAATCAATACAGCCATGTCATCAGGATGTTATGCTCTGTTCTTGAACATGGTTGTGGAATTTCATGTCGGTGTGTTAACAAGTTTCTGCTGGTGTTACTCATGGACCAATCTGTTAACTATGTGTGTGTATGTATCCTCTCTCTACTCTAGGCAGAGACCAACGCCAACAGACTGAAGGCTCAGGGTTCCATGATGTCAGCTGTGGCATGTGCCTCTGTTCCAAAAATCACCATCGTCATTGGGGGATGCCATGGCGCTGAAAGTTATGCTATGGTTTGTGCAATAGTGCCAGCAGTAGTCGCTGTATGAATTTACCCAGTGCTTACACATCAATTCCCTTATACACTCAGTGGACAGTTTTAGGTTCACTGCCCCATTCGCAAAAATGTTTTGCTCCTATAGACTGAGTCACGTGGCTTGTTCTATAAAGCTGGCAGACGGACATCGAGTCATTCAGTTACAGTTCGATTGAACATTAGAATGGACAAAACGAGTGACCTAAGCGACTTTGAGTGTGGTATGATCGCTGGTGCCAGGCGTGTCGGTTCCTGTATCTCAAAAACATCTGGCCTCCTGGGATTTTCACGAAGAATCCTGGTTCCTGTTATGTCATACTGATGGCAGAGTCAGGATTTGGCGTGAGTGGCATGAGTCTATGGCACCATCCTGCCTGATGTCAACGGCACAGTCTGGTGGTGTAATGGTGTGAGGAATGTTTTCCTGACACATGTTAGGTTCCTTCATACCACTTGAGCAACATTTCAATTCCCAAACTATTCAGGCTATTCTGGAGGCAAAGGGGTGTCTGACCCAGTACTAGACATGTGTACCTAATAAACTGGCCACTGAGTGTATTTTGAAAATACTAACTAAACGGGTCTCTTTTCTGTGTTTTTCTTTATCTAGTGTGGCAGGTCATTTGACCCAAACTTCCTATTCCTTTGGCCCAATGCCAGAGTGTCCCTGGTGGCCCCTGGTCACTCTGCAGCTCTGGCACAAGACGAGGAGGATGTTGAGAAGATCAATAAGAGGTAAGTCACCCATAGGACCAGTGGCAGTCGGTGCCGTTTAAGATGAGGGAAGACGCACTTTTTTTTTTTATGAGCATGGCCTTATCTATTACAGCATATTGGATGACAGTTATTCATATTCCATTCACCCAGTTCAATGTAACGTCGATAGGTTTAGGCTAATACATGATACTTGAATTTTCCCTATACCCATCATGAGGTTGCTACTACCTAGCCTATGAATGAAAGTTTACAATGTAGGTGCACAGGTTGAAAGAAATTTGACAGACATTGACACATTCAGTACCGTCTTGCACACTATTGCTGGCATCTAGCTGATCTAGGGTATAAGCATTAGTCCAACAGTTGCAAACAGGAGTTTCTAATAGACAGATGCAGGTATGTTTATCCCCGTTTCATTCCGTTTGCTTTCATTTAAGATTGTTGAAAAAATAATCGTCCGAATGAATGCACCCCTGCTCGCACGCAAACAGTTCTATTTCATTGCAGCCACAGATTCAGCATGATCACTTTGATTGTTGTAGTATTCCTTATCGCATCTATGCACTCTCCTCTCACCTTTTCCCTTCGCTTGTGGACTTAAGTGCACAACACATCAGCTGTCTGTGACCAGGCTGAAAAAAACATTCCAAGCCAAACCATCATATCATAACCGCTACACACAGACCATATGTTATATTTAACATAGCTACTAAAACTAACGCATTAGTAAACTCGCTACATTCATGCAGTACAGTTTAGCAGTTGCATCGGCAGGCCCCGGTGGCAATAAATGAAAACAATAAAAACACTTACCTTGACTTGGAACATTTCCAGTGTTGGATAGCCAGCTATCTAACATAGCATCCCTCTGTTTGAGCAGGCTGAACTAGCTAGCTGCATTTGCTAGCTAAATGAAAGTGGAAAAAAATATTTTTGATTAAATTCATATGTTCAGAACTGTTAAACTATTGTCTTTATCTCCCTTTTGAGTCATCTACTCACTACATTTTATGCACTGCCATGCTTTAAATACTAGATTCATCCTTTGATTGGGTGTACTAGAACTCTGACAGGTTGGAAGACATCCTATGGAAGTTGTCATAATTACTGTGTAAGTCTATGAAAGGAGTTGAGAACCACAAGCCTCCTAGGTTTTGTATTGAAGTTAATGTACCCAGAGGATGACTGAAACTAGCTGTCCTCCGACTACACCATGGTGCTACCCTACAGAGTTGAATTTTTTTTATTGAACCTTTATTTAACTAGGCAAGTCAGTTAAGAACAAATTCTTATTTACAATGACGGCCAAACCCAGGCCAATTGTGAGCTGCCCTATGGGGCTCCCAATCACGGCCGGATGTGACAGAGGCTACTGCAGAACTTAATTTCAAAAGTGTTTCAATTAACTATTGGTGACATGAATTTATTTAGTATAGTTTTATCTAAAAGCGATCACTTTAAAACATTTCTGAAATTCACTGAGGAGCCTGCACTGCATAGTACAGTCTTTCATACAGGAATATGATTGGTAGTGGATGTTAACAGGAGTGTTTATTCTTCTAGGTTGGAGAAGGAGAGCTCTGCATTCTTCTCATCTGGCAGACTTTGGGACGATGGAGTGATTCTTCCCCAGGACACGAGGAAGGTAAATAACAAGCAACTAAGGCACACAGGACCAGGATTGATTTTAAATCTCTGTAGAATCACAACTGCCACTTAAGGTCACACAGTCCTGGCTTGTCCTCACTGACTGGAAGCAGATTTTGCGGTTTACCATGCACATGTGGGAAAACCAAAACACTTACGTAATGGCATAGTTTAGTTGGCTGTGGTCATCACAAGTTGTTATTCTTGAGAATCTCTTCGCCTTTTGAAAGAAGTAGGGTTATTGAATGCTACTTGGTAGGTTATTAATTTCAAAAAATACAGAAAGTGTTACAAGTCCTTTATCTGTGAATCGTTATCAGTTTACACATGACTATTACATTTTCTTTCTCATTAGGTTTTAAGTGATTGTCTGAAAATCATCAAACAACAGGAATACCAACTCTCCAAAGAGAAAATAAGGACTCCATTACTCCGAATGTAAAACTTTTTTTATAATTGTCTTTTAGAAAAAGGTCTTAAATCTGACAAAATGCCTTAACAATGAAGTGCTGATCACAGAAAAAACATTGGAGATTTGTAATGGCATTGAATAAAAGAATGTGTAAATACAACTTGAAACATAGAAGGAAAAACAATTGTCGTGTGTTAATTCTTACATAGTGCCTTCATACCCCTTGACTTATTTACACATTTTGTTACAGCCTGAATTCAAAATGTATTAAATACCCATCTACACACAATACTCAAAGGGAAAACATGTTTTTGTAAATGTATTTAAAAAATAAAATACAGAAATCTCATAAGTATGCACTCGAGTCAATACATGTTTGAATAACTTTGGGCAACGATTACAGCTGAGTCTCTGTATACATCAAGAGTTTTGCTCTCCTACATTATACAATATTTGCACATTTTAAATATTCAAGTTGGTCGTTGCTAGACAGCCATTAGTCTTGCCAAAGATTTAAGGCGAAACTGTAATTAGGTCACTCAGGAACATTCCATGTCATCTTGGTTAGCAACTCGTGTTTATTTGGCCTTGTTTTAGGTTATTGTCCTGCTGAAAGGTGAATTTGTCTCCATGCCTCTTGGAAAGCAGACAACCAGGTTTCTCTAAAAAAAAAACTCCCTAGTCCTTGCCGATAAGCATACACATAAGATGCAGCCAGCACCATGCTTGAAAATATGGAGTGTTACTGATGTTGGATTTGCCCAAACACAACACTTTGTATTCAGGATTAAGTTAATTTCTTTGCAACAAAGTAAAACTGCAAAAGATGTGGCAAACAGGATCCATGTTTTGGATTAATTTGGATTCTGCCCAGGCTTCCTTTTCACTCATTTAGGTTAATGTTTCTCCATCAGTTCTATCACAGCCTTTAAACTCGGTTTTAATGTTGCCATTGGCCTCATGCTGAAATCCTGAGCAGTTTCTGTCCTCTACGGCAACTGAGTTAGGAAGAACACTTGTATCTTTGTATGACTGGTTGTATTGATACACCATCCAAAGTGTAATTAATAACTTTACCATGCTCAAAAGGATATTCAATGTCTGCTTTTGTTTTACCCATCTACCAATAGGTGCCCTTGGAAAACCTCCCTGGTCTTTTGATTGTGTTTGAAATTCAAGTGCTCGACTGAGAAACCTTACAAATGTTACACACAGGATGAGTACATGCAACTTGACACATTCGGGGTTAATGTTTCGATTTAATATATTTTAAAATCAAGCTGTAACAAAATGTGGAAAAAGTCAAGGGGTGTGAATACTTTGAAGCCATCGTACATGGTTCCATTAAAGCTAATGAGCACTAGGCCTTTAGGTCTGAGTTTATGACAGATACAACACTTGACCAAAAGTATGTGGAGACCTGCTTGTGGAACATATGGAGTTGGTCACCACCATGCTGCTATATCAGCCTCCAGTCTTCTGGGAAGGTATTCCACTAGATGTTGGGGACTTGCTTCAATTAAGCCACAAGAACATTAGTATGGTCTGGCACTGATGTTGGGCAATTAGGCCTGGTTTGCAGTCAATGTTCCAATTCATCCCAAAGGTCTTCAATGGGGTTGAGGTCAGGGCTCTGTGCAGGCCAGGCAAGTTCTTCCACACCGATCTTGACAAACCATTTCTGTATGGACCTCGCTTCGTGCACAGGGGTGTTGTCATACTGAAACGGGAAAGGGCCTGTCAAAGTTGGAAGCACAGAATCATCTAGAATGTAATTTTATGCTGTAACTAAGGGGAACTAGCCCAAACCATGAAAAATAACCACCGACCATTATTCCTCCTCCACCAAACTATGCATTGGGGCAGGTATAGAGTTCTCCTGGCATCCTCCAAACCCAGATTCGTCCATCGGACTGCCAGATGGGGAGGCGTGATTCATGACTCCAGAGAATGCAGTTCTTGTGCTGACGTTGCTTCCAGAGGGTGTTTGGAACTCGGTAGTGAATGTTGCAAGAGGTGATTTTTACGCATTTAGGCAGTCCCATTCCGTGAGCTTGTGTAACCTACCACTTCACGGCTGAGCCGTTGTTGCTCCTAGACATTTCCACTTCACAATAACAGCAGTTCACCGGGGCAGCTCATAACAGGGCAGATATTTGACTGACTTGTTGGAAAGGTGGCATCCTATGATGGTAGGATGCCCCATTGAAAGTCACTCAGCTCTTCAGTAAGGCCATTCTGCCAATGTTTGTCTTTGGAGATTGCATGGCTGTGTGTGCGATTTTATATACCTTTCAGCAACGGATGTGGCTGAAACAGCCAAATCCACAAATTTGAAGGGCTGTCCACATACTTTTGTACAGTGCATATCACAACATTGATTTTGAAACTAAGCCACAAACAGGTTACATCAGTGATATATATATATATATATTTTTTTTACATTCCCAACAAAGGTTTTAGTATTATTATTATCCCTTTCTCCTGTGGAGTGGTATTGTAGATGTGTTTGAGAATGTAGTCCTAAGGCTTGTACATTCCATGGAAGGTGACAGGGATGATGACCTCCACCTCAGCCCGTGCGATCTCTGTCAGGTCTCTAGCATTGAGGATGAGGAGATACCCTGGCCTCTGGTCTGCTCCAGGGTTCACCACGATGCTCAACAACACCCCTAGGAAGAGGGAAAAGAGCAGTGTCACATCTACAAAAAGAGAGTCCTCCCACCTCAACTCGTATCACACCTCAAGTTGTATAGTATTGGTATGTCGGCCTTTTACATCACACTAAGGTGGATCCTGCTTAGGTAAGTCATGCTACCTGATCAGTTAAATGTTAAAGACCACATAATTGTGGCTCCTGTCTATCATATTATAGAATCGCCTAAAATCCCTCTGTTTACCGTCATCTTCCTCCACAGAATCTGGGGTCTGCACAAAGATGGGCTCTGAGGGGTAAGAGTCTGGCTCCTGCCACACCCACGTATCCTTAGTCTTCACGTTCAGTTTGCAGATCTACAGCATGACACAATCAAAAACGTACTCCCAGAATGACTATTAGCAGATTAGTCTAATCATAAACCTCAGACTTGGCTAATGCATCACCAGCGTTCCTGTCTGCATGCTATACTCACCCTGTCAGGGATGAAGTGGTTCAGGCCCAGTCCATAGGCATAGCTGTAGTTCTTCCCAGAGAACTTACTGTAGTTGATCTGAGGGAACTCAAAAGCTGCAATGATAAAGGAATTCAAATGACTGATTTAATCGAACGAGGAAAATCTTTTGACTGATGACAGATGAACAGATATTTAGTGGCATTAGATGGTATAAGAATAGGGGAGCCCTCAAGGTTTAATGAAACAAGCTGCATGTGTGTTACCTTGTCGTGGTCCAGAAAACAGAACCTCAGGCTCCAGCCAGATGGTTCCATCGCTGCGCATCACTGCAGTGGCTGTGGTGTACGGAAGGGATATCAGATTCTTCCCCTGTTCCTCCTGCAAGTTCAAGTACAAACAGGAAAAACTTAACTGGTTTAGTCCTCCTCTATCCTGAGAGGATAACATCAAAGCAGTGATAACTCCTTACTCCAGAAATGACTAAGATTAAGGCCACAACACTTACCTTGTGGACGTCCATGGGCAGAACGTATCGCCGGACCTCTGGCTGAGGTGCCCTCATAGCAGCTTTCTTCACTTCCTCCCAGTTCTCCCGCAGGTTGGCCAGATATAGGTAGTTGTAGACAAACTCATGGCTAAAATTGAACAAGAGAAAGAAGCACTGGATAAGTGTCTTGTACATATGTTCTTCTCAAGTCACTACAACAACTGGTCAGTATTCACCCTTTCCAAGTACACAGGTCAACAATGATGAAGCCATCGTCCTCATAGCTGTTGATGTGATGGAAGAGATTGAAGGCAGAAGTCCTGAATTTATGCTCTATGTATTCAGCTGGGTCCTTTGTAGCCAGATGGAACCATGTCTAGATGAAAAGGGATACTGTTAGCTAGTGTTGAAGACAGATTATTTTAGTATCAATAAACATTGGAATGCTAACAGCCCTTGAATACAGTTTGACAATAGTGGTCTAGGTGTTCCTTTACTTACGCCCATGGTTTCGTTTGACTCAAAGCAATCCATGTAATTTGTGCCCCAGATGCTCCAAGCGGTCAAGAATTTTAGAAGGTTTATCTTCACTGGAGTCTCAACGAAGACAAAGTAGTTCTCTGTCATTCCAAAGCTGATGGAGGATGCAGGAAAAGTATTTTAATACATTTAAATGTGCAATAATGTTACAAGCAAGAATGTGAACTCCAGGGGCCTAGTTATCCAAACGTTAACAATCAAGTCAATTATTTGTCTGTTCTATTCCTAGAAAACGGTATCCTGACAATCAGCAATGTCACCAACCTGTGAACATAGGAGGGCTTGAATCTCTCACTGCTGGGGAGCTGCACAAGAACCTTGGACTTTGCAATGGGATCTGACTTGTCTGAAAACAAGAATCACAACCAGATAGCCATTTGATTTAGGGACATCTCACTTCCAGAATATAGTATCAATGCTGTATACAGAACTAACCTTTTGGTGTGGGAGGAATTTTGACAATGTTGTAGGCCAGTGACATATTCTTCCCAAAACAGTTCCCAATGTTGTACACCGTTCCATCACTTTCAATGTGTGGATGAGCCGTCACGCCATTGACCGAGAGGTAGTCACACAGGTCCACCTGGAGAAAGAGTTTGAGAGACTTTCTTTGTGACGAGAGTTCTTATGTTCACTCAATCTGATGTCAGCCAGAGGGAGCAGCACATACCCTTTTCAGAGTCTCCAGTGTGTCTGGGTCCACTTTGGTGATGTAGTTGGTTTCTGTGCAGGCATAGAAATCCTCACCAACAGGGTACACGTTCACTAAGCAATTATCTGTCACCTCAATCCCTTTGAAGTAGGTGAAAAACCTACAAAGACAAGAATGGACTATTTGAATGTTGCGTCTAATAACGAAGTCATGACACATGAGTGTTTAACTTGATTATCATAACATGATAGCAAATCACCTTGAGAATATATTTTTGCAAGGATCTGGGTAGGCTGCTGTTCCGAACTCCGTGATGACCACTCTTTTCTCTGTCATGGCTCGCACATAGGCATCTGTTTTGACAAATCTTTAGAGAAACAGTAGTTAAAAACAATAATTACAACCAATATTCAAACATGTAGCTTGGAACATACAGATTGGGAATCGATAGGCCCACTTCTGTTTCAGCTCTTTCCAAAGCTTTTGAGAGCAGCAGTAGGTCACTGTGTTTTAGTATTCACTGTTTTAATGAGAAACAGTCCTCACTGAGGTTTCTCAAAACATTCCAGTCAAATTTATGGGCCGAGGGGAACATTTCACAAAACTACACAACTACCACCAGTGTGTAGTGTAAAATTATTGCATGCCCTCATAAAATATATATTTTACTACCTCACGGTTGTAAAGTGTTACACATCACTGAAGTCAACATCAACACAGAGGGCCTTACTTCCGATAGTATGTCACATGGCCGTTCTTTAGGTCAAACTTGTGCATGAGGGCCTGGCCATCAAAGAGGTGGTAGAAAGGCTCAGCCCCCACCTCAAACAGGCCGGGTCCAAGACGCAACAGACTGCCGCTCAGCCATTCTGGGATCACACCTGAACACAGCATGAAATGATCCATGTTACCCTGTTGTGCTCATTCCGCTCTTAACCGCCATAAAACCCCAAACCTTCTCGCTTGTAAACCAAAGGGTAGTGGAGTCTCAGACCTGTTCCTCACATACCTACAACCACAGCAGGAATGGGCTCATTCAACTCTTCACATGTCTCAAAGATTTTCTTGTAGCCACCAGCCGGATGCTCAATTCTGAAAACCAAACAAAATTACTCCATCAAATAGAAACATCTATTCACATGAAATCCTAGGCGGCTGATCCAACTAATCTTTTCAGACCTAGAAACACTTACATTATTGCCTAAATTAAGTTTTAGTTCAAAACAAAAAAAAAATACAATCCGAGACCAGAACACACATGTTCAACTGCTTTACACTAGCATGCAGCAAAAAAGTCATGAGAAAAATGCTTTGATCTAAAAGCTTTGCACAAGAACAGTTACTCAACTTAATACTCCTGTCAGTTATGAAAAGTATGCAAAAAAAGAGGTAGTTTACTCACCAACTTATATTCTTGTATGGGGGAAAAGTTGAAGCTAAGGAAAATGTATAAAAGGAGTTACTCACCGACTAACCATTTTCCTATTGACAGTGTGTAGGAAATCAGTCTGAACTGTGGAGTGATCAGCAGCCTTTATAGACAGTTAGATTCCCAGGCAGAGCGCCGGGAGTTTGAGAACCTCCCCCCAAACCAATCAGAGGTCTCTGAAACAAGAATCCCTTTGTACCCAGACCATTCACTTTTCCATGTACTTTTAACCCACCGCCCCAATACTCCTCCTTCAGGAATTTCTCAGCGTAATTAAGACCAGAACCACATTTGCTAACCTGAGCCCACCAACATACCTAAATCAAGATAAAAAAAAACAGGAAAGTAATGTACTTCATTATGCAATATCTTTCTAGCTTGTATCAAATGTTTTACATGTCAGAGAAAGATGTTCCCACAGTATTTAGAACTAATTGGATGGATTTCAGATTAATTTAACTCAAATGTTTTACAATAATCTGTGTAGGCACCCACACAGAGGGTGTTTGTTGTGCACATGTATGATTAACTGGGGGTCTTCCTTTTCTTTATCCCGATCTAGAGGGATGAAGGTCAGAATCAGAGGGACATGCAAGTCATCATCTTCAGTTGCAATGAGCTTAGAATTCTAACAGCAGAGCTCTGCCACATGCACCATGTGTAGTGCAAAGATACATGGAATTCTGTGGTCAGAGTTAACACTGTCTCTCCCTTCTGGTGCCAGACAGACAGTACAAGGACACAGAGGTAAACAAATATGATTAAATAAACACCATCCTAGAACACTAATAAAGGCAAGTACATTTGCACAGTTCGTAAAGAGGATTTTGTTTTACAGTTGAACACTTTATTTTCAAGAACGTTGCATAGTAAACAGATGTTTTGCGGGGAAATAACAATACAAGTCAAAGGGTAAACTTATGTCATTGATGGCTCTTCCTTTGAGGTTAGGTATCCAGCTATAAAGAGGTATTGAGAAAATGCATCTAAATAAGTCCAAAAGTCTCCCTTTAGGTTTAATACTTCATAAATGGCAGTAAAAATACATTTGTCAAGTATATATATGAACCATTGTATTGACTGGTCTAAACTACTGTTTGTTTAAAAAATGACAGAAAATAGTGCAAAACTTCATTATCCCAAATGGCTGAACATAACTAGCCAGGAAAGAAAGAGAAAAACATCCCACACCAAAAATATACAATAAAGTATTTGAGCTCAACTTAGAGAATGTTAATGGAATAAAAATACAGAGAAGTGACAAAACAGAAAAACATGAACAAAGTTCAATTATAAGCATTTCATACAACCCTATGAAAAAAAAAAAACACAAATGCTTGAAGGTTTAAATTCCGTACATTGATGTCAATCGGAGTCTATAAATCTGGATCAACTTCAAAATAAAAGAAAATAAAGAATCGACTCCCAAATTGTCATTTGCTTACAGCTTATACTCCCATACGAGGGCATCATCAATCCCGAATAAATTATTTGGTGCACTAAAGATACATACTGCAGTATTTAGAAATTACACACAAAAACATGACTTAACATAAAACATGCATAATTCAACCCTAAAGAGAAATGTTATAGTTGCAGTCTAAATTGTGGTGGTCCCCCATAGTAGTTTCCTCCCACCTTCCTACATTTAGCTGCCAGGTCTAGTTTCAAGCAACAAAAATATTCCACACAAACAGTTGCATCCCAATTGTACCTTCAATTTCTAATTCCAAAAGCTTTTGGTTTTTTCATACTTATCAGCATTGGAGGTTTGATCTTTGGTTTATCTTCAAAAAGCTGCGCCTCGCTCGCAGTCGTTGGAAATCGGTGAGTGTAAATGTCTGTATACTGCCTCTGAAACTGATGATACAAAAATGTATTAGCTTAGGGGGGTAAATCGTATACAAATGTGCAGTGAGATTACATTTGTACATTTTAGTCATTTAGCAGAGTCTTGAGTGATTTACAAGTGAGTGCATCCATTTTCGTACTGTGTAGTGAGATAAGAGAATACTAGGAAAGTGTTCCCACAACATGCCATCTAACTTGTTACCTGCTTGAGCTTCTTCTTCTTATCCTTCACAGACATGTTCTTGTCTTTGACCAGGCTCTCCAGCAGGTCAGCAATGGCAGCCTGGGACACACTCAGCTTCTGCTCCTCAAACTCCTCGGTACTGATCTGTCTGCAGAAGGAGTAGATGGGCATGGGGGCCTCCACACCACCACTACCTGGGTAGGTTATCTAGAGGAGAGGATAGTCACTTTCAACACGTCACGGTCTACTTTCTTTATTAAAGGTAGACTCAGCGATATGACGTAGATACACAAAGTAAATAGAATAGTGGGTCAATTTCCACAACTAAGAGCTTTGAAGCACGAGGGTAAATTTCACCGCTGTTTTGGTCCTGTAGCTACTACATTGAAAACAGCGTGAAGGGGACACCTTGCACATGCACAGATACTGTGTGACCAGGAAGTCTTGCATCTTGCTCATCGCAATAGCTAGTGTTGCTCATGGCAAAGTAATTTCATTGAGTCTACCTTTAAAATCAATGAAAATTCTATTTCATGACAACTCACGTAACCAACTACGGTATATAATAGATACCTTATAAGAGTGACAGTATTATACCTGTACTTTTCTGAGGTATACCAGGTGGTCTTGGACAGCGTTCTGCAGATAGACTGGCACCTGGAGTATCTCCTGGTGGTGATCCATGAGGAAGGAGACCAGTCTGGTGGCCAGAAGCTCATCCAGGTCCACTTCTTCCTCACAGCCCAGCACGCAGCGGGAGAAGGTATGGACCATCTGGAAACACAATGGGATTGAATAATGGAGTTATGAGGATATGTTCAAATCATCACGCAGAATTGCAAAACCTGTGTTTCTCTCAGCCCTCACCAATGTGCGTGTTCCTATGGCGTCATGGAGCCGAGGCATGTCCACATTCTGACTCATCCGGGAGATCATTCTCATCAGCAGCTGGAGCTTCCTCCGGCTGGCAGGGGGCAGCAACAGGGTGCAGAGCTGCAGAGCCTCAATGGCCACCCGCTCCAACTGAGGCTGGAGGAGACCTTCACACATATACACAATCACACGACTGTACAATGGAATGGCATGTATTCAACCCTTGATATGCATCAGATCAAAACGATGCACACACACCACTAGGACTTGAGGCTAATGAAATGCATTGAAGCGTGTGTGATTTCACTTGGAAGATTAAATCAATGTTATATCTCAATGGCAAAAAGCCCTTGCTTCTCTACAGCAAGAACTGCATTAACTATGTTACATTTAAAAACTTGTACACGTCATCATTAAATGTAATTGTATAGGCATAATACTTTAAACAGGGCAGTTTAAAGTTCTGGAAAGTATCCAGATGATTACAATTGAAATGCTTGCAGTGATAACCTTCTCTTAAAGGACAATTAGAGTCTCACCCCATATTAGTGCAAGCCCAATGAGCAATGTTAGGCCAGGTGTTAAGACATGCAAAAGCACAAACACAAGCATGCAGATGTAGGCTTACTTTGCTCGGAACTCAGACGGCGTGCATAAGTGAACACAGAGGGCAGAGCAAGGGTTGGCCTGGACAGGTCCAGAGAGCTCTGACAGCGCCTGCTAACAGAAGGTCCAGCTCTGAGGTCTCGGAGGTCCATGCTGCTGGCCCTCAGGTTAAGCAGACTGGGACCCCTCAGGCCAACAGTGGAGGAGGAGTCTGGCTTCACGGTGATCTCTGCTACAGGGGCGTTAATACTGAAACAGCTGGCAGACATCCCTCTGTGCTCAGCTATATCCAAACAGGTACCAATGCTCCTAGGGCGCTTGGGCTTCTGACTGACTGAGAGGGTGTCCATTGGTAGCGAGATGCTGCTTCTGGCACCCTCGCTTTTGGAGCTGTGAGTGCTACCCTCTACAGACATCACACCTGAACTGCTGTTGCAACTGGGAGTTGCCATGGTGACAAAGACTTGGGGTTCAGAGTAAGGGTAGCTGTCTAAAACAGACAGAGAGTCAGTTTTATTCTGAGGTTGGGTGCTGTACTTGCTGCCACTGTTACTTTTGCAGGACACCAGACTCTCTGTAGACTGGAACAACTTGTGTTGGGCGTATGAGTCAGACTTAGCTGATTCATCCAGGATTCTCTCCAGGGAACAACTACTGGGTCTTCTGAGCCTAACTGAAGAGGTGCCACTGCTCTCTGACCGTACAAGACTCGGAGAGTTGCCTCCCAGGACATCCCCAGAACTGGCCCTTCGGCCTGTCAGACCCATCTGGGGGACCCTCCCGGCACAGCCCGTCTTCAGAGCTGCAAACGTGGACTGGGCCTTTGAGCTGAACACCTCTCTCATTGGTGAGTCGCCCTCTTCAAAAGCCTCTTTCCGAATTAAGCTCAACAACAGACATTCCGTTGATTTGAACAGGTTAACAGCACCGTTCATGTGAGGGTTTTTGGCAGGCTGGGGGTAGCTGGGATCCTCTTGGTTTTTTCGCTTTCCTCTTTGAGTTTTAGGAGCCACAATGTAGCCACATAAAACTAGCAAGAGACCAGACAAAGACAAAAACAACACTTGTGAAGCCAGCAGGACATAAACAAGAGAGTTGGCACATTGTGGGGAAAGGGAATAGCTAATTGGACATACATGAGTTAGTTATAACAAATGTCACAGAGCAGTCGAGTCACATCCTCTGTTAGGAGGGAAATAACACAAACCAGTTGCAGTTTCATGCTGCTTGTATTGGATCTGGTCAATCTTTGTTCAGTTGCAGAGTGGAGACAAGACAAACTAAATCTTATCAAATAGAGCTCTTATAAAAAAATGAAATTTCATATAGAAGGATGAATACTAGTCCAGTAAACTTTAAAACATTTGCCTGAATTCAATAACCACACCTGAGATTTGTCCTCTACTTTAACTTATAAATGACTGCAAATGTTGATAGCTAAGTTGCAAAAGATGGGAAAATTACATTATAGGTTAATTCAATCCAGGTTTTAGTAACACTTTAGGTTAGAGAGGAACAGGGAAACCCCAAAAATTAAGTTTGTCAAACCATTTCACCTCATGGTCATTTATGCATTCAATTTTAAAGCTTGCAAAATGCATACATACCCAAGATGTTGACAAACAACTCATAGTACTCAAATGTAAGAAGTGGCTGAGGGAGGCTGTAGAAGTAGTCAGAGACGGTTTTAAACACATCCCTCTCAAACCCAGGATAGGATGGCTGGTTGGAATCATACTTCGGCCCTAGAAAGGGTTCAGTGACATTTTTTAGATGTTGGTCTGAAAACATAGCTCTCCTATTGAGAGCCTAGTCTTGTTTTGTGTGAGGTGAAATCTATTTCTCAATACAATATGCCACTAAAACTGTTGAGTAAAATCTTACTTACAGTTTGCAAGACATTTCATTGCAGACAAGACCCAGTGTGGGAGGTCATCTGTGGAGAAACGGCTAATAAATGACCATGCATCTTACATTTTGCGTGCATTGTGTACAGAGTGCAGATATAAATCAGAGAAAGAATAGGCTATACCAGTCTTGTCCTCAAGTGTAACAACCCCATGCTTGTTCACATTGGTCATGTTGTACACAATGTTTTGAGAATTGATGTGTCTTGGATCCAAAACATCCTCAAGCGCAGTCAATCCCAATGTTTTCTGAAGGCTGAAGGAGTAAAGAGGCAATGGAATAAGGATCTACTCATTAAAATGAGTAAGAATGATTTTAAATAAATGAAGAGTGAATCTTACTGTGTGAGAGTGATGCCTCTCCAAACATCCTGAATATCTTCCTCTGTTAGTGCTCTGGCCTGGACCACTTCAATCACAGGCTCAGTCTCCATATCTTGTTTTGATGGATCCACATTTTCCTGTGAGAAACAATTTCTCAGTCAATTATGCGGGCAAATCATACTGGGGGAACATTTTCTAAAATATCAACAATACTTACTGTAGTCTCCTTGCCAGGTTTCTTGGAAGTCCTACATTTGAAGAAGCCTTCCTTTTCTTTCATTGAGAAACTCTTCTTTACTGATGCAGGCCCTGACACAGGTGGGCGATGGGGAATTGGTTTCAAAGGAGATGTTGAAGCAAACCTAGGACAGCAAAGGCGAAATGCTACAATTATTTCAATGAAACACCCTAAAAGATTACTTAGGCCAGAGATGGTAGAGAAAGCGAGACATCCCACTCCCTCATTCTTTCGGGGTGGGATCGCACTGGTCTGCTTATTGCCCCCACCCCGCGGAGGGGGTGCCCCAGAGATTGTAGAGAAAGGAGTCATCTCCCTGGCTCAATTTCTGGTGTGCATGGATAATACACATATGACATGTCTTAACGTGACCACACCCCCCGAGTAAGGTACAGCCGTAGGGCACTCCCATGTTAAATTGCCTACTTTAAGCCGACAATGTCTACTCTTTTATTGTATCATCATATAAAAATTGTGGAAATTCTCGGTTGGTCATCTAACATACTTCCATGTTGTCTTAATCAACAAACTACATCATACCTAAAAACACTTTCATTCTAGATGTAAAAATGTTAGCATGAACAGAGACTGTTGCATGGAATGTATGTCACAATTATCAGCCAAAGAGCAAATTCCAACAGACTTTCTTCAATAAGCTAACTAGCCATGCTTTTAAGATGCTGAAAAGCTATTGTGTCCTGTTTTGTTTGAATGGAAAGAAAGACCATCTAATTCAGTTTAATCAACTGCCCAAGGACCAGGTTAGACAAACCTTATTGTTTCAGGCTATTGATGATGGAAAGCTGTGGGCTCCGGTTACTCGGTACATTTGTGTGTTCAACCACTTAATCACCGGTAAGTCGCTTTGCATAAAGCTTGCTAGGTAGCTTGTAGTATGGACTAGTGAGCTGTATCTGTCCAAATAACAGCTATAATATTCTTATGTATTTTAATATTTGTGCAAGCCTGGAGATTCCACCAAGTAGGTGTAAACATCACCATAGGCTACTTTTGTTAGGGCCATTTGTTAAGGTTGTATGCCCAGCTGGACTCCGGCAAGTTGAAAGGACATACAGTGGGGCAAAAACTATTTAGTCAGCCACCAATTGTGCAAGTTCTCCCACTTAAAAATATGAGAGAGGCCTGTAATTTTCATCATAGGTACACTTCAACTATGAGACAAAATGAGGGGGGGGAAAAATATATATATATCAGAAAAATCACATTGTAGGATTTTTAATGAATTTATTTGCAAATTATGGTGGAAAATAAGTATTTGGTCACCTACAAACAAGCAAGATTTCTGGCTCTCACAGACCTGTAACTTCTTCTTTAAGAGGCTCCTCTATCCTCCACTCGTTTTCTGTATTAATAGCACCTGTTTGAACTTGTTATCAGTATAAAAGACCTGTCCACAACCTCAGTCACACTCCAAACTCCACTATGGCCAAGACCAAAAAGCTGTCAAAGGACACCAGAAACAAAATTGTAGACCTGCACCAGGCTGGGAAGACTGAATATGCAATAGGTAAGCAGCTTGGTTTGAAGAAATCAACTGTGGGAGCAATTATTAGGAAATGGAAGACATACAAGACCACTGATAATCTCCCCTCGATCTGGGGCTCCACGCAAGATCTCACCCCGTGGGGTCACAAAATGATCACAAGAACGGTGAGCAAAAATCCCAGAACCACACGGGGGGACCTAGTGAATGACCTGCAGAGAGCTGGGACCAAAGTAACAAAGCCTACCATCAGTAACACACTACGCCGCCAGGGACGCAAATCCTGCAGTGCCAGACGTGTCCCCCTGCTTAAGCCAATACATGTCCAGGCCCGTCTGAAGTTTGCTAGAGAGCATTTGGATGATCCAGAAGAAGATTGGGAGAATGTCATATGGTCAGATGAAACCAAAATAGGACGAGTTGAGTTTACCAAAAAGTTGTGTTTGGAGGACAAAGAATGCTGAGTTGCATCCAAAGAACACCATTCCTACTGTTTATTTTTAAAATAATTTTTAAACCTTTATTTAACTAGGCAAGTCAGTTAAGAACAAATTCTTATTTATAAATGACAGCCTAGGAACAGTGGGTTAACTGCCTGTCCAGGGGCAGAACAACAGATTTTGTACCTTGTCAGCTTGGGGATTTGAACTTGCAACCTTTCGGTTACTAGTCCAATGCTCTAACCACTAGGCTACCCTGCCGCTGTGAGGCATGGGGGTGGAAACATCATGCTTTGGGGCTGTTTTTCTGCAAAGGGACCAGGACAACTGATCTGTGTAAAGGAAAGAATGAATGGGGCCATGTATCGTGAGATTGAGTGAAAACCTCCTTCCATCAGCAAGGGCATTGAAGATGAAACGTGGCTGGGTCTTTCAGCATGACAATGATCCCAAACACACCGCCCGAGCAACGAAGGAGTGGCTTCGTAAGAAGCATTTCAAGGTCCTGGAGTGGCCTAGCCAGTCTCAACCCCATAGAAAATCTTTGGAGGGAGTTGAAAGTCTGTGTTGCCCAGCAACAGCCCCAAAACATCACTGCTCTAGAGGAGACTGCATGGAGGAATGGGCCAAAATACCAGCAAGTGTGTGAAAACCTTGTTTTGACTTACAGAAAACGTTTGACCTCTGTTATTGCCAACAAAGGGTATATAAAGTATTGAGATAAATAAGTATTTGGTCAATAACAAAAGTTTCCACCATAATTTGCAAATATATTCATTAAAAATCCTACAATGTGATTTTCTCCTCATTTTGTCTGTCATAGTTGAAGTGTACCTATGATGAAAATTACAGGCCTCTCATCTTTTTAAGTGGGAGAACTTGCACAATTGGTGGCTGACTAAATACTTTTGCCCAACTGTATAGGCAAGCCAACAATAAGCAACTCTTTCAAATAACTACAGGTAGGCAAAAAGTGGAAGTATTTACGCGACTAGCGAATTAGAGCGAGACTAACTTCTCTCACTAGCCAGACAGCTAACCAACGGGCGAAAAAAACTAGGTGTTAACAAACAATGACAAATATAATGTGACATCTTTTCTGTAAGTGTTAACAGGTCAGGTAACAAATTACAGTTGAAGAATAAGTATCATGCAAATCATTTGTTGTGACAGCCAAATGTTAATATCGACAAGATTTATAAAAAAAATATAAAAAATAAAAATAATATCAATTAATGTTTTCAAAGTGTCAGTTTGCTTAGGATGATGCCAAAGTTAGGCTAATTACATGGGAGTAACCTACTCGGGGGCGTGGTCACCTTAAGCCACACCTTGCAGGGTGTCTATAAATAGACCAGATCCAGCCCCCCCCCCCCGTGAGAATATGAAAGATTATGGAGGAACCGTGAGCTCATGCAGGAAAGTATGTTCACACGAGAGAGGGAATGCCCATTTATATGCTGGCTTTGGTCTACATTTTTTACAATGGTAAACAAACAGCCTGATTGAACTATTTATCCACCATCTAGGATTTAGGCTACCTGTAGAGATGGCTGTTGTCTTCCAAATCTTCTGAACCCCATCTGCCCTTCACATCCTCGATCACATGATTTTTGAGGAACTTCTTCAGCAGTTGGATAGTCTGTTGTCTGGTGACATCTGGTCCAAAGTTACTATTGTACCTGAGCAGTTCGTGTAGCCAGTCGACAGCTGCTATGGCAGTAAAACAGTTCCCATATACTCTGAAGTGTTGTCGGTGTTTCCGCAGAGGCATCCCTGCCTTGAATAGCTTTGTGACTTCATTCCACTGCAAATTAAATTGTACTTACAAATTAAATTGTACTTACTCTACCGGCTGTCTGTGAGGTTTGTCCAATTTTGTATTCAGATTTCAATATATAAAAAGTTGACTTTTCCTCCATCCTCCCCTGATTCAGAATATACCATTTTTATTGTCATGGCATGCTTGGCTCAATAGCTACTGACGAGCAAAAACCGAATATCTTATGTTAAACTGACTTTACCTTGGTGCCAAACCGAACCATATACATATCACCTCTCTAAAAGGTATTTCATAAGTATATTTTGTCTCAAATTTCGAGCCGCTGAAGTACAAACCCCACAAACAACCTGTAGAGTATGTTAAAATGGTATTGAATTCAACATTCTTACTAAGGAACATTTACACGATTTCACACCAATGTTTTCAGAATGTATATGAACTGTATCACAGCCGGACTAGTTTTACGCCAGTGTTTGTAAACAAAATAACACTCCAGAACTATAAATGTAACACTATATAGCCTAAAAAAAAAATGTTAAACGATCAGTTTGGTATAATAGATAGTCTTTGCATCCATTGCTCTCAAACTCTAGGCTGTGAACGTTTAGAAACGTCAATCATCGCTTGAGATTTTTGGATTTCGAAACATCATTCAAATAAAACAGATACACTTACTGTAGCAGTTTTGCACACTTCCATACAGCTATGGGTGACTCCATCCCAACAAAACTACCCTCCTGCTACACTTCCAGAATTACGCATACACACAGGTGGTGGACTCGTCTTCCACAAGTGCTGTAACATTTAGATATGGCCATGTGGGAACAACTTCTATTTTCATGATTTATCGCTGAAAATTGAAGTTACGGTCCTAGTTTCCAAAACCATACCTCGTGTTAATTTTCTGATTGTTAAGAGCCCCAGCGTTCATATGTCCCCCATACAGAAGGACACCTTCATCCAATGACTCGTAACGTTATGTGTAATGGAACTGAGAGTCGTGATCGAGGGCTACCATAGTTTTGTCTATTCATTTGAGAGTGATTACAATTCTCCAGCACAATCTCTCATATTTCTACCGAAACAGGGGCGGGGAGTGTTTCAACTACTAATTGCTGATGTGATATCATCCTGACGTCAAATCAGAATAGGAAAACGATCAGGGATTTGTCACTAACTAGCTAATCCTCGGTAACATATTGCTGGCCTAAAATATGTAGGGCTGTCCGACTCTGTAAAAAACACCGTTACATTGTGAGTGATCTGCACAGTTCTAGCCAGTTTGCAGCATAGCTAACGTTAGCTAGCCAGTCAGACAGCCAACCAACCCACCAAAGTTGCAACATACTAACGTTAGCTAACTAGCCAGCCTATTTGCCCAAATTACAGCATAGGTAACTAGGTTGCCCAAATTACATCATAACTACTAGGTTGCCCAAATTACATCATAACTACTAGGTTGCCCAAATTACATCATAACTACTAGGTTGCCCAAATTACATCATAACTAGGTTGCCCAATTTACACCATAACTAGTTCGCTCGTTTGCCCAAGTTGCAGCATAGCTAGCATCGTAACACTAGTTAACGGTTTAACGTTAGCTAGCTAACTTCACAACAAGAACAAGTGTACAAGAAAAGCTTACCAGTTTTGTCGCCCTATAAGGCCCAGGAGTGACAATATGAGAACTCATCATATTGACGCTAGAATCAACGTGCAAACAACCCAAATTATTGTAGTTTGTTGGTTATCTGTGCCACATTGTCGATGCAGCGACCAGTGGCATTCCACACTGTTTAAAATTACGAGCTTTCTTCTGGAGGCAGCTGATTGGACAACATCTTTGTCATGTGACTATTCATAAGGCTGGTGGACAAACGACACAAAAGAGTACTGTGGGATGAAAACAAATAGGCGATACTTTTGGCGAGACTCATGAATGATTACGCAAACTCAGGCAACAATCTATGTAATTTTTATCAGAGATTGTCAAAATGATATCATGTATCAGTAAATTCTGAGAAGCATAACTTTTGAGTGAAACATTGAATGTAGACTGCCACCTGGTGCATGCAGTATGACCCCACAACAAACAGAGCAGTACAGTAGCCTACAAAACTAAAACACGTTAATACAGTTTGTTTAGTTTACTTAACAACATTTAACTATAAATACAGTGATCCGATACTGTAAACATGAACATATATAAAACAGGGATTATAGCCATTCATGAGAGGTAAAGTAGCCATTCATGAACAGGCATGTACTGTTCTTTGATGTGATTGGCATCACACTTTGTGATGGAGTTTTTAGTTTTCTAAACGGTCTACAACAAAGATGTTCGTTAAACGCTGGTGACTAAATTGTGCAAATGGTCCTAAATATTGAAATGAAAATGAAAACAGGATTGAGAGAGGGAAGAAAATTAGTGTTTTGGGGGAAGCTGACAGAAGGAAGCAAACTAGTGTGGTTTCTGCTCAGATCTTCAGGGGAGGAGGATGCAGCTTCAGTACACACAGTCCCTCCTGCTGAGCTCTGCAGGACAGGAAGCTCGAATACTATCATCTCATCACCAAGGGCCTCCACTGTCCAGGGTTACTGCCTGCCCCGGGCCCACTGTTCCACACACTCATTCATCCCATTAATCCATCCGCAGGATGAACCTACTCCACAGAATAGTAGATGCTGGTTCCCGTAGACAAGTCCTCCCTTATTCACCAACATTAATATTATTCCATAACTTAAACCTGGAGTCTAATCATATTCAGCTATACTTAATTATTGATGTACCTTTCCTCAGGACATGGGAAAGGTAGTAACACAGCAGAGAACTGTCGTGTGTGAATAACAACTGTAATCACGTGTATAAAACCACATAATCTCCTTCCCCCTGTGTAATATCAGGATAACAATGTGTAATTTGGGTATTTTGATAAGGGTTTCTTATAGCATGGATCTTTGTAAAACCTTCAAAAAACAATATGATGATGGCTAACGGTGAGGAGGGTGAGTTTGACAGATGGGTGTGAAAACAGAGCAAGTGGCTCTACTTTGTATAATAAAAGGCCTGGGTGAGTTGAATTACAGTGGGACACAGCTGGATAGCAACACTGTCTGTAAATCATCTAATAAGGGCCTCTCCTTTTGTTTCTTTGAGAAGGTTTCTGAACTTTGCTTCCACAATGTTCTAATGACGAATAAACCAATGCATATACTGTTTTTTTTAAATACATCTAGCACAGAGGAAACAGTGATATTAAATGGACATGGTTTTCAAATCAAATACAATTTTATTGGTCACATACACGTGTTTAGCAGATGTTTTTGCGGGTGTAGTGAAATGCTTGTGTTTCTAGCTCCGACAATGCAGTAATATCTAACAAGTAATGTCTCACAATACACACAAATCTAAAGTAATGGAATGGAATTAAGAATATATGGGTATTTGGACGAGCAATGTCAGAGCGGTATAGACTTAGATACAGTAGAATAGAATACAGTATATACATATGAGATGAGTAATGCAAAATATGTAAACATTATTAGAGTGACTTGTGTTCCATTATTAAAGTGACCAGTGATTTAAAGTCTATGTATATAGGGCAACAGCCTCTAATGTGCTACTGATGGCTATTTATCAGTCTGATGGCTTTGAGATAGAAGCTGTTTTTTAGTCTCTCAGTCCCAGCTTTGATGCACCTGTACTGACCTCGCCTTCTGGATGATAGCAGGGTGAAAATGCCGTGGCTCGGGTGGTTGTTGTCATTGATTAACTTTTTTTTGTTGCCTTCCTGTGACATCGGGTGTTGTAGGTGTCCTGGAGGGCAGGTTGTTTGCCTCCGGTGAGGCGTTGGGAAGACCACACCACCCTCTGGAGAGCCCTGCAGTTACGGGTAGTGCAGTTGCCATATCAGGCGGTGATATAGCCTGACAGGATGCTCTCAATTGGGTGTCTGTAAAAGTTTGTGAGGGTTTTAGGTGCCAAGCCAAATTTCTTCAGCCTCCTGAGGTTGAAGAGGCTCTGTTCTGCCTTCTTCATCACACTGTCTGTGTGGGTGTACCATTTCAGTTTGTCAGTAGCCTCTTAACACCTCCTGCAGTGTGTTATCCAATTAGGCAATGTTGTGACACAAAATATGAAAGGTTAAAGGAGGGAGGTTAGATACACATGATGAAAAGGTTTAGGGTAGTGCTTTAGATTTGCTAATTTCAGGACTGATTGTAAGAAACGATCGAAAATGAATAGACGGGTGTTGCATTGTCCAACAGTATTAGGAAAACAAAAACACTAAACTAGTTCCTGTGTCTTTTACACATGCACCTCAAATCTCAAATCTTTGAAGACTTGTACAACTTGAGACACAGGGTTGGAGAGTTTACTTTCTAAATGTAATCAGTTACTATTTACCTGTCCAAAATTGTAATCAGTAATGTAACTTTGGGATTTACCCAAACTCAGTAACATAATCTGATTACATTCAGTTACTTTTATATTACTTTCCCAATAAGAGGCATTAGAGGAAGACAAAAATGTATGTTACCAATTGAACAACATCTATTGCAGGATAAATCAATGTTAAAGTTTACATAGCTGGCCATACATGGATGTTACATTTTACTTTATGGGTTGGTTTTGTAGGCTTCTTCTAACCCATCATTTTCTACTACGTATAGTAATACGATTAAATTATATCTTTACATTAATATATATCATTTGTATGTCCAAAATGGATGTAGCAACTATAGATTGCCCCTTTAAGTCTATCAAAAGTGTGTGAGTTTGAGCATGTGTCCATTAGGTCTATGGATTTTATTTATCAGCATCAATTAGATTGAGCAATAAAAGTCCCACTTTTATTCCATAGGCTGGGATCCG
The DNA here is from genome assembly GCF_018296145.1 of Oncorhynchus tshawytscha. NCBI lineage: Eukaryota > Metazoa > Chordata > Actinopteri > Salmoniformes > Salmonidae > Oncorhynchus > Oncorhynchus tshawytscha. The sequence goes on along the minus strand of NC_056433.1, from coordinate 58,815,381 downwards.
CACTATGCAGCTGTTGCAAGAGCACATTTTTCACTAGCTGTCCACTGGTTTAAAAATCAATGATTTATAGGCAGCTTAAACTTCTTGAATTCAACCATTATGGGGTTCAAATTCAAATATAGATTTGTGAACAGCCATCCACAGCAACCCCAATCCGTAAGATGCTGACCACACAGCTCGCATCACATGTGCGAGCGTTGCAAAATAAATGTACACATACATGTTATTCAATTATTGCACCTAGACTGCTCGCGTGCGTCAACGAGCATCTGCGTTGCCAGGCACTAAAATAGAACATGGTTCTATTTGTGACGCTTGATGCGCTGCAAGTCCCGCCTCTCCCATCTCCTCATTGGTTTTTAGGAGCACATACCCATGTGGTTGATTGAAAGATGAACTGGGGTCCATACTCCAATGCAGTTGGTAGTGGTAATGCCTCTTAAAGTTGGTTGCCAACCGCCATATAAAGTCCAAAGAAGAAGAAGCCTGAAGGAGGAGAGATTACTAGAAACAAACTCGGTTTACCCTTTTATCTGTGGATTAATTGTGGGTGTAGAGGGCCTTGTGCGTTTCAGGTAAAATATGATTCACATCAATACGCTATGTAGATATCAATAATAAGTGCTATCCGTATTGCTGTAGACTACACTACTGCTGTCATCCTTACCTCCAAGCTTTAATTCAAATTGGATAATCTTTGGATACCGACAGCAGTCGCACCATTGGAAGACATAGCTTGGACTGTAGCCTACAAAAGCCTATTCCTGCTCTTTTCCCGCGATCCATCAAACACATTTGGTGTGTCATGATAGTGGTCTCTGACTTGGGGTCAGACTAACTCAGATGGAACAAACTGAAACTTGTGCCTTTTTTCAATGCTGATTTGAATGTCATTGAGAAAATAGAGAAGTGTCAAAGATTTTTTTCCGCAAACATCCTTTCTGAATTTAAAAGTAATCCTCGAAGTAATCATCTAGTGTTTCAAAAGTATCTGTAATATGATTACACTATTTTTTCCCGTAATATAACGGCTTACAGATACCGTTTTTTGTAATCCCTTCCATGTAATGGATTACATGTAATTCGTTACTCCCCAACCCTGTTGGGACAACACGTTGTATCTAAAAGCTTCTGCTATACACTAGTCACATTGTCCAAGATGCAGACGTACTAAGCCCATTATCGTGTATGAGTAATGTATAGCCTGTAGGATGCATTGATGCTTTAGTTTCATACTCCATGCTTGACCCAGATCTGTTTGTACTCTTGCCATGCTCTGCAGCTAATATGTTTTGCATATATTACTCACTGCAACCATCCCCAACAAGCCACCACCAGACTCTCTTTAGCAGTGATCTAGATCTGCAGAGTAACGTATTTTGCAGTAAGAGAGGTATATGTCATACATGGACCTAAGTGAAGGTGATGTAAAGGCAGAGGAGACATAGCATGAGGATGTGTTACAAATAATTTCAACGAGGATCACTATGCAATAGCTCTTGGCCAGCAGTGGATGATTATGGTCTCATATAAACTACAAGTGTGGCCCTCAAATTATGTTTTAAATGAAAGCTTTACTATGTCTTTGGCTGCGGTGAGTGAGGAGGGGCGTGTAATACACAAGTATATGATACAGTAGTTAATGTTTTGACTTTGATTGAATAGCATGTATCTAATGAGTACACCATGCATGCATCTCTCTTCTAAAGGTGCAACATTGAAAAGTAAGTTAGTAACCATCAATTATTTGGTATATAAGTAACAATTCATATTCAGAGGTTCTTGAAATATTCAAAATTCTGAGTTCATAGAAACATTTCAAACCGGCTTGGAGTCAAGGACTAAAGAACATCAGCTGTTAACAGTTTTTATCACATTGCTTCTCCACTTACCACATATCAGTCTGTTGCTAAGCAACTGTAAAATAAAACAGTAAACCTCCGAAGTCAGATAACCTCCTACCAATCACCCTCCACTTCATATTCACAGCATAGATATGGGCCTTTCGATTATTACATAGGAGAGGGACGATTTGGAGGGGAGTGATTATGATGCCATTTTTCACAAGGGACATGCAGTTCTATTCAGAAGAAATGCCTTTATAGATTTTTGAAGGCAACATTCTTGATGGAATTCTCTGAATAAAAGTTTTATCAGTTCCTTTATGTGACATAGGTCTAGTCTTTGTTCTTCGATGAGATTTCTTCCAGGCCTACTGATCCCATGCTTGTGGATTATGAAATGAGGTTGTGTTATTTTATAGTATGTCACTATGTGAACATTTATGTTTGATTAGACTTATGTTTCAGGGTGCTGTACTGTTGGTCTGTCACATGGGGATACCTGGGTTGGGTCTGGAATAGCCTATCTTTATTCGGTGTATTCTTGACAATACCATTTTAACACTGTAATAATACCCATGTAAGTACAGTGTAATTACAGATTATGTGCACATTTCGGACTGTAATAAACTCACATCATTGATTATATTGTTTTGTGTAAATCATATGCATAACATCTTTAAATGTGTAATTACACAAACAGTTAGACTACTGTTGTAGGTACACAGGCTAAAGGCCTCGATAGATATAATACAAATATTTTTTTTCCCAACTCCTTGGGGTGATAAAAAAAAAATGTATTGCTCAGAAAAGGTCTGCATCATTGAGGATAGATGTCATCATAAATAGGGAATGTAACCATCTGTATCAACAGCCTGCACCCTGTGAGTTCACAATCTGGTTTCCAGTTTATGAACATCGGCGCAGTTATGTTAAAATTCATGTCAATCATACATATGAGCCAATCCGCGTTGCGTAGGGGTGGGCGCTCCAATTGCCAATGAACCTGTTTGATTGACATTGTAAGTCTGTAGCGCAGCGCATGCTGTGCCCATCGCAGCAAGTGTTATAAAAGGCTGCTATTATATGCAAGCGAAATATCTAAGTAGATAAATGATTGAGAAATCAAAACACCATTCGAGGAAGTAGCTATACCACATACCTACATTTACTCCGACCGTCACCACCCCGAAAGGAAGAATTTGTGCAAGTTTAATTAAGAACGTGACTAATTCGTAAACTAGAGGATTTGACCGAGGGAAAACGACTGCATTTGTTGTGACCTTGTGAAGGTTTAATCAAAATGTACGACCTGCTCAATACGGTAGGTAATGTTTTTTAACACAAGTGTTATGCATGTGCATGTTCTTTATGCTGCGCAGGAGGCTCGTTACATCATGTAAACTGTACGGGTCCAGTGAGTGCTATAACCTACTGTATCTGCATTGTGGAGGAGAAACTACGCCTACCGAATTAGGCAAAAATGTATTTGCAGGTAAACCCTTGTATTTACTAAAGTGAGTATCTTGGCTCAGTTTTTTAAAATTTTCAATATTTACTGTAACATATAGGCTACTACTGTATATAAGGATACCAATACTCAGCCTGGTTTCATATACTAGACGTAATAAAGTAAACGAAAATCTGGGATGCAAAAATAGTATGATATGATGTTTGGTATGGTTATATAAGACAGATGGTTACTTAAGGCAGAAACGAAAGTAGGGTGGTTGGTTGGGGTGGAAGGGCGGGCGTCGTTTGCAAATTCGTAACATGTAATACGAATTGTACACTGAACAAAAATATAAACACAGCATATAAAGTGCTGGTACCATGTTTCATGAGCTGAAATAAAAGATCCCGGAAATTTTCCATATGCATATTTCTCTCAAAATTTGTTTATATCCCTGTTAGTGAGCATTTTATCCTTTGTCAATATAATCCATCCACCTGACAGGTGTGGCATATCAAGAAGCTGATTAAACAGCATGATCATTACACAGGTGCACCTTGTGTTGGGGACAACAAAAGGCCACTCTAAAATGTGCAGTTTTGTAACCCAACATAATACCACCGATGTATCAAGTTTTGAGGGAGCGTGCAATTGGCATGCTGACTGCAGGAATGTCCACCAGAGCTGTTGCCAGAGAATTGAATGTTGGAGGAGTATTTCTGTCTGTAATAAAGCCCTTTTGTGGGGAAAAACTCATTCTGATTGGCTGGGCTTGGCTCCCAAGTGGGTGGGTCTATGCCTTCCCAGGCCCACCGATGGCTGCACCCCTGTCCAGTCATGTGAAATCCATAGATTAGGGCCTAATTTATTTATTTCAATTGACTCATTTCCTTATATGAACTGTAACTCAACAAAATCTAAGAAATTGTTGCATGTTGCATTTATATTTTGTTCAGTTTAATTTGTAACATATCATATGAAATGCGGGATGGACATCCACAAATTAATTCATACCATACGAAATGTAACAACTAAATGGACTGTCGCATTTACATACAAAATAATACAAAGTGCTCTGAGACCAGGCTGCACTACTACGAATTACACTAGTTTAATTCAAAGCTCCAGCAACACTTATGTTGCATATGAGTGCTGTCATCCATCGTGAAAGGGCGGTTTGCATTGGTTACATTGCAGGTTACATTGTTGCATGTGAACATATCACCATAAGCTCTTTAGATAGCTTTGCTTATGTGCCCTGAGCTGTGTCTCCTAGGCTAATACTGGAGTGCATGCCTATACAGACTTTCCCTCATCCCCACTATGCCAAGTCCATCCATGCTGACTCTCTAAAAACACCATTCACAGTGCTGTGTAAAGCTGCTGATGCCTAACATCAAAGAGACTGAGTAATGAGGGAGAATATGAGGGGAACAAAATAATAGAATTCGTCAGCAGCACCCATATGTAAAATGTATGCACACATGACTAAGTCGCTTTGGATAAAAGCTTCTGCTAAATGGCATATATTATCAGGCTGTGTTCAAGTAGGCTAAGGTTATCAAAGGATTGATTGGAAACTACTTAGTCATCTAATGTCATCCATTTTGTGTATGGTTTGCGTTTGGCCACTTTCTTGACTATCACTAGTACTTTTATACTAGTACAGTTGAGACTTGAGTACACATACCTCCTCTATTGAATGGACTTCATGCCTCAAACTCACACTGAGCATCCATTTTACACTCAGCTCTCTTTAGCCAATTGCTACCACAAGAAAATAGTTGCCATGGAAAACCCAACCCAAGCACTCAGCCGAATACCAATGATCCTCTAAAAAGTTTGCTATAACTTTTTTGCCCATGTAAGAAATGTATTTCTCCAGAAGAACCTTCTGTTTGATGCTAGCTGACCTAAGCTATTTTCTTCTAGGGAGAGGGGTCGTCCATGTCCTTGCCAGCTTGGCTGGGTCCTATAGGGTGACTGAGGCTAAGATATCACTTACAGGCCAGAGCACAAATCAAAAGGCAGTGGATAGAATTATACCAATGAAACAAAATCTGGTAATACAGGTTGTTTTGCTAATTACATTGGTAGTAGCCTAGTTGGTCACTGAACATGATATGGCATCTTTTTAAACCTGAGAAACTGACCCTCATTTGGAAAATCTGTCAGCGACTAAAGCAGGTACCAATGTGTAAGATAGTGGACCCTAGGTGGTCTTACCAGGGAGTGCGAAGAATCACGAGTCAGATGAAATCAGGTGCAAAATGCAGATATATTTACAGGCGCTATAAGGACACAAGGCGAGACCCAGATGGTTTGAGTCTTGATATTTATTGAACAATCCAAAAGGGGTAGGCAAGAGAATGGTCGTGGACAGGCAAAAGGTCAAAACCAGGTCAGAGTCCAGGAGGTACAGAGTGGCAGGCAGGCTCGAGGTCAGGGCAGGCAGAATGGTCAGAATGGTCGGGTACAGAGTCCAGAAAACAGGCAAGGGTCAAAAAACAGGAGTACGGGAAAAACTATGGTTGACTTGAAAAATACACAAGACGAATTGGCACAGAGAGACAGGAAACACAGGGATAATAAGCGACACCTGGAGGGGGTGGAGACAATCACAAGACAGGTGAAACAAATCACGGGGGTGGAAGTCGGCGATGAGGGCTGGATCCAGGATGTCTCTAGTGGGAACCCAGCACCTCTCCCCCAGGCAGTAACCCTCCCAGTCAACCAGGTACTGGAAATCCCTGCCCCATTGTTGAACACCCAGGAGATGTTACAACCTGTATGCCGGATGGCCATCAATGACACGGGGAGGGGTGGGGCCCTGGGGACAGAAGACAAAGGACTGTGAGACACAGGCTTAATCGTAGACATATGAAATGTAGGGTGAATGCGGAGGGTCCGGGGTAACAAGAGACGGACAGCAGTGGAACTATGGACTCTAGAGATGGGAAACGGACCAATGAAATGAGGGGACAGTTTGTAGGACTCTACCCGAAGGGGCAGGTCCTGTGTGGACAGCCATACCCTCTGCCCAATGCGGTAACGGGGAGCTGGAGTCCAGCTGCGGTCCGTTTGTTGACGATACCTGGAGTTGGTCTTGAGAAGTGCTACCCGAGCTCTTCTCCAGGTATGTTGACAGCGGCGGACAAACATCTGGGCCGAGGGTACGTTGACTTACGGTTCTTGTTCTGGGTAGAGTGGAGATTGATACTCCATGCAACACTCAAAAGAGGAGAGTCCTGTGTGCCACCAGAAACGTTGTCAGAGGAATGCTAGGGTACGGCGGGAATCGGAATGACAGGTCAGCCCAAATGAGCCCATTTCAGGACCGGACTGAGTTAGGGACAATCAGCTGGTTAGCCATGCCCCCTTCAGGTCCAGGCTGGGAACGTTGTGCCTTGCAAACAAGGGTCTCAATACACCAACCCACTGAGGCTGCAAGGCATGAGTTAGGGAGAATGGTTTTGGAGACTGAGGGTTTGGCAAAGGAACTGTATAGGCGGGAGAGTGTGTCAGGCTTCACATTCTTGGACCCTGGGCGGTAGGAAATGGTGAAGTTAAATCTTGTAAACAGGAGAGCCCACCGGACCTGCCTGGAGTTAAGCCGCTTTGCTGTATGGAGATATTCAATATTTTCATGGTTGGTCCAGACCAGGAATGGCTGTTCTGCTCCTTCCAGCCAGTGCCTCCACTCTTCCAACGCCATCTCACCGCCAGGAGTTCTCGGTTACCTACATCGTAGTTCCTCTCTGCAGGATTGAGACGATGGGACAGGAATTAAGCTTTTGGTCCTAGGCAGATTGCTGGAACAGGATGGCCCCCACTCCAACATCAGAAGCATCAACCTCTACCACAAATTTACGGGACGGATCCGGATGGATGAGGATGGGAGCTGTTGTGAACCGATGCTTTAGGTCCACAAAGGCTTTGTCGACAGCTGGAGGCCATGTGAACGGTACCTTGGGAGAGTTGAGTGCAGAGGGGGGGGGGGCGCCAGGGTGCTGTAACCCCGAATGAAACGGTGGTAGAAGTTAGCAAAACCCAGGAAATGTTGCAAACTGCACCCTTGACGAAGGTTGAGGCCAATCCACCACTGCTTTCACCTTTCCAGGATCCATCTGGACAATTTCCTCAGCGATGACATATCCCAGAAAGGAGTTTGTAGAGCGGTGGATCTCACTTCTCGGCTTTCATGAACAATTGGTTCTCCAGGAAGCGCTGAAGGACCTGTCTGACATGAAGAACATGTTCTTGTGCAGACCGGGAAAAAAAACAGGGTGTTGTCAAGGTAGACAAACACAAAACAGTTTAACAATCCCGGAGCACATCGTTTACCTGAGCCTGGAAGACAGAGTGGGCATTGGGGAGTCCAAACGGCATGACCTGGTACTCATAATGTCCACTGGCTGTGTTGAATACTGTCTTCCACTCATCTCCTTCGCATATCCAAACCAGGTGGTATGCATTCTGAAGGTCCAGCTTGGAAAAAATGGTGGCACCCTGGAGAAGTTCGAAAACTGAGGAGAAGAGTGGTAGGGGGTAACAATTCTTAACCGTAATGTAATTTAGACCCCGGTAGTCAATGCACGGACACAGGGTCTTGTCCTTCCTCTCCACAAAGAAAAATCCTGCGCCTGCAGGGGATGCAGACAGACAGTAGCTAGAGAGTCCTCTATGTACTCCTCCATGGCCTTGGTCTCCAGCCAGGATAGATAATATAGCCTACCACGAAGTGGTGTGGTGCCTGGGAGGAGATCAATGACACTATCATAAGGACGGTGCGGGGGAAGAGAAGTAGCCTGTGCCTTGCTGAAGACCTCCAGGAAGTTGTAGTACTCTGTGGAGACGGCAGAGAAATCCAAGACTTGACTTAAGCCCTGAGGAGGCTGTCTTGAGGAATGCTGCGCTGCTTTGAGGCAATGGGAATGGCAGAACGGACTCCAACCCAGGATTGAACTTGTGGTCCAGTCAATAATGGGGTTGTGTTTTTTGAGCCAAGAAAATCCCTAAACAGGAACATCGGGAGACTCAATGAGGAGAAGCTGTATAGCCTCACTGTGATTTCCTGAAACCCGCAGATGAACAGGAACAGTACTGTAGGTAACTCTACCAATGGAGCGGCCATCCAGTGCTCTAGTGTCCATGGGAACAGAGAGGAGTTGAGTTGGGACACCTGATTCAGAAACTAGGTTAGCGCCCATAAAACTCTCATGCACCCCAGAGTCAATAAATACCCGGAGAGATTTAGACTGGTTTCCCCACAGTGGTATGACAAAAAAAGGAGTGCGGTTGATGGGATGTAGAGGATTCCCAGCCTGGTTCACCAGTGTACTTGTACCTACTACATAAATAGGTATCTTAACTGTGCAGGTGGCTATATAATGTCCCACAGCCCCACAGTACAGACAACTGTTGGAACTTAACCTATGTGAACATTCCCTAGGCGATAACCTAGCTCTGCCCAGTTGCACAGGTTCCGGACTCACCCGTCGCCGATGACTCTCGAGGGAGCTCGGGTGGCTTCCGATCCTCTCAGAAAAACAGCCTTCAGGGAGTTCCTTCGAAGGTGAGCGAGCCACTGCGGATGAACGAGTGTGACCTAGGCCAGACCTCCTCTCACTCCTGCGTTCCCTTAGATGTCCATCAATTCTAATGGTGAGTGGGATGAGGGAATTGAGGTCCTCCGGTAATCTTTTACCACCTCAGATAATCCATGAAGAAAGGTATTGAAAAGAGACTCTGGATTCCAGGCACTCTCGGCGGAAAATGTGCGAAAGGGATTAGCGTAGTCTGCCACACTACAGGAGTCTTGACGTAATTCAAGAAGTTTTCAGGCCGCCTCTCTCCCGGATACCGGAGATTCGAACACCTTCCTCACCTCTGTCATGAAATCCTTCAGATGACGACAAATGTCGGATTGTTGCTCCCAGACTGGCGTAGCCCAGAATAGCGTCCTTCCTGACATTAGCGTAATAAAAGATGCTATCTTCGATCAGTCCAAAAGAAACGAAGATGGCTGTAGCTCAAAAATAAGAGAGCACTGAGAAAGAAAACCCTGGCAGGTACCATGATCCCCAGAATATCGCAGGGTAAGTAAGCAGGGTTCTCGGGGAGCCGGGGTCGGCTGTACAAACTCACCACTAATAGGAAAAAAGTTACTGGGTGGTTGGGTGTTCTCAGAGGTGGTAGGCTGCCTATGAGCTAACTCCCTGATTTCCTCCATCATAGCCTTAAACCCTTGGTCATGGCATTCCATCAGGGAACGAAGCCATTCCAAAAGGTCCTGTAATAACTCTTCATGCCTCCCAATGGTGGCTCCCTGCAAGGAGACAGCGTTGCGGAGCTGGTCCAAGTCTGTTGGGTCTGTCATGGCCAGTTTGTACTATAAGCGCACAAGGCGAGACCCAGATGCAGACACGGGAGGCAGATGGTTTGAGTCTTGATATTTATTAAACAATCCAAAAGGGGTAGGCAAGAGAATGGTCGTGGACAGGCAAAAGGTCAAAACCAGTTCAGTGTCCAGTAGGTACAGAGTGGCAGGCAGGCTCGCGGTCAGGGCAGGCAGGATGGTCAGGCAGGCGGGTACGGAGTCCAGAAAACAAGCAAGGGTCAAAAACCGGGAGGACTAGCAAAAGAGAATCGAAACAGGAGTACAGGAAAAACGCTGGTTGACTTGAAAAATATTTAAGACAAACTGGCACAGAGAGACAGGAAACACAGGGATATATACATCAGGGATACAAAGCAACACCTGGAGGGGGTGGAGACAATCACAAGACAGGTGAAACAGATCAGGGTGTGACAGGCGCAGAAGATGAGTGGGATCCATGGATATTTACATGACATTGGCGAACACCGACATATAAACGTAGACCTTTCAAATAACATATAATAAATAACCTAAATGGCCAATCAAATCAAATGAACCTTTTCCTAATGCAAAAACAAATCATGAAATAAAATAGGGCCAATTATTCTGTGTGCTGAAAAAAGCACCGGTGGTAGTATGTAATACAATCTCATCTTCGAGCAGTGCAGGTCAATATCATTCCCTGATACCTCTGCAAATAATGGATGTCCATGTTTCATTTCATGTATTAAACATGTTTTGATATTGGCCTTGTGAAATGTATAAATATTCATGTTTTCCATTAGTGCCCTAAGGAGTGTACAGTATTAGGGTGGCCTGTTGAGATCTATATGGCCCAATTACTAAAATCTGAAATCCATTAATGAGGTTATTTAAGTCATGCTAAATGCTATCATATTACTTCCTTGTCAATAATGACTTAGACAGAGAACTTGAATGTTTTATATTCGGGCATTATTGCTGTACACTGCTTGTACCTCAGCCATGTTATGGGAACAAACATAAAGACAACAACATAATCTTGTTGTGGAAAAGGCTCTTTTCACTGTTTCCTTAGAAACTTCATTCTCTGGTTTCTCCTCTGTTCCAATAGCCTTGGGTTCTATCCACCAGACGGACTATGGAATGGAGTTGCGCCCTCTGGCTCAGAGAGATTCGGTTTTTTGTCCCGCGGACCTTTCCTCCTCTGCTGGGCGGAATTGGGGTTTGTTGCTGAGGTGGTGGGGAGTAAATTAAAGATTTGTTCTAGTGAGATTGGCTCAATGTCAAATTGAACCTCTCACTACCAAGCCTTTCTTTTTGACCACTGTAATACATGAAGAGCCATCCGTTATCGCTCTCTCACTGCTCTGGATGCAATCATATCTGATGTTCATGCCTTTATCCTCACAACAAATAAATATATATTTTTGAGGATAGCCTTATACTTACGCTCTCGGTGGATTCGTGACCTTCCCCCAGTCAAGTTATATTGTTCGTCTCCTTGCCTTTATTATGATATAGACCTAGGTTGCACGGCAACCAACACTGACTCCTTTCTTTTGGAAGCTAATGATTCGTGAGTTCAGCTATACACTCCTACTGTTCTAATGCAACAAAATGTGGCAGGTTTCTCAGGTGAACGCATTGCTACGGAAACATGATATTTTTTTTGTTTTGGTTGATTCTTCTTTCAAGCTATCAAGCATAGATTTTCTCAACTTCTCTCAACCTCAGCCCACAAACAGAATACTTTCATCTGAAAGAACCGAGCCAGTGCATAGATAACAGACATTGCTCTTAAAATCACTGTCGCTTTTCAAGCAATACATTTTTTTGTCCAGTATATTGAGTATAAATTGATGTTTCATGCAGGTATCCTTAGTTTCCACTTTCATTTTATCCAAGCTTTGATCATTTTTATGTCATTCCTGAACCAAAAGAATGTGTGCTAACTTGGCAGTATGTGAATTAAACCTCCAGTTATTCTGAGGGATGATATCCATGGCTTGGAGGGTATGATGGTTCTCCTGCAGAAGGTCACATCCTTGGATTGTTTTTGTTCTTCAAAGTCATTGGAGAGAGCCAGTAGATCCGGTAACTAGCCGAGAAGAAGAAGCAATCATCTGGTTATCTGCTATCTGGAGAAAGAGAGACACACACATAGTAAAAAAAATATCAAGAATTCTGTAACAATGCAAAGTATGAGGAGGACAATGTGTCAGCTTTCCACTTAAGACTCTGGTTTCATTGGCTCTGACCTTGCTTATAATAAGACATGAAGGACTGAGATGCAATACCGCAATACCGTAGCTAGATGTTGACCTTGAATGATAGTTTTCTCGTTTTCTGAGTTTATGTGTCAGTAAAACTGTTAGTTTTATCGTCTTACCATCTGTTATTGTCTAAAAAGTTTATGCCTTATTATTCTAAAGACACAAAGTACTTTATTTGGTGATAAAAAAAACATTATTGTTCTTTTCCTTTATATCTTTTTCAATTAGTCATTTTCCAACCCTCATTAAAATCACTGTTTGTCATTGAGTGGGTGTGTGTGTGTGTCATCATTATTCATTCAAGATCTTGGCATATCGCCATCTCCGTTTACATAAGTAAGACAATGAAGCAATCATATTCTACCTTCTAGTAAATGCCCACAAGGCTTGTTGTTGTCACTGTATACTGTATAACCTTTGGACTAAAACATTTCAGATTTGTTGTGTTATTTTAGAAGTCATGGTGGAACCGGCTGTAAGCGGACACATTTGGGACAGACACGCTGAGTGTCTGCCGATGCAGTGTGGTATTCATCACTCCTGCCAGCCGTTACTCAGTAGGACCTGTCTTTATCATGAGATAGATGACAAGCAATAGGACATGACTAAATATATGACTTTTTCATTCTCTTCAACCCAGTGGTTATTCCCCACAATACCTCTACAGATTAATATAGTGATGGCAATCATGACTTTGAATAGGGAACATACAGTGCATTCGGAAAGTGGACAGACCCCTTTACTTTTCCCCCTCATCATTCTACACACAATACCCCATCATGACAAAGCAACAACAGGTTTTTAGACATTATTTTGCAAATGTATAAAATAAACTGAAATATTACATTTACATAAGTATTCAGACCCTTTATTCAGTACTTTGTTGAAGCACCTTTGGCAGCGATTACAGCCTCGAGTCTTCTTGGGTATGATGCTACAAGCTTGGCACACCTGTATTTGGGGAGTTTCTCCCATTCTTCTATGCAGATCCTCTCAAGCTCTGTCAGTTTGGATGGGGAGCGTCGCTGCACAGCTATTTTCAGGTCTCCAGAGATGTTTGATCGGGTTCTGTCTGGGCCACTCAAGGACATTCAGAGACTTGTCCGGAAGCCACTCCTGCTTTGTCTTGGCTGTGTGCTTAGGGTCGTTGTCCTGTTGGAAGGTGAACCTTTACCCCAGTCTGAGGTCCTGAGCTCTCTGGAGCAGGTATTCATCAAGGGTCTCTCTGTACTTTGCTTCGTTCATCTTTCTCTCGATCTTGACTAGTCTCCCAGTCCCTGACGCTGAAAAACATCCCCACAGCATGATGCTGCCACCACCATGCTTCACCGTAGGGATGGTGCCAGGTTTCCTCCAGACATGACGCTTGGCATTCAGGTCGAAGAGGTCAATCTTGGTTTCATCAGACCAGATAATCTTGTTTTTCATGGTCTGTCCTTTAGGTGCCTTTTTGCGGACTCCAAGCGGGCTGTCATGTGCCTTTTACTGAGGAGTGGCTTTCGTCTGGCCACTCTACCATAAAGGCCTGATTAGTGGAGTGCTGCAGAGATGGTTGTCCTTCTGGAAGGTTCCCCCATCTCCGCAGAGAAACTCTGGAGCTCTGTCAGAGTGACCATCAGGTTCTTGGTCACCTCCCTGGACAAGGCCCTTCTCCTCCGATTGCTCAATTGGCCGGCCGGCCAACCATATGAAGAGTCTTGGTGGTTCCAAACTTCTTCCAATAAGACTAATGGAGGCCTCTGTGTTCTTGGGGACCTTCAATGCTGCACACATCTTTTGGTACCCTTCCCCAGATCTGTGCCATGACACAATCCTGTCTCGGAGCTCTACGGACAATTCCTTCAATCTCATGGCTTGGTTTTTGTTCTGACATTTACTGTCAACTGTGGGACCTTATATAGCAGGAGTGTGCCTTTCCAAATCATGTTTTACCATAGGTGGACTCCAGTCAAGTTGTAGGAAGTATGATCAATGGAAACAGGATGCACCTGAGCTTAATTTCGAGTCTCATAGCAAAGGGTCTGAATACTTACGTAAATAAGTTATTTCTGTTTTACATTTTTAATAAATTTTCAAACATTCTGAAAACCTGTTTTCAATTAGTCATTATCGGGTATCAATTTTAGGATAAGGCTGCAACGTAAGAATAAGGCTGCAACGTAACAAAATGTGAAAAAGGTAAATGCTTCTGAATACTTCCGAATGCACTGTATAGACAGAGTGGAGGAATCTGATATGTGCTGAGGCTGAGCACTACGGCCTGGTACTGCTACTGTCTGTGAGATGTCACCTTCCAGCTGGGATCTGCAAGGGAAGGAGGATACGGCTGTGAGACAGGGCTGGTTTGGATTGGGCCCGGGAACTGGGAGTGGACCGCCTTAAATAAAGCCAATCAGATGAAAGTAGGTCCTCTGTTATCTAGGTCACTATGGCCTAAATTCATTCATCCCATGGAATAGCTTGACTGTGATTTTCCCATTCTGTTTCATCACAGAGTGATGGGCAAAGGAAGTGTTATATCCAGTATTCACTCAATATGACCAAAGACATAACGTCTTATGTGAGCATTAGCCACCCCTGCTGTTGCACCATCTTCTCTCGGATTATGAAAATATTTTGTTCAGAACAGAGAACTGTGTGTGGGTTTTAACCTGTAGCAGGCTATTCCAGCACCATCTCAGAGTGTCACCTTTGGTCTGCCCACAGCACTCAGCATCAGTTCTGGTTTTCAAATCTCTCTTGTCTTTTGACTAAGGTTTAAGGAATTGCCGAGAGAGTTCTCATGATGTGTTAATGAAAAATGTCATATCTTGTGACAACACAGACAAACTAACTTCAGATTTATATTCTGTTTGTCATTGCTTTCATCTCAAGGTGATAGTATTGTAGAGGGGGGAGTGATGATGGATGATGGATGACAGTTCAGCAACACTGATAAATGATTCAGTACGTCAAGGTTCCTCATACTCTCCCTTCAAGATGAACAGAAGCTTTCTGGAAGAGGAATTGCACTCAGTCTAAATATAGTGTGCCCTGCCTTGATGGAGCTTCATCTTGTCATTAAAAAACTGTCCCTCCTCAGCCTGGCTGCTCCCTGTTTCTGTCCCTTACACTAGCACCACCTGCTGGTAGAGCAGTGAATTACAGAAAGGCACAGTGCCATGGCCTCAGGGAAAATATATAATATCATCCACAAGTAATCATGCACAGACAAACAGGGCAAGGTCCTTTACTTGATGCTATTGATACATATATGTCTTTATTAAGCTTCATAGTCCAATGTCTTGTGACACATTTACTGTAGGCACATTTCTTAGACAAAAAACATTTGTGGAAGCCCCTTCCAGACTTCCACAACAAATGTTTGGTTAGGAGACAATACACTTTTTGGGTTTGAACAAACTGTTTTATATTAAGCAAACTGTAGAAAGTTCATGAAATGTTATGGCAATGAAATGGTTTGATCAACCTTAGTAACTTCTTTCAGTGATCTTTAAGCCAACTTAACATGTATCTTTAGACATATTTTCCTTGTAATAGAGATTCACCATGTTCTCACCTTAAGAGTAACGATGTCAAATAGCCTATTGCCTGACATAGAAGTGCCCCCATTTTTGGGGAGACATTTTTCTGGCTACAGTACCTCATTAGACCATTGGCGAGACCCAATTAGCACTGTGTGTAGTCAGGCCAGCAAATGACTTCCCTTCACACTTTAGAAGGGCTCTGCACAAGTTGCCAGTGCGCTGGCCGCCTCTTCTGGTCACCATAGCAACAACTTATTGATCAGCTCAGCCGCCTCTTCCGGTCACCATAGCAACAACTTATTGATCAACACAGAATAACGTGTTATTTAGTCATATTGTATGTGGGGATGTATTCTAACTTTGAGGAAAAAACATTCTGTCCCTTATTTACAGTAATATAGTTGTTTACTCTAGTCTAGTGAGACAGGATTTACAAGCTGACACAAGCCCAGCTGTCCTGCTCTGTTGACTTTTTTTTAGGGGGGTGTTGGAGATGGTGAGGAAGAGAGGAAGGAGAGGAGCCCTAGACTCACTGAGCTGGCAGCTTAATTCCACTGTACTTTTTCTTGCTCATATCTGTCACCGGGTCGTATAATTAGCTGCAGATATCTGCACAGGTTTCCATGGTGCTGCATCATCTGTGCGAGAGAGGGAGTGAGAAAGAGAGCAGCCAACCCACACACTGCCAATCCCAGCGCAGCGACAGAGAGAGAGAGAGATCTACTTACACTCCTCCCGCAGTGCTCTTCAACACCTTGTTATCATTACCCTTTTTTATATGTCATCACACAGTTTCCTCCCAGTATCCACACTGGCTCAGTGAGCTACACAGCAACAGGATCTCCTCATCTGACTCATGTGGGCGATATAAACTCTGACGTGCAGTTAACGGATGATGGTGATATCTGTAAATACCTCAACAGAGGAAAAAGACCACAAGGAGCTTGTGTACTCAGACTTACACTGTGCGGTATGGACTGAGAACATATACCCTGTTGTAGTGGGAGCTGCTGTTCTATGGTCATGAGGAGAGTGTGTAATGCTTGTTGTACTTGTGGGCTCACTGAGTCCATATGGGTGTGTCATGCTGGGGTTCCCGAGCCGGTGCCTTGACTGGCTTTGACTGGGGAGGTCATGAATATGCAAAGCCCATCTCCACTCTCTGCTCCTCCAGAACATCGCTGCAGCTCTCCAGCTTGTCCACCCACTGACAAGCTTTAGCTTGTAACAGAGCGTGGGTGTCTGCACTCTCAACAGTTACTCAGTTACCCCTACAGGCCACCGTTGCCGACGAGAGCAGCAAGCCCAGAGCGGCCCCTGCTGCTGGGAGAGCAAGGGGAGACTGATGCAGGATGGGAAACGGCTGTGTTTGTATGTATGTGTGTGTGTGAGTGTGTGTGTGTGAGTGTGTGAGTGAGAGAGAGAGGTATTCTGTATTCAGCACCAGTTCCCTATTCCGCTGTGCTCTGCTTTGGGCACAGGGCTTGTGGTGCGCTGCTGCAAATGGTAACCAGAGCTACACTCATCTCCCACAGCATGAGCCTGTCTCTCTCTCCCAGGCCTGTGAGAGATCTACTTTTAGGAGATAAGGACATCGCAGAATGTATGGTTCTGAAACGTGACATATACCCAAATTTGTCATATTACCCACACAATTTTTTTCTTCTTTTTTTCACCTTTATTTAACCAGGTAGGCCAGTTGAGAACAAGTTGTCATTTACAACTGCGACCTGGCCAAGATAAAGCAAAGCAGTGCGACACAAACAACAACACAGAGTTACACATAGAATAATCAAATGTACAGTCAATAACACAACAGGAAAAAGTCTATATACAGTGTGTGCAAATGAGGTAGGATTAGGGAGGTAAGGCAATAAATAGGCTGTAGTGGCGATGTAAATACAATTTAGCAATTAAACACTGGAGTGATAGATGTGCAGAAGATGAATGTGCAAGTAGAGATACTGGGGTGCAAAGTAGCAAAAAAAGAAATAACAATATGGGGATGTGTCACGAGGAATGACGCTGGAGAGACGAAGCAGGCACTGGAGAAAACATTTAATAAATAACTGAAATAACACTAGACAGGAACAGCGTCAAGAACTAAAACTAAAGACAAAAACAATCAATGCAGCAGCAAGGAACAGAGCTGGGGAACTGACAAATATAGAGGAGGAAATAAACAGGAGATAAGTGAGTCCAATAACGCTGATGCGAGTGACGAGGGAGGGCAGGTGTGAGTGATGGATGGCAGGAGCGTGTGATGCAGGGTAACCTGGCGCCCTCAAGCGCCAGGGGAAGGGAAGAGTGGCAGCAGACGTGACAGTACCCCTCCCTCTTGGGACGCCACTTGGCGTCCCACCTAAGCCGGTTGGGGCATGAAAGCCCGATGAACCGGCAGGAGTGTGAGAGCCTAGCGAGCCGGCTCAGGCATGGGAGCCTGACGATCCGGCTGAGGCAAGACACCTATCGATCCCGCTGAAGAAGGGGAGCCCGATGATCCAGTGGCATGTGACGTGGGACTACATCCAGTTTGCTGAGTAGAATGTTGGAGGCTATTTTGTAAATGACATCACCGAAGTCAAGGATCGGTAGGATGGTCAGTTTTACGAGGGTATGTTTGGCAGCATGAGTGAAGGATGCTTTGTTGCGAAATAGGAAGCCGATTCTAGATCTAATTTTGGATTGGAGATGCTTAATGTGAGTCTGGAAGGAGAGTTTACAGTCTAACGAGACACCTAGGTATTTGTAGTTGTCCACATATTCTAAGTCAGAACTGTCCAGAGCAGTGATGCTGGATGGGCAGGCAGGTGTGGGCAGCGATCAGTTGAAGAGCATGCATTTAGCTTTACTTGCATTTAAGGAGAGTTGTATGGCATTGAAGCTTGCCTGGAGGTTAGTTAACACAGTGTCCAAAGAAGGGCCAGAAGTATATAGAATGGTGTCGTCTGCGTAGAGGTGGATCAGAGAATCACCAGCCGCAAGAGCAATATTATTGATATACACAGAGAAAAAAGTCGGCCCGAGAATTGAACCCTGTGGCACCCCCATAGAGACTGCCAGAGGTCCGGACAACAGGCCCTCTGATTTGACACACTGAACTTTGTCTGAGAAGTAGTTGGTGAATCAGGCGAGGCAGTCATTTGAGAAACCAAGGCTGTTGAGTCTGCTGATAAGAATGTGGTGACAGAGTCGAAAGCCTTGGCCAGGTCAATGAACCGTAAAAGGGTTTCTCAGCTGTCCCCATAGGAGAACCCTTTGAAGAACCCTTTTTGGTTCCAGGTAGAACTCTATTGGGTTCCATGTAGAACCCTTCCCCATGGAACCCAAAATACATGGAACCCAAAATAGTTCTACCTGAAACACAAAAGGATTCTACCTGAACCAAAAAGGGTTCTCCTATGGCGACAGCAGAAGAACCCTTTTAGAACCTTTTTTTCTAAGAGTGCACATCTCTTTCAAGATTGAATTGTGCTGTGAATAAGGAGCTGAATATGACAATCCACACTATATGTGACTTTTGGGGATTTGATCTACCCATAGCCTGGCAGTGGTTGTCTCATGTAACCCATTTGTCGATTCTGTCCTGTATTGTAGATGTATATCAAGCTTAAGTGGGTTACGTAGCAAGGTAAAGCATCCCTCCATCTTCCAATTTTCAGCTCCTTAATACAGCACTCCAGAGCCTGGCCCGCTGTGGGAGGAGATGTGTGGGAGGACATGTGAGTGGAATATACACTGATGCCGGAGTCCCCCCCAATTGCTCTCTCTCTCTCTTTCCTTCTATCGATCTCTCCCTGTCCCTCTCTCTCCCTCTCTTCATTCCTTTTTATTGGTGTGCAGATTGAGCAGGGTGGCCTCCATCACAATGTTGCTGAAACAACAGGAGTGGTGTAAATTCCTTATCGGAGGCTCAATACTCACAGATCACTCAAATATTCACACTAGAGCAGGATGTACATAGATAACGGCAAGCGTCGGATGCCCTGCAATAGGAATCGTTTGAGGGAATAGAATATAATCTTTTATTTGTGAGCAGCTTTTCTGCATTCATTAATACTGGGAAAAGTTAAAACATCCCACTGGGCACACACTAGTTGAATCAATGTTACATTGAACCAAAGTGGAATAGACATTGAATTGATGTCTGTGCTGCTTCCATCAATACAATACGTTACCTGTAATTGTGCATCTACAGTTGAAGTCGGAGGTTTACATACACCTCAGCCAAATAAGTTTAAACTCAGTTTCACAATTCCTGACATTTAATCCTAGTAAAAATTCCCTGTCTTAGGTCAGTTAGGATCACCACTTTATTTTAAGAATGTGAAATGTCTAAATAATCGTAGAGAGATTGATTTATTTCAGCTTTTATTTCTTTCATCACATTCCCAGTGGGTCAGAAGTTTACATACACTCAATTAGTATTTGGTAGCATTGCCTTTAAATTGCTTAACTTGGGTTAATGTTTTCTTCCGTCGAAGGAGAGGAGGACCAAAATGCAGCGTGGTTATTTCGATTCATGTTTAATAAAAAGATAAACACGAACAATACAAACAATAAACGTAAAAATCTAAACAGGCTTATCTGGTGCAAACAAACACTGAGACAGGAACAATCACCCACGAAACACTCAAAGAATATGGCTGCCTAAATATGGTTCCCAATCAGAGACAACGATAAACACCTGCCTCTGATTGAGAACCACTTCAGGCAACCATAGACTTTTCTAGACAACCCCACTATACCACAATCCCAATACCTACAAAAAAAAACAAGACAAAACACACCACATAATTAACCAATGTCACACCCTGGCCTGACCAAAATAATAAAGAAAACACAAAATACTAAGACCAGGGCGTGACAGTTAAATGTTTTAGGTAACCTTCTACAAGCTTTCAACAATAAATTGGGGGAATTTTGGCCCATTCCTCTGTACAGAGCTGGTGTACCTGAGTCAGGTTTCCTTGTTCGCACACGCATTTTCAGTTCTGCCCACACATTTTCTATAGGATTCACTTCAATACCTTGACTTTGTTGTCCTTAAGCCATTTTGCCACAACTTTGGAAATATGCTTGGGGTCATTGTCCATTTGGAAGACGCATTTGCAACCAAGCTTTAATGTCTTGAGATGTTGCTTCATTATATCCACATAATTTTCCTGCCTCATGATGCCATCTATTTTGTGAAGTGCACCAGTCCCTCGTGCAGCAAAGAACCCCCACAACATGATGCTGACACCCCCATGCTTCACGGTTGGGATGGTGTTCTTCGGCTTGCAAGCCTCCCCCTTTTTCCTCCAAACATAACAATGGTCATTATGGCCAAACCATTCTATTTTTGTTTTATCAGACCGGAGGACATTTCTCCAAAAAGTACGATCATTGTCCCCATGTGCAGTTGCAAACCTTAGTCTGGCTTTTTTTATGGCGGTTTTGGAGCAGTGGCTTCTTCCTTGCTGAGCGGCCTTTCGGGTTATGTGGATATAGATACTTTTGTACCTGTTTCCTCCAGCATCTTCACAAGGTCCTTTGTTGTTCTGGGATTGATTTGCACTTTTCACACCAAAGTACGTTCATCTTTAGGAAACAGAACGCGTCTCCTTCCTGAGTGGTATGGTCCCATGGTGTTTATACTTGCATATTATTGTTTGTACAGATGAACGTGGTACCTTCAGGTGTTTGGAAATTGCTCCCAAGGATGAACCAGACTTGTGGAGGTCTACTATTCTTTTTCTGAGGTCTTGGCTGATTTCTCTTGATTTTCCCATGATGTCAAGCAAAGAGGAACTGAGTTTGAAGGTAGGCCTTGAAATACATCCACAGGTACACCTCCAATTGACTCAAATTATGTAAATTAACCTATCAGAAGTTTCTAGAGCCATGACATAATTTTCTGGAATGTTCTAAGCTGTTTAAAGGCACAGTCAACTTAGTGTATGTAAACTTCTAACCCACTGGAATTGTGATACAGTGATTTAAAAGTGGAATAATCTGTCTGTAAACACTTGTAGGAAAAATGACGTGTGTCATGCACAAAGTAGATGTCCTAACTGACTTGCCAAAACTATAGTTTGTTAAGAAGACATTTGTAGAGTGGTGGAAAAATGAGTTTGAATGACTCCAACCTAAGTGTATGTAAACTTTCGACTTCAACTGTACATGACAATGTAATGAGATTGTACATGACAATGTAATGAGATTGTACATGACAATGTAATGAGATTGTACAGCCTTGAATCTGACTACTAAATGCTCATTTTACTTGATGTCGAGTGATTACATTCTGTCTCTGTGTTTTTCTAAATTGTTGTGTTATCTATTTTAAATACCCTCTCCAAGAACTCATCAAGCATCAGTCACAGGCTGAACTGTTCTCAAGCAAACCAGCAACAGATAATGCAGAAAGGTGTGTGTGTGTGTGTTTGTGTCTGTGTGTGTGTGTTCATAGCATGCTTTAGGGTTACCTGATGCCATTAGTGCTGCTGTGCTAACACATCCCATCATAGCCCATGAACTTTAAACCCTTGCCAGTGTCATGGTCGTAAGGTGTTGGGGGGCCATAGTGCTGGTGGGGGAAGACTCAGCACTGGGGTTGAATCATAGCTTAGGTCCTATTTGGACACTTTAGCCAACTGCACCAGAAGGGCATCCCAAACTGAGTCTAATTATCAGTGAGCAGCTCACTGTAAAGACATGTCATTGTCTCCTGGGAACTGTTTGCTCCGCTGTCGGTCCACTAGCAATATGATTCCTATTTGTGTGAATGATACAAAAGGAATTTGCTTGTTTATTTTTTCCTCCCATTAAACCTCCTGACTGGGAGGTTTGACCAGCAGAGCCAATGTATTCATTTTGCTCGTATGAATGTTCCCACGACAAAATGGCTGGTGCTTCAGTTGTGAGTCAGGGCAGCTGGCTGTAGGTAGCAGTGTTGGCTCTTCACGAGGCATGGTTAATCATGGCATGTGGCTGGTAAGGAGTATGATTTTACTGTATTAACTTCATTCTCAATTGAGGATTCTATTCCAGGTAACAAGAGTCACAGCAGAATTTTTATTATAAACACTTGATTTTCTTGCACCTTGGTCCCGGGAATAACCATTAGTTTGCTTTGTGAAGACAGTTTTATTCTGTCAGAGATTTGAAAATTGAGAGTGGAAGATATGCTGCAGTATGGGTAACAGCTAGATTACAAGATGATACAAGCTGGATTTCAATCATTTCACATTTTATGATGATGTTGTGTAATCATACAACCAGCAGGAGAAGGCTAATTTGTATTTTGCTACCGAGACACATCAATTCTCAAAACCTTGCTTGCCGAGGAGCCAAATCCTTGAATTCCGTACGGTACAGACACTGGCAGTGTAATGACAAATTCTCCTCCCAGGAATATCCAGGAAAGAAAGAGCATTAATGTAATTGATACTCTCATAATGAACATATTAGTTATAGAGATATTAGATCTCGCCAAAGTGATAATACTTGGACATTCAAATGACTGTGCTGTAGTATAAATGCGTGAATCATGAAATGTGTGACCAGTTTATTGGGCTAAAAGGATTACATTATAAAAGATCATGAGTTATTATAAATCTGCCAAGCAGATTTGTACTCAAAAGAGAGGTTTATCTGCCTTTATACATTTCACAGACTAAGTTATGCATTTGAAATTAAACTGAGTGTTCTCTATGGGTCTGTTTCTAGGAAAAGTTCAACGAAACATCACCTGTATGTTTTCGCTGTCCCTTTAGTCCTGTCTGTGTGGCCTCATATCTGAATGCAGTATATGTGTGACTGAAAGATGATTATATTTGACTTGGTGTTGCAGTATATTGATCCTCGGAAGACATGTGTGTTGGATGTGTAAAAAGACCATAATATAATGTGTATAACAGGTCATGTAATGCCATAGGACAAATATTTCTGTCTCCAAATGATCTAGCATTGACAATAAGGGTATTTGTATTTTGTATTTCGTATGGATCCCCATTAGTTGCTGCCAAGGCAGCAGGTTCTCTTCCTGGGGTCCAGCAAGATTAAGGAGTTATACAATTTTAAAGACATTACAAGACATTCACAACAGGGTATACTGGGGAGGAGAGAGGAGAGTGTCTCCTAGAACTCAATAAGTGCCTCTCATCATCTTCCCCATCGCTGTTATAATGACTTTTGTGTCGGGGAGCAATGCAAGCATGACTTTCTCATCTGTATTTGCTTTCTGTAAATGGAAGTCATACCTGAGGGGTGGGAATGACTGCTGTGGCCAATGGCACCTGTATGCCTGAGGTGTGAAGGGAGGCAGTGGAGTCTGTCCTGTTTTAACAGGGTGATTAGGAGGGCGGCAGTTGTACTGTACATGCTGTAATGAGAGATTCACAGCCCAAGGCAATAAATGTACCAGCTACTCATAGGCCTACTCTTTAAACTCATGGTGCAAGTTCCACTTCACTGAAGTCTTTTAGGTTTCACAAACACTTTGAGAATTGTTTAAAACAGTTACACTATTGCAATTTTCTCACAGTAGTGAGACTATTGTGTGCGTGAGAAATGGTTTTGAAGTCTTTGTAGTAGGAAACCATCACTCTGGCATGCTATGATTAAGGTTAATAGAAGATCTCTTCTGTAGAACATTGTTATATTATAGTGGCTAGCTCGTTGCAGCTTTTCTTGATTGGCGTTTCCTCCGACACATTGGTGCGGCTGGCTTCCGGGTTGGATGCATGCTGTGTTAAGAAGCAGTGCGGCTTGGTTGGGTTGTGTATCGGAGGACGCATGACTTTCAACCTTCGTCTCTCCCGAGCCTGTATGGGAGTTGTAGCGATGAGACAAGATAGTAGCTACTAAAACAATTGGATACCATGAAATTGGGGAGAAAAAGACGTAAAATTAAATTTAAAAAAAAGTGAAATGTCAGAATAATAGTAGAGAGAATGATTTATTTCAGCTTGTATTTCTTTCATCACATTCCCAGTGGGTCAGAAGTTTACATACACAAATCAAATCAAATCAAATGTATTTATATAGCCCTTCTTAGATCAGCTGATATCTCAAAGTGCTGTACAGGAACCCAGCCTAAAACCCCAAACAGCAAGCAATGCAGGTGTAGAAGCATGGTGGCTCGGAAAAACTCCCTAGAAAGGCCAAAACCTAGGAAGAAACCTAGAGAGGAACCAGGCTCTTCTGGCTGTGCCGGGTGGAGATTATAACAGAACATGGCCAAGATGTACAAATGCTCATAAATGACCAGCATGGTCAAATAATAATAATCACAGTAGTTGTCGAGGGTGCAACAGGTCAACACCTCAGGAGTAAATGTCAGTTGGCTTTTCATAGCCAATCATTGAGAGAGTTGAAAACAGCAGGTCTGGGACAGGTAGCATGTCCGGTGAACAGGTCAGGGTTCCATAGAACAGTTGAAACTGGAGCAGCAGCACGGCCAGGTGGACTGGGGACAGCAAGGAGTCATCATGCCAGGTAGTCCTGAGGCATGGTCCTCTGAGAGAGAGAGAGAGAGAGAGAGAGAGAGAGAGAGAAGAAAGAAAGAAAGAAAGAAAGAAAGAAAGAAAGAAAGAAAGAAAGAAAGAAAGAAAGAAAGAAAGAAAGAAAGAAAGAAAGAAAGAAAGAAAGAAAGAAAGAAAGAAAGAAAGAAAGAAAGAGAGAAAGAGAGAATTAGAGAGAGCATACTTAAATTCACACAGGACACCGGATAAGACAGGAGAAATACTCCAGATAAACCAGACTGACCCTAGCCCCCCGACACCTAAACTACTGCATCATAAATACTGGAGGCTGAGACAGGAGGGGTCAGGAGACACTGGCCCCCACATACACTCAATTAGTATTTGGTAGCATTGCCATTAAATTGCTTAACTTGGGTCAAACGTTCCGGGTGGCCTTCCACAAGCTTCGCACAATAAGTTGGGTGAATTTTGGCCCATTCTTCCTGACAGAGCTGGTGTAACTGAGTCAGGTTTGTAGGCCTCCTCACTCACACATTCTTTTTCAGTTCTTCCCACAAATGTTCTATAGGATTGAGGTCAGGGCTTTATGATGGCCACTCCAATACCTTGACTTTGTTGTCCTTAAGCCATTTTGCCACAACTTTGGAAGTATGCTTGGTGCCATTGTTCATTTGGAAGACCCATTTGCGACCAAGCTTTAACTTCCTGACTGATGTCTTGAGATGTTGCTTCAATATATCCACATAATTTTCCTGCCTCATGATGCCATCTATTTTGTGAAATGCACCAGTCCCTCCTGCAGCAAGCACCCCCACAACATGATGCTGCCATCCCCGTGCTTCACAGTTGGGATGTTGTTCTTCGGCTTGAAAACCTCCCCTTTTTCCTCCAAACATAACAATGGTCATTATGCCCAAACAGTTCTATCATTGTTTCATCAGACCAGAGGACATTTCTCCAAAAAGTACAATCATTGTCCCCATGTGCAGTTGCAAACCGTAGTCTGACTTTTTTATGGCGGTTTTGGAGCAGTGGCTTCTTCCTTGCTGAGCGGTCTTTCAGGGTATGTCGATATAGGACTTGTTTTACTGTGGATATAGATACTTTTGTACCTGTTTCCTCCAGCATATTCACAAGGTCCTTTGCTGTTGTTCTGGGATTGATTTGCACTTTTCGCACCAAAGTACGTTCATCTCTAGGAGACAGAACGTGTCTCCTTCCTGAGCGGTATGACGGCTGCGTGGTTCCATGGTGTTTATACTTGCGTACTATTGTTTGTACAGATGAACATGGTACTTTCAGGTATTTGGAAATTGCTCCCCAGGATGAACCAGACTTGTTGAAGTCTACAATTCATTTTTTGAGGTCTTGGCTGATTTCTTTTGAGTTTCCTATGATGTCAAGCAAAGAGGAACTTAGTTTGAAGGTAGGCCATGAAATACATCCACAGGTACAACTCCAATTGACTCAAATGATGTCAATTAACCTATCAGAAGTTTCTAAAGACATGATATCATTCTCTTGAATTTTCCAAGCTGTTTAAAGGCACAGTCAACTTAGTGTATGTAAACTTCTGACCCACTGGAATTGTGATACAGTGAATTATAAGTGAAATAATCTGTCTGTATATAATTGTTGGGAAAATGACTTGTGTCATTCACAAAGTAGATAACCGACTGCACAACGTAGATAACCGACAAGTCCTAACCGACTTGCCAAAACTATAGTTTGTTCACAAGAAATTTGTGGAGTGGTTGAAAAACGAGTTTTAATGACTCCAACCTAAGTGTATGTAAACTTCCGACTTCAACTGAAGTATCAAATCACTGGAGAGCTATTGTTTACTCCCTCAGTGATCAATATGCATTATTTAGATTCATTATTCAAAATCATGCAGAAACAAATACAGTTTTTTATGAGATGTTCACTTTGTTAAAAAAAACAGCTGAATTGGAATGAGCAATTACTTTAATCTTTTATTCCTCTTGATCCTCCTTTATTGAAACCGAAGGGTGAACACAGAGTCCCTGCAGAACATGAAGTCAGCTCCAATCTTTGATACTGGCCAAAAGAAAGAACATCCAGATCTACAACTGCATCGGAAGGCTTGTAGGGAAAATAGGGCAATACTGTGCTTGTTAAACCTACATGGAATGTTTTACAAATGTGATCTATTTACTGGAAATATCCAATTAAATGAAAACATTATGGCTTTCTGCATCATCTAGCACAGTGCCTCGGATCTAACAACATCATACATTTACAGTACTTTGAAATCCTGTAATAGGAACTTTTAGACCATTTCAGTTGACATTTAAAAGTTTAGTCAGCCAAGTTACATACATAAAAAAATATTTTTTTCTCTTACTCTGCTTACTCACTGTACTTTTTCTTCACAGGCCCTGGCGCTAATCCTTTGGAGCAGTTGGCCATAAATCAGCAGACTTTTTAATTGAAGTAGAGGCCAACCTGCTCTGATCGAACAGATAAATCTAATGTGCCGTATGGATTAATGAGTCATGGAGAAGGAAGTACTGGTGGAAGGACTTTATGGACTATAGAGATGTCCTTGGTGTCTCCTCCTGAAGAAATAGTGCTGATACATTAACCAATGAAAACCCTATTCTTCTAATCCCCCCTATTCCTCCTACTGATGTGACTAGCGGGGCTGGTAGATAAAATACAGGAGATATATCCGCATACTGCTGCTGATAGAGTCCCAGTCTGAGGTCCCTCTCCGCTGCTCCTCTCTGTTCAGCAGGTGGAGCCCTGGTGCAGCTTGTGAATGGTTGGTGTGAGAATGTGCAAATTTTGCTCTTAAAAATGAATATTTGGTGTTTTGGGTTAAGGCTATTTAATAACTACCAAGCTGAGGGAGGTTACCACCTACTGTGTAAGACGAATTGAAAATGTTTCTTGTGTGACTTATTTTTCAAAAAGCCACCTCCAGGGGATTCACATCACTGGCCTGAACATGTTTCAACTCTGGACCAAGCTCTCATCTTACCAAGCGTTTCAGGCTAAATCAATTTCTAGATTTTAGTTTGTCTTGGTGGATTGAAAAAGCAGATTAAAAAAAAGTGTTAACCAACTGTTAGGGACCTTGCCTGTGTAGTACAGTGTACTGAGCAGTATAGCACAAGGAAGGACTAAATAAGCTTTATTACTGACATTCACCCTATGCTATACAGAGACTAGATACAGTTTACATTGCACTGCCCGACATTCTAGGGGGAAATGACGGAACTTTTCCTCTCATCCATGGTCTTGCATTTTTCTCCTTGCCTTTTCTAGTTTCCATGGTAACTCTGTGTTGCATGACTGGTTGTCAGCCCACTCAGGCAGTGCAGTACTGCTCAGTCCTCTCTGTGTGAAGTCACAAATAAAACATTCTGTCTGTTCATTTCAACATCACACCATCTCACCACTACCACCACAGCAGAGAGAGAGAGAGAGATCCAGGCATTTCTCCCTCAGCCTTCATGAGCCCTCTCACTGCGCTCATACTAATCCATTCTCTCTTTAGCCCCTCCAAACCCATGGTGAGTTGTAGCCTAGGTTAATGAACACAAGCATAGTTACTTTATATCAATAGGCACTGACCTTATTAATTAGACCATAACCCTGAATCACACCATCCAAAGTAAATGAGGTCTTATGCTTTGATCACTACAAACAAGACATCCTGATAAGGCTGTGTATTTCAATGGGAAAGGAAGTAAGGCACTAAAGACCAATGGATCTGAGTTAGAGAGAAGTCGCCTGCTGTGTGTTTTGGAGGAAATTGAGAGGAAAATAAAAATAATGGATAATGCAATGGTTTTACAGTAAGTTATGTATCAGGGCTACCTCAACAAGACCCAACAGAGGATGGTTGAGTTGGACCCTGTTTGGGAGAGTCAGAGACTGGTCATATTTTAACAGCATCTCCTCTCCCTAGCATGATAATGGAAGACTACAGTACTATGACCCTGTTACTGTAGGAAGGTAAACGTTTACAAGTGTAGGGTCAGTGAATCAGTCACTGCACAGGCATTAAGAGCCTCTCGTTTGACAAAACAAGAAATATCCCGAGGCCCCGCTCTGCTTTAAGACACTGTGTAGATAAGACAATGTGTCTCGTCTGTATGCTCTTCTCTCAGACCCTAATGCAAACTCATGTTCAGCACATTGACTCAGTATTATAAAACCATCCACACGCTGTAAGGTGAGTTTAATGGTCTCAGTAATAGCAATAAAAGCAATTGAGGCTCACTGCTTTGATGGGATGCTGCTCCTAAATCTATATTACATAACAAATTGCCATTTGGGGGGGGGGGGGCGAACAAAACAAAACGTTGAGGACAATGCCTTATTACTCCACAGGAAACTGGAATGGACTTTTTTCATTATGATCTTCCTGTAGCTCCTCTTTCATTGTGAGGAGATGTGATATTAGACCTTGATGCAATATATTTTTTCTTTATCTCTCAGTATAGGACTGACTCTATTCTTTCCATGCATTCTTCAAATTCTTGGACTTATGGATAGGCTATACTCACTGGTTTATTGAGAGGGCTTCATTGCTCACTCTGTTGCGGTGACAAAATGCAGGAACAGAAATACCAAAGTAGGCCAGTGTGAGGCATTCTGGGATGACAGGACACCCCCTGGGCTTCTACAAAACTAGACATCCATTTAATATAGCTTTCCCTCATTCCACAGTGTTTAATTTTAACAGCATATTCTCAAAATTAAGGCGTGCTTAAGTACTGTCAGTACTTCAGTTTCATGTTATGACTCTGCAGAGAGAAAAGAGATGATACATTTCCAATTGAATCCATCTTGTGATTCGAAATTGTAAAATGTAAACCAAGATTACTTATACAAATGTTTCCTTGGCGGCAATTTGGTGGGATGTGAATGGGACACATCAGACACCATGTGGGCGTCTGTGAGGTAAAAGATCTCTCTCCTTTAACCCCATTGATGGACAAACATAATAAACTTAACAACAGTCAATTAATTCACTTCATTAGATATGACCTTGTGCAAAAAGTTACAGCTCTTTGGGTCAGATGACCACAGATGTGATAAGTTACAGTTAGTAGGAAAGTTTCTCACTGACAGAAAGAGATGGTGGTATGTTTTTTCCAATTTAGCATGTAGTAATACTGTATACAGTTAAACTCAGAAGCTTACATGACTTCATTTGATCACTGGGACCCTCAGGAAGAGAAATAAGAGCAAGATATCAGAATGTAAGTCATAATTTTACCTTCAGATGTGAATGTGTAAAAACCTTCATGGCGGAAAATGTTTTTTTGTTGTTGATTGCTCTTCTCAAACAAAAACATGGTATTTGTTCTCTGTAATAGCTATTTTAAATTGGAAAACGTAGTTTGATTACCAAGATCCTAATTTTTTGAAGGGTGTAAGACACTTGCATTTTCAAGAATGTTTAATGTTACGACGTTGTATTTTTAGTTGTCACTCTGAAATTTCCCCTGATGTTAATCCCTGTACAGTGATCGTAGCCATAAGAGGTTAAAAAAAACGTTTTTCAACCACTCCACAAATTTCTTGTTAACAAACTATAGTTTTGGTAAGTCGGATAGGACATCTACTTTGTGCATGACACAAGTCATTTTTCC
The DNA here is from genome assembly GCF_018296145.1 of Oncorhynchus tshawytscha. Classification (NCBI taxonomy): domain Eukaryota; kingdom Metazoa; phylum Chordata; class Actinopteri; order Salmoniformes; family Salmonidae; genus Oncorhynchus; species Oncorhynchus tshawytscha. Next base: position 58,784,823 of record NC_056433.1, on the reverse strand, counting down.
AACAATAGATTGTTTCACCTATAATTCACTGTATCACAATTCCAGTGGGTCAGAAGTTTACATACACTCAGTTGACTGTGCCTTTAAACAGCTTGAAAAATTCCAGAAAATGATGTCATGGCTTTAAACTCAGTGGCTCTTCGCTTGATATCATGGGAAAATCAAAAGAAATCAGCCAAGACCTCAGAAAAAAATTGTAGACCTCCACAAGTCTGGTTCATCCTGGTCAGCAATTTACAAACACCTGAAGGTACCACGTTCATCTGTACAAACAATAGTACACAAGTATAAACACCATGGGACCACGCAGCCATCATACCGCTCAGGAAGGAGACACGTGCTGTCTCCTAGTGATGTTTAAATCATTCCCAGAACAACAGCAAAGGACCTTGTGAAGATGCTGGAGGAAACAGGTACAAAAGTATCTATATCCACAGTAAATCAAGTCCTATATCGACATAACCTGAAAGGTTGCTCAGCAAGGAAGAAGCCACTGCTCCAAAACCGCCATAAAAAAGCCAGACTACGGTTTGCAACTGCATATGGGGACAAAGATCGTACTTTTTGGAGTAATGTCCTCTGATCTGATGAAACAACAATAGAACTGTTTGGCCATAATGACCATTATTATGTTTGGAGGAAAAAGGGAAGGCTTGCAAGTCGAAGGACACCATCTCAACCGTGAAGCACGGGGGTGGCAGCATCATGTTGTGGGGGTGCTTTGCTGCAGGAGGGACTGGTGCACTTCACAAAATAGATGGCATCATGAGGCAGGAAAATTATGTGGATATATTGAAGCAACATCTCAAGACATCAGTCAAGAAGTTAAAGCTTGGTCGCAAATGGGTCTTCCAAATGAACAATGACCCCAAGCATACTTCCAAAGTTGTGGCAAAATTGCTTAAAAGTCAAGGTATTGGAGTGGCCATCACAAACCCCTCAATCCTATACAAAATATGTGGGCAGAACTTAAAAAGTATGTGTGAGCAAGGAGTCCTTACAAACCTGCCTCAGTTACACGAGCTCTGTCAGGAGGAATGGGCCAACATGCACCCAACTTATTGTGGGAAGGCTGGAAGGCTTCAAGTTTGACCCAAGTTAAGTAATTTAAAGGCAATGCTACCAAATACTAATTGAGTGTATGTAACCTTCTGACCCACTGGGAATGTGATGATAGAAATAAAAGATGAAATCAATCATTCTCTCTACTATTATTCTGACATTTCACATTCTTAAAATAAAGTGGTGATCCTAACTGACCTAAAACAGGGAATTTTTACTAGTATTAAATGTCAGGAATTGTGAAAAACTGAGATTAAATGTACTTGGCTAAGGTGTATGTAAACTTCCGACTTCAACTGTAGGTACTGAAAATGCATTGAAAATATATTATTATACATATAAAGTACTGTAAACATATCGTGAGGGCAGTGTTCTGTAGGTTCACTGCCAGTGTATTTTACCTCAGAAAGCCGACTAAAGACACAGAGACGCTACAGGCAGGTGAGGGAATTAATCTATGAGTGGCCGTACGCTCCGCCGGATGTGCCTGCAGGTGTACTTAGTCACAACATGCTGTGACTTCCTCTTTGTTCCCTCCACCGGGAGACCGGCTGTGACAAACATAGGCTATAGGTATGGGATGTATGGATTGTGCTCCCCCTGCTCTCCCTCTTAATCTCTGTGATAATAAGCGTGGAGCAGCGATCTGTGGGTTTGCATCACCTCCATGTGAGTGATGTTGATGGTGCGTCCCAGAAATGGGAGACCTAAGGGATTTCTGCTCCACTTTCCCCTCCCTCCATTTATTAATTTATCTCTCTTTTATTTGTGCCATGCCTGTCTGGACCATGGATGGGAGGATGTCTGTGAGATGGTCTTGAAGCAAGAGAGCATCTCAGTGGGCTGTAGGAAGGATATTGTTGAATAGCATTGTCAGAAAGAGACCTAGGGCCTCAGTTTAGAATGGCACTGGCGACTAGAAGGTTTTGATGTAGTGGAATGAAGGAGAGTTGTGGAAACAGGAATGTTTTTAGTTTTCTCTTGTAAGTTATATTGTATGAGCAATAGGTGAAAAGGTTTGCAGCAACTTTGTATAATTGAACAATTATTTCCTGCTTATATGAAAGTTAAGTTCCAAATGTTTTCAAAACTGTATCACGTGCGAAGCGTATTTGCGTTTAGACAGCGCATTCGGGCAGCATCAAATAGTTGGGACATTTACCTCCTAAAGGGGACGTTCAATGGCTTAATGTAATGCAATGTAGTCACGAATAAGGGCAACAGAACACTATGCCCAGATAGGCAACCTCGCCAGAAGGTCCAATATAACAATAGATATTACTGTAGCTGTGGCCTGTAGCTTGGCCTCAGCCACACTGCCCTTTGTTTTACAAGCACTTATACAAGCACTTATATTAGCATATTTCCTACTTACTGTTCAAAAACATGTTATTGGGTTTAAAATAATCAATAGTAAAACGTTCAGATTACGTTTGTGAGTGAATTAAACATGTTCAATTGCTTTCATGAGTGTATTATCTCACTAGCCTGAGTTTAAGACAAGGGTTTAGCTAACTTGGAATTAAGAACAAATACAAAAATGTTATTTTCAATAATCAAATTTTGAAATAGCGCAAGAACATTTCCAAGAACCTTTTTGAGGAATAGCATCTTTGCTTAACTTCCTTCGTAAGTCTATAGTTAAGGGAAAAAATGGCAGTTAAGAAGAAATTTCTTCTTAAGAAGGTTTGTGAATCTGGGCCCTGGATTGTACAAGAATTGCACATTATAATTTTTTAAATTGTTCACACTCTGTCAAGTTGGTTGTTGATCATTGTTAGACAGTGATTTTGAAGTCTTGCCATAGATTTTCAAGCTGTTTTAAGTCCAAACTGTAAATAGGCCACTCAGCATCATTCAATGTTGTCTTTGTAAGCAACTCCAGTGTAGACTTGGCCTTGTGTTTTAGGTTGTTGTCCTGCTGAAAAGTGAATTTGTCTCCCAGTGTCTGTTGGAAAGCAGACTGAACCAGGTTTTCCTCTAGGATTTTGCCTGTGCCTAGCTCTATTCTGTTTCTTTCTATTTAAAAAAAACTCCCCTGTCCTTGCCGATGACAAGAATACCCATAACATGATGCAGGCACCACCATGCTTGAAAATATGAAGAGTGGTACTGTCACGTTCGTTTAAAGATGGATTGGACCAAGGTGCAGCGTGGTAGGCCTACATTTTTCTTTATTTTAATGACACCGAAAAACAACAAAATACAAAACGAACGTAAAGGTCTGCAGGCTACCCAGCACCTATACAAAATCAAGATCCCACAAACTAAGGTGGAAAACAGGCTGTCTAAGTATGATCCCCAATCAGAGACAACGATAGACAGCTGCCTCTGATTGGGAACCATACCCGGCCAACAAAGAAACAGAAAAACTAGAATGCCCACCCAAATCACACCCTGACCTAACCAAATAGAGAAATAAAAAGGCTCTCCAAGGTCATGGCATGACAGGTTCTCAGTGATGTGTTGTGTTGGATTTGTCCCAAACATAATGCTTTGTATTCAGGACATAAAGTTAATTTCTTTGCCACATTTTTTGCAATTTTACTTTAGTGCCTTATTGCAAACAGGATGCATGTTTTTGAATATTTTTTATTCTGTACTGGCTTCCTTCTTTTCACTCTGTCATTTAGGTTAGTATTGTTTATTTTAACATATTGGACTATGCATGTAGCCTATGAATGATCTATATTATCAGATGTGCTATTAGCAATAAGCATTATCACCTGTAACCCAACTGATAAAGCATAGTGGCTATATAATGTACATACTGTAGGTGGAAGCATGGAGTTTTTCCATCTGCGTTTACCCGATTGGAGACAACATCCTGATTGTTATTATTATTAATTATTGTTATTTTATTATAAATATGAATGTACGTATAAATACATATTCATTATTATTCACCCAAAATACGATTTTTTGTTGTTTCTATTACAAAGTATCTCATTGCTCTTTTAAAACGAAATTGCCCCTTTAAAAGTTCTGTTGCGCAGCTGCATCTAAACCTTTCTTGAAACTCCAGCTGTAAAAGTGTATTTGTAAAACAATGACACATGCTCAACTGAAGGAGTAGATGAATAATCATTGCTAAACTGGGATACCACTCTTTTTTTAAAACAGTATGTAAACATTACTAATGTGGCGGGCATGACAGAAGCCAAACGTGAGTTGGGTTGGGGGTGTGGTTTGATGTGGTGTTTCTTGGATGTGTCCTTGCCACCATCAAGACATACCCATCTGTCAGAACCTTGCCCACGGCTGTTTTCCCTCACTCAATCACAACAAACAAACCTCCTGCAGGTTGAGTTCAATAACTACAGGCAGATGTAGGTAGATATACATTTATCTGTAGATATTCTAAAATAAGAGTTTTGATATCTTTCAAATGTTGTAACAGGTCCATGTAGTATAAACAACCCTTTACATAATACTATAGAAGCAGTGTTCTGTTGATATAACACTGTGCACCTTTCACCTTTGATTGTCATTCCCAGCCGATACAGATACTGTGCCTATTGGCATTTTGGTGGTGGCAATGGGGCTACCTTGGCAAACATGTCCCAGTGGTCACACCTTCCCATGTGGTGTCCCATATACAACAGGAGTTCCCTGATACTGGTGCAGAATACACAGGGTTTCTCCCTCCCCATATTGACTGATACAATTCAATTCAATAATAAAAAAAGACAATACAAGTGAAATAAACATTTTTATGCAGAGTGCCAGGTCTCTCTCCATTCAGAGACATCAGTGTCAAGCCTGTCTGTCGGTCAGGGCTCCATCACATCATCTTGCAAGTCTAACAAGTGCTGGCACCATAGATGCATCTGTGAACGAATACACACATAGTCACTGTTCTATTAAGATAGATGATCTCTGACAAACAGACATATACTATGTTGAAGTTTTAACCGGTCCGATTAATCCTACCTAATTCTGGTTTCCCCATCGACGACTGTTGGCGAGCAGGCAAAAGGTAAGGCTGGAGGTAAGGTCTTTGCCAGCGCCCCATTGATGGGCATGGCAGTGGAGATCATCTCCTGGCCCCTCATCAAAGATACTGGTCGGTCACACACAAACACACACACCGAGCACTGATTACATTATCAATGCTGGTTATGATTAGCATGGTGGAACCCACCTGGTTGCTGCATTCACCTTTCTATTTCACTTCAGATATCATGATATGTGAAGACAAGACTTCGCCATGAGCTGTGAACGGAGCACCTGGCTTATGCCAATTAATCGACTCCCCTCAATGAAGAGAAGTGAAGTGGGAGGCGGGTTAATATGCAAGTGGAGCTTGGCAAAAGGGGGTATGGTTTGTTGACATAATTGTAATCCAAACCCAACCTTCATTTACTCATTGTGAGGTTCCAAACTCTGTTTCAGACGAGATTGACTTCATGACCAAAATAATCATATTTACACTTTGTAGTAAATCTTGACACTGGAATAAATGTTTCTGACTCATATCGACGCCACATAGGTCATTTTCAAAGGGATTAGCTGTTTTTTAGGGCAGTCGCTTTTTAAAGTGACTAGTGTTCTATGACTCTATGCACTTATGCCTCGTTCACATGCCGCGTTCAACCGACGTGCTAACTGGTTGAACGCTGCATGTGTATAACTACAACCACTTAGCAAGTCGTACATTTCAGAGTTCCGACTAGCACGTGAACAGGATTCTGGATTCCGTCACGTGAACAGGAATCCGTCATATGGATTCTAGAGAGGTCGTTTTTGAGATCAGTGTAGAATAAAAAACACTGGTTTGGAGATGACAGCCTAATACAGACAGAAGCATGTTTGTTCTGTGAAATATATTCCCAAATAAATGTATTCTCAAATATGTTATTTTCTCTGTTATACTGTGTGCACTGAACTAACATGCATGATTGTTGATGAAACTCCAATGTTCAGATGAAGGGAATTAAATTGTCTATAATGCGAACCACAGCAGCGCTTAACTCAGACAACAGTGTGAGGCTTTTGTAGCCTCCTGTAACTGCTGTCAAAGTAATTCAAAGCCTATACTTGATCACTCAGGATGTAACTTTCCAGTGCTACTATTTTTTCCATGTAATGTTATTATTAAAACAAAATCAGACAACCCCATAGTGTAATAGTTGACATATTTACATAGTGTGTACAAGATAAATATGCCTCTCAGGGACCATTCAAGTTGGGAGAGCCATAGGAGGGAAACATGTATTCCAGTGGAGGCTTCTCAGAGCAGAAAGGGGAGGACCACCTCTGCAGTGAATTTCATTTAAAAAAACATTTTAAAACATTTAAAAGGTTATCCTTTTCAGATATAACTTTACTAAATATATTCACGTCACCAAATAATTGATTAAAACACACTGTTTTGCAATGAAGGTCTACAGTAGCCTCAACAGCACTCTGTAGGGTAGCACCATGGTGTAGATGGAGGACAGCTAGCTTCCATCCTCCTCTTGGTACATTGACTTCAATACAGAACCTAGGAGGCTCTTGGTTCTCACCCCCTTCCATAGACTTACACAGTAATTATGACAACTTCCGGAGGACATCCTCCAGCCTATCAGAGCTCTTGCAGCATGAACTGACATGTTGTCCACCCAATCAAAGGATCAGAGAATGAATCTAGTACTGAAAACCTAAGCAATAGTTATCTAGAACTCCAGTATAGTAGTTGACTCAGAAGACAATAGTTGAACAGTTTTGAACAAATTAATTTCATCAAAATTGAAGGAGAAGCATGAGAGAGAGAGAGAGATTTTGTAATTTTTTCAGTTTCAGTTTCACTTACTTAGCTAGCAAATGCAGCTGGCTAGTTTAGCCTACTCAAACACCTGGCTCAAACAGAGGGATGCTATGTTAGCTAGCTGGCTATGACTATCCAACACAACACTGGAACTCTTCCAAGTCAAGGTAAGCTTTTGGCTTAATTCATTTATTGTCACCGGGCCCGGCGGTGTAACTGCTAAATTGCTTACTGACTATACACTAATGTTACTACAAAGCATTAGTTCTATTAGCTATGTTGACTAGGACGTTACTTTAGCTAATATGGGGACAACGATGTAGGCTGTGTGGCGGTTATGACATGGTTTGGCTTGGAACGTTGTTTTTTTTGCTTGGTCACATACAGCTGATGTGTTGTGCTGTCATGTGTGCTCCCTCTCCGGCTTCTAGGTCACCAGGCTGCTTGTTATGGAGCACACCTGTCACCGTCGTTACATGCACCTGCGTGTCATCATTCACCTTGACTCCATCACTTCCTTGATTACCTGCCCTATATATGTCACTCTCTTTGGTTCCTTCCCCGGGCATCATTGTTTCTGTTTCCTGTCTGTGTGTTGTTCATGTGTCTTGTTTTGTATTATATTTAATTTATTTATTAAAACATTTTTACCTGCACCTGCTTCTGACTCACCGCGCCATCATTACATGTGCGTTGAAGTCCACAAACAAAGGGAAAAGGTGTGGACGTGTGAGCCCACCAAATCAGATGAGGGTTCAGTCTCCTCGCTCTAGATGTACTCTAGATTACGGTGGTCAGTCCAGATGAGTAATGGGTATTGAGCCCCCTCAAGCCAATGTCTCCACACCTTCCGGGCCCTGACGACAGCCAGCAGCTCCCGATCCCCCACATCATAGCTTCGCTCTGCCGGGCTGAGCTTTGGTGGCGTACCCGAGCGCTGTGAGAGCACGGCTCCAATCCCAGCCTCGGACGCGTCCAACTCCACTATGAATGCCAAGGAGGGATTCGGATGCGCTAGCACGGGGGCCGAGGTGAAAAGAGCCTTCAGGCGATCAAAAGCCCTGTCCGCCTCAGCCGACCACCCCAGACGCACCGGCCCCCCATTTAGCAGTGACGTAATGGGAGCAGCCACCTGCCCAAAACCCCGGATAAACCTCCGGGACGTAATTGGAAAACCGCTGCACCTCCTTACCGTGGTTGGAGTCGGCCAATTACACACGGCTGCAATGCGGTCACACTCCATCACCAACCCTGATGTGGAAATGCGATACCCAAGGAAGGAGAAGGCCTGTTGAAGAACAAGCATTTCTCAGCCTTGACGTACAGGTCATGCTCCAACAGTCGGCCATGTACCTTGCACACCAGAGACACATGCGCGGCGCGTGTTGCGGAATAGACCAGAATATCATTGGTATAAACCACCACACCCTGCCCGTGCAGGTCCCTGAGAATCTCTTCTACAAAAGATTGGAAGACTGCTGGAACATTCTTCAACCCGTACGGCATGACGAGGTACTCATAATGGCCGGATGTGGTACTAAATACTGTCTTCCACTCATCTCCCTCCTGGATACGCACCAAGTTATATGAGCTCCTGAGATCCATTTTTCTGAAAAAGCGTGCTCCGTGAAATGACTCAATCTCCGTGGCAATGAGAGGTAGCGGGTACCCCACCGTGATGAAATTTAGACCTCTATAGTCAATGCACGGACGCAGGCTTCCCCGCAGCACCACCGAAAATGCAGGAGAATCAATGAGGAAGAGACTAATTCTCTCCTCATGACCCTCCTGCGTAACCATGCCCAGTGGAGCCGTGGCCTCCCTGACTAGCCCTGACCCTAATGGTTGGCTATCTAAGGCGTGCACTGGGAAGGGTTTGTCAAGCTGAACAAGGAGGATCCCTAACCTATGCGCTAAACCGTGGTCAATAAAATTCCCCGCCATGCCTGAATCTACTAGCGCCTTATGCCAGGAAAGAGGGGCAAATTCAGGAAAAACAATCAATACATACATGTGACCAACAGGGGGCTCTGGGTGAGCCTGGTGCTGACTCACCTGAGGAGTCTGAACAGTGTTCGGCCTGGCATCTCGACTCCCTGGAGGACCCCCCCCCAGCACCGGTCAGCATTGTGCCCTCTGCGACCACAGCTGGTACAGGAAAGGCCCCCTCCTCCGGTCTCCCTCGCTGCAGCACCTCCTAGCTCCATGGGCGTTGGAGTGGAGGAGCTGGGGGATGAAACTGACAGAACCCGATCTGGACGTCCGAGGGTCGCCAGCAAGTTGTCCAAACGAATGGACATGTCGATCAGCTGATCCAAGGAGAGAGTGGTGTCTCTACAGGCTAGCTCCCTACGGACGTCCTCTCGCAAACTGCACCTATAGTGATCGATCAGGGCCCTGTCGTTCCATCCCGCGCCAGCAGTCAAGGTCCGGAACTCTAGGGCAAAGTCCTGAGCACTCCTCTTCTTCTGCCTCAGATGGAACAGCCATTCACTCTGGGTAGTGTTCCCTCGCCGAGTCAGAATCGTTCCATACTGCGTTGGCCCACTCCAGAGCTTTACCTGAGAGGCAGGAGACGAGGGGGTTCACGCTCTCACCTCCCAAAGGAGCCGGGTGAACGGTTGCCAGGTATAAGTCCATCTGGAGTAAGAAACCCTGGCACCTGGCCGCAGTCGGATCCCACTGTACCCAGGCAATGAAGGAGAGGGTGGTGGTACTGGTTGGGGTGTGGCTGATGGAGGTGTGGGAAGGCCAGCTCTCTCCCATTTTTCCATCGTTGCCATCACCTGATCCATTGCGGTCCCCAGCCGGTGTAACACTGCCGTGTGGTGTTGAACGCACTCCTCCATAGACACGGGTCCGCTCCTGCTGACTCCATGAGTTGGTGCGGGATTCTGTGATAAAGTGTGTCTAGGTGATAGGTGTAGGAGTCAGGCGCAGGAGAGCAGGGATGGGAAACAGCAGAGGGAACACCCCCCTATCCACATCGATGGAACAGTAGTGGAGAGGGTAGCAAGTTTTAAGTTCCTCGGCATACACATCACAGACAAACTGAATTGGTCCACTCACACAGACAGCATCGTGAAGAAGGCGCAGCAGCGCCTCTTCAACCTCAGGAGGCTGAAGAAATTCGGCTTGTCACCAAAAGCACTCACAAACTTCTACAGATGCACAATCGAGAGCATCCTGGCGGGCTGTATCACCGCCTGGTACGGCAACTGCTCCGCCCTCAACCGTAAGGCTCTCCAGAGGGTAGTGAGGTCTGCACAACGCATCACCGGGGGCAAACTACCTGCCCTCCAGGACACCTACACCACCCGATGTTACAGGAAGGCCATAAAGATTATCAAGGACATCAACCACCCGAGCCACTGCCTGTTCACCCCGCTATCATCCAGAAGGCGAGGTCAGTACAGGTGCATCAAAGCTGGGACCGAGAGACTGAAAAACAGCTTCTATCTCAAGGCCATCAGACTGTTAAACAGCCACCACTAACATTGAGTGGCTGCTGCCAACACACTGACACTGACACTGACTCAACTCCAGCCACTTTAATAATGGGAATTGATGGGAAATGATGTAAATATATCACTAGCCACTTTAAACAATGCTACCTTATATAATGTTTACATACCCTACATTATTCATCTCATATGCATGCGTATATACTGTACTCTATATCATCGACTGCATCCTTATGTAATACATGTATCACTAGCCACTTTAACTATGCCACTTTGTTTACATACTCATCTCATATGTATATACTGTACTCGATATCAGCTACTGTATCTTGCCTATGCTGCTCTGTACCATCACTCATTCATATATCCTTATGTACATATTCTTTATCCCCTTACACTGTGTATAAGACAGTAGTTTTGGAATTGTTAGTTAGATTACTTGTTGGTTATTTCTGCATTGTCGGAACTAGAAGCACAAGCATTTCGCTACACTCGCATTAACATCTGCTAACCATGTGTATGTGACAAATAAAATTTGATTTGATTTGATGTGATTTGATTTGATGTCTGAGAAGCGTATTTTAATAAGACAGTCCACCAACACAGGAATGGCACAGTCGAAAAGGACTACAACCTTGTTACAGAGAACACAGTTCCGACACAATAATACACTTGCATAACCGTGAAAACAAAACAACGGTAAATACAACCGAGCATATACATAAAAAGACTAATCCCGCACAAACTTAGGCAGGCAACAGGTTACCCTTAAACACACAGAAATTAACGCAAATGAAACCAGGTGTGAAAAAAGAACCAAAGACAAAACAAACAGAAAAGGAAAAAGGGATCGGTGGTGGCTGGTAGACCGGCGACGCCGACCGCCAAGCGCCGCCCGAACAGGGAGAGGAGTTACCTTCGGTAGAAGTCGTGACAAAAGGTGAGCGGAAGAGAGTGCATAGAAGCGAGAAGGAATACAACGCGGCTGCTATGAAAGTGCACTGTGTTTCCGTGCCATTAGGGGTGTATTCATTCTGCGGATTATTTTGAAAAACGTTTTTTAAACGGCAGCAAACGAAACAGGGATAAAAAAATACCTGAATTTGTCCAATAGAAACTGTTGGACTAATGATTACACCCTAGATAAACTAGATGCAGGCAAAAGTGTGCAAGGGGGTATTGAACACTCTCGACCTGTGTGCACTTACGTTGTAAACTTTAGGCTAAGTTGTAGCAACCTCATGATGGGTATAGGGAAAATTAGAGTATCATGTAGTAGCCTAAACCTATCGATGTTACATTGAACTGGGTGAATGGAATATGAGTGACAGTCATGCAATATGCTGTAATAGAAATAAGACCATGCGCATATAAAAAAAAATCCTCCCTCATCATAAATGGCACTGATGTAATTGCACAACAATTCTTATTGCAATCGCGGAACACACTTTTGAAATCAGGTTAGGCAAATGTATGTTTTAAACAGTTTTGGCCTTGGTACGTCTTAAGGATCCACCCCCTTTTTAAAATGTTCACCTAAAATGACATACCCAAATCTAACGGTGTCAAGGCTTTCTTCCTCCTCTTCTGAGGAGGAGTAGTAGGAAGGATCGGAGGACCAAAATGCAGCGTCGTATGTATCCATAATTTAATTTAATGAGAATGAATACAGAATACAAAAGGAACAAGAGAAACAAAATGAAAACGGAAAGAGTCCCGAATGGTGCAAACACTGAAACGGAAAATAATCACCCACAAAACACAGGTGGGAAAAGGCTACCTAAGTATGATTCTCAATCAGAGACAACTAACGACACCTGCCTCTGATTGAGAACCATACCAGGCCAAACAAAAAAACACCACATAGAAAAAGGAGCATAGACAACCCACCCAACTCACGCCCTGACCATACTAAAACAAAGACATAACAAAAGAACTAAGGTCAGAACGTGACAAACTGCCTGTAACTCAGCCCCTAAAGCAAGGATATGCATATTCTTTGGTCCATATGAAAGGAAACACTTTGAAGTTTGTGGAAATGTGAAAGGAATGTAGGAGAATATAACACAATAGATCTGGTAAAAGATAACACAAAGAAAAAAACAACTGTTATTTTGTACCTTCATCTTTGAAATACAAGAGAAAGGCCATAATGTATTATTCCAGCCCAGCTGCAATTTAGATTTTGGCCACTAGATAGCAGTGTATGTGCAAAGTTTAAGACTGAGCCAATGAACCATTGCATCTCTGTTCAAAATTTTGTATCAGGACTTGCCAAATGTGCCTAATTTGTTTATTAATAACTTTTCATGTTCAAAATTGTGCATTCTCTTCAAACAATAGCATGGTATTATTTCACTCTAATAGCTACTGTAAATTGGACAGTGCAGTTAGATTAACAAGAATTTAAGCGTTCTGTCAGATATGTCTATGTCCTGGGAAATTTTCTTGTTACTTACGTCATTTCTTGTTGCATGATGTCATGCTAATTGTATTAGACTGCGTTAGCTCAACCGTCCCGTGGATGGGACACCGATCCCGAAGAAGTTTTAACCACATTATATGTAAATAAAATAAAATTGTATTTGTCACATGTGGCGAATACAACAACCTTACCGTGAAATACTTATATTTCAGGTGTAGACCTTACCATGAAATGTTTATACAGTATTTTAGTCATGGTTTATGCAATATAACTACTGCTGTACATTTTCTATTCATATACTGTCCATACTGTCTATATAATTTTAAATATATATTTATATTCCGGACTCTGACATTGCTCATTCTGATATTTCTTCATTTCTTTATTTAAAATGTTGGGATTATTGTTGTGTTTTGCTAGGTGTTATTACCACAGATAGAACAATGAGACAGATATTTCACAGACAACGATGAGACAGCCTAGAGGGAGGAGGTCAGAGACCTGATCGTGTGGTGCAAGGACAATAACCTCTCCCTCAACATGATCAAGACAAAGGAGATGATTGTGGACTACAGGAAAAGGAGGTGTCACGTGTGCTCCCTCTCCGGCCTCTAGGTCACCAGGCTGCTTATTATTGCGCCACACCTGTTACGCGTGATTCGTGTTTCTTGTTTGGTTCATGTTTGTTTATTTATTAAATGTATTCACTCCCTGAATTTGCTTCTCGACTCTCAGCATACATCTTTACAGAATAACTTCTCACCAAAGGGAAGCATCAGGGAGTGTTTTTTTGTTTTGTTTTTGTGTTGGAGGTGATGTCGGGTCCGGGTGTCAGTACCAGAGCTACAACGGAGGCCTCAGCCGGTTTGTCCGACTCCCATGCTTCGGCGGGTTTGATAGGCTCCCATGCCTCAGCTGGCTCGACAGGCTCCCATGCCTCAGCGGGCTCGATAGGCTCCAATGCCTCAGCTGGGTGAACAGGTTCCCGTGCCAGGTTTCTGCGCCTCAGTGGAGGCGATCAGTCCACTCCAGGTGTCCTGCGGCTGGAGCTGTGCGCTGGGGAGGGGGAACTGTCACATATGCTCTCTCTCCGGCGCTCTAGGTCGCCATGCTCCCGCTCCTCAGCCGGAACGACAGGTTTCCACGCCTCAGCAGAGGTGACCAGTCCACTCCTGATCCCCGGGATCGTCATTTTGGTCACTGTCCTGCGGCTAGTACCGCGTGTCGGGGAGGGGAGTACTGTCACGTGTGCTCCCTCTCTGGCCTCTAGGTCACCTGGCTGTTTATTGTTGCGCACACCTGTCACGCGCATCAGCGCCTAATGACAATCACCTGGACTCCATCACCTCCTTGTTCACCTGCACTATTTATGTCACTCCCTTTGGTTCCTTCCCCATGTGTTATTGTTTCTGTTTCTGTTTCATGTCGGTGCGCTATTCATGTTTCTTGTTTAGTTCATGTTCATTTATTAATTAAATGTATTCACTTCCTGAACTTGCTTCCCGACTCTCAGCGTACATCGTTAGAGGAGGAACGAGCACGCCCCCATTCTCATCGACGGGGCTGTTGTGGAGCAGGTTGAGAGCTTCAAGTTCCTTGGCGTCCACATCACCAACAAAATAACATGGTCCAAGCACACCAAGACAGTCATGAAGAGGGCAAAACCTATTCCCCCTCAGGAGACTGAAAAGATTTGGCATGGGTCCTCAAATCCTCAAAAGGTTTTACAGCTACACCATCAAGAGCATCCTGACAGATTGCATCACTGCCTGGTATGGCAACTGCTCTGCCTCCGACCACAAGGCATTACAGAGGGTAGTGCGTACAGCCCAGTACATCACCGGGGCCACGCTTCCTGCCATCCAGGACCTCTATACCAGGAGGTGTCAGATGAAGGCCCTAAAAATTGTCAAAGACTCCAGTCACCCTATTCATAGACTGTTCTCTCTGCTACCTCACGGCAAGCCAAGTCTCGGTCAAAGAGGCTCCAAAATAGCTTTTACAGTCGTGGCCAAAAGTTTTGAGAATGACACAAATATTAATTTCCACAAAGTTTGCTGCTTCAGTGTCTTTAAATATTTTTTGTCAGATGTTACTACGGAATACTGAATTATAATTACAAGCATTTCATAAGTGTAAAAGTATTTTATTGACAATTACATGAAGTTGATGCAAAGAGTCAATATTTACAGTGTTAACCCTTCTTTTTCAAGACCTCTGCAATCCGCCCTGGCATGCTGGCAATTAACTTCTGGGTCACATCCTGACTGATGGCAGCCCGTTCATGCATAATCATTGCTTGGAGTTTGTCAGAATTTGTGGGTTTTTGTTTGTCCACCCGCCTCTTGAGGATTGACCACAAGTTCTCAATGGGATTAAGGTCTGGGGAGTTTCCTGGCCATGGACCCAAAATATCGATGTTTTGTTCCCCGAGCCACTTAGTTATCACTTTTGCCTTATGGCAAGGTGCTCCATCATGCTGGAAAAGGCATTGTTAGTCACCAAACTGTTCCTGGATGGTTGGGAGAAGTTGCTCTCGGAGGATGTGTTGGTACCATTCTTTATTCATGGCTGTGTTCTTAGGCAACATTGTGAGTGAGCCCACTCCCTTGGCTGAGAAGCAACCCCACACATGAATGGTCTTAGGATACTTTACTGTTGGCATGACACAGGACTGATGGTAGCACTCACCTTGTCTTCTCCGGACTAGCTTTTTCCGGATGCCCCAAACTATCGGAAAGGGGAAAATTACTTAACCCAGTCCTCAGCAGTCCAATCCCTGTACCTTTTGCAGAATATCAGTCTGTCCCTGATGTTTTTCCTGGAGAGAAATGGCTTCTTTTGCTACCCTTCTTGACACCAGGCCATCCTCCAAAAGTATTCGCCTCACTGTGCGTGCAAATGACCTCACACCTGCCTGCTGCCATTCCTGAGCAAGCTCTGTACTGGTGGTGCCCCAATCCCGCAGCTGAATCACTGACATGATGTCAGCTGGTCCTTTTGTGGCAGGGCTGAAATGCAGTGGAATGTTTTGGGAGGGATTCAGTTCATTTGCATGACAAAGAGGGACTTTTCAATTAATTGCAATTCATCTGATCACTCTTCATAACATTCTGGAGTATTTGCAAACTGCTATCATACAAACTGAGGCAGCAGACTTTGTGAAAATTAATATTTGTGTCATTCTCAAAACTTTTGGCCACGACTGTACACCCAAGCCATAAGACTCCTGAACAGCTAATCAATTTGCAATACCCCCCTGCAAACAAAATTCTTCAGAATGGACTGCATTGTTTAGAAGGAGTGCAAGGGCGAATTGAGTTATTGCACACGAGCAATTCACAGAGTCAGAGTTCTCTAACGTTAATATGCAAATGAATGCTTGAATGCGCCAATAGAATCTCACTAGCTCCTACTTGGCTCGGCCCACCTCCTTGCTTGTTCTGCCCACTATGATTACTTTGCTCCCATTGGAAACGACAGGCTCTGGTCTATATGGGGTTAGTTATACAAATATTATTATTGTATTGTTATTACTGCACTGTTGGAGCTAGAAACACAAGTATTTCGCCGCACCTGTGATAACATCTGAAATCTGTGTATGTGAACAATAAACTATTTGATTTGAATTTTCTAGAGGCGCTCACCGTCCGGCTGACTGTGCTCACATTACTATTGGCAAATGTAGGCCTATGTGCATTGGTTAGAGTCAGTTGAGGAGCAGTGTAGTGCAGTACTCCACACAAGCATTAACCACAAATAAAGCTTACCTACATTTGAAATCTATAGATACCTATAGAACATACACCCACATAGAACCTCTCTGATGCCCTTGTATTAGATTTAGTGTTCTCCAGTTTTTGTCAACCTCATTCAGAGAGAGGGTATACAGTATGTTGCTTATTTTGGCTTTGTGGCCAGCCTGCCTCTTGGGTCTGAAGTTGTCTTGAGGTCAGGATTCTAACATGATTGAGTTGAGTGGCTGGAGCTACAGTACTACTGTAAGTGAATCTGGTTGCCATCGTGACTGACTTCGTCTGAGAGGGAGGATGAAATTCACTCAGTTGAGTGACACCACCTGACTACTGAGTCACATGTGTTATGTGGGAAATACACAACAGATCCAGACGCTCACTAACTAACTTATGTAAGCTCTTTTAACCAACTATAGGGGGGGGGTTAGAAATAACTCAATGACCATGCATGTGGTTTTGACTGACAAACCTACATAAAAAGTTGGTCAGAAAAAAGAGAAAGGGAAATTAGTAACATTTGGCTTTAATCTAAAAATGAATATTGAAATATAAGATGGCTGCTCTGCTCTAATTGTCACAAACACTCTAATTGACACAAATGCTGCAAATTGTCCTTTATGTTCTGTACTATACCATCTGAGCTATACAATACATTTTGCGATGAAGCGTGCTGTGTCTCCCCCAGCTACTGCCTATACAACCCTAAAACTATCGAGGCACATTAGGTAAAGTGATTGAGTCTGAGCTTGGCATGTTTAAATGCTGCTCACTGGTGGAACTAAGGGAGAGATACTTTCTTTCCATTGATCCGCCCGCACGGCTACCCAGCTGTGATTTAACCACTTTCAATCTGTGCGTGGCTCCCCCACCGTCAGCCTTATTTCATCAGGTTGCCCCCGTCTGCCATGGGAATCCACTAACACCACTCACTACACTAAAGCTGCCCTTGCCAGTCACGAGGCTGGCAGCAGAGAGGATCTGAAGGGGTCCGTCATTGTTTACCTGGACATGCAGTGGTGGTGGTGTTGGTGGTGGGAGTGGGGGTGGGGGTGGGAGGTGACATTTACTCATCAGGGCAGAGTGGTTGGTGTGAGTGGTCATCTTTATGCACACAGTGTTTACCTGGCTGGGGCACAGCTGCAGAGGAGATTACTCATCACTTTACCTGCTGTGTGGGTGGGAGAGTTACACATTATATTCAAGGGAAGGGTGAATGAGCTGTTAATACACTGGGGTATTGTTGCTTAACATATTGTATGCTTGCTTTACCAGACTTCTTTGATGCAGCATAGTGAACCTGGGAGAAACCATGACTCCATGGGTTAAGATTACATGCTATCAGGCTAAGTTTATCTTCACCTTAGGCTGCCCAGCCTACTCTGTAGTAAGCGATGCCCTCTCTGGGCTCATTAATATGGAATATTTAACACTTGCCCACTTTGGAAGCCCATTTTAGAGAACCACACTCCAAAAAGCATCTTGGCTGATTATAACTAAAACAATATTTTACAGGATAATTAAATATGTTGAGAAAGAAAATGGATGTATGCAATATAATTGAATGAAAATGCCTCTGTGTTTTCACTGACAGGTGTTTACCTCTGGGAAAGCATGCAGCAACATTTCTGTTTTGAAATGAGAAATATGAGAAATTAGAAAATACTCTCATTTGCCTCAGCGACGTTCAAACTATGAACAGTTAATATTTATTTTCCTGTCTTTACTTGATTGATTAAGTTTGAAAGGGAACCGTATTAGAGGCTGAGAAGAAGATTAACATGACAGCACTTTGTAGTTGAATTCAGTTTTGGGCGTTCTTTCTGAGTCGTGCCTGGGGATGGCCTTATGTGTACTGTAAAGTACAAAATGACACATCATTGTTTTTTAGAAATGCAGGTGTGTATGTAGCCCATATTCAGCACACAGGAGCAACAAGGGAAATATAAAATGGAAAATAATGTCATGTAATATTGAATAAGTAAAGTACACATGGCTACAGTAAGTACTTTATGTTGAATATCCAATCTCGAGCAGAACAATATCTACATGAGAG
This sequence comes from Oncorhynchus tshawytscha, assembly GCF_018296145.1. Taxonomy (NCBI): domain Eukaryota; kingdom Metazoa; phylum Chordata; class Actinopteri; order Salmoniformes; family Salmonidae; genus Oncorhynchus; species Oncorhynchus tshawytscha. The sequence continues at coordinate 58,766,312 of NC_056433.1, read as the reverse complement.
CTACATGAATACTGTATTAGTCAATGTCATATGCGATAACCACTCAAATGCAATCATTAAACATTAATTCATAATGATCTATTTTCAATAATTGAGGATTTTCATTGTGTGCATAATGAGGTACTCTTAAGTAACATATCTTTGAGGATGATTGCATGTCTGCTGGTGGACCTTCCTCTAGTCTAGAAGCTGCGTTAGTATATGAGTTAGAGATCAGGGGTAACCATGATGAGGAATTCATTATCCAAGCCTTAACTGGACAGTCATGATCATGCCATTGGCTTGCAGTCTAAAGGGAGATCCTAAAGGGAGATCCATGGTATGGCAACCAAACAAATGTGAACAGAAGGGCATAAATCCGTAAGGTGGTGCTTGGTATTCTCAAGGATAAAGCTTATGAAAATAGACATGTCTCCATCACAACACTGATGCTGCCTGCTGTCACTCACAGCCGAAACTTCTTTCTCTCCTTCAACTCACATTTGGGTTTAATACCCGCAATTCCATTTCATGCCAATGACTCACTCATCCTCCTTCTGAGTCTGAGGGTACTGTGTGTTTAGATCTTCTGTGGCCCCATGGTTTAAGAGCAGGGAAGTGTGATTTAAGTTATTCGCAGTGAGGCTCAGCCCATCCAGCTAACGTTACAGTCACAACCACTCCAAAGGAAGACTCTGGGTTGAATGATATAAAATCAGCTGCAAAATTAAACATTTAAGAGACTTCTATGATACTAGAACACAGTTGAGTTCACATTGCCCCACAACATTATGTAGACCACATTTACAAATGGAAGTTTTTAAGAAAATAAATTGAGCTCTTGCCTTGTTTTGAGGAGGTATACAGCATTGGTATCTAGGTTGTTCTATTAACTGAGCATCTAAATAGCCTCAATAGTTTAATGAACATGCATTCTTATGACTCATGCTCACCATGGCTACAGATTTAAATACTCTTCTGCTCTTAGCATTGACACAATATGGACAGTGGGTTGATTTGATTGCCATGACGCAATCATGCCATAGAACAGAAATAACTTTCAGTGAATTTACATAAACCTAATCTATCTACATTCTCTGCTTAAGGGGTGATGATGTAAGGTCTGTTTTGTTCTACTCTGGGAGAAAACACAGAGATGTTGAAGTGTATTGATGAGAACATTGAGTGCAGAATTTATACTTGGTTTTGAAACATTTAACTGTGGGATAAGTCCTTCTATGCAGGGATATATAATAATTACTAAATGCCTTTTTCAAGGGCTTCATTATTTTCCACTCTTTTCAAGTTTAAAAGCATTCTTTCCTGAAGACATGAATGGTGTGGCCATCGCAGGCAGCAGAGTCCTCCTGCTCCTCAGTAAAATAGGGAAATGTTTCACTCACTAAATAAAGCACATTGCCATGAGTGCACTGGCAGATTTTTCATGAGGCTTTCAACTAGAGAATATTTTTAATGGCAAGCTATATGATGTACTAAACATGCCCTCAATTCATCTCGCTTGTGCCACAACCCTCCCTGATTCTCGTTTCAGAGATAACAATAATACACATGTTAATGTACTGTGTCTGCTGTTGGAAATCTTTTCTCGTATTGAAACCCAACTGAAAAACAGTAGACCACTTGAGCAACCTGTGGAGCAGAACTAAAGATGTCCTTCCCTTCCCTTTTCTTCATTTTCTTAGGAATCATTGGCGCTTAAGGAGTAACAAGCGTTCATCATCACATTGGGACTGAGAGCAGGAGAGTGGCAGGAGTGCCAACTGTACATAATATGGAGGATGTAACAAGAGACTTCTCCAGAGCCTAGTGCCCTGCAGGATTTGCACGGACAGGGAGGCAAAGATGAGGCAGGACAACAAGAACAAACGCAGGTCAATGCACTGGGCGACTGTGTCAATCCACCACCAGTGAAATCCAGGGGCCTTCTACTAACCCTGGCCAAACCGACAACATAGGCAACACAAACCCAAGGCCATCCCCTGTCTGCCCTGGTAAGTAATAATAGATATATAGAAATAATAGAAATTTGAAACGCTTATGATCAACGATTTTATAATGAGCTTCAGAAACAGTTTTGGGGGTTCATTTTGCAGTGATGTAGTCTCCCAGTGCTGTAGACTTACTGACCCTGTCGCTAGGCCTGGGTGACTCTTCTGATGTCATCGGAGTGCAGCTGGATCCTCTATTTGAGTGATGGACAAGGTCTAGTAAAAGGGTGAATGAACTGATGTAATGGACTCACTGAGGTGTACTACAGCCTGGATATGGGTCCAATAATACAATTGTTTAACTTCTGGCCTCCCTCCAGAGAGAGGTTGACCACAGCTGGATATAGTGCAGTGATAATGATCTATGGAGACATGCAGGGGAGGAAGGCCTGTCTGAATATGGCAGATTGAGAGGAAGGCCTGTCTGAATATGGCAGATTGAGAGGAAGGCCTGTCTGAATATGGCAGATTGGAATGTTGACTCACTCATTCTGCCAACAGGCTGTAACATTAAATGTCTGTAATTCCAATGTCATTAAAAAAATCTATATTTGCTAGTCTTAAATGCCATCTTTATGGCCAAAGGCCAAATACACATCGCTGTGCAGCTTTGTTGGGTTGGTGAAAGAGAAGAGTCGAGTCATTAGGAGAAGAGAGTTAGTGGTGCCACTGGACAGTACAATCATGTGTTTCTTCACGCTCCAAGTGTTAAGAACAGGAGCAAATAGAACTTGTGTTTTGCTGTAGCCAGATCAAAACATTTTTTTTATCAATCATTGCTGCAGAATATTAAATGTTGTCTTGTATTCCGTTTGTATTTTTTGTATCTTTGAGCTGTGTCCACAAAGTGTTGATCTTGATATGTGAGATAAATAATGAGCAGGGGTCTTATGAGACAGATCAAATCAAGGGCCTTAATATGTGAGATATATAATCAACAGTAGTAATGCATTGCAATTATATGCCCATTCCACTAAAGTGCAGTTGAATGATGACAGCAGTGAATAGTGAATGTGCTCCACTTTGGAGAGCGAAGCTGAGAGGTGTCTTTCAGAGTGTCTCAGGAACACTTCTGGCTCTCAGCCATTTGACCAGATGTTCTCATTAGCACTTTCTTCTAACCTCTTAGGGAGGGAGGAGGCTGGCACATTTAGAGTCCTCTCGCTCAGCTGCCATTAAACTATAAGAACCTAGATTCAGCCCTGTATTTTTACCATTAGAATACAGGGCCATTCAATATAGTCTACACAGAAGTTCATGAACTGAATAACAATCCTCAATGAATAACACTAACCACATTATCAGAATAGGGCTATACACTATATTGACTCTGTTCATTTGTTTGATGATTTAATTATTACCTGACATATCATTAGTGTTTGATGAGGTGGGTAATAAACATGACACGACTAATGGAATGTCATGAACATAGGGCTTTAATTAGCTTAATCATGTGATGAGGTTTGAGTAATGATTGGGTTTATGGTGCATAAAGGAGGTCAGCTCCTCTCTTATTGGGTGAGCCACCGCTCTTTCTGGTGCACTGTATTTATCTTACCAATCAGTTCCCATGGAGATAGCATCAGAGCCTAACAATTGTCAATCATCTTCAGGGCGGGCTTGCACTGTCAGACTGTCTTTGTGAGCCTTCCTCTACTGTGTGAAGGAGAGAGATGGAAAGAGACCAAGGACACATAATAATATTTGGATGCCAAGGCTCAGTATTATGGATGCAGGCATGTTCAACTTTAATCACCCATGGGATTTCATCCCTGGCTGAATTTGATTTGAAGGAGAGCCATGGTTCTGATTGGAGAGCCTTATAGATGTTTAGGGTCACTTCACCAGTTCTACCAGTGTAATCAGGAGATGAACTGCTATTTCCCATCCCTGGAGAGAGACATGGCTCTGAGGTGACTTCCTGGCCCCAAGCCGACTTTTCCCAAAGAGGAGTGATTATCGTCTGTTCCTGAAAGTGCTATAATTCTCTATGTTTTACAATCCAGAACCCCTTCACTACATACATCCTGTTATTGGAGTAATAGGGGGTCTAAAAGCTTTGACTTTTACCTTGCCTTTATTCTGTTGTGATAGTCACATCCCATCATGACCCTGGCTAGCGTTGTTGATCTGGATTCATCTTTCAAAGTGCTTTCTTGTTTTCCCTAGGAACTCCCACATAGTCATGGACAAGTGTGGATTTGAATCAGTGGAGAAAGGGACAGAGCCCCAGGGAATGTTCTGCTTTACACAGCACTGTAGTGCTATGATGGTCGGTATAGTCAACCAGCCGTTAATATTATGACATTTGAATAATGCCAGTCAAGGTTCATTTCCATGCCCATGTCTAAAGCTCCTTCTTCTTTAAAAAAAATATTTTCATACTTCAAAGCTGACATTCGGAAAAAGCCTCTATCGCTCATGTTAAACCTCAAAGAGTGTAGTTGATACATTATTTATGTCGTATCATATACATATGCAATGCATACAACATGATCAGCGGCAATTTTAGCATGTAAATCTTGGTGGGGCAAAAAAAAAAAGTAAAATGTGGGAAGCCACTACACAACAGTAAACAATACATGAATTGCATTATAAAGGTGACAAACTGTGCCCACAAACTGTTAGGGCCTATATAAAGCTGTCCCAACAGCAGAGTCCCAACACCTTACCACTGCTACACCTGGCAGCGAAAGTTAATTTAGCCTCATTTACTGCCTTTAAAAAAACGGCTGACTTGCTTAAATAAATGTGGTTTATACTGACAATTTAGATGTACAAACTATGGCATAAGGGGGATGACAAGCAGATAAGAAGCAATCCGTAATTTCAAGTAAGACATTAATGAGCGAGCTAGGACGGATGTAGTCAATATAACTATTTGTTCAGCACTTTTGAAATGTACAGGGACAGAATTCAGAACATGAGCCGATAATTAAAGGGGGCATATAAGCAGACATTGAAAGCTCTTACAATATTCGATGATTACATTTCTCAGAAACAGGTCAGGGAAACAAGTCAGAACAGTAGGCAAAATTAAGGGGTGAAAATAAACCAAATTATTAGGGTGAGGCACATCGATTACTAACAGCTTACCACACAACATACACTTAGTATTACTTTCTTTGCTACAGTATACATATCTATGTTTATATTAGTATACATATACATATTACATAATTTATGCAGCAGCATACAATACATTTTTGGACTCACCTTGTTGTGCTGTGTTCATTTGAACAGGAAGGTGGCGCAGTGGTCCTTTGTAGGCAAATGTTGTCATCAAACATTGTCATTAAAGTCTGGCATTCTCTGGATTTATGGTGCTTTCAAGACATTTGGGAAAAAAGGTTGAATCTAGAAAGAGTTCCGAGTTCCTGATTTACAATTCCGAGTTGGATGAAAGTTCCAAACTTATTTTCCCCGAGTTCCCAATTGTCTTGAACTCACTAAAGTCAGATTTTGTAGTTCCGAGATAACAGTTGTTTTGAGCGCGGCACAAGTCATGCTTCATTGACAGCATGGCCAGTGTTGAATGTTTATAATTTTAAACTAGGAAAAGAGACCCTTAATTTTAGACTTGAACCCTACAGCCACTCCACTGAATAGCAGGCTAATGATTTCCTTGCAATGCTTGCAGTTTGCCACTGATTCCTTCCATAGCATTCATCATTGAATTTGCGATTTCCAACTGGTTGTGTAATGTTTATGTCCAATGGCCGATGAGCACTGATACGTTTTATCTATAATTTCTCTTAATTATTTCTCTTCATATGACAAGGATTAAAAATGATTTGCCAATAGATTGTCGACTTGATTCATGATGATGACTGCTAGCTAAGATTTTGAAAGTATGACATTGACATGTATGGCAGTACCCAATGAGGCTTGAATTTTCGAGCTCTACCCTTTCGAGCTCTACCCTTAGACTTGGCGGTGATGTAGTGTCCCCATGAGTGACAGAACACTGGGCCGATCATTGCGCAACACTCCATATTTTCTGCTGGCTTGCCCCACCACCACAGAAAGCATTGAACTAGGCTCAAACACCTGCATTTTGGACCTCCTTTACTCAAGAAAACATGTTTGTACGCAGCTTTATTAACTCAATTATATATATATTTTTTTTTTTAACATTATTTGCAAACTGATATGTGACACATATTAATGCCAAAATAACATGCAAAACAAGCAAGCCCCCTCCCCCCCAAAATATATTTTTTGTTTTTTTGGGCAAAAAATAGCCCCACCTGCCCTGAATGACGGGTCGCTACTGAACATGATACACTATAAACGAACATCTTCGAATACTGGAATATACCGGTACATGTGACTTGGGACATGGTTTTAAGTAATTTAATCATTGTGAAAATCAATAAAAGATGTCTCTGTGGTACACAATCATGAGATCAATATTTCACAAGATGTTCTTATTCCCTCTAAATTGCAGTGTTGAATCATCACTTCTGCCCCATGCAGCTCCTCCATACAACAACAAACATAGGTCTCGGAACAGTGATGAGAATACGGGGATTGATGTGACCTCCCATTTACAATTTCAGCCCAACTAGAGAAAAATTATGAGCATTAACCTTACGTGTGGAATGATCTACAATACACTTTCAAAATGGTGGAATTGGTGCCTCTACGGCATTTCAGATGGTTGTTAGGGGACATTGTTACTGAAGAATGTGTCTGTTTTATATGATTGTTTCGTTGTTTATAATAATGTGTATTTTATTGTATTTTGATGTGTATTGTGGTACTATACCGTCCTCAGCTGGGAAATAGACCATGGTCTCAGCATTGACTCCCTGTCAAGTTAAAGGTTAAATAAAAACTATGTCATGTGGCCAGGCAGAAAGGATGGTTGGCAGGGCCTGTAATGCTGCCTGCCGTTGAGTCATGCTAATAGGAACAGCCCTAGCAGATCTTCCCCAACGGTCTCCTATGTAGATCAGTGGGACTGGTCTCCATAGCAACAGTGGCAGATGGAACACAGCTACACCTCAGCAGAGACAGAGAGCAGAGAGTGGCTGGGGTCCTCTTGGAGCGAGGGGATGTGCTCACTGCTACTGCTGCTTTCTGTACCTCTTCTCTACCACCACCCACACTGGAGGCAGGCAAGCCACTCTCACTGTAACACAGGGACACTATTTTATTAATCTTTCTCTTCACTCTTTATGTGAATTTGAGGAGATAGATGTGTTTCTTGCTAAGGTGTTGGGTGGAGGTTATGTTTGTGTTTAAGATTAAGGAAGCTGACAGCTACCATACGATACTTTACGCTCTAGGACAACGAAACAAGTGGACAATAATCCATTCTATATTCTTAAAGCCATGCACTGGACCGACATCTGGATTGGTCTTCAGCCGGTGGTGATACATTTAGCTTGTAGTAAGGTTGATACACTCACCAGATAAACTGGGTCATCATGGCAGTAATCTGTTTCTTGCCTGTTCATTTACAGGCCAATAACCATCTGTGCTTTGGTATGATGAGACCTTGAGACCTGAGCAACGCTGCAACAGAGAGTGTCCACTCCAGGTTCAAAGAAGCCCACTATGGGAGCTGACTGACTGTGTATCTATGGAGACTCAGTGATGCTGAACGTCCAGGACTGGACACTGTAACTTCATGTCAGAACCCTGCCTAGGCATGCCACTCAAACCCTGGCATGAGCTGATACACAGGCAGGCACAGCTAGCTGTGGGTCTCCATGGACGTGTTTTGGACTACATGAGATTTTCCTAGCATATGACATATAAAACATTTTATACTGAACATAATCTTTGACTGAGAATTGACATGTAGGAAATGAAACACGTTATAGTGAAATGAGTAATAGAACAGAGGAAGCTTGACTCATGCCTCTTCACTGAAAGGTGTTATTGTGACCCCGATTGAAGCAGTTGGACTGGGCTTTCTATCTCACCATCCTCTCGTTGTCTTGACATCTCCACTGGCTTCGTGCCAGACCTGTCCGTGTGGCAGTGCTGAAGCTGGCACAGCCTGTGATGTACAGTACCACTGACAACCTTTCCCTATCAGAGCTCTGCCACTCAGGCCTGGTTTAATTATGCCAACATGGCATGCTCTGACGCAGACTGTGCCTGTTACCGTGCTGCTTCCAAAAGGAGGGCACCTCTAGGCACCATTTCTGTGGTCCTTCATGGCTCAGTTGGTAGAGGATGGTGTTTGCAACACCAAGGTTGTGGGTTCAATTAGCATGGGGAAAACAACAGAAATGTATGCACTCACTACTGTACATTTCTCTGGATAAAGTGTCTGCTAAATAACTCAAATGCAATTTCCAGTATAATGTATACTAAGAGTAACCAATTAATCAAGTATCTTTTTGAAAACATTTCTAATGTTTATATGTCCTCCAGACAGTGCTAACACATGGTAATCATTGAAGCTTAGCATGGTGGAGCTCTGTGTTTTTGGTTAAAGAGATGACATGCGATGCGTTTGGCAACTGTGTAGCCTGGTACCCTCTAATCCAGGCCTGGGCAACTCTAGTCCTCGGGAGCCTGATTGGTGTCACACTTTTGGCCCAGCCCCAGCTAACACACCTGACTCCAATAATCAACTAATCATGATCTTCAGTTGAAAATGACATTATTTTTTAAATCAGGTGTGTTTGCTAGGGATGGGGGAAAAGTGGGACACCAATCAGGCCCCTGAGGACTAGAGTTGCCCAGGCCTGCTCTAATCTATGTGATGTTCTTGAGGCTGCATGGCTTCCTGCTGTATGGCAGCCCCCACATTCTGTCTGTCATAGGCTGGCTGAGTTATAGTATCAGGCTCTGGGGGCGGACACACACACAACCCATCCCTGAAGAAAATGACAGAAATACTCTGCATACACAAACAGACATCACAAACAAGAGGGCTATGAAATGTATTTGGGGGCACATGCAAGTGGATTCAGTTATTTGCGTGAGAGCTTCCAGTTTAGAATCCAGTGCTTAATGTAATCACACCACTGCTCACACTCTGCTGGTTGATGACATGGAGCTAAAACAACATAGTTCTTATAACCTTGGCAAATTTTGACTGGATGTTCTATTCTACCATTTTGATTCCTTTCTTCCCAGAGCCACTCTCCGTTTGAACGTATATTTCATGAAATTCCTCCATGTTATCCACAGCTTGCTTTCTTTGCATGATGTTTGTTAGGCCTTTGCAGGCCATCGGATAGCTCCCTGCACTCCTCTGTAATGTACTGTGTCTGCAGATGGCATAATGAAGTAACGCTCCCCCAGCACAAGTGTCACATCTCTGGGTAGTGTTCATAAACACTGCACTCAATAGCCTCTGCTCAATGTCTGATGACCTTGCTGCTGCTGCTCAGCCAAATGCTGTTTCATTCCTCGGGAAAGAGGAGACAGAGCAGAATAAACTAAATATAACTGCCCGTTCCAATATAAATATTTCATATGATACGCATATGGAGCCTAAAAGATGATAAATGTTGCATCTGAATAGGATGAATCATGCCTTATCATTAAACAATAGCAACAGACCAATAAGAGTGGGTCTCATTGGAATACTCCAGAGATGGATCTTGGAATACTTAAAGGGTTTTCTTGCCAAAAGGAATTGTCATGCCAGACAGACAATGAGATTAATTAGAAGAATGTCTTAAACAACAGAGATTAGTGAAGACACAGGCCTCGCTAATATATTTCCACGTATACACAACCGTTCAGCCTTATGCGCCCTGTAACAGCTGCAGGAGGACATGAAGAGGAGCACCACAGCATAACATGTTCTATCCAGATTTAAAACCCACTGGTTGAGAATTTTGTACACCCTCACCTATTACTCACAAGGCATCAGGGAGACACAAGGAAATGGTGCTGTTAATGTTTCAGCTTTTAGTGAGTATCTTCCCACTTAACCCCCTAGCTCACTGCTTCATTCCCCTCCCTTAATAAATCCATCTCCTACTCTAACGTGTGTAAACCAAGAGGAACCCTTTAAACCATATAAACCGCGTTGATTCTCTGTGTCATTATTTGTCTTAGCTGGAGCATCCTTCCAGGCCTAGCTCCAAATCCATCTGTCCTCCACTTCCTCTTCAGGTATTTGATCTGCCTCCACCGGGCTAGCTACAGGATGGGGTTTCCATGGCAACAGAGAGCCCATAGGGAAACCAAGTGGTGAGGATGTGCAAGGCTGAGATTTCTCCAGTGCAGATGTAGAACTGATGTGCAGTATGGGGAAGAGCAATCCCCATTGAGAAATGAAGCAGATTAAGATTAAAAAGTGGTTTGTTTTGTTGATTTAGCTTCATATTATACAAACACAGCAATAAGAACACCTGTATGTGCTCATTATTTAACTCCAAATCTCCTTTAAACACACTGTCACCTAGTTGTGGTAATTTATTTAAAGATTTATGGTAGGAAACACAGCAGGGTGTATTCAATAATTCCTATATTTTCCTATACTAGTCTCGCTTTGTTTTCTATATTTTCAAAATACAAATCAAATCAAAGTGTATTTGTCACGTGCGACAAATACAACAGGTGTAGACCTTACAGTGAAATGCTTACTTACAGGCTCTAACCAATAGTGCAAAAAAGGTGTTAGATGAACAATAGGTAAGTAAAGAAATAAAACAACAGTAAAAAGACAGGCTATATACAGTAGCGAGGGTATAAAAGTAGAGAGGCTACATACAGACACCGGTTAGTCAGGCTTATTGAGGTAGTATGTACATGTAGATATGGTTAAAGTGACTATGCATTTATGATGAACAGAGAGTAGCAGTAGCGTAAAAGAGTGGGGCAGCACTTTTCCTGGATATATGATCAGAACCCATTTTCCCCAGATACACTCTGAGTGTGTCAAACGCCGCTGGTGGCATGTACAGTAGGCGACATTGACGTGGTGGAAAATGTTTTTGACTTCTATGGAACCAGTGAGGATTTGATATGCTTAACCGGGGCTGCAGCACCCACACATATATTATACATTCCCCCGACAATGTGGTCGATTCCAGTCCCGTCGTATTCCCAGGATGTAATCTTCATGTGCAGGGAGGGGACTCTGTGGGAGGTTGTTTAAGGCTGGAGGAGCCAAGGTTCAGGGATCAATGAGTGATAGACGGCTGAGAGACCTGTGTCCTGTGATTACAGTGTCCAGCTAGGCCACTTCACTGCTCTATACCACTGGCCCTGTCCCTGTCCTTACCTGCTCAGAGTACGCATTACGATACGTGTTCATCTGCTTTCCAGACCACTAGGCCCCTTGACGAAAGGCCCAATTCAAGTTTTGGGTCTAAGGCACTCATTATGCTAGAGAAGGCCGCCATTGCACACACTCTGAGTGTGTGTGTGTTTAGTTGTGTTTTGGAGTTTTAATGATTTGTTAGTGGATTTGTGCTCACGCTGGCATTACTTCTCGTTTTATTTTCTAAGGAAGCTCTCTTTGGCATTCATTTGTTCTTCTAGCTTAAAATGATCCACTAATCCAATGGAAAAGGAAACAGATGTAGCATAGTCCTGTGACGCACAAGCTATTATTCCTCTTTTCCAGGGATTTCACCTATCCCTTTTACACCTTTAACTTTAAACAGGTCAACATTCACAAGGCCGCAGTGCCAGACGGATTACCAGGACATGTACTCCGAGCATATCTCAGTCTGTAATACCAACATGTTTCAAGCAGACCACCGTAGTCCCTGTGCTCAATAACACTAAGGTAACCTGCCTAAATGACTACCGACCCGTAGCACTCACTTCTGTAGCTGTGAAGTGCTTTGAGACGCTGGTCATGGCTCACATCAACGCCATTATCCCAGAAACCCTAGACTCACTCCAATTTGCATACCGCCCCAACAGATCCACAGATAACACAATCTCTATTGCACTCCACACTGCCCTTTCACACCTGGACTAAAGGAACACCTATGTGAGAATGCTATTCATTGACTACAGCTCAGCGTTCAACACTATATTAAACTATGGACCATGGGACTAAACCCCTCCCTCTGCAACTGCATCCTGGACTTCTTGACAGGCCGCCCCAGGTGGTAAGGGTAGGTAAACAACACATCCGCCACGCTGATCCTCAATACGGGGGCCCCTCAGGTGTTCCGTGCTCAGTCCCCTCCTGTACTCCCTGTTCACTCATGACTGCACCGCCAAGCACGACTCCAACACCATCATTAAGTTTGCAGGTGACACAACAGTGGTAGGCCTGATCACCGACAACAATGAGACAGCCTATAGGGAGGAGGTCAGAGGCCTGACCATGTGGTGCAAAGACAACAAACTCTCCCTCAACGTGGACTACAGGAAAAGGAGGACCTAGCACACCCCCCCACGCCTATCATCAATAGGGCTGCAGTTGAGCAGGTTGAGAGCTTCATGTTCCTTGGCGTCCACATCACCAACAAACTAACATGGTCCAAGCACACCAAGACAGTCATGAAGAGGGCACGACAAAACCTATTCCCCCTCAGGAGACTGAAAAGATTTGGCATGCGTCCTCAGATCCTCAAAAGATTTTACAGCTACACCATCAAGAGCATCCTGACTGGTTGCATCACTGCCTGGTTTGGCAACTGCTCGGCCTCCGACCACAAGGCACTACAGAGGGTTGTGCGTACATCATCGGGGCCAAGCTTCCTGCCATCCAGGACCTCTTTACTAGGCGGTGTCAGAGGAAGGCCCTAAAAATGGTCAAAGACTCCAGCCACCCTAGTCATAGACTGTTCTCTCTGCTACCGCACAGTAGGTGGTACCGGAGCGCCAAGTCTCGGTCCAAGAGGCTTCTAAACAGCTTCTACATCCAAGCCAGAAGACTCCTGAACATCTAATCAAATGGCTACCCAGACTATTGCATTGCCCCCCCCCATCCCCTCTACGCTGCCGCTCTTCTCTGTTATTATCTATGCATAGTCACTTTAATCACTCTACCTACATGTACATATTACCTCAATTACCTCGACACTGGTGCCCCCGCACATTGACTCTGTACCGGTACCCCTTTGTATATAGCCTCGCTATTGTTATTTTACGGCTGCTCTTTAATTATTTGTTACGTTGATCACTTACTTTAAAAAAATATTTTCTTAAAACCGCATTTTTGGTTAAGGGATTGTAAATAAGTATTTCACTGTAAGGTTGTATTCGGCGCATGTGACAAATAATATTAGATTTGATAACAATACAGCTACATACATAACAGTGGCAGTCAGTGCCGTTTAAAAGGGAGGACATTTTTTTTATGAGCATGACCTTATTTCTATTACAGCATATTGAATGACAGTCATTCATATTCCATTCACCCAGTTCAATGTAACATCAACTGGTTTAGGCAACGACATGATACTCACATTTTCCATATACCCATCATGAGATTGCAACAACCTATGAAAGAAAGTTTACAACGTAGGTGCACACAGGTCAAGAGAACGATATGGCAGACAGTGACACATTCAATACCGCCTTGCACACTCTTGCCTTCATCTAGCTGATCTAGGGTGTAGTCATTAGTCCAGCAGTTGCAAACTAGCATTTCTATTTGACAAATTCAGGTATATTTATCCCTGTTTCGTTTTTCGACAGAATCGGCAGAATGAATACACCCCTGATCACACGCAAACAGTTCACTTTCATAGCCACATATCAACAGCTTGTTGTATTCCTTCTCGCATCTAAGCCCTCTTCTCCTCTCACCTTTCCCTTCACTTGTGGACTTCAATGCACAACACATCAGCTGTCTGTGACCAGGCAAAAAACCTTTCCAAGCCAAACCTTCATATCATAACCACTACTCACACTCGACATCGTTGTAACCATATTAGCTAAAGTAACGTCATAGTCAACATAGCTAATAGAAGTAATGTGTTAGTAAACCTCCTACAACCATGCAGTACAGTGTACAGCCAGTAAGATATTTATCTGTTACACTGGCGGGCCCCGGTGGCAATACATTAGTAACTAGTAATTAGTTACTTGGAAGAGTTCCAGTGTTGGATAGTCACAGCCAGCTAGCTAACATAGCATCTCTCTGTTGAAGCTGGGTGCTTCAGTAGGCTAAACTAGTTAGCTGCATTTGCTAGCTAAGAAAGTGAAAAAATAATTATGAAATATAGCTGTCTCTCTCTCTCTCTCTCTCTCTCTCTCTCTCTCTCTTGCTCCTCCATTTTTGAAGAAATTAATCTGTTCAAAGCTGAGACAACTACTCACCACATTTTATGCACTGCAGTTCTAGCTAGCTGTGGCTTATACTTTTAGTACTAGATTCATCCTCTGATCCTTTGATTGGGTGGACAACATGTCAGTTCATGCTGCAAGAGCTCTGATAGGTTGGAGGATGTCCTCCAGAAGTTGTCATAATTACTATGGTAAGGGTTTAGAACCATGAGCCTCCTAAGTTTTGTATTGAAGTCAATGTACCCAAAGGAGGATGGAAGCTAACTGTCCTTCGGCTACACCATGGTGCTACCCTACAGAGTGCTGTTGAAGCTAATGTAGATCTTCATTGCAAAACAGTGTGTTTTAATAAATTATTTGGTGACGTGAACATATTTTGTATAGCTTTATCTAAAAAGGATAACTTTTTTAATGTTAAATTATTTTTATTTTTATGGCATTTTCTGGGGAGGATGGTCCTCCCCTTTCTCCTCTGAGGAGCCTCTACTGATACATACAGGATATATTGAAGCCTCCTGGTAATAATTCTACTCTATAATATATTGTTGTATGGTTTTATTAATGAGGTGGAAATGTGTCACATTAATGACTTGTTTTGTTTGATGCCGGTAAACATTTTATGCATGAGAGAAGAAGCTCTGTGTTGTGTTCATCAGTGAAGGAAACGTGTGTCCCAGAATGATATAAATCCCATATTGATAACATTGATTTGCAAGGGGGGACTTACTGGAGTTGTGGTATAAAATGATCATAATTAATGAGGGTATTAAAGTATCAGAGCCTGATTCTCAGCCTTTGTATTAATGGTCTGTATTAATGGTCCTTGGGAGGGTTTCTGGACTGATCATTGACAACACTGCACCAATGTTAATTAGATGAGGTTTCGAGAGCCAGGCTGGGCTGCTGCAGCCATAGTGAACTGAGAAGACACAAATTGACTTCCCCTTCCCAAAGGTGAGGGTCTGAAATGCTGATGAAAGGGCCTGTGGAAAATAATCTAATTCATTTATTCATATCCAAGCAGAAGTGCTGACACTCGGGTTCAATGTAGGAGAAAGTTTTGGACTTCTGAGAGAGGGGGAGGTAAGAGGGGGAGTGGGAGATTATTTGTGTATGTTTAGCCATAGTAGGTCCATTTTCATATTTGATTATTTGATTAAGTATGTATTCCGTGTCTTATCTTTCCTCCCCATCATAAGCAGAAAATGCAACTCAGTTTCATGGGGTTTCATTAGTCTAGGCAAGCGCTGCAGGAAGTGGAAAATGAAACCCCATTTTTTTGAGTAGCCTACATTTAATTTTAGAGCTATAATTGTAAGTGACAGCTATATTTTTATTGAATAGCTTAGGGATCTTTGTCTTAATGTTTACCTTTGTGCTAAAACTACAGGCAACCTCAGTAAAAATTGCTTTAAGATGATATGGCAATTCTGGTGGGATTACTCTCACAGATTGAAAATGACAAAAGCAATCTGTTCTTTTTAAAGTTACTCTCCAGTGTTTCCAGATTTCTATGAAATATGACCTATAATTATTTACAATATGAGTGAAATACATGTAGTTTTCCTTCCATAAAATTGTAATTGAGTATGTTAAAAAAGCAGTTTTCTGTGTTGGAATGTTGTGGGCGTACCCCAACAACAGAATGGTCAAAGGTCAAATAGGGGGTGCTTATATTTGTTATGTTTCACTGCATATGGACGTGGGTAACCTGTACGAGTGTGAGGTCTATATGGAAATGGAAATGTGTGGCCGTATACCGGTCAAAAATGTTAATGGGAGTAAACCACTGATTGGCCAGATCATTCTCCTCATGAGGATGACATCATCCTCCATGAGGAAATAGCAAGCATTTTTGAAAAAACTGTTTGTGGGTTTTTTTTGTGTTTTTTCTACAATTTATGCTTTGGCCACAAATACGAGTATAGGATAAGTCAACAACATTATTTATGTATGTGTTAACAGAATATGAGCTTTTAAATGTGAGATTTTCACTGGATAGTTACTTGAATGCTCTCTAAAGCCTGGGGTAGCTGTCAGGATGGAGGAAATGAATGCAAAGATATTGCCTAGTTCTGATTCATTCAGAGTATCCAGTCCCAGTGCAATACCATACTGTAGATTTACTAGTTGTAGGTGGATAAACGGTCACCAGAGACTAGAAACATGTTCAAATCTATTAGCTGTATTATTAAAATGTGTTCAACTTAATGTACGATCTGTTTATTTAAGGACTGTGTGCATGCTTATGTTAACAATTAGATAACGGTGTCATTTGTGAAAAATCAAACAGGACTGTTTGTAGGCTGTTGCCTTTGAGGAAGGAAAGAATCAATGAAAATGTACTACTAACACTGTTAACCTCTTAACAGGCAACTGCAGTGGAATTCACTATAAGAATTCTGTCATTTCCATCTGTTTTTCTATTTCACCTATTGGACCTATCAAACTGATCCTGGTATGACTGAATGATGTTAGTGATTAATTAATGTATGATATAGGGTTGACAGGACCCTTACTATGCATCTCATCTCATGACGACCAATCTTTGAGGTCTTTGCACCAATGACCATTAGCACACTGACATAAAAGCGTTATGTCATTGTATAGTGCTGTCCATTGAGAAGCCCACTGGTGTTTCCAGTGCAGTGGATTTCACAGATGGACTCAATACCTCCCCAGAACCTCATTCATCACCATTACACCCCTCTCTGACAGCAGTCTACCCCATGAAGGTTGCCCACAACACTGCACAGTCGGCAGGAGATAGACAGTCAGCACACAGGTGGCTGTTAGAGCAGAAATAAAACCAAATAACCCCTTGTTAATAAGTGATGACATACAGATATCGAATCAGCAATCTTTACAAATCTCAGATAGTTACCCAGATCTGAGCAAACCATATTTTATGCCACTTAGTGAATACATTTCCCATGTAGTATAGACACAAACAGCCCCTGGGCCTTGAAAACATGGAGGTGTCTGATTGCCTTCATTTGCATTTGGTTCTTCATTTGCAACTGTCTCAGTGAGATTGGTCAGGCCCTGCCTGCTTCGTTAAAGACGTGTCCAGGTCTGTTCTTTGATGTTGAGAGCAGAGGCCTGATGCTGTACGCTGGCGGAGTGCCTTGCCAATGTTAACTAGCTTTCCTAGTCCCCACAAAGAGGGTCTCTCCAGTCGTGCTGCACTCGCTGTCAGACTGCCTAATTGAATCGGACACTTCTGAAGCAGCGTTGAAACAGACCCTCTCCGATCGTAGTCCATGCTGGGGTTCCACCTGGGAATGTCTGCCTGTGATGACGGGGGGTTTGGCTTTGGAGACAAGGCCATGGAGTGCATGTTATTACAAAGGGTTCACACAGCAGTTATGTCACTTGTTTGATAGCTTAATTATCATGTAATATCCCTATGCAGCAACCACACTCACAGAGCACATCACTGAACATTAAACCAGAACATAGACTTTGTTTATATTAATATTTATTTTCATCCTAATGGCATTCTGTGTATTTGTCATGCTCATAATTGATTATGGATAATGAGTGACACTCTGACGGTCAGTAAACTAGCTCATCATTCTCACGGGATTATGAAAATCATCCTCTGGCTGTATCTAACAGAGAGACAGCTGTGAGAGTTGACAGTGTACCGTATTGTAGGTATTCACTGGGTTGGACAGACAGAGAGGAGAGACAGATAAGAGTGTGTGTTAAATTAAGCTACTGTATATAGATTTTGTGAAGCAATTGTAATTTGTGACATACAGTCTGTAGTATGATGTATGACAATGATGATTATACATTTTGGTGTGTAGAATAACATTTGTAATGAATTTTAAAAAAATGTTGCATCATGTGCATGTCAACTCAGCCTGAAACATTCCAACATCCATCTGAGTGTGTATCCATCTAGTAACTCCATGTCTCTGTCCCCACTCAGGTGCTATTTCCCATATACTGTGGCCTACTGGCTGGCTGGCGATGGTATTGAAAGATTCCAATCATTGTCCTTCAATGTATGGAGGGCGATCTAATGAAGAGTCATAGGAGATTTAAAACCCACTTCTACAGACTGTCTATTTCATAGTCCTAGTCCAAATCTAAAATGCATTTACCACTTAGCCCACTATTACTACTTTACCTGCCTTGATTCTAAATGTATGTTGTTTTTATTGTATATAATGCTATTTTTCCCCCTCAGTAGAGCTTTGAGATAACCTTGCAATGAAAATGTATTATTATTATTTGCCCTTGGATTACAGGCATTCTTGTCACAATGTCTCCATAGTAACCAAGGAAAGAAGGATGTAATATCTGCATGCAACACTAAAATACTTGACAATACCTCTACAAGAGGCTGAGTTTTATAATGTGTTCAGACATTTGACTCTACATACATTTCATCAAGAGAGTGTGCAAATGAGTCCAGTCTTTCAATGGACATGTTTTGACAATAGGTATTTTTATCATAAAACAGAAATGTATAGTTAGTTGTTGAAACATACTATAGAGGCTGTGGGTTGGATTATAGTCTCTCTGGTGTATGAAGGTGTATAATTGCCTTTGATTATGTTGTGCAGTGCATGTGATGACAACACAACAATACACACCCGTGGCAAGCATTCTCCTTCATTTGGGAATGACTGTATTTACACCATAGCCAAAGTAAATGTTGCCTGTCTGAAGGTGGAAGGGTATTCATGCAGCCATTTAGATGCCTAATATTTAGAAGCCAATAATAGCCTAAGATACTGTATAATCTAGCCTACTATTACTGGACTTGATCCATATAGCTTGAAACATTCAACCATCCATCTGTAATCCATTTAGTAACTCTATGCCTCTGTCCCAATTCCAGCGCTTTATCCTATATATATGTGGCTTACAGGCTGACTGGCCATTGTATGGAACAATTCCAATCATTGACCTTCAATGTATGGAGGGAGATCTAATGAAAAGTCATAGGCGATTTAGTCATCTCTCAAGAGCTGAGTTATGGAAATCACCCATATTAGGATGACCATCGGTGCTATGATCATCTGACTGTTGCACTGCCTGGAGTTTGATAAACGGCATTGGCACTTGGACTGGAACCGGTGCTATGGTCAGATGACATGAAAATAGAGCGCTTCGGCCACGCACACCAGTTGTGGGATTGGCATTGAAAAACAGAAGCACATGCGGAAAAGTACCTCATACTGACGGTAAAATATGGGGGAGGATCTTTGATGTTATGGGGCTATTTTGCTTCCATAGGTCCTGGGGCCCTTGTTAAAGGTCCAATGCAGCTGTTTTCATCTCAATACAAAATCATTTCTGGGTATCAATTAAGTACCTGTGATTATTTTCAATTAAAATGGTCAAAAATAAACTAAAATGGCTTCTTAGCAAAATGCAATTTCTCCATCAAGAATTTTGATGTCACCAGGTAGTCCAAATCCCCACCCAGCCAAACAAACTGAAGGTTCAGGCGATCTTTTCAAACAGATCTTACACTAAAATTACATTATCATAATTTGCACAATTTCATAGTATTATTAAAAACTCATTGAATAGAAATATACACTGATTGTACAAGACATTAAGAAGACCTTCCTAATATTGAGTTGCAACCCCCCCCCCCCTTTTTGCCATCAGAACAGCCTCAATGAACTCTACAAGGTGTCGAAAGCTGGCCAATGTGGACTCCTTCCCACAGTTGTGTCAATTTGCCTGGTTGACCATTGGGTGGTGGACCCTTCTTGATACACATGGAAAATTGTTGAGCGTGAACAACCCAGCAGCGTTGCAGTTCTTGACACAAACTGCTGGCACCTACTACCATACCCTGTTCAAAGGCACTTAAATATTTTGTCTTGCCCATTCACCCTCTGAATGGTACACATACACAATCCATGTCTCAATTGTCTCAAGGCTTTGAAAATCCTTCTTTAACCTGTCTCCTCCCATTCATCTACACTGATTGAAGTGGATTTAACAAGTGACATCAATAAAGGACCATAGCTTTCACCTGGACTCACCTTGTCAGTCTATGTCACATGTGTCAAACTCGTTCCACAGAGGGCTGAGTGTCTGCCGGTTTTCACTCCTCCCTTGTCTTTGATTGATAAATTAAAAATGAAAACCCCAAAACCAGCAGACAGTAGGTCCTCCACAGAATGAGTTTGACTCCCCTGGTCTATGTCATGGAAAGAGGTGTTCATAATGTTTTGTACACTCAGCCTATATAAAATACAAGAAAATTGCATGTTTGACTACACTGTCCCTTTCAGGTCAACGGCATCATGAACTACAAAGTACCAGCTAATTTTATCCAAAAACCTGGATGCCTCTGCCAGGAGACTGACACTTGGCCACAAGTGGATCTTCCATCAAGACAAAAACCCCAAGCACTAATCAAAATCGATGAGTATTGCTAGAGTATCGAAAACAGGGGTGTCAATAATTTTGACCCCTATCTTTCTGAATTTTTTCAAAAATGAGCAATTGTATTAGAATAAAATAATATAATTTCACAAATTTGTTTTGCATAGAAAATAGCTCTTTATTTTATAGTATTTTTTGCTCATCTTAACCAAGGGTGCCAATAAATCCTAACAAAGCCGTTGTTTTGTGTGTTTTTCTTGAGTTCTGAGCTCAGTGCAATGTAAACTATGCCCTCTTAAAACATTGACGTTTTTTCTCAGTGGTCCCTAAACCAAAAAATATTAAGACTAAAGCAGCTAAGTATAACAACAGGTTACAAGCCCTCCTCAATCCAGTTTTCTTTACAGATGCAATAGCTTTCCGAAGAAGCCCAATGTGATCTGTGCTCTCACCATTCCTCTGTGTGTCTGCTATAGAGAGCGCTGAGATTGCTTGCCCAAATTTCTGTCTGGAAGAGGAATGATGAAAGCAACATGCAATAGTAGGCTGAAAAAATACTGTATTAAACCTCAATATTGGACTTTTATTTCATTGAAAGTGGGCTACACTGTTGGTTAACACAGACATGGAAGGGTTATACACACAGCATTGGGCAAGCTCTTGAGTAATTCTAGAGTGGCGGTGGAGCCGTGGTCAGACAGGAGTGTAGTTTCTAGTTTTATGAACGGTGTATTCTGGTCTTATTTTATCTCAGTTGTTTCCCTGCCGCGCACTTTATTCACGCGCTCGCATGCACACAGACCACTCCTTTTGCGTCCCCGTTCGTTCCATCTTCATCTAATCCTCATTTCCTCCCTCCACCTCCCTTCTTCTGCCTCCTCCTCTCTCGTGTCGATGCGAGAGGAGGAAACGCTCATTTGATTTCATTCGTGAGAAGTCTTCGAGTTCTCTCACGGAGAAGGACATCGAATTATTCGTGGAGGGCAGAGGACCAAATCGGTACCTGCCTCGAAATTCGATGACGGAATCACCCAATGAGCGTAATCTATCAAACCCGGCATAATCGCGAGTTTTTTTTGCCGTGTTTGTGCACCTCGGTAAACGGGATTGTATGCACAAAGAAGATAAGCATTATGACTTTGAACCCTTTGATAAAAGTATGGGGAGAAATGGCTGGGTGTTCATCTATCGGTTTACAGTGATATAAAGCGCATCTTGATCAATATCCTATTATCACCTGAAATCTGCTATTAGAATAGGAATACTATTTTATGATGTGCTTACAGTCTAACGTGTTATGGTCAGCATGTGGATGCTCATTTGTTTTGTCTTGAAAGAGACCAATTTATTCCTTGTCACTGAAAGGAAAACCGCACCATGGGTTGGTGCTCCTTGAATAGTCTACTCACCTCTGCACATACCTGTCACAGAAGGCTACTGCCCGGTTTTGGAATTACAATTGGATTTAGATAAATTCTATAGAACAACCCAATGGACAATTACTCACATCTACAACGTAAGTGTGCATTTTATTGTTGATACTGTAAAGCCATGTCATCAATAAGAAACTGTATCTAATGTAGTGAGCAAATGATATAATAACAAAATATTGCACCTCACTCAATTGATCACTGTTACCAATTGCAAGATTCTTATGTTTTATGAAGATTATGTTCACATTTCACATATAGGCTAGCAGTGAGTTCTGGATAAAGACTTGGTTATATTGATATTATAATTGCATACACTACCGTTCAAATGTTTGGGGTCACTTAGAAATGTCCTTGTTTTTGAAAGTAAAAACACATTTTTTGTCCATTAAAATAACATCAAATTGATCAGAAATACAGTGTAGACATTGTTAATGTCGTAAATGACTAATGTAGCAGGAAATGGCAGATTTTTTATGGAATATCTACATAGGCGTACAGAGGCCCATTATCAGCAACCATCACTCCTGTGTTCCAACGGCACTTTGTGTTAGCTAATCTAAGTTTATCATTTTAAAAAGATAATTGATGATTCAAAAACCCTTTTGCAATTATGCTAGCAAAGCTGACATCTGTTGTGCTAATTAAAGAAGCAACAAAACTGTCCTTCTTTAGACTAGTTGAGTATCTGGAACATCAGCATTTGTGGGTTTGATTACAGGCTCAAAATAGCCAGAAACAAAGAACTTTCTTCTGAAACTCGTCAGTCTATTCTTGTTCTAAGAAATGAAGGCTACTCCATGTGAGAAATTGCCAAGAACTGAAAATCTCGTACAACGCTGTGTACTACTCCCTTCACAGAACAGAGCAAACTGAGTGGGAGGCCCCGGTGCACAACTGAGCAAGAGGACAAGTACATTAGAGTGTCTAGTTTAAGAAACAGATGCCTCACAAGTCCTCAACTGGCAGCTTCATTAAATAGTACCCACAAAACACCAGTTAACATCAACAGTGAAGAGGCGACTCCAGGATGCTGGCCTTCTAGGCAGAGCTCCTCTGTCCAGTGTCTGTGTTCTTTTGCCCATCTTAATCTTTTATTTTTATTGGCCAGTCTGAGATATGGCTTTTTCTTTGCAAATCTGCCTAGAAGGCCTGTATCTTGGAGTTGCCTCTTTACTGTTGACGTTGAGACTGGTGTTTTACAAGATGAACCATGACTACACTGTATTTCTTATCAATTTGATGTTGTTTTAATGGACAAAAAAATAGCTTTTCTTTCAAAAACAAGGACATTTTTAAGTGACCCCAAACGTTTGAAAGGTAGTGTATATCCAGTATTAGTCTTTCACTAACCTACAGTATAGGTTACATCAGGCTTGATGTTTATATTGAACCATGAGCCACTGTATGTTTGTTCCCCAGGTGCCTAGGCTACTTGTCCCTGATATTCATGATTGACATGATTGCACCTCTATGGTATCATAGCTATTCAAGGTGAACCCTGATCATCTTAGACAATTGAATGAGGATATGGGTCTATTTGTAGTCCCATAGTACAATCCAATTTCAATCCAAATCAACTGTTTCTTAAATTGATCAATTAATGAGAAGACCATGAATTTCCTGGTGTTCATATGAGTGGCATAAGCAGGTCACTCTAACTGATACTGCAGTGCCTTGATACAGGTCGGCTTGTGTCTAAATCCTGTTGCAACCTATAGGAATTGATCTGGTTAGATATCCAGTCAATGATACAGTTTCATAGTGAAGTAACATAATGGCGCCGGAGGGGATGGCTGCCGTTTTACGGGCTCCTAACTAACTGTGCTATGTTTTTAGTTTCTTTGCATTGTTTGTAACTTATTTTGTACATAATGGTGCTGCTACTGTCTCTTATGGCCAAAAAAAGCTTCTGGACATCAGAACAGCGATTTCTCACCTCGAACTGGATCCAAACTGAATACTTTAATGAGTCAGACGCAAAGGATATACTGCTTCCCCGAGACTAGGCCCAAATCCCTGTCATTCGTGTGAAGAAAAGACTGAGAGAATTCGTCGGAGAGTGGGTAAACCACCTTTACCATCAGTTATTTTGGCCAATGAGCACTGGAAAATAAACTGTATGATCTACGATTGAGACTATCCTACCAACCGGACATTAAAAACTGTAATATCTTATGTTACACCGAGTCGTGGCTGAACGACGACACGGATAATATAGAGCTGGCTGGGTTTCCCGTGCATCGGCAGGAAAGAACAGCTACTTTTGTTAAGACGCGGTGTAGGGGTGTGTTTCTATTTGTCAGTAACAGCTGGTGCGCAATGTCTAATATTATAGAAGTCTCAAGGTGTTGCTCGCCTGAGGTAGAGTACCTCATGATATGCTGTAGACCACACTATCTACCAAGAGAGTTTTCATTTATAGTATTCATTAGCCATCTATTCACCTCCACAAACTAATGCTGGCACTAAGACCGCACTCAACGCGCTGCCTAAGGCCAAAAGCAAACAACGTTGCTCCTAGTGTCCAGGGACTTTAATGCAGTCAAACTCAAATCCATTTTACGTCATTTCTACCAGCATGTCGCATGTGCAACCAGAGGGGAAAAAAACTCTAGACCACTTTTACTCCACACACAGAGTCACATACAAAGCTCAACCTCCATTTGGCCAATCTGACCATAATTATATCCTCCTGATTCCTACTTACAAGCAAAAACTAAAGGAGGAAGTAAAAGGGACTCGCTCATTACGGAAGTGGTCAGATGGCGTGGATGCTACGCTACAGGACTGTTTTGCTAGCACAGACTGGAATATGTTCCAGGATTCATCCATTAGCACTGAGTACACCACCTCAGTCACCTGCTTCATCAATAAGTGCATTGACGACATTGTCCCCACAGTAACCATACATACATTTCCCAACAAGAAGCCATGGATTACAGGCAACATCCGCACCGAGCTAAAGGCTGGAGCTGCTGCTTTCAAGGAGCGGGACCCTAATCCGGACACTTATAAGACATCCCGCTATGCCCTCAGACAAACCATCAAACAAGCAAAGCATCAATACAGGACTGAGATTGAATCCTACTACACCAGCTCTGACGCTCGTTGGATGTGGCCGGGCTTGCAAACTATTATGGACGACAAAGGGAAACCCAGCCGTCGAACTGACACGAGCCTATCAGATGAGCTAAATGCCTTTTATGATTACTTCGAGTTAAGCAACCCTGAAGCATGCATGAGAGCACCAGTGTTTCATACGACTGGGTGATCACGCTCTCCGTAGCCGATATGAGCAAGACCTTTAAACAGGTCAACATTCACAAGACCCCGGGGCCAGACAGATTACCAGGACGTATACTCAGAGCATGCGCGGACCAACTGGCAAGTGTCTTCACTGATACTTCAAATCAAATCAAATCAAATTTTATTTGTCACATACACATGGTTAGCAGATGTTAATGCGAGTGTAGCGAAATGCTTGTGCTTCTAGTTCCGACAATGCAGTAATAACCAACAAGTAATCTAGCTAACAATTCCAAAACTACTACCTTATTTATAGACACAAGTGTAAGGGGATAAAGAATATGTACATAAAGATATATGAATGAGTGATGGTACAGAGCGGCATAGGCAAGATACAGTAGATGGTATTGAGTGCAGTATATACATATGAGATGAGTATGTAAACAAAGTGGCATAGTTAAAGTGGCTAGTGATACATGTATTACATAAAGATGCAGTAGATGATATAGAGTACAGTATATACATATACATATGAGATGAATAATGTAGGGTATGTAAACATTATATTAGGTAGCATTGTTTAAAGTGGCTAGTGATATATTTTACATAATTTCCCATCAATTCCCATTATTAAAGTGGCTGGAGTTGAGTCAGTGTGTTGGCAGCAGCCACTCAATGTTAGTGGTGGCTGTTTAACAGTCTGATGGCCTTGAGATAGAAGCTGTTTTTCAGTCTCTCGGTCCCAGCTTTGATGCACCTGTACTGACCTCGCCTTCTGGATGACAGCGGGGTGAACAGGCAGTGGCTCGGGTGGTTGTTGTCCTTGATGATCTTTATGGCCTTCCTGTGACATCGGGTGGTGTAGGTGTCCTGGAGGGCAGGTAGTTTGCCCCCGGTGATGCGTTGTGCAGACCTCACTACCCTCTGGAGAGCCTTACGGTTGTGGGCGGAGCAGTTGCCGTACCAGGCGGTGATACAGCCCGACAGGATGCTCTCGATTGTGCATCTGTAGAAGTTTGTGAGTGCTTTTGGTGACAAGCCGAATTTCTTCAGCCTCCTGAGGTTGAAGAGGCGTTGCTGCGCCTTCTTCACGATGCTGTCTGTGTGGGTGGACCAATTCCGTTTGTCTGTGATGTGTATGCCGAGGAACTTAAAACTTACTACCCTCTCCACTACTGTTCCATCAATGTTGATAGGGGGGTGTTCCCTCTGCTGTTTCCTGAAGTCCACTTTCAACCTCTCCCTGACCCAGTCTGTAATACCTACATGTTTCAAGCAGACCACCATAGTCCCTGTGCCCAAGAAAGCGAAGATAACCTGCCAAAATGACTACCGCCCCGTAGCACCAACGTCGGTAGCCATTAAGTGCTTTGAAAGGCTGGACATGGCTCACATCAACACCATCATTCTGGAAACCCTAGACCCACTCCAATTCCCATACCGCCCCAACAGATCCACAGATGATGCAATCTCTCCTGCACTCCACACTGCCCTTTCACACCTGGACAAAAGGAACACCTATGTGAGAATGCTATTCATTGACTATAACTCAGCGTTCAACACTATAGTGCCCACTAAGCTCATCACCAAGCTAAGGACCCTGGGACTAAACACCTCCCTCTGCAACTGGATCCAGGACTTCCTGACAGGCCGCTCCCAGGTGGTAAGGGTAGGCAACAACACATCTGCCACGCTGATCTTCAACACTGGGGCCCCTCAGGGATGAGTGCTTAGTCCCCTCCTGTACTCCCTGTTCACCCACGACTGCGTGGCCAACACGACTCCAACACAATCATTAACTTTGCTGATGACCCAACAGTGGTAGGCCTGATCACCGACAACGGTGAGAAAGCCTAGAGGGAGGAGGTCAGAGACCAGGCAGTGTGCTTCCAGGACAACAACCTCTCCCTCAATGTGATCAAGACAAAGGAGCTTATCGTGAACTACAGGAAAAGGAGGTTCAAACAGGCCCCCATTAACATTGACGTGGCTGCAGTGGACCGGGTCAAGAGTTTCAACCTCCTTGGTGTCCACATTACCAACAGACTATCATGGTCCAAACACAACAGGTCAGTCGTGAAGAGGGCATAACAACACCTTTTCACTCTCAGGAGAATGAAAAGATTTGGCATGGGTCCCCAGATCCCAAAAAATGTCTACAGCTGCACCATCGAGAGCATCCTGACCGGTTACATCACCACCTGGTATGGCATCTGCTTGGCATCCGACCATAAGAAACTGCAGAGGATAGTGCGCACACTGGGGCCAAGTACATCACTGGGGCCAAGGTTCCTGCCATCCAGGATCTATATACCAGGCGGTGTCAGAGGAGGAAGGCCCCAAAAATTGTCAACGACTCCAGTCATGGACTCTCTGTTACCGCACGGCAAGCAGTACTGGAGCGTCAAGTCTAGGTCCAAAAGGCTCCTTAACAGCTTTCATCAAATGGCCACCCCGCCTATTTACAGTGACCATCCATCAGTGACCATCCCTTTTTTTTACACTGCTGCTACTCGCTGTTTATTATCTATACATAGTCACTCTACCCCTACCTACATGTACAAATGACGTTGACTAACATGTACTCCCGCACATTGACTCGGTACCGGTACCCCCTGTAATAGCCTCGATATTGATATTTCATTGTGTTACTTTTTATTTTATTTAGTAAATATTTTCTTAACTCTATTGCTTGAAATGTTGGTTATGGGCTTGTAAGTAAGCATTTCATGAGCATGGCCTTATTTCCTGTTTTATTCGGTGCATGTGACAAATAACATTTGATTTGATTTGGAGTTGACAGCTTCCGTTTTGCATATAGTGCCTGGTGAAAGTCTACACACCGTTCACACACTCTTTTTGCTACCTTAAAAATTCAATCTAAAAAAGGATTCAATTTGATTTTGCTCCTGTTGATCTACACAACCTAGTCCACATTTTCAAAGTAAAATACATTTATGGTTTATAATTGACAGAGCAAAGTTGGTAGAATCTTATTTAAAATGATTCACAGCTGTAATGGCTGCTAGGGCTGCAAGTAGCCTAGCGGTTCGAGCGGCGAGCCAGCCACCAGAGGGTTGCCAGTTTGAATCCTGGGTCCGACGGGAAATATCTGGCGGGAATTGAGCTGGCAACTGGAGATTTTCTGGTATCAAATCCTAGATGCCATTGCTTGCCGTTGTGCCCTTGAGCAAGGGACTTACCCCCACACAGCAATAGTTCCTGGGTGCCCAGTGTCGGAGCACCCTGTATTTGTGTCAGTGGCGGTCAGTGAAATTTTAGGGCGAGGGCGGAAGATTTTTCTTTCAAAAGCATGGCCTTATTTCTATTACAGCTTATTGGATGACAAATATTCATATTCCATTCACCCAGTTCAATGTAACAGCGATAGGTTTAGGCTACTACATGATACTCTAATTTTCCCTATACCCATCATGAGGTTGCTACAACCTAGCCTATGATTTAAAGTTTTCAACGTAGGTACACACAGGTCGAGAGAACGATATGGACAGTCTGTGACATTCAATACTGCCTTGCAAACTCTTGCCTGCATTTAGCTGATATAGGGTGTAATCATTAGTCCAACAGTTGCAAACAAGAGTTTCTATTGGACAGATTCAGGCATGTTTATTCCTGTTTTGTTCCGTTTGCTTCCATTTAAGAAACGTTTTTAAACAGAATCGACAGAATGAATACACCCCTGATCATGCGTAAACACAGTTCACTTTCATAGCAGCCATGTTGTATTCCATCTCGCATCTATGCGCTCTCTTCGTCTAACCTCTTCCCTTCGCTTGTAGACTTCAATGCATCAGCTGTATGTGACCAGGCAAAAAAAACTTTCCAAGCCAAACCACTACACACAGCCTACATCGTTGTCACCATATTAGCTAAAGTAACGTCATAGTCATCATAGCTAATATAACTAATGCGTTAGTAAACCCGCTACAATCATAAAGTTAGTGTGCAGTCAGTAAGCAGTTACGCCGGCGGGCACCTGTGGCAATAATTTTGCAATAACAAAAGCTTACCTTGTTGTGTTTTTAAGTCATAGCTAGCTAGCTAACAGGGCATTCCTCTGTTTTAGTAGGATGTTTCAGTAGGCTAAACTAGCTAGCTGCATTTTCTAGCTAATTAAATGAAAAAAAGATATCTTTCTCTCTCTCTCTCTCTCTCTCTCTATTTTGTTCAAAACTGTTCAACTATTGTCTTTCTCTCTCTTTGAGTCAACTACTTACCACAGTGTATGCACTGCAGTGCTAGCTAGCTGACGCTTATGCTTTCAGTACTAGATTCCTTTGATTGGTTGGACCACATCTCAGTTCATGCTGCAAGAACTCTGATAGGCTGGAGGACGTCCTCGGAAGTTGTTATAATTACTGTGCAAATCTATGGAAGGGGGTGAGAACCATGATCCTCCTAGGTTTTGTATTGAAGTCAATGTACCCAGAGGAGGATGGAAACTAGCTGTCTTCCGGCTACACCATGGTTCTGCCCTACAGAGTGCTGTTCAGGCTACTGTAGACGTTATTTGCAAAATAGTGTGTTTTAATTTGTTCTTTGGTGACATGATTATATGTAGTATAGTTTTATCTAAAAAATGTAACTTTTTTAATGTTTTACAATTAACATTTTTATGAAATTCACTGTGGAGGATGTTCCTCCCCTTCCTCCTCTTGTGACAATACAGAGGCGGATGCAGGATGCAAGCAACGATGGTTTAATGAATACAGTTTACAGCAGCAACAGGACAGACAGACTGTACTCAGACGGAATCCGACCCAGGGACTAGGGCGCATCTTCCGATGATAGCGTGCTGAGAAATCCAGGGGAGTGTGTCCGGATGGTTAGGAGGAAGCACAGCAGATAATCCACACAAGGGCGGTGAGAGATGAGCACGGACACACGACACAACCTCAGAGAAGTAGCAACGATCTGGCAACAAGAAACACTGGTTACAGAACATATAAAGGGAAGATAAGTGATTCCAGCTGGCACAGACAATCAGGCCGAGATTGGGAACCACGCCCACACAAACACGGGAGAGAGAGAGAGAGAGAGAGAGAGAGAGAAAGAGAAAGAGAAAGAGAGAGGGAGGCAGTGGATTCATGAACCGTGACAATACCCCCCCCCAGGAACGCCTCTTGGCGTTCCCAGGCGAATTTACCTGTCGATTGAAATCATCGATAAGGGAGTGATCCAGAATGTCCCTAGCAGGTACCCAACTTCTCTCCTCCGGGCCGTAACCCTCCCAGTCCACCAGGTACTGGAATCCGCGTCCCCTCCTTCTAGAGTCCAAAATACAATTGACAGAAAAGGTGGGTTCCCCATCAACAAGTCGTGGCGGCGGGGGAACCGGGACCGGCGGGTTAATGCGTGCCTGAAACACAGGTTTTATTTTAGACACATGAAAGGTAGGATGAATTCTCCTATACGCCGGAGGAAGCTTGAGCCGGACCGCCACCGGACTAATGATCCTGGTGACTTTGAACGGGCCGATAAATTTTGGGGCAAGCTTGTTCGAAACGGATCGGAGTGGAATGTTCTTAGTAGAAAGCCACACTCTTTGGCCAACGACGTATACCGGAGGCTTCGACCGGTGGCGATCGGCCTTAGCCTTGGTGCGCCCCCACCCGGAGAAGAGTCTCACGGGCTCTGCTCCATGCGTGAAGGCACCTCTGGATGAAAGCGTGAGCGGAGGGAACAGTGACCTCGGACTCCGTACTGGGAAAGATAGGTGGCTGGTAACCTAAACTACACTCAAACGGAGAGAGACCCGTGGCTGCCACTGGCAACGAATTGTGAGCGTACTCAACCATAGAGAGTTGTTGACTCCAGGAAGAGGGATTCTTAGAAACCAAACATCGCAACACTCTCTCCAAATCTTGGTTGGCCCTCTCCGTTTGACCGTTGCTCTGGGGATGAAACCCTGAAGACAGGCTGACACTCGCTCCCAGTAACCTACAAAACTCTTGCCAAAACTTGGACACAAATTGGGGCCCCCTGTCAGAAACTACGTCCATCGGCAGGCCATGTAAGCGAAAGACGTGATCCACGACAGTTACCGCTGTCTCCTTGGCAGATGGTAATTTAGGCAAGGGAATAAAATGAGCCGCCTTCGAGAACCGGTCCACCACGGTCAAAACAACCGTCTTGCCCTGGGAGGGCGGGAGGGCGGTAACAAAATCTAGCGCGATGTGGGACCAGGGTCTCGAAGGGACCGACAGCGGTTGGAGTAACCCATCTGGGGGTCGATTAGAAGTCTTCCCAGTGGCACAAACCGAGCAAGCCAAGACAAAACTGTGAATGTCACGAGCCATCAGTGGCCACCAAAAGCGTTGCTTAACCAAAAAGCTAGTGCGGCTGACTCCTGGATGACACGCTACGTTGGAGCAATGCCCCCACCGAATAACATCGGACCGACACCCCTCCGGCACAAACAACCGATTAGGCGGGCAACCGGGCGGAGGCGTTACCCCTTCTAAGGCCGTTTTGACTCGATTCAACCTCCCATGTGAGTGTGGAGACCACTAGGGTCCCGGGTAGGATGCACTCGGGAGTGGATGGATGGTCAAAAATGCGAGAAAGGGAATCGGGTTTGACATTCTTGGAACCCGGGCGATACGAGAGAGAGAAGTCAAAACGTCCGAAAAGAGTGCCCACCGCGCCTGCCTGGAGTTGAGTCGCTTGGCGGTTCTGATATATTCAAAATTTTTGTGATCGGTCCAAACTATAAAAGGTACCCCGAACCCTCTAACCAATGGCGCCACTCCTCCAGTGCTAACTTCACTGCCAACAACTCTCTGTTGCCAATGTCGTAGTTGCGTTCCGCAGGTGATAACCGATGGGAAAGGAACGCGCAAGGGTGCATCTTGTCGTCAGAAGAGGAACGTTGGGAAAGTACCGCACCTACCCCCACCTCTGAAGCGTCCACCTCCACCACGAACTGACGCGAGGGATCGGGAGCTATGAGGATGGGAGCCGAAACAAAGCGGCTCTTGAGTTTGGCGAATGCAGCCTCGGCTGTATCGGACCACCTGAACGTCACTCTGGGGGAGGTTAAGGCGGTGAGAGGAGCGACTATCTGGCTAAAGTTGCGAACGAAACGCCGGTAGAAATTGGCGAATCCCAGAAACCTCTGTAGGGCCTTACGGGAATCTGGGCTTGGCCAATCCACCACAGCCTTAACCTTGTCAGGATCCATGCGAATACCTTCAGTCGAGACGATGTAACCTAGGAATGGAACGGATTGTGCATGAAAAATGCATTTCTCCGCCTTGACAAAAAGTCCATTCTCCAACAACCTCTGAAGCACTCGTCTGACGTGCTGAACGTGTTCCTGGAGAGAAGAAGAAAAAATCAGTATGTCATCCAGGTAAACATATATGAACTGATCAATCATATCTCTCAGCACGTCATTGACGAGTGCCTGGAAAACCGCTGGGGAGTTGGATAGCCCAAAAGGCATGACCAAATATTCGAAGTGCCCTCTGGGGGTGTTAAACGCGGTCTTCCATTCGTCCCCCACCAAATGATATGCATTCCGTAAATCCAACTTAGTGAACACGGATGCTCCCTGTAACCTTTCAAAGGCTGAGGACATCAACGGTAAGGGATAGGTATTCTTCACTGTGATGTTATTCAACCCACGGTAATCAATGCAAGGACGCAGAGAACCGTCCTTCTTCCCCACAAAGAAGAACCCCGCCCCGCTGGAGAAGAGGAAGGACGAATGAATCCAGATGCCAGAGAATCAGAGATGTATCTCTCCATAGCCTCCCTCTCAGGAACAGAGAGTGAATATAACTTGCCTTTAGGCGGAGACTCACCTGGCAATAATTCTATTGCACAGTCATAGGGACGATGCGGAGGAAGAGAAGCAGCACGGGACTTACTGAACACCTCCTTCAGGTCGAGGTATTCAACGGGCACGTTAGACAAATCCACTGCCTCCTCTAGAAACACAGAATCAGACACAGACGAACAAGCAGACACCAAACAGGACTCAAGGCACTTGTTACTCCACATGGATATAGAGTTATGACCCCAGTCAACTCTGGGGTTGTGTTGGGTGAGCCAAGGGTGGCCGAGAACTAATCAAATCAAATCAAATCAAATCAAATTTTATTTGTCACATACACATGGTTAGCAGATGTTAATGCGAGTGTAGCGAAATGCTTGTGCTTCTAGTTCCGACAATGCAGTAATAACGAACAAGTAATCTAACTAACAATTCCAAAAAAACTACTGTCTTATACACAGTGTAAGGGGATAAAGAATATGTACATAAGGATATATGAATGAGTGATGGTACAGAGCAGCATAGGCAAGATACAGTAGATGATATCGAGTACAGTATATACATATGAGATAAGTATGTAAACCAAGTGGCATAGTTAAAGTGGCTAGTGATACATGTATTACATAAGGATGCAGTCGATGATATAGAGTACAGTATCAACGTATGCATATGAGATGAACAATGTAGGGTAAGTAACATTATATAAGGTAGCATTGTTTAAAGTGGCTAGTGATATATTTACATCATTTCCCATCAATTCCCATGATTAAAGTGGCTGGAGTAGAGTCAGTGTCATTGACAGTGTGTTGGCAGTAGCCACTCAATGTTAGTGGTGGCTGTTTAACAGTCTGATGGCCTTGAGATAGAAGCTGTTTTTCAGTCTCTCGGTCCCAGCTTTGATGCACCTGTACTGACCTCGCCTTCTGGATGACAGCGGGGTGAACAGGCAGTGGCTCGGGTGGTTGATGTCCTTGATGATCTTTATGGCCTTCCTGTAGCATCGGGTGGTGTAGGTGTCCTGGAGGGCAGGTAGTTTGCCCCCGGTGATGCATTGTGCAGACCTCACTACCCTCTGGAGAGCCTTACGGTTGAGGGCGGTGCAGTTGCCATACCAGGCGGTGATACAGCCCGCCAGGATGCTCTCGATTGTGCATCTGTAGAAGTTTGTGAGTGCTTTTGGTGACAAGCCGAATTTCTTCAGCCTCCTGAGGTTGAAGAGGCGCTGCTGCGCCTTCCTCACGATGCTGTCTGTGTGAGTGGACCAATTCAGTTTGTCTGTGATGTGTATGCCGAGGAACTTAAAACTTGCTACCCTCTCCACTACTGTTCCATCGATGTGGATGGGGGGTGTTCCCCACAATCTGCTGTTTCCTGAAGTCCACAATCATCTCCTTAGTTTTGTTGACGTTGAGTGTGAGGTTATTTTCCTGACACCACACTCCGAGGGCCCTCACCTCCTCCCTGTAGGCCGTCTCGTCGTTGTTGGTAATCAAGCCTACCACTGTTGTGTCGATCCGCAAACTTGATGATTGAGTTGGAGGCGTGCATGGCCACGCAGTCGTGGGTGAACAGGGAGTCTACATTTGATTGTGAGGAATTCTAAATCAGGTGAACAGAAGGATTTGAGTTCCTGTATGTTTCTTTCATCACACCATGTCACGTTGGCCATAAGGCATACGCCCCCGCCCGTCTTCTTACCAGAAAGATGTTTGTTTCTGTCGGCGCGATGCGTGGAGAAACCCGCTGGCTGCACCGCTTAACGGATTGCGTCTGTCCAGTGAGCCATGTTTCCGTGAAGCAGAGAACGTTGCAGTCTCTGATGTCCCTCTGGAATGCTACCCTTGCTCGGATTTCATCAACCTTGTTGTCAAGAGACTGGACATTGGCAAGAAGAATGCTAGGGAGTGGTGCACGGTGTGCCCGTCTCCGGAGTCTGACCAGAAGACCGCCTCGTTTCCCTCTTTTTCTGAGTCGTTTTTTTTTTTGGTCGCTGCATGTGATCCACTCCGTTACACTGGTTGTAAGGCAGAACACAGGATCCGCATCGCGAAAAACATATTCTTGGTCGTACTGATGGTGAGTTGACGCTGATCTTATATTCAGTAGTTCTTCTCGGCTGTATGTAATGAAACCTAAGATGACCTGGGGTACTAGTGTAAAAAATAACACGTAAAAAAACAAAAAACTGCATAGTTTCCTAGGAACGCGAAGCGAGGCGGCCATCTCTGTCGGCGCCGGAAGGAAGAAAAAAACTAATGGTGCAAGGGGTGAGTCCATGAGTAGAAATGATAGTGTCTCAGTGTGATTGCCAGAAGTGATGAGTGTGATAGGTTCAGTGGTGTGAGAAATGTTGGGGAGTTCTTGACCATTGAGAGCGTTGACGGATATCTTGTGCGAGAGTGAGGTGATAGGAATCTGGAGTTTGTGAGCGAGCTTGAAGTCCATGAAATTACCCTCTGCTCCTGAGTCCAGTAAGGCTTGGGTGTCGTGCGTGTGGGTGGCCCATCTTAGTCTTACCGGGAGGAGAGTAGATGATGAGGTCTTCTCTGTGGTGACACCACCCGATAGTAGCCTCATGCTTACTACCGGGCCTGATCTTTTACCGGGCAGGAGTGGATAAAGTGGCCCGCTCTACCACAGTAGAGACAGAGTCCTTGGGATCTCCGCCTCTCCCTCTCTTCCCGGGAGAGGCAAGCTCTCCCCAGCTGCATGGGTTCGTGAGCGGAGGCTGAACTGGCCGTGTTCCCGCCGCTGGCGTGCCAGCCCTCCGTGTCGTTATACGGTCTGTTAGGGCATGCACGGGAGAGAGAGAGAGAGAGAGAGAGAGAGAGAGAGAGAAAGAGAAAGAGAAAGAGAGAGGGAGGCAGTGGATTCATGAACCGTGACACCTCTGAGGAGTCTCCACTGATGTGTGTCTTTCTTGGGGGTTGGGTTAAAAGCGGAGTAGAATTTTGTCTGGACCTTTGTGTAATTGACCAATAAAGTGATGTTAATCTAATCTTAATCAATGGTGCTCCCACATAGGATTAACTCTGGGGTATGAAGACACACAATCAAGACATCTTCGTTTACATTTGTATTGATTTGGAAATGTTTTATTTCACTTAGAAAATGTGGACTAGGTTGTGGAGATCAGTAGGAAAATAAAGTTGTATCCCTTTAATTTTAAGGCAGCAAAATGTGAAGAGTGTGTGTAAGGGTTGAGGTGTTTAATTTTTCATTTGGTTCATATTTTTTTCTTATGGATGAAAGCTGTCTTCCATTCTCATTAGTAAGCAGGTACTGTTTACATTTTGTGCCTTTGAAGGGGCTGATGAAAGCCCAACCTGCCAGTTAGTCACATCACTGGAAAAGAGGCAGCAGCTAACTGCTACAAGCTGTACCGTTGAAGTTAGCTAGCCATTCAAAGTTGACAACAGGTCTTCCACATGAAAATATCTCTACCTTGAGTTTTTAGTGCATCTTTCTAATTAACTCATTGATGTCTACACATTTGCCTGTTTAGTGCTCTTAAAACTACTGCAGAAATAAGCAGAAATAATCTAATTATCTTCCATTTGGGCCCTGTTCCCACTACGAGATATGAAGGAGAGGAGCATTGTGGTGAAAGATAATTCTACTTTTCAATTCACATTATGTCCTTGCCTTACCTTTCGTTGTGGCTGGCAATGCGACACTCTTGGTTTGCATTATTCAATAGGGCAACATTTTAGAAGAAAGGTTTCACTTTGGTTTCACTTTTATACAACGAGTTACCAACATATTCAAATAACGATTGACATATTTTCATTAAAAACCTTATTTTGATTAATTTATTCATACTATTTCATCCTTCCACTAGATATAGTCCCGACACAAATCTAGGGTTACTACCCAAGCCGACTGGTCGTTTGTTCTATTGGTTCGGTTGCCAGAGACGCGACCCAGTCATTCAGTCTTTTTGTTCTGCATCTATGGACGCGACCCAGTCGTTCGTTCTAAACGTTCCATTGCCATACTGGCTGGCAACGTTCTTATCCCCTGCTTGCTAGCTAGCCAACTACGGCTAACTTACAGTCACGTCAAACAGTGCACTCAGAATAACAACAGTAGCTGCATTTGCATTTGTTTAAAGTGTTTTCTAGTGACATTTATTTGGATACATCCATAACAATGAGCTAATGAGGCGCGATTTCGCCTGACATAGAAAATGTGCTCTCTCCTCAGGACACTGTTGTTCAGAGGAGCTAGCCAACAACACAGCTAACACAGTCACTTCAAACTGAAGCAGGAAAGACTGCAAACTTGCTGCACTTCGTTTCGTTTGACCTTTTTTCAATTGACATTTCTTTGTATCCATAAAAATGATGCCAGATAATTCATGATTTCGACTGGCTGAGAAACGCTGCCTACCTGTCTGTCTCGTCCCGACTAGTTCATTACTATTTGACAGATGGAGATGGACATAATTATTATAATAATTTTTTAATAACTTTTTCTCCCCAATTTCGTGGTATCCAATTGGTAGTTACAGTCTTGTCTCATCACTGCAATTCCCATACTGACTCGGGAGAGGCGAAGGTCGGGAGCCATGCGTTCTCCGTAACACGACCCAACCAAGACGCACTGCTTCTTGACACATTGCCCGCTTAACCCGAAAGCCAGCCACACCAATTTGTCGGAGGAAACACCATACACCTGGCGACCGTGTCAGCATGCAGGCGCCTGGCCCGCCACAGGAGTCGCTAGAGTGCAATGGGACGAGGACATCCCTGCCGGCCAAACCCTTCCCTAACCCGGACAATGTTGGGCCAATTGTGCGCCGCCCTATGGGTCTCCCGGTCGCGGCCGGCTGCAACAGAGAATCTCTAGTGGCACAGCTAGCAACTGCGATGTAGTGCCTTAGACCACTGCACCACTCAGGAGGGGTAGAGATCGAATTTATATATTGAAACAATGTTGCAAATGTCAGAGAGACAGACAGCTGGGTTTATTCAAATCTCTGTTGAAAACAAAATGTTAGTCTTAAAGAAATGTGAGATAATGTCTAGATGCTTTTTATAGCGGAGATCAAGTTTATAAAGTGCCTGGCTGGGCTAATGAGACAGTGAATTGTGAA
Organism: Oncorhynchus tshawytscha; assembly: GCF_018296145.1. Classification (NCBI taxonomy): domain Eukaryota; kingdom Metazoa; phylum Chordata; class Actinopteri; order Salmoniformes; family Salmonidae; genus Oncorhynchus; species Oncorhynchus tshawytscha. The sequence continues at coordinate 58,728,200 of NC_056433.1, read as the reverse complement.
GTCAGACGGAACAGAGTAAATAGGAATTTTAACGTCATAGATTTAGCTGGTGGTAACTTGTGGAATAGACACCAGAATGTGGTTTTAACCAATCAGCATTCAGGATTAGAAGCACCTGTTCTATAATCTTGAATAATACAACAATACACAAGCATGTGCAGACAGTTAAAGGGTTAATTTACGCATCTGTATGCTACACTCATTACATCAAGTAACGTTAGCCTATCAAAAATTTATGATTAACTCTCTCATACGAAGATATAAGTACAGTAGGCCTACCTTATAACATTGTTTAATTTTGATCTATATCATGCAAATCATTGCATGTGCTATAAGCTAACTGTGGCTGAAAATGTGGGTATAGGTGAATTCACTGTGATGGGCTGTTTTATATGGAAGCTGATACACACCACCATGATTTCTCAACGTGCACAATTAGTCTGTGTTTCAGTCTGATCAACTGTAGCCTACTGATAACAATCCCAACTGTAGGTAGCCCATGCCCTCTGATCCCATCTTGGCCTGGCCAGGGGAAACATAACATCATGTTTTTGTAGCCAAAGCTATGTATTTATAGTCTAAAATAGGCCCAGTTATTTGTGTTCTGAGAAATTGTGAATGTGATCAAACTTGGCTTATATTCAAACTTCGGGTGGCTAGGCTACCTAGGTCTTTTTAATAAAAAAGTATTGACTGGAATTAATCAATCAACACGAAAGTGATGACATACTGTTTGAGTATGTTTTTAATTACAGATGCAAAGGCCTACATAATGCAACCCTGCATACAGTGAGCTCAGCCCTGTTAGTTTTGTTGTCCAGTCGCAGTTGTTGTCTCTTTGTTTGTGTAAGGGCTAGGGTTAGGAGTTTTTCCAGGAGTTTATATATATTTTTTTACTATTTGAATTGATTAGAAAAATAATCGGGTCCCATCATAGCCCATATAAAACCATTTTTAACAGCTGATTTATTCCTGTCATACGCTACAACTAGGGTCCAGAATTGGTTAGGTTAGCCTACTACCAGATCAGGAAAAACTCTGGGCCCCAGGAAAACAATTTCCCCCACACCACTATGGGACCTGTGGGGTCTCCTATGAAATCACACGTTACAAATTAAAAAACATTTTAGCATATACATCTTAGTGTGGCAAAAAACTATTTTTTTAGATGCATGTCAGCAATGCCACTACCCAACACAACACTAAAAAATTAATTAATTTCACTATAACGGTGACAAACGGTGCCCACCAGGTGTGATGGAAGACAAGACAACACCAATGGAAAATAAAAAATGGATCAGCGATGGCTAGAAGGTCGGTGATGTCGACCGCCGAACACCGCCCGAACAAGGAGAGGGACCAACTTTGGCGGAAGTCGTGACACACAAACTGTTAGAGCCTACACAAAGCTGTCCCAACAGCAGAGTCCCAACTGTAGTCCCAACACCTTACCACTGCTACACCTCTAAAAAAAAACATAGCTGATATGGCTGACTCGCTTAAACAAATATGGTTTCTACTGACAATTGAGATGTACAAACTATGGCATAATGGGACTACGAGCAGATACACCAATTCAGAAGGAACAGGATAAATAAAGAGGGGATATAAGCAGACAATGAAAGACCTTACAATATTAAGTGATTACATTTCTCTAAAACAGGCTATAGGTTACATGTTCACCACCAAGTCAGAACAGTAGGTGAAATTATGAGGGGAAAAGGGACCAAATAATTAGGGTGAGGCACATGGGCTACTAACAGCTTACTACACAACATACACTTAGAATTGCTCTCTTAGCTACAGTATCTCCCTGGCATATTACATAATTAATGCAACAGCATACAATACATTTTTGGACTCACCTTGTTGTGCTGTGCTCACTTGAACAGGAAGGTGGCGAGGGGGTCCTTTGTGAACAAATTTTGTCATCAAAGTCTGGCATTCTCTGGATTTATGGTGCTTTCAAGACAACTGGGAACTCAGAAAAACCAAGGTTGAATCATGATGACGTCAGTGATCTTCAGGTCGGAGCTCTAGAAAGAAGCCCGATTTCTCAACATGCAATTCCGATTTGGATGATTGTTCAAAACATATTTTCCCAGTCGGTGCTAGTTTTTTTTTCTGAGTTCCCAGTTTTCTTGGACTCACTTAAGTCTGATATTTCACATTTCCAAGTTTCCAGTTGTTTTGAGCAGATATCGCGCTGGAAAAACTTGAACACTTGGAAAAACGTTGAATTTGCGATTGCCAACTTGTGTGATATTTATGTCCAATGGCCGATTTGCACTGATACGTTTTCTCTATAATTTCTCTTTATTATTTCTCTTTATATGACAAGGATTGAAAAGGATTTGCCAGTAGATTGTCGACTTGATTCATGATGATGACTGCTAGCTTGCTAGCTAAGATTTTGAAAGTATGATGTTGACATAATCAGTCAAATTAAAGCTACTGTAGATATGTTTTTTAAAATTTATTTTATTTAACCTTTATTTAACCAGGTAGGCCAGATGAGAACAAGTTGCCATTTACAACTGGCCAAGATAAAGTAAAGCAGTGCGACAAAAACAACAACACAGAGTTACACATAAACAAACGTACAGTCAATAACACAAAATAAAATAAAAATAGAAAAATCTATGTACAGTGTGTGGAAATGTAGAAGAGTAGAGAGGTAGGCAATAAATAGGCCATAGAGGCAAAAATAATTACAATTTAGCATTAATACTGGAGTGATAGATGTGCAGATGATGATGTGCAAGTAGAGATACTGGGGTGCAAAATAGCAAGAGGGTAAGTAATAATATGGGGATGAGGTAGTTGGGTGTGCTATTTACAGATTGGCTGTGTACAGGTACAGTGATCGGTAAGCTGTTCTGACAGCTGATGCTTAATTTTAGAGAGGGAGATATAAGACTCCATCTTCAGAGATTTTTGCATCTCATTCCAGTCATTGGCAGCAGAGAACTGGAAGGAAAGGAAATATATAACGTGATTTGATGTCATTTTATCTGTGGTCAATGACCTTGAACCTTCTTGGATGGGCACTTCTAATGTAACTTAATGGCAGCAAGGGGCTTGAATGTTTTGAGCTCTACCCTTAGATTTTGCGGTGACGTAGTGTCCCCATCAGTGACAGAACACTGAGCCAATCACGCGCAACTAGAGAACATTACCAACCCCTACAGTCCGTATTTTCAGCTGGCTGCCGCACCCTCACAGAAAGCACTGAGCTAGGCTGAAACACCTGCATTTTGGAGCTACCTTTCTCAAGAAAGCAAAAAAAAGATGTTGCATGTATGCAGCTTTATTAACTCAGAGATTATTTTTTTTTGCAAACTGGTATGTGACATGTATTAATGCCAAAATATGGCGGACCGCCACTGCCTATTTGTATAATCTACATGTGACATTTTTTGGGTGGTGGGATGGGATTCCATAGTTTTAAGTCACTCAGTGCAGCTGGCAGCTACTGCGAATGTGAAAGGATGTTAATTCAATTTCAAGGAAAAATTTGGAAAAGGTCTATACATTTCACCTGTTTCAAAAATATTGCTCTGCTATTACCAGATATGCTGTAGGAGTGTTAGTTCAGTGAGACAATTCTGTTTACACTACCCTGGTTCAAGGGGGGCAACTGTCGGGCGAGGTCATGTGCTACCTCCAGAGGTAGCGCTCCAGACGTAGCAGCCAACGATATTTTTACGAAAAGTGTAGTAGTTGTGAAGAGGCTCTTCGTTAAGCCTCCATAACCCTATTTGTGTCTTCCATCAATTAACATAAATGCTTTTTATGTTTGTGTGTTAATGAATTATGAATTGTGAGTGTTTCTGTTAGTTTAACAACTGCTTATCAATTACTAGATTTTCAACATTTTACAAGTCTAAATGATGTTCTGAAGTTTAGAGGACTCTAAACTTTCCAGCCTTTAGGTGCAGAATAGTGACAAGTGATTTGAATATTGGATGACCCCAACTGGATCTGTAAACACAGTGGAAAAGGTGTTCTTTGTTGTGGCATCTGTCCATATGGACATGGGCAGCTGCTGTCTGTGCTTCCTTACCTATACTATTCATCATATTTCACTGATTAGTCCATCTGCCATGAAAATGTCAGCCATCTCTTTTTGCAAATAAATATATTTCTAATAACGGTATTTCTCTCATATATTGGGCTGTTTTATAGTCATTTCTTTCTACCAGTTTGTGTATTCATTGCTAGAGCAAGATACCAAGTTAGTAGACAAACTCTGCAGGGCAACAATATGCAGCTCTGAAGTCAAACTGAAGAAGACATCAACATCAGTACAGTTACAATATAGGCTTCAAATCAAATCAAAAATGAAATTGTATTGGTTACATGCGCCGAATACAACCTTACAGTGAAATGCTTACTTACAAGCCCCTTACTAACAACGCAGTTTTAGAAAGAATACGGATAAGAATAAGAAATAAAAGTAACAAGTAATTAAAGAAACAGTAAAATAACAATAACGAGACTATATACAGGGGGTACCGGTACAGAGTCAATGTGTGGGGGCACCGGTTAGTTGAGGTAATATGTACATGAAGGTAGAGTTATTAAAGTGACTATGCATAGATGATAACAACAGAGAGTAGCAGCGGTGTGTAAAAGAGGGGGAGAGGAGAGTGGGTAATGCAAATTGGGGGAGGGTAATGTGCTAGCAAAATAGTCCTGTAGCTTAGCATCTGCTTCATCTGACCACTTTTTTATTGATCTAGTCACTGGTGCTTCCTGCTTTGATTTTTGCTTGTAATCAGGAATCAGGAGGATAGAATTATGGTCAGATTTGCCAAATGGAGGTCAAATGGAGGGAGAGCTTTGTATGTGTCTCTGTGTGTGGAGTAAAGGTGGTCCAGAGTTTTTTTCCCCTCTGGTTGCACATTTAACATGCTGATAGAAATTTGGTAAATTTGGTATTTAAGTTTCCCTGCATTAAAGTCCCCGGCTACTAGGAGTGCCGCCTCTGGGTGAGCGTTTTCTTGTTTGCTTATTCCGGAACAGCTCATTCAATGCTGTCTTAGTGCCAGCCTCTGACTGTGGTGATATGTAAACAGCTATGAAATATACAGATGAAAACTCTCTAGGTAGATAGTGTGGTCTACAGCTAATCATGAGATACTGTACCTCAGGCGAGCAATAGCTCGAGACTTCCTTAGTCTGTGCACCAGCTGTTATTTACAATAAATAGTCCGCCGCCCCTTGTCTTATCAGACGCCACTGTTTTACCCTGCCGCTGCAGCGTTTAACCAGCCAGCTGTATGTTGATAGTGTCGTCGTTCAGCCACGACTCCGTAAAGCATAAGATATTACAGTTTTGAATGTCCCGTTGGTAGTTTAATCTTCCGCGTAGGTAATTTATTGTCCAAAGGTTGCACGTTTACTAGCAGAATGGAAGGAAGTGGGGGTTTATTTGATCGCCTACGAATTCTCAGAAGGCAGCCCGCCCTCCAGCTGCCTTTTTCTCCGCCTCCTCTTCACACAAATCACGGGGATCTGGGCCTGTTCCAGAGAAAGCAGTATATTGTTTGCATCGGGCTCGTCATTCTCGTTAAAGGAAAAAAAGTATTCTGCCAGTCCGTGGTGAGTAATCGCAGTCCTGATGTCCAGAAGTTATTTCGGTCATAAGAGACGTAGCGGCAACATTATGTACAAAATAAGAAAAATAAATCACAAACAACGCAAAGAAACAAACAAAAAACAAAATAATTTGGGGGCACGTAAAACATCTGCATTCTTCTCCGGCGCCATTTTAATCTCAAAGCAGACACTTGAACCTATTGTGCTTATATTATCTCTTCTCAGTCTCTATTAACTTTACCTTGATAGATGCCAGTATGAGTCAGTTGTCAAAATTGGTTTGGTACAGTATTTACACTGCAGTTGATTTTCTATTCACAGATGGGAGCGGCCGGCCTCAACTGAAGAGTGGCTTGATTGTTAGTCATATGGGCAGGAGACTTTGGTCTCAATGGCCTGCAGTGGGAGTGCAGGGACGAGATAACATGGTGGACAGGTGTGAGGAGATTAGGTGTGGCGGTGGTGTCTCCCGTAAGCACTGCCATGGGAATGGATCAGGCCTGACTGCAGCACAAAACCTGAGTGACAGTGTGAGGGGAGGGATGTTTGTATGATGGGCCGTGGCACTGGCAGGAGATTAATGGGCCTCTCTCTAGTAGCAGAGAGAGAGAGGAGAGGACCCAGGCAGGGCAAACAGGCCTGACTTCCCTGGACCCCTGCCAGGCGCTTTGGGAGCTCCTGGGGCCTGTCGTCAAAGGCGGCCCATCCATCATCTACCCATACACCCTGCCCCTGCCTGGACAGCTGCCTCAACCACAACATATTAACAGAAACTGTTGCAAAGTGTCTCCAAATCTATGTCTATTCAGCCACTCCCACTACCTCTTAAAGACAAATGGCAGAATCCTCAAAATTACCTTATGGTGTGTCTGCTTTGAGTTGCCAATGGACCCCCAATGTTGGCTTGAAGAGGGTGCCATGCAGAATTCAGGCCAAATCCTTATCTCCATTAACCCAATTTTGAGGTCATCAGATGTTCTCTGGAAATAAAGCTTCCTGTGTCTGGCTCTACCACAGAGGGGTTTACCAGTGGGCTATAACTAATGCATTACAGATCTACACAAGATACCTCAATAAGCTTGAGCTAATATCCTTCCTGTTGATAGTGTCACCGTGAGGTACAAGATGAGAGGCACCATAAATGTGATTTTATATTATTCAGTTTGAATATACAGTTGGGGTTTCAATTGCTAGTACCATTTAATCAACTACAGATTTTCCTGTAACTAAGCAACATAAATGGCTATAATATCTGTCTTTCTACTCCATATACAGTATGTGTTTTATTTAGACCTTTCAATGAAAATATACTGACTGAGGGGGTAATATACTTTAATGACTCCAATAAACTTACTGCCTCTCCTTTCTAGTGTCATAGTGCACATTGAGAGGGGAATTGCTCTGTTTTAATTTATTACTGCATGCCTGTCACAGTTGTTCACCTCATTGCATTAAATAATATGATATGTTTTACTGACAGTATAACTATCATTCTTGGTGACTAATATCGAAACAAGTCACAAAATGCCTAAGGGTATGCAGGCTACCTGGGGCGGCAGGTAGCCTAGTGGTTAGAGCATTGGTCTAGTAACCGGAAGTTTGCAAGATTGAATCCCCGAGCTGACAAGGTAAAAATCTGTGGTTCTAACCCTTAACAAGGCAGTTAACCCACTGTTCCTAGGGTGTCATTAAAAAAAAATGTTTGTTCTTAACTGACTTGCCTAGTAAAAAAATACAAGCATTGGGGGGTATTCTACCACTTAACTTCCTTTATCCACCATAGACAACCACTGTTAAAGCCATCTAGGAAGTTGTTTCCTCCTGCTGGGTAGTTTTAAGGTTTTTTGAGTGGGGGTTGCAAAGGGAGGGTACATTACTGTAACATTTCACTCTTTACCAGTAAACTACCAGAATTTTGGTATCTTTCAAGGAAAATAATAAAGTATGTAATCTATGACAAGATATCTAGTGGCCCTTTTGGGTACTTCAGATCATCAGAGGTGTCTGTAATAATCTCTGTCCCTCTGTGTGGCTTTATCACATGTAAACTATGTGAAATAATTTAATAAGATAATTAAAAAATATTTTTTTAAATAACAAAGCTATAAAACATTATACTAAATAAAAACCATCAACTTAGTTTTCTAACTTTTATTTATTTTACTATGTCAATATTTATTTGTTGTCAATGTGTTGGCGTCAAACTGGTGGCAGTTGTGAAAAAAACTATAGTTGGAAGAGTTGCAGAGTTAATTGAAAATAATGCATTGTGGATTAGATGCTTTTTTCATTCATTATTTTATTTTCCATTAAACCATATGGTGTATCTACTAGAAACTGATGGGCAATATGGACACAGATATTATAAATTAACACTTATAAATTAATACGATAGATTGCCATAGATTACCTGATATCTTTGCAACCCTAGAGTTTAGTCTTTTCTAATCTATAAAACTCAATGGATAAATCTGAGTGGGTAAGAAAAGAGAGCGAGCGATTACAATCTGAATCCCCTGTCTGCAACAGCACCGCGTATTTCTCACAGCATAATCTCAATTAATTATCCAAGTGCCTTTTCTTACTTAAAGTGGTGAAGAGCTGTTGTGAGCGTGATAAAGAATCCTGTCAGCCAGCATTGTGGATCAGGGTGCCAGCCAGCCATGTCTAATTGCATTCATTCATATGCAGTATGTGGGAAGGAGAAAGAGAGATAGGGAGAGGGGCAAACTGCTGCAGTGAGCAGTATTAAATATACCTTGATTGCAAGGTTTCACCTCTGTGATTATGTAGCATTACATTTGCATTACCTGGACCTCAAGCACAGCACATATAAATAAAGGAACGGAGGTGTAGAAAGAATGGACCAACCCTGTAATGTACTTCCTGTGTGGATAAACTGGGACTACTGGGATAAAAAACATAACTAAATCATATTTCTCCTCAGGCTTGAAAACAATAAGAAACCATATGTCTGATGTTTTGTGACAACCTAGACTACTACTCCTAATAATTACAGCAGCATGACGTAACATGGACTGTATCACTTGAGACATTTGGTTTTGCCTTGTATATTTTTGGTATTGTGTACAAGCACACCACATCTTCGTTCCCAATAATTCTCAACTGTTGAGTAGAGAAAGTGCAAAATAAAACAAGTAGGCTTTGCCTGTCTTGTATAGCCGTGGGTTCGTCCTGGCTCTATGCCTTATTCTGACAGTCTGAAAGGACAGAGGCTTTTGTATGACTCTACTAGCAGTTTTCTTATAGTATAAGTGCTCACATTAGAGTAAAAGTATTCCTGCCCTTAGGGTTCCATTATCTATAGAAATGACTGCAATTGATTGGAGGAGACAAGTTCAAAAACTCCATATCATTATGCATGTGTTTTTATAATTCTGTAGGGCCACTGATGTACTAGGCTAGGAAGACCCACAGCAAATTGTTAAGCTGAAGAATCATCCAATTTGATCAATGCACATCTTGTCTTTACGTCAAATTAGACCTGGCCTCATTGTTCTGTAAGTCTGGCCAAGCGAGACTAATGTACAGTATGTTGTACATGTATGTTGACTGTATCTACTACAGAGTCGCTAACCATGTGCTATCAGGAAGCTGATAGGAGTGTAGTCTGAGCGGACAGACCGGGGCAAGCAACATTTGTCTGTTGTTTTCTTTCCAGTAGTCAGCTTTGACTTGTGTCTCAGCAGGGCTGTCATTGGCCAGTCTGGGCTAGAGGGCAAAGGCAAGATGACAGTGGATGCTAATAGCCTCTGAGGTGCATTTCAGGACAACAACACAACTCCAAGTCTTCATTGTATTAAGTCTATCATCGTGTGCCTGTAGACCCTAATAGATCTATAATCGTATAAAGCTCCAATCAACTAACGCTAATGAGTTCAAGATCTGTTTGAATCCAACATGAATGTATGTGGAAGGGCAGGCGGTACTGTACTCAAAAAACCTGAACACTACCTTGGTGTACCTCAAGGGAACGCTATCTATTTTTGCACTCCCGAAGGTGAAGTGAGACTGATGTTCTACTGAGAATCTATTGGTTGCTGCTCATAATTTTTTCAAAGTAAGAAATAGGGATGATTAAACTGAACTGATAATACTCTGTATAACCCATAACTTGGCATGTTTGTCATGGCTTTTTGGTCATTTTGAGAAGGATTATTTGTTCTTAAACGTCTTTTACTCCAGGATCATGTGGGGTAAACTTAAACGTCTTTTACTCCAGAATCACGTGGGGTAAACTTAAACGTCTTTTACTCCAGAATCACGTGGGGTAAACTTAAACGTCTTTTACTCCAGAATCACATGGGGTAAACTTAAAAGTCTTTTACTCCAGAATCACATGGGGTAAACTTAAAAGTCTTTTACTCCAGAATCACATGGGGTAAACTTAAACGTCTTTTACTCCAGAATCACGTGGGGTAAACTTAAAAGTATTTACTCCAGAATCACGTGGGGTAAACTTAAACGTCTTTTACTCCAGAATCACATGGGGTAAACTTAAACGTCTTTTACTCCAGAATCACATGGGGTAAACTTAAACGTCTTTTACTCCAGAATCACGTGGGGTAAACTTAAACGTCTTTTACTCCAGAATCACATGGGGTAAACTTAAACGTCTTTTACTCCAGAATCACGTGGGGTAAACTTAAACGTCTTTTACTCCAGAATCACGTGGGGTAAACTTAAACGTCTTTTACTCCAGAATCACGTGGGGTAAACTTAAACATCTTTTTTACTCCAGAATCACGTGGGGTAAACTTAAACATCTTTTACTCCAGAATCACATGGGGTAAACTTAAACGTCTTTTACTCCAGAATCACATGGGGTAAACTTAAACATCTTTTACTCCAGAATAATGTGGGGTAAACATAAACGTCTTTTACTCCAGAATCACGTGGGGTAAACTTAAAAGTCTTTTACTCCAGAATCATCTGGGGTTAACTTAAACATCTTTTACTCCAGAATCACATGGGGTAAACTTAAAAGTCTTTTACTCCAGAATCACATGGGGTAAACTTAAAAGTCTTTTACTCCAGAATCACATGGGGTAAACTTAAACGTCTTTTACTCCAGAATCACGTGGGGTAAACTTAAAAGTATTTACTCCAGAATCACGTGGGGTAAACTTAAACGTCTTTTACTCCAGAATCATGTGGGGTAAACAGTAATCATAACTATCATTCTCTTTGTGATTTAGACTCATCACTCCCTCTCTTATTTTACCTTGTTGGCTAAACATCAGCTTGTCATATTTATGCTGCTGTATTACATACCACTAATACAAACTATTGCATGCAAACATACTTGGATGCTTCGTCTATTCTCTTATGTTTTTTTTGGAAAGGACAATACCTTAGATTTAGGAATTGTTTGCTTCTGTAAGCTGGTTGTAGAGTGTTTGGAGGATATGAAGCATCTGTTGATATTCTTTCTGTTTGTCACTATGTACAGTATATCCCAATGGTTGCACAAATGCTGGTTTACTATTTCTGGGCATTTCATATTTATATACAGTATATAAACCTGTCAAGTGAACAGGATGCAGTCAAGGTGCTTTGTGTGTTACAATGTGCGTTCCAGGTATCAAGAGAAGTTTCTCTGGCGGCAGTGCAACCTTAATACACTATATATACAAAAGTATGTGGACAGCCCTATTTCAGACTCACCCGTTGCTGACAGGTGTATGAAATTGAGCACACATCCATGCAATTTCCATAAATTAACATTGGCAGTAGAATGGCCTTACTGAAGAGCTCAGTTACTTTCAACATGGCACCGTCATAGGATGCCACTTTTCCAAGAAGTCAGTTCGTCAAAGTGCTGTTATTGTGAAGTGGAAAGGTCTAGGAGCAACAACTGCCCAGCCGCGAAGTGGTAGGCCACACAAGCTCACAGAACGGGACAGCTGAGTGCTGAAGCGTGTAGCATGTAGCATGTAAAAATTGTATGTCCTCAGTTGCAACACTCACTACCAAGTTCCAAACTGCCTCTGGAAGCAATGTCAGCACAACAACTGTTTGTCTGGAGTTTCATGAAATGTGTTTCCATGACCGAGCAGCCGTACACAAGCCTAAGATCACCATGAACAATACCAAGCGTTGGCTGGAGTGGTGTAAAGCTCGCCGCCATTGGACTCTGGAGCAGTGGAAACGCATGCTCTGGAGTGATAAATCACGCTTCACCATCTGGCAGTCCGACGGACGAATCTGGATTTGATTTTTCCTGGTTCGGCTAGGCCCCTTAGTTCCAGTGAAGGGAAATCTTAACACTATAGCATACAATGACATTCTAGACAATTCTGTTCTTCCAACTTTGTGGCAACAGTTTGCAGAAGGCCCTTTACTGTTTCAGCATGACAATGCCCCCATGCACAAAGCGAAGTCCGTACAGAAAAGGTTTGTCGAGATTGGTGTGGAAGAACTTCACTGGCCTGCACATAGCCTTGACATCAACTCCATTGAACACCTTTGGGATGAATTGGAACACCGACTACAAACCAGGCCTAATTGCCCAACATCAGTGCCCGACCTCACTAATGCTCTTATGTCTGAATGGAAGCAAGTCCCCGCAGCAATGTTCCAACATCTAGTGGAAAGCCTTCCCAGAAGAGTGGAGGTTGTTATAACAGCAAAGGGGGGACCAACTCCATATTAATGCCCATGATTTTGGAATGAGACGTTCGACGAGCAGGTGTCCACATACTTTTGGTCATGTAGTGCATCACCTTTGTAAGGGAACACCCCCCTGAAATGTACAAAAATGAATGGGAACATATTGGCACCGTACGAAACATATACACAGTGTCCAATACCACTCAATTCGGCGTTGTTTCATTCAAAGTTGATTGCAAAAGCCATATGGCAAATGCCAAGTGTAACACTCCAACAGATGGCGAGTGCGCTCCACCGTAATTTTTCAAATTGCAAATGTAACACAATTTTGAAAGTTTTTTTTATTTTTAATTCTTTCGATTTTTTGTCAATTACACATGTGTAAGAACTGTATAAATATACTTTTGTCAAATTTTATTATCATCATTTTTAAAAACATTTATTTTTACTTGTGCATAAGGCATATGTTTTGTCCATTTGCAATATGATTTCATAGGAAGTCAAAAGTAAAAAAATAACAAAAAAATTGAAAAAACTTATCACCCCCTTAAAAAGTGCTTTCTGGACCGTTTTTCGAAATTATTTAGATTTTTGTGTCAATTACACATGTATAAGAACTGTATCAACATACTTTAGTCATATTTTATTATCATAATTTAAAAAAAACTTGTGCATAAGATTTCCCATATGTTTTGTCCATTTGCAATATGATTTCATAGGAAGTCAAAAGTCAAAAATAGCTAAAAAGTGAGAAAGAAATTATCACCCCCTTAAAAAGTGCTTTCTGGACCGTTTTTTTGTGCATAAGGCATATGTTTTGTCCATTTGCAATATGATTTCATAGGAAGTCAAAAGTCGAAAATGTGAAAAAAAATTCAAAAACTTAGCACCGCCTTAAAAAAGTGCTTTCTGGACCGTTTTACGGAATTCTTTAGATTTTTTTGTCAGTTACACATGTATAGGAACTGTATGAACATACTTTTGTCATATTTGATTATCATAATTTTTTGCACTGTGCATTTGCAATATGTTTCAATGGGCATTTACCATCACGAATTTGGCATGCTCAAAAATACTGCAGAAATGCTAAATTGACTGGCCTGATGAACTCGGGATGGCCAGGCAGTGATAGTGGTTCCTCTCCATCGCTCATTGTGTTGATTTCATCATGTCCATTTGGTGATGTTTTTTCACTGCTGAATCACATTGAAAATGCACTGTGCATTTGCAATATGTTTCAATGGGCATTTACTATCACAAATTTGGCATGCTCAAAACTCCTGCAGAAATGCAAAATTGACTGGGCCAATGAACTCGGGATGGCTGGGCATTCTGGTTCCTCTCCATCGCTCGTTGGGGTTGATTTCAGAATGTCACTTTGGTGATGGTACCTCACTGTTTAAACATATTGCAAATGGACAAAAGTCAACCAGGAAGTCACCATCCATCAGTCAATTAGATATCATTCTGACACCAAACTGATACAAACTGACACCACACCCACTTTTTCCAAATAGTTTAGAAGCCAACTATCACATATTTCATAGCTGGCCCAAAATTCACAGCGCCTTCTGTTCAAACCATAATAAAAACATGAATCACGTAGTTACGTTCTAGCTGCGGGCCCAGTTCTGACATTATATGTAGGCCTAGCTGAGGCAACCTCAAATCCCAAGTTTCGACTCGATAAGTCATTCGGTGCCCGAGCAAGGTGCTGAAAATCCACTTTTTTTCCATGCCTTTCTACGGGGTCCTTGAATGAGCTATTGGACAGAAACGTTGGGGTCCGTCTCTATGGGCCGAGCCGGTTTCAATGGACCTAGTCTTGCGACTCTGGGACTTTTCTAAATGTTGTCATTTTCATAATGGTCAAAATGAATTGAAGTTATTGCAAATGTACGAGGCTGTTTCTCGGTCCGAGAACCTTCTAGAGCCACATAACTCACCACGCACTATCAATCTGAGCTCTAGAACAGGTTTCTAAAGTTTCAGAAATCTAGCTCTGACGGTTCTTTAATAGTTTGAACCAAGTTAACTATTGCAGGCTCTGTCTGTCTCTACGCACCACACTGTGTCCCTCCGTCCAAGCTGTGTGTGTGTGTGTGTGTGTGTGTGAGTTTCTCTTGGAAATGTTATGGGAGACATGACTGATTTACAGTTCATTAGGGTTGCCTAATCACACATATGAAGTTTTGGAAAGAGCTGACTTTTTTAACCCTTCGAAACAGCCCCTATGACTCCAATTATGGCAGTAAGTAAACACATATCCTCCTTGCAGTATGCTTTTACAGAATCCTGAGTTGTAAGTCTATACGTTAAGAACTGACTGATTTACACAGGGTTGAATGCACTATTTCTATCAAACATCAGGTTGGGTATGGCAAAACACTTTTAGGGTGATTTGAACCATTTCCGTTTGCTTCAGGAAGCTTAGAATCGACACAGGTAGACCTCATAGTGGCTTGATGGACTGTCATCGAAGACAGGTTCATAAGGCATTCATAACCCACATAGGCTTCAGGTTGACTTTAGAGGAGCAGCCAATGTATTCCCATGGGGAGAGAAGTCATTGTAAACTGTGAGAAAAAACTGTTTTCACTGTTAAGGGTTAATGCCACATGGTCAAGTTTAGGCTTGCACAGATCGGGAGGACCTCAGGAACGTACCTGAGGTCGAATTGTGCTTCTCACCCTAACGGTTCTCTCACTGTCACCCAAAAGCAAATGACATTTAGGTCCAGGCTTCATTTTGGGCCTACTTTTTTCACGGTCGCTGCACTCAGAGCGAGCTACGGTCAAGCAGGGCATCTTGTTGAACTCGGCACAGCCTAGAGACTATGGTAATGCCATTGCAGGCTCTGAGTGTCTTTAAGCACCGCACTTTGTCACTCCATCCTTCCTGTGTGTGTGTGTGTGTGTGAGAGAGAGCTTTTCTTTGACATCTGTTGGGAGAAATGACTGATTTACAGTTCATGAGGGTTGCCTAATCACACATAGGAAGTTTTGAAAAGATCAGACCTTTTTAACCCTTCGAAACAGCACCTATGACACCATTTTAATGCACTTCCGGTTTACACAGGAAGCTGAAAGTGAACACATATCCTCCTTTAGGTAGGCACTTATAGAATATTGAGTTTTAAGTCTTCATGTTAAGAACTGACTTATTTACAGAGGGTTGAATGAGTGTGTGTTATTTCAGAAAATCACAGAAAATCACAGAAATCTCGCATAGCTCGGAAACACAAAAAGGTTCGTCTGAACACGCTGCAACTGGATCTGAAACTTTAAAAAACGAAACCTTTTTTTGAACATCACCAATTTGACATTGTACGATTTCTCTTAAATTTACGATAGATAAATGGCCGTATTGACACCGTAGGTTCATTTACTTCGATGTGAAGTGGAAAAAATATTGCTCTATTTTCATTTTTGACCTTTAATCCCAGAAAAATGGCCATAACTCAAAAAACGTTGAGGCCTGGACGCCATCTTGTTCCGGGCCAACTGCCCATTATGCCAAACCTATGCTCACCAAGTTTCATCTTCAAAGTCTTTTCCGTTTAGGAGATAAGGCCATGTCGTGATTGGTGATGTTTTGTACATTTGCAATATGATTAGCAATATGATTCAATATGATTCCTCCTGTGGGATTTACCGGGACAGCGGAAAAATGACCAAAATTGGAAAATGTTATAAAACCGAAACCGAATGTCCGAGAGACTTCGTTTGATGTCTTCCTGGAAGATCCGGCCCTGCTGCACGGCCCTGCTGCATGGCCTGCCGCCGTCCGTAAATTTTAGAAACGTTGTCGGACGTCTAGTAAGGGACCATACATTTGCAATGTGGACTTTCTCACTAACCATATGGCGAATGTCAAAATGTTCCCTTAAGGTATTTAAGGCTATGTGCAGCTCATATGTTTTTGGATTACCATTGGAGGGGGGGGGGGACTTCAATAGGAGGTAGAGGTTCATTCAACCAACACTGTTAAATTCATGAATATACTACACTGGACAAAAATATAAATGCAACGTGGAACAATTTCATAGATTTGACTGAGTTATAGTTCATATAAGGAAATCAGTCAGTAGAAATACATTCATTAGGCCCTAATCTATGGATTTCACATGGCTGGGCAGTGGCACAGCCATGGGTGGGCCTGGGAGGGCATAGGGCCACCCACTTAGGAGCCAGGCTCAGCCAATTAGAATTCGTTTTTCACCCACATGTGTATGGACAATTTCTGGTATCTTTTATTTCAGCTCATGAAACATGGGACTTTACATGTTGCGTTTATATTTTTTTTCCTATTTGCAAATAAATTCATAAAAAATCCTACAATGTGATTTTCTGGATTTTTTTCCCTCATTTTGTCTGTCATAGTTGAAGTGTACCTATGATGAAAATTACAGGCCTCTCTCATCTTTTTACGTGGGAGAACTTGCACAATTGGTGGCTGACTAAATACTTTTTTGCCCCACTGTACATACATTAGGAGTATGACTCCAGCTACTGCATTTGATTTGATAAGATGCCACTGTGATGCAATATCATTTCCACATGAGTGCATGGCTCCCATTAATGGGCTCTGGGGTTGTAATGACCTCACATGTTTATGGTTAGCGGTTCTACGGCTGGATGGTTTAGTTGATGTGTGCTGTGGATGTGGGTGGATGGCTGGGCGGCACTAGTGGTCCTGGGAGAGGCAGGATTATTGAAGAATGCTGACCGGGCAATTCCATTCAGAGAACACTTTACATTCCTGCTGTGTAATTCCACTATTCTCCCAGATTACAGTGCACCTTAAACCATCGCTGTCCTCCCTCCCTCCTCCGCAGGGCCATATCACGATGGAGATGTCATGTAATCTTTCTCAGGCATAAAGAAATGGAACAGCACTCTGGAATAACACTACTGAGATGAAAAGTAAGAGAAATACCCTCAAGATGCTTCTGAGCGCTAGCAGGATTTGAACACAGATTTGGCTTATTAGTCCAATTAGTCATTTTGTCACCCCCTTTATATTAAGTAACAATAATAAATATGGGCCTTGACATTGTAACCTTTGGCTAGTGTTTTGAGTTATGGTAAATGCACCAGGGCACAAATGAGATATTAGATAGGGTGGATTACTTCATCATACCCCCTTTAATCAGCATTCTATGGAGAATGGAGTGAATGGAGTAGCCAAATATACTGTATTAGTTTTACAGGGTTTCCTTTAACTTTCCAGAAATTGTTCTCCCTGGTCTCTCCTTCCAGCTCTCGGAACAACTCCCAATTCTGAATCTAGGCCGAGTCCCTAGAGCCTTGATTCACTTATAGGTATCAGTCTATCGAATGAGGCCAGTTTCTGCTGAGGAAGCATGTTCTTTTTTTAGATGCACTTGTATGACGACGCGGCGGTAACCACTATTGAATGGAGCTTGCTCCTTTGACCCGTCGTTACACCTGACCCTCCCATTGGCTTTCAGTTTTATATAAACCGTGGCCATACTCGGCTCATATGCAAATGTTGATTGGTGCAACATTTTTAATGTCTGCGTTAGGCAATATGGGGCGCCGTGTGTTGCACAGACTTCCAGTAATCTTTCTCAAGTTGTACAGGTTAAGCTTTCCTCTCATGGCTGTACTTCACATTCATTGCTCCAGGGCTTCCTGGCTGCAGTAGAGTAAGCAATATGGAGCAAAAACATTTATGGCTGAGTGAGTGCAGTCCAGAGGGGCTCAATGTTATTGGAGTCCTCCCCTCTTCTCTCTCTTACAAGATGGTTTACCTACCTACCTCAGCCTCATACTGGAAGGGACTCTACGGACATGCCCTGGATGCATGATCAGAGAGAGATAGAGAGAGAGAATCAGAAAATAGTGTCACAAGCTCTACAGACACATGTCTTAGCACTGATTACTTCTGCCTCTCACATTTGCATCTCGGTTTAAAAATAGCAGCTCTTAATATCGCAGGGTTGTGTGATACAAGTCATTTTTAGCATTTGTTTCGCCCACCAACATGGTGGATTGGTACCGATGCATTGCAATCGGCATAGCAACAAGGAAGGGGACTCATCAGTTGTAAAGCAATCACATTACCCAACTAACACAACCAGAAAACCATATTTCAACCAGACAATGACATCACATTATGTCCCATACACCAAATGATGACCGCTGGGTGATAGGCTACTAAGTCATAGGCTACTTTGAATGAAGATGTGGATTGGTTGCATGTTCTGTAAAGCAGTCTTATCTATCTTGTTATCAGTCTAATCTTTGCATATACTGTAGCTTCATACCATTCTATTGTACTGCATAGGATTCTGAAGTAGGTCATAGTTACATTTGGGATAAATAATATATGATGTTATCAATTCTGCCTGGACTGCCGCCGCTCATAATAATTTCATGATATATAGGAAAAGGCTTTATTAAAACACCAACTTTTCATTCACAGTGCTTAACCTTGTCAAGTTGTCTGGCCAAACACATATTGTGAAATGTGGCTTTCATAGTATCAAGCACGGGTTTCATGAATTACTCAATTTGGTTTGTTAAAATCCTATCATTTGCACTTTGTTGCAGTTAGAGTGATTTCAAGCCAGTCCATTGGTTGGCACCTGAGGTAGACTGAGCTTAGATTTTATGATGGAATTTTGGCAACGTTTTCACTCAACATCCGAGGGCCTTGTGACTGTCTTGTGTTGCATCAGACAGTTCCTAGTTTTGTCCTCCTGTACCATTTTACACATCGCATAGGCCCAAGTATTTGTTGCAAATATTGTTAAAAGAAATGAAAGCATACTGGACTGGGTCTGTACATCCTGGTTCAGAATCTAATATTCCAGTACCCAACACACTTCACCAAAGCACAGATTTTAAACCGCTCACATCAACCAATCTCATGGTTTCCCTGGGTAACCACGATAACATGACAATTCATGTCATGACCCCTAATATCAACCTGAGGAAGACAGAGAGAAAATTCCTCCTCCCACTACATACATCCAGCCCCATATGAACTGTGTGAATGGACTGTGAGCCACATCACACCAGGTCAGAGAGGATTACTCCTTAACTGTGAAGAGGATCTTTTTTTTCTTCTTTCCCAGAGTTCTGAATGTTCTGAACTGCTGCGTCACCACTGGTATCCTAATTAGACGATGCAGGTTGATTATTTGCCAATGCCTCCTTCCCCAGACTGCTTTCTAGCGCCCACTGGTGAACAGCGTAGTCTTTCATTTTAGGTTCACTCACATGAACATTAAATCCCTATGATTAAAGACAAAAAAGTCAACTTTCACTTTTTCTAGCCTATTAGAACTCTTTTCATCATTTCTCAATTGGCTCTGGTGATGTAAAGACAGTAGTTCATCAGGATCTCTCTGTAAGTCCCAAACCATGGAGGCATCAGTGGAGAACTTCACTGATTAAGTGGAACAAGATTCTGATCACACAGACAGTACAAGAGTCCGTTTTGTAAATCACCAGTCACTCTCAGGGTGAAGTTTCAAATCTTCAAATTAGGCGAGGAGGAGGAGAGTGTGTTGGGTACACTCTACAGAGACATTTTTAAACTTTATTGCTTTGCATTATCTCTGAAAGTGGTTCAAGGCCACTCAGGGGTATGAGCTGTCACGCAATGCTGCCTGAGCATGCTCTATCTGCTAAGTTAGCTCGGCACTAGAAAGTCGTGGATAAACAACATTATCAATTTAATTATTCCTAACTGGGGCATTTAAGTCGTAAGTTTTGTTTAGAATGTCATTTATTCTTTCCTGGGCAGCAACTAAGTCAAGTGTATCAGCAGTGTTTGTTGCAGCCGTCTATAACACTATCTATAACTCCATCTATAACATTGGGGGAGATCACTGTAGTGGTAAAACAGATTTACAAAGCCTTGTTGACGACATGTTCTGAAGCCCCCATCTAGCTACTGTTGTACTGCTTATCAGGCCCTGTGGTACAGAGACTCAGTCTGGTGTGGACTACAGGAAAAAGAGGACCGAGCACGCCCCCCTTCTCATCGACGGGGCCGTAGTGGAGCAGGTTGAGAGCTTCCTTGGTGTCCACATCACCAACAAACTAACATGGTCCAAGAACACCAAGACAGTCGAGAAGAGGGCATGACAAAACCTATTCCCCCTCAGGAAACTAAAAAGATTTGGCATGGGTCCTCAGATCCTCAAAATGTTCTACAGCTGCACCATCGAGAGCATCTGGTTGCACCATCGAGAGCTGACTGGTTGCATCACTGCCTGGTTTGGCAAGTGCTCTGCTTCCGACTGCAAGGCATTACAGAGGGTAGTGCGAATGGCCCAATACATCACTGGGGCCAAGCTTCCTGCCATCAAGGACCTCTATACCAGGCGGTGTTGGAGGAATTCCCTAAAAATTGTCAAAGACTCCAGCCCCCCTAGTCATAGACCGTTTTCTCTGATACCGCACGGCAAGCGGTAGCGGAGCGCCAAGTCTCGGTCCAAGAGGCTTCTAAACAGCTTCTAACCCCAAGCCATAAGACTCCTGAACATCTAGTCAAATGGCTACCCATACTATTTGCAGTGCCCCCTCTCACCTCCTCTTTACACTACTGCTACTCTCTGTTGTCATGCATAGACACTTTAATAACTTGACCTATATGTACTGTACATACTCCCTCAACTAACCGGTGCCCCCGCACATTGACTCTGTATCCGTACCCTCTTGTATATAGTCTCGCTATTGTTATTTTGTTGGTCAGGGGCTCGTAAGTAAGCATTTCACTGTAAGGTCTACACCTGTTGTATTCAGCGCATGTAACTAATAACATTTGTGTCAGGCCCATTGTTGTCTAACATTACCGCTTCCTCAATGAGATTATCGGCTGTTTCAGATACCTCCACCAATTTCCACTACAAGAATTTTGGTATCTTTCAAGGATTTTATGTAATCTATCACAAATTATCTAGTGAACCTTTTTGCTACTTCAGATTATCCCAGGTGTCTGTAATAATCTCTGGACCTCTGAGTGGCCTCATATAAAATATATGAAATAATTTAATAAGATTATTATTTTATTAAATAAAAACTGTATGACAAAGCTGTAAAACATTCTCCTAAATATAAACCATCAATTTAGTGAATACCATTGGTGTCTAATATGAGAGTTTCAGCAATAGCTGGAAGAGTTGTAGAGTTAATTGAAAATAATGCCATGTTGATTCAATGCTTTTTTAAATTAATTTGTCTATTTTCTCTTGAACCATATGGTCTATCTACTAGAAACTCATGGACAATATGGAGACATAATAAATTAATACTATATATGAATGCATTCAAATTATTCAAGTATAAATTACCAAAGTTAACGATAGAGTGCCATCGATTTTCTGTTATTTTCTGAAGATTACCAGTAGCATTGCAACCCTACTTACAACACACACACACACACATACACACACACACACACACGCACGCACGCACACACACACACGCACGCGCACGCACACACAGGCACAGGCACAGTGGGATGTGAAGTGGGACAGGATTAGAGTATGTACTGTAAGATCTGTGACAAGACCAAATCTCTCCCATTCATTGCTCTCTGCATTTACTGAGATTAAGTTTGATGAAGAACATGCCTTAATTGTTATTTGATATTTTAAATGGTAGTTTAGCACAGTTAAATGCTCCATGTGCTGAGGCTAAATGCTTATTAGCCCCCAATATAGGGATGTCTAGTATTGGAAAAGGGAGGAAAAGGTGCTTGAGGTTGGCCAGCCAACTTAATGGCGTATTTTGAGAGGGGGAGATGGTAAAAGTTGAGTTCTGTGAGCGGGAGTGAGAGAAAAATGTGTCTGTTATTGGGGTTGTGTAGCTCATAAAGGGACACAGAAGAAAGAAATGGAGAGCCTCACAGAGCAATTGCCTGGCACAGACTACAAAGAGATTAAATTAGCACTAGCAAGGCAAGGGGAGTCGATCCCAGAATAATGCATCAATGGAGAAATTCGGAAACGTAGCAGTTCTGTGTGAGGGTGAAATGTGTTCTATATGGAAAGGTCACTTGTTCCCCAGTACTCATTAAGAGTGTAATAATGAATGGAGATGGTGGTCTAATATGTAGGTTAGAAGGCTCATCAAGAAAAATAGCATAAGAAATTACACTTTGAAAAACTTTTAATTAGATTTGACCTTTTTCAAAAATAGTTATGGTATAATATGGAATCATTAATAATACTAAATGTTGGGCAATTACTTACGGAGTACTGACCTATACTAAAGGGACAATGAAACCACTGTTGTGTTTGTTGCACAGAAGGAATCCTCTTTTTATTACTTGGGGGAATCATTTTTTTTCTCGGCCTAGAGACAGAGGACAGATTGTCTGGCTTCAGACTACAGAAGCATTAGATCAGCGTCAGATAGTGGGTCATGGGCCAAGGCTTGGGTCATACAGAGACGTACGTGCTGCAGTATATCAGGCTAAACAGACTCATTGCAGCGAAATGGGTCATTACCCATTATAGATATGTAATTATAGTAGGTATTTAACTGTGTTTCCTCCTAATGGAGACATATCATAATGCCTCTCCTCAGGATCAGCTATGATTCACTATCCTCCTCCGTAATGTGATCTGGACCTGGGTCAGCTGAGTGATTGTTTCTTTGATTGTTGTGACAGGGTGAAATGGACTACAGTTGCCTGTTCCCCTCTGGTAGCTTTACTCTGTTTATACACATAGTCAGTGAACAGATGTGATGATGAGTGATGACAACACTGCGTCACTGAACCCCTCAACCCGCCAGTTCCCTGCCTGCCTCCCTCCCTGTCTGCCCACTGACCTGCCTGCCTGTCTCCCTGCCTGCCCCCTCCTGTCTGCCCACTGACCTGCCTCCCTCCCTCCCTGCCTGCCCACTGATCTGTCTCCCTGGCTGACTGCCTGCCTCCTTCACTCCCTACCCACTGACCTGCCTGCCTGTCTCCCTGTCTCCCTGCCTGCCTCCCTGCCTGCCTCCCTGTCTGTTCACTGACCTGCCTCCCTCCCTCCCTTCCTGCCTGCCTGCCTGCCTGCCCACTGACCTGTCCCCCTGCCTGCATGACTGCCTGCCTTCCTCCCTGCCCATTGACCTGCCTACCTGCCTGCCTGCCTCCCTGCCTGCCTCCCTGCCTGCCTCCCTGCCTGCCCACTGACCCACCTGCCTGCCTGCCCTGCCTGTCTGCCTTCCTTCTGCCTTCCTTCCTTCCTTCCTTCCTTCCTTCCTTCCTTCCTTCCTTCCTTCCTTCCTTCCTTCCTTCCTTCCTTCCTTCCTTCCTGCTTACCTGCCTGCCTGCATCCCTACCTTACTACCTTACTACCTCCCTCCCTCCCTCCCTCCCTCCCTCCCTCCCTCCCTCCCTCCCTCCCTCCCTCCCTCCCTCCCTCCCTCCCTCCCTCCCTCCCTCCCTCCCTCCCCCTCCCTCCCTCCTCCCTCCCTACCTCCCTCCCTACCTGCCTGCCTGCCCACTGACCTGCTAAAGATCACAGCAGCAAAGCATTCTTCCTCAGTAACCACATTTACTCACAGAGCACAAATTCCCTCTGCCTGTCAGAATTATGAGAGTGCATGGAAGTATCTGCAAGGACTCGGGCTTTAGGAAACATATTCAGGTGCATCAAGGCTTGTTCACTTGCAGACATTACATTGGAATACATTCTTGTCATATTAATCATTTTTTGGCAATTAATGCTGAAACTTAGCTCATCGTGTTGAGAAAAGTGATACATTGGTTTGAGTCCACAAAAGAAATGTCAGGAGGTGTTGTCAGACTCCAGCAGGGTGAGGTATCTGTTCTAGTTCCCCTCCATCTTCACTATAATGGTCTGCTCTGCCTGATGTCCTGGATCTGTCTCCATTATCTTGAAAGTCCCTGGCTCCCTGGGCACCGAGCACCAGTTCTCACAGGCAGCTGGGAGTCCCTTCTGTTAGGTGACCTAAAACACAGCACCATCACCACCATCCTCAGTCCTAACTTTAATGCTCAGCATTGCACTCTCTCCAGATATTTAGTTGTTGTCAACAGTATTAAGGCAGTGCACACAAGCTCCTTTTCAAAAGGTACTTTTTGCTGTAAGGGGATAAATGGTTCCATTATAAAAGTATTTTTGTAAATTATTATTACTTAGACATTAATTGATATTATAGCCTCCCTGTACTGTATGTAAAAGCACTCAAGCTGTTCCCGCTTAGTCGCTACACCAGTGGTAGTCATGGGATATGGCTGCAATTTATTTTTGTATGTGTGCCCCTGTTCATTTGGACATAGGCCTATTTCTCAAGAGAGAACATAGTGTATCCACCCTGCATGGGAAGCATACTGCCTCTGCCAAGAGACTGGGATCTTTATGGGCCAACATAGCATGCTTACCCTGTAATAATAGGTTATTGGTTCATGCCCTGTCTGGCTGTTCCCCCTTATTCGCTACACCAATTCACCCAGAAAATGTAGTCTTTCTCTATTGTTAGTGATAGATTCCCTCTTTCTAGCAACAGAGCGTGAGATATCATTATGATGCTGTCCCTGCCCACTCTCATGCTCAAGGATGTTCTGCGACAGAGGCAGAACTGGGCCATGGATCACAGGCTTTTGTCCAAGAAAAAAACTAAGCGGTGGCCTCAAAAGAGGCCAATCAAATATAGCTAAATCCCTCAGTACTGTACCATATAATGCGGTTGTTGGTAATGCTATAATGTTCTAAACTGCTTTTTGTCACTCTTGAAGGCTTGGATATCTCCTTGGTTTAATAGTCTGTGACCTGGCCACTGTATTTAAGAACACAAATGATTCCATTTTAAGCCATGAAACCTCTCCCGGCACTTGTAATTCAGACAACTGAAGCCAGTATATCCCAAGTATTCAAGGACAGTCTCAAGTTCACTTCACTGACTTTAAAAACTTTCTACAGTAAATTTCCCCAGACTTTGTGATGTTGAGCATTTTGACTGTAATTGTTGCAGAGTCTTTTGTTATGTCACTTGCGTGAAAAATCAGCATAGTAACAGATGATTCCGTCTTACCTCGAATCCACCTAGAGCTAAAAAAAGAGGATGTGAGGGCACGTGTGTATGTATTTTTTAAAATGTGACCTTTATTTAACCAGGCAAGTCAGTTAAGAACAAATTCATATTTTCAATGATGGCCTAGGAACAGTGGGTTAACTGCCTGTTCAGGGGCAGAACGACAGATCTGTACCTTGTCAGCTCAGGGATTAGAACTTGCAACCTTTCAGTTACTAGCCCAACACTCTAACCACTACGCTACCGCCCCATGTATACAGTGCATTCGGGAATGTTTTCAGACTCCTTCACCTGTTCCACATTTTATTACGTTACAGCCTTATTCTAATTGATTAAAGTTTTATTCCCTCATCAATCTACACAAAATACCCTAAAAGCAAAAACAGGTTTTTAGACATTTTTGCAAATGTATACATTTTTTAAATGGTTTCCTCCAGATGTGTCACTTGGCGTTCAATCTTGATTTCATCAGACCAGAGAATCTTGTGTCTCATGGTCTGAGAGTCCTTTAGGTGCCTTATGACAAAATCCAAGCGGGCTGTCATGTGCCTTTTACTGAGGAGTGGCTTCAGTCTGGCTACTCTACCATAAAGGCCTGATTGGTGGAGAGCTGCAGAGATGGTTGTCCTTCTGGAAGGTTCTCCCATCTCCACAGAGGAACTCTGGAGATCTGTCTGAGTGACCATCGGGTTCTTGGTCACCTCCCTGACCAAGACCCTTCTCCCCCGATTGCTTAGTTTGGCCGGGCGGCCAGCTCTTGGAAGAGTTTTGGTGGTTCCAAACTTCTTCCATTTAAGTATGATGGAGGCCACTGTGTTCTTGGGGACCTTCAATGCTGCAGAAATCCTTTGGTACCCTTCCCCAGATCTGTGCCTCGACACAATCCTGTCTCGAAGCACTAAGGACAATTCCTTCCACTTCATGGCTTAGTTTTTGATCTGACATGCACTGACAACTGTGGGATCTTATATAGATAGGTGTGTTCTTTTCCAAATCATGTCCAATCAATTGAATTTACCACAGGTGGACTCCACGTTGTAGAAACATCTCAAGCATGATCAATGGAAACAGGATGCACCTGAGCACAATTTAGAGTATCATAGCAAAGGGTCTGAATACTTATGTAAATAAGGTGTTTCTGTTTTTTATTTTTAAAACATTTGGTAAAAAATAAAAATAAACAGTTTTCTCTCTGTCATTATGGGGTATTGTGTGTAGAATTATGAGGGCGAAAAATGATTTAATACATTTTAGAACGTAACGAAATGTGGAAAAGGGAAGGGGTCTGAATACTTTCCCGAATGCACTGTAGGTGGCTGTTAAGCTAAAACATTGACATATTTAGTGAGGCTAATTAGGCAATTCTGCAGCTGACCAATGGAAGTGCCAGTGTCTGTGACTACAAAACCCTGCATACGGACAAACTGCAGCGAATAGGAGAGCTGAGCCTTGTTAGCATGTTTCATCAAAGTGAATCTCACACCTGGTGAGTGAATATAAAAGGACTCACTTAACGTTGTTGTGAAGATAAATATATTTCATTTAATGTATGAAATATATGAAATCAATATAAAAATCCCACCCAGTTGTCAACAAGTGCTATTGATCATCATCAGCACCACTGCCCTTGTGAGTTTGTTGCACAGACATAGCTGTGTTTTGTCGGTTCTCACCATTGGAAGCCATGGTCCATTGCCCAACCTGTCTGACTCATCAGAGCATTCTGTGCACTGCTTAAAAACTCATCTTGTCTCCATGTGAGGATCTTACTTTTGCCATCCTGCATCCCCAGTCTTCCTCTATAATGAATGACAACTTGCGGCAGAACAAGATAATAAAAAAGATGTTCCTTGCTTTTTCCTCCCACACACTCTGACATGTTACCACAGAGAGCCTGATTGTAATGTAGAGCACAGGACATGGAAAAAAGAAGCCCCCATTTTCCTTGCCATTGTGACAAGTACAACTGCTGTTGTGCTGAAGAAGCCTGTCCTCAAATGTTAACATTTTAGCTTGCCTGTATGATTAATGAGCAGTTGCTACGTTGTTGAGAAAACAATGACCTCACAGTATGACATGATTTCCCTTGTTCAGTCAACACTATTCTGTAAATCATTGTGTTAAACCCACTGAAGAGGTCCTTCTACTTGGAGCATTTTTTCAGTCATTTCAGAGTTTTAGAAACAACGCGCCTTTGAGGTTGACCTGGATTCTAGGATGAGAATAGCTGTCAGAAGCCCAGTCCTGTTATATAGCGTATGTCTTCATTGTCTACATCTACCAGTAGACTGAGTGACCTTTAAGTGTTCCCATCAAGTCTCAGCTTCCTGTCATCCTTCACACAGCTACAGTCCTTTAACCCCTAACATTTTAGTTTGGTATCACCAATTGAGGGTGTAGTCTGTTTTTCAGGAATAAGGCAATGTAAAGCTGCATGTAGACATATCAGTGTTAATCTGTATCTGCACAGTTATTCTTTCCTGCAGCCAGCTGTGGATGTCATAAAGTAGACTATGAAGTGAACCACATGCAGTACTATATGTTGAAATCCTTGTTCTAGTGTAAATTATGATGGTGTTGACTGGCCAATGACGAGAGGAGAGGCAGCTGTGATGATCTCATTCTGAAGTCACCTTGTGTGTGTGTGTGTGTGTGTGTGTGTGTGTGTGTGTGTGTGTGTGTGTGTGTGTGTGTGTGTGTGTGTGTGTGCGTGTGTGTGTGTGTGTGTGTGTGTGTGTGTGTGTGTGTGGTGTGTGTGTGAGCATCAGTGATGGACTACAGTAGACCCTTGGGCACCATGTTTCAATGGAGAGAGCTTCCACTCTCATGATGTATGGCTCTCTAAGGCCATATTGTGGAGTCAGTCCAACAATTATTGTATGAATGAGTCTGACGACATTTTATTTTCTTGGGATTCTTACAAATAACCTCTCAGCAAACAGATCTGTGCCAGTAGTCTGTTTGTTGTCTCATCTGGATGTGCGTACTAACAGTCATTTTGAATTTAGAAATGTCAGACTGTAGTCTACATGACGACATTCATATCGTCTTCTCTTATACTGAACAAAAATATAAATGCAACATGTAAAGTTTTGGTACCATGTTTCATGAACTTAAATAAAAAATCCCAGAAATGTTCCATACGCACAAAAAGCTTATTTCTCTAAAATGTTGTGCACAAATTTGTTTACATAACTGTTAAAGAGCATTTGTCCTTTACCAAGATAATCCATCCACCTGACAGATGTAGAATATCCAGAAGATGATTAAACAGCATGATCATTACACAGGTGCACCTTGTGTTGGGAATAATAAAAGGCCACTCTAAAAATGGGCTGTTTTGTCACACAACACAATGCCACAGATTTCTCATGTTTTGAGGTGAGGCTTGCAATTGGCATTCTGACTGCAAGAATGTCCAACAGAGCTGTTGTCAGATAATTGAATGTTCATTTTGTTTTAGAGAATTTGGCAATACATTCCACCGGCCTCACAACCGCAGACCACGTGTAACCACACCAGCCCAGGACCTCCACATCCAGCTACTTCACCTGTGGGATCGTCAGGGGGGGTTGGGAGGGGACTAAAAAGAGTCATTTTACTTTCTTAAAATTGTTGGTATTTTACCCCCCCTTTTCTCACCAATTTTGTCATATCCAATTACGATCTTGTCTCATCACTGCAAGGGAGAGGCAAAGGCTGAGTAAGGCGCCCTCCAAATGACCCGCCAAACCACGCTCCTTAACACGGAATCGAACCCGGGTCTATAGACCTGCGCCTCTCCCGAGGCCGTTGGGGAGTTGAGGCGATGAGACAAGATCATCATTGGATCGCAATTGGATATCACTGAAGGGGGTGGGGGGTTAAATAAATAAAAGTGTACTTATTGAGATCTACCACTATCCATGCACACCCATATTAGCCTTGATTTCAATTCAATTATTTTAACGGTTTAATATTTGATGTGTTTACACAGTATGTAGAGTAGTTTCACTCTAACTGGACTATAATTTTTATGAACGTTGGTTGGCTACAGTTTGAATCTTAAAGTGAATACTTCCTAAGGATGTTTATCATTTAAATAGTGTTGTTGGAGGATTAGACCGTTAAGCTTTGCAGAAACTGTAACGTAAATAAGACCTGTCACAGATAATCCAAACATATAGTTGCAGTCTGAGATAAAAGGTTAAATCAATGTCCTGTTATTGATTAGCACCTGTCTGATATAACTGTGAGATTCCCCTCAGTAAGCTATGTCCTTAACACTCCTGCCTCCAAGGCTGGCTAGGCCAAACTTCTGAGAACTGGAGAGATGGCAGGCTCAGTAACTTGATCTGACTCTGCTCTAATTTAACTGCTCTCTCCCTCCTACTGCCAGTAAGGGGTATATTCACACACTCTGCTGCCTGACAGGTACTCCTTCTCACCCCTTTTCACTGCCTCTCTGTGACATGTGCCCTTGAGTGTAGCTTTCTCATTTTCTTGTTAACTAGGACTGCATAGCATGCTCTAACACTAGTCAACGACACTAGGCTATATAGTGTGCTGTAACACCAGTCCCAGAGCACCAAGGCTATTGAAGTTTCTTTCTGACAAACGGTTTACTAGTGTGACTGACTGGGGTTTGACAAGACAGTCTAAGCCCGCTGAGCTAAAGCTGAGACATTTTGTAAAATTCCAAGGAAATAGTATGGAATTCAGAGGAAATAGTATGCCACATACATGTTGCTGTGTGTGTGATTCATACCCATTATCATTTTTTTAAAGTGGCAAAACAAACAAGAAGTCTGTTTCTGGTGACTTTGGGTGCCCTCTATAGTCTTATCTGTAAGCTTCTGTAATCCACTGTTGGCTGATGTCCAGCTGGAGACATTTGTATTGTGTGTCTGGCTGCACATTGTGACTGAGCCGTGGAGGGCTTACTTTTCCTGGCCTGGCTGTGACTTCCACAGGGCCTGTTCTCAATCCAGCCCAAGGGAGGTAGACGACTAGTCTAGTCACTCAAACAGGACCATGCTGCTTAAGAGCGATGTGCTGCTCACTGTTAAATAAACTGCATCTCCTCTGACAGGGCAGCAGGCACAGGAAGAGAGTGAGTAGAAGAAGTAGGGGAGATGGATGAGAGTTAGGCATGCTATATTTGTACTAACTTCCCTCTTGTGTGTATCTCTTGATAGATTTGTATACGTGTTCATACTGTCGTGACACATTGACTGCTTTGGGACTTCTGCTTTGTGTTTCCATTCTAAGGAGCCATTCACAAAGTTGTCAAACTTCAACTTGGGCTCATCCAGCTGTTGCAAAATCCCATAGCTGCTAGAGACTACAAAATCGTGACAGTACATGTCAATTGACTGATGTCTGAATTGTAGATGGCAAACAACACACCTTGCTTGTATAGGGTTTATGGGATTGTAAAAGTAGAGATTTGAGTGTTTTTCTCTTCAAACAAGTTCAACTGCCCTAAAATATTAAATCAATGTCCTGTTATTGACTAATACCTGTGTGATATAAAGTTGAAGTCGGAAGTTTACATACACTTAGGTTGGAGTCGTTAAAACTCGTTTTTCAACCACTTCACAAGTTTCTTATTAACAAACTATAGTTTTGGCAAGTCGGTTAGGACATCTACTTTGTGCATGACACAAGTAATTTTTCTAACAATTGTTTACAGACAGATTATTTCACTTATAATTCACTGTATCACAAGTCCAGTGGGTCAGAAGTTTACATACACTAAGTTGACTGTGCCTTTAAACAGCTTGGAAAATTCCAGAAAATGATGTCACGGCTTTAAAGCTTCTGATAGGCTAATTGACATAATTTGAGTCAATTGGAGGTGTACCAGTGGATGTATTTCAAGGCCTACCTTCAAACTCAGTGCCTCTGCTTGAGATCATGGGAAAATCAAAAAACATCCACCAAAACCTCAGAAGAAAATGTAGACCTCTATAAGCCTGGTTCATCCTTGGGAGCAATTTCCAAATGCCTGAAAGTACCACGTTCATCTGTACAAACAATAGTAAGCAAGAATAAACACCATGGGACCACGCAGCCATCATACCACTCAGGACGGAGACATGTTCTGTCTCCTAGAGATGAT
The DNA here is from genome assembly GCF_018296145.1 of Oncorhynchus tshawytscha. Classification (NCBI taxonomy): domain Eukaryota; kingdom Metazoa; phylum Chordata; class Actinopteri; order Salmoniformes; family Salmonidae; genus Oncorhynchus; species Oncorhynchus tshawytscha. The sequence continues at coordinate 58,696,829 of NC_056433.1, read as the reverse complement.
CATACTTTGTTGCGAAAAGTGAAAATCAATCCCAGAACAACAGCAAAGGACCTTGTGAAGATGCTGGAGGAAACCGGTACAAAAGTATCTATATCCACAGTAAAACGAGTCCTACAGTGGGGCAAAAAAGTATTTAGTCAGCCACCAATTGTGCAAGTTCTCCCACTTAAAAAGATGAGAGATGCCTGTAATTTTCATCATAGGTACACTTCAACTATGACAGACAAAATGAGGAAAAGAAATCCAGAAAATCACATTGTAGGATTTTTAATGAATTTATTTGCAAATTATGGTGGAAAATAAGCATTTGGTCAATAACAAAAGTTTATCTCAATACTTTGTTATATACCCTTTGTTGGCAATGACAGAGGTCAAACGTTTCTGTAAGTCTTCACAAGGTTTTCACACACTGTTGCTGGTATTTTGGCCCATTCCTCCATGCAGATCTCCTCTAGAGCAGTGATGTTTTGGGGCTGTTGCTGGGCAACACGGACTTTCAACTCCCTCCAAAGATTTTCTATGGGGTTGAGATCTGGAGACTGGCTAGGCCACTCCAGGACCTTGAAATGCTTCTTACGAAGCCACTCCTTCGTTGCCCGGGCGGTGTGTTTGGGATCATTGTCATGCTGAAAGACCCAGCCACGATTCATCTTCAATACCCTTGCTGATGGAAGGAGGTTTTCACTCAAAATCTCACGATACATGGCCCCATTCATTCTTTCCTTTACACGGATCAGTCGTCCTGGTCCCTTTGCAGAAAAACAGCCCCAAAGCATGATGTTTCCACCCCCCTGCTTCACAATAGGTATGTTCTTTGGATGCAACTCAGCATTCTTTGTCCTCCAAACACGACGAGTTGAGTTTTTACCAAAAAGTTATATTTTGGTTTCATCTGACCATATGACATTCTCCCAATCTTCTTCTGGATCATCCAAATGCTCTCTAGCAAACTTCAGACGGGCCTGGACATGTACTGGCTTAAGCAGGGGGACACGTCTGGCACTGCAGGATTTGAGTCCCTGGCGGCGTAGTGTGTTACTGATGGTAGGCTTTGTTACTTTGGTCCCAGCTCTCTGCAGGTCATTCACTAGGTCCCCCCGTGTGGTTCTGGGATTTTTGCTCACCGTTCTTGTGATCATTTTGACCCCACGGGGTGAGATCTTGCGTGGAGCCCCAGATTGAGGGAGATTATCAGTGGTCTTGTATGTCTTCCATTTCCTAATAATTGCTCCCACAGTTGATTTCTTCAAACCAAGCTGCTTACCTATTGCAGATTCAGTCTTCCCACCCTGGTGCAGGTCTACAATTTTGTTTCTGGTGTCCTTTGACAGCTCTTTGGTCTTGGCCATAGTGAAGTTTGTAGTGTGACTGTTTGAGGTTGTGGATAGGTGTCTTTTATACTGATAACAAGTTCAAACATGTGCCATTAATACAGGTAATGAGTGGAGGACAGAGGAGCCTCATAAAGAAGAAGTTACAGGTCTGTGAGAGCCAGAAAACTTGCTTGTTTGTAGGTGACCAAATACTTATTTTCCACCATAATTTGCAAATAAATAAATTAAAAATCCTACAATGTGATTTTCAGGATTTTTTTCTCATTTTGTCTGTCCTCGTTGAAGTGTACCTATGATGAAAATTACAGGCCTCTCTCATCTTTTTAAGTGGGAGAACTTGCACAATTAGTGACTGACTAAATACTTTTTTGCCCCACTGTATATTGACATAAAGGTTAACGATTCTCGTCCTCCTCTTCTAAGGAGGAGTAGTAAGAAGGATCGGAGGACCAATGCGCAGCGTGGTAAGTGTTCATTATATTTATTTATAACTCAGAACACTAAATAATAAAACAACAAAGAGAACGAAATGAAACCGAAACAGTCCTGTACGGTGCATACATAAAACACAGAACAGAAAATAATCACCCACGAAACACAATAGAAAACAGGCTACCGAAATATGGTTCTCAATCAGGGACAATGATTGACAGCTGGCTCTGATTGAGAACCATACCAGGCCAAACACAGAAATAGCAAATCATAGAAAAACTAACATAGACAACCCACCCAACTCACGCCCTGACCATACTAAAACAAAGACATAATAAAAGAACTAAGGTCAGAACGTGACAGAAAGGCCTTTCAGCACGGAAGAAGCCACTGCTCCAAAACCGCCATAAAAAGCCTACGGTTTGCAACTGCACATGGGGACAAAGATCGTACTTTTTGGAGAAATGATGAAACAACAATAGAACTGTTTGGTCATAATGATCATTGTTATGTTTGGAGGAAAAAGGGGGAGGCTTGCAAGCCGAAGAACACCATCCCAACCGTGAAGCACGGGGGTGGCATCATCATGTTGTGGGGGTGCTTTGCTACAAGAGGGACTGGTGCACTTCACAAAATAGATGGCGTCATGAGGAAGGAAAATGATGTGAATATATTGAAGCAACATGTCAAGACATCAGTCAGGTTGTTAAAGCTTGGTCACAAATGGGTCTTCCAAATGGACAATGACCCCAAGCATACTTCCAAAGTTGTTGCAAAATGGCTTAAGGACAATAAAGTCAAGGTATTGGAGTGGCATTAAAGCCCTTGACGTCAATCCTGTAGAACATTTGTGGGCAGAACTGAAAAAGCGTGTGTGAGCAAGGAGGCCTACAAACCTGACTCAGTTACACCAGCTCGGTCAGAAGGAATGGGCCAAAATTCACCCAACTTATTGTGGGAAGCTTGTGGAAGGTTACCCGAAACATTTGACCCAAGTTAAACAATATATAGGTAATGCTACCAAATACTAATTGAGTGTATGTAAACTTCTGACCCAATGGGAATGTGATGAAAAATATTACATCTGAAAGAAATCACTCTCTCTTCTATTATTCTAACATTTCACATTCTTAAAATAAAGTGGTGACCCTAACTGACATAAGACTGGAATTACTGGGATTACTGGGATTAAATGTCAGGAATTGTGAAAAACTGAGTTTAAATGTATTTGGCTCAGGGGTATGTAAACTTCAGACTTCAACTGTACCTGCGACATTCCCTTTAGTAAACTGTAACACTAGTCTAGCACACTAGGCTATATAGTGTGTTGTAACACTAGTCTACTACACTAGGCTGTATAGTGCCTCCAAGGCTGGCTAGGCCGAACTTTGCAATGGAACGTCATTAAATGTAATGTCACGGTGTAAGGGAAGTTTATGACAACCTTGTGTAGGCATTATGACAGAATATTTACATAAAACATTACAGATCATTGAATATGGAATGATTAGACATACAGGATGCATGGAGCTTTTTAATCGTTTTAATACTGGTAGCATCCTAGTCAATGTGTCCCAGGCTATAGGCTCTGTCTGTCTCTGTCTCTGTCTGTGTCATGAACGTTGTTATAAGAATCTGACCAAATGCAGCGAGGGTTGGATTCATCATCTTTATTTAACGTGAACCGGCAAAAAACAATAAAGAAGAAAGAAACGAACGTGAAGCTATGCAGCGCTCAAGGCAACTATACACACACAAGATCCCACAACCAACAGGTGGGAAAAGGCTGCCTAAGTCTGATCCCCAATCAGAGACAATGATAGACAGCTGCCTCTGATTGGGAACCATACCAGGCCAACCTAGAAATAAAGAAACTAGAATGCCCACCGTAGTCACACCCCGACCTAACCTAAAATAGAGAATAAAGAATCTCTAAGGTCAGGGTGTGACAGTACCCCTCCCCCCCAAAGGTTCGGACTCCGGTTGCAAAACCTGACTCTATAGGGGAGGGTCCGGGTGGGCATCTAGCCTCGGTGGCGGTTACGGTGCGGGACGTAGACCCCGCTCCGCTTGCGGATCCGCCCACTTCGGTGGCGACTCTGGTGCGGGGATCATCGCCTGAAGCTCCGGACCATGGATCGTCGCCGTTGGAAACGGACCGTGGATCATCGCCGGTGACTCCAGACCATGAAATGTCGCCAGAGGAACCGGGCCGTGGATCGTTGCCGGAAGCTCCGGCCCGAAGATCGTCGCAGGAGGAACCGGACCGTGGATTGTAGCCGGAGGAACCGGACCGTGGATCGTCGCCGGAGGGACCGTATCGTGGATAGTCGCCGGAGGCTTCGGACTGCAGACCGTCGCTGGAGGCTTTAGTGCGTGGAGCTGGCACAGGGTGTACCAGGCTAGGGAGACGCACTGGAGACCTGGTGCGTGGAGCTGGCACAGGGCGTACCGGGCTGTGGAGGCGCACTGGAGGTCTGGAGCGCAGAGCTGACAACCTTCGCTCTGCAAATGCGGGGGACTGGCCCAGGACGCACTGGGCTGTGGAGGTGCACTGGAGACACAGTGCGTAGAACCTGAAAACATTGTACCGGAACGATGACACTCTCCTCAAAGCGAGTGCGGAGATCTGGCACAGGTGGCATCGGACGGCTAACACACTCCTCAGGGCGACTGTCTTGCCTCTCCAGCCAAACCAACAGCTCTTCCGCTTCACTTTCTTCACATTTCGCCAACCACTCCTCGAAGGTCTCTATCTCACCACTTCGTTCACTCTCTCTCAATCTATCCAACGCTTCCTCCATGGTCTCTGACTCACCCCTCAGCGTCGCCGACCACCCCATGTGCCCCTCCCAAAACATTTTTTTGAGGCTGCTTCTTGGGCCTACGTCGTGGCCACGAACCCCGGTGTCGTCACTGTCCCTCTTTCGCTGCTTCCTCCTGCTTCCATGGCAGGCTTTTGTCTCCTGCCATTATTTCATCCCAAGTCCAGGATGTCCTCCACTCCTGGCCCAGGATCCCTGCACCTCCTGGTCACGCTGCTTAGTCACACCCCGACCTAACCTCTTTCTTTCTTTCTTTCTTTCTTTCTTTCTTTCTTTCTTTCTTTCTTTCTTTCTTTCTTTCTTTCTTTCTTTCTTTCTTTCTTTCTTTCTTTCTTTCTTTCTTTCTTTCTTTCTTTCTTTCAGTGGGCCAGGCTCTGTCTGTCTGTCTTTCTGTCAGTGGGCCAGGCTCTGTTTGTCTGTCTTTCTGTCAATGGGCCAGGCTCTGCCCAGGCTCTGTGAACAAGCCCCAGTGCTACAATTACCTTTTACAGATTGCTTGATTTATTTACCCTGAGCCCGTTTTCCTTCATGTTCACTGTAATCTTCCATTATTTACAGCCAGGCAAGGAAGGCATAGCTCTCAATCACTTCCGCAGCATCCATCCTTATTAACATATTGTTCACAGAGGAAAAATACATACTTTTTAGCCTTCTTCTGTAAACCAATCATATTATCAATCATATTATCATATTATCACATTTTCAATGTATCACATCAAAAGAAATGAAAAATAATACAACCATTGTCCAGATTACTTACAAGCTTGCTTTTAAACCGGTTGGTGCATGTGGAGCTGAACTTTTTTTTACGACACACATGAAGTCCCGAAGAACCCCACCATTATGGTTACTCACTACTAGTTGATATTTCCTCAGGGAAGTATAGCAGTTCTGTGTAGGTGTCCTCACAAGATCCAGAGCAAGCACAGCTATCAATGCAGACAGTACTCCTTAGCAGCAACAGATATGCCATGGAAACATTAACTCATTTACAGTGGGGAGAACAAATATTTGATACACTGCCGATTTTGCAGGTTTTCCTACTTACAAAGCATGTAGAGGTCTGTAATTTTTTATCATAGGTACACTTCAACTGTGAGAGACGGAATCTAAAACAAAAATCCAGAAAATCACATTGTATGATTTTGAAGTAATTCATTTGCATTTTATTGCATGACATAAGTATTTGATACATCAGAAAAGCGGAACTTAATATTTGGTACAGAAACTTTTGTTTGCAATTACAGAGATCATACGTTTCCGGCAGTGTATCAAATACTTGTTCTCTCCACTGTATCTTCCACAAGCAATTCTCTCCAGGTCTCGCACGATACTAGGCTAACTTCGAGGCTGTCAAATACCTCCACGATGAAACGGTAGCTTCAGTCTCTACTAAGTCTTTCTTAACAAAATAAATATAACTCTCTAATAAAATAAAATCAGTATTTCCCTCCAAAACTCGGGTAGATATGGGTTATGTTATACTTGTTATGTTATACTTTTATAGTTTTTCTTCACCAACACTGATAATGTCTCCTCATCCTTTTTTCAACATCTCTTTTTTCTTTCTTCAACGTCTCCGTCTCAGGCCTCCTGTTAACCAGGTCAACTCTCCCATTGGCCTCAGCTTAACAAGCTACCATATTGGTCAAAACTTAAAAGTAAACTAATCTATTCACTAGTACATTAAAGAAATATTTATTTTGAAAAAATGCATTAATGACATTACACTTCAGGAGCAATTCGATCACCTTTTATATCTAATACAACGTAATTATAACAAACTCTACTTGATTTTAACAAGGGTATTACACAACATTCTCTGGACATCTAAATCAATGCTTATTTTCCTTGGTTCCTGAACGTGTGTAATATCAACAGTCAGATAAATAAATACAATTGTCTATAAAATACATTGACCCCTTAAAGATGGTTACCGTGGTAACGGATTGGAGCTATTGTGAGGAGCTGCATTTGTAAAGTTGGCTGCTAGCTGACCCTGAGGAATTCAGCTGTTGGGGTACGCATGCATTTATAATGAGTATGTACAGTGTTCTGCTGTTCCACTTTTCCTGGGAGAGAAGGGTTTGCTCACCGGAGCCACTGATATAGACACAAATTACAACTTTCCTTAAAAAAGTAAGACAGAGCTGGCTTTTTATTGAAATCTGTAGCCAAAAATAAACTTATTTTACAGGCAACATCTCCATTCATGTGCATATTCTCAGCAGTGCCTTTGATAAGCCAACAAAAGAGTACATATTTTATACTCAAGAGTGAGGGCTCACGTTAGAGACATTTGGAATGACTCGTCTAGTGAATTAAATCTAATCAGCAGAGCTGTTCCCATAGAATGGCTGACAGAGAGAGATAGAGATGGAGTTGAGCCGGTGTCCTCGCTCCTCACCACCTCTGCAGAATCTGCTCCTGCGTCATGTAGTTTCCATAGCACCCTGAGCAGAACTCACTGATGATAACACAACATACCAAAGTGCTCTTCTTTTACTGTTTCCTTTTCTCTCTGACACTTGGTAGACTGGAGAGAATAGAATATTAGTCATTGTACTGTATACAAAAGGATATTCAAAATAGAAGCTCAATAAACTGTATACAATTCAACAAGTGATACATTACAGGCATGGCATATGTTCCTTTGTTATGTATACTCCAATACTCGATTTGACTTGATTGAGCGTTGGGGTACCTCTTCACCCTGCTCTTAGAGTAAATGAGACCAACCTAAATGAGACCATAGATTGAGTCCATAGATTTCCCACAATGTCAGATTGCTGATGAACTCATTCAGTTTTATGCAATCTTTCTGTTCTAGAGGCAATTCATCTCACAGAAAAATGAGATTCAGTGGGTTATAGGATTCATTGATTGTGTAATGCAGCTAATCTTGATCAGGAATTTGAACCCTTGTTTATTGTTGGTTGTAGAGAGAACATAGTATTGGCGTCAGTTCGTTTTCACATTTCTGAATTGTTTAGGATTGCTATGTAAGATAACCACAGTCTTACAATGAATGGTGCCTAAAACAAATAGATACATTTCACGCACTGTGGATCAAGTGTGTAAAATCTTGCTGTGGCTTTGTCAGTCAGCTTTCTTGACTACTGTGGAGATTAAGGAGACCTTATCTTGTCTGGCTGATGCTGCTTCTTCTTTCTCTCTGCTGCCTGTCTTCAACTTCACCACTCTCTGTCACTTCTCTCTCTCTCTCTAGCCCCATTGGGAATATTCTCACACACAGGCAGCTGAGCCTAGCACTGGAGTCCTGCAGGTCTGATCTGTGTGAAGAGGCCCTATATAATCAGAATTATACTTCTATGAGAGGCCCTCCGGCTCTATGCTATACAACCAGTCATAAGAGCAGGGATCTCACTCAAAGGATCTGATTAGGAAACACACACGAAGCTGCTGGATATTTCTAAGGGTATTTCTTTTGCTGCTCAGACAGCCTCTTCCCTGCATTTTGATTGGCTGTTGACACCTCTCTGTGGGTGTGACCCCTGATGCTGCTGTGTGTGTGTGAGGACTGAGGAGAAGATGAGAGGGAACTGGCAGCTGCTGCTGTGTTCCTGGAAGTAGGAGTGTGGATGTGATAGAGGGATTTCACTGTGACCTTGTGTGATATACTCCTGCCCCCAGAGAGCCTGGCTCCATACCGGCTTTATGTCTCCCAAGCTGAAATATCATTTATATCCCTGCTCTGCTCTGCTCTACAGTATTGGAGAGAGGCTCTTTACAAGGCGCTCCGATTAAAACAGGGTTGTTTGTCTCCTTTACAATAGGATTTCAGAACAATACAAAGACCAATACATGGAAAATGTGGCTTCTGGAAAGAAGGTTGTCCTGCCTGCGCTATAGCCATTGTTGTTGTGTGTGTGTTTTTGGGTGAAAAACAAAGATGAGTGGTGGGACCCAGCCTGTTCGCTGTGGAGTCACTACTGGCTGGTGGAGGCTGTGGAATCAGTACCCAGCTGCCCCTGCTCTCCACCTGCACAGCTGTCCTCCCACCAGCAGCCACGCTAGCTGGGCCCCAAATCTAACTGTACACACTACACAGCACAGTACACTAACCAACGGCACGCCTCTCAGAGCTGCTACTGCTGCGTCTGTAGGAATCCAAATATCATCATATGGTTTAGCTTATGATGAATAACCTTGTTTGACTGCCAGAACTGATGTGACTGCATCTTTCAAAATAAACAGAGACAAAAATCTTACAGTGACGTTACAGTGAGCGATGGATTTGTACAGGGACAGTGCAATTCACACGCTAGTTGTAGTGGCATAGAGCAGCCCAAGGTTAGGGGACAATCACAGCTTCACGTCTTGGTATTTTTAGTGGTGTTTAATGTGGTATTTACAAGGACTAAAACAGGAAAAACTAAAATGATAAACATGTATCTTGTTAATTTGGCATTGATTTCCCAGCAGAGACTGAACGATGGGTTCAGTATAATAGAAGAACGTTTTAATTATCACAAGGGTACATTTAAGTAATAAGGCACGAGGTGGTGTGGTATATGGCAGTTCTTAGGCACGACACAATATATTACAACCCCCGAGGTGCCTTATTGCTATCATAAACTGGTTACCTACGTAATTTGAGCAGTAAAAATAAATGTTTTGTCATACCTGTGGTATATGGTCTAATACACCACAGCTGTCAGCCAATCAGCATTCAGGGCTCGAACCACCCCATTTCTAATCACATTTATACCACTGCTTTATTATTAGAAATGTTATTTAATTGGGGGAATGATTGACTTTTGTTCAAAAGATCTCATTATGGCCTCCCGAGTGGTGCAGTGGTCTAAGGCACTGCATCGCAGTGTTGCGGCGTCGGTGCAGCCTGGGGTTCGACCCCAGTTAGCTGACTTCGGTCGTCAGTTGAACGGTGTTTCCTCAGACGCATGGGTGCAGCTGGCTTCCGGGTTAAGCAAGCGGGTGTTAAGAAGCGAGGCTTGGCGGGTCATGTTTCGGGGGAAAGCATGACTCAACCTTCGCCACTCCTGAGCCCATTGGGAAAAACTGTTTATACAATCTCCAAGAGAAAGGAATATGGTCTCTCAGATACAACTCAGATCTTACCCCATCGTTACATGGAAATAGGACACATTCATACTAATTGTCTTCTATAATTTTGAGTGCAGAGCTGCTAATTATTTAGTGCAAACTGTCTTCACACAAACATGTTCCACCGTTAGTTAACCAGTGGGGATGTGCAGAGAGGCTTTGTGAGAGACTATTCTATTGCTGACTGATCACTAACAAATTAATCACGTCCAGATCAGTGTCTATTTATTGTTAGTCCAATGTTTGTCTCCTTTCTATTATTCAATATATTAAAGACTGTGGATAGGCACACATAACCACTTTGCACTAGAGGACTTACACTTACAGAGATGTTTCAGCTTATACTACCTTGATAGCGTACCTTGTACGTATTGATAAGTGGCATCATTTGTGATAGTGAAAAAAGACAGATGGAGAATGTATGCTAATAGCACATTTTATGAGCCCTGATATCTACCATTTACTTTACCCAGTAAATCTATTTTAGCCCTAAGAAATAGTGCTTAGGAGTTGTTGTCCACGGCTGAATATTACATTTTTATTTGTGTGAAATGACTATACTTCTCCTTGGTAGTTGATGTAAACTATACTGAACAAAAATATAAATGCAACCACAACGCAACAGCAATTTCAATTTTTTTTACTGAGTTACAGTTTATATAAGGAAATCAGTCAATTTAAATAAATTCATTAGGCCCTATTCTATGGATTTCACATGACTGGCAGGGGCGCTGGGGAGCCACTCCTCAGTTTCATCAGCTGTCTGGGTGGCAGGTCTCAGACAATCCCGCAGTTGAAGAAGCCAGATGTGGAGGTCCTGAGCGAATGGGGTTACTGCCAAAATCTCTAAAACAACGTTGGAGGCAGGTTATGGTAGAGAAATTAACGTTACATTCTCTGCCAACAGCTCTAGTGGACATTGCTGCAGTCAGCAGGCTAATTGCATACTCCCTCAAAACCTGAGACATCTGTGGCATTGTGTTGTGTGACAAAACTGCACATTTTAGAGTAGCCTTTTATTGTCCCCAGCACAAGGTGCACCTGTGTAATGATCCTGCTGTTTAATCAGCTTCTTGATATGCCACACCTGTCAGGTGGATGGATTATCTTGGCAAAGGAGAAATTATCAGTAACAGGGATGTAAACACATTTGTGCACCAACATTTTTAGAAATAAGCTTTTTATGTGTATGGAACATTTATGGGATCTTTTATTTCAGCTCATGAAACATGGGACCAACACTTTACATGTTCAGTTTATATTTTTCTTCAGTATAATTAGGATGTGGCACTAGTATGATGGTATTGCTGTGCTTTGTAACAGTGTGAATAGTGGCTTTGACTCAGGTTGGCTAAATGCACTTAACTTTGTCGGAGACAATTAAGAGCCTGGATGACGACCGTGGTTCAGCATGGCTACGGCTAATTACATTTAATCTTCTGCAATGCTGTCCTGACCTAATCGTGGGGATGGCGAGGCGAGGGCCAAGCAGTGGGGAGATTATTTAAAGCAGAGTGGGTCAGAGGAACGCTCGGCTAGTTTATGTTGTCGATAACTCAGGACACGCTAGCCTGGCGTCAGCACACATTAATATGGGATTGAAATGCGTTACATTGACAGTCTTCTCTCCCTTTCTTTCCTTCTTCTCTCTTCTCCTCCTCCCCCTCAACAGTGCAGTGTCTGGAGATGACGACTAAGAGGAAGATCATTGGGCGTCTGGTGCCGTGCCGGTGCTTCCGGGGTGAGGAGGAGGTCATCTCAGTGCTGGACTACTCCCACTGCAGCCTGCAGCAGGTGCCCAAGGAGATATTCAGCTTTGAGCGCACGCTGGAGGAACTCTACCTGGATGCCAACCAGATCGAGGAGCTGCCCAAGGTGGGTTCTGCTGGGGCTGAGGCTGGGGACAGGGCTGGGCCTGGGGTTGGGACTGAGGCTGGGGACGAGGCTGGGGACAAGGCTGCGGCTGGGGTTGAGGCTGGGGCTGGGAAATGAAAGGGGTGAACTAGAAAAGAGGCTCTATAAAGCCAAATAGTTCAGACAACAGTTATTCCCTTGAATTTCCCCCACATTACTAAAGCATGTCGTAATGATCGATGGAAACATTATCTCAGCTCGATGCACTCTCTCTTCATGTGGCGCTCAGTGTTGATTGGCTAAATAAGTTGCCAGGCCAACCAGACCCCCACAGACCAAACAGTGCCGCAATGTCCTTCCTGTCTGTAAATGAGCTGCTTATGAAGCAGAGAGTGAAACACAAATGGACTTGCTGACTCTTGTCTGACCTTCACATTGAACTGAAAACAATACAATCTGTGAATGTAGCTTTCGTTAAGACTTTCAACGGAGATCTATTACAATCTTGACAATAGTGTCTTTGTTTTAAATTGAAACCCCTGGCTGAATACATCGTAGTCGTTTAGTACAACATTGATGAAATCCAACAATGTATTGGCTGAATGTTTACAGTGCACTTAACTGTGATATCCTTCAGAGTGTTTCAGTGGAATTACTACATTTCATGAAATTTCACAGTGTTCATCAACAAACTCCCAATTAGATGCTTTTAGGCGGCAGAAACCGACTTTGGTATCTTCAACTTCTTTTTCTCATGACACCCGAATATGGGGACCCCGCTCAGGCGTTTTCTTTTACGCCTGCTACGTTAGGTTAGGGTCTTTGTGTAGAGAGTTCAGGGCCAGTGTGGCTCCTCACAGGGTTGCATAAGACCAGGCATTGATAGATCCAGAGTGTGTGGTCCTTTATGTAAGTGTGGCTCATGTATCAGAGTGATGCCCTGGGCATGACTGGACAATGCTGGCTCTCCTCTCCAGTCTTCATTGTTGTAGCTACTCCCCCTCTGGCTCTTACTGCTCTTAAAGAGTAATGGCCTCTCATAATGGGCATGTTATAGTAATGTCCCCACTGGACTGTAATGTCTCCTTGACTGCATCTCAAATGGCACCTTCTTCCCTTTGTAGTGCACTACTTTTAACCAGAGCCCCATGGGCCATATAGGGAATAAGGTGCTGTTTGGGATGCAGAGACTCAGAACGTCTCCCTTTCTATTCTTTCCTTTTCATGGAGAAAGGAATGGACTGCAGTCAAATATAGGAGAAGGCGCTTGCTGATACTGTATTGGCTGGCTTTGAATGTAAAAGCTGATCTATTCATTATTCATGATACACTGTGCACTGGTAATTTGTAACCTGTTATCTCAAACATCAAGTGGCATGCTGTGATGCACATGCACACTATAATTCTGTATAGCACCCTTTCTCTCTCTCTGTTACCTCTCTCTCTCTCTCTCTCTCTCTCATGTGGCTCCCCCCTCTATATAGAGCTGTGGAGGACTAATGCTGTCCCACAAGGTTACTCAACCGAGAGTGGCTGCTCTTACAGTGATCAATGGGAAACCCGTTAGAATGTTGAGACGTTACTCATTTAACAGCATCGTATCACTAGAGACCAGCCTCATTGAAACGCAATGCATGAAGTCTCACCAAGTCTACACTCTTTCAACTCAGAAGGCTGAGAGTAAAACTTGTGTTTCTTCTATTCTGCCTCTCTCTTTCTAAAGCAACTATTTAACTGTCAGGCTCTCCGGAAGCTGAGCATGCCTGACAATGACCTGTCCAACCTGCCAACCACCATAGCCAGCCTTGTAAACCTGAGGGAGTTGGACATCAGTAAAAACGGTAAGCGAGTGAGATCCATCAATCTCTGCTAGTTTCTACTCGGATCTATTCAAAATCTCTACTCTCTACTGATACTAAATGTTTGCATGATGTACAAAAGGATGAGTCATGAGTGGTAATTGGTTTATGAATGACAAACATGTTTCTATTCCATTCCATCTTTAGGTATTCAAGAGTTCCCAGACAACATTAAATGCTGTAAATGCCTATCTGTTGTGGAGGCCAGTGTAAATCCCATTGCCAAGTAAGTGAAGAGAGAAAGTGTATCACTGTGGTGGAATGGCTGTAGTCTATAGGGACAATGGTAATGCTGTACTATCATCGCCAACAGCTGTGTCTGTCGCTATGTACCAAGCAACAACCACAGATGACCTCAGTAAGAAACATCCATTAATATTTCAGTAAAAATGGCTGTAGAAATTATGGGTCAATCTTTTTAATATTTTCCAAAATCGCCCCAGGGCAACTCTAACAGATAAACATAAAGAGGCAAATAACTACATGGGAGACTGTTCTATTTGTGTATCTGAGGCTTTTTTCTGAATTGAAATGATTTGAATAGAAGAATAGAAACAATTCCATCAATGTTAAACTAAGACATTTCTGTCCTGCCCTGTTAATTATCTTAATTGATACTGCATTGTGTAAATATGCCGTTTGTTAAATATGGCATATTTCGCTGTACTTGCATTAACATCTGCTAACCATGTGTATGTGACCAATAAATTTGATTTTGAGTCGTTTTCTGTCCTTACAGAGGGTAATGCAGGTCTCTCTGCTAGTTCTTGACATGACGTGACTCCTGCTATTAAATACATTGAAAAGCCATGAGGAGTTGCTCTGCCACTGAACATTTTTTACGCCATACATTTAGCATTTTTTGGTGGAAAATCATAGGTTGACAAACAAATGGCTCCTCGTAGACTAGAGTAAGGATGTATTACTGATTGGCTTTTTATTATACTGAGACTAGGGTCTCTCTTACAGATGAGCCCTGCATAAATACATCAAACACACAATACACAATGTTTCCAAACATATTAAGAAAAAACAGACACATTTATCAACGTAAAGGTCTCTGATCAGTACTCAGAACTGACCAATGGGGATCAGAACATCTCATTTCAGAGATCTCACATAAATGGTACAAGAAAATTAAAATCAGCTTTACTCAGCTCTGTAGAGACTGAAGGGGCCTCCGCTGTTATCCAAGTCTGAGCCTGGGTTTGGCCATTTTAATTAATGATGATAGATACATAGGATGTTTCTACATGAGTGCTTTGTAGATAAACACAAGAAAATGCTGCTTTCTCCTTACATACAAAGAGGCCCAACCCATTTTTTGATACAAAACACAATGGTGAGTTGTACAACTATCACCAGTAATAAACCTAAGGGCACAATGAAACAGCATCTAGTGGTTTAAGTGTAGCTGCTGCTGCATGCGTATAGATAATATCCCCAGAATCTAAAATAAACATTCAAGTGGCCTGGACAATTTCCTTCCTATTAACAAAAGTCAGACATGCTTGTTTCTGTAATAAAAAAAACCCTGAAACTTCAACTTCTTCGCCAACTCAGTGACGTTTTTTAAACAAAGGTTTGTCACCAAGCCAGCTACCATGATATTTGTAGGAAGGAACTCACTCAATTTGTGTACCGTTCAAACTAGGCATTACACATTCATTTAAATCTTGTTTTTTGGGACCTAGAAAAAAGCATGTATTTTGTTTGCATCTAGCACTAACTTTAGATCAAAAAGTGACATCTGCAGTGCTTGAAAATCTGACTTAAAATGTGAAAAGGCTTGGCTAACCGATGGAGCAAGGGAATACAACACTGTCTCATCTGCATACAATTATATACATTTTTTGCAGCATTACCAATGTTATTTATATATGTTGTAAACAATAGTGGGCCGAATATTGAATATTGGGGCACCAAGGTATGAGTATGAGTCATTCTGTAGTGCTGCAGTGTGCTAGCTTTTCTGACAGTGCTGAGTGGAGCTGTTTCAGGGGAGTTGGGGCGGGCTAACATTTAGCCTGACTTTAAATGTGTCTGAGGTCCTTAGCCTCTGTAAATCCTGTACCCTGGCACCAACTAACAGGAACCTGCTCTCTTTCTTTCTACAATTCTCTCTATTCCCTCCCCTCTCTCTCTCATTTTCAATCTCTCCACTGCAGGCTCCCAGACGGCTTCACCCAGCTCCTCAACCTGACACAGCTCTTCTTAAACGACGCCTTTCTGGAGTACCTCCCCGCCAACTTTGGCAGGTGAGCTCAGCTTATGGAGTACCCTGCTCTGCGTCTGTGGGTCCTTGGGTCCTCTGTGTATGTATAGGGTTTGGATTGGAGCTTTTATTCTGCGCTCCGTTACATGTATGCCTGGGTGGGTTTACATTGTAAACAGACTGTTCTTTATTCTCTGCACACAACGCCTGGTAAAAAGCACCAGCCTGGGGCTTGCTTTAATAAAGCAATGGGTTTAGCAGCATCTCCTCTCTGGTTTGGTGATGAATTGAAAATAAAGTAACAGTTCATCAAAACGGCAGTGGTATTGCTCTTGGGCTCAGTGTAATGGAATTTAAGGTTGGGGTGTCATGTTTTCTGATCCAATACTTGACAGTCCTATGCATATCATTAACATCTATTACTACTAAGGTTAATTTACCAAAGTTACTGTAATCTTCAGGAATTTTGGTAATTAACAGAAAATCTATCGTAAATTTGGTCATTTCTACTTGGATAACTGTAAAAAAAAAAAAAAACTTTTCCACATTTTGTTATGTTACAGCCTTATTCTAAAATTGATTAAAATGTTTTTTTCCCTTATCAATCTGCACTCAATACCCAATAATGACAAAGCAAACCGTTTTTTTAGAAATGTTTGCAAATGTATAAAATAAAATAAAAACAGAAATACCTAATTTACTTAAATATTCAGACCATTTGCTATGATGCTCGAAATTGAGCAGAGGTGCATCCTGTTTCCATTTATCATCCTTGATCTTTTTACAACTTTTACAACCATCTACCTATGGTAAATTCAGTTGATTGGACATGATTTGGAAAGGCACATACCTGTCCATATATGGTCCCACAGTTGACAGTTTGTCAGAGCAAAAACCAAGCCATGAGGTCAAAGGAATTGTCCGTAGATTGTGTCGAGGCACAGATCTGGGAAAGGGTACCAAAAAATGTCTGCAGCATTGAAGGCCCCCAAGAACCCAGTGGCCTCCATCATTCTTAAATGGAAGTAGTTTGGATCCACCAAGACTCTTCCTAGAGCTGGCTACCCGGCCAAACTAAGCAATCGGGGGAGAAGAGCCTTGGTTAGGGAGATAACCAAGAACCCGATGGTCACTATGACAGAGCTCCAGAGTTCCTCTGTGGAGTTGGGAGAAACTTCCAGAAGGACAACCATCTCTGCAGCACTTCACCAATCAGGCCTTTATGGTAGTGTCCAGGCAGAAGCCACTCAGCTGTAAAAAGCACATGACAGCCCGCTTGGAGTTTGCCAAAAGGCACCTAAAGGACTCAGACCATGAGAAACAAGATTCTCTAGTCTGATGAAACCAAGAATGGCTTGAATGCCAAGAGTCACATCTGGAGAAAACCTGGCACCATCCCTACAGTGAAGCATGGTGGTGACAGCATCATGCTGTGGGTACAAAATCCGTTTTGTCACCAAAGCCCCATATACTACCCACCATTGCGACCTGTACGCTCTCGTTGGCTGGCCCTCACCTCATACTCGTCGTCAAACCCACTGGCTCCATGTCATCTACAAGACCCTGCTAGGTAAAGTCCCCCCTTATCTCAGCTCACTGGTCACCATAGCATCACCCACCTGTAGCACGCGCTCCAGCAGGTATATCTCTCTGGTCACCCCCAAAACCAATTCTTTCGTTGGCCGCCTCTCCTTCCAGTTCTCTGCTGCCAATGACTGGAACGAACTACAAAAATCTCTGAAACTGGAAACACTTATCTCCCTCACTAGCTTTATGCACCAACTGTCAGAGCAGCTCACAGATTACTGCACCTGTACATAGCCCACCTATAATTTAGCCCAAACAACTACCTCTTTCCCTACTGTATTTATTTGATTTATTTATTTATTTAGCTCCTTTGCACCCCATTATTTTTATTTCTACTTTGCACATTCTTCCACTGCAAATCTACCATTCCAGTGTTTTACTTGCTATATTGTATTTACTTTGCTACCATGGCCTTTTTTTTGCCTTTACCTCCCTTATCTCACCTCATTTGCTCAAATCGTATATAGACTTGTTTATACTGTATTATTGACTGTATGTTTGTTTTACTCCATGTGTAACTCGGTGTTGTTGTATGTGTCGAACTGCTTTGCTTTATCTTGGCCAGGTCGCAATTGTAAATGAGAACTTGTTCTCAACTTGCCTACCTGGTTAAATAAAGGTGAAATAAATAAATATAAACTTCAGAACAAGTCTCACTGTCCTTGAGTGGCCCAGTCAGAGACCGGACTTGAACCTGATCTCTGGAGAGACCTGAAAATAGCTGTGCAGCGACGCTTCCCATCCAACCTGACAGAGCTTGAGAGGATTTGCAGAGAAGAATGCAGGTGTGCCAAGCTTGTAGCGTCATACCCAGGAAGACTCAAGGCTGTCATCGCTGCCAAAGGTGCATCAACAAAGTACTGAGTAAAGGGTCTGAATACTTATGTAAATGTAATATTTCAGTACATTTTTTATAAATTTGCAAAAAAAAATGTAAAACATGCTTTGTCATTATGGGGTATTGCATGTAGATTGATGAGGGGAAATAAACGTTTTAATACCTTTTAGAATAAGGCTGTAAATCAATGGGTCTGTATACTTTCCAAATGCACCAAATGCACTGTATAAAGGTTGTTTCATGCTGGAACCCTGAGTTTATCGTTTTTATTTAGGATAATGTTTTGTAGCTTTGTCATTCCATTTTTTTGACTCTTATTCAATTATTTCATGTATTTTACATGTGATAAGGCCACGCAGAGTGCCAGAAATTATTACAGGCACCTGTGACAATCTGAAGTACCCAAAGGGCCACTAAATGCCTTGTGATAGATTACATAAAATCCTTGAAAGATGAAAATTCTGGTAATTTTCAAATAAACTTCAAAAGATTCCAGGAATATACCCTCCCTATAATTTATTTTGTATGTCTTGTTGTGATTATGTGTGTTTTTGACATCCTCTACCTTTCAGACTTTCCAAGTTACGGATCCTGGAACTGCGAGAGAACCACCTGAAAACGATGCCAAAGTGAGTGACTCACCACGCAGAGACCTTACATCACCAGGGCAGCTAGAGTTAGCTACAGAGACGTGTTTGATCATGGGATGGAAAGGAAAGGGTACAGTAAAAGACATCCCAGGCTGAAACTAAACTCTTTGCCAACATACTTTTCACTAAAGTACATAGATAATTTTATTTAAAAAAAATTATTTAACCTTTATTTAACCAGGCAAGTCAGTTAAGAACAAATTCTTATTTACATTGACGGCCTACACTGGCCTAACCCGGACGTGCGCCGCCCTATGGGACTCCCAATCACGGCCGGTTGTGATACAGCCTGGATCATTTGCAGCCAATATCATTGATTCATACAAATAGAGAGAACTACAATGTTGAACTGTTTTAGTGTTATCTATCCACAAGTTAATAGAGTATTTTATTGCAACGTCTCTATGTCTTCCACAAGCACTTCAAATAAATGATAGCCTTCATCCCACTCCATCCAGCCTACACATAGCCTACCCACCTCACGTCTGTCCCCTCTCTCCTATGGAGGAGCTACTGAAGTAGCCCCTGAAGTAGCCATGAAATGTGTCTGTTAATGGAAGCACTGACAGCTTTAGAAGCCAGCATGCCTACTCAGTCCCTATGAATAATCCAACCCTGCCCAAGGTACTCGTCAACACAGCAGGCTTTGGTTTTACCATTCCCCCTGCATCACACGCTGGGGGGCAAATAGCCTGAGTAACATTCTGAGGAGGAATCTTAATGGGCAGATCAGAGTCAGAGCATGGTAAATAGCAGCTTCTAAAGCAAATGCCATCAGTCTCTCTCTGTGCGATGGGTAGCATGTGTCAGAGGAGGGGCGCTGTGCTGTGGTCTTGTTATTTGATGTCTAAATGAAATGTGAAGAAGGCCCCACGTTGGAGTGTGTGTGTGTACTGGTGTGTGTGTAGCTAGTGGAGCGCAGCCAGTGATGTTTATTTATCATAGTGGAGAGTGTTGCACTGTGTGCCCAAGAGACAGACACACACTGCTCACATTGGTTGGTGCATGCTGGCTCACTCAGGTGTCCTGATTTGAAAACAACTTTTATCCCACCATAACAATAACCCTACCCCCATCCCTCACACTAGAGATTGAATCAAATGAAGTACACTCATCCTCTGTCACCTCTAATGTGGCACAGCAAGGGATGTTTATTCATCTGCGTAAACCAACTCAAACATGTTTCCCCTTGAAGATGAGTGTAATGTCCTCATTCAGTTAATGAGTGTGTCACGTTATCACAGAGTCATTGGAGGGAAAGTGTATCCTAGAGGAAGGGTATAGATTGCAAATAGGATTTTGATATGTAATCAAGGTTGGGGAAATATTCTGCCATGAGGGATCTGATCTGTTTGTTCTCACATCATAATTGAAATGAACTATATGGCCCAGCTGCTGTATATCATGACATAAAACATACATGGCAGACTATCCTCTTTAGTGATTTTACTAATGGACGCGCACCACTCAAGACAAAGGTCCTCTGCAATCGCAAGCCAATACAACCAGTAATGATGTGCAATACATCTTAGATGAAATCATTCTGACATTGCTCTCCCCGGCTGACATTGTGTACACTGCATGGATGAAAGAGTTTAATTTGAGGTGTTGCATGGTGCAATGGAGAAAGCCATTTCATGTTATATTAATCATTAACTAACTGCATTGTTTTGATTTTAGCTATTTATATTTGTAGTGAATATTATGTGAATGTGTGGGGATATCTGGCAAGCACGGCGTCCCCTCTGCGATGGCAGAGTTGCAGGAGGCCTGTTTGGGAAGGAGTTTGGCTGGTGATTGGCCTTTCTAAATGGTGACTTTGTTTCTATGCCAGAATCTGAGGCTCTTCCCTCTTGTTTGCTGCAGGTCAATACACAGACTGTCACAGCTGGAGCGATTAGACTTGGGAAGCAATGAATTCACTGAACTGGTAAGAAAAGAGGCCCTTTGAAGACGGCAGTCACGTGGACAGCAGCTGTCACCACACAGGCAGCCATGACCCAGCAGACCTGGAAGACGAGCCAGGCCCCCCTCGCTCTGCTCTGCACCCTCATTACTTCTCCAGCACTGCTCCCTCCGCCCGCTGTTTGTGTGTGTACATGTGTGCGTGAATGCGTGCCATGGGAAATGGCTGGTACAATAGAGAGGTACTGTGAGATTAGTTTAAAATGTTGCATGATTATTGACCGACAATCCATGTGATATCTAAAATGGGGCAATATGAAGTGTGTGGATGCAGAATGCTCAGGGAGGGAGGGAGGCTTTTCAAGTGCGTAACTTTTCAAGTCATCCTTGGTTAACATGATCACACACTGTGCTGGGACTGCGGAGCCCCTGGGAGAGCTGCTGGGTGATGCCATGCATGACATGCTCTGTGCCACAGGTCCCACTGATGCCTTAATTGTGCATGTCTAAATGTGCTGTTAGACTGAGGGCTGGGCTGCCTCCACGGACCCCTCTGTGACTCACTGTGGCGATGGAACACACTCACTATGCACACGGCAGCACCTGCCTCCTCCTCACTCAAGGTCAAGATTAACAGGCAAACAAACCCATCTCAGAATGACTGGGTGATATGTTCCAACCATCGAATTTTAAACATAAGAGCATTTTTCTGTTTGGAGTTGGTTGTAGGTCTGAACCAGCGTTTCTCAAACGAGGGGTCGCAACCCCATGTGGGGTCGCCTTATTTGAAAATAGGGTTGTGAGAGAAACTCTGAAGTGAAATAAAAAAGATTGAACTTGCTTCATAGCCGGTAGCCGCTAGATGTATTAAACAGAGCTGTTTCTGTTTTCTTCCTAAAAATGGCTCCATTTTTTTGAACAGTTTAAACTACAAAATATTATGACCCCATTACTGAAAGATAAGACTCTAAGACACGTATGTGTCTTCTGTTTCCCTGCAAAGCCCACAAGCCACGCAGGACTTACTAGAACAGAGTGGACAAGACCAGGCACTAAATCAGACTGGGGGGAAAATAATATCAAGATCATACAAAATTATTACCTGATGGTCTTCTGAACTTCCCATTACCTTTCTGATGCATTTCAGTCACTTCAAAACATACTTCCTTCAGATTGAAATACTGTCAAAAGTACTGTCAGACTGATTTGTAATAGACTGTCATAACCCCAGTTTAAAAAAGACAACATTGGCCGTTGATTACGTCACTTTGTTTACATGATGGAGTCGTGTAAAAAAGTTTGGGAACCCCTCGTCTATACTTTCTGTCACGTCTGATGTACCTTTAGTATTTCCAGGACTTTGTCCTTGGGAAGTGAGGAAAAGGCATATTTTGCACAGCCCGTTCCAAGGGAGCAGATGGTTTGGCATTGTGATAAGCATGCTTTGCTGAAGCCCCCAAGTTACTGCAGAGAGAGAGAGTGCCCATCAACTCTTCCTGGTGCTATAGTCTGAACTCACAATCTGTGTGTCCTACTTAAATACAAGCCTTCCTCCCTCCACTTATGGCCTCTCTTGTCCTATCCCTTCCCCATTCAAGGACTCCTGTTGCTTTTTGCTGATAGTGTGAGCAACATTGCCAATTGCATCTCAATTCCCCTCAAATAGAATCCTGTAGTCTAGCTTTATTGCCTGCTGATTTCGAAGCCCAGGGAAAATATAATGCATTTTCTCGCATTCCTTAAGCTGTTGTCTGCCCCATACTTTGTGCCAACATACCTATTGCATTTCTTCAGCTGATGGTTTCTGTGGCGAATGTTAGATTATTCTATCAGTGTTTTTCAGCACGGAGAATTCATGGATTTTTTCCAGAATTCCGTCCTGGTTTATTGGTATTTCTTTGTAGAGGCAGACACCTTTCCCCTTAATTTAACTAAGCTCTGGAATGTAATTCAGAATCAACAGAGCTTCTAGCAGGTTGGCTGAACCAGAAGCTCTATGAAAGCTCTGATTTCAGCTCATGCCTTATTTTAGTGGCAATCAGTCTTCTACTCGGTTTTACTAAACTGCAAACATTTACATGTATAAGACCAGGATTCAGAAGACCTTATCTTATGCACCTTATGTGCATTCAGCACAAGCAGCTCATTGATATGAATGAGACTGAAAACATTGTCCTTCTTGCTCTAGGCTAAACGCATGCAGAAGATGCAGATGTGAAAACGTCTGCAACTTCAGAAGCATTGTCATGTGACGAAACCAAACAATGACCTCAGCACATGTGGGCCCAGCTGAGCCACGAGCAGATGCTGAGTCCTGTGTGTCACAGGCAGAGAGTGAGGAAAGTTTCCTAATTAAAGTCCCTGCCTGGAGAAGGGGAAGGGGGGAGGGGGAGGGGGATGCAGATGCCGGTGCTTGGAGGGCCGGGGTAGAGCAGAGCAGTGGATGTCATCAGCAGAGAGGAAATGACATCCCAGCGCTTCAAAGACAGACAAGAAGACATGCCTCTGCACAGGAAGCTCCATGGCAATGAGCACCATCCAAGTGTTTAATCTCCATCCGGAGAGAACAGGAGGCATGGTAGAGGTGCCAACACAGTCCACCATGCCAACCCTTCTCTTTGTTTCTCATTAACGCTGAACTTACAAGTAAAATAGTGTGGTGCTACTGTACTGACTCCAGCTGTACTGTAGATAGTGAGTTATGGATTAATGAGTCATACTACACACAACACTCCAAGAGTTCAATGAGGGATTTGGAGATTGTGTGTGGTGTTTTGGGAGGGTAGTGGGCAGGTAGGGGACACGGCGACTACATGGGACATTTTTAGCACCGCATCCATTACCCAATGACCTTCTTTATACCCTTAGTGGGATGGAAACTTCATTTGTTTTTTTGGGGGTTTGAAGTTTACTCTAAATTGTACTTTTTTTGAGCAGATAATAGAAAATGCATTGCATCAGTCTGATTTAGATTGCTATGTTGTAAAGTCTCAAATGATACTGTAGGAATTTCTATTATTTTTGAGAAAGTGGTTGTGTACCTCCTGTTTTTGTTGTTGTTAGGTTCTGGCTGCTTCCATGCTGAGATTCTGTTAACTTCGCTCACAAATTCTGTCACTGAAGCTAGCACATACCATTTTTTTTTAGGAGAATGCCCTTGGCAAACTTAATAAAACATCACTACTTTTTCAGAAAACACACAAGATACTGTAGCTACCCTCACAACTATGAGAAAAAAGCTGTCAGAAATAACAATCAGAAATAGTGTAAATAGAAAATAGTCCACAATACTATTTGGAGTCCTTATTGACTGCCACACCAATGATGCCACACCATGCTGGGGAAAGAAATGCATGAAACACCTAGATGAGAGAGATTGGAATTGATTTGGGCAGCATGAAGGACTGTGGGGTCTGTCACTTAGTCTCTCAGGTTGGCCTAATGGAGTCATTTACACATAGTCGGGTATAACCTTTACTCCAGAGAGACACACACAGTCTGGCCAGGCCTCTCCACACAGGCCTGTATCGAATACAATCACTCACAGAGCTCCATTCATTCATTACCCCACTCTGTGGCCCGTGCAGCGATTCAAACACACCTTTCCCATTATAGAATACGGAACGTGAGATGATTCTAGAATACATCTGGAGGAGCGACTGAGGATCGTAACCTTGCACCACTCTGTGTGCACATGCCGTCATTGACATCCCTACTTTTGTTATTACCCCCATTGGTGTTGTGGATTGAGATTATTCACTTCTTATATTGTTGGTGTTAAAATCCCACTTCCTTTACCATGATGATAAATGAAATGCCACTCCTCACCCTGCCCTGACTCCAAGTTGCCAGGGCTTTCTTATGTCTCTGCCCTAGTTTCTGGGCTATTTTCTAAGGTACAGCCCTCCTGCTGCTGGTTGTTCTAGACAGCTACAGGATGTTGTGTGTCTTTGGTGTTTCAGCCTGAAGTCCTGGAGCAGATCCATAACCTAAAGGAGCTGTGGATGGACAACAACTCTCTGCAGAAGATACCTGGGGTAGGCCTACAGCCCTTCACTACCACCTCCAGTCACTATCTGTCTGTTTCATTTGTCATTGGCCCTAATGAAGTCTGTAGATGGCGGGTGTGATGCACTACCATAGGGAAACTCTTGCAAGACAGTTCCCTCAAACCCACATGTTGGAACAATGGCAACACTCTCTCTCTGTCTCTCTCTGTCTCTCTCTGTCTCTCTCTGTCTCTCTGTCTCTCTCTCTGTCTCTCTCTCTGTCTCTCTCTCTCTCTGTCTCTCTCTCTGTCTCTCTCTCTCTCTGTCTCTCTCTCTCTGTCTCTCTCTGTCTCTCTCTCTCTCTCTCTCTCTCTCTCTCTCTCTCTCTCTCTGTCTCTCTCTCTCTCTGTCTGTCTCTCTCTGTCTCTCTCTCTCTGTCTCTCTCTCTCTGTCTCTCTCTCTCTCTCTCTCTCTCTCTCTCTCTCTCTCTCTCTCTCTCTCTCCATCTCTCTCTGTCTCTGTCTCTCCATCTCCCCTGTCTCTCCATCTCTCTCTCTCTCTCTCTCTGTCTCTCTCTGTCTCTCCATCTCTCTCTGTCTGTCTCTGTCTCTCCATCTCCCCTGTCTCTCCATCTCTCTCTGTCTGTCTGTCTGTCTCTCCCCCCCTCTCTCTCTGTGTCTCTCTCTCTGTCTCTCTCTCTTCAACCACTCTAACATCCATCTCTCCATGTCTCTCCCTCCCCTTCTGCTGAAGTGTATAGGGAAGCTGAGGCAGCTGCGCTACCTAGACCTGGCTAAAAACAGGATTGAAAGCCTGGACACTGACATCTCTGGCTGTGAGTGCCTGGAGGACCTCCTACTCTCCTCCAACATGCTGCAGCATCTGCCTGACACCATAGGTGAGGCCATATAACATCTCTGTTCTCTCCCCTCTGGAACAGTAGGATCTCCTGGTTAGATTGTCTCTGCTCTCTCCATTCTGCAACAATAGGATCTCCTGGTTATATTGTCTCTGCTCTCTCCCCTCTGCAACAATGGGATATCCTGGTTAGATTGTCTCTGCTCTTTCCCCTCTGAAAAAATAGGGTATCCTGGTTAGATTGTCTCCGCTCTCTCCCCTCTGGAACAATAGGATCTCCTGGTTAGATTGTCTCTGCTCTCTCCCCCCTGGAACAATAGGATCTCCTGGTTAGATTTTCTCTGCTCTCTCCCCTCTGGAACAATAGGATCTCTTGGTTATATTGTCTCCTCTCTCTCCCCTCTGGAACAATAGGTTCTCCTGGTTAGATTGTCTCTGCTCTCTCCCCTCTGCAACAATAGGATCTCCTGGTTACATGGTCTCCTCTCTCTCCCCTCTGCAACAATAGGATCTCCTGGTTATATTGTCTCTGATCTCTCCCCTCTGCAACAATTTGATCTCCTGTTTAGATTGTCTCTGCTCTCTCCCCTCTACAACAATAGGATCTCCTGGTTATATTGTCTCTGCTCTCTCCCCTCTGGAACAGTAATATCTCCTGGTTAGACTGTCTCTGCTCTCTCCCCTCTGGAATAATAGGATCTCCTGGTTAGATTGTCTCTGCTCTCTCCCCTCTGGAACAATAGGATCTCCTGGTTAGATTTTCTCTGCTCTCTCCATTCTGCAACAATAGGATCTCCTGTTTATATTGTCTCCCTCTCTCCCCTCTGGAACAATAGGATCTCCTGTTTAGATTGTCTCTGCTCTCTCCCCTGCAACAATAGGATATCCTGGTTAGATTGTCTTTTCTCTCTCCCTCTGCAACAGTAAGATTTCCTGGTTAGATTGTCTCTGGTCTCTCCCCTCTGGAATAATAGGATCTCCTGGTTAGATTGTCTCTGCTCTCTCTCCTCTGCAACAATAGGATCTCCTGGTTACATGGTCTCCTCTCTCTCCCCTCTGCAACAATAGGATCTCCTGGTTATATTGTCTTTTCTCTCTCCCCTCTGCAACACTAAGATCTCCTGGTTAGATTGTCTCTGCTCTCTCCCCACTGCAACAATAGGATATCCTGGTTAGATTGTCTCTGCTCTCTCCATTCTGCAACAACAGTATCTCCTGGTTAGATT
Organism: Oncorhynchus tshawytscha; assembly: GCF_018296145.1. NCBI lineage: Eukaryota > Metazoa > Chordata > Actinopteri > Salmoniformes > Salmonidae > Oncorhynchus > Oncorhynchus tshawytscha. The sequence goes on along the minus strand of NC_056433.1, from coordinate 58,670,169 downwards.
GTCCCTGCTCTCTCCTCTCTGCAACAATACGATCTCCTGGTTACATTGTCTCTGCTCTCTCCCCTCTGCAACAATAGGATCTCCTGGTTATATTGTCTCTGCTCTCTCCTCTCTGCAACAATAGGATCTCCTGGTTAGATTGTCTCTGCTCTCTCCCCTCTGGAACAGTAGGGTCTCCTGGTTAGATTGTCTCCTCTCTCTCCCCTCTGTAACAATAGGATCTCCTGGTTAGATTGTCTCTTCTGCTCTCTCCCCTCTGTAACAATAGGATCTCCTGGTTAGATTGTCTCTGCTCTCTCCCCTCTGGAACAATAGGATCTCCTGGTAAGATTGTCTCTGCTCTCTCCCATCTGCAACAATAGGATCTCCTGGTAAGATTGTCTCTGCTCTCTCCCATCTGCAACAATAGGATCTCCTGGTTAGATTGTCTCTGCTCTCTCCCCTCTGAAACAATAGGGTAGACTGGTTAGATTTTCTCTGCTCTCTCTCCTCTGCAACAATAGGATCTCCTGGTTAGATTGTCTCTGTTCTCTCCCTTCTGCAACAATAGGATCTCCTGGTTATTTTGTCTCTGCTCTCTCCCCTCTGCAACAAAAGGATCTCCTGGTTAGATTGTCTCTGCTCTCTCCCCTTTGGAACAGTAGGGTCTCCTGGTGAAATTGCGTCCGCTCTCTCCTCTTTGCAACAATAGGATATCCTGGTTAGATTGTCTCTGCTCTCTCCATTCTGCAACAACAGTATCTCCTGGTTAGATTGTCCCTGCTCTCTCCTCTCTGCAACAATACGATCTCCTGGTTACATTGTCTCTGCTCTCTCCCCTCTGCAACAATAGGATCTCCTGGTTATATTGTCTCTGCTCTCTCCTCTCTGCAACAATAGGATCTCCTGGTTAGATTGTCTCTGCTCTCTCCCCTCTGGAACAGTAGGGTCTCCTGGTTAGATTGTCTCCTCTCTCTCCCCTCTGTAACAATAGGATCTCCTGGTTAGATTGTCTCTTCTGTCTCCCCTCTGGAACAACAGGATCTCCTGGTTAGATTGTCTCTGCTCTCTCCCCTCTGGAACAATAGGATCTCCTGGTAAGATTGTCTCTGCTCTCTCCCATCTGCAACAATAGGATCTCCTGGTTCGATTGTGTCTGCTCTCTCCTCTGCAACAATAGGATCTCCTGGTTAGATTGTCTCTGCTCTCTCCCCTCTGAAACAATAGGGTAGACTGGTTAGATTTTCTCTGCTCTCTCTCCTCTGCAACAATAGGATCTCCTGGTTAGATTGTCTCTGTTCTCTCCCTTCTGCAACAATAGGATCTCCTGGTTATTTTGTCTCTGCTCTCTCCCCTCTGCAACAAAAGGATCTCCTGGTTAGATTGTCTCTGCTCTCTCCCCTTTGGAACAGTAGGGTCTCCTGGTGAAATTGCGTCCGCTCTCTCCTCTTTGCAACAATAGGATCTCCTGGTTAGATTGTCTCTGCTCTCTCCCCTCTGGAATAATAGGATCTCCTGGTTAGATTGTGTCCGCTCTTTCCTCTCTGCAACAATAGGATCTCCTGTTTAGATTTTCTATGCTCTCTCCCCTCTGGAACAGTAGGGTCTCCTGGTTAGATTGCGTCCGATCTCTCCTCTCTGCAACAATAGGATCTCCTGGTTAGATTGTCTCTGCTCTCTCCCCTCTGGAATAATAGGATCTCCTGGTTAGATTGTGTCCGCTCTCTCCTCGCTGCAACAATAGGATCATCTGGTTAGATTGTCTCTGCTCTCTCCCCTCTGGAACAATAGGATCTCCTGGTTAGATTGTCTCTGTTCTCTCCCTTCTGCAACAATAGGATCTCCTGGTTATTTTGTCTCTGCTCTCTCCCCTCTGCAACAAAAGGATCTCCTGGTTAGATTGTCTCTGCTCTCTCCCCTCTGCAACAAAAGGATCTCCTGGTTAGATTGTGTCCGCTCTCTCCTCGCTGCAACAATAGGATCATCTGGTTAGATTGTCTCTGCTCTCTCCCCTCTGGAACAATAGGATCTCCTGGTTACATGGTCTCCTCTCTCTCCCCTCTGCAACAATAGGATCTCCTGGTTATATTGTCTCTGATCTCTCCCCTCTGCAACAATTTGATCTCCTGTTTAGATTGTCTCTGCTCTCTCCCCTCTGGAACAATAATATCTCCTGGTTAGACTGTCTCTGCTCTCTCCCCTCTGGAACAAGAGGATCTCCTGTTTAGATTGTCTATGCTCTCTCCCCTCTGTAACAATAGGATCTCCTGGTTAGATTGTATCTGCTCTCTCCCCTCTGGAAAAATATGATCTCCTGGTTAGATTGTCTCTGCTCTCTCCCCTCTGCAACAATAGGATCTCCTGTTTAGATTGTCTCCTCTCTCTCCCCTCTGGAACAATAGGATCTCCTGGTTAGATTTTCTCTGCTCTCTCCATTCTGCAACAATAGGATCTCCTGTTTATATTGTCTCCCCTCTCTCCCCTCTGGAACAATAGGATCTCCTGTTTAGATTGTCTCTGCTCTCTCCCCTCTGCAACAATAGGATATCCTGGTTAGATTGTCTTTTCTCTCTCCCCTCTGCAACAGTAAGATTTCCTGGTTAGATTGTCTCTGGTCTCTCCCCACTGCAACAATAGGATCTCCTGGTTAGATTGTCTCTGCTCTCTCCCCTCTGCAACAATAGGATCTCCTGGTTACATGGTCTCCTCTCTCTCCCCTCTGCAACAATAGGATCTCCTGGTTATATTGTCTCTGATCTCTCCCCTCTGCAACAATTTGATCTCCTGTTTAGATTGTCTCTGCTCTCTCCCCTCTGCAACAATAGGATCTCCTGGTTAGATTGTCTCTGCTCTCTCCCCACTGTAACAATAGGATCTCCTGGTTAGATTGTCTCTGCTCTCTCCCCTCTGTAACAATAGGATCTGCTGGTTAGATTGTCTCTGCTCTCTCCCCTCTGGAACAGTAATATCTCCTGGTTAGACTGTCTCTGCTCTCTCCCCTCTGGAACAAGAGGATCTCCTGTTTAGATTGTCTCCTCTCTCTCCCCTCTGGAACAATAGGATCTCCTGGTTAGATTGTCTCTGCTCTCTCCCCTCTGGAACAGTAATATCTCCTGGTTAGACTGTCTCTGCTCTCTCCCCTCTGGAACAATAGGATCTCCTGGTTAGATTTTCTCTGCTCTCTACATTCTGCAACAATAGGATCTCCTGTTTATATTGTCTCCCCTCTCTCCCCTCTGGAAGAATAGGATCTCCTGTTTAGATTGTCTCTGCTCTCTCCCCTCTGCAACAATAGGATATCCTGGTTAGATTGTCTCTGCTCACTCCCCTCTGCAACAATAGGATCTCCTGTTTAGATTGTCTCCTCTCTCTCCCCTCTGGAACAATAGGATCTCCTGGTTAGATTTTCTCTGCTCTCTCCATTCTGCAACAATAGGATCTCCTGTTTATATTGTCTCCCCTCTCTCCCCTCTGGAACAATAGGATCTCCTGTTTAGATTGTCTCTGCTCTCTCCCCTCTGCAACAATAGGATATCCTGGTTAGATTGTCTTTTCTCTCTCCCCTCTGCAACAGTAAGATTTCCTGGTTAGATTGTCTCTGGTCTCTCCCCACTGCAACAATAGGATCTCCTGGTTAGACTGTCTCTGCTCTCTCCATTCTGCAACAATAGGATGTCCTGGTTAGATTGTCTCTGCTCTCTCCCCTCTGCAACAATATGATCTCCTGGTTATATTGTCTCTGCTCTCTCCCCTCTGCAACAATAGGATCTCCTGGTTCGATTGTCTCTGCTCTCTCCCCTCTGGAACAATAGGATCTCCTGGTTAGATTGTCTCTGCTCTCTCCCCTCTGGAACAATAGGATCTCTTGGTTAGATTGTTTCCTCACTCTCCCCTCTGCAACAATAGGATCATCTGGTTAGATTTTCTCTGCTCTCTCCATTCTGCAACAATAGGATCTCCTGTTTATATTGTCTCCCCTCTCTCCCCTCTGGAACAATAGGATCTCCTGTTTAGATTGTCTCTGCTCTCTCCCCTCTGCAACAATAGCATATCCTGGTTAGATTGTCTTTTCTCTCTCCCCTCTGCAACAGTAAGATTTCCTGGTTAGATTGTCTCTGGTCTCTCCCCACTGCAACAATAGGATCTCCTGGTTAGATTGTCTCTGCTCTCTCCATTCTGCAACAATAGGATCTCCTGGTTACATTGTCTCCTCTCTCTCCCCTCTGCAACAATAGGATCTCCTGGTTATATTGTCTCTGATCTCTCCCTTCTGCAACAATTTGATCTCCTGTTTAGATTGTCTCTGCTCTCTCCCCTCTGCAACAATAGGATCTCCTGGTTAGATTGTCTCTGCTCTCTCCCCACTGTAACAATAGGATCTCCTGGTTAGATTGTCTCTGCTCTCTCCCCTCTGTAACAATAGGATCTGCTGGTTAGATTGTCTCTGCTCTCTCCCCTCTGGAACAGTAATATCTCCTGGTTAGACTGTCTCTGCTCTCTCCCCTCTGGAACAAGAGGATCTCCTGTTTAGATTGTCTATGCTCTCTCCCCTCTGTAACAATAGGATCTCCTGGTTAGATTGTCTCCTCTCTCTCCCCTCTGGAACAATAGGATCTCCTGGTTAGATTTTCTCTGCTCTCTACATTCTGCAACAATAGGATCTCCTGTTTATATTGTCTCCCCTCTCTCCCCTCTGGAAGAATAGGATCTCCTGTTTAGATTGTCTCTGCTCTCTCCCCTCTGGAACAATAGGATATCCTGGTTAGATTGTCTCTGCTCTCTCCATTCTGCAACAATAGGATCTCCTGGTTATATTGTCTCCTCTCTCTCCCCTCTGGAACAATAGGATCTCCTGGTTAGATTGTCTCCGCTCTCTCCGCTCTGCAACAATAGGATCTCCTGGTTAGATTGTCTCATCTCTCTCCCCTCTGCAACAATAGGATCTCCTGGTTAGATTGTCTCTGCTCTCTCCCCTCTGCAACACTAAGATTTCCTGGTTAGATTGTCTCTGGTCTCTCCCCACTGCAACAATAGGATCTCCTGGTTAGACTGTCTCTGCTCTCTCCATTCTGCAACAATAGGATGTCCTGGTTAGATTGTCTCTGCTCTCTCCCCTCTGCAACAATATGATCTCCTGGTTATATTGTCTCTGCTCTCTCCCTCTGCAACAATAGGATCTCCTGGTTCGATTGTCTCTGCTCTCTCCCCTCTGGAACAATAGGATCTCCTGGTTAGATTGTCTCTGCTCTCTCCCTCTGGAACAATAGGATCTCTTGGTTAGATTGTTTCCTCAGCAACAATAGGATCATCTGGTTAGATTTTCTCTGCTCTCTCCATTCTGCAACAATAGGATCTCCTGTTTATATTGTCTCCCCTCTCTCCCCTCTGGAACAATAGGATCTCCTGTTTAGATTGTCTCTGCTCTCTCCCCTCTGCAACAATAGCATATCCTGGTTAGATTGTCTTTTCTCTCTCCCCTCTGCAACAGTAAGATTTCCTGGTTAGATTGTCTCTGGTCTCTCCCCACTGCAACAATAGGATCTCCTGGTTAGATTGTCTCTGCTCTCTCCATTCTGCAACAATAGGATGTCCTGGTTAGATTGTCTCTAATCTCTACCCTCTGCAACAATAGGATCTCCTGGTTATATTGTCTCTGCTCTCTCCCCTCTGTAACAATAGGATCTCCTGGTTCGATTGTCTCTGCTCTCTCCCCTCTGGAACAATAGGATCTCCTGGTTAGATTGTCTCTGCTCTCTCCCCTCTGGAACAATATGATCTCCTGGTTACATTGTCTCTGCTTTCTCCCCTCTGCACCAATAGGATCTCCTGGTTATATTGTCTCTGCCCTCTCCCCTCTGCAACAATAGGATCTCCTGGTTCGATTTTGTATCTCTCCGCTCTGGAACAATAGGATCTCCCATTTAGATTGTCTCTGCTCTGTCCCCTCTGGAACAATAGGATCTCCTGGTTAGATTGTCTATGCTCTCTCCCCTCTGGAAATATAGGGTAGACTGGTTAGATTGTCTCTGCTCTCTCTCCTCTGCAACAATAGGATCTCCTGGTTACATTGTCTCTGCTCTCTCTCCTCTTAACAATAGGATCTCCTGGTTACATTGTCTCTGCTCTCTCCCCTCTGCACCAATAGGATCTCCTGGTTATATTGTCTCTGCCCTCTCCCCTCTGCAACAATAGGATCTCCTGGTTCGATTGTGTATGCTATCTCCGCTCTGGAACAATAGGATCTCCCGTTTAGATTGTCTCTGCTCTGTCCCCTCTGCAACAATAGGATCTCCTGGTTAGATTGTCTCTGCTCTCTCCCCTCTGTAACAATAGGATCTGCTGGTTAGATTGTCTCTGCTCTCTCCCCTCTGGAACAATAATATCTCCTGGTTAGACTGTCTCTGCTCTCTCTCCCCTCTGGAACAAGAGGATCTCCTGTTTAGATTGTCTATGCTCTCTCCCCTCTGTAACAATAGGATCTCCTGGTTAGATTGTCTCTGCTCTCTCCCCTCTGGAAAAATATGATCTCCTGGTTAGATTGTCTCTGCTCTCTCCCCTCTGCAACAATAGGATCTCCTGTTTAGATTGTCTCCTCTCTCTCCCCTCTGGAACAATAGGATCTCCTGGTTAGATTTTCTCTGCTCTCTCCATTCTGCAACAATAGGATCTCCTGTTTATATTGTCTCCCCTCTCTCCCCTCTGGAACAATAGGATCTCCTGTTTAGATTGTCTCTGCTCTCTCCCCTCTGCAACAATAGGATATCCTGGTTAGATTGTCTTTTCTCTCTCCCCTCTGCAACAGTAAGATTTCCTGGTTAGATTGTCTCTGGTCTCTCCCCACTGCAACAATAGGATCTCCTGGTTAGATTGTCTCTGCTCTCCTCATTCTGCAACAATAGGATGTCCTGGTTAGATTGTCTCTGCTCTCTCCCCTCTGCAACAATAGGATCTCCTGGTTATATTGTCTCTGCTCTCTCCCCTCTGCAACAATAGGATCTCCTGGTTCGATTGTCTCTGCTCTCTCCCCTCTGGAATAATAGGATCTCCTGGTTAGATTGTCTCTGCTCTCTCCCCTCTGGAACAATATGATCTCCTGGTAAGATTGTCTCTGCTCTCTCCCCTCTGAAACAATAGGGTAGACTGGTTAGATTGTCTCTGCTCTCTCTCCTCTGCAACAATAGGATCTCCTGGTTACATTGTCTCTGCTCTCTCCCCTCTGCACCAATAGGATCTCCTGGTTATATTGTCTCTGCCCTCTCCCCTCTGCAACAATAGGATCTCCTGGTTCGATTGTGTATGCTATCTCCGCTCTGGAACAATAGGATCTCCCATTTAGATTGTCTCTGCTCTGTCCCCTCTGGAACAATAGGATCTCCTGGTTAGATTGTCTATGCTCTCTCCCCTCTGGAAATATAGGGTAGACTGGTTAGATTGTCTCTGCTCTCTCTCCTCTGCAACAATAGGATCTCCTGGTTACATTGTCTCTGCTCTCTCTCCTCTTAACAATAGGATCTCCTGGTTACATTGTCTCTGCTCTCTCCCCTCTGCACCAATTTGATCTCCTGGTTATATTGTCTCTGCCCTCTGCAACAATAGGATCTCCTGGTTCGATTGTGTATGCTATCTCCGCTCTGGAACAATAGGATCTCCCGTTTAGATTGTCTCTGCTCTGTCCCCTCTGCAACAATAGGATCTCCTGGTTAGATTGTCTCTGCTCTCTCCCCTCTGGAACAATAGGATCTCCTGGTTAGATTGTCTCCCCTCTCTCCCCTCTGGAACAATAGGATCTCCTGTTTAGATTGTCTCTGCTCTCTCCCCTCTGCAACAATAGGATCTCCTGGTTAGATTGTCTTTTCTCTCTCCCCTCTGCAACAGTAAGATCTCCTGGTTAGATTGTCTCTGGTCTCTCCCCACTGCAACAATAGGATCTCCTGGTTAGATTGTCTCTGCTCTCTCCATTCTGCAACAATAGGATGTCCTGGTTAGATTGTCTCTGCTCTCTCCCCTCTGCGATAATAGGATCTCCTGGTTATATTGTCTCTGCTCTCTCCCCTCTGCAACAATAGGATCTCCTGGTTAGATTGTCTCTGCTCTCTCCCCTCTGGAACAATAGGATATCCTGGTTAGATTGTCTCTGCTCTCTCCCCTCTGGAACAATATGATCTCCTGGATAGATTGTCTCTGCTCTCTCCCCTCTGGAACAATAGGATCTCCTGGTTAGATTGTCTCTGCTCTCTCCCCTCTGGAACAACAGGATATCCTGGTTCGATTGTCTCTGCTCTCTCCCCTCTGCAACACTAAGATATCCTGGTTAGATTGTCTCTGCTCTCTCCCCTCTGCAACACTAAGATCTCCTGGTTAGATTATGTCTGCTCTCTCCTCTCTGCAACAATAGGATCTCCTGGTTAGATTGTCTCTGCTCTCTCCACTCTACAACAATAGGATCTCCTGGTTATATTGTCTCTGCTCTCTCCATTCTGCAACAATAGGATCTCCTGGTTATATTGTCTCTGCTCTCTCCCCTCTACAACAATAGGATCTCCTGGTTCGATTGTCTCTGCTGACTCCCCTCTGGAACAATAGGATCTCCTGTTTAGATTGTCTCTGCTCTCTCCCCTCTGGAATAATAGGATATCCTGGTTAGATTTTCTCTGCTCTCTCCCCTCTGCAACACAACGATCTCCTGGATAGATTGCCTCTGCTCTCTCCTCTCTGCAACAATAGGATCTCCTGTTTAGATTTTCTCTGCTCTCTCCCCTCTGGAACAGTAGGGTCTCCTGGTTATATTGTCTCCTCTCTCTCGCCTCTGTAACAATATGATCTCCTAGTTAGATTGTCTCTGCTCTCTCCCCTCTGGAACAATAGGATATCTTGGTTAGATTGTCTCTGCTCTCTCCCCTCTGGAACAATAGGATCTCCTGGTTAGATTGTCTCTGCTCTCTCCCCTCTGGAACAATAGGATCTCCTGTTTAGATTGTCTCTGCTCTCTCCCCTCTGCAACAATAGGATCTCCTGGTTCGATTGTCTCTGCTGTCTCCCCTCTGTAACAATACGATCTCCTGGTTAGATTGTCTCTTCTGCTCTCTCCCCTCTGTAACAATACGATCTCCTGGTTAGATTGTGTCTGCTCTCTCCCCTCTGGAACAATAGGATCTCCTGGTAAGATTGTCTCTGCTCTCTCCCCTCTGAAACAATAGGGTAGACTGGTTAGATTGTCTCTGCTCTCTCTCCTCTGCAACAATAGGATCTCCTGGTTACATTGTCTCTGCTCTCTCCCCTCTGCACCAATAGGATCTCCTGGTTATATTGTCTCTGCCCTCTCCCCTCTGCAACAATAGGATCTCCTGGTTTGATTGTGCCTGCTATCTCCGCTCTGGAACAATAGGATCTCCTGTTTAGATTGTCTCTGCTCTCTCCCCTCTGGAACAATAGGATCTCCTGGTTAGATTGTCTATGCTCTCTCCCCTCTGGAACAATAGGATATCTTGGTTAGATTGTCTCTGCTCTCTCCCCTCTGGAACAATAGGATCTCCTGGTTAGATTGTCTCCCCTCTCTCCCCTCTGGAACAATAGGATCTCCTGTTTAGATTGTCTCTGCTCTCTCCCCTCTGCAACAATAGGATCTCCTGGTTCGATTGTCTCTGCTGTCTCCCCTCTGTAACAATACGATCTCCTGGTTAGATTGTCTCTTCTGCTCTCTCCCCTCTGTAACAATACGATCTCCTGGTTAGATTGTGTCTGCTCTCTCTCCTCTGCAACAATAGGATCTCCTGGTTACATTGTCTCTGCTCTCTCCCCTCTGCACCAATAGGATCTCCTGGTTATATTGTCTCTGCCCTCTCCCCTCTGCAACAATAGGATCTCCTGGTTTGATTGTGCCTGCTCTCTCCCTCTGGAACAATAGGATCTCCTGGTTTAGATTGTCTCTGCTCTCTCCCCTCTGGAACAATAGGATCTCCTGGTTAGATTGTCTCTGCTCTCTCCCCTCTGGAACAATAGGGTAGACTGGTTAGATTGTCTCTGCTCTCTCCCTCTGCAACAATAGGATCTCCTGGTTAGATTGTCTCTGCTCTCTCCCTCTGCAACAATATGATCTCCTGGTTATATTGTCTCTGCCCTCTCCCCTCTGCAACAATAGGATCTCCTGGTTCGATTGTGTCTGCTCTCTCCCCTCTGCAACAATAGGATCTCCTGGTTAGATTGTCTCTGCTCTCTCCCCTCTGGAACAGTAGCATATCCTGGTTAGATTGTCTCTGCTCTCTCCCCTCTGCAACAATAGGAACTCTTGGTTAGATTGTCTCTGCTCTCTCCCCTCTGGAACAATAGGATCTCCAGCTTAGATTGTCTCTGATCTCCCCTCTGGAACAATAGGATCTCCTGTTTAGTTTGTCTCTGCTCTCTCCCCTCTGGAACAATAGGATATCCTGGTTAGATTGTCTCTGCTCTCTCCCCTCTGCAACAATAGGATCTCCTGGTTAGATTGTCTCTGCTCTCTCCCCTCTGCAACAATAGGATCTCCTGGTTAGATTGTCTCTGCTCTCTCCCCTCAGGAACAGTAGGGTCTCCTGGTTAGATTTTCTCTGCTCTCTCCCCTCTGTAACAATAGGATCTCCTGGTTAGATTGTCTCTGCTCTCTCCCCTCTGGAACAATAGGATCTCCTGGTTAGATTGTCTCTGCTCTCTCCCCTCTGGAACAATAGGATCTCCTGGTTAGATTGTCTCTGCTCTCTCCCCTCTGGAACAATAGGATCTCCTGTTTAGATTGTCTCTGCTCTCTCCCCTCTGCAACAATAGGATCTCCTGGTTCGATTGTCTCTGCTGTCTCCCCTCTGTAACAATACGATCTCCTGGTTAGATTGTCTCTTCTGCTCTCTCCCCTCTGTAACAATACGATCTCCTGGTTAGATTGTGTCTGCTCTCTCCCCTCTGGAACAATAGGATCTCCTGGTAAGATTGTCTCTGCTCTCTCCCCTCTGAAACAATAGGGTAGACTGGTTAGATTGTCTCTGCTCTCTCTCCTCTGCAACAATAGGATCTCCTGGTTACATTGTCTCTGCTCTCTCCCCTCTGCACCAATAGGATCTCCTGGTTATATTGTCTCTGCCCTCTCCCCTCTGCAACAATAGGATCTCCTGGTTTGATTGTGCCTGCTCTCTCCCCTCTGCAACAATAGGATCTCTTGGTTAGATTGTCTCTGCTCTCTCCCATCTGGAACAATAGGATCTCCAGCTTAGATTGTCTCTGCTCTCTCCCCTCTGGAACAATAGGATATCCTGGTTAGATTGTCTCTGCTCTCTCCATTCTGCAACAATAGGATCTCCTGGTTATATTGTCTCCTCTCTCTCCCGTCTGGAACAATAGGATATCCTGGTTAGATTGTCTCCGCTCTCTCCGCTCTGCAACAATAGGATCTCCCGGTTAGATTGTCTCATCTCTCTCCCCTGTGCAACAATAGGATCTCCTGGTTAGATTGTCTCCTCTCTCTCCCCTCTGCAACAATAGGATCTCGTGGTTAGATTGTCTCTGCTCTCTCCCCTCTGGAACAGTAGGATATCCTGGTTAGATTGTCTCTGCTCTCTCCCCTCTGCACCAATAGGATCTCCTGGTTATATTGTCTCTGCCCTCTCCCCTCTGCAACAATAGGATCTCCTGGTTTGATTGTGCCTGCTATCTCCGCTCTGGAACAATAGGATCTCCTGTTTAGATTGTCTCTGCTCTCTCCCCTCTGGAACAATAGGATCTCCTGGTTAGATTGTCTATGCTCTCTCCCCTCTGGAACAATAGGGTAGACTGGTTAGATTGTCTCTGCTCTCTCTCCTCTGCAACAATAGGATCTCCTGGTTACATTGTCTCTGCTCTCTCCCCTCTGCACCAATATGATCTCCTGGTTATATTGTCTCTGCCCTCTCCCCTCTGCAACAATAGGATCTCCTGGTTCGATTGTGTCTGCTATCTACGCTCTGGAACAATAGGATCTCCTGTTTAGATTGTGTCTGCTCTCTCCCCTCTGGAACAATAGGATCTCCTGGTTAGATTGTCTCTGCTCTCTCCCCTCTGGAACAATAGGATAACCTGGTTAGATTGTCTCTGCTCTCTCCCCTCTGGAACAATAGGATCTCCTGGTTAGATTGTCTCCCCTCTGGAACAATAGGATCTCCTGTTTAGATTGTCTCTGCTCTCTCCCCTCTGCAACAATAGGATCTCCTGGTTAGATTGTATTTTCTCTCTCCCCTCTGCAACAATAGGATCTCCTGGTTCGATTGTCTCTGCTGTCTCCCCTCTGTAACAATAGGATCTCATGGTTAGATTGTCTCTTCTGCTCTCTCCCCTCTGTAACAATATCATCTCCTGGTTAGATTGTCTCTGCTCTCTCCCCTCTGGAACAATAGGGTCTCCTGGATAGATTGTCTCTGCTCTCTCCCCTCTGGAACAATAGGATCTCCTGGTTAGATTGTCTCTGCTCTCTCTCCTCTGCAAAAATAGGATATCCTGGTTAGATTGTCTCTGCTCTCTCCCCTCTGCAACAATAAGATCTCCTGGTTAGATTGTCTCTGCTCTCTCCCCTCTGAAACAATAGGGTAGACTGGTTAGATTGTCTCTGCTCTCTCCCTCTACAACAATAGTATCTCCTGGTTATATTGTCTCTGCTCTCTCCATTCTGCAACAATAGGATCTCCTGGTTATATTGTCTCTGCTCTCTCCCCTTTTCAACAATAGGATCTCCTGGTTCGATTGTCTCTGCTGACTCCCTCTGGAACAATAGGATCTCCTGTTTAGATTGTCTCTGCTCTCTCCCCTCTGGAATAATAGGATATCCTGGTTAGATTTTCTCTGCTCTCTCCCCTCTGCAACACGACGATCTCCTGGATAGATTGCCTCTGCTCTCTCCCTCTCTGCAACAATAGGATCTCCTGGTTATATTTTCTCTGCTCTCTCCCTCTGCAACAGTAAGATCTCCTGGTTAGATTGTCTCTGCTCTCTCCATTCTGCAAAAATAGGATGTCCTGGTTAGATTGTCTCTGCTCTCCCCTCTGGAACAACAGGATCTCCTGTTTAGGTTGTCTCTGCTCTCTCCCCTCTGCAAAAATAGGATATCCTGGTTAGATTGTTTCTGCTCTCTCCCCTCTGCAACAATAAGATCTCCTGTTTAGATTGTCTCTGCTCTCTCCCCTCTGGAATAATAGGATATCCTGGTTAGATTTTCTCTGCTCTCTCCCCTCTGCAACACGACGATCTCCTGGATAGATTGCTCTGCTCTCTCCTCTCTGCAACAATAGGATCTCCTGTTTAGATTTTCTCTGCTCTCTCCCCTCTGGAACAGTAGGGTCTCCTGGTTATATTGTCTCCTCTCTGCCTCTGTAACAAAATGATCTCCTGGTTAGATTGTCTCTGCTCTCTCCTCTCTGCAACAATATGATCTCCTGATTATATTGTCTCTGCTCTCTCCCCTCTGGAACAGTAGGGTCTCCTGGTTAGATTGTCTCCTCTCTCTCCCTCTTCAACAATAGGATCTCCTGGTTAGATTGTGTCTGCTCTCTCCTCTCTGCAACAATAGGATCTCCTGGTTAGATTGTCTCTGCTCTCTCCCCTCTGGAACAATACGATCTCCTGGTTAGATTGTCTCTGCTCTCTCCCCTCTGTAACAATAGGATCTCCTGGTTAGATTGTCTCTGCTCTCTCCCCTCTGGAACAATAGGATCTCCTGGTTAGATTGTCTCTGCTCTCTCCCCTCTGGAACAATAGGATCTCCTGGTTATATTGTCTCTGCCCTCTCCCCTCTGAAACAATAGGGTAGATTGGTTAGATTGTCTCTGCTCTCTCTCCTCTGCAACAATAGGATCTCCTGGTTATATTGTCTCTGCTCTCTCCCCTCTGCAACAATAGGATCTCCTGATTAGATTGTCTCTGCTCTCTCCCTCTGGAATAATAGGATAGCCTGGTTAGATTGTCTCTGCTCTCTCCTCTCTGCAACAATAGGATCTCCTGGTTATATGGTCTCTGCTCTCTCCCCTCTGGAACAATACAATCTCCTGGTTTGATTGTCTCTGCTGTCTCCCCTCTGGAACAATAGGATCTCCTGGTTAGATTGTCTCTGCTCTCTCCCTTCTGCAACAATATGATCTCCTGGTTATATTGTCTCTGCTCTCTCCCCTCTGCAACAATAGGATCTCCTGGTTCGATTGTCACTGCTGTCTCCCCTCTGGAACAATAGGATCTCCAGCTTAGATTGTCTCTGATCTCCCCTCTGGAACAATAGGATCTCCTGTTTAGTTTGTCTCTGCTCTCTCCCCTCTGGAACAATAGGATATCCTGGTTAGATTGTCTCTGCTCTCTCCCTTCTGCAACAATATGATCTCCTGGTTATATTGTCTCTGCTCTCTCCCCTCTGCAACAATAGGATCTCCTGGTTAGATTGTCTCTGCTCTCTCCCCTCTGGAACAATAGGATCTCTTGGTTATATTGTCTCCTCTCTCTCCCCTCTGGAACAATAGATTCTCCTGGTTAGATTGTCTCATCTCTCTCCCCTCTGCAACAATAGGATCTTCTGGTTAGATGGTCTCCTCTCTCTCCCCTCTGCAACAATAGGATCTCCTGGTTATATGGTCTCTGCTCTCTCCCCTCTGGAACAATACGATCTCCTGGTTTGATTGTCTCTGCTGTCTCCCCTCTGGAATAATACGATCTCCTGGTTAGATTGTCTCTGCTCTCTCCCTTCTGCAACAATATGATCTCCTGGTTATATTGTCTCTGCTCTCTCCCCTCTGCAACAATAGGATCTCCTGGTTAGATTGTCACTGCTGTCTCCCCTCTGGAACAACAGGATCTCCTGGTTAGATTGTCTCGTATCTCCCCTCTGGAACAATAGGATCTCCTGTTTAGGTTGTCTCTGCTCTCTCCCCTCTGGAACAATAGGATATCCTGGTTAGATTGTCTCTGCTCTCTCCCCTCTGCAACAATAAGATCTCCTGGTTAGATTGTCTCTGCTCTCTCCCCTCTGAAACAATAGGGTAGACTGGTTAGATTGTCTCTGCTCTCTCTCCTCTGCAACAATACGATCTCCTGGTTAGATTGTCTCTGCTCTCTCCCTTCTGCAACAATAGGATCTCCTGGTTAGATTGTCTCTGCTGTCTCCCCTCTGGAACAATAGGATCTCCTAGTTAGATTGTCTCTGCTCTCTCCCCTCTGCAACAATAGGATATCCTGGTTAGATTGTCTCTGCTCTCTCCCTTCTGCAATAATAGGATCTCCTGGATATATTGTCTCTGCTCTCTCCCCTCTGCAACAACAGGATCTCCTGGTGCGATTGTCTCTGCTGACTCCCCTCTGGAACAATAGGATCTCCTGGTTAGATTGTCTCTGCTTTCTCCCCTCTGGAATAATAGGATATCCTGGTTAGATTGTCTCTGCTCTCTCCCCTCTGCAACACTAAGATCTCCTGGTTAGATTTTCTCTGCTCTCTCCCCTCAGAAACAATAGGGTAGAATGGTTAGATTGTCTCTGCTCTCTCCCCTCTGCAACAATAGGATCTCCTGGTTCGATTGTCTCTGATCTCTCCCCTCTGCAACAATAGGATCTCCTGGTTAGCTTGTCTCTGCTCTCTCCCCTCTGGAACAATAGGATCTTCTGGTTAGATGGTCTCCTCTCTCTCCCCTCTGCAACAATAGGATCTCCTGGTTATATGGTCTCTGCTCTCTCCCCTCTGGAACAATACGATCTCCTGGTTAGATTGTCTCTGCTCTCTCCCTTCTGCAACAATATGATCTCCTGGTTATATTGTCTCTGCTCTCTCCCCTCTGCAACAATAGGATCTCCTGGTTCGATTGTCACTGCTGTCTCCCCTCTGGAACAACAGGATCTCCTGGTTAGATTGTCTCGTATCTCCCCTCTGGAACAATAGGATATCCTGGTTAGATTGTCTCTGCTCTCTCCCCTCTGCAACAATAAGATCTCCTGGTTAGATTGTCTCTGCTCTCTCCCCTCAGAAAAATTAGGGTAGACTGGTTAGATTGTCTCTGCTCTCTCCCCTCTGCAACAATAGGATCTCCTGGTTATATGGTCTCTGCTCTCTCCCCTCTGGAACAATAGATCTCCTGGTTGTATTGTCTCTGCTCTCTCCCCTCTGCAACAATAGGATCTCCTGGTTAGATTGTCTCTGCTCTCTCCCCTCTGTAACAATAGAATCTCCTGGTTCGATTGTCTCTGCTGTCTCCCCTGGAACAATAGGATCTCCTGGTTCAGATTGTCTCTGCTCTCTCCCCTCTGAAACAATAGGGTAGACTGGTTAGATACTCTCTGCTCTCTCCCTCTGGAACAATAGGATATCCTGGTTAGATTGTCTCTGCTCTCTCCCCTCTGCAACAATAGGATCTCCTGGTTAGATTGTCTCTGCTCTCTCCCCTCTGTAACAATAGGATCTCCTGGTTAGATTGTCTCTGCTCTCTCCCTTCTGCAACAATAGGATCTCCTGGTTATATTGTCTCTGCTCTCTCCCCTCTGCAACAATAGGATCTCCTGGTTAGATTGTCTCTGCTCTCTCCCCTCTGGAACAGTAGCATATCCTGGTTAGATTGTCTCTGCTCTCTCCCCTCTGCAACAATAGGAACTCTTGGTTAGATTGTCTCTGCTCTCTCCCCTCTGGAACAATAGGATCTCCAGCTTAGATTGTCTCTGATCTCCCCTCTGGAACAATAGGATATCCTGGTTAGATTGTCTCTGCTCTCTCCATTCTGCAACAATAGGATCTCCTGGTTATATTGTCTCCTCTCTCTCCCGTCTGGAACAATAGGATCTCCTGGTTAGATTGTCTCTGCTCTCTCCCCTCTGCAACAATAGGATCTCCTGGTTAGATTGTCTCTGCTCTGTCCCCTCTGCAACAATAGGATCTCCTGGTTAGATTGTCTCTGCTCTCTCCCCTCTGAAACAATAGGGTAGACTGGTTAGATTGTCTCTGCTCTCTCCCCTCTGTAACAATAGGATCTCCTGGTTAGATTGTGTCTGCTCTCTCCCCTCTGCAACAATAGGATCTCCTGGTTAGATTGTGTCTGCTCTCTCCTCTCTGCAACAATAGGATCTCCTGGTTATATTGTCTCTGCTCTCTCCCTTCTGCAACAATAGGATCTCCTGGTTAGATTGTCTCTGCTCTCTCCCCTCTGCAACAATAGGATCTCCTGGTTAGATTGTCTCTGCTCTCTCCCCTCTGAAACAATAGGGTAGACTGGTTAGATTGTCTCTGCTCTCTCCTCTCTGCAACAATAGGATCTCCTGGTTATATTGTCTCTGCTTTCTCCCTTCTGCAACAATAGGATCTCCTGGTTAGATTGTCTCTGCTCTCTCCCCTCTGCAACAATAGGATCTCCTGGTTAGATTGTCTCTGCTCTCTCCCCTCTGAAACAATAGGGTAGACTGGTTAGATTGTCTCTGCTCTCTCCCCTCTGTAACAATAGGATCTCCTGGTTCGATTGTCTCTGCTCTCTCCCCTCTGGAACAGTAGGATATCCTGGTTAGATTGTCTCTGCTCTCTCCCCTCTGCAACAATAGGATCTCCTGGTTAGATTGTCTCTGCTCTCTCCCCTCTGCAACAATAGGATCTCCTGGTTAGATTGTCTCTGCTCTCTCCCCTCTGTAACAATAGGATCTCCTGGTTAGATTGTCTCTGCTCTCTCCCCTCTGTAACAATAGGATCTCCTGGTTAGATTGTCTCTGCTCTCTCCCCTCTGGAACAATAGGATCTCCTGGTTAGATTGTCTCTGCTCTCTCCCCTCTGCAACAATAGGATCTCCTGGTTAGATTGTCTCTGCTCTCTCCCCTCTGTAACAATAGGATCTCCTGATTAGATTGTCTCTCTCTCTCCCCTCTGGAACAATAGGATCTCCTGGTTAGATTGTCTCTGCTCTCTCCCTTCTGGAACAATAGGATCTCCTGGTTAGGTTGTCTCCTCTCTCTCCCCTCTGGAACAATAGGATATCCTGGTTAGATTGTCTCCGCTCTCTCCGCTCTGCAACAATAGGATCTCCTGGTTAGATTGTCTCCTCTCTCTCCCCTCTGCAACAATAGGATCTCCTGGTTATATTGTCTCTGCTCTCTCCCCTCTGCAACAATAAGATCTCCTGGTTAGATTGTCTCTGCTCTCTCCCCTCTGCAACAATAGGATCTCCTGGTTAGATTGTCTCCTCTCTCTCCCCTCTGGAACAATAGGATCTCCTGGTTAGATTGTCTCTGCTCTCTCCCCTCTGCAACAATAGGATCTCCTGGTTAGATTGTCTCTGCTCTCTCCCCTCTGCAACAATAGGATCTCCTGGTTAGATTGTCTCTGCTCTCTCCCCTCTGCAACAATAGGATCTCCTGGTTAGATTGTCTCTGCTCTCTCCCCTCTGCAACAATAGGATCTCCTGGTTAGATTGTGTCTGCTCTCTCCTCTCTGCAACAATAGGATCTCCTGGTTATATTGTCTCTGCTTTCTCCCTTCTGCAACAATAGGATCTCCTGGTTAGATTGTCTCTGCTCTCTCCCCTCTGCAACAATAGGATCTCCTGGTTATATTGTCTCTGCTCTCTCCCCTCTGCAACAATAGGATCTCCTGGTTC
The DNA here is from genome assembly GCF_018296145.1 of Oncorhynchus tshawytscha. Classification (NCBI taxonomy): domain Eukaryota; kingdom Metazoa; phylum Chordata; class Actinopteri; order Salmoniformes; family Salmonidae; genus Oncorhynchus; species Oncorhynchus tshawytscha. The sequence goes on along the minus strand of NC_056433.1, from coordinate 58,651,606 downwards.
GATTGTCACTGCTGTCTCCCCTCTGGAACAATAGGATCTCCTGGTTATATTGTCTCTGCTTTCTCCCTTCTGCAACAATAGGATCTCCTGGTTAGATTGTCTCTGCTCTCTCCCCTCTGCAACAATAAGATCTCCTGGTTAGATTGTCTCTGCTCTCTCCCCTCTGAAACAATAGGGTAGACTGGTTAGATTGTCTCTGCTCTCTCCCCTCTGCAACAATAGGATCTCCTGGTTCGATTGTCTCTGCTCTCTCCCCTCTGGAACAGTAGGATATCCTGGTTAGATTGTCTCTGCTCTCTCCCCTCTGCAACAATAGGATCTCCTGGTTAGATTGTCTCTGCTCTCTCCCCTCTGGAACAATAGGATATCCTGGTTATATTGTCTCTGCTCTCTCCCCTCTGGAACAATAGGATCTCTTGGTTAGATTGTCTCCTCTCTCTCCCGTCTGGAACAATAGGATCTCCTGGTTAGATTGTCTCCGCTCTCTCCGCTCTGCAACAATAGGATCTCCTGGTTAGATTGTCTCTGCTCTCTCCCCTCTGCAACAATAGGATCTCCTGGTTAGATTGTCTCTGCTCTCTCCCCTCTGTAACAATAGGATCTCCTGGTTAGATTGTCTCTGCTCTCTCCCCTCTGGAACAATAGGATCTCCTGGTTAGATTGTCTCCTCTCTCTCCCCTCTGCAACAATAGGATCTCCTGGTTAGATTGTCTCTGCTCTCTCCCCTCTGCAACAATAAGATCTCCTGATTAGATTGTCTCTCTCTCTCCCCTCTGGAACAATACGATCTCCTGGTAAGATTGTCTCTGCTCTCTCCCCTCTGTAACAATAGGATCTCCTGATTAGATTGTCTCTGCTCTCTCCCCTCTGGAACAATAGATCTCCTGGTAAGATTGTCTCTGCTCTCTCCCCTCTGGAACAATAGGATCTCCTGGTTAGATTGTTTCCTCTCTCTCCCCTCTGCAACAATAGGATCTCCTGGTTAGATTGTCTCCTCTCTCTCCCTCTGCAACAATAAGATCTCCTGTTTAGATTGTCTCTGCTCTCTCCCCTCTGTAACAATAGGATCTCCTGATTAGATTGTCTCCTCTCTCTCCCCTCTGGAACAATACGATCTCCTGGTAAGATTGTCTCTGCTCTCTCCCTCTCTGGAACAATAGGATCTCCTGGTTAGATTATCTCTGCTCTCTCCCTCTGGAACAATAGGATCTCCTGGTTGGATCGTCTCTTTCTCTCCCCTCTGCAACAATAGGATCTCCTGGTTAGATTGTCTTTGCTCTCTCCCCTCTGGAACAATAGGATCTCCTGGTTCGATGGTCTCCTCTCTCTCCCCTCTGGAACAATAGGATCTCCTGGTTAGATTGTCTCTGCTCTCTCCACTCTGCAACAATAGGATCTCCTGTTTAGATTGTCTCCTCTCTCTCCCCTCTGCAACAATAGGATCTCCTGGTTAGATTGTCTCCTCTCTCTCCCCTCTGGAACAATAGGATCTCCTGGTTAGATTGTCTCTGCTCTCTCCCCTCTGGAACAATAGGATCTCCTGGTTAGATTATCTCTGCTCTCTCCCCTCTGGAACAATAGGATCTCCTGGGTTAGATTGTCCCTGCTCTCTCCCCTCTGGAACAATAGGATCACTTGGTTAGATTGTCTCCGCTCTCTCCCCTCTGTAACAATAGGATCTCCTGGTTAGATTGTCTCTGCTCTCTCCCCTCTGGAACAATAGGATCTCCTGGTTGGATTGTCTCTTTTCTCTCCCTCTGCAACAATAGGATCTCCTGGTTAGATTGTCTTTGCTCTCTCCCTCTGGAACAATAGGATCTCCTGGTTCGATGGTCTCTCTCTCTCCCCTCTGCAACAATAGGATCTTCTGGTTAGATTGTCTCTGCTCTGTCCCCTCTGCAACAATAGGATCTCCTGGTTAGAATGTGTCTCTCTCTCCTCCATCTGCAACAATGGGATCTCCTGGTTATATTGTCTCTGCTCTCTCCCCTCTGGAACAATAGGATCTCCTGGTTAGATTGTCTCTGCTCTCTCCCCTCTGCAACAATAGGATCTCCTGGTTAGATTGTCTCTGCTCTCTCCCCTCTGCAACAATAGGATCTCCTGGTTAGATTGTCTCTGCTCTCTCCATTCTGCAACAATAGGATCTCCTGGTTATATTGTCTCCTCTCTCTCCCCTCTGCAACAATAGGATCTCCTGGTTAGATTGTCTCCTCTCTCTCCCCTCTGCAACAATAGGATCTCCTGGTTAGAGGTTGTTATCTGAGAGCGCAAATCCCTGAGTTGGATTGCCATTATCAATCATATGCGTCATTAAAATGCCATTCCTATTTGGAGAGAAAAAAGTGTTTGTTTGAATCCTCAAATTTAATTTGCACAATCTATTAAGTTATTTTGTACTTAATAAGTTTGTCTATAATTTCCTGGCTGTAGATGAATCAACCGGTAAGAGGATTATATAGACAATGGGTTTGAAAAATTCCTTTTAACCGTGTTCTTCTCTTTTGACTTTGCTTCTCATAGTGTATTTGTTCCTTTTTTTAAAGAATCAATTACATAACATCAAATGAATAGTGAAACTAGAGTTATGTCTTTGTCTCCATTGTAGGAATGTTGAAGAAGCTCACAACACTAAAAGTGGATGACAACCAGCTCACCTCACTGCCTAACACCATTGGAAGGTGAGTACTTTCACTTCTCAAATTGCAATCCCTGAACTTCCCAAATGACATTTTTTGAAAGGATGTGGCCAAAAGCTAAACTAAATTCCAAGTCTTGTTTATTAATGCATATCTATCATTGAACTGAATGTTAGTCCGTTTTAGGGCATCTATTGCATAACCAAATTAAAAGCCGTCAGAGACAGATTTTGATGGTAAATTCAGTTGACACATTGCATCTTAATCTTAGCTCGTCTTCTATGCCAGTGGTTTGTTGCTGTAGTCAACACGGCCTGTGGATAGAAGGGGTCTGAAACTCTGCTGTCTCACTCTGGCACCTTCTCCTTGATGCTGCTTCTCACCTCACATCGACTAACGCTGATTTGCTCCATCACTGTTCACACCAAGTACAGAGTGATGTAGAACATTGTGTCTCAGTTGGCGGCACTGAGAGAGAGGGGAGAGAGAGGGAGGGAGGGAGGAGGGAGGGAGGGGGAGGGAGGGAGGGAGGGAGGGAGGGAGGGAGGGAGGGAGGGAGGGAGGGAGGGAGGGAGGGAGGGAGGGAGGGAAAGGAGGGAGAGAGGGAGAGAGATACATTTTGGGGGTGTGCCATTCATTTGTTGTGCAATATTTAAAATGGAGGCTGTCTTAGTGGACTTGACTCTGATGTAAAAATAAAAAAATTAAAAAACTTCCCAAGCTTCCTTTGCTTGTATTGTAACCTCAAACTCAAACACAATAGCCAGCCAAGTTGATTTGCTTGTTTTATATATACTATATCAGTTTAATCTGTAAACTAGAATGAGTCAGAGGCAATTCTGGGGGTCAAGTCTGAAGACGCCCAGTTACTGGGATGTCATAGGTCAGGGTCACTACCTTACAGCTCATCATGTCATGTTCATCCTTACCGTGCCCTGCCTCCCCCACTGCTGCTCCCCAAGCCTGTGATACTGTTTCCTGTACACCTTTTTTTCTTGGTTTGTCATTGGTCGGTTTTGTGTGTTGTGGTTATTTCACATGCATCTAAAATGGGCCACTTAGTGGACGCGCCAAAATAGGGTAAGTAGACTGTAAATCCCTGTCTCCTGTACACATTCCTCCTCGCCACAGCATGTTTATTCAGGCAAGTGCTCACCTTAATGTCCCCTGTCTGTATGTTCCGGCCAGGGAAGCAGCTCTAGTAAAAGGCCTGCATATGGGAGGCCAGCTGGGCCAGCCTGTTCAGACAAATGTTGAGCTAATGACTCTGCTGTGTGTATAATAAATAAATACAATTGTAAATGGTGATTGGCCCAAATGCTGATTGACTTAAAGCTGTGGTATGACACAAAATTAACTGTTTACTGTTCTAATAACGTTGATAAGCAGCAATAAGGCACCTCGGGGGTTTGTGATATATAGCCAATATACCATAGCTAAGGGCTGTATCCAGGCACTTCACATTGTATCGTGCTTAAGAACAGCCCTTAGCTGTGGTATATTGACCATATATCACACCCCCTCAGGCCTTATTGCTTAAATGAAGTCTTTCCAGTTTGGGGAGGCAGCTCTTTCCCTCATCCTATCCTGTTCATATACAATGACATTTTACACTAAACGCTCTGTTGGAGTTTGAATTTAAAAACTGGACAGTTGTTGTTGTTTTTGCTCACGTTGTCCTTTGAAATCTGACAAAGAGGCAAGGGCATTTGACTCAATAAACACTGTGGCTTTAGAGTTTAAGGTATAATATAAGATATAGAGTTAAGTTTGTCATTCATGAAGTTCAGTATTTAATATTCCCGATTTTGGTAAAAAGCATTCTGTTGATTATAATCTGATTGAAAAGAGATACTGGCACCACCAGATAGTGAGTATTCATTTTCATTTTCACTCATGGAATTAATAAAGTTGAATAAATGTTGTGGTTTGTCTGTAAAAATCTCTCATTCTATCAAGTCATGGTATTGAATATTGCCATGATCCTCATGAATCCATTTGATTCATGATTTCACCTTTCTGTAGTCTGTACATGTCTTAGATGGATCTACTCTTATAAGGAACACAATTATGATTTGTTTCCATTAATGTCTCTACACCAAGGAGGGATCAGTCATCTGAGACTGTATCTGTCAACAACAAATACAGTCAATAACAAATAATGCAACCTGCTGCTGAAATGAATCTGCCCGTGGCTTGAGTGAAATAATGCTTGTATCATTATGATACAGTTGAAGTCGGAAGTTTACATACACCTTAGCCAATTACATTTAAACTCAGTTTTTCACAATTCCTGACATTTAATCCTAGTAAACAATTCCCTGTCTTAGGTCAGTTAGGATCACCACTTTATTTTAAGAATGTGAAATGTCAGAGAAATAGTAGAGAGAATTATTTATTTCAGCTTTTCATTCTTTCATCACAATCCCAGTGGGTCAGAAGTTTACATACACTCAATTAGTATTTGGTAGCATTGCCGTTAATTTGGGTCAAACGTTTCGGGTAGCCTTCCACAAGCTTCCCACAATAAGTTGGGTGAATTTTGGCCCATTCCTCCTGACAGAGCTTGTGTAACTGAGTCAGGTTTGTAGGCCTCCTTGCTCGCACACGCTTTTTCAGTTCAGCCCACAAATTTTCTATGGGATTAAGGTCAGGGCTTTGTGGTGGCCACTCCAATACCTTGACTTTGTTGTCCTTAAGCCATTTTGCCACAACTTTGGAAGTATGCTTGGGGTCATTGTCCATTTGGAAGACCCATTTGTGACCAAGCTTTAACTTCCTGACTGATGTCTTGAGATGTTGCTTCAATATATCTACATAATTTTCTTTCCTCATGATGCCATCTATTTTGTGAAGTGCACCAGTCCCTCCTGCGGCAAAGCACTCCCACAACATGATGCTGCCACCCCCATGTGTCACGATTGAGATGGGGTTCTTCAGCTTGCTAGCCTCCCCCTTTTTCCTCCAAACATAACGATGGTCATTATGGCCAAACAGTTATATTTTTGTTTCATCAGACCAGAGGACATTTCTCCAAAAAGTACAGTCTTTGTTCCCATGCGCAGTTGCAAACCGTAGTCTGTTTTTGTATGGTGGTTTTGGAGCAGTGGCTTCTTCCTTGCTGAACGGCCTTTCAGGTTATGTCAATATAGGACTCATTTTACTGTGGATATAGATACTTTTGTACCTGTTTTCTACAGCATCTTCGCAAGGTCCTTTGCTGTTGTTCTGGGATTGATTTTCACTTTTCACACCAAAGTACGATCATCTCAAGGAGACAGAACGCGTCTCCTTCCTGAGCGGTATGATGGCTGCGTACTATTGTTTGTACAGATGAACGTTGTACCTTCAGACATTTGGAAATTGCTTCCAAGGATGAACCAGACTTGTGGTCTACAATATTTTCTGAGGTATTGGCTGATTTCTTTTGATTTTCCCATGATGTCAAGCAAAGAGGCACTGAGTTTGAAGGTAGGCCTTGAAATACATCCACAGGTACACCTCCAATTGACTCAACTTATGTCAATTAGCCTATCAGAGGCTTCTAAAGCCATGATATAATTTTGGGGAATTTTCCAAGCTGTTTAAAGGCACAGTCAACTTAGTGTATGTAAACCTCTGACCCACTGGAATTGTGATACAGTGAATTATAAGTGAAATAATCTGTCTGTTAACAATTGTTGAAAAAATTACTTGTGTCATGCACTAAGTAGATGTTCTAACCGACTTGACAAAACTATAGTTTGTTAAGAAGACATTTGTGGAGTGGTTGAAAAACAAGTTTTAATGACTAATGACTATGACCTAAGTGTATGTAAATGTTCCACTTCAATAATTCACAGCCCATTTTTTTTGCGTACAAATTAAGTTGGTCTGTGTAAGTAGGTCTGTGCTTCGCAGGTTCTTGACAAAATGATATGCACATATTAATATGGTACATCAAAGACATGTGTAGTAGAAAATCTATGCAGTTTTGTGGTTGTTTTTCCTTTATTTTTTATTGATAGGGTTTTGGTTATTGTGCTTCTTTACATGTTGATGTTACACTAATAACTAACCAAGTGGAAGTAGCTGTGGCATGAAGGATTCTTAAGGGACTCATTCTCCTCTTTCTTCTTCTACCCAGTTTATCGCTTTTAGAGGAGTTTGACTGCAGCTGTAATGAATTAGAGTCCCTGCCCCCCACCATTGGCTACCTGCCCAACCTTCGCACGTTTTCTGCTGATGAAAACTTTCTCATTGAACTACCCAGGGAGGTACGTCCGTCTGTCCCTATATCCTCACAGTGCTCCTGTACTCACACACATACACAATGCATTTGGTTGTGTATTTAACAGTGTTGGGGAATAGTGAACTACATCTAGCTCAACTAGTAATTTAACTATGTTTTGCAGTAGCTTGGTGGCAGTTGAACTAAATTCAAATCTTGGTAGTGTTGTCAGTAGTTAATTACTTTTTTTGCCATGCAGTGGTGTAGCTAACTACTGGAACTACATGCTACTTTTTTGCTATATAATATATAATATATAGGTGAGGTAGGCAAGAATGTTCTTGCTTTTTCAGCGTCAGACCTGCCTAATTTTCACTTGACCCGTTGAATAGGCTAAATCACACATTCTGCTAACATCTGACTCCAGAGTGATCTATTCTTGCAATTTGTAGTCTATGACATTTCAGGTTGAGATATGATAATTTAGCACAAAGTAGTTTGGATGTAGTGATCTACTTTTTCTTAAGGGTAGCTTTAGTGTAGCTTAACTTCTTCCAGTGTGAAGTAATTGGTAGCGTGGTAAACTATATTTTCAGTGTAGCTTCCTCAAAACTGGTCATTTATATGGTTTGGTGCATGGAAGATGGAAAGTGATCACCGAAATATCTGCTTGGCTCTTTTGTTGCAGATTGGGAACTGTAAGAATGTGACCGTCATGTCGTTGCGCTCCAATAAACTAGAGTTTCTACCTGATGAGATTGGGCAGATGACCAAGCTACGTGTTCTCAATTTAAGCGATAATAGGTATCTACCGATTGCTCTGCTATGTATACATACATTAGCACACGCACACACAGAAACACAGACACACAGAAACACAGACACACAGAAACGCAGACACACAGTGAATCCATATGTTCCTCACACTCTCATTGATGAGGAAAAGGCTTGTGTTGTGTGTCTATATATTTACATAGAGCGTAGGTGGAGTGGGGCATTCTTCTGAGGATTTTATAAAAACTAGGGAAGCTAGCTAGTGGTTATTATTTTGTTAATAGCACATTAAGATAGCTGCACAGCCTTAGAAAGCACTTCCCCCTGCCCACGGGCTAATTAAGAAAGCTCTTTATGAGATGTTTGGTTGCTCTGCCAGTGATTAACTGGATCCAAGGTAATTAAACCTGACCATCACTTAACACACGACAGCCATTAGTCAGACCTGCCTCTACACGCAGCACCACACACCACAGAGCTGATAGGCTGCCTCAGAATGGGCACCGAATCACCCCAACCCTGCATCATCCTCCCTACGGTAGCCGACAACACTGTCTTCCTCTGACATATTTCTGTTGTCAAAGTGAGGCAGAGTTTGCTGAGCGTGTTGCCAAGGTGAGTAGTGGGTGTCAGTCAGTCAGAGGCAGGCTATTATAGTTCCTTGGTAGAGGAATAATATTGGCTTTTCACAGGGGACTTAATGATGATCTGTGTCCTTGAACACACCCGAACACAGTGTACTCATTGAGATGATATGCCTTCTTACTCCCATTTCGTCTTCTTCTCCCTTACACAGATTAAAGAATCTCCCATTCACTTTCACAAAACTAAAAGATCTTGCTGCTCTTTGGCTTTCAGACAATCAGGTAAATATGATCTTATATATTGTTTTGTTAGAAAGAAACAGACCTTTACATTTTTGGATCAAATCTATAGTTTTAGCTGTGTTAGCTATACTTGAAGTGTCAGTTATGTGTGATTGTCTTCTGTGTGCAGTCCAAGGCCCTGATCCCTCTCCAGACAGAGGCCCATCCAGAGACCAAGCAGAGGGTCCTCACCAACTATATGTTCCCTCAGCAACCACGACATGATGAGGGTGAGCTAGCCAGATACTGTGGGTGGAAATGTAACACATGCTGACATGAGGGAAAATGCTCATAGCCAAGTATTCCCACAAAGTGGATGTTACAGTACTATGAGTATGTGATTTTGTGATCGCTAAGGTGCCATGGATATGTATTTACAATTGATGAATGGTGCTTTAAATAACACTGGTATCCCTCATAGTAATGGGTATAGTGATATGTGTGCAGAGCATGTGTCACTGAACTACCCTTTGAGGGTCAGAGAGACTGAAGGTGTAAATTTACTCAGGGATTGAATCCATTTTGAGGTTCCACTTGAGGGCGTTTGACAGATGGTTGGGTTAGGTGCCAGTGCACTGTATGCTGTTGGTGAAGTGAGCATGTCAGAATAGCACCAGTGTGAGACCAGTGCACAATAAGTCAGTGACACCTCCCTGTTTTCCTGCCCGTCCTCTCTGTAGACTACCAGTCAGACAGCGACAGCTTCAACCCCACCTTATGGGAGGAGCAGCGTCAGCAGAGGATGACCGTTGCCTTTGAGTTCGAGGAGAAGAAGGAGGAGGAGGACAACTCTGGAAAAGTCAAGGTTTCACAGGACTTTCTGTTGACCTCAGTTTCCCCCGTTTGTATCTTGTTATTACCGCTTATTTTGCTTGTCCTGTCCGTCCAGGTTGAGATCAATCTGAAGCGCTACCCCACACCGTACCCAGAGGACCTGAAGAACATGGTGAAGTCAGTGCAGAACATGGTGGGCAAGAACCAGCTTCCCCTCAGCACTGGTACTAACTCCTCTGGTACCAACATGGAGTCACGAAAACAAGAACAGTATGAGCCCCCCTGGCCCATGCCCCCCAAAGAGGTAACAGACCGGGTCATACCACACACCCAGAGACCCACACATACCACCACACTCTCTCTCTCTCACACACACACACACACACACACACACACACACACACACACACACACACACACACACACACACACACACACACACACACACACACACACACACACACACACACACACAAAACAAAAACAAATGATTTGATTATACATAGTCCTCTTTGGCTGAATGCGATAGATATGTGTCACCCAGTCACTCAGAGTGATCTTCTTTTCTAGGTGATGGAAAGAGAGATGTTAGAGAGAGAGAGAGAGTTCAACAAGACTCAGATGACAGAGCAGGGCATCATCCACAACTCTGCCATCGACATCCCAAAGCGCAAGGACAAGGAGGATCTGACTGAGAGCTCAGAGGTACAGGAGCAATTTCCTTATCTCTTTGTGAAAATGTTCAATTGTTTGTAGCACTTATTACGTCCTTTTAACACCAGGAAAGCAAAACAAAATAACAGCTTGTATTGGGCTTGGTGGGGGAGAGAGTACTGACATGAATGTTTACACTGCAGCCTCAAGGTCCTCTCAGGCCGTTATGTCAGATTTAGTCCTTAGTTGCCTTGGACATCTCAATGTGAGAGTTCGGGTAGAGGTGAGACCACCTGTATTGAACGCATGGGAACTGAATTTCATTGAAATAACTGAGTGGGTGTGTCCAAACTTTTTCAAAGACATAGATTCATGTAGTATCAGGTTTCAGTGTTTTTGACTTATGGCCAGGTGTGACAAAGTTTGAGGGGGCAATGTATTAAACCCAGGGCCATGGAACTGTGGCGTAGCAACTTTTTAGAGGTGATTGAAACCTACAGAGATCATAGAATCCTTTCATCTGGAAGCCTCAAAGGCCCCATGATGGCTTCAACTGGGTCTTTGTTAAATCGTTAGCTCTCTCTCTCTGAATACGCAGAGTCAGACAGGTAGTCTGCTGAGGTGCTGTTTTCAGATTTTTTTTGATGCTGTGTGCAAAAAGGTGCATTATCTTGGCATAATATCATATTGTGGCTGAAATGGAGGTTAACTCGGCCATAGCTCAAATGTCAAGTATTAGTGCATTTGCAAGTCCCCAGGGGGGCAACCTGGTGCAGAATTTGTAGCCTTTTAATAAGGCTTGAAATACTGCACAACGAACAGCAGAGGCTGTTGAACAAACAGAGCAAAGGTCAGTGTTAAATGTCAATTGTATTCAGAGGACTCCAAGAGGCTAGATCTGAATAAGCGCCTGTTCCCAGAGTCAAGTGGTCAGCATCTGGAGATGAATGAAGCAGGTCATATAATATGTATCTTGTATCTGCTTACTGTCATTTCTTTATAAGCTCTATAGGAGCCCAGAGTTTGGGCCATTTACATCAGGGTTGTAAATGCACTCATGCTGGTTGTGAGTCCTTTAAACATTGCATATATTTGAGATGAGATGTAGATTAGATTTTATTTTAACCTGTAATATGAAAATAGATTTCCAGTAGAAGTAGGTTCGAACTTCCAAGGAGTCAGCTAGCAACCACTTATTTTCCTAACCCTAAATCTGGAAGGTTCTCCTGTGCTTGGCACTCTGCTATATCTCTACCTCTCTGTAAAGTGTTTTGACAGAGCTGCAATGTCCTGTGTACTTTGTGTCCATAACTGCTTTGGATTGCCTCATGCTGTCTCCTCCCATAAAACCCCAGGGAGAAAGAGACCCTTGGGTGCCGCGGTGCCGCAATGGGAACTGGGTCACTGGGTGGGGGGCTGGAGGGGTGGGGGGCTGGTGGGGAGGGGGCTGGAGGGATTTGGGGATGTAGGGGTGGCTGGAGGGGTGGAGGGATGTGGGGGATGGATGGGTGGGGGGATGGATGGGTGGGTGGGATGAAGGGGTGGGGGGCTGATGCCATAAACCATGCTTCTTTACCTCACACAATTTTTTTTTTGTAGAACCATGAAAACTTCCTCTCCATCTTTTATTTGTTTGTATGTGTGTTTGTTTGTTTTGCTTAGATTTCTTTACATCGCGTGGTTCCCAAGCTGCCACAGCCAGAGAATACATCATCAGCCGTTACAGCTTCTTCCTGTTTCTGCCTCATAGTAAGTGGCTGTGAGATCAGACATTAGACAGTCTGCTCAACCACGGCTCGGCTGGTGTGACTTCACACTGCCTCTTGCACGCTGACAAAGACTATGAAACTTCTGGAGAAACAAAGTCGGAGTATCATGAAATATGAAGATGAAAGCCGATAACAGGCACTCTCTCTAATGAACAGTGAAACTGTAGATATGTAATGTATATAATGTACAGTACTTATGAAGAGGAACATTTTTTATGCAAAGTCTGCATCATGGCATATATAGTATACACAGTAGTGTGCAAACGGGCAGTAGACTGGCAGTGCCAAGGCTAACTCCAGCACTTATTGGCATCACCACACCACGCAGCTGTTTGTTTTGAGTTAATCAAGCATTCCTCTGAGACGTGGCAAAAAGCATCCAGCCTGGCATACCAATTACCCCCAGCCACAGAGAAGGTGCTGGTAAATTATGGACACAATCTTGGGAGTGATTTAAGGTGGCATTTTTACCCAAAGCAGAAAGAGGTTGCAGCTGTCGTTGCGTGTCATGTAACACTGAACATGCTGAACCCTCATAGTAGCCCCATCATGGGTATGGATTTATAGATATCCGATTATATGTTTTGAAACATATAGAAGTATCGGATATATTGCGATCTCTTTTTTACACAAGAGAAAAAGAAGATGGCGGGAGATACAGATATGCCAGTGAGACAGTGCTGTGTAGTGAGTGTTCCTGGGATGTGGTTCCTGGAGTCGCCTGGCAAGCAGGCCTGGTGGTCTCTCTCCGCTCGGCTGCCTCGGCCTGCCCCGTGGGGGTGCAGTGAGCAGAGCTGCAGATGTGGGACATCAGGTGTGGGAAGTAGGCTCTCCTGTAGCAAGCAGCTGGGCCTCTAAGCTCTAAGAGAGAAGGAAGTCACAGATAGGACATGCTCCAGTGTGTTACACATCACTAAGATATAGAGAACATATATCAGTTACTGATGACACTATCAGTATAAGCAGTACAATAATGATCAGTTATGTACTATATTTGTGTCCTTTTGTTAGTTCCTGCCTCAGGAAGAGCTTGTGGAGTTAAGTCGTTGAAGCTGTTAACCAAGCTGTGTCTCGGTTTTTGTCTTTGGGTCTTTTGTTCAGAAATAAGAATTGTGTAATAACTTTTCTCAGGATTCTATGAGCGGCTCTCCGAATGATATCCGTATCTCTGATATGAGGCCCACCCTGGTGGAACCGGCCATGTACAAACCAAAGGTTGTATTACTGGGGAAAGACAAGAAAGGTAGGCCGTAAACTCCCATCCCTGGTATTCTACTTCACTACAAACACAACCATTATCATTAAGGTTATATCATCACTGCTCTCTGTTCCTCTAAACTCATTTCAGAAAACAAAAATGAGTGATGTTAGAGGTCAAAGATCACGCCCCCAAGACATGCTAAACTCCCCTGTTATGGTAATGGTGAAAGGTTAGCATGTGTTGGGGGTATGATCTTTGACCCTCCGTAACTTTCTCAGTCATTGTTATTCATGATTCATTCAGGATTGTCCATAATAATGGTAGCATCCACATTAATGTAGTGTTTAGAAATATATTATATTCTTATTTCTAAGAACAGGTACTCCAAAATTACACAAATGATTTACCGTTCATTTTTATTGGGCACAAAATAATCTGAAACACAACCCAAACAAACTGTGAAGGCATCAAACAAGTTTGTAGAGTCACAAGCTTGATGTAGTCATTGCATGCTAGGAAAATGGGTACAAATAGTGAACTTTTTAATACTTTATAAGGATCTTTAGGGGTGTCAATTATTTTTATCCCTACCTTTTTGAAATAAACAATGATTACTTGTTAAACAAAATCTCTTTCCCTGAACAATTATACTAGTATAAAATAATATAATTTCCCAATGTTTTAAATTGATTTTATAGTCATTATTGCTCATCTTTATCAATGTTGACCCCACCATATACATTACCAGTCGAACGTTTGGACCTACTCATTCAAGGGTTTTTCTTTCATTTTACTATTTTCTACATTACATTTTATCAAGGCACACCTGTAAATTGAAATGCATTCATGAAGCTGGTTGAGAGAATGTCAAGAGTGTGCAAAGCTGTCATCAAGGCAAAGGGTGGCTACTTTGAAGAATCTCATATGAAAATATATTTGATTTGTTTAACACTTTTTTGGTTACTATATGATTCCATATGTGTTATTTCATAGTTTTGATGTCTTCACTGTTATTCTACAATGTAGAAAATAGTAAAAATAAAGGAAAACGCTTGAATGAGTAGGTGTGTCCAAACTTTTGACTGGTACTGTATATCTTGGGCCATACTTTCAAACTGATAAACCAGAGAGTAAGCTGATTGACTAGTTGCTGCAGGCCATTTGAGCTGATATCTCAATCGGTGGGAGGCTGACCCCTATCAGTAAATACACTCACTCTCCGCTCTTATCCTATTCTGACATGAAAAAGCCTCAAGCTTTCTCAACTCTACAGTGAAAATCCCTGTGTTTGCTATTGTTCTTTCTAATTGCATGGTTGTTTCCTCCTGTGAGATTACAAAGCATAGTCCTGCAATGCACAATTATTATATAATGTCCTTGGGGAGTTTTGTATTCTAATTAGGTACGGTATAAAGCATAAGGGTGATTCCACGCCAGCGGGAGCGGGAATAATATTTTTGGTATCTCAGATTGTTCTTGCAATTCTCACATTAAAATTTATTGGGAGGAAGGATGTTTAAAATGCTTTTTACATTTGTATCACAAACGATTCTTTTGAAAATCATGATGGAATTGGCCATTTTATGCCCTTTATAGACCTATACATACATGCCTCCTGTAAGACCATATGATATGTAAACCATATATGATACAGATATATGGTTCAGCGGGAGCGGGAATTATATATATGATACAACATCTTGGTGTCATTATACTCCTTATAGTGGTCTCTTTAATATGTAGTATGTCTTTATTCTGAAATACAAATATTCACATTCATTTATTCAACATTAAAAATATTTATTCCTCAAAATGACCCTTTTAGATTGTGTTCATTTTAAGACCGATTGTTCGGGACGATATACTCTACAAGTACATCACATTTCTAGAGTGGACTCTGCTAATTCTGAAGGTATGATACATTTTATGAGCACCACCAACACCGTGAATGGGAAAATAGATTAAATGCAAACTCCCTCTGCTGGTGACTTGCTGAATGTGCAATCCTAAAGGAGGGCTGTGATTGGTTACTGACCTATAACGTCAATTTCTGTATCTAAGATGGGTCATATCATTAAAAGTACCAGAGAGCACACTCTGTAAATTAGAGATGTTTACAAACAATATGTCAAAAATAATCTTCATCAAAAAGGGTAGTTTAGAAATACTAATATTACTTTTTATCACATTGAATAAATACACATCAAAAGGTGTATTTCAGAATAAAGACATACTACATATTAGAGAGACCACTATAAGGAGTATAATGACACCAAGATGGGCATAAAATGGCAATATTACTCATTATACAAAAAACGTTTTTTGATACAAATGTAAAAAGCATGTTAGTTACTTCCTTGGGAGGAAGGATGTATATGTGAGAATTGCCAGAACTATCTGAGATACCAAAAATATTTGACGTGGAATCGCCCATGTTTATTGCAATCCATTACATAACGACTCCCTGTTGGATTGAGGAGAACAGCATCCAATTCTCTCCAATAGCTTTTGCTCCCCTGGAGACCCAGCTTCAATCCACATTTCAAGTGGAAACATGAGCAGTGACCTTTTGAAAATAAGATAACTCCTTAAGCCCCCATTCAAATGAAATTTTCAGGTAGATGACAGCAGAGACATGTCAATGCTTTTCTCTCGCCCTTCCCTGTCAGAGTCTACAGATGAATCAGATCCGGATAAGATGCATTGCCTGAACAACAGTGGCTCGTCAGCCACCTACTCGGACTACTCTCCATCCCAGGGTTCTTCCGGCTCCTCTAACCCCCCGGGCAACGTGGCCGCCCTGCAGGCTGCTGGGAAGGATGGAGGAGTGCCTCAACAACACTGGACCAACAGGTGGGCAGTGGCTCACCGGCTTTCAACCCACAGTCCTCACACAGAACCAGTGGCCAGCTACAGACACACGCCTGATAGCAAGCTTACGGTGACCCATGATCGGTCTTCCATCGGCAAAATCAGAGGCTCAGCATAGCCCTATATCGTCTGTTTGCCGACAATGGTCTGATGTCAGTTTGCCTACCATGGTGTGCTGCCTCAGCCACCTGTGGTATGATAAGTGCTTGCTAGCTGGGTCACATCCAGTACTGTTCTGTACTGTGTAAATATGTCATTTAGCAGGCATCGATTCCAGCCGTCTGTTTCTTGAGACAGGGATGTTGTGTAGAGCACCTGGGTGAACAAGGGTTGGAACTCCAGCTGTCAAGAGGCTGTGTGAGGGGAGAGAGTGGTGCAACAAGGCTCTTTTAAATCTTTCATTAACATACATCTCCATAAGACTGACAGAGCGCCGCACAGCACACCTCTCTCTCTCTCTATCACTCACTCACTCACTCACTCACTCTCACACACAGAGAAGATAGCCCTATTTGGTAAAATACCAAGTCCATATTATGGCAAGAACAGCTCAAATAAGAAAAGAGAAATGACAGTCATTACTTTAATTCCGAAAGTTTCTTCAAGTGCAGTCGCAAAAACCATCAAGTGCTATGATGAAACTGGCTCTCATGAGGACCACCACAGGAAAGGAAGACCCAGAGTTACCTCTGCTGCAGAGGATAAGTTCATTAGAGTTAACTGCACCTCAGATTGCAGCCCAGAGTTCAAGTAACAGACATATCTCAACATCAATTGTTCAGAGGAGACTGTGTGAATCAGGCCTTCATGGTCAATTGCTGCAAAGAAACCACTACTAAAGGACACCAAATAAGAAGAGACTTGCTTGGGCCAAGAAACACAAGCAATTTGGTGGAAATCTGTCTTGGTCTGATGAGTCTAAATTTAATAATTTTGTTTCAACCGCCGTGTCTTTGTGAGACACAGAGTAAGTGAACTGATTATCTCTGCATGTGTGGTTCCCACCGTGAAGCATGGAGGAGGAGGTGTGATGGTGTGGGGGTGCTTTGCTCGCGACACTGTCAGTGATTTATTTAGAATTCAAGGCACACTTAACCAGCATGGCTACCACAGCATTCTGAAGCAATACGCCATCCCATCTGGTTTGCGCGTAGTGGGACTATAATTTGTTTTTCAACAGGACAATGACCAAAAACACACCTCCAGATTTTGTAAGGGCTATTTGACCAAGAAGGTGTCACGGATCACTCCGGAACTTTCATTATGCACACCTGGCCCCTATTCCCAGTGATTAGTAATTGCTTGAGTGTGTCCTTGGTTTACCATTGTCCTGTTGATTATTATTACAATGTCCGTTGGTGCGTGTGAGTACCTGTGCTGTGTGTTTTGTCTTTCGTGCCATTGTGGATTGTGCAGATGATTACGGGTCTCGTAATATCATTGTGCGCTTGTGTTATTTATTCGAGGTATTCCTCGCTCTTTAGTTCGGGTTTCAACCCTGTGTTGTATAGTGTTTGTTTGGGCTTCGTCCCTGTGCCTTTAAATGGCACACCGTAATTTGGGTTATAATAAAAAAAACTATTACACCTTCCTGCGCCTGTCTCTCGACCATTTATGCCAACGTGACAGAATAATCGACCATTACGGGAGACAGCGGGAAGGGCCCGTCCGACGACGCTGTGACTGGTCCATCCGGCGCCGCCGCAACTTCAGCAGCTGCAACTGGGCCGTCTGACACCGCCACAACCGGTCCGTCAGACGCCACTGCGAATGGTCCTTCCGACAACCGCCGCAACTTCGGGCAGTTGCAACTAGCCTGTCCGACGATGATGCAACTTCGGGCAGTTGCAACTAGCCCGTCCGACGACGATGCAACTTCGGTAGTTGCAACTAGCCCGTCCAATGACGATGCAACTTCGGCAGTTGCAACTAGCCCGTCCGATGACGATCCAACTTCGGCAGCTGCATTGGGTCCTGATCGACCCGCACTGCGTTCCTGTGATCATCCTCGAGGCCGGTGGCATTGTGCTGCTTGTGCAGCGCGTCAGGGTGATACTGTCACGGATCCCTCCGGAACTTTCATTACGCACACCTGGCCCCTATTCCCAGTGATTTGTAATTGTATAAGTGTGTCCTTGGTTTACCATTGTCCTATTGATTATTGTTACAATGTCCATTGGTTTGTGTGAGTACCTGTGCTGTGTGTTTTGGCTTTCGTGCCATTGTGGATTGCACAGATGATTACGGGTCCCGTGTGTTAATCATTGTGCGCTTGTGTTATTTATTCGAGGTACTCCTCGCTCTTTTATTTGGGTTTCAACTCTGTGTTTTGTATAGTGTTTGTTTGGGCTTTGTCCCCGTGCCTTTACACGACACGCCGTCATTTGGGGTATAATTTAAAAAACTATTACGCATTCCTGCGCCTGTCTTCCGACCATTTATGCCAACGTGACAGAAGGAGAGTGATGGAGTGCTGCATCACCTGACCTCAACCCAATTGAGATGGTTTTGGATGAGTTGAACCGCAGAGTGAAGGAAAAGCAGCCAACAAGTGCTCAGCATGTGTGGGAACTCCTTCAAGACTGTTGGAAAAGCATTCCTCATGAAGTTGGTTGAGAGAACGCCAAGAGTATGCAACGCTTTCATCAAGGCAAAGGGTGGTTACTTTGAAGAATCTAAAATCTCAAATGTATTTTGATTTAACACTTTTTTTGGTTACTGTATGATATACAGTGCCTTGCGAAAGTATTCGGCCCCCTTGAACTTTGCGACCTTTTGCCACATTTCAGGCTTCAAACATAAAGATATAAAACTGTATTTTTTTGTGAAGAATCAACAACAAGTGGGACACAATCATGAAGTGGAACGACATTTATTGGATATTTCAAACATTTTTAACAAATCAAAAACGGAAAAATTCGGCGTGCAAAATTATTCAGCCCCTTTACTTTCAGTGCAGCAAACTCTCTCCAGAAGTTCAGTGAGGATCTCTGAATGATCCAATGTTGACCTAAATGACTAATGATGATAAATACAATCCACCTGTGTGTAATCAAGTCTCCGTATAAATGCACCTGCACTGTGATAGTCTCAGAGGTCCGTTAAAAGCGCAGAGAGCATCATGAAGAACAAGGAACACACCAGGCAGGTCCAAGATACTGTTGTGAAGAAGTTTAAAGCCAGATTTAGATACAAAAAGATTTCCCAAGCTTTAAACATCCCAAGGAGCACTGTGCAAGCGATAATATTGAAATGGAAGGAGTATCAGACCACTGCAAATCTACCAAGACCTGGCCGTCCCTCTAAACTTTCAGCTCATACAAGGAGAAGACTGATCAGAGATGCAGCCAAGAGGCCCATGATCACTCTGGATGAACTGCAGAGATCTACAGCTGAGGTGGGAGACTCTGTCCATAGGACAACAATCAGTCGTATATTGCACAAATCTGGCCTTTATGGAAGAGTAGCAAGAAGAAAGCCATTTCTTAAAGATATCCATAAAAAGTGTTGTTTAAAGTTTGCCACAAGCCACCTGGGAGACACACCAAACATGTGGAAGAAGGTGCTCTGGTCAGATGAAACCAAAATTGAACTTTTTGGCAACAATGCAAAACCTTATGTTTGGTGTAAAAGCAACACAGCTCATCACCCTGAACACACCATCCCCACTGTCAAACATGGTGGTGGCAGCATCATGGTTTGGGCCTGCTTTTCTTCAGCAGGGACAGGGAAGATGGTTAAAATTGATGGGAAGATGGATGGAGCCAAATACAGGACCATTCTGGAAGAAAACCTGATGGAGTCTGCAAAAGACCTGAGACTGGGACGGAGATTTGTCTTCCAACAAGACAATGATCCAAAACATAAAGCAAAATCTACAATGGAATGGTTCAAAAATAAACATATCCAGGTGTTAGAATGGCCAAGTCAAAGTCCAGACCTGAATCCAATCGAGAATCTGTGGAAAGAACTGAAAACTGCTGTTCACAAATGCTCTCCATCCAACCTCACTGAGCTCGAGCTGTTTTGCAAGGAGGAATGGGAAAAAATGTCAGTCTCTCGATGTGCAAAACTGATAGAGACATACCCCAAGCGACTTACAGCTGTAATCGCAGCAAAAGGTGGCGCTACAAAGTATTAACTTAAGGGGGCTGAATAATTTTGCACGCCCAATTTTTAAGTTTTTGATTTGTTAAAAAAGTTTGAAATATCCAATAAATGTTGTTCCACTTCATGATTGTGTCCCACTTGTTGTTGATTCTTCACAAAAAAATACAGTTTTATAACTTTGTTTGAAGCCTGAAATGTGGCAAAAGGTTGCAAAGTTCAAGGGGGCCGAATACTTTCGCAAGGCACTGTATGTTATTTCATAGTTCTGATGTCTTCACTATTATTCTACAATGTAGAAAATAGTAAAAATAAAGAAAAACCGTTGAGTGAGTATGTGTGTCCAAACTTTTGATTGGTGCTGTACATCTTAATGAAATTATACGCTGTCATACCTGTGCTTACGCTCTTTCTGCAGGCTGGTCCAGCAGTTCCCCAAACCCATCGAAACCAAGCCGCTACTGAGTCAGAGAGACCCCAGAGAGACCCCTCCCTCCAGCACACTGCAGCAGCGCGGTGAGCGACGCCCTCTCAGTGACACCTTTGACCAGTGGAACGATACCTCCCACTACGACAACACAGGCTTCGTGTCTGAGGAGGCTCCTCTAGAGACCCCCAGTGGTAGCAGCAGTGGTAACCCCATGCTGGGCTCCAAGTCCCGCAGCTCCTCCACCTCCCACGGGGGCCGCCGGCCCCTCATGAGGCAGGAGCGCATCGTGGGCGTCCCCCTGGAGCTGCAGGATGCACCTCACCAACACCCACACCCCTCCCACCAATTCCATAATGTCCGCACCACGCCAGAAAATGAAGTGCCTCAGCCTCCCCCTCCCAACCCATGGCAGAACTGGACACGAACGCCCAGCCCCTTCGAGGACCGCACAGCTTTCCCCTCAAAACTGAGCTCCCCAGGCAACAGCCCCAACCCTGACCGCAAGGACTTTGAGCAGGAGATGCATCATGGGGAGCTGCCAGGGACGTTCCCCTCCACAGGGACATGGGGTTACCTAGACTCCAGGAATTCGGGGCAGGGTCAGGGGCGCAGCAACCAGCAGGCCAACATATCCAGCATGTACCAACATGTCCAATCCAAACCCACTAGACCAAGCTCTGGGGCCATGGTGATGAGCAAGAGCTCTGAGCGCCTCTCTCCCATGATGAAGGAGGTGAAGGCTAAGTTCAAGAAGTCCCAGAGCATTGATGAAATAGACATGGGCTCCTACAAGGTGTACAGCATCCCTGTGGACAGCTACAGCTCCAGCATAGAGAACCATGGGAGTGTTGACCGTCCAGACATGCCGGCCCCCATGGAACAGAGCATGTCCCGCAGCCAGTCTGCCCCTATGCTGGACGATGATGACGCCTACGGCACAAATAGCCAGCAGCAGAAGCCTGCCATCCCGAAGAAGGTCTACCACTTCGACCAGAGCTTCAACCCTCAGGTGGCTATGGACATGAGGAATCAGCAGCAGGAGAGGAGGGCCCCTCCGCCCTTCCCCAACACCCCTGAGTATGTCAACCAGCCAGGGAAGACCCTGCCCAAAGAGCTGGTGAGCCCCAGGGGCTACCGGGGTTACCCTCATATGGACCAGATGTTCTCCTACTCTCAGCCCTCAGTCAACGAGGAGAACCAGCCGCCCCAGCAACAGCAACCCTTCCCCATCCCTAGTCAGCGCTCCCGGCCTGGGTTCCTGAGGCGGGCTGACTCCCTGGTAAGCTCCACAGAGCTGGCTCTGTTCCGCAGGGTTCAGGAGGCCCAGGAGATGCAGCAGATGTCGGACCACTACGGCCGGCAGCACTTCAAAGGCATTCTGGAGCAACAGAACAGTCCCAGCATGGCCCAGCAGGACCAACAGTACAACAAGAGGAATGGCAGGTACGAGGAAGACTACTCCTCCTACCAGGAGCCCAAGAAGCCTATCATGGGCTACCCTACAAAGAGCCTGACGCAGCGACGCCCCCTGTCGGCCAGGAGTTACAGCACAGAGACGTTTGGGGCGTCCCAGGCCAGGCCTGTGTCTGCCAGACCCACAATGGCTGCACTGTTGGAGAAGATGCCTCCAGATTATAATCTGAGCACGTGCACTGAGAATATAAAGAGCCCTGATGAGATGAAAATGCGCACCATGCAGCTGCAGCATAAGCCTGATGATATGTCCTCTAAGATGCCAGTAGACTGGAGGCAACAGCTGCTTAGACATATAGAGGCCAAACGATTAGACCGGGTAAGTCTGACAACTTCTTAAACACAGTTTATTACACGCTCACGTAACATCTATATGGGCGCTTCTGTTGACACACCACATGACTGCATGACTGTCAGTATTAATGAACGTGTTCAGTCCACTGCTTAGCAATGTGCGCCAGTTGTGGCACCAGACCCACTTGATGTTTCTCTATACGTATGTTAATCACTTATGTCGATTGTGATAAGAAGCACAAACATGGTAAGTTTTCCCCTCTTACCTCCTTTCTCCTCTTCTTTCTCTTTTATTTTCATTCTACTATAACTGTTAGTATGATATCATACTTTAACAAGACAAGTATATCTGTCTGTACTACAACAATTTGGATGAGTTTCCCTAACTAGATTAAGTCTAGTTCTAAACTAAAAAGCTCTCCAGGACTAGGCTTAATCTGGGTCCGGGAAATCGGCCCTTGATAATATAGGCAAGTACTTCAGTGCTACACATCTCTTAAAGAAAAGTACATACTGTTGCTTGTATGGTATACGTAATCGTATTGTATCCATGAGTGTGTTTTTAATGTGTTTGTTCTGGTACTGTAGTAACTCTGTACTGTTGTTGTTCTGTTTGTCAAGCTCACTTTATCTGTTGCAGCTACGCAATGTGTGTTGGTGCAATCCCGTTTACCCAGTGGCTCACCCATTTACTCATGTCACGCGGTTGTTTCCCTCCAATCAGAGCGCTGTCCTTAAGCACAACACAGTAAACTTCGGCATGCTGTACTCTGGAGGCTATGCCGCACCGCATGCCGGCAGAAGCATGACAATAAACTTTTACAATAACACGAATAAGCATGAAAACCAAACAACACAGTGGCTACCTCTACCCAATGTGAGTATGAACCAGAAAACACAGAAACAGTCTCAGTGCAGTTGAACCCTTTAACGTTCATGTGATAGTGCGTACTGCATTTGTCCTGTTTTGTAAGGATAAAAGCTTAAAAATAACATTTATCATAAGAAGCACAATATTACCAATACCTACAATTGCCAATGGAGAATGTGAATATTTGTTATCACTTGCCTTAAATATTGAAATGCTATGGCCGTATATATATATATATTTTTTATTATAGTCCATATTTCAACATCAAACAGAAACTAGCCTACAGATACACCATGACATGTGATGGGCTAAGCCTCATGTATCACAGTATCAGTATAGAATCCATAGTGAAGCCGAGTATTATACCATTTCTCAGCCAAATGGTGAAACAAGCCTTAAAATGACGGACATGGCAATACCTCCCATTTCAACTTCAAGCCAAGTGCTGTCTTTTATCTGTTGTCTGAAATCTTAAAATGTCTTGCGGTGTGTTGCATGTCTGCAATATATGTGTGTCAGCTACGGTGTCTGCTCTGCTCTACGGGTTACAGCCGTCCTCTGTACAAGTATTACTGTGTCACTCAGTAGCCTCAATCCAATAGAGCCTAGTGAATAGACACCATGCATTTCAGGACATAGACAAGCACATTGTAATAAAACCCGGAGATTGTATCTTTCTCGTATAAGGTATTTTAGTGCCAAGATAATATATCATTTTGACAGCAAAACCATCATTCAGAATATCTCTACACCTGTTATCATCTATTCTTAACAAAAAAGTATTGTGTGCGGAAAAATGACAGGAGGCAAATAACCCAACTAATATATTCATACGCATAGGACTTTGCGCTTACTATTATAAAGAAATTAAGGTCATGATTGATCCAAGGACACCCACTGGTTTACTAGCTGCAGTACTCCGTCAATAGTAATATTATTATCAATGATTATAACCTTATAATTAACACTGTAAATCAATTCAACTTTATCTCTGGCAAAACTGTAGTCCTTTTGGCAGAAAACGCAGGTTAACCCCATAGCCGTAATGATACCCTGAACCCTGTTCCTTTACCCTATTCTCTCTCCAGACCCCTTCTCAACAGAGCAATATATTAGACAACGGCCAGGAGGTGGTCTCTCCCACCACTCAGTGGGCCCCCTACTCACTGGGCAGGAGAGACGTGCCCCCAGAAAACATCATGAAAAAGGTTTGTGCTTTACACTGACAAAGGACCCAGAGAGAGAGGCCTGTTTGGAGTGTTAGATATGTGGTGTAATGTCACTGTTAATTTGAGCCTAAACTATGCTGATGATATAGTGCTCATTATCACCCAGCTTGCTGACTGAACATTGAGCTTGTAGCTCATTCATGTATTTATTTATGACATACCAGTACATTTAACGTCAAACCGTAATACACCCCCCATACATGCATTGTATTAAACAAAGGTGACATTACAAGGACATACAGTATAACCACATAATGCTTCATAAAGGGTCCCTTGTCTTGTCTCTGTTGTACTTCTTAAGGTTACTCCACCTGTTCTTTTAAGATGGGCTCCTTTATTTAGCTGTGATTGCTATGTCAATGTTGTTAAATGTCAGGAGTAATTGCTAAGCACCATGAATCATTCCAGCAGCGCTCCATTCTTGCTTGGTCTCCCTGGCAACCTCTGTTTTTCAGTTAGTTTGGCTGTCATTTAATTGTGGTCACAATCTAGCCATCAGTGTCTGTGCAACAATAATGAGAAAGGTAGACCAGGGACTTCCTATGAAATATTAATGCACAGAGAGAACTGTGGGTTGTGTATCCTGTTTTATTACTTGTACACTCTTAGATAAAAGGGTTCCAGAAGGGTTCTTCGGCTGTCCCCATAGGAGAACCCTTTTTGGTTCCAGTTAGAACCCTTTTTGGTTTCAGGTAGAACTACCTTGGAAAGGGTTCTATATGGAACCAAAATGGGTTCTGCTATGGGGACAGCCGAAGAACCCTTTTAGGTTCTATATAGCACTTTTTTCTAAGAGTATCATGTAGGATAATAGGGTTTGCAGGAAAGCCTCTATATGGTCATTCAGGCTTGAAGAAAACCAAACTAACAGAGATAGGGGCTGAAGCATGCTGCACCTCATCTGTCTGTTATCCGCCATTTTGTAAGACGTGACGTTTGCATCTTTGCAGCTTCCTGACTC
Organism: Oncorhynchus tshawytscha; assembly: GCF_018296145.1. Taxonomy (NCBI): domain Eukaryota; kingdom Metazoa; phylum Chordata; class Actinopteri; order Salmoniformes; family Salmonidae; genus Oncorhynchus; species Oncorhynchus tshawytscha. The sequence goes on along the minus strand of NC_056433.1, from coordinate 58,626,483 downwards.
TTTGCCTAACGGGTTGAATTACCCACAGGCAGGCGGCCACCACCCCCACCAATCACAGACAATGATAGTGACATCCGCGTCGGCCACACCCCCACACCGCTCGGTGCGGGACCAGCAGTACGAGGGCGCCATCAACAAGATCTCCATTCAACAGTACCAGTCTCCTCTGCCCATGGCCACCACCACCAGTCCCCGGCCCCAGAGCGCACGCTGTCTCATCCAGACCAAAGGCCAGAAAAGCATGGACGGCTTCCAGGAGCAGGTTGGCCATCACTCCCTCGCTCCACTTCCATCTCTTTGTTTGTCTCTGTGTTTGTCCCTCCATCTGTGTTTGTCTCTTTGTACTTCTCTCTCACCCTCTTCCTCTTAGGCATCCTTTCACTCTCCTCTCCCTCTTCCTTTCCCTCTCTCAATCTGGTCGACAACAGATCTCTGAGAGGCCTATATTCTGGCTACCGGTATATAGAGAGGAGAGATTTGCACCACGTAATTGTATCGTAATACAATATCAAATTTATATTTTTGGCAATATGAAGTTTTTGTGTCGTTTGGCAGTTCTGTGTGCGGATAGAGAAGAATCCAGGCTTAGGGTTCAGCATCTCAGGAGGAATCAGTGGCCAAGGGAACCCCTTCAAGCCTTCTGACATGGTAAGATTAAAGCAGCTAAATGTTCTCTGTGGGGGTCTGATACTGTGCAGCCTGTGCCATAGGAACATGTTCCATTTTTCTCTGCTGTAGGCTGTTCCTTAAGCTGTTTGAATAACCACTGCACAGCACTGTATGTCTCGCTTCAGAGTTTCCATGGTAACAGGTGCTACTACAGTGCTGCAGTTTACTTGGTTAACTTTGAACCTTTTTATTATATGCCAATAATGAGCAAGAATCAAGAAAAGACTCCACATGTTTTGTGGCAATGAATCGTAATGTTGGCAAGGTTGGCAAATGGCCAATAGTTCAATACTGTCTTGTTACCATGGTAACCGCAAAGAAAGGATGCAGTGAGAAAAATGTCCATAGCTTTGAATTTAAACTATTTCTAAATCAGTTCAAATGTTGTTGCTGTTTTTCTCTTGTCATTTTGAAACATCAAAGCCTAGGGCTGGATTAAATCCTTATCGCAGAAGTATCGTGGAAGATCCACGTAAAAATGTAAAGGTCATTTCCGATTTAGATGACATGCAGCGTTTACTGTGAATGTAGTGGCGGGAACATTGCCTTTAAATATCAATTGAGCATAACGTGGATCTTCCGCGAATCCAGTCCCTAGTTTCTTCTCCTTGACATTATATTTGCAGGGTGGAAAGTATTGTAAGCCATGGAAATAGAATTTAAATTCAATTTTGTACACCTTGTTATAGCCATTGAATGTGTTGTATATTTTGTATGCATATCATCCCCCATCTTAGCACCCCACTGAAAGGTGGTGCATGCTGATTACAGAGGGAATCTTCTGAGGGCCTGCTTTCCTGTGATGCCTCAAGGAGTCCCTGATGTAATACATGAGTCATTAGATGTTAGTAACGTTATTCGGGCTTCAAGTGAGGATTAACTGTGTAACTGTGTTGAATAAGCATCTTCATATGGTATTATGATCATCTTCATATGGTTTAAACGCATGCAAAGATTGGTATATTTATAATCTCTGCCTTGATTAGACATTTTTTGGAAACATGAAATGTAAAAAACCTCCCCCACAGTGTCCATAACTTTGTAAATAGCTGGACAAATATATATATTTTTATCGTATCGTTTTAGTACTGTTGATATCTTTTCATTAAAGTTAGATGTAAATGCCATGTAAGTACATGTACTTCTTGAGTTTAACAAACAGAGCACACTCAGAGAACACTTCCATCTTGTGACAGATCCTTACGATAGTTGTCTGCTTTTTACAGTCCAGCTAAATCTATAAAGTTAATGTTGACAATGACATCATCAAAATCATGCACAGAACTTGAGTTCGAGGAAACACAAAAAAAGCGCCAAACACCCAGTTTGAAAGGCAAAGATTCTAAACCATCTTCACCATGTGGTTCCTAACCTCATATCACTTTTGACTTATAGGGTATCTTTGTTACTAGGGTACAGCCTGATGGACCGGCCTCCAACCTGCTTCTGCCTGGGGACAAAATACTGAAGGTAACCATGTTGTTCATCACTGCATCGATCATCATTGTCCTCTGAGTCTGTGAGAGCGCATCCTCCTTCCGCCACATTGCCAGTAGAGGCTTTGCATGTGGCATTTTGTGCTGGACGTACATGTGTCTACCAAGTGAGCATGGTCCTCTGTTTTGACCTCTGTCAAACCTCCAACATGCTTTACTTGTCCTTCAGTCAGGTCTTCCACTAATAGTGCTTATACTGTATGTATCCTAATAAAGGCCCATAGAAACAGACTGAAAAATGTAAGTGGATAACATACAAGTAAGTAACTTTGCTGATATATAGGATTCCTAATGTGATGTTTTATATATAGTATCGACCAGCAATGTAATGATCTCAACTTTTTTGATAACCTTGAAACCCCTGGAGCATTTTCTGCTATTTTTTCTCAACTGTCCTCTCCATCTTTCCAACTTTGCAGCAAAGATTGAATCTGGTCTCTTCCTCTATTTCAGTAATATCAAATACTCCAATCTCTTCTCGAAAAATACTTTAGGAGTAAACATTTTAGGATGAGCATCAGAGTTCTTCTACCCAATGTGATAAGAAACAAATTGCACACTATGATGTGGTGGTGTATTTAGCTTAGGTAGAGGGCTGTTACTTTAAAAGGGTAATCACCATCATACATACAGTACATAGGGATGAAGCTGTCTGTTACGGTTTTCTTCCGTCGAAGGAGAGTCGAATCAAAATGCAGCGTGGTTAATAATATACATCTTTAATTAAGATGAAACATGAACAATACAAAAACAACAACCGGAATGTGAAAACCTATACAGCCTATCTGGTGAACAACAAACACAGAGACAGGAACAATCACCCACCAAACACTCAAAGAATATGGCTGCCTAAATATGGTTCCCAATCAGAGACAACGATAATCACCTGCCTCTGATTGAGAACGCCTCAGGCAACCATAGACTATGCTAGAAAACCCCACTTAGCCACAATCCCAAAACCTACGAAAAACCCCCATACACAAACACACCACAAAATAAACCCATGTCACACCCTGGCCTGACCAAATAAATAAAGAAAACACAAAATACTAAGACCAGGGCTTGACACTGTCAAAGTAAGTGTTTACCATAGTGCAGAGAGGGCACTGTACCCCTGTAGATTGTCAGATCCCTGGTCCATGTCATAAATCCAAACCCATGTCAGTGAAGCCTACATGAACAAGCCAGGCTCTCTGTGCCAATACAACTTAATGGGATTGCAATAGTCTCTACAGTTATTGGCATGTCTGTTATATCTGTGCCGCTTTAAATGTGTGCTAGCAGAAGCCCTCGCCCCTTTCCCCTCGCTCCTTTCCCCTCGCCCCTTGCTCCTCGCCCACCCGTAGCCTGCAGAAGCAGGCACTTCTCTACTCTCTCCACAGATACAAGTGTTAGCTGAAGGACAGACCTCTAAAGACCAGCTTCTTTCCTCCTTCTCTCCTTTACAGCATGACCTCCTTCTCGTCCTGTGTGCATCTCTCTGCTCTTCCTCTCCTCTTTTCCTTGACAGTGTTGTGTTTCTATCTCCTGAGCTAGGACTGTTTCCAGTCCTCTCCATGCTGCCCCGCCCTGCCCCTCCTCACCCACTTCACTCTGTTCACCTTCTGCTTCATTTTTGCATTGCAGGGCAATGGACATAGTTTTTTACACATGGAACATGAAACTGCTGTCTCTCTTCTGAAGAATTTCCAGAAACCTGTGGACTTGGTAATCTTGAGGGAGAGCACAATTTAAATATTTTTTATAACACCATTGCTTCTTGCCCAAACGGTTTGTGGAAATGTGTACAACCGATTTTTATCTATGAACAGAGACATTTGCCAATTGCTGGACCAATGGCAAATACTAGTGCCAAATGTACTATAGGATACATATCTTATAACCTATCTATGAATTTTGTGTAAACAGGAAATGTATATTCTGAGTTGATGTGAATGAAAGTCATTTTTCTCATTCAGCCCGAGGCTGTAGGTTGGAGTAATTTCATGTTATTTATTTTTATTTGATCTTTGTTTTTATTTAGAAGTTTTTTGCTTATTTATATTGCCTTTTATTTTGTACCTTTTTCATTGTAGCTTCTCATTTTACTCTCAGAGCATGAAAACACACTAGCTCTTTAGGAATTACATTCACCATAAACACTGCCTCAACTTTGTATATGCCTTGTGTAAATATTTTCATTTACAATAAAGACATGAACAGTAGAGAGGTGAATGGTACTGAAAATATTATTTTTTTTGTTACAGAAGAAGGAAATCGCACTTGTCTCCAACCTTAATACAGGGCCAACTTATAAACTGCTTTTTTATTTTTTATTATAGCTTTTCCCACCGGTTTATTTAATTGTTTTAAAACTATGTTGCTCTCTGTACCCAACCAGTCACTGCATTCTGTGAACTAGAATGTTTGTAGGTGCTCAATGTTCAATAATGTATATGTATATGTTTACACACATGAGCAAAATTGAAGTAGAAGCAATATTCTATCCCAACATGACAAGACTACCCTAGAGGGCCATCTGCTGGCTATATTATGTGGTTTCCCATAATTGTGCCAAGGAGCATGTAATGTATACATACCCCCACATTCATATACAGAAACATCCATTGTTTGTGCACTTAAGCACAATTGTAACACCGTTTCTCATCTGTTTGTCTGTGTTTCTATAAAAAACCTTTGAGTGGTTTTGTTCGCACTGATTTGAAGTGGTGTGAGTAATATTGCTTAGCTTTTCAGCACCACTCTGTGGAACACCAATGACTTTTTAGAACATTTCAAGCTCAGTTTATTATGAGTACGCATCATTGGAGAAATATTAATGCGAGAACTATGTTTGTTTTTTTCAACAATGCCACTGCCCAGAATAAGCATTCCACCCTGTTACATTTCTGGATGGATGTTCATTTTAAGCTCTGATGTTACAGCATGGTCTTTGAATATGTTTTTGGGATACATTCTGCGTTTTGAAATAGATTTTAGGGTCTCTCTTATAAAGAGATTTCTCTCTTTTTGCAAACCAATGAGATTATTATATTGTCAAAATTGGTGCCATTTTATCCCAATCAAAAACATATTCCTTATGAGCCCTGACAATTTTTCATAACATTTTTGTCAAATGTAGCATCAAATGTGACATTCTTGAGAAAAACCAAGCACCTATAACTCTATGGAAGGACCCTGGTTGAATTTGTGCCAAGCTAAGCTGGTAAGTGGTACTTCGGTATCCAGTCAATTATGAGTTCAAATATTCAAGATATTGTTCCAGAAAGTTTGATAATATAATTATTTTTACTAAATGTTTTCAGGTAATTATTCGGAATATATTGATATACCTTTGCTCAAATATATAGCTTTGCTCAATTTGCGAGATTTTATAAGGACAATGAAAGAGTATGGATGAAGATCTTACGACTTGAAGAAAAGCTCTACTATCAAATGTATTTCTACAGTAATTGTGAATTTGTGTTATACAAATATTATATATATGTATATGAATATAAAAATAGTCATTTTTGTATGTGTTTAAAATACAATTAAATATAAAAAAGTGAATATATGGTAATATTCAGTCAAATTGCAGTATTGATGTAAATAATTGTGAATGAAAACACTTTGAGATCATTTATTCATAGATTGTGAATGAAAACACTTTGAGATCATTTATTCATATAGATTGTGAATGTACTCCAAGCTTCTGCAGTATGAAGACTCACTGGACTTGAATGCTGCTTCATTTTTTGTGCAAAAAGTCATTTTAACTATTGAAAGAGAATTATTCTGTTTAGTTGGACAAATTTAGTGAAATTTATTATACTATTTATTTGCACATGCAAGTTTAATCCTTCCAGTTTTATTTCTGTATTAACACAAAGAAATGTAATTGGTAAAGTATATATTGTGTGTTTAGATTGCATTTCGCAGATGCTATCTGTACATATTTAAGATACATTTTTATTAAAAGATTATAAAATGGAACGAAAAATGCTGTGCAGCAAATACAGAGCCATTTTCGGCTTTGGAAGTACAATTTTTCAGTATTTAAGAAGTGTTTTGAATAATGTATAAAAGTATATTGTACAAATAATAAAAATGTCACTTGTTATTTTTCATGGTCCTCTGTGGTCTTTATACAATCCCATCAATACCAGTATTTTCTTCCCCTAAATTAGGAAGTTAATTTGTCACTCTTGATAACAGCATCTGCTAAATTACTCAAATTTAATATTTCATGGTAAGTCTGGCATCTACTGCCATCTATCACACTAAACAGTATCATACTGTGTATTTATTAAAGACTATAACAAAGGATCAAAGCACCAAACACATCTGCCTTGTACACATTTAATGTGGTTGGAATTCAATCATTATTGTTGTTGGAGTCATTGAAACAGACATGGTTCAATTGTCTTACTCAGTTTTCATGAATACAATGAGAGTGCATGCAAGTTCTTCTGTCTCACATAAAGAGCGACTGAAGAACAGATGTTTTTTTTCAGGCTATTAGATATGTTGTTACACTATCTCAATGTCATTACAAATGAATTCTTGAGAATGATATAACAATTTAAAATGTCTCGTTTGGATCAGAGTATCAAACAGGCCAAGGCCAAATCAGTAGAAGTGTCAGATTATCTTGCAATTGCCATACATTATGTTAAACATTGAATGCAAAACTTTCCTAAAGAATAAGCTTAGTGGAATTGCTAATATTTTTCCATATATTGAGAAAAAGAACCCACACTAAGACAGGCTTTTCAGCTTGGAATGCAATTCAAATATTGCCATTGGTAAAGGATCTTGTAAACATTGTTACAGCAGTCTCCCAGTAGTAATCATTCAAACTTTATATCTTAGATCAAACCAGAGAAAGTACACTTCAAATCATCAGGCTCGAATGTCATGAACACTTTCACAGAATAATGGCAGTTAGTTTCAAGCCAAAAACAAACACTGATTAATCATAAAATGGTACTTTCTCATGTGGTGTGTTGTAGTTGTGTGTGTTGTATCTCATTTGGCTTTAATGTAGTTGACTATGTAGGGATCCTGCTTCGTAGGTACTCCAGGACAGCATCAGTTCCTCTGGATACAATGGCTGCTCTGGGGTTGCGGAAAGGATTTCCATCCAGCATGAGGGCTCTAAAAGGAAAGACGAGAGAATTAGTGAGACCAGCTTCAAGCCAGCTTCAAATATTGATATACAAACACATACTTCCCTCTATACAACAACAGCTCGGAGCAAAATCACAACTATATGGATCACTGAGTTGGATGCCCTAGCGCATATACCTTTTCTGATTGCTATTCAACACCATACCTGACACAAATAGCACAGTTCCTGCAGCTTCCACCCCTATCTAAATAAAACCAGATATGACCACGCTTTTTGAAATCCTGTCCAGTTATATCTTCGTCACATCATATATCGTCCCCTAAACAGTGTCACATCCCGGTCCCTACCTCAGGCTCGTACAGTTGCCCAGTTCAGGTGGCACCTGCATGATGTCATTGTTCTGCAGGTCCAGAGTGGACAGCTTGTCCAGAGCTTTGAGCTGCAGTGGGTTAATGGCTCCCACTTGGTTATTACTGATAAGAATGGTCTCCAGGCTGGGAACCCGGTACAGCACCTCTGGGAACAACTTAAACCTGTCAAAATATGACATGAATTTGAATACGTTTTTACCAATCATCTGTGTACAGCACGATGACTACATTCCTTTAAGACCAGAGTGCTTACCTGTTGAATGACTGTCAAAATATGACATGAATTTGAATCCATTGTTACCAATCATCTGTGTACAGCACGATGACTACATTCCTTTAAGACCAGAGTGCTTACCTGTTGAATGACAGTGTGATGCTCCGCAGTTTCATTAGGGCCTCAATTTCCATTGGTAGAGATGTCAAAAGATTGTTTCTGAGGGAAAAGCCAAAACAAACTGCATATTACAAATGTCTCACATGCACCGATGTACCATCTTAAGCAAATGTACCAATTTTAGACCGGGTTAAAACAATGCTCCCACCAGAAACACCTCGGAGTCTAAAAAAGGTTGAGCCTCTCGTTTCACTGACCTCCGCAACAGAAACGCTACTTTTATTTGGAAAGACAAGGCCTTCTGGTATTTGAGCTGTAGAGCTGACAGATGTGCTGTGGAGGCTGATTGTCAGTTTATGTACCTGAGGTCTATGTGTGCCAGCTGCTGCAGCATGCAAAACTCCAAGGGGAGGCTGGTCAGCTTGTTAAACCCCAGGTTGATGTCAGAAACAGAGTCCTTCAACTCCACAACCCTGAGGACCAAGCAGAGACTCATTCAAACTCAACACCACAACAGTCCTACTGTATCTGACATTCTCTATCAATGGCTTTGTGGTGACTTTTAGGAGTGGTGTGATTCTTCTCACACTGAGGGTTTTTCCTCCATAGGCCCAGACTGTGGTGTGAAGTCACTGATTACAAGCAAGGTACCTGGGAGGTACTGCAGCCAGCTGGTTCTTGCTGAAGTTGACACTGGCAACAGGCTCACTTCCCACAGCATCAAACACATCATCAGGAACACATGCCATCTGCTTCTCACTGGAACCAGGGTCACACACAAAGCAACAGTTTACTGACAACACTTCACTACATCACAACTACCCTCATGCTGTGGCAATGCAATATCATTTTGTGGTAGAACGTTTGAGTTTTTAACTTTCCCAGAATGTCTTAACTGAGCTTCAAACACGGCACAAAAATAATAGTTGACACACACCTGTAGTCCAATGTCTTCCGTGTTTTAATGGTGTGCACGTTGATCTTCGCCTGACTGGGCAGAGTCATGGCGGTGTCAGGCTCATCTCCTTTGCCATCTGAATCCTCTACAGATCCAAATGAAAAATGAAAATGTCAGTCCAATGATATGAGACAGTCTGGTAAATCAACAGTGGCCTTTCCACAAAACCTTGCAAAGTAAATAAAAGGGCCTATTCACAGAATATGAGAACCTTCTGCATAGACAGAAAAAGACAAACATCATTGTACCTTTTATTCGACCCCTCAAGTACTTCAGCAATTCATTGGTTCCTTTCTGTGAAGGGCACAAAAGTCATATCCTATCACAGAACTGACTTGCCTAGTTAAATAAATTAAATAAAAGGTAAAAAATAAAAATAAAATTGGCTACATTGCAACTCTACAGTGAGGTTAATTGAGGTTCTACTGTAGTGCTGAAACTGTAGTAGCTTCCAGAAGGTAATGGGATGTCGTCCTAACTAACTCACAGTCAAGAGGTCTCTGCGGATGCCTCTCAGAGGGTTGCCCTCTAGAGTCAGGATCTTCAGCTTGGGCAGGAGGGCAAGGGCAGCTGGCAGACTGGCTCACGCATACAAGGGAGAAATGCAGTAGCACAGCCATAAGATATCCAGGCAGCTAAACACTACACAGGACATTTTGGGGTGTTTTGACTTGTGAGCTTTGTTCTTATTTAATTGGTTTATATTTGTGCTGTGTAGAAATCTGTTATATGCACTGATGAAAGAGGCTAAATCAACTAAATAATAAACAAATTAGTTAAGAATAACAGCACACGACCTGTGAGGTGGACCAAGTACAGTAACCACGGAGGAGAGACCAGAGGAGATCTGATCAGGCAAACCTACCTGCTGATGTCATTGTTGACTAGGTCTAGGCGCTCCAAGCCTTGGAGTAGTTTGATTTCCTCAGGGAGAGTCTTCACCTTGTTGTCCCTCAGCTCCAATACACTCAGAGTGCTCAGGTGTTTCAGGTGCTCTGCCTCCAGCACCTCAATCTGGTTATTACCAACATGCAGCTCCTACCAGACATGTGATAGAAAGCTGTCAGAGTTTGCATAGGGCACTTGTTTACAATTCATTCATACAGGTGATCTCATTGAGACTCAAACGTTCCTTCTCAAAGGAAATCATCAGTGTCCTTACCTTGAGCCTTGAGGAGGGCAGTTCAGGAAGAAAGCGCAGTTTGTTGTGTCTCAGATAGAGCTGCTCTAAAGACGCCATTTGAGACAAGACAGGAGGTATGCTCTCAAGCTGATTGTGTGTGCAGTCCAGCAGTCTCAAATCTGTGGAGGCGTTCATACAGGATGTTATGCTTCAGCCATGTTCATGTCAAGAACATAACAGTGGATGCATCCATTTCTAACAGGTAGGCAGTACATACAAAAACTAAACAACACACAAACCAAAACATATGCTGCCATTTCCGTCTTACTTTTCATGACACTGATTCCTGAAGGGAGGCTCTTCAGCTTGTTGTGGGAGAGGTTCAGCTTCACCAGATGGTTCAAGTTGCCCAGACTGTCAGGGACGGCAGTTAGCTGGTTGTTGGAAAGATCCTTCCACCAACAATACAAAAACAAGTCAGCGAGATCATCCAAAGAGTTAATCTAAGATAATCACTTTGTTACACTGACACATTTTAGTAGTGTTTCATTGCCAGTTCTGAACTTACGAAATCATCCAGGTTAGTGAGCAATCCCACTCCCTCTGGCAGGTGCTCCAGTAGATTCTGCTGCAGCTGGAGACAGGTGAGGTTCTTCAGACTCCATATCTCCTCCGGAAACTCTTTCAGTTTATTGTGACTGCAACAGAGAGGTAATAGGGGCGGGTATAATTTGTGGAACATTCCAACAGGAATCTATTCCAAAAACATTGTAAATAACAAGGTTGCCAACAAATAACGCATAAAAAAATTGTGCCCTCAAAGCTCATCACTAAGCTAAGGACTCCAGCACTAAACCCCTCCCTCTGAAACTGGACTTCCTTTTGGGACGTCCCCAGGTGGTAAGGGTAGGTAACAACACATCCGCCACGCTGATCCTCAACACAGGGGCCCCCTCAGGGGTGCGTGCTCAGTCCCCTCCTGTACTCCCTGTTCACTCATGACTGCACGGCCAGGCACAACTCCAACACCATCATTAAGTTTGCTGATGACACAACAGTGGTAGGGTGGAGATCAGAGACCGTGACCGTGTGGTGCAAGGACAACAAACTCTCTCTGAATGTGAGCAAGTCAAAGGAGATGAATGTGGACTACAGGAAAAGGAGGACTGAGCACGCCCCCATTCTCATCAATGCGGCTGTAGTGGAGCAGGTTGAGAGCTTCAAGTTCCTTGCCGTCCACATCACCAACAAACGAACATAGTCCAATCACACCTAGACAGATGTGAAGAGGGCACGACAAAACCTATCCCCCTTCAGGAGACTGAAAATATTTGGCATGGGTCCTCAGATCCTCAAAAGGTTTTACAGCTGCACCATCGAGAGCATCCTGACGGGTTGCATCACTGCCTGGTATGGCAACTGCTCGGCCTCCAAACGCAAGGTACTACAGAGGGTAGTGCGCACGGCCCAGTACATCACCGGGGCTAAGCTTCCTGCCTTCCAGGACCTCTATACCAGGTGGTGTCAGAGGAAGGCATAAAAAATTGTCAAAGACTCCAGCCACCCTAGTCGTAGACTGTTCTCTCTGCTACCGCACAGCAAGCGGTACCGGAGTGCCAAGTCTAGGTCCAAGAGGCTTCTAAACAGCTTCTACCCCCAAGCCATAAGACTCCTGAACAGCTAATCAAATGGCTACCCAGACTATTTGCATTGCCCCCCTTCTATGCTGCTACTCTCAGTTACTATCTATGCAGTCACTTTAATAACTCTACCTACATGCACATATTACCTCGACACCGGTGCCCCCGCACATTGACTCCATACCGGTATCCCCTGTATATAGCCTCGCTATTGTTATTTACTGCTGCTCTTTAATTATTTGCTATTCTTATCTCTTAATAAAAAATAAATACAAATTGGGGGGTATTTTCATAAAACTGCACTGTTGGTTAAGGGCTTGTAAGTAAGCATTTCACTGTAAGGTCTACACCTGTTGTACTCGGCGCATGTGACAAATAAAATGTATAGCGGCAGAATAAGATACCGGGTAGGGAGTGGGCTATTTAATTACGTTTTTCACTCACCATGTTTATTCTGAAAAATGTCTGTCCTCACTCTGTTAACCTATGGACAAACATTAAGAATAAACTACGTGGTGAGTTGATGCCTATTCGGCAGCTAGTTCGCTAGGTGAATTGATCATGTTACATTGTATGCATGGTTTGTTAGCAACCTTGTACTTTATGAAGTTTTTGGAACAGATTCCAGTTGGAATGTTCCACAAATTATACCCACCCAGTTAACGGACAGCATTTTAGCAGAACGTCAGTATATAGAGGAGAGACCTCTTCTTTCTTTATAATGGAAGTGATTCCTGGTGTGCATTTCTCATTTGTTGAGTAACTCTAGTTGACAAAATCCTCACATACCTCAGACTGAGTTTCTGAAGATGTTGCAACTCTCCAATAGATGTGGGTAATGAGGTAAGCTGATTATCATGGACCTTGGGAAAGTGGAAAGACAAGACAGAATGTCAGAGGGTCATCGTAAACATCAAACTTGTCAAAGTAGTTTCTCCCATAAATCTTGGGAGCATAGACCTCCCATTCAAGCTTTGAAAGGGCCTAGTCGATCACTTCTTAAATCAGGCAACACAAAACACCTCAGAAAAAAACAATACCCACATCCAAAACAGTAAGGGCTGGCAACAGCTTGACATCCTCTGACAGAGCTTCCAGCTTGTTTGAAGAGAGAAGCAGCTTGGTCAGATCTGTCTGGTCCCACCAGCGATCATCTGCCCCAAATGACAAGTTCTGTTTGGCCTCCTCAGGTGTGTCTAAGTTCAGCCTCCAGACACTTTGTGGGACTAAGTGCAGAATAGTGGTAAAATGTTTAGCATTAGCATAACGTTACATGCATTCATTCAAGTGGTCATCAATCAATCAACCAACCAACACCATACCCATCTCATGATGTGTCATCATGATAAATAGGCAGAGTCTTTCTTCCCTGACAGTTACCTTCAGTCAGCCCTCGCCCAGACAAATTGAGCTGCCCGCTTTTTCTGGCGGTTTTCAACAATCCATAAGGGACAGCACCCGGTTCCTCTTTTTCTGTTCTAAATCCTGCTCTAGAATCCACTTTGGCACCTCTTTTAAAGCGTGACATTGTTCATATGTTGTTAGTGCCACTAACTTTGTCTAACCAGCTTGTTAGTTATGCCAATAATGTTAGCTAGCTAGCTCGCTATGTATTTATAAAAAGCCGATAGAAAACTAAATTTAGGAGCCAAGCATTTCATAAGCCTTTCTGGGTTAAATGATAATTTCCGGTTCAAATGTGAATATTTAATTGTAAAAGTCATTCTTCAGAATTATAAACGTCGTAAAAAGCGATGTATATTGAATTGTTAATTGATGTACCTTTATCTGAAATAAGAATTAGTAATGCTCGATATAATTCACTTTTTGTATTTTATCCAATGATGCGCCCGGATTTCAATATGGACTCTTATTTTGGTAGTACGTGAAAACCTTGACCCGGAAAAGGTTGAGCAGCTGAATCAAAGACAGTACAGTATTAGAAACTCTGTGGCTGTTGGATGAGTTGGATCCACTGAGGTATAATAAGAACGGTTTTGGCCGGGGTAGGCCGTCATTGTAAATAATAATTTGTTCTTAACTGACTTGCCTAGTTAAATGAAGGTTAAATATTGTAACGACCCTGGGTTTATAAGCGCGGAAATCGACTCTGCCGCACGAGCATGCTTTTGCGACACAGTCGATAGCGCGCCGGACCTCGGACTAGAGGTCCGGCTAGAGGTGCAATATAAAAAGGGAGGATGAGGCGAAGCGAGAGAGTTTACTCCCGTCAAAATACTGTCCACAATAAGCAAACCAATAAGCCTTTGGGATGACTACACAAAAGACTCTCTCGTCGTTATATACAGTATCAGTATTTTTGTTTGTTTTATTTACTAAAATAAATAAAAACATAAATAGAAAATATATTTGTGATGTGCTATGTTTATTTGTTTTTTGTATTGGAATTGGAAGAAAAAATATAGAGGCCTATAATGAAAAAATAAAAAAACATTGACTTCCGTTGTTCCCCTTCAAAATAAAAGCTCGCAATGAAACGCTATTTCTTTGGCGTGTACATCAAGTGTACAAAAGATTAGGATCATGGACTCTACAAGGTTTCGAAGTGTTCCAAAGGGATGCCGGCCCATGTTGACTCCAATGGTTCCCATAGATGTGTCAAGTGGGCTGGATGTCCTATGGATGGTGGACCATTTTGGAGACACATGAAACCGATGAAGTTCTTGACACACTAAAACCGGTGCGACTGGCACCTACTACCATACTCATTCAACGGCAGTTTAATATGTTGTCTTATCTATACACTAAGTGAAGTGGATTTAAATAAGGGATCATAACTTTCGCCTGGATTCTCCTGGTCAGGGTTTCCCAAAGTCTCTACTGGGACCACCCGGGTACACATTTCGTTTTTTGCCAAAGGACTACAGGGCTCATTTAAATAATAAAATCGTGATGATGAGTTGGCTATTTGAATTAGCTGTGTAGTGCTAGGGCAAAAAACAAAATGTGCACCGAGGGGGGGCCCAGACAGAGTTTGGGAACCCTGGTCTATGTCATGGAAAGAGCAGGTGTTCCTAATCGTTTGTGCACTGAGTGTACTTGCCGCCTTCCCTTGCCAGTCGGAACTAGGAAATTCAGAAATGTCAGACTTGTTAAGTGGTTGAACGTGGCACGTGTATAACTACAACCAGTTAGCAAGTCAGACATTTCTGAGTTTGCTAGTTACTACTAGCACATGAATGTGACACTAGATACAAAATATTTTTGGGTGGAAGTTTTGCATAGTGCATAATGTTAAATTATGATACCTAATTATAACTACATTGGGGGAAAAACTCAACTCAAGAGTATTCCTACTTTTTACAAGTTAAATAATATAATAATGTGGAGCCTATTGAGAAATGGTTGGAGCCTAAGTAATTTTATGCATGTAAAGAACATGTAAAGAACATAATAATAGCCCAGCTGTAAAACATGTTGCAGATTCCTTAATTAAGAGCAATGCTGTTTTCTGTTTTTTTCATTCAGTTCTTGTTTTTCTGTCTTCTGTCAGGGAATGGGGGGTATTCTCGATGTATTGTTTGGTGTCATTTATCTGGCAGTAAAACTGAAAATTCATGAATAAATATAGGCTATAATAATAACAATAATAGACTACATGTAAAATAATATACAATTAAACTATACAATTCTAAATAATTATTTTGATTATATGGATTATTGTTAATTTACCTGTGTTTAAGGATGCAATTTTTAAATGTATGTTTAAGCATCCCACTTGGCACAGACGTCAATTCAACGTCTTTTCTACGTTGGTTCAACGTAATTTCTGTCATGATCCCTCCCGAACTTTCATTACGCACACCTGGCCCCTATTCCCAGTGATTGGCAATTGTATAAGTGTGTCCTTGGTTTACCATTGTCCTATTGATTATTGTTACAATGTCCGTTGGTTTGTGTGACCACCTGTGCTGTGTGTTTTGGCTTTTGTGGCTTGTGCAGATGATTACGGGTCTCGTCCCGTGTGTTATTTATTCGAGGTACTCCTCGCTCTTTTGTTTGGGTTTCAACCCTGTGTTTTGTATAGTGTTTGTTTGGTCTTCATCCCTGTGCCTTTACACGGCACTCCATAATTTGGGTAAGACATTTTTAAAACTATTACGTATTCCTGCGCCTGTCTCCCGAGTCATTCATACCAGCATGACAATTTCATTGAAAAGACATGGAATCAACATTGATTCAACCAGTCTATGCCCAGTGGGATTGTTATATTGCACAAACAAATTTTACCTTAAAGGAAATATATCGATTGTGTGTGTCCATAAAAATAAAGTTCAGTCTACTCGTTAGAGCATACTATATTATCCAAAAAAAGGTGAGTTGAACAAAAAGCTAGGTCATAGCAAGTGTTGCTGTACTTTTACTGTGGTCAAACTGGTTTGTGTGGGGCCCCTGGATACTATGTTAGAAATATTGCACTGCACAGGAAAAATATTTGTGTGTCCAGTCTTCTCACTCGAGTCCCTAGAATACAAAACGCGTTTGAAAAAAAATCCTGTTCATAGCAATACTTCCTATCAGTGGCGGCTGCTGAGGGGAGGACGGCTCATAAAAATGTCTGGAAGGGAGCAAATGGAATGGCATTAACCCTCCTGTTGTGTTCGTTTCATGTTCATTAATTCTGTGTTCCCGGTCGAAAATGACCGCCCCCAATATAGCTGATTATAAATCCATAACAATCAACTTAAATTCTTGTGAACATTACAAGTTTTGAACTTCTATTTGCTATTTATGGCCTGTAGGCCTCATTGACTTGAGCTAATACCACACATTTGAGTAAAAAAAAGCATAATGCATGGATTATTTTGATAACAAATTCTCAGATTAAACATATTGTGCTATTTATCACAGACTACTTTGTCAAAGTTTAACAGGGACCCTCTCCTGTTGATCAAAGATATGATCAACAGCCTCACATATATTATATAGTTTGGTCATTGTGCTGCCACAGAATGAATTGTGAGCAAGGCCTCAAAAAAGCTTTATTTACCAGAGCTGCAAGAAAAGTTCTATATATTGTTGAAACAATGTTGCGATTGTTTGTGAGAATGTCAACAGGTGTGGTTCCCCTGGGGGAATGATTCTATTGGGGAAAGGTTCCTGTGGGGGTGTCCATGGAAACCAAGAAGAGGAATGAGGTGTGTGTGTGCTCAAACACATATGCATGTGGGGGTCTGGGAGAGGAAGTGTGTCTATCTGATGAATGGGCATGTGCCTGAACTCAAATTTAGAACCTAAATGTAGTCTCACCCATTCATCAATCAGTCATTTTGACCGGGAACACCACAGGTGTACAAATGTTAACTAAAACACCCAAAATTTAATGAAAATAATCCAAATGTATTTTGTGTGTTTAGATGCCCTGTGTGGACAAAAGTCATGGAACCTTATGACAATTAGATTAAATGAACTACATTTTTCAGAGAGAGAATATGTAAATCGGTCTAATTCGACTGGAACACAGCAGGAGGGTTAAACCATGTATTTGATACAATTTCACTGATTCCACTCCAGGCATTACTAACAGCCTGTCCTCCCCAATTAAGGTGCTGCCAACCTCCTGTGAATGCTATATCAAAATAGCTTACATTCTAAAATGGTAGCTGTCCATAGTGCTGGTATGTGTCAGTATAAAGCTTCCCAAGACCTAGCTTTTTGTTCAAACTCACTTGTTTTGTATTCTAGGGACTAGACTAACCTATAGAATAAGGAATTAGAACTACATGAATTAGACTGGATTCTAAATACATGGCTCACGACTGGACCATGGTACAGTCAATAATGATGAAAGATTACATTATTTCACTTTCTATGCCATCAATAAGTATTTCAACATAATCTAAAATGAGTTATCTGTTTTACAGCATAAATATAAAATGTATAATTTTTCAAGTCAAGGCGAAGGTCTCCCCCTACCGGACACAAGAAGTCATCACTGATTGAGCATCGTAATTTATGGCCAATATTGCTCAGGCCTGGTTGGCTGGTTGGAATGCAATTGCTAATCATCCATCCGAAACCGCCCGACTAAATGTGATAAAGTGAAAATCTGAGGCCCCGACCCTAACACGCTAATATAGAAAATGCGCTGTAGGCTGCAGTCAGAGATGGCGGAACGATTATTATTTGCCTGATTGAAATGTTTCTGCTTATAATTTCCAAAATTTTGGTAGGCTATTTGTTAGTAAACTTTTCTATAATTAGATACATGCAGCCTTTGCTCACCAGCATAATGTCATAAATTAATAGAATGAATGCTTCAATCTAGTTGACATAGGTCAAGTTCTCTCTGCCATCTCTACTTCTTTCGTCATGCAAAGACGTTTATGGAACTGGGGAGAAAATGCAATAAACCCCCACCTCCAAAAAACAGGAAAGATTTTCTGGCTAAATTTCCAAATGTTTCAAGTTTTAATATCACATTCACAAGTACAGTGAAATTTGTTTCTTGCAAACTCAACACCCAACAATGCAATAAAAACAATGTAATACTAGAAAAATAAACACAAGGAATAAGAACACAGGAAGTAAGTAAGCATACTATATACAGGGTCAGTTCCAATATCATGTTTACAAGTGAGTGATGGAGGTAGATATGTATAGGGGTAAGGTGACTATGCAACAGGATATAAGATTATCAGTAGCAGCAGCTTGTATGTGAGTGGGTGTGTGTAGAGTCAGTATAAATGTATGTTTAATTGTGTGTTTGTGTGTGTGAGAGAGAGAGAGAGAGAGAGAGAGAATGTGTAGGACCCTGTGAGTGTGCATAGAGACCGTGCAAAAATGAAATGTCAATAAGTACACAAGGTTAACTCCGATAGTCAGTGAAGCCATTTTTATTAGGTATGTCTTATTGCTTGAGGATAGAAGCTGTTCAAGAGCCTGTTGGTGCCAGACTTGATGCACCGGCATGGCTTGCCATGCGGAAGCAGAGAGAATAGTCTATAGCTTGGTTGGTTGTGGTGTTTAATGATTTTCAGAGCCTTCCTACCACATCGCCTAATATAGATGTCCTGGATGGCAGGGAGCTCGGCCGCAGGTATGTACTGAGTTGTACGCATCACATTCTGTAGCGCCATGCGATTGAGGGCAGTGCTATTGCATTACCGGGCAGTGATGGAGCCTGTCAAAATGCTCTCCATGGTACAACTGTAGAACTTTTTGAGGATTTGAGAGTCCGTGACAAACTTTTTCAACCTCCTGAGGGGGAAGAGGCGCTGTCACATCAGTTTTACTGGTTGTAAGGAAATAGAAAGCTGTGAAAACAACCCAGCATGTTTCTGATAAGATTTCAGTTTTGCTTGGACGCATATTTTATGTCATTTGAAATACTATCAGCTTTTAAGGGCTGTAAATAAACATTTCATGCTAAGGTCTACACCTGTTGTATTTGGCGCACGTGACAAATAAAATTTGATTTTATGCTGATAAAGATAGCACCTCTACAGATGGAATATAACTGCACCAGTGGCGATTTTAGAATGTAAATCTTGGTGGGGCAAACTTTAATATATTTTGTTTAAGATGCATGCCAGCAAAGCCATTACACAGCAATACCTTAATTGCTCTATAAAAGTGACAATTGAGATGCATAAACTATGGCATAAGGGGACGACGAGCGGATAAGAGGCAATCTGTAATTTCGATTAAGACATTAATGAGTGAGCTAAGAAGGACATAGTCAATATAACTATTCAGCACTTTTGAAAGGTACAGTTACAGAATTTAGAACATGTTCCATTCGTACAGTATTCTCCCTGTACACCAAGTCAGAACCGTAGGATAAATAAAGGGGGCATATAAGCAGACAATGAAAGATCTTACAATATTTGATGACAACATTTATTTTAAACAGGCTATAGGCTACATGTACACCACCAAGTGAGAACAGTAGGCTACGTTATGAGGGGAAGGGGACCAAATGCTTAGGGTGAAGCACATGGCCTACTAACAGCTTACTATGCAACATACACTTAGTATTACTTTCTTAGCTACAGTATACATATCTCCCTGACATATTACATCATTTATGCAGCAGCATAAAATACATTTTTGGACCATTGTGCTCTGCTTACATGAACAGGAAGGTGGCACGGGAGTCCTTCTTGTGGCCAAATTTTGTAATGACACTTTGGCATCAAATGTTGTTATTCTCTGGATCTATGGTGCTTTCGAAGACAACTGGTAACTCTGAAGGTTAGGTTGAATCATGTCAGTGATCTTCAGGTAGGAGCTCCAGAAAAAGGCCCGAGTTCCTGACTTGGAATTTTGAGTTGGATGACCGTTCAAAACGTATTTTCCTAGTCTGAGCTATTTTTTTTCAGAATTCCCAGTTGTCTTGAACTCACTGAAGTCTGAGATTTCCCAGTTCCGAGTTTCCAGTTCTTTTAAACGTGCAAAAGTCATGCTGGATTGACAGCATGGCCAATGTATTCAACCTTTTCTGACCCATGGTGTTGCGTGTGAATGTTTATCCTTTTTTATCCTATCTTGGAAAACCCAGACTTGGTCCACTCATCCTCTCCACCGAATAGCAGGGGGAGCATAATACTGATTACTTTGCAACGCTTGCAGTTAGCCACTGATTTCTTCCAAACCACTCATTGTTGAATTTGCAAATTTCAACTTGTTGTGCAATGTTTATGTCCAATGGCTGATGAGAACCGAAACATTTTATCTATAATTTATCTTCATATGACAAGGATTAAAAAGGATTTGCCAGTAGATTGTCGATGTGATTCATGAAGATGACTGCTTGTCTAGCTTGCTGGCTAAGATTTTGAAAGTATGATGTTGACATGATCAGTCCAATCAAAGCTCCTGTAGATGTAATGTGATTTGATGCCATTTTATCTGTGGCCAATGACCTTGATCCTTCTTGGATGGGCACTTCTAATGTAAATCTATGGCAGCAACCAAGGGGGCTTGAACTTTCTAGATCTCCCTGTAGATTTGAAAGGTGATGTTGTGTCCCCATGAGTGACAGAACACTGAGCCAATCACAGCACAACTAGTGATGATTACCAACCCCTATGCTCTGTATTTTCCACTGGCTGCCCCACCACCACAAAGTGCTGAGCTAGGCTGAAACACCTGCATTTTGGAGCTGCCTTACTCAAGAAAGCAAAAAAGAGACCATGTTCGTATCGATGTTACATTGTTTGCAAACTGATATATTCCATGTATTAATGCCAAAATAACATTTTTTCTTTTTTTTACCTAAACAAGTGGGGCTCAAGACAGGTGGGGCTCATATTTCTCCACTCTTTCTCCTAAGTCAAAATGTTGCCTACATTTGGTGTATAATTTTACTGCAAGAAATGTTTAATTTTGCAGGAGTTCAAATTAAGGCTATCGACCTACACTCAGTGTCCGGATTTCAGTTTCCATTTAACCCATCTGAACAGTAGGCTACATGTGCCTTAAGCCTATTTGAAGTCCCATCTTGTGACTGTGGCATTTGTGTAGTTGCCTCACAATCATCACACATAGGCTTAACGTAGCCAGCACTGCTATCATCCTCTTTTATCACTTCAACAAATCTTTCAAAAACATTTATTTTCTGGTCCTCCCTTATCTTTATTTTCAACTCTCCATTTCGTAACTTTTCTCTTATTGAATTAAACTCTGACATTGTCCTTTTTGCCTCCATGGATCTATGTTAACTTTTTCTGCCCATTCCCAAAAGCATTTGGCAATTGGAGTGTAGGTTATTTGGCACGCATACAGTTAGGCCCTAAAGCTTAGGCTTACACACTAATGCCAGACAGCTTTGCACACTCTTGGCATTCTCTCCAGCAAAGCTGTCATCAAGGCAAAGGTTGGCTACTTTGAAGAATCTAATATATGAAATATATTTTGATTTGGTTATAACACTTTTTTGGTTCCTACATGATTCCATATGTGTTATTTCATAATGTTGATGTCTTCACTATTATTCTACAATGTAGAAAATAGTAAAAATGAAGTAAAACACTTGAATGAGTAGGTGTGTCCAAACGTTTGACTGGTACTGTAACTGAAGACATCGATGGAGTGGCTGGTGCTCGTCGACTGACCTGTATGGTGGACGGAGAAAATACATTCACTTCATCAATGCTACTGTTCTTTGATGAACAGTTGTCTCTCCCTTCTCATCTCAAGTTAGGATTCATGAGATACCCTGTAAGAGCTTTTGTGCACAAGCCCCTTCAGTGTCATGAATGTAAAATATTTGGTCATGTGTCAAGTGTGTGCAGAAGGGAAGAGTATTGTATGCCATATGAAGGGAAATGCTGCAACTGTGGAGGTGAACATGCGCCTGAATTCTTGGAGTGCCCTGTTAGCGTGGAGGAGAATGGGGTGGCAAGGGGAAGGAGTGTCCAGAGTGTCTCCTATCTGCATTGAGAAAATTGGAAGGAACGATTGGCGGGGAAGAAGCAATGGTAGTAGAGCCACAACGACCAGTGAAAGTTTCTCATCTCCCGAGGGATAGTGGAATGTTACACGCTAAATATATATGTAGTGTTTTTTACTGCTGCAACAAGCATATTCAATGCTTGTAATTGTTCACACAACTTGCTTAGGGATGCTTGGTTGCTCTATGACAACTCTTTAACCGAATTGTGTGTGAGGTATTGAGTTTCTTAAAGGAATAATCCTCTACCCAACACCCTCACTTTATAATCACTGACCCAGAGAGCAAGGTGATGCAGCTCTATACACTTGTATGTATTCAAATCAAATCAAATTGTATTTGTCACACACACCGAATACAACAGTGAAATACTTATTTACAAGCCGTTAACAAACAATGCTTTAAGAAGTTTTAAGAAAAAAAAGTTAAGTAAAAAATAGACAAGTAAAAAATGGAAAATAAAAGTTACAAATAATTAAACAGCAGCAGCAGTAAAATAACAATAGCGAGGTTATATACAGGGGGTACCGGTACAGAGTCAATGTGCGGTGACAAAGGTTAGTTGAGGTAATATGTACATGTAGGTAGAGTTAAAGTGACTATGCATAGATAACTAGCATAGACATTCGGTCTGTGTGTGTGTGTAGATTTTGGGGCCTGCGCCTGCCAATTAAATTACCCTTAGCTCTCAGTGTAAAAGGCTGCAAGATTCTACAATACACTAAAACACCAAAAGTCACAACAAAACTATGAAGGGGGAAATGTGTGGATGATTCAGCTATCAGGGAACTGTATAATATCATGCCAAGGAATATAATACAATTCCAGTATAAATGGACCCCTGTTGCCAGTTCTGTTGAGTTCAAGGTGGTATTTGTCAGGGCATGTGTGGGAACGGTGAATGATTTAGATAGAACGTAGTGCAGCAGGCTAGGCAGGTAGACAGCTAACAAACAGGGTTAGAGGGATACCCTGTGATGATGATGGGAGTGGTGAGGAATGTTGCAGTTTTTAAACCATGCTTTCAGATGTGCTTCATTTCCAAAGGGGCAGGTCGCTGCTTGAAGAAGTCTAGGGGGAAGGGTACCCTGCTGACAGCCCCTAAAATCCTGTTGAGCCGACACAGCATACTAATGGCAGCCAAGGGGAAGCAGAGTGATTGTGGGGTTAGCCTGGCAGACTGTGACACATTTGCTCTCTTGTAATGGGGGAAGATGGAGTGTGGTCTCGGACTCATTACTTAGATGCTGTTGGTGGTTTCAAATTGCTAGTCACGCCGGTGTGAAAGCGACCTCTGGTAACTAAAAGCTGCTGCACACACTTCACAATATTTACAACTTTAACTTTAATCTCCAGGGAGGTTACGGCCCATTCAGAACAGAAAGTAAAAGAAATCACAAAAGTAATGGAATGGCAGAGTGTTGTTCACTGATCAAGCTAATCTTCTGTCTAGCTTTTCTGCTCTCATGTTTATAGTGACAGTAATAGGGTGAAAAGGAGGAATCATCCTGTCTCTCAGGTTATCAGTGCTGGAAAGGCATTGGGGTTTTGGTGGGAAGTCTCTTTCCCTTTACTAAATAGATGGATACTCCATGACACAGTTATGTTTTAGGTTAAATATCAATTTCATAAAAACATTCATGATGGATTTTATGAACTGAGGACACAGAGGTGAATTGAAATGGTATGTATATTACTGCATAGTCTGAAATGGTTATGATATGAGCCAAGAAATGCATGAATTCCTAATGATAGTGAATGATTGTGGAAAATCTGAAGTTGCAACCACTGACCCACTATAATCAGACCCACACCTTGCATGTTGCACTCAATCATGTTCTTTCTCAGCCAGAAGTGGAGTGTGTTTGGTTTAGGATAGGTATTTGCAGTGGTGAGGGGAAACTCTTTGACCTCTGTTTGACTACAAAACTATTTGAACTGCTCTGGGTTGACTAAGAGCGGAACACAGTTTGTTTAAGTGATCAGAGTGGAGGTATCTGACACCTTGAAGCACAGTCCAGGTGCTTTCTGTGAATGTTATCATGGAGCCTCTGACTGAACCCCCTGCTCACACTGACAGCTTGTCTAGATCAAGTATTTTGTTGCCACACTGATGGCAAATCAAATTTGCCAAGTTCAACGCAATAAATCATCCATATTGAGAAATAGCCTACCTTTCACGTCTGAACCATAGGCGTTGTAGCGTTTTCATTATTAAAAAAAGCAGCATGAGTTGAAATACTTGATAGAATACTGAAATATAAGTGATATGTACCTCTTGTCTAACAGAAATAGTCCAAAATTGTTATGGAGCAAAGCTTCAGGCTGTTGTAGACCTAGTGGCACATATGGAAGATAATTGATAGTCATGTATACTACAGCCTTTCATGTTTCCTAAGCTTTCCCCCACTAAAACATGGATTTAATTGCCATGCCATCATGTAAGCTCCACCTGTCTTGTAGAAAGTTGAAGTGCCATGTCAAATACGTTCTTGGGGCTGTTAGTACCTGCATATGTCTTAATCCACTCAATTCCTGTTGTTTTTTCTGCTTAAGCGGCAGAGAAGAATGCCCAGACTCTGTCAGGACACACCTGCAGCCCAGGCTGCTCTCCTAGCACCTTTCCTGCCATTCCTGACCCCCAACGATGCTGCATCCCTCCCTCCCTCAATCTGAGAAAGAAGTTGGCTAGATGCTATGAGAACCCAAAACAAGTAGGTGTATGTATAGTCATACAGCAACAAACTCTCTACAAACTGAAGGGTATCTGTGTTGGACCCATTGGCCAAGGTACAGCAAGCAGTACAATCCAGGGCTGTGAGAAAGCCACAGAGTCCTTTCTAATTCCCCCTAGACACAATGTTTTCACTGCAGCTGCAGCTGAAAAGACAGGTCTAGAATTGCTCATCCAAACGTGTTTTCTCTCTAGCCTGACTAAATCAATATCGAGCTGTGACTTTTACAGGGCTTCAGTAATTGCCCCTGACTGTGGGTCTGACTCGAGATTTTGTGGCTTAGGTTTAATGCACCTGTAGAGTTTTTGCATGTAAACTTCTGGAAGCGAAGCGCTGCATACCTGTCAATTGTTAGCTAATCCAACGCTGTCTGTCTCTCAAAAGCGGTGAATCATTTCCTAAAGCATGACCGTGGAGAGAGATGGAGACCACCAGGGCTGTGTGCCAAAATATGTTTTCTTTGCTCTTGTCATTATTATTTCTCCTCTCACTTTCAACTCAGATGAAAACATTTGGCTTTCTCTTATCTATTCCAAATTCAGATATTCCATATTACAGTGTATTTTGTTGTTGTGTTTAATTCTGAGATCTCCCTATGCCAAATGTTGAGAAAGCTTGAGAGGAGGCCCTCATGTCCCCACTGTCTCCGAGGACATTCAACCAAGCTGTGGTGTGAGTACAATATCACATAGATCTAATCACACTCCTCACCCATATTTTAGTTCCTGCTCTGTCTCTTTTGTTCATAGGAGACTACCCTCTACTAAACACTGGAATCAAAGGCAAGCAGGAGGGGAAACAGGCTTTGAACATAACATAACATGTGGCAGTCCCCCAAAAGCAGCCCTTTTAAGATCACTGTATGGAAGGTAAATATTTTTGTCTGGCATATGTAGTGGCTGCAGGAAGCATGACATCCATTTCTTTCTAGTCTTTTTTTAAATGGGAAAACATTCATTTTTTACATCTTTACTAGTAGTTTTAGTCTACTCTTTGTTAGAGGTGAGATAGGCCTAACTCTTTCAGGGCATTTCTTTATTGATTTGTGTTGTTTTGAATTTCATTCATGTATATCTTTACATTCAGAATAGACATTTGCAAATACACATAAACATGCTTAGTTTTTAGCTAATAGTAACATAACAATATGAATCATCTCCACAGTCCGTTCTCTCCTGAACCAGCAGGTGGCACTGTATACTCACCAATGAACAGATAAAGGTAGCGATGGAAAACCTGTAACATGTTACTCCACTACAGAATGTGGGGTTCACCACTTTACATGAAGTCAGTGTGGCGGTGTATTTATAATATAACTATTATATCTATTATCTAATCTAGTGGTTTTTAGGAAGATGATTTTTCCAAATGCTACACAGAGACAGTTGACCAAAAAAAGTTAAAACACTATTTACGGATTGGATGTGAATTCTGATTTGTAAATGCATGTTATTTTATATTTGGTAAGCTTTTTAATTACACTTGTACCCATGTACGGATTCAAAATGGCAGATTTGGGCACTGATAAACGCCTAAATTGGAAGGCAGTAACATGCTATGAATGACATCAGAACTCATTCTCTGCACTTCACAGCGCTGTATGGGCTTTGAGTGAGAGACGTTCTGAACTTGAGCAACGCATGCGACAAGAAGTTGCCCCCAGCCTTCCTGCTAATTGGGTAACTTTGGCACATTTTTGGTTGTCTGAGTGAGGGAAGTGCTGTAAATTTAAGGACTTGGTATATCTTGAAAGATGAGACGTTGAGGATTATAATAAAACACAGCTTTGATGTCATACAAGCAAATCAAACACCTGAGTCCAAATGTGCACTTCACATTTCCATATCATAAAACTCCTGTCATCTACAGTGTCAACGTTTATGATCACTATGTTTGATGACATGGCGTCGTACCCTGGGTTGTTCTGAACAGAATGAGCCTATGATTGTATATTGTGAAGAAATGTTGCCATGGAACATGCACCTGAATGCACACATGACTTTTCTATGCGGACCAAAATTATGTTTCTCTGAATTGCCCTGTGAAAGCCTACCACTAAGATCTTATTTTATAACTCAGCTAGTCATGTTGGCAATTGAGCAAGCTTTCAAATTATGCCCACCTGACCCAGATTGTGATTTATAATGGCCGTATTCGGATTGTGTAAACAACAACAACAGTAATTGTGTGATGACGGTGATACAGGGTTGTGTTCCAAACAAAACAACTAACAAGTGTTCTTGCTCTAGTTCAAGAAAGCACCTTACAGTTGAAGACTTCTTTCTGTCATCAAAGTGCAATAAAATGACTTAGGAACTGTGCGTACTTTGGAGCAGTGTGTTGCCACTTGGAGAAACCAGTTAGTCCTCTCCCTCATACCCTTGTCATTGCTTTGTCTTATGTTGCATCCACCACACATTTTCCATGGATATTCTCATCATGTTACTGGTAAATCAACAGTGTAATGTTTGGATTCAGTCTTGTGTCAGGTAAACTGTTGTGTCCTCAACTTTGGTCTAATCATTTTCCTAAAATCTCCAAACTTTCCCCCTTTTCAATTGCTACATATGCTTTTCATTGTTCTTCTGTAAGAAACATGTAAATGTTGCCCTGTCCATACAGGCCAATCCCCATGAGTGTAAAGGGTTACATTTGTTCTGCAGATAAATCTAACAATCTTGTGAATCATGGTACCCTACAGACCAGATCAGTCTTCCACCATCCCCAGCTTTACACTGTTATACACTCTGTATGGCAACACTGTGGCTTGGTGTACTGTTGAAACCACCGAATATGATCGTTTTTCAGTCATGTATTATGTTCTATACTCAAAATACCCCATATTGAAGATATTCAGGACATCAAGAACAACTTAATCAACTTGGTTGTAGGAATTTGGTATATTGTCATGTAATGCTCCATCTATTGCATTGCCCCCAGAAATTGAAATAAAAAAAACATTTTTTTGAGAAATATAATTGTGCAGTATTTTACAAATGCCATTTTATTCCAGGTGAAACAAAGGCAAATTGTTGTGTTCCTTATTTTGAAAGTCCAATCTTCTCAGTCCCAAACTGAAACCAGAAGGGAAAATCAGAACGACATAATCCTCATCTGTAGAAGCATTATTTGATCATAACAATAATTAAATAAAGTATGGTGTAAAAATATATCTAAAACCGAACTCTTTCCTATCCATGCAAAACAGTGAAAATTACTTAAACATCAAACCTCACAGGGGAGCACTTATTTGCAGCTAAATATACTTCAGTGAGTTGAGGTTCATCATTTTTTTTTATTTTGAGGGGGGAAATAATGAATGAACGGTCGAATGTCACATAGCAGCTCACTTTCCCGGCTCAGCTAGGCTGACATGCCATACATGGAGAACTAGGCATCATTACATGAGAGATTGTTTGCTTAGCTGAATGGATTTTTCATCTTCTCTTGTGTCGTGCTCCAGTGCTCTTCTGCACATTTTGTGCCTGCTGTTTTAAAATCCCTGACCCTATATCTGTGTGTATAGTCTTATGTACTACTGTATATGTTATCAAGGCACAGACAAACATTTTCATTTGTTCCCACACTTATGCACACAGAAACACATACACACAGCTTTACAAAGTAACATCTTTTTCCACAGTGCTCTGGTTTGTAAGTGCTGTAGGAGGTGGGTAAAAGATCGCAAGTTACATACAGGTGTACAGTAACAATTGGCCGTGTGGATTGATGTTGCCTACAGAGGGCTTGTGGTTAGGAACATGCGTGACTATTGCACCGAGCCCAGGAAAGGATGGATGGCACAGCAGCTGTGTGTATGGAAATTATTTTCTTGTTTGTTTGCTTTTTGGCTGCTAGAGAACTACCACGCTCTTAAGGACCTTAATCCCACTGGAGCGCAAACGGAAATTCTGATAGTTTCAACAGAACCTTCAACAAAGTCTCCCGCTAAAACTCAATTAATTCCAGGGATGATAGAGTGCATGTTGTTTTCACTCAGCTTAGACCTGAAGGAAGGACACCTGACATCAAAATAATCTTGAACTTGTTACCCTCAGGTAAATATTGGTTTATGGGTGCTCAAAAGCTTTCTCCCGTTTCATCCATTGTGTCAACAGCTGGCACAAAACAAATCTAGGTTTGCATTGGTTCTCTTTTGGAAAAAACACAATTTGGTTTGAGCTTGTCATCTTTAGGGTGTAACAGTTCAGAAATCCAATGATGTTCCCAGACTGTTTGTAGAGGCTGTGTAGAGCTTCCTCTTGGCTCAGCTTAGCTCAGCTCAGCTGGTCTCCCCAGTGTTCGTGTGGCTGTTGTGTTGTGTAGCAGCTGATGGCCTCCACACATACAGGGTATAAAAAGATGAATGAGCGCCCAGCTGGAGAGGAGAGTGAGCTGCATCAACAGCGAGGCTCTGAAACAAAAGCCAGCACACACGTGAGATCTGAAATGTCAGGAAAGCGAATTGGACGCAAGCAACTTAGTCAAAGCAAGGTGGATTAAGGTTATGCTCAATTTGGAGGGCTAAGAGTTTAACTTTTTGTCTGACAAGATTGATAAATCATCTTTATATGATGATACTGTAAGTATAGTCAATTACAACAGTATTGGGTCATTTGGGCCATTGCAGTCTGGTGTGATGTGGCTAGAAGTTCACTCAAAATAAAGTTGAGATTTTCTCCAGTCACGTGCAAGCTTCACCCATGACTAGGTACTTGTGTTTTTGCGCAATTAAATGAGGCACTGTGATTTTATCAGTATTTCCAACATTATCCGGCTAGTGCTGTAGGTACAAAATCCTAGTAATTTGCACAAGGTGTCTCCAATCTATCAATCTATGTCTGGTTGTGCATGCGTATTTGAGTTAGGGGTGGTGTAGCTCTGCAAATCTTGATTCTACAAAGTATATTATTTGGCGAAGAAGATTATTTGTAGATCAGTGATTCTGCTCCTCACTTTGCTCAAGCTGATCCTCTCCAACTGACTCAATCTCTGGTCATCGGAAGTTGTAAAAGTGGGGCAATTACAGGAAATTAAAGGGGAGAGTCAATGAAACAAACCATGGAAGTATAGAGTACCACATTATGAGTCATAATACCCACAAAACCTAGCGATCAAACAAGGAAATTGTTCCATTTGCTTTTCTAACTTTTTCCCCATATGGGATTTTAGAAACACTTATAAGGGTTGTGTTTTGTGTAGGCTTACCCTGGCATGAAGTTTTGATAACTGTGTAAATCTCTCTCGGACAAAGTGACTTTTATTAATATATTCATCTGTATTTACACCCCAAAAATGAAATGCTAATTTGCTGCTAATGTGGCTATCATAAAGAACTACAAATGCCATGATGATCTGGATGAGACTGTCGAATAGAGGCAAAGGTAAGAATCTCTGGATTAACTATATAATGTTAGCTACATTTAGTAATTAATAAATTGCCTATATTTCTTTAAATTGACCATTCAGTGAACTTTCTTGTGAAAGTTTTAAATTGATACAATACTTATTAGCAAAGGTGTCAGCTACAGATGACATACAAGAGCTTGCAGGGATTTGTAGTCTTGCATGACGTCTACTTTGATGCTAATTAGCATTTTCAAATCTGAGAGTAAATAGAGCTGAATATATTGATAAAAGTCACCTTGTCCGAGAGAGATTTACATGGTTATCAAAAGGTCACACCAGGGTAAACCTACACGAAACACAGCCCGTATTTGAAGTGTTTCTAAAATTCCCTATGGGAAAAATTTATGGTAGAAAAATAATTGGAACCATTTCCCTGTTTGACCGCTAGGTATTATGGGTATTATGACACCTCCACTGTGGTGCTCTATAAAGAAAATAATAGGAAATCCAAGATCTAGAAAAGTGCATGAATGTCTCTTAGTATAGTGATACTAATAGAAAGAACGATACAAACAAAACAACTATCTGTGCATTTGTATCATTACTTTTTTGTCTTACTGAAGCGTTCTCTAAGTTTGGCTCTAGTAAGGCTTGGCTTATATGTAGTATTCATCTTCTTCAACAAGCTGTCAGCCGTCCTCTTTGGCCACTAAATTGTTTGCCCAAATATCTGCGTCTGCAGTGGATGCTCCTGGACACCACCCAAGGCTGGTCTCTTTCTGTTTCAGGCTGTGCCCATGGAGTGTGACCCCGCGGAGGCCTGTACATTAATCATGATGTGGAGAGAGGGCCCCAGACAAGCCTGGGACATTCCTGGGACAGCTTGCCGCTGGGCAGGTGAAGCAGCCAGTCACGCCGACACTGCTGGGAGGGCAAGGTAGGGGCCAAGAAGGGTTGCTAAGGGGCTGTTCCCCACTGTGAGTTCGCCAACTGAACTCCTGACAAGTAAATAGGATGAGTAATTAGATATTATAATTTAAAGATTAATGGTGTCAAAGGAATTGTCCCCTCAACGCCTGTGCGTGTAGGCTAGCTCCTCTGAAGTTGCCCAGCTGTAGTAGCGCATTCAGTCAGTCCCAGTTTGCATTGTAAATATGACTGTGTTGATAAATCCACAGACCAACCGTCCACTCCTCCATGAGTGCTTGGATAGTTTCCAACATGTAAAACCTAGCAACAGGATTTGTCTCAGGCCTCTGAGAAAGACCAAGTGGTGTGCTGGCACACAAACCAACGACATATGGATCTTTGTTTTGCTTAGTGCATTTTGTCAGCTGGTTAGCAGAGTGGATTGCTATTCTTACTGGTTGTGCATTACAGCTATGTTTTCATGGTTTTGTATTTTTGTATGACATTTTTTGTAGATAAAAAAAAAGGTAGTCTAATGAACAGTGTTTCCTCTAAGATTTTCTTTCAGCAGTGGTGGCAAAGTTAGATGGGAGGGGGGTCCGGGGGCATGCACCACAGTGGTATTTGTTTTGTAAAACGACTGCGAGAAGGTCACTTCTGGTGACTTTTTAAAACGACATTCTACTCCAAAATGAATGAAAGTTAAATTGACACCATCTGAAATATAATTTTCCCTTTAAAAGCATTATAAGCTGTAGCCCAAATGATGCAGCATAGTGGCGTTAAATAAATAGGCTGAAGCATGGGGTTGTCCATCTTCATTTACCTCAATGAAAACCACAAAAGATTCAATGACTCAAATGCTACAAATATACAGTACGTTGTAACTTGTCACTCCAGGGTTTATTCTGGAACAAAATGGTGGGGGTGGCAGGGAAGTGGCAGTGGACATGACCAATGGCACGGCCTCTGATTGAAAGATAGGCCCTCCTCTTGGCTGCAGAGATGAGCTGTTATACATTGTATTTCCTGTAATTCTACACATTTTTCCATGGGGCGGAGAGAAAATTGTACAGTTTTGTTAAGCTAGTTTTATGCAATTCTACAAATTTTGTCATGGGGCTGAGAGAAAAAATGTCCGTTTTAAATCAAACTTCCTGCAATTTGACACATTTCGCCATGGCTTATGCCATGTTCTTATGCTATCTGAGTGACTCAAACATTATAACAAAATCAATGGGATACCATAACATTTTTAGAATTTTAGATTCTCCCTGACTGTCTAGTTATTATTTTGGTGACTGTTAGTTCTCAGAGGATCTAATAAATAAAAAAATATAGGTCCATTATCTTTTCTACATACTTTATATCTGGGTTTAGTCCTTTACACTGGAAACATTTTACCACCCCGCCAAAAAAAATGATAACACATTGAAAAAAGGAAACTGTTTTTGGGTGTGGCAGCAACAATTTAAGTGGTGGCCCGCCACTGCTAAATGAATATGGGGGAAACACTGAATGAACTATGATCAAGTCTTGTGTACACAACAAGCATGGTATTGGTGCCAACAAATTCTTGCTCACAGTTTCAGAACATACGCTTCAGTGCATCTGGAATCTAATATGTATGTTGCTGATCCATACAGGACACTGAATAAGAGAAAGAGTTGACTGTGATTGGATGAATGCAACATTAAGCAAAGGCCTTCAAGTGCTACATTCCTTCTTAATTGATGATGACAGTTGCAATTACAAGAAACAGTCAGTCTAAGTGAAGCTGACACTCAGTTTTGTGGACACCTATTCCAGAACTCTGGTGGGCTGACCTACATAACCTCTTTGGATGGCTGCCATGTTTGATGGCAACCAGTACTTCATAACATCGTGCCTAAGCTATTTTGAGCTTTTTGTGTCTTAGCAAGTCATGGTAGAAATGAAGAATAAACATGCACATTGTTTTGAAACACTCTCCCCCCCTTCCCAACTCCTGTCTGGTGACATTATTATTGAGAATGGACCTCTCTTCAGCTCTCACACAAGTCTTGGATTGCTGCTGCCCTGAAAGGCATTAGCGTAGGACACCATTGCGGTGTGTAATTGTCGTAAAAGACAGCACACTTTTCAATGTTATGTTGTTAACTTAAATTCTTAGCTACACTGCCTAATTTAGAAACACATGACCATAATAACAGTATCAGAGCTGACGACACTGTTTCGACTATGCAAATGTGGGGGGAAAAGTGGCAAAATCCACACCCAGCAAAATCAATACAAACATTATTCTTACATTTTCAATCTGTCTCAGCACTGTTGTATTATGTAGACATATGAAACATTGTCCAATATTATTTCCAGGTGTAAACAAAACATCTGAAGCCTGAAATGACCACTTGATTGGACTACATATCTTTACACTTGAAAATCATCTCGTGGTCTACTCTCTTCTTAGTTAATCGAACGGTAATATAGCTTAGTCTAATTGTAAGTTGACATAGCAGCACGCAAACAATCCCCCTGCATGATTAGAACAATTTACATAGTTAGAACTCTAAAATGAACATTGATCAATTGCTCTCTTCATTTCTGACTACCTTGAAATAGAAACCACTCATATGTTAAAATGTCTCATGCAATAATACGGTGACAAATATTGAGATTATGATCATTTTAGTAATTTTGCATAGTTGAAAGTAGCCAATGCTTGGATTACCAAAATCAGTTCATGTAATGATGTGTTGAAATATGGGAGTAATGTGCCATGGAGCAGATTAGAATTCTCCAGATTTTACACAGACCACTAGTTTCTCAGAGATTAGGTATAGTAGGCTATTTGATTCACATTGTTTGGTTTAGTGTATTTGTATTTTTGTATTATTTGGGTGACTCCACCTGCAATGAGCAAGATGGTCACCTTGAACAAAAGCAAGCAAGTCAAAATGCTAAATTGTATTAATCTTCACAATCAAGCATGAATGGCATTCTGTTCTTTGAGGATACACGGTATTTGTCCCTTCGTAAATGGTTGGTTGCTTTTGGTCATTGTTGTACTGGCATCAAGTTTATAAACTACTTAAGGCTTACACTTGGTCACATTTACCTTTTTAATTTGCTATTGATTGCGATTCAACAACAGTTTCCTTTAGATTGCTGACCACTTGATGTAATTACCGTCATTTGCACAAGAAGGAGCCGAGTAAAGGCCTGTGTTTTGAAGTTTATGTCAATAAGGTTAGAGTGAGGTCATCCTCTTTGATGCCTGTCTGGGGTAGGATGCTGTACCCCCCCCCAGCTCATAAAGAGAGAACACTATGAACAGAAGCTAGAGGCCAGGAGAATGACCCCCCTTCTCGCAGCAATCACTAAAGCAATACTCTCAGCTACAGTCAGTCACCACAAGACAGTTTATGCCATATTTAAAGTCTCTGCCACTTGCCACTCATGAATACGTCCAAATGCACAGCTTTGAACAAGTTGTCAACATAACCAGAGTTGTGCCATTATTAGTGTTAATCATGTTGACAAGTTGACAGGCCATCACAGTTTTCTCTATTCACCATGTTGATTTCTAGAATCCTTAACCCCCTTCCTGTGCTCATCTGCAGCAGTGTGTATTGTCTGTGTTACTTTTTTGAAATGCCGCCTGGTTGAGCGCTTGTATTGAGAGATGAAAGAGGAAAGATTGAGCTGCCTCGCCCTTCGGTTGTTCTGAAACATGGAATAGTCAGCGTTTGCTCACCTGGTCATACAGTGGGTTCCCAGGCATTAGCAAACAAAGAGGGGCTCTGGGAGCAGAGCAGACATGCGTAACAGCTGTCCATCGTAGGCAGCACTGTGCAACAGATCCAGCCAGGGACCTCGCCCTGTTTCCCTGTTCCGCTCCAGAGAGACTCCTGCCTGCCTCACTGCAGTCAGCTGCACAGGCGTGGCTCCTCTGTTCCTCTCGCACAGAGTGGATCTCACAGAGCCACCTAATAACTGCTGTAAAACTTCAACAATAGCCTGGTGTCTATTTGCTTAAATCACTGAACACAACAGGCGCTTATTAGAGATGGGCTTCTATTTCCTTAATGCACACAGTTTTTGCTCATTTGCATAGTTAACTGTTTAATTCTAGCATTCATTTCCAGTATTTGAAAGTGAATGTTATAATTTACACACTGCATCACATTTATTTTGTCTTAGTATGTCTCTTTCTGTTTTATTTATTTTTATTGACAGAATAATTATTTTCACAGCATTTTCGGCAGTTCTTACTTTTGCCACTAGAGGGTGATTGAACGATTTCTGGGGGTCTGTACTTACGAAGTTGTTGACTGATTTTGTGCTTGCCAGTTAGCTAGCAGTTTTCAGCTGTTAGCACCCAATGGCTAGCAGATTCATACTGGCAATAAAAACAGATGATTGTCATAATTTGAGTCATTACTGAATTATTATATATAACAAATCAAACATTAAACCTCATAAACAATTCATGGTATTTCATGGTAACCTAGTAAACAATTCATTTAGATCCAGCATTTATTTTCTGAAATGTGTACCGTTGCCCGGCTATTAAAAGGGACAGGCGGCTGTTTGAAATCGGCATTTAATTGAAATTATGACTGAATTTTTGGGCGGGATTTTACCCATCTTATTAAAGTGTTTCCTCTTAAGGATTGTTCATAGTTAGTCAGGTGTACATATTTAAAGTACTTACTTTATTCTGACACAAGCAAGACCTATAGTCTGAGCCAGAGAGCGAGCTAGTCAGATCCTCATCAGGTTACTCTGAGGATGTAGCTTTATACAGACTGAATTGTTGTGGTGTGTTAGTATCATAAGTCGCAGGTCTGATCTGTACCCACTCACTTTAGTTCAGAGACCCTTATGACTTTGGCAGGTGTGTGTGTGTGGTGGTATATTTGTTCTGTTGCCTCACATGCACTACAAACACAAGGGGACTGATATTAGGAATGAACTACACAGATTTGTACTGGGCTAGCTTAAATTGTATCTACTGGTGTGTGTCTGCTTACTACTTTGATCTGAGTCAAACAACACTTGGTAAGACTTTGAGGGTTGGTTGGCTTTTGGACATTACCTCTGCTTCCGTTGTGCAAGAAATCCTGCAGTCTGATTGGTTTCCAATTGTGAACGTACCTCCAAGACATCATGAGTAGTAACTGACTTTTTATGAACAATTGGCCTCCTCACAAAGTGGGTGGGAGAGCCTCACAATAGAGCTTCCTTTTTTTTACCAGGAATTGCTCAGTGATGTGTGTGTATACTACATACAAAAAAGCAATAGGCCTGGCTTTGGAGGCTAGAGTAGAGCTTGTAGAGGTCAGAGAGAGTTGCTTCCTCTCCTGATTCTCCTCGTACAGGGAATGGTGAAAAACAACCATGTGGAGAAAGTCATTGATTTGGAGTATGACCAGCAGCAGTACCCTTGTCCTGATGCTGTATTTATATTTTTCAGATTGATCGATGTCCGCTAACTCAAATAATGTCACTTGCAAAAGCTTGTAATTGGCTGTGTGATTAAAGGGCCTTAATTGCAGTTTAAACATCCTAATGGAATAATCAACCAGGATCAAGAAAAATCTTTAAAGAGTTTGCTTAATTATGTTTAAGACTTTTTTAAATCAATATTATTGTGATTTTATTGCCAAGGTGATTCACATTGGGTTGAATTATGGAAATGTTGTATTAATTAAACTGTAACCATGTTGTAAATGATACTGTTGAGCAACAAACTATTTGCATATCAAGCATCAGCCTTTACATGCAGTACCTCCCTGTTGACTGTACTGTGTGCTTACGTGAATAGTGTGTGTTAATGGCCTGAATAAAGCAGGGACTCCACACAGCCTAAGGGCTTTATAGAAGTCTGTGATTGCCTTTAGGCTCCCTTGGTTACGTTTTTAATGCTGGTCAATAAAGTGTTCTCCAGGAGAGGTGTGAAGTAGTAATTGCGTCTCTTCATTGGGTGTGAAGAGAAACATGGGCCCTAACAAGGTTATTCACATGGTCATCCACAAATGACCCCTCAGAGGCCCATCTTTAAGCCTCAGCACCACTCATAAAGGCCAATCACGTGAGGAATTTCCTGTTCACGGTAGCCCTTAACAGCTGGGAAGAAAAGCAGGGGACTTGTGAAAGGGGAGCTCCCAGTGGGGAGGGGGTTTATTATTTTTAAGCTGATCTAAACACCTGTGCCACCCCCCAGTCCTCTGTTACCTCCCTCTTTACTCCCCATTCTCACCCACCCCCCAGTAGACACCTTTTACTGACGTGAATACATAGCAATTTGTCGACAAACTTTTTAATGAGTTGGCCCAGATCAGTGAGTAAGCTTATTAGTGTCTGGTTTGATATTGGTGACATCATGTGAATGGTGTGTAATACTGTTCCTCCCTCCCTCTCAGTATAAACCTCCCTCCCTCCTCTAATCCCTGATTGGAATGGCAGGATGGTTGGGCTACATCAGACCTTGTTTGCAATGCCACGCATATAGTAGAGAGAAACACTGTGTAGTTTCAGTTTCATCACGGATGAGCTTCAATAAAAATGAACGCCATTTTTTTGTACACTTAAGTAGTTGACAATTGCAATTCAATTGTACATCTAGTGCATTATCTGTTTATGGTATTGTGACGGACGTAACGGTGGCTATTAATAGACAATCAGCAGCAAACTTGTGATTATGAGATTCAAGACGTTTCTCCATATGCAAAAGTAGAAATCTACTTTCAACCTAATCCACTTCATTCCACTGTGTTCCTGATCCAGCAGGTTGCAGCAGTGATGTGTCTGTCAGTCTGTCTCTGCACAGACGGATGTTCCTGCCTGGCCAGACTCTGGCTGCTTCTTTCTCTTTTCTTCCTTTGCTGAAGCCACTGCCTCATTGCTATGCACTGCACGCACAGCCAAGCGTATGTTGATCCACAGGACTTGGGAAAGAGAAAGCAGGGGGAGTGGGTGGGACCTTACCATTCATTCCATCTTCTCATTTACATTGTAACCGTCAAAGCAAAGCCTGGCTGTTTTTCGCCAACGCTGGTCACTCTAGATATGAATATGGTCCATAGTCCTGCTACCAGGGGTCCCGGGGGAGGGGAGTTCCACTATCTTAGGTTGAGAGACACTTTACAGTTGGACTTAAACTGTTGTGAATGATCATGAAAAAGCTACGATTTTGAAGACAGTTTTACTACCAAGCAGCCCAGTATAACCAGAGCACTTTTGGAACCTCCACTCCAACCCCCCCTTACAGCCAGCCCCCTTACCTCCAACCCCCCTTACAGCCAGCCCCCCTTACCTACAACCCCCCTTTACAACCAGCCTCGCCCCCTACCTACACCCCCATACAACCAGCCTCCCTTACCCCCCTACAACCCCCCTTACTGCCAGACCCCTTACCACTCCCTTACCCCCCCCCTTATCTCCAACCCCCTTACCTCCAACCACCATACCAGCCTCATTCATGCCTTATTTCTCAGTCCTCCTTTCTTTCTTTATTTTCTTCCATTTGAGGAGGACTGTGTCTATAAAAAAATGAATGTTCTTGTTTCAGATGGCAGTGAAGGTGAAAATGGTCTGTTAACAAGCAGGTGCATGGGCCCTAAGCAGCTGTTTTTGGTACTCAAGACGAGGCGGCCTGGCTGCCTCAAGCACTCATGTAATCCTCTCATGCAATTCACACTGTAATTGCTGAGATACAAGATGCCAGGGCCCAATTTCTCCCCCTCCAATAGCAGTGTCCTCAGCAAACACAGACCTCTGCATTAATTGAGAGAGAGAGTGTATAGTCTGTGAGTTCCCTTCTTGAGGTACCGGCATCGTCAACAACTTGAGCTGAAGTCTGGCGGATAGGCTACGGGCGGTGTGGGTTATTGTCTAGCATAGTGCTCTTCCCTTCTAAGGCCTCGGTTGAGCTGTGTCTGCCTCTAATCTCATCGTTTCATCAGCCACACAGGTTTCTTTTATACCCCTCTACAGGAAAAATACAGTTATATTCTGTCTGAACTGAACATGTCTTTAAAAAAACATTGTAGTTTCATATGCTATATTATAAATAGGCTTTGTTTAATTTACTTTATATAATATGTGCATATGGAAATGATATTTATGTACATGTTTAAATAGACAGGTAAAACCTTTTTGGATTCAACAGTTTGTTTTGTTTGAGGAGATGTGGTCTGGAATATCCTAATATTCCATGCATCTGCAGTAAGACTCCCAGGAACAGTTGGGTTGAGGGATGGATGGGATGCTTCACTGACTTTTCTGTGACCATTTCAGTTTACTTATCCCAGAAGCTGAATGGACCAATCAAAAGAACGCTCAGTGTGTCGTGTGGTGTGGGTTAAGTTGTTTTCCAATGCCATGAATACTTTTGGGGGATTTAGCTCTTGGCCCCTGAAAGTAAAGGAATGCGCTTGCTCGCAAAGGGGGCTGTGGTGGATTTAAGCTGCTGTCCCCATCGCTAAAACCAAATTCTTTTGCCCCTCGCGAGGTCCCCCCAGGGATGACACAGCTCATTGATGCGTCTCTCTCATTACCATTTTACCAGCTCGCCTCACTCATTTCACAAGCAATCTGTCATGAGAAAAATGGAAGAATGTGCTCCATTTGCACAACTTTTTTCCTGTTACTCATTTGGTCATTGTAATCTGCCCCAGCCTATTCAACTTTCCCAGGGAAATCACAGAAATCATATCAAACCAAGGGGAAGACTCAATTTTAAGGATGTAGAGAAAAAGGGATGGAAAGAAGGCAAGAGAGAGGCGGTAAAGTGAGAGAAGAAGATACGACCCAGGCCCACGGTGCTCATATCAGCATACAACTTTTTTCTATGGGCTACAACACTTTTTGCTTGATTGGTTCTGAATAGACAGTGATGCTGTTTAAAAAGTAGATGTTACTTTGCACTGTATCATTAGTATCACAATAATATAAACAATACAATTGGCATGGTACAATTATCCTTCATTAGCAATATACTACCAGAATAGTTTCTTATGTTTGACTTTTGTGAATGATGGTGCCTCAACATATGACCCGGGTCACATTTCCATTTGAAGAGATGTGTGTTGGTTAACAAGATCATTAGAAGATGATCTGCTTCAAACTGCTCTGCTGATCAATAACCACCTTTACAGATAATCCACCATACCAAAGTGAAAACGTAGGTTAGACGTTTGGATTCAATTAACTTTTTTGACTTGATGTTGATTTTATGATCAAGGTGGCAAATGTATACATTTGTAATGTAATTTTTGTCCAATTTGACATTGGATTTATTGTTATAGGACCATTATTATTTCTTATCAAGGTCACCGAATGAAAAGACTTTGTACATAATTCAAAGCTTATGAAAACAGACCATGGTTGGCTGATCCCTCAAAATAATAGACTGTCTTCCCAGCCTCTCGAGTGGGTTAGTGCTGATCAGAGTGCAATTTCATTAATAATAGTTAATTGATTTAGCCTTGGAGGGGGGCTGCTGTGTCTCCCTCTAGTCCCTGCCTACCTGCGGTGCTGATGGGAAACTGTTGTCTAATCCAACACTACATCCAGCTCATTTTTAGATGATG
Organism: Oncorhynchus tshawytscha; assembly: GCF_018296145.1. Taxonomy (NCBI): domain Eukaryota; kingdom Metazoa; phylum Chordata; class Actinopteri; order Salmoniformes; family Salmonidae; genus Oncorhynchus; species Oncorhynchus tshawytscha. The sequence goes on along the minus strand of NC_056433.1, from coordinate 58,585,791 downwards.
GGATCCTCTTTTATCTTACCTCTTTGGGAGGCAAGGAGCAATCTTCTTTTAACAGGCATCTCCACACTGAGCGTGTGACAGACAGACACACACACACACTTGCGTGCACACACACACATATATATATATATATATACACACACACATAGACCTGATTAATGGCCGCTAATTAGCAATGTTAATGACCAGGTGTCCGAAAACAAGCCAGCTTCTCTCAGCATGGAGGGGCTTCTCATTGAAGGCCTGCAAATCCATTCCAAGTGACCCCTTCCCCTCAGCTGGCAGCCCCCGATGCGCAGCCCTCTCATTACCTCAGAGAGCGGCTCAGAGGGAGGCCAGGGCCTGAGAGCCGGCCGCGTTCCCATTTCCACCCAGGCTTGTATTAATTAAGATCAGGATTTGCCAATACTGTGGGGGTACACTGTGGGAGCAGAGGGAAGGTTGGTGGAGGAGGTTCAGCAGGAGGAGGCTGTTGAGTATTAACCCTTTCTGTAGTGTGTCCCGGCCATGACGTATCCCCCAGCCCCCTGCAACGTTGTCCAGTCAACAAGTGCAGTGAAACAAACAAGCCTCCCATATTAGAATGCCGTTATCTTGGGGGAAGTCTGGCTGTTAGGGCTGCCACAGGGAACCCCTTTAAAATACCATTTTCACCTTCAAATGATATTTTCCATATACATTGCATTCAGGCCCCTTGACTTCTCCCACATTTTGTTATGTTACAGCCTTATTCTAATATATATATATATTTGTATGTTCCTCATCAATATACACACAATACCCCATCATTCTTGCACATTTATGAAAAATGAAAACAGAATTAGCTTATTTACGTAAGTATTATTCAGACCCTTTGCTATGAGACTCAAAATTAAGCTCAGATGCATCCTGTTTCCACTGATCATCCTTGAGATGTTTCTACAACTTGATTGGAGTCCACCTGTAGTAAATTCAATTGATTGGGCATGATTTGGAAAGGCACACACTTGTCTATATAAGGTCTCACAGTTGACAGTGCGTGTCAGAGCAAAAACCAAGCCATGAGGGATTGTCCGTAGAGCTCCAAGACAGGATTGTGTCGAGGCACAGATCTGGGGAAGGGTACCAAAACATTTCTTTAGCATTGAAGGTCCCCAAGAACACAGTGGCCTCCATTCTTAAATGGAAGAAGTTTGTAACCACCAAGACTCTTCCTAGAGCTGGCCTCCCGGCCAATCTGAGCAATTGGGGGAGAAGGGCCTTGGTCAGGAAGGTGACTAAGAACCCGATGGTCACCCTGAAAGAGCTCCAGAGTTTCTCTGTGGAGATGGAAGAACCTTCCAGAAAAACAACCATCTCTGCAGCACTCCACCAATCAGGCATTTATGGTAGAGTGGCCAGACAGCAGCAACTCCTCAGTAAAAGGCACATGACAGCCTGCTTGGAGTTTGCCAAAAGGCACCTAAAGGGCTCTCAGACCATGAGAAACAAGATTCTCTAGTCTGATGAAACCAAGGTTGAACTTGATGAAAACCTGCTCCAGAGCTCTCAGGACCTTAGACTGGCGAACGTTCATCTTACAACAGAACAACGACCCTAAGCACACAGCCAAGACAAAGCCGGAGTGGCTTTGGGTCAAGTCTCAGAATGTCCTTGAGTAGCCCGGACTTGAACCCGATCAATCATCTCTGGAGAGACCTGAAAATAGCTGTGCAACGACACACCCCATCCAAACTGACAGCACTTGAGAGGATCTGCAGAGAAGAATGGGAGAAACTCCCCAAATACAGGTGTGCCAAGCTTGTAGCGTCATACCCAAGAAGACTCCAGGCTGTAATCACTGCCAAAGGTGCTTCAACAAAGTACTGAGTAAAGGGTCTGAATACTTATGTAAATGTCATATTTCTAAAAACCTGTTTTTGCTCTGTCATTATGGGGTGTTGCTTACAGATTGATAAGGAAAAATAACAATTGAATCAACATTATTTTAAATATGGCTGTAACGTAACAAAGTGTGGAGAAAGTGAAGGGGTCTGAATACTTTCCGAATGCACTGTATATATGATATTTTGATTTCCTTGAGTAAATCTGATATGGTCCACTAAGACTACTCTTGCTGTGAGGACACAAGTAAAGTTACATTAAGAACAGAGGAGTAGCCTACTGAATCAAATTGTATTTATAAAGCCCTTCTTACATCAGCTGATGTCACAACGTGCTGTACAGAATTTAAGAGCTGGAGTTACTATACAATTTAAAAAAAAAAATGTTTACCTTTAACTAGGCACGGTAGTTAAGAACAAATCCATTCTTGGCCTAAGAACAGTGGGCTAACTGCCTGTTCAGGGGCAGAACGACAGATTTGTCAGCTCGGGGATTTGAACTTGCAACCTTTCGGTTACTAGCCCAACTCTCTAACCACTAGGCTACCTTCTGGCTCTTTGTCTCACAACATGTGAATGGTTCATTCCATCCTCTGGTGTACACAGCTCTGCCCATTGGGTTGTTAATGTGCAATTACTGCTATTGTTACCAGTACATCTCTACTGTAAGCAAACAACACAAATACAACACTTCCCATGCTTATATTTTTTCTATTTTCTAATGACTGTGATTTTTGCCTTCACGGCATGATCTGCAATTAGGAGTTTTACAACTGGCAATGCCAAGTCAAACTGGTGGGTACACTGTAATATCAGCTCTAGCTGCTTTTTATTTCAGAAATGGACATGCACCCTGGAATGTCATTCCGAAATCATTAATACACAAAAGGAACTGCATTACTGTAGACTCCTACAGTAATATATGCAGTGGCTTAGGACTGTTGTGAATGCGTGGCTTAAACTAGATCTTGTTCCAGGGTAATGTTTCTGATTTGGGACCGGTGAACTGTATGGCACGAATCAGGAGTTGGCTGCTATGTCCTCCATAGTATTTACCTGTGTGAAGTGAATTTGAAGCAATTAAAAGTTGGGCTGATGTTGAGGGGAAAAGAAGAAGAAGCTGATGGAATGGGACTATTGTCCAGCACATCAGGATGCAGACAGACAGGCTCCATGGTCCTGCTGTACTCAGACCCTGTTAATCTGCCTGCTGTAATAGCACGCATTGATGACTAGGAGAGCAACGGCACTCAAGGCTAACCAGTAATTAAGGAGGCATTTTCTCGTTAAGCTTTAGCATCCTGGTTATGTTCTACTTCATTACCCTTTATGCTAAAACCTCCATTCATGAGAGGCAGGAAATCTTGTTGCAATTAGGCATGGGATATGTCTGAAGCAGCTAAGGGAAGGTAGCGAGGAATACTGTGATGTGGGAGGGCGATATTGAGGACATGTTGCTCATGTTTTGTGGCCAGATATGAACAAGGCTGCGGATGTGCAATTGAAATGAATTTTCCGTCTCTTGATTAGCTTGAGTTTGAGTGAGAAACTGTGAAAAAGTGCAGATCTCCCCTCTACCCTACCACTTTCCACTCTTTCTCTCTCTCATTCACTCACTCAGTCATATACGTGCGCGCACACACACAGGTTGGATTTCGTGATAACCAGTGGCAGGACTAAGATGGTGAGGTTAATTTGCCTCCATTCTCGGGCACAGGAGTGGGAAAGTAGCATTCATCACACAGTGTGCCACGGAACTCTGGTTCCCACACACTCTGGTTACATCATTACGGGGGTTTGTGAGCAGGGCGTCCAATAGAGCCCTGGGGCCACGGTCAGCTGACCTGGGCATGAAAACACGGTGGAAACCCTATCCCAGCGATGTGATTTCAGCCGGAGCACACTGATGGCTACCTCGTCTCTCTCGCCGCACTGCAATTTTCAGCTTCAGTTTCACCTTTGCTTTCATGCTAAGCTGTCGGATCCCAAAGGTTGATGAGTGTGTGTGTTTGTGTATGTGTGTAAGACAGTGAGCAGGCTGGACCGGGCTTTGTGCTCAGGTGCCATGGTGGAGCTTCACATACTATAGCAGGCTATACAACAAGCTACCCTCTCCAGAGTATCTTCCTTTTTATAAACTGGGTGGGTCTAGCCCTGAATGCTGATTGGCTGACAGCCATGGTATATCAGACCGTATACCACGGGTATGACAAAACATGTATTTTTACTGCTCTAATTACTTTGGTGACTAGCTTTTAATAGCAGTAAGGCACCTTGGGGGTTTGTGGTATATAGCCAATATACCACAGCTAAGGGCTGTATCCAGACACTCTGTGTTGCGTCATGCTTAAGAACAGCTCTCAGCCATGGTATATTAGCCATATACCACACCCCCTTGTGTCTTATTGCTTAATTAAATCTTGAACCCCTGCGTGCATGCGCACACACACACGCACACACGCACACACACGCACACACACACTCGTAATTTAACCTGCTGGGATTTTGAACACTAGAGGGAGACAAAGAATGATACGAGCAAGATAATGCTTTCATATTTTGGTTAATTTAGCGATTTATATATTTCATTTAATCCCTCTGTTTTCTACAAATATAGTGTGGCAAAGGTCCAATCCATTGAGTTATTGTAACTCAAATGGCCATAAGTGTTTACTCAATCCATATAACCACAGCCAGATGAGAAACATTACGGCCAATCATATTTATTTTAATTCATAACATGTCAGTGTAACCCCTGTAAACAGAGATTGCTGACTAGTGCTAATTGAATCTCTGCTAGTGCTGGAGGAAGCATTATAGATGGTCACCTCTGGTCTCCCTGGTTTCGAGGAGTTGTGTGATTCATTTGTGACCAATACCCAGAGGCTCTGGAGGTTGCTTCTTAGGGTTAATGAAAAGCAACCTATGTGGTGTGTTAGCCTCATCTTATTTGTATCATAAACTCAGTCCTTTAGGACAATGCCAGTAGGATATTAGCAGGTTCTAATCTTCAGCTAATAATTCAGTGCTTCAGGGACTTGACACATGGCATAATCAAAACAGCCTTTATCAAAGGGTAGCCAAGGATTACACAGCATGTTTCTGCAGCAGATATTAGACAAAGGTCCACCGGTTGCAGTATTATTAGCACTCTGGACTACTAAAGACCCTCCCCCCAAATCTATCTCCTCAAGCATACAATCCAACTAGTCAGCCAGGGGAAAAGGCAGCGGAATGAGCTGCTCTCTATGGGCATGCACAGGTCAAATATTAATAATCATTTGGCTGGAGATTCCTTCCGGTTTGTTTGTGAAGACTGTCAGGGATGAGATTAATGATCCTCTACCTGGTCAGTGCAGTGAGTGACAAGCCTCCTAGTCATTGGAAGTGAAACTCGATCATAGATCAACCCCTAGGCGGTAAATTCACCCAAACTTGATTGTTAATTCTCTAGGCACTCTGACTCATGGTGAAACCAGAGGGGCCTATAAGATACAAGCGGCGAGCCTCTTCATGTCACATAATTAGAATTGCGGTTGACGCCTATTTCCTTATCTTTATTGCGGGAAGTAAAGCATGCTGTTCTACTTCGATCATATTAACAACATATTTGTCACCCTTATGTCCACAATTTATATGACATTTAGGCTACATGTTGCATGCTTTTGTTGAGTCCAGCATGAGCCACACACAGGCCTACATATCATCCTTAATGATATGATACACTCCACTTCACTTCTTCTATCTGTCCCACACAAACCAAACAGCACAGTATTTACTAGACCCACTGGCTGAACTTGGGAATGTCTCTAGAATCCATACTGAAAGTCCCAAATTGAATCCAAGCAAGCATGACAAAAGGGCCCCATGCAAGAAACCACAACTGTAATTGCTACTAAGGTGTGACTATTACAGCAACTGGGGTAATCTGAACCTCTCTAAATCCTCCCAGATTTAAACATGCTCTCTCTGTGCCCGGCAGGCAGCACACAGCGTTGTATGCTGGCTCGCAGCTCATGCATTTCTCCCTCCCGAGCCATGTTACCTCTCAATTGTGTGTAAGCCTTAGCCTACTCCACTTGACAATCAAGGCCAAAAGCTTTCCTTTTTTAAAGAGAGACATTGTGAATGTTCTATTTTCCCTGTGTTATTAATGATGTGAAATCAGCCTGTAATGGCAATGGATTTTCCAAGGTTTATTGTTTGTTGTTCCTTAGTGTTTATGCTTGCAATTCGTTTAATTTAATTTGGATGTAGAAATGTTATATTCTGATCAAGGACCCTGTTTTATTATGGGGGAACCTTGTTTTTAAAGTCAGTGCTTAATGAGCTTTTCAATGACAGCCCCACTGCATTGACACATATTATTAATTGGTTTTCTCTTCCTTCTTTTGAAATGTCTAATTCGTTTTATAGAATTGACAAAATAACACACCATTCTGCCTGGGTTTCAGTCGAACAGAAATGAGTTGGAGTTATTAAATATGATTGTAATGAAATGTCAAGATTTTTATTCTTGCATGTTTTGATCTAACTTATTCTAGAACTTATTTTATAGCTAGCCATGCTGTTGTTTTGTCCACAGGTACTGGTAACTCTTGAAAATGACCGGTTTGAAATATGAACTTGCACACTCACACCCAGCCACATCAAACCTGCGTCTGCTATTTGTTTTCTGGGTTGGGTGGGTCCCTGTGGTCTGTGGGGGAAGCAGGGCCATGTCCTGCCAGTGATTTTGAACCTTTGTGAACCCTCACCATTTTGAATGGATAGGAGGCTGTGGCTTTTCATCCCCTCTGCCTTCAGGTCCCTACCCTGTTCCCATTTCAGTCTCCTGGGAATGGGCGGGGGATCCCTCTCCTTTCTCTCTCCGGTGCTAGTTGTCTTCATCCCCTTCCCCCGAGGGCTCCCAAAAAGACCAGAAGCCCTTCCTGTCCCATTAACCCTGGCACGACGGAAGAATAACTTGATATCAACGTACCTGGCTTCCGTTTTTCATATTCCACAATTGTTCCCCTGTAATAAATAGGGGACAAAAAAGGCTAAAGGTAATAAGAGCTATGTTAACTCACCACCAGCTAAAGAGAAGGAGATATGTTAACTCACCACCAGCTAAAGAGAGGGAGCTATGTTAACTCACCACCAGCTAAAGAGGGGTTGCTATGTTAACTCACCACCAGCTAAAGAGAGGGAGCTATGTTAACTCACCACCAGCTAAAGAGAGGGAGCTATGTTAACTCACCACCAGCTAAACAGGGGTTGCTATGTTAACTCACCACCAGCTAAAGAGAGGGAGCTATGTTAACTCACCACCAGCTAAAGAGGGGTTGCTATGTTAACTCACCACCAGCTAAAGAGAGGGAGCTATGTTAACTCACCACCAGCTAAAGAGAGGGAGCTATGTTAACTCACCACCAGCTAAAGAGAGGGAGCTATGTTAACTCACCACCAGCTAAAGAGAGGGAGCTATGTTAACTCACCACCAGCTAAAGAGAGGGAGCTATGTTAACTCACCACCAGCTAAAGAGAGGGAGCTATGTTAACTCACCACCAGCTAAAGAGAGGGAGCTATGTTAACTCACCACCAGCTAAAGAGAAGGAGCTATGTTAACTCACCACCAGCTAAAGAGAGGGAGCTATGTTAACTCACCACCAGCTAAAGAGAGGGAGCTATGTTAACTCACCACCAGCTAAAGAGAAGGAGCTATGTTAACTCACCACCAGCTAAAGGAGCTATGTTAACTCACCACCAGCTAAAGAGAAGGAGCTATGTTAACTCACCACCAGCTAAAGAGAGGGAGCTATGTTAACTCACCATGAACTAAAGAGAGGAGCTATGTTAACTCACCACCAGCTAAAGAGAGGGAGCTATGTTAACTCACCACCAGCTAAAGAGAGGGAGCTATGTTAACTCACCACCAGCTAAAGAGAGGGAGCTATGTTAACTCACCACCAGCTAAAGAGAGGGAGCTATGTTAACTCACCACCAGCTAAAGAGAGGGAGCTATGTTAACTCACCACCAGCTAAAGAGGGGAGCTATGTTAACTCACCACCAGCTAAAGAGAGGGAGCTATGTTAACTCACCACCAGCTAAAGAGAGGGAGCTATGTTAACTCACCACCAGCTAAAGAGGGGTTGCTATGTTAACTCACCACCAGCTAAAGAGAGGGAGCTATGTTAACTCACCACCAGCTAAAGAGAGGGAGCTATGTTAACTCACCACCAGCTAAAGAGGGGTTGCTATGTTAACTCACCACCAGCTAAAGAGGGGTTGCTATGTTAACTCACCACCAGCTAAAGAGAGGGAGCTATGTTAACTCACCACCAACTAAAGAGAGGGAGCTATGTTAACTCACCATGAACTAAAGAGAAGGAGCTATGTTAACTCACCACCAGCTAAAGAGAGGGAGCTATGTTAACTCACCATGAACTAAAGAGAAGGAGCTATGTTAACTCACCACCAGCTAAAGAGGGGTTGCTATGTTAACTCACCACCAGCTAAAGAGAGGGAGCTATGTTAACTCACCACCAACTAAAGAGAGGGAGCTATGTTAACTCACCATGAACTAAAGAGAAGGAGCTATGTTAACTCACCACCAGCTAAAGAGAAGGAGCTATGTTAACTCACCACCAGCTAAAGAGGGGTTGCTATGTTAACTCACCACCAGCTAAAGAGGGGTTGCTATGTTAACTCACCACCAGCTAAAGAGAGGGAGCTATGTTAACTCACCATGAACTAAAGAGAAGGAGCTATGTTAACTCACCACCAGCTAAAGAGAGGGAGCTATGTTAACTCACCATGAACTAAAGAGAAGGAGCTATGTTAACTCACCACCAGCTAAAGAGAAGGAGCTATGTTAACTCACCATGAACTAAAGAGAAGGAGCTATGTTAACTCACCACCAGCTAAAGAGAGGGAGCTATGTTAACTCACCACCAGCTAAAGAGGGGTTGCTATGTTAACTCACCACCAGCTAAAGAGAGGGAGCTATGTTAACTCACCATGAACTAAAGAGAAGGAGCTATGTTAACTCACCACCAGCTAAAGAGAGGGAGCTATGTTAACTCACCATGAACTAAAGAGAAGGAGCTATGTTAACTCACCACCAGCTAAAGAGGGGTTGCTATGTTAACTCACCACCAGCTAAAGAGAGGGAGCTATGTTAACTCACCATGAATTAAAGAGAGGGGGCTATGTTAACTCACCACCAGCTAAAGAGAGGGAGCTATGTTAACTCACCACCAGCTAAAGAGAGGGAGCTATGTTAACTCACCATGAACTAAAGAGAGGGAGCTATGGTAACGCAACACTAGCTAAACAATTAGGGGAAAGGGGAGATGGGGAGGCACTCACAACTTATTTATCTTCTTTGTGATTCCCATTCTCTTTCAAAAGATAGCATGCTGAATATTTTTTTGTTATTATGAATACAAAAGTCACCCCGATCTTTTTGTGTCCTGCATGGGATTTTAATGTTCCACAGAGAGGTTAATTGCATATTTGACCTTGAAGATAAAGTGCCTCTACATTTACTGCTATCCCTCGGAACCTATGCTCGCAAAGTCACAGTTATTAACTTTTTCTCATTCTTTTGTTGAGGTTGATAGTCCATTAATACACTGTTCGGAGATAATGCCAATTGTGCTTGATTGTACATAAGCTGTGATAACTTGAACATTTAACAAAAATTCTCCTAGATTTGTTGGTATCTAGTCCAATATTTAAGTGAAGAACGTAGTCTGGACAGTAACTGCTTATACAGTGCTGTCAATCAAATTGTTTTCTTCAAATGAACCTCATTGCACTAGTTGATAACATGGTGTAGAATACATCACTGAATATATGTTTTATGGCTTGTAAGTGAGTTCAGGTTATTAGGGAGGTCATAACCTACAGTCTGTAGATACATTTTGAAATGAATGCTCTTAAAGCTGATTCATAAACATGTACTGAAACAAAGTTGGCTGATGTTGTTATCACTTGTATGTGTAGTGCATTAATCCCTCCTTAAAGTAATAAGCACGGCTTCTGACAAGAACATTTTAGAAGACGATGACATCAACAAGACATTTTGAATTCTGTCCAATTGAGATAAGGCTCAGTTGACAGGCTACTGCAAATTGGAATGACTGTACCTGCCAAGGCAAAAGAAGGAAGCCGTTTTGGGGGTGGGAATGGGGAATGTACATACAAGCATTAGTAACCCAAACTGCATAGTGTGACACTAAATCCCATTCCTCAAAACAAACAGCCACACACAGGAAGTCAGGAGACAGGCCCACAATCTACCGTGACATAAACTGGAATGAATCTATGAAGGGTTCCAGCTTGGTAAATACGTAAAACAACCTCAGAGGAGGGGTGGGATTATGTAAATGTCCCTAATTCTGACCTTAACGATCATCCAGGCATATGGCAGGCCTGAAGACGGGGCCTCCGCCCCCCTGTTCCCGTTCCTCCCCTGATCAGACTCTCTCCTCAGGGAATGGGGGATGATGACTTGCTACCTGTCTCATTTACCTGATCACAAAGCCTGATACGGTGACAGAGCGAGAGAACAAGAGGAAAAACAACTCCTCCAACTCACTGCTGCTCTGCTGCTCTTCTCCAAGGCAGTGCTGTGGTAAACACATGTAGGGCCTACTTAGCTATCCACTTTGTTGTGTGTAACGGAGATGGTCTATGTTCTTGTGTATTTTGGTGGGAGGTTTTGCATGATTGTCCCCCACGATGAAGTCAGGGAAGGGACTGTGGATTTGTCTATGTCCATTAGTTTTAGAAGTGTTATACTGTACAGGTGCAGTCTGTACAAGTGGCCCTGGTGGTGGTTTAAAACTCTTCTTTCTGTCTGTTTTTACCTGCATATTACCTTCCCGAGCCATCTGTATGAAGAGAACACCTGTACTAATGATAAAGGGCTAGAGGGCCACACACACCTGAGTTATTGAACATAGTCTGTTGGTCCTAATCAACAATGGTGATGGTGTGACAACAAGGTCCATTATCCACAGATTTCTGTTGTTTTCCTATGGGCATGGTAGACACCCTCCCTCTGTGCTGGTTTAAGTTTAAGGAGTTGGTACTGGATGTTGTGTTTTTATCAGCTTAACAGAGAACTTGAATTGTTACTTATGTGCTGAAGACTGTTGAGGCTCCTTGGTGCAAGGTGGGGGACAGACAGAATGATAGACTATTATGCCAATCCTTGAAAGACCATCCTTCAGGTATCGGATGCCTAAAGTTGAGCTTTCTGGTCAACCAGACACCTCCCCTGGGACCCTCCTGGGCTGATGGCTACCTCTAGCTCGCTGGCGGAGCGGAGACAGTCACCTGAGCCAGGATCAAAGCTGCTGCTACTGCTTCTACCTGCTGGACTGCTGACTGGGGGACAACACACACACATCCCCTCCACTGCAGTGCACTCACCTCAGTCCCACAACTAAATGTCCAGTATATTCTGTGGGACTTGGTGTCCTAGACAAGGATAGACTCTCAATAGTGAGCCCCCTGTATGTAAGGGATTCATAATTTTTTACAGAAAAATTTAAAAAGCATACCTCCTTTAATAATTTAAAGGAATTTGAAAAGGCAAAGGCGCACTTTAGCTTGCTCTCCATTAAAGGGATTTTAGCAATGAAGCCTATCTACTTCCACAGAGTCAGATGAACTTGTGGATAACATTTCTGTCTCTGCGTGCAGTTTGAAGGAAGTTGCTAACTAGTGTTAGCGCAATGATGAAGTCTATGGTAACTGCTAGCATGCTAGTAGATACCATAGATTTCCAGTCATTTCGCTAACGCTAGTTAGCTAACTCCAACGTTAACACTAGTAAAACTACCTCCAACTTCCTTCATACTGAATGATGAGACATAAAAATGTTATCCATGAGTTCATCTGACTCTGGGGTATTAGATAAAGGGCTTTCATTGACAAAATCTCGAAGTATCCCTTTAAAAACTCTTTGGCCTTCATCAGAACCAGAAACGTCAAGCCTTTAACCCTTTACACTTGTGGGAATTGGCCTATATGAATGGGCTAAATTGAAATATTTCTTACAGAAGAAATATGAAAAGCATATGCTTAAGCATGGTAGCAATTGAAAGGGAACAGTTAGGAGATTATGGGAACATTATTAGACCAAACGTGAGGACACAACAGTTCACCTGACACAAGACTGAATCCAAACAGTCCACTGCTGATTTTATGTGCATTTTACATTTACTGTACTTTTCAGCACATTTGTTGATAACGAAATGTGAAAATAATAACATAAGAATATTCCTGGAAATGAGGGGTAGACAAAACATGACAAAACATTACAAGGGTTTGAGTGAGGAATAACTGGCCTCCAAGGTATACACATTTCCTAAGTCATTTCAATGCACTTTTATGACTCAAACAGGAGTCTTCAACTATAAGGTGTTGTTTTTTGAGCTCTCCTAGCTGTGTTGTCGAGGAACTAGAGCAAGAACACTTGTAGTTGTTTTGTTTGGAACACAACCCTGTATCCCCACCATCACACAATTACTGTTGTTTATTCAATCCAAAAACGGTCATTTGAAAGCTTGTTCTATTACCAACATGACTCAAAGTTCTAAAATATAATCTTACAGTGATAGGCTTTCACAAGGCAATTCAGAGGAACAGATCTGCGATTTTCAACCTTTATATGGGCATGAGTGTAAAGGACTACATAAACCAAAATAAAACGATGAGGTCCACCGCAACTGGAGGCTCAACAAGGTGTGTGCACCTCTGGACAGCATCACTACTCTTATCTTATTTTGACCTAGGCAAGGAGCACAGACAGATCTGAGAAGGAGATGAAGTTTTCTAGGACCTCTCTATTCTCCCCGTTGGTTCTATTCAATGCCTTTGTGGCTATTCAAAGGGGTGGGAACATTTACACTGCTTAGATTGAGCGTGGACATTGTGGCGGCTGTTAAGATGGCCTAATTTCATTCTGCTCAAATGAAAGTAAGCCTCAGTGTTGATTCACAGGATCCAAATAAAGGCATTATGAAAGTAATGTTATAATGACCCTCTCTAATGGAAATAATGATCTTTGCCGATTTGAGCAGAGGGCTGGAAAATGCAGGCGTACAAAGACTGATCATCAGGCCCAATTTTCCTTTATGGTGTTGTGAAAAACAGCATGGTAGGGATGAGTACAATGATGTCTTCATGTTGTGAATAATTATAATAATTTAAATCATAATGCTTTGATGATACTTATGCCACTGTTCTCCAGTTTGTTCCCAGTAGCCAATTGAGACCAACTTGGTCCAACATCTAATACCTCAGAACCCAAGTAAACACCTTAAAAAGGTTATTAGGATTTAGTCTACACAGACAGAGTACAATTCAGGGAAATGGGAAATTGAGCCTCAAGTAGGCCTTGGTAAAGATGAACCTGTTAGACAGCAAATGTTTGTGTCTTTAATGGCTTTTCTGCTTGCCAAAGCTTTGCTCTTTGTAATTTGACATGTAGGATTACATTGACCAAATATATTTCCTCCTCTCATCAAAATGGAATATGCCAAAGAAATATATATATATATATATATATATTTAGTCATTGTGTGAGTGTGTGACATTTTGGTTCAACTGATTAAACTCAAGGCAGAAAATGTGTTGTAATACTGGAGCATATTAAAAGCTAGTTCCAATTTAACTAAAAAGCTAATCCAAATATGGTGAAACTATGGTCATGGTGATTAATGGCAATTGTTCTGGTAACCCTTAGCAACAGACTTGTATAGGAACCATTGAGTTAATATCATTATTTCAGTACCTATGGCATGGTAGTCTGCCTATTTGAGCCGCTTGATTGTCATTGGTTTTGTAACTCAATGTATAGTACAGTACAAGTTCACTAAATATGTTTTTAATATCATTAAAGGTAAGTGGTTTATTGAAATGGGAAATGAATATTATTATTGACACTGTTTACATGATGTAAAAACAAAAGTGCTTTCCTACTACTCCCTAAAGTGAGTGGTTTGTCATGTAGGGGTTAACTAGCAACAGACAAAGAGGTGTGATATTATCTGTTTCTGGGGAACATTACTCAGTGTATCTACCTACTCAGGCAGGGAACTTGTAGCGTCTCATAACCCCTCCACTCCAACACTGGGAGGATATCTTACCACCACAACGTGTAGCGTCTCATAACCCCTCCACTCCAACACAGGGAGGATGTCTTACCACCACAACGTGTAGCGTCTCATAACCCCTCCACTCCAACACTGAGAGGATATCTTACCACCACAACGTGTAGCGTCTCATAACCCCTCCACTCCAACACTGGGAGGATATCTTACCACCACAACGTGTAGCGTCTCATAACCCCTCCACTCCAACACTGGGAGGATATCTTACCACCACAACGTGTAGCGTCTCATAACCCCTCCACTCCAACACTGGGAGGATATCTTACCACCACAACGTGTAGCGTCTCATAACCCCTCCACTCCAACACAGGGAGGATGTCTTACCACCACAACGTGTAGCGTCTCATAACCCCTCCACTCCAACACAGGGAGGATGTCTTACCACCACAACGTGTAGCGTCTCATAACCCCTCCACTCCAACACTGAGAGGATATCTTACCACCACAACGTGTAGCGTCTCATAACCCCTCCACTCCAACACTGAGAGGATATCTTACCACCACAACGTGTAGCGTCTCATAACCCCTCCACTCCAACACAGGGAGGATATCTTACCACCACAACGTGTAGCGTCTCATAACCCCTCCACTCCAACACAGGGAGGATATCTTACCACCACAACGTGTAGCGTCTCATAACCCCTCCACTCCAACACAGGGAGGATGTCTTACCACCACAACGTGTAGCGTCTCATAACCCCTCCACTCCAACACTGAGAGGATATCTTACCACCACAACGTGTAGCGTCTCATAACCCCTCCACTCCAACACAGGGAGGATGTCTTACCACCACAACGTGTAGCGTCTCATAACCCCTCCACTCCAACACAGGGAGGATGTCTTACCACCACAACGTGTAGCGTCTCATAACACCTCCACTCCAACACTGAGAGGATATCTTACCACCACAACGTGTAGCGTCTCATAACCCCTCCACTCCAACACAGGGAGGATGTCTTACCACCACAACGTGTAGCGTCTCATAACCCCTCCACTCCAACACAGGGAGGATATCTTACCACCACAACGTGTAGCGTCTCATAACCCCTCCACTCCAACACTGAGAGGATATCTTACCACCGCAACGTGTAGCGTCTCATAACCCCTCCACTCCAACACTGAGAGGATATCTTACCACCGCAACGTGTAGCGTCTCATAACCCCTCCACTCCAACACAGGGAGAATATCTTACCACCACAACGTGTAGCGTCTCATAACCCCTCCACTCCAACACAGGGAGAATATCTTACCACCACAACGTGTAGCGTCTCATAACACCTCCACTCCAACACTGAGAGGATATCTTACCACCACAACGTGTAGCGTCTCATAACCCCTCCACTCCAACACTGAGAGGATATCTTACCACCACAACGCCCATATTCTCTCTGCTGGCCTAGCAGTCCCCCTGGAGCACTTGTTACTCGTTTTACAGTATTTAATTCAACCCGAAATCAAACCCCAAGCCACTGACTGGATGGACAGGAAAAGTTCTATCCGTCTTCTGGGAAGTATTAAATTAGCCTGCTGACAGATAGGAGACGGTAAGGTTTGCAGGAGGAGCATCCGGATTCTGCCTGGAAAGTGTGTCAGCTATCTGGGGGATTGGCCAAACAATACCGAGGGTGGTAGGGCTCAAACCAAGGGTTGCATTACTGGGTGGAGATCAGCCCCACCCTTTAAAGTTGTGAGAACCAAAACCTGGTCCTAGCTAAACCTGGTCCTAGACAGACAGACAGACAGACAGACAGGTGCCAGGCACTGCCTATGCCCTGCAGCCACACACATCTCACACCCACCCCAGCCCAGGATCCTCTGCTGGCCAACTGTTCCCTGGCCACCAGGATACGTCCCAGGAGGTTGGTTGTGTGTTTGTGTTGTTTCTCTTGTAGAACCACAAGGCAGGCCAGCTCTTCCCCTCCCCTTCCTTCTCATCCCATATGGGTAATGGAGAGATGGATCACACCCACACATCGACCTGAAAACCACAGAGCATGTGCCTCAACAACTTATTCTAGACAAACTTGATAACTCATAACCTATTATCATAACTTATTATTTGGAAATCTATTGTTACCTCCAGGAATACTGCTATACCTGCAAAATACACATTTATTAACAACAGCACTTCAACATAGTCACATTAACCTTTGTCAAGGCAAGAAGTGAATCATTACTTTAGTGTGAATGTGAATGGAAATGATTTATAAAAACCCATTTAGAGGACGTAGGCTACAAATCCATAGTATGGCATACACTGTCTCAAAGGAAACTATCAATCTAATTAGAAGGAAAAACAACTCACAGATGCAGTAATTTTGTGGAACAAGAGTTAGATCTTTATTTTCTGGAGCAGAATTGGGTCGACGATATCATTTTGAAACTTAAGCCTTGGGAAACACTACTTCTATAATATTGTCAAGTTTAAAGCTGAGCTTAATGGCAACTCATGTTGTCTAGGTTACCTGAACATACAGTAAATGAAATGATCGTTGGCACCCTTCCCATGACAAGTCCCTTAGCCATGTTTGTTATTGCGTTGCTATCTCATTGTCTGTGACAGTGGTTTTCAAACCTCTTTTCGGGGAGCCCCAGACGTTTCACAATTTTGGTGTAGCCCTAAACTAACTCACCTGATCCAAGTAGTCAAGTATTTGATAATGAATTAGAATACATGGAATGGCTGGGGAGAGGTTTGAAAATGGTATCCATGAGGAGAGGTTTGAAAATGGTATCCATGAGGAGAGGTTTGAAAATGGTATCCATGAGGAGAGGTTTGAAAATCCCTGGCCTGGGAATGATGTTGGGTGGATCCTTTAGAACCAGTGGGAAAACGCATGCCATTGTCTTTCTCAACAGGTCTATCTTTGTAACTGCACTGCAACGGTTTGAGGCAGGAAGAAGCTGGATATCCACCCAAACAACCATCCTACTCTGTCCATGGTAGTGAACTTGGACTGTCCATCATAATCCAGTTGTTTTATGTGACAATACACTAATGGCAGTCTTGAAGCAGTCTTTGTATAGCCTGGTCCCATGCTGTGCTGTAGCCAGCTCTACTATTGTTATGATGCCATAATAGATAGGAGGTTCTTGGAAATGAAGGTAATATTATTCAAGGAACTGTCAATAACAGATGTAATTTGCATGGCATGTGATTGGCAGGCTTTCTAGAGGCATTATGAAAAGGACAATCTGCAGTTGCTACATCCATTAATGGACTTGTAAATTAATGATAACCATCGATTTTTGAAGAGTATAGCTTATTAGCTTAGATTGACTGTCATACTTCATCAGAACCCAAAATATAAGCTTGCTTTACTCCAATGTTTGTAAACAACGTGAATGTAAACTAACACTGTATGGGCTCAAAACATGGTTCAAACTATAGTTTTTATATCATGGATCAGTCCTTGCATCCATAGATCTATCTAGAAATGTGTTTAAATTGTTCCAGCCCCATCCCTCAGCGTTTTAACACAGTGTTGGGTGCCCACTTTGTTATTTAGGTGAATAAAGGGGAAAAAAACATTTTTTGTTCAACTACAGATTGCCCCTTTTAAGCATAACAATAGCTTGTCTGGAAATATGTTTCTATTACTACACTATAGCTGGGCTAATAGCTATACATTAACACTTTCACGAGAACCTCCAACCAGCACATCTTAGAAATTATTTTCCAATACACCTTCTGTAAATTAAAGCAAAGACTGACATTTTTTTATCTGACTTGAAACTATACATGTCTTTATTAATGGAATTTTGCCTGGGGCACATGTTGGGAATATACTTTGAAGCTACAAGACGTTGATATTTTGCCAAAAGGAAAGAAAAAAAAATTGGTTGTCTTACTTCCAAGCTGACACACCACGTTTTAAATAGATGAGTGAACAGTTTCATTACATTAGTAGCATCAGTCTCCGCTCTTTGAAGCTGTGCCCCAGCACTTAGTAATTTGGTAACAGGTTGGAAATGGGCTGTGGGGTAAAATGAGACTCTGTTGTCTTGGTAACAACTACCCACCTCTTATTTTTGAATCAAGCATGTAGCATAATGTCTCATTTTGCTATATGGGGAAGACACTATTGTCAGCAAAATATCCAGGCAGCCACTCCTTTCCAACAGTTTACAGTAAACAAACAGGACAACTGGAACCAAAGTTAAACACCACATTAGCATTTTAATGACGTGTCAAGCTATTGACTCAATAGTTCTAACAGCTATTATTCGAAGAGCGTGACATGCAAAATTAAATGGGCAGGAATGTATTTGCGATTTCCTTTTTTCCTTCGAGTAAACACAATTTGGTTCTCCTAGGGCACCTCAACAAGACTGTTGTTGGATTTCCTATAGTTTCCTACCTAAGCAAGTGGCTATAGTTGAACTTAACGCCAACTGCTACTGTCACTCCCTGATCTGTTTCGGGGGGCGGTACTGAGGGGAGACCAATCTGAGTCTCTCCGAGTGCTCATTGACTCTGGGGCTGATGAAGGTTTTATGGATGTCACTATTGCTTCGGAGCTTGGTATTCACACTCAACCTCTCTTTCTGTACCCATGGATGCTAGGGCACTGGGCGGCCGCTCTATAAGTCACGCATAGTCCTGTGCCCGTTCAATTACAGGTTTCTGGTAACCACAGTGAGACTATACAGTTCCTCCTCATTGCATCTCCCCATGTTCCAGTCGTTTTGGGATTTTCCTGGCTACAAAAGCACAATCCGGTGATTGACTGGATCACAAGCTCCATCCTGGGTTGGAGCTCATTTTGCCATTCCCACTGCCTTCAAGCAGCACAGCCTTCCCCTAGTCGTCTTTCCCAGGATGTTAGCAAGACTGTGGATGTCTCAGCTATTCCCACTGAATACCATGATCTCCTGGAAGTGTTCAGTAAGGCATGTGCTACTTCCCTTCCCCCGCACCGTCCTTATGACTGTGCCATTGATCTTCTCCTAGGCACTACACCACCTCTGGATTGGTTGTATTCTCTGTCCGGACCAGAGACCAAAGCTATGGATGAGTACATAAAGGAGTCTCCGGCCACTGGGGCTGTTCGTCCGTCTGCATCTCCAGGGTTTCAGGGTTTCTCTTTGTGGAAAAGAAAGACAAGCCCTGCATCTGTGCATTGACTACTGGGGACTTAACGACATTACGGTAAAAAATAGTTATCCCCTACCTCTCCTCTCCTCGGCGTTTGAACATCTCCAGGGAGCCACCATGTTTTCCAAGTTGGACCTTCGGAATGCCTGTTTATTTCCCGATCTTCCCAAGAACATGTACTTTATGTCAGACAGGTTCTCCAGCACCTCCTGGAGAACCAATTGTTTGTGAAAGCCAAGAAGTGTGAGTGCCACCGCTCTACTATCACCTTTCTGGGATATGTCATTGCTGAGGGCAATGTTCAGATGGATCCTGGAAAGGTGAAAGAAGTGGTGGATTGGCCTCAACCAACGTCCAGGGTGCAGTTGCAACGGTTTCTTGTTTAAGCTAACTTCTACCGCCGTTTCCTTCGGGATTACAGCACCCTGGCGGCGGCCCCCCTCTCTGCACTCACCTCTCCCAATGTACTGTTCAAATGGTCTCCAGCTGTCGACCAAGCCTTTGTGGACCTGAAGCATCGGTTAACAACAGCTCCCATCCTTATCCATCCGGATCCCTCCCATCAATTTGTGGTGGAAGTTGATGCTTCTGATGTTGGCGTGGGGGCCATCCTGTCCCAGCAATCTGCCCAGGACCAAAACCTTCATACCTGTGCCTTCCTGTCCCATCATCTCAATCCTGCAGAGAGGAACTACGATGTAGGCAATCGAGAACTCTTGGCGGTAAAGATGGCGTTGGAAGAGTGGAGGCACTGGCTGGAAGGAGCAGAACAGCCATTCTTGGTCTGGACCAACCATAAAAACTTGGAATATCTCTGTACAGACAAGCACCTCAAATCCAGGCAGGCCCTGTGGGCCCTCTTCTTTACCAGATTCAACTTCACAATTTACTACCGCCCAGGGTCAACAAATGTGAAGCCTGACGCTCTCTCCCGCCGATATAGTTCCTCTACCACACCCTCAACCTCTGAAATCCTTCTCCCTACCTCATGCCTTGCTGTCACTGTCGATTGGGGTATTGAGAACCTGGTTCACGAGTCCCAGCCGGGACCTGAAGGAGGCCCGGCTAACCGGCTATTTGTCCCTAACCCAGTCCAGTCCTGGGTACTGGAATGGGCTCATTCCTCCAAGCTGACCTGTCATCCAGGGTCCCGTTGTACACTAGCCTTCCTCCGACAACGTTTCTGGTGGTCCACAATTGTTCCTGACATCTCTGCCTTCGTCGCTGCATGCACAGTGTGTTCTCAGAACAAGACTCCACGGCAAGCTCATTCTGGCCTCCTTCAGCCACTACCGGTCCCTCATCATCCCATAAGCTGACGGACCAGCTTATGGTTCAGTATGTCTTCCGGATCCATGGACTCCCGGTAGACATGGTCTTCGATCGGGGTCCTCAGTTCTCGTCTCATTTCTGGAAGGCTTTCTGCACCCTTATTGGGTCGTCGGCCAGTCTGTCATCTGGATTCCATCCCCAAACCAACGGTCAGTCGGAGCGAGCCAACCAAGATCTGGAAACCACCTTGAGATGCCTGGTCTCAACCAACCTCACTACATGGAGCCATCAACTGGTCTGGGTGGAGTATGCCCGGAACACGCTTCCCTGTTCTGTCACGGGACTCTCCCCTTTCGAGTGCTCCATGGGATATCAGCCTCCACTCTTCCCGGAACAAGAGCAGGAGGTCAGCGTACTCTCGGCCCAGATGTTTGTCCACCGCTGTCGACGTACCCGGAGAAGAGCCAGGGTGGCTATTCTAAAGATCAATTCCAGGTATAGTCGACAGCGGTGTGGACTGTCTCCGGACCCCAGCTCCCCGCTACTGCATTGGGCAGAGGGTGTGGCTTTCCACTCGGGACCTGCCCCTGCGGGTAGAGTCCTGCAAACTGTCTCCCCGGTTCATTGGTCCTTTTCCCATCTCCAGAGTCCTGAGTTCCACTGCTGTCCATCTTGTGTTACCTCGTACCCTCCGTGTCCACCCTACTTTCCATGTGT
The DNA here is from genome assembly GCF_018296145.1 of Oncorhynchus tshawytscha. Classification (NCBI taxonomy): domain Eukaryota; kingdom Metazoa; phylum Chordata; class Actinopteri; order Salmoniformes; family Salmonidae; genus Oncorhynchus; species Oncorhynchus tshawytscha. The sequence goes on along the minus strand of NC_056433.1, from coordinate 58,564,665 downwards.
CCAGAATTAAGCTTGTGTCTCACAGTCCTTTGTCTCGTGCTACTTCAGGATGGGCCCATCCTGCCCCCCCACCCTCCACCCCCGGTAATCGATTGCTAGCCAGTATATACGGTGAGATGCCTCCTGAAGGTTCGACCATGGGGCAGGAGTTTCCAGTACCTGGTTGACTGGGAGGGTTATGGCCTGGAGGAGAGGTGCTGGGTTCCTGCTAAAGACATCTTGGACCCGGCCCCCATCGCCGATTTCTACCGCCGACACCCCGATCAGCCATGTATGCGCCCAGGTAGGACGCCAAGTGGCGTCCCTAGGGGAGGGTACTGTCGTGCCCTGATCTTTTTCACATGTCCCTCACCTGTCCCTTTTTCACCTGTTTCCTACCTAAGCATGTAGTTATAGTTGTAATTAACACCAGTTTCTACTGTCACACCCTGATCTGTTTTACCTGTCCCCTCATCCCCGATTTCCACCGCGGACACCCCAGTCAGCTAGGTATGTGCCCTGGTTGGACACCAGGTGGCGTCCCTGGGTGGGGGCTGGTACTGTCACGCCCTGATCTGTTTCACCTGTCCTTGTGATTGTCTCCACCCCCTCCAGGTATCGCTGATTTTCCCCAGTGTATTTATCCCTGTGTTTCCTGTCACTCTGTGCCAGTTCATCTTGTATGTTTTTCCATGTCAACCAGCATTTTTCCCGTTCTCCTGCTTTTTGCTATTCTCCTTTTTCTAGTGCTCCCAGTTTTGACCCTTGCCTGTTTCTGGACTCTGTAACCGCCTGCCTGACCATTTTGCCTGCCTTGACCATGAGCCTGTCTGCCACTCTGTACCTCCTGAACTCAGATCTGGTTTTGACCTTTTGCCTGTCCACGACCATTCTCTTGCCTAACCCTTTTAATAAACATTGTAAGACTCCAACCATCTGCCCCCTGTGTCTGCATCTGGGTCTCGCCTTGTGTCATGATAGCAACTGTATAAGTAACTGATTGCCACTGTGATATGTAAATATTTATGATAAACATGGAGTCTGATACCTATGCGCTTCATACACATTAGATGGATTCATATTTCAAGACAGGAGCCTGGTTGTAGATCATGTCTCTTGAATGATGTGCCTTAAGGCTCTCGTGTGGAATCCAATTCTCTTGCCATTGCCCCTAACCATTCAAAACCCAAGCTGCGTATTGTGTTTTCTCCAGAACAATGGCGTTTCCGCTCTGTCCCTGATGAAAGGTCACTCACAGAAAAGGTGAAATATAATCTGCTGTCGACGATGTTATCCAGGCCAGATTCATCCACTCTAACAGTTACTGGTCTACTACAGTCAAACACGTTGATGCTACTCAACCATATAGCTTGTATCTAATATCAAAACATGTCTATAGTTGAGGTATTTTATTATATATTTCATATCTAATATTGTTGGGCAGGTAAAAAACACTAAGAACTTTTGTCTGAAGTGAGAATCCCTATTCCATAGCTGTTAATGTAAGCAATGGAGATACAGTTTGGACTATATTTTGTGCTTTAGCAGACTACTCTCGGACTACTCTACTACTCTCTGTGTCCGTTTGTTGTCATGTCTTCTCACCCATGCCGTCATTCCTTCCTGTCAGTAGTTTCATTTTTACATCCTAGATAATGACAAGGCGTGTTCTTTGTGCTGTCTGTGTCTACGTACTCTCCTGTGTTTAGTGACCCAGTTCTCTTTGACCAGGTCCGATATGCAGTTTATGATGCTGCTGAGTCATATAAGAAAATGGCTGTCTATTTCCCAGGAAGAGACTACTGCTGTCAAACAACCCTCTCTTATAAGAGAAATGTCCCTCGACTTCACACCCGTTACTGTGGCAGCTGGAAAGTTATGACGTTAATCAATTTAGAACATATGTGTCACTCATATTTATGAGTTCTCTGACGTTCCATGAGTTCTTCAGCTAGTGTGGTCGTAGTAACTATTTTGAGGGGATGGGACTTGTCCAGTGGCATCACTATGTAACAATATTCCCCCTCCCCTTGGATTTTTAAATGGGGCACCAGCCTTTCTTCCTAATTTGCTCTACCCTGCGTATCCAAGGGAATATCTTGGTGGTGTCCAAATTGATTAGGCCGACATCATAAGGGGTGGACTGAGTGAAGAGGGGTATTGTGGGTAATTAGAGATTACTTGCAATCCGGTAGTTTGTATCATGGCTGGAGGTCGGGAGCGGGTCACTGCACATGGCAAACTTAAGGAACCGCCAATTCTGGGGTGACGCCAACCCAGAGCAGTCAAGAAGAGCGACGCGTACAGAATGGTGGATCCAGAGAGACTGGAGGGACTGGCGACTACAGTGGCACCGCTCCGCAGGCAGGGTGGCACTCAGTGAATTTAACAGGCAACTGCACCTACTGCCACATCACATTCCAGACGGCTTCAGTCACTGACCCACTTTAGCTTCCCAGTGCCCCTCCCCTCCCCTCCTCTCTCCCTCTTCTCCTCTCTCCCTCCCCTCATCTCCTCTCTCCCTCCTTCTCCTCTTTCCCTCCCCTCCTCTCCTCTCCCACATCTCCTCTCTTCCCCCTCCTCTCCTCTTCCCCCATCTTCTCTCCTTTCCCTCCCCTCATCTCTTCTCTCCCTCTTCTCCTCTTTCCCTCCTTTCATCTGCTCTCTCCCTCCCATTCCCCCTCTATCCTCTCTCCCTCCTCACCTCTCTCCCTCTCTCCCTCCCTCCCCCTTACACCCTCCCCTCCTTTCTTATCTTCTTCCTCTCCCCTCTTCTTCTCGCTCCCCTTCACGTGTCTCTAGCAGTGTTACTGACACAGCCCTGTCTGGTCAACTTATCATAGACCAGACAGATCTGATGATCAATTATCTGTATTTTAGAATCACAACTTGAGTTTCCATGGAGACGGGGAAGCAGTGTGCAACTGAAGCAGTTTGAAAATTGTGCAGGTTATTTTTCTCCTTCTCTCTAGCAAGCTAGTAGAGACCATAGCATTTCAGCCATTGCGCTAACGCTAGTTAGCATTGGCTCGCAAAACAACCTCGAACTTCCTTCATACTGGACACAGAGACACAAAAATGGCATCCACAATTCATCTGACAAAATCTTGAAGTATCCCTTTAATGTCTCAGACAGAGATTCTTGCTATTATTCCTGTAATTAAGCCCTCCTAATCATGCAAAAAGAAACTATTGTACTTAAAAAGAGTCAAGGTTGATTAAAAAAGACCTGTTGTTACCCAACTGAGAGTTGAATACCAGTTTAAATGTTTTTTTAATTCCCAGGCGCATTTACCATCTTCTATAGGCCTTGCATTGTGAGTGAACAGCCTAACGAATTTGATACTGTAGCTGTCATTTGATCGATCTGATGAACCATGTCGAGAGGAAAGACGACTCGGGTTTCACCAGAGTCATTTGGTTTCCCAGGTACTAATTACCTGCACCGTGGATTACAAGGCTGATTGACTGTCATTTAAGCATTTTAATTCACTGAATTATTTTTTTGCTATAGATTTTGTTTTGACAACGAATGCATGATAATATTGTTTGCGAAAGCGGCATTTTAGTCAATCCGAAGTGCATTGTCATTTGTACATAAGCAAACAAGGCACAATTCAATAGAAAATGCCAAAATCTTCATGGTCAAAGCTAAAATCCACAAAGTATGATATTTTATATTTAAACAAACTGGTATAAAAAGGATTTGTTCTTTAAGAGCTTGTATTGTTTGGGAAACATTTCCCTTCCACGTCCCTGTATGCACAGTGATGTCCTCGTAGCAGATGTACGTTTCATTGCTCTCTCTTAATGGACTGAGATCTACATTCAGCAGCAGATAGTGGCCCATCAGTTGTCATTGAACAATTGTCATTGAACAACAGTTGCTCCCAGGTGCTCTGGAGTGCTTTTAGGGCCTGACTCACCTTACCCTATATGATCCAGGCTGCACTTTTACTGTTACAAAAGGCTTTAAAATGTATTTTACCACTACAAAAGGCTTTAAAATGGAACCTGAAGTGCTTAACCCTTATTATTAATGAATTCACCTCAAACACATCATCTAGTAACTGAAGAGGGGACTAATGGAGGACGGGCTCAGGTTTGTTGTCAAAAGTGGCTTTAACGGTCCATGATCTTGTTGGAAACAAACCATGGTGTTTTCCTCTTCCTCTCTATACTTCATGTCAGCAACGAGCAAACCCAGTGCACTGTGTCAATGGTTATCAAATACCTCTGAAGCTGTTCATAGTGTCAATAGTATATTTGCTAGATGGTTTCAGCTGTGTGTGGAAAATTTTTGCATATGAGGATTAAAGAACAACTGTATTCAGATGAATCCTAAAGCAATGCCTGATCCAAAATATTCTGGGAAGAAATCTCTTTCCAAGTGGTGCAGAGTCATTCGGCTATTAGTACATTTTTGGGCTGAAAAGTCCAAAAAGCAAATGGAGAAAAGTATCCAATGGAGAGATCGGATCTAATTCAGTCATCTTAATGACGGACATGATTCAATTGGCTGAAATGACTTGATGTGATCTTCTTTGATACAGTAAGTGTGCTGGTACTGTGTGGGCACTCTGTACAGTAGTCAGACAGACTGGCAATACAGAGGCTGGGTCGATGCGGGGATCTCAGTGCATTAAGCGAAGATGTACACAACCCATATTTTCCGCTTCTCCTCAGATCTGGCGTGGTTAGCGTTGGTGCGGCGTGGCGGTGGAGTTCTCTGAGCTCATAGATGTCATTAATCCTTCCTCTGGGACGGGAGCTCTACTCTCCATCCATCACTCTCAATAACTAACGGCCCTGGATCCATCTAGACCCCCGCACTGATAGAGAGAGAGAGAGTGCTGCCTTGGAGAACTATCCCCATATCCGCCTAGCTGCTTACCAGATTAACTTCACAATCCCTTAATAACAATTTCATTCTCTCCCCCCCTCCCCCTCGCTCCCTCTCTCTTTTAACCCTCCCAGTTCATTTTGACCACTTTATTTCAAGAGGTATTCATTTGGCAGGGATCACATGGGGAGTGTAATGACAGAACATTTATTAATTAATTGCATGTGTAATTGCAAAATTAAGTTTTGGAAAGTTGGTAATGATCTGTGGAATTACACGATGTGGTCACATTATGAGGCAAAGGGAGACTTTAGACTAGTGTCTGCAGATTGTTTTGGGGAGAGAAAGAGGGAGTGCAGGATTCCCAGTGTATTCCAGGAGGAAGCATTTGCTGGTCATTACAGAGTTTTGTCTTCCTGGGTAATCTTGTAAAGTCTTGTCATGCCCATCACTCATTTCTGACCATCCAGTTTGTCGGTCCGGGACCAAGGAGAAAAATCCTCATTGATTTAAACTTTGCCACTTTAATTAACTTTCTCCAAGATAATGGTGGATCTTAAGGAAACTCTGGGAAAGAATTGTCCAAAAGCGGAATGTACGTAATTTATTTTTGTCAGACTGTGTCTGAGAATGAGATTTTAACATCTCGTCTGAGTTGTTTATTGTCTTGGGTATTTGGGAGCAGATGCATGGTGTGTCTTTGTAGCTAGTCCATATGACGTCTCCTATTAGGTGCTGAAGTGTAAATTCTATGGATGGAGAGACAGAAATGTCCTTGGGTGTACAATGGGTTGTCTTCTGCACAGCCATGTGAACTGGCAAGAGTTCTGTGTTCAATGGAAGGTTATTCACAAGTACCTCAAGGCACAGATTTAAATCAATATAAAATCAATGCTTTCGCAATCAAACACATCCACAATTTATCTACAAAAATATTACATTGTATTTGTTTTTTGTTTTTATACAATTCATTATTATCAGATAATTGATTGTGGTTCAATCATTTGGATTTATAGAGAACACAATGACAGTCAAAAGCGAAGCTAGTAATGGCAGTTTCAAATACTTTTGCACAGATTGACACATTTTTTAGTATGAAGTGGAATTTGCATGAAGTGCAGCACTGTGAGCCTGTATATGTGGTGATATTATGCCCTGGTAGAGCAGCCCTTACTACATCAGGATGTTGTCCTCCTCCTGGACAGTCTGTCTCCCATCCCAGTCCCCAGCAGGTGTGGCTAATCGCTCCTCTGCCTTGCTCTCTCTCTCTCTCTGTCCCCTCCAGGCCCTACGGCAGGCGCTGAAAGAGTTAAGTGCGATCCTCCCGATAGTTTGTATGTTTCTCATGCAGTTCTGTTTACCCTGAGAGAAAGGCTTGTATTCAGGGGGAGAGGCTCATCTGTTTGTTTCCCAGGAGTGTCCTCCTCTACAGGTACAAATGACTTGTTGTTCCCGCGTCCCTGCCTGCCTCCTTGGCGACGGATAGACGAGAAGTGCTCAGGGTGCACTGGGACTCCAGTGTGATGTGGGTCATGCCTGTGGCAGGCGGAGCAGAGCAGGGCCGGGGGGTTCACTCAGCCCAGTCACACACACACAGGCACAGCCAGGACCCGTGCCACCCCCGCTTTCCCAACCCCTCATTTCCCAGCCTCTGGCAAAGGGACAGTCACCAAAGTGGGAGGATGGGTGAATCATGTTATAGTGTAGGCCCTCATGGAAAAAACAGTGTCAATCAGGGTAGAGCCAGTCAGCCAGAGTGGATCCCTTTAAAGAAAGGGAAAAGTAGTTAGACTGTACTTCTGTTGTAAAAAGTCTACGGCGTTAAATGTTTTGGGGTGTTTGCTATTTTGTGGCAAAATGTCCAACAGTGAGTGGCATCTATACATGTTTACAATAACAATAAACATTGCCATTACAAGTGTTTTATTGTCCAGTGTTGAAATGTCGCACTGTGAATAATAGTAAAACTGTGTTGCACTTGTCTGCTTCTCTTTTTGAGAGATGGCTAGGGAGCCACAAAGAGGCGTGGGTTAGTCTGGGTGGGTGGGAGTTCAGTCAGATCTAAGGGATCTGATAGAGGGACACTTGATCACATTTATGTGCAGTTTACACCTTTTTTCTTGATCTTTGAGCTATATGGAGATCGCGTTTCCAGCCAAAGAAAGGAGGGAGGAAAAAAGCTGGTCTCTGTGAATGCTGGTCTGGATTGAAAAGCGAGCCTGGTGCTGACAGCTAAATGCGCTAATTTTCTTCTGGGAGTTGGCTTTGTCTCACAGGGGGGCAGTGGGCGATTACCAGATACTGGCCAGGCCTGGCTGCTCTATCCAGCCTCCAACCTCTCGCCCAGCACTGTGATGTCAGGAAGCAGGAGGAGCACTAGTTTAGTTTACGTCTGGTTGTCAGGCAGGTAACAGTGAAACATAGAGCTCTTTGTGGGGGGCAAGGTCCGCACAGGAAACACAAACACAACAATCAGTGGACGAAGGGAAATGTCACCCCATGCTGACAAAGGTGTGTGTGTGTGTGTGTGTGTGTGTGTGTGTGTGTGTGTGTGTGTGTGTGCACTTGTGTGAAAAGTAAGCTACAGCTTCTCTAAATGCAAAACGTATTTAGACTCACGTTGAAGAGAGCAGGCTCAATGAAAGTAAATGTAAGCCAACAGCAATCTGAAGTAATTGCAGTCTTTTTCATTAGGATGGATAATATACATGGTCACACACCACAGATTTCCCCCCATACAGTATACTGAATGAATACAATACCTGGTGATAATCAGAGGTTTTTTATGTGTTAAGGTTGCTGCTTTGGGTTGTGATTACCTATATTATAAACTCTTATCTTCTCTATGCTCTGCTTCATTACTCCCACTGTATTCCTTACAGTGCAGTGAAACCTGAATACAAGGGCCCAGTTTAAATGTTAAAAGCTATTTTGGATTCATTAAAACTTATGAGCCTGGGCGAACAAAGCAGCTTCACTGTAGTCAACAGCAGGGACTTGTATGGCGTTGTCGCGTGATGGCAAAGAATCACAATTTAGAAACAATATTTTTCTTGATGACAGTTTTAGTATCCTGTTTTTCCAATAAAATAAAAAAAAATAAAAAATTATACAAATATAAAATGAGCAAAATGAGCTTCTAGCTGCACAAGCCAAAATGATACTTTCTGTCAGCTACATTTCCAATCACTCCAGTACCATGCTTTATAGTAATAGTGTCAAGTCTGTTTAGTCTGAGTGTGAAGTGTCTTCCAGTGATCCACTGGGGGGCAGTGCCACTGCATACCCTCTGAAACATGAAGTAGTCCTACTCAGTAATTGATCTGTGAGACTCTTATGGGTAATTCATTTGTAGAATGATGAACAAAGAGGGGACATACTCTTTTATTACCCTAAGTAAGGAGTTTGAAGATGTTATGCTATTAGCAACCTTCTGGAAAGAGAAGGTTATCATACATACTTTACTGTTTTTCTAAGTCCTTTTAAAACTCAGACATCTAATTCATGTAAGTTATATATAAGGTATGTATCACAGCATCACATGGCCCAGGCACCTGTTCTCGTGGTTTGCTTACTAATGATTTTAGAGAACTTTGACAGGCGGATCTAAAGATGAGGGAACTCATTGTTGCCTTGGTCATGCAGTAGTGGAGGACTGAACCATTACAGTACTAGTACAGTACTATTACAGTACTTATGATCATAGATGAACTAGTTTCTGATTTACATGAAAACAACCTTGTGTCCAATTTCCAGAGACAATAAAAAAAGTACTGTATGTGATAAGAGATTCTTCAGTAAAGCTGAAATCTTGTTGCTGGAAAGTAAACCCATTATTTCTCCCATCCAAATGAAAACAAAAGTAGACCACTAAAAGGAAATGGAAAGAGATCAAAAGTGCTGGACATGCTCCATTGGCTGGTAATACAACCTGGCTGTTGTTGTTTTGGCTTCTTCTTTTTTTTGATTGCTTCAACTTGTTGGGCACCCTTCATGGTGACATCATTCTAGTCACAGATGTTTTCACCACTTTAAGAGTGCAGGACAAAACAGAGCTGTAAACCAGGCCAGCTTGTGGTGAGGCCGTTCACAGAAGCGCTGGATGGTTCCCACTAGGTTCTGGTCGGCCTGGAAACGGCAACTTATTAATCTTGTGATGAAGGGCCAGCTGCAGAGGTGGCAGTTCCCCTATTTCACTCCCAACCTGGGTCTGTCTGTCTGGAGCTGCACTTTTCACTGGTTTAGCTTTACTCTCTATCGTGTCATTGTCTTTCATTCAAAATCACATAATATGTGGGTCAGTGTTTCCCAACTCGTGGCCCGCGGCCAAATTTGGTCCGCAAGTGGTTTTATTTGTTTTTCTGAGCAAAAAATAAATGTAAACAAAATATTTTGGGGTGGAATTTTCATTGTTAGACATGAAAGACAGGAAATCAGCTCAAAGTGATTTTAATATAAGACATCTGTTCCCAAGTATTCCCACGCATAATAGAGAGATACGACGTGATCGTATACAAATCTAAGCAAGGTTTGAAATGATTATGTTTTAGTCAAATGTTATATCTGTTTGGGCTTCTTGTGGTCAATTTCAGTCTACAAATATTTTTTTATTATGTTCCGGCTCCCCAACTATCCACTCAAGTAAAAGTCGGCCCACGGCTGAATCTAGTTGATGATCCCTGATATAGGGTATTCTTAGTATCAATTAATTAATGAATAAATGAACAAGCAAACACAAAAAAAAGAACATTGGGACAGACTTTGATGGTTGCCTCGTGTGTCATCCTTTTTTCCCCTTCCCTTTTTTTTACCTCTGCTGATTAGGTTTACAAATTCAGAAAGACTGCTTAGTTTTCCAACTTTAATGATATTCCCCCGGCATATCGCTCTGGTTGCCTGGAGACCGGATTTGAGCGAGGCCCCTCATCCGATTCCCACACAGCAGAGCCTGAAAAGCAATTTTTCTCCTTGAGCTTTTGATTCAGTCTCTCCCTGAAACCCTTCCCCTGCTGTGACAGTATGGGTGGGCAGAACACTGGCAGAATAGGCCAGGGGTGAAGGGGAGGCCTGAGAGCGACTGGTCACACATCAAGGCCTGGAAACAAAGGCCCCAGGAACCCTCCTTACAAACACAAATTCTCCCCTTGGAAAGAAAATGTGTCCTCCGCACTTCTGGATAGTGTGGACATCTAGACAAGTCCCTGACCATATTCAGGATGATGCTTAAGTGCGGCAGCAGCTGAGATCAACAGGTAGCTAAGCTATGCATACAATAGTCTGTTTTTGAACAATTGTAATTTGCCATTCCATATAATGTGAGGTAGCTACACACTCAAATATTTATTTTGCTATTTTAAAGGTGGTGAATCAATTAAACTTATTTATTATTTGTATTTCTCGTGTGTTTTGTTCTACCTTGTTATTTTTTGTGCTACATTGATATTGATTACTGCATTGTTTTGTTTAGAGCTTGCAAGAAACGCATTTCACTGTACTGCACGTGACAATAAAACTTGACACTTGAAAACACAAACAAAACTTATATGGTATACTGAATTGCATTAAAATATTAAACTGTTTAAACAGTTTCATAAGTTTCCCATATAAACAACCCCATTTTACCCCAAATGTGAAAACGTCCGTCCCCGGCCACTTTGTCCCACTCCTGTGAAAGGGGCATAAATTGTTGAGGATGTTTCTGCCACTCATCTGCGAGTGACTGAGTTTCATGTTGCAGTCAGAAATAAAGGCTGCATTTGTGCCTCCCTTATCGTGGCCCTCGCGTCATGTAGGCCACGTAAGCGATAAGCTGCAGCAACTCGGCCACAACAAGGAGGGGACTGTTTCCCCTCCTCTCACTGCCAAGCGGAGGCCTCCTTCCCGTGGAGCTGTATCTTTCGTGCTCAGCATTTTATTGCCTTTGTGTGGAGATCGCTTACAGAATGGACACATCGCTGTAAATTACCACTAGAGAGAGAGAGTGGTGCTTGTGGCTTTGTTTAGTAATGTGTCTATATTGTTTATAGGTAGATAGGTAGACAAAGGTGGCCCCATAACTATGAACATCTTTATATAACCTATGCTTATGTAAAGTATTGGAACCAAGAGCTTGTCCAATTCCTATTCGCAGTCATCATGAAGCTGCTTTCAAACTTTTCTGCTGCCCAAATGGGAAACCAGTTACGAAGAAAATAGTATAAATATGCATAATGTCATGGCATGGAAAGCAAACTCTGGATTTCAAGAATTCTAGATTTAGCATAGATTGCAAGCAATTATCTCTAAAGAACATGTAATGTAGTTGAGGGAGAAATAAATGTCTGCCTCTCCCGCCCCTCCCCCCACTGCTTGTATGAATGCATAAAGAACATAATGGAGTTTAAATGAAAAGTAGGATTCCTCGTAGCAGTAAGATGGGGTAGGATAGTTAGGTGCTTTAAAGCCCGCTCAAAGTTGTATACGTGTATTGTCCACATTGAATAATATAGCAATGTTGGTTTTCTGTATGGGAGAAGCTTGTGGATTTACAAACTTTGAGTACCCCACACTAGCCCCACTAGCGACCCAGTAAAGCTCCACCTCTGGATGCCTACATGCTGATGTAAGACTCCCAAATGAGCCTGCTGAGGAGGGCCTAGATTAGTCCGGTTGCCAAGCACTAGCCACTCCAACAGCTTTCCACTCCACTGCTTTGAGCCTCTAACACTCTGAAAAGCATCATTTAAAATTAATTAAACCTTTTCGGATTCACCTCCAAATCTCTCTTCTCGTGAGGCAAATTTCACTCTGCTGCATACTCCTCTGTAAGGTGCTAACATTTTTACACGAGCCACAGAGAAGCATTTTCCTCAGCTTATAGCACTAAACATCTATAGAGAGTGATCTTGTGTTTCGTGTTTCACCCCTGAAAACGCTATACGTAAAGCACTGCTCTCAGAAATTCTGTAATAGATTTTCTCATATGATAATAACCATTACTATTCATTGTCTAATTTCTGTGTTGTCATTAGAATGGGGGACTTGTTGCAGTACTACACATGCAGTACTACACATAAAACACATGCTAAAGAACCACTTTCTCAACATTGACGTGAGTATTTGTTTGTTATTATATTGATTTTATTCACAACATTATTCAAAAGGCAGCCGGGGATTTCAAAGGAGTGGTGAACTTTAAGAGACTACTATAAATAGCTTGGCTACCCCCCATGACCCTATAATGCTACTGTTTTTCAGCCTTGCTTTGATACATGTACAATCTGTAATCGCCATAAATATTGTAATATATTTTGAATTCACCATGCTAGATTATGGCACAGAACTGGGACACACCATACAAGATTAGAGTCAGATTGGAAATGTTCTCCGTAGCCTTGTAAGGATAACAGATTAAATACTATGTGAATTTCGTGAATGGCAGAGTTGGTTTGTCACGTAAAACACTTTACATTTTGGTGGGTTATTTTCAACTGTTCCAGGTATAATTTTGTTTAAAATGGTTTACTCCGCTTATCAATATGACATAGGCTTTATATCCATCTCTATACAGCTCGAGTTAAATACTAAGTGAATATATACCATGAACAGTCCAATCAAATCTGTGTTGTTTCAAAGAAAATAGTATCTGTATGAATACTCAATAAGAGGCATATGCCTCACACAGTAGATAAAGCTTTGTTGTTGATACACCAGTTTACTGGTTTTGTAAGCAACACAGAACGTTAGCTTGCTAAGATATATTTATTTTCATTTTATATCGAACAGCCTTAAAGGTGATCAAGCTCGGACTATAAGGTGATGAATCCTTCCTGGATCAGTCTGTTGCCTCTTGGGAGTTTGCTGATCCTATCTGTTCAGTTCAACACAGAACACAGCCACAGACAGACAGACACAATCCCAGTGCAGTATGGGCACTCTGCCATGGCTTCCTCTCTCAAGCCATTGAACATATTGCTGCACCCAATTGTGCCCTTTATCTCAGGGCCGGAGTGGAAAAAAGAGAGACACACTTGTGGGTTTTTCAACACATGCTTTTGAAATTTTGAAAGGACAGACATTCCCTTTCCTGGCTCTTTAGATTATAACTGATTCCAACAAATAAGTCGGTGTCACAAACACTGTCGTTCAGAATGAATGGCTTTGAAAAGGCATCATATAAAATCTCAAACGTATAATGAAAGCAATCCAAGAAGTCGCTCTGGATAAGTGTGTGTGCTAAATGACTAAAATGGAAATGCAATCACAAGCAAAAAACAACATTGGAATGTGTAAGGTATTATGTGTAAATAGCAGTTGAATATACAGTATATTTTTGGACATATAATTTTATATTTTTGGCCATATAATAGTCTTAAAATCTATTCATCGATCTTTGTTAACATCTTCAAGCAAAACCTATTCTGGGAGACAATTGACCATTTATTAGCATCATGTCTGTCCTGTCTCTTGCCTGCTCTGCACTTTGATAAAGATAAGATAAAGTCAAGATCATTCATTTAGCTGTAAATTACAGCTTTCAGTCCCGGCGTGGCCGTAAATGAGGGATGTTGTGACAGCCAAGCATGCAGGTTGTCTCTAAGCATGATTTTCTTAGGTTTAACGACAAAGATATCATGTGGCGCGACTTTACACATGACGTTGACATGTGGTACTTATTCAGTCACTTCAGTAACAAGTAAAATTGCACTATATGACATTGTGTTATTTCATATGATGTACATGTAGGTTGCCACTGATTATTAGTGAATTGTTTTCAGATTTATGCCAGCTTTGAAGAGTCAAACATGACAAAGGAGACAAAGAGCCATTGTGTATTTACAAATGAAACTGTTCCTCTATTGTTGTACAATGAGTCAGTTATGAAGACAGAAGTTGTATAAAAGACACATTTTATTCTAATTTCATTCCAATCTGCATCTGAAACAATTAAAATAGGCATTTGATGTGTTTATCTTGATGTGTAATTGGGTATTGTTCGCTGCTGAAACGTTTCCATCAGGAAGAGGAGATTGAGAGGAAGAGGAATGAACGTTGGTGGTTAAGCTGTTCCATGTCGGAGGGGAAAATAAATGGCCTAACAAATCTTATTGCCTTTCACTTGTCTTAGGTCTTAATCAAATGACAAAATATCATTACAGCCAGTCATTCTTTCAGGCTGTTATTGAAAATCAAATCTGGACTACAGTAGTTGAAGTTCAAAGTTGTGCCACTGACTGTCTTCTGTCATTCGGTTGTGTCCCCGTATTTAGTCTATGTATTAATATTTAAAATCTTGATTTCTAGAGGAAAGTAATAGGACTCAGGAGGCAGTTTTGCATCAGGTGATGATGCACCACATGAGGGCATTGCTCCAGACAACAGACAGCAATGGTGCCCCAGGCTTCTCAAGCCTTCCATCTCTAACTCAATCATAGTTATAAGGCCTTGTACACTCAATATGACCTTTCCATGTTTGATACTCTCATGACAGTCTAAGCCTTTACAGCCGAGTATCAATGCAGTCAGGAATGAGCATTTTAGCTGATGGAAACTTTACGAGGTTAGCTTCAAGTAACTGTTGCCATTAAATACAGTGCTCTAACACCTCAAGCTGACAACACTAATCAGCCAGGGATATCATAAGGATCATGTCAGAGAACATGAACTAGAAAAATGGCCAGTTGTAGGCGTACTGAGTCAAAGGTTTGCCAACCTTAACTGTTGACATATTGGTATCGTGACAAGGCCGTTGCATTAGCACATAACCCTCAGCCCACACACACACTCCTCTCAGGGCACTGGCCTGGCTCGCCTGCTAAACCTAATTAATAAGCAGATTGTGCTGGAGGTGCGCACCCTGTTTGAGCATGCTGGCGTTTTTTTTAAACGGCTATACACACCGCATGAGATCAAAAGGCGAGGTGGGATCCTGTGACCCCGCACAGGTGTGTGCGTGCGTGTTTGTAAAGCACACAACACACTGCCCAGTCCTCTCAGTGAAACTCCAATGGTAGCATCTTGAGTGAAGGGAGCTATGTGTGTTTTTCTCAGAGACCCAGACAGGAGCCTGGTGCTGGGTGATTGTTGGCGGTCTTCCTTATGGGCTTCCCTTGATACTGTGGAGAGCTGGATTAAGGGGGACTGCTCTGCATTCTCTCAAACACACTGATAATTAACTCTCTGAAAATCGGCTTGCGGTGTGTGATCTTTCCTGAGTGTATAGCGGCATAACTTCCAACAATATGAGAAAAAGTTACTTTTTCTTTTCAATTATGCTTTCAATGTGAAATCATTGCCAATTTACTTCTTTTTTTAAAAAATGCTGTTGAGTGTTTGTAATATATTATCTTCAGTATGAGCTATATTGGATCAGCCCAAAT
Source organism: Oncorhynchus tshawytscha (assembly GCF_018296145.1). Classification (NCBI taxonomy): domain Eukaryota; kingdom Metazoa; phylum Chordata; class Actinopteri; order Salmoniformes; family Salmonidae; genus Oncorhynchus; species Oncorhynchus tshawytscha. Next base: position 58,549,485 of record NC_056433.1, on the reverse strand, counting down.
GAGTCATTTCTTTGAGGCCTTCCTATGTTCTCTGTGTATTTACTTCCCAAAATGTCACAGCAGAGCACATACAATACCACAGTAGAATGTTCTCTAAATGAGAATTCACTGGTCTACAGTATGTACTGTGATTGCTTAGAATCCTTGGACAATATGAATTGTTTTTGCGGCGCTGTAAAGTTGCAGCTTCTTTCAAGGGTTGTCCCTTCATAATTAAACAGATTAAGGGTTTTGTGGGATTTTAGTTCATTGGGAAATAAATAGATGATTAAATGCCTGCAGTTCAGAATAATTCTAATTAATATTCTATGGGGGGAGTAAAAGAGCTTACTCCACAGGTATGTACTTCATTAGCTAAATCTGGACCACGGAAAATAGAGAGATTAGAAAGTAAGTCATTAATTGAGGACATCCATTGAATGTCCACGATGTATCCAGAGGTGTTTGGGAAGGAAGCCTTATATAATGACAAAGTCTTGATTAGAATTTATCAACAATATATTAAAGGGGAACAATCAAATTAGAGTAGGCATGGGGTATTAGCGCCTCTCCTTCAGAGTGGTCTCCATGACGAACCCTCTATATCATTCCCTCAGAACGCAGGATTTCAAAGCAAGGGCAATTATTTGCTCAGTAGGTTCTGCTAATCCTGCTTTATCTGCATGGACACCACCTAAAACACTTTGATCAGAGGTAGCTAGCCGCCTTCCTTCTGCAGCCTGGCTTCTACCCAATGACACATCCACATGCTGTAGCTAGCACACACTGTTCATTCCTGATTAATTCCACCCAAGGCTTGAAACTGAGAAGATCCCTTGTAATGAAGCTGATTAAGACATTATGATGAGGCTTCTTGAAATGAAATGTATCTGTCTTTAATAGCGCCACTCTCCCTTCATGCTGTTGTAACCATCCCTCCTCCCCATCCCACCCGCCTGTCTTCCCACATTATGGTGCTTGTATTCTGGTTTGATTCTATTAGAATCCGTTAATGTGGTGGCTGGTGACTAGGAGAGAGCTGGAGGCAGATTACTACAGGCCATGTGGTGCTAACCTAGCTGACTCACCTCTGACTCAATGGCCTCTCTCTGCAGGTGGATTCATATGAGAGCTGGAATCCATCCACATACCACACTTATACTCACCTTAACCCTTGCCTTGTCACCATTCACACTGCATGACTGACTGCCCGCCAAGAAGCAAACCAACTCTCAATTTCACTTTACCCACAATGGTTAGCAATTTAGCAATTCATTATAAGGCATAATGTCAAGTATTTTACTCTCTTCCTGGAAGCCACATCAAAGTCAGACAATCTCCAATCAGCCTTTCAGTTGTGATCAAGTAAGACGTGTTAACAGAATTTAAGAATATGTAAAGGCAACAAAATGCTTCAGTTGAAAATAATGTTTTGTAGCAGTACAACCACTTAGTTCAATTGGAAGTAAAGGCAACATTTGCAGAGCACAGGTTTCCTGGTTAATGAATGACTTGCAACTCCAGATTAGGAAAGTCCCAGATAGATGTAAGTCCTGGTTGGTATGCAGAGTTACTTACCCTCTATAAATAATACTGTTGTATTTCTAAACATATGCCTGGACTCAGTGTGACTATCAGAAGGAAACAGAGCAGAGGGAATGAGGGGGATTTCTCAATGACATTAACAGTGAATCAGTCTTTTGAGGAGGGTTTCTATCACCTCAGGCTATTGGACTTCTGGGATTTCATCCCCATTAATTGCCTCGTTCAGAGATCTGTGCCTTCTAGCAATCAAAGACAGCACAATCAAAGGCGTCTGTGTCATATCAAACGGAACAAGTATGTTTACTGTTGAACATTCCCCAAACATTTCTGAAGGCTTCAACACTGTGGCCCGTGCCAGATGCCTCAGCCAAAACATGAGTCTGCTTCTGTCAGCTTGAACAGTCTTCTGAAGCAAACTGACATTTTATCTGAGAGGTGGAGAAGAAGTGTTGAATGACACCCGTCTTTATGCGCTACCATGTTTTTTCTCTTTTTCTCTGTGTTAACTGCTGTTTTGACACAGATCACCGCTATCCGAGTGCTGAATTTCGATGTCTTTTTTTGACAGAGATGTCACATTTTGGTTATCAAATTGTTGGGCAAAGGCCTCATTCCCCTCTGTGTGGGCTGTCTAACTTGAGCTCCTTTCAGCTGCTCTCTCTTCACCCTGCTTTCAATCACCCCAAAATGTGTTAAGAGCAGAGAACACAATTTAAAACAGAAAATGTATATGAATACGAATGGATTTCCATTTTTACCAGATATGCCTGCATGCAGTTTTATATCAGTCAAACTCTCGGCCAATTAGGAAAGAGGAGCTCGTGCCAGAAAGTTGTCTTCAAGTTGAAGCAGTTATTTTGACACCCTGCTTGTAATCTTTGGCTCAATTGGCTGTTAGTCTGAGTGTTGATAAAATGACTAGCGTGACATGACAGATCTCACTCTCTCACTGACTGATTTAACTTACATTCCTCAGTTACACGGTTACTCCTGGAACCCTTTCTTATACCTCTGTTATTGCTTTGTGTTCCATGACAATGGGACAGGGCTGAAAATGATGTCATACCAAGAACACAATATCTGCCAGTATCACCTTGGGAGGAGAAAACTGTTTTTCAAGAAATGTTGCATTAATTACACAAAAAAAGGGACATATAACTATATAAAGTAACAGTTGCCTAAGTTATTTGGAAAAAACAAGAAGAAGAGACAGCCAAACAAAATGCCCCCATCTTCATGACACCGGGAATATCCAACCCTAACTTTATCTAGTTTTTATTAGTGGCGTGTTTCCTTTTCTTATCAGTGACAGATACAGTGCATGTATCATTCAAATCATTCAAACAGAGTTATTTGTGACATTTTATGACTGCATAAAGATCTGCCACCCAGTAATGCAGGAAGTGTTGAGGGTTGTGGTGGTAGAGATCCACATTTACCTCTGCTGATTAATCTGCCTTTGATCGCTTCTGCTCCTGTAATTTATTGCTCTCCATTTTTATAGCCTTTTAGAACTCTGTGTGAAAGTTTACCCCTAATTGCGTAGTTTTTGTTACTAATTGGATAATAATTGGTGCAGGTGCAGTAAGCTGGGATTTTATCACATTTGTGTGTAAAGATGGGGAATGATGGTGGCACCCAGCCAGGAGAGGACTGCTCAGCTGCATAGATGTATTTTATTAGTCCCGTTTTCCAGCTTTTCTTTCTCATTCTTTCTCTTTCTTTCACTCTTTCTCTTTCTTTCTTTCTTTCTCGTTCTTTCTATCTCTTTTTCTCTTTCTTTCAGCAACATGTTTATGGAATACTGTGTAATACATTTTAGAGTTACAGAGCCAGAGGTTGACCTCACAAATGATTTCCTCATTTGAGCTGGGCATAGAAGTCCAGCTTGTCACTGCTATGTTTTCCTAGTATTGGCCTAGTCTTTGACCGGGCAGCACATGGGAGTTCCGTTGTTGCCATGGTGCTGTGAGGTCGCCTATGCAGAGTGTATTTTGTAAATATTTGATCATTTTTGTTTTTTTGTTTGAATATTTGCTTTGTTTTTGGTTTTGAATAGCCATATGTGTATAGATCTGGTCTGGATTGCATCCATTTGTTTAATTCCCATGAATTACTGGTAAATCAGCTTTCTCAAGATTGCTAACTAGCGATGCTATCAAGCTAGCTAGCTAGTTCGTGTATTTTTAATTTGCATACACCAGCCCATTTTTGGTTATTTCTACGGTCTTCTGACCCAATGGGAGGACTACAATGTATGGCGACCTGGCAGTGATAATTTAATTGGTCAGGAGGTTTCCTCCGACGTTATGAGTGGGCTGTCATCATTATCCAGAGTGAGTGGAGAGCTCAAAAATGAAATCACCGTCATTATACAATACCAGAGAGTCAACGGCTATGGAGAAGTTGCAGTCAGATGGCGGGACGGCGAGGTGCCGGTGAGATGCCTCAGTGGAGAATGAAGTGTGCTGCCTGTCTCTGAAGGACCTGCTGATCTCCCCGTTGATCTCCCTCTGCTCAAGCTATGTGGTTCACCAAACTCTCCCCATCCATGGCTCATGTCACTTCCTGTTGAACACTTCCTGTTGAACAAGGGAGAGCTCGGTTTGTTGTTTTGAAAAGTTTGTTTTGAAAGTGTATTGGAAAGTTGCTTAGTAGCTAGCTAACTTTTTAGTTTGGATCCCGCGATGCATTTGGCATCAGTTTCTTGGACTGCTACTCTCTGCCGACCAAGGCCGGGTCTGAGGAGCTATTTGGCATAGCAGCTAACAGTTGTGGAAAGTCTTGTCTCTATCACAGGTGAAGCATCTTTTTAACAAACAAAAAAAGTTATACAAGCAGTTGTTACAACAACAAGAAAATAGCTTCAAGTGTTTTGCCCAAATACTGGTTGATTCAACTACTAAAAGAATGGACGACCTGACCAGAGAGGTGAAACAGGAGAACGGAGAGATGACAGCAATCTGTAAGTCATTGAGAGAGGACATCAGTTCTGTGTGTGAATCCATGATAACAATGACGGATAAATCAGACGAGGGACAATCAAGCCAGAGCAACGTTGTTGTGGACGGAATTGCAGAATACCCACATGAGACCTGGATGGAATCTGAGGACAAAGTGAGAGAAATAATCGCTGAGAAATTGAAGATGGACCACCGGAAGATTGAGCTGGAGTGCGCCCACAGGACTGGAAAACCCACCACCAGCCAAGGTGACAGGCCCAGACTGATAGTGGTCAGGTTCCTGATTTTCAATGACAAGGTAGCTGTTCTGGAAAGAGCCAAGAACTTGAGAGGAGCGTATATCTTCCTAAACGAGGTCTATCCTGAAGCTGTGCACCTTTTCCCCCTCAGGAGACTGAAAAGATTTGGCATGGGTCCCCAGATCCTCAAAAAGTTCAACAACTGCACCATCGAGAGCATCGTGACCGTTTGCATCACTGCCTGGTATGGCAACTGCTCGGGATCTTACCGTAAGGCGCTACAGTGGGTAGTGCGTACGGCCCAGTACATCACTTGGACCAAGTTCCAAGCCATCCAGGGCCTATATAATAGGCGGTGTCCGTGGAAGCCCTAAAAATGGTCAGTTTAGGACTTAAAGGCTCCTTAACAGCTTCTACCCCCAAGCCATAAGACTGCTGAACAATTATTCAAATAGCCACCAGACTATTTGTTTTTGTACACTGCTGTGCTACTTGCTGTCTATTATCTATGCATAGTCACTTCACCCCTACCTACATGTACAAATTACCTCTACTAACCTGTACCCCAGCACATTGACTCGGTACCGGTACCCCCTGTATATAGCCTCGTTATTTTATTGTGTTAGTTTTTTTTTTTTTTACTTGAGTTTATTTGGTAAATATTTTCTTAACTCTTTCTTGAACTGCATTGTTGGTTAAGGGCTTGTAAGTACACATTTCAGGTCTACACCTGTATTCGGCGCATGTGACAAATAAAGTTTGATTTGAGAAGAGGAAAGAACCAGCCATGAAAGCTACCAAAGAGCATGAGGACATTGCTTTCATCCGCTATGACAGGCTCATTGTCCACCCTCCCTCCCAGAAGCCTGGAAGGGATGAGAGAGCCAAGCCTATGGGTTTGTCGCACACGCACACACACACACACACACACGCCAATAGCACACACACGCCAATAGCACACACACGCCAATAGCACACACAAACACCAACTGATTAATGGAGTGCTGAATGCATATATTTTTTCTCTTGCTTTGTTTGCTCTTTCCATATTGTGTCTATCTCTGATAAGCTACCCAGGAAAGGGCTGAAAATAGCCCATATTAATATATGTAGCCTTAGAAACAAGGTTAATGAAATCATAACATAAGATGACATTCATATATTAGCCATTTCTGAGAATCACTTAGATCATTCATTTGATGATACAGCAGTAGCAATACAAGGATATAACATCTATAGAAGAGACAGAAACACTTATGGGGGAGGTGTTGCTGTATATATCCAGAGCCATGTCCCTGTAATGCTTAGAGAAGATCTCATGTCAAATGTTATTGAAGTGTTGTGGTTGCAGGTTCACTTGGCACATCTAAAGCCTTTTCTTTTGGAGTGTTGTTATAGGCCACCAAGTGCTAACAGTCAGTATCTAAATAATATGTGTGAAATGCTTGATAGTGTATGTGATGTAAACCGAGAGGTCTACTTTCTTGGGGACCTGAATATTGACTGGTTTTCATCAAGCTGTCCACTCAAAAGGAAGCTTCTCACTGTAATGAGTGCCTGTAATCTGGTTCAGGTTATTAATCAACCTACCAGGGTGTTTACAAACACTATCTATCGATCACATTTTTACAAATACTGTAGAACTGTTTTCTAAAGCTGTATCCATAACCATTGGATGCAGTGAACACAATAGCGTGGCTATATCCAGGAATGCCAAAGTTCCAAAAGCTGGGCCTAAAATAGTGTATAAGTGAGCATACCCAAGATTTTGCTGTGACTCTTATGTGGATGATGTAAAACATATTTGTTGGTCTGATGTGATTAATAAGGAGTATCCAGACGGTGCACTTGATTACAGTTTTTTTCCAACTGCTTACACACAAAATCTTTTCATGTCACACGATTTTTGAAACCTCTCACTCAAAAGTGCAAAACTACACACCAAATATCCAAAACCATAAGCTATTTCTCAGCCTTTGACTCAGTTGTCGTATCCAACCTTGGACAGAGGCAACCTCTATGTCCCCACATGCGTCCTCCATTGCCTGGAGAACCGGCATGCGGTCATAGGGTTGGCGATCATACACTTTCCAGAGCCAGGCTGAGAAGAATTCCTCTATGCGATTTAGAAAAGGTGAATATGGGGGTAGGTACAAAACTACAAATTGTGGATGGGTGGCAAACCAGTTTTGGACCAGAACAGCCCGGTGAAAACTAGCATTGTCCCATAAAACCACAAATCTAGCAGGCTTCTGATCTGGATCAGGGACAAGCATTGTGTAAATTGCATCCAGAAAAGTGAGCATATGACCGGTGTTGTACGGACCCAGTGTGGCATTGTGATGGAGGACCCTGTTTTGAGTGATGGCAGCACACAGTTATATTACCCCGACGCTGTCCAGGGACATTGGTAATTGCCCTCTGTCCTATTACATTTCTTCCGCGGCGCCTGGTTTTGTTGAGGTTGAAGCCAACCTCATCCACATAAATAAATTCATGGTGAATTACATGGGCATCCAGCTCCAATACTCTCTGTAACAGACAAAAGGATATACAGATGAGTAAATATGGTATGTCTGAAGTACTGGAAGTAGTGTTGCATACATACCTCTACAAAGTCATGTCGCATATTCTTGACTCTGTCAGAGTTTCTCTCAAATGGCACCTTGTAAAGTTGTTTCATCGTCACTCGGTGCTGTTGGAGGATGCGTTGTATGGTCGACAGGCTTACAGCATTGATGTTGTTAAATATGGTGTCATTATTCAAGATATGCTCTCTTATCTCTCGAATCCTAATTGCATTGTTGGCCAAAACCATATTTATAATTGCAGTCTCTTGTACATTTGTAAACAAGCGTCCTCGTCCTCCATGGTGTCTTTGCCTTTCCACTGTACAGAATTCAAACACAGTATGTGTTCAACATAGGAACTGTAAACAATGTACAAAAAAATGTAGTACAGCATGATAACCAACCTTATTCATTCAATGCAGTGCAGTAAATGGATGGCTTAGAGTTACAAATGTTTATGCAATACTATGCAGTCATACGTATTTTACAGTACATTACTGTAACGCTAACGCTGTTAGATTTCAGTGCAGCCTTTGATATTTTGGGCCATAACCTGTTGTTGAAGAAATGTATGTGTTATGGCTTTTCAACATCTGCCATATCATGGATTCAGAGCTATATATCTAATAGAACTCAAAGGGTTTTCTTTAATGGAAGTTTCTCTAATGTAACACATGTAAAGTGTGGTGTACCACAGGGCAGCTCTCTAGGCCCTCTAAGCTTTTCTATTTTTACTAATGACCTGCCACTGGTATTAATAAACAAAGCATGTGTGTCCATGTATCCTGATGATTCAACCGTCAGCAACCACAGATAATGAAGTCACTGAAACCCTTAACAAAGAGTTGCAGTCTGTTTAGGAATGTGTGGCCAGTAATAAACTGGTCCTGAACATCTCTAAAACTAAGAGCATTGTATTTGGTACAAATCATTCCCTAAGTTCTAAATCTCAGCTGAATCTGGTAATGAATGGTGTAGCTGTTGAACAAGTTGAGAAGACAAAATTACTTGGCGTAACCTTAGATTGTAAACTGTCATGGTCAAAACATGTCAATTCAATGGTTGTAAAGAATGGGGAGAGGTCTGTACGTAATAAAGAGATGCTCTGCTTTTTTGACACCCCATTCCAAAGAGCAAGTCCTGCAGGCTCTAGTTTTGTCTTATCTTGATTATTGTCCAGTTGTGTGGTCAAGATCTGAAAGGAAAGATCTAGTTAAGCTGCAGCTGGCCCAGAACAGAGTGGCACATCTTGCTCTTCATTGTATTGTATTGTAAATGTATTGTATTGTATTGTATTGTAAATATTGTATTGTAAATACTATACATGCCGGTCTCTCTTGGTTAAGAGTTGAGGAGAGACTGACTGCATCACTTGTTCATTTTATAAGAAACATTCATGTGTTGAAAATCCCCAAATTGTTTGCACAGTCAACTTACACACAGGTCTGACACATACACTTACCCCACCAGACATGCCACCAGGGGTATTTTCACAGTCCCCAAATCCAGAACAAATTCAAGAAAGCGTACAGTATTATATAGAGCCATTATTGCATGGAACTACGTTCCATCTCTTATTGCTCAAATGAACAGCAAACCTGGTTTCAAAAAACAGATGAAGCAACACCTTAGGGCAACGCCTCTCCCCTATTTGACATAGATTGTTTGTTTGTATGTATTGGTATTGAAATACAGTGGGGAGAACAAGTATTTGATACACTGACGATTTTGCAGGTTTTCCTACTTACAAAGCATGTAGAGGTCTGTAATTTTTTTAATCACAGGTACACTTCTACTGTGAGAGACGGAATCTAAAACAAAAATCCAGAAAATCACATTGTATGATTTTTAAGTAATTAATTTGCATTTTATTGCATGACATAAGTATTTGATCACCTACCAACCAGTAAGAATTCCGGCTCTCACAGACCTGTTAGTTTTTCTTTAAGAAGCACTCCTGTTCTCCACTCATTACCTGTATTAACTGCACCTGTTTGAACTCGTTACCTGTATAAAAAGACACCTGTCCACACACTCAATCAAACAGACTTCAACCTCTCCACAATGGCCAAGACCAGAGAGCTGTGAAAGGATATCAGGGATAAAATTGTAGACCTGCACAAGGCTGGGATGGGCTACAGGACAATAGGCAAGCAGCTTGGTGAGAAGGCAACAACTGTTGGCACAATTATTAGAAAATGGAAGAAGTTCAAGATGACGGTCAATCACCCTCGGTCTGGGACTCCATGTAAGATCTCACCTCGTGGGGCATCAATGATAATGAGGAAGGTGAGGGATCAGCCCAGAACTACACGGCAGGACCTGGTCAATGACCTGAAGAGAGCTGGGACCACAGTCTCAAAGAAAACCATTAGCACTACACTACGCCGTCATGGATTAAAATCCTGCAGCGCACGCAAGGTCCCCCTGCTCAAGCCAGCGCATGTCCAGGCCCGTCTGAAGTTTGCCAATGACCATCTGGATGATCCAGAGGAGGAATGGGAGAAGGTCATGTGGTCTGATGAGACAAAAATAGAGCTTTTTGGTCTAAACTCCACTCGCCGTGTTTGGAGGAAGAAGAAGGATGAGTACAACCCCCAGAACACCATCCCAACCGTGAAGCATGGAGGTGGAAACATCATTCTTTGGGGATGCTTTTCTGCAAAGGGGACAGGACGACTGCACCGTATTGAGGGGAGAATGGATGGGACCATGTATCGCGAGATCTTGGCCAACAACCTCCTTCCCTCAGAAAGAGCATTGAAGATGGGTCGTGGCTGGGTCTTCCAGCATGACAACGACCCGAAAAACACACAGCCAGGGCAACTAAGGAGTAGCTCCGTAAGAAGCATCTCAAGGTCCTGGAGTGGCCTAGCCAGTCTCCAGACCTGAACCCAATATGAAATATTTGGAGGGAGCTGAAAGTCCGTATTGCCCAGCGACAGGCCCGAAACCTGAAAGATGTGGAGAAGGTCTGTATGGAGGAGTGGGCCAAAATCCCTGCTGCAGTGTGTGCAAACCTGGTCAAGAACAACAGGAAACGTATGATCTCTGTAATTGCAAACAAAGGTTTCTGTACCAAATATTAAGTTCTGCTTTTCTGATGTATCAAATACTTATGTCATGCAATAAAATGCTAATTAATTACTTAAAAATCATACAATGTGATTTTCTGGATTTTTGTTTTAGATTCCGTCTCTCACAGTTGAAGTGTACCTGTGATAAAAACATTACAGACCTCTACATGCTTTGTAAGTAGGAAAACCTGCAAAATCGGCAGTGTATCAAATACTTGTTCTCCCCACTGTAGGCTGCGTGTGCCTTTTTAATTCATTTTTTAAATTGATGTAGTTCTGTCCTTGAGCTGTTCTTGTCTAGTAATGTTCTGTATTATGTCATGTTTCATGTTTTGTGTGGACCCCAGGAAGAGTAGCTGCTGATTTTGCAACAGCTAATGGGGATTCTAATAAATACCAAAAAAATACCCTCTTGGCTGTCGCTCCATCTGTTGGAGGTTTGAAGCACTCAAAACTTTCAACTCTAGCTGAAAATCATAGTCCAGACCTACTCATATCATATACTATAGTTGCTTTATTTGATTCTTTGTTGTTTTGCTTTTTCAAGCGCTTTGAGATTATTTTTGTATAATCAATCAATTATTTTGTGCTTTACAACGTACAGTATACAGTATGCTGCCAACAGACCATGGACTCTGTTTTTGATTTAAAAAAGCAACTTCAATACAACTATACTGTGTTCCTTTAGAAGAGGTCATGTTTTGGAGAATGACCATACTTGGTTAACCACAATATGAACATGCCTTCGAGACGTTTTCTGGCAAGGTAAATATTGTGATATTAATAGTCATAATATACTGAGATATACTCCTCTTTGAACTGTAAATGTGTTGTGTTTGGGAATATACGATTAAACTGTTAGCTCAGTAATACTACAAATGGGAAAATGCAAGTGCTCCAGCCTCAAATAAACAAATAATCCACACTTCTAAGCAAAGCCCATCTCTCATCTATTTGGATTAGAAAAAGAAAGGAATGTTAGCTTTTATGTTTGAGGAAGACCTGCATTTTTACTCTCTCCCCCTTCTCCATTTAGCCCTGCTTAGCCAAATTACCTCTTAATAAATGCACAAAGTGAGGCTTCTTCACAGAGCATCATATAAAGTGCAGGGTATTAATGAAGGTGATAGGAGTGGGGGTGGGTGTCAAAGGAGTATGTGGGTGTGGTGCTCCACAGCCACCTGCACACAAACACACACTTTGAGAATGCTTTTTGTTCATATGGAAATGGAGCTCCATGTTTCAATTGAACGTCACGGGTTCTGGAACGGGGACCACGAGCGTCGGTAATGAACCTGCAGTTATCTCTGTGCCCTCCCCGTCACTAACGCTCACTGCTTTCTCTAATCCGCCTTTGCTCCCTTAATACACAGATGGAAAGCTGTTTTGTGTACCCATAATGGAGAATATATATGTTTATAAATATTGCACATTTTGTTTGCTCATGAATACGTACTTTTTAAAAACCCATCTTTAATTTTGATTCGTCTGTCGCTCCCCCGCTCTGCGCTGCGCCATGTCTGGATTTAAAGAGCACCTGCCTCTGTGTCCACTCACTAGCAATTCATTTCCTATCCGTCGAGATGTTCGAGAAGTTGCGGGTTCTAGTGTGAAAGGCACGCATTCGATTTATCTGGCTGGGTGAATGAAAAGAGGTACAAGCTATTTTCTTTAAACCTTATCACCAAACAACACAAAGAGACGTTTTTTCAACTTCAAGACAGTTCTGTGACAAATAAGCATATCATGTTTTCATGAGTGGTGGGTGGGTGTGTTAAAGTCAAGATAGCCATGCTATGCCAAGTATGCTGTGGAAACCTACCACTGACATCATTCTCACTATTATATTATGTGATGTAGGCCTAGCGAGAAAATGGGATGTGTTCCAAATCATTAACTATTTATCCTCAAATGTGTTACACAGTCGTTGTACTCCTTACAACTTTTGTCAAAGGCACTTAGCATGAACTTCAGGATCATATGGTGTGTTCAACAATCTTCATCACACAGTTGTCTGCTACATCTGCTTGATCAAAAGCTGCTATTGTCCGGGCACCATTAGATCAATATAGTCTTGCTCGTTAAAGGACTGTAAGCATTCATATTGAGATCAGACAGTGTCCTTGGTGTCAACATAACACATCATTGTAATCCACAATGAAAAACATATTCTCATACTGGGTGAATTGAGATGTTGTAGAGTATTGGTGTGACTATTGTGTGTAGCCTATATTCTGTCACAAGGTCCTCTTTGAGTCGGTAATGCATGTTTAGCCTTTGTCCGGAGTTTGTATTCAGTCACAATAATGGAGCAGTGTCCATAACTTCTCAAAGGGAACACAACATTGTGTAACAATAGGGTCTGTCTGCTGCCATGCAGTACATTATGGTTAGTAGTACTACAGGCTAGTAGTCATTATTTCTTAACTTGATAATGACAAGGTTGTCTCAGTGAATTCAAAGGAAGGGCCACTAAGCTTTTGGGGAAATGGGGGGAATCCAGCAGGATAGAGGAGATTGGAGATCAGTGAAGGCAATATTAATGTGCTTAAAGCGCACAGGCAAGTGGTTCCAGGGAGTAGGGTGTAAGACGTCTTAAAAATATCTGAAGGGATGAGAAGCATATAAGTATCTAGGAACTATACTAAGTGTCCATGGATAGGCCTTGTATGACAGAGAAATGAGGAGCGGTGGAGAGAGAGAGGTCTTCACAACTTAGTACTGGAGATACTGGGGCTGTACAGTAAATTATGGTTTCTGACACACCTACACATGGACTGCCATCATGCTGTGGGACTTTCTTTTTGTGATCTGGATGGTTAACGAATGGGTGCTGCAATTAACGCCCCCTTCCCCCTACAACTTTTAAAGCAAAAACGCACCGAGCGAGATGCGTACATCATAAAATAGTAATTATAAGATAATCACACATTCACACACCGCATTGTCTTTGTGAACTCGGGGAACGGAGGCAATATAATGAAGCAGACTAACAAATAAGGACAGTGAGCTTTTGTCTATCTGATGATAAGTCAGCTCCTGTTCGGAGAAAAGCAGCAGAGCACCTATACGTGACAAAAAGATTATTGTCGGGTGACTAAGTATTTGTGCAGCAACCTATGCTACAAGGTCAGGCTCATTAGGGCTGGCAGCCAGCTAAAGACTGCACTCTGAAAAGCTTGTGACATCCAGCAAGGAAGCTGTCTGAAGTAAAAGTCTGCTGCGAGGATAACTGCCTGTGTCTTTCAGTCCCTTCTTTAATAACGTCCTCAGTTTCCTTTGTTGATTTTCTGTATGTCCCCCCATCTGTTTTCTCTTCTAATTTGATTTTTGAAATCTATTGTTTCATGGCTTGATTGACGTGGGTTGGGCATTAATGCACTCTTAATTAATACCTGATTCCTTGAAAAAGCTGCTCTTCCCACAATAATTATTTCAAGAGATAAACTACATGACCAAAAGTATGTGGACACATGCTTGTCGAACATCTCATTCCAAAATCATGGCATTAATATGGAGTTGGTCTCCTTTGCTGCTATAACAGCCTCCATTCTTCTGGGAAGGCTTTCCACTAGATGTTGGAACATTGCTGCTGGGACTGGCTCGCAGTCGGCGTTTCAATTCATCCCAAATATTTTCAATGGGGTTGAGGTCAGGGTTCTGTGCAGGCATGTCAAGTTCTTCCACACCGATCTCGACAAACAATTTCTGTATGGACCTTGATTTGTGTGTATTGTCATGCTGAAACAGGGAACGGCCTTCCCGAAACTGTTGCCACAAAGTTGGAAGCACAGAATCGTCTAGAATGTCATTGGAACTAAGGGGCCAAGCCAAAGGGGCCTAGCCAAAAACATGAAAAGCAGTCCCAGACCATTATTTATCCTCCACCAAACTTTACAGTTGGTACTATTCATTCAGACAGGTTGCGTTCTCCTGGCATCCACCAAACCCAGATTAATCCGTCGGACTGCTAGATGGTGAAGCGTGATTCTTTACTCCAGAGAACGTGTTTCCCCTGCTCCAGAGAGATGTTGATGTTAGGGTTGTGTGCGGCTGATCGGCCATAGAAACCCATTTCATGAAGCTCCCAACGAACAGTTCTTGTGGTGATGTTGCTTCCAGAGGCAGTTTGGAACTAGGTAGTGTATTACAACCGAGGACAAACTATTTTTATGTGCTTCAGAACTTGGCAGGCCCATTCTGTGAGCTTGTGTGGCCTACCACTTCGTGGCTGAGCCGTTGTTGCTACTAGATGTTTCCACTTCAAAATAATAGCACTTACAGTTGACCAGGTCAGCTCTAGCAGGGCAGAAATTTGAAGAACGGACTTGTTGGAATGGTGGCATCCTATGACGGTGCCATGTTGAAAGTCACTGACCTCTTCAGTAAGGCCATTCTACTGCCAATGTTTGTCTATGGAGATCGCATGGCTGTGTGCTCGATTTTATACCGCTGTCAGTAATGGGTGTGGCTGAAGTAGACGAATCCACTAATTTGAAGGGGTGTCCACATACTTTTGTACTTACAGTGCCTTCAGAAAATATTCAGACATCAATATTTTGTTACATTAGAGCCTTATTCTAAAATGTTGTTCCTCAGCAATCTACACACAATACTCCATAATAACAAAGCGTAAACAGGTTTTTAGAAATTTATGCAAATATTTGAACAAATAAAAACTGAAATACCTCATTTACATAAGTATTCAGACCCTTTGCTATGAGACTTGAAATTGAGCTCAGATGCATCCTGTTTCCTTTGATCATCCTTGAGACGTTTCCACAACTTCATCAGAGTCCACCTTCGGTAAATTCAATTGATTGGACATGATTTGGAAAGGCACTCACCTGTCTATATAAGGCCCCACCGTTGACAATGCATGTCAGAGCAAAAACCAAACCATGAGGTCGAAGGAATTGTCTGTAGAGCTCTGAGACAAGATTGTGTTGGAACAGATCTAGGGAAGGGTACCAAAACAATTCTGCAGCATTGAAGGTCCCCAAGAACACAGTGGCCTCCATCATTCTTAAATGGAAGACGTTTGGAACCACCAAGACTCTTCCTAGAGCTGGCCACCCAGCTGGAGAAGGGCCTTGGTCAGTGAGGTGACCAAGAACCCGATGTTCACTCTGACAGAGCTCTAGAGTTCCTTTGTGGAGATGGGAGAACCTTCCAGTAGGACAACCATCTCTGCAGCACTCCACCAATCAGGCCTTTATGGTTGGGCAGCCAGAAGGAAGCCACTCCTCAGTAAAAGGCACATGACAACCCTCTTGGAGTTTACCAAAAGCCACCTAAAGAATCTCAGAACATGAGATACAAGATTCTCTGGTCTGATGAAACCAAGATTCCGGACTGAATGCCAAGTGTCACGTCTGGAGGAAAGCTGGCACCAACCCTGTGATGAAGCATGGTGGTGGCAGCATCATCCTGAATGGATGTTTTTCAATGGCAGGGACTGGGTGACTACTCAGGATCAAAGCAAAGATGAACGGAGAAAACTACAGAGAGATCCTTGATGAAAACCTGCTACAGAGCGCTCAGGACCTCAGACTGAGGCAAAGCTTCACCTTCCAACAGGACAACAACCCTAAGCACACAGCCAAGACAACGCAGGAGTGGCTTCGGGACAAGTCTCTGAATGTCCTTGAGTAGCCCAGCCAGAGCCTGGACTTGAACCGGATCGAACATCTCCGGAGTGACCTGAGAATAGTTGTGCAGGGACGCTCCCCATCCAACCTGACAGAGCTTGAGAGGATATGCAGAGCTTGTAGCGCCATACCCTAGAAAACTCAAGGCTGTAACTACTTCTAAAGGCTCTTCAACAAAATACTGAGTAAGAGTCTGAATACTTGTGTAAATGTTATATTTCAGTTTTTTATATGTAATACATTTGCAAAAAATTCTAAAAACCTGCTTTTGCTTGTTTTTCTGTACACTCGTTCAACTTCCCGTGAGCTCAGAAGCAGCCTTGAGCTGTTTGTTGGAGGCTATGCTGACTGGTGTAGACCTATGTTCTACAGTATATTTTTCAGTCATGTGCACATATTGTATATACTGTACATCAACATGATCCTGCACAGCCTCATGATCCGTGGGAGGTACAGTATGTATGGCTTATTAGGAGTGTAGACCCAGCCAGGTAAGGCTGAAGTGTGGTGGTGGCCCACTGGATGCTAGGCAGGCAGGAGGTGGCACCACCATGCTCCACTGTACTTTCCAGTCTTCTGACTCCAGTCTGCAGCCACCACCACCTCCACTCAACCTGGCCTGTCAGGAGGGCCACCAGGAAGCCCCCTCCACCCCCACCCAGACCTCCTCTAGAGCAGGACATGCTCTGTGTTTCTGGTCTAATCTCAGGATTAGCCCCCATCTCCTGTCCACTTCCTGACACAGAGCTGACCTGGGTGTGTACACACTGCCACCCGACCACCAACCCATACACCCATAGCACAGCACAGCAAATGTTACTGCCCATGAAACACTAAACCCACTGGAATGTGCTGTTACACATCTGCTTAGACCTTAAAGGGAAATTTCACAATGTTTCAAGTTCACATTCATCATTTCCAGCACTACCCCAATATCAACATGTATGAAAATGGCGTGTTTGTAATACTCCAGGTGTCGTGGGTGTGGAGTCAAATGCAGGAGACAGAGAGTACAATGCTGTGCTCTTTAATTGCACCAACGCACCACAGGGTGCTCACAATAATAACGGCCCCAAAACACAGGGAATGAAAAATGACTACTGAAAAATGCACGACCAGGAACTAACACGTTCCTCTACTACAGAGCCGAAGGTTACAATGAATAATCCCGCACAACAACCAGGCGGGCCGGCTGTCTAATAAAGACAAACTAATCATCACAAACAGGTGCTACCAATAAACATACAAGGAGGGGGAGGAAAGACAATCAGTGGCAGCTAATAGGCCGGTGACGACGACCGCCGAGCGCCACCCGACCGGGAAGGGAAACCACCCTCGGTCGGACTCGTGACAGTGTTTCTATGTTTTGTAATAAAAAAGATTGTGGAAGATAAGTATTTCCAATGACATCCTCAACCAATTAGTAGACAATTAGTTGGCAATTAGGAGGTAATGCATACTCATAATTGGTTAAAATCAAACGATGCACACAGATGTCATTGGAAACACATCTTTCTCTATCTTTTTTACTATAAACCATAGAAACGTGCACTTTGCACATGTTGATGTTGGGATGGTGCTGGAGAAATGTCCCTTTAATCCATTTAGGATCACAACATTTCATTTAATTTCATGTTAACTTTTTCTTCTCAACCTGGCCAAAGCATTTTACTTCGGTGTTTGCGGTATGTGGCTGTGGTGGCCTACAGTATCACCCATACTGTTTGTATACTGTGTGTTTGGAAAGTTTTGTTTGAGGTCAAAGGTGAGGAAGTCCATCATATTACGAGGCAGGGCGCGCTCTGCTCATAATGTCCTGACGTCATTCAACAAGCCATTGCCAAACACTTGTAATTGATGAGCTGTCATTCAGGGACACCCCTCCCACTTAAGCAATAACTTCATGCTTTATAACCACCTCTTTCATCAACATTTGCTGCATGAATCACCGCCTCTCTAAACTACACCTCATTACCATTCACCTTTTTTAAATCACGTAGGTGCTGCTCATACTGCAGGGATAATTGACTGTGTTTGACTTGTCCGGCAACCGATTTATATTAAGCAGGAGCAAACAGCATCTCTGTGATGCAGATAAGACCTGCCCTGTGCTGTGAGAGGTCCACACAGCTGGAGCAGGCAAACATCCCAGACCTATACACTCATATCTACGGGACACACTGCATTCCCTCACTTACGACCTGTACTATATTATACACAGGTAGACTTTTCAGATAAATTACATTGTTTAAAACATTTTTATTTTCTCTCAGTGTTGCAGTTGCAAGCTTCTTGCACAACTGAATTTCACATGGGTGTGTGTGATTGAGAAAGCACACAATGACACGTTTGTTTACCCAGCATGTCCTTCAAGGAAAAGTCTGACATTTGAACCACAGGTGTTTTCTTGGGATGCAAAGTCAAGTGTCAAGTGTAAAGGATTGTTTGTTTTCTCTAGCCTTGGGGAGTGAATCATCCTTTATATTTAGCTTCCTCAAATTTGTTTTGATTTAACATACCATATTGTTTTTTATTTCTCAGTTGCCTATTTGTAGTATAGAACAGGTCAAATTACATTTATCTGTGTGTTTTATCAGGAAATGTCTCAAGTGGAAACAGGGGCTCAAGTTACACATTATTTTGGTCTAGTGATTTTCACTTAGATACCTGAGCCAAAATTGTATGCACACTTATATGTGTCTATAGAGCGTTTCTGAGACCATTCAGATGCACACAGGAATGAAATTAGGGCAAATGAACTCTATTGTAAACTGATGACTGACACAAAACAAACTCTGCGGCCCATCATAAAGGAGAGGTCAAAAAGGATCAGGGCTGGAGTGGCAACTTTGCAGCCAGCCGCCATCTTTTAGCAGCTTTCAAAAAATGTATTTCACCCATGCCTCAGCTTTAAAACTTTCCCATTGTTGGAGTAGTATTCAGGCTGCTTTCAGAGTCACTCACTAGTATACATTAATTGCCACTTTCTTCAATGCGTGGGGAGGGTCCTCAAACGTTCACTAATTTTCAAAGGCACACTTCCCTCCTGCCCTGCCTTTCATATGCAGGACAATTGAGATTCGTCCCCTGGTAGCTCCAGCATAAGGATATATTCATTAGGTAAGACAAAGGGCCATTTTCATGCTTGCCATGAAGTGCTTTGCGTGCCTTTCATTTTTGCCCAGCCAAGTGTGTTTTTCTAGCAGGTGTCCCCTTTAGCCACACAACAGGGTAAGACCAGGGGACTTGCCAGATTTAGATTTCAGTCCTGGCTTTCCTCATTGAAAGGGAAGGGAAAACAAGGCAAAGTCAAACCAAATGTTTGCCCTTTATTGTCTGCAGTGAGGCCATAGTTACTAGTGTAATATTTAAATAGGGTAATATTTAAATAGGAGTAAAGACACCACCAAAGAACACTTTGTCATTCAGAAACACCACTTTTCTATTCTAATCCTTGACAAACAAATTATTTGCTTTTCACCCATCTTTTTATCCTGAGGTTTTAAAGACTTACACTGTGATTTTCAAAGATGCAGATGTACTACATTGACCTATTTTGGAGAGCTATTGGTTTTCACAGTGGTTGCAGCACAAGATAAGACAGCATAAGACAAAATACCAAAGTGAGAATGTATTATTTGAGGAGTTGCTCAACTATGAGTTCAACTCAGGATAACCGGTCATGCAAAAGTGGCTCACCTTTAAGCCAGCTAAATTTCTATTGCAACGAATCCTTCAGAACTAACCTGCTCCGGGGCAGGCTAACTCATGGCTAACTCCACTTACCCTGAATGAAATGACTGAGCCACAAATTGAGGACCAATGAAATCAGATTTCCTCCCTCTTGCAAATATTGAGTCATCATCCCCTTATTTGAGGAAGATGACTTATAAAACATTTTATTATAATAACCTCTACGGGATCGGTGTCCCCACCGCAGGACGGTTGAGCTAACGTAGGCTAATGTGATTAGCATGAGGTTGTAAGTAACAAAAACATTTCCCAGGACATAGACATATCTGATATGGGCAGAAAGCTGAAATTCTTGTTAATCTAACTGCACTGTCCAATTTACAGTAGCTATTACAATACCATGCTTTTGTTTGAGGAGAGTGCACATTTATAAACTTGAAAATGTATTAATAAACCAATTAGGCCCATTTGGGCGGTCTTGATACAACATTTTGAACAGCTATACAATGGTTCATTGGATCAGGCTATTTTGGCCATCTAGTGGCCAAAATTTAAATTGCGCCTGGGCTGAAATAATACATTATGCCCTTTCTCTTGCATTTCAAAGATGGTGGTACAAAAAAACCTGCATGTTTTTTCTTTGTATTATCTTTTACCAGATCTAATGCGTTATATTCTCCTACATTAATTTCACATTTCCACAAACATCAAAGTGTTTCCTTTCAAATGGTATGAAGAATATGCATATCCTTGCTTCAGGTTCTGAGCTACAGGCAGTTAGATATTGTTACGTCATTTTAGGCGAAAGTTGAAAAAAAAGGGTTGGATCCTTAAAATGTATTTGTATGTTAATGAGTCATGTTAAAGTATATCACATTACACATTTAGTAATGACAGAATGCATTTTAAACTTCACGCACAGGAACACTTTTGTGTGACAATCATTTTATCAAAAGGAGTGGGGAAAAAAGGTGCTTGTGGCATTAATGTTAAGTAATACAAGCCTATTTCACACCTGAAATGCTGAATTTGCAAGATAACGTTTCATTCGTTTTGATTTAGCCACAAATGAAAATGTGGCACTGATGGATGTTTCAGCTCTGTTTCAATGAAGAGTTTGGCGTTGGACTAGGCACTTGTGACATGTACACGCAGTTTCAAGCCTGCTAGAGTTAGCGGCAGGCGGACGAGCAATAACCACAATCGTAATACAGATGAAGCCTAAACTGGAATGTGAAACTAACTAGAGCTGGTTAGCTTTAGAAAACCCTGAGTAGGTCTAGCTTGCTTCATAGGATACCCTTCTGGTTAGATTGGCCATGGTGAGTGATTGACTCGTTACTTACCAGGGAATTGTCTCAGCTCACCTCTGTAAGAAGGCTTTTAAAAAAAAATCCTTGTCAATGCAACAATGTCCTTCCACTTGCACCTTTGCCCATGAAACTTAGTATCGTCTTTCCACTCTAAAAGGTGGAAAATTTCTGAAGACAAATCCAGTTTTATCTCTGATAGGGTTGGCAAAATAGAGTGAAAAGACTGAGATAAGCAATTATATCTGGAGAGAAATATTGCACAAAGCAGTTGGTGATAGCAGTGAACCTTATCCACAGGGAAAGTATTATCTTTCATATATGTACTCTATTGGCTGTGCTGATCGATTCTATTTTTTACGTCAGGATTAGTCATGTTGTGAATGACTAATATTACCGAACTGAGGAAATGGGCATTGTCTGGTTACTCTTTCAGTTTTTTGCCCTCATGAGTAAATCGTTGTTTTTTATTTTCATGCACCTTTGCTCATAGCCGTGGGAAGTAGGGTGCCGAGGGTGCAGCACCCCCTGATAAAAGGAAACATAGAAAAATTATTATAATAATACATTAAAAAAAATCCACATCATTAGTGAACTAGGCTTTCATTACTCCTGTATGAGCAGAGAAAAATACTCATCAGCAGAGTGGAGAAAAATATTCCCAACCCAAAACATGTGAATCTATGCCTTAAGTTACATTATATGAACCGTACGCTACCAGCTAATGCATCCGTTTAGTAGACCACTAATATAGTAAATGACCTCTGCTAAGAAAATGTACAGCTATGAATATAACTACTGTTCCCTAAAGGAGGGAACGAGGTATAACATACTATAGGAGACAACGACCAGTCATAATCACCTGAAGCAAACTGAAATCATGGCCAACGGGCCAATGAAGGCCGTGCACGTCCTCGGATATCCCGCCTTCCTGGCAAATCAGTACTGCTCTTAGGCGAGCCCAAACCCCCTGACAGCGCAGGGCCCAAAATGTATACCTCGTTCCCTCCTTCGGGGAACAGTAGTTATATTCATAACTCTACGTCCCCTTTCAGTCGGTCACTCTGTGTAACATACTATGGGGACATACAATCCCGCCCCAAACCGGCTCAGAGGGTACCAGATTAGGGGGCCCACGGCAACCCAAGCGCACACAGATTCCACCAGCTCCAAAAAGGGGTTACAGAAGCCACCCTTTTCCCTAACTCTACCCGAGAAGCCTGAACTGCCAGAGACTGATTATGAACCAGAACCTGCTGCAACTTGGCTACGCGCAGACACGCTGCCACTTCAGCCCAGTCCCTAGACCCCACAGTTCCAAGAACAATACTTAACATGCAATCCTGATATGTCAGAACTCGTACAAGGAATCGCAAGACAAAAACAACAGAACACCTGTTGTGTCTTGGTAAAGCACAAACAGGCAATACATAGCATCGAGTCTATGAACCACGGCAGCTCAAGGCTCAAACCCCGACTGGGTCAGATGGTTTAGACCCTTTCCTCTTTAAGGCCAAGCCTATCTCTGACTTTTTTTAAACCTGTCTCTCCTTTCTGGGGAGGTTCCCATTGCTTGGAAGGCACCCACAGTTCATCCTTTATTTAAAGGTGGAGATCAAGCTGATCCTTGATCTCCACCTTGTTATATGCCTATTTCTATGTTGCCCTGTTTATCAAAAGTGTTGGAAAAAATTGTCAATAATCAACTGACTGGCTTTCTTGATGTCTATAGTATTCTCTCTGGTATGCAATCTGTTTTCCGCTCAGGTTATGGATGTGTCACTGCAACCTTAAAGGTCCTCAATGATGATGTCACCATTGCCCTTGATTTTAAGCAATGTTGTGCTGCTATTTTTATTGAATTAGCCAAAGCTTTTGATACGGTAGACTATTCCATTATTGTGGGCCGGCTAAGGAGTATTGGTGTCTCTGAGGGGTCTCTGGTTTGGCCAGGTTTGCTAACTACCTCGCAAATAGTACAGAGTATAAAGTCAGAACATCTGCTGTCTCAGCCACTGCCTGTCACCAAGGGAGTACCTCAAGGCTCAATCCTTGGCTTTCTTAGTGTCCAACAAGCTTTTTCTACCCTTAACCTTGTTCTGAACACCTACAAAACAAAGGTCATGTGGTTTGGTAAGAAGACTGCCCCTCTCCCCACAGGTGTGATTACTACCTCTGAGGGATTAGAACTTGAGGTAGTCCCCTCATACAAGTACTTGGGAGTATGGCTAGATGGTACACTGTCCTTCTCTCAGCATATATTGAAGCTGGAGGCTAGACTTGGTTTCCTCTATCGTAATCGCTCCTCTTTCACCCCAGCTGCCAAACTAACCCTGATTCAGATGACCATCCTACCCATGCTAGATTACGGAGACATCATTTATATATTGGCAGGTAAGGGTGCTCTCGAGCAGCTAAACATTCTTTACCATTCGGCCATCAGATTTGTTACCAATGCTCCTTATAGGACACATTACTGCACTCTATACTCCTCTGTAAACTGATCATCTCTGTAAACTCATTGCAAGACCCACAGGTTGATGCTTATTTATAAAACCCTCTTAGGTCTCACTCCCCCCTATCTGAGATATCTACTGCAGCCCTCATCTTCCACATACAACACCCGTTCTGCCAGTCACATTCTGTAAAAGGTCCCCAAAGCACACACACACCTGGGTCGCTCGTCTTTTCAGTAAGCTGCAGCTAGCAACTGGAACAAGCTGCAACAAACACTCAAACTGGACAGTTTTATCTCAATCTCTTCATTCAAAGAGTCAATCATGGACACTCTTACTGACAGTTGTGGCTGCTTTGCGTGATGTATTGTTGTCTCTACCTTCTTGCCGTTGGTGCTGTTGTCTGTGCCCAATAATGTTTGTACCATGTTTTGTGCTGCTACCATGCTGTGTTGTCACGTGTTGCTCCCTTGCTATGTTGTTGTCTTAGGTCTCATTTTATGTAGTGTTGTGTTGTCTCTCTTGTGATGTGTGTTTTGTCCTATATTTATATTTTATAAAAACAATATTTAGAATCCCAGCCCCCGTCCCCGCTGGAGGCCTTTTGCCTTTTGGTAGGGCGTCATTGTAAATAAGAATTTGTTCTTAACGGACATGCCTAGTTAAATAAAGGTTAAATAAAAGAAATAAACCAAAAATATCTGGGCCACCACCGAGGGATGCGGTCTCCACTCCCTGAATATGGTAAACCAGCGTGGCAGTGTGGAGCTCCACCTGTTCCCTCAACTTCGTTACGACCAGCCAATCAACCAATACTCCACCACCACAAAAAGTTGCAGGGTGATAGGGAGATGGATAGGGAGATGGAGAGGATAGGGAGATGGTGGTAGGGAGATGGAGAGGATAGGGAGATGGATAGGATAGGGAGATGGATAGGGAGATGGAGAGGATGTATAGCACATGAAAATGTGTACTTCAGATATATAAACGTGAACTAATCACTGGGATGCACCAACTGCAATAGCCTGGGATGTTTGAGCATTTTGAACTTGCTTTCTTGTGGTGCTTATTTAAAACATGCAAGTCCAGGATGGGACGCAACGTCAGGACCTTGGGGGGCATTGACGTATTGACACCACTAAAAGGAGGAGGATGCTCAGCGAACTGCAGACTGTACCCCCTCGTCAACGTCCTCATCACCCATGGTAAAACTATGCTTGCCCACCACTGGACGGAGCACGCTGCCAGTCTCCTATACATTATCTCCTGAAGGGGCAGAGTGCCACCCTGAGGACTGGGATATTATTTATTTATTTTGTCATGCAAAAACGCTTCCCTGCTGCAGGAACTGGAGGTAACTACCTTCACCCAAACCTGGGGGAGGAAATGCCATCAAATGCACATTCACTCCCAGTGGTTCACTCTCTTCAATCCAAAGCTGGGGCTTTAGGCTGCCCCAGACTGATGTCATCTGATTCACACTCTTCAAACCCTCCAGAGCCAATCAGGGATAGTATATCATCCCCGGAATCTGGACTCTGAACCCTGCCAGAGAAACCGGAATGAGCCTCCCACGGCTGGGATGACACCCCTATCAACTCCGACACCAATCTTCCTCAGAGACGAACTGGTTGTCACACGAACTGGTCCGAACCAAGACCTATTGAGCATGTTTCCCCCTCAGGCTACAGAACAGCACTTGTAAGTATCTTTAATTTTAATTAGGTAGGATTTTCAAACTCAGCTGGTTAGCCTTTTTGAACCTACTCTTACCATGGTACATTTACATTTTAGTCATTTAGCAGACACTCTTATCCAGAGCAATTAGGGTGTAGTGCCTTGCTCAAGGGTACTTAATGACAGATTTTTCACCTAGTTGGCTCTGGGATTCGAGCCAGCAACCTTTCGGTAACTGGCCCAGCGTTTTTAACTGCTAGGCTACCTGCCGCCTTAATCATGCAAGGAAGCACTAGCTACACAAGCAGAGCAAAAAGTACTGGGTTTTTAGCCAACACAAATCCTACACAAGCAAGGAAGCATTAGCTACACAAGCAGATCAGAAAGTAGTTAGCTTTTAGCGAACACAAAAACTGATACCAAGACCTAAAACTCTCAACATCTAGGGGGACGAGTCTGTTTTCCCCACTAACAGACACCTAAGTTTGAGACGAATATTGTCGCATTCGTGTGCTTGAAAGGTTTTTAAATTGCGCGACATGTACTTCCTTCAGGCAAACTGAAGAGTGAAGAATTTAGTTGGATGCGAGCCCTGGTATTGTAGCCAGGAAGGCGGCACTTTCGAGGGCGGGCTCAGCATCCATTGCCCTGTTGGACGTAATTCCAGTTTGTTTCAGGTGAATAGGATTGGTCGTTGACTCCCATCGTATGTTCTACCGAGTGACCGACTGAAAGTACGGTTCACATAATGTAACGTATTTTCTACTGATGCACCTCTAACAGCTGTAGTGTATGTGTTTTTTTTTTTTTTTCATTTGATTTTATTTCACCTTTATTTAACCAGGTAGGCCAGTTGAGAACAAGTTCTCATTTACAACTGCGACCTGGCCAAGATAAAGCAAAGCAGTGCGACACAAACAGCAACACAGAGTTACACACAAACAAACGTACAGTCAATAACACAATAGAAAAATCTATGTACAGTGTGTGCAAATGTAGAAGAGTAGGGAGGAAAGGCAATAAATAAGCCATAGACTAAATAATTATAATTTAGCATTAACACTGGAGTGATAGATGTGCAGATGATGATGTGCAAGTAGAGATACTGGGGTGCAAAAGAGCAAGAGGGTAAGTAATAATATGGGGATGAGGTAGTTGGGTGTGCTATTAACAGATTGGCTGTGTACAGGTACAGTGATCGGTAAGTTGCTCTGACAGCTGATGCTTAAAGTTAGAGAGGGAGATATGAGTCTCCAGTTTCAGCAATTTTTGCAATTCATTCCTATCATTGGCAGCAGAGAACTGGAAGGAAAGGCAACCAAAGGAAGTGTTGGCTTTGGGGATGACCAGTGAAATATACCTGCTGGAGCGTGTGCTACGGGTGGGTGTTGCTATGGTCACCAGTGAGCTGAGATAAGGTGGGGCTTTACCTAGCAGAGACTTATAGATAACCTGGAGCCAGTGGGTTTGGCGACGAATATGCCAGCTAAGGAGAGGATACAGGTCACAGTGGTGGGTATTATTTGGGGCTTTGGTGACAAAACGGATGGCACTGTGATAGACTGCATCCAGTCTGCTGAGTAGAGTGTTGGAGGCTATTTTGTAAATGACATCACCGAAGTCAAGGATTTGTAGGATAGTCAGTTTTCGAGGGTATATTTGGCAGCATGAGTGAAGGAGGCTTTTTTGCGAAATAGGAAGCCGATTCTAGATCTAATTTTGGATTGGAGATGTTTAATGTGAGTCTGGAAGTTTACAGTCTAACCAGACACCTAGGTATTTGTAGTTGTCCACATATTCTAAGAACCGTTCAGAGTAGTGATGCTAGTCGGGCGGGAGGGTGCTGTCTTTTATCGATGGCGGTTATGATATCGTTTAGGACCTTGAGCGGGGTTGATGTGCACCCATGACCAGCTCGGAAACCAGATTGCATAGTGGAGTAGGTATGGTGGGACACGAAATGGTCGGTGATCTGTTTGTTAACTTGGCTTTCGAAGATTTTAGAAAGGAGGGGCAGGATGGATGTAGGTCTATAACAGTTTGGGTCTAGAGTGTCTCCCCCTTTGAAGAGGGGGATGACAGCTTTCCAATCTTTGGGGATCTCAGATGATATGAAAGAGAGGTTGAACAGGCTAGTAATAGGGGTTGCAACAATTTCGGAGAATAGTTTTAGAAAGAGAAGGTCCAGATTGTTTAGCCCAGCTGTCTGGATTTGGGCGAAGGAGACCGGGGGGGTTGCTGCAGGGGTGCTGAGCTGTTGGTCAGGGTAGGGGTAGCCAGGTGGAAAGCATGGCCAGCCGTAGAAAAATGCTTATTGAAATGATTGATTATCGTAGATTTATCAGTGGTGACAGTGTTTCCTAGCCTCAGTGCAGTGGGCAGCTGGGAGGAGGTGCTCTTATTTTTTTATATTTTTTTTATACCTTTATTTAACTAGTCCAACGCTCTAACCACTAGGCTACCCTGCTGCCCCAATTCTCCATGGACTTTACAGTGTCCCAAAACTTTTTGGAATTAGTGCTACAGGATGCACATTTCTGTTTGAAAAGCTAGTGTTAGCTTTCCTAACTGACTGAGTATATTGGTTCCTGACTTCCCTGAAAAGTTGCATATCGCGGGGGCAATTCGATGCTAATGTAGAATGCCACAGGATGTTTTTATGCTGGTCAAGGGCAGTCAAGTCTGGTGTGAACCAAGGAATATATCTGTTCTTAGTTCTACATTTTTTGAATTTGGCATACTTACATTAGATGGTGAGGATGGGTGGTCATTTGACTGAGGAACCATCACGCACACAGGCAATGAGGCAGTGAACGCTGAGATCCTGGTTGAAGACAGTAGAGGTGTATTTAGAGGGCAAGTTGGTCAGGATGATATCTAAGAGGGAGCCCATGGTTACGGATTTAGGGCTGTACCGGGTAGGTTCCTTAATCATTTGTGTGAGATTGAGGGCATTTTGCTTAGATTGTAGGATGGCCGGGGTGTTAAGCATATCCCAGTTTAGGTCAGCTAACAGTACAAACTCTCAAGATAGGTGTGTGTATGTCAAGGGTCTGCCCGCCCCACCTGGGATGCAGTGCGTGACTTCACTGCAAGCTAAATTGTGAAAACACCCGGGTTGGAGCTTGTCTGTGACTGGCTTTTAAGATTCCAGTGCTGGCTTGGGCAGAGGTAGGAGAGTGCTCAGAGGTTAGGACTGTCATGTTTGCTTTGATTTTAGTTTTATTAATAGGATTAGGTTTCTTGGCATCAAAGCGCCTGTTCAGGTCCAGTATGACTGACTACCTGAGCTCTATCTCTGCTAGCTCTGCAGCAAGCCTTTCTTCACTAGTAGGCCTTATGGCTGAGGTCTACTTGCAAAACAAGTCACCTTAGCTAAACCCTGACTCTGCCTCCCTGGGATCTCACACACAGGCCTAAATTAGCACTTGTCTACTGTGATAAGAGACAGCAGAGACATGTAGTAGAGGACTGAAATCCCTCAAATGTACAATCACTTTCAGTGCTGTTATAACACTAGTCACTTTAATAATGATGACACATTTTGCATTACTCATCTCATATGTATATACTGCATTCTATTCTATTCTACTGTATCTTAATCTATACCGCTCTGACATTGATCGTCCAAATATTTATATATTCTTAATTCCATTCCTTTACTTTAGATTTGTGTGTATTGTTGTGATATTGTTAGATATTACTTGTTAGATATTACTGCACTGTTGGAGCTAGAAACACAAGCATTTCGCTACACCCACAATAACATCTGCTAAACACGTGTATGTGACCAATAAAATTTGATTTGATTTATAAAGGCTTATTGTGAATAGTTTTTTCTTACAGTAAGCTACATACCAAACCCCTAAAATGTAAGCACCACTCTGCACGCTGTTTTACTCATCTCTAATTACTACAAATAATGAAATATATCTAATACTACTGAATGCAAATGTGCGTAATGATTATAGGCCAAACTATGCATAAACCAGTGAGATAGTTACCCTCTTTTACCTAGTGTTTCTCTCCAGTGCTCCTGGACAATAGCAGCTGTTATCAGGCCACCTATCCTATGAATATACTGAAGTAATTTCCCTGCTGTTTGGCCAGATCTATATATTCAAGCCCTCACCTCATCATTGATTTGACCACCATCCTCTATTTGCCAGTTTACCTCCAGATGCTCAATAATGTAGTTTTTTTTAAACATCTAAATAAGAGCCAACCAACCTCTCTCCCTGGGCCTGTTACCTCAGCATTAAATTCAAAGCAATAATTGTATTCTGGAAATAAATTAATATGCTGCATCTTGACTGCTTGGAAATGCACTCTCAAGCTTTCTCCAAGAAATACAGCAAGAATATTAACTTTCACTTTGTGATGTCATCATTTTGTTTGAAAAGTAAAGCTCTCATGATTGAAACAGTGAATGGGAGGGTTGTTTATTCCCATTATTTGTTGTTTGAATGTCCTCTCTATCCTCCATGTTAATATACCTATATCCTTTCCTGAGATTTCTAGAAATCTGCTTGCCATGCTGAAAACCCAAACTTCAGTAGCCTTAACTGTTGTGCCTCAAATTGCAGATGTAGCCCAAAGAATATAGAAAAATGCAAATCTTTAAACATGCCTGAGGAAACTCTATCACCCCTTTGATTCTCAAACCAGGAATCTGGTATATTTCACGCGGAGCAATTACATTGGTTGACTAAATATCGATGTACAGTTGGCACATTAAAGAGGAAAAATAATTGAAGAACATAACTACAGGACATCCCAGAACAGTGAGTGTTAAGGCAGTGACGAATTGGATCCAAGACGTAGACCCTGCAAATTTCACAGCCTCACGATGGGAGGTTTGTGAAGTCAGGCAATCTCTGTCACTCTCCTCCTGGTTCAAAGTTAACTGTATCCCTGAATCTCTCCAAGACAAGGTGTTCTATGTTGTGCAGTATGCCCTTGGAAACGTGGGTGGGTGCAGTGGAGACAGGTATGTGGTCGTAGATTTGACTTGGTCCTCCTCCTAGTCACATAACAGGACTGTTTATCTGCAGCCTGGCCAAGCCCCAGGATCTATACCTCAACTTGTCAATGATGTGCTCATTATAATTCACTACAGCTGACAGGTAAATTGGTTCTCCCCTTTCAGTCGTCCTGCCCCCCTCCCCCACCACACACGTCTTTCATTCCCTTACCTCAGCTTTCAAATGCTCTGATCAGCTGTTCCAGAAGTATGTGGGGGGTGACTAATCCACCTTCACCTCCAACACCACTGGTAGATAGAACAGGGCTGGGGTAGAAGTTTTGTTGGGGTGGAAGGAGTGTGTGGATGAGTGACATATGCTTGACGAAGAGATACTTACCAAAATTGACCGCGTGCTGCCGATAGCCTGTGAGCAACAAAGAGGAGCACATTTCTTGACAAAATATTCCACTTTCAGTAAACACTCATGTAACAGTCTCATCATCGTCCTTATGGAGACAACTACCACAACAAAAATAAGCTCCAATATTAATAAGAAATTAGTTTTGCTTGGATCTACTATGAGCATTTAAAATTATGATTAGTTGCCTATTTATACAGCTAGTATTTTTAACGCTAGCAATTAGCTGACTATAACGCTAGTGTTCAATTGAGTATTCAGGCCATGCCAGGATGAAGGTACATACAGCGCAGCTCCCCAGTTGATGGCAGTGGGTGTCTGTGCCTCTCTCATTGTAGTGTTAGTAAGTGACATGGTGATGCCATGGTGATGATCCATGCCATTCACTGTTAGTGTCTTGTGAAACAGTTGTGATTCCCTCTGCCAAGTAGCAGAGGCAGCCAGGACACCACTGGGACTCCACTGTGCCTTGCGTTAGAGGGGCGTTCACAGGCCAAGTGTCTCCACAAACACTACAAATACCAGGCTCAGAGAGGGGGTATCCTCACACCTTTGCCCTGCTCAGTACTCAGTATGTAACCACATTGTTGTGGGCATGACAATTCAATAAAAACATTTGTTTTGTTCGGCTCCCCTCTTAGAGGGGTTATAACACATTTTCACAACGGGGGAGACTTTTTTTAGATCTATTTTTCAGTGAGTACAGCAGGGCGATCTGCAGTCTTATTTAGAAGGGAGAGATTGCCAGTTGAGATGAACACATGGCTCTAGTCTAGCGTAGGTTGACAGCTTTCTGTGCTCCCTCCAAACACAGCCTGCCAGGGGATTCAACATTAATAAACATATCTGAAAAGCACATTGTCGCTTGCCGGAGGGCTCAGGATGACTCTGTTTGCAAACAGCACCCTGCGCACCGCATCTCCCAAGGAACTGAAATTGTTTAATGATTCAATTAGGCAATGAGAAGCTGAGCGCTCATCCTGATAGGATGCGATAATTGATAAAGATTATAATCCACCGAGGCTGAAACGGTTTCAAAGCCATCCGTGGTGAGGTGTTTTTTGCGGCCAATCAAAGAGTGGCTGCAACCCAATCTGACACCTCGGGTGCACTACCCCATTTATACATATTAGTTAATAGTTATATCAAGCTGGTTGTTTTAATATGGGTCACATTAAGTTTGAAGTACTAACTTTATTATGTCTAATCAACGTACTTTAACCTTCAGATTTCTACCAAAGCTTCAGGCAGGCTTGGCTAGGTTTATCATGTGCATCTGTTTGAGAAAAAGGAAAGAGCAATAGAACAATATGTGTTGATAATGAACAAACGTGTAAACATGTTTACCTATGTTTACCTATGTTTACCTATGCAACACTGTCATATTTGTTGGTTCGTTTCTTTGTTGACTTGATTCCAGAAATCTCATCGTCTTTCGAGCTTTCCTTCTGTAGCCTCCAGGTCTGTGGTACTGTGGTGTCAGTAGGCAGTCATTCTGAACGGCCCTTGTCGCTTTGTGTGTCTGCTACAGGAAGGAGTTAAACCAACCTCAACACATGTAAACAGAGGAAGCCCAGTGAAAGGGTTTTCTTTTCACAAAACGTCTACTCTCACTTCCTGCCCGTGGCATTAACACAGGGATTATGGGTAGAGGCTATCAGGTGACCCACAGGTCAGGAACACGGAAAAACACACAGTCACTAGAAATGCTTATCTGGGTCAACACTTCAACACAAATACAGATCAGATTCTTGGCAAACAGGATTGTCATCGTACCATATTGACATTTTGGACATTTTGTGTATGTATTTATTCATCAAACATTCATCATTATAGATTGTCATTTTTTTGTAAATAATTGTAGATTTTTTTTAAATGATCAATAAACACATGCACTATGTTTGGTGAATGCTTTCGTAAAGACTATTAGGCCTACACGTTACATGACATCATACGTAGTTATAAATCATGTTTCAGTTGTAAATGTAACGCTTGTAACACGGATGAATGTCAAATGAAAAAGCAATTGAAAGGCCCTCCTTGAGGGCATAGATGTATGTGGCTGTCCCTTGTGAAGGATCACTGCTGTATCTTCCCAGTGCTTTACCCCTTAATAGGGCTGGGTTTGTCGTTGGCCCTCTCCTCCACATATTCGCCAAGCCTAAAACAAAGCTCTGTCTATATCACCATTTCCACGGTCCAACACTAAACCCGATGGGTGGCGGAAGATAAAGAAGGGGTTTCTGTTCAACTAGGAGCCTTTGAAATCTCTTCGGTCTATAGGGCTGCAACTTTCTAACTGGCCCCAACTTAGCCTTTTGATCTGAATTTTTTTTACTGATATGCCATCCACTTAATCCTCTCAGCTCTGCTAGTTCCTGGAGACGGTGCAAAGACTCTTATACTACTAAAGCAGGCCTATACCCAGTGGAGGAGAAAGCGAGAGAGGGGGAAGAGAGAAAGAGACCAAACTGTCTAGCCCTGTTATATCACCGCCCATCTCTCATAATTGCACAAAAGTAACCCTAATGTATTTTTCTGTCACAACAACCACACAGGATCCAAATCGCCACTCTGCAGAAATAAGGTATCATTCAATAGAGCCACTTGTAAATATGCTTGGGCAAATTGCGTCTCTGTCCTCCCCTTCTTCCGGCTCTTCATTGTAGTGTTTTATTTACATGTGGTTGGATAAGTATCCAAGTCCCCCCTCTCCACTACCCTAAAATAGCAGACATAGAAGATGAAGGCTCAGAGTTGTGACAGCAGGTGAATGTCAAAACAAAATAACAGTCTGCACAGGAACCTAAAGACGGCCTCTTTCCAGCACTCAGACAAAATATGGGCTCAGGATGTCTGGAATGTCTACTGTCTTCTAGTACCCCTATACTCTTCAAATGCATCATGTTGTAAGCATATTCATTTATTGCCTTTTTGTTTATCAGCTTATTCACAAGGTTGTTCTTAAGTGTGTCTGCATTGACAGTGGTATGAAACAGTGGTCCAGTAAAATGGTCTAGTGAAACCCTCCCTTTATGTTCTGCTCTTTGTCTTCCTCCCAGGGCCAGACAGGGCTTCCTGCTGCATCACTGACTGTGAAGACGCTCCTCACAGCTTTTCATCTTAACTATCTCCACTGCCTGTCGGGCTGACGCTCTCTGTAGTGGCCCGCCTATTCCCCCCAAAAAAAGAGTTATGAAGGGCAGGCGTGACGTAAATATAGTATCCCTTGGCGCTCTGTGACATTGGAGGGAGAGGGGAGAGGGTGAGGCTTCCCTCCCCTGCCTGCTTTAGGAGAACAGACAGCTCCCTATTGGCAGGCAGGGAGAGAATGGTCTGTTTTCACGCCTTGTTCAACCCAGTTGTAGGCTTTTGCCGTGACATACTTAGGCCAGAAGATGCTCTCTATGCCGTCCTCCTCTTGACGTCCTGCACAACGCATCACAGGGAGCAATTGGACATAGAGTCTGGGGTTGTCGGGGGTAACCAGGCAGCTGAGAGACAGACTCCTCTGAAAGACAGTACACTTTGTATGCAGCACTGCACACATACGCACAATGGCAGAGCCGTTATAGTATTTTATCCCCATTTCAAAGTGGCTCACCTTTTAAGGTGACAAATCACCTTTCTAATGAGTCTACAAGGTGTGTCTGGCTCATAAAGAGGGCACAGATAATGCTGTTTCATTGGGTCTCATCATGTTGTCTCTACTCCAGACTGTAATGTAATGTAGTTTAGTCTGTCAGTGAAGTGAAGTGGGGATTAGCAGTGTTTTAATGAGGGATTTATGTTTATGCTGCTCTGCTCTGTGCTCCTGCCTGGCAGGCCGACCTGTTCCGTTCCTCTATAGACGTACATATGGCTGCTTGGTCTTTACCCTGACGGATGGACAAACACATCATAGGCCTCTAATACCCAACGCCAGAGCATTAATAAATATCATCATTAACATTATTAACATGGCCCCAGAGCACTAGAGCTGTGTGTGAAGTTAACTAGTTACCACGGCAATGACAGAGTGTGGAGCAGGGGAACTATGGAGCGTCTGAAGACGGTAATCAGGTTAACACAGCCTGGTGATATAAATAATCGAATTAAACACTGCAACGCAACACTGTGATCACCTCTCCGTTCCTCCACCAGAGAGAGAGAGTGAGAGAGGAGGAGGAGGGGGGGCAGCCGTTTACACACTCTGAGCCTGTTTGTTTGTTCACACCCTCCCTCCTCTCCCTCACAGCCAGGGCTCAGCCCAGGGAAAGTTTAATTTAGCCTGTCAGCATACTGTACATTATATCCAGGGCCTGTATTCACTCCCAAACATCACTGCCAGTGGATGATATGGATAAGCTGTACTGTACATATAATGCTGTGTGATGTACAAATATGGTTGATCATATATGTTTTTAATATTCATGACTAGCACCATCTGAACAATTTAAATGTCAGGGCTAGGGTTCATGATTTACAGGTTTGACACTAATGGGTTTCTATATCAGATGTCACATTTCAGTTTTGTATACTGTAGGTCTACGTACTATATGCTATACGTACTATAAGAGTGAGGGTGAGAGAAAAAAAGTGATGGATGGAGAACAGGATTCTCTTGGAGCTCAAGGAGGATCGAGCTCAGAAGAAATAGGTAGTAATGAATCATAATCGATTGTTATAGTTTGTGAATAAAATGTTTGCGTAGTTATTTATTCATTGATTTTCATGTGTTCAAAAGTAAGAGCTATGAATTGGAACAATTAATTGGGTTTATTTCAAGGTCTTTGATTTGAAATTTTAGTGTCAAAAGAGAAGGTAGATGGTGAGAAACACATAGAGAGGGAGAGAGAGAGTGTGTGTGTCAAGAAACAATGGAGGGAAAGTGAGAAGGATATATTGTGGTAACTAGTGCTAGTCCTTTCCCCCACTGTCTCATGGGTTAAGTGCAGCCGGTGTAAGGGAGGCAGAGCAAGGCTGGCAGCCCTCAGCTGTCATGTGCTGGATAATTACCCAGAGTTGAGGTGGACCACACCTTAGATAAACCCTCTAATGCCCCATTCTAATGCTCCAGTCCTCCACAAACAGTTTCCCTGCAGCAAGCTCCAACCTGTCCGTCATGTGTTTGTGACCTGCTTCTCCCATTGGGTGTTGTGCTATGGCTAGTTTACTCTTGGCCAAGCAAACAAATCAGAATGTGTTGATCTTGCTGAGATAGGAGGGGCTGAGATCACTTCAGAAGGTAAAAGTCCTCCCTCAGTTCTTCTCCAACGACAGCCCTAAGCAGAGTGAAAGCACTGTCGTCATTAAAAAGGAAATTGATTAGTCTTGGGTTTACACAACATCCTTTCTTTTGTAGCTCCAATGTGTAACTAATGCTATCAGGATACACTACAGCCTGGTGAGGATCCATCGGAGGCCAGTGTACTCTTCTCCCTGAATATGCAGATGTGCTGTATGGTTGTAAAGGAATTGTTCAATTGATGTTAGGCCAGCGTTGTGTGTTTTGGATTGTGGTACGGCACCAGGCCCAACCTCCAGCAAAGTGTCCATGTTCAGCACCACGTGCACCATGTTCAACACACAATGTTGTGTTTTGACTGACTAAAAAAGGCACATTCCACACAGGACCATCTTAAAGAGAGGAGAGGGGATCAGGTGTAAATCCATGTGAATTACTCAAGGGTGCATGACAGTGGAAGCATTTTTTAAACAGTTCACCAGAACATATCATTTGACAATGTCCAACACAAGCAAAGAGGCAAAATTATTTCAGAACAAGAAAATGTCCCCAAAGAAAAATATGTTGTATAAAAACTTGACCATACATTTTTAGAAACAATCTGTTCATCTTGGTCGATTCTACTCTTCTGTCCAGGATATATATTTGTACCCTCTTAGTTTTTCTGATCCGTAGTGTGTTAGTAGTTCAGCTTTGTTTTGAACAAGAACTACCTTCCCCTTTACAAATTCTCACCAGAAACGTCCAGGCTCCCAAAACCACATCTATCAATGTGCCAGACAATAAAATCAACATAAAACGACAAAGGAATTTGTATTTACTTTGGTGGTACAGGTAATGTTCAATGAAAGCACGCTGCAGTTCTCAGGAGATGAGACCGTAGCTACAGCCCAGCCCAGCCAGACAGGAACAAGCATGGTCAACTGCAGGCCACACAATAACTGCAATGACAGATGGGCCTTAAGCTCCGATGCTAGCTTCTCTTGTATACTGCAGACCTGTTTGTTTGGAGGGTTCACCAGAAGAACATGAAAAGGAAGTGCTGTGCCCTGCTCTGTCTGTAATTTGGTCCGGGAAAACAAGCAACACTCGATTCCTGATTTAATATGTTTTGTCTTGTTAATCATCGCTAATCCAAACAGAGGTTCCAGACAGGGCCCACCCAGGTGAGAAAGGTGAAAGTTATAAAGGCAGAAAGATGCAGCTGTTTGCCTTCATCACATGACACAGGTGACACAAAAGATATGTACACCTGATGTTATGGGAACCTCTGCCACCGAGGGCCCGAGGCCCCGTCGACAAACAGGTCTGTTGTTTTGGTTTGTGTTTCAATGAGAGGTATTGAAAACTCAGTGTAAAGAGTGGGAAGCCTTGCTCACTTTATGATTACTAGGATATTTTGGTTTACTACATTCTTGAAGTTTTATGTATAACACGAGGACACCAAATTTGACTCTGCTTATGTGCAGAAACTTGTACATTAATCCAAAGTGTATTTGACATTTCCCCTTCCTGTTCCAGAGTGAATGTGATGCACATTAAGCCCAGATGTCAGACTGCAGTAATCCCGGCTACTTCCACATGATTAGTAACCACCACTCCTAATTGTAAAAAAAAAACCTTTCGATGACCTTTTCCCATGATCCTTTATTTTCACACCACACACCAACTCTCCCCTCAGCCTCGCGGGAGGGGGGGGTGGGGGCTCTCAGTAAAGAACAAGCCAATCACAGACCTCAGATAAAGAAATACAGTATCCCTGCATGTTTAATAGTAAAAGGGGAGAGGAACTCATGTACTCCAGCTCTCAATATTATTTGTCTATTTTAAAGTTTCTGTTGTTTTGGTAGAGCTCTCTGTGTTTGACTGATTGCGTAGCTCTCGCTGTACACCAGCCAGGCAATTTAAGTGACATGATTACTGAAACAGCCCTGGTGGGGGGAGGCAGGCCGATAAACATCTGCCTGCTTGATGGCTCTGCTCACTACCTGTTCCTTCTGAACCTCTGTAGGTTAAGGGAGGAAGGGGAGGAGGGGAACACTATGTTTGTTTGGAACATGCAGCCAGGATACCATAGAGCCACCATGCTTGAGATTCAAAGGTAGGCAGATCAAAGGGATGACATTTGCTGGGTAATGGGGAAAACGATATGGCAGGCTGCGTGTGCTGTACATGGTCTGACTTGCTGTAGCAGCACAGAAGCACCTGAAGAAACAACACAATGGCACGATAACATCTCCTGTGGCAGGGGATGGAAGCCTGTGTGTGTGTTTGTGTTTGTGTACGCGTTAGCGCGCACCATTCTGTCTTATTCTTGTGCCTCGGCCAGTGATGCCTATCAAGGTTTTGGGCTGCTGTGAGAAGTCTCTTCTTTTCTGTTGCTGTTTTTGACTGTGGTATGATTTATCATGCTGCGTTGCTGACTAACTGGTCCAGTATTATTGGATGAAATCAAGATGGACTACACTACCTCTACCTATTGGTGACCCTCAGGCAAAAGCACAGCTTTATTTTGGTGTCTTTCTCTCTTACTCTCTATCTCACCGTTTCCATTTCCCTCCTCTATTTTTCTCTCCCCCTCTCTCTGGTCCCCCCTTTCTCTCCCTCTCCCTTTCCTTCTCCTTCCTATGGCAGTGGTGGATTAGCACTGATATGCTCCGATTGCCTCCACCTGTCAACGGAGCTAACCTCCGGGTTCTGCCCTGTGCAATCAGCCATGCTGGTAAGACGCAGGGCTCTGCCACTGACAGGCAAACAGTCCCACCCAGCCACAGCACCAGCCAACAACACACCTGTCTCCCCTTCCCCTGGCCCCTTTCTGGCCCACTCAGCAGACTCAGGCCGGACCGCATTCATGCACACCCCTGCTCCGGACAGCATATCCACTAATGGAATTAAATAAATCTCGAGCTGGCCGATAGGCAGAAAAACCGCTTGCAAATCGCCTGTGTTAAATTGAGAAGCTAAATTTGAACAGCCATGTCGCGAAGATTAATTTCAGCTCAGCTCTTCGTCTGGCCATGACTGGCCAGGCTTAGTGTGGCTGAGATGTATATGAGCATTATAACCGTTCTGCTATGCACCCGCAACATTTCTGGGTTTGCAAAGCTTGCATTGTTTATTTTTGGCCACACATACTACACGTATCTTGTATAGCACTAACACTGCCTTATAACTACTGCAATCTGAAATGTGGTATGTGTTCGTAAAAATAAAAAATGTTACAAAAACATACCAACAATTAACATCATTCTGTGGATTTTGATATCAGAGAGCAGGTTGATTTAACCTAATCTGTATACATTCTGCCTTGGATGAACAATTTCTCTCAGCTTGACCCTGGTACAGTAAGCCCCTTCCTGAGTTTTTACTGGGAACATGTATCTCCAATTAAAGCCCCATATCAGTGGAGGGCTTGGGAGTGGAGCAGAGGGGAGGGGGAAGAGGAGGGGAGATTGGCATCTCAATGTGTGGTCCTGTACTGTGTGACTCCCTCCTCCCAATGCAGCTGCTGTGCAGGGGAGCTACACCTCTGCACGCCTCAGTGCCTCTCCCCCCTGTGTGCCCCTAGGATCCTGCAGAAGCCCGTCAACAGGAAGTGTCTTTCTTCCCACCTATATCTCCTCCATCATACCTGGCCAGGCTGGTCTGCTGTCACGCTGTCATCACACTCAGCAAACTAATGTCAATACGTGCAGCATTCTCTCCCTCCTCCCTTGTTTGTCCTGTTCTGTTTTTCTACTGTGGCTTTATGCCTACCAGTCTTTAGTATAAAATGATGGCTCCAATCACCTGCTCAGTTAGTATTAGAGCAAAACTTTAATTAACAGACTGTGATAGGTTGTTAATCGCTCATTTCTCGTGAGGGATTATAAAAGTAATACCAAGCTTCCATACATCCACACCCTGATGTGGGAGGCTGTTTTTGGATTTGTTTCCGGGCAGTAGTGTTTTGTTTGGGTGTTTTCTCTGGACTGAGGTGTCCTCAGTCTGAATGCTGAGGCAGTCCCCTAGATGCAGGAACTCCTCTCTCCTGTTTTGTTGTTCTGGTTGGAGGAGAAGTTAGCTTCTTAGTGTGGTGTGAAAGTGGAGGGGGGCTGGAGATAGTGGAGGGGGG
Source organism: Oncorhynchus tshawytscha (assembly GCF_018296145.1). Lineage (NCBI taxonomy): Eukaryota > Metazoa > Chordata > Actinopteri > Salmoniformes > Salmonidae > Oncorhynchus > Oncorhynchus tshawytscha. Next base: position 58,509,597 of record NC_056433.1, on the reverse strand, counting down.
CTGGAGGCAGTGGAGGCGGGGTACAGAACATCTCAGTCAGGGCCTGATAAGTAAGGAGAGCGCCGGATGAAATTGTACGTCCTGGGATTCTGCAGCGCCTGAGCAGCGGCGTGGAGATGATTCGCTGCTTGTCTGGGACTCGATCAGCGTAATGAGTTTTGGACTGCCCACCTAAGCCACTCGAGTGCCAGGGACAGTTTTTACTGTTTAATCTAAAGCAACTCCCTGTACTTACTGCTACAACGTTCTCATTAACATATCACTAAGCCTCCCCTGAAAGCCCTGAGAGCAGCAGAAAGATATCTGACCTCTGGATGGGGCATAAAAAATTGCATTGCCCCCTCATAACATGAGGATTAATCCCACATATGATTACACATTAAATTACCTGGGATGTATGCATTTGTGCTGTGCTTTGGTGTCAGCACGTCAAGCTTTTTCACAAAGTTGGTAGCAACTACTTCCTTGCAAAATAAAAAAATCCTTGTAACCAATTGGTTTCTTGACTGATATAGACTGACATTCTGCCTGGCTTACCCTTTTCTTTACAAAAAGGAAAGATTAAGACAATCCGTTGCAAGCCACCTCGACTTTGCAAGGTGCTTAAGGACTAAGAGCAAGGGGGATTTCTCCGGTGGTTTCTGAGAAGATGCTGAGGAATCTAGGGGCATTACTTTTGCCCACCTGGAAGTTAACAGTAGACCACATCAACTCTGCCCTCTGTTTATCAGCTTAGTGCCCTTCCACTCTTGAGCGCTGATAAACATCACCTCTTGAGTTTCCATTTGTGTCCTTCTCCCTCCTCCTGGCTACAAACAGCTCTTACAGACCGGCTGGAAACTCGCACACACACACACACACACACACACACACACACACACACACACACACACAGTGGCCCCCACTTCCTCACACACACTCACACAGTCTACACTCACACTCATCAGTCAACTGTCCCACTTCTCAAAGCTCAACTCCACAACATGTCTTAATACAGGTATGCAGGATCTAATCCCAAGATCGCAGAAATCCTCATTCTTATCTGCTGTGCTCTCAGCATGTAAACCCAGCTCTCCTAGGTCTTTTACCTTCAAATGATCAACTCCTCACTTTCCCCTCACCACTCTCTTACCTGCTAAGCTGTTTTTCTGCAAACTTTTAGCTTCATACAGAAAAATAAGCATTTGGTAGATGGGGATATACTGTATCTGGCAGGGAATGTGGATTTAAGACTTACATAAGGCTACCTTTAAACATTAAGAGCCGATAATCACTATTTCATCTGACAGGACTTGTGTTTTTAGCCTAGCTCTCCCTTTCAGACTCCCTGTCTTGACTGTCACAGGGTGGTGTGAGGTAGAGCCATAGATTGCCCCGGGCAGCTGACGTTAATAGGTGTTCGCTTTGTTGAACCCCTGTGATTTATGCACCTCTGTCTAAAGGCCGGCCGAGTCGGCCTGCTGCTCCTTCAGCCTCTGCTGAACAAAGTGACAGCTGGGAGACTTCACCACCCTTTCAATACTGGCCATGTGCTTTCACCTCTGAGACCAAATCACCAATTAAATTAACTGCCTCCAGATCGCGAACAACAACAAAGCTAAGTTTTTCAAGATTTTAAGAGTTTATTCCAGAGACTTTTGATAAACACACTGTTCATATTTATCATAAACTGGTCCACCAATCAGAGGAGTGATCTCGGGGCCGTGGGAGATGATCTAACGGGAGCAGACCGGGCCGGATGGATGTTTTCAATGAGAATGGCAGAATTTATGTAGGGCAACATTGAAGCCAAACAGCGTTTCTACAAGGAAAGGGAGAAGAAACAGACGGCTCCCTCCAATCTGTCCAAATGCCCCAGTGTACCCGTTGCCCCATGCCAGTCACCCATTTACACCAGGCAGGGCCCGCACTCAATCACCCGTTTATCTCACTCCGTTCCCCCCGGCCAGGCAGATGGCAGTGCCACCCCTGCCAGAGGAGCGTGCCAACCCCCGCACTAAGCAGGAATGCTAAACGAGTCAGCTGTATGCACATAGCATTAGCATATAGTTGACCTGTTTGGAAACTTTCATGATAGCCACATGCGCTGGAGCCATGTCTCTCACAGTGGAGAGGTGTTTATGGGACCAGTTGGCTACGGGGGACACCAACAAAGGCACCCGTAAATAAATATTGTTTTCTTTAAAAGCCACTAAAACATCCTTTGTTTTAATAGGCCAAGTGTCCACTATGCCCAGAGTCACCCAATACAACTTGTTCTCCAGTAACCAGGTACTGTTGCACTCTAATATTAAAAGCCAGGAAAGTGTGTGGCATCTCCAAGAGGCCATATTCAGGGGTTCCCAAACTTTTTTGGCCCACGACTCCATTTTGATATCTGAAAATTATCGCGACCACAACTTTTTTATTTGGGGCTATGGGAGTCAATGGAAAAACAATCTAACAGTTTTGGTTTTAATCCTGACGAGATCACGACATTCACACAGGTATGAGCTGGCGAAGGGTACCGTTCGTTTTATGGTGCTTTCAAGACAACTGGGAACTCTGAAAAATACAAGGTCAAATCATGACGTCAATGATCTTCAGGTTGGAAAGTCAGAGCTCTAGAAAGAGGCCTGAGTTTCCGAGTTGGATGACCGTTCAAAACTATTTTTCTGATTTCCCAGTTGTCTTGAACGTCGCATTAATGCTCAGAGGGAGACGGCAAGGTATTCCTTTTGAGTCAGAAACCGGAACGCCTTTCCCAATGATTTAAGGGCACTCTCTGGTTAGATTTAAATGTTTAGATTTTAATACTTTTTATTTTGATTTTTAAGGTTATCCACATTACAATGATTTTGAGATACAAAGATGACATTATAATTTATTTATATTTGAATATATATATTATATATCATACTGCTCAGGAAGGAGATGCATTCTATCTTCAAGAGATGAACGTACTTTGGTGCGAAAAGTGCAAATCAATCCCAGAACAACAGCAAAGGACCTTGTGAAGATGCTGGAGGAAACAGGTCCAAAAGTATCTATATCCACAGTAAAAGGAGTCCTATATTGACATAACCTGAAAGGCCGCTCAGCAAGGAAGAAGCCACTGCTCCAAAACCGCCATAACAAAAGTCAAACTACGGTTTGCAACTGCACATGGGGACAAAGAAAGTACTTTTTGGAGAAACTGTTGGGCCATAATGACCATCGTTATGTTTGGAGGAAAAATGGGGAGGCTTGCAAGTCAAAGAAAACCATCCCAACTGTGAAGCATGGGGTGGCAGCATCATGTTGTGGGGTGATGAAAGAAATAAAAGCTGAAATAAATCACTCTACTGTTATTCTGACATGTCACATTCTTAACATAAAGTGGTGATCCTGACTGACATAAGACAGGGAATTTTTACTAGGATTAGATGTCAGGAATTGTGAAAAACTGAGTTGAAATGTATTTGGCTAAGGTGTATGTAGACCTCCTACTTCAACTGTATATATATATATATATCACAAAACACACATCATGACAAGAAAGACAACATAACACTACATAAAGAGAGACCTAAGACAACAACCTAGCAAGGCAGCAACACAACATGACAACCTCATGGTAGTAACACAACACGGTACAAACATTATTGGACACAGACAACAGCACAAACAGCAAGAAGGTAGAGACAACAATACATCACGCAAAGCATCCATATCTGTCAGTAAGAGTGTCCATGATTGAGTCTTTGAATGAAGAGATTGAGATATAACTGTCCAGTTTGAGTGTTGCAGCTCGTCCCAGTCGCTAGCTGCAGCAACTGAAAAGAGGAGCGATCCAGGGATGTGTGTGCTTTGGGGACCTTTAACAGAATGTCACTGGCAGAATGGATGTGGTATGTGGAGGATGCGGGCTGCAGTACAGTAGATATCTCAGATAGGGGGTAGTGAGGCCTAAGAGGGTTTTATAAATAAGTATCAACCAGTGGGTCTTGCGAAGGGTATAGAGGGATGACCAGTTTACACAGGAGTATAGAGTGCAGTGATGTGTCCTGTAAGGAACATTGGTGGCAAATCTGATGGCTGAATGGTAAAGTTGTGTATTTTAGATTCTTTCTAAGTAGCCACGCTTTGCCTCTATGATAGCTTTGCACACTCTTGGCATTCTCTCAATCAGCTTCACCTGGAATCCTTATCCAACAGTCTTGAAGGAGTTCCCACATATGCTGAGCACTTGTTGGCTGCATTTCCATCACTCTACGGTCCAACTCATCCCAAACCATCTCAATTGGGTTGAGGTCGGGTGATTGTGGAGACCAGGTCATCTGATGCAGCACTCCATCACTCTCCTTCTTAGTCAAATAGCCCTTACATAGCCTGGAGGTGTGTGGGGTCATTGTCTTGTTGAAAAACAAATGATAGTCCCACTAAACGCAAACCAGATGGGATGGCGTATCGCTGCAGAATGCTGTGGTAGCCATCCTGGTTAAGTATACCTTGAATTCTAAATAAATCACAGACAGTGTCACCAGCAAAGCACCCCCACACCATCACACCTCCTCCTCCATGCTTCACGGTGGGAACCACACATGCGGAGATCATCCGTTCACCTAGTCTTCGTCTCACAAATGCATGGCTGTTGGAACCAAAAATCTCAAAATTGGACTCATCAGACCTAAAGGACCGATTTCCACCAGTCTCTTCTTCTTATTGGTGTCATTTAGTAGTGGTTTCTTTGCAGCAATTCGTCCATGAAGGCCTGATTCACACAGTTTCCTCTGAACAGTTGATTTTGAGATGTGTCTGTTACTTGAACTCTGAGAAGAATTTATTTGGGCTGTAATTTCTGAGGCTGATAACTTTAATGAACTGATCCTCTTCAGCCGAGGTAACTCTGGGTATTCCTTTTCTGTGGCGGTCCTCATGAGAGTCAGTTTCATCATAGCGCTTGATGGTTTTGGCAACTGCACTTGAAGATACTTTCAAAGTTCTTGAAATGTTCCAGATTGACTGACCTTCAGGTCTTAAAGTATTGATGGACTGTTATATTCATCTTTGCTTATTTGAGCTGGTCTTGCCATAATATGGACTTGGGCTTTTACCAGAAAGGGCTATCTTCTGTATACCAACACTACCTAGTCACCACACAACTGATTGTCTCAAACGCATTAAGAAGGAAAGAAATTCCACAAATTAACTTTTAACAAGGCACACCTGTTAATTGAAATGCATTCTAGGTGACTACCTCATGAAGCTGGTTGAGAGAATGCTAAGAGTGTGCGAAGCTGTCATCAAGGCTTAGGGTGGCTACTATGAAAATATATTATGATATGCTTAACGCTTTTTTGGTTACTACATGATTCCATATGTGTTATTTCATAGTTTTGATGTTTTCACTATTTTTCTGGGGTGGCATGTAGCATAGTGGTTAGAGCATTGGATTAGTAACTGCAAGCTTGCAAGATCAAATCCCTGAACTGACAAGGTAAAAAATATGTTGTTCTGCCCCTGAACAAGGCCGTTAACCCACTGTTCCTAGGTGGTCATTGAACATAAGAATTTGTTCTTAACTGACTTGCCTAGTTAAATAAAGGTAAAAATAGTGAAAATAAAGAAAAGCCCTGGAATGTGTTCAAACTGGTACTGTGTATAATATATTTTTTTCCAGGATTTTGGAAGTTCTCCCGTGACCCCATTTTCATATCAGGTGACCCCATATGGTGGTCACGACCCCTAGTTTGGGAACCGCTGCATTATGTAGTTTAATTTTAGTGTCGGCTGTAAAATCAAATGATGCAGGAGAAAACATTAAGGCCAATTTCATATTTAGGAAGATATCTTCAACTGAAAGAAGATGTATTGTAACCATGAGCTGAATGGCGTTAATATGATTTAAATGGCTAATCAATAGCCTACATGAAATCTGATTATAAACATCAGACTTGCATTCAAGCCACAGAAGCACGAAGCAGCTATTTGTCTCTTGCACAACATGTGCCTTAATGTTGTAGGTTTTCATTATCTGGCTCTGGAAGGATTTCCCATTCTTTAAAATGTTGTGGGCGAAGTTTGTTTGGTTTGGATTATCAATGTGGTTTGAGTCAAGTGGATGGCTCTGTCTTGCCCTGGTCTAACCCATGTGGCCTTTGCCTTCCTTTAACTTTCTGCAGTCTGACCGTTCAACAGAGAAATGGCGTTGACTCCTAAAATTGATGTAATTATACACAGATCATAATACTGCACAATTACCTGCTTTTTTCTTTCTCTTAATGGGGGCAGTGTATTTAGTCTCCACCAGAAGAACACTACTCCCCCTGACTTCCTCAGCTCACACTAGACATGCAGTTTGTTGTGAACAGTAGACAAAGCATATCCTAGTTCTACTGCAAGTTTGACCAAAGCAGTTGACTGTTCGCTTGACCAAGGGCTCACATAGTTGGACTGGTGTTCAATAAAAAGGCCACATTGTTCTCATGTTTGGATGGAGTTCTTAGTTGGAATTAAGGCCTTTTCCACCAGGATCACTGTAATCCCGAAATATTACATTTATTCTAACTCTTTTCTTCCTAGATTGATATTTACATCATAACTTTCATGAACAACTTCATATTTTTGAATTCTCACATTTTGAGACCGACCTCTCACTCTGTGACAATCCATCAACAAACAGACAGCAGGCATAGGGCTGGGTTAGAAAACTGCTACTCCCACCTCAGGGAGTCAGGGGAGATAGCTGAGAGCAACAGTAGAAGAGGTAATTACACCTATCTGTCCACAGCCTTTGTCTCAGGGCAACTGAGCCTCACAGTGGAGAAGATAGAGGCTGCTCGGTCTAAGAGTGGACCTGTCTCTCCGGGGCTAAACAGGCTTTCTCCACCTGCCAGCTGTTGCCCACAGAACTTTAAACTGTGGGACAGAGAACCAGCCTGAAGTGTATCGAAGAGATCGGAAGGAACGAAAGACAATAGACAGGTTGACAAAAAAAAGTAGGCCTGCGAGTACCTCTTTCCAACCCTTTCTCTCAATAACATGGTTGTGGAAAATAACACTGTACCTGAAGGTTATTTAACAAAGCTTTACTTATCATTACATTATAACATGTCCCCTTGTTTGCTATGAGACAGATATGTTCATCAAATGCATTCATCTATAGTGTATGTATTTCTATTCCCATCCTTTTTGAACCAAGGTAAAGGGGTTAGACAATGGATTTTTGAAGATGTGAAGTTTACTCTGAATTCTCTGTCCATGACATTACAGCTTAGACTCCATTATTTTTCTCTTTTTTTTTAAAACAATGAAAGCCATTTTCAATGTCAGTCTCAAATCGATATGCAAGCACAATGCAGACCAGAGCACTGCAGTCTGAAACCTTGGTCTCACAATAGCCTGAATAGTTTCATCTCTACAGACCTTGGCCTTGTAATGTACAACATAAATAATAAAATAGCCAGTTTCATAGAATCAGATTGGATAATTGATTAGAGACCAATCAATTATAAGTTGGCATGTATTTTCACATGCTTTAACCCTTTACACTGGTGGGAATTGTCCTGGGATGGGCTAAATTGAAATGTTTCTTACAGAAGAAATATGAAAAAGCATATTCATAACTATGGTAGCAATTGAAAGGGAACAGTTTGGAGGACACAGGAAAATGATTAGACCAAAGTTGAGGACACAACAGTTCACCTGACACAAGACTGAATATAAGTATGTGATTTTTACATTAACTGTACTTTGTCACATTTTTTTTATAACGAAATCTGAAAAGGTAACATAAGACTATTCCTGGAAAATGTGGGGTAGGTGCAACATAAGACTATTCCTGGAAAATGTGGGGTAGGTGCAACATAAGACAAAAAAAGGGGTTGAATTAACTGGTGGCCAAACACCATTGCAAAGTATGCACAGTTCCTAAGTCATTTCAATGACACAAAGAAGAGTCTTCAACTATAAGGTACTTTTTTTTTAAACTCTCCTAGATGTGCTGCTGAGAAACTAGAGCAAGCACACTTATGGTTGTTTGTTTGGAATACAACCCTGCATACCCGCCATCAAACAATTACTGTTGTTTATACAATCCAAAAACGGTCCATGATAAATCGCAATCTGGGTCAGGTGGGCATGATTTGAAAGCTTGTTCTATTGCCAACATGACGAGCTAAGTTATAAAATACAATCTTACAGTCTTATGCTTTCACAAGGCAATTCAGAAGCCAATCATCATTTTGGTACGCATAGAAAGGAGTCATAAGTGCATTCAGGGGCGTGTGTGGTGGAAAATGTTCTTCACAATAGACAAACAGGCTCATTCTGTTCAGACATGTCATCTTGTAACTGTACATAAAATATAGTGATCTTACATTTTGACACGGTATATGACATGAGTTTTATGATTTGGAGATGGTGAAGTGCGCATTTGGACTCACGGGTGTTTGACTTGCTTGTATGACATCGAAGTGGTAACGTCTCCTCTTTCAAAAATACATCGTCATCTTAACTTAACATTTCCCTCACTCAGACAACAATACATTTGCAAAAGTTGCCCAATTAGCAGGAAGTCTGGGGGCAACTTCTTGTCGAGCGCAGTGCTCAAATTGAGAATGGCTGTCAGTCAAAACCCATACAACGCTGTGAAGCGCAGACCCAGAGCTCTGACGTCATGTATAGCATGTTAGTGTACAGCCAATACGTTCCAATTTATGAGTTTATTACTGCCCATATCTCCCATTTTCCACCCATATGAGTGTAAAGGGTTAACATAGGCACATGGAGAGGCTGCTTTGTACAGAGGAAATGGCAGAATCTTTTATAACCCACATGGCCCAGCGTACTCATTTGCACCCTCTGTGTGTGGTTAGCAGTGCCGTGAGTAATCCTGGTAACTAGTAAATATTTTGGGCAGCTTTGCAGTTTGTCATGCCATTGGGAGTAGATGGATGATGGATAAACAGCGTGTGCGTGCGTGCGTGCGTGCGAGCCCACTAATCCCCAACCTCCTACAGGTGAGGTCTAACAGGGATCCTCTCAGCTTGGTCCGCCTTGGCAGGAGAGAGGCATTCTGGGAACTGTTAGTTAATGTTTAACTATCCTAAACAAATATGAATGTACATACAGTACATGAAGTATGTTATGAGGAAAATCTATATTTTCCCAATCTTGTCTGTAACTAATATTTAGGATTAATGTGTTCTAGATCTATGGACTATGAAACAATTAGGAATTGGCCATTGTTGCCAAATGGTGTTTGGCTCTCTGGTGTTACTTTTTGCCACAAGTTGATGTTAAAATCCTTGTACATTTATTTTGTATTAATTTTACATATGCAGTACACTGTCTTTGCCTATAAAAACAATTGTTTTGGGAATCTTTGAGCATGTGTGCCACAAACTCCTCGGTCACCATGTGGCAACAACAGAAAAGTTCCTTTCATTACTCCAACGGCTTCCAACCATTAATAATGTAAGAGGAACAAATTTTGAATTTGACACCGATTGGGCCAGTTGACGTTTTCAAAATACATCCTGCATGAATAATGTAGGGTGAAAATCCAATATCTAAACAGCAGACCATACTGATGGACAAGCCCAGTTAATCTGCAAACCAGGAGGCTGCACCGCCTCCACTCTGAGCACATTACACTGGTGCCTTATAATGCACTTTGCACTGCTAGATGCTAAATAATGCTTCTGATATATTATAGTAAATCCTCGATTGCTTATGTGGCAGAACCCCCTCATTAGATTTAAGGAGGTTTAAATTCAGGTTTAGAGAGCAGTGTGTTTTATAGGAGGGTTTGGGTATGGTGGTGGTGGGGGGTGGGGTTATGGTGGTGTTGGACTGAGGGTACCCATGGTTACCAGGTGGTCTGATGTCGTTGGAAAGTTGCGCAGTTGTTGTGTTTAGGTGATTTGGGAGTCTATGGGTACAATTCAATTCAATACACCTATTTATCCCTTTTTGACCTTCTTGACTTGGGTGTTTTATATGCAGAATCTTCTGGAACCTGGACCAGGGTATGTGAGTGAGATTTGGTTTTGGGATTAGCAGTAATACATGATGTTAAAAGTAATCAGAACGTCACTGTTAGCAGCTCTCTTTCCATCTCAACACTGCAAAGACAACAAATATCCTGGGGAGGGAGGGAGGGAGGGGAATGACTCACCACGTCAAAGTGCATTTACTCCCTTGGCACACAGCCTAATCTTTTAATTGTGTCTGTGTGAACTCTTTTATGGACAGAAAAAGGAACCATTTAAAAATGAATCTTTGTCATCATCGGCAAAGAACTGACTGAGTGCTGTACGTGTCAGAGTGCCTTGGGTAAATCCTGAAATAATCCATGTTTTTGTGGTCTGAACATTTAAAGATATTGAATAGAACATGGCTTACTGTGGGAGCTATATATCATAGGTTGTGGTTATGTTATGGTTGTGTTTCTCTAAACTTATGTTTGGAGGTAGATTCAAAATGTTTCCTATTATTAATCTATCCATATTTCTAGCCAATGGCCATGAAACATTTGAGCATTCTAAAATGCCATCCATATCTCTCCTTGTTAGTGAGGGTCTTATTCTTATATTTCACCCGGGAGATCCAACAGGAATCCAGTTAGAGAGAGAATGAGAGAGAAGGAGAGAGAGGGGGAGTGTGTGTGTCCCAGGTAGAGAAAGTCATTTACACACAGGCTTTATCACCATACACACAGAGAGCTCTCACCAGTGAAGATGTGTCCACTCCCAGGAGTCAGGTGTCACTGGCTGAAGGACTGGCCTAGAACATCCTGCAACAGCCGCAGCACAGGAGCCTGGGAGAGGTCTGGCTGGGGAGAGAGATACAGACCTGGGACCACAACCTCTTACACACTCAATATCCACGCTGTGTTGTTTTTCAACCATATCAAATCAAATATATTTATATAGCTCTTCGTACATCAGCTGATATTTCAAAGTGCTGCACAGAAACCCAGCCTAAAACCCCAAACAGCAAGCAATGCAGGTGTAGAAGCACGGTGGCTAGGAAAAACTCCCTAGAAAGGCCAAAACCTAGGAAGAAACCTTGAGAGGAACCAGGCTATGTGGGGTGGCCAGTCCTCTTCTGGCTGTGCCGGGTGGAGATTATAACAGAACATGGCCAAGATGTTCAAATGTTCAAAAATGACCAGCATGGTCAAATAATAATAATCACAGGCAGAACAGTTGAAACTGGAGCAGCAGCACGGCCAGGTGGACTGGGGACAGCAAGGAGTCATCATGTCAGGTAGTCCTGAGGCATGGTCCTAGGGCTCAGGTCCTCCGAGAGAGAGAAAGAAAGAAAGAGAGAATTAGAGAGAGCATACTTAAATTCACGCAGGACACAGGATAGGACAGGAGAAGTACTCCAGATATAACAAACTGACCCTAGCCCCCCGACACATAAACTACTGCAGCATAAATACTGGAGGCTGAGACAGGAGGGGTCAGGAGACACTGTGGCCCCATCCGATGACACCCCCGGACAGGGCCAAACAGGAAGGATATAACCCCACCCACTTTGCCAAAGCACAGCCAACCATATTCTTCCATCATACAAACACTACAACATTTATCCATCATGAACTACAATGAGCCTCTGCATGCTGCTACTCTCGTTCTCTCTCTTTCATAAACACTCTTATTAGATTGCAGGCATATATGCACTGTTTCCCATCAATGCATACATTTCCCCTCATCCTGAGTAATAATGGCAGCATGTGTTGACCTCTTCACATAAAAAAATGGGAAGATGCTTTTAGCTGGAGACATTCAATGATGGCTGCCACGGCAACAAATGTGTCCGTAAGAAACCCACACAGACAACAGTTCAGCAGTTCATTGTACTGCACTCCTGAAGTATACATACTTTAGTTGAATGTTATTTCCACTTTTTCACATTTTTGTAGAGAGAGAACAAGCAGGTCAGCTTTGAGTTTTCAGACTTTTGAATGGATATGGGAATATGTTATAATTTCTCAATAAATATTTTTACAAACCATTATTAAAGTGGCACATAAAAATTGTGAATAAAACTGTCAGTATTTTAAAGATTTGAGGGGTCATATTCATTACTTTTAATTAACCCTTTCATAGTACAGGGGCTGTGTATGAATACCCATACTAGCGTACTATATACTTAAACTGCATACTATGTACACATCGTCACATACAATTTAGCACATACCATTTAGTAAAAAGTATGCAGTATGCCACGGCCGCAACGAAGTAGTGGCTCCTGACTGGCTGAGTAGGTGGGGTGGGATCGAGTGCGGGTGGATTTTTTCCAAATTCATCAGACAATTAGCTTTAACCAGCATGATAGCTAATTTCCAATTTGATTAATTTCTCTAAACTCTGAATAGAAGAGCAATGGAGAAAGGCCTACTCAGGCTGGTTATTTGCAGACTATCACATTCGACCTGTAGTAGACCATATAGCTCATCTATTCTGTTTAAAAAGGACTGTAGACAGAAACAGATAATTTGGTACCATTTCAAAATATTATTAGTGAAACCAAAGTGCTATAACATACAGTACTAGTCCAAAGTTTGGACACACTAAATCATTCAAGGGTTTTTCTTTATTTTATACTATGAAATAACACATATGGAACTAAAAAAGTGTTAAACAAATCAAAATATATTTTATATTTGAGATTCTTCAAAGTAGCCACCCTTTATCTTGATGACGGCTTTGCACACTCTTGGCATTCTCTCAACCAGCTTAATGAGGAATGCTTTTCCAACAGTCTTGAAGGAGTTCCCACTTATGCTGAGCACTTGTTGGCTGTTTTTCCTTCACTCTGTGGTCCAACTCATCTCAAACCATCTCAATTGAGGTCAGGTGATTGTGGAGGCCAGGTCATCTGATGCAGCACTCCATCACTCTCCTTCTTGGTCAAATAACCCTTAACCTGGAGGTATGATGGGTCATAGTCCTGTTGAAAAACAAATGATAGTCCCATCCCAGATGGGAAGGCGTATCGCTGCAGAATGCTGTGGTAGCCATCCTGGTTAAGTATGCCTTGAATTCTAAATAAACCACAGACAGTGTCACCAGCAAAGCACCCCCACACCATCACACCTCCTCCTCCATGCTTCACGGTGGGAACCACACATGCGGAGATCATTCGTTCACGTACTCTGCGTCTCACAAAGACACAGTGGTTGGAACCAAAAATCTCAAATATGGGTTCATCAGACCAAAGGACAGATTTCCACCGGCCTAATGTCCATTGCTCGTGTGTCTTGGTCGAAGCAATTTTCTTATTATTATTGGTGTCATTTAGTAGTGGTTTCTTTGCAGCAATTCGCCCATGAAGGCCTGACTCACATAGTCTCCTCTGAACAGTTGATGGTGAGATGTGTCTGTTACTTGAATTCTGAGAAGAATTTATTTGGGCTGTAATTTCTGAGGCTGATAACTCTAATGAACTTATCCTCTTCAGTCAAGGTAACTCTGGGTCTTCCTTTCCTCTGGCGGTCCTCATGAGAGTCAGTTTCATCATAGCGCTTGATGGTTTTTGCAACTGCACTTGTTCCAGATTGAATGACCTTCATGTCTCAAAGTAATGATGGACTGTTGTTTATCTTTGCTTATTTGAGCTGTTCTTGTCATAATATGGACTTGGGCTTTTACCAGAAAGGGCTATCTTCTGTATATCAATACTACCTAGTCACAACACAACTGACTGTCTCAAACACATTAAGAAGGAAAGAAATTCCACAAATTAACTTTTAACAAGACACAACTGTTAATTGAAATGCATTCCAGGTGACTACCTCATGAAGCTGGTTGAGAGAATGCTAAGAGTGTGCGAAGCTGTCATCAAGGCAAAGGGTGACTACTTTGAAGAATCTAAATATAAAATATATTTTGATATGCTTAACGCTTTTTTGGTGACTACATGATTCCATATGTGTTATTTCATAGTTTTGATGTTTTCACTATTATTCTACAATGTAGAAAATAGTACAAATAAAGAAAAACCCTTGAACAAGTAGGTGTGTCCAAACTTTTGACTGGTACTGTATATGTAAATTAAATTAAATAGCCTAGTTCACACAACAAACTTTTCAAATATTCAAATAAAAAGCCTACTGCACATTAATTAATTAAATAGGTAGCCTACCTTACAAAACTAAAACAATCCATATGTTTAAATCAAAAGGCCTGGACTGGGTTTACCAAAAGCATCGTAGCACTAAGATCATCTTAATTCCATTAAAACAAAATTATCTTAGTGCTACGATGCTTTCGGGGAATCCAGCCCTGATTAACATGACATCAATAACGCAGCCACATCTAAGCCAAGTCCGACACATTCAGAAAAATATGGTTTAGTGTTTTGTTTAAAAGCACTGATGAAGGCCAAGAAAACAATAAACACTACAATACAATACTACGTGATAATTTTAAGGAGAACAAAAACTACTTTGCCTACATTTGAACACCACCGCAGAAGCTTCGCTATTCGGCATCATCCCAATGAAGTAGCCTAGTTTTGTTGTTTGGCTACTTGAAGAGACCTAGGGCCTATCACTCGCAATGTGTGAGTGTGTGTCGAATTCTACGAGATGAAGAGCCAAAATGAGGCCAGGCATCACTCCCCTCAGAGTTTCCAACGCAGGCTGGGCCTCACATCAACGGAATCAGGAGCGACTGATGCGCCAAGGCCTCGCTGTGAACACATCAGCCCGACTAAGATGCTCTACTTCCCATGGCACCCCCCTCCCTCCCATCCTGCCAGCCAGCCCAGACACTCCCTCAGTCTGTCCGCACTAACTCTAGGTGTGGACAAACCACTTCTCTCTACACCCATCTAGGGAAACCTCCAGACAGTCCCCGTCATAGCCATACATCTTCTTCAGTCTGCCTTATCATTTTTGTCCCCAACTAAAAATAGTATGAGAAGACACTGTGCATATCCACTTCTTTCAAAACTACTTAACCTAAAAATGGTACGTATGTAGTTAAATGAATCAACCATGAAGATGTGTAATCCAGCACCTGGCTTATTTTCCTGGAGAGCTTTAAAAGCCTGTAACACTGTCATAAACTGGCAGTTTGTTTAGGATCTTATCTGCCACTGGAATCTGTGTAAGTCGACTGCAATGATATAGAACAGTAACCTTCCTCTTCCTTCAACACTTCAATCAAAACATTATTGATACAGACGCACAACACCGTTAAAGACATTGCTTGATGAACCCAAACAACAGGATTTGTTCGGATATTTTCTACATTTCCCCCTCTAAACTTCCCTATCCATTTTCTCACTCCTCGCCAACTCCACATTGCCATAGCAAATCAGACATTCAGTTCAGCTAAAGTGCATCACAAAGAGAGGGAGAAGGCTGATAATTCCTTTGAGAGCGCGTGTACGTACGTGCGTCTGTGTGTACGTGTGTGTGGCCGCCAACACACATCAGAAGTGACAGACGACGGGTTGTAAGGAGAGAGAATTACATCCTGTCATCAGGCTGGATTAGGCATTCTGTTATTCCTATTTGGCCGAGGCATCTTCATTCTACCCATCAAAGGCCCCAGCTTTACCCGGCAAAATACCTGCAAGCCACGCCATGTTTACACACACATTACTAAATCTCTGCTTATGCTGCGCTTTTAGTTTAAATGTACAGCACCTGTTAGTCTGCCTGAGTCTGTCCAACACCTAAAATGGGGATGGCTTGGAAATGTATTCGGAGAGCATAGCTTTCACAAGTTAATACAGAATGTGCAGCCAACTTCTCTCTCAACTCAATCCCTCTTCATCTGAAAAGACGCACGCAGGTGTGTGGTGAGACTCTGGAACTCACACACACACACACGCACACACACACACACACACACACACACACACACATAGGAACAGAGCTGCGATTAATACTTCATCAGGAAGCTCCGTAATGATCTGAAATTGGAGTCCCCTTTTGAACTTGTATACTAATTCAATAATTATAGCTGTGTCCGAAATGGGCCAACATCCAACAATTACAAAAGCTTAACCAGCACTCCGAGGCCCAGGGGTCACCACCTGAGTTCACAGCCTAATTAGCACGTGAGGTAGACTTTTGTCTGAGGATCGCTGGCCCAGACATGGATCCCAGAGTGAAGTTTCAGCTCTGCTGCTTCTGCTGCTGGTGCTTGTGGTGGTCACTCTTTAGCTGGCCTCAGTGGGGACACTGTAGATTAAAACGCAAATGTTGCACAGGGGTTAAGAGTGTTTGGTAAGGATTCAGTGTCTTTTATGTTACAGGGTTGTGTTTGATTGTGGAAATAAGATGGTACAATTATAGCAAAGAGTAGTGTTTGGTGTGTTTAATTTACTAAAACCAATTTGATAGTCTGAAATGAAATCATATTGTCATCTTGGAAAACGAAAGGTCCAAAGTTCAAGAACAATAAAAATACAAATTGAAGAGAAATAATGATTGTAATGATGTTTGTTATTAAAACAGCTCTGAAGTGAGTTTGTTGTTGAAGTACGCGCTGTGCTGTCTGTCCAACAAAACCAAAGTATTAAATCAGCTCTTTGTGGCAGGATGAATTGCAATCACAGAGGATACACAGGCAGCAGTGATGTGTAACCTGTTGAAACCCAAACAGCCGATGTAGTATGATAAGAGGAAGGCCTATTGTGCAACTCAAACCCTCATGTCCCATCTGAATGTGACCTCATTTTCTAGCCCACTTTGTGTGTTTTGTAGACCTCACTACATTGGCATGGAAATGTATGACTTCAATATTTATGACTAGGTACATATCTTACAGTATATCTGAAATGTTCTGTTTGCAGTTGGTGTTTTTTCACCTTTATTTAACCAGGTAGGCTAGCTGAGAACAAGTTCTCATTTACGACCTGGCCAAGATAAAGCAAAGCAGAGCAGTGCGACACAAACAACAACACAGAGTTACACATGGAATAAACAAACATACAGTCAGTAAAACAATACAAAAGGTCTATATACAATGTGTGCAAATGAGGTAGGATAAGGGAGGTATAAGGCAATAAATAGGCCATAGTGGTGAGATAATTACAATATGGCAATTAAACACTGGAGTGATAGTTGTGAAAAAGATGAGTGTGCAGAGTAGAGATACGGGGGCAAAGGACCAAAATAAAAAATAAAATTAACAGTATAGGGATGAGGTAGTTGGATGGGCTATTTACAGATGTGTACAGGTGCAGTGATCTGTGAGTTTCTCTGACAGCTGATGCTTAAAGCTAGTGAGGGAGATATGAGTCTCCAGCTTCAGTGATTTTTGCAGTTTGTTCCAGTCATTGGCAGCAGAGAACTGGAAGGAAAGGCGGCCAAAGGAGGAATTGGCTTTGGGGGTGACCAGTGAAACATACCTGCTGGAGCGTGTGCTACAGATAGGTGCTGCTATGGTGACCAGTCAGCTGAGATACGGCGGGACTTTACCTAGCAATGACTTATAGATGATCTGTAGCCAGTGGGTTTGGCGACGAATATGAAGCCAGGGCCAGCCAACGAGAGCATACAGGTCGCAGTGGTGGGTAGTATATGGGGCTTTGGTGAAAAAACAGATGGCACTGTGATAGACTGCATCCAATTTGCTGAGTAGAGTGTTGGAGGATATTTTGTAAATGACATCGCCGTAGTCAAGGATTGGTAGGATAGTCAGTTTTACGAGGGTATGTTTGGCAGCATGAGTGAAGGATGCGTTGTTGCGAAATAGGAAGCCGATTCTAGATTTAATTTTGGATTGGAGATGCTTAACCTGATCTGGAAAGAGAGTTTACAGTGTAAACTTGCATTTAAGAGCAGTTGGAGGCCACGGAAGGTGGCCAAAGAAGTATACAGAATGGTGTCGTCTACTTAGAGGTGGATCAGAGAATCACCAGCAGCAAGCGAGACATCATTGATGTAAACAGAGAAGAGAGTCGTCCCGAATTGAACCCTGTGGCACCCCAGTAGAGACTGCCAGAGGTCCAGACAACAGGCCTTCCGATTTGACACACTGAACTCTATCTGAGAAGTAGTTGTTGAACCAGGCAAGGCAGTCATTTGAGAAACCAAGGCTGTTGAGTCTGACGATAAGAATGTGGTGATTGACAGAGTCGAAAGCCTTGGCCAGATTGATGAATACAGCTGCACAGTATTGTCTCTTATCGATGACAGTTATGATATCGTTTAGGACCTTGAGCGTGGCTGAGGTGCACCCATGACCAGCTCGAAAACCAGATGGCATAGCAGAGAAGGTACTGTGGGATTTGAAATGGTCGGTGATCTGTTTGTTAACTTGGCTTTTGAAGACCTTAGAAAGGCACAGCAGGATAGATATAGGTCTGTAGCAGACTGGGTCTAGAGTGTCTCCCCCCCTTTGAAGAGGGGGATGACCGCGGCAGCTTTCCAATCTTTGGGGATCTCAGACGATACAAATGAGAGGTTGAACAGGCTAGTAATAGGGGTTGATCATTTTAGAAAGAGAGGTTCCAGCCTGGCTGATTTGTAGGGGTCCAGATTTTGCAGTCCTTTCAGAACATCACCTATCTGGATTTGGGTGAAGGAGAAATGGGGGAGGCTTGGGCAAGTTACTGTGGGGGATGCAGGGCTGTTGACCGGGGTAGGGGTAGCCAGGTGAAAAGCATGGCCAGCTGTAGAAAAATGCATGTTGAAATTCTCAATTATTGCAGATTTATCGATGGTGACAGTGTTTCCTAGCCTCTTTGCAGTGGGTAGCTGGGAGGAGGTGCTGTTATTCTCCATGGACTTTACAGTGTCCCAGAACGTTTTGGAGTTTGTGCTACAGGATGCAAATTTCTGTTTGAAAAAGCTAGCCTTTGCTTTCCTAACTGCTTGTGTATGTTGGTTCCTGACTTCCCTGAAAAGTTGCATATCGCCGGGGCTGTTCAATGCTAATGCAGTCCGCCACAGGATGTGTTTGTGCTGGTCAAGGACAGTCAGGTCTGGGGTGAACCAAGGGCTATATCTGTTCCTAGTTAAAAAAAAATTGAATGGGGCGTGCTTATTTAAGATGGTGAGGAAAGCACTTTTAAAGAATAACCAGGCATCCTCTACTGACGGAATGTGGTCAATATCCTTCCAGGATACCCGGGCCAGGTCGATTAGAAAGGTCTGCTTGCTGAAGTGTTTTAGGGAGCGTTTGACAGTGATGAGGGGTGGTCGTTTGACCACAGACCCATTACGGGTCCGCAGGCAATGAGGCAGTGATCGTTGAGATCCTGGTTGAAAACAGCAGAGGTGTATTTGGAGGGCAGGTTGGTTAGGATGAAATCTATCAGGGTTCCCGTGTTTATGGATTTAGGGTTGTACCTGGTAGGTTCATTGATAATTTGTGTGAGATTGAGGGCATGTAGCTTAGATTGTAGGATGGCTGGGGTGTTAAGCATGTCCCAGTTTAGGTCACCTAACAGCACAAGCTCTGAAGATAGATGGGGGGAAATCAATTCACATATGGTGTCCAGGGCACAGCTGGGGGCAGAAGGTGGTCTATAGCAAGCGGCAACGGTGAGAGACTTGTTTCTGGAAAGGTGGATATTTAAAAGTAGAAGCTCAAATTGCGTGGGCGCATACCTGGATAGTAAAGACAGAACTCTGCAGGCTATCTCTGCAGTAGATTGCAACTGCGCCCCTTTGGCAGTTCCATCTTGTCGGAAAATGTTATAGTTAGGGATGGAAATTTCACGGCCTTTGGTGGTCTTTCTAAGCCAGGATTCAGACATGGCTAGGACATCCGGGTTGGCAGAGTGTGCTAACGCAGTGAATAAAACAAATTCAGGGAGGAGGCTTCTAATGTTAACATTCATGAAACCAAGGCTTTTACGGTTACAGAAGTCAACAAATGAGAGGGCCTGGGGAGTGGGAGTGGAGCTAGCTAGGGCCTGGATTACCCTCTACATCACCAGAGGAACAGAGGAAGAGTAGGATAAGGGTACGGCTAAAGGCTATAAGTCCTGGTCGTCTAGTACGTTTGGAACAGAGAGTAAAAGGAGCAGGTTTCTGGGCACAGTAGAATAGGTTCAAGGCATAATGTACAGACAAAGATGGTAGGATTTGAATACAGTTGAGGTAAAGCTATGTATTGAGTGACGATGAGAGAGATATTGTCTCCAGAAACATAATTTAAACCAAGTGAGGTCATCGCATGTGTGGGAGGTGGAACTAAATGGTTAACTAAGGCATATTGAGCAGGGTTAGAGGCTCTACAGTGAAATAAGGCAATAATTACTAACCAAAACAGCAATGGACAAGGCATATTGACATTAGGGAGAGGCATGCGTAGCCGAGTGATCATAGGGGTCCAGTGAGTGGCTCTGGTGGGTCGGAGATACGGCGATTCAGGCAGCTAGCGGGCCGGGGCTAGCAAGCTAGCAGAAGGGCCTTAGGGGGACGTTGCGACGGAAGAAGTCAGTTGTAGCCCCCTCGTGCTGTAACATCGGCAGACCAGTCATCGTGGATCAGCAGGGCTCCGTGTGGTGAAAGGGTCCAGGTCAAATGGCAAAATAGGTATAGTGGCTAAGAATTTGTCCGATGGGCCTTTTAAGATAACAGTCCGATATGCTCTAGACAGCTAGTGGGCCGTGGATAGCAGGCTAGCAGATGGGCATTCAGGGGACATCGCGATGGAGGAGCCGGTTGAAAACCCCCCTTGGTCGAATTACGTTGGTAGTCCAGTCATGATGGGTCCGTGGGGGTCCAGGCCAATTGGCAAAATAGGTATTGTAGCCCAAGGAGTGGCTGATGGACCTCTTCGGCTAGCTGGGAGATGGCCTTAGCAAAGGCTAGCTCCAGGCTAGTTGGTGCTTGCTTTGGGACAGAGACGTTAGCCAGGAGTGGTCACTCGGATAGCAGCTAGCTAGCTGTGATGATCCAGGTGAAAAGGTTCAGAGCTTGCAGTAGGAATCCGGAGATATGGAGAAAAATAAGTCCGATTTGCTCTGGTTTGGGTCACACTGTGCAGACTGGCGAGAGTTGTCCGGGCTAAAGGGAGCTGATGACCGACCGCTAGCAGTGGCTTGCTGACAACAAGCTAGTAGCTAGTTAGCTGGCTAGCTTCTGTTGGGGGTTCCGGTTCAAAGTAAAGAAAATAGCAGATCCATACCACATTGGGTGAGGCGGATTGCAGGAGTGTATGTTGAATTTGAGGTTAAGAAAAATATGAAAATATATGCAAAGAAAGAAAGATATAAACGATTTATACACGGGACACGACAAGACGAGGAAAAAAACGTCTGACTGCTACGCCATCTTGGACATCTACAAAATACAATATTTTACTGACCGTTTTTGGTGGGCAGGCAGGGAAAGCACAATTACAAAAAAATACATCTATAAAATAAAGAGTAGAGTGTTTAAAATGTCAGATAGTTTGTCAATATTTTTATACATAGTATCATAATATAGGGTGTCTACTCTGCCCAGAGTGGGTAAAAACCCGCTTTGGTGATGAAATTTCACTTTCTTATGTTATAAAATACATTTTACCAAGACAAATATGATTATTCATGTTCTTAATCATACAGTGTGGTCTTTCTCTATCATTTCATTAACAGTATATACAACAAGGTGGATTTTGTACCCTACATCCCATGATAAGCACTGAGCTTTGTTGACAGAGCGGTGCATCTTTCTCAACGCAACTTTGGAAAAATTCCAATAACTTCTGAACGGATTATGATAAAGACATGAAGTTTGCACCATTGGTTTTCTTAGAGGATTATCTACACAACATATCATTTTATACTGTACATTGGTCAAAATATGATTTTTTTTTGTGGACACATAATGTGATAATCTTGTTCATCACCACAGTGCTGTCTTTACTGAAGAGATGGACTGCTTAGTGAAAGAGGGCTGACCTCGATGTCTGTCGAAATGCAGAGAGATGTGACATGTCATCTGAAATGGGGCCCCAATCTTCTGCCTGACCCCTCCTGACCCTGTGTGCTGTAAACAGGTTGAAGGACAGACAGTGAGGCATGAGGTCACCACAGGGTACTGCTGCTGTTTCTAACTGGCTCACTGAGACAGACTGCTGTCATTAGAGCGGGCGCTTAGTTTGTTAGTTAGGTACCTACAGTATTGGAATGGGGGCGGAGTCTCCATAGGGGTTTCTCGGTTCACTCATTACCTCATCTCAAACTGTCCCCTCTTTTTTGGATACAGCTGCGGGATGGGTGGAAAGGAGAGGGGGGGGCACAGGGGAGGTACAGAGGGGGGTACGGGGGAGAGGGGTTGCCTTTCCCTTCCTCCAGCAGGCTAGACAGCTGCTTCCAGCTGCACCCGAGCCCAGCGGAGAGCTGTCACAGGACATCTGCGTTGGGCCTCCTCGCCCCACTGTCACTGGCCCTCCTTTTCTGCTTCACTGGGGGCTTGTCACAAGTCGTCTCGGTGCTCACAGTGCGCTGACAGCTGCTGAGGCTAACGACAGGAGAAGTCCCACTGATGCCAGACATGCTGGTGTTACAGCCCGAATCACGCTCTCTGTCCTACCCTACCACACACACATCTGCCCAATCCCCCATCGGTTAGTAGACACACCAGTCTGACCTGTTGAGTAGCATGTTGCTATTCCTTGATTAATGAGTTTCAATTTCCACATTTTCATGGAAGTTGAATGGAAACTTTAACATTAATTTGCCATCAGAAAACGTTGTAATTTCATAGAATTAATGTTTGATATAGTTTTAATATTCTGTATAGGTGCATTGCAACTTATGGGGGGGGAAATATACTGAACAAAAATATATATTTAGAAGATTTTACTTAGTTGCAGTTCATATATGGAAATCAGTCAATTGAAATACATTACATAGGCCCTAATCTATGGATTTCACATATATGCATCTGTTGGTCACAGATACTTTAAATAAAAAGGTAGGAGCGTGGATCAGAAAACCAGTCAGTATCTGGTGTGACCACCATTTGCCTCATGCAGCGCGACACATCTCCTTCGTATACAGTAGAGTTGATAAGGCTGTTTGATTGTGGCCTGTGGAATGTTGTCCCACTCCTCTTCAAGTCGCTGGATAATGGAGCTGGAACACGCTGTCGTACATGGTGATACAGAGCATCCCACACAGCTCAATGGGTGACATGTCTGGTGAGTGTGCAGGCTATGGAAGGACTGGGACATGTTCAGCTTCCAGGAATTGTGTAGAGTTCCATGCGACATGGGGCTGAGCATTAACATGCTGAAATATGAGGTGATGGCGGCGAATAAATGGGACGACTATGGGCCTCAGGATCTCATCACTGTATATCTGTGCATTCAAATTGCCATCGATAAAATGCAATTGTGTTTGTTGTGTGTAGCTTATGCCTGCCTATACTATGACCCCACCTCCACCATGCAGCACTCTGTTCGCAACGTTGACATCAGCAAACCTCTTGCCCACACGATGCCATTAAAAAACATGTCTGCGGTTGTGAGGCCAATTGGACGTACTGCCAAATTCTCTAAAACAACGTTGGAGGCGGCTTATGGTAGAGAAATGTGCATTAAATTATTTGGTAACAGCTCTGGTGGACATACCTGCAGTTTGCACGCTCCCTCAAAACTTGAGACATCTGTGGAGTTGTGTTGTTTGACAAAGCTGAACATTTTAGAGTGGCCTTTAATTGTCCCCCAGCACAAGGTGCACCTGTGTAATGATCATGCTGTTTAACCAGCATCTTGATATGCCACACCTGTCAGGTGGATGGATTATCTTGGCAAAAGAGAAATGCTCACTAACAGGAATGTAAACACATTTGAGCGTAATAAGCTTTTTGTGCATATGGAACATTTCTGGGATCTTTTATTTTAGCTCATGAAACATGGGACCAACACTTTACATGTTGCGTTTATATTTTTGTTCAGTGGATGTTGTGGAATATTGTTTCTTTCAAGCATATTCTTTTGTATAGTGAATGCTATGAACCTAATTTGGAGTCACTAATTAGTTGATCCCTGGAGGATAAAAGACTGCCTACTTCCTGTAGGAAGTGTTCCGAAAGCAGAGAGATCTGTCCCTGTCCCCCTGTCCCCCTGTCCCCTGCCTGTTTAAAGCCAGTTTCCAGGCAAAAGGCTGGAGGGGGTGAGTGATGCCCTTGGGCCGTAGGTCTGTTGTCTCTGTGTGTGTGTGTGTGTGTGTGTGTGTGTGTGTGTGTGTGTGTGTGTGTGTGTGTGTGTGTGTGTGTGTGTGTGTGTGTGTGTGTGTGTGTGTGTGTGTGTGTGTGTGTGTGTGTGTGTGCTGTCTCCATCTCTACACAGTGGATTTAGCTCCCTTTCACCCCTTTACTCTCCACCACATACTGCAGCCTGGTCTCAGAAACTAAACATAACATACTAAATGTAAATCCGGAACACTCAAATTAGTATGATAGTTTACATTTTGTATGGTTACATAAGACAGAAGGTTACTTAACCTCTCTAGGGTACGTGGGACGCTAGCGTCCCATCTGGCCAACATCCAGTGAGGTTGCAGAGCATCAAATTCAATTACAGTTTATATTCAATCGTCTGGTTGTTTTTTAGCCTAAATGATCTATAATATTTCAACCGGACAATAACGTTGTCAATATAAAAGGTAAACAAGAAATGCACATGCGCCTGAAAAAGCTCTGCGTCACATTAGGGTCCACTCATTCAGACTGGTCTTACTCCCTCATTTATAAGAATACAAGCCTGAAACTATTTCTAAAGACTGTTGACATCTAGTGGAAGGCATAGGAACTGCAAGTGGAGTCCTAAGTCAATGGATACTGTAATGGCATTGAATAGAAAACTACAAAACCAAAAAAACTACTTCCTGAATGGATTTTTCTCAGGTTTTATACTCACAGACACTATTTTACCAGTTATATGCATATCATATCTTCTGGGCCCGAGTAGCAGGCCAGTGAATTTGGGCATGCTTTTCATCCAAAATTCCGAATGCTGCCCCCTACCCTAGAGAGGTTTAAGTAAAAAATGAAACTTGGGTGGTTGGTCGGGGTGGATTGGTGGGCATTTAACACAAACATCTAGCAACATTTTTTAAATGTATCTTTCCAGAAATAATTCTCTCCCAGCTGTGCCCTGGACACCATATGTGTATTGATTGCCCCCAATAAGTCTTCTGGGTTCATTCTGTTAGGTTACCTAAACTGGGAAATGCTTAACACCCCGGCAGTCCTACAATCTAAGCTAGATGCCCTCAATCTCACATAAATTATCAAGGAACCCACCAGATACAACCCTAAATCCATAAACATGGGCACCCTCATAGATATCATCCTGATATATCAACCAACTTGCCCTCCAAATACACCTCTGCTGTTTTCAATCAGGATCTCAGTGATCACTGCCTCATTGCCTGCATCCGCTATGGGTCCGCGGTCAAACGACCACCCCTCATCACTGTCAGATGCTCCCTAAAACACTTCCGCGAGCAGGCCTTTCTAATCGACCTGGCCCGGGTATCCTGGAAGAATATTGACCTCATCCCGTCAGTAGAGGATGCCTGGTCGTTCTTTAAAAGTGTTTTCCTCACCATCTTAAATAAGCATGCCCCTTTCAAAGAATGTAGAACTAAGAAGAGATATAGCCCTTGGTTCACTCCAGACCTGACTGCCCTCAACCAGAACAAAAACATCCTGTGGCGGACTGCACTAGCATTGAATAGTCCCCGCAATATGCAACTTTTCAGGGAAGTCAGGAACCAATACACGCAGTCAATCAGGAAAGCAAAGGCTAGCTTTTTCAAACAGAAATTTGCATCCTGTAGCAAACTCCAAAAAGTTCTGGGACACTGTAAAGTCCATGGAGAATAAGAGCACGGCCTCCCAGCTGCCCACTGCACTGAGGCTAGGAAACACTGTTACCACTGAT
The DNA here is from genome assembly GCF_018296145.1 of Oncorhynchus tshawytscha. Classification (NCBI taxonomy): domain Eukaryota; kingdom Metazoa; phylum Chordata; class Actinopteri; order Salmoniformes; family Salmonidae; genus Oncorhynchus; species Oncorhynchus tshawytscha. The sequence goes on along the minus strand of NC_056433.1, from coordinate 58,483,765 downwards.
AAATCCACGATAATCGAGAATTTCAAGAAGCATTTCTCTACGGCTGGTCATGCTTTCCTCCTAGCTACCCCAACACCGGGCAACAGCTCCGCACCCCCCACAGCTACTTGCCCTAGCCTCACCATTTTCTCCTTCACCCAAATCCAGATAGCAGATGTTCGGAAAGAGCTGCAAAACCTGGACCCGTACAAATCAGCTGGGCTAGACAATCTGGACCCTCTCTTTCTAAAATTATCCGCTGCTATTGTCGCAACTCCTATTACCTGTCTGTTCAACCTCTCTTTCGTATCATCCAAGAAACCTAAATATTGGAAAGCTGCCATGGTCATCTCCGTCTTCAAAGGGTGTGACACTCTAGACCCAAACTGTTGCAGACCTATATCTAACTTGCCCTGCCTTTCTAAAGTCTTCAAAAGCCAAGTTAGTAAACAGATCACTGACCATTTTGAATTCCAACGTAACTTCTCCGCTGTGCAATCCGGTTTACGAGCTGGTCACAGGTGCACCTCAGCCACGCTCAAGGTATTAAGCGATATCATAACCGCCATCGATATTAGACAGTACTATGCAGCCGTCTTCATCGACCTGGCCAAGGCTTTCGACTCTGTCAATCACCACATTCTTATCAGCAGACTCAACAGCCTTGGTTTCTCAAATGACTGCCTCGCCTGGTTCACCAACTACTTCTCAGATAGAGTTCAGTGAGACAAATCGGAGGGCCTGTTGTCCGGACCTCTGGCAGTCTCTATGGGGGTGCCACAGGGTTCAATTCTCGGGCCAACTATTTTCTCTGTATATACCAACAATGTCCCTCTTGCTGCGGGTGATTCCCTGATCCACCTCTATGCAGACGACACCATTCTGTATACATCTGGCCCTTCTTTGGACACTGTGTTAACAAACCTCCAAACGAGCTTCAATGCCATACAATTCTCCTTCCGTTGCATCCAACTGCTCTTAAAAGCTAGTAAAACTAAATGCATGCTTTTCAACCGATTGCTGCCCGCACCCGCCTGCACAACTAGCATCACTACTCTGGACGGTTCGGACTTAGAACATGTGGACAACTACAAATACCTAGCTGTCTGGCTAGACTGTAAACCCTCCTTCCAGATTCATAATAAACATCTCCAATCCAAAATTAAATGTAGAATCGGCTTCCTATTTCACATCAAAGCCTCCTTCACTCATGCCGCCAAACATACCCTCGTAAAACTGACTATCCTACCGATTCTTGACTTTGGCGATGTCATTTACAAAATAGCCTCCGACACTCTACTCAGCAAACTGGATGCAGTCTATTACAGTGCCATCCGTTTTGTCTTCAAAGCCCCATATACCACCCACCACTGTGACCTGTATGTTCATGTTGGCTGGCTCTCGCTACATATTCGTGACCACTGGCTCCAGGTCATCTATAAGTCTTTGCTAGGTAAAGCTCCACCTTATCTCAGCTCACTGGTCACGATAACAACAACCACCCATAGCACGCGCTTCACCAGGTATATCTCACTGGTCATTCCCAAAGCCAACACCTATTTGGCCGCCTTTCCTTCCAGTTCTCTGCTGCCAATGACTGGAACGAATTGCAAAAATCACTGAAGTATATCTCCCTTACTAACTTTAAACATCAGCTATCTGTGCAGCTAACCGATCGCTGCATCTGTACACAGACCATCTGTTAATAGCCCATCCAATCTACCTATCTCATCCCCATATAGTTTTTATTTACTTTTTTGCTCTTTTGCACACCAGTATTTCTACTTGCACATCATCATCTGCACATCTATCACTCCAGTGTTAATTTGCTAAATTGTAATTACATCACTACTGTGGTCTATCTATGCCTTACCTCCTCACGCCATTTGCACACACTGTATATAGACTTTTTTTCTATTGTGGAATTGACTGTACGTTTGTTAATTCCATATGTAACTCTGTTGTTGTTTCTCTTGCACTGCTTTGCTTTATCTTGGCCAGCTCACAGTTGTAAATGAGAACTTGTTCTCAACTGGCCTACTTGGTTAAATAAAGATTCAATAAAAAATAAAAACATAAAGGTTGCACGGTTGAGTCTCATCACGGACAACTTTAGCATTTTAGCGACTTTGAAACTACTTACTACTTTTTAGCTACTACTTAGCATGTTAGCTAACCCTTCCCCTAACCTTAACCCTTTAACCTAACTCCTAACCTTAACCCCTAACCCCTGTCCTAGCTAACATAAGCATCCTAGCTAACGTTAGTGTTAGCCACCTAACTAAAGTTTGCCACAACAAATTGGAATTTGTAACATATCATAAGTTTAGCAAATTTCTAACATGTTGTACGAATTGCAATTCATAAAATATTGTACGAATTGCAATTCGTAACATATCATACGAATTGTAATTTGCCCAATACCATAAGAAAACGCTAATGGAAATCCACAAATTAATACATACCATACGAAATGAAACATATCATACTATACTGAACAAAAATGTACAGTGCATTCGGAAAGTATTCAGACTTTTTCCACATTCTGTTACGTAACAGCCTTACTCTAAAATTGATTAAATCGTCCCCCCCCATTTATAACTAAAATCACAATTACAAAAGTATTCAGACACTTTACTCAGTACTTTGTAGAAGCACCTTTGGCAGCGATTACCACCTCAAGTCTGGGTATGAGGCAACATGCTTGTTTGTGTCACGACTTCCCCCGAAGTTGGCTCCCCTGCCTGTTCGGGCGGTGCTCGGCGGTCGTCGTCACCGTCCTACTAGCCACTACCGATCCCTTTTTCGTTTGTCTATTGGTTTTGTCTTATTAGTTTCACTTGTGTGTATTTTAGTTTAATTAGCGTCCTTATATATAGTAGGTTGTCCCGCCCTTGTTTTGTGCGGGATTGTTTTTTGTTACTCTGTTGTATGGTGGTTTTCGTGTGTATATTCTCCTGACTATTTTGGTCCTGTGTTTGGGCTGGTCAATTGTATACGCCCTGTGTGTTGGCGTGACCGTTTTTGTGCACAGGAGAATAAATTGACAATCTACTGAACCCTGCTCTCTGCGCCTGATTCCACCCACCACTCCTAGTAAATCGTGACAGTTTGTGTCGCACTGCTTTGCTTTATCTTGGCCAGGTCGCAGTTGTAAATGACAACTTGTTCTCAACTTGCCTACCTGGTTAACTAAAGGTGAAATACATTTTTAAAAACTGTATTTGGGGAGTTTCTCCCATTCTTCTCTGCAGATCCTCTCAAACTCATCAAGGTTTGATGCGGAGCGTTGCTGCACAGCTATTTTCAGGTCTCTCCGGAGATGTTCGATCGGGTTCAAGTCCGGGCTCTTGCTGGGCCACACAAGGACATTCAAAGACTTGTCCCAAAAGCCAATCCTGTCTTGTATTGGCTGTGTGCTTCGGGTCATTGTCCTTTTTGGAAGGTGAACCTTCGCCCCAGTCTGAGGTCCTGATCGCTCTGGAGCAGGTTTTCATCAAGGATCTCTCTGTACTTTGCTCCGTTCACCCAAACATGCTGAATGGGTGACATGTCTGTTTTGTATGCAGGCCATGGAAGAACTGGGGCATTTTCAGCTTCCAGGAATTGTATACAGATCCTTGCAACATGGGTCCGTGGATTATCATGCTGAAACATGAGGTGATGGCGGTAGATGAATGGCACAACACTGGACCTCAGGATCTCTTCACGGAATCTCTGTGCATTCCAGTTGCCATGGATAAAATGCAATTGTGTTCAATGTCCGTAGCTTATGCCTGCCCATACCATAACCCCACCGCCACCACGGGGCACTCTGGGGCACTCTGTTCACAACATTGACAATAACAAACCTCTCGCCCACACGACGCTATACACGTGGTCTGCGGCTGTGAGGCTGGTTAAGTGTACTTCAAAATTCTTTAAACCAACGTTGGAGGTGGCTTATGTTAGAGAAATTAACATGAAATGATCTGTCAACAGCTCTGGTAAACATTCCTGCAGTCAGCATGACAATTGCACGCTCCCTCAAAGAGAAATAAGCTTTTTGTGCATGTGGAACATTTCTGGGATCTTTTATTTTAACTCATGAAACATGGGACCAACACTTTACATGTTGTGTTTATATTTTTGTTCAGTGTAGTTAGTGTCCCAGATTTACATTTATTATGTTACTTCTACCACGTGAGTCCAGGTTGCATCCTGCCAAGAGGCAACACATTTATTCCCTTTCTATCAAATTAGTTAGGAGAAAAACATCCTAGTGTTGAGCAGAGACCCCGGTCTGACATAGCTTTTCAAAGAGATAAGATCTGAGTCAGAATAAAAGCGAGGGGAAAGGCCAATCCCTCACAGTCATCTTGCTGCGATTAACATCAGGATAATTATAAGTTGTATAGCTAGGGGAAATTGGTTCTACCTAAGGGGCCAGCGTTAACAGTACTAAGTGTCTTGTCCATTTGGATTTTAATTGCCAATACTGAGTGTTTCTTTTTTTCCACACAGACATTCCGAGCCTCTTCAAATTTTGGACCACTCAAGTAAAGTGATACATTTTCAAACTGTAATTCTTCTCTGGGATTTATTGCCCCCTCCCCTCTTCCATTCGTGCGTGGGTAATGTAGAAAGGAGCACATGTAATGAGCTTGGGAACTGGTTTTGGTTGTTTTTTGAAAAGTAGGGAAGAGGAGACGATCATGACAGGCTTACTGTGCACACAAGCTACACGTCCGCTGGAGTTTTCCAGCATCTCCACTAATCTGATGAAACAATGCGGTGAGGTCTACATACAGGCTCTGTTAGGGGGGCTTCCATGGCACCATTTCAGGGGTGAAAGGTCATTTAAAAACCATGGAACTGTCATGCTCCATTACTACCTACAATGACAGAGGAGTGCGGGATTAAAAATGAAAAATCTAAGTTGCTACTCTAGTTTTGACCCATTATAAAAGATAGTACCCAAATTGTAAATATACACTTTACAAAGCTACATAGTACTATCAATCATTAAGGCTGCTGGATAGATTGAGGGGCATTATAAAACTTTGTTTACGTTCTATGTAGCTTTCATATTATGCTTATTTATTGCTCATAAATGTGTTTTATTTCATTAACAGTAACATTAAAGAGCGACTGAAAGCACCGATACGTCATGTGTTTCTCTGTTGTTCATTAATGAAAACAAGGTTTCAGCAAGTCACTTTACAAATGACCTCTACTAACCTTTACCCCGCACATTGACTCGGGTACTGGTACCCCCTGTATATAGCCTCATTATTGTTATGTCATTTTCTTGTGTTACTTATTTATTAAAACATTTTTATGGTTTATTTAGTAAATATTTTCTTAACTCTCTTGAACGTCATTGTTGTTTAAGGATTGTAAGTGAGCATTTCACGGTAAGGTCTATCTACCTGTTGTATTCGGCGCATGTGACAAATAAAATTTGATTTGATTTTGGGTGTGGTTCGATGCAACAGTTACTGATGTTTGTCCTCAATGACAAGTCAGAAACAAAGCCAGTATCACGTCCTTAAAATAGTCCAAATGAATCTAAGATATCTAGCTATTGTGTTTGCTACTGTATTTCTTGAATAAACGTGTTGTGACGTGTTGTCTTATGTAAACAAAGTCAGATCATCTGTGCTGATGGGCAGGTCTGTCTCACTGTCTGTGTGTTCTGCAGCAGGAATGGATAGAGCGCAATCACCACAGCTGTGTATCCCATGTTAGTGAGCAAGTGAGCATTGTCAAAATCAAAACCCAAGTAAGTCATGACAAAGTCACTTTATGACAAAATTAGCCTATTTACACTTTGTAGTTTGTATCAGAGAAGTTATTGTCTACAGTATGGGTTAGAATAATTAAGAAACCCAGACAGGTGCGCACACACAGACCCAGGTTTCACACCTTTTCACACCCTGTCAATCACCATAATAGGCCTTGTTGCTTAATGTCTTGCTAGTCCATGAGAATATGGTGATGTGACGTGTAGTCATAGTGTTCTGGTCTCAGGCCTGGAGGAAGACAGCTGGGGTTGCTATAGACTACAAGGTGGATCCCTCACCCAGCTACTGTCTCCTTGGGGGAAGACACCTTACCTCTCTTGTTCTTGAAATGGATCCAGCTGTGTCATTGGGTCACAGAAAGATGGCAGAAGGATTTTAATGCTCAGATGGGTCTGCTGGAATGCATGCTAAGCACGCAGCTGATCTGTTTCTCTGATGAGTGACTGACACTGTAATTGACACAATGAAAGGGGGATAAACACTGTGTTAACTGTAGAGGAGTGAACCCAGGGCTTGACTGGAGGAACACTGTCTGTGGTACTGTACGTCTTGTAGCATCTTGTCATTATCGTCGTTTCATGAGCCTGCATCGAGCATGGTGGTATCCAGATAAAGCGATTGCATGCAAAAACACACAGGCCAGATAGTGGGCCCCCTGTGATAAAATGGCAGCCAGTGGGTGGGTGTTCTGTGGCAATGTCTCTTGTTTGGTCCTGGTCTGCTGCTAAAGCTCCAGTGAGTAACTGGCTGGACCAGTCCCACTTCTGGGCTGTCTGAAGCTTTTGCAGCACAGCAGCACTCCCCTCCACGTGGGCCACTCGTCGCGCTGCTCCGGGCCTGCCTGCCTGGGGAAAAACATCTCATCATTCACAAAAACACAGCTGAAGATAAGGCGCAGCTCGAGTGAACTGTGTGTGTGTGAGTGTGTGTTCGTGTCAATGTTTTCTGTCGAGAATGGTTTATTCTAAAATGTTACAAGATCGTTCATTATTCAATCGTCTGCAGAGACAAAAGTGTGTTTTTGGTTGGTTTTGTGCAGATGTTGTGCTTTTGATTAGAACAGACAGACTTGGGACTGGCCCAAATGATTTGATTAACTAGCAGATTCTGCTCATGTCTAAAGCAGTTCACATCTATTTAAGGTGGCTGAATTTATAGCCCAGTTAGGAATTCAATTAAGCAATGACAATCTGCTGTAGAATGAAATCACAGGAATGCGACCATCTCATCCAAAGTTCAGATTTAAGCACTTGACTGAGCTGGCAGTGTCAATGGAGTGTCTGTGTGCCTCGCTCAAGCGTTCCACTGCCTGTGGGGGTGTGGTGCGACAAGTGTGTGTGCGGTATACCTGGATGGGCCGGGTGTCTGCTCAGACAGACAGAAGGTGGAGGTGAATATGTGTCTGGGAGTTTCTCGTCCAGACAGACAGATGCATTCATCACTCTTTTCAGGACAGCAGGCTATCACAAGGCAGGGAGGTCTATGTGTGTCCAAACTAGCAGCAGTAAGCCTCTTCAGGTAACCATGTGAGAGGACAGAGGCGTAGACCGAGAGGACATGGTATTACCCACTGTTTGGGGGATTTGATTTGTGTGACTATGAGTTGTTACTGTGTGAGAGGACTACAACTTCCACTGTGCTGATGACAGTCACCACACAGGCTAAGACAGGGACACTTTGTCACCCAAAGCCCTTAATTGTGTCAAATCAATTCAGTCATGTCTGCTTCTCATTATTAAAACACTAGAATAGCATTTTAGTTACCAGCCAAACGCTTTTGGCTCACATTTAATCTCCAATCGCTTACAGAAAATAAAAATGATTTGGCCTCTAGTGGCTGTTATAGTGTAGTCATTGAGCCTAGTGATTGATCCAGTAGCTGGAATTCACTGTTAACCTTTTGGATTGTAATCGGTGCTCAGGCTCTACCTGTGATTTCTCCTGATTGTGCAAACGTCTAGTATTTTCAGTGCTTTTAAGCTTTCTGTCTCTCTGCCCCGCGTATTAGCTCTAACATCCCATGAACATAAACATGGTGCCAAGTGTTGCCCAAGCAGGGTTTTTGTTTGTTTGAAATCTGAGTGTCCACAGCTTCCTACTGCAAGTTGTAATGCAAGAGTTAGAGTGGAGTAGACGGACGACTTTGAACATGATTTCCAAGACTTTAATCTATCCTCTTAAGACTGCATTTTTCACACACTAACTTCATAGATGTTGTCACAAATGAGAAATAAACATGTGCTGTAGCTGTGTAATTGTGCAGTACATCATTTCAGAGGTTTGTTTTATAGCCGTTATAATTTGAAGATGATATCCGTTGATAAATGAACCTCTATAAATATAAAGTTAGTGAATCATTTAAATGCATGTAAATATTCCCCCAAAATCCCTTTAAAGTAATCCGAACCATGCCAAATGAAAAGATTCATTATAAAATGATCAGCTTTAGAACATTCTAGGATTTTTTTACTTTGCGTGTGTAAGAGAGTGTGTGTCAGTGTGTGTCTGTTGGAGTGTGTGTTATTTATGTAAATCGACATGCCATTTTTTATTTCAGTAAAACTGACATCATTAAGAAAGCTGTAATCCTGGAGAAAAAAATCTACAGATATTAGCTCCATTAAGGAGTGTAAATGTGTGAAGTGCGTTGTGGAGGAGGGATGAGACACTTTTTTAACTCCCAGAGCAAATGAGCTGGCCAGATAATTCAGTTAAGGGAGATATAATTACTTCTGGTTTCCTGCGAGGCAGAATGGAGTTGATGCAGAGAGATGGAGGCCAGGGTTGCATTTCAGGCCCAGCAGCCAGCCAGTCAGTGTGTCCCGGGGACTGGGCCCAGTGCTTGTTTGAGGAAAGATTATCTTGACAAATTGGATAAACATCTTGTGCATGACAGGATGCTGACGGAGGGTCGGCTCTACGTGCACACCTGGGGAGAGTTTGCTTAGTGTGTGACCAGGGTGTGCAGCTCAGCTCAACTCACCAAGCCTGCTGCTGTTTATCCCAGACAGGTAACAACAGGCTCAAGGGCCCAGGCCTCTCCAGAAACACTCTATGCAGATTTCAGATATGTCTCTCTCATTCTCATTCTCACTCTCTCTCTTTCCCTCTCTCTCTTTCCCTTTTGCTCCCCCTCCTCTCTCTGTGTTTTTAGCTGCATCTTAGAGGGACTGCAGACTGCAGCTTAAAGAGACAAAGAGAAGAGAGCAGGCAGCCTATGCTGTGTTCTGTTGCATACAGGGCCAGCCAGGTGAGGCAGAGAGCAGTAGGTAGATGGATCAGGGTTTGAGCAGAGGGCAGGTTAACACAGTGACTGACTAGCTGGATGGTCCCTTTCCCCTCACAAGTCCCACCTCTTCCGTGGCCGTCAGTCAGCGTAGGTGAACTCAGCGAACATGTGAAACTTTATCGCAGGACTGAGTGTGTTGAAAATCACCCACTCAGTGACCACAAGCTCCAGAACAGAACACTTTTCACTGTGACCCCCAAAAAACACACAGCGGGATGAACATGCTAGAAAAACACATTTCAAAACTCCCCCATCAAATATGGTTATGTTGTGAATTATTTATTGACATTTTTGGCACCGCTCATGGTTCACCATCACTTCTGAAAAGTACAATTATTAGTCATTTAAAATGGAGCAAAAACACAGTAATGATAGTAATGATTGTAGATTTATTTCTGTGAGAAAACAGTGGCAGTGAAATGGGTAAAAGTGGAGATGACACTGTCTCTCTTTACACCCATGCAGCCTGACGGTTAGACTGTGTTGAAGAGTGTGGTAATGAGACAGGTGTAATGGCCTTACGATTCTGTCCTGGGGGAACTGTCTCAGTATGATTGATCAGATTCATGGAGAAGGGGCCTCACACCTGAGATCACCTCTCTCTTTGTAATCCAGAAACCTTGGAAGGATATTCTATTACCTGCTAACCCAGGAAATCTCTCTCTGTGTCTCACTCTCTCTCTCTCTAACTCTCTAACTCTTTCTAACTCTCTAACTCTCTCTGTACAGTATGTAGAGCTGGCTGTCCTAACCACACATCCCCTTCTGGAGTCGTGTGGAGGTTCATTTATCTAATGCCATTCTCGTAGGCGCCAGACTCCGTTTTTGACAGGTCCATCTTTTTATAATTTTACACAGGATTTAGTGATTTCCTATCTGCCAATGTTATTTCCACTGTCTCTACGGGGGGTAATTTGACTTAGCGGATTTAGAGCCAAGTTTTCTTAATTAACTATGTAACCTACTTTGCCATGTGTACAGTCAGTCCTTTGGCTCTCAGATCAGTTCAAGGAACACATTACTCTTACTCGTTGGCACTACAAGGTCAGCTGCTTCAGTGGAGATGACAACATGAAGACCATTGGGCTCTTGCTCATCTTGTGTGCCCAACAGCCACACCAGCTTCATGTCACTTTTTTCTTTCAACTAACTGTGCTCCCTCAGTATAATTATTGTCATTGCTGTGCCCTCCCACATCAGTGGTCCTCTGTTAAGAAAGTAGAAGCACCACTGTCACAGACCGGCCAAGCATGTATTATAGAGTCTGTGTTTTCCCAACTGGAAGACACCATTCAGATAGGCAATCAATTCCAATCCCCTAACCATACAACCCCTACACCACCATCACCACCACTACCACCATTACCACCACCGAATACAATGAGGGCAGTCTGTGCTTTACTAAAAATAATCTATAAGCAAATAGCTCTCTTTCTGCATGTGAGAATGTGTGAAAGGGCCCACTAATCAAGTTATAAAAGAGTTGGAAAACAAGTGCAGAGGAAATAGAAGGCAGACCTCATAAAAGACCTTTGTGTGGCGCTCTGTTTCCCTTCTATCCTCTGAGTGTATCATAGCTGACATTTCCACTCTCATTAGTGGGATTCCATGAATGGGACCTCAAGGACGCGGTCGCTCAATGAGGGGGGAAGGATGGCAGGCTCTTTCCCCTGCATGTTTTATCTCATACCAACCCCCAGCCACATTCCACTCTAATGGACCTGAAAGTTCTGTCCTGGTCTGTCCTTGTCTGCTCTGTTCTGTTCCCAACCCCAGCCCCAACCAACCAGGCCTCTGGGTTCCGGGTTCCGGGTTCCATGTCTCGGTCACATTGTTTCCTTCAAATGGTTAAAAATCCCCAAGAAAAGTTCCTGTCTTTTCCCACTGGCATTCGAGGGCTAATTTCCAGATTAGGAACAGGAAATGTATTTAATCCCTCCCGGCTTCATTCAATTCAAGAGGGTCTTGTTCTTCATGCTTAAACGCTTGCTAACCAAAGCTTTATTTGAAAAGGTCAATAGTAAAGGACAACCAATCGAACATTATTAGGTCCCAAAAATATAATGGATGACATAAAAAAAAAAGGTTTGACTTACCATAATATTTGATGGTCTGTTGTTTTTTTCGGTCGGTGATAAGTGAGAGCCTACCCTGATTAACACAGATGGCTATAAAAGTAGTGACCGTGTATAAGCTTTCTAAAAAATGAGAACTCTAGAAAAAATACAAGAAGCAGAATTTCATTTAAATATTATGGTTATTTAAATATTATTCCAAGAGCAGCTTGGACACACGTGGCGTGAGAGAAGAAAAAAAACTCTCCCTCCATTTCCATTATAGATTGCTGGGAATGGGATGAGCAGAGGGCCGAGGTGCTTGTGTGGCCTTATGCCATGTGCCATTTAATTTTCTCCCCTGTGCTCATTCTTTATAATCTTGGCTTGGCCCGCGCTAGAACCCAGTCCCCAAGTATCCAAAAACACAGGGCCTGGCTGGCTCCAGTTCTCTTTAGTCATCACTTTTAAAGGCCCAGTCTCAACTGGGAAATCATCTCTGATTGTGTGGCAGAGAGATGGAGAGCGATATACACTGAGTACAAAACATTAACAACACCTGCTCTTTCCATGACATAGACTGACCAGGTGAAAGCTCTGATCCCTTATTGATGTCACTTGTTAAATCCACTTCCATCAGTGTAGATGAAGGGGAGGAGACAGGTTTAAGAAGGATTTTCAAGCCTTGAGACAACTGAGACATGGATTGTGTATGTGTGCCATTCAGAGGGTGAATGGGCAAGACAACATTTTTAAGTGCCTTTTGAATGGGGTATGGTAGTACAGTAGGTGCCAGGCGTACCGGTTTGTGTCAAGAACTGCAACGCTGCTGGGTTTTTCACACTCAACAGTTTCCCGTGTGTATCAAGAATGGTCCACCACCCAAAGGACATCTAGACAACTTGACACAACCGTAGGAAGCATTAGTGTCAACATGGGCCAGCATCCATGAGGAACGCTTTTGACAACTTGTAGAGTCCATGCCCCGATAAATTGAGGCTGTTCTGAGGGCTAAATTGGGGGGTGCAACACAGTATTAGGAATATACAGTATATATTATAAGAGGAAAAGGCAGAGAGTTTGTCCAGTGAAAACATGGTTGTTCTGTGTTTGAACAGGTTGGTGTCCCCAGACATGTAGTGATCTGGTAGACGAGACCGTTTGTAGTGAACCCCTGATACTGCTGTACGGTACCAATCACTCTATTCATTCATTCATTCATTACTAGACTGAATTAGTCAACCTCCCTCTCAGATACTCCTCTCTATTTATAAAACAGTTTTTATTAATCACTGTGAACAACTCAACTTTACTAAACACAATAAAATCAGGAACATGGTCAGATCTGATTTGTTGAAATGAAATAATCAACCACCCAGGATAAGGATACAAATACATTTGTAGCATAATTTAGTGAAATGTATACCTGAATCCTTTTATATGGTTTTACTAGGTTTGCAATGTAGCCATAATCTCTTTTTGTGTAGTGTATGATATAATACATACTGCTTGAATATGATTATGGTTTATGTTTATTCAACAGTACAATAGGTGTTGGTAAATGTTGTTGTGGTGACTTTATAGGTTATCTCAGACTCCTATGAGATGGATGGCCATCTTTGTTTTATTGACTTTTGTACATTTTGAACTGTAAAACATTGGGACAAAGATGTATTTCAGAGCTCTGTACAGTGTTACTGCGGGGTTTGTATCCTGGGCCCAGTTTGGCACAGTTGTGATGACTTTTTGGAGTAAGGGACTAGCCGGTTCCCATTCATTCAGTTTGTATGCAGCACCAGAAGGCAAGTAGCGCTGGGGTCTGAGTATGATCTGTTGACTACAAAGATTCCTGTCACACGCTACACAAGGCCCCTGACTTGCCGATTTCGCCGAGCCCTCAGTTCTATGTCAACATGAGGACAACTGTGGAGGGAAGCTTTCACTTCTTCTTTTGTTTATGCATGATTACACTCACACATTTTAATGAGTCCATTTAAGAATGTTAAGAAATGTTTCATTGGGTAAAGCATTTGCCATCCATGAATAGGTTTTTAAGTGGGAACAATGATACAATATTTAAGAACTCAGACGTTTTCTTGTTATGTTGAGAAACCATTTTGTGTATCACAATCCTTACACAAAAGGTTTCAACCCCTCTGGACAACTGTACTATAACCAGTAAGTCAAAAGATGGTGTTTGTTGTTGCAGCTGAACAAAAAAAGTGGTTCTAAGTGATTGGCTGATCCTTGTGTCCCATGCAGGACAATCGTCCAGTCAAAAAGAGAACACAGTCGGCCTGTGTGGGCTCTAGTAGTGAAGATCCTACTCTGTTCACCCTTGCCTGGCTGCCCGTTGCATGGACCCACCGCACTCAGAAGAATGTGTCCAGTCATCTCGCCACTGAAAAGGCCACATGTGCAACTACCAAGGTTCCTTAATACAATCAGAAGAAATGCCACTATTATGCAAACATATTGCTGCTTTATGGACTACTGGCTGAACTGTACAGTACACTGTCTCGCTTATGTTGATGGAATAATGTGTTGATTTTTACAAATGTATATCTCGAATTGTGTTATGGTTCTTAAAGATCCACTTCAGCCATTTCTATCTCAATATCAAATCATTCCTGAGTAACAATTAAGTACCTTACTGTGATTTGTTTTCAATTAAAATGGTCAAAAAGAAACAAAAATGTGTTCTTCGCAAAGAGATATTTCTCAAGCAAGAATTTTGTTAGGACTGTCTGGGAGTGGTCTGGGTGGGGAGGGAAAACTGAAAACTAGCTGTTATTGGCAGTGAGGTTTGGAACTCTCTTTCTTACTTCAAACAGCTTACACTAAAAGGGGTATTATCATAATTGTCACAATTTCACAGTATTATTCCAATCTCAGTGTGGAAATATGAATAAAATAAAATAAAATAAAATGTATTTGTCACATACACATGGTTAGCAGATGTTAATGCGAGTGTAGCGAAATGCTTGTGCTTCTAGTTCCGACAATGCAGTAATAACCAACGAGTAATCTAACTAACAATTCCAAAACTACTACCTTATACACACAAGTGTAAAGGGATAAAGAATATGTACATAAAGATATATGAATGAGTGATGGTACAGAACGGCATAGGCAAGATGCAGTAGATGGTATCGAGTACAGTATATGAGATGAGTAATGTAGGGTATGTAAACAAAGTGGCATAGTTTAAAGTGGCTAGTGATACACGTATTACATAAAGATGCAGTAGATGATTTAGAGTACAGTATATACATATACAAATGAGATGAGTAATGTAGGGTATGTAAACATTATATTAAGTAGCATTGTTTAAAGTGGCTAGTGATATTATTAAAGTGGCTGGAGTTGAGTCAGTGTGTTGGCAGCAGCCACTCAATGTTAGTAGTGGCTGTTTAACAGTCTAAAACACAGGACAATCATGTTTTTGACTGCTCTGGGCCTTTAACAATTAAGTTAAATTTGTGTTATTTTGACACAATTCACTCTTAATGTATCTGTTGTATCTAATATCACCTTTAAAAACAGTTGTAATTTGAAACTGGTCGTGTAAAACTATAACTAACCCAGTGACTTTCTAACATACTCTGAGCTTTTGCATATCCATCACCTTTGTTGTCCTCTGTGAAAGTTATGCGTGTACTTACTACTTATTGGTAGGCTAGTATTTCTAATAATTTTATAGTATATTCTGGTTAATGTATGTGTGTGGAGGAGGGCCCAGAAATGGCAGGCAAAGCTACTGGGCTGATGATGATTTAAGTGTTACACCCTCTTGTTGATTCTTACCTAAATGAAAAGTGCTGTGAATGGATCCCCTAAAAACTAGAATTGGCCTGTTGTAGTTTTGGCTGGGGGCTGTCTGTAGGAGGGTAGGGAGCACAGAGGGAGCACAGAAGGAGCACAGAGGGCCTGGTGCTGCTGGGAGAGAGAGGGGAGCAGTTTGTGGTTCTGAGGCCAGTGGGTCCAGGGACCCTACTGGGGAACCATACACCTGGCTGTCTGTTCTCAACTCATTTGTATAATGCTGGATCATGGATGAAATTGAGTGTTCGGGAGTGGGATTGAAGTTTTAATTCTGGCTCTGTGCTTTGGGGCAGCTGTTCTGCCTTTCCCCTTCCAATCAATTAGGGCAGAGACAGCAGAGCCATGTTGGAGCAAAGGCCTGTTTTAGCTGTGGCTGGCTGTCATCTAGCTACCTGGGAGAAGTACTGCTGCCACCATGCTGAATAGGAATAAAACAAAGGAGTTTACCGTCCAGTTGAGCTAGCTACTGTTTGTCCTCTAATCAATAAATATGTTGTGATTATACGCTCGAGTGGACAGAGGAGGAATGTCAGTGAAACGAGGCAAAGCAGCCAAGTCTTGAGAAATGATAGGATGTGATTGCACTGTGCAACAATAATATTGGAATAGGCGTTTTTCAATTAGCAGTATCTGTAGCCTGCAGCTAAAGGATCAGATGTTTTTACAACATGCCACTGTTCCACCAGGCATCTGTCAGGTGGAAATGTAAATGCCTACAACAGCCAAGCGATTGGCTTCACATGCAAGAAGACTGACACGCTGCAGAGAGGAAAAGAAGCATGCAGACTAGACCGCACAAAGCAATCCTGATGGGTGGTCTGAGTGTATGCCCAAGCAAGCCCCACGGGAACCAAACCCACTCTTCTGACTCACTCTGTACTCTGTACTCTCATTCCAACTCTGCACCTCAGCCAGGTATGGATGTGGGAATGGGGAGTGGAGTCACCTCCGGCTCACACACTTTGCACAGATGAAATAGGAGTATTTAGGTGCATGTCGTTCATGCTTAATGCCTCCAATATGCACCAGTCCAACAGATTCAGGCCAACGGATGAGTCACAAAGCCTTTGATGCCGCCAGTGTCACAACCACCGCATGGTAAAACCCCTCTTTGTTTTGTAAGTGCTGCCCTGGTCAGAACTGGCTGTGTGTGTGCCCGGTTTGTGACTATGTTTGACCTCTCTTTGGGCCGTGGCTAATGCAGAGTTTGGGCTCCTGAATGGGGCCGGGGTCAGTGCCCAGTGACACATGACCTGCCACGGTTAATTCCAGCAGAACAATAGGCCCGACCCCAGTCCACATCTCATCCCATTACACCTCCATGCCAAATTAATTGTTTGTTTTTGTGGGCTGCTCTCTCCTGACCTTTCAGCCCACTTGTTTTAATAACGTTCAGTTTAAACCTGGAAACACAGGATTCACTCTGCGCTGAACACAGATGGGCCTTCGATTGGTTCTCTCAAGGGTCTTCCTTAGTGTCATGATGCTGACCATCTCCTGGGCTGGACTTGACACCCCCAGAGAAAACGCTTCCTGCTTGGGTTCTTCTCAGAGGATATTCAAGTGTGAGTGAGGAGGTATATCCACTTACTGTGTGGTTCCTGTTTGCTGATGTACACAGTAAATACTTGAGAGAGATATCTGTGAATGATATGGCTAATCAATAAGCCTAAATGGCCACACATACCCACTCTAGTTGGCAGTGATGAATGACTGGTAGGCAGTGGAACATGTGTGTTTTAAATAAAGGGGGATGAATATCCATGGCTGAAAGCTGGCCTGGGAGCTTCGAGAAAAAGTAGAGCGAGAGAGGGCAGCTAATGTGACAGAGACCGTTTCATCACCTGAGGGTTGCAGTGATACAACATGAACAATATACGATACCACACACCATACTGGAGGATAGAGTTACCCCACAGTGTTCTGTATTTAGATAAATTATGACCAGAAATTGTGTTATCATTTACACGGTTGAGGCTAGCCTTATTCAGATATTTACAGAGGCCATCTGTAGATCTCTAAACCTACAGTGGCAAATGTAGGGGGGTATTCTCTGTCCTGGAGGGCTGGAACAAAAACCAGCAATTACCTTCCCCTGCTCTGATTGTGAACTCCCTACCCCAGTTTCCAAATATTGTAATGCTCAATATTTCTACCAAAGACACCAATACATTTATTGAAGATATGTAACATCATGAAATATAATACATCAACGGACGATACAGTTCAAATCATAAGCAGCGTAGCCTCTATTGGTAAAATGTTTCACTGTTTCAGTTTAACCGTTTCAAAATTAACCATATGAGAGTTGCACAACAGGTACATTGTTTTTGTCTTCACAGAGACAGATCATGTCATCATGTTTGCAGCAGAAGCAGTGGTGTCAAGATGTGTTTCATTTGACTCATCTTTCCTTAGGTCCTGTCTTTGGAGCGGTCATTATGCTCTGGAGGTCAGGGTTACAGCAGAGGGACCTCCATCACCCACTCATCATTGGATGTGCATCAAGGACGTCAGAAAGACACCTGGGAAAGAGACATGTTACAGGTATACTAGACCATAGGATTTCATGGTTGAGGTCTTGATGCCCTCCAAGTAAAAGCAATGTACAGTCATTAATTTATCTGGATAAAAGGGATTCATTGCCTGTCCTTATATTTTACCTTGTGTAAATTCATGCTTTTCCCTGCTTTATGTGCAGGTTACCATAATGCCTTTCAGATGTACCTTTAGTGATGAGTAATTTTTTTGTTCCCTTTTCTTGTGTTTTCTTTTTTAGTGTAAAGTGGTGGCAGGTAGCCTAGTGGTTAGAGCATTGGACTTGTAACCGAAAGGTTGCAAGATAGAATCCCCGAGCTGACAAGGTAAAAATCTGTCGTTCTGCCCTTGAACAAGGCAGTTAACCCACTGTTCCTAGCCTGTCATTGAAAATAAGAATTTGTTCTTATTATAAATATTTAATTGATTGATCAGGACAGCAAGCAGCGGGTTTGCCCCACCCCACCCCACCAGCAGGTGGCGTGTCATCACATGGCACATGCTGCCTCACCGATGGATCATGCTTGGCACAGGGTGGGGTGGAGTCCAGGTGCAGAAAGAGGCCAGGTACCCAGGTGTGAGTAATCACCTGTCTCCCAAGTCAAACACTGATTGGGAATTTGAGAGCCTCTTAAAGAGAGAGGTGTTATCTCTGTCTGACCCACTGGCTGACCGGGGACCACAAACCAGCCATATCCTTCCTGCAATGATGGGGAAATGACTGATTTACAGACCCTGGTTGTGTCTACATTCAGGCCTGCCTTCAGCACACATATTGTACTGTATGGTTTATTCTGCCAGACATTATTTGAGTTGGCCTTATATACATAAGGGAATATAATGAATATAAACCTTTCCCTGCAGACAATTGGATAAATAGTATTTCATGAAGTGGCACTACAGTTTGTAGTACTACACGTTACTGTACAACATACAAAACACTTCTACTGTAATTCACAGCACTTCAGCAGCCCTCACAGAGGGGAATACTGTTCAACATCCAGTCAAATATGCCCAGCTTAAAGACGCTCTCTGGAGTGTGTTTAGAAAATTAAGGGCCTGGATTTTTTCATAATTGTCCATTTTATCATTTTATTACAGCTAGCTTACTGTGATGGGCTCCTATTATCATTTATGAAATACAATTAAAGCGTGACTTATTTTAGGCCCCACTACAGTGAACTGCATGTGTCGGCTCTGCTATATTTAAATAGCATTAAGTAATTGGAAAAACACAAGAAGGGAAGGCAGAACATGTAACCAAACGGCAAAATTGTCTTTCTGGATTTATTTTCCCCTCCATAAATATTCCAGAGGTTCCTCTATCACACCCAAGTTTAAAGCAGAGAGGAAATAGTCTTTAACTGATACAGAAACTAATTTAGAACAGCTTTTCCAAAGAGATACGCTTTCCACTGAGAACGAACATTTGGCCCAAGCCGGCACCTTCAGTGCAAAAAATGCTAATGAAGTTGATCTCTTAGCCATTCTAAACTAATTGCATAGTCGAGATTACAAAGCATTCAGTCAGTGAAAAAGGGGTTATTAATTGAAATGGTACCATATAATGCTCATATTCTCCATAAATGTGTAGATGGTAATCGGTGGAGGTTGGCTGGGTTTAAATGACACTCACTAGCTGTCAGAACAACCCTCATTCACTAGGCCCCTGTGAGGGGATGTAGCTAGGTCTCACTGCACATAGCAGGCCTATGTAGGCAAATAGCTAGGCTTCATTTGCATGAGGAAATGACTAATGATGCAACTGCTTTTTTAGCATGCTATAAATATAATTTAAACATCATTACATAAGCTGTAGTCCAAACTCCAACTTTATACCCCACCTTTTTAACAGGAACTAATACAATGTGCTGCCTATGAACATATATGGCCTCGTGGATATATTATAGTGACAATAAGTATTCAAAGTATCGCTTATTTCCTCTAAACAAATAAAACAAAGCATTACAAAACTACAGTCTTGTTCACTTTCCCCCCCTCCATTATCCTATTTCACTCACTCTCTCATTTTCTCTCCCCTCAAAAAAATACAGAGACAACGCCTTGAGGCTCTCTAGTCACTATTGTGAGTGCCTGTGAGTTCTGTTTGGCCTCATTGTTCTCAGTTAATCAGCCATGGTAAATGTGGACCCCTCCAGCTCATTAGGATTCTCAGTCCCTCGGAGCAGAGCGGAGGTGACCATGGGAAGTTCCTGCTGGCTGGGTCTGGCCGGTAGGGCAGCCTATCCTGGAGAGAGAGAATGGCCTGATGAATTACCTGCCTCGGCCCAGACACCTTGTGAGTCCATCCTTCCCCATCCTGCTCCCCTCCCTCCCCATGGTTAAAGAGCTCCAGCTCTCCCTTTGACTGTCTGTGGACAAGCCCTGTCTGTTCATCGCTCATCCCCGCTCAGTCACAGCTCCCTCCTCGGGTTTCTCTGTGGGACCGTGAGCAGAGGAGAGCACACCCCAGCACTCCCCTTCTCCTCACCTGTCTCTGCATCCCCCCGTCACGCACTGTTTACAAACACTCACTATCTACTCCTGTCTTGGCCCAGCACAGTGTGGGGTGTTTGGAGACGGAAGTGTGTTTATAATGTTCATGGTTTGTCTAAGTGTATTAACAACTTTTCCTAATTTTCGCAATCTCTGAGTAAACTGTGTCAACTTCTGTACCTGCTGATGTGAATGGGACAGAAACTCCACAATTGAAGGCCTCCTTGAGCCTACCTCTCCATAGCTTGGCTGTTCTGAGACAGTAAACCAGTTCTGTTGGTATGAGGTGGATGGGAGAGCAGGGACTGGGCTACTATGCTATAGAGAGAGGGGGTTGAGGCTGCTTGACAATAATTAGAGTTGACTCACCCTTTCCCTGGTTATAATCCGCTGGATATACTGCACTCATACAGGTGTCCAGAAAATCCAATTATCACAACCATGGCAGGGAAAACTAGAGGGGAAAGACAGGAGAAAATCTGAACTAGAGATGTCATAGCCTTACATTTAAAAAATATATAAAAAACAAATACTTTTGATTAAACTGCCTGGCTGCACATAAGGCATTATGTTATTTATCTTATCTTGAATGTGTGTGTGTATGTGGGTGTTTCATGTCCATACAAGAGCATCAAAAGTTTTTAAAGTAAGAGAGGAGGAACCAATCTCCCTGCAAGATTTAGTAAATACAAAAATAGTAGAGGGTAGACTTGCAAGCATGTAATGTGCTTTTCCCCCTGCTGTTGTTAGAAGAGGAGGAGGGTATATGTGCTTCCTTCCCTGCAGGGTCCCAGTATTCCCCCACTCCCCCATCCTCTCACCCCCCTAGTGACAAAGACCTGGAGCCCGGGCCACTCCTCCAGCTACCGGCCTCCAGGAGCACCATGCTGGGGTGTGTGGGAGGAAGCCAGAGTGCCCCTCTACCCCCTCTGTCCCCCCTGTCCCTCTCTCCTCTGTCCTCCCAACCTCGTGGCCCAAACATGTGTGTGGGCTCAAATCCCGTCAGTGCGGCCAGGCGCACGGCTGGCACAAACTCTCCCGACAGATGGAGTTGGCCTCTCCTCCACCACATTCTCCCTTAGAAGTCCTGCATACCCTCTCTGAGCTGAGTGATGGCTGCCCTGTGAGAGGCAGATGTGTTCCCATACTACCAACGATGTTTTGAAGTCAAGAAAGATCCCAGATCACTGCATTCCTGCACAACAACATTGACAATGTCTACACTTGGTTTGATACATCACGGTTTTCCTCCCAATGACTTGTCTCTATGAGGGCTGCAGGTTACAGTATTAGGAATTAGTTAAAGCATTAGTCCTTTTCAATACTATATTACAATCCAAAGTACATACATGTTTAATCCATCATCTGAAGACAATGGGATGTGTGAGCAGAGAAACGTTCATCTTCAAACATGACAAGTGGACAAAGCGCCATGTGTGTGAGGGTAATGAGTCTCGACTTACCCATCCGGAGTTTGGTCAATAAAACCAAGCACCCCAATGGGACTTCACTCTATTTGAATTTCAACAACCGTTGAACCAAGCAAATATGAAACTCCAATATTCAATCATTGCACTACCTAAATATTTAACCATGGAAATGAGCAAAAATAACAAATCCTGGTTATCCCTTTCTGGAAGCCGCCTTCATAAAGCCATCTTCCTACCATCACAACAATGTCGTGACAATGTAATGTAGACTTTTCAACGGACGGTTCCATAATGGGTTACACGTCTCCAGCTTGTGTCCTTAACTAACATAAATAGACTAGGTTTTGCCAATTTCACTGTGTCCCTTAAGATGCTCTCATTCATTTTAGATTGGGTCTAAATTGAGTCTTGCTCTTTGTGACCAAGGTTTTAAAATTAGATTAATTTCTAATTCAAATTGTGACTTGTCCTGAAATAACCATCCTAATAAGAGATTCATTATTTCCATTTCAGATATGGTGATATTCCACTGTGCTTTACAGTAAATCACCTCGTATTGGATCCGCTCTGCCCCCATGTTGCCCCATCAAACTGAAAGACTGGAGAAGGCAAGTGCTTCACAGTTAACGTGGCTGGTGACACAGACACATTAGGTTGTTGACTTGAAATAGCCATATTTTACAGGCCTTAAACCTAAAGAATGTCATTGTTCCTGAGCACAGGCCAGCTGCAGCAGAGGACCAACACTGCGCCACCAACGAGGAGGTGTGAAAAAAGGGAACTTTTACACCACACAAAAACCTTATGACAAAGCAGGGAATAGTTCACAGAGACATGCCACATTCCACAAGGGCCCAATGCGTCTTTCTCTCGGCACTATGTGTGACAGAAGTAGGGGTGGAGGGACGCTTTCACAATGCCTGGGGACATTAAGGGACTGAGAACTGGGACGTGTCCCTGTCTGAAAAGTCAATACCAGAATAGGGTTCAGTAATGTACACTGTTTTTCTTTACATACAGTGGGGCAAAAAAGTATTTGGTCAGCCACCAATTGTGCAAGTTCTCCACTTAAAAAGATGAGAGGCCTGTAATTGCCATCATAGGTACACTTCAACTATGACAGGCAAAATGAAAAAACAAAATCCAGAAAATCACATTGTAGGATTTTTAATGAATTTATTTGCAAATTATGGTGGAAAATAAGTATTTGGTCATCTACAATCTACTCACAGACCTGTAACTTCATCTTTAAGAGGCTCCTCTGTCCTCCACTCGTTGCCTGTATTAATGGCACCTGTTTGAACTTGTTAACAGTATAAAAGACACCGGCCCACAACCTCAAACAGTCACACTCCAAAATCCACTATGGCCAAGACCAAAGAGCTGTCAAAGGACACCAGAAACAAAATTGTAGACCTGCACCAGGCAGGGAAGACTGAATCTGCAATAGATAAGCAGCTTGGTTTGAAGAAATCAACTGTGGGAGCAATTATTAGGAAATGGAAGACATACAAGACCACTGATAATGTCCCTCAATCTGGGGCTCCACGCAAGATCTCACCCCGTGGGGTCAAAATTATCACAAGAACGGTGAGCAAAAATCCCAGAACCACACGGGGGGACCTAGTGAATGACCTGCAGAGAGATGGGACCAAAGTAACAAAGCCTACCATCAGTAACACACTACGCCGCCAGCAGACGTTTCCCCCTGCTTAAGCCAGTACATGTCCAGGCCCGTCTGAAGTTTGCTAGAGAGCATTTGGATGATCCAGAAGAAGATTGGGAGAATGTCATATGGTCAGATGAAACCAAAATATAACTTTTTGGTAAAAACTCAACTCGTCATGTTTGGAGGACAAAGAATGCTGAGTTGCATCCAAAGAACACCATACCTACTGTGAAGCATGGGGGTGGAAACATCATGCTTTGGGGCTGTTTTTCTGCAAAGGGACCAGGACGACTGATCCGTGTAAAGGAAAGAATGATTGTGGCCATGTATCGTGAGATTTTGAGTGAAAACCTCCTTCCATCAGCAAGGGCATTGAAGATGAAACATGGCTGGGTCTTTCAGCATGACAATGATCCCAAACACACCGCCCGGGCAACGAAGGAGTGGCTTCGTAAGAAGCATTTCAAGGACCTGGAGTGGCCTAGCCAGTCTCCAGATCTCAACCCCATAGAAAATCTTTGGAGGGAGATGAAAGTCCGTGTTGCCCAGCAAGAGCCCCAAAACATCACTGCTCTAGAGGAGATCTGCATGGAGGAATGGGCCAAAATACCAGCGTGTGTGAAAACCTTGTGAAGACTTACAGAAAACATTTGACCTCTGTCATTGCCAACAAAGGGTATATAACAAAGTATTGAGATAAACTTTTGTTATTGACCAAATACTTATTTTCCACCATAATATGCAAATAAATTCATAAAAAATCCTACAATGTGATTTTCTGGATTTTTTTTTTTCATTTTGTCTGTCATAGTTGAAGTGTACTTATGATGAAAATTACAGGCCTCTCTCATATTTTTAAGTGGGAGAACCTGCAAAATTGGTGGCTGACTAAATACTTTTTTGCCCCACTGTATGTAGAGAAAGTGGGGTGGACTAGGAACTCAGTGGTTCCATGATGTGTTGTCCCAGTTTGTTAATGAGGGAAATCCAAGCCAGGTGCACAAGAATAGAATGGGGACCAGGCTTGACGATACTAAAAACTGACAAAATACTATAAATATTCTTAAAATGATCGAATGGACGTCGATTAGGATCAGATCTGGGCCCGGTTTCCCAAAAGCATTTTAAGGCTAAATTCATCGATATAGAACCTTCGTAGGAGCATTGTTAAATCGCCAAACTATTCTCCTAAACCATCGTTAACTTTGCACTTGAAACCGCTCGTAATCTAATGCCTGCCTCAGACCACTCCCAGAACCGAGAAGTGCGTCGTAAATGATGCTTTTTAACCCTCATTTTATACACAGAAGATCTCCGCGAAACATAGAATCACATGGTTGAGCAAACGCATCGGTGACCGCCGATAACTTCAGAAAAAAGTTGACTACAAATACAGTCTTTGCAATTGATACAAACAAGCAACGTATAAAACGTTGCTTCAAACGAAAACAGAGATGGCTGGATTAAAATGTAAACTATAGGCCTATTTCAATCATATTTAAATGCATTTCATGTTCAATCAATTGAGCTCTATTTTGCTACGTTTAGTCTACTGTCTAATTTGTCTCAATATATTCCATGTTGTGTAGTCATGCGCAGTGATGTGCCAAATCTGTGATTTTATGCATATTTAATGAGAAGCATTAGAATAAACCGCCTCAATATTTGTAGGCGGAAATATCTTTCTAGTAGCTGATCCGTCGTCAGTATTGTGAAATAATTATAATAAAGTAAGATTTCAATGGAGAAAGCTGAAACGAGAGCAGCGCTTTCTCTCTTTTCATCCTATCAGTATCGACACATGCTCCAACGACGCATTTAGCGACCGTTCTCTCTGCGTAGTGTTTTGGGAAACACATGTTACATCTTCGGCCGTTGTAGGTAAGATGCATTGTTAAAACACTTGTAACACGAAGTTCCATTGCTATCGGGAAACCGGGCACTGGTGTGTAAATTGATCAGTAGACTTTTTTCGGTCTCTCTCTGGCTGCGTTTACACAGGAAACCCAATTCTGATATTTTTTTCACTAATTGGTGTTTTGACCAATCAGATCAGCTCTGAAAAAAATATGACGTGAAGAAATCTGTGATTGGTCAAAAGACCAATTAGTGGAAAAAATATCAGTATTGGGCTGCCTGTCTAAACGCAGCCTCTCTCTGAGTAATTACCACTCAGCTGTTCTAAAGAACAACCAATGGCAGTCTTCCAATGACTGAATTCATATTCTTTGTGCCACGCTCAATTTGGAATAGTGATTGTTGGGCCGGCCTGCCACCCTCTCAGGGCATTCGAGAATGCAACCAACCAGGAAAAACAGGTATGGCAAGGCTTCTCAGAGGTAATGGGGAAACGTCTGAATATTTCTCAATGAAGGAAGAGAACACTTATTTTTAGAGGGGAGGGGTATTAGTAATAGTAGCTGTGAGCAATAAGGTGTACCAAGGTGTAGCAATGGATAACATGCAACCGGTCTCTTCTCTTCAGCCCCAAACCTACCATATCTGGTGAGGTATCCATCTCCTGGGCAGACGTGTCATCTTGGTCATATGGATTTCAGCAATCTCCTCTCACCTTTTCTGTAACAAAATAATGCACATAAACAAATTCTGGTTTACTATGTGTTACATATGTATTTAGAACACCGTGCATTGTATCTGGGAGCCTTTAGATTGAGGAAATATCATTTTCACAGAATACAACAGGTGTTGTATATATTTTTCACCTTAGAGTGAAATGCTTACTTACAATGTGTCGATGTCAATGAGTCAATGTGTGGGGGTACAGTTTAGTTGAGGTAATTGAGGTAATATGTACATGTAGGTAGTGGAAATGTGACTATGCACAGATAATAAACAATGACTAGCAGAAGTGTAAAAAGGGGGGTCATTTGATGAAATGTTCAGCAGGTCTTATGGCTTGGGTGTAGAAGCTGTTAAGGAGCCTTTTGGACCTAGACTTGGCGCTCTGGTACAGCTTTCTGTGCAATAGCAGAGAGAACAGTCTATGACTAGGGTGGCTATATAGAAATGTATCACTTTAGGGTTGCCATTCCAACATGAAGTCCCCCTTTATCTAGGCAAAAGGAAACCATTGTTTCCACACCAAACATCGAAAACAAATCTCTGTAGAAGGTTTTGGAGCAAGCTTGTATAATCACACAGAGGGTACCAGAGACAGACAGGCCTGTACCAAAACAGACAGTAGGGAGCAGAAAATAAAGTGTTGCCTTGTGTTGGACTACATAGTGCAGCTGCCTCGCGTTCTTCCAGTAGTTTAATACACATGGGCATGTAATGAATGGGGGCCGCTGTGTTACTGTATGTTACTGTAGGCATCTAGCTCCTATAACCCCACTACAGGCTGATCTGAGGGCTCCACTGCGAGACATAGCAATCATAATTCTTCCCCATCATAAAGAGGACTTGTTGGGGATCCGTGTGGTCTGTCTGTCTCTTACAATACCCTGCCTTCAGGGCCTACCCATGGCCAATGCCAGCCAGACCACGTTGTGTTCTTTGGCTTGGCAGTGTCTCTGAAACACAGACTGTTCACTCTCCTTGGAGTGGCTCAGAGGAACTTTATTGAAGATGTAGATAAATAGGTTCAAGAAGGTTAAACTTTTGAATGGTAATAATGCCAGGGATGAAGAATATCCTCATTGCCATGTCCCCAATTCTTTTCCGATGCAAAATGTTTAGAAATATACAGAATTGTACTTTTGTTATTAACTCCAGACCAACAAGGATTTAAACTATACGCTGAATTATGAAATCCTTTGACTTTTAAGTAGATTTCCCAGAATGCATACAAACATGGTTAACATGTTTTCTTTGAGTGCTTCTGCTTCAGACAGCATGCTAGTTATTATTGTGCCAACATGACTACTGAAATCACCATATGTAATTCTAACTTGCAAGGAGAACTGCAGGTGGCTTTACAGTGACTTAGCCAAAGCATTAACCAAACAGAGGTGTGTGTCTACTTTGAATATCAGTTTTTCTGTTACAGTTGGAGCACAAGTGGCAAATAACAAGGCTCATATAAGATTTTCAGGAAGTCACAGCTCTGAATGTGACCGATGAAAATTAGTATTGTACTTTCAAGATTTACCCCGTTTGAGGCACTTGATCACTGTTTGTATACAATGTACCCATAGAATATAAAATGTTTCATACAAACGCGTAGGCCCAATACTGATTTTGTGTGTTGGATTGGAAGTGTCAGCTAATTGACCATAACGCTATCAAAAAACCAACTTCCTTATCATTAACATTTCTCCCAAATATTCTCCTCATATAGGTAAAGCTTATGTAACAGAGTGTGGAGGAGATGATGAATAAACAGGGTTGAAAAGCAGAAGTCCTGTTGTGTGTGTGCACTGCACTCTGTTATGGTGCTCTAGCTAGCTGTGCTCTAGTATGTTTGTTCCAGTGAAAGAGGGGCCATGTTCAGCCCAGACTGGGCCCCCATAATGCTGCAAACACCATGGATTTGGAGCTGTCCTTTGTTGTCCCGGCATGCTGACATCACATACTGCTGATGGGCCGAAATCCCTCTTTTTCCAGCACCAGCACTTTTGAAACAAAACTGCCATGACACTGATGAACAATGCCAACTTGCCAAAAAATCCCTCATTAAATCACACACACTGGCACCCAGTCACCTACACACATACACACGTGCACATACTCACACAC
Organism: Oncorhynchus tshawytscha; assembly: GCF_018296145.1. Classification (NCBI taxonomy): domain Eukaryota; kingdom Metazoa; phylum Chordata; class Actinopteri; order Salmoniformes; family Salmonidae; genus Oncorhynchus; species Oncorhynchus tshawytscha. Next base: position 58,456,001 of record NC_056433.1, on the reverse strand, counting down.
ACACACTACGCCCAATAAATCCAAAAGGTAATCAGAAATATATTGCTGCTGCCACACAAAAAATGGTTCATTAAGCCTCTACAAGTGAATCTGGTACTTACTCTGTTGTCGCTGATGCCAAACTCTGTTTCTGCACACTACCCTGCCCTTCACCAAACATCAGCAGGAAGAAGATTTTTCACATTTGAACAAACAAATACTGAAGCATTACTACAAACAATGTCTAGTGGCAGATATTATTTTGAAGACATAAATACTTTGTATGCTTGTGGCCATATTGGTATATGAATGTAATAGTAGAGAGAAAATGGTAGGTTAGCCATTTGCATGGAGTTAAAAGACACAGAGAATGTAAGGATAGCTCTGTGCTTACCATTCAGTGTTTACAGAAACATTTGCATAGGAACACACATGACATAGTTCTCTTGATGGGAGGATTGATTAGAAATGAGGCTAAATAAAGCAAGAGAGATTCTCCCTCTCGGCCCAAGTTCAAGTTTACACCTATTGCTGAAACCAATTCAGTTTGAAAAGAATAGTGAAACACGTCCATTGTGCTAACACAGGATCACTCCATGAATGTCATCTCCAAATAACAGAGCGAGCATTTTTCCAGTTATACGAATGGCATGCACCTTGCAGCACTCTCTTCCCTATGGGTACAGGAAAACTGCTTGGATGATACAAGCTCTCAGAAGCATCACATAGGTCCCACTCAAACACAATCAAATACAATCAATCACAATAGCATCCTCAGGCACTCAGACTAGTGTCGTCCCTCTTTCTATCTCTCTCTCACTCGCACTCACACACACACTCGCGCGCACACACACACACACAGAACACCCTCTAGAGAGTAGCAGTCTGTTTAACGTGACAAATAGCATCATTTGGGAGCCCATGGGGCATATCCAGGACCAAAGAGACAGCAGATTGAAATATCCTGTGAAGAGCTGCCCTTTATTCACACATGCTCCTGTGGGACTCGCCATGACAATTTCAAAATCACTGATAAAGTTGACACATATTTGCAGGGCCATGAGCACCTTCACCCTTCACCCAGGGAGGTAAGCCATATCCTCCATCCACATGGGATGACATGTAAGCAAGCTAAACTATGTCATGGAAAAGCAATAGTTTCAAAGTCATAAGCATACGTGACCATTCTAAAAACATTAAGTATTAGCAAAGGTTGGATATCTGTATTTCACTAACTTATGTAAACTTTAGTTATCATCAAATATAGACATGTATTAATGTAATTGATCTACTAGAAAACTCAATATGAAAACTATTTGGGGGGGGTATTTTTGTGGTTTATTATTTTTGTGTTTTTTTTATCATGTAAAGTGGAAAATGGGGAATTTCAGAACTGCATGAACACCCTGATAACTCTCAATCAAACATCACTACTAAAAAATACTGTAAATCCTCTCAGTAGATCGGTGAACTCCAGTGACATGTAATGCAACAAACCGACACAATCTTGAGCTGATTAAATAGAACAGCCACACACACACGCACACACACACCAACTCTCTCCTAACTGCTGTACTGAAATCTTTGGAGATCTGTCAGTGCCAACTAAATTCTCACCCAGGTTATCAACCATGCCTCTGCTAGACAGGGTCACAGGGTTACAATCGATTTCACAGGCCACCTGGAGAGTCTAGGCTGCAAACTGACTCAAAAAATGTATATCAGACTTGCTTACCACCCAGGGCTAGGCCAGGGCTAACACGCCCACTAAAAAGTCCCCAGCCCAACAGAAGTTGGCACAGGCAGAGGCTGGAGCTGTTGACCCTGCAAGCTGACCTCCTCAAACTTCAACTGAATTGTTCTGGCAGTTTCCACGGTGATGAGGCACTCCAAGCTTTATCCTACTTACTGAAACAAGAGGGACTGTAATCTACTGGGCAAAAAAGTTGCATCTCCTTATTTTCAATGATTGTCCTTTTTATACGGTACCTTTTGCAGTTTATTTTGTTATTGGGTTGGATTTCTTCTACTGTGTTATATTGACAATAATTTATTATTTACCAGATTATAATTTATATATTTATAATAATTATAAAAGCCTTGTAATAATGGCTGTTGTTGTGGAGGAATAGGCATTTTTTGTGCTTTTTCTTGTAGTGTCAATGTGGTCAAGTCCCTCTCTGCCTCCCCTCCCCATGTATGAATAACCGTTATTAAATTCCATTGCGGCCTTTCAATTTGTACTGTCTAAATGTCAATAAATGTAGGCTGAATAAAAAGCTATCTGAGTCAACCAAATCTTTGTGTTTAGTGATTGTTCCTGTCCAAGATTCCAAGCACAATTTCCACTCACACTACTTCAGTGAACTGGGGTATCAAAAGGGGAATTTACAAATACAGATTTATGCAATCACACTAATCTGAAAGAACATCAATGTTGCTCTCTTATTAAAACCACAATTTCATATCATTTCCACTTATGTAGACTTATTCCACCTGTGTGCTACTTTTGGACAACAATGTTTGAGATCAATTAATTTTAAAAGTATTGTTTTGTATGAGGAGTTTTCAATTCATGGGTTAAAGTTAAATTCACTTTCTGAATTGAAAACTGAATTGACCCCAACCCTGATAGAGTATTGTCTATTTCCAAATGTTGTGTGTGTATTTTTTATGAGACCTTCTAGAAAGCTAGGACTGAACTGGTTTATTATTGAGCAGCCCTCTCAAACTTTTTACTCGGAATTTCAGAATTAAAAGTGGTTTGATACTTTACTGTGTCTCACTAAATGCAACAGAAATCGCCCAAGGGTCATCCTTTGAGCTGCTTCTTACACGGGCCTAGAGTTCAAGACAATCAGAAATGTTGTACTGAAAGATAGGTTTAGTCCTAAACAAGATGACTATTAATCAAAAAACTGCACTTTTCAAATGTTACCTTTTCCATTCCCTGTAAACCAAGTTATGATTCCATCGATTGGTCCATTTAATGAATTTTCCCTTTCTCCTCTCGCCCGGGGCAACTTTGTGATGGAGTGATGTTCTGATTGCGGGTTTTGGATGCACGCGCAGTAGAAGGTACTCATGGTTTAGATGTCCCGCTTATCGTCAAGCAAAACGTCACATAATCAATAAGAGCGTTCCAGCTGTCTGGGATCTTCATCTCTTCTTGAAGTCGTAACTTGGTCTGACACCCTGCCAACTGTGTGGCCTCGCTTCATATGGCCATACACTTCATCAGTTAAGCAATGAGCCATGGAAATATAGGGCATTACTTCCCTGTGTAGACCTACAACTATGGAAGGTTATACAAAATAGGGTCTTGAACAACAACACAAAATGTTTACGGTGGCCCTCTCTCTCTGAAAAACGTATCTTGAAGCAGACGATATGTTTTTACTTGTGTTAGGCTAGGCTACATAACTCGTTTCACTGCGTTATGCTAATGGTTGGGGCCTATAGCGCAGAGACAGTGAAATCTCATCCAGGCACTTTTCTGAGGGAGATGTCATTTCGCAGGGAGGACACAATGACGAGCTCGGGAGTGACAGAGCTCTGATCTCCGCGATAGGGAGATAGCCACCTGATTTAAAATGGTTCGCTTGTTCCCCTTAGTCACTCGATCAGCGTGTGAACTCTTCTTATTTACAATCAAATGCAGTTCAGAACAGCACACCTCCTACCCCCTCTGTCTCTTTGCCCTATATTTAACTGAACCCTGCAACAGGTGCGGCTCCCAAAACCCAATAGTGTAGACCTTTATAACAAATAAATTAATAGGGCATCATTATTATTCACTGTCTTATGAGTAAAACGTAATGTTGTGTTTGCAACAGTGGACGTTTAAGAAACGAAAAAAATACATTATGAGAAATATATGAATAGCCTAATGTTTCCCAGAAGTGAGTGTCATCCTCTCCCAATCAGGGCGCTGTTTACCCCATGCAGACAGACTCTTGTCGCATCTGAGTCATGCCTCATTATCAGTCACAGAAAAACGCCTTGGATGGTCTCTAGAGACTTTTTTTAATAGACCCACTTTTCCATTCCAGAACGGTTTCGGTAGAACGGCATGAGAGAGACCATTCAAAAACGGAGAGCCACAGAGCACTCTTGAGTATTATAATTAGGGTGATGCAATCCATGGAAATGTATGGATTCAACATAATCGACTTTCCAGTACTGGTGGTAGTGATAGAATAGGCAAGCAGTTGGAGGACATAATTTACTGTTGGAGGGAAGTCATCTGTAATTTAGTATATTTAAACACAACCATTTTGAAGTTATAGAGGATATTTTTTCGATTGTGTCATACACTCACATAATCTCACACTGGGAGGAATAATTCTGCTGTTGTTTATTATTAAGACCAATAAGATGTCATTTTTTATGTCAGAGCAGGCCTACTTAATTTAGTTTTATCTAACACATTTATGTCTCTAACTCTACTGAATAGGCTAGGCCAACTTAAATCATGGTATCCAATATCGGTATCCAATATTCTCGTTTTCCTATAGGGAAAATGTGTGCGTTTTTTAAATATGTAGATATGTGATCATTTTAGTTGTTTTGTCAACAAACCCACGTGCTCAAGGCGAGTAGTTCTCCAACTTCCATTGAAATGACTCGGGCATCATGTCTAGAGAAATATAAAGGGCCGTTGTGGGGCCCTTTCAGTGCTCAGACAAACTTTGTATACCCTTTATTCTAAAGCATACAGAAAATGAGCCGCTCGCAAACGAACTGTGTCGTAGATGTATTTCCAGAAACAATCTCGATCTGACACAGGGATAAACAACACATTGATGAAGTTGGACAAGGCTAAACTTTTCTAGGCCTACAGTGCAAACTGTTTGCCTAGCTACATGTCTATATGCTTATATTGAATGATTGAAATACTGTATCTAATGATTGTACTTTTTTTGAATTTCTTACTGATTTGTCTAAAATCCCGAAATGGTCTTTCCCAGGTGTTTATAGTGTGATCGTTGATCAATATGAGGTGCATGAAGCCTGAAATCGTGAAGGAATTAAGTAAACAATGAGACCTGCTGTTGGGGAAGTCAGTGCATTGTTGTCGACAGAGGGTTATATAATACAATTGCCACTACTGGGAAATGACAAAGAAGTTCCCGTTTCGTCTGCTAAATATTTACCCAAAAGTGTCGAATGTCATATATATAGGCCTACAATGTAACATATATGATTGTAGAAAGATTTGGAATAAACATAACACTTTTCACAAAATGAAACTAAATGTTACGTTTTTTATTGTATGATTGTGTAAGACATGTTATGACATTTTATATTTTATATTAATAGGCTTATTGTTCATTAGTTGGTAGTCCTGTCATATTACTTTTTTAGTCTAGTAGGCCTAACGAACTTTGTTTGAGTCAGATGCAACATTCAGGCCCTCGGTGTCTCTGACAAAACTAAATAAGTTAACAGGTTAGTCATATTTGTCACCATTTGAGGCTCGTTGGCTAAACCTGTGCTTAAAAGGGGCTAAATTCAAGATATTAGGGGTACCCCCCACACACACACACACAAAACACACACACACACAATTCTTAGAAAGTGGTATGTCGAAAGATAACTTACAAATCAAAAGTGAACAAACTACTTTTTTGTTGTAAGATTTAATCATGCATATTATTCAGCTATGTTATTTATTAGGTTTGCAAAAGCAAAACCTAATCACAACTGTGTTTGGTTAAAGGCCTGAAGGGAAGTAATCAACACAGCAGCACAACTATTAAAAGCTGTCTGAAACAGACGTTCTGCTCACCACACCGCGCACTCAGCTCCTCGCCTAGTTTTTATCCCAGGCTGTCAGTGGTCCATAAAGCTCGAGCTTGATCTGCATCTTACTGCACACCCCTGCTGGCTGCACCGCTGCATCAAAACATATATTGTTTTAGGCATAGGGTGAACAGTCCAATAACTGGAAACGCAGAAACACTTGTCCGACCAAAATTGCGCATGAATAAACTTTGCTTCGGCACAATAACATCCTAACCAATAAAGTTCTACGCTTTCACTTTTCGACACGATTAAAATGTATTCAGCTTATCGTGTAGTATTCCGTCATCACCGTTTGCCTGTCAGACTGCTGTATACATGTGTCGGTAAAGACCAGTAGCCAGACAGATACAATGTCCCTGAAATGAAAGTATTCCAAGTCAGCTCAGCCTTATTTCCCTTTACACAATGACAATGTTGACAATCAAGATATATATATATATTTTAACTTTAGCTATAGGCAACCGTTTAAAGTTTTCGTTTAGACTCTTTGAATGGGAAGGAGACAGTGGGCAGTACAGTGCAAATAATGTTAATATTTCCCTTCCTAGAATAAAGGAATTCGAGTCACAAATGGTGAAAGCTAGAACGGACAGTGGACGTGTCGTCTGCTCTAAGTTCAATATCTTTGCTGTTCACTTGTAGTGGCCATGCAGCTATTGAAATCTCCACAATTAGATGTGCATTGTTCCCTTCCCAACAACACTGCACAGAGAAAAGGTATTCACTGTCAGAGCCAATCCAGCGAAGCGTTTGACGTTATTAAAAAAATAAAGAGATGGTGATTTATATTGTTGTTCAGTAAAAGGGCCAATTATCAGCTTATATCCCGTCATTGCAAGTGTATTAACTTGGTTAGTTATAAAACAATGTACATTTAAGTTTGAGATGCTACTTCTAGCATGTCCCTCTCTAAAACCGGCCCCATAAATGGTTTGTAAACTATGATAAGCGGTGACATGCTTCATCATAAAAAGCATAATCTTCCAATATTATTTATAGCAGTTCGTTTTTTTTACTGCATCCCATCATTGGAAGAGCATTCAATGTGCTGTTAATAACCTGATTAGTGCAGATATGTTAAATTCAATCAGCAACAAATACTCTCAACTTCTCCCTCAAAAGTGTTAGTTTGATATTTTTTATATTAAAACACAAAACAACTGGAGTCACTGAAATAGTGAAACTTGAGAGACCAACTGTTGTATCTTATCAGAGCTACGTACCGCGGTTTGGTTAGAATTATAGGCAAGTGCCAGCGGCCTCCATAGCAACTTGAGTACAGTGGTATATTGTATTTACTAGCACACTGGTAGGCTACTAATCAATTGAACTGTCGTCCCTGTTCTAATCCCGTCTCTCCTAGAAACCAGAATATGTAATGAGTTTAGGGCCGCTGTTTTACCATTTAAAATCCACCATCAATCAAATTAGGGTGTGTCCACAATCGAAAACAACTAAATGGCCATGGTGATGATTATGAAAAAGAAGGTTCGACATTCTACTATTACTAACATCTCACTGGGCACAGACATCAATTCAACGTCTAGTTTTGATTTACATTTGGTTGAGTTGTTAACTCATGTGAATTCAACGTGAAATCAACAAAAAATGTCACCATGTAATTGGATTTTGGTTAAAAGTTGGCTGAAAAGAAGACGAAATTCCGTTACATTGATTACTTTTTTCGAATCCAAATCAGTCTTATACGTCAATTCAACGTCATCACATTTAATATTTTAGTTGTTGAAATGACGTGGAAACAACGTTGATTCAACCAGTTTTTGACCAGTGGGATAAGATCACACATCAATCAAACGGAAATAACTTGAAGAATGTTTTCAAATAATGTATAATGTTCTCAAAGCACACATTTGCATATGGCTATAAACCTTTCATTATCAAACATGAGTGATAAAAACAGAAAAAGTGATCATTAACAATCTTGAGAGTCATTCGGTCCCGCGCTTGTGTAGGCTATGTAGGTATATCTGCTGGCGAGCTGGTAAAGCCTGCACTGCTCTGAGAATGTATGAGAGGCGCAGAGATGATGGCATGCTGGCTGACAGTGTGTGGTCTATTGAACAGAATGCGCATTTTGGCCGCGCAGAGAGACCCCCATCCCCCTGCTTCCCTGCACCTGCACTGGATCAGGGAGCGACTGCCATTCACCCCACGAGACTTAAAATAGATGGCATATCTGACAGATTTCAATTCAACGAATCTCACAATGCTGCATCCCCCCACAGAAAGCCGTCCACTATAACCCCAACTCCTCAAACTACAGCAGAGAAAGCGAGAAAAGTAATGACTATAGAGAAAAGTAGTTTTCTTTACAGTGTAGCTATTAGTTAGAACCTTATCAATGGATAGTCCCAATGATGTGCGTAACGAGACATAATATTTTCCATCAGAAATAGCCTAATAAATTCGTAAAAATATCAACAACAATACAACATCAACAATACTAATAAGTAATCAAATATAATCTTTCAAAATCTATTATGCCACCAATCGAAATAAAGGTATAGGCAAATAGTAATACGCGTAGGCCTTTTCTTGTTGTCTATGCAATTACTTTAATCCAGATGTTATATTCAATACATAATATGTTATAAGAACACACTCTCGCACGTGGTATGTCCAATAAAATATTACCCAAGGAGAAAATGAAATACTCTATTTACCAATCTAGTACATGTGACGTCATTACTCCGTACTATCAATAGGCTAAATCTGGTGACTGTTTAGGGGTTGGATTAGAAACCTAGTTGGCGACCATTACTTGTGCGCATATTCCACTACCTCTGGATCAGAGAACACTATGGGACACATCTCTCACGTTTGTATATAATTTATCAAACGATACACCCTTTATTAACTACAAAAGTTGTATAGCCCTACAAATATAACATAGCCTATATCTTATTAAATATGGAGGTCTCTTGCCGTAGGCTATATCTTCCTACCCACATGAACGATATCTGGACACTAGAGATTAACATGTGTTTATACACGTTGGGCCCTCATATGTTATGATAATTACTATCCAGGAAGAGCGTGTCATTTCACAAAGATATCAAAAGATAATATCTGAGGGGTTTTACTATGAGCAAAACATAGTGCGCTTACCACCTGTTGCTGTCCAAATAGCTGCGGCAGACTGGGCGGACGGCGGTAGAGCAAAACCAGGCCTTTTGGAACCATTGGGTCCTCTTCTTATACAGTGCTGTTATCCTAAATCACACAAAACGATATATTTAGTTGTCAATGTTTTACGAGTGCCTATATCCAAGCATATGGGGGCCTACGTCCAAGCATTCAAAACATGAGAGGATTGAACACCGGCCATTAGGCGCTTTGAGATTAAATCACGCAATTGAAAATAATTTTAAACACTCCTCTTTTATACTTTCCTCCTACTGTGGTGAGCCAACAGGGGGATTCCTTGACTGATTACTGCTCCTCCAGGGAATAGAAAAAGCATTATATCCCTTATTCAACGTGTAGAAGACGAGAGTCTCTCAATGGAAGTCCAACACAAAAGTCTCAAGTTCAATAGGTCCAGTAGCCTAATATAATTGCTAGTTCATGCCCTGTACCTTATCACAACTACTGGGAATATAGTCGACACCTCTCTACAAAAAAACGTGCTCCGTTGATATTTTCATGCATGTTTTTCACTTACGTGTTTGCAATAGACTTTAAAGGTAAAATGCATATATGCTATCAAATGTTTATTTTCTCCCATTCCCCCCCAAAACACTAATGAAACTACAGCTAAACGCTCATACTTCAATATTTCACATATGATGACATGGGCCAATCCTGCTTCCATTAAATTAAAATAAAAGCCCTTACACACTCGACCTTTAAAAATCCTAGTTTATGAAACATGTTCAGCTATTACAACCAATTCTACTGCTTGTATAAATAATTAATTGAACCACTGCTCCCTGACCCCTTGAAAGTCCGGTAGGGACACGTTTTGTCGAATAATACTTTGAAATGAGCCCTCGTCAAATATTCATTTAGCGGTTAATGTGAGCTCCTCTCCCCTGAGACCTAGTGTAATAGAAGCTTCCCAGCCTTGGCAAGCAACAGTGCAAATCTACCTCTACAGTTCAGGAAAAAATAATTGTTTAACACCCCCAGATTTAAAACGTTGTTATATTCAACGCATAACCTCATCTAGGGCTTTTTGTTTTGAAACAACAGATGACAGTGCGAACATTCAGGAAGGATTTTTTAAAGGTTTGCCCATCGACCCATGGACATGAACTGTGTGAACCGTGGTTATCTTAAAAATCTCAATTTGAATAAAAAGTGAATTCAATGGCCACTCGAAGATGGAGCTACAGTATTTAGGCCTCTGAGTGAAAATGATTTGAGCTGTTGGGTCTTTTGATTCTTTGCAAAAATACTTTCCATTTGATTTAATCATTAAACAGGCTACATTTAGTGTACGACGATCGAACAATTTGATACTAAACGAATAATCAAATTAATATGGAGCGACATGAAAAATGCTGTTGATGTGGTGCATGCATGCTTTCAAGACAAGTAGCCCTATAGGCGTGTAACAATATGCCTATTTGTAATATAACATATTTGTTTCGTTGTTGCTCAGTGGGTGTATTTATATTCATATATCAAGAGCCTTTAATGTTATTACATTTTAAATGATCGATACTACAAACATGCCTTTAAAATCCAGGCGCTCAAATGGACTGTCTCAACGTCTATGTTGTCACATTCAAACTTTGTTTTCTGATCCATGAGAGGTAAACTTATTTCAAACCAGTATAGGCCTGTTTTAAATAATATCCATGCCCCGAACAAACCTGTTCTCAATTTGAAATAGAATTAAAATAAATCAAATGATGAGTGTATTGATTATGTAAAAATATAAAATGAACGAATACCTTGGTGAGAATCTTGAACATTTTGGGCGAATAATCTTCACCTCAAAGCATTGGTTTACAGGCAACAAACTTTGCACGGTAGTCCTTCGTAATCCTTAGGCGCATAGCTCCTTTCACAAAAAAAATAAAACGTCGTTAACCTGAGTCTTAATCATCTAAAGATTTAAAATGACAAATGCATGCATGCCTGTACATGGACACAGAAGCAACCACACAATAACATTATTTGCTATGATTTTGTCTTTGTTGATAGTTATGATGAAATATGATTTCAGATTTAGCACATTATAGCTTTATTTTATTCCTGTTTCCTTGGATTGTAAAAAAAAACGATATAATAAATATGACAGAATATGAAAGGCTATCAAGTTCTTACATATTATGTGATTAATAAATATTGACGCAACATGAATAACACAAATGCAATACAAAACATGAACAATCCACAACAAATTGAGCGTGGATGACAATCTTATCTAATGAATTAAATGATAAATAAAATCAAAACTCATACAATTTCAAGTATCGAAATTTCAAAAATTTATTCATTTCAAACTGCATATTGAAAAAACTCAGCTGAAATTGTAACTGTTATAATGATGATATTAGTTCGAATATATATATACATGAAGTGTTGGCAGCTGCGTACAGGCCAACATTTAAAATACAACTACGGGAATGAAATTTGAAATAAAAACTTAAAATATCACAGTAAATATACATAAATCGTACAAATCATTAGAAAATAAAGAACACAAACTTTATACCTCTAACAGATGAAAAGTGGGAGACAAAATATAAATTAACAATTATGCTTAACCTGCAAGGAAAGGTTTCTGCTTCTTCTTCTTTTTTTTTTAAGGAAATTAAAATGGTTTAGTACTAATGACCCTCAAGGAGAAACATTTACCTGCTTTGCTTTTTCTACCGCTATTCCAATGTTTGCAGTTTTATAAGCATCTTGAACTCAATTTCAATTCTGCCATTTTCTTTGCTGCAGACTTTCTGATTATAAAAATGTAACCTCTTGTAGTTTACAAACATTACATCTGATTGTTATGTTTCTTTGATAAATACTGTACAAAAGGTGATTGCAATAATAAAACATCTGATTGAGACTCTCCCACTTTCTACTTTGCAAACTTATACATCATTGAAAAACTTTTGCAGAGTTCCTACCGTTCCTCTAGAACTTATCTTTAGAATAGAAAGACAAAAAAGTTTTATGTTCTTTCCTTGAGATCTATACAACATTTCCCACCCCAAATTTTCTGTACAAAAATAGTCCAGAGTAGTCCAGTTTCTCTTATAAAAGTTAATTTACATATGTGATAATGGGAGTGTGCCATTAATCGTCGTGCCGGGTACAGGTGCGCTCTGGTAATGTTGGGACATGTGGAGTCTGCTTTGAGCAGTTTGCTCCGGCACCTCAGCGCCCGGTAAGTACATACTGATCATGTCCCGTAGGTCTCCTGTCTGACATGGAGCACCCCTGGAGTGAGACGACGATGTGACTACGGGGGGACTGGAACTGGACTCTGACTTGACCACCGAACCCATGGAGCCCAGAGTCATTCCAGGAGTGCTCTGCTGTGAGTAGGACATGCTATACGTGGGTGATCCGTTCATGTAGGTCTGGGAGTTAGTCATGGAGTTGTACTGAAGTGCGCTCATGTCATAGCGGTGCATTTGCTGCATCTGCGCGTTGTTGTGAGCGTTTAAACCAGGGTGCTGCCCGTAGCCAAGCTGCTCCTGCATCATGCCATAACCTCCATTTGTCCAGCCGTTCATATGTGCGTAACTGTCCATCCTTTGATTAACCCCACCGCCCAAGCCTCCCCCTACACCCACTCCCGCGCCCATGCCATTGCCGCCCGGTGCAAGAAGCCCACCTGGCAGAGTGTACTTGTCCTTCTTCATCAGCGTCTTGGTTTTCCTCCGGGGTCGGTATTTGTAATCCGGATGTTCCTTCATGTGGAGAGCCCGGAGACGCTTCGCTTCGTCAATGAAAGGTCGCTTTTCGCTCTCAGATAGAAGCTTCCACTCGGCCCCAAGTCTTTTGCTTATTTCCGAATTGTGCATTTTGGGGTTTTCCTGTGCCATCTTTCTTCGTTGTCCCCTCGACCAAACCATGAAGGCATTCATGGGTCTCTTGACTCGGTCCGGGCTGTTTTTCTGGTTGTTTCCAGATGAATTTGAATTCCCAGTACCCCCAGAATTTGTCTGGGGTGCGGGGGGTTTCAGTTCAGTTTCCATCATGTTATACATTATTAACAGATTTTTATTAAATTTGCCCGACCAATTGAAAAAGTCCAACTCAAAAGGTAGTTAGCTGGAGTTACCTTGTCGTTTTCAGTAACTTTGTAGAAATAGTAAACGTCTTTTTGCTTTGAGCCAGTAGGTCCTGTTGTGTCCACAAACTTCTCTCTTGGTCTCAAAGAATCAACAAACTACTTTTCCCTCTCCGCCAGAGCCTTGACAACTCCTGATACTTTTTGAACAAGTTAATAGACAACCATTCATGTGATGAGGGCTGTCAGGGAATAAATGCCTTTTTACCTGACCAATCACAGAGCGACTGTTCCCTCGGCCAGGATTGTGTCTTTTATTTAGCATAAAGGGGCGGGGTTACTTGCGGTCAGTGGTGGAGCACTGAGGCAGAATCTGCTGTTATCAACCAATAGGCCTAAGCTATATATTTATTATTGCAAGTGCTTTAAGTGGAAACATTTTACTAGGATGGCAAACTTTAAGTGCTTCCTACTGAAAATCGAAGGATTACAAGATCCAGAAATTATACAGTAGGATACATTTAATTATGTTGTTAGGTAAACAGCATATTGGACCAATTCAGCTGTTTCAATTTATATAGGCTATTATTTTAAGCCAACATTAAAAAGTTGCTGAGAATAATAAATAGCATTTTAAACTTAATTAGATATTGTATCTTTACTGAATCAAATACAAATATCGTTATATCATGTTTTCTATTTGTAGGCTATATCCTGATTTTTTTCAAAGACTAAACAGGGGCAAAGCAAATGGGGGCATAAATCAATCAAAACTTAAACATACAAATATCCTGGCCTATATTATTCTATCAAGTTCGCTTAGAACAACCACTTTATTACCATTAGGCCATAGTAACAGTTGTAGTAATAGTTGTGAATGTAGAGGTCTAGTTGTAGAGGCTATAGTCATAGGGGTGATGTTATTCCTTTTCTGTTAGTAATTAGAAGTAGTGTAGCTATCCATGAAATAAATATTAGTGTTTTCAGTTAACTTAACATAAAAGGAACCGATCAGCAAATTCAGCTCGGTTTTTACATTGAAAAGGGGATAGGTAATCTTAGCTGTTTCCCCATTGTTGAAATGGATGAGCTTCACTTGAACTGAAGTTGAATGCCAAAAGAAAACGGAGGCAAGCCCATCACAAATAAGTTGCCTAGTTTTGTTTCGGGTGTTGTCAGCACATAAGCCTGAACAAAAACATGACTACATATAGCCTAACTTCCATTCCTTTGTTGTTGAAATTCACTTAGTCGTAGGACATTTGAGTAAACAAAAAAAGTTCACTCACTAACAATATGACCAAGAGTGGTCACTACTTCAATGACAGGCCAAAATAACATGCAATTTTGCGCATAGGTTTTCAACCCATAACATCAACAATTAGCATTGTTAAAACTCCTATAGGATAGATAGATACATGTTTTAAATAGGCCTATACAATTGTTTTTATTTGTTAATGATCTGATGGTTAATTTACATTGTAAATGTGAGCTATGAAAGATGATAGAATATGAGAAGCAAAATACAGTAACAAGCCGCTATGTATCTTGTAAAAGCACGTGTTTATACATATATAAATTCACACATAGGCTATATCCAAAAGGTTAGGCGTGAGCAACACAGACAGATGAAGCCACGTTGTTACATGCCTTCAGCGCCGTCTGCTGGCGAAATAGACAATAGCAAAAACACATTTATGAACCTAAAAGGTTTCATGGAACACTGTTATAGCCAGATACACTTATATATTCTGTTGTGAACTATAATAATATAACTTGTATAAGCTACCAACTACATACTTTAGTATACTGATAAATGCCTTTTCATTTGTAGGCTACATTCCCTCTTATGGTAGAACATTTGGCTATGAATGATGCTGTAGATCCTGGAAAAGCATCAGATAGGCCAATACATAAATGTATCGAGAATCTGGACACTGTATAGACTGTATTTTTAGATCACATTATTGTGAGCGTGTGCTTACAAAATCTTAAACATTTCAGTGATATACATCTACAATGCTTAACCTATAATATTAAATTAAATTATATTTTAAATAAAATAATTATAGGCCTCTTTTGTATATTTCATCAAACCAAACATCACTACTTATTTAAATGTATATCGAAATTGATACATAGTTTATGTGCTTCTACACCTGCATTGCATGCTGTTTGGGGTTTTAGGCTGGGTTTCTGTACAGCACTTTGAGATATCAGCTGATGTACGAAGGGCTATATAAATACATTTGATTTGATTTGATTAGTTTATTACCACCATATTGAAAAGTTTAACATTTGAGTAATTGGGTGAGATGTGGCGATAAGGTAGGCCTAGGCTACAGCAGAGCAGACCATTATAATGCAAGTTGGAAATAGCCCTCTCCTCTATCTGCATATGGGAGTGTTCCCCGCTATTTGTAATCTGCTTATGATAATGTGAAAGAAACAGCGGGAGTCTGCAACATCATGAAGAATACTTAACAGGAGTTTCCCTGCATTTGTAATTAGCAAACCGACAACTAACAGAATTGCGGGCAAACCTCATTTGACCACTCTTGAGACCAAACCAACCTTTACTTCTGTTTGCAGCATATAAACCATATTTGCAATGAAGGCTGGACGGAGCAAAAGACATGATAACTAATGTATAGGGTATTTTATTTATGTATAAACTAAAAAAGAAAAGCACTGCAATTCAGGGCAAATTAACTTTGTCATTTATAGTAAAGCGCAAACATTAAATGCAGGCCCATCCCTATTAACTCTTGAACACAATGAGTGTGAAAATGTCTTAAAGAGGGAATCTGTTATAGATGGTAAAGCCTTCCGTTCTCAAAAATGTAGTCACTATTGCTCCCTTTCAAAACTGACACCTCACCCGATAATAAAACAAGCCTGCCATAATAACCCTTAGGCCTATAGCCTAACTCATTACGCAATCTATATAATCCAACATAACCAAACCAGCCGTGATATTACTAATTGGATGTAATATGTTTATTTAATAAATTGGTTTACTTTTTCAACAGATCCTTCCTTTTCTCAGCGAGAGAGAGAGCGGAAGAGAGAGAGACTTCAGGTAAGAAAATATATAGAATTATGAATCTCCAAGCTTCATATTATTGTCCACTAGGGGCCGTGCCAGTGATTGGAGAGCAGTACACCACAGAAAATATTACCTTCTGAGCACTCAATACATATAGCCTATGAAATACCAATGGGACAGGGAGTGGACGGTTAAAAAGTGCAATTTTGAAACTAATATTCTTAGACTTGCTTAGCATTAAGCAAAACAATATTTGTATGATTTTTCTCTAATTTGGTATATTTTTTTATTAACTCCAAACTCGAAATCAGTATTGTAGGTATAGAGTCAGAAATGTATAAATATATTTTAAACATTTATTTTTGGACCAACCCTGTTTCAATAGGCCTATTTATGATTGACAGCCTAATCTCAGCAAGTTCGCCAGAATAGTTCATATCCAAATGAAACAATCTTGAAAATTATTGAGAGCATTGTTCGGGCTAAAGATCAAACATTACTTCTGCTGAGAAATAATGAGAATTTCATAAATCTAACATAATGTCCACAAAATAGAATTGGAACATTCTAAACCAGTCTACAAAAACAAAACAAAGCCAGCAGCCTACAAAAGAAACAAACCAAAAAACACTTACACTTTGGATTGTTAGGCTATAATAGAAAATCTACTTAAAATCTAATGTTTGCGGGTGTTGAGCAAGCTTTAAATTATGCCCGATACATCAATGGAAAAAGAACCCACGAACCACTGAAGCTCATAATGCGATACTCTCACACTGCTGTGAACTGCATTCGCGCACTCTAGACTGCAATGCTACTTACGTGCCAGTTTGGGTGTTGTCCTCATCTTTGGGTGATTGGCAGAAAAGAGGATGGAACATCATCTGTCCGATTCAAGAACCACTCTTCAGCCGCCGGAGAACTCTCTCTCGCTCGACCGAAACAGCTGTATGCTCTCTGGGCATCTCTCCCTCTTTACCAGCCCCCTAGTCCGCAGAGTTTTTACAAGAGCCAGTGCTCCTACTTCAGCGTACTGCCGCTCATGCTCCTCGCTGAACGCTGGTCCTTTGCTAGCTACCCCTGTAAGAAGAAAAGCCGTTTATGGCTACACACAATCTGAAAAGGGGCCGATTTAAAACGAGAAGAATGCATCAAGAACAACAAAAGTCAGTTATACCAAGTCTGCTTCACCCCCCTTTACACCGCACATAATGAGAAGCCAAAGCTTTATATTTTTTTCAGTGGGTATTCAGAGATAATTTGAAGCCATTGTTTCTGGTACAGATGGTTCTTTTTAATACAATAACACTGCTCTTTGTGAATTCTACCCACTATAAAAATCTAAAGCGTTCTCCTGAATAACCATTTTGTTCTCGCTTGTATAGGGCCAACAAAAGCTGCCGTGAGGTAATGGGCTTGGTTTATTGAAAGGCATAGAATAGGGATTTGATAAAGATTTTTTTTCTTTGCAGAATGTAGGCGTCATTGTAATGTAAAGAGAAACTAGTTGAATAAAATGTTAGCTATAGGTTGGTTATTGTTATTATTATTACTAACATACATTCCCCAAAACGACCGTTCACAAGCAGGAATCCTTAAACTGCACAGAAAATGGATGAGAGTGACACTTTTTTGGAGAGATAGGCTACAACAGACAATGATAAAATTAACTGTGGTTAAGGATTGTGAATTAAGCTTAAAAGTTGCATATGTCAGTGGGTTTAAAATCTCAATAGTATTCTTACCATGGATTTCACATAGCATCATTTTTTTTGTGTGAAGTGAGATGATTGAATTTAGCATTCAGGGAGCATAAGAAGGTTTCTATAGCCATTTAAAGTAACAGTATTCAATCTGCAGTTGATGCCATTTGTAATTAAGCTATAGGTAATCAATAAAGTGCTTAAGGAATTACAAAGGGACCGCCGAAGTTTAGCCAAACAAAACATATTGCATATCACCAATCGTTAGGGCTGGATTTACTCTCCATGTCACCTAGGCTTTGGCTTTGGCCTGACTCAAGGTCTTTATCAGTCCTGTCAGGGAGCTGGAGGAGAAAGGAGGAATCTCAAGACAAAAGGTCTCAGCAGGGAAAGTTGTTAGTCAGTGGTTCTACGTTTGTCTACTTTTCTATAGGAATTACTGGCTTCCTCTACCTTCCTATAGCTCCATACTGACAGTAATCCACTCCAGTGGCAGCAAGGGCTTTGTCTTCTCATATAACATGGTTCACCATTAATCTCCAAGGTGCTGCTACAAAGGGGTGAGCAATAATGACTTCAATCAAAATTCTACCCCTGTTAATTAGCTTGCAAGGTGCACCCAAGAAGAGGGAGGGAGTTGAACAGATTATGTAGGGGACGTCTAATAACAACAACAAAAACAGTAATCGGGTGATAGGATTATTATGGAGGAGTTGAGTGACAAAATGTCCCACAGCCTCCGCCTCGTTTTAAATCAGTGCAGCTAACAGTAATCTGTAAATGTTTCATGTCTTTCTCAAAACTCACTTTCAAAGCACTTTCCTTACTCCTCATTGAGAGTCAAGGGAAAGTATCTTGGCTTTAAGTATTATTGTCAAGCGGATTAACAGATTTACTGTTAGTAATGTGCTTTGCCATAGATCGCATTATTAACTTTTATCTCCAAGTTAGAATCAAAGTCAAATGAGTCATACAATGGATGTCTTTGGATGATTATAATTGAAACTATTTGAGATAAAAAATGATACAATGCAACAGCTCGTTGTTTTCTAGGCAGTCTAATAACAGCTGGGCTGAGAGAGTTCACTTAGATAGTGTTTTGAGCATCACAGATTGCTAATGCATTTCAGATGAAAAACTAGGCATTCATATCTGCAACATGGGCTTTTCATTTCCATATGCATGAGGCGCCTGTTTGTGTGCGTTTATTTTACACAACCACAGCCTAATGGGAGGATGACACTCAAGACCCCATGCTTTTCTCTTTACGCGAGACACTGAATCTGTAATCAATGAGAGAGTAGTCCTCCAAAAGCACACAAGGCCAGAGACCTGTCAGTCATGTGTCACATTGATCCCTCATGTGAACTACCATGGCAATGAATAGAGAGCGTAAACCCATGCACACTCATTCACTCTCATACTCACAGGGACCAGTTCACTGTGGACAGCTCTCATCACATCAGGGGCTAGCTACTCAGTGCTCACTGCATGAAATAACTCCAATCTGATTAACGTAGCATAATCAATAATTGGTTGATAGGCAATATGATGGTTGGAAAAACCAAATGGTCTTTGACATGAAATGGTAAAGCTCTAGAAACTCTAATCTCCTTGTCATACAGAGCAGATATACAATTGTGTAATGTTAATACACTACTCAAGGACAATGTGGAGAGAAGATGCATTTTTCCCCTCACTTACCAAGGAACACCAATGGGACCCTCCTCATTCACAAATACATGTTTTTAATTTGTGTATAATATATATATCTATATATTTGATATGGCTCTTTCAAGGTCTTTCCCTTCTAAAACGCCTATTCAAAATGGGTCAACTGACTGTCACACATGAAGAAAAAGATACCAATATAATCATACATTATGGTATATCACCAGCCAGAGCAGATAAACTGAGAAACATATGTTTATATTTGCACATGCTGTCCTGCTTCACTAGCATTTGTTTATAAAATAAAACATGTATATGGAGTCTGACCGGGGGATCTGGAAAGCAGGACACACACACACACACACACACACACACACACACACACACACACACACACACACACACACACACACACACACACACACACACACACACACACACACACACACACACACACACACACACACACACACACACACACACACACACACACACACACACACACACACACCAGCTGAAATGCTGAAATGAGGGATTTCAAGACAAAGTAAACCCACCTCACACAACCCTCTGCCAAAAACCACTGATTTACACGTCAACTGTGAAAGTCTGAGCACAACACAAGTAAAACAACACTGGTAACTATTCACTGGAAGTGCTCTAATGCACAGCACAGTAATAACCTAGTGACAAAACACCTGTCATAATATGCTGTGACAGACTGTAATAATAGTCATAAGCATTAGGAATAATAATCTAATCTTATTAAATTGAAGATGTGTGATACTTACGAATTGTCATGAGTTATGACCTGGTATAATTTCTATGACAGTGCTATGGTTGCACTGTCAAGTCATATCATCAGATAATCTGTATTTTCCCAGGTATAGAAGCAAATGCTGTACATATGCAATGTCAAACAATCTCAACAACATTAAGCATGGTAATTGCCATAGTCATATCAACAGCTACATTATGTGACACAGAGTACATAGACAGAGTGAAAATCACCTGACAATAGGGTCGAACCGGCATGAACCTAACAGGAACATTTTGTGGGCGACAACCCACATGGAAAACAGTAATGTAGCAACAATAGCAGAGAATAGGTGGCGGTCCCATCAGCAAACAAAAGTCCGCACTGTAAAACACACATAATAGATCCAGCTAAGTGTCAGAAGTGACGATATGCTACCACAGCGCATACTACACAGTTACTCTCGCCATCAGACTACCATTGGTTTTGTTTACTGGCCAATTTGAGTTAAAATAAAGCTTTGCTTCTGCTGACTGCACATCATTATCCATGAGACTATAATCCCAGCAGCAAATCCTATAGCTTCCAGAGCCAGGGCCCTTTGTTTGGGATTACTGACAGTTTAGCCTATAACAAAGAGAAATGAGGCGTTCACCTCATCCTCTGTAATTAAGTGTGGAGAGTAATTTAGGTGGCAAACCAAGACACCCAAGGCAGAGTAGGATGATACCTTTTAGATGCTGGCCACATCATGTCACACAGACAGTGATACCAAGCAGAGTACAGCAGAGACAGCAGACCCACTGGACTGGACTGGATTTACAGTGATTTCAGAAAGTATTCAGACGCTTTGACTTTTTTCACATTGTGTTATGTTACAGCCTTATTTTAAAATATATTATATAAATGTTTTTCCTCATCAATCGACACACAAAACCCCATAGTGACAAAGCGAAAACAGGTTTTTAATTTTTTTGTTTAAAATTCATTGAAAATAAAAAAATTAAAAAATACCTTATTTACATAAGTATTCAGACCCTTTGCTATGATACTCGAAATTGACCCCAGGAGCATCCTATTTCCATTGATGTTTCTACAACTTGATTGGAGTCCACCTGTGGACAATTCAATTGATTTGACATGATTTGGAAAGGCACACACCTGTTTTTATAAGGTCCCGCAGTTGACAGTGCATGTCAGAGCAAAAACAAAGCCGTCAGGTCGAAGGAATTGTCCGTAGAGCTCCGAGACCGGATTGTGTCGAGGCACAGAACTGGGGAAGGGTACCAAAACATTTCTGGAGCATTGAAGGTCCCCAAGAACACAGTGGCCTCCATCATTTTTAAATGGAAGAAGTTCGGAACCACCAAGACTCTTCCTAGAGCTGGCATTCCGGCCAAACCGAGCAATCGGGGGAGAAGGGCCTTGGTCAGGGAGGTGACCAAGAACCCGATGGTCACTCTGACAGAGCTCCAGTTCCTCTGCGGAGAGGATAGAACCTTCCAGAAGGACAACCATCTCTGCTGCATTCCACCAATCAGGCCTTTAGTGTAGAATGGCCAGACAGAAGCCACTCCTCAGTAAAAGGCACATGACAGTCCGCTTGGAGTTTGCCAAAAGGCGCCTAAAAGAACTCTCAGAACATGAGAAACAAGATTCTCTGGTCTGATGAAACCAAGATGGAACTCTTTGGCCTGAATGCCAAGCGAGGGATCGAGGGAAAGATGAACGAAGCAAAGTACAGAGAGATCCTTGATGAAAACCTGCTCCAGACCACTCAGGACCTCATACTGGGGTGAAGGTTTACCTGCCAACAGGACAATGACCATAAGCACACAGCCAAGACAACGCAGGAGTGGCTCCGGGACAAGTCTATGAATGTCCTTGAGTGGCCCAGCCAGAGCCCGGACTTGAACCCAATCAAACATCTCTGGAGAGACCTGAAAATAGCTGTGCAGGGACGCTCCCCATCCAACCTGACAGAGCTTGAGAGGATCTGCAGAGAAGAATGGGAGAAACTCCCCAAATACAAGTGTGCCACGATTGTAGCATCATACCCAAGAAGACCCGAGGATGTAATCGCTGCCAAAGGTGCTTCATCAAAGTACTGAATAAAAGCGTCTGAATACTTATGAAAATGTGATATTTAATTTTTAATACATTTTCAACAAAAAAATCTAAAAACCTGTTTTTGCTTTGTCATTATGGGGTAATGTGTGTCGATTGATGAGGGAAAAAGATTTCATCCATTTTAGAATAAGGCTGTAGTGTAACAAAATGTGGAAAAAGTCCAGGGGTCTGAACACTTTCTGAATGCACTGTAAACTACTGTACAACCCCACATCTTTAAACCAGTTATCCATTTAGTTCCAGATATCATCACATGGCAACAATTAAAAAACACATTCTGGGACAAACAGAAGATCAAGATGTGTATGATATTGAATATTTTAATTAAAGCGTCAACTAATTTTTCTTACACTATAGAGGTGAACAGGCAGGTGCTTCAGATGTACCCATACAAGGCAGAATTAATGGGATTATTTTCCTACATTGTTTTATCATTTGTTTGTTCATTATGACATGCATATACTTTTTCAACTTTAAGCCATGTAACTAAACATCCCTAACACATCCATGAAAACACAGCATAGTTTGCCAGTAGGATTTCCACAGGCCAGTGGGACCTCAAGTGGTGTCCATCTAAGCTGTTGACCGTATCCTCCATCCATTTGGGAAGAGCTCCAGACAGCCTGAGGAGATGGGGCTGGGGGCTGGCGACTGGCAGCTGGCTGAAGATGCCGGGGTGGTGAAAGGCACTAGGCAGTCATAGGCGGGACAGACATAGCTCCCTCCACTCAAGTCAGGCAGGCCTAGCTGGCGCCAGGCATGGAGTGTTAAGCGAAGTCCGGGCCGGGATAGGATAGGCCTCTCTGCTGCTCAGGCCAGGAACATGCAGATACAAGTATGCTCCAGACACACAAGGCTGGACCGCCATCTGACAGGGCTGAGCTGCCTTTGATAGAGGTGGAAAGCTTTGTTTTGATGGCCGTCCAGGGCTCTGAGTCAAAATAGCTATCTTGTGGTGGACTTTGTGAAAGCCGGGGAAATCTGGTAAAAAATAAAGGCTATTCCCTTGCTACTGCACACACACAAAAATAATGTTTTGTGGTAAGTGGCTGGACAAAGAGAGCCTTTAAAGGCATTTAGTATCCATCTGCAGAGAAATACCAATGCTCACTATCACTCATCTACTGCAAATTCTCTATTTCAATTATGAAATAGTTCAAAGTGCCTAAATAAAATGTTTATTTTGGTGTCCTCTCAAAAATAGTTTCAATTGTCATTTCTACAAATGCCCACATGTGCTGAAGATATCTATTGACATAAAAAAAAGGTTACTTCATGGGGTACTTTTTTATATGAGGTTACACCGAATGACAGATATTATCAGTTTTCTTACAAAAACATATGATGTCATAGGAGCCTGAATAAAGAAGAAAAATGAATGCATCCACACACAACCACCTCAAATACATTTTGGGAGAAATATAAATCTACACTGTCCTGGAAATTCAAAATCATATACAAAGAAAATGGTGAATGAAACTTGCATATGTGATGTGAGTTGAATGAGGGTCACCCTGCCATGTAGTATGAGTCCAGTAGTAGCCTACAGACAGGGCCAGAGAGAGAGAGAGAGAGAGAGAGAGAGAGAGAGAGAGAGAGATTTGTTTATTTCTTAATCGTCTAAAGCCAGGTTTATACTCCGGTGGAATGTCTGTAGACTGTCGCTGCGACTGTCTGTTTCCTTGTTACACAGACATGAAAAAAGTTCAACTTTGACCCTGTCGCTGCCTCTGTTGTCATGGGTACATGGGACAGGCTTTGCACAGGCTGTGGCTGGAGCCACTGGAGCTACGTAACCATGACAACGAATCTAACATTTTCAATCAAAGGCCTGGTTAACAGCTAGCTGGTTAACAATTGCATACTAAATAGCTAAAATACAGAATACCTACAGAATACATAAAAACATAGATTTAACATTATGGAGGACTGTATTTTGTAGAATGGCTGTTAAGTGCAGTTATGGTACATCCTTGTCTCTATGCAGTTGAGACAAATTAATATAAAGATGCTCGGAAAGAAGTGAACTCCTGGCTAGCAATTACAAGCCAGCTTAATTCAGCCCATAAGTAAAGCCGAGCTAGCTAGATAGCGAAGCTAATTATTGACTACTTAATCTATGACGCATCAATCAAACAAACAAATATATGTTTAAATAAAATTGATTGCTCTAGCCATTCACATCCGCATACAGTTGAATTCGGAAGTTTACATACACCTTAGCCATTTAAACTCAGTTTTTCACCATTCCTGACATTTAATCCTAATAAAGAATCCCTGACTTAGGTCAGTTAGGATCACCACTTAAATTCAAGAATGTGATATGTCATAATAATAGTAGAGAGAATGATTTATTTCAGCTTTTATTTATTTCATCACATTCCCTGTGGGTCAGAGGTTTACATACACTCACTTAGTACTTGGTAGCATTGCCTTTAAAGTGTTTAACTTGGGTCAAATGTTTCGATAGCCTTCCACAAGCTTCCCACAATAAGTTGGGTGAATTTTGGCCCATTCCTCCTGACAGAGCTGGTGTAACTGAATCAGGTTTGTAGGCCTTGCTTGCACACATTTTTCAGTCCTCCTCACAAATTCTCTATAGGATTGAGGTCAGGGCTTTGTGATGGCCACTCCATTACCTTGACTTTGTTGTCCTTAAGCCATTTTGCCACAACTTTGGATGTATGCTTTTCCATTTGGAAGACCCATTTGCGACCAAGCTTTAACTTCCTGACTCATGTCTTGAGATGTTACTTCAATATATCCACATAATTTTCCTGCCTGATGATTCCATCTATTTTGTGAAGTGCACCAGACTGTCCTGCAGCAAGCATCCCCACAACATGATGCTGCCACCCCCGTGCTTCACGGCTGGGATGGTGTTCTTCGGCTTGCAAGCCTCCCCCTTTTTCCTCCTAAAGTAACAATGGTCATTATGGCCAAACATTTGTATATTTTTGTTTCAATAGGCCAGAGAACATTTCTTCAAAAGGTATGATCTTTGTCCCCATGTGCAGTTGCAAACCGTAGTCTGGCTTTTTTATGGCGGTTTTGGAGCAGTGGCTTCTTCCTTGCTGAACGGCCTTTCAGGTTATGTCGATATAGGACTCGTTTTACTCTGGATATAGATACTTTTGTACCTGTTTCCTCCAGCATCTTCACATGGGCCTTTGCTGTTGTTCTGGGATTGATTTGCACTTTTCGCACCAAAGTATGTTCATCTCTAGGAGACAGAACGTGTCTCCTTCCTGGCTGCGTGGTCCCATGGTGTTTATACTTGTGTACTATTGTTTTTACAGATGAACGTGGTACCTTCAGGTGTTTGGAAATTGCTCCCAAGGATGAACCAGGCTTGTGGAGGTCTACAAATGTTTTTCTTGGCTGATTTCTTTTGATTTTCCCATGATGTCAAGTAAGAGTTTGAAGGTAGGCCTTGAAATACATCCACAGGTACACCTCCAATTGACTCAAATTATGTCAATTAGCCTATCAGAAGCTTCTAAAGCCATGACATAATTTTCTGGAATTTTCCAAGCTGTTTAAAGGCACAGTCAACTTAGTGTATGATAACTTCTGACCCACTGGAATTGTGATATAGTGAATTGTAAGTGAAATAATCTGTCTGTAAACAATTGTAGGAAAAATTATCTATGTCATGCACAAAGTAGATGTCCTAACCGACTTGCCAAAACTATAATTTGTTAACAAGAAATGTGAAGTGGTTGAAAAACTAGTTTTAACGACTCCAACCTAAGTGTATGTAAACTTCTGACAACTGTATGTAACAAAATCCACCACCACAAACAAATATCCACCAAACTAATCTACCCATAACAGCTGCGGCCTACCTCAACAAGATTAACCCGCTAACTGGTGAATTGCATTGCCTTTACTTTTTCTCAATGAGTCTAGCCTATTACTAACTGTAGGGTCAGAGTCATTCTTTCCCCTGCTTTCCCATTGGTAGGCAATGAGTTTTTTTGATGATTGCGGATGGCAGGTAGCCTAGTGGATAGAGCGTTGGACTAGTAACCGAAAGGTTGCGAGAACATATCCCCAAGGTAAAAATCTGTTGTTCTGCCCCTGAACAAGACAGTTAACCCACTGTTACTTGCCTAGTTAAATAAAGGTCAAATAAAAACAAGTAATTTAAAGAATGATGTAGGTAGGGAGCAAAAAGTGATTGGAGCCTGTTGAATGTTGCCGGTGGCATTTGTAGGTAATGTGAGAAGAGTACATGATTGTCTGTTTTCATCTCCCCAACGAGAGTCTGGTATTCTCCACGTTGCTGTCTCCTACTGTTAAAACAAATAAAATAATAATCATAAGGAATAAGGTTTTGAAGTGTCAGGAAATATATATACACCTTGTAGAATAATAGTGAAGACATCAAAACTATGAAATAACACGTGGAATCATGTAATAACCAAAAAAGTCTTTAACAAATCTAAATATATTTTAGATTCGAGATTCTTCAAAGTAGTCACCCTTTGCCTTGATGACAGCTTTGCACACTCTTGGCATTCTCTTAACCAGCTTCATGAGGTAGTCACCTGGAATGTATTTCAATTAACAGGTGTGCCTGGTTAAAAGGACATTTGTGGAATGTCTTTCCTTCTTAATGCGTTTGAGCCAATCAGTTGTGTAGTGACCAGGTATGGGGTGGTATACAGAAGATAGCCCTATTTGGTAAAAGACCAAGTCCATATGGCAGGAACAGCTCAAATAAGCAAAGAGAAACAGTAGTCCATCAATACTTTAAGACATGAAGATCAGTCAATACAGAACATTTCAAGAACCATGAAAGTTTCTTCAAGTGCAGTTGCAAAAACCATCAAGCGCTATAATGAAACTGGCTCTCATGAAGACCACCACAGGAAAGGAAGACCCAGAGTTACCTCTGCTGCAGAAGATAAGCTCATTAGAGTTAACAGTATGCAGCCCAAATAAAAGTAACAGACACATCTCAACATCAACTGTTCAGAGGAGACTGTGTGAATCAGGCCTTCATGGTTGAATTGCTGCAAAGAAACCACTACTAAAGGACACCAATAAGACGAAGAGACTTGATTGGGCCAAGAAACATGAGCAATGGACATTAGACTGGTGTAAATCTGTCCTTTCATCTGATGAGTCCAAATGTGAGATTTTTGGTTCAAACTGCCGTGTCTTTGTGAGACGCAGAGAAGATGAACAGATTTCTTTGCATATGTGGTTTCCACCATGAAACATGGAGGAGGAGGTGTTCATTTATTTATTTTTATTTCACCTTTATTTAACCAGGTAGGCCAGTTGAGAACAAGTTCTCATTTACAACTGCAATTTTTTTAGTTTTTTAAAACTTATATTTAACCCCTTTTTTGGGTAGACACAAAACTGATTTAAGATGGAATTGTTTGAAGATTGTCATACCATGGATCATTTAGCTATTTGTTTTTGAATTTAAGGGCCCCTTTAGGTATAAAAAAATATATATAAAAAATGATTTGTTAAAACATTGAATTTGGCCTTTACTACTTTAGCCCATAGAAACAATTTTGAAGCTTCATTAAATATATATATATATATATTTTTTACATATATTTAACCTCTTTTTTTGTGTATGCATAAAACTACCTTCATACTTCCATAATTGTTTTTCAAATCAAATCAAATTGTATTTGTCAAATGCGCCGAATACAACAGGTATTTACAGACCTTACAGTGAAATGCTTACTTACAAGCCCTTAACCAACAATGAAGTTTAATAAAAATAAAAGTAACAAATAATTAAAGAGCAGCAGTAAAATAACAATAGCAAGGCTATATACAGGGGGTACCGGTACAGAGTCAATGTGCGGGGGCACCGGTTAGTTGAAGTAATTGGGGTAATATGTAAATGTAGGTAGAGTTATTAAAGTGATAATAACCAGAGAGTAGCAGCAGCGTAAAAGGAGGGGGGGGGGCACAATGGAAATAGTCTGCGTAGCCATTTGATTAGATGTTCAGGAGTCTTATAGCTTGGGGGTAGAAGCTGTTTAGAAGCCTCTTGGACCTAGACTTGGCGCTTCGGTACCGCTTGCCGTACGGTAGCAGAGAGAACAGTCTATGACTAGCGTGGCTGGAGTCGGACAATTTTTAGGGCCTTCCTCTGACACCGCCTGGTATAGAGGTCCTGGATGCCAGGAAGCTTGGCCCCAGTGATGTACTGGGTCGTACCGGTATCGGTCACTTTCCGACAAGTCCCGTGACACTTGTGAAAAATGGAGAACACCATCGTCTTAGCGAGAATCTCTCCTTTCTACAATGGGGTCACATCAGTTTATAGCCCAAACGTTTTTTGTGATAAGACCAGTTTTCTGGATGTCTCATGGTTTGACAAACCCGGCTGTAGCTCAGCAACCTTCCACCCCAGATGCGAAAGGCCGCCATAGGCAGATGTGGTGGATTGAGAAGCAGCCCATGCTGAAAGGGATTTTTTTATTGACAGGGAGGGGGGAGAGATCACACCATGGAGTTAATGTGAGAAGACCAGAAAGACCTGAGACACAGTACCCTCTACCATCAGACAAGACGTGACTTGACACACATTTCTCGTTTCCTTAGCTTTCTTACCCCTTCTTTAAACACTAGTTGTAGAATTTCACAACTAGCTCATAAAGGCCTGTGGCCCACGGGAAGATAAATCTTTGGCGTTTGCCTGTCTGTGAAAAGCAAAGAGAGCCTTTGACTTATGGAGGCTTACGACGTCCATTGTCACCATTAGGAATGGCAGGAACTCCATGGGAAAGATCCCAATGTGCTGTAGCGATCCTTTAAACACCAGCATAAAGAAAGGAGGGGGGAACTAGTGGCAAGTGCATGCAACAGTTTGCAACATCTGCCTTTCTGTGTGTGTGTGTGTGCGTGTGTGTGTGTGTGTGTGTGTGTGTGTGTGTGTGTGTGTGTGTGTGTGTGTGTGTGTGTGTGTGTGTGTGTGTGTGTGTGTGTGTGTACGTGCCCCTGCCAGAGAGCACTTAATAGCTGTCAGCTCTTTACCTCCCACTGTTAACATCTGCTATGCTTAACGTTGCCATGTAACTCAGTAGTACAGCAGATACAGGCTAATAGAATCAAATGATCCCACGCTGCCAACCCTCATCACGTTACACGCACACATTTCATTATGACGCAACAAGCAGATTTGTTGTTAGATGATTATCAATCTAGAGTAAGCTTGAGGCTGGTGTAAAACCGAAACATACTGCTCACGTAAGGCGTATAAGTAATCTGCTTAAATCCCTATTTTCTTATCACATCACATTCATATTAAATTAGTAGCTAATAGCATGTAACAAGAGTAGATACAGTTTATGGTCAATTCCTGCTGTTTAAGTATATCATTTCGGACATTCAATTCAAATGGCAATTCTTAGCTACATGTTGTTTCTGAAATTGTTCACCGTTGACAATGTTTTCAGCTGAAGTGAGTCTTTTTGATAATAACATTTTACTTTAATATATACACATTACACATTTAGTTACCATTTGAGATTTTTCAGGTGCGGATTTTGAACAATGTCAAAGTATCTGCCATACTTTTAGCAGTAATGAACTGACTAGTCGACCAAGATACAAGACCCACCTCTGCAATAATGTACATTTAAAAAGAGCTCTGTTTCTAAGTGAGTGTGTCTGGGAGTGTGAAAGGCCAGGACAGAGGAACAATGACAGCTGTCTGTCTGTCTCTGGCATGGCATTGTTGCTCAGGCATTTGGGCCAGGACCTGACATACATCCAAGATGCAGACTCGCTGGACTACCCCCAACTACCCCCAATTCCCCCATTGATGTTTGTTCAAAATCAATAAAAATGATCTTGGAGTCCATATGCCATTTGGCAGCTCCATCTTGTGGCGTCATCTTTAGAATATAGAGGCCATACTGTACAATGGAGTAGCCGAGCGCATGTAATTTGTCAGGCTAATCTCCAGCACACTTACATTGATTTTTCCCCCTCTCCTGATTCCTTAGCCTCTAGTCATTATGAACACAAAAACTAACTTAATCATATAGTGTGTTAATGCATGGGTCACAATAACCTCCATGTTCTTGCCCTCTGGTAATTTGAGGCTTTCTTTATATTTTCTTCTGAAGTCTTTTTACTGTCTTATTTTTGGAAAATGGAAAATGTGCAGTTGCGCAAATGTTGGCCTCATCTTTTCTGAACTAGAATAGAAATGTATTTAAAAATCTCTTCTTCTCTCTCCTTGATTATGTTTTATAAACTGTACGTTTGATATGATCATACACAGGGAGTGTTCTTTTCAAATCTATTTTATATACACTGCCTTCAAAAATTATTAACACCCCATGACTTTTTCACATTTTGTTGTGTTACAATGTGGGATTAAAATGTATTTAATTCAGATTTTTGGGGGGTAAATGATTTACACAAAATACTTTGTAATGTCAAAGTGGAATAAAAATAAAAATATGAAAAATAAAACACGAACACGAATGTGTTGATTTGATAAGTATTCAACCCCCTGAGTCAATACATGTTAGAATCCCATTTGGCAGCGATTACAGCTGTGATTCTTTCTGGGTAAATCTCTAAGAGCTTTCCACACCTGGACTGTGCAAAATTTGCCCATTATTCTTTTGAAAATTCTTCAAGCTCTGTCAAATTGGTTGTTGATTATTGCTAGACAACCATTGTCAGGTCTTGCAATAGATTTTCAAGCAGAGTCAAAACTGTAAATTGGCCACTAGTGAAAATTCCCTTTTTTCTTGGTATGCAACTCCAGTGTAGATTTGGCCTTGTGTTTTAGAATATTGTCCTGCTGAAAGGTGAATTCATCTCCTGGTGTCTGGCGGAAAGCAGATTGAACCAGGTTTTCCTCTAGGATTTTGCCCATACTTAGCTGCATTCCATTTATTTTTCATCCTGAAAAACATTCCAGTCCTTAACGATTACAAGATTACCCATAACATGATGCAGCCACCACTATGCTTCAAAATATGGAGTGTAGTACACTTTGTATTCAGAACCAAAATGTAATTGCTTTGCCACATTTTTACAGTATTGCTTTAGTGCCTTGTTGCGAACAGGATGCATGTTTTGTACGATTTTATTCTATACGGGCTTCCTTCTTTTCCCTCTGTCAATTAGGTTAGTGTTGTGGAATAACTACAATGTTGTTGATCCAATCCTCAGTTTCCTCCTATCACAGCCATTAAACTCTGTAACTGTTTTAAAGTCGCCATTGGCCTCATTTAGAAATCCCAGAGTGTTTTCCTTCCTCTCCGGCAACTGAGTTAGGAAGGACGCCTGTATCTTTGTAGTGACTGGGTTTATTGATACACCATACAAACTGTAATTAATAACTAACACCATGTTCAAAGGATATTAAATGTCTCTTTTTACCTGTCTACCTCCCCGATCTTTGTGGTTTATTCTGTGTTTGAAATTCACTGCTGGACTG
This sequence comes from Oncorhynchus tshawytscha, assembly GCF_018296145.1. Taxonomy (NCBI): domain Eukaryota; kingdom Metazoa; phylum Chordata; class Actinopteri; order Salmoniformes; family Salmonidae; genus Oncorhynchus; species Oncorhynchus tshawytscha. The sequence continues at coordinate 58,424,246 of NC_056433.1, read as the reverse complement.
AGGGACCTTACAGGTAATTGTATGTGTGGGGGTACAGAGATGAGGTAGTCATTCAAAAATTATGTTAAACACTATTATTGCACACAGAGTAAGTCCATGCAGCTTATGTGACTTGTTAAAGCGTATTTTTGCTCCTGAACTTATTTAGGCTTGTCATAACTAAAGGGTTGAATACTTACTGACTCAAGACATTTCAGATTTTCATTTCAAATTAATTAGTAAACATTTCTAAAAAACATAATTCCACTTTGGCATTAGGTAGTGTGTGTAGGACAGTGACACAAAACCTACATTGAATCCAGTTTAAATTCAGGCTGTAACAACAAAATATAGAAAAAGTAAAGGGGTGTGAATACTTTCTGAAGGCACTGTATGCCATTTGAGACAAAGATTGTGTTATTTTAATTACTTCATCGTTTGTGTTGTATATAATCAAATCATAGTTGTCGAACCCTATTGAATTCTACAAAAAATATTTATATGGCCTTGGTATAGCCCACCTGAGAATTCCTAACCTCGGACACGTTGTATTAGAGCTAATGGACAAACCTAATTTCTCCATATATCAATGGTACTCAGTCCTGAATAAAATATACCATTCAAAGGAGCTTACTGACTACCTCATGCCTGCATGAATAACTATGATGGGTTTAACCCTTCTACCATCAATCAGGCTGAGAGACTACTCTAGATGGCGGTGATGATAATGTTGTTGGTTGTTTTTTTTTGGATTACAATCCACTCCAGAGCAGAGTTTGATTTTAAGTGGATGTCCTCTATATAGTAGCTAGTAAGACACACAACATACTGGTATACTCATGCCATTCAGAACAATGGTTCTCACAGAGCATGACAACGTGGCACAGCACTAAGCCTATTACTCTTTTCACCTTCCCAGAGTTCTGCTCAAAATGCCAAGTATCAATAGGGGTTGCTGTACTATCGGGGACCTTATTAAAGAATCCAAGCATATCCAGCACTATCACAAACAACACACTGTGAATCTGTATTTCTTGTGTTGTTTGCCAAAAGTATCATTTACACCAAAGCTCTTGAAAAAAAAAACTCTTGTGGCATCTGTGTCACCGTCACCTACTCTCTTAAAGGCTTTACTCCTCATGTGCTTATCTGCTCCAGTCAAATGTATTTCTTATCGAAGAGCGTGAGGGGGGAGCCTTCTGACAATACTGCTGTTATCAAATTTCTTCAGCCGAGTCCCCATGTCATTCAGCAGTCAGATGGTCTCCAGTTTGATTGATGGATGGGCTTCCCAACAAATAAAAAGGGATCAACAGCTTTGCACCTCTCTCCCCATCGGAGACCCGAGTGAAACATTCCTCCGTAACAAAGGCGGGATTACGGATGTATTAGGTCTCCATCGACCACGGCCTCCTGCTCCTGTCAATACTTTGCACATAATAACCTGAAGCAACGATAAGGAAACAAAAGGCAGGCGAGATAGGAGCCGGATGGGAAGATAAATCAATAGGAGTGAGGGAAAGTTTTTTCAAAGACACACTGTCAGGCCTGGGTAAGAATTTCTTCGGACGAAGCGATGGGATAATGGCCCCTGACACGAGGACAATGAGCCCTCCAGGCCCATCAGGGGACTGCCGGTTGGTCGGTCGGCTGGCCTCAATAGGACCAGGAAGATAAGAGGCACAGGGGACGGTCGGTGAGTCTACTCAGCCCCACTCACAGGGACACAACACAAGGGCTGTGCTGGACCCTCAGCCCTCTGGCATCCTCAATGCTCCTTCTGTTAGTTTCTATCGTTATGCAACATGTATTTCAATGAATCGCTGATGCACTGAGAGAACAGTGTCCACATAGCTTTGCAGAGGCTCCTCATAAGTGTCTGTCTGAACATATCAAGGTTACATTCACATTTCCTATAGCCATTCCTGATCATTTTCACTTATTCTCTGAAAGGCCCAAGGTAACTAATGTGATTTATGGCTTTATGTGGACACATTTCTGGAATAGTATAAAGCCTTTCCATTTACCAACCCTGAGCGACTACCGGAAGTGTAGAAGTGTCTCCAGTGACAAAGAAACATTTTGGAGGATTTGTTGGTTCACAAACCTGGGGAGGTTATACAGTACTAATAACTGGACGAGAGGAAATCAGGGTAATTGTTTCCCCATTCCTAATTAATTAATTTCCCTCCTGTTTCACAAACCATCATATGTCTGGTGTTGGAAGGTGCAAGTCATAAAAAAGAAAGAAAGAAAGAAAGAGAGAGAGAGAGAGAGAGAGAGAGAGAGAGAGAGAGAGAGAGAGAGAGAGAGAGAGAGAGAGAGAGAGAGAGAGAGAGAGAGAGAGAGAGAGAGAGAGAGGGAGAGGGAGGGAGAGAGAGGAGGGAGAGAGAGAGAGAGAGAGAGAGAGAGGGAGAGGGAGGGAGAGAGAGAGAGAGAGAGAGAGAGAGAGAGGGAGAGGGAGGGAGAGAGGGGGAACTAGAGCTCTGGAAAATTAATGAGAAATGAGAAAAGAGGGCTATGCATGTTCTGTCTGCAGAAGGCTGTCACACAAAGACACAATAAACCCTTGGAACAAACAGGCACTTCAAAAAAATTGCCCAGAAACAGTGAGCAAATTCAATTACAGAAGTAATTAGAAGATATAGGGCAAGGCTGCCTTTTGGGACTGTGCCAGAAAACACAAATTAATAGGAGTGAATAGGAGGAGGTTGCACTGGTAATTAAGAGGCAATCACCTATGTCAATGAATACCTTAAAAAAACACAGAATGGAAACTATTAATTCAGTGATCAAAAATATTTTGAAGATGATTAATACAGCAAATTCATTTTCAAAGACTCATTTCTGGAAAGATAGCAAGACAATTGCACATAATGTGCTCCTTCTGGCATTTATATTGCTAATTAAATTTTGATAATTTGCAGAGGCATTTGAGAATTATCTGTAAAACAGCAAAGGCAGCATTTGGCAAATATTGTCTTTACTGTTTAACAGTGCTTTCAGTTCTTGCACCGGCAGAGATCTGATAAAAGCCCGTCTTCAAACTGAGACCTTTCAAAGCAAACTGAGCAAAAACTTACAATTTCACTTCAACTTCTCTTATCATTCATTAGTGCCTCCTCCTAATGAGACAATAGCAGCAATTAAATTACCAGATAAGAATAAAATAAATAATAACTTTGCTGATTTACCTCCCGCGGGAGAAGCTATCGTTTCTGCCTGATGAATTTTGTATAACCGCACACTGTGTTTGTAAACTAATTAATCCATTGACAAAATCCCGAAAGATGAAAAGCTTTGAGCTCCATAAAGAGGTAACAGATAGAGAGGACTAAAGCGAGTTGCAGATTAAAAGAGTGTTGGAGTAAATAAACAACAAGCCACATTGCACTGTGAAAAATAGTTGTGTGTCGCCTACGCAGAACATACAGTGAGTGTACAAAACATTAAGAACACCTTCATAATATTGAGTTGCGCTCAGTCAGAAGAGTTTCCCTCAGAACAGCCTCAATTCGTTGGGGCAGGGACTCTACAAGGTGTCAAAGGCGTTCCACAGGGATGCTGGCCCATGTTGACTCCAATGCTTCCTACAGTTGTGTCAAGTTGGCTGGATGTCCTTTGGGTGGTGGATCATTCTTGATAGACACGGGAAACTGTTGAGCGTGAAAAACCCAGGATCATTGCCGTTCTTGACACGGTGCGCCTGGCACCTACTCAATATTTTGTCTTGCCCATTCACCCTCTGAATGGTACACATACACAATTCATGTCTCAATTGTCTCAAGGCTTAACAATCCTTCTTTTACCTGTCTCCTCCCCTTCATCTCCACTGATTGAAGTGGATTTAACATGTGACATCAATAAGGGATCAGAGCTTTCACTTGGTCAGTCTATGTCTATGTATTGGAATGTATGTTTCATGCAGTCAGTGTATATGATATTCTTTTCATCCAATGGTTCTCAATCATAATCATTCCTATTAATCATTCAGTTCTAAATAATGATATGTGATAAAGAGTGTGTGCAGTGCTGGAACACCACAGGCAAGACATGGTACACGGTACAGAGCATGGGAGAATTGCTATAGACTGAAAACCTAAACTTTGAGCTCTATTCATTCATAAGTCCCTGCTACTGGAGCACATAAACAGAGAGAAAACACCTACTGTAGCAACGAAGGTGCTCCTTATACCCTGAGTAGAATTCATTTAAGATCAAGCTCGAGTCTTATAATTTTCATTTCTATCTTTTGAAGGAAAGAAATGGGGACCAAGCAGGGTGCTCCAATGAGATGAATTTTAAGTTCAAGATCTTTGAGGATTAGCCTTTCTTTTTGTAAAATAGGAGATTTCCATACACAATATTTCCATATTCATACGTGTTAGCATTTAGAGCCACTTTATGACTGATATGAGAGGAAAATTCCACTTAATATTATCAACAGTGACGATCTGGGGTCATAAAAGCCCAATACCCTGAAGGGGATGGATAACACTAATATGCTTTCACATTTCAATGGGGAACTAGTCCCTTATTTACAGCAGAAAGTATATCATTTACTGCAGAGTGTAGAGAGAAAAGTGGATGGACATAGACTGACTGGCCCTCAGAGTTTATCATCATCGCCAAGAGATGAATTCTGAAAGACCAATTATCACTTAAATGGAATTAAGCCCAAAGATGGACTGTCATGGTCAACATTCTATTTTCCCAGTCAAGTCTTGAGGGAGCATCGCTCTGAACCAAAGACCCAAAACAAACTTAACTGGAAATGTGATTAGTGTTTAAAGTATCCAAATCATTAATGATCAAACACGGCACTCCGTTTCAGCACGGTCATGTGAGGCAGAGATTATACATGTGATCTGGAGGCTTAAACGATTTAGTCAATTATGAACGTTATCTAAAATGCTTTAATTTCCTATTCAGCCCTTCCATAGGAGCGTCACATTTGTCAATGATGCGTGATTAAACACAGATTGCAACAACATGAGATCTGTCACATCTGGTGGCAGAGGGACCTGAGATCTTAACGAAGGAATGAGGGAGGATTCAAACTTTCCCTCTTCAGCCTTGGCATCCGATTAACACCAGGCTTTGGTGGGATGCCAGCGATGGGGCCATCTGTGTCCCTTAACCCTCAAGATGGCAGATGTAGAAGCAGATTGATTTTCGATTCAGCTGGATACACAATCACTGCTTCATGAACGTCAAGTGCGAGCTGTGACTTGCTACCGTTTCCTGTCATTTTCAGCCAACTCAAATGAGGCAATAAATCACATCTGTACCCAAATGAAATAATTTTCACTCTATACAGGAGGGAGAATTTACCTATAATAGAGACTAGGGTAATTACTTATCCTAATAGCTAACTTTAAAAAAGTTTTTTTGTATCCTTTGATTCACACTAGATGTGCCTTGTGATTTCAACTATCCATTACAAATCTTCAACAATGTTTCCATTTAGCAATGACAATGTGACATTACTATGGGTTAACATGATATCAGATGGAACCATGTCAGAGGTAAGGGTGGCCAGGTCTTCTCCACAGTCAGGGGGCCAGTCTCAGTCAAGTAAGCCAGCCTCCCCATTGCCTTTTCTTTTGTAATATTGAGTTCCGTATCTTAGCCCCTGCCTGCACCTCACTGACTTCCATTCAATATCCAAATAACCGTGTTTTTGTGGTGGTAATTGCTCTCGTTTTCTCAGCGCCCCACGGTGGCTTCACTTCTTACCGGCCTGCGGTAGATGGAGACTCCCCTGGTCCCAGTCTGTGAGTGGATGAGACTCCTCTGGACCCATCATGTGAGAGGTGGAGACTTTTCTGTCCCCAGTCTGTGAGTGGTGGAGACTCCTCTGGACCCATCATGTGAGAGGTGGAGACTTTTCTGTCCCCAGTCTGTGAGTGGTGGAGACTCCTCTGGACCCATCATGTGAGAGGTGGAGACTTTTCTGTCCCCAGTCTGTGAGTGGTGGAGACTCCTCTGGACCCATCATGTGAGAGGTGGAGACTTTTCTGTCCCCAGTCTGTGAGTGGTGGAGACTCCTCTGGACCCATCATGTGAGAGGTGGAGACTTTTCTGGCCCCAGTCTGTGAGTGGTGGAGACTTTTCTGGCCCCAGTCTGTGAGTGGTGGAGACTCTTCTGGCCCCAGTCTGTGAGTGGTGGAGACTCCTCTGGACCCATCATGTGAGAGGTGGAGACTCCCCTGGTCCCAGTCTGTGAGTGGATGAGACTCCTCTGGACCCATCATGTGAGAGGTGGAGACTTTTCTGTCCCCAGTCTGTGAGTGGTGGAGACTCCTCTGGACCCATCATGTGAGAGGTGGAGACTCCCTGGTCCCAGTCTGTGAGTGGATGAGACTCCTCTGGACCCATCATGTGAGAGGTGGAGACTCCCCTGGTCCCAGTCTGTGAGTGGATGAGACTCCTCTGGACCCATCATGTGAGAGGTGGAGACTTTTCTGTCCCCAGTCTGTGAGTGGTGGAGACTCCTCTGGACCCATCATGTGAGAGGTGGAGACTCATCTGGCCCCAGACTGTGAGGGGTGGAGACCTCTCTGCCCCCAGTCTGTGAGTGGTGGAGACTTTTCTGGCCCCAGTCTGTGAGTGGTGGAGACTTTTCTGGCCCCAGTCTGTGAGTGGTGGAGACTCTTCTGGCCCCAGACTGTGAGTGTTGGAGACTCCTCTGGCCCCAGTCTGTGAGTGATGAAGACTCCTCTGGCCCCAGCATGTGAGAGGTGGAGACTCATCTGGCCCCAGACTGTGAGTGGTGGAGACCTTTCTGGCCCCAGTCTGTTAGTGATGAAGACTCCTCTGGCCCCAGTCTGTGAGAGGTGGTGACTCATCTGGCCCCAGAGAGAGGGCTGGTGGTGGGATAGTGTGTTCTGTGGGCTAATAAGACTCTTCTCAGCTCTGCACCACATCTTCTCCAACACACATATCAGCACACAGCCAATGACACCTGACACCCTCAAGCCATACATAGGTTTCTATAAGAGATGGTGACAGCAGAGGTCTTCCACGCCTTTTCAATCCACAGCGGTCCGAACTACAGTCCCACTGTAACGTGTTTCATTGACTGGCTTAATATCATCCAAATTGGTAATTATGATGTGGTATAACAGAATCAAACAAAATATTTCATTTTGAGGAGGCAACTGCAAAACAGCTGAATAGCTCGTAAAAATGTTATTCCCTTATGTCTCTCCAACCATGGAAAAGATCTGACCCAGCTGAAATTCCCCAAAACTCCATCAGAAGTTGAAAATTGAAAAGCCATTGATCTTTATTTTGAGACAGTCCATCCCTTTGTGATGTGAGCAGCACAGCCACACTTTTTCCATGTGGGAAAGGAGAAGTGTCCTCCCTGCTGTTGACCTCCAGTCTCTGGGAACACCCTGTCTGGTCTTCTTGCCTGCCATCCATCCCCTGGGGACAGGCCGGACAGAACTACAAGGCTCCCTCTGGACTGTCCAGGAATCTCAGTAATCCAACATGCAGCATAGCACACCAACAGTCATGCACACCCACACCCACACACACACACACACACGCACATGCACAAAGGCAGGTAGACAGATGCACGCACACACTCAAGCACACAAACACACACGTCACAGTGTGTTTGACTTTCTGCATATTGAAAGAGATTTACACTGACAGTAAAATCCCACATTTCAATCATCTGTGTTATCTCAGTACAGAGAGCGGCAGACAAAATCTGCTATTCAAAAAGTATTATTGTTCATCTAACTGGCTATTTGATTTCCCTCTAATCTTATTTCCCTCATATCCCATTTTTGAACAGGGAACAGTTTCAAGTACTGACCAACATGCAAGCTGAATTCCTATGACGCCCATGAGCTGCTGGGCCTGGCTGGCTGGGTGTGCAGGTCTGCCACATACAGATCATGTCTAAACACTGTATTGTCCACTACCGGGAAAAACAATCCCCTCTCTGACATTCCCAGCATGAAATGGAAACTAGTCCAAACTGAGGAAATTGTTTTATTTGTCAACTTTACCAGTCACATGTATTTAGGTTTGGAAACTAAACCGTGAAAAAAACATAAATGGCACACATTTCCGCTTGGACAAGTTGTTTTGACTGTTCATGTATCTCCCTACTTTCTTCCAGGAGCACACACTTCCATGATTAGTTTTCCAACAATTGTGATAGCGATTCACTGATCTGCGAGATCAGACATCACACGAGCATTTGGCGCTTCATGTGGAGAGGCTGCTGTGGTGCTCTTTGTGGACTGAGGGGGGAAAGAGGCTTAATTCCTCCAATGTTCATGTAGAGTAAATTCCTTGTTGGGATGTGGCGGCTGTCGGAAGCTGCCGATGGCCGGTGTGAGCCAGGGTCAGAGCCGCTGCTGGAGATGAGATTTTCTCTCCGCCTGTCCAGAGAGGGAGAGGAGCGCGACGCAATGAGGGGGATTTGCGCTCTCAACCTCGAGGATAGATGTTCCCATCACAAAAAGCCCCACCGCAAATTGCACTTATTGAATAGCTAATTTGGCAGTCTCAGTTCAGCGGGGCTTAAGAGGAGAGAAGAGTGTGAGGAGGATGAACACAAAGCTGCAGAAAACAAAAGGCAGCAGCTCCTGCGAGGCTAGGCCAGGATGAGGAGAGCTGCGCCCGGCGAGAGGAGAGGAAGGAGAGAGGAGAGGGTGGGCTGGGGGGCTTCCTGGATGAGGGGCATGCAAGCAGCATACAGAGCATGAGTGAGGCTTCCCAGCCTGCACCCATTGTTTTCTGACCTGCCACTACCCTTCATTAGCACTGGAGTAGCTAGTCGGCTGTAGGGCAGATAGTCAGTCATCCGTGTGTAACTCTCACTATATCTTCATCAGACTGTCATCACGGACAGCACAAAGTTACTCACAGCAGTCTCAACTTTTTAGCCATCGTTTGATATAAGAGCGTGCGATTACAACCCAGGTAAACAAAATACATGAAAATATTTTCTATCCCAGCTGGGGAAGAGTTGCTTGCTACTTCAGCATAAATGACTACAAATATGCCCAAAAGGAAGGCTTTTTCTTTTCACAAGACCTCAAAAGGCTTGGCATGTACACAAGATTAGTAAAGTTGTTTTGATGTCTCCTTGCCAGTAAAGTCAATTCCTGTGATCAAAGTGGATCTGTAACATGTTAAAGCTGATCAAAAGCACCACTGAGATTCTGAATCAGAAAACAACTGACTAGAAATTCCTAAACTCCAGAACCTAAGAACATAACACCCTTCAATTACCATAATAAAAGAAGAACTGCAATAGTAACTACATTAAACATAACAATAATATTTGTTGAAGCCAAGCGTATCTGTATAATAAGTCACAGAATTAAATCACAGTGTATGATGTTGATAGCCGACCGGTTTATTGACACAGTGCATCTGTTTAAAACATGTGTCGTCTTGATTGGAAAATGCTTAGAAATTGTCATAGCCTCTATGAAAACAAAAAAATGCTGCATTGCTATGGGTTAATAGTAATGTAGCACAAAATCCACTTCTGCTGCTTTTAGAGTTGAAAAGTTTGAGTGAGTGGAGCTGTTGCCAGCAGCCATATGTTTTCATAACTACTCATCTCCCTCCACTACACCCATCAGTCCCCATTAGCAACTTAATGTCCACCCTAAAACACCAGGCATGGAAACAGATGTGCTTTTTGGACCGAAACATACGTGGAACATAATGGAGAGCACATCCACTGTCCACCAGGCTTACCATCACCGGACCACATTAACAGTTATTCTCTTTTAAAAATGTCACTTGCTTGCACTGCCGACAACTTGGTCTTCTGTTAGCATGTACTCTCACTGAGTGCACATAATGGCTGAAATGGATGATGAAGAGACAGAGGCAGGAAAAAAATGCACACATACACAAAGGAGTCCTAAGAAAGGAGCCCTGTAATGTGGTACTCTGCTGCTCAGACCTGTAGGGGTAGGAGGCAGCATCTTTACGGTGTATCCAAGCAGCACTAAAATACACTGTCCGTGCCCAGTCAGGGCCATTTTTTCTAGCCGCAAGGGCTCCTGCATCCTTTACACTACACTGGAAACCCTTTGTACTAATTGCTAGATTGTACCAGATTTTCCAGTTCAATTCCACCCTATAATTGTCTGACAATGATGGGCAAGGAAGGGGAAAACTTCATGCTCCAGCACCGTACGGGGCAGTGGATTGAAAATGACTCAAGGAAGTGAGTCACACATCTGTGTGTGTGTGTGTATGTGTATGTGTATGTGTGTGTGTGTGTGTGTGTGTGTATGTGTATGTGTATGTGTATGTGTATGTGTATGTGTATGTGTATGTGTATGTGTATGTGTATGTGTGTGTGTGTGTGTGTGTGTGTATGTGTATGTGTGTGTGTGTGTGTGTGTGTGTGTGTGTGTGTGTGTGTGTGTGTGTGTGTGTGTGTGTGTGTGTGTGTGTGTGTGTGTGTGTGTGTGTGTGTGTGTGTGTGTGTGTGTGTGAAGTCCTCCCTTCAACTCTTGTTTCCGTGGATGCCGACTCCACTGAAGCCCACTCTCCAGCGAGCACAGCCGAGAGGAGAACCAAGCCTCCCTTCTATCCCACCACCACCCTACTTCAAACATACATCCTCCTTCCACCTCTCCTTTCCTCCACCCCACACTGACACACCACCATTTAGAATGACTAGAATGACACGCTTACACCGCAATACTCTCAATCCTCTCACCAAATTAACTTTGATGTGGTTAGAAAAACACTAATAACTGACAGGTAATACGCACATCAGTCATATATAAACAATACCCAAAACCACAGTAATAACCACATCATATAATACGAAAAATGTACTATATTAATTTGATTTCCGAGGAACTGCAATTCAGTCTGTCTTTTGCTTCAACAAATGATTTTAAGCTGCATGTTCGATTAGACCTTCCCTCATGTCATCTAAGTAAGAAGTGGCCCACCCCCATTCAGGCAGGCTGGCTATGGTCTGTCACTCTGCATACTAGCAGCTGAAGAAAGGATAAATAAATAAATAAATAAGTAACATTACGTCTGTTTGACTTAAATTAATGTGCAGCGAGAGACATAACTATTTTACATGTGTGCTGGTGCAGGCACAGAGCACCTGCAATCCAAAAGGAAAAAGGTACCAGCATAGACCAGCCCTCTCGCCCTCGCCCCCTCCAGGTGCTAGTCTAGTCTACAAACAGCAGTGAAGTAACTGAGCAAGAGAGAGCACATACTGTAACACAGACCCACACACCCTGCCTGCCACGAGCTGCTCTTACCCGACTCTGCCCAGACCTGCACCAACACAGGAGGTATGGTTGTTGATCATCTGTATTCCAAATCAAAACAGCCAGCATGCTCGTCTTTAGTCGTTCCACACACTCCATACATACATTTGCACCTGAGCACAAATTTCCTCACAGGGCCAAAGATCCAGAAAGAAAGAAGGAAAGAAAGAAAGAAAGAAAGAAAGAAAGAAAGAAAGAAAGAAAGAAAGAAAGAAAGAGAACCAGAAAGAGAGGAAAGGGAGAAAGGAAGAGAGAGACCAGCATACAAGAGGAGAAACAGCTGTGTAGTAGCAGTCAGCTTACCTTTTCCCCGCACTGCTCTTAGGGCCTAGACCTGCAGACACATCCATGGTGGTCTCCCCCTAAGCCCAGAGCCCAGAGCCCATATTGAGTGAAGCAGGGCCGCCTCATGACGCCCACAGCCCGGCAGCTCTGCGCTTTAGCAACTAGAAGAGCACAAGACTAACATGTCTTCCCCTCTGCCTCAGCCTGCTTTAGTGTAAGGGGAGCTAGGAATGCACTGGCTATAGACTTTTGTCCAAGCTGTAGGTCTTTTTTAGTGAAGCAAGATTAGTTCATACAAAACTCAACAATACAGCACCGAAACCCATTGTTGATATTCAACATTTTTCACATAGCGGGACAGAATAGACAATACGGTAGCTAGGAAACCATGGGCTGGATTACAAACTGATAATATCTCATCCTTTCGCAGGCCTGTAATCCTTTTCATTGAGCGGTGGACGGAGCAGACGTAAACCAAAATCAATATCGGTGTAACTGGACTGGGGGTGCGGGGGTGTCAGGATGTTTTCACATTGCTGCACCCTTCACGAGATTTTTGTTGTTGTTGAGATTCAGACGGGCTTTACACTACAGATCTGCTCCGCTTGGAAACAGACCTGAATAGACACTTCTACATAAGCCAGTCTTAGCTTGCTTTCAAAATTATGACTATCACAAAATACTATACTGCTATAAAAAAAGAGTGTTTGTTACAGTACAATTTACAATTGAACAAATAAATTTGCAAACTACACCCCCCTAAAAAAATAACAACCCAAACAATGTGTTTTTATGTGAAATATGTTTCAGGAAAAATACAGAAACATTGGCACCAATGTGCATTTTAATTGTAATATAATTTCAGTAATAATAATAAAGTATATTTGCACAGGCATTTACATAATAACCCAAATGAACCTTTAAATGTTTGCTAATCAACATCAACATTACAGTTGTGAAACATATAGTCAAACAGGTATGAATTATTCCAAGTTAAAACCACAGAGGCAGGTGAAGAGCAAAAGGCTGATGAGAGATCTTACCATGGCTGCTGTACCTGTGTGACTGATCCACTCCCTGCTCTGCTCCAGCTGCCATGTTTTTCCAGGGCTCCTGAATCCTCTAGGGTAGCCAGAGAGAAGGGATCGTTCAACCCCTTTCTTTTCACCACTTCTGCAATTGACCAATTGACAACTGATTGATGGTTATCTTTTCACAACAAAAAAGGGAGAAATTACCATCTCTAAAGCTATGTACAGTAAAAAGCCCCAAGAGTAAATTACATGTTGCTAAAATCCCTCCTTCACTCAGTCCTCACGATGGCAGGCAAACAAAAAAGTTTCCTTTTTGCCACTTCTGGGGCACTGTAGATTTGGCCTTCCCTGCCAACTGCACAGAGAACTTGACAGCTTCTTTAAATGGGGCAGCACAAAGGGCCTTGAATGAGGGATGGTACCATGCCGGACGGCCATTCTCCGGAAAGGCCTATTCTTTGCATTGAAAACAGAAGGCTTGTGAAAAAACAGATAAGCCATATCTGAATAAGAGCTGGGACACTGCTTCAAGTGACCTTGGGGAGGGGGAGATTCTATGTAGCGAAGCTTTTCAGATAAGCACAGTGCATTCTCTGCATCCAAATAAACAGGCCAAATAGAAGCAGCACAGTTGCTTATCAAATCTTTGCTTGGTTGAGTCACCTTTGCATGCATCCAGTGCTCACCGTGTTTCATCAAGATCAGTCAAATAGAACAGTGAAATACATCAGGAGCACTCCTCTCATTAATACATCTACTACACCTAACCATGCACTATCCAATGTAATGACAGTGACTTATTATGCTTAAGCAATTATTTTTGCCCCTGATGGTCTACATAGCACATACCCCCCATCTCTGAGCATCCTGAATGGCCTGAGAGTAAAGAAAGGAGAAAGGAGGGATCGAGGGGGGCTGAGGAGGAGGATGTCTGGGGGCCAGTGATGCAGGCAGCCCCAGCCCAGAACACTCAGCTGCCAACAGGGGCCAGGGCTCGCCTCTCCTCTTTGTATGGAAGCACAATCCTCAAACCCCCCTTTTCCTTTTCACAGCCTCTCAATCAGAGCAGATGGGACCCAACCAAGAAGACATCAACTTTGGAGGAGTAGAGTCCTCTATTCAAGGACCCGAGTTAGAGAGAGAAGCTTCTCTGTCCAACAGACCAGTGTTTAAGCATGTTGCTCCAGACATAACGTCCTAATGTGTGAACCATAATATGTCATAGGTAAATATTGTTTACAACCGAACCCAATGTTATCTCTAGAAATTGACATACAGTTCTTCCCTACTCAAACAGAACGGAACATACTTCATCCTAATTCTTTTGATTTGTTTGATTTCAATTCCTAGATACATGATGCGTCAGCCACGTTTTATTAATGAACCGCTGTAGGGAACTCTCAAATTGATATAAACAAATTGATAACAGGAGAAGGGAAGCAAAGGTTGTAGATATTGGAACCATGCTGTTTTCCTCCACTTGGTAACAATCTGTTGGGTTTAATTGTTCATTCATGGTATGAATACTTAAATAGGTGGCTCAGCATCAGGTCAGGATAATGACTCTATCCTTAGCTACTGAACCCAAATTGCTACTCATTTCATGTTACCATGGAAATATTCCACAATGTCTATGATTACACTTCAGTGTTACATATTGAGGCATACTGTAGTTCGCAATGAAGACATCTCCACACACACTTCCATTCTCTCTCCTTTCTCCTTCCCTCTTCCTCTTTCATACACACAGGCTTGATTCCTTTACTGTATGTCTTGATATAATTGGTGACATTTTAAAATGACATTAAAATAGGGGTTAAATCAGGGATACATGTGGCCTAAAACCAAATAAATCTAGTGGAGTCAAACCAAATTGAAAGATAACATTTTCAGTTCAACAGTCTTGGCTGTCTGATCCTGTGTGTTGTGGTCCTCAGGTCAGAGCCACTGATCGACCAGAATACTGAACAAAGCAGTGATGGACAGTTGGACACACAAGGTCAGGAACATCTCAGCCTTTACACACCATCTATCACACATCAGGCCTGGCGTAAACACAACCTGGGCTCTCACCACGTCTCTCAGCATCGATCGCTTCCTGCCACAACATCCACAGCAGCACATAGTAAAAACGTTTAGACGTAACATTTTATTTTCTCTCTACTCCGTTTTTTATGAAATTAGCTTTAGCTGAGAAAGGTAAAACAAAACAATAAATAACACACGAATAAGACATTGCAATAAATATAGAATATTTTTGTCATTTATACATATGCGTTTTACCATTTTGGTGTGGTTTGTGTGGGTGCAACATCCATGACGGAGCCTATAGAAAATTCTTGATGAAGAGCCTGCCTGTGCCAGTGCCAGCCCCTGAGGCCTCTGTCCCCTGCCTCTGTAGCTCTCCCTCCATGGGGAAATGTGATTACATGTGTATGAGTGGTAGGTGCTGAGCAGAGAGCGGCTGACACCCGGAAGGCACACTTTGCCACCTCCATGTAAGCCTCTTGTCCAAACAAGTCAGATCTGGGGGTGAGGCAAGACACCCCAAATTGTCTCTCTCAGTGTGACCCTGTCAATCAATGAGGATGTCGGTTACCTCCGGAGTAACAACACAGAAATAGCCATCATTACCTGCTCCCAGACCATTATCCATGAAGTGTGATCATCAAATGAGTGTATCCAGACACCGTTTAAGAATACAACTGTCATAATATTTCTAGACACCAAGCTGAATGCAAATTACAAAGAGGAGAAAAATACAACCATGATTTGATTTGGGCAGAACAGAACATCAGATTCCTCAGTGGGCTATAGAGGCATTCGCTTACATTCATATTGTTGCTGACAGAGAGAGAATGCCAGAAGCAGAAGCCTTGTGTTTTCCTATGGCTCAGTGGTTGTTAGGTTTGATAACATTGCATTAGAGAGATGATCTTTGTCAACACTGCCCGGCTGATGTCATATCTCCAATGACACTGTTCACGTCACTACACTCAATTGAGAAAATGACAATGGGAGCATAGGGGTGCAGCATAACTACATGGACTGCTCCATTGCAGCATGAGAGACTGGGAGGTAACCTGATCCAGTCTCTGGTCTTCTTGCACTGCCAAGCAGATATTACTCTGTCTACAGTTGACGGCCAGCCCATCCCCACCTGGCTGAATCTACACTACTCGTTACGGTTAGATCTCTTGACTCTTATATATTTCACAATTTGTTGCATTACAAAGTGGGATTGAAAAATATTTAATTGTGATTTATTTTGTTATTGATCCACATAAAATACTCCATAATGTCAAAGTGAAAAGAATATTCTACACATTTTTACAAATTAATACATTTTTTATAACAAAAATATAGTCGTTGCATAAGTATTCACCCCTGTGTATAGGCAAGCCTAAATTAATTCAGGAGTCAAATTTGGCTTAACAAATCACATAATAAGTTACATGGACTCTACCCTGTCCTCTGTCCTCCATACATACAACATCTGTAAGGTCCCTCAGCCAAGTATTGCATTTCAAGCACAGATTCAACTACAAAGACCAGGAAACTTTTCGAAAGCCTCAACGAGTGGTAGTGATTGGTAGATGGGTAACATGAACAAATCAGACAATGAATTTCTCTTTAAGCAAGTTAATACTTATACTGTTGATGATGTATTAAACCACCCAGACACATTAAAGATACAATTGAATGATCAGCTATGAAAAGCCAACTGACATTTACTCCTGAGGTGCTGACCTGTTGCACCCTCTACAACCACTGTGATTATTATTATCTGACCCTGCTGGTCATCTATGAACGTTTGAACATCTTAGCCATGTTCTGTTATTATCTCCACCTGGCACAGCCAGAAGAGGACTGGCCACGCCTCAGAGCCTGGCTCCTCTAGGTTTCTTCCTAAGTTCTGGCCTTTCTAGGGAGTTTTTCCTGGCCACCATGCTTCTACACCTGCATTGCTTGCTGTTTGGGGTTTTAGGCTGAGTTTCTGTACAGCACTGTAAAAGGGATTTATAAATACATTTGATTGATTGAATTGATTGATTGAATTGTCTTGAACTGAGCTGAAGGACAGGAAGGAAACTTCTCAGGGATGTCACCATGAGGCAATTGGTGACATCCCTGAGTATGGCGTTCAATGGCTGTGACAGGAGAAAACGGTGGATGGATCAACAGCATTGCAGTGACTCCACAATAATTTCCCAAATGACAGAGTGAAAAGAAGTATAAAATGAAACTGCAAAAAATACGGTAAAGAAATACTTTTTGGCATAAATGCAAAGCCTTATGTTTGGGGCGAATCCAACACAACATACCACTGAGAAACTGCCTCCTTATTTTCAAGCATGGTGGAGGCTGCATCATGGTATGGGTATGCTTGACATCAACAAAGACTGGGGAGTTTTTCAGGATGAAAAGAAACTGGATGGAGCTAAGTACAGGCAAAATCCAAGAGGAAAATCTGCTTCAGTCTGCTTTACACAGACACTGAGGGAGGAATTCACCATTTAGCAGGATAATAACCTGCAACACACGGTCAGATCTACTTGCTTACCAAAAAGACAGTGAATATTACTGAGTGGAAGTTACAGTTTTGAGGGATGGCAGGGTAGCCTAGTGGTTAGAGCATTGGACTAGTAACCGGAAGGTTGCAAGTTCAAATCCCCGAGCTGACAAGGTACAAGTCTGTCGTTCTGCTCCTGAACAGGCAGTTTAGGGCCAGGCAAGTCAGTTCTTAACTGACTTAACAGTTCTTAAATAAAGGTAAAATAAATCTGATGGAAAAACTATGGAGGACTTAAAAATGGCTGTCTAGCCATAATCCCCAACACCGTGACAGAATGTTGAAAAGAATAATGGGCAAATATTGCACAAGCTATGTGTGCAAAACTCAATCCAGTGTGGTCAGAAATGTATATATATTTTCACACTATGAGGTTGGAATAATATTGTGAAAATGATGACAGTGCCATTTTAGTGTAAAAGTTGTTTGAAAAGACCGCCTGAAATTTCAGCCTGTTTTGGTGGGATGGAGTTTTGGCTGTAAATTAGTTAACAATAGACCAATAAGAAAGATAGTTCCAAATCTCTCTACCAATAATAGCTAGTTTTCAGTTTTCCCTCCCAGACAGTCCGATTAAAATTCTTGCTTGAGAAATTGCTCTTTGCTAAGAAGCTATTTTTGTTTCTTTTTGTGTTTTGAAAGGTACTTAACTGGTACCCAGAAATGATTTAATATTGAGATCCAAATGGCTGCATTTGACCTTTAAGGTTCAGACACAATGAGAAATCTGATAGTGATAGGTACTTAACACCTCTGCCCAGAGTGGCAGCAGTTAACGTTTTGTTGTTCAATATATAACAGTTTTATCTCCGAGGAGCTGCCTGTTAGCTGTCCAGAGTCAGTGGAGTAGCTATCTATGTTGTGCTAAATGGCAATGCTAAACATTTAGCCAACGTTAGCTAGCAAGCAATCTGGCAGTATGGGATAATGGAGAGTGAAATAAATGATTTATTAATCTTGCTAGATACTGTAGCTAGCTAGGTAAAGCATTTAGTGTTGTGTGCATTGTGCTGCACTTACCACCCCGTTATTTTCATATGAAGTGTGCATGACTGCCTGGCTCAGTTAGCAAGCTACCGTTAGTGTGCACATTCTCAAACTGAACCTAACAAAAACATCCTTCTTCAAGCACAAAACTCCTTAGCTAGATGTAAAAGATGTATCATGTAGCTTTATTGTTGAAGTCAGAACAATTCTGATGAAAAGGGGGTGGATTACACCAGGAAAAGTTCCCTATTTTCCCCTTGTCACTTCTGTGATTGGCTCAAAGTCATGTTCTCGGTCACTGATGAGCATTGACATTTTACCAGTAGAAATGGCAGGTTTGTTGTGAAGAAATCCAAGGGGGTGAATAGTTATAATAGACACTGTACTCTTTACAGTTAGATCTCTTTACTCTTACTCTTTACAGTTACATTTAGACATCAGGAGGTAACAGGGATTTCAAATAATGTTTAAGTCAAAGATTTGCATCATACTTAACATTGTTTAAGTGCAAGGTCCTTGACAGGCCCCCTGAGATCTGGGCTTTGATAAGTCATCTCTCTGTCACACAATAAAATTAATATCTTACACACTAATATCTTACACACTGTAGAAGATTTCTAAATCTTTGGTAAATAGGCCTAGGTACACCCCAAACGCTACAGTTGTGTGAGTGAGTGATAAACAGAAGCTCCAGTGTGGAGGTGAGCCTTTTCACACCCTGGTGAGTGAACATCAACACTAAACCCTGAGGGGAAGGTGTGAGCTAGGCCAGGGGTCTCTGTTCTCTCAGCAGGGTTGAGGGGGGTGAGAAGCATTTCTGTGCTCACACCTGGAGGACAACCTGGTGGTAATGAGCCACTAATGGCCTGGGGCCTGTAGCGGCATCCTCTGGGTTATTAGCATGGTGTTACTATGTTATTAATAAGCAAAAGCCTTTTCAATATGCTTGAAGAGAAAAAAGATTGTCCAACACATTGGGTATCTCATTGCATCTCCATATGCCACCTCTTAAAATATCCAGAGGGACGGAATAAAGATCATTTTAAAGTGTAACATTTCTGATAGCCAACTTTCTAACTCTGACCATACCTTTGGGACTTTATGGAACTCCCAGAAGGCACAAGTTACTGAGTTGTTTGATTGTTTGATTTACACTGAAGACATGACTCTATTATTGTGTTGCAGAATTTGTGAATTTGGTCTCTTGTATAATAACTTCTGTACATTCATTTATACTGGATTAAGCGTCATTTCGTTATTTATGTTTCAACACTTCCTCCATCTTATTTCATTATCAGTTATTTTTATGTCTTGGTTCCAAAAGTTTATATTTCTTTCCAAGAGATTGGCAGTTGGATTGGCTTTCTGCGAGGCTTTCTTCAGGGAAGATTTGATGGAGTGAACATTTCGAGACATAGAGGTGATACAGTACATATTTTGATATTTAAATGCATGCTGTGATAGACAACACTTCAGAATAAAACCATAGGATATACCACATCCTCCTGATGTAATGTACAGTAGATTTAGATCCAAATTGATTAACATTGCGCTGATAACTATAAAGTAACTACCTGGAAATCTCCAGGTAGTAAAGGCCGTTTCCTATTCCAAACCACCCTTAATTATATAGACTGAGGATTTTGAGTTTGGTCTTTGTAGCCAACAAATAAGTACAAATTCTGGCCCGGCTAAATCACTGCTTAACCTGCCTAATACTTCCTAATCTCTTCCAGTGTCAAGCAATTATCAGAATCCCCCCGAGCTCCATGTTTAAAAGAAAGACCCAGTGTTTAGGGGAGGAGACAGTCTTTTCCACAGATCTGCATGACAGTTTGGCCTCACATGCACACAGCCAGAACCCCCTGGAACAACCATTGTTGGCCGCTGGGGAGAAAGGCCTTTGTGCGAGGCTATCTGAAAGGCATTGTCAAGTAGTTGGCACCTTTTTAGTGAATATGCTGCTGCTGTCGCCGCCTCCGTAATTCCGCATCACAATAAAATATGTGTACGCTACCTTTTGTGGGCTGAAGAATCTAGCACATTTAACAGGCCTTGTTGTCAAACAAAGCTCAGCTTAACACCCACTAAAACATTAACATTAACAGTCAAACAGGTGGGTAGCAGAGCAGGGCTACCTCTCACACTGGGCTTAGAATAACTTACATGTTATATACAGTAATGACAAGATCACCCAATTCATTTGACTCAAAATACCAGGTCCAATTTGACAAATTCTACCTCAGAAGTCAGCATGACAAATGAACATCATCATCCTTGTATAAAAAAAGAGGCTAAAATAGCAGACCTGTATATGGTGAAGTACACTGCCTAAAACCCTGAGGATAACAACCAGCCCCCATTGACCTGCCCAGATCTCAGTCCACACTTATTCATTCTTTCAATTAGTGATGTGTAAAACAAGGGAGCATCATAGTGTGGAGGAATCCAAAGGTGTTCTGTCAGCTCACATCTCACATGAATCAGACAGGAGTGGGTTCACTTCAAAGCCCCTCTCTCATGTCATCATGTCACAGAGGCATGATATTGTGACTATGAGATGACCGAGCTCCACAGACCGTGGCTCCCGGATCCCAGTGTCTGACAGGTTACACCAAGGTTAGACATGTACAATACGGCTGATTGTAGCAAACACACACAGCCATCTGATCAAAGCCCTGCTCCCATCACAGAGGCAATCAAGTGAAAACAACACAGGGGTCTTTGGCTCCTTAGGAAATAGCCTATCCCAAACCTTAACCCTTACCTTAACCATTCAGAGTTAATGCCTAACCTTAAGATTTCGGAGTTAACGTCTAAATTTAACCTTAAACACATCGAAATTTGACGTTTGCAACAACTTTGAAATTTGACATTTGAGAAACATGTATGAATGTCTAATTCTGAAGTGAGGCTGTGAGAGCTAATTGTTACAGACACCTCTATATGTCTGAAATTAAACTAAATTAATTCATGAAGTTAGAGCTGTACTTTAACCTTGACAAAACCACTTTATTGCAATCAAAACCAAACAGGTACCAACTGTTGAGAAAGGAGAGACAAGCCATTCTTGACCAGGTCAGAATGATTGAGGACAACAGATGTGGTCATGAGAACATGGGATCTGCTTACAGTGTTCTTAAATAATCAATCTGATTATTGATTATCCTAATGAGGATCAATCACACGCTTTGCAGCTCTGACTGGTCTGAGTGGGGGACACTCACCAGTAAAACCACTCCACCAAAACACTATCTTGGTTTTTCCTGTCACACTGAAGGTTATCTCAGCGGGCAGCGGAGCGGGGACGTCAGCTGACAGCCATTTCCCATGATGCTCCAGGAGGAGCCGTCAAGCTGTCCATCCAACTGTCAGGTGACCAGTGGTTCCCATGGTTCCCCCCTCTGCCACTCCATTGAGCTGAAAGGCTCTATTATCTGTGCGTGTTGGAGAGGGACTGCTCAGGCTTTGATAAGCTATCACTGGTCCCAGGTGAGCGCTGGCTAACAGCACATCACATCAGGACAAAACGACCCAGTGATACCTGGCAACCAAACACACCCAGTTTTATCACATGTCCTCAACACTCAGCAGCACACAGGCTTGTGGTTATAAAAGTACCTTGGTGAGTGCTTTATAAATATACAGAATCCTATCTGGAAAGTAAACAAACAATGTGTTTATTTATATCTACCCGATAAAAACATTTGAATCAAAATCTCTAGTGACAAAATATATAATTTCTGCCAAATAAATGTCACAACTTTCACAAAGGAGTATTAGAAACACCAGTGTTAATAAATGTTGTATTCCATAGTTCTCTTTGCAAATGTCCAGTCCAGTTGGTAGTACGCTAAGTTATAATTGCATATATTTAGCAAGTAATACAACATAAAATGCAGAGCTACTCAACTAATCTTAATTTGCTTTAGTATTCATAGTTTCCAATTAGAGAAGAAGAATAGTGAAGCTACCACCACCTTGTGTACAAACACTTCCCTGCACATCCAATAATGTATTATAGTATCTGGGAAATTAAACATGACAGTAAAACCATGCTGCTGTGGAGGTGTGCTGTGTTTACTTCACTCACCCAGAGAGAAACACATACCCAATCAGGTTGAGATATCCTACGGTGCATAGCCTCAGACACGGCTCCCTGTTCACCGCTTGTTGGGTACACAGTTTCATTACCTGAGCTGCCACAGAGCATCACCACAAAGCCAAATGTCAGGTTGTTTTACTATCTCCCTCTGCATTTCAGGCTAAAATAATTCACATCATTGTCTAATGCAGCTTTGTGATTGCTTCTGCATTACAACATTGCTATTTTTCTGATCATTACAGAAGTGATGGAAGTCAAATTGCTTTTGACAAATTTGTGGATGAAGCCAACCAAAACCGTGAGAGATAGCAACCACCATCCGCAACAACGGCTGTGCTGCTCTTGAGGAACGACACGAAATAAACAAGCTTCTAAATTAGCAGAAAAGATAGCAGAGGGGTGGGGTGGACAAACGCAATTCTCATTCAATTGAAAATAATGTTTTTTCCCCCATCTTATACAGGGTACCATGGAGAGAAAGAAAATGGAATAATTGATTTTTTTTCTGTTTTCCTCCAGTGTAACATTTCCTTTTCCTATCATCAAATCTAGTCATATCTTTCCACAGCCTGAATGACACTTTTCCCATCCCGGTAAGGCAGTGAAAGGTTGTTTGTTCTGCTAATTAACTTTATTACCCTGATAGCTCCCCACAGTCTTTGACAAAAACAATTACCATCCTTTTTTTCACTGGCAAAAAAACTATTAATTAGAAATGGGGCCTGGTCCCTGCCATGTTAGCCTGCCATGTTCCCAAGCCCTCGAGCAGGATAGCATTACATTGTCAGTAGTAATTTAGCTCTCATCTGTCTCTGCTAATTATTGTCATATTCATCAAATTCATCAAGGAAAGTGCTCTCAGAAGGATTGCATATTTGCAGTTAATATAGCATAAACTGGTATTACCCATCACCACATTTGTGATGATGAGAGGGACACAACTTATTCATCCCTAATTAGAGCAAGCTGGGTAATTAATTATACATTCCGCCTTATTACTTCAGAGTCCCAGATATTGTTTGTAGAAAACCTGGAGAGGGAGAAAGGGGAAAGAGCAGGAGAAGCCAGGAACCAGAGGGAAAAAGGAGGGGTGATGTGTTTTGTCATATGCGCTTTGCTGTAATTCCCACCTGACAAAAGACTCAGAATCAGATGGGAAATTGCAACTTGTCATCCGCCAAATAAACTGCGGTAATAACTGATTAATGATTAGCACCTGTGACAGGTGCAATGCAAGCCGAGAGACGTGCTTCAAATAAATAGAAAAAACTATCATATATCACTCATATTGCATTTTTAAGACCGCCCATCTCATAAGAAAGTATAAAACATAACTCAACACCTTGGTAAGAAAAATATTAGTGATCCATAAAATATATTTAACATAGTGTGACTTTTTCCGTGACATGATATTAAAAGACCAATTTCTTCACTGTAAATAGTCCCTTTGTCAAGCCATCAGAATTTCCTATATGCACTATCTACACTGCCTTCAGGAAGTATTCATACCCATTGTCTTATTCAATATTTTGTTGTGTTACAGCCTGAATTCAAAATGGATTGAATATGCTTTTTTTTCTCACCCATCTACACACAATACCCCACAATGACAAAGCGAGAAAAAAAACACGTTTTTAGAAATTGTTGCAAATTTAGTGGAAATGAAAAACAGAAATAAGTAATTTGCATAAGTATTCACACCCCTAAGTTAACACCTTGCAGAAACACATTTGGCAGCGATTACAGCTTTGAGTCTATCTGGGTAAATCTCTAAGAGCTTTCCACCAATGGATTGTGCAACATTTGCCCATTATTCTTTTCAGAATTCTTCAAGCTCTGTCAAATTGGTTGTTAGCCATTGTTAGACAACCATTTTCAGGTCTTGCGATAGATTTTCAAGTAGATTTAAGTCAAAACTGTAACTCGGCTACTCTGGAACATTCACTCTCTTATTGGTAGGAAACTCCAGTGTAGATTAGGCCTTGTGTTTTAGGTTATTGTCCTGCTGAAAGTTGAATACATCTCCCAGTGTCTGGTGGAAAGCAGACTGAACCAGGTTTTCCTCTGGGATTTTGCCTGTGTATAGCTCCATTCGGATTACAAGCATACACATAACATGATGCAGCCATCACAATGCTTGAAAATATGGAGAATGGTATTCAGTCATGTGTTGTTTTGGATTTATCCCAAACACAACACTTTATATTCAGGACAAACGGTTAATTGCTTAGCCCTATTTTTCGCAGTATTACCTTAGTGCCTTGTTGCAAATAGGATGCATGTTTTGGAATATTTGTATTCTGTATAGGCTTCCTTCTTTACACTCTGTCAATTAAGTTAGTATTGTGGAGTAACTACAATGTTGTTGATCCATCCTCAGTTTTCTCGTATTAATTAATTTGTAAAAATTTCGAAAAACATAATTCCACTTTGACATTATGAGGTATTGTGTGTAGGCTAGTGACAAAAAAAATCTCAATTTAATTCATTTAAAATACAGGCTGTAACACAGCAACATGTGTAAAAAGTCAAGAGGTGTGAATACTTTCTGAAGGCACTGTATGTATGATCAATCTCACTTGAAAGTACTCCATATTTACATGTGTGAGGACTGCATAACTGCATAAGGTTGAGCCTGCTTTCCTCCCCAGCTGTGTTGGTCCCTCCACCCCCACCATCTCTACAGGGACTTCTCATTGTGACATATTTAATCAAAGCATTCAATGAAGCCAGGGAGAATCAGCTCCTATCCCTGCATCACTTAGCTGACTGGGACTGTGTTAATGATAAGCCCTGTCCATCTCAGGCCAATGCTCAGGTAATACTCAGACCAGATGACATCCAGAACAACTTTAATGATTTAAAGTTAGGTTCTAGAAATGTCATCTTTAAGGATTTTTCGATTTGGTTGGCTTTCTTTGAAGATCCCTGTTGTTGAAGTAATAGAAAATGCATTTTGCTCAACATTTACATGTATCGACCAATAGCAGCCTTGATAATCCTATCTATCGGGCTCATAATCCATTTTCCAATTAATAGCTAAACATACCCTCATATCTTTCTTCTCAAGTAGACTATAGTTAACATGGACTTGCTGTAAAAAAAGATAAACAGCCCTACCCATTACCTTATAGCCTTAGCTAACCTGAGGTTACAACCCATTACCTTATAGCCTTAGCTAACCTGAGGTTACAACCCATGACCTTATAGCCTTAGCTAACCTGAGGTTACAACCCATTACCTTATAGCCTTAGCTAACCTGAGGTTACAACCCATTACCTTATAGCCTTAGCTAACCTGAGGTTACAACCCATTGCTGCAAAAACAGTGTAATTACAGATTGATGGATTTTTCAATATAAATGTGGAGATTACATCCTGGTAATGCGCAAAGCTGGTAATGATGCAAGAGCAGCTCCACAACTCTGGGAAGGAAGAGTGTCCTGTCAGAGTCCTGGAGTATGTCAGATTAAACTAACATGTGCCAGTCAATATTGGTACACAGTGACCTGAGGTACCTTTGAAGCAAAACCATTAAGTCCAACATTTCCCCCTGAAAGTGTTTATCTGTGTGGATGGCTTACATGTCCTCTGAAGCAGATATTGAAAATGATTGGACAATGGTAAAATACCAGACACGGGACCATAAGGACGACCTCAGCAAAAGGGAGAAAAAATCTTAATCTGCAACACAATGGTGCTCTCTTGAAACCCTATCATTTCCACTTCCAGTGGGTCCGCTGTCTGACTGTGAATGAAGTGAAAGGAACGGATAGTGTCGAAAATTGGATCAGAGCTAACATTCGCTCATTTTTATCAGCAGCTGCCAAAGGTCATCTGACATAATAGCTGATGAATTTAAACCCAGCGGATTTCATTTGCTATTTTCAATTTAGCAAGGCCTCCGAACCCCACTGCGATAAGAGCATTCTCCTATCGTGGCCTGTCACAAACATCAAGGATCTGGGGGAACTCACAGGAAGGGAAGAGGAGAAAGCTGCATAAGAATTAAAGATAAGGTTGGTAGGAAGAAGAGGGTGTTGCCAGGTGCAAAAGTTGAGAAGGAAGCATCATGTGGGTAAGTTAAGTAAATAGCATTTATAAGCGGCTACAATGAGCAGACAACTTGACTAGTTTCAGAGCTCCGAATCTGCACGCTCTGAGCTACTGCAAAAATACACACAGCTGGCTAATTAGTATGCAGGTGAAACTGCTCTTCCTTGTCAGTACGAACAATGTACAGTATGACATGGTGGAGTGTTCATCTATTTAGTAGAGGATGGTGTCTGTATCCCTTATATAGAAGTAATCTTAGCATTAGCGGTTAGTCACACCATAGTTTTGC
This sequence comes from Oncorhynchus tshawytscha, assembly GCF_018296145.1. Taxonomy (NCBI): domain Eukaryota; kingdom Metazoa; phylum Chordata; class Actinopteri; order Salmoniformes; family Salmonidae; genus Oncorhynchus; species Oncorhynchus tshawytscha. Next base: position 58,397,642 of record NC_056433.1, on the reverse strand, counting down.
TTTTCAGTATTACAGTATTAGACTCTAAGCATAACACGACTGATTATAGAAAACTGATGTACTGTATATCAAATACTGTATATAACTAATATGATGAATATGGTTTGAAGTTACTTTGAGGTGATTTAGGCATGATGTTTGGAGCATGTTAGCGCTTTTACTGTTTTGAACTCAACAATGTTTTATTCTAAGCTGTAGCCAAGTTAACAAAAACAAATCTTGAGCTTAAGCCTCGCTATGTCCATTGACTCCAGGGATGTTCTATATTATCCATAAGAAAAGGTCAAATCATATTGCGGGTGAAAAGTAATATTATAGCTTCATAATATTACATGATATTCTTATTCTTCACTAAACTTTAATGCAGTGTGACATGGAGCCATTTATTACCCAGACATATTATCCTGAACGAGGAGCTCTGCCAAGGAATCCAAACAAAATACTCCCATCAAATCCTATTCAAAGCTGGTAAGGGACACCTGACTATCCTAGAGATGAGGAAGCAATCCGGCAGGAGGCTGAGTGAATAGGAGAGAGCCACTCATAGACACTTGGCAGAGATGCCGGGCCTAGGAAGGGATGGAAATCGTAGAGAACAGCTGTGACTAATACTGTCTTGTAAGTGCTAGACCCAAAGAAAATGTAGAGTGCTTCAGAACAATTCGGGGATATAAAAAAGAAAGAAGGGGAAAAAAAGATTTCCCCAAAAGCTAAATGATAGACCATTTCTCTAACAGGAAAAATATGTACAATTATGGGCCTGATTGAACTCTACTTTGGATTTAATGGCTGCCAAATAGTACCAGAGTGGCTTAGGATGTTGAAGTCGGCATTAAAGCAAAGGGATTCACTCAACGGCTATTCAATGTAGTATGATGTACTGTAAAGGGTAGATGATAAATGTCCAATGCTCCAATAATATGATCACAACACTAATGCATTATAGTCCAGTACAAGAGAAGTAACTGAGCAGTAATACGTCTTCATTAAGCCAATACAATGCCGAAATACATTCAATCATATACTGTATCATATGGTAACAGTGCTCTATCTTCAATGTAATCCACTGCTTAAATGTCAAAAAGACCTCAGGAGACTTAAAGGGGAAAAGACATAATGACCTTCTTCCCCCTGTGTTTGTCAAATTATCACAGGAGAGTGTGTGTGTGTGTGTGTGTGTGTGTGTGTGTGTGTGCTCTCCTTTCCTAAAAAGGTGCCTCATCTTCCCGAGCCAGGGACAACGTGGTTGGATGCAGCAAAAAACTGGGACGCGTGACAAGTGTCTTCATCTTGCATTAATTGCTCAAATTGAAGCTTTGCCACATCTCTCCAAGCTAGACGTTGCTGCGAGGTCCCTTTGATATGATAATGGCATGCTTCTTAGCAGAGGAAAAATGCAAATTGCAGGCGGTAATTTGGTGGCATGCACCTGCCGACACGAGACTCTTCTCCTCCTTGCCATGGCCGAAGTTCCAGCCACACACAAAAGCAGCCCACTGGTGAAATTACACTCATTCACTTAGGCCCGTGTCTCCAACAGATGCTCCGTCTCCCTGTATTGAACACCAGCTCTGGTCTACATTTAGATGCTTATATTCAGTCAACAATATTAAACCAGTACACACTGTCACGAATTGCTAAAAATGTGTCATGACATTTAAGGTATATTTGTAATAGTATATAGTCTTAATTTCAACGTCCAGTGAGATGTTGTGCACTGTAGTAAATACTCAGAACTGAGGTTCCTCCATGGTCATCTCCAGACAGGAAACCCACATGGTTCACTGAATAATGGCTCCACTCCAACCTCTAAAAAAACTAAATGCAAACACGTTGTTCAAGTGCCATATTGCCAAGCTCATCCTTGACAAAGGTCATTCCAGGCCAAAGTGTTGTGGTTCTTGTGCTAGATACTAGCCTAATGTTTGATATCTGAAAATACATGAATAGGCAATACTCATAGAACCCAGCATGCTTCCCTCCAAACACATCACAGTCATATGATGTCAATGGCTGTTCTGACTCTCTACTCTGACTCATACTCATGTGCACCAGAAACAAAAACGTTGGTTAATCTCTGACAACACTGAGATCATCTCTGCCTCATTGAGTCTCAGCATTAAGGAATGCTAGCCATAGCCACAATTTGGCTCTTATTCTGAAAACACAACTAATTTAAGCATTTATCATAAAAGGCATCTCCAGTGAAACTGTATATTACATATTTAGTCAAACATCACTGGTCATCCAAGCCATCTCAGACCAATTTTCTAATGTCATAGATTAGTTAGGTGATTGTGCCAGAACACCTACGAGTGTTCCTGGGAATCTGGTTAACTGGGACAGTTACTGGAACTGCAGCTGAGTCATTTTCCCCTCACAGCCCCTGAAGGTGGGAAGAAGAGAAAGAGGGACTGTGACGGACAAAGACTGTCTTCATGTGTCATCTCTTCACCCCGCTGCCCCACAACCTACCCACAGACATCCTCATTCAGTCCTGAAGCCAAGTCTGTGACCTTAAACACCCCCCCCCCTCCCTCCATAACCCCCCAGTCTCCATGCCTCCTATTTGTCCATATTGACCACCCCTGTCGACACAAGTAAAGCCAGTAACACACTGGGCCACCAGAACACACATGACTGGTGTTCACCCGACTGTCACCACACCTGGCACAGATAACCCACTCAGCTTGGCATATCAATGCAATGTCAAAAGAACAGATAGCAGCACACATAACATGGCCATTACTCCAGGGCAACTCTGAGATTATAATTTATGCAGGTACCTTACACAAATGTGTAAGTATGGGCAGTTACACAGTTACTTGCCATGTACTGTACAGGGTTGTTTTTTTCTGCATAGAAATAAGAATATAATATGTTTCTAAACACTTCGACATTAATTTGCATGCTACCATGATTACGGACAATCCTGATTGAATTGTAAGGTTACAGACACACAAATATCAAACCTCCCCAAAAATGATAACCTCCCCAGTAATTGTAATGGTGAGAGGTTAGCATGTCTTGGGGTATGATATTTGTGTGTTTGTAACTTTCTCACTCATCATTATTCACTATTCATCAGGATTATCCGTAATCATGGTAGCATCCACATTTATGTAGTGTTTAGAAACATATTCAATTCTTATTTACAATAAAACGACACAAGACATTATTTTTCATTCATTTCTATTGGGCACAACCAAAACAAACAGCAAATGCATCCAACAAATTTGGACTAACAAACTTGATGTAGTCATTGCATGCTATGAATATGGGACCAAATACTTAACTTTTTACTACTTGAATACACTTACAAATGAATTTGTCCCTATACTTTTGGTCCCCTAAAATGGAGGGACTATGTACAAAAGGTGCTGTAATTTCGAAACGGTTCACCTGATATGGACAGAAAAATTTAAAAATTAAAGCGAACAGTCTGCCGTTTAACCTCATAGTCATTGTATCATTTCAAATTGCTGGAGTACATACTTTTAAAGCTCACTTTATATATATCTTGTATATATATATATATATATATATATATATTCGGGGGCAAAACTTTTTCAGTGTAAAATTAAAGGACTAAAACCAAACATAAAGTAGGTAGAAAAGATAACACTCTTGGCATTCTCTCAACCAGCTTCATGAGGTAGTCACCTAAGTGGTCAATGAACAGTTGAGCCTTGTTAACATTTAATTGTGGAATTTCTTTCCTTCTTAATGCGTTTGAGCCAATCAGTTGTATTGTGATAAGGTAGGGCTGGTATACAGAAGATAGCCCCATTTGGTAAAAGACCAAGTCCATATTATGGCAAGAACAGTTCAAATAAGCAAATAGAAATGACAGTCAATCATTACTTTAAGACATGAGCTTTGAAAGGTTCTTCAAGTGGAGTCGCAATGAGGAATGCCACAGGAAAGGAAGACCCAGATTTCCCTCAGCTGCAGAGAATAAGTTCATTAGAGTTAACTGCACCTCAGATTGCAGCCCAAATAAATGCTTCACAGAGTTCAAGTAACAGACACATCTCAACACCAACTGAATGAATCAGGTCGAATTTCTGCAAAGAAATCAAATGCTCAGCATATGTGGGAACTCCTTCAAGACTGTTGGAAAAGCATGCCAGGTGAAGCTGGTTGAGAGAATGCCAAGAGTGTGCAAAGCTGTCACAAGGGAAAGGGTGGCTACTTTGAAGAATCTAAAATCAAAAATACATTTAGATTTGTTTAACACTTCTTTGGTTACTACATGATTCCATATGTGTTATTTCATAGTTTTGATGTGTCCCCTATTATTCTACAATATAGAAAATAGTAAAATAAAGAAGAACCCTTGAATGAGTAGGTGTGTCCAAACTTTTGACTGGTACTGTATGTTTATTACATGAGATCATCTTTGAGGACTAACAATCACCAAAATAAAAAGCTTGGCAGTCAGGGATAATCTTACATTTTCCAATTTTGATCATTGCATGGGGCCTCCATTGATGTTGTTTTCATGTCGCCCAAATAACATAAGCCATGGCAAGTTGTGTGGAATAGCAGGAAATGTGCTTCAAAAATGCAAATTCTTCTCGCTGTCTCATGGCAAAATGTGTAGAATTTTAGGAAATTTGCTTTAAAACAGCTACATTTTGTCAGCCAACAGGATGGCCTCTAAAATGTTTGGTTAGCATCCGCACCATGGGCCACACCCTTGCCACGCCCTCTACCTAAGCACCATTTTAATGAAAAAACCTTGCCATACATTCTGTTTGTCTGGAAAACACAGACATGTGAGTGTAAAGAACTTGGAAGTAAAAAGTAGAGTAAACGACTGTCAGTGTCATGAACTATTAACAGTGAATCAGTGTTGAATGATGTCATAATGAGTCTTCCCTGTGGAGGGGGGTTGAGCATGGGGACCCTCTCTGCTGCCAAAACACCATTGTCAACTTCGGGAGCAAAACAATGTCCACCAGTCAGGCCTGGCTCACACAGAGCAGCCACACAAACAGGAGGCCCCATGCATATTAATGGGACTCTAACTATGCCATAGGTCAGGCCAATGATTCAGACACGGCCTGATCATTATCTAAGCAGTGCACCTGTCCTTTTGCAACATTTTATTTCGGGAAGCTGAAGACATTGGCACGCTATAGGCTACACAACAGCGTATAAACGACATGCCCCCACTGATGACAATTTGTAGGACAATACTTCTTACTCTGGCAGGTGAGAGTGAAGAAAGCATGTTTTTACATTACAAATGGTCCTCATCTCTCTAGATCTGCCTTGATTAACAAGATAGCATTCATGAGTCTGCAGAACACAAAATGCCTCTCACAGCCAATGGTATCATTTCCCTCCATTTGAAATCAAATCACATTTTATTTGTCACATGTGCCAAATACAACCTTATACTGTGAAATGCTTACTTACAAGCCCTTAACCAACAGTGCATTTCAAGAAAGAATATTTACCAAATAAACTAAAGTAAAAAATAATACAAATTAACACAATAAAATAACAATAACGAGGCTATATACAGGGGGTACGGATAACGAGTCAATGTGCGGGGGTACAGGTTAGTCAAGGTCATTTCTACATGTAGGTAGGGTTAGGGTTAGTGACTATGCATAGATAATAAACAGTGAGTAGCAGCAGTGTACAAAACAAATGGAGGAAGGGGTGGTATCAATGTAAATAGTCTGGTGGCCATTTGATTAATTGTTCAGCAGTCTTTTGATTTGGGGGTAGAAGCTGTTAAGGAGCCTTTTGGTCCTAGACTTGGCACTTCGGTACTGCTTGCCGAACAGTTTATGACTTGGTATATAGGTCCTGGATGGCACGAAGCTTGGCCCCAGTGATGTCCTGGGCGGTACGCACTACCCTCTGTAGCCCCTTACAGTCAGATGCCGAGCAGTTGCCATACCAGGCGGTGATGCAACCGGTCAGGATGCTCTCGATGGTGCAGCTGTAGAACTTTTTGAGGATCTGGGGAACCATGCCAAATCTCCTGAGGGGGAAAAGGTGTTGTCGTGCCCTCTTTACGACTGTCTTGGTGTATTTGAACCATGATAGTCATTGGTGTTGTGGACACCAAGGAGGTTGAAACTCTCGACCCGTTCCACTACAGCCACGTTGATGTTAATGAGGGCCTGTTCGACCCGCCTTTTCCTGTAGTCCACAATCAGCTCCTTTGTCTTGCTCACATTGAGGGAGAAGTTGTTGTCCTGGCACCACACTGCCAGGTCTCTGATAGGCTGTCTCATCATTGTCGGTGATCAGGCCTACCACTGTTGTGCCCGTCAGCAAACTTAATGATGGTGTTGGAGTCGTGCTTGGCCACGTAGTCATGGGTGAACAGGGAGTACAGGAGGAGCCTAAGTACACACCCCTGAGGGGCCCCAGTGTTAAGGATCAGCGTTGCAGACATGTTGTTGCCTACCCTTACCACCTGGGGGTGGCCTGTCAGGAAGTCCAGGATCCAGTTGCAGAGGGAGGTGTATAGTCCCAGGGTCCTTAGCTTAGTGATGAACTTTGTGGGCACTATGGTGTTGAACGCTGAGCTGTAATCAATGAACAGCATTCTCACATAGGTGTTCCTTTTGTCCAGGTGGAAAAGGGCAGTGTGGAGTGTGATTGAGATTGCGTCATCTGTGAATCTGTTGGGGTGGTATGTGAATTGGAGTGGGTCTAGGGTATCCAAGAGGATGCTGTTGATGTGAACCATGACCATCCTTTCAAAGCACTTCATGGCTACCGACGTGGGTGCTACGGGGCGGTAATCATTTAGGCAGGTTAGCCTCGCGTCCTTGGGTACATGGAAACCTGTAGGAATTACAGACTTGGTCAGGGAGAGGTTGAAAATGTCAGTGAAGACACTTGTCAGTTGGTCCACGCATGCTTTGAGTACAAGTCCTGGTAATCGGTCTGGCCCTACGGCTTTGTGAATGTTGACCTGTTTAAAGGTCTTGCCCACATCGGCTACCGAGAGCATTATCACACAGTCGTCCAGAACAGCTGGTGCTCTCGTGCATGCTTCAGTGTTGCTTGCCTCAAAGCGAGCACAAAAGGCATTTCGCTCGTCTGGTAGACTCTCGTCACTGGGCAGCTCGTGTCTGGGTTTCCCTTTGTAGTCTGTAATAGTTTTCAAGCCCTGCCACATCCGACGAGCGTCAGAGCCGAGGTAGTAGGATTCAATCTTAATCCTGTATTGACGCTTTGCTTGTTTGATGGTTCGTCTGAAGGCATAGCAGGATTTTTTACAAGCGTCCATTAGTGACCCGCTCCTTGAAAGCGGCAGCTCTAGCCTTTATCTCGATGCGGATGTTGCCTGTAATCCATGGCTTCTGGTTGGGATATGTATGTATGGTCACTGTGGGGATGTCGTCGATGCACTTATTGATGAAGCCGATGACTGAGGTGGTATACTCCTCAATGCCATCGGATGAATCCCGGAAGATATTCCAGTCTGTGCTTAGCAAAACAGTCCAGTAGCGTAACATCCGCATGTGACCACTTCCGTATTGAGTGAGTACTAGTACTTCCTGCTTTAGTTTTTCTTGTAGACAGGAATTAGGAGGATAGAATTATGGTCAGATTTGCGAAATGAAGGGCAGCGGGGAGCTTTGTATGCATCTCTGTGTGTGGAGGTGAGGTGGTGTAAAGTTTTTTTTCCTCTGGTTGTACATGTGACATGCTGATAGAAATGAGGTAAAACGGATTTAAGGATGCCTGCATCAAAGTCCCCGGCCACTAGGAGCGCCGCTTCTGGATGAGCATTTTCTTGTTTGCTTATGGACTTATAGTGTTGGTTGAGTGCGGTCTAAGTGTCAGCATCGATTTGTGGTGGTAAATAGACAGCCACGAATAATATACATGAGAACTCTTTGGGTAGATAGTGTGGTCTACAGCTTATCATAAGGTACTCCACCTCAGGCGAGAAATACCTCAAGACTTTTTAAATATTAGACATTGCGCACCAGCTGTTATTGACCAATAGACACACACCCCCACCCCTCTTCTTACCAGACGTAGCTTCTCTGTCCTGCCGGTGCATGGTAAATCCCGACAGCTCTGTATTATCCGTGTTGTCATTCAGCAACGACTCGGTGAAACATAAAATATGACAGTTTTTAATGTCCCGTTGGTAGGATAATTTACAATGATAGCACGTTGGGCAATAGAATGGATGGCAGTGGGAGATAACCCGCTTGCCTACGAATTCTCAGAAGGAAGCCTGACCTCCGCCCACTTTTTCTCTGTCTTTTCTTCACGCAAATGTCGGGGATTTGTGCCTGTTCCCGAGAAAGCAACATACAGTATCCTTTGCGTCGGACTCGTTGGACTCGTTAAAGGAAAAGGCTTCTTCCAGTTCGAGGTGAGCAATCGCTGTTCTGAAGTCCAGAAGTTATTTTCGGTCATAAGAGGTAGCAGCAACATTTTGTAAAAAATAAGTAAAAAACCAACAAAATAGCACAGTTGGTTAGGAGCACCTAAAACGTCAGCCATCCTCTTCAGTGCAATTCCACTCACTTAATGGTGTTATGAAGAGAACCATCAAGGCACATCTGTAGAGATAGGATATGTTGCTTTATTGTTCCTACAGTAAAATATGGAATGTCCACAATTTGACAGGCTGTTCCCGCGTTTGTGCTCTGGCAGACTCACCACAACAAGGACAGACAAACAAATTGAAAGACATCTTTTTGCAGAGATAATGGTGTAGTCAAAGGTTCTCACGCTGTCGTAATGCTGTCCTGCAAAAATAATACTCAACCAGGGTTTGGGCTGCTATTTTTATGGCACATGCTTATACCGAGTGAATCTGTCATGATAAATAGTATGAAATAGACCTACACATTTTTTAGCATTTCAAAATAATTTATTGTTTGGTTGTTTATTTTGTTGACACACTCAAAGAAAATGCTTTTGTAAATACAGGTCAAAGACTTCTACTCGGGTGGCCTTATGCTTCAGTAAGACGCAGGATGCAAAAGAGACGGGGTTAAACCTACAGAGTTGAAATATTCACATGACGCCAGCGCTTCCCAATCATAGCAACAGTGGCGGTTATTTTGGCGGCCCAGAGTGACATTAACTGAAGTCACAGCCCAACAGTGGCGGTTATTTTGGTGGCCCAGAGTGACATTAACTGAAGTCACAGCCCAACAGTGGCGGTTATTTTGGCGGCCCAGAGTGACATTAACTGAAGTCACAGCCCAACAGTGGCGGTTATTTTGGCGGCCCAGAGTGACATTAACTGAAGTCACAGCCCAACAGTGGCGGTTATTTTGGCGGCCCAGAGTGACATTAACTGAAGTCACAGCCCAACAGTGGCGGTTATTTTGGCGGCCCAGAGTGACATTAACTGAAGTCACAGCCCAACAGTGGCGGTTATTTTGGCGGCCCAGAGTGACATTAACTGAAGTCACAGCCCAACAGTGGTGGTTATTTTGGCGGCCCAGAGTGACATTAACTGAAGTCACAGCCCAACAGTGGCGGTTATTTTGGCGGCCCAGAGTGACATTAACTGAAGTCACAGCCCAAAAGTGGATTAATGGCCTGAGACATGAAGCTTGGGAGCAGACTGATGATGCTGGCATGCTGCCCTTTCCTTGCCCACATAGGCAACGACAGGGTCATTCCTGTCCCACTACCCTGAATGAAAGAGCCCCTTCTTACTTGACTGCAGTGGTTGGCATGCTGCCCCTTTCACGGCCCAAAGCTGCCTGTCTGTTTGGATGCAACAAATTGGTACATTCTCAGAATAATAATTAGTGCAGCCATGAACATGCCATTGTCTAACATGCATAATGAAGGAACTGCCTTCTGGCCATGTGACTGACTTCTGACACCTTAACTGTTATTGACTGACCATAAATTAAAGGCAACCGTCGCTTTCCAGAAATGTTGTAACAATTGTGAGATGCCCATTACTATTATTACACATATTACGGCCACTAGACAGAATTGTTTCGAATCTCAACCATATATTGATGCCTCTATTTTCAGTCACTGATTTTTCTGCAGTTCTTATCGCTGTTTCAGCTCAACTACGGTCCTTTATATGTCTGAATGGAAGTACGAAGCCCTTTAATTGAGGTTCAAAGCAGTGAGAAAAGTCTCCCTGAAGCTCTACATTCCCCTTCATACTGTAGCATTCAGATCAACAAGTCAATAGTCAAAGGAAACATAGGAGAGCTGAAGGTGATATCTTAGAATAATCCTCTTACTGGATTTCTGTGGAGGTAAAGAATTGGTCCTGGTTAGAATAATCAATCTGGGAGGGCAATTATCTAGAAATGTGCCATGGAATCTATCTGGCCAGTTCTTAGGGATATTTCAATAATACATACCTTAGGAAATGCAATGCTTCATTCTTACAGATGTACTGATATACTGTACCTCTCACATACTGTCTAAGTAATGAGGTTGTATTTCTACTCATGCTATACAATTCATACTGCGACGCAAAAGAGTCTATGATATAACTGTGTACACAATTCAGTCCACAATCCAAGTGTATTATTCCCATGTACTAGATTGAACAAAATAGCTATTGTTAAGGAGACAAGCGGTCTGCCACCCGAATAAAAAGGTATTCTCCCCAGAATGGGATTCTCCTAACTTGAATGTGTTTTAGTGGACACATTTCAAGCCATGGTATATGTTGTTTGTTTCTGTGTTTGCCAAATCCACACTGTATCAAGAGCTCTTATAAGAGATTCTCCAGTACTTTTGTATACTTTTTAGCATGTAGCCCTCACGAGCCAAAAGTGGTCCCTGAAAATTGCAAACTATATTACATATATGCAGCCACCTCATTGCTCTGTCTCTCTCTCTCGTTCTACTTTGTGTGCATCTTGCAAGCTGTCACTAAAATGGCGAGGGGCTGAAGCTCATTGGCTAGAACTTGAATTGTTAGGGGGCTGGCACATGTGGGGGAAAATGTAGTGAAAATAGCTCAGCATAGCTTCCAGAAAAACTGTTGCTTTCAAACTAGAGATTTCGTGACTAATTGAGATAAGACAGTAATTCTGCTCATAGATTATGTGTGTATGAACTACACATTGACACATACAGCCCAAAGCAGAAGGTTAGAAAAATATTTAGTAGTCGCCAAAGTTCGACCATGGAGCATGCCCTATGTTTCTGCGTTTTTGCCAACAGCATACTGTATGAAGAGCTGTTACAGTGTAGCTGTGGTACACAACCATATTGAATTTGCCTTCAACTACTTGAATGATTCATCCAGTACTAAACATGATGTTAATTATTTTATTAAGTGTCAATGCTTTCAGCATTTCGATTTTCAGAATTCTGTATCTTATTGTGTTTTTCAGATTAAAACATATTTAAAGTAACCTCATCAATTGAGAAGCATTTAATTAAATTTTTTCAAAAACTGAAACTTTTTCTTCTTGTAATTTTCTTTGGCAAACAGACAACAGCTGTAGGAGGCGAACATCATTACTCATGAATGACACTGAACCTGTTTCCATGGTAATACACTTCCTTTGCTTTCTTCCTAGAAACCCTGAACAGTGTCTGAACCCCAAACACATTTTCAACACAGGCTTTGACTAATGCTTTGTGTTGGAGAATGGAACCTCATGCATGTACAACCCAAATCAATCATACCCAACATGTATTAAAAGTAGAATTATCTTCGCATTTAAAGAACGTTATGACCTATAACAATATAAGACGGAATTAAGTGTCCACATATCAAGGAATTAATTAATTAATTGTCAATATCAGCACAACTTTCTACTTTGCTGTAGAAGGACACATACTTCATGTCTTCATAGAGGTGTGATATACAACTGATAACATGATCTTAGTAGCCTAAAGCCTAAAGCCAGCACACAGCCATGCCCACACAATATAATCACAACTGTTATGGATATACATAATAGCCATAGCAAACCCATTTGCTATGTTCTCTAATGGTGACAAACTGCCAGTAATTACTGATTAAATCCCAAGCCCATCACTCCTTCCTGGTCTGCTATCTGAGGGGGGTTGGAGGAACGGTTGTGGCAGCCACATGACAGAGTGCCCCCTTCTGGTGCTAGGTAGAGCGAGCAAAAACACAGGAGCTTATTTGATCATCTTACATAACACACCATGTAGCAATATTCCTCTGTTGCCTTCATCTAATAGGATTCAATAGGATTGACTGAGCTCCAGGATATATCTCTAACACCAACAAACAGCCCACCACAGAAATTAACATTGATATTAGTAGGCATGTGTCTCTTCTACTCTCATCTGGTCACTTTGGGCTAGTTCAGTTGAATGATCTGTATTAGGATATGATCATAATTATTACACCATATATTTTTTTAATGCCATTTTACCATTCTCTTACCAAATACCATCAAAATCTATTGAAATGTACAGTATCTGCTAGGCACAATTCTTTATCTGGGCCCAATGTTCCACTCTCATTTGAGGATATTGTAAACCTATTATGAAAATAGTTTTTCCCATAAGGGGTGCAGGAGTTCATGGAAGAAGCAACTATTCTCTTTGTTTTGTGATAGGCTGTCTCAGCCGTCTGTGTCCTGTCATTCTGACATCTGGTATAAAAGACAAGCAAGCGGTTTGCGACATCACAAGCCACAAAAAAGAAGATAAAAAAAGCACCTTTAAAAAAATCAAGAGTTTATGGGGCAGAGATCAGAAATAAGTGCTGCTCTACAACATGCTGAGCCTCGAAAAAAAATCATTTAACATTCTTTAATTTTCTGAGTAAAATGGACAGCCATTTCAGGTCGAATAATTGTTTGAACCAAGGATTTTATCATTAATCCAGGAGGGCTGGCAGATCTGGGGTCACACTGGGGGTTGATTAGGTACGAGGCGCACAAAGCTCTCTTCAGTCGATGCCGTTGAAAAGAAGCAAGTAATTTAGATTCAGAATTGGTCTAGGACTGTGAAGCTCGCTCCATTACCGAACATTTTCAATTTCAGCCTCACAATAAACATCAAGCTTGCCAAGGAAATTATAGCATTTGGTAATGTACTGGAGCAGATAGGTGGGTATTGACAAGAGGACACAACCCAAGGCATCAGCAAAATAAATCCTTGAGATATGGGGTCTCTTGTTTGACTTGGGTGGACTCTCTGTTTTCTTAAGATGTGTTCCTGAGCTTACCAACATGCATACGAAAATGTTTTTTGCCCAAACAAAATATGCCACAAAAGAAAATATAAAACCATTATATCAAAACTTGTACACATCTTTGCTTGCCTTTTTGAGTGTTTATAACACTCACATTCTGAGATTGAAAACAAACTGAATGCCTTGAACAGTAGAACTTATACAATGGACTACATTTAGCTATATACTTCATCCAATACAAAGACCTCATAGTATGCCATGTTTACATCCATGCATGTGCTATTCTTCCCTAGTCTAATTAAATTCCTCTAATATTTAATAACGGTGCAGATGAGAAATTAGTTCCATTTACAATGCCATTGTTTATCTACAAGGATGAAACCCAAATGCAGACACCAAACTATTCTGGAACTACTGGGGGATATTATTTAGGACAGCAATGTGTTCCAAGAAATTATTGGTCAACCATTTTCCTTTGATGGAATGTTCTGTTCATTGCTTGCTTGGGATTGTAATGAGAAACATTTAAAGCACACAATTCTGCCACTTTCTGTCCTATAATTACAAAGTTGGGGTGCATAGTTCAAACCCCCTAGTCTTCAAAAAGGAAGCCTAAGCAAAACCAAGATTGAGCATTTTTACATTGGATTTCAGTATAACAAGTAATAACTTTTGTATCGGTAGCATAAAATCACTGAGAGGTGTATTCAGCGGACAGTTCGGAGCTAATTTCCCCCCTGCATTTTCACTGCATCTTAATCCCGGGAGAAGGAGAAAGCCAGGAAGCAAAGAAGAAAAGGACAGGGATCTTCCACCTAAAGGAATATTATCAGCATGAAAACAAAGTGACGACCTGAACAAAGTCCATTTTACACCCACACCTCAATAGATTTCACCCCTGGAGGCAATATCCATTGAGCCAGACATGGCTAATAGGCCTCTACTCTTCTTGACTGTGCAGTCACATTGGACGCATATCAGTAACCATGAGAAAACTGAACCAAGAAGGTTGCCTCACAAAAAACGATTTGAGACCGTTCACTCACAAAAAGATTTCCCAATGTGTTTCAAAGGACCTTCGCATACTGCAATTTGCCATAGTTGCACTCAAATACAGTACTGCTGAAACAGAGCTGCTGTTTAAGGGTGAGAGTAAAAATGTTGCTAAGAATCGCAAGAGATCTCCAGTAATTTACAAAAATGAAATATACCCCTGGATTTAGACGAATATGACAGATAATTGCATTTGCGGGTAACTGTTACCAGAATGCTTAACCTTAGGAAAACAGGAGCATTTTGAGAGTGAACTGCAGCACAATGAAAATAAATTAAATGCAGATTTGGTGCAGGGTTGTGATAACAATTTCCCCAAGGGGACTGAGTTGGCAGACGTACTGCTTTACAATTAAGGAAATTAAGCAAGGGTGGAATCTGCAAAGATTGAGTTATAGAGTCACGGTACATGCCCCATCACACCAAGCAAATAACATCCGACTTTTAACTGCAATTGATACAACCATATGAATTCCTCTGTTAAAGCATCTGACAACATGTGGCAGATTGGAAAGCTGGTACAACGTTTCCTTGCTCTGTTTGCTTTGCTTTTTCTCTGTCATGGAGAGACGATTTCATTTCCACTAACAGAAATGTGTTGGCCTCTCTACACTATTCCTGATTGGATAGAAATGTACATGGCAGCAGACAAGGAAAGCCATGCTGATATCTTGGTGCATCACATTCCCAGAAATTACATATCCAACCTTGCTTTCGCAACACAAACAGATTTCTCCTACCCTTAGCCTGGCTTGTAGTTGGCATTTTTGTACTTCCAAATACCTCTTGCCCCTCTCTAGCATACATGGGTTTAGGTTAAGTCCAGGAGTCAGCAGTCTCCATTGAGTGACTATAGCTATGATTCATGAATAGATCGATGATAAGACAAGGAGAGAGAGACAGAAAGTTAAGGTCACCAAAGTAGGAATTGGAGACCAAGAGGTGTTGGTCAAACGCATATCGACATAATCAATGTCTTAAACTTCCTTGACACTTGGCCATAGCCCTCCAGTGTATCCAATTCCACTTTGAGCCCAGAGAATCTCCCATGGAAAGTTAAAGCCCCAGACACCAGCCCATTTGATGGACAGCTGAATTGAAGGCAGCCACTTCTTCCAGATCACTGCCTCCAATTTTCTAAAGGTGGTAAACTTAGGAGATAGTGTCACCACCAAGTTATATGAGGATGTAGCTCAGAGGAAACACAACAACTTAACACAAACACCCGGCTTCCCCAGATATGAAATGAATGATTGACTTGATGAAGGTGTAGGGTGTTAAGATAGATTGAGGATCAGGGCAACAAAGGGCCAGCATAATCAGGAAGAGACAGTGCAGAAGACGTCAGGGTCAGACAATTTCCCAGGGGAGGATAGAACCTTCCTGAACCCTGATCTAACCTCCGGACAACTCACAGCCAAACACTCATCCTCTCAATGTGAGGAAGTGCAGTGATGACATCAAAAGATGAAGGCATACTTCACCTAAGAGCCTATCATTACTGTGATGAGACTATTACAGAAATACCTTCAAGCACCATTTTTACAGATTGAAAGACGAACAGAAGGTAAAATAGTTTTACAGACACTTCTGATACACGGTTAGCAATTACTGTATACCTTACTCAATTTTAGTTTCATAGTCAAATGGATTTGTTGTGTACATACTTTTCACATCCATCAGTGAAGTGCTCTTATATAACTTTAAAGGAGGTTTGCACAGTGTTTGTAATGAACACCACCAACCACACCATAAATGACAGAAACTGGACTGCATGTCCATCCACTACTTTAATCTGTATCTTATTGGAAGGGAAATGTTTGACTACTGCAACCCTTTTAGAGTTTTGAAAGTTTGTATCATTATCGCTCAATTGACGCTCCTATGGGAAAAGAACACTCAATCATTTACTACGTTTGATTGAAACAGCTCCTTTCATCTTACCTTCGGTTTGAGGGAAAAGTAACCCTTCAACACTATCAAAAATATACATATTTCACAAATCTCTCCAAATCTGGCAAAGAAACAAAAGGGCTTTTTCAATAGAGGTAATGCATACAGCAGATGGCTCCTGCTCATCAGATTGTCTGTGATTGTTTCAGTCCGTTCTAGGATAGTTTTTTGTTGTTGTTTTTTCCCCTCTCATTATGTTCACATCTGTGTGAGACTAACAGGTGTGGGGTTAAAGAGAGACACGTGACAGAAAATTGTGAGGGCTTGGAACCTAGCCCATGTAACACTAAAGTAGATGAATTAGAAAGAAAATCAAACCATTTTCTGCCGACTTGAAGATGATTCTAGGCTGTTAGGGAGGGCACAGCAAATCTTTCTCCATAGTATGTGTGAAGCATGTCAACAAATGTTTTTAATATCAATACAGACAAAATCAGGACCTTGTGCGTAAAAAGGAAGATTTCACCATCGTCAGCACTGTTTTGCTCATTGAAACTGTTCAATGGAATACACAATGCTTAGAGAGTATCCAGCTATGCACCATGTAACTATACACTACAATATTACAGGAAGAAATGCTTTTAAATAGAAGGTAAAATGTCTAGCCATGAACATTTCTGGGGAAAAAAACAAACATTGTCTGTTCTCTTCTCCTCCTTGTGTGCCAGGGCGACCACACAGCGAAAACTAGGAAGAGGAGGAAAGTTTTCATATCATGTCACCCACTAACTGTCCCCACACCCTTCATCCCCAGTGCAACCCTCAAGGGCACCCTGCTCATACAATGTGAAGGAGATTACCACAGTAGCTAAGTGCTGTCAATGGTACACCAGAAAAGCAGAGACTTCATCTATCGTAGCAAGCTGGGTTAAAACTAAGATGTTTAATTTCTTACTTTTTATCATGACCATGCAGGCCACTGCTTCAGTTTCAAACTAGTTATTTTCACCATTCAAGTTCCAACATCAAATCTCAAGCTCCCCCAAATCTTTACTGTCTGAGTCCCAAGATGTCCCAAAAATCTGGATATTTCCAATCTTGGCTTGATGGGGTGCATGGAATTAAGAGAGGCAATTACAGGAAAATGAAATCTTGTGTTTTCTATACAAATGTGAACCAAGGGAAAGCAGATTACGATAAATCCAAACTGCCTGTGAATTCATGGGGTCCCTGAATGACAGAACTTGTTATTACTGTATGTAAACACTGCCAAGCTGATGATATTGTGGTAAAACACATCGTACATAAAACATCTCTGGACATGTTCAATTACCCAAAGCACATTAAGAGCCTCATGAACAGCAGTCATGATTTTGGGGGATGTAATCATCTTTATACAATTATGAACAAATGCTGAAAGAATTTTGGTGATGCCAGTTTGGACAGTAAATAAGTTTGAACAATTTGAAGACCGCAGGGGCCCTTTATCAAAATCTAACATTCTTTTATTTACATATTTTTGTTTTTAAATTACCACATACTCAGCAAAACTGATATTTTACAGGCTTGCATATTGATTTTGATGGTTTTCGTCAAAGCCCGTGAATTTGCCACTAAATCATACAACTGTCATATTATCTATCACATACCATACATAATGAGTAAAATTACTTTTTGCCAAACCAAAGCCCATTAAACACATTTTTGTGGGGTGCAAATATAATTTTCTAGGTCTCATTATTCCTTTTCGCAGCACTGTCTCAGCAATGCAAGTTATTCTCACCATCTGCATTGGCAGATTAAGCTAAGGAGGCCTTCATTACCCAGCCACAGACAACGCATCATTTCTATGCGTTTCAGGCTCTGGTTGGGAGGAAGAGATTTAACCCTCCCCCCTCAACATATCAACTTGGAAGGCCATTAAAGCCTAACCATGTGAATACCACCTATTCAGGGAGAACTCATTGTTCACGCCAAGGTAAGTGAGCAAATCTTTAGACTATAATCACTACCGCACACGATACACACTGATTTGAAAAGAGGAGAGGGAGAAATTGAGAAAATAAATATTAAGATACAGAGGCCGGTCCTTCGGCTTGTGGAGATAGTGTGTGCACAGGAGCAAGTCTAATTCTCTTTCCATCTGAACCAAATTAGAAAGTATGCCAAGCAAAACGTGTAAACCTATTGATGCCTCTGGATGTATGCATGCAACCACAAAATATCCACTCTACCATTACCAAAGGATGGCGAGGAAGGCTTGAGTCAATGAAACCCTATAGGATGAAAATAGCAAAGAACAAACAAACCCACTGGGAGAACACAGGAGGATCTCCAGCATCTATCACACATCCTGATTATGAGGCTGCAGTGATATGGGTCAAACGTTGCTCAGCAAACATTAATAAATCCCTCTAAATGGACCAGCACAATGGCCACTAGCTATGGTTTTACACTGTGTGTGTTTTAGAGACAGCCTCGCGTGTCTAAGGAGAAAGGGGTCAGCCAGTCAAATCTAATGGGTAAATATGCTATTCGACTGCATCCCCCTGTGCAGTATTGCTAATTTATCTGTCAACAATATTAATTGTGGTTTTAATTTCAGTCACTTTATCAGAACAAATAAGTAATTTTAATATCCTAACATGTTGGATCAAAGTGATCACACAGCCAACAATATGTTTAAGCCAAATAATCTTGGTAAACTCATTACAACATTTCTAAAATGTTGTGTTAAATTGTCATTTTACTGTGCACATTTGAACAGGCATTGGCAGTAAAGACCACTGACCAAACATGAGTTTGACTTTCAAAATGAAGGCCCTGTGTGGCTGAATTGTTCTTGTCTTCCATATGCACTACATAAAATAGTGTGAAATTAGATGGTCATGATACATCGATACATTGTAGACAGTTGTTCCTTCATAGAGCTCACAGGTAGCATAACCCCTCCAGCAAAAAGGACCAGTGTCAGTCAGCCGGTGGATATGATGTTGGTGTGCATTTTTACAAGCAAAAATTGTTTTCTGGCATTTCATGGGTGATAAATTATGTTAATCCTTAAGGGGCACTGGGGTGGAAATGAATGAAGTGAGAGAGAAGGCGAGATTAGCATATCCTAAATCCATTTACAGACTGGCAGTGTCTGGAGCAGGGCTCCAGTTTCACCCGTTATTATTCCATCATCGATGCTTCATTTCATCCCCACAACCACCCTCCAACCCAACCCCCAACCTCCATCCCCCCAAAACCCGTTCCCAGCCTCCACTTAAACCAGCACGCTTATTTGCTCAATATTTGTTGGATTAGTGTGAGACCTGAGGTTAGAGATTATTTGAGAATGTGACAGGAGTTCTAAAAGTATGGACATGAACTGTGCAAAACAACAGGACACAACAAAGGACTGGATCAGAAAAACACAAATGGACAACACTTGACTTGACACAACCTGACATAAAGCCTACATAATGTTATTATCATTGTAACATAAGACCAGTCATATAACAGTTCATTACAGACCTAATGACAGCCATACTCATGAAAAGTGTCAACCAAATGATCATGCATGGGTTGCAAAGATACCGGTAGTCTACCAAAGTTACCGGAATCTTCTGTATGTTTGGTAATGAGCAGGTAATCTATGGCAATCTATGGTAATTTAGGTAATTTATACTATAATAACTTAAAAAAATATGTATTCATATATAGTATTAATTTTTATATCCGTGTCTTTGAGTTTCAAGTAGATAGGCCACATGGTTAAAGAGAAAATACAATAATGAACAAAGCATCTAATCAACAATGGAATTATTTTCAATTCTCTTCCAACTATTGTCTAATTTCACAACTGCCACCAGTTAGGCCCCAAAACATTTACAACAAAGACCTAGTACAATACATAAACGTGTGTAAAAAAATAAATATATAAAGGATATTTCATGCTGAAACCCTCATATTAAACACCAATGTTATTCACTAAGTTGATGGTTTAAATTTAGGATAATGTTTTACAACTTTGTCATTCTATTTTGTATCTTAAAATCATCTTATTTGATTGTTTTATATATTTTACATGTTTACATATATCTGAAGTACCCAAAAAGGCCACAAGATGTTATTCTGATAAAATTCCATATATTCCTTGAAAGTTACCAAAATTCTGGTATTTTACTGGTAAACTAAGAAAGTTTCCAGTATATCCTCCCTTTGCAACCCTACATGCATGTAAAGTTCAACCAAGACACAATATCCATGTTTATCAACTTCATAAAGTGATTCCCTATTATGGCAAATATTGTGATATACTGTATGTAAGCTATCCTCTTCTAAAAACTGCACAAAAAATGTTTCCATATTCAAACATGGGTCTTTGATGCTGCACAACTGAGTGAAAGACAAAAACCTCTTTATGTTGGAAACACATTAGAACACTACCCAGGATGAAATAGGGGCTTCAGCACCAGCAACCTCAGAGCCTGACAGAGATCAGGATGGGAGAGAAAGGAGAGAGGCACCTCTAAAAGCAAGGTGTTTCATAGGCTGGGTGCCCTTATTTAGAGGCTTGTGTGAATCCATAGTCAAAAGTAATCAGCCGCGTCCCCAGACTGCTCCTCTCTTTTCCGAGGCACACAGCCAGCAAAAACATATTTCCATTTTAACGCCTTCTGATGATCAAAGCATCAGCTTAATATAATCAGCTCAAACCCATTTACTGGCGAGCCCCACCGCTGCGTCTGGGGAGCGCTTCCCTTCCCAGCCCTATCTATTCTAAAACAGGTGCTATAATAGTAAATTAATTAGGCTGAGGAGATGCACCTTGTACGCGGCTGCCGCCAGCCCCTTGTGGGTCACAGCCTCCAGGAAAATGCCATCTGGGCTGCGTTTCCCCAGGGAGGCCCGAGGGGAGGGGGGATGTTGGGGGGCACACTGCCACTGGCTGGACCTGCGCTTGACTGTGGAGGTTTTTACATGACAATTAACCCTATTAGCCTTTCGCTTACTGTGTATTTGCTTCTGTATTATTTTATCCTTGAGGGGGGTGTTGGTGGTAGTGGTGAAGGGGGAGGGGGGTGTTATAGCACCTCAACATGTCGGTTTCCGCAAATGTTTACAGATTGTGGCAGCTGCTACGCATGAGAATGCCAGAGGGGCAGCGACCTTGGCTGTACGATTGACATCTTGCAAAGGAAACGCAACCTCTCATACAGCTAATTTATTCCCACAGAAGGTACAGTCTGCTACAGTGGGAGAAGATCACCATTGTCCAGAGGGGAAGATATTACAGTGCCACTACAGAGTGACGGGAGGTCAAAGAGCCTTATTTACCAACCAACCTGCGCCTGTGCTCAGGCTGCCCATCACATATCCCGCTAGTCGATAGACCTCAAGGTTATTTAGGCAGATGAAAACAAGAGTCAAGGGTGCTCTATGGCACATTCGCATGAGGACAGCTTTTAATTGCCTAAAAGAGCTCTTCGGCTCCAGAGACGGATGTGGATGTGGCAACCGTCTGATCTTAAAGCGCCCACGCAGCTCTGCTCCGCTGATGCTGGCTAAGCTAATAGCATGTAGCACTGGAAAATGTGAGGAAGGGTTTGACTCCTGAGCCTGAAATCTGAGCGTCAGGTTGTTTTCAAGTCCCTATCTCCCCATGAAATAGGGAAGAAAGGAGAAAACCCTGCTTAATGAGGTAAAAAGCCGTTAAAATTTATGCTTACAGGATTGCCCGGTGACTTTTGATGTAATTACTTGGGGAGCCAAGGGCCCCTGAGGAAAAGGAGGCAAGGTGCTGACGGTAAAGATGAGACTGTGAGAGGAGGGGCAGATGAATTAAAATGCAAAACAAGTTGAAATAACTTTAAAATAAAGAAAAACCCCACCAAGTGGTGAAGACAGAGATGTGAGATCACAGTCTCATTACTTTAAAACACAATGGAGCACTGAAAGCTAAAGCGATTAGCTGTGCATTTTGCTTTCCTCTTCCCTCCGCCCCCTCCTCCTCTCTAAGGATGGGAGTCCCCACCATTTGCCACACAGATTTTGTGATTAATCAAACGTGTGGGGGAAAGGGAGCTGGAGAGTGAGCTGGAGAAGGAGTAGGGCCAACAGAGGGCCCCAGCCAGAGCAGTGCGCCTGAGGTGCTCTGGGAACCCCTCGTCTCCGGGCCTCAGGTCCCGGGATCAGCTTCCACAAATATTGGGATTTGATGGGAAGCTGGGCGGTAAGCCCCGAACAGATGGTCCATGATGTTCAGTTAAAACCGCAATTGATTTGAGGAAACAGATATCCCCCCTCCTCGTTAAGTTGAAAGTACCTCTGGGACGGCAGTCAAGTGCTTTTCTAACCTCTGCCGTCAGAACCAGAGAGCGGCAAACAGACAAGCAGCGACTCGCCAACTCTCCAGCAGGGAGAGCAGGGAGAGGGGCTGCTCAACCCCCTGATCCCCTTAATAATGGGGGCCTGGCAGAGGGTGGAAATTACCCCTCTCCAAGAGGAGCCAAGCAGATTCAGCCAAACGGGGTTAATCTGGAGAAGAGTGTAGTTGCTTGACCTTATCTTAACCTGGTTCATGGAAGTTTCAACTTGAACTTGAAAGAGTTACATGGCTACTGTGATGAGGGGAATCAGGGGGATCAATTGAATTCAAATCAACAAAAGTGTCTCTCCAGTCATGGTTAGAGATAAACCCATAATGTAGGCGATCAGATAAGAGCACAGATGAGAATCACCAGAGATGTTCTCTTGCATGTAGCATATGCTAAGTACTCAGGTCAGTTCAGAGTTTTGAAATAGAATATGCAACAGAGGCATTTAAAGTATAATACAGTAATGCATGGTGCTATATAGATAAATGAAATGACTGAAATTAAATCAACTGAATCAACGACTACCAAGAACAAGTCAAATGAAAATGACTGTATAATTGAACATAACTATCCTTATTATCTGTGCAATACAACTCCAAGACTTAGAATAAGAGGCACTTTTTTGTCCTAAAATATAAACACCAACGTTTTAAAGTGGATATAGCAAAAATATAATTATGGTGATATTTGAAAAGTTATTCCTCACTGTGTTTCTGGGCATACATACTTGGCAGCTTGACAAGATCAATTAATCACAATCATTATCTGAAAGAATTATATTAATAAAAAATAATAAAAAAACAATATTTTAAGAATTAGAATAAAAAACATATTTACAGTGTACAGGTGAACCGGAAACCTACAGTGAAAGGTATCAATGAGAGGCAGAGCTGGTCAGAAACCATGTGCTGAGAGCCGGCTGCAGGGCGGCAGTACACTGAGGCCTCTCCGCTCATTGTTCACAGAATCTGCTGCTCTCTCGCTGTCTATGGCACACCTCTGGAAAAGCCGCCGGCTCATCCGTCTGGAGAACCCTGAAGCACTGGAATGGGGTAAGAAATTATGCATTTTTCTCTACACTGTTAGATTTGGATGTAGTACTTTTGCATGAGTGTACGACTTGACTGGGAGTGGAAATAACATGTACAGAAATCAAAAATTCAACATTCAACTGGAGGATACATCTTTTTTTAAACTGGATTGTTATTTGAGACAGTCACTCCATCTCGACAATAAGCAAGACATTAAAAAGAAAATACGTTTACAATGTGTTTTAATATCTTTAACAAAAACAATGTTATTACATTTTAGGGTCTTTTGAAGCTTTCAAGGTAAATCTATGTATAGAGGCACTGCAATATGCATAAAAAAGTATTCTTATTAAAATAGTGAAGGGTAATATACTCAAATCTGTAAAACAAGTATTATCTATAAACACATGTATATTAATTTATGCATGTTAAGTAACCTATACATTGAGCAGTGTGCCTTGGTAGCACTGCTGACTGACAGCCCTGCTACAATGATTCGGAGGCTCTCCTAAATTTGCAGTCTTGATTTAAAGTATATATTTGTGTTAATAATCAGAGAGATGATCATTCGAGAGGTGCCTGGATATAAAAAGCTGCCGTTTTTAGAGGGAGCAGGTTTGTCTATAATCAATGATCTTTCTGCAGCCACACATTATTAATTGCCTAAAATGATAGGCTTCCATCAATACATCCTTATATTAAAACATCTTTTGGTGCCACTTTTTTTCTCTTCTTCTATTCAATCAAATCACCTCAACAGCTGCCCTCCTTTGGGGAGGTCTTTTGTGCTTCAATGTTACAAATTAGACTTCAAGCTTAATTTTGAAGAAAGCTCAAAAACTTGAGGTACAGAGAGACTCCATTGTTCTACAGTAGATCTGAAGATTACCACTGAGCAAAGTTACACATTTCAAAAGCACAGAATATTTTCTTGTAGATATAAAATAATATTGTAGATACTACAATATCAATATATATAGGCTCTTTAGAAAAATATGTTTAAAAAAAATAGAATTCAATATATATACATATTAAGGGTCTCCTACAATTATATTGACAGTACATAGTAGAGTTTAGTATATATGCCTACAGTATACAATAAGTATAACTATCTTTCACAGTGTTACAATTATATACATTTTTAACTTAATAATTCATGTCAACCCTGCATTTGTCTGCAAAAACATTATGCCAATTCAACCTCGACAACTCTTAATATAAAGGAAAATACACGAGATACACAACAGCAGGGAGTTTAGTCCTTTATCGGGAAACAGAGTAAAAGGACTAGAAGGGCCGGTTTGTTATACAGACAAGAGATGGAAATTGCCACTGGAGAAAATGAGGGTTATTCAGTGTTCCAATAAGCACCTTTTTTCTCCTGGTCCTATAGCGGCCTTCTCACACGTCCTAAATCATCATTTAATTACGGTGTGAGGGGTGACTGTCAAAGGGTGCCTGTAGGAAGGAGCATTCTACTGCCCAGTACAAAGCCAGACGTTACAAAGGTTTGAAAAGGTCCAAAGTCAGTATGTAAAATGAACCCCTCTTTAATTGTAGAAAATAAAGGATGATATTATTCAGATGACTTAATATTGATATATTTATAGGTCATCAATGTTATCCCGTACATTGAATGTCTTGTTCAATAAATCAAATGACAGAGAGATATGATTAAGTATGATCAGTCAAATAATGGGATACAATGAGACTTAGTGCCATAGAACAATTTACGGCAAGTAGTTTTCCCAGTCATGTTATATTTTGTCTCACGATGTCCAGTTCTTGGAAGACAACTGAGTGATGCTAGTGCATAAGGAAAAGTTGTCTCTTCAAATGAAATATTTCAAGAGGATATAATTAGATAGTGCCTCTTCTTAGAACATTTTGCACACAATTAAATATTTTTGTTGTTGTTAGAAAGATCATATCAAAAGGTATGACTTGGTACATTAAGGTGTTTGCCTACATTAATACAAATATTGCTTACACTTTTGCTTAGGATATACATTTTTTTTGTCAATATTGAAAAAATATATTTTTATACATTAAAAGAATGTCAAAAATAAATGTGACATATTCTGCACTATCTTGATGTGAACTGTTCTGTATTGCAGACTGGGGGGACTAGTAATGAAGACTACAGGATGCCTATTCATCGTGGCCTAGTGTTTTGATGCCATCTATTGGAATAATTGACCAATTTATCAAGGGGAGTATACAGAGTGACTACCAACTGAAATGCTTTCTATCCTCATAATAGAAGTAGTCGATTATAAATATATCAGTTACAGTTACTAAATTCTACCCAACAAACATTGAGTAAACATTCAGCTCATATTGATATCAGAATGATTATATCTCCACCACTTCTACCAAGTCAAATTTCAAATGATGAAATGGTGATGTGATCGTGAACTAGAGATATCTTGATTTTGCATGATGCCATGTGTTTTTATAAAGAAAAACAATTGAATTGGATCAATACAAAGCATACCTCTTTTCTCCCAAACATTGGAAATCACAGAACATGAAAATGAAATACAAAGTGGATGGTTTCCTGTATTGAACTTTATAAATGTAAACATGATATGAATAATGTAATAACAATAAATATACTGTCAATTCAAACGATATCACAAGATACTTCAATTCTTTATGCACATATATGTCGCTCCAACAAATTGGCTCAACTCTTGGGTTCACCCGTATACAGTCTATGGTTTTACCCACCACTCTTGAACAGCACATGATACTTAATGTATCATTGTTTTAGAAATCTTATCTCCCTCTACTCTAATATTACTGCAGGGGGCACTGCATCCAAACAAATACACAGCACTCAACTCATCCCACTCACTTCAATTACTCCTGATTAAAGACATCTGTTCCCTGGGAAAGCCCTCCTATCAGTCCAGACAGAAACAATGGGACACACTCATTGGAATAACTTCAAAATCAATGTAAGAGTTAAGTCAAGATCAAGGCGAAGAAGAACTTGCTCAGATTTATGGATATATCTGACATGCCATTTGTGGATGATCGCAGCACATATGGGAAGGATGAGGTTTTCTATGCAACAATTGTGTGCAAATAAATCACCCATGGACATCAGTAGAGTTGTTACTGCTGGGTGGAATGTTGCACTCACATTTAATAGCAGTGGTTCTGATGACCCTGTTGGTCTGGAGAAGGCCATGAGCAAGGAAGGCTTCACTACGTTCTCCTTGTCTCTGTACACACACTCTTTCCACCATCACACCGTCTCAATGGCCTAACAGGGGCCACACAGGGCAAAGGGTTCATTTGATAATTGACTAAATCCTAGGACTAATTCCAGGGAATCTCTCTTCTGCCACTGGGATCGATCTGACCTCAAATCGTGGGGAGGATCTGGCCTCCATCAGAAGGACATTTTCCATCCATCACATGCTGATAGAGGCTTGACATTAATTGGAATAAAAAGCAGCCGAGCTCTGGGGGAGGCTGCTACTGTGCTGCTACACAGCCATATGTGAAGTGGGCCACTCTGAAGTGGCCTTGAGAGGGTGACAGAGAGAGACAGCAAATTACAGTCTACTGATTCAGCCCAAGAGGACATCATAAAACAAGTCTGTCAGTTAGCCTGTTAGTGCCTGCATTACTCTGAACGTGTCTACAGACTTCTAGGGCTGGAATTTAAATGGAAACCACCATAGCAATGCGTACACAGTGTCTTTGTTTACAAACTACTACCCATGAACACATCTGATGCCTCTTTTCCAAATTTCCAAATACATGATCGGGACTTCTGGTAAGATACTCTTACTGTACCTGTGTGATTGCAGCATAACAATCTAAATCCTTCGTTGTTTGTAAGAACAATGTACCAAACAAAAACATAACTGAGAAAGAAGAATCCTTTAGTTGATGTTTAATCATTTGACCAAAGTCCATTTAAAGCGGCAATCCACAGATGCTGCATGCATTTTTGGACTTATAAATGAATGATGAGTTCTCATTGATTCTTGAAGAATATAAACACCTCATGAACTTAGTTTAACTGTCTTACCCCATTAGAACCCAAAATATATGCTTGTTTTACTCCAATGTTTGTAAACAAATGCAAATTTAAACAAACATAGCATTGACATGGTTAAAAGTATCATTTTGAAATCATGTATGGTCAGCCCTTGCATCAATAGCTTTTGTCTATGAATTTGAGTGGTTACATTTCTCCAGCCCAATTCCTCAGCTCTTTACCCAAACAGTGGCGGGGAATACACCTTGTTATTGTTTCAACTGCAGATTGCCCCTTTAAGTGGATTCTGTCATCTTTTCAGCACCCCAAATGACAAAGTGGATTCTGTCATCTTTTCAGCACCCCAAATGACAAAGTGGATTCTGTCATCTTTTCAGCACCCCAAATGACAAAGTGGATTCTGTCATCTTTTCAGCACCCCAAATGACAAAGTGGATTCTGTCATCTTTTCAGCACCCAAATGACAAAGTGGATTCTGTCATCTTTTCAGCACCCCAAATGACAAAGTGAGTTTTTTGTATTTTATCACTTCAGCACGTACTTTAGAAAGTACATCTTAAAGTGGTTGGAGAGAAATCACGTAACTCTTCCTAAATGTAGCCATCCATAGTCATCTAAAAAGGTCTTAACAATCAATGTAAGCAAAAAGTAAGTTCACATTCCTGCAGCCGATGTGAAAGCCTGTCCACAATATTGAGACACATCCAAGTGCATTTCGACAGAGCAGATATTCATCCTTTTCCCTCAAACAGATGGCTGTGCTCATTGTGCTGCTGTCACCAGCGACTAAGATTTATGACAGACAATTACAGCGTCTGCCGTTAGCAGCCTCATAATCAGCGCTATTATTTATAGATTGGAGCAATAAATTGACTGCTACTGCTGTTTATTGGATGTAAGGCCTTTTGGACAAATCTCCTTGCTGTCTTCACTCAGTATGGCAGCTCTTAATGGCTTGGAACTATGACCTCTCAGAGGGGGAAAACACGATGGGAGGATACAGTAAAAAGCAAAAGTGACCAATTATTCATGAGTGATGCCTTCCCATTTTCAGCTGTCAGTTTGTACACATTACGCCTGGATCTATTCTTCTCCTCTCTAAATAACAGGCTGATGTTCGTCAGTCACAGTATGCAAAGACCACAGAAAGCAGAGCAGTTTAAGATAACTAGCGACATCCAGCTGAATGGGGGGAAACAGTGCATTACATTCACAAAAATATGTTTGTTGTTGTCTGGGATCATAACGGCACAGCCAGCAAAGGTGCTACAATTTAAAAAAACACAGACACAAATAAAAGATAGAACAGAAAGAGCTCTGGGTATTCAGGGGATAATAACTCCAATTTCCCCTGTGGGCCCCTATGGCACAGCGTTTACATGTGGTAGATAAGTGTCAGTCAGCACCCCTGAGTTGTTAATGGCCTCGTTTGACCACCTGCAATGATCTGCTGTGCCAGAGCAGATTGGCAGAGAGAATAAGCTACCTCACACATCCTGCTTTCACAGGACTCAGCACCTGCCATGACACACACACACACGTGCACGCCAAACACATACACATTCTCACAGCTTCAGCACCCAAACTAGAGTTTTTACAGACAAGGAAGAAGGAAACTTTGTAAGACTACTGGGGGGGATCTCTTGTGTACAATATGAAAAGGGCCAGAGAAGTATTAGACAAAAGCAGCTGTATGAGCTAATTATAAAAAGCAGCCATGGTCCTGCGAACAGTTTTTATTTAATTCATTTTTGTACTTTTGCAATACTGTGGATGATTGCCCTCTTCATAGTGAGGCTGGATTAGAACTCAAAATATATGCTTGTTTTACTCCAATGTTTGTAAACAATGCAAATGTAAACAAACATACCATAGCCTCAAGACATGGTTAAAAGTATAATTTTGATATCATGGCCAGTCCTTGCGTCCACGGCTCTGTCTATGAATTTGCGTGGTTACATTTCTCAAGACCCATTCCTAAGCTTTTTACCCAAACAGTGGCGGGGAGAGCACATTGTTATTGTTTCAACTTCAGATTGCAGTCATGGCCCTGCAAGTACTTTTATTTGATTTATTTTTGCACTTTTGCAATACTGTAGATGATTGCCCTCTTCACAATGAGGCTGGATTTTTTTTTTTACATTCCAATAAAATTGTAAAAATCTAGCTCTTAACAGTAGTTAGTTTTGACTGTGTGGGAATATATTGGATGGGTAACCCAGTGCAGTTCCACAAAATCAACAATGGCCAACCTTTTCTAGGAATTACTATGGTACTTTAAGGCAAGTCTTCTAAGGCTCTAGTCAACAGCAGTGTATGTTTCCCTGGGCAGCTCACAATCTAACTTTCTGGTTCTGTTTTACTATGGTGGAAATCCTGTCCTGTGAAGTCATAGGCCCTCTATCAGCTATGGCTGAAGCCTGCTGGAAAACCTAGATTGAGGTCTTAATTCTCAAGTGTCTCCTCGACATCTGGTAATATAGTTTTTAAATCCTTCATTTACATTAGAAGATTAAGACAAGACAGACTCTTGAGAGGTCTTTAACCATATTAGTTGCAGCTTTCTCTGGCGCAAGATGGAGTTGCTGACTTTAAAATCAAGTTTTGGGTCTCCTTTGCTTGGGTTTGTCCATAAACCGTTTTAATTTCCTGTATCAGAACTAGCAGGTGTTTAAGACTTCATTATTCCACCAAGCTTTTAAGACAAAGTGGTCTCAGGTTAATCCTACATGGAAATTAAACCCATTAAGATATTCAAATTAAGGAATACCAGCTATGATAACCCTGCCCACATATTAACACATACATGCACAATGTGCACAAAGTTCATTGGTCTCCATTGCATGTCACCTCGCCCTATTAACACCACCGGGAAGGGCAGTCATATTCACACGCAGTTCAGTCACTCGTTGCATGTGATTAATTGCACTGGTTAGTGCAGGGTACGGGTGACTCCCTCCCTGAGTGCCCAGGGGTCAGTTAGCTAACCACAGGCCTGGCTCAGCCTCAGAGTAGGCCTAATGACAGAGTCTGTGAGTACCAGGGTGGAAGAGCGGCCCTATCATCTCTGACTGGCAGGCCCCAGCTCAATGGGCTCTAATTGCTGGTCAGCATCGCCCCTCCACTCCTCCAGCTCAGCAGCAAGTCCTCCTCCCACTTTACCACGCCATTAAGTTCCTCTTGTTGGAGGGCCTGAGGAAAGCTCATACACCCAGCATAATGGAGACAGATTTATCCCTCAACCTTATTTCTGATGTATTCCAGTGTAATTACAAAGACTTAGGTAATTGCTTGCAAAGCATCAAACTGACCACGTTAATATGATCATTTGTACAGTAAAGAGGTTACGTTTTATCACATTACGCAAGTAAGTGACCACCCCAAAAAATACTATTGC
Source organism: Oncorhynchus tshawytscha (assembly GCF_018296145.1). Classification (NCBI taxonomy): domain Eukaryota; kingdom Metazoa; phylum Chordata; class Actinopteri; order Salmoniformes; family Salmonidae; genus Oncorhynchus; species Oncorhynchus tshawytscha. The sequence goes on along the minus strand of NC_056433.1, from coordinate 58,366,759 downwards.
TCCATAATCTTTTCTATGTTATCTGTTTTGACAGAAAAGTACGAGGTATGAATAAAACTCCATTTACTCCCTCACAGGAACACTGGCTGTTATAGAATACTACCAAATCTATGCTAACAGCCCCAAAACCTACATATCTCTAATATAAAACACTTGAAATGACCCACACAGTAAGCATACACATAACATAGTATTTTGTCAACTGAACAGAAAACTATTCCAGAAAAAACGATGCTTAAAAGATTTCGAAGACAGGGCTTCAAAATAGACATGTATCATGTTATAATAGAGACAAAATGCAGTGGTATTTAATCCCTACTATAACCTACATATGGCTGCTCACAGTCACACACAAGCCTAAATGGGAAGTCTAGTAACAATCAATGCAGCGATGCATACTGGCTGCCTGACTGACTTCTTTCCCCAAAGGCTGTAAGATTCCCTTGCTAGTATTGGTTGACTGATTAAATATTCTTTTGAAATTGAATTTTACCAAGTTTTTTGTTCCAGTGCAAATTCTGACATTTCAATCTGCCAAGTGAGAAATCAACTCATTTGAATATTACTCGCTTGTCTATTGTCAACTGAGAATAGAGAGGTGGAAATTACACATATGAAACTTTGCAGATATGAGAAAATAGTTTCTCAAAAAGTTGCCAACTTTTTGAACATGAAAATACTCAAGAAATGCTGTATGCATAGGCATATGATTAACACATTCGTTCATGTCTTGAGAAGACACTTGAGCCAATTCAGTTGAGGGAAGTTGAAAGGCAGCACCATAAGAAACAAACAGACAGTTGGACACCTGGACAGTATCCGACAACCACAATAATCTCAGACTAATTGTCAAAGAAGACTGCTAAAACAATAAGAATGTTCATTTTACATTATTCATATAGAATTTAATTTGTGACATTCCTTGATATCTTTATAGAGTGATATGTCATTATATCTTTACAAAATCACAGAAGCTATATCATCAACTTTCACACAGGTGAGTCTTCTATAAACTATTTGTGTTTCTCCTCTCATCGGTTAGTAACAAGGATGCTAGTTACATCATTACAACTCATTTGTTAGTGCTGCAGTGATTTTGTGCCTTGCCCCTGAGACAGCAGGCTAGCATGCCCTGGGGGGCTTGCCTTAACTTGCCTTCATCTGCCTCCATTCACATCTCCTTGAAGATACTTAAAGCCTATAGACCTTGTACAGAAGAAGCCTATATTCTGTTCTGAGTTTGAGGCATCAACTCAGTTCCATACATTACTTTATGGACCTGACTCATTGTCTAATACCTGTACTGTGCAGTGAAAAGAGCCCAGAAGCTTTAAAAATTAAAAATTAATATCCCTGTCAGTCAATGTAAATAGCTACAAAACTAAGGATGCCCAGAAAGATGCATAGCAAGCAGGAAAAGAGGACAACTAACCTTCTGAGAGGTATTCCATTGCCTGGCGACTGAAGGAAAAACAACCGGGGAACTCCAGTCTTCAGTGAAAGCTCCTCATCATACCAAGCAGAATAAGAGAACCATGCTCCACTCCCACTTCTTCTGTGGCGGATTGAGCATGACACAAGGGCCGCCTAGAGAGAGAAGGTAGAAACATTAAAGCCGGGGCTATTCGCACTACCTGGAACTCGTCTTCACCATTTCACCCCAAAGATGGTAGACTGTGGATGCCTGGCTTGGCACTCCACACAAAACAAACACACAGGGTTTTCAGCACTGTAACCCTGAGTCGGGCCCTGCCTTTGAAATGCTTTCTACCCCACAACACAAGACGGCTTTCATTATCTTCGCAGTCACAGCAAGGCCTAGCTTTAAAAGCTACTGATTTCTTTTTTCCTTTAGCCTCCCACACAAAGGAAGGGCATTTTGTAAATGACTTGCTCGTTTCAGACCAACAAAAGGTACTTTCATTGAAAACCCCCCATTTGATTTTTCTCAAATTTGATTACAAGGATTGAAAAACTAGAAGAAAAAGGAGGACATAAAAAAACAGATGGCGTCCTCATTCAGCGCTCTGAAAGGATTTATCTGTGTGCCTTTATAAACTGTGGCAATACAAAGCGTTTCAGTTGGCTAAAAAAAGAACTTGACAAAATTATTGGTTTGCTGACATGAGCAACTCAAATAAAATCCTTTTTCTGTCCCACTGTCTTTCAGTGAATCGCCTTCCTAGATCAAAATAATGGAGATGAGGTATTTCATTAGAAATTATAGTTGGATATGAAGTAGGCTGTCATATTAATAGCAACCTGCCCATGGCCTTCAGTGTGTGCTATTCACCGAGACAATAGAGAGAGAGGGGGGCATGTATTGAGCCTCTCATTCAAGCCTGATCAATTTTCCATCATCAAGACAGGAGGGGATTTAACAAAGAAATACACACAGGACTGGTCTGCAGAGCACCCCCACCCTTACCCACACACTACAAAACAGTTCAAACGAAACGCACAAAAAACATTTCATAACACAAAAAGATGCATTCTTCCATGAGAGAAAGAAAAAGAGATGGGCTGTATAATTCCTTTTCTATGGCCACAATAGGCATTTCAGCCTGTACTTGTTTTTCCTTTGTGGGTAATTATAGGGTTGTGTCTAGCACACATACAGAGAAGAAAGAGTGGGAGCAAACAAGAGAACTCAGAAATGTTGTACATCTCCAGATGGCTGGAAGATGGTTGATGTGTCAATCAGTTGTTGAACCTGAAAAGAAGTACCTACTTTAGTGTCGGATAGCCACAATTGATCACACATCACACATTCACACATTCACACGTTGTCTCAAATCAGGTAGGCTGCTATGCATTATTAGCTACAGAATTGTAGCATGATATGTCATGCTCCATAGCTTAGCTAATGGAAAGCCCTGGCACCCATTTTTCAACTAACCTTTTCTTGCTGATACTTTCTTAATTCTTGATGACGAAACCTGTCTTTTATAAACGTCTGTGTCCAGTTGCAGCTCGTTCTCCAAAAACCAGAGAAAATGCAAAAAAAATGAAATCCACTTTTTGCACTGCCATTTTAGCTGCTGCACATCTCGCATTTCCCAACATCTTTGCAGGAACTTGTCGCTTTTATGCGACGCCATGTGTAGAAGTAGATGAGTGTGTCACACAGTGCGACCAAAGCGAAGATCTACACACATGCAAGAGGCATTTCTCACTCCAAAAAAAAGTGGATTTGATATTTTAATGGAAGTTTCTTCCGAATCGAGAACGAAGAAAGTATCGCCAAGAAAAGGTTAGTTGAAAAATGTGTGCCAGGTCCTGTAATGGATATGGAGCATCACATCACGTTACATTTATAGAGCTAATGCATTATTTGTTTTGACAAGGAGCACTGATGCTCAGGTGCGTCATGCACCCAATATTTTAGAGGATGGATGTGAGGCTGGATGGGGGGTGGTCTTGAGGAGGGCTGCATTTTTCAAACACCTGAAACTGCTTTATACTGAAATCCTGGGCCATAAACATTATGCCTAATTCTATGTTAAAAATATGTATATTTCTCTGCATAGGTTATCTAAGCATACCTCTTTCCCTGTTTAATTGTCATTTTAATTAATGATGCACATTGATTCTTTAAGAACTTGTATGACTTAGGAGTTTAGTACAACTGCCACACTGGTATATACAGTAGTAATATATGCATAACCTAAGAATTAAAGCAAATATAGTATTTTCTAAAGTCTAGCAACCTTGTCAGCAGGCACACCAGCTAAGATACGTAGACAAGCTACTTTAACTTGAATGATAGGATGAAATGTCTTGGTAGCTTTTTCAATATATACATATACAATGTATATTTGTGGATGCATTTTAGTATACATGTGATATAGAAAAAATTGGCCAAATAATGTATTTTTTATACTTTTTGAAATTAATTTTAATGCATGATATACATTTGAAAATTTATTTGGAATACATACATTTGAATGCAAATATATTATTTGGCATTTCTTTTATATTTCACATGTATTTAACAAATTTCAACAACAACAAATTGGCAGGGGTTGGGAGATTGGGAACCTGTCTAGCTGGCTAGATAAAGCCAACTTCATAAAATTGCTAGGTGGCTAGTATTGCAGAGAAACAACAAAAAAATTTTGCTTTATTTATTCATCAACAAGGAATCAATAGGCTACATACACTACATTCAAAAGTTTGGGGTCACTTAGAAATATCCTTGTTTTTGAAAGAAAAGCAAATTTTTTTGTCCATTAAAATAAAATAACATCAAATTGATCATAAATACAGTGTAGACATTGTTAATGTTGTAAATGACTGTTGTAGCTGATTTTTTTATGGAATATCTACATAGGCTTACAAAGTCCCATTATCAGCAACCATCACTCCTGTGTTCCAATGGCACGTTGTGTTAGCTAATCAAAGTTTATCATTTTAAAAGGCTAATTGGTCATTCGAAAACCCTTTTGCAATTATGTTAGCACAGCTGAAACTGTTGTTCTGATTAAAGAAGCAATAAAACTGGCCTTCTTTAGACTAGTTGTATCTGGAGCATCAGCATGTGTGGTTTCGATTACAGGCTCAAAATGGCCAGAAACTCTATTCTTATTCTGAGAAATGAAGGCTAATCCATGCAAGAAATTGCCAAGAAACTGAAGATCTCGTACAACGCTGTGTACTACTCCCTTCACAGAACAACAGAAACTGGCTCTGACCAGAATAGAAAGAGAAGTGGGAGGCCCCGGTGCATAACTGAGCAAGAGGACAAGTACATTAGAGTGTCTAGTTTGAGAAACAGACACCTCACAAGTCCTCAACTGTGAGCTTCATTAAATTGTACCAGCAAAACACCAGTCTCAACGTCAAGAGTGAAGAGGCGACTCTGGGATGCTGGCCTTCTAGGCAGAGCTGCAAAGAAAAAGCCATATCTCAGACAGGCCAATAAAAATAGAAGATTAAGATGGGCAAAATAACACAGACACTGGACAGAGGAACTCAGCCTAGAAGACCAGCATCCCGGAGTCGCTTCTTCACTAATTTTATGTTTTTTAATGGATAAAAAATGTGCTTTTCTTTCAAAAACAAGGACATTTCTAAATGACCCCAAACTTTTGAACGGTAGTGTAGCTTGATCAAATTAATTTACAAACATACCTACTGCGAGTCCTGCCCATCACCGGCAGCTAAAATTTTTTTATTTTATTTTTATTTCACCTTTATTTAACCAGGTAGGCTAGTTGAGAACAAGTTCTAATTTACAACTGCGACCTGGCCAAGATAAAGCATAGCAGTGTGAGCAGACAACACAGAGTTACACATGGAATAAACAAATTAACAAGTCAATAACACAGTAGAAAACAAAGGGGGAGTCTATATACAATGTGTGCAAAAGGCATGAGGAGGTAGACGAATAGTTACAATTTAGCAGATTAACACTGGAGTGATAAATGATCAGATGGTCATGTACAGGTAGAGATATTGGTGTGCAAAAGAGCAGAAAAGTAAATAAATAAAAACAGTATGGGGATGAGGTAGGTGAAAATGGGTGGGCTATTTACCAATAGACTATGTACAGCTGCAGCGATCGGTTAGCTGCTCAGATAGCTGATGTTTGAAGTTGGTGAGGGAGATAAAAGTCTCCAACTTCAGCGATTTTTTTGCAATTCGTTCCAGTCACAGGCAGCAGAGTACTGGAACGAAAGGCGGCCAAATGAGGTGTTGGCTTTAGGGATGATCAGTGAGATGCACCTGCTGGAGCGCGTGCTACGGATGGGTGTTGCCATCGTGACCAGAGAACTGAGATAAGGCGGAGCTTTACCTAGCATGGACTTGTAGATGACCTGGAGCCAGTGGGTCTGGCGACGAATATGTAGCGAGGGCCAGCCGACTAGAGCATACAAGTCGCAGTGGTGGGTGGTATAAGGTGCTTTAGTGACAAAACGGATGGCACTGTGATATACTGCATCCAGTTTGCTGAGTAGAGTGTTGGAAGCCATTTTGTAGATGACATCGCCGAAGTCGAGGATTGGTAGGATAGTTAGTTTTACTAGGGTAAGCTTGGCGGCGTGAGTGAAGGAGGCTTTGTTGCGGAATAGAAAGCCGACTCTTGATTTGATTTTTGATTGGAGGTGTTTGATATGAGTCTGGAAGGAGAGTTTGCAGTCTAGCCAGACACCTAGGTACTTATAGATGTCCACATATTCAAGGTCGGAACCATCCAGGGTGGTGATGCTAGTCGGGCATGCGGGTGTAGGCAGCGATCGGTTGAAAAGCATGCATTTGGTTTTACTAGCGTTTAAGAGGAGTTGGAGGCCACGGAAGGAGTGTTGTATGGCATTGAAGCTTGTTTGGAGGTTAGATAGCACAGTGTCCAATGACGGGCCGAAAGTATATAGAATGGTGTCGTCTGCGTAGAGGTGGATCAGGGAATCGCCCGCAGCAAGAGCAACATCATTGATATACACAGAGAAAAGAGTCGGCCCGAGAATTGAACCCTGTGGTACCCCCATAGAGACTGCCAGAGGACCGGACAGCATGCCCTCCGATTTGACACACTGAACTCTGTCTGCAAAGTAATTGGTGAACCAGGCAAGGCAGTCATCCGAAAACCGAGGCTACTGAGTCTGCCGATGAGAATATGGTGATTGACAGAGTCGAAAGCCTTGGCAAGGTCGATGAAGACGGCTGCACAGTACTGTCTTTTATCGATGGCGGTTATGATATCGTTTAGTACCTTGAGTGTGGCTGAGGTGCACCCGTGACCGGCTCGGAAGCCAGATTGCACAGCGGAGAAGGTGCGGTGGGATTCGAGATGGTCAGTGACCTGTTTGTTGACTTGGCTTTCGAAGACCTTAGATAGGCAGGGCAGGATGGATATAGGTCTGTAACAGTTTGGGTCCAGGGTGTCTCCCCCTTTGAAGAGGGGGATGACTGCGGCAGCTTTCCAATCCTTGGGGATCTCAGACGATATGAAAGAGAGGTTGAACAGGCTGGTAATAGGGGTTGCGACAATGGCGGCGGATAGTTTCAGAAATAGGGGGTCCAGATTGTCAAGCCCAGCTGATTTGTACGGGTCCAGGTTTTGCAGCTCTTTCAGAACATCTGCTATCTGGATTTGGGTAAAGGAGAACTTGGAGAGGCTTGGGCGAGGAGCTGCCGGGGGGGAGGAGCTGTTGGCCGAGGTTGGAGTAGCCAGGCGGAAGTCAAATCAAATCAAACGCTGTGGGTGTTACTCGACACTCTTTCTCCTCCGCTTCTGACCGATACTGTCTGAAGGCATATCTGCTCCATGGTGCACCTTGAATTTTATAAATAATTATGATAAAACATGGGCTTAAAAATGAAGTTCAGTAATTATTTCAACATCTGAAAAAGAAACTGACAAATCTGATGGGGCACATGCTCTTGTGCCCCATATGAACATGACACCTCTGCCAGTGGTGCTATAAAGTGTCATAGAGCAGATGTGTTCTTACTGCGGTCTGAGCTGAATACAATTTATATTTCATTGCATTCATTTCACAGCTCATTTCAAATCATTTACAAATGATGACCACTGCGGGCCATAATGAGAGTCCACCCGCAAGCATAACCATTTGTCTATCGTTATGATAGATAGACCACAATTATCCATTTAGGTGGAATTGAATATTGCATTGATTAATATTAATGTTGCAAATGTGCTTCAAACCAATATATCAATGCATGCTTTATGATTTGTCATATTAGTTGACCTGCTCTTGAGTCTCAGGGCCTGCCTGTTCCAGTAGGCTAGCCCTTCACATGCCAGTTCAGAGTGACATGTGGAAAGCAGAGCCAGATCGCGCTGGTGGAAAGTGTCAAATCAAATCAAATTTATCACATACACGTGTTTAGCAGATGTTTGTGTTTCTATCTCTAACAGTGCAGTAATATCCAACAGTAATATCTAAAAATTTCGCAACAAAACATACACATCTAAAGTAAAGGAATGGAATTAAGAATATATAAATATTGGGCGAGCAATGTCAGAGCGGCATAGACTTAGATACAGTAGAATAGGATAGAATACAGAATATACTTATGAGATGAGTAATGCAAAATATGTAAACATTATTAAAGTGACTAATGTTCCATTATTAACCTCTACGGCAGTGGTTCCCACACTTTTTATAGTCCCGTATCCCTTCAAACATTCAACCTCCAGCTGCGAACCCCCTCTAGCACCAGGGTCAGCGCACTCTCAAATGTTGTTTTTTGCCATCATTGTAAGCCTGCCACATATTTATTAAACATAAGAATGAGTACGAGTTTCTGTCACAATCCGGGTCGTGGGAAGTGACAAAGAGCTCTTATAGCTCTTTAATAATAATATAATAATATCAATCATTTTGCTCTATATTTAACCATCTTGCATATAAAACCTTATTTGTTCATCGAAAATTGTGAATAACTCACCACAGGTTAATGAGAAGGGTGTGCTTGAAAGGATCATTTTCCAAATCATTTTCCACACACAGTCTGTGCCTGTATTTAGTTTTCATGCTAGTGAGGGCCGAGAATCCCCTCTCACATAGGTACATGGTTGCAAAGGGCATCAGTGTCTTAACAGCGCGATTTGCCAATGCAGGATACTCTGAGTGCAGCCCAATCCAGAAATCTGGCAGTAGCTTCTGATTAAATTCAATTTTCACAGAACCGCTTGTTGTAATTTTGATGGGGCTCTCTTGCTCAGATATCGGTAAGTGGACTGGAGGCAGGGCATGAAAGGGATAACAAAACCAGTTGTTTGTGTCATCCGTTTCGGGAAAATACCTGCGTAATTGCGCACCCAACTCACACAGGTGCTTCGCACATTTGACATTGTCCGTAAGCTTGAGTTAATTTGCACACAAAAAAATCATACAATGATGGAAAGACCTGTGTGTTGTCCTTGTTAATGCAGACAGAGAAGAAGTCCAACTTCTTAATCATAGCCTCAATTTTGTACCTCACATTGAATATAGTTGTGGTGTAAGGGTCTGTGTGTAGCTGGTGCAGAGGAGTCAGGCGCAGGACAGCAGAGATGAGTAAATAAAACTTTACTCAAAGTCATCAAAATACAAGAGAATTACCAAGCCCACAATACAGACCACAATACAACAAACAATCACTCACAAACATACATGGGGAAACAGAGGGTTAAATAATCAACAGGTAATTGGGGAATTGAAACCAGGTTTGTAAGACAAAGAAAAACAAATGGAAAATGGGTGACGTCGAACGCCGCCCGAACAAGGAGAGGGACCGACTTCGGCAGAAGTCGTGACGTGGAGAGTCCCTGTAATCCTAGATTCAGATCATTCAGGCGAGATGGGCCAGATAGGCCAGTCATGTGAGAAACTCGTTATCATGCAAGTGGACACACAAGTGAAAATTATGATCAGTAAAGAAAACAGCTCATCTCTCAATTTTACAAAAATGTGTCAATACTTTGCCCCTTGATAACCAGCGCACTTCTGTATGTTGTAAAAGCGTTAAATGGTCGCTGCCCATATCATTGCATAGTGCAGAATATACACAAGAATTCAGGGGCTTTGCTTTTTTTTCCAAAACGCCTTTCAAGCTGTCAGGCATTCCCTCAGCAGCAAGAGTCTCTTGGTGGATGCTGCAGTGTACCCAAGTGGCATCGGGAGTAACTGCTTGCATGCTCGTTACCACTCCACTATGTCTCCCTGTCATGGCTTTTGAGCCATCAGTACAGATACCAACACATCTTGACCATTTGATGTCACAAAGCTGTACAGTACTTTAAAAATATCCTCTCCTGTTGTCCTGGTTTCCAGTGGTTTGCAGAAGAGGATGTTTTCCTTAATTGACCCCCCATAAACGTAAAGGACGTATACCAGGAGCTGTGCCAGGCATGCCACGTCTGTTGACTCATCCAGCCGTAAAGCATAGAATTCACTGGCTTGTATGCGAAGCAGTAATTGTTTCAAAACATCTCCTGCCATGTCATTGATGCTTCATGAAACAGTGTTTTTTTGGCCTTTTCCCCCAGCATTGTTCCAGCCATATCTGCGGCAGCAGGAAGAATTAAGTCCTCCACAATAGTATGGGGCTTGCCTGTCCTAGCCACTTGGTAGCTCAACTTATAATACGCTTCTAACCCCTACTTATTAATGGTATCTGTTGTTTTTATACATGTCTTACTACTCGAAAGTCGACTTAATTCTCGCTCAAAAAACTCCTGTGGCTTATTTTTCAAACGGGCATGTTTTGTTTCTAAATGTCTGCGCACGAGTGAAGGTTTCATCGAGTTGTGAGATAATACTTTTTGCACATATAACACACTGTGGCTGAGGAAAGGCACTACTCCAAAAATAAGTGATATTTGCGCCTCTTCAATGGTCCAACATCCCTGTCTGTTGTTCGGTGCTTTCCCGGGTAAGGGGGCAGTAGCTCTTTGACTGCATCAGAATCACAACTGTCAGTGTCCATGCTAGCTGGACTAACAACAAATGTGGAATTACTGATGCGAGCATTGGATGTGCATGTGGAAGCAGAACAACTTGTGTCGTCGACAGGTGCAGGTGTAGTACTGCTGGTAGTAGCAGCACTACCAGTAGAGCTGGTATATGTTTCTATGGATGCGGGCCTTACTTTTTCAAAAGTTTTATAAAAAAATAAAAAAATTGAAAGGGAAAGAGCATCAGCTACGTTTGACTACATACGGACCATTAGTGGAATTCCCGCGAGAGAGTATAATGGTTAATGTGATTGGATGTTAATTATTTGACTAGGCTACATGTATTTGACATTGTGTTGTTATTTCGCTGAACACTAGATGGTTTAATTTTATTTTTGGCAGTGAAACCAGGTGACTCAGGTGAGAATAAAACGTCACCCAAATGTATAGCCCCGTTGGAAAATATGAATGGACTGTTTGAAAGTGTGAATAAGAAAAAAATGATTTATATATTTTTAAAATATATTTTTAAAATGTGAATCACACTTTTATTTGGCGTACCCCTGCCAGCATTACGTGTAACCCAGTTTGGGAATACCTGCTCTACGAGATCGGTGTCCCCACCACAGGACGGTTGATCTAACGTGCGCTAATGTGATTAGCATGACGTTTTAAGTAACAAGAAAATTTCCCAGGACATAGACATATCTCAAATGGGCAGAAGCTTAAATTATTGTTAATCTAACTGCACTGTCCAATTTACAGTAGCTATTACAGTGAAAGAATACCATGCTATTGTTTGAGGAGAGTGCACAGTTATAAACTTGAAAATGTATTAGGCCCAATTGGGCAGTCTTGATACAAAATTTTGAACAGAAATGAAATGGTTCATTGGATCTGTCTAAAACGTTGCACATACACTGCTGCCATCTAGTGGCCAGAATCTAAATTGTGCTTAGATTCCTAAGTCACATATTGGCCTTTCTCTTGCATTTCAAAGATTATGAAAAAAATAACATATTTGTATTATCTTTTACCAGATCTAATGTGTTATATTCTCCTACATTAACTTCAAAGTGTTTCCTTTCAAATGGTATCAATAATAAGCATATCCTTGCTTCAGGTCCTGAGCTACAAGCAGTTAGATTTGGGTATGTCATTTTAGGCGAAAATTGAAAACAAATGCTCTGATCCTTAAGAGGTTATATAAAGTGGCCAGCTTTAAGTCTATGTATATAGGTCAGCAGCCTCTAATGTGCTAGTGATGGCTATTTAACATATTTTAACAATCTAATGGCCTATAGATAAAAACAGTTTTTCAGTCTCTTGGTCCCAGCTTTGATGTACCTGTACTGACAAAGCCTTCTGGATGATAGTGGGGTGAACAGGCAGTGGCTCGGGTGGTTGTTGTCCTTGAGGATCTTTTTGGCCTTCCTGTGACATCGGGATCTGTAGGTGTCCTGGAGGGCAGGTAGTTTAACCCCGGTGATGCATTGGGCAGACCGCACCACCCTCTGGAGAGCCCTGCTGTTGTGGGCGGGGCAGTTGCCCTACCAGGCGGTGATACAGCCTGACAGGATGCTCTCAATTGTGCATCTGTAACAGATTGTGAGGGTTTTAGGTGCCAAGCCAAATTTATTCAGCCTCCTGAGGTTGAAGAGAAGCTGTTGCGCCTTCTTCACAACACTGTCTGTGTGGGTGGACCATTTCAGTTTGTCAGTGTTATGTACACTGAGGAACTTGAAGCTTTCCACCTCCTCCACTGCTGTCCTGTCAATGTGGATAGGGGGGGGCTCCCTCTGTTGTTTTCTGAAGTCCACTATCAACTCCTTTGTTTTGTTGACGTTGGGTGAGAGGTTATTTTCCTGGCACCACACTTCCACACCACATTGAGGGGATTCGATTAAGAGGGTCCAGTTCACCAGGTGGTGGAGTTTGTATGGAGTTCCTTTTGTGCCATTAATATCAAGTAAAACTTTTGAAGGTGAGAACAAAATTCTTTGTATTGCAAACAAAATCATGATATTGAAAGCAGAACATAAACCCAAAAGAATTGAGAGCAAAAATATTGCAAGGAAATAATTTAGAAATGCCAGAACAAATGTATTGTAAATTGATGCCCCCATGTTTGATGCATTTATATGATAACACATTTAAGTAAACGCCTCCCTCTTTGCCTGCAAATGTTCCTTGCTTTTGTTACATTACCCTGGTGTTTGCTTTGGTTTGTAAGTTCTGGTGTATGCTTTCCAGTAGCATAGCAACCTGCTTTCCACTGCTGGTTTGTCTCCAAAGCTAAGCAGTGTTGGTTCTGGTCAGTCCCTGGATGGGAAACCAGATGTTCCTGGAAGTAGTGTTGGTGGGACAGTAGAGGGAACCCTTCCTTCTGGTCTTTTGGATGGGCTGTTAAACTGATGTCCTGACTCTCTGTGGTCATTTAAAACCCTATGGCACTTATTGTAACATAAAGCTGAATTATCACGACAAAGCTGGTTGGCTAATGAAGATGCATTATATATGCTGTCCTCTAAACCCTACCTACATTGACTGATATGATTTATAATAGTGTCTTTCTACTTTTTTACATAGTAAGGGGGAAACTCACCTTATCCACCCCTTGGGTGATGTACAGCAACCATTTTGTGCTAAAAAACACTCACCCACAATACTTTAAAGTAATACTTAAGTAGTTTTTTGGGGTATCTGTACTTTGCTTTACTATTTATATTTTTGACAACTTTTACTTTTACTCTTTTACTACTACATTCCTAAAGAAAATAATGTACTTTTACTCCATATATTTTCACTGATTACTGGTTACATTTTGAATGCTTAGCAGGTCAGGAAAATGGTCCAATTCTTGCACTTATCAAGAGAACATCCCTGGTCATACCCTGCCTCTGATCTGGCAGACTGACTCAACATAAATGCTTTGTTTGTAAATGATGTCTGAGTTTTGGAGTGTGCCCATGGCTATCTGAACATTTTTAAAAAGAGAATTGTTCTGTCTGATTTGCTTAAAAATGAACTTGAAATTATTTATACTTTTACTTTTCATACTTGACTATTTTTTAGCTATTACATTTACATTTGATATTTAAGTATATTTAAAACCAAATACTTTTTGACTTTTAATCAAGTAGCATTTTACTTGGTGATTTTCACTTTTATTTGAGTCATTTCTATTAAGGTATCTTTACCTTTACTCAAGTATGACAATTGGATCGTTTTTTCACCACTGCCTGGGGTCCACACAATACTTGAAACATGACATAATACAGAACATTAATAGACAAGAACAGATCAAGGACAGAACTACATACATTTAAAAACAGCACACATAGCCTACATATCAATACATACACACAAAATATCTAGGTCAAATAGGGGAGAGGCGTTGTGCTGTGAGGTGTCGGTTTATCCGTTTTTTTAAACCAGGATTGCTGTTCATTTTAGAAATATGAGATGGGAGGGAGTTCCATGCAATACTGACTCTATATAATACTGTACATTTTCTTGAATTTGTTCTGGATTTTGGGACTGTGAGGAGGAGGTGTTATGGTGTGGGGGTGCTTTGCTGGTGACATTGTCTGTGATTTATTTAGAATTCAAGGCACACTTAACCAGCATGGCTACCACAGCATTCTGCAGAGATATACCATCACATCTGGTTTGGGCTTAGTAGGACTATCATTTGTTTTTCAACAGAACACTACATGATTCTCCTATAGGATTATCTGATACAGAGCAGAATTCATGGTTCCTTCTAGTAAGGCAAGTCATCCAGGTCCTGAGGCAACAAAGCATCCCCAAACCATCACCCTTGACCACCATGCTTGACCATTGGTATGAGGTTCTTACACTTGGAAGCACCTGAAGGATCATCAATAATGTTCTATGGACAGATGATTCAAATGTATAACTGTTTGGATGACATGGTCACATTTCAACTGGTGAAAACCAATCACTTAATTCCACAATGTTGACTCAAGTTTGCCATAAAAGCACCTGGAAGCATTTGTAAGCACCTGCATGATCATCAAGACTCTTGGAAGAATGTTCTATGGACAGATTATTTAAAAATATAACATTTTGGATGACATGGGTCCCATTATGCCTGGTGAAAACCAAACACTTCATTCCACAGTAAGAAAGTATGGTGATGGTAGTGTGATGGTTTGTGGATGCTTTGCTGCCTCAGGACCTGGACATCTTGCCTTAATAGAAGGAACCATGAATTCTGCTCTGTATCAGATAATTATATAGTAGAATGTCAGGCCAACCGTCTGTGAGCTGAAGCTTAAGCGCAGCTGGGTCATGCAGCAGGACAATGATCCAAAACACACAATCAAGTCTAAATGAAAATGCAAGAAATTTGAAGTTTTGGAATGGCCTAGTCAAGTCCAGACCTAATCCCAATTGAGATGTTGTGGCAGGACTTGAAACGCACAGTTCATGCTTGAAAAACCACAAATGTTGCTGAGTTACAGCATTTCTGCATGGAAGACTAGGCCAAAATTCCTCCACAGCAACGTGAGAGCTTGATAAACAACTACAGGAAGTGTTTGGTTGGAGTCATTGCAGCTAAAGGTGGCACTTGAGTGTAAGGGGGCAACTACTAGGGGTGTTGCTTAATAACTTTGATTATGAAATAAATTAAATACATATGTAATTATTGTGTTATTTGTTCACTCAAGTTCCCTTTATCTAATATTAGGTTTTGCTTGAAGATCTAATGATGTTCAGTATCCAAAATATGCAAAAGTTGAGACAATTAGAAAGGGGGCAAATACTTTTTCACGACACTGTAACATATATCCGTGGCCATAGAGTCAGCCACCATACTCAGTAGCTTTCCATCTAAGTTGTCAATGTCAGGAGGTTTGTCATTATTGATCGATAACAATCATTTCCCCACTTCTCCCACACTAACTTTACAAAATTCTAACTTACAATGCTTTTCTTTCATTATTTTGTACATTTTATGCATGAATACATTGGCTCACTGTTCGTTGTTGGCATTTCCTGCCTAAGTCTGCCCACTTGGCCAATGAAGTAATCATTCAAATAATTGGCCTATATCAAATTATTTTGTGATGAATAAGCCATCTGATTCGATGAAAGATGGAGTTGAATCTGTCTTTCTGTCCATAATTTCATTTAAAGTACTCCAAAGTTTTTTTCCCATCTTTCTTTATATCATCGATCTTGGCTTCATAATATAGTTTCCTCAATTTGCAGTAAGTCAGCCAGTCAGATGTGCAGACAGACTTATTAGACACTCCTTTCACCCCATCTCCTTCAACCATAGAGTTTTTAAATTCCTCATAAATCAATGGAGCCGTAATAGTTCTAATAGTCCGTTTCATAACAGGGGTAATAATTGAAAGAAGTTCAGCGTCTGGATGCTCCTCATTAATCACATCAGACCAACACATATTTTTAACATCAAACATATGAGTCACAGCAACATCTTTTGTATGATCTCTAATACATTATTGTAGGCCCAGCTTTTGGAACTTTGGCTCTGCTAGATACAGCTACTAGATTGTGATGACTGCATCCAACGGGTACGGATACAGCTTTAGAACAAAGTTCTACAGTATTAGTACAAATGTGATCAATACATGTGGATGATCTTGTTCCTGTAGTGTTTGTAGACACCCTGGTAGGTTAATTAATAACCTGAACCAGATTACAGGCACTGTTTACAGTGAGAAGCTTTCTCTTGAGCGGACAGCTTGATGTAAACCAGTCAATATTCAGGCCACCAAGAAAGCTGGCCTCTGTTTACATCACATACACTATCAAGAATTTCACACACATTATTTAGATACTTACTGTTAGCACTTGGTGGCACATAGCAACATCCCAAAATAATATGCTTTAGATGTCAGGTGAACCTGCAACCACAGCACTTCAATAACACTTGACACGAAATCTTCTCTAAGCGTTACAGGGATATGGCTCTAAAAGTATATAGCAACACCTCCCCTATGAGAATTCCTGTCTCTTCTATAGATGTTATATCCTTGTATTGTTACTGCTGTATCATCAAAGGAATTATCTAAGTGAGTCTCAGAAATGGCTAATGTATGAATGTTATCTGATGTTAGCAAGTTATTGATTTCACAAACCTTATTTCTAAGCTACATATATTAATATAGGCTATTTTCTGGGTAGCTTTTCAGAGATAAACATAATATGGGAAATAACAAACGAAACAAACAAACATTCAGAAGTCCATCAATCAGGTGTGTGTAAGTATGTGTGTGTGCTGAAGCTACAAACCCATAGGTAAGGCTCTCTCATACCTTCTAGGCTTTTGGGAGGGAGGGTGGACAATGACCCTATCATAGCGGATGTAAGCAATGCCCCTACGCGCTCTGGCAGCTTTCATGGCCATGATAAGTTATTTTCTCTTCTGGCACATAGCTTCAGAATGGTCCTTGTTGAGGAAGATGTACATTCCTCTCAAGTTCTTGGCTATTTCCAGAACAGCTACCTTGTCCTTGAACCTCTGGAACTTGACTGGGCCGGTCACCTGAGCCGGTGGTTGGTTTTCCAATCCTGTGGGCACACTTCACTTCAATATTCCTGTCGTCCATCTTCAATTTCTAAGAGATCATTTCCCTCACTTTGTCCTCAGACTCCATCCAGGTCTCATGTGGAGATTCTGCAAATAGTTCCGCCTTGATTATCCCTTGAAATAATCTGATTTCTCCATCATTGTTATCATGGATTCACATACAGAACTGATGTCCTCTCTCAATGACATGCAGATTGCTGTTATCTTGCCTTTTAACTGTTTGAACTCATCGAGCTGACCCTGGGAGAACTATGTACTGTTCTTCAGGTCCTGGACCTCTGGTCAGGTCGTCCATTATTTTATTAGTTGACTCCACCAGTAATTATCAACATGGAATTGGGCCATGTTGGTAATTTAGCCATGACATCAGGTAATTACCACCCCTAGTCTTACATTAAGTACCATGGGATTTTTTTAAAGAACCACACAGAATCAGGACATCAGTTTAACGTCCCATCACAAAGACGGCACCCCAGACAGGGCGATGACCCCATCACTGCCCTATGGCACTGGAATATGATAGTAAAACCAGAGGGAAAAGTGTCACCTACTGGCACTCCAACACTACTTCTAGCAACATCTGGTCTCCCATTCAGGGACAGACCTTGCTTCGCTTCAGAGGTAAACCAGCAGTGGGATGCAGTGTGCTATGCTGCTGGAATCGATGTGATAAACTTGCAACTGCAAAAGAAGTCAGTGAAAGCAAAGGCCAGGGTACAATAACCAGGCAAAGAGCAAGGCATTTGACCACAATCACCTCATCATCGAAAATTATTTTCCTGCATTCAATTAATTTACAAGCCTGGGTGTGAAGTTGGTGATGTAAAACATTGTTTATTATAATGCATTTCTTTATAATTATGAAATAAACATGTCTCCAACCACCATATCAGACACTCACAAAGTGAAATCATATGTGTGTACATTGAACAATCAATTGGTGAGCCTCAAATATTCCATTCATATGTACACTGAGTGTACAAAACATTAGGAACCCCAACTCCTTCTATGACATAGACTGACCAGGTGAATCCATGTGAAAGCTATGATCCCTTCTTGAAATCCACTTATATCAGTGTAGATGAAGGGGAGGAGACAGGTTAAAGAAGGATTTTTAAGCCTTGAGACAACTGAGACATGGAGTGTGTATGTGTGCCATTCTGAGGGTGAAAAAACAAAATATTAAAGTGCCTATGGACGGGGTATGGTAGTAGGTGACAAGTACACCGGTTTGAGTGTGTCAAGAACGGCAGTGCTGCTGGGTTTTTCACACTCAACCGTTTCCCATGTGTATCAAGAATGGTCCACCACCCAAAGGACATCCAGCCAACTTGACACAACTGTGGGAAGCATTGGAGTCTTCATAGGCCAGCATCTCTGTGGAACGCTTTCGACACCTTGTTGTCCATGCCTCAACGAATTTAGGCTGTTCTGAGGGCAAAGGGGTGGAACTCAATAGTAGGAAGATGTTCCTAATGTTTTGAAAACTCAAAGTATATATCCACTGCGTAGCCTACATGAATCGCAGCAAAGTTGGTTCCTGTTTCAGTCACATCTGTGGCAGGGGTGAAAGTAGATTTAATTTCTTCCAAGTGTGGTGAAACTGATGGTTTGTCGGGAACTGATGGCTTCTACGATTGTAGCTAGATGGAGTTAGGAGGTTAGGAGAATTAGATTAAGGTTAGGAAAAGAGTTATGCTTAGCTAAAATGCTCGGTTGTCCCTAATGCGACAACTAAGTGGAGCTATACTCCATCTAGCCACAAACGTAGAATCCATCAGCTCTGAGAAGCCGTCAGTATCACCATACCAGCTCACTTTTACCCCTGGTCTTTGGTCATACTTGTGTGGGTAAAATAAACACCATAATGATTGGTTGACAATAGAGCCTACCACAATGCAGGCGATGGCTGCAGAATGAAGATGATAAAGAGAATCTGCGGCAACTTGCAGTCAACTGAAGTTAAAACTTCATGACTGTTGATCACGTGGCTTTTATAAAGTTCATGCAGTCTACATAAAGGTGCAGGTCAGACAGTTTATTCCCATAATGCAACACACTGACTTTGTAAAACCAAACCGCCCAATATGATCAGTTTTGGAGTATTTTCCAAAACTGAGATTTGCGAGATTTAGGGAAAACTATTATGTTCCTAAATCCTTCGATATTTTAGGGTTGGATTTTGATTTCAGTCATGCCCAGTAATGCCCACTTGCCCACTAACATGGAATGGTAATGCTGTATTCGTAACCAGGTAGGAATTTACCAGTTGTGAAGTTGTAAATATCAGTTGGATGCATTCATGTGCTTTGAACTCATTGAGAAATGCAGATTGGCTAATGGCCAACAAGCTGCATCAACCATAAAACGAAAAGTATCATGCTTGTAAATTCTAGTGTTCAAAATCCATAGATTACTTTTTATAAATAATGTTTTATTGTAGCATTTAACTGCCAAAAATGCTGTTATCGAGGTGACATCAGAGGTTAGTATGTGGGAGAAGTTGCAGCTAAGGATTAAAGACGAGTTTCCCACAAATAATTACCAGTTTGAGGGCCATTCAAGTGGATTTTTCCCAGTCATATGTGGTTTATTCGCACTTCCCACTTGGTTACGAACACAGCATAATGCCTAAGAAGAATTATCATGCAAGGACAAACAGCTGCACTGAGTGCGCTCTGTCCAATCAACCAACATAATCAACCTACAGAAATACATGAGACAGCAATACATAGACATCTTTGCCAATGTTATGTTGAAATAAGGAGACTTGGTGTTTATAAAGGACTTTCCAACTCAAACATCCTCACATTGGTGAGCTAACAAACACAATGGTCATCAAAGATAGAGGTTGTGTTCCCCTGCTCAGATGCTTCTGAAGCATGCCAGATATTACAACGCCTGGATACTGTAGGTAGGCTATTTTCCTTATCAGCTAGCCACATCTTATGTTATAACAATCTGTTGCCCGAAGCTACAGTTAATGATGTGACATGCAAAACCTGAGCAGGGGAACATGACCAGATACTGATACTCTAGATACTCTACTTTCTGATACTCTACTTTAGGAAATGCTCGGAGGTTGGGATTCTTGACAAATCACATTCATGTTGTCATGCGTCACAAGGATGCTAAGCCATTCGTCAGTGGCTGTTTGGGATGTTTCAAGTAAAGAGGAAGCATAGAGATAGAGGACTCTAGTGCCAAAAAGCCAGTTTTAGCATGGGCATTTTCAAGTAGTAAACTGGATGGGACTTCCTATGGTCTAATGATGAATCACATAATTCCATCCAGGTCACCAGGAAGGATCAGCCAATTAATTCTACTAGTAAGGAAACATTCCATAACTGCAGGAGGCAGTAAATTGCCAAACTTGGCTTTATATCTGTTGAAACAACACACTCTAGGTGTCAGTGTGCACCTGTTCAGTTTTTTTGCCAACTCATAGAAGTAGTAAAAAGTACAATTGACTACTACAAAATAGAGCCCCACAGTGGAGGTGTCATAACACCCATAAAACCTAGCGGTCAAACAGGGAAATGGTACCAATCATTTTTCCACCATTCATTTTTTTCTCATAGGGAATTTTATCAACACTTAAAATAAGTGCTGTGTTTCGTGTAG
Source organism: Oncorhynchus tshawytscha (assembly GCF_018296145.1). NCBI lineage: Eukaryota > Metazoa > Chordata > Actinopteri > Salmoniformes > Salmonidae > Oncorhynchus > Oncorhynchus tshawytscha. The sequence continues at coordinate 58,346,141 of NC_056433.1, read as the reverse complement.
GCTTATCTCGACGTGACGTTTTGATAACCATGTAAATCTCCGGACAAGGTGACTTTTATCAATATATTCAGCTTAATTTACTCTCAGATCCAGAAATGCTAATTAGGATCAGCAGACATCATGCAAGACTACAAATCCCTGCAAGCTCCTGCACGTCCTCTCTAGCTGACACCTTTGTCAACAGGTATTGGGTCAATTTAAAACTTGCACAAGGCAGTTCACAGAATTGTACATTTAAAGACATTTTGCCAATTTATTCATTACTAAATTTAGCTAACATTAGATAGTTAATCCAGAGATTCTTACCTTTGCCTCGATATGGCAGTCTCGTCTAGATCATCATGGCATTTGTAGTTCTTTATGATAGCCACATTATCAGCTAATTAGCATTCATTTTTATGGGGTAAATACAGGCAAATATATTGATAAAAGTCACCTTGTTCTAGAGCAATTTACACAGTTATCAATATGTCACACCAGGGTAAGCCTACACTGAACACAGCCCTTTAGCATTTCTAAAATCCGCTATAGGAAAAATGAGTGGTGGAAAAACGATTAGAACCATTTCCTTGTTTGACCTCTAGGTTTTATGGGTATTATGACGTATACTGTGGTATTCTATCGAGATGGCCTAAGTGGCGCTGCCTGTGCTCTCACAGACACCATAATGGGACAGATACAATGATGTGATCAGTGTTGGGGAGTAGTGAACTACATCTAATTCAATGAGTAATTTAATTACATTTTGCAGTAGCTTGGTGGCAGTTGAACTCAATTCAAGTCTTGGTAGTGCTGTCAGTAGTTAATGACTTTTTTGTCATGCAGTGGTGTAGCCAGCTAATGGAACTACACAGAATTGTCTTTGCTAAAATAAAATATGGGTGAAATAGGCAAGAATGTCCTTTCTTTTTCAGCATCAGACCTGCCTAATTCTTACTTGAAACATCGTTTTTGTGGATAATAGGCTAAATTACACATTCTGCTAACATCTGACTCCAGAGTGATCTGACCTTGCAATTTGTAGTCTATAACATTTCAGATTTAGATATGATAATTTATCACAGAGTAGTTTGGATGTGGTGAACTGCTTTTTCAAAGAAACTTTAATTAAGTAAACTATATGTTTCCCAAGGGCTTTAGTGTAGCTTAACTTTTCCACTGTGAAGGTATTGGTAGCTTGGTAAACTATATTTTCAGAGTAGCTTCCCCAACACTAGATGTGATGTCCATCTAACTCTACGAGAGGAACACACAATGGTAGCGAACATAACACACCCACTTCAAACACTTCAAGTTCAGCCCTCCTTTAATCAACTCCATCAGTTTTTGATGACGCTGGTATTGTCACACCCAGATCAGTTTCACCTGTCTTTGTGTTTGTCTCCACCCCCTCCATGTGTCTCCTATCTTCCCCATTATCCCCTATGTATGTGTACCTGTGTTCTCTGTTTATATGTTGCCAGTTCAAATCAAATCAAATTTTATTTGTCACATGCGCCGAATACAACAAGCCCTTAACCAACAATGCGGTTTCAAGAAAATACCTAAAAAAAAGTAAGAGATAATAATAACAAATAATTAAAGAGCAGCAGTAAAATAACAATAGCGGGGCTATATACAAGGGGTACTGGTACAGAGTCAATGTGCGGGGGCACCGGTGTCGAGGTAGTTGAGGTAATATGTGTATGTAGGTAGAGTTATTAAAGTGGCTATGCATAGGTAATAACAGAGAGTAGCAGCAAAGTAGAAGAGGGGGGCAATGCAATAGTCTGGGTAGCCATTTGATTAGATTTTCAGGAGTCTTATGGCTTGGGGGTAGAAGCTGTTTAGAAGCCTCTTGGACCTAGACTTGGCACTCCGGTACCACTTGCTGTGCGGTGGCAGAGAGAACAGTTTATGGCTAGGGTGGCTGGAGTCTTTGACAATTTTTAGGGCCTTCCTCTGACATCACCTGCTATTGAGGTCCTGGATGGCAGGAAGCTTGGCCCCAGTGATGTACTGGGTCGTATGCACTACCCTCTATAGTGCCTTGAAGTCAGAGGCAGAGCAGTTGCCATACCAGGCAGTGATGCAACCCATCAGAATGCTCCTGATGGTACAGCTGTGAATCCTTTGAGGATCTAAGGACCCATGCCAAATCTTTTCAGTCTTCTGAGGGGGAATGGGTTTTGTCATACCCCCTTCACGACTGTCTTGGTGTGCTTGGACCATGTTAGTTTGTTGGTGATGTGGACGCCAAGGAACTTCAAGCTCTCAACCTGCTCCACTACAGCCCCATCGATCAGAATGGAGGCGTGCTCGGTCCTCTTTCCTGTAGTCCACAATCATCTCCTTGTCCTTGACTTGATCATGTTGAGGGAGAGGTTGTTGTTGTTATTGCACCACACGGTCAGGTCTCTGACCTCCTCCCTATAGGCTGCCTCATCGTTGTCAGTGATCAGGCCTACCACTGTTGTGTCATTGGCAAACTTAATGATGGTGTTAGAGTCGTGCCTGGCCATGCAGTCATGAGTGAACAGGGAGTACAGGAGGGGACTGAGCACACACCCCTGAGGGTCCCCCTTGTTGAGGATCAGCATGGCGGGTGTGTTGTTACCTACCCTTACCACCTGGGGGCGGCCCGTCAGGAAGTTCAGGATCCAGTTTCAGAGGGAGGTGTTTAGTCCCAGGGTCCTTAGCTTAGTGATGAGCTTTGAAGGCACTATTGTGTTGAACGCTGAGCTGTGATCAATGAACAGCATTCTCACATAGGTGTTCCTTTTGTCCAGGTGTGAAAGGACAGTGTGGAGTGCAATAGAGATGGCATCATCTGTGGATCTGTTGGGGCGGTATGCAAATTGGAGTGGGTTTCTATGATAATGGTGTTGATGTTAGGCATGACCAGCCTTTCAAAGCATTTCATGGCTACAGACGTGAGTGCTACGGGTCAATAGTCATTTAGGCAGGTTACCTTAGTGTTCTTGGGCACAGGGACTATGGTGGTCTGCTTGAAACATGTTGGTATTACAGACACTTGCCAGTTGGTCAGCGCATGCTTGGAGGTACACGTCCTGGTAATCCATCTGGCCCTGCGGCCTTGTGAATGTTGATCTGTTTAAAGGTCTTGCGCACATCGGTTGTGGAAAGCGTGATCACACAGTCATCTGGAACAGCTGATGCTCTCATGCATGTTTCAGTGTTATTTTCCTCGAAGTGAGCGTAGAAGTTATTTAGCTCGTCTGGTAGGCTCGTATCACTGGGCAGCTGTTGGCTGTGCATCCCTTTGTAGTCTGTAACAGTTTGCAAGCCCTGCCACATCCAACCAGCATCAGAGCCAGTGTAGTACAGTTTGATCTTAGTCCTGTATTGACGCTTTGCCTGTTTGATGGTTCGTCTGAGGGCATAGCGGGATTTCTTATAAGCTTCCGGGTTAGAGTCCCGCTCCTTGAAAGCAGCAGCTCTACCCTTTAACTCAGTGCGAATGTTGCCTGTAATCCATGGCTTCTGGATGGGGTATGTAAGTACAGTCACTGTGGGGACGACATCATCGATGCATTTATTGATGAAGCCAGTGACTGATGTGGTGTACTCCTCAATGCCAATCGAAGAATCCCTGAACATATTCTAGTCTATGCTAGCAAAACAGTCCTGATCTGCTTCATCTGACCCCTGGTGCTTTCTGATTCAATTTTTTATGTGTAAGCAGGAATCAGGAGGATAGAATTATGGTCAGATTAGCCAAATGGAGCGCGAGGGAGAACATTGTACGCTTCTCTGTGTGTGGAGTGATGGTGGTCTAGAGTTTTTTCCCTCTGGTTGCACATTTAACATGCTGATAGAAATGAGGTAAAACTGATTTAAGTCCCCGGCAACTAGGAGTGCCACCTCCTAATGTCTTGTCAGGTCTTACTAGCGTGCTTTCCATGTCTTCCTGCTTTCTCAAGTTTCTGTTTCCTAGTTTCCCGGATTACGAACCTCTGCCTGCCCTGACCCCGAGTCTGCCTGCCATTCTGTACCTTACTGACTCTACCCTGGATTACGGACCTCTGCCTGCCCTTGACCTGTCTTTTGCCTGCCACATGTTTGGGTCAATAAACATTTGTGATTCTAGCTGTCTGCATCTGGGTCTTTTCCTGAGTTCTGATAGATATAGTCAAATGGAATTTTGGCAAAGTTGGGAATCCCCTGAAAGAAACAGATAAGAAGGCTTTTGTAGCCACGCCCTTAAAGTAGCACTCCAGTCTCCTTTTCACCTCATTTATCACTTGACTTACTTAACAAAAGGCACATCTTAATAGGTGGTCCAGGTATGTCATGACATAGTACAAGTTCTCTATTGTTCAAGAAGAGGGAAAGCAGATGACATCGCAGATTCTCATCAGACCAACTCCTTGAAGTTTGCAGTTGTGTCTAAAAAAATAAATTTTGCTCAAAAAGTATTTTTTTACCCTTCAGTGTGTGTATTTTACTGAATTTATACTTAGGATATTGCTTTTCAACAGTAAAAGTTAAAAATCACTGAAAGACGTCTTTAATTGTACAGTGGCTTGCGAAAGTATTCACCCCCTTGGCATTATTCCTATTTTGTTGCCTTACAACCTGGAATTAAAATAGATTTTTGGGAGGGTTGTATCATTTGATTTACACAACATGCCTACCACTTTGAAGATGCAAAATATTTTTGTTGGTGAAACAAACAAGAAATAAGACAAAAAAATGGAAAACCTGAGCGTGCATTACTATTCACCCCCCAAAGTCAATACTTTCTAGAGCCACCTTTTGCAGCAATTACAGCTGCAAGTCTCTTGGGGTATGTCTTTATAAGCTTGGCACATCTAGCCACTGGGATTTTTACCCATTCTTCAAGGCAAACTGCTCCAGCTCCATCAAGTTGGATGGGTTCTGCTGGCGAACAGCAATATTTAAGTCATACCACAGATTCTCAATTGGATTGAGGTCTGGGCATTGACTAGGCCATTCCAAGACATTTAAATGTTTCCCCTTAAACCACTCAAGTGTTTCCTTAGCAATATGCTTAGGGACATCGTCCTGCTGGAAGGTAAACCTCTGTCCCAGTCTCAAATCTCTTGAAGACTAAAACAGGTTTCTCTCAAAAAATGTCTCTGTATTTAGCACCATCCATCATTTCTTCAATTCTGACCAGTTTCCCAGTCCCTGGCGATGAAAAACATCCCCACAGCATGATGCTGCCACCACCATGTTTCACTGGGATAGTAATCTCGAGGTGATGATAGGTGTTGGGTTTGTGCCAGGCATTTTCCTTGATGGTCAAAAAGCTAAAGTTTAGTCACATCTAACCAGAGTACCTTCTTCCATATGCTTAGGGAGTCTCCCACATGCCTTTTGACAAACACCAAATGTGTTTGCTTATTTTTTTCTTTAAGCACTGTTTTTTGTTCACCCCACTCTTCTGTAAAGACCAACTCCGTGGAGTGGATGGCTTAAAGTGGTCCTATGGACAGATACTCCACTCTCCGCTGTGGAGCTTTGCAGCTCCTTCAGTTTTATCTTTGGTATCTTTGCCTCTCTGATTAATGCCCTCCTTGCCTGGTCCATGAGTTTTGGTGGGCGGCCCACTCTTGGCAGGTTTGTTGTGGTGCCATATTCTTTCCATTTTTGTAATAATGGATTTAATGGTGCTCCGTGGGATATGCAAAGTTTCTGATATTGTTTTATAACCCAACCCTGATTTGTACCGCTCCACAACTTTGTCCCTGACCTGTTTGGAGAGCTCCTTGGTCTCCATGGTGCCACTTGCTTGGTGGTGCCCCTTGCTGAGGGGTGTTGCCGACTCTGGGGCCTTTCAGAACAGGTGTATATCTACTGAGATCATGTAACAGATCATGTGACACTTAAATAAAGTCCACCTGTGTGCAATATAACTAATTATGTGACCTCTGAAGGTAATTGGTTGTACCAGATCTTATTTAGGGGCTTCATAGCAAAGGAGGTGAATACATATGCACGCACCACTTTTCATTCATTCTTTCCTTTACACGGATCAGTCGTCCTGGTCCCGTTGCAGAAAAACAGCCCCAAAGCATGATGTTTCCACCCCCATGCTTCACAGTAGGTAGGGTGTTCTTTGGATGCAACTCAGCATTCTTTGTCCTCCAAACACGACGAGTTGAGTTTTTACCAAAAAGTTATCTTTTGGTTTCATCTGACCATATGACATTCTCCCAATCCTCTTCTGGATCATCCAAATGCTCTCTAGCAAACTTCAGACGGGCCTGGACATGTACTGACTTAAGCAGGGGGAGACGTCTGGCACTGCAGGATTTGATTCCCTGGCAGCGTAGTGTGTTACTGATGGTAGGCTTTGTTACTTTGGTCCCAGCTCTCTGCAGGTCATTCACTAGGTCCCCCCGTGTGGTTCTGGGATTTTTGCTCACCATTCTTGTGATAATTGTGACCCCACGGGGTGAGATCTTGCGTGGAGCCCCAGATCGAGGGAGATTATCAGTGGTCTTGTATGTCTTCCATTTCCTAATAATTGCTCCCACAGTTGATTTCTTCAAACCAAGCTGCTTACCTATTGCAGATTCAGTCTTCCCAGCCTGGTGCAGGTCTACAATTTAGTTTCTGGTGTCCTTTAACAGCTCTTTGGTCTTGGCCATAGTGGAGTTTGGAGTGTGACTGTTTGAGGTTGTGGACAGGTGTCTTTTATACTGATAACAAGTTCAAACAGATGCCATTAATACAGGTAACGAGTGGAGGACAGAGGAGCCTCTTAAATAAGAAGTTACAAGCCTGTGAGAGCCAGAAATCTTGCTTTTTTGTAGGTGACCAAATACTTATTTTCCACCATAATTTGCAAATAAATTCATTAAAAATCCTACAATGTGATTTTCTGGATTTTTTTTCTCATTTTGTCTGTCATAGTTGAAGTGTACCTATGATGAAAATTACAGGCCCCTCTCATCTTTTTAAGTGGGAGAACTTGCACAATTGGTGGCTGACTAAATCATTTTTAGCCCCACTGTATGTGGGAACTCCTTCAAGACTGTTGGAAAATTATTCCTCATGAAGCTGGTTGAGAGAATGCCAAGATTGTGCACAGCTGTCATCAAGGCAAAGGGTGGCTACTTTGAAGAATGTCAAATATAAAATACATTTTGATTTGTTTAACATTTGTTTGGTTACTACATAATTCCATATGTGTTATTTCACAGTTTTGATGTATTCACTATTATTCTACGATGTAGAAAATAGTAATAATAAAGAAAAACCCTGGAATGAGTAGTTGTGTCCAGGGAGCTGACAGAAGCAGAAGGGTGTGTTAAAAATCAACTCTGTTACATTGAAAAACTGCTGAAATGTAGAGGCAAAATGTTGTATGATCGATTTATGATTGGTTTCAAGTGCGTAACATTACTATCCTGTGCATAGGAATTACATTTTTGTACCATCAATAAATATTTTTGCTTAAGTCTTGTGAGCACTGTCAATAGTCACCAGGTTTAATTGTACTTGCAATACCTGGGCTCGCTAGTTTTTAATCAATGCTATTGATTGATAACATTGCAATACATCTAGGCTAAACATGCATTATCTTCTATTCCCTGATGAATCTGAATAACCATATAGTATCACTTTACAGTGCATTCAGAAATTATTCACACCCCTTGACATTTCCACATTTTGTTGTGTTGCAGACTGAATTTAAAAATGATTAAATTTAGATTATTTTTGTCACTGGCTTACACACAAAAACCCATCATGTCAAAGTGGAATTATGTTTTTTGAAAATGTTTAAAATGAATAAAAAAATGATCAATAAATATTCAACACCTTTGTTATGGCAAGCCTAAATAAATTCAGGAGTAAAACATTTCTTAACAAATTGCATATTAAGTTGCATGGACTCATTCTGTGTTCAATAATAGTGGTTAACATGATTTTTGAATGACCCCCATCTCTGTACCCTTCACATACCATTATTTGTAAGGTCCCTCAATCAAGTAGTGAATTTCAAGCACAGACTCAACCACAAAGACCAGGGAAGTTTTTCAGTGCCTCGCAAAGAAGGGCACCTACTGGTAGATGTGTTAAATATAGAAAAAGCAGATGCCGAATATCTCTTTGAGCATGGTGAAGTTATTTATTTAGCTTTGGATGGTGTATCAATACATCCAGTCACTACAAAGATACAGGTGTCCTTACAAACTCAGTTGCCGGAGAAGGATTTCACCTTGAGCCTAATGGGGATTTTAAAACAGTTACAGAGTTTAATGGCTGTTATAGGAGAAAACTGAGGATGGATCAACACCATTGTAGTTACTCCACAGTACTAACCTAATTGACGGAGTGAAAAGAAGGAAGCCTGTAGAGTATAAATAAATATATAGTGCTGGGAAAAGTGCCCAATTGTCATACTTGAGTAAGTAAAGATAACTTTTATTTTATTTTATTTTTTTATTTCACCTTTATTTAACCAGGTAGGCCAGTTGAGAACAAGTTCTCATTTGCAACTGCGACCTGGCCAAGATAAAGCATAGCAGTGTGAGCAGACAACACAGAGTTACACATGGAATAAACAATTAACAAGTCAATAACACAGTAGAAAACAAAGGGGGGAGTCTATATACAATGTGTGCAAAAGGCATGAGGAGGTAGGCGAATAATTACAATTTTGCAGATTAACACTGGAGTGATAAATGATCAGATGGTCATGTACAGGTAGAGATATTGGTGTGCAAAAGAGCAAGTAAATAAATAAAAACAGTATGGGGATGAGGTAGGTGAAAATGGGTGGGCTATTTACCAATAGACTATGTACAGCAGCAGCGATCGGTTAGCTGCTCAGATAGCTGATGTTTGAAGTTGGTGAGGGAGATAAAAGTCTCCAACTTCAGCGATTTTTGCAATTCGTTCCAGTCACAGGCAGCAGAGTACTGGAACGAAAGGTGGCCAAATGAGGTGTTGGCTTTAGGGATGATCAGTGAGATACACCTGCTGGAGCGCGTGCTACGGATGGGTGTTGCCATCGTGACCAGTGAACTGAGATAAGGCGGAGCTTTACCTAGCATGGACTTGTAGATGACCTGGAGCCAGTGGGTCTGGCGACGAATATGTAATGAGGGCCAGCCGACTAGAGCATACAGGTCGCAGTGGTGGGTGGTATAAGGTGCTTGATAGAAAATGACTCGAGTAAAAGTGAGTCACCCAGTAAAATACTACTTGAGTAAAAGTCTAAAAATGTTTGGTTTTAAATATACTTCAGTATCAAAAGTAAATGTAATTGTTAAAATGTATAAATAATATCAAATTCCTTATATTAAACAAACTAGACAGCATGATTTTCTTGTTATTTAAATTTACAGATAGCCAGGTGCATATTTCAACACTCAGACATAATTTACAAACAAAGCATTTGTGTTCAGGAAGGAAACTGCTCAGGGATTTCACCATGAGGCCAATGGTGACTTTAAAAGAGTTGCAGAGTTGAATGGATGTGATAGAAGAAAACTGAGGATGGATCAACAACATTGTAGTTACTCCACAATACTAACCTAATTTACAGAGTGAAAAGAAGGAAGCCTGTACAGAATACAAATATTCCAAAACATGCATCCTGTTTGCAATAAGGCACTAAGGTAATACTTTTTAAAAATGTGTCAAAGCAATTCACTTTTTATTCTGAATACAAAGCGTTATGTTTGGGGCAAATCCATTTCAACACATTACTAAGTACCACTCTCCACGTTTTCAAGCATAGTGGTGGCTGCATCATGTTATGGGTTTGCTTGTAACTGGGGAGTTTTTCAGGATAAAATAGAAATGGAATGGCACTAAGCACAGGCAAAATCCTAGTGGAAAACCTAGTTTAGTTTGCTTTCCATTAGATACTGGGAGATTAATTCACCTTTCAGCAGGACAATAACCTAAAACATAAGGCCAAATATACTCTGGAGCTGCTTACCAAAAAGACAGTGAATGTTCCTTGAGTGGCCGAGATACAGTTTTGACTTCAATCTGCTTGAAAATCTAGGGCAAGACCTGAAAATGGTTGTCTAGCAATAATCAACAACCAATTTGACAGAGCTTGTATAATTTTGAAATGAATAATAGGCAGATGTTGCACAAACTAGTTGTGGAAAGCTCTTAGAGACCCAGAAAGACTTACAGCTGTAATCACTGCCAAATGTGCTTCTACAAAGTATTGACTCAGTGGTGTGAATACTGATTTAAATAAGATATTTCTGTATTTCATGTCTAAAAACATGTTTCTCTTTCATCATTATAGGGTATTGTGTGTAAAAGGGTGTGAAAAAAGTTATATTTAATCTATTTAGAATTTAAGTTGTAACACAACAAAATGTGGAATACGTCAAGGGGTATGAATCCTTTCTGAAAGCACTGTACACGTAGCAGAAACACTCTGATTTATACAGACTAATAGACTTATAAACCATTAGGCCTAGTGGGTTATTGATAAATTGAATGCTGATATTTGGCATCAGTCAGCTGCTGATGAGGTTTCAGCAGTGGGCAATGTGAACAGTCAGCAAAGGATGCCTACATGTACAGTATATAGGCTCTGTTTAGTATTCACCCAGCATTCTTCCTATTATGACCTAGAAAAATGACATGAACCATGATGATTACTGAAAATAAAAAAATTAAAAAGGAGGAAAGAAATGCCTTCCCAAAATGTATTGGAAAAACTGCATTATAGCTAAGCCCACAACGCACTGTAGCCTAAGATATGTAAGATGCTGATGCGGCAACAATGACAGTTCAAGTAGGTTACCATATTTTGCTGACATATTGCCATCATCACCTAGACATTAACATTGCATATCCTCAGACAGCCATGTATGTTCAAATTTATAGAAATGTTAAAAGGGAGAGAAAACTGTACTGCTGATTATTGCAAAGATTTCTTCCTGTGGATTCTCTGAACATTCATCAGCCATAGTGTGTTGAACTAGAAGTAATTATTGTCTCTGAAGATAAAAAGAGAGTGGGCAATTTTGGAAAATAAACTAGTGATAGAATGACCTTAAATATTTTTTAACTCCTTTTCCAATAAGACCATTTCATCTGAGTTTTTGATAAAGGGATTACTGGATTGCATTATGCAGCACTAGTCGAATCTGGATGTGGAGGTGCCAATTTGATTGAATAATTCTTGTTTCCTTTTTTGCAAACCTTGCAATCCTTTTGGAAGCTAAAATTCAGCATAATGCAAGATTTACTTGTGGTCTGGGAAAGCGATGAGGTTCGTCCCTCATGCCACATCCGTTCACTTCAGACGTGGGGAAAAGCTGCAGCCAACGCCATCACCAGTCAGAGCTGGTCAGTTCAGAATCCATTATCGTCCTAAAACTCAAATGACAGAGCACAATTTGCCTGTCAGTGCATCTATTATTTGACACTAGTGGTTGTTTTTTTATCTCACAAGCTGAAACCCTGACCCACAATCATTAGGTCTGTCAGGGTTAATCAACAGACTCTTGACTTGCCCAATTTTCTGATAAGACCTTATTGCAGGTATGGGGTAAGTGGGATGGGGTCATGGTGGAGGGGGCATATGTTGGGGCCTCTGTTTTGTCTGGATGTTTCAGAGCATTCAAATGCTTGGAATGAATCACTTTAAAAAAGTGCCCAATTTCTCACGCAAAACATTATCAGTCCACAGCCCTCTCTACTACTTCTTTGATACATACAGGTAGTGAGATCTGAGACAACAAAGCCAACAGTTGAAGTAATCTGCATTCATTGAAATCATTCAGTCACCCACTGAAAACATCTTAGGGGGCCATATATTCCCCCATTATCTGGGAGTTTGTTCTCCTATACACATAGCATACTTAAAGGAAAATACTTTGTCATGTTTTTTTGCAGCAAGCAAACATTCAAATGTGTAAACTGACATCCTCCATGAAGATATATGTGTGATGTATGATGATCAACATAACTGTTATGAACCTGTAATGTAATGAAATTATTACCAACAACATACTATTAGGATAACACACTTTTAATAAGCTGACATTAGCAACTTATCAAAACAGCTATGCTCTGCTCAACAACAAAAAAGTTTATTCCCAATAATCATTCTATCTTAGACTTATTTAGAACCTATGATTTAATATGTGCTCACACATTTTTGCTATGACAGAATTTGCTATGCATTTGCCTCTTCAAAACACTTGACGACTTGATAAAGTTGACAGGATCCAATTCTAGTAAACCATTCTAAAATTCACAAAGTACTGTTTCCTAAACTTGGCTAAACATCTGTGTGAGAAAATATCATATTAACATGTAAAGTAGAGTTGAATATTATCAAAACTGCTGTTATCAGATCAAAGTTACAATATCAATACTCTCTTAGGAGTAAGTAAGCAAACACATATAACAAGACATCTATTAGAGGTCACCTCTATGTCAACCTGACAATAAACAAACCACTAAACATCTATCTTTACTCCAGACTATCTATACATTATTTCACCAACAAATGTAGTAATATGTCTGTTAAAGGTATAAGGAATGACCCCTAGTTATACAATACGACATATTCTTTCTATATAACCTCTTTCCTTTAGATGCAATCACACATCAATTAAATGAACCACTACATAAAGTATACGACTTAAACTGAACACTACTAAGTTAAACGTTGCATAATATAACGACTTTGAATATACCCCCTCTCTGCATCACAGACATGGGGAGAATGCACCCAGATCCATAAATGTAAAATAAATGCCCCATGTCCCTGAAGTGCCACATTGTCATGCTTAATCATCTGAGTCTGAATCATAAACAATCTGAGAACTTTTATTGTGTTTCTCTATTTATGCATATCCCTGAAGGTGTTGCCTTTAGATACTTCCTACGAAAAAAGGGAAACAAATAATTACAAAAACAAAAAAATGAAATACCTTTCAGATGCCCAGAGGAAGGCTGTGGACAGACAGATGATGTGATATATTTCTCCCCCTCATTCTTAGGCAGCTTCCTCTCTCTGCGGCTGAAAGCAAATGCTTTGAGACTCTGTGGCATATTTAATTAGAAGCAAGCTGTTTGCACTATCAGTGTGAGGATCTACCTCTCCAATCTCTCGTGAGTCAATCTTCCCCATCTCTGATTTTCTTTTATATTTATGCTGGAATATTTAATTGTAGACAAAAGGTTACTCTGGCAGCATTCACCGCACAGAGGCAGAATAATCTGCTTTAAAAGGCTTGACATTTCAGGCTTTTCAAAAAGGCTGAAAAAATTATATCCCTGCTTTTGTTAATCAATGAAGTAGAACTCCCCTGAACAAAAGAATTAAATTGCTTGGTTGGTTTAATAAAACCAACAGAAATAGCTGCTTCCTCTGGGCTTTTTGTGTGTAGGCTCACCACATGCACCCAGCACTGTAATTCCATATGATTTTGGGGCAAAACTCTAATTTATCCACACAGTTGGCTTTTTAAATCCTATTGAAACTCCAGCCCTCCAGCCAGTGTGCCTGCCTGATGGAGGACAGATTCATCATTAAACCTGACTTTCACTGACTGCTGCAGGTCCACTACAGTTTGAAATTTCTATACTGCCCTTGCCTTGGAAAACATTGTAATTATGCAAATGATAGGGGCAATAATTAGGACCTTCAACATCTCATTGTGTTGCTCCAGTGTGCTTCATTCCAATGGGAAGAGAGATAACCATGTTCTATTCTATTTTAAATTGCTCAGAGCAGATGTTTGGTTAAAGTTCTGTTCAGTCCTATATTATTGCAATCCTTGGGAACTGACCATGTAAGGTAAGATCAATTATGTTCTTTCTAGTTACACTACATTACCAAATGTATGTGGACACCTGCTCGTCGAACATCATCTCGAAAGTCATGGGCATTAATATGGAGTCACCCCCCTTCGCAGCTATAACAGCCTCCACTCTTCTGGAAAGGCTATCCACTAGATGTTGGAACATTACTGAGGGGACTTGATTCCATTCAGCCACAAGAGCATTAGTGACGTCGGCCACTGATGTTGGGTGAATAGGCCTGGCTCGCAGTCTGTGTTCCAACTTATCCCAAAGGTGTTCGATGGGGTTGAGATCAGGGCTTTGTGCAGGCCAGTAAAGTTCTTCCACACCAATATCAACAAACCATTTCTGTATGGACCTCACTTTGTACACGGGGGCATTGTCATGCTGAAACAGGAAGGCCCTTACCCAAACTGTAGCATTAAGATTTCCCTTCACTGGAACTAAGGGTCATAGCCCGAACCATGAAAAACAGCCCCAGATTATTATTCCTCCTCCACCAAACTGTACAGTTGGCACTATGCATTGGGGCAGGTAGCTTTTTCCTGGCATCTGCCAAACCCAGATTCGTCCTTCGGACTGCCAGATGGTGAAGCATGATTCATCACTCCAGGGAATACATTTCCACTGCTCCAGAGTCCAATGACTGCGAGCTTAACACCACTCCAACCGAAGCTTGGCATTGCACATGGTGATCTTAGGCTTGTGTGCGGCTGCTCAGCCATGGAAACCCATTTCATTAAGCTCCCGATGAATAGTTATGTTGCTTTCAGAGGCATTTTGGTACTTGGTAGTGAGTGTTGCAACTGAGGACAGACGATTTTTACACTCTATGCACTTCAGCATAGCGAGTTGTTGCTCCTAGACGTTTCCACTTCACAACAACAGCACTTAAAGTTGACTGGGGCAGCTCTTGCAGGGCAGAAATTTGAGGAACTGACTTGTTGGAAAGGGGGCAGCTTTTTAGTAAGGCCATTCTACTGCCAATGTTTGTCTTTGGAGATTGCATGGCTGTGTGCTCGATTTTATACGCCTGGCTGAAATAGCTGAATCCACTAAGTTGATGGATTGTCCACATACTTTCGTATATACAGTGCATTCGGAAAATACTCAGACCCCTAGAATTTTCCCACATTTTGTTGAGCTACAGCCTTATTCAAAAATTGATTACATAGTTTTCCCCCCTCACCAATCTACATACAATACCCCGTAATGACAAGGCAAAAACAGGTTTCTACCATTTTTTGCAAATGTATTAAAAATAAAAAACTGAAATATCACATTTACATAAGTAATCAGACCTTTTACTCAGTACTTTGTTGAAGCACCTTTGCCAGCGATTACAGCCTCGAGTCTTCTTGGGTAGGACACTACAAGCTTGGCACACCTGTATTTCGGGACTTTCTCCCATTCTTCTCTGTAAATCCTCTCAAGCTATGTCAGGTTGGATGGGGAGCATTGCTGCACAGCTATTTTCAGGTCTCTCCAGATATGTTCGATCAGGTTCAAGTTCGGGCTCTGGCTGGGCCACTCAAGGATATTCAGAGACTTGTCCCGAAGCCACCCCGGCGTTGTCTTGGCTTGCTTAGGGTTGTTGTCCTGCTGGAAGGTGAACCTTTGCCCCAGTCTCAGGTCCTGAGCGCTCTGGAGCAGGTTTTCAAGGATCTCTCTGTACTTTTCTCCATTCATCTTTCCCTTGATCCTGACTAGTCTCCCAGTACCTGCGGCTGAAAAACATCCCCACTACATGATGCTGCCACCACCATGCTTCACCATACAGATGGTACCAGGTTTCCCCCAGATGTGACACTTGGCATTCAGGCCAAAGAGTTCCTTGTGCCTCGACACAATCCTGTCTCGGAGCTCTATGGAGAATTCCTTCAACCTGATTGCTTGGTTTTTGCTCTGACATTCACTTTCAACTGTGGGACCTTATATAGACAGGTGTGTGCATTTCCAAATCATGTCCAATCAATTGAATTTACCACAGGTGGACTCCAATAAAGTTGTAGAAACATCTCAAGGATGATCAATGGAAACTTTGAGTCTCATAGCCAAGGGTCTGAATACTTATGTTAAAAAGGTATTTCTGTTTTTTATTTGCAATACATTTGCTAAGATTTCTGTTTTTGCTTTGTCATTATGGGGTATTGTGTGTCGATTGATGAGGAAATGTTTTAATGTAATCCATTTTAGAATAAGGCTGTGACATAACACAATGTGGAAAAAGGGAAAGGGTCTGAATACTTTCCGAATGTACTGTATAGTGTATGAATGAGTGCCTGTTGTAATTTGAGTGACTAACGTGTGACTATTTGGCATTACATTCCCACTGCTGTACAATACTGCGTGTTTGTACTGGACATATATGTATTATACATGCACCGTTGTTCCATTGGATAAAATAAAAAAAATAAAAAAAATGTGTATATATACACATATATATTTTTTTAGCATGTCAAACAAGCAGGTCTCTGGACAAAAAGTATCTAAACAATAGTATTACATCTGGGGAATAGGTAAAAAGGCTGATTTATAAGTATGTTATACATTACCTTAATAATGTGTTCTGAAAAACACTGTATCTGCACAATTCTCTTTTATTAATGCATGAGCATTTTCAGGTCCAGAGACGCTGGACCAGATAGGCAACATATTTTATAGGACACTAAATTACTAGGTAGGAAGTAGCTAGGGACTAGGCATACATTTCTATAGAATTGGGACCCTATCATTTTGCGACAGTGCTGAGCAATTGACTTGAGTCTTTACGACATGTGCCTTTAATTTCTGTCAGGCCAGAAATATACAACAGAGAAGTCACGGATCAAAACATGAGGGGTCATCTGTGACTTTGTTCATCGTAGACAAGTGTATAAAAAGTTATGTTGCAAGTCTTTGATAGAGGCGGATCTTAGCAATAAAACATGGTGAGTTAGTATTGATTATATCGATGCTACCGTGAAAGGATAGCTTACTGCATTGAAGTGTTTAGACAAGAGCAGAAGCTTTAGAATTGCGTTAGTAAAGCTGGCTAGCTCGCCAGTTAGCTAACTAGCGACTGTAGCAGCATACTAGTGAAAGTGAGCAAGCTGATAAGTGTGTGTAACTACGACTAACAGCCATACAGTTGGTGGCTAGCTAACATTACTCATCCTAGACCCCTGACGCATAAATGGTTAACGTTACAGCTAGAAACAAATAGCAGCATGACTACTGCAGCGCCATCATGTGGAAACCATTAAGGTACATGACCTACAGATCACACAGGTTTTGACCACATATCTGAGATGTGACCACTGCACTAGCTGACTTTGATTATACACATGTCTTGTAGGCTTTATATGAAAAGGTTGCGATATCTTCCTCTACTAATGAACATCCATAATCGATTCACAGGCCAGTTCCATGGTGGCAGTGGGGCTCACCCTAGCAGCAGCTGGATTTGTAGGTCAGTTTATCTTTAAGGTACAGAATATGCAGTTGAAGAAACGATTTGATGGATTTTGTGACACTAAAATGCGGATCCTCCTTGATTCAGGTCGCTATGCCATGCAGGCCATGAAACACATGGAACCCCAAATGAAGCAAGCTATGCAGAGTTTTCCCAAATCGGTAAGATTGTATGGGCTTTCACAAGACAATGAATGGCATTAGTCTGACTGAACTCACATTGGTGCTGTGGTGGAACAAGTACGTAATTGTCATAGTTGAGTAAAAGTAAAGATACCTTAAATAGAAAATGACCCAAGTAAGTCACCTAATAAAACATTAGGTTTGAAATGTATAGTTTTACTTTTGATACATAAGTACATTTCAAATTCCTTATTAAGCAAACCATATGGGACCATTTTCTTAATTTACAGATAGCCAGGGGCTTTCTCCAACACTCAGACATAATTTACAAATGAAGCATTTGTGTTTAGTGAGTCTGCCAGATCAGAGGCAGAAGGGATGACAAGGGTGGTTCTCTTGATAAGTTTGTGAATGGACCATTTCTGTCCTGCTAAGCATTCAAAATGTAACAAGTACTTTTGGGTGTCAGGGAAAATATGGAGTAAAAAGTAGTTCTTTAGGAATGTAGTAAATTGAAAGTTGTCAAAAATAAGAGCCAACAAAAACTACTTACACAATTGTAACTGTCTTGTTGCAGGCTTTTGGTGGTGGATACTACAGAGGTGGATTTGATCCCAAAATGAATAAGAGAGAGGCGTCGCTCGTTCTAGGAGTCAGGTACTGTAAATTTCACTGTGATAAGCAAATGCTTGACTTTATTGCACTAATTCATCATATTGTTGTCCCCAGTCCCACAGCTAACAAGACCAAGATCAGAGAAGCCCACAGAAAACTGATGATTCTTAATCACCCCGATAGAGGTTTGAGGAACTAGTACAATGTGTGGTCATGCCTTTTATTTAGACCCATTGCGCTTGTAAAAATGTATTGGATCACACTGTACTCTAAAAATGCACATTTTGTTCTATTGCAGGTGGATCACCATATCTTGCAGCTAAAATAAATGAAGCAAAGGATTTACTTGATGGACAACTAAAGAAATAGATCAGATAATCACATTGCACTTGGTTTTTCTTATTAATTGTGCCCAAATAAATAATGTAAGAGATCAAACTCAGTCTTCCTCTCTACATTACTCATGTTCTCAGGACAAAGGTGGTTTTGGATCTAAATGGAAGATCGGGTTTTATTTAAGAACTACCGGCATACAAAACATATTGCACATCAAACCAGAATGAGCATAAAAAAACAGAATTGTAGTTTACCAAACCAACATCTGGGAACTTCTTTCAGTAGTCCAAATTGTCACCTGCATGAAAATACGGTCTTCAGCCAGTGTTAGGAATAACAGCTTTTTAAATACTGTACATTTGATAAACCAAATAAAGCTCCTTCATGAGACCAGTTACTGCCACCATAATTCCAGCCTCTGGTGGGTGCATTTCAGCATACAGGTTCACTACTATGTGGAGTGTCATTCAGAAAAAGAAAAAAAAAATTGACATTGAACATTAACAGACCAGTTTCCAGACTAATGTTATTCTTATGGAAAATAAATTACATTTCAGTGCAAAACTCTCTTCCAGACTGCATTTCCTCGTATGAAGAAGTGGTTGCATATTAAAATGTAACAAAAAGCAGCTAACTCAACAAATATTAGGATAACTGGATTCTTCCTATCTTTGCCATCACTGACAAAACGTTTACTACAGCCAGGCAACTAACTATGTTGAATCTATTCTCAAGGCACAACATCAGATCATGTACTTGAAACATACTCTTATGTCTCGGGTTCAGTGCTAAATCTCTCTGTGTCCCATGTTGAGGGAACTGAAAAGTGCAGTAGAGAATCTGGAAGTCCATGACTATCTTTGGCAAGCTTGTACAATAACTATTGTAAAAATGTAGTACAATTAATGAGTTTGAGTGGATTCGTAGATTAGGAAACCCCGTTCAGGACAGGCTGCTGGTCACCATTCCCTTGGTAAGTAACTTTGGCAACCTGTTCTGTGGAAGCCCTGCCTGGTTCGTCACCTCTTCCATTGCTGGGTCCGTTGCTTGTATTTGCTTCTGCAGATAGGCTGTGCTCCGCGATACACTCAACCTGCCCCTAAAAGACACAGGTAGAAACAGTTACAGAAGCTACAGAAGCTTGACCAAAGACACACTTCACATTCATGAATTGAAAACCAGCCTGGTCTCAACTCATGGGCAGGGTTTGGTACATTACCATGATTCTTTCTCTGGCCTGGGACCGACCTGTATGTAACAAGTATCTCATAGTAGTAGTGCTGATTTAGGATCAGTTTAACCTTTTAAATCACAATGAGTCATTTATTTAACCAGGCAAGTCAGTTAAGAACAAATTCATGATTGCCTACCCCGGTCAAACCCTAACGACGCTGGGCCAATTGTGCGCTGCCCTATGGGACTCCCAGTTAGTCAGTTGTGATACAGCCTGGAATCGAACCAGGGTCAGTAATGACGTCTATAGCACTGAGAAGCAGTGCCTTAGACCGCTGCGCCACTCGGGAGCCCCAAGTAAGAACCGGGGGGTCTGATCCTAGATCCGCACTCCTATTCTGATACATACAGGCCCTGAAGTCTGATTTGTAGCATTGTTTTCCAGACTCACCAGTTCTTTTTTGTTCTTTTTCAGTTCTTTTTGGTTAGTCTGTCTGCTTTGTGATTCAGCACGGGATATGTAATCTGCCACTGTAACTGCAAAACAAAGAATGTTAGAACCACTTTTACATTGGTAATTCATTTAACTAGAACTTAAATCAGATGTCATCATAGCTAATTAAATAAAAACAATGAAAAAACAGACAATGCAGTTAAAAATAACTAAAAAGGTAGTCTTAGGAGTGCAAGTGAGAAATACAGGCAACTAGTATTATAGCAAGGAAAACTCAATGAATGTTGTCAACCAGTAGCTGACATGTTAGTGAATTGGAGTGGAAACATTAAAAACAATGGGTCTTCTTGATGGCATGCCTTTCCTAAGTTTCTCCCTCAGCTCCAGATAGAGAAATTGAAGAGGCTTCCCAGAGCAAGTTGATGGTTACTGGTTGAATCACTTTACTGCTAGCGAGGGAAAGTGTTAAGCACACGCTTTGGTAAACAAACAGGCCGTTCACCACCGGTTACCTGGTTGCTTTTCCTCTGGTGGGCGGACACTGCGTCTGCTGCTACGGTTACGCCGTTGTGGTTTAGCTTTTGAGTCATCTATGTGGGGGAGAATTTGTGCAGAGCCCTCAGTGAGAGTATTGCATAAGGATAGACTTGGGATTGGTGTAAATTTATGATTCTATCCTTTTTTGGTCTGTCACGGAGGTAATTGCCTCCCATCTAATGCTTATGAGAGTGTTTGTTGTTGAATCCCATTGGCTCCCAGGGATTGTTTATTTTACTCAGACACCTTTATCCAGAAGGGACTTACCAAGGCTATTCTCACTGAGGGAAGCGTTATCTGATTCACTCATGCCATCAATGACTGTTGTGTCCTCGTCAGTCCGGCGGCGGCGGGAGCGGCGGCGGCGGTTTGTGTTGAGGTTGGAGTCGCTTGCATCAGTGTCAGCCGTCTGGTCTGTCTCTGTGTTGTCAAGCACACTGTATGGGTTGCCATAAGGATCCTTCAGAGCTACAGAGTAAGCAAAATGGCTTAATATTTAATACCTATCGTTTGAGGAACAATTCAAACCTTCATGTGATCATTCATGATAAAGGATAACAATTGATTGTCTGATGTCATCAGCATGTGTATGACCCGTCAATTGTGTCTGCAGCTGTACCGGTGTTGGGGGCTCCTCTCCCTGCTCCACGGCCCCTGGGCCCTCTACCCCTCCCTGGACCAGCTCTCCTCCTGCTGTCTCTCTGTTGTCGAGTCCCCCTCTCCGGTTCTTCTCCCGCCAGGGACCAGTCACTCAGCTCATCCTTACGCTCAGAGTCAGTCTCAGAGGCATTGGATTGCTCAGAGTTTGTGCCTGAAAGTCAAACATAGCTTTTTAATACCACATGGCTGATGACTATCACATTCTGTTGAGCTATAGCATTATATCCCAATATCAATATTCCCCTCTCTAGACTGTCTTAACTTTTGACTGACCACCTGATAGGTGTGGAAGACTGGCTTGTAATGGGAGAATCTACAAAATGTCTTCAGTATCATTGTAAACATGACACTCACCATAGCCGGAGGTGTAGTTGGGGCCCCTGCGTCCGCGGCCTCTGCCGGTGTAGGAGCGGCTGGTGTGCACGGCGGTAGCAGCCACACTGTCGTCTGTGGTGTAGCCCTTGTCTGCTGGGCGGCCAGATGAAGGCCTGTGGCCCATCCCAATCTGCCTCAGCTGCTCGTCTATCTGCAGTCTCTCCATACGCAGCTGCTCGACTTCCTGCAGTCGACGACAGGCAAACATGTCACAAAACAAACTCCTACAGCGCTGACTCAAACCATTAGGAGTGTGTTACTGTAGATCACTGCTTACGTTCAGGTAGGCAATGTGGTACTCCAGAAGTACCTGGACATTCCCAATATTCTCCTTAGTGCCGACAAATGTAAACGGGACCATTCCCTGTGTCAGCGCATCACAAATAAATTATGTTATTATGGGTGAAGAGTGTTTTGATGACAATATTGATCTCTTTGTCTACTAAGTGAGCTAGAAAGTAGCACAAAAGTAAGGGCTTACTTCTTGACGTGGCTGTGTGCCATCCTTGTCCCCTTCAATCCTAACTCTCACCACTCCAGACTTGTCAACGATCTCCTGAATGACTTTCCCATTCTTGCCAATTACCTTGCCTGAAAAAGCCACAAAGAACTTGTGTGAACTGCCACAAACACACCATCACTTTAATTTTATAATGATCAAATCCATCTCCATACATACCGACCAAGTTCCTGGGGATCTGAACAGAATCTTCAAGAAACTCCAGATAATTCCTTGCCTTCTTAACTGCCTCCTCATTCTTGAAGAATACAAAAGATTGTTTTTCTTAAAAAGGTCCTGGTGGTAAATACACGTCTGTAGTTCACACACACAAACGTCTATAGTTCACACACACGCCCATAGTTCACACACACATACGTCTATAGTTCACACACACACACACACACGTCTATAGTTCACACACACACGTCTATAGTTCAAACACACACACACACGTCTATAGTTCACACACACACACACACACACACACACACACACACGTCTATAGTTCACACACACACGTCTATAGTTCACACACACACGTCTATAGTTCACACACACACACACGTCTATAGTTCACACACACACCCCACACACACACGTCTATAGTTCACACACACACGTCTATAGTTCACACACACACACACGTCTATAGTTCACACACACACACACGTCTATAGTTCACACACACACGTCTATAGTTCACACACACACGTCTATAGTTCACACACACACACACACACACGTCTATAGTTCACACACACACACACACACGTCTAGTTCACACACGTCTATAGTTCACACACACACGTCTATAGTTCACATACACACACACACACACACACACGTCTATAGTTCACACACACACACACACGTCTATAGTTCACACACACACACACGTCTATAGTTCACACACACACACACACACACACGTCTATAGTTCACACACACACACGTCTATAGTTCACACACACACACACACACACACGTCTATAGTTCACACACGTCTATAGTTCACACACACACACACACACGTCTATAGTTCACACACACACACACGTCTATAGTTCACACACACGTCTATAGTTCACACACACACACACGTCTATAGTTCACACACACACACACGTCTATAGTTCACACACACACACACACGTCTATAGTTCACACACACACACACGTCTATAGTTCACACACACACACACACGTCTATAGTTCACACACACACACACACGTCTATAGTTCACACACACACACACACGTCTATAGTTCACACACACACACACACGTCTATAGTTCACACACACACACACACGTCTATAGTTCACACACACACACACACGTCTATAGTTCACACACACACACACACACACACACACGTCTATAGTTCACACACACACACACGTCTATAGTTCACACACACACACACACGTCTATAGTTCACACAAACACACACGTCTATAGTTCAAACACACACACACACGTCTATAGTTCACACACACACACACACACACACACACACACACACACACACGTCTATAGTTCACACACACACGTCTATAGTTCACACACACACGTCTATAGTTCACACACACACACACGTCTATAGTTCACACACACACACCCACACACACACGTCTATAGTTCACACACACACGTCTATAGTTCACACACACACACACGTCTATAGTTCACACACACACACACGTCTATAGTTCACACACACACGTCTATAGTTCACACACACACGTCTATAGTTCACACACACACACACACACACGTCTATAGTTCACACACACACACGTCTAGTTCACACACGTCTATAGTTCACACACACACGTCTATAGTTCACATACACACACACACACACACACACGTCTATAGTTCACACACACACACACGTCTATAGTTCACACACACACACACGTCTATAGTTCACACACACACACACACACGTCTATAGTTCACACACACACACGTCTATAGTTCACACACACACACACACACACGTCTATAGTTCACACACACACACACGTCTATAGTTCACACACACGTCTATAGTTCACACACACACACACGTCTATAGTTCACACACACACACACGTCTATAGTTCACACACACACACACACGTCTATAGTTCACACACACACACACACGTCTATAGTTCACACACACACACACACGTCTATAGTTCACACACACACACACACGTCTATAGTTCACACACACACACACACGTCTATAGTTCACACACACACACACACGTCTATAGTTCACACACACACACACACGTCTATAGTTCACACACACACACACACGTCTATAGTTCACACACACACACACACACACACGTCTATAGTTCACACACACACACACACACACACGTCTATAGTTCACACACACACACGTCTATAGTTCACACACACACGTCTATAGTTCACACACACACACACACGTCTATAGTTCACACACACACACACACACATCTATAGTTCACACACACACGTCTATAGTTCACACACACGTCTATAGTTCACACACACACACACGTCTATAGTTCACACACACACGTCTATAGTTCACACACACACACACACACACACACACACACACACACACGTCTATAGTTCACACACACACACACGTCTATAGTTCACACACACACGTCTATAGTTCACACACACACACACACACGTCTATAGTTCACACACACACGTCTATAGTTCACACACACACGTCTATAGTTCACACACACACACACACACACACGTCTATAGTTCACACACACGTCTATAGTTCACACACACACACGTCTAGTTCACACACACACACACACGTCTATAGTTCACACACACACACACGTCTATAGTTCACACACACGTCTATAGTTCACACACACGTCTATAGTTCACACACACACACACACACACACACACACACACACACACACACACACACACACGTCTATAGTTCACACACACGTCTATAGTTCACACACACACACACGTCTATAGTTCACACACACACACGTCTATAGTTCACACACACACACACACACACACACACACACACACACACACACACACACGTCTATAGTTCACACACACACACACGTCTATAGTTCACACACACACACACGTCTATAGTTCACACACACACACACGTCTATAGTTCACACACACACACACACACTATATAGTTCACACACACACACACACACACACACACGTCTATAGTTCACACACACACACGTCTATAGTTCACACACACACACACACGTCTATAGTTCACACACACACACACACACACACGTCTATAGTTCACACACACACACACACACGTCTATAGTTCACACACACACACACACACACACAGACGTCTATAGTTCACACACACACACACAGACGTCTATAGTTCACACACACACACACACACAGACGTCTATAGTTCACACACACACACACACACACACGTCTATAGTTCACACACACACACACACGTCTATAGTTCACACACACACACGTCTATAGTTCACACACACACACACACACACACACGTCTAGTTCACACACGTCTATAGTTCACAC
Source organism: Oncorhynchus tshawytscha (assembly GCF_018296145.1). Taxonomy (NCBI): domain Eukaryota; kingdom Metazoa; phylum Chordata; class Actinopteri; order Salmoniformes; family Salmonidae; genus Oncorhynchus; species Oncorhynchus tshawytscha. The sequence continues at coordinate 58,320,555 of NC_056433.1, read as the reverse complement.
ACACACACGTCTATAGTTCACACACACACACACACACACACACACACCTATAGTTAACACACACACGTCTATAGTTCACACACACACACACACACGTCTATAGTTCACACACACACACACACGTCTATAGTTCACACACACACACACACGTCTATAGTTCACACACACACACACACGTCTATAGTTCACACACACGTCTATAGTTCACACACACACGTCTATAGTTCACACACACACGTCTATAGTTCACACACACACGTCTATAGTTCACACACACACACACACACGTCTAGTTCACACACGTCTATAGTTCACACACACACACGTCTATAGTTCACACACACACACACACACGTCTATAGTTCACATACACACACACACGTCTATAGTTCACACACACACACACGTCTATAGTTCACACACACACACACACACACACACGTCTATAGTTCACACACACACACACACACACACACGTCTATAGTTCACACACACACACACACAAACGTCTATAGTTCACACACACACGTCTATAGTTCACACACACACACACCTATAGTTCACACACACACACACACACACACACACGTCTAGTTCACACACACGTCTATAGTTCACACACACACGTCTATAGTTCACACACACACACACACACACACACACACACACACACGTCTATAGTTCACACACACGTCTATAGTTCACACACACACACGTCTAGTTCACACACACACACGTCTATAGTTCACACACACACACACACGTCTATAGTTCACACACACACACACACACAAAAACGTCTATAGTTCACACACACGTCTATAGTTCACACACACACACACACACACGTCTATAGTTCACACACACACACACACACACACGTCTAGTTCACACACACGTCTATAGTTCACACACACACGTCTATAGTTCACACACACACACACACACACACACACGTCTATAGTTCACACACACGTCTATAGTTCACACACACACACGTCTAGTTCACACACACACACACGTCTATAGTTCACACACACACACGTCTATATTATTCACACACACGTCTATAGTTCACACACACGTCTATAGTTCACACACACGTCTATAGTTCACACACACACACACACACACACACACACACACACACACACACGTCTATAGTTCACACACACACACACACGTCTATAGTTCACACACACACGTCTATAGTTCACACACACACACACGTCTAGTTCACACACACACACACACGTCTAGTTCACACACACACACGTCTATAGTTCACACACACACGTCTATAGTTCACACACACACACGTCTAGTTCACACACGTCTATAGTTCACACACACACGTCTATAGTTCACACACACACACACACACACACGTCTATAGTTCACATACACACACACACACACACGTCTATAGTTCACACACACACACACACACACGTCTATAGTTCACACACGCACACGTCTATAGTTCACACACACACGTCTATAGTTCACACACACACACACGTCTATAGTTCACACACACACACGTCTAGTTCACACACACACACACACACACGTCTATAGTTCACACACACACACGTCTATATTATTCACACACACGTCTATAGTTCACACACACGTCTATAGTTCACACACACGTCTATAGTTCACACACACGTCTATAGTTCACACACACGTCTATAGTTCACACACACACACACACACGTCTATAGTTCACACACACACACACACACACACGTCTATAGTTCACACACACACACGTCTATAGTTCACACACACACACACACACGTCTATAGTTCACACACACACACACACGTCTATAGTTCACACACACACACACACGTCTATAGTTCACACACACGTCTATAGTTCACACACCGTCTATAGTTCACACACACACACACGTCTATAGTTCACACACACGTCTATAGTTCACACACACACACACGTCTATAGTTCACACACACACGTCTATAGTTCACACACACACACACATCCATAGTTCACACACACAAACACACACGTTTATAGTTCACACACACACGTCTATAGTTCACACACACACACACACACAAACACACACGTCTATAGTTCACACACACACACACACACACACACACACGTCTATAGTTCACACACACACACACACGTCTATAGTTCACACACACACACACACGTCTATAGTTCACACACACACACACACACGTCTATAGTTCACACACACACACACACACACACACGTCTATAGTTCACACACACACACACACACACGTCTATAGTTCACACACACACACACACACACACACACACAGACGTCTATAGTTCACACACACACACACACACAGACGTCTATAGTTCACACACACACACACACACACACAGACGTCTATAGTTCACACACACACACACACACGTCTATAGTTCACACACACACACACACACGTCTATAGTTCACACACACACACACACACACGTCTAGTTCACACACGTCTATAGTTCACACACACACACGTCTATAGTTCACACACACACACACACACACACACACACACACACCTATAGTTCACACACACACACGTCTATAGTTCACACACACACACACACGTCTATAGTTCACACACACACACACACACACGTCTATAGTTCACACACACACACACACACGTCTATAGTTCACACACACACACACACACGTCTATAGTTCACACACACGTCTATAGTTCACACACACACACACACACACGTCTATAGTTCACACACACACGTCTATAGTTCACACACACACACACGTCTATAGTTCACACACACACACACACGTCTATAGTTCACACACACACACGTCTATAGTTCACACACACACACACACGTCTATAGTTCACACACACGTCTATAGTTCACACACACGTCTATAGTTCACACACACACACACACGTCTATAGTTCACACACACACGTCTATAGTTCACACACACACACACGTCTATAGTTCACACACACACACACACACGTCTAGTTCACACACGTCTATAGTTCACACACACACACGTCTATAGTTCACACACACACACACGTCTATAGTTCACATACACACACGTCTATAGTTCACACACACACACACACGTCTATAGTTCACACACACACACACACACACACGTCTATAGTTCACACACACACACACGTCTATAGTTCACACACACACACACACACACACACGTCTATAGTTCACACACACACACAAACACACACACACGCCTATAGTTCACACACACACGTCATAGTTCACACACACACACACACCTATAGTTCACACACACACACACACACACACACGTCTAGTTCACACACACGTCTATAGTTCACACACACACACACACACACACACACACACACACACACACACACACACACGTCTATAGTTCACACACGTCTATAGTTCACACACACACACGTCTAGTTCACACACACACACACACACGTCTATAGTTCACACACACACACACACACGTCTATAGTTCACACACACACACACACACAAACACACACACACGTCTATAGTTCACACACACACGTCTATAGTTCACACACACACACACACGTCTATAGTTCACACACACACACACACGTCTAGTTCACACACACGTCTATAGTTCACACACACACGTCTATAGTTCACACACACACACACACACACACACACACGTCTATAGTTCACACACACACACGTCTATAGTTCACACACACGTCTATAGTTCACACACACACACACGTCTAGTTCACACACACACACACGTCTATAGTTCACACACACACACGTCTATATTATTCACACACACGTCTATAGTTCACACACACGTCTATAGTTCACACACACGTCTATAGTTCACACACACACACACACACACACACACGTCTATAGTTCACACACACACACACGTCTATAGTTCACACACACACACACGTCTATAGTTCACACACACACACACGTCTATAGTTCACACACACACGTCTATAGTTCACACACACACACACGTCTAGTTCACACACACACGTCTATAGTTCACACACACACGTCTATAGTTCACACACACACACACACACACGTCTAGTTCACACACGTCTATAGTTCACACACACACACGTCTATAGTTCACACACACACACACACACACGTCTATAGTTCACATACACACACACACACGTCTATAGTTCACACACACACACACACACGTCTATAGTTCACACACGCACACGTCTATAGTTCACACACACACGTCTATAGTTCACACACACACACGTCTATAGTTCACACACACACACGTCTATAGTTCACACACACACACGTCTAGTTCACACACACACACACACACACACACGTCTATAGTTCACACACACACACGTCTATATTATTCACACACACGTCTATAGTTCACACACACGTCTATAGTTACACACACGTCTATAGTTCACACACACACACACACACACACACACACACACGTCTATAGTTCACACACACACACACACGTCTATAGTTCACACACACACACACGTCTATAGTTCACACACACACACACACACGTCTATAGTTCACACACACACACACACGTCTATAGTTCACACACACACACACGTCTATAGTTCACACACACGTCTATAGTTCACACACACACACACACACGTCTATAGTTCACACACACACACACACGTCTATAGTTCACACACACGTCTATAGTTCACACACACACACACACACACACACACGTCTATAGTTCACACACACACGTCTATAGTTCACACACACACACACACATCCATAGTTCACACACACAAACACACACGTTTATAGTTCACACACACACGTCTATAGTTCACACACACACACACAAACACACACGTCTATAGTTCACACACACACACACACGTCTATAGTTCACACACACACACACACGTCTATAGTTCACACACACACACGTCTATAGTTCACACACACACACACACCTATAGTTCACACACACACACACGTCTATAGTTCACACACACACACACACACACGTCTATAGTTCACACACACACACACACACACACACACACACACACACGTCTATAGTTCACACACACACACGTCTATAGTTCACACACACACACACACTCTATAGTTCACACACACACGTCTATAGTTCACACACGTCTATAGTTCACACACACGTCTATAGTTCACACACACACACACAGACGTCTATAGTTCACACACACACACACAGACGTCTATAGTTCACACACACACACACACACAGACGTCTATAGTTCACACACACACACACACACACACACACAGACACATAGTTCATACACACACACACACACACACACACGTCTATAGTTCACACACACACACGTCTATAGTTCACACACACACACACGTCTATAGTTCACACACACACACGTCTATAGTTCACACACACACACACGTCTATAGTTCACACACACACACACACGTCTATAGTTCACACACACACACACGTCTATAGTTCACACACACACACGTCTAGTTCACACACGTCTATAGTTCACACACACACACGTCTATAGTTCACACACACACACACACGTCTATAGTTCACACACACACCTATAGTTCACACACACACACACACACACACACGTCTATAGTTCACACACACACACACGTCTATAGTTCACACACACACACACCTATAGTTCACACACACACACACGTCTATAGTTCACACACACACGTCTATAGTTCACACACACACGTCTATAGTTCACACACACACGTCTATAGTTCACACACACACGTCTATAGTTCACACACACACACGTCTATAGTTCACACACACACACGTCTATAGTTCACACACACACACACACGTCTATAGTTCACACACACACACACGTCTATAGTTCACACACGTCTATAGTTCACACACACGTCTATAGTTCACACACACGTCTATAGTTCACACACACACACACGTCTATAGTTCACACACACACACAGACGTCTATAGTTCACACACACACACACACAGACGTCTATAGTTCACACACACACACACGTCTATAGTTCACACACACACGTCTATAGTTCACACACACACACACACGTCTATAGTTCACACACACACACACACGTCTATAGTTCACACACACACACACGTCTAGTTCACACACGTCTATAGTTCACACACACACACACACGTCTATAGTTCACACACACGTCTATAGTTCACACACACACACACACACACACACGTCTATAGTTCACACACACACACGTCTATAGTTCACACACACACACACACACACACACACACACGTCTATAGTTCACACACACACGTCTATAGTTCACACACACACACACGTCTATAGTTCACACACACACACACACACACACACACACACGTCTATAGTTCACACACACACACACACACACACGTCTATAGTTCACACACACACACGCACGTCTATAGTTCACACACACACACACACACACACACACGTCTATAGTTCACACACACACACACACACACGTCTAGTTCACACACACACACACACACACACGTCTATAGTTAACACACACACACACGTCTATAGTTAACACACACACACACAAACACACGTCTATAGTTCACACACACTCGTCTATAGTTCACACACACACACACACGTCTATAGTTCACACACACACACACGTCTATAGTTCACACACGTCTATAGTTCACACACACACACGTCTATAGTACACACACGTCTATAGTTCACACACGTCTATAGTTCACACACACACACGTGTCTATAGTACACACACACACGTGTCTATAGTACACACACACGCGTCTATAGTTCACACACACACACGTCTATAGTTCACACACACACGTCTATAGTTCACACACACACGTCTATAGTTCACACACACACACACACACGTCTATAGTTCACACACACACACAAGTCTATAGTACACACACGTCTATAGTTCACACACGTCTATAGTTCACACACACACGTGTCTATAGTACACACACACACGTCTATAGTACACACACACACGTCTATAGTTCACACACACACGTCTATAGTTCACACACACACACACGTCTATAGTTCACACACACACACACACACGTCTATAGTTCACACACACACACACACACGTCTATAGTTCACACACACACACGTCTATAGTTCACACACACGTCTATAGTTCACACACACACACACACGTCTATAGTTCACACACACACACACACACACGTCTATAGTTCACACACACACGTCTATAGTTCACACACACACACACACACACACACACACACACACGTCTATAGTTCACACACACACACGTCTATAGTTCACACACACGTCTAGTTCACACACACGTCTATAGTTCACACACACACGGTCTATAGTTCACACACACACACACACACACACGTCTATAGTTCACACACACGTCTATAGTTCACACACACACACACACCTATAGTTCACACACACACGCCTATAGTTCACACACACACGCCTATAGTTCACACACACACACACACATCTATAGTTCACACACACGTCTATAGTTCACACACACACACACACACACACACGTCTATAGTTCACACACACACGTCTATAGTTCACACACACGTCTATAGTTCACACACACACACGTCTATAGTTCACACACACACACGTCTATAGTTCACACACACACACACACACACACACACACACGTCTATAGTTCACACACACACACACATCTATAGTTCACACACATCTATAGTTCACACACACACACACACACACACACACACACACACACGTCTATAGTTCACACACACACACGTCTATAGTTCACACACACACACACACGTCTATAGTACACACACGTCTATAGTTCACACACACACACACACACACACGTCTATAGTTCACACACACACACACACGTCTATAGTTCACACACACACCTATAGTTCACACACACACACACACACACACACATCTATAGTTCACACACACACACACACATCTATAGTTCACACACACACACACACACACACACGTCTATAGTTCACACACACGTCTATAGTTCACACACACACACCTATAGTTCACACACACACACACACACACCTATAGTTCACACACACACACACACACCTATAGTTCACACACACACACACACCTATAGTTCACACACACACACACACACACATCTATAGTTCACACACACACACACACACACATCTATAGTTCACACACACATCTATAGTTCACACACACACACATCTATAGTTCACACACACACATCTATAGTTCACACACACACACATCTATAGTTCACACACACACACACACACATCTATAGTTCACACACACACGTCTACAGTTCACACACACACACCTATAGTTCACACACACACACATCTATAGTTCACACACACACACATCTATAGTTCACACACACACACATCTATAGTTCACACACACACATCTATAGTTCACACACACACACGTCTATAGTTCACACACACACATCTATAGTTCACACACACACACATCTATAGTTCACACACACACACACACACACACACACACACACACACACACACACACACACACACACACATCTATAGTTCACACACACACACACACACACACATCTATAGTTCACACACACACACACGTCTATAGTTCACACACACACATCTATAGTTCACACACACACATCTATAGTTCACACACACACACGTCTATAGTTCACACACACACATCTATAGTTCACACACACACACATCTATAGTTCACACACACACACACACACACACACACACACACACACACATAGTTCACACACACACACACACACACACACACACACATCTATAGTTCACACACACACACACACACACACATCTATAGTTCACACACACACACACGTCTATAGTTCACACACACACATCTATAGTTCACACACACACACATCTATAGTTCACACACACACACATCTATAGTTCACACACACACACATCTATAGTTCACACACACACACATCTATAGTTCACACACACACATCTATAGTTCACACACACACACACACATCTATAGTTCACACACACACACACATCTATAGTTCACACACACACACACACGTCTATAGTTCACACACACACGTCTATAGTTCACACACACACACGTCTATAGTTCACACACACACACACACGTCTATAGTTCACACACACACGTCTATAGTTCACACACACACACGTCTATAGTTCACACACACACACGTCTATAGTTCACACACACACACATCTATAGTTCACACACACATCTATAGTTCACACACACACACACACGTCTATAGTTCACACACACACACACGTCTATAGTTCACACACACACGTCTATAGTACACACACGTCTATAGTTCACACACGTCTATAGTTCACACACACACACACGTCTATAGTTCACACACACGTCTATAGTTCACACACACACATCTATAGTTCACACACACACACACACACCTATAGTTCACTCACACACACACACACACACACACGTCTATAGTTCACACACACACACACACACACACACGTCTATAGTTCACACACACACACACACATCTATAGTTCACACACACACACACACACACACACACACACACACACATCTATAGTTCACACACACACACACACACACACACATCTATAGTTCACACACACACACACATCTATAGTTCACACACACACACACACACACATCTATAGTTCACACACACACACACACATCTATAGTTCACACACACACACACACACACACACATCTATAGTTCACACACACACACACACACACACACACACATCTATAGTTCACACACACACACACATCTATAGTTCACACACACACACACACATCTATAGTTCACACACACACACACACCTATAGTTCACACACACACACGTCTATAGTTCACACACACACGTCTATAGTTCACACACACACACACACACACACACGTCTATAGTTCACACACACACACACACGTCTATAGTTCACACACACACACACACACGTCTATAGTTCACACACACACACACACGTCTATAGTTCACACACACACACACACACGTCTATAGTTCACACACACACACACACGCCCGTATAGTTCGCCCACCCACAGACGCGCCCGTATACAGTTCGCCCACCCACAGACGCGCCCGTATACAGTTCGCCCACCCACAGACGCGCCCGTATACAGTTCGCCCACCCACAGACGCGCCCGTACCCACCCACAGACGCGCCCGTATACAGTTCGCCCACCCACAGACCCGCCCGTATACAGTTCGCCCACCCACAGACGCGTCCGTATACAGTTCGCCCACCCACAGACGCGCCCGTAGTTCACGCACAGACGCGCCCGCAGTTCACGCACAGACGCGCCCGTAGTTCACGCACAGACGCGCCCGTAGTTCACGCACAGACGCGCCCGTAGTTCACGCACAGACGCGCCCGTAGTTCACGCACAGGCGCGCCCGTGAGTTCACGCACAGGCGCGCCCGTAGTTCACGCACAGGCGCGCCCGTAGTTCACGCACAGGCGCGCCCGCAGTTCACGCACAGGCGCGTCCGTAGTTCACGCACAGGCGCGTCCGTAGTTCACGCACAGGCGCGTCCGTAGTTCACGCACAGGCGCGCCCGTAGTTCACGCACAGGCGCGTCCGTAGTTCACCCGCAGGCGCGCCCGTAGTTCACCCGCAGGCGCGTCCGTAGTTCACCCGCAGGCGCGTCCGTAGTTCACCCGCAGACGCGTCCGTAGTTCACCCGCAGACGCGTCCGCAGCTCACCCACAGACGCGCCCGCAGTTCACTCACAGACGCGTCCGCAGTTCACACAGACGCGCCCGTAGTTCACTCACAGACGCGCCCGTAGTTCACTCACAGACGCGCCCGTAGCTCACTCACAGACGCGTCCGTAGTTCACTCACAGACGCGTCCGCAGTTCACTCCCAGACGCGCCCGCAGTTCACCCACAGACGCGTCCGTAGTTCACCCACAGACGCGTCCGCAGTTCACTCACAGACGCGTCCGCAGTTCACTCACAGACGCGTCCGCAGTTCACTCACAGACGCGCCCGTAGTTCACTCACAGACGCGTCCGTAGTTCACTCACAGACGCGTCCGTAGTTCACCCACAGACGCGTCCGTAGTTCACACGTCCATAGTTCACACTCAGACACGTCCATAGTTCACACGTTCACACGCACACATCCGTCCATAGTTCACACGTCCATAGTTCACACGCACCCACACGATCACATGCACACATCCGTCCATAGTTCACACGTCCATAGTTCACCATCACACACGTCCATAGTTCACACTCACAGACACGTCCATAGTTCACACTCACAGACACGTCCATAGTTCACACGCACCCACACGTTCACACGCACACATCCGTCCATAGTTCACACGTCCATAGTCCTGTCATACAGATTACTGTTCAAAAGTTTGTGGTCACTTCGAAATGTCCTTGTTTTTGAAAGAAAAGCATATTTTTTTGTACATTAAAACATCAAATTGATCAGAAATAGTGTAGACAATGTTGTAAATGAATATTGTAGGCCAGCAAGGCCAGCATCCCAAAGTCGCCTCTTCAGTGTTGACGTTGAGACTGGTGTTTTGCGGGTACTATTTAATGAAGCTGCCAGTTGAGGACTTGCGAGCCGTCTGTTTCTCAAACTAGACACCCTAATGTACTTGTCCTCTTGCTCAGTTGTGCACCCGGCCTCCCACTCTTTCTATTCTGGTTAGAGACAGTTTGCACTGTTCTGTGAAGGGAGTAGCGTTGTACGAGATCTTCAGTTTCTTGGCAAATTCTCACATGGAATAGCCTTCATTTCTTAGAACAAGAATAGACTGACGAGTTTCAGAAGAAAGTTCTTTGTTTCTGGCCATTTTGCGCCAGAAACAAATCAAACTCACAAATGCTGATGCTCCAGATACTCAACTAGTCTAAAAAGGCCAGTTTTTTTATTGCTTCTTTAATCAGCACAACAGTTTTCAGCTGTGCTAACATTATTGGAAAAGGGTTTTCTAATGATCAATTAGCCTTTTAAAATGATAAACTTGGATTAGCTAACACAACGTGCCATTGGAACACAGAAGTGATGGTTGCTGACAATGGACCTCTGTATGCCTATGTAGATACTCCACTAAAAATCATCTTTTTCCAGCTTCAATAGTCATTTACAACATTAACAATGTCAACACTGTATTTTACATCAAATTCATGTTATTTTAAAGGGGCAATTTTTTTGATGCTTTTCTTTCAAAAACAAGGACATTTCTAAGTGACTCCAAACTTTTGAACGTACGTCTATAGTTCCCTCATAAGGTCTTGAAGCAGCAAAAGCATTAGCACACCTCTCCGTAAATTCTGAACGTCCCGCTCCCCTCATCCAGCTCGATAGCAGTGACTCCAGGCAGTTTTCTGGCTTGTTGAATGTTGCTTCCATGGCTTCCAATGGCAAGGCCCATGAGGTCCACCCTGACTGTAAACTCCTCTTGGAAACCAGATGCCAGTTGCTTTGTACTCTTGAGAGGAGATCGTTTTGAGTGAAAGATCTTACATTCACAGATGCCATTCATTTGACTATTATCCAATTTAATTCTGTCATGCGCATGAATTCATGTGTTTTTATGCCAGGATGCAATTATGAAAATGGCCCTTACCTCCAGATGTTTAGTGGCTTCCTCATTTCGGGACATGAGCATGAGCTTAGTACGAATGCTCCTCAGGTGCATGTCACTGAGCAAAGACACTCGCTTAACTGTGGCTTCATTTATGGACTGCAAGGAAACAAGAATATAAACATAAATAAATGGTCAAAACACATTAACTGGTAGGGGGAAAAATGTATAGTTACATATCGGGATATTATTTTTGACGATATATCATATTTTCACAATATTATTTTGCGCTAGTTGGCTGTGCCTGCACCAAAACTCCAGTATTTTTTTCCCATAGCTTGTTCTCCATCTTTTTAAATTAGGGACCAAATTTGTTTTCAGGACTTATTTCCATAACTGGTCCAAACTAGTTCTCTCATGTCTCTTGCCCCTCTGCAGCAGACATACAGCTGAAGTCGGAAGTTTACATACACTTAGGTTGGAGTCATTAAAACTCGTTTTTCAACCACTCCACAAATTTCTTGTTAACAAACTATAGTTTTGGCAAGTCGGTTAGGACATCTACTTTGTGCATGACAAGTCATTTTTCCACCAATTGTTTACAAATGGAGTATTTCACTTGAAATTCACTGTATCACAATTGCAGTGGGTCAGAAGTTCAGATACACTAAGTTGACTGTGCCTTTAAACAGCTTGGAAAATTCCAGAAAATGTCATGGCTTTAGAAGCTTCTGAAAAATAATGTCTATTAGCCTGAGTCAATTGGAGGTGTACCTGTGGATGTATTTCAAGGCCTACCTTCAAACTCAGTGCCTCTTTGCTTGACATCATGGAAAAATCAAAAGAAATCAGCCAAGACCTCCACAAGTCTGGTTCGTCCTTGGGAGCAATTTCCAAACGCCTGAAGGTACCACGTTCATCTGTACAAACAATAGTACGCAAGTATAAACACCATGGGATCACGCAGACGTCATACCGCTCAGGAAGGATACGCGTTCTGTCTCCTAGAGATGAACGTACTTAAGTACGAAAAGTTTAAATCAATCCCAGAACAGCAAAGGACCTTGTGAAGATGCTGGAGGAAACAGGTACAAAAGTTTCTATATCCACAGTAAAACAAGTCCATTATCGACATATTGCTCAGCAAGGAAGAAGCCACTGCTCCAAAACCACTATAAAAAAGCCAGACTACGGTTTGCAACTGCACATGGGAACAAAGATCGTACTTTTTGGAGAAATGTCCTCTGGTCTGATGAAACAAAAATATAACTTTTCGGCCATAATGACCATTGTTTTGTTTGGAGGTAAAAGGGGAGGCTTGCAAGCCGAAGAACACCATCCCAGCCGTGAAGCACAGGGGTGGCAGCATCATGTTGTGGGGTTGCTTTACTGCAGGAGGGACTGGTGCACTTCACAAAATAGATGGCTTCATGAGGGGGGGAAATGCTACTCACTGGACCCTATGATCACTCGGCTACACATGCTTCTCCCTAATGTCAATATGCCTTGTCTATTGCTGTTTTGGTTAGTAATTTGTCTTATTTCACTGTAGAGCCTCCAGCCCTGATCAATATGCCTTATGTTCCAACCCCCCACACATGCGGTGACCGCACCTGGCTTAAATGGTGCGTCTGGAGACAAAACCTCTCATCGTCACTCAATTCCTAGGCTTACTTCCACTGTACTCACATCCTACCATACCCTTGTCTGTACATCATGCCTCAAATCTGTTCTTCTGTGCCCAGAAACCTGCTCCTTTTACTCTCTGTTCCGAACGCACTAGACGACCAGTTCTTTTAGCCTTTAGCTGTACTCTTATCCTACTCCTCCTTTGTTGCTCTGGTGATGTAGAGGTTAACCCAGGCCCTGCAGCCCTCAGCATCACTCCCATTCCCCAGGCAATTGCATTTGTTGACTTTTGTAACCATAAAAGCCTTGGTTTCATGCATGTTAACATTAGAAGGCTCCCCCCTAAGTTTATTTTATTCACTGCTTTTATTCACACTCTGCCAACCCGGATGTCCTAGCCGTGTCTGAATCCTGGCTTAGGAAGGCCACCAAAATTCCTGAAATTTCCATACTTAACAATAACATTTTCCGACAAGACAGAACTGCCAAAGGGTGCGGAGTTGCAATTTTCTGCAGAGATAGCCTGCAGAGTTCTGTCATACTATCCAGATCTGTGCCCAAACAATTTGAGCTTCTACTTTTAAAAATCCACCTTTCCAGAAACAAGTTTCTCACCGTTGCCGCTTGTTATAAACCCCCCCCAGTTGTGCCCTGGACACCGTATGGGAATTGATCGCCCCCCCCATCTATCGTCAGAGTTTCTACTGTTAGGTGACCTAAACTGGGACATGCTTCTTGACAACTTCCGGTGAAATTGTAGAGCGCAAAATTGAAATTACAGAAATATAAATATTTAACATTCATGAAAATACAAGTGTCATACATCAAAATAAAGCTTAACTTCTTGTTAATCCAGCCGCTGTGTCAGATTTCAAAAAGGCTTTAAAGCGAAAGCACGCCATGCAATTATGAGGACAGCGCCCCGCATACAAAAGCACGAAAAACATTTTTTCAACCAGGCAGGTGCGCCACGAAAGTCAGAAATAGCGATAAAATAAATGCCTTACCATTGAAGATCTTCTGTTGGTGCTCCAAACGTTACCAATAAACTTCTCCAAACAACGTTTTTAATCAAACCTCCGGTATCACTTAATAAACAATAAATTTAAGACCGAGAATCGTTATCGTCCTTACCGGAGATAAACAACAAAGAATGCGCGCTCATCCACACGCATGAAAACACTACGGCCAAAATAGGAGCCACTTAGAAAAACTACCAATTCTAGCTAATTTTTCCAAAAACAAGCCTGAAACTCTTTCTAAAGTCTTGACATCTAGTGGAAGCCCTAGGAACTGCAATCTGGGAGGTTTTTGCCTCATAATAAACATGACAGCCATTGGAAACCGTGGTAGGCCGAATATTTTTTGGGGGGGATGGTTTGTCCTTGGGGTTCCGCATGCCATATAAGTTCTGTTATACTCACAGATATTATTTTAACAGTTTTAGAAACTTTAGAGTGTTTTCTATCCAGGCAGTTTACTTTGGGCACGCTTTTCATCCAGATGTCAAAATACTGCCCCCTAGCCTAAAGAGGTTAACTTTGGGATAGGAGGCAGTATTTTCACGCCCGGATGAAATGCATGCCTGTTTAAAGTAAACTGCCTGTTTCTCAGGCCCAGAAGCTAGGATATGCATATAATTGGTAGATTTAGATAGAAAACACAAAAGTTTCTAAAACTGTTAAAATTATGTCTGTGAGTATAACAGAACTTATTTGGCAGGCGAAACCCAGAGGACAAACCATCCAGGGGGAAAAAAACGAGGTCACTGTGTTTTCAATTGGGTTTCTATGGGAAACTATATTTATGAGGAACATGGTTGCAGTTCCTATAGCTTCCACTAGATGTCAGTCTTTAGAAATTGCTTGATGTTTTTCTTTTGAGAAATGAAGAAGTAGGGCTGTTCATTGTGAGTGTCAAGCCAAGTGGACTCTCCTGCGTGGTGCGCGTGAACTGGCGCTCACTCCACATTGTTTTTATCCGCTATTGAACACAGTATATTCCGTTCCGTTAAATTGTATCGATTATTTACGTTTTAGGATATCTAAGGTTGGATTTGGAAAGTTGTTTGAAATGTTTGGACCAAGTTTACAGGTAACTTATTAGATCCTTTGTTGTCATGTTGGGCGAGTTGGAGCCGGTGTATTTCTGAATCAAACTTGCCAAATAAATGGACATTTTGTGGATATAAAGAAGGAATTTATCGAACAAAAGGACCATTTGTGGTGCGACACGGTTGAAATATGTTTTTCATGTGTTGGTATGCGTGGCGCTGTCCTCAGATAATCGCATGGTTTGCTTTCCCGTAAAGCCTTTTTGAAATCTGACACGGTGGCTGGATTAACATCAAGTTAAGCTTTATTTTGATGTATTGCACTTGTGACTTTATGAAAGTTAAATATTTATATAGTAATTTAATTTTAATTTGGCGCTCTGCAATTTCACTGGATGTTGTCGAGGTGGGACGCTACCGTCCCACTGATCCGAAAGAAGTTGAGCTGTGGCCAATGGGAGTTGACCTGGTTAAAGGGAGGTCTGGGAAAGGAAAAAAAAAGAGAGGGAGAGAGACATTGAGAAAAGGTTGGATTTTTACATCAGGACCGTTGGTGAAGAAAATGATAAAAGACGACGACAAAACTAGAACAAAAACCCATACCTACTAAGACATGAAGGGAAATACCAATTTTATTTTATAAGAGTTGTTATGATTTTGTTATGACTTAGGAAAGACTGAAGCTACCGTCTCATCATGGAGGTATTTGCCAGCCTTGAGGTTAGCCTAGCATCGTGTAACACCGAGAGAGAATTGCATGGGAAAGCTTAACAAGTTCATGTTCCCATGGGATATCGGTTATGGCTAAGGAGTACTGTCTGCATTGATAGCGGTGCTTGCTGTGGATCTTGTTAGGAAACCTGCAAGGAACTGCCATACTTCGCTCAAGGAATATCTACAAGTGGTGAGTAACCACAACGTGAGGTGCTTCTGGACTTTATGTGTGTCGCCATTTTTTTTTATAGCTCCAACGCGCGCCACCGGGATAAACAAGCTTTAAATCATTTGGACATGGGTTGTGCACGACTCATTGATGTTTATTATTTTTATATATTTTGATTTTGTGCTATGAAAATGTAATACACATATTGAACCTTATATATGTTGCCTTGGAGTCATTTACTGTTTCAATTAAATTTAATGCATGGGATAGCCTACCCTGATACAATAAGAGAAACCTATAATCATTTCATCTGAAGTTAATACCCTATTGTCATCACCCAAGACAGTTTACAATAGGAATTATTATTGGAGATGTCCTTCTCACCTAACATCCCATGCTGTTGAGATACTCTACGTAAGTTAATATCGTGAGAGTCAAATTTGAGCCTGGTGAGAGGGTTACAACTGTAAGCTCTACTTCCAGACTC
Source organism: Oncorhynchus tshawytscha (assembly GCF_018296145.1). Classification (NCBI taxonomy): domain Eukaryota; kingdom Metazoa; phylum Chordata; class Actinopteri; order Salmoniformes; family Salmonidae; genus Oncorhynchus; species Oncorhynchus tshawytscha. The sequence goes on along the minus strand of NC_056433.1, from coordinate 58,302,760 downwards.
ACATTAAGCATCTCCAATCCAAAATTAAATCTAGAATTGAATTGGCTTCCTATTTTGCATCCAAGATGGCGTAGCAGTGAAGACGTGTTTGTTTTGTCCTCTTGTGTACTTTTGTATTTTTTCAAATTTTTTGTATATATTTAAATTTATTTTCAATCTCTTCTTGATTTTTTATTCGATTATACCTTCCGGTAACCTGCCTCACCCAATGTGATACGGAATCGCTATTATTTTAAATTTTAGAACACATTGAAGAATCTCCAGAAGCTAACCAGCTAATAAGCTACAAGCTATTTATTGTTAGCCACTGCTAACAGCTTTTACCTTCTGCACAGATACCAGCCCTGTTTTTAGCCTGGACAATACTCGCCTGTCTACCAATATCGGACTGTCTCTCCACAACAACGCCGGATTCCTGCCGTAATCCCTGGACCACTACTTCTGATCTTCACAGCTAGCTCGCTCACAGCTAGCAAGCTTTCACTCACCGTGGCACCTAGTACCGAAGCTATTCCCTGAGGCCCACCTCCCGGCCTACTCAGCTGTTCACCCGAACCCCACTCATACACGGCTAGAGCCCAAAACTCCACCGGATCCTTGCTGTAAACTCTGGACTCTGGACCTTGGCACCGGATCACCGCTGCTACCGATTGGATAGTGGCTAACGCCACTGCCACGAAGCTAGCACCAGTTAGCCGTGAGCCAGGCACATCTCCCGGCTAGCAAACTAAATTCCACAATACCTCTTTCGCCATCTGGCTTGGATTCTCTGTCGACATGGCGCCCCGCCGCACCACCACGACTGGTCTGCCGACGAATACTCCATCCGCTGTGCCTTCATCCGGCCTCCGTCGGAGCAGACGCTACTAACTTTAAAACGCTGTGTCGCTTGCGTAGTGGGGCTCCTGTTCCATCGACTGCTGCCCCCTGGACACTATGATCACTTGGCTACATAGCTGATGCCTACTGGACTGTCCATTAATCACGGTACTCCATTCTGTTTATTCATTTTTTATCTTTTCGGCCCAGCCGCAAACTCAGGCTCTGTGTGTAGTTAATCCGACCCTCTCTGTCTAGTCATCACCATTTTACCTGCTGTTGTTGTGTTAGCTGATTAGCTGTTGTTGTCTCACCTGTTGTTTTAGCTAGCTCTCCCAATCAACACCTGTGATTACTTTATGCCTCGCTGTATGTCTCTCTCAAATGTCAATATAACTTGTATACTGTTGTTCAGGTTAGTTATCATTGTTTTAGTTTACAATGGACCCCCTAGTTCCACTCTTCATACCTCTGATACCTCCTTTGTCCCACCTCCCACACATGCGGTGACCTCACCCATTACAACCAGCATGTCCAGAGATACAACCTCTCTTATCACCCAGTGCCTGGGCTTACCTCCACTGTACCCGCACCCCACCATACCAGTCTGCGCATTATGCCCTGAATATATTATATCACGCCCAGAAATCCGCTCCTTTTATTTTTTGACCCGAACGCTCTACGCGACCAGTTTTGATAGCCTTTAGCCGCACCCTCATGCTACTCCTCCTCTGTTCCGCGGTGATGTGGAGCTAAACCCAGGCCCGGCATGTCCCCAGGCACCCTCATTTGTTGACTTCTGTGATCGAAAAAGCCTTGGTTTCATGCATGTCAACATCAGAAGCCTCCTCCCTAAGTTTGTTTTACTCACTGCTTTAGCACTCTGCCAACCCTGATGTCATTGCCGTGTCTGAATCCTGGCTTAGGAAGGCCACCAAAAATTCTGAGATTTCCATACCCAACTATAACATTTTCCATCAAAATAGAACTGCCAAAGGGGGAGGAGTTGCAGTCTACTGCAGAGATAGCCTGCAAAGTAATGTCATACTTTCCAGGTCCATACCCAAACAGTTCAAACTTCTAATTTTAAAAATGAATCTCTCCAGAAATAAGTCTCTCACTGTTGAAGCCTGCTACCGACCCCCCTCAGCTCCCAGCTGTGCCCTGGACAACATTTAAGAATTGATCGCCCCCCATCTAGCTTCAGAGTTTGTTCTGTTAGCTGACCTAAACTGGGATATGCTTAACACCCCGGCAGTCCGAAAAATGTAAGCTAGATGCCCTCAAACTCACACAAATCATCAAGGAACCCACCAGGTACAACCTTAAATCTGTAAACAAGGGCACCCTCATAGACGTTATCCTGACCAACTGGCCCTCCAAATACACCGCCGCTGTCTTCAATCAGGATCTCAGCGATCACTGCCTCATTGCCTGTATCCGCTACGGGTCCGCAGTCAAACGACCACCCCTCATCACTGTCAAACGCTCCCTAAAACACTTCTGCGAGCAGGCCTGTCTAATCAACCTGGCCCGGGTATCCTGGAAGGATATTGACCTCATCCCGTCAGTTGAGGATGCCTGGTCATTCTTTAAACGTAACTTCCTCACCATCTTAGATAAGCATGCTCCGTTCAAAAAATGCAGAACTAAGAACAGATTTAGCCCCTGGTTCACTCCAGACTTGACTGCCCTCGACCAGCACAAAAACATTCTGTGGCGGACTGCAATAGCATCGAAAAGTCCCCGCGATATGCAACTGTTCAGGGAGTCAGGAACCAATACACGCAGTCAGTCAGAAAAGCAAAGGCCAGCTTTTTCAAGCAGAAATGTGCATCCTGTAGCTCTAACTCCAAAAAGTTCTGGAACACTGTAAAGTCCATGGAGAACAAGAGCACCTCCTCTCAGCTGCCCACTGCACCGAGGCTAGGTAACACGGTAACACACCACCGATAAATCCATGTTAATCGAAAACTTCAACAAGCATTTCTCAACGGCTGGCCATGCCTTCCTCCAGGCTACTCCAACCTCGGCCAACAGCTCCACCCCCCCCCCGCAGCTACTGGCCCAAGCCTCCCAAGCTTCTCCTTTACCCAAATCCAGATAGCAGATGTTTTGAAAGAGCTGCAAAACCTGGACCGGTACAAATAAGCTGGGCTTGAAAATCTGAACCCTCTATTTCTGAAACTATCTGCCACCATTGTCGCAACCCCTATTACCAGCCTGTTCAACCTCTCTTTCATATCGTCTGAGATCCCCAAGGACTGGAAAACTGCCGTGGTCATCCCCCTCTTCAAAAGGGGGAGACACCCTGGACCCAAACTGTTACAGACCCATATCCATCCTGCTCTGCCTATCTAAGGTCTTCGAAAGCCAAGTCAACAAATAGATCACTGACCATCTCGAATCCCACCGTACCTTCTCCGCTGTGCAATCTGGTTTCCGAGCCGGTCACATGTAAACCTCAGCCACGCTCAAGGTACTAAACGATATCATAACCGCCATCGATAATAGACAATAATGTGCAGCAGTCTTCATCGACCTGGCCAAAGCTTTCGACTCTGTCAATCACCCTATTCTTATCGACACAGTAGCCTCGGTTTTTCTAATGACTGCCTTGCCTGGTTCTCCAACTACTTTGCAGACAGAGTTCAGTGTGTCAAATCGGAGGGCCTGTTGTCCGGTCCTCTGGCAGTCTCTATGGGGGTGCCACAGGGTTCAATTCTCGGGCCGACTCTTTTCTCTGTATATATCAATGATGTTGCTCTTGCTGCGGGAGATTCCCTGATCCACCTCCACGCAGACGACACCATTCTGTATACCTCTGGCCCTTCCTTGGACACTGTGCTATCTAACCTCCAAACGAGCTTCAATGCCATACAACACTCCTTCCGTGGCCTCCAACTGCTCTTAAACGCTAGTAAAACCAAATGCATGCTTTTCAACCGTTCGCTGCCTGCACCAGCACGCCCGACTAGCATCACCACCCTGGATGGTTCCGACCTAGAATATGTGGACATCTATAAGTACCTAGGTGTCTGGCTAGACTGTAAACTCTCCTTTCAGACTCATATCAAACATCTCCAATCCAAAATCAAATCTAGAATCGGCTTTCAATTTCGCAACAAAGCCTCCTACACTCACGCCGCCAAACTTACCCTAGTAAAACTGACTATTCTACCGATCCTCGACTTCGGCGATGTCACCTACAAAATGGCTTCCAATACTCTACTCAGCAAACTGGATGCAGTTTATCACAGTGCCATCCGCTTTGTTACTAAAGCACCTTATACCACCCACCACTGCGACCTGTATGCTCTAGTCGGCTGGCCCTCGCTACATATTCGTCGCCAAACCAACTGGCTCCAGGTCATCTATAAGTCAATGCTAGGTAAAGCTCCGCCTTATCTCAGTTCACTGGTCACGATGGCAACACCCACCCGTAGCACGCGCTCCAGCAGGTGCATCTCACTGATCATCCCTAAAGCCAACACCTAATTTGGCCACCTTTCCTTCCAGTTCTCTGCTGTCTGTGACTGGAACGAATTGCAAAAATCGTTGAAGTTTGAGACTTACCTCCCTCACCAACTTGAAACATCTGCTATCTGAGCAGCTAACCGATCGCTGCAGCTGTACATAGTCCATCGGTAAATAGCCCACCCAATTTACCTACCTCATCCCCATACTATTTTTAGTTATTTACTTTTCTGCTCTTTTGCACACCAGTATCTCTACCTGCACATGACCATCTGATCATTTATCACTCCAGGGTTAATCTGCTAAATTGTAATTATTCGCCTACCTCCTCATGCCTTTTGCACACCATGTATATAGACTCTTTTTTCCCCCCTACTGTGTTATTGACTTGTTTATTGTTTACTCCATGTGTAACTGTGTTGCTGTCTGTTCACACTGCTATGCTTTATCTTGGCCAGGTCGCAGTTGTAAATGAGAACTTGTTCTCAACTAGCCTACCTGGTTAAATAAAGGTGAAATAAAAATAAAATAAAATGAACAAAGCCTCTTTCACTCATTCCGCTAAACATATCCTCGTAAAACTGACAATCCTACCGATCCTTGTCTTCGGCGATGTCATTTACAAAACAGCCCCACTCAGCAAATTGGATGCAGTCTATCACAGTGCCGTCCGTTTTATCACCAGAGCCCCATATACTACCCACCACTGCGACCTGTATGCTCTCGTTGGCTGGCCCTCACTACATATCTGTCGCCAAACCCAGCAGGTATATTGCACTGGTCATCCCCAAAGCTAACACTTCCTTTGGCCGCCTTTTCTTCCAGTTCTCTGCTGCCAATGACTGGAACCAATTGCAGAAATCTCTGAAGCTGGAGTCTTATATCTCCCTCTCTTACTTTAAGCATCAGCTGTCTGAGCAGCTTACCAATCACTGTACCTGTACAGAGCCAATCTCTAAATAGCACACCCGACTATCTCCTCCCCATATTATTACTTACCCTCTTGCTCTTTTGCACCCCAGTATCTCTACTTGCACATCATCATCTGCACATCTATCACTCCAGTATTAATGCTAAATTGTAATTATTTTAGCTTCTATGGCCTATTTATTGCCTACCTCCCTACTCTTCTACATTTGCACACACTGTACATAGATTTTTATATTTTTCTTTTATTTTGTGTTATTGACTTTACGTTTGTTTATGTGTAACTCTGTGTTGTTGTTTCTGTCGCACAGCTTTGCTTTATCTTGGCCAGGTCGCAGTTGTAAATGAGAACTTGTTCTCAACTGGCCTACCTGGTTATTAAATAAAAGGTGAAATAAAAAAATATATAAAATAATAATGGGTCTCCCAAATGGACAATGACCCCAAACATACATACAAAGTTGTGGCAAAATGGCTTAAGGACAACAAAATCAAGGTATTGGAGTGGCCATCACAAAGCCCTGACCTCAACCCTATAGAAGATTTGTGGGCAGAACTGAATAAGCATGTGCAAGCAAGGAGGCCTACAAACCTGACTCAGTTACACCAGCTCTGTCAGGAGGAATGGGCCAAAATTCACCCAACTTATTGTGGAAAGCTTGTGGAAGGTTACCCGAAACATTTGACCCAAGTTAAACCATTTAAAGGCAATGCTACCAAATACTAGTTGAGTGTATGTAAACTTCTGACCCACTGGGAATGTGATGAAAGAAATAAAAGCTGAAATAATTCACTCTACTATTATTCTGACATTTCACATTCTTAAAATAAAGTGGTGATCCTAACTGACCTAAGATTCTTACTAGGATTAAATAACAGGAATTGTGAAAAACTGAGTTTGAAATGTATTTGGCTAAGGTGTATGTAAACTTCCGACATCAACTCTATTGTGAGTAATATGTTTGGAGCATCAAATAGCAATAAAATCACAGTATCGAAATACATATAGAATTGTGAGAATCCCAATACATATCGTATCAGCACCTAAGTAACATGATAATATCATATCGTGAGGTCCCTGGCAATTTCCAGCCCTATTTCATTCGTATACTCAAATCTGCTGGAACTGAAGAAAGAGTGTCAGAAAGATGTATACATACTTACCAGTACAACCAAGCTACTTGTTTCTGAACAGTAGACAATCCGACAAGCTCCCACTGCCTTTTTGAAATCTTTATGCGCTTGTTCACTTTCGCACCTGAAGTAGAAGGAACTATAATCAGATTCTAAATTATAATGCATGTAAATAACATCCAACAAATAACCCGTCTATATCACAATCAGAAACTACTTTTAAACAAGGTACATACGCTGCTTTCAGGTCGTCGGGAACTGGGACTGTGCACTTGAAGAAGGAGCTCTTTGACACCGCCTTGTTGATATTTACAGGCCGAAGACGTTCAAATGTGACTATTTCATTGTATGTGGCGTCACAGGCAGCATACTCGATCACATAGAACTACATAGTAAACACAACACAGGTTACATATCGACTTGCATGAAACTAACAAACATAACAGGATGAGGAAACCAGAGGACAAACATCAAATAAACATCTCCTTGATTAAACAACTCTCCACAATTACATTATAGGACCAGTGAAATTGTAACCACAGTTAACTACTCACATCTCCCTTCATCATGCGCACTTTGGCAAGCCACCAGCCACATGGCTCCTGCTCATTGGCCCGGGAGAAGATCTGGTACAGAGAGAAACAAGGGGAGATAATTAAAAATAAGACATCCTATGGAAACTGTGTGTTAAATTTCTATGAAGATAGAGAGCCAGTTCTCACCTCCACCTCTTCTCCCTCCCCGATGTCCTTTTTACCATCGGCTGGAGGTGGCATCCGAACATCACTAAAGGGAACTTGTCTCTCTGGTTGCCAACTTCATTAACAACAACAAGCATTTAGATCAGTATCAAAGTTATGCCCAAACTAATACCACTATCACTCCAATATGACAAACTACAACCTGACAAGAACTGACGAATTACCACACTTACTTGTTCTCAAAGGCAATAGCGAGTGAATCGTCATGGACATCTTTGACAAATCCCTAGAGAAAGGACAGCAGTACTTTAAATTCAGAAGTGCTCCCCTAGCCCTAGATTATATATACAGTGCAGTGAAAAAGTATTTGCCCTCTTTCTAATTTGATCTACTTTTGCATATTTTGATACTGAATGTTTTCAGATCTTTTCAGAACCAAAACAGCTGTCCAAAAAGTTATACTTTTGACTCATCTTTCCAGAGAACATTCTTCCAAGAGTTGACAATAATCCAGGTGTTTTTTGGCAAACTTCAGTAATTTTTATGGATGAGATGGGTCCCATTATGCCTGGTGAAAATCAAATACTATAGTCCACAGGAAAAACCTCATACCAATGGTCAAGCATTGTGATGATAGTGTGATGGTTTGGGGATGATTTGCCTTAATAAAAGGAACCATGAATTCTGCTCTGTATCAGAATTTTAGTCAGGCCATCCATCTGTGAGATGAAGCGCAGCTTCATGCAGCAACACAATGATCCAAAACACACAATCAAGTCTACATGAAATTGGCTAAAAAGCAACAAATTGGAATGGCCTAGTCCAGACCTAATCCCAATCGAGATGTGGCAGGATTTCAAACAAGCAGTTTCTGCTTGAAAACCCACAAATGTCACCGAGTTAAAGCAGTTCTGCATGCAAGAGTGGGCCACAATTCCTCCACAGCGATGTGAGAGACTGATCAACAACTACAGGAAGCATTTGGTTGCAATCATTGCAGCTAAAGGAGGCACAACCAGTTATTGAGTGTACGGGGGCAACTACTTTTCACACAGGGAATTGGGTGTTGCACAACTTTGTTAATTAAATAAATAAAATAAGTATACATTTGTTGTGTTATTTGTAAACTCAGGTTCCCTTTATCTAAGATTAGGTTTTGGTTGAAGATCTGATTACATACAGTATAAAAATGTGCAAAAATCAGAAAGGGGGCAAATACTTTTTCACAGCACTGTAGCTTGTTGCTAGGGTATGTTTAGGTCTATTCTAGTCAAGAACTCGACCAGGGCACTGTGATATCCCTTCACTATGTGGATCTTTGATTCAGTGAATACAAAAATAGACCTGGTGCCTAAAGTATCTGCTGAATCTGACGACAGCTGAGCTGAGGACTGAGAGCAGCTGACACGGCATAGATCAATCAGTGGGCCTAAGACTGGGCATTTCATGGAATAACTTCAGGATAATGTGTTGTTCACATTTCCAACTTTCTGCAATAGTCTAACAACATCCACAACGAGTGCAAACATTTTCACCAAATATATGTTCTTAAACGGGCAAGTCCTTCTATACACAACATTTCAGCTAGCTAGCAAGTTAGTTCCTTATTCAGACTTCAATGAGGAGCAAATGAAAACAGTGAGCTGGCTATGATTAAAATATGAATTTAACCAACGTTTTACTTTACAATTGTTTTAGGATTAACACATATGGTTAGCATATACACTTTTAGATAGTCTAGCAGGTCATAAAGTTACTCAGATCCATGCTGATTCAAGACGAGCAAAGTCAAAAGAGCAACCGAACCCGTTAGTTCAGCTAGCCAAGTTAACTAGCTAGTACCTAGCTAGCTGGTTGATGCTAACAATAGACAACCCGCCCGACTAGCTGTTAATTAAGTCAGAAACATTCCTCAGTGTTTTCGTCCAAGAAAACTAATATCGTAATCATGTAACGTTAAGACAAACAGGATGTGAATAAACGTTGTTGCAACAACAAAAACGGACAAGAGGCCAAAGAGCTATAATATTTGGCCATCAAGATAGCGTATCTAGCTAACGTTTCGTAATAGCTAGCTAACTACCAACGTCAGACATGTTGAAAACACATATCTAGTTTAGTGTGTGTCGCTAGATTACGTTTGTTGACAATAGTTGGGGAACAGATGTGTGAGTCATGTTTTATAAAACATGATTATGGTCAGTTTACATGAATGTTAAGAATTGATTTACCTTATAATATGCTCCGTTGGAGCCACGGACCTCCACCGTCAGTTCATCCATGTTGGGCATGCAATGCATGCCGGGGAGGAGTTCTAGAAGTTTACAAATGGTACAAGTCTAGAAGTGAACTTGCAAATTGATAGGCCAAATTCAATGTGCACATAATCCATACTCCAGGATTACAACATTGTTGTCCATAACATAGGCCTACATTTAACAGATTTAGTTAGCTAAATGAAAACATGGGGTAAATAATGTGACACTTCACAGTGTTGCACAACATATATTCTATGATTTAGGTTAGCTACATTGTAAAATGTGGATATCAAACAAGACCTATCATTGATTTTTGCACACTGTAAATCACCTGAGCGAGTGCATTTTAGAAATGTGGACATGTATCATCCATCAACTTTGCTATCCATGACATTAGACAGAGGACCAAGATGAGGACCAAACTTTGAAATGGCCTGATGTGCTGGCAATTGTAGTCAATGAATTGACAGGCATAAAGGCTAAACTTGTGAATCAGAAATCCGAGATGAATAATGAAAAGGTTTTTGTGTCACTCATAAATGGTCAATTTATTCAGATGTAAATGTTGTTATGATGCTGGAATTCAATCAAAACCACACTGCAGGACAACATTGTTCCTGGGCCATAGCACATTCTCCTGATACAGTGCCTTAAGAAAGTACACCCCTTGGACTTTTTCCACATTTTGTTGTGTTCCAGCCTGAATTTACAATGTATTCAATTTATATTTTTGTCACTGGCCTACACACAATAGCCCATAATGTCAATGTGGAGTAATGTTTTTAGAACATTGAATGTTCCCGAGTGGACTAGTTACAGTTTTGACTTAAATTGGCTTGAAAATCTATGGAAAGACTTGAAAATGGCTGTATAACAATGATCAACAACAAACTTGACAGAGCTTGAAGAATCTTTCAAAGAATAATGTGCAAATATTGTACAATACAGGTGTGTCTTAGAGATTTACCCAGAATGACTCACAGCTGTAATAGCTGCCCAAGGTGATTCTAATGTGTATTGACTCAGGGGTGTGAATATGAGATACAGTCTATTTATGTTTGACATTTTCAACAAATTTGCCAACATTTCTAAAAACATATTTTCACTTTGTCATTATGGGGTATTGTGTGTAGATGGGTGACAAGAAAATTGATTTGCTGGTTTTAAGCATTAAACTTTCAAATAGCTCTTTGTTGACTGTTGCTGGTTGTTATCATTCACCATCAGCTCTGGCCTGTACCCTAAATGCCCTAAGCTCTCTTCTGGCCCCTTACACTAAATCTGTATTTGTCCTTCTAGGTGACCTAAATTGGGACTTGTTTAAACCACCTGACCAAGTCCTAAAGCAATAGGACTCCCTAAATCTCACTCAGATTATTACCAATCGCACAAAGTATGACTCCAAACCCCCCAAAAAGGCTACTCTCCTTGATGTTATCCTCACAAATAATCCTGATAGGTATCAGTCTGGTGTTTTCTGTAATGACCTTAGTGATCACTGTTTAACAGCCTGTATTCACAATGGCTGCTCAGTGAAACGACCTGTCCTGATTTGTCACGCTTGCTAAAAAACTTTGCCTTCCTTCATGAACTGGCCTCTGTAAATTGGTATAGAATCAACTTGATCCCCTCTCTCGAAGATGCTTGGACCTTCTTTTTTGATATTTTCAGTGGTATTGTTAACAAAACTCCCCCATAAAGAAAATGAGAATTAGAAACAGGTTCAGCCCCTGGTTCGACTATGATCTGGCAAAGTTACTCCACCTCAAGAATTCCATTTGGCGAAAGGCTCGGCACACGCATACTCAGGCTAACTGGCTCTCGTTCAGGCAAATGAAAAATAAGTACACTCAGGCTATCCGGAAGGCCAAAGTTAGTTACTTTAAGGAGTAGTTCTCTCTCCCTGTGGGTCTAACCCCAAGAAGTTATGGAAAATGGTTAAAGACCTGGAGAAGAAACCCTCCTTCTCACAGCTTCCCATGTCCCTTAATGTTGATGATGTGGTTGTTACTGACAAGGAGCACATGGCTGAGCTCTTTAATCACCACTTCATTAAGTTAGGATTCCTATTTGACTCAGCCATGCCTCCTTGCCCATCCAACATTTCCTCATCTCCCACCCCTCCTAATGCGACTAGCCCCGATGCTCCTCCCTCTTTTTCCCCTACCCCGCTACAAAGTTTCTCCCTGCAGGCGGCCACTGAGTCCGAAGTGCTAAAGGAGCTCCTTAAACTTGACCCCCAAAAAACTTCTGGGTCTGATGGTTTAGACCCTTTCTTCTTTAAGGTTGCTGCCGCTAACATCGCCAAGCCTATCTCTGACATTTTTAACTTGTCTCTTCTCTCTGGGGAGGTTCCCATTGCTTGGAAGGCAGCCACGGTGCGTCCTTTATTTAAAGGGGTTGATCAAGCTGGTCCTAACTGTTATAGGCAAATGTCTATTTTGCACTGTTCATCAAAAGTTTTGGAAAAACTTGTCAGTAATCAACTGACCAGCTTTCTTGATGTCTATAGTATTCTCTCTGGTATTTATTTATTTATTTTATTTATTTTACCTTTATTTAACCAGGTAGGCAAGTTGAGAACAAGTTCTCATTTACAATTGCGACCTGGCCTGCAATCTGTATGCAATCTGGTTCCGCTCAGGTTATGGATGTGTCACTGGAACCTTAAAGGTCCTAAATGATGTCTCTATTGCCTTTGATTCTAAGCAATGTTGTATTGCTATTTTTATTGACTTGACAAAAGCCTTTGATACGGTGGACCATTCCATTCTTGTGGGCCGGCTAATGAGTATTGGTGTCTTTGAGGGGTCTTTGGCTGGTTTTCTAACTACCTCTCTCAAAGAGTGCAGTGTATAAAGTCAGAACATCTGCTGTCTCAGCCACTGCCTGTCACCAAAGGAGTACCCCAAGGCTTAATCCTAGGCCCCACGCTCTTCTCAATTTATATAAACAACGTAACTCAGGCAGTAGGAATCTCTCTAATCCATGCAGATGATATAGTTTTAAACTCAGCTGGCCCCTCCCCGGATTTTGTGTTAAACTCCTTACAACAAATCTTTCTTAGTGTCCAGCAAGTTTTCTCTGCCATTCACCTTGTTCTGAACACCTCCAAAATGGGTTTGGTAAGAAGAATGCTCCCTCTCCCCACCGGTGTGGTTACTACATCTGAGGGTTTAGAGCTTGAGGTAGTCACCTCATACAAATACTTGGGAGTATGGCACTGTCCACTGTCCATCTCTCAGCACATATCAAAGCTGCATGCTAAGATTAAATCTAGACTTGGTTTCTTCTACCATAATCGTTCCTCTTTAACCCCAGCTGCCAAACTAAGCCTGATTCAGATGACCATCCTATCCATGCTAGATTACGGAGACATAATTCATAGATCATCAGGTAAGGGTGCTCTCAAGCAGCTAGATGTGCTTCACCATTCGGCCATCAGATTTCCCACCAATGCTCCTTATAGGACACATCAATGCACTCTATACTCCTCTGTAAACTGGCCATCTCTGTATACCTGTCGCAAGACCCATTGGTTGATGCTTACTTATAAAACCCTCTTAGGCCTCACTTCCCCCTATCTGAGATACCTACTGCAGCCCTCATTCTCCACATACGACACCCGTTCTGCCAGTCACATTCTGTTGAAGGTCCCCAAAGCACACACATCCCTGGGTAGCTCCTCTTTTCAGTTCGCTGCAGCTAGCAACTGGAACGAGCTGCAAAAAACACTCAAACGGGACAGTTTTATCTCCGTCTCTTCATTGAAAGACTCAATCATGGACACTCTTACAGACATTTGTGGCTGCTTCGCGTGATGTATTGTTGTCTCTACCTTCTTGCCCTTTGTGCTGTTGTCTGTGCTCAATAATGTTTGTACTATGTTTTGTGCTGCTACCATGTTGTGATGCTGCCCTATTGTGTTGCTACCATGTCATGTTGTGTTGCTACCATGCTATTTTGTTGTCTTAGATCTACCTTTATGTAGTCTTGTGGTGTCTCTCTTGTCGTGATGTGTATTTTGTCCTAGATATGTATTTTATATTTTGAATCCCGTCCCCGCAGGGGGCCTTTTGCCTTTTCGTAGGCCGTCATTGTAAATAAGAACAGACTTGCCTAGCTAAATAAACGTTCAATAGAAAATAGATAAATACAATCGTGGCTTGGGGACAATGTTGTGGCTGGGACTGTTGTGAATCAATCTATAGAGTAAACTGAAGCATGCAAACACCCAATATTTCCTGTGCAAATAGGCCTTTTTTACTTGATTTGAATTAAAGTTTCCCTCCCAGTGCATAAACAATGTGCTTTTCCATCGTGCATGTTTCACAGTGTGGATGTATTGAATCTGATTATTTTATTTAAAACTATTTTGTGACATCTAGTGGCCAATATAAAATATTTTTTATTACGAGTCTGCTCCCATATACCCGCCAGGAACATCACTGTCCTTCCACACAAGACCGTATTTGAATGGATTCTAATTGTACACAGACTGTTTCTGAAATAAATAATACAGCAGAATGCATACTGCAGTTTTCTGAAAATAAATTCTGTAGAAAATATTGAGTGATAGACAAACACTTGATTTGATATTTACAGTTATAGCCAGACATGTTTTAATTGCAGTGCCTTCAGAAAGTGTTATGGTGTTACAACCTAAATTTAAAATGGATTAAATCTGGGGGGTTTTCTCACCCATCTACACATAATACCCTATAACGACAAAGTGAAAACGTGCTAATATTTTGAAAATGAAATACAGAAATATCTCCGTTACATAAGTAGTCAATATTTTGTAGAAGCACCTTTTTTTCCCAAGAGCTTTCCACATCTGGATTGTGCAACATTTGCCCATTATTATTTTCAAAATTCTTCAAGCTCTGTCAAATTGGTTGTTGATCGTTGCTACACAACCATTTGCAGGTCTTGCCATAGAAAACTGTAACTCAACCACTCAACATTCACTGTCTTCTTGGAAAGCAACTCCTATGTAGATTTGGCCTTGTGTTTTAGGTTATTGTCCTGCTGAAAGGTGAATTCATCTCCCAGTGTCTGGTGGAAAGCAGACTGAACCAGGTTTTCCTACAGGGTTACTTATTTTCACTCTCAATTAGGTTAGTACTGTAGAGTAACTACAATGTTGTTGATCCATCCTCAGTTTTCTCCTATCACAGCCATTAAACTCTGTAACTGTTTTAAAGTCACCATTGGCCTCATTTAGAAATCCCAGAGTGTTTTCCTTCCTGTCTGGCAACTGAGTTAGGAAGGAAGCCTGTGACTTTGTAATGACTGGGTGTAATGATACACAATCCAAAGTGTAATTAATAAATTCCCCATGCTTAAAAGGATATTCAATGTCTTTTAGACATTTTTTACCCATCTACCAGTAGGTGCCCTTTGCGAGGCATTGAAAACCTCCCTGGTCTTTGTTGAATCTTGTGTTTGAAATTCCCTGCTGGACTGAGGGATCTTATAGTATGTGTGGGGTACAGAGATGAGGTAGTCATTCAAAAATGTTAAACACTATTATTGCATACAGATGCGTCCATGCAACTTATTATGTGACTTGTTAAGCACATTTTTACTCCTGAACGTATATAGGTTTGCCATAACAAAGGGGTTGGATACTTATTGACTCTAATTCAGCTGTTCATTTTTAATTAATTTGTAAACAATTGGAAAACGTAATTCCACTGTGGCATTATGGGGTATTGTGTGTAGGCCAGTGGCACGGTCAACTCAATTTAATCCATCTTAAATTCAGGCTGTAACACAACAATGTGGAAAAAGTCAAGGGGTGTGAATAGGCACTGTAATTATTGCAGAATTTGCAAACAACCCTCAATGAGTATCCTATTTGTGAAAACAACCTTGTTTTTTCAAGTTATTCTGAGTCCTCTGTTTGTTTACACAATCAAATGTAGTGAGAAAAACATAATAATATAAAGACATGTAACTTTCCAACAAAATAAGTATTACAGACATGAATTATGACTTATCATATTCAGTATTTATGTTGGTGCACATATGTCCCTGTGACACCGTCCCAATAAGAAGAAAAAAAATTGAATCAATAAGACATATACTTGTGAAAATATTCCACTGGGCTCCAGAGCTATTACCATATAACCATTTAGGGCCCAGCTGATAGTCTGTCCTCACTTTCAGATTTAAACCAGTTTACGAAATCCATTATGCTAAGCCTGAACACTAGTGGAAATGATGAATGATTACGAAATACATAATCTCCGGTGGTACCATCATTGCAATATGACAGCCAAATTTCATTCATCCTATCAAATCTTTCCTTATTTAAGAAAGAAAATGACTGGCCCAGTAATCAGATATACAGCAGGGCTGTCTCCAGGAGTTAAGCCAACTTCCATTAGGCTTTTAACCTCTCTCACATTTTAGTAAAATGCATGCACATAGAGATACAAGTGTGTTCCCCATGTCTGACCATTCATAGTTTTGACATCCCTTTTGCTTGAATCACTCTCAAATGGTCAAAATATTTTGTAAAATATTATCTTCCAGTAATGGTTGTTTGAAACATTGCTGCCTTATAAGTGGTTTATATAGCTGCATGCTACTTTCCTTGAAACCACATTGTATAAAACCATATCTGGCTAAAGAAAAATAGGTAATGCTATGAAAGATAAGATTTGTTTTCAACAGATAAATTAGTGACCTATCTTATTAGGTGTTTTGGGTCAATAATAACCACTCAGACATTCAACATAAACTCAAAGAGATGTCATTTTGGCACCAATCTTAATTCACCAGCCATGAGATAAATATAAAATCATCAGTCTCTCATTTATCGATCAAAATGAGCATATTCTTTTTTTTCTCTCTCTTGAGATGTTCCTCTCCTGTTACATAAACATCAACAGGAGGTGAGAGAAACAGAGAGGGCTTAACATCTATTACTGTTTGTTCTCAATGCATGTCCAATGTTCTTCCAATCTTTGATGCATTATAGGTATAATTGAAAATTAGTAGTACATATTTTTTGGGGAGGGTAATTTATCATGGTTCATTGTTCCACGCTGACACTTTAGCCCTGTCTCTAACAAGGCGTTGGTAGCTCGAGGGTTGAGCCATGGAGAGCAATTATGCTGTAGTGATGCATTTTCACTGCTTTGTTGCTAATTGTGGCCTCCCTTCTATTGAATTGTGAGTCGAGTAAAAGAGCTTGTTGGCTCGATGCAGGAGAGCTGCCTGGGCCGCTCTCGCCATTATCAAAGATACTCTTGATCTTTTCAAAAGCAGGAAATAGATTTTCTCCCTGTTCAACAGCAAAAAAAGTAATTTGCAATGCGTCCATTAGTTCTTCATTAAAGCAAGATTAAATTGCACTGCAAATCACATCTGCCTTTCAATGATTAAAGGGTGGCATTTTTGGGGCCAAAACGAATTACTAGTCAAAATGAATGGGAATGAAAAAACAGACATGTTTTTACATTAGATAGTGTGGCCTGTAATTAGATTCAGGCTAATTCCACTATTTCTGCTTCTTTAATGAGAAGAGACTGTCCTCATCTTTTTGTCTCTTTTTGTAGGCCATGCTAACAGCTCCAAATGTATCATTTTGATAACACAGCGTTTACATAAATTCATTTTTCTAGTTACCTGCCACAAGTGCCAAATCTGTGAGGGATGGAATTCTTATTCAATACTCAATGAGGGGATGGGGGTGGGTGGTGGGTAGTTATTTGCTGGATTTTTGTTGTTATTCTATAAAAACCTGACAATTATTTATTGAGAAGAGCATGTAGTTGCACTGATTTGTTGTCAGCTGACATTTGGAGCTGGGATATCAGTTGGTCTTCTACTACTTCAACTCTCTAGTCTCTACTCCTAAAAATGACACATTTATAACATGAAAGCTGTTCAATAGTGAAGGCTGTACACCTTTACTGTTTGTCCAATTCAGACCATCTCTGACTCTGTGGTCTTAAATGTTACACATTAGCTTGCTCTTCTAAATGAAGAAAATGCCATTGGGGCAAGGATTGTCAGATTAATGTAAGACCCCAGAGCAACCCAGGGACACAAACAGGATTTAATATGTTCAAGAGAAGCACACCTCCCTGGCCTGTAATGCATCATAGAAAAATTACGAGGATGTAAGCATAACATGCTTATGTCAGATATGCCTGATTTTTGTGAGACTTAAAGTGCAGAGTATACATCAAATTAACATGTCTGCATTTGTAAAGTTAAACATCTTGCAATCAGAGATGAGTCAATAATGATCTCAACTTTAGCTTTTACTTATAGTATGAACCTAGTATTTCAAAATACATTTAGTAAGTTCTCAACTGATTACTCCTCTGAAAAATGTTTGCTCCCCAACATTTCCACATGCAATGCGTTTTCAGAAGACCAGACGTCCTTTCCTTGCAAAAAATATATGCAGTAGCACTAATTTTTAAGCACAGGAATCGTTCTATTTCTGCTGAAGTGAGATTTTGCTCCACAGCCCGTAGTCGTTCCAGAAATTCAAACCTCATAACATTTCAGCCAAAGCTTATACTAAGCTTGTTAGTATTTCTGATGCAGTAGGTGATATGGCCGCTGCATTACCATAAATCAGCAGAATTAACTATGATCTTCAACAGCATGTTTAAAACTGTCTGACAGAAGTTTGCAATATGCTGCACAGAATATTATGATAACAAGCCATAATAAATGTTTAGAATCTACTTTGGGCCAGGGTTCAAATGCATTCTATATTATTGCTTTTTCTCCCCCACCCCCCAAAAAACTGTTCCACAATCATGACCAAGTGACAGATGGACACTTAACTATTAATATAAGAAAATGGTTTGGGTCAAGAAAAACTCTCCAAGAACATAGAAATATTCTTCATGCAATTTTCTCCACATAGTGAAATGAATGAATCAACTGTAACAATTGAGGAAGTTCCTCTGTTATACCTTATACCTAATAAAGCAGTGTTAAAATCACTACTACTGTGTGGCTGCATACCAGGAAAGTATTCAAGCTTTGAAAAATATTCAAGTTATGTCTCAAGGCAACTTTAGACACGAGGAAATTAATATGGTATACTATCAGAAAATACCAAGGTCATTCTTTGAAAGGGTTACCAGCTTTATAGGATTCCTTTGTTGACACATACAGTACATATCATATTGGGATTAGCATTCCATTTGCAGGGACAAAGGTCTCTTTGAAACCCCAGAATCTATAGTGGAGGTGCCCAGCCAGAAAATAACATACTTAAACACCAATGGATTTCATAAGTACCTTACCAAGGATCAGTGCAGACAGTCTGAAACACATGACTAAACAATGCATGTCAAATATATTTATGGGTAAGGTTATGTATGCTGTTTGCTGGGGAAAACAGAAAAGTATTTAGTATCTGAATAATGACTGGTGTGAATAGGAGATCACATCGTATGATCTTCTGTAACTTTACCATGTCCTCTAAGAGTGCAGACCGAACACAGAAGTGTATGCACGCATGACTATAAGTTGCTTTGGATAAAAACATCTGCTATATGGCATATATTATTATTATTATTAGCAGTCATTGGATGGTAGAGTGACTGAGTAATGGTTGCACTTTGATTTATAATGAGTAAATAGCAACATTTTTCAGTGCATTGTTTTGTGCAAACAGTCATAACACAAGATTCAGTAAGCAACAACAGTAATATTACTCTGGTGTTGTGGAGCACCAAGACTGTGTTTATATTACACTACAGGTGAAAAGTTTTAGAACACCAACTAATTCAAGGGTTTTTCTTTATTTTTACTAATTTCTACATTGCAGAATAATAGTGAAGACATCAAAACTATGAAATTACACATATGGAATCATTTAGTAACCAAAAAAGTGTTAGACAAACCACATTTATTTTATATTTGAGGTTCTTCAAATAGCCACCATTTGCCTTGATGACCGCTTTGCACACTCTTGGCATTCTCTCAACCAGCTTCACCTGGAATGCTTTTCTAACAGTCTTGAAGGAGTTCCCACATATGCTGAGCACTTGTTGAAGCTTTTCCTTCACTCAGAGGTCCGACTCATCCCAAACCATCTAAATGTGGTTGAGGTCAGGGGATTGTGGAGGCCAGGTCATCTGATGTAGCACTCCATCACTCTCCTTGGTAAAAATAGCCCTTATACAGCCTGGAGGTGTGTTGCATCATTGTCCTGTTGAAAAACAAATGATAGTTTCACTAAGCCCAAACCAGATTGGATGGCGTATCGCTACAGAATGCTGTGGTAGCCATACTGGTTAAATGTGCCTTGAATTATAAATAAATCACAGAAAGTGTCACCAGCAAAGCACCCCCACACCATAACACCTCCTCCTCCATGCTTTATGCACACCATGTCTCCCCCACCGCGTCTCACAAAGACACAGTGTTTGGAACCAAGAATCTCACATTTCCAGCGGTCTAATGTCCATTGCTCGTGTTTCTTGGCACAAGCAAGTCTCTTCTTATTATTGTTGTCCTTTAGTAGTGGATCCTTTGCAGCAATTTGACCATGAAGGCCTGATTCACAGTCTCCTCTGAACAGTTGATGTTGAGATGTGTCTGTTACTTACTCTGTTACTTACTCTGTGAAGCATTTATTTGGCCTGCAATTTCTGAGGCTGGTAACTCTATTGAACTTGTCCTCTGCAGCAGAGACTCTAGGTCTTCCTTTCCTGTGGCGGTCCTCATGAGAGCCAGTTTCATCATAGCGCTTGATGGTTTTTGCGACTACACTTCAATTTTTCACATTGACTGACCTTCATGTAATTTCTCTTTGCGACAGTTAATAATTAATCCAATCTCTGAACTGTGTTAAAATGAAATACAATGCCTTCAGAAAGTATTCATACCCCTTGACTTATTCCACATTTTGTTGTGTTACAGCCTGAATTAAAAATCTATTTCAATTGATATTTTCTGACCTAACTACACACAACACCCAATAAAGTGAAAACATGTTTCTAGACATTTTTGCACATTTCTTGAAAATGAAATACAGAAATATCTCATTCACATAACTATTCACTCCCGAGTCCATACTTTGTAGAATCACCCTTGGGCGTCGATTACTGCTGTGTATTTTTTGGGTCTCTAAGAGCTTTTATTCTTAACAAAATCTATTCAAGCTCTGACAAGTTGGACAGCCATTTTCAAGTCTTGCCATAGATTTAAGTCAAAACTGTAACTATGTCACTCAGGAACATTCAATGTGGTCTTGGTAAGCATCTCCAGTGTAGATTTGGCCTTGTGTTCTAGGTTATTGTCTGGCTGAAAGGAGATTTCTTCTCTCAGTGTCAGTTGGAAAGCAGACTGAACCAGGTATTCCTCTAGGATTTTGCATGTTTATAGCTGTATTCTGTTTTTTTATTTAAAAAAAACCCTCCCTAGTCCTTGCCGATGACAAATGCCTATAAAGTGATGCAGCACCGCCATGCTTGAAAATATCAAGCGTGGTACTCAGTGATGTGTTGTGTTGATTTGCAATAAACATAATGCTTTGTATTCAGGACCAAAAGTTCATTTCTTTGCCACATTTTTTGCAGTATTACTTAAGTGAGTTGTTGCAAACAGGATGCATGTTTTGGAATATTTTAATCTGTTCAGGCTTCCATCTTTTCACTCTGCCGTCATTTAGGTTAGTCTTTGAGGAGTAAATACAATGTTGTTGATCCATTCTCAGTTCTCATATCACAACCATTAAACTCTGTAACTGTTTTCAAATCACCATTGGCCTCATGGTGAAATCCCTGAGCAGTTTCCTTCCTCTCCGGCAACTGAGTTAGGAAGGACGCCTGTATCTTTGTAGTGACTGGGTGTATTGATACACCATCCAAAGTGTAATTAATGACATCACCATGCTCAAAAGTATATTCAGCGTCTGCTTTTTTTTTTTTTTTTTTTTACAGATCTACCTTTCGTTTCCCTCTTTGCTAGGCATTGAAAAACATTCCTGGTCTTTGTGGTTGAATTTGTGCTTGACATTCACTACTCTATTGAGGGACCTTACAGATAATTGTATATGTGTGGTACAGAGATGGGGTAGTTATTCAAAAATCATGTTAACCACTATTAATAAACACGGAAAGAGTCCAAGGAACTTATGTGATTTGTAAAGTCAAGTTTACTCCTGACCTTATTTAGGCTTGCCATAACAAAGGGGTTGGATACTTATTGACTCAAGACATTTCAGCTTTTAATTTAAAAACAATTCTACAAATTCTACAAATGTTTTGTCTTTTGTTTTAGTATGGTCAGGGTGTGAGTTGGGTGGGTTATCTATGTTAGTTTTTCTATGATTTGCCATTTCTGTGTTTGGCCTGGTATGGTTCTCAATCAGAGGCAGCTGTCAATCGTTGTCCCTGATTGAGAACCATATTTAGGGAGCCTGGTTTCTATTGTGTTTTGTGGGTGGTTGTTTTCTGTCTTTGTGTGTCTGCACCAGACAGAACTGTTTCGGTTGTTTTCTTTGTTATTCAGTGTTCAGTTTACATTAAAAAAAGATGAACACGCACCACGCTGCGCATTGGTCCTCACCTTCTTCCACCGACGACCGTTACAACAAACAAAATTCCCCTGTCATTATGGGGTATTGTATGTAGATCAGTGACACATGATCTAAATTCAGTACATTTTAAATTCAGGTTATAAAAACAAAATATGGAAAAAGTAAAGGGGTGTGAATACTTTCTGAAGACAATGAGCTGTAAGATAACTTATTGCTTGGGTTGGTTTTTCTACACAGTGTTATCTTTTAATATGAAATATTCAAGCTATACCATAGGACAAATGAATAGAAATTGTTTTATGTCTGTAATTAGAGAAATGAAGTGGGGAGGGACTAATGATTAAACGGAAAGCAAAGCATCTCGTGAAATGTGTGAGAAATGATCCTAATGTGACATATATGCGACTTTAATGCAAACCAAATTTGGCTCTGTTGTTTAAATTTTTATTTTATTTATTTATCTAGGCAAGTCAGTTAAGAACAAATTCTTATTTACAATGACAGCCTAGGAACAGTGGGTTAAATGCCTTGTTCAGGGGCAGAACGACAGATTTTTACCATGTCAGCTCGGGGATTCAATCTTGCAACCTTTTGATTACTAGTCAAACGCTCTAACCACTAGGCTACCTGTAATAAGAAGTTTCCCAGAATTAGTTTACATTTGCAGAAAATTGCAAAAGGCTAGTACTTGTATCTATGAATTTCATTTGAGCATAAGCAAAAACCCCTCATACATTATTTGGTTACGTTCCATCACTAGGAGAAATACCATAATGCACTGCAAATTCTATGCATGTTAATAATACATAGACATCCACCTGCTTTCAGATAAAATTAGTTTAATTTTCTGTTGCCCAGTGCCTGGTTGGCCTTTCATAAATTACTTATGCACAGCCATTATTAAAATAGAGGGAAAGCAAATTAGAAAGTCTTCCTATCTCCACTGGATTTAGCCAAGCCAGGGCTGTAGCTAACACAGTCAGCATTTCTCTCTGAAATTCTGCTCTCCTGAAAATCCTCCCCTCATCTCTGCATTTCTATTTTGTTGTAGGAGCTGTGACCCTGTGTTTACTAAATTGACCTAAATCGTTTTACGATGACAAGTGTAATGGAATTTTCAGACTTCTTCAATGTGTGTATTAGAATGTATTTGTCGCTGGACTCAAACTTATTTTTGCTGTACAACGTGTCCTGTGTTGTTGCAAGAGACAATAACAAAAGCTCAATAGTTGAAAGATATCAATCTGAAATGGAACCTGGAACGCTTGTAGCTCTGCAGAGGATAATAACAACTTGTTAGAAAAATAATAAGTGTTGGAATAGGGTCAGATACAGAGTGCTTTTACAAGCATTGCACTGAAATATGATTATTTTAGAAAAAATAATCTGTAGTCAAGTTAACATTGGGTGGTACGAGCTGTACATTTGCTTTGGTTACAGTTAAAGGCCTACGCAGTGAAGGCCTGTTGGAGTGCGGGTTTGATTGAACAACTGCCTGGGGGTAGATATGCTGGGGTTAAAAAGCTTTCAATTCATAATTATCCAAGAACTTAAAGGCACTTCCATTTACTTTTCATTTTCAACCCCATCCATATTGTCATGCTCTAGGAATTCAATGTAATACTTTTATTTTAAACTGAAATACTTTTTTTTGGACATTAATTTAAAACGTGTCATCTCTGCATGTTCAACTGTCTGATTGCCCCATGAAAAAATGACTTCATAGAAATGGAAGTCCCGTTTTGAAAAGGACCACTGGTTTTTCCATCTATGAGTCAAAGAAAAGGAATGAATGATTCTCAAATGCAAAAATCTGCAGTTTCATCAAAAGCAGTCAGGTCTGCCCTTAAGCCAGAGCCTAGTGTCATCACTGAGGCCATTTCTTAATTGGATTTGCTGAACTCCTGCGATTTCTCTCCTCCACCCTCTCTAACCTTCTTTTGAAAAAGGTCAAAGGTAATCGAGGAGAGGCAGTGAGGAGAGGGAACATGGACGAAAATGTGCTTGCATAGAATGAGACTCCTTCTCCACTCACACGTCACGATTTGGCTTAATAACGCCAGTGTCAGAAGTGACTTCGAAGCAGGTTAGGAGAATTTACTCAGTAGGTTAAGATAATTAACATAACATAGCAGGTTAGGACAATTACATTAAGGTTAGGAAAAAGGTTAAGCTGATGATACACTAGCAATTTGTCCGGCAATGTTGCCGAGCAATGTTTCTGGCAACGGAGTGGGGTATGAAATACTGAAGCAATGATCAGCAAAGAGTAACATGGACAGGAATAATAGGGCATAATACAGTAACTTAAAACTCAATTTCCCTATTTATTTAATCATCACCTCCAGCACATTGGGCTCCTGAGTGGCGGTCTAAGGCACTGCATCTCAGTGCAAGAGGTGTCACTACAGTCCCTAGTTCGAATCCAGACTGTATCATATCTGGCTGTGATTGGGAGTCCCATAGGGCGGCGAACATTTGGCCCAGCGTCGTCCAGGTTTGGCTGGTGTAGGCTGTCATTGTAAATAAGAATTTGTTCTTAACTGACTTGCCTAGTTAAATAAATAAAATACATGTTGTTATCTGTTGATTGTTGTACTGGAATTTATCAGCAAACAAGCAATAATGAGGTGTTGCCCCTGCCCTGGGCATTCACTCAACCTACTGCCAGTCAAGTTAATGCAGACAATTAGATTTAGCAAACTTTTTACTTCACAATTCTAAGCTAGAAAGTGTAAATGGTATTCATTCAGCTGGCCAGCTAGTATAAAATACCAAAACGAAAAATGAAATGTAAAATCTACATGGCTAGCTAGCGAATTAGCTTGTTTGTCCCATTGATTTAGCATGGGTTTCGATTAGCATGGGTTAATTGATGAGCCTACACCCCAGTGTGGATATTTTCATCAGTTATTGAGCACAGTATGTATGTGTTAACGTATCATGAGCAAATACTGCAGTGCGGAAACATTTGAGACGTGAATGGCCAACATTTCACTCCAAAACGGGAGTTGATTTTCTCATTTCAGCTCAAAAAAGCCATGTTTTCCAAAATACATTCAAAATGGCAGACTGATCACATTACCTATATCTGCGCTCTGTAAAATGTGTATGTAAAATGTATATGTATAATGTATATTTAAAATGTATGTATATGTAGCAGAAAAGCTGTAAAAAAACAATTAAAAAATATATATCTGTCCTCCGAAGAAGGGGGGTGGTGGATGGGTAAATAATTTAAAAAATATATATATATATACACTACCGTTCCAAAGTTTGGGGTAACTTAGAAATGTCCTTGTTTTGAAAGAAAAGCAATTTTTTTGGCCATTAAAATAACATCAACTTGATCAGAAATACAATACATTATTAATGTTGTAAATTACTATTGTAGCTGGAAACGGCTGATTTCTTATGTAATATCTACATAGGCATACATAGGCCCATTATCAGCAACCATCACTCCTGTGTTCCAATGGCACACTGTGCTAGCTAATCCAAGTTTATTTTAAAAGGCTAATTGATCATTAAATAACCCTTTTCAATTATTTTAGCACAGCTGAAAACTGTTGTTCTGATTAAAGAAGCAGTACAAATGGCCTTCTTTAGACTAGTTGAGTGTCTGGAGCATCAGCATTTGTAGGTTCGATAACAGGCTCAAAATGGCAAGAAACAAAGAACTTTCTTCTGAAACTCATCAGTCTATTCTTGTTCTGTGAAATTAAGATTATTCCATGCGAGAAATTGCCAAGAAACTGAAGATCTCGTACAACGCTGTGTACTACTCCCTTCACCGAACAGCACAAACTGGCCCTAACCAGAGTAGAAAGACGAGTGGGAGGCCCCGGTGAACAACTGAGCAAGAGGACAAGTACATGTCTAGTTTGACATACAGACGCATCATAAGTCCTCAACTGGCAGCTTCATTAAATTGTACCCGCAAAACACTAGTCTCAACGTCAATCAATCAATCAATCAATCAAATGTATTTATAAAGCCCTTCTTACATCAGCTGATGTCACAAAGTGCTGTACAGAAACCCAGCCTAAAACGCATTCTCTGGAGTGATGAATCACGCTTCACCATCTGGCAGTTCGACGTATGAATCTGGGTTTTGCAGATGCCAGGAGAACACTACCTGCCCGAATGCATAATGCCAACTGTAAAGATTGGTGGAGGAGGAATAGTGGTCTGGGGCTATTTTTCATGGTTCAGGCTAGACCCCTTAGTTTCATTGAAGGGAAATCTTAATGCTACACCATACAGTGCATTCGGAAAGTATTCAGACCCCTTCACTTTTCCACATTTTGTTGCATTACTGTCACGCCTAGGTCTTAGTATTTTGTGTTTTCTATATTTATTTGGTCAGGCCAGGGTGTGACATGGGTTTATTTTGTGTTGTGTTTATGTATGGGGGTTTTTCCGTAGGTTTTGGGATTGTGGCATAGTGGGGTGTTCTAGCAAAGTCTATGGTTGCCTGAGGCGGTTCTCAATCAGAGGCAGGTGTTTCTCGTTGTCTCTGATTGGGAACCATATTTAGGCAGCCATATTCTTTGAGTGTTTGGTGGGTGATTGTTCCTGTCTTTGTGTTAGTTGTCACCAGATAGGCTGTATAGGTTTTCACGTTCCGTTTGTTGTTTTTGTATTGTCGTGTTTTTTCGTCTATTAAAGATGTATCGTATTAACCACGCTGCATTTTGGTCCAACTCTCTTTCGACGGAAGGAAACCGTAACAATTACAGCCTTATTCTAAAATGTATGACATTTTTTTCCTCATCAATCTACACACACCCCATAATGATACAGCAAAAACAGTTTTTCAAATTTTGCAAATGTATTATTATTATTTTTTTTAAATATTTACAAAAGTATTCAGACCCTTTACTCAGTAATTTGTTGAAGCACCTTTGGCAGCCAATACAGCCTTGAGTCTTCACCATAGGGATGGTGCCAGGTTTCCTCCAGTCGTGACGCTTGGGATTCAGGCCAAAGAGTTCAATCGTGGTTTTATCATACCAGATCATCTGTGAGCCAGGCCTAATCGCACAACATCAGTGCCCGACCTCACTAATGCTCTTGTGGCAGAATGGAAGCAAGTCCCTGCAGAAATATTCCAACATATAGTGGAAAGCCTTCCCAAAAGAGTGGAGGCTGTTACAGCAACAAAGGGGGGACCAACTCCATAGTAATGCCCATGATTTTAGAATGAGATCGTCGACAAGCAGGTGTCCACATACACTACATGACCAAAAGTATGTTTGGGATGCTATTGGAAACATTTGTAACACATTCATTGTCACACTTCTGCAATTACAGACTGCCATGTTGTTATATATATATATATATATATATATATATATATATATATATATATATATAAAATAAAACTATGTATTTTTACAATGAATTTCCAATACATTGCATTCATTGTCACACTTCTGCAATTACAGACGGCCATGTTGTTATATATACATATACTGTATATATATATTTATATATAACTATATATTTTTACAATGAATTTCAATACATATTACAGCATAATTGCATATGTAATTACACTGTAATAAGGACCCAGTGAAATGAAGTGTTATAAAAAACTCTTCGGCGAAGGACTCAGGTTGGATACACATAGCCACCTTTCATCGAGGATAGTTAACAAGGAGGGGTGGACACTCTTCCGTTTGCCTACTAATGAATTGACATCTCCTCGACCACTTATTAGTTTCCGGGTCACAGCTTAGAGAGGGTGGAGAACGCCCTTACAAAAAAAGATTGCAGTCGACTGTGGTATTTTGGATGCAGTAATTGCAGAATAACTGCAGTTGAACTTCAGTTATACTGCACTCTAGTAAGACAAAAAGTGTTTTTTTGGACACAGTATTTGCAGCATACTGCAGTTATATTGCACTTTAACTGCAGTGTAATGCAGTTATACGGCACTTTTTTCACAAGGGCAGACTTTTACCCAAATGAGAAAAGGCCTTAGACCCATCCAAGGACTTAAGGTCCTTCAGACAAAAAGGCTTAACCTGTTTATTCCCAAGGGAAACAGAGAAAAATGTTTAGTAAATCAAATGACCTGAGAGGAACAATGAATAAATGCAAAATATAAGCATGCCCAAGCCCAATGAAGAAACGTCAGCTGACTGTCTATCAAACTAATTATCCCAAAAACTTTTGCTAGTTTTTGTCAGTTGATGCATGACAAGACGGGCCTTTACTCTTCGGCTGTGCAAACAGTACACATTTGGAGAGCGGTGGGGGCAATGCATTAACGCCATGGACCATGGCACTACATTAGCAGAGAGCCTATGAATGTGCTCACTAACATGATGCAATGAAAAGGTCTTTGTGAGTTTCTGTGGGGAGATGAACCAGAGTTCTTGTCATGCATACACTACAAACTGGTCTCAGAGTGTTTCGTATTATTCTGAACGTAAATCCAAGACACTCCATTAGGGCCAGTCCTTGCCGTTCTGCCACCATAGGCAAGACCAGAAAATACCGCCCTCTGCAAAACTGGAATACTCTCATTAAGCAAAAATTACGGAGAAAATATGTATTTTCCAGACGTTGAAAAAAAAAATCTGGTTCTTTTCAGTTCTGAATGAAAGTTGAAAATACTTATTTCCGGATCATGAAAATACATATTTTACAGACGTTGAATTTTGAATTGTTTTTACGGATGTTGAAATCAGGCTCTGAATGAAAGTTGAAAATAAGTAATTTATAGACGTCTATGTTTGGCCCAAATCAAGGCTGGCCCAGACTGGACAAGATCTGAACCAAACACAGTTCCTGACCGGATCAAAAATCAAGGCCAGTCCGGAACTGCACCAAAAAAAGACGTCCAAAAGGCGTCGACATCAGTCCATGCTTACTGAGGTGTAGCCTACAGTGTTGCCTGAAATTGAATTTTATGAACACCCATTTATGTGGTAAGCCTACCGTTTGTAAAACACAAATAAAAGACTGGGGTGTAGCCTACCATGTCGGCCTGCAATGAAATTTTATGAATGCACATACATGTGGTAGGCCCACCGTTTGTGAAAAAGGCCATTGCATTGGCTTTAATAGTCCTGATTCCTGTGAATAATCAATGTGGCTATTTAAGCTCTGAATATCAGCTACCCAACTTTACCAGGAGTTATCGCAAGCCTATTTGCAATGTGTTTACACAGTGGGAAATGCCAAGTGTTTTCTTTTTCACTATGATCAGCCTGTCAAAAATTGAGGATACAAACTTGAATCCACTGATCATGACAGTGGAGTGAAACTCCTGGACAACAGTTGTTATTGTCCATTCATATATTTTTAGGATATGTTGTTTGTTAACATGACAGAGCATTTTTTATTTTATTGAGTGCCATTTAGGTTAGGCTATTTGATCGGAGAAACCTGCATGATATAAAAAAGTGTCAGTCTCCTTACATTGTCATACCTTTTATTTCCAGCCTGTAGGCTACAGAAAAGGCCACATACTCTTTCTACCATATCCTATATCTGCGACATGATTTATGTTTTTGTTTTTTTATGCAACGTTGGTAGAGCACTGCAGAGATGCGTCTCTCCAACAGCACCCTGGAGAGGTGTTCTTGGAATGGACACGCAAAATATTTTGAGCACCAGCCTTTGACAAAGTGGGCCCTTCTTACCAAAGGGCGGCATCAGTGCTCAACTAAAATGCCCATATGCCACTGGTTGAGAGAAATTGTCATTGTTTTGGGCATAATTATGTGAGGTTTTATGTGTTGTTGTTGGTGGTCTTGGTCAGTTTAAATCAGAAAATGCTGCTCTCGTCAATCTAGTGCCATAGGCCTAATCCTGCCTAATGAGCGGGTCGGCAGTGCACTCCATTTAGTATGAGATCGTTTCGTATTGTATGTATTATTTTGTGGATGTCCATCAACCATTTCCTATGACACATTATGAATTTGCAAAACGTATATGTTATGAATTTCAAATTGGTTGTGGCTAACGTTAGCTAGGCCAGTGTTAGGGTTAGGAGTTAGTTTAAAGGGTTAAGGTTGGGGTTAGCTAATATGCTAAGTAGTTGCAAAGTAGCTAAAAAGTAGTAAGTAGCTGCAAAGTCGCTAATTAGCTAGAATGTTAACGTTGTGCGTGATGAGATTGGAAAAACGCAACCTTTAGGTTGCTCGACGTTCGCGTTATACGCCCACCAGTGGAGGTTCCTCAGAAGAGGAAGGGGAGCATCATCCTCCTCAGTGAATTTCATAAAAATAAAAATATATATATTTTTTAAATCATCCTTTTTAGATAAAACTATACTAAATATATTTGTATGTCACCAAATAATTGATTAAAACAATGTTTTGCAATGAAGATTTACAGTAGCCTCAACAGCACTCTGTACAGTAGCACCATGGTGTTGCCGGAGGACAGCTAGCTTCCGTCCTCCTCTGGGTACATTGACTTCAATACAAAACCTCGGAGGCTCATGGTTCTCACCCCCTTTCACAGACTTACACAGTAATTATAACGACTTCCGAAGGACGTCCTCCAACCTGTCAGAGCTTTTGCAGCATGAAGGGACATGTTGTCCACCCAATCAAAGGATCAGATAATTAATCTAGTACTGAAAGCATAATATATAGCTAGCTAGCACTGCAGTGCATAAAATGTGCTGAGTAGTTGACTCAAAGAGAGAGAATGTTACGGTTTTCTAGGTGTGAAGGAGAGTCGGACCAAAATGCAGCGTGTAGATTGCGATCCATGTTTAATGACACACTAAACACAAACACTACAAAACAATAAACGTAACGAAAACCGAAACAGCCTATACTTGTGTAAACTAACACAGAACAAGGACATCAGGACACTAAGGACAATCACTCACGACAAACTCAAAGAATATGGCTGCCTAAATATGGTTCCCAATCAGAGACAACGATAAACACCTGCCTCTGATTGAGAACCACTCCAGACAGCCATAGACTTTGCTAGATAACCCCACTAGCTACAATCCCAATACACACACACCAAAACCCCAAGACAAAACACACCACAATACAAAAACCCCATGCCACACCCTGGCCTGACCCAATACATGAAGAAAAACACAAAATACTTAGACCAGGGCGTGACAGAACCCCCCTAAGGTGGACTCCCGAACGCACCTCAAAACAATAGGGAGGGTCCGGGTGGGCGTCTGTCCATGGTGGCGGCTCAGGCGCAGGACGTGGAACCCACTCAGTTAATGTCTTAGTCCCCTCTCCTCGCGTCCCTGGATAGTCCACCCTCGCTGCCGACCATGGCCTAGTAGTCCTCACCCAGAAACCCACTGGACTGAGGAGCAGATCGGGACTGAAGGACAGCTCGGGACTGAGGCAGCTCGGGACTGAGGGGAAGCTCGGGAGTGAGAGAAAGCTCGGGAGTGAGAGAAAGCTCGGGAGTGAGAGAAAGCTCGGGAGTGAGAGAAAGCTCGGGAGTGAGAGAAAGCTCGGGAGTGAGAGAAAGCTCGGGAGTGAGAGAAAGCTCAGGAGTGAGAGGAAGCTCAGGCAGGTAGGTAGATCTACCAGATCCTGGCTGGCTGGTGGTTTCAGCAGATCCTGGCTGACTGGCAGATCCTGGCTGACTGGCAGATCCTGGCTGACTGGCGGATCTGGCGGATCCTGGCCGACTGGCGGATCCTGGCCGACTGGCAGATCCTGGCCGACTGGCAGATCCTGGCCGACTGGCAGATCCTGGCCGACTGGCAGATCCTGGCCGACTGGCAGTTCTGGCTGACTGGCAGATCTGGAAGAGTCTGGTTGACTGGCAGATCTGGAAGAGTCTGGTTGACTGGCAGATCTGGAAGAGTCTGGTTGACTGGCAGATCTGGAAGAGTCTGGTTGACTGGCAGATCTGGAAGAGTCTGGTTGACTGGCAGATCTGGAAAAGTCTGGTTGACTGGCAGATCTGGAAGAGTGGCTGACTGGCAGATCTGGAAGAGTCTGGCTGACTGGCAGATCTGGAAGAGTCTGGCTGACTGGCAGATCTGGAAGAGTCTGGCTGACTGGCAGATCTGGAAGAGTCTGGCTGACTGGCGGATCTGGAAGAGTCTGGCTGACTGGCAGATCTGGAAGAGTCTGGCTGACTGGCGGATCCTGGCAGACTGAAAGATCTGGCTGCTCCATGCTGACTGGCGGCTCTGGCTGCTCCACGCTGACTGGCGGCTCTGGCTGCTCCATGTAGGCTGACAGCTCTGGCGGCTTCTTACAGACTGGCAGCTCTGGCGGCTCCGTGCAGACTGGCAGCTCCTTGCAGACTGGCAGCTCCTTACAGACTGGCAGCTCCTTGCAGACTGGCAGCTCCTTGCAGACTGACAGCTCAGTGCAGACTGGCAGCTCCTTGCAGACTGGCAGCTCGGGCTGCTTCATGCAGACTGACAGCTCTGGCTGCTCCATGCAGACTGACATTTCTGGCTGCTCCATGGCTGCATCTCTGGCTGCTCCATGCAGACTGACAGCTCCTTGCAGACTGACAGCTCTGGCTGTTCCATGCAGACTGGCAGCTCTGGCTGCTCCATGCAGACTGACATCTCTGGCTGCTCCACGCAGACTGACAGCTCAGGCTGCTCCATGCAGGCTGGCAGCTCTGGCTGCTCCATGCAGACTGACAGCTCCTTGCAGACTGGCAGCTCGGGCTGCTTCATGCAGACTGACATCTCTGGCTGCTCCATGCAGACTGACATTTCTGGCTGCTCCATGCAGACTGACAGCTCTGGCTGCTCCATGCAGACTGACAGCTCCTTGCAGACTGACATCTCTGGCTGTTCCATGCAGACTGGCAGCTCTGGCTGCTCCATGCAGACTGACATCTCTGGCTGCTCCACGCAGACTGACAGCTCAGGCTGCTCCATGCAGGCTGGCAGCTCTGGCTGCTCCATGCAGACTGACAGCTCCTTGCAGACTGACAGCTCTGGCTGCTCCATGCAGACTGGCAGCTCTGGCTGCTCCATGCAGACTGACAGCTCTGGCTGCTCCATGCAGACTGACATCTGGCTGCTCCATGCAGACTGACAGCTCTGGCTGCTCCATGCAGACTGACAGCTCAGGCTGCTCCATGCAGACTGACAGCTCCTTGCAGACTGACAGCTCTGGCTGCTCCATGCAGACTGACATCTCTGGCTGCTCCATGCAGACTGACATCTCTGGCTGCTCCATGCAGACTGACATCTCTGGCTGCTCCATGCAGACTGACAGCTCTGGCTGCTCCATGCAGACTGACAGCTCTGGCTGCTCCATGCAGACTGACAGCTCTGGCTGCTCCATGCAGCCTGGCAGCTCTGGCTGCTCCATGCAGGCTGGCAGCTCTGGCTGCGCTGAACAGGCAGGAGACTCCAGCAGCGCTGTAGAGGAGGAAGGCTCTGACAGCGCTGAACAGGCGGGAGACTCCGGCAGCGCAGGAGAGGCGAGGCGCACTGTAGGCCTGATGCGTGGTGCTGGTACTGGTGGTACTGGACCGAGGACACGCACAGGAAGCCTGGTGCAGGGAGCTGCTACCGGAGGGCTGGGGTGTGGAGGTGGTACTGGATAGACCGGACCGTGCAGGCGCACTGGAGCTCTTGAGCACCGAGCCTGCCCAACCTTACCTGGCTCGATGCCCACTCTAGCCCGGCCGATACGAGGAGCTGGAATATACCGCACCGGGCTATGCACCCGCACTGGGGACACCATGCGCACCACTGCATAACACGGTGCCTGCCCGGTCTCTCTAGCCCCCCGGTAAGCACAGGGAGTTTGCGCAGGTCTCCTACCTGGCGTAGCCATACTCCCTGTGAGCCCCCCCCCCCAAGAAATTTTTGGGGTTGACTCCCGGGCCTCCTTGCCAACCGTGTTCCCTCGTATCGCCGGCTCCTCACTCCGGCTGCCTCTGCTCTCCTAAGTGCCTCCACCTGTTCCCATGGAAGGCGATCCCTTCCCGCCAGGATCTCCTCCCATGTGTAGCAACCCTTGCCATCCAATATATCGTCCCATGTCCAATCCTCATTGCGCCGCTGTTGCTGCCTTTGTTGCTACTCCTGCGGCTCCTGCCTGTTGACACGCTGCTTGGTCCGTTTGTGGTGGGTGATTCTGTTACGGTTTTCTAGGTGTGAAGGAGAGTCGGACCAAAATGCAGCGTGTAGATTGCGATCCATGTTTAATGACAAACACACTAAACACAAACACTACAAAACAATAAACGTAACGAAAACCGAAACAGCCTATACTTGTGTAAACTAACACAGAACAAGGACATCAGGACACTAAGGACAATCACCCACGACAAACTCATAGAATATGGCTGCCTAAATATGGTTCCCAATCAGAGACAACGATAAACACCTGCCTCTGATTGAAAACCACTCCAGACAGCCATAGACTTTGCTAGATAACCCCACTAGCTACAATCCCAATACACACACACCAAAACCCCAAGACAAAACACACCACAATACAAAAACCCCATGCCACACCCTGGCCTGACCCAATACATGAAGAAAAACACAAAATACTTAGACCAGGGCGTGACAGAGAAAGACAATAGTTGAACAGTTTTGAACAAATTAATTGATTCAAAAATGAAGGAAAAGCAAGAGAGAGTGTAATTCTTTCCCCCTTTCAGTTTCACTTACTTAGCTAGCAAATGCAGCTAGCTAGTTCAGCCTACTCAAACAG
Source organism: Oncorhynchus tshawytscha (assembly GCF_018296145.1). Taxonomy (NCBI): domain Eukaryota; kingdom Metazoa; phylum Chordata; class Actinopteri; order Salmoniformes; family Salmonidae; genus Oncorhynchus; species Oncorhynchus tshawytscha. Next base: position 58,268,250 of record NC_056433.1, on the reverse strand, counting down.
AGGAATGCTATGTTAGCTAGCTGACTATATCCAACACAACAGTGGTACTCTTCCAAGTCAAGGTAAGTGTTTGGTTTGACTAATTTATTGCCACCAGGGCCTGTCGGTGTAACTGCTAAACTGCTTACTGACTATACACTATAACATTACTGCATGATTGTAGCGGGTTTACTAACGCGTTAGTTCAATTAGCTATGTTGACTATGACGTTACTTTAGTCAATATGGTGACAACATTGTAGCCTGTGTGTGGTCGGTTATGATATGGTTTGGCTTGGAAAGGTCCACAAATGAAGGAAGTCCACAAATGAAGGAATACAACTTGGCTTCTATGAAAGTGAACTGTTTCCACATGATCAGGGGTGTATTCATTGAGCCGATTCTTTGAAAACCATGTCTTAAACGGAAGCAAACGGAACAAAACGGGGAAAAACATACCTGACTTTGGCCAATAGAAACTTGTTTGCAACTGTTGGACTAATGATTACACACTAGATCAGCTAGATGAAGGCAAGAGTGTGCAAACCTACTACGTTGTAAATGTTCATTCATAAGCATAGGGAAAATTCAAGTCTCATGTAGTAGCCTAAACCTATCGATGTTACGTTGAATAGGGTAAATGGAATATGAATGACTGTCATCCAATGTGCTGTAATAGAAATAAGGCCATGCGCATTAACATTTTTTTTGTCCTCCCTCTTCATAAACTGCACCGGCCGCTAGAGAGACATGTTTTTACCTTCCTACTGACGCCCACCCATCCAACCTCCTTCCGTTTTTGCCTTAAGAAACCTTCTGTCTTATGTAACCATACCAAATGTAACATATAATACTAATTTTAGTGTCCCGGTTATACATTTACTATGTTATGTCTAGTCTATGAGAGCATGCACATCTCCAGCATCTTAAATGCCGCTAGAGACATGCTTTTACCTAACCCCCACTGTGAATGGAACAATGGAGTGCTAGGTGGAATTTCATTTTAATTTGAACATAGCCCATTGATTGGCACAATGCCCACTCCTCACACTATGATGTCTCCCCCTACCTCAATCTCTTTGCTTAGAATGCAATATTGCCATTGTGGGACCCAGAGAATGAGTTGACAGTGTACAATCAAGGTTACTGCTGTCAAAAGGTTCATGACTATTATGACTTTATAAGACCCCGACGTGACCCAGTGTTTTCAGATAACATTTGTTAAGTGAATTAAGTGGTTAAAATATTACGTTCTTTGATGAACTGAGATGGAGAAAAGCTTACCTTTGTCATCACTAGAAGACATATTACTCTCATAAAATCTCATTTTCAATCTATTTGTACTATTAAGGTTAGACAAGTGTAGCGTGAAGTAAATATAAATGTCATAACTGTGGAGGACAGAGGGAAAATTATACTAAAATAATTGGGTAGACTATCTAGTTTTTTCACTATATTTATAATTGGCCACAAAGTACTTTAAAAAAAACTGTGTGCAGAGCTAGTGTTGTACTGCCCTCCAGTGGAAAGTATCAAAAGTGCATGTTTTCAGTTGAGCTCGCCACTGGGTCATATTACACTGAACAAAAATATAAACGCAACATGCAACAATTTCAAAGATTTTACTGAGTTACAGTTCATATAAGGAAATCAGTCAATTAAAATTAATTCATTAGGTCCTAATCTATGGATTTCACATGACTGAGAATACAGTTGGGGCTCCCGAGTGGCGCCGCAATCTAAGGCACTGCATCTCAGTGCAAGAGGCGTCACTACGGAACCTGGTTCAATTCCAGGCTGTATCACAACCGGCCGTGATTGGGAGTCACATAGGGCAGTGCACAATTGGCCCAGCGTCGTCCGGGTTAGGCTGTCATTGTAAATAAGAATTTGTTCTTAACTGACTTGCCTAGTTTAAAGGTAAAATAAAAATACCTTTAAAAAAAAGTAGGGGTGTAGATCAGAAAACCAGTCAGTATCTGGTGTGACCACCATTTGCCACATGCAGCATGAGAAATCTACTTCATATAGTGTTGATTGTGGCCTGTGGAATGATGTCCCACTCCTCATTCAGCATTCAATGAGCAAAGTTGCTGGATATTGGTGGGAACACGGGGTCAAACATGAAACATGAAGTGATGGCAGCAAATGAATGGCACAGGATAGGTCATCAAGGTCTCTCTTGATCATCAATAAAATGCAATTGTGTTCTTTATCCGTAGCATGTGCCTGACCATTCCATAACCCCACCACGAGACACTGTTGACAACATTTACATCAGCAAACTGCTCACCCACATGACACGATACACGCCCGGTACAGTTGAAACCAGAATTCATCCATGAAGAGCACACTTCTCCAGCTTGCCAGGGGCCATCGAAGGTGAGCATTTGCTCAGTGATGTTGGTTACGACACCAAACTGCAGTCAGGTCAAAACCCTGGTGAGGACGACGAGCAAGCAGATGAACTTCCCTAAGAGTTTGTGCAGAAATTCTTTATGTTGTGAAAACACACAATTTCATCAGCTGTCCAGGTGGCTGGTCTCAGACGATCCCGTAGGTGAAGAAGTCAGACGTGGAGGTCCTGGGCTAGCATGGTAACATGTGGTCTGCGGTTGTATGTACAGCCAAATTCCCCAAATCAACATTGAAGGCGGTTTATGGTAGAGAAATTAACATTCAATTATTTTGCAAAAGCTCTGGTGGACATTCCTGCAGTCAGCAAACCAATTGCACACTTCCTCAAAACTTGAGACATCTGTGGCATTGTGTTGTGTGACAAAACTGCACATTTTAGAGGGGCCTTTTATTGTTCCCAGCACAAGATGCACCTTTGTAATGATCATGCTGTTAAATCAGCTTCATGATATGCCACACCTGTCCGGTGAATGGATTATCTTGGAAAAGGAGAAATGCTCACTAACAGGGATGCAAACAATACATTTGAGAGAAATAAGCTTTTTGTGCATATGGAACATTTCTGGGATCTTTTATTTCAGCTCATGAAACAAGACCAACACTTCACATGTTGCGTTTATACATCTGTATTTCATAAAATCATCAGGTAAAAACATGCAAATGGTCATGTGAAATTAAATGTTTTCAAATGTAGGATTAATAGCACACTGCATACATAAAATGTGATTCTAATAAAAGGAGTGCACTTAAGGCAAAAATAAATACACGAAAAGACATGACCACCACAGAGTAAACAGTGCATAACATGATTAGAGTTAAAGGGATCAGTTTAAGACATTAGTACATTTAAGAGCGATAGATTTGACAGACTAAAGAGCTGTGCCTGTGAATTAGTGAGTAATCCCTTGTAACAAGATGAACTAAAAACATGTCTAACTGATGTGCAGTATATTGATTGAAGACGTTGAAGTTAAGCTGTAAATAAGCCACTTTGGCTGTTGACATGAAAGTTGTGCTCTTTGCAAGGATGCTGTGTCCAGTTATTAAATCATGCAATTTTACTTAAATTAGCTTACCAATATGCCATTGGGTCTAAGTTAGTCTCAACACTGAAGTGAGATACAAGAAATGTAACAGTAAGATCTATACAAAGCTATAGACCCTTTTCTGCATTTGCAAACAATGCCGCACGAGTGCGATGCACGCAAGTTCGTGGAAGACCAAGTAGGAACGTCAGCAAAAAATGTCTCTCTATTTACATGTAGTTTATGAGTGCATTTCACACTACTTTTGTATTATCATTGGATTAAGGCTCATATGAATGTCCTGCTTAATATGTTGTGTCATCGCAAATCAACTGTATTTTACTTTAAAAAAGCACTTCAACCAGTAAAATGGCTCTTTGGCTAGCTTTTGCTACAACTGGAATCAATGAGCGTTAGCATTCTAGCTAACAAACTGCTGCATCCAAAATTATTTTGCAAAGATCACAACCAAATATAATCATAGCCACTGTTTAAGCAAGAATCAGAACATAATTGTAAGGGTATGAGAACACAAGTTATTTTGTTTAGAAGTAATAAAAACAAAGCTAGGCTGTTGAATGGGCACAGACAGCGATGGCTTTCTTTCTGCCGCCAAGAGTTGCGCGCATCTGTGCATTACATCAGTGTGTCATGTACTGAAAAGGGGTCTATAGAACAGCATTAGCACACATTCTTCATATCTGGTTCGAAGTTGGATTTACACAAAATAACCACATTAATACTTAAACCAAACAAATCAGGCTTGGAAATTTTGGCCAAATTTCACAGCCAATTTATTGAAAAGGATTCATATTGAAATTTCAGTCATTGAATGACATCTTCCAATCTACTACCAGCAAATAGAATTTAAAAAATGCTCAATATATCTAATTTGTGAGTTTCCCGATACTTAATACAGAGTTTACTGTACTTAGTTAAAGGTAGACTATATCTGCGGTGCTGCTCCTAACAACGTTATTTCACGGCGTCTACCATTTAATTGAAGCTAAAAGCTGAATTCACTTTTTCGGCTTGAAGCATTTCTCCTCAAACTGAGCTATTTGGCTGAAGATATCTAGATTAGTTGACAGCTCTTTACTTCCTCCTGCAGATCCCTTACCATTCAGGGAGGCATCAGTGGAATACCTGTTATCCCTACCATCAGACCTTCGGGTGGCCTTATTTTTCTCATCTCCTTGTTCTGTGCTACCATACCTCCCACTATCTGATCGTCTGTAACTGGATATGTGGGACTGTGACGCAAGGTTGTTGGCGTACCGGTCAGATTTGCAGGAATGCTCTGAGCTGGCAGATGAAGACATTCTTCTGTGTTTGGCTTTCTCCAATGAGCTGAGAACTTCTTGTGGGATACTTTGATCCTCCTGGCCCTGGTTCTTCCAATGCCCCCCGGAGGCTTCCCTCTCATTCACTTCCTCATCACTGGTCTTGTCATCATGGATACCTTTCCCCTTGCTGCTCTCAGCACGCTGAGGAGAGCTGTCAACAGTGTCATCGTCAAACCTACCTCTGCTGTTGTCCGGAGCATCTGTGGACACAAATGATAAAGAGTGATGCGAGCGGTGCCTGCCTTTGCTGTGAGGACTGAAGAGCATAGTCAGCCCATCTGCCCCCTCAAACAGCCTGACCAAGCTACATTTCTGATCCAGGAAGGAGGTGGTGGGTGTTGGGTGGGGCAGGGTACCATTCCTCAGACACACTCCTGTTGTCCCTGGATGAAACCCTCCGTTTGCGTTTCTCCCCTCGAGATGACCGTCTGTGTTTGCTCTTCTTTTTCTTTGACTTCCTGCACCATGAGGAGGAGGAGTGGTCGGACAAAGAGGTGGAAGACAATGATGCTGATGAAAAGGAAGATATATTCCATTTCTTTTTCATTCTAGAGGGAGTTATAGCACAGAAACTATGTAGCTACAAAATCAAAATTAGATATTGGTGAATTAAACAATGATTAATATTTAGCCAAATTAAATTACATGTGTGCTTTTATTTTACAAGGCAACCAATGAGCTGACAGTTTACCTTCCGGATGTTGGATTGGTATGGATTTACCTTTTTTCTTCTTTTAAGATCTTACACAATTTTTCTGCACTCGTCTCCACATTCTTAGCTTTTTCCACTTCCTTTGCTGCTGCCTCTTCTCCCAGTTTGAGGGATTTCTTTAAAGCAGTCAGTTTTCATAGTAAAATTACACCATATTTCATGAATTCAAACACGGGAGCAAACCAGGAATGTGAAAAACAGCACATACAGACAAATTTACCAAGGCATGATCCAGAAATCATAATTACAGGTAGAGAACAATGTTTACATTTACCGCATTGAGATCAGGTCCAGTGTACCAACCATTTTCATTCCAGTTGTAAGGTTGTTTGTTCCACCAATAGACACGCGACAATCAAGGCAGTCGGGTAGAGTCAAAGGGCAGGGTCCCAGATTGCAGACACGCACATAACAAAACACTTCATCAGTATTACAAGGCTCCCCGTGTGTTATGCCAAAAACACAAAAATGACTGAACATTTAACTGGCCCCTTTTCAAATGGTCATGTTCAAATATGTCAAGTAAACAGATAAAGTATCAGTTAAATGAGGGTGTTAAAACAGTCAGAAACAGACTTTCCAATCAAAGCATAGCTCCTTAAATGGGAAACAAGTGGAATAGTTGGCATAACCCATGGAATATACCAGCTAACCTGGATAAGTAGCTCTATTTTTCTCAATGCTTCCTTGGCATCCGGGAAGGAGGTTAAGGCCAGAGCTTTTCTGTAGAGGCCCTCAGCTATAATTAACTTTTCTTCCTCCTCCAGTCTAACAGAAAGAAACAAGTATTTTAGAGGAGTGGTTGTCACTTAAACACAGGATAATAAAGGACGAGGGAAACATTCCTACTTACTGGCCAGCTCGCTCCACCAGGGTCTGGCATAGGTATTTCTTAGCATTTCTGTGGGTTGGGCAGCTTTCCAATGCCAGCTCAAAGTCTGTTATTGCCTTCAGCAAACTCCCTTTGTTGGCATACCTGGGAGAAGTCAACTGGCAGGTTTATATTAACTGCATGTAGGACAACTACATTTTATGTTAGAATTAAAAACATTTTTTTTAAACTGTGTTTAAACAGAAATAACTAACAAGAGTGTAGGCTGGGACTGCTGACTACTACTGTAACGGTTCTCTTTAGTTGAAGGAGAGGCGGACCAAAATGCAGTGTGATGATGATGATTCATGTTTGTTTAATGAAGAAAAAACTATACATGAATAAACTAACAAAAACAATAAACGTGAGAACTCAAAACAGCCCTATCTGGTGCAGGTACAAAGACAGGAACAATCACCCACAAAACCCAACACCAAACAGGCTACCTAAATATGGTTCCCAATCAGAGACAATGACGAACACCTGCCTCTGATTGAGAACCATATCAGGCCAAACATAGAACTAGACAAACTAGACAATAAACATAGAATGCCCAACCAGATCACACCCTGACCAACCAAAACATAGAAACATACAAAGCAAACTATGGTCAGGGTGTGACAACTACGCCACAACATTATCAATAAAATCAGATGGATACTCACAGTGCACCACGTGCCACAAAGGCTTCCACGTTGTTAGTGTCAATATTTAAGGCCTTATTATATTCCTTCATTGCTTCGACGTGGCGACCAGACTTGAAGTGGTCCACACCAACCCTCACACTGTCACCCAGACATAACGTATATTGACAAAAACAAAGCACGATCAGGAGCAATTCATGCATTCTGTAAATAGGTTAGCACAGATCTAGTCACCGGCTCCTCTGTTTTTCTCCAATATGCAATGGGAGTTAAAATGTCAGGCATACCATTTAAGAGCCCAGGACGCAGACTGCTTCTTTTTGGATAATTGTGGCAAAGTCCTCCTCAAGGAAATGTTTGCTGTAAAGGAGAGTCCCAAAATACAGTCAAGTGCTGATAAAAGGGGTATCATTTCCTGGCAAGCGTGTCTGCTGAAGAGTGACAAAACAACACATTTGTCTTCTCACCTCTGTAGTCCTCTCATGAGTGAGGGAGGCTGTGTGTCACTGATCCCAATCTTCCCCAGGAGATACTCCACACTAGATGGGTTGGAGTATCCAATAGTATCCTCTAAAACCCTCTCATACATTTCAGTGTTGTCGTTGGCAACGCTCACACTGCGACTGGGTAAAACAGTACAATGAGCAAAGACAGCCTGAGTTCAAGCTGAACTATTTTTACCATATGTTTTCTGCCAACTAGAATATGTCCGTCTTACCTGTATTGAAGTGGAAGATCATCTCTACTAAACACTCCGAGCTTTAGGCTCATCAGGTTTGGGGCGCGGGAGGTGGGCTGAAGTGAAATAGTTATCTTCTCATGGTATCGGTCAATATCCTTCACTCCAGCTAGGGCACAGCACATGGTATATGGGTCAGTTTGTTGACTTATCACAAAACTGCATTGTGAGCATGTTTACATTTTCAACACAGTTCGCTAGTGCAGTGTGCATTCACCTCTTATTAAATAGCAGATCATCATGATAGCTATTGGAAGGTACATCTCTAAGGGGGCACAGGGCCTGAGGAGAGAAAGAAAGCAGAGAAAGAGGTTAACATGCGCTCCTATTTCTTCAATAAAAAACACTGACCACCAGGCCAAAGCCACAAGCCTTACCGTGAGCTCCAGATCCTCTATGTCTCTCTCTAGTCCACCTGCCATGCAGATCAGTGTTACAAAGAAGCCAAAATCCCTGATGGAGTTGATCCTGCTTATCACAATATCCCCTCGCTCCATGTACAACAGATTCCTCCGCTCCTCAAATGACACCGCCATGAACTGCTCCAGAGGGGGCATGATGGCATAGGGCTCTAGGAAAAGGATATTAGGCCAAACTCAGTACAATATGTTAATTTACCTGTGTATTTGACAGTAACAACTACCTTCCCCTTCCTCCAACACATCCTCCACTGTTGCACTGGATTTCCATGATGGTGCAAATAGAATGTCTGCTTTTCTAGCAATAAACTGCTCCACTAAAGCATTGTCCTCCCCTCCATATTTTCTGCAAAACATGGAACATGGATAACATGGATGGGTAAACAGGCTTTGTCCATGGTGAGACAAAGTCTTCCTCAGTAAATCTCTTTCCATTTTCAGTTATTGTCATCAGAATTCCACCTGATTAGCTAGTATGAACAACATCCTGTAACAGAAGAAAAACATGGCATAACAGCTTACTACAGTAGCAGCTAGCCCAATAATGGACTAAAGGAGCCTAGCATTACTCCATATAGTCCAAAGGACCAGACATGTTCTGTTTAAATAAAAGGTGAGATGGCTCTAGATGCCAAAACAGCCAAATCAGGGATGGAGTCACACTTTCCCCCTAGCAAACACAACAGATTAAACAAATTGCATTCTCAACTGAAAATCATGTTGATTATGTAGGTGTATTAGGTGTATTAGCTGAGGCTGGGCCAAAAGTGTGACACCAATCAGGCCCTCGAGGACTGGAGTTGTCCATCCCTGCGCCAAACGTGAATTGATTCTCAATTGTGGTACGGTTCAGAAACATACACCGCTATACTTTCATATCGCATCAAAATAAACCACTCAGTATTCCGTCTGGGTAAACAAGCGCTGTAACATGGAAATATGGACTTGTGTGGGAACCCTAACCTATAAAAGGTGTGTATCAATTTAACTTTATTTTTGAAAATTATTTCTCACTGATATGAAATAAGGTCCTTGTGCTTCCAAAACCATGCCGTATGCAAGTGATGCATGTCAATGTTCAGTCGGGGCTATTAACAAAACTCTTCCGTACAGAAGACGCCTTCATCCAACAATGACATGTGTAATGGAACAGTCATGATCAAGACCTAACTAGTAGTTAGCCAATAATCACAAATAGTATTAAAATTCAGCATAGCCAGAAACATGCATACAGTAGCTAACTAAGTTAGCCAGCTGTAAATATGTCATGGCCAAAGACAAGTTTCGAAACTGTTAATATGGCTCTTACTGTTAATATGGCTAACTGACGACGTTCGTTGCAGCTGCTACACTCTACCGCGGACAAGCAGCTTACCAACTAAGTCACAGTACTCGACACCCGGTGGTTCATTCCCATGTAGATGTACATTACATGTACGCCAATTATTAAAATAGCAGTTAGTTGTCTGAAAGAAGTGTGCTAAAAAAAAATGTTGGAACTTCTTCTTCGGTGGGATTTTGTGGCGGAGTACATGCAACAATTGTGTATTAATAATCAATAATTCAACCATTTACTGTTGTAAATCTCAAACCGATAAACTGGTTTTAATATAAAACATGCTTGCCTAAGTATGTCTGATAGACATGGCTGTAGCTAGATACTGTCTGCCTACTTACCTGGGTACATTTGCACGGTCTGGTCGTTGTGCAAATGTTGAGGGTTATGCCATATTTATTTATATTAGGCTAGATACAGTTCTAAATGTAATCTCCATACATCTGTTATTCTGGCGCCGACAGAGAAGGCCGCCTCGCTTCGCGTTCCTAGGAAACTATGCAGTATTTTCGTTTTTTACATGTTATTTCTTACATTGGTACCCCAGGTAATCTTAGGTTTTATTATACAGTGGGGAGGAACTACTAAATATAAGAGCAACTCACCATCATTACGACCAGGAATATGACTTTCCCCGAAGCGGATCCTGTGTTCTGCCTTCCACCCAGGATAACGGATTGGATGCCAGCTGGCGACCCAAAACAACGACGTCGTAAAAGAGGCATCAGGCCGATAGAAACAAGCATCTTTCTGGTAAGAAGAGGGGCGGGGGGTTAACGATTATGATTAACGATTAACGAGGGGGTTAACGATTAACGAGGCGTGGTGTGATTATAACAACATACAGGAACTCAAGTCCTTCTGTTCACCTGACTTAGAATTCCTCACAATCAAATGTCGACCGCATTCCCTACCAAGGGAATTCTCTTCGATTATAATCACAGCTGTATATATTCCCCCAAGCAGACACATCGATGGCCCTGAACAAACTTTATTTGACTCTATGCAAACTGGAAACCACATATCCCGAGGCTGCCTTCATTGTAGCTGGGGATTTTAACAAGACTAATCTGAAAGACTCCCTAAATTGTATCAGCATATCGATTGCGCAACCAAGGCTGGTAAAACCCTGGATCATTGTTATTCTAACTTCCGCGACGCATATAAGGCCCTTCCCCGCCCTCCTTTCGGAAAAGCTGACCACGACTCCATTTTGTTGCTCCCTGCTTACAGACAGAAACTAAAACAAGAAGCTCCTGCGCTCAGGTCTGTTCAACGCTGGTCCGACCAATCTGATTCCACGCTTCAAGACTGCTTCGATCACGTGGATTGGGATATGTTCCGTATTGCGTCCAACAACAACATTGACTAATACGCTGATTCGGTGAGCGAGTTCATTAGGAAGTGCATTGACAATGTCGTACCCATAGCAACGATTAAAACATTCCCAAACCAGAATCCGTGGATTGATGGCAGCATTCGCGTGAAACTGAAAGCACGATCCACTGCTTTTAACCAGGGCAAGGTGACCGGAAACATGACCGAATACAAACAGTGTAGCTATTCCCTCCGCAAGGCAATCAAACAAGCTAAGCGCCAGTATAGAGTCAAAGTAGAGTCGAATTCAACGGCTCAGACACGAGGTATGTGGCAGGGTCTACAGTCAATCACGGATTACAAAAAGAAAACCAGCCCCGTCTCGGACCAGGATGTCTTGCTCCCAGTCAGAATAAATAACTTTTTTGCCCGCTTTGAGGACAATACAGTGCCACTGACACGGCCCGTAACCAAAACCTGCGGACTCTCCTTCACTGCAGCCAATGTGAGTAAAACATTTAAACCCTGCCCTGCCCCCTTTCGGAAAAGCTGACCACGACTCCATTTTGTTGATCCCTGCCTACAGACAGAAACTAAAACAAGAAGCTCCCACGCTGAGGTCTGTCCAACGCTGGTCCGACCAAGCTGACTCCACACTCCAAGACTGCTTCCATCACGTGGACTGGGAGATGTTTCGTATTGCGTCAGACAACAACATTGACGAATACGCTGATACGGTGTGCGAGTTCATTAGAACGTGCGTTGAAGATGTCGTTCCCATAGCAACGATTAAAACATTCCCTAACCAGAAACCGTGGATTGATGGCAGCATTCGTGTGAAACTGAAGGCACAAACCACTGCTTTTAATCAGGGCAAGGTGTCTGGTAACATGACTGAATACAAACAGTGCAGCTATTCCCTCCGCAAGGCTATCAAACAAGCTAAGCGTCAGTACAGAGACAAAGTAGAATCTCAATTCAACGGCTCAGACACAAGAGGTATGTGGCAGGGTCTACAGTCAATCACGGACTACAGGAAGAAACCCAGCCCAGTCACGGACCAGGATGTCTTGCTCCCAGGCAGACTAAATAACTTTTTGCCCGCTTTGAGGACAATACAGTGCCACTGACACGGCCTGCAACGGAAACATGCGGTCTCTCCTTCACTGCAGCCGAAGTGAGTAAGACATTTAAACGTGTTAACCCTCGCAAGGCTGCAGGCCCAGACGGCATCCCCAGCCGCGCCCTCAGAGCATGCGCAGACCAGCTGGCCGGTGTGTTTACGGACATATTCAATCAATCCCTATACCAGTCTGCTGTTCCCACATGCTTCAAGAGGGCCACCATTGTTCCTGTTCCCAAGAAAGCTAAGGTAACTGAGCTAAACGACTACCGCCCCGTAGCACTCACATCCGTCATCATGAAGTGCTTTGAGAGACTAGTCAAGGACCATATCACCTCCACCCTACCTGACACCCTTGACCCACTCCAATTTGCTTACCGCCCAAATAGGTCCACAGACGATGCAATCTCAACCACACTGCACACTGCCCTAACCCATCTGGACAAGAGGAATACCTATGTGAGAATGCTGTTCATCGACTACAGCTCGGCATTCAACACCATAGTACCCTCCAAGCTCGTCATCAAGCTGGGTCTCGACCCCGCCCTGTGCAACTGGGTACTGGACTTCCTGACGGGCCGCCCCCAGGTGGTGAGGGTAGGCAACAACATCTCCTCCCCGCTGATCCTCAACACTGGGGCCCCACAAGGGTGCGTTCTGAGCCCTCTCCTGTACTCCCTGTTCACCCACGACTGCGCGGCCATGCGCGCCTCCAACTCAATCATCAAGTTTGCGGATGACACAACAGTGGTAGGCTTGATTACCAACAACGACGAGACGGCCTACAGGGAGGAGGTGAGGGCCCTCGGAGTGTGGTGTCAGGAAAATAACCTCACACTCAACGTCAACAAAACTAAGGAGATGATTGTGGACTTCAGGAAACAGCAGAGGGAACACCCCCATCCACATCGATGGAACAGTAGTGGAGAGGGTAGCAAGTTTTAAGTTCCTCGGCATACACATCACAGACAAACTGAATTGGTCCACTCACACAGACAGCATCGTGAGGAAGGCGCAGCAGCGCCTCTTCAACCTCAGGAGGCTGAAGAAATTCGGCTTGTCACCAAAAGCACTCACAAACTTCTACAGATGCACAATCGAGAGCATCCTGGCGGGCTGTATCACCGCCTGGTATGGCAACTGCACCGCCCTCAACCGTAAGGCTCTCCAGAGGGTAGTGAGGTCTGCACAACGCATCACCGGGGGCAAACTACCTGCCCTCCAGGACACCTACACCACCCGATGCTACAGGAAGGCCATAAAGATCATCAAGGACATCAACCACCCGAGCCACTGCCTGTTCACCCCGCTGCCATCCAGAAGACGAGGTCAGTACAGGTGCATCAAAGCTGGGACCGAGAGACTGAAAAACAGCTTCTATCTCAAGGCCATCAGACTGTTAAACAGCCACCACTAACATTGAGTGGCTACTGCCAACACACTGTCAATGACACTGACTCTACTCCAGCCACTTTAATCATGGGAATTGATGGGAAATGATGTAAATATATCACTAGCCACTTTAAACAATGCTACCTTATATAATGTTACTTACCCTACATTGTTCATCTCATATGCATACGTTGATACTGTACTCTATATCATCGACTGCATCCTTATGTAATACATGTATCACTAGCCACTTTAACTATGCCACTTGGTTTACATACTTATCTCATATGTATATACTGTACTCGATATCATCTACTGTATCTTGCCTATGCTGCTCTGTACCATCACTCATTCATATATCCTTATGTACATATTCTTTATCCCCTTACACTGTGTATGACAGTAGTTTTTTTTTTGGAATTGTTAGTTAGATTACTTGCTCGTTATTACTGCATTGTCGGAACTAGAAGCACAAGCATTTCGCTACACTCGCATTAACATCTGCTAACCATGTGTATGTGACAAATAAAATTTGATTTGATTTGATTTGACCCTCGCAGGGCTGCAGGACCAGACGGCATCCCCAGCCGCATCCTCAGAGCATGCGCAGACCAGCTGGCTGGTGTGTTTCCAGACATATTCAATCAATCCTTATCCCAGTCTGCTGTTCCCACATGCTTCAAGAGGGCCACCATTGTCCCTGTTCCCAAGAAAGCTAAGGTAACTGAGCTAAACAACTACCGCCCCGTATTACTCACTTCCGTCATCATGAAGTGCTTTGAGAGACTTGTCAAGGACCATATCACCTGCACCCTACCACCCTAGACCAACTCCAATTTGCCCTGGGTCTCGACCCCGCCCTTTGCAACTGGGTACTGGACTTCCTGACGGGTCGCCCCCTAGGTGGTGAGGGTAGGTAACAACATCTCCACCCCGCTGATCCTCAACACTACGGCCCCACAAGGGTGTGTTCTGAGCCCTCTCCTGTACTCCCTGTTCACCCACGACTGTGTGGCCATGCACGCCTCCAACTCAATCAAGTTTGCGGACGACACTACAGTGGTAGGCTTGATTACCAACAACAACGAGACGGCCTACAGGGAGGAGGTGAGGGCCCTCGGAGTGTGGTGTCAGGAAAATAACCTCCCACTCAACGTCAACAAACAAAGGAGATGATTGTGGACTTCAGGAAACAGCAGAGGGAGCACCCCTAACCACATCGACGGGACAGGAGTGGAGAGGGTAGTAAGTTTTAAGTTCCTCAGCATACACATCACGGACAAACTGAATTGGTCCATCCACACAGACAGCGTCATGAAGAAGGCGCAGCAGCGCCTCTTCAACCTCAGGAGGCTGAAGAAATTCGGCTTGTCACCAAAAACACTCACAAACTTCTGCAGATGCACAATCGAGAGCATCCTGTCGGGCTGTATCACCGCCTGGTACGGCAACTGCTCCGCCCACAACCGTAAGGCTCTCCAGAGGGTAGTGAGGTCTGCACAAAGCATCACCGGGGGCAAACTACCTGCCCCCAGGTCACCAACACCACCCGATGTCACAGAAAGGCCATAAAGATCATCAAGGACAACAACCACCTGAGCCGCTGCCTGTTCACCCCGCTATCATCCAGAAGGCTAGGTCAGTACAGGTGCATCAAAGCAGGGACCGAGAGACTGAAAAACAGCTTCTATCTCAAGGCCATCAGACTGTTAAACAGCCATCACTAACATTGAGTGGCTGCTGCCAACATACTGACTCAACTCCAGCCACTTTAAAAATGGAAATTGATGTAAAATATATCACCAGCCACTTTAAACAATGCTACTTAATACAGTATAATGTTTACATACCCTACATTACTCATCTCATATGTATATACTGTACTCTATATCATCTACTGCATCTTTATGTAATACATGTATCACTAGCCACTTTAACTATGTCACTTTGTTTACATACCTTACATTACTCATCTCATATGTATATACTGTACTCGAATACCATCTACTGCATCTTGCCTATGCCGTTCTGTACCATCACTCATTCATATCTTTATGTACATATTCTTTATCCCTTTACACTTGTGTGTATAAGGTAGTAGTTTTGGAATTGTTAGGTTAGATTACTCGTTGGTTATTACTGCATTGTTGGAACTAGAAGCACAAGCATTTCACTACACTCGCATTAACATCTGCTAACCATGTGTATGTGATAAATACATTTGATTTGATGTTCAACTAGTCTACCCTAATGTTGATGTTATGCTGGCATAGTTCAAATGTTGTTCACACTGTACAATAGAGTATAATTTATTTGTTTTTGTCTTACAGACAATACCGAGTGGGCTTCTTCCTGGAGTGGATTCCAGATGGAGAGAAACAGAATTCCTTTGCCTGTGTGTGTTCATTGTAGCAGAGCTGTATCCCATGACCTGTATCCCTCTCGATGGATTGGACATTTATGCTGGATTTCAAGCAGAAGATGACTCAAAAGGAGCTGAATGGCAGTTTGATCATGACAATACTCCTCCCACAGCTGTACAAGTATGGCTCCCAAGTGACGCAGTGGTTAAAGACACTTCATCTCGGTGCAAGAGGTGTCACTACAGTACCTGGTTAGAATCCAGGCTGCATCACATCCGGCCATGATTGAGAGTCCCATAGGGCGATGCGTCGGCTGTGTCAGGCCTTCATTGTAAATAAGAATTTGTTCTTAACTGACATGCCTAGTTAAATGAAGGTTAAATAAATAAATACATTCCCAGAACTTTACTTCACTGATCATACTGTATTTTCTTACTGTATGTTTCTTTGGGAACGGAAATTTCATCATGACTACCTCTCCCATCATCTGCTGATCACCAGTTCTCTTAGCTACAGATTGTTAAACCAGATAATGTGATTTAACCATTACTGGGAGTTACAGGATAGGTACTGTTTGGTGTAGCACAAAGAACTTTCAACCAACTTTAGCGATGCTGTCTTCGTCCTTGATTTGTGGAAACAGGAGTCTCATAAAATGTCTTTGTCCAGTTGCAGGAGATCAGTTTGAATTGAAAAATGCTCCATTATTAAAAATGAATACTTTTTCTGCTTCATGAAGTAATACAACAATATGTATGCCACCATCTTGTCTTTCAAGTCTTCTCTCATTGATCTAGACAGGTCTGTCATCATGGCATGCGACACTTTGGGGTGGACACCCACCTGTCTCGATCAATGAGGGTAAACTTGAAATATAAAACCTGGCAGGGTTGTACAAGGTTGTACAATTATTCTGGGTTATACTTGTAAAACCATTGCAGTAAAATGTTAAGACCTTCGCTTCAAACAGTTACACATGTTTCATTACACATTTCATTTATGGATTCTGGCAATGACATTTCAGCTGGAGCTTTTGTCGTGAGTTGCATGTTAATGACAGATCGGCATCTCAATGCATTTCTAGTCTAAAGTACAATACATTTCGCAGTGTGCAGACCTCCACAATCAACATCATACCCCAAATAAGCAATTTTGGATGAGCCTATTAATTACAAGCACCGTTGACCACCTCCCTCCCTTCTGGTGTTTCTTCATGTTCTTCTTCAGATAGTGTTTTGGTTCGTCCTCCCAATGGCACATGTTCAAAGTGGATGGCCCTTGATAATGTCCTTTACAGACCATTATGTCCTACCAGTACACCAGCAACATGAGAGAAGTTTGGAACGGATCTCTCTCCATGCTCACTCCACGTGGACTCGTGTCGCACTCATGAGAGAAAAGGCAGTTGATACCTTCAACTGGATACTGTGTACGGGTTGCTGGCTCTGACTCAGGTCTCATGGTAGAAGTGGTGAAGGACAGGGCCGTAGTGAACGCCATTGTTGCCGTTACTTCAGCCGGTTAGAGGGGGTTTGAGGCTCACACTGTTCTAGGCCAAATTATCCCGGCCATGCATCTAGATACCATCTGTGGTCACCTTCGCCAAAACCTCGAGAGAGGACAGACCAGAACAACAGTTTAGTTTCGGGCATTTCTGATTCAGGAAATCCAATACAAATTATTAACTGTATGACTAATTTTTACTACTACCAATATTCTTAATACAGATTTCCAGAACAAATGTCAATAACAACACACAGTTGAAACCATTTTTACCCTTCTCCATATTGGCTTATAATCCCTATCATCTTGACAATCTCACTGCAGAGTTACGGGGTCAGGGAGTTAGAGGGCTAATCCTTAGGGAGAAATCCCACCATCCAGCAGACCCAATCTGGTGAGATTTGTTATTGAACCGAGACAAAAACAAAGCAAACAAAACAACAGCAATACACATATATCACTTGAGGTGGGGAAAACTTCAATCCATTTGGAGTAACTATCAACCACTACCAACACATGTATTCCTTTTATAGGCAGGCATGTGAACAAAATCAATTAGCATATTTACCAAAGGGCCCCAGGGGACTGGTAATTCCCCTTAGGACACATGTCTCACATTGAGATTCAAGCATCCAAAAAACCATCAATGCCTCTTTAATCAAAATAACAAATAAAATTAGAATTACAGCCCTTGACGACTCCATCTTAACTTAGTTGTATCCCATAAGGTAATGGTAAAATAAACTAGAGACAGGTGTCCCTCATTCAGTGGCAGCACTCTCTCTCTGTCCTTCTCGTGCTTTGAATCACACATAGCACAATTGATCAATTCTAAACTTCTAATTATTAGTGTTTACATAGCCCATTTAAATCTCATCAAATGTCTCTCATCTTTCTAGTGAGGGTGATCAGACCTCACCAGAAAGTCAGAACAGAGGTCAGTCAGCCCTAGTTTGTTTGTTTCCCTGTATGTCAGACATTATTTAATGATATTTTAAACATTTTGTGTATCAGGTTTACATTGGGTTTTTCATTACATTTCTTATCAAGAGAATTTACATGTTTGCAACCAAAACTCTGACAATAGAAACTTCAGAAAATGTCATTTGTGTACCCTTTAAGTTGCATCCTTTCTGACCTGTGAAACCCCCCCCAAAAAAAGCACACAATAAATCAGAGTATTAACCACTAACAAATATTCATTAACAGGTGGGTTGTGTGTGGATGCTGGCATGTGTGTGCTAAAAATCGTAGGATTAAAAACAAACAACTGGACACAGTTCAACGTAATGGAAACAGATTGTTTTAGATGACATTGCATTCTTACTTAAATCACTGGTGCTACCCAAACTATAGAATTGAGTAATACATTGTCAAAAACGTGTCTTATTAATTATTCATACCTCTGTCCCAAATTTCCCCAAGGCCTGTTTGAGTTCAGTGTGTACTGGCTATCTGTTGTTCCATAGGAAGCTTATCACTGACCCAAACACGAGATGGCGGCCTCATTTAATATCAGTCCCAATGCCCAATGCAAAACATTTACGTATTGAAATTACTAAGACATTGCATTAATAAAGTGCTATCTGAAAACCAATTACCATTCATTTTGTTACTTCACACTTATTAAATGTCTATCATTTTAAGATGAATATGTAATGATTGGGAGGGATCAATATGTATTAACTGTGCTGGCACGGACTATCAGTCCCCTGTAGATGACATGATGCTCTGTCCATAATAAGTGTCTAATGGTTGAGTAGGTGAATACAGAAAATCAGTTGGTCTATTTAACAGGGTATGGGGTGCCTTCGGTAGGTATTGAGACCCCTTGACCTTTTCTACATTTTGTTACATTACAGCCTTATTCTAAAATTGATTTTTTTAAATCCTCAAAAATCTGCACACAATATCCTATAATTTTTTTGATTTTTGCAAATGTATTACATTTTTAAAAACAGAAATACCTTATTTACATAATTATTCAGACCCTTTGCTATGAGACTCAAAATTGAGCTCAGGTGCATCCTTGAGATGTTTATACAACTTGATTGGAGTCCACCTGTGGTAAATTCAATTGATGGACATGATTTGGAAAGGCACACACCTGTCTATATAAGGTCCCACAATTGACAGTGCATGTCAGAGCGGAACCCAAGCCATGAGTTCAAAGGAATTGTCCGTTCAGCTCTGAGACAGGACTGTGTCGAGGCACAGATGTGAGGAAGGTTTCCAAAAATGTCTGCAACATTGAAGGTCCCCAAGAACACAGTGGCCTCATCATTCTTAAATGGAAGAAGTTTGGAACCACCAAGACTCTTCCTAGAGCTGGCTACCTGCCCAAACTGAGCAATCAGGGCAGAAGGGCCTTGGTCAGGGAGGTGAACAAGAACCCGATGGTCACTTTGACAGAGCTCCAGAGTACCTCTGTGGGGTTGGGAGAACCTTCCAGAAGGGCAACAATCTCTGCAGCACTCCACCAGTTTATGGTAGACGGAAGCCCCTCAGTAAAAGGCACATGACAGCCCGCTTGGAGTTTGCCAAAAGGAACCTAAATACTGTTGAACCATGAGAAACAAGATTCTCTGGTCTGATGAAACCAAGTTTGAACTTTGGCCTGAATGTCAAGTGTGGCTTTTGGAGGAAACCTGGCACCATCCCTATGGTAAAGCGTGGTGGTGGCAGAATAATATTGTGGGGATGTTATTCAGCGGCAGCGACTGGGAGACATGTCAGGATCGAGTCAAAGATGAACGGAGCAAAGTACAGAGAGCTCCTTGATGAAAACCTGCTCAAGAGTGCTCAGGACCTCAGACTTGGGCGAAGGTTCAAAATCAAATCAAATCAAATTTATTTATATAGCCCTTCGTACATCAGCTGATATCTCAAAGTGCTGTACAGAAACCCAGCCTAAAACCCCAAACAGCAAGCAATGCAGGTGTAGAAGCACGGTGGCTAGGAAAAACTCCCTAGAAAGGCCAAAACCTAGGAAGAAACCTAGAGAGGAACCAGGCTATGTGGGGTGGCCAGTCCTCTTCTGGCTGTGCCGGGTGGAGATTATAACAGAACATGGCAAAGATGTTCAAATGTTCATAAATGACCAGCATGGTCGTATAATAATAAGGCAGAACAGTTGAAACTGGAGCAGCAGCACGGCCAGGTGGACTGGGGACAGCAAGGAGTCATCATGTCAGGTAGTCCTGGGGCATGGTCCTAGGGCTCAGGTCCTCCGAGAGAGAGAGAGAGAAAGAGAGAATTAGAGAACGCACACTTAGATTCACACAGGACACCGAATAGGACAGGAGAGGTACTCCAGATATAACAAACTGACCCTAGCCCCCGACACATTAACTACTGCAGCATAAATACTGGAGGCTGAGACAGGAGGGGTCAGGAGACACTGTGGCCCCATCCGAGGACACCCCCAGACAGGGCCAAACAGGAAGGATATAACCCCACCCACTTTGCCAAAGCACAGCCCCCATACCACTAGAGGGATATCTTCAACCACCAACTTACCATCCTGAGACAAGGCTGAGTATAGCCCACAAAGAACTCCGCCATGGCACAACCCAAGGGGGGCGCCATCCCAGACAGGATGACCACATCAGTGAATCAACCCACTCAGGTGACGCACCCCTTCCAGGGATGGCAAGAGAGAGCCCCAGTAAGCCAGTGACTCAGCCCCTGTAATAGGGTTAGAGGCAGAGAATCCCAGTGGGAAGAGGGGAACCGGCCAGGCAGAGACGGCAAGGGCGGTTCGTTGCTCCAGAGCCTTTCCGTTCACCTTCCCACTCCTGGGCCAGACTACACTCAATCATATGACCCACTGAAGAGATAAGTCTTCAGTAAGGACTTAAAGGTTGAGACCGAGTTTGCGTCTCTGACATGGGTAGGCAGACCGTTCCATAAAAATGGAGCTCTATAGGAGAAAGCCCTGCCTCCAGCTGTTTGCTTAGAAATTCTAGGGACAATTAGGAGGCCTGCGTCTTGTGACCGTAGCGTACGTGTAGGTATGTACGGCAGGACCAAATCAGAGAGATAGGTAGGAGCAAGCCCATGTAATGCTTTGTAGGTTAGCAGTAAAACCTTGAAATTAGCCCTTGCTTTGACAGGAAGCCAGTGTAGAGAGGCTAGCACTGGAGTAATATGATCAAATTGTTTGGTTCTAGTCAGAATTCGAGCAGCCGTATTTAGTACTAACTGAAGTTTATTTAGTGCTTTATCCGGGTAGCCGGAAAGTAGAGCATTGCAGTAGTCTAACCTAGAAGTGACAAAAGCATGGATAAATTTTTCTGCATAATTTTTGGACAGAAAGTTTCTGAGTTTTGCAATGTTACGTAGATGGAAAAAAGCTGTCCTTGAAATCGTCTTGATATGTTCTTCAAAAGAGAGATCAGGGTCCAGAGTAACGCCGAGGTCCTTCACAGTTTTATTTGAGACGACTGTACAACCATTAAGAATAATTGTCAGATTCAACAGAAGATCTCTTTGTTTCTTGGGACCTAGAACAAGCATCTCTGTTTTGTCCGAGTTTAAAAGTAGAACGTTTGCAGCCATCCACTTCCTTATGTCTGAAACACATGCTTCTAGCAAGGGCAATTTTGGGGCTTCACCATGTTTCATTGAAATGTACAGCTGTGTGTCATCCGCATAGCAGTGAAAGTTAACATTATGTTTTCGAATAACATCCCCAAGAGGTAAAATATATAGTGAAAACAATAGTGGTCCCAAAACGGAACCTTGAGGAACACCGAAATTTACAGTTGATTTGTCAGAGGACAAACCATTCACAGAGACAAACTGATATCTTTCCGACAGATAAGATCTAAACCAGGCCAGAACTTGTCCGTGTAGACCAATTTCACCTTCCAATAGGACAATGACCATAAGCATGCAGCCAAGACAACGCAGGAGTGGCTTTGGGACAAGTCTCTGAATGTCCTTGAGTGGCCCAGCCAGAGCGCGGACTTAAACCCGATCGAACATCTCTGGAGAGACCTGAAAATAGCTGTGCAGCAACGCTCCCCATCCATCCTGACAGAGCTTGAGAGGATCTGCAGAGAAGAATGGAAGAAACTTTCCAAATACAGGCGTGTCAAGCTTGTAGCGTCATACCCAAGAAGAATCGAGGCTGTAATAGCTGCCAAAGGTGGTTCAACAAAGTACTGAGTAAAGGCTCTGAATACTTACTTAAATGTTATTTCAGTTTTTTATTTTTTTATAAATTAGCAAAAAAATCTAAAATCCTGTTTTTGCTTTGTCGTTATGGGATATTGTGTGTAGATTGAGAAAAAAATAAATAAAGCTGTAACCTAACAAAATGTGGAAAGAATCAAGGGGTTTGAATACTTTCCGAAGGCACTGTATTTCAAAATATATTACCATGGTGGAGGAAAGTGTTTGTAGTTTTATTGGTTAGGGGTTAGTCAACTCCTGTACAATGCTTTAATCTTTATGAAATGATCCATAAAGGGACCACTCAACATTTCTTAAATCACTTTTTACAACACTTACATACTTCTAAGTGTGAGTGTGCATGTTGTATAATAATTAAAAAATATATGTTACTTCATATCTCGAGTAACCCATTATACTCAATATTATGTTACTTTATCTCTAGTAACCCATTATACTTTGTGCATTGAGTTTTACATCACACATTCCTCCTCTACACCAGTGTTCTACTCATACAGGCGTTGAAATATTCACTCTAGTGTTCTATTTAATAGCATATTTGGGAATAGTACTTTCTCCTTTCATACATGTAACTCCATACAGAATCCCTATATAATATTGTACATCTTTAGTTATTCACGTCTACTCCATTTTTATGTTTCGTTTTATTGGTTGTACTATTACTTTTTATTTTATACAAATTAATTTCAATTGACTTACTGAAATCATTTGCTGTGTCCCTCAATTGTTTGCGGTGATGATGTCTCCTCCTGAGTAGCTCACATTAAGGGTCTGGGCGGGTCTTGTCTCTTTTGGTCAGACAGGAATTTCCCTCACGCTTCATAAAGCGTAACAGGAGCATTGGTAGACACAATGTAAGTAAGATAATTGTATGTCCCTCTAACTGCCCTGAATGTCTCTGCTGATGCAGAGACCAGATTGAACCAGATTTATGCTGTTAGCACTGAGGCAGTGTGCTCTAGTAGGTCCACTGTCTGCAGCTCACCCTGGACGAACATACATAACATGAGAATATCTACTTCTGCTAAGCTTCCCAGTAAAGAAGTAAAAACAAGCAAGCATCCAAGAAAAGTGCTCAAAATAGCCAACATTAACACATGTAGCTTAAGAGACAAGGTTCATGAAATGAATAACTTGCTAGTAACAGATTACATTCATATTCTGACTATTTTTTTTTTAACCTTTATTTTACTAGGCAAGTCAGTTAAGAACAAATTCTTATTTTCAATGACGGCCTAGGAACAGTGGGTTAACTGCCTGTTCAAGGGCAGAACGACAGATTTTGTACCTTGTCAGCTTGGGGATTTGAACTTGCAACCTTTTGGTTACTAGTCCAATGCTCTAACCACTAGGCTACACTGCCACCCCTATATCTGAAACTCACTTAGATAATACCTTTGATACAGTGGTAGCAATACAAGGTTATAACATTTACAGACAATACAGAAATGCCAATGGTGGAGGTGTTGCTGTTTATATTCGGAACCATATTCCTGTAAAGCTTAGAGATGATCTCAAGTTAAATACTGTTGAAGTAATATGGCTACAGGTTAATCTGCCACACCTAATGCACATTTTGGTGCGAAGCTGTTATAGACCACCAAGTGCTAACAGTCTTGAATGTAGTGATCACAATATAGTAGCCCTATCTAAGGAAAACCAAAGTACCAAAAGATGGGCCTAATATAGTGTATAAGAGGTAATACAATACGTTTTGTATTAATTCCTATGTTGTTGATGTAAAGAATATCTGTTGGTCCATGGTGTGTAATGAGGAGCAAACAGACACTACACTTGTCACATCTATGAAATTGCTTATTCCAGTTACTAATAAGCATGCATCCATTAAGAAAATGACTGTAAAAACTGTTAAATCCCTGCAAATTGAGAAATCATGTGACTTAACTGAATAAAAAGAAGAAACTACACTATGAAACAAAGATAAATGACAAAGAATGATAGTAAAAACCTTAGGAGCAACTTAAATTACATTTTGGAGAAAAAAAAGGCCAACTCCATCATTCATTGAATCAGGTGGAATCATTCATCACAAAACCGACTGATATTTTTTTTTAACAACATGTTTCATTGGCAAGATTAGCAAACTTACTGTATAGGGATGCCCGATATATCGGTGAACATATCGGAATCAGACGATATTAGCTAAAACTGCCAACATCAGTATTGGCCTGATGTCTAGTTTATGTTAAAAACCGATGTCAAAGCTGCCATGCATACGTACATATATAAAGTAAATCAAATCAACTCAAATTTTATTTGTCACATACACATGGTTAGCAGATGTTAATGCGAGTGTAGCGAAATGCTTGTGCTTCTAGTTCCGACAATGCAGTAATAATCCAACAAGTATAACTTGTCTAACTAACAATTCCCCCCCCCAAAAATACTGTCTTATACACAGTGTAAGGGGAAAAGAATATGTACATAAAGATATATGAATGAGTGATGGTACAGAGCAGCTTAGGCAAGATACAGTAGATGGTATCGAGTACAGTATATACATATGAGATGAGTATGTAAACAAAGTGGCATAGTTAAAGTGGCTAGTGATACATGTATTACATAAGGATGCAGTAGATGATATAGAGTACAGTATATACGTATACATATGAGATGAATAATGTAGGGTATGTAAACATTATATTAGGTAGCATTGTTTAAAGTGGCTAGTGATATATTTTACATCATTTCCCATCAATTCCCATTATTAAAGTGGCTGGAGTTGAGTCAGTGTGTTGGCAGCAGCCACTCAATGTTAGTGGAGGCTGTTTAACAGTCTGATGGCCTTGAGATAGAAGCTGTTTTTCAGTCTCTCGGTCCCAGCTTTGATGCACCTGTACTGACCTCGCCTTCTGGATGATAGTGGGGTGAACAGGCAGTGGCTCGGGTGGTTGTTGTCCTTGATGATCTTTATGGCCTTCCTGTAACATCGGGTGGTGTAGGTGTCATGGAGGGCAGGTAGTTTGTCCCCGGTGATGCGTTGTGCAGACCTCACTACCCTTTGGAGAGCCTTACAGTTGTGGGCGGAGCAGTTGCCGTACCAGGCGGTGATACAGCCCGCCAGGATGCTCTCGGTACATGACATAATGACGCCACGTAAAATCTTGTGCTACACGTGCAACACAATATTCCTAACCTAGCCCACAATGTTTGCTGTGTGGATCAACAAGTTGAGAAGTCATTTGAAAGAGTAAGAAAATTTCAGCGAGACAACTCAAAGGCGAAATCCATTAAAGCAAAGATAATGGAATTCGTTGCCCTTGACAATCAACTGTTTTCTGTCGTGGGTGATGTTGGCTTTCGCTGACTAGTCGAGCACCGGTATATACACTACCAACTGCAGTATTTTTCAGATGTTGCCCTATCGGAGATACACAGTAATAGCGTCACTGCTATTAGCTTTACGACATACATACTATGGAATGCCGTTAGGGTCTTTACGTGTCAAAAAATATACAGTAGCACTGTCAAAGCTGTACAAAAAAGTCTGCAAACAAACAAACACCGGCCACAAATTATAAGTTAACAATACTGCGTGGGTCATAAAGCATCATTTGTTCAATCGCAACTTCTGGGGTAGCTAGCTTTAGCTTGATACCTAGCTAGCACCAATACATCCAGCCTGAAAACAATGACGAGTAGAAACTGCAGTCATTTTCATTATTCTTAGCAATGTTTTAGGACCACTATTGTTTTCACTATATATTTTACCTCTTGGGGATGTTATTCGAAAATATAATGTTAAATTTCACTGCTATGCGGATGACACACAGCTGTACATTTCAATGAAACATGGTGAAGCCCCAAAATTGCCCTCGCTAGAAGCATGTGTTTCAGACATAAGGAAGTGGATGGCTGCAAACTTTCTACTTTTAAACTTGGACAAAACAGAGATGGTTGTTCTAGGTCCCAAGAAACAAAGAGATCTTCTGTTGAATCTGACAATTAATCTTAATGGTTGTTCAGTCGTCTCAAATAAAACTGTGAAGGACCTCGGCGTTACTCTGGACCCTGATCTCTCTTTTGAAGAACATATCAAGACTGTTTCAAGGACAGCTTTTTTCCATCTACGTAACATTGCAAAAAAAAAATGTATCCATGCTTTTGTCACTTCTAGGTTAGACTACTGCAATGCTCTACTTTCTGGCTACCCGGATAAAGCACTAAATAAACTTCAGTTAGTGCTTAATACGGCTGCTAGAATCCTGACTAGAACCCAAAAAATGGATCTTATTACTCCAGTGCTAGCCTCCCTACACTGGCTTCCTGTCAAGGCAAGGGCTGATTTCAAGGTTTTACTGCTAACCTACAAAGCATTACATGGGCTTGCTCCTACCTATCTCTCTGATTTGGTCCTGCCGTACATACCTACACGTACGCTACGGTCACAAGATGCAGGCCTGCTAATTGTCCCTAGAATTTCTAAGCAAACAGCTGGAGGCAGGGCTTTCTCCTATAGAGCTCAATTTTTATGGAACGGTCTGCCTACCCATGTGAGAGACGCAAACTCGGTCTCAACCTTTAAGTCTTTACTGAAGACTCATCTCCTCAGTGGGTCATGTGATTGAGTGTAGTCTGGCCCAGGAGTGTGAAGGTGATCGGAAAGGCTCTGGAGCAACGAACCGGCCTTGCTGTCTCTACCTGGCCGGTTCCCCTCTTTCCACTGGGATTCTCTGCCTCTAACCCTATTACAGGGGCTGAGTCACTGGCTTACTAGGGCTCTTTCATACCGTCCCTAGGAGGGGTGCGTCACTTGAGTGGATTGAGTCACTGATGTGATCTTCCTGTCTAGGTTGGCGCCCCCCCTTGGGTTGTGCCGTGGCAGAGATCTTTGTTGGCTATACTCGGCCTTGTCTCAGGATGGTAAGTTGGTGGTTGAAGATATCCCTCTAGATGTGTGGGCCCCCACTGTGCTTTGGCAAAGTGGGTGGGGTTATATCCTTCCTGTTTGGCCCTGTCCGGGGTTGTCATTTGATGGGGCCACAGTGTCTCCTGACCCCTCCTGTCTCAGCCTCCAGTATTTATGCTGCAGTACTTTATGTGTAAGGGGGCTAGGGTCAGTTTGTTATATCTGGAGTGCTTCTCCTGTCCTATCCGGTGTCCTTTGTGAATTTAAGTATGCTCTCTCTAATTCTCTCTTTCTTTCTCTCTCTCGGAGGACCTTAGCCCTAGGACCATGCCTCAGGACTACCTGACATGATGACTCCTTGCTTTCCCCACTCCACCTGTCCGTGCTGCTGCTCCAGTTTCAACTGTTCTGCCTGAGATTATTATTATGTGACCATGCTGGTCATTTATGAACATTTGAACATCTTGGCCATGTTCTGTTATAATCTCCACCCGGCACAGCCAGAAGAGGACTGGCCACCCCACATAGACTGGTTCCTCTCTAGGTTTCTTCCTAGGTTTTGGCCTTTCTAGGGAGTTTTTCCTAGCCACCGTGCTTCTACACCTGCATTGCTTGCTGTTTGGGGTTTTAGGCTGGGTTTCTGTACAGCACTTTGAGATATCAGCTGATGTACGAAGGGCTATATAAATACATTTGATTTGATTTAGAAATCCTTGAGTAAGTCTTAGCTAGGTTGCCACTTGTTGTTCGCCTATTGAACTTCAGTTCATGAAAATAAATAGCTAGCCAACTACTTAAACCTGTTGCCAAAAGTTAACGTTATAACCAGCCAGCTAGATTCATCTGGCTAGAAAGGCTCGACAGGACCGTGTTGTGTTGTGAAAGCTAGTCACAATAAGGATTATGCACAATAGTGGAATTTGCGGGTTGTCTTCAAAATAAAAGTATGTAATTGACAGTGATGCAAAGAATATAAATAGTAGAATTATGCCATACTTTTATTTTGAAGGCTAACAAATTCCACTATTGTGGATAATCCTTATTGTGGCTAGCTTCACATAAATGGGTCCGACCACCATTGATCAACTAAGAACTGTCTTATAAATTAGGGTTATTTTAGATGATGACACCTCGCTATATAGTTAGCTAGCTAATTATAGCTATTGAAACAGATGTCGATTCACTATATTTTTGGGAAGAACATTGTTTTGCATCCATGAGTTAGCTAGCTTTTTTAATGAGCAGCACTGTAGGTGCGCGAGCACCAGCATCATATCATCAATGAATCGTTGTGACATATGAAATACGAGTGATAGTGTAATCAATGTGTAATAACTACATAAAAAAATGAATGAATGCGTTAAATTATTATGTGACGTGAAGTCGTATTCAGGTCCTGATTGGTCAAGAAGCTTATTTGACATGTCAAATAGTGTTATTTGACGTGTATCTTTTTTGACATGCAAAGACCCGAACAGCGTTCCATAGAAATATTAGTTGAAAATGAAACGATTGAACAAATGAACAACCAAACAGAACAGCAAGTAAGTGAAAGAAATAGGTTTTATTAAGTTTTACTGGTAATGGGGACATACAGAAATGCCAACAGAATAACTTTTTGGTCAGTGTAGAATGTGTGTGTGTGTAACCTTTATTTAACTAGGCAGTCAGTTAAGAACAAATTCTTATTTACAATGACGGCCTACCCTGACCAAACCCGGATGACGCTGGGCCAATTGTGCATCTCCTTATGGGACTCCCAATCATGGCATGATTGGGACAATCATCCCAATCATGTGATACAGCCTGGATTCGATCCAGGGACTGTAGTGACACCTCTTGCACAGATGCAGTGCCTTAGCGCGCTGTGTCCATGTGTGTGTGTGTTAACTATTTAACTGTGCTAGAATGCTTGAAAGGCCACTAAAATTGTAAATATCGGTTATCGGCATCAGGGTTTTTTTTGGCAAGGAAAATATCGGATAACGGTGTTGGTCAAAAATGCAATGTCAGTGCATCACTAATACTGTAGGCATGACATGCCAGCAACAAAGGCTGACAATACACATCCAAGTATATTTGACAAAATTAAGACAGACAAGTGTTGTAATTTTGTATTCTGTAATGTGATTGTGGAATAGGTGAAAAAATTATTGTTGTCTATCAACAATAACAAGCCACCGGGATCTGACAACATGGATGGAAAATTACTGAGGATAATAGCGAACGATATTGTCACTCCTATTTGCCATATCTTCAATTTAAGCCTACTAGAAAGTTTGTGCCCATGCACATGCATCATTCCTCTACCTAAGAATATCAAACCCCCTTTTAATAGCTCAAATAGCCAACTAATCAGCCTGTAACCCTTAGTAAAGTTTTGAAAAAAATTGTATTTGACCAGATACAATTCTATTTTACAGTAAACACATTTTCAGCACGCTTATAGGAGACATTCAACAAACTGATGCTAAAAAGATTGTGGGGCTGTTTTTTTAGACTTCAATGTGGCTTTTGACATTATCGATCAAAATCAAATCAAATTGTCATGCCCTGACCATAGTTTGCTTTGTATGTTTATAGGTTTTGTTTGGTCAGGGTGTGATCTGAGTGGGCATTCTATGTTTTATGTCTAGTTTGTCTGTTTCTGTGTTTGGCCTGATATGGTTCTCAATCAGAGGCAGGTGTTAGTCGTTGTCTCTGATTGGGAACCCTATTTAGGTAGCCTGTTTTGTCATTGTGGGTTGTGGTTAGCAGATGTTAATGCGAGTGTAGTGAAATGCTTGTGTTTCTAGTGTCGTAATATCTAACAAGTAATCTAACAATTCCCCAACAACTACCTAATACAAACAAAACTAAAGGGGTGAATGAGAATATGTACATATAAGTATATGGATGAGCGATGGCCGAGCGGCATAGGCAAGGTGCAATAGATGGTGTAAAATACATGTTATATGAGTAATGAAAGATATGTAAACATGATTTAAAGTTGCATTATTTAAAGTGGCATTGTTTAAAGTGACTAGTGATCCATTTATTAAAGTGGCCAGTGATTGGGTCTCAATGTAGGTAGCAGCCTCTCTGAGTTAGTGATTACGGTTTAGCAGTCTGATGTTCTTTCAATCTCTCGGTCCCAGCTTTGATGCACCTGTACTGACCTCGCCTTCTGGATGGTAGAGGTGTGAACAGGCAGTGGCTCGCGTGGTTGTTGTCCTTGATGATCCTTTTGGCCTTCCTGTGATCAGATGCTGTAGGTGTCATGGAGGGCTAGGTAGTTTTCCCCCGGTGATGAGTTGTGCAGACCGCACCACCCTCATGAGAGCCTTCCGGTTGAGGACGGTGCAGTTGCCATACCAGGCTGTAATACAGCCTGACGGGATTGTCTCGATTGTGCATCTGTAAAAGTTTGTAAGGGTTTTAGGTGCCAAGCAAAATTTATTTTGGTTGAATAGAGGTTAAATAGACACAGTTGCGCTTTCTTCACCAAACTGTCCGTGTGGGTTTACCATTTCAATGTGATGTGTACCTCGAGGAACTTGAAACTTTCCACCTTCACTGCTGTCCCGTCGATGTGGATAGGGGGGTGCTCCCTCTGCCTTTCCCTGAAGTCCACAATCAGCTCCTTTGTTTTGTTGACGTTGGATGAGAGGTTATTTTCCTGGCACCACACTCCCTGTGCCCTTGCCTCCTCCCTACTTTATGACTCTTCATCACTGAGTGGTTGGTCTTGGGAAGGGTGGCTTTTTGCATGAAAAAGAGACAAGACAAGCATTGCTTTCACCCATCACCTTCTCCAAAAATGAATCCATTCTCATTGATCTTTCGAAAAACCTTTGTTTGACCTTTGTGCTCTGGTCTGATTGATAAATGTTTACATGTCATCCTATCATAGAGCTCTTTCAGCTTCAGACATGCCTGAAAGCAAGGAAATTAAACTTTGACTCAACATGTCCAGTTGAAAATGAGCCCAAGTCTTTATATTCTGACATTTAGTATAAACAATCCAATTCAGAGCAACAGTAGGCCTACAAATGCCTACCTCTCTTAAATGGTGTGGGTGTTCTATTCAATTCTGAGGGAACTCCTCTCCTGAATAATCAGCAGGACTATTAAAACAGCAATTACTCAAATTTAATAATGATTTCAGATGAACACTCAAGCCACACCCAGACAGCCAATAATGCACAATTCAGAACTACAAAAACAAGGTTAGTGTTCCACGGGATTCCAGTGTATCCGTTGCAAAAGACGATAGGCATATCGTAATATTGACAGAATCATATTCAATGCCCTTTAATAGCACTATACCTGAGTCCATGTGCACATCTCCTTGCCTCTCCTCACTGCTGGTGGCGTGCTTTGCGTTGGCCCTATAAATCTATCTGAATCAAACACGTCCCTTGATGAAATCCAAACATCTAGGGCTGAGTTTACACTGGCAGCCTAACTCTGATATTATTTTCACTAATTGGTCTTTTGACCAATCCAGATCTGAAAAAGATCTGATGTGAAAAGATCTGATATGATTGGTCAAAAAAACAATAAGTGAAAAAAATATCAGAATTGGGCTGGCTATGTAAACACAGCCTAATAAACGCTGCCATTGGTAGCCTTTTCCTCTTTTTCTCTGTGCACTTCTGGCATACAGGTGTTTTTACTGGACCATGCTTACTTTCTGTTAAGTTGCTATTCAGTGTGGGGCAGATCAATCAAACCCACACTGCAGAAAAACACTTCATTTTTGTATTCTTGCATTGACATCAAAACCAGCTTTCATGCAACTGTGTCTAATTTATATAATTTCATGACACGCTTTGGGCCTCCATTATTTCCATGCATTGGTTTAATTCAATACATGGATAATATATGGATAATTTTGCACAAATTACCAATTTAGTAGAAATATAGTTTCATCTGAAACGGCAACAGAGAGAGAGAGAGACAACAGTAACCGTATTTATTTGGACATGGAATAGAACATACGATTGAAGTCGGAAGTTAACATACACCTTAGCCAAATACATTTAAACTCAGTTTTTCACATTTCCTGACATTTAAATTCCCTGTCATTTAAATTCCCTGTCTTAGGTCAGTTAGGATCACCACTTTATTTTAAGAATGTGACATTTCAGAATAATAGTAGAGAGAATGATTTGTTTCAGCTTTTATTTCTTGCATCACATTCCCAGTGGGTCAGAAGTTTACATACACTCAATTAGTAGCATTGCCTTTAAATTGTTTAACTTGGGTCAAATGCTTTGGGTAGCCTTCCACAAGCTACCCACAATAAGTTGGGTGAATTTCTGCCCATTCCTCCTGACAGAGCTGGTGTAACTGAGTCAGGTTTGTAGGCCTCCTTGCTCGCACGTGCTTTTTCAGTTCTGCCAACACATTTTCTATAGGATTGAGGTCAGGGCTTTGTGATGGCCACTCCAATACCTTGACTTTGTTGTCCTTAAGCCATTTTGCCACAACTTTGGAAGTATGCTTGGGGTCATTGTCCATTTGGAAGACCCAATTGCGACCAAGCTTTAACTTCCTGACTGATGTCTTGAGATGTTGCTTCAATATATCCACATAATTGTCCTGCCTCATGATGCCATCTATTTTGTGAAGTGCACCAGTCGCTCCTGCAGCAAAGCAACCCCACAACATGATGCTGCCACCCCCGTGCTTCACAGTTGGGATGGTGTTCTTCGGCTTGCAAGCCTCCCCCTTTTTCCTCCGAACATAATGATGTTCATTATGGCCAAACAGTTCTATTTTTGTTTCATCGGACCAGAGGACATTTCTCCAAAAAGTACGATCTTTGTCCCCATGTGCAGTTGCAAACCATAGTCTGGCTTTTTTATGGCGGTTTTGGAGCAGTGGCTTCTTCCTTGCTGAGTGGTCTTTCAGGTTATGTCGATATAGGACTCGTTTTACTGTGGATATAAATACTTTTGTACCTGTTTCCTCCAGCATCTTCACAAGGTCCTTTGCTGTTGTTCTGGGATTGATTTTCACTTTTTGCACCAAAGTACGTTTATCTCTAGGAGACAAAATGCGTCTCCTTCCTGAGAGGTATGATGGCTGCGTGGTCCCATGGTGTTTATACTTGCGTACTATTGTTTGTACAGATTAATGTGGTACCTTCAGGTGTTTGGAAATTGCTCCCAAGGATGAACCAGACTTGTGGAGGTCTACAGTTTTTTTCTGATTTCTTTTGATTTTCCCATGATGTCAAGAGGCACTGAGTTTCGAAGGTAGGCCTTGCAATATATCCACAGTTACACCTCCAATTGACTCGAATGATGTCAATTAGCCTATCAGAAGTTTCTAAAGCCATGACATCATTTTCTGGAATTGTCCAAGCTGTTTAAAGGCACAGTCAACTTAGTGTATGTAAACTTCTGACGCACTGAAATTCTGATACAGTGAATTAGAAGTGAAATAATCTGTCTGTAAACAATTGTTGGAAAAATTACTTGTGTCATGCACAAAGTAGATGTCCTCACAGACTTCCCAAAACTATAGTTTGTTAACAAGAAATTTGTGGAGTGGTTGAAAAACAAGTTTTAATGACTCCAACCTGTGTATGTAAACCTCCGACTTCAACTGTATGTCAATACAAACCACAAATAAATCATTTTCAAATAAAAGTATTAAAAATATCTGAAATTAAATTAAAAGCTTGAAATGCAGTTTTACAGTGACAATCTGGGTAGGACAATACAGTGTTTTAATTCTAGACTGTATTGCTTTTATCACTGTTCCGCCTCAAACACACCAATGTCCAGCATCCAATGGGATTACCAGACTCTTTCCCTGTAGCCTACAGCTGTTGGGTGAAGCTTGCGCTGGGGTCCACTGTACTTCCACTTTCAAACAAATACTTTTCAACATCTGAATGGCAAAAACACAGTTTTAATGAAGGCTAATATTGTTGTGGATTTGGTAGTTCCTGGTGGAATTTCAGAAAATAGTCCCAACTGAGTGCCATACAGCAATGCACTGCAAATATGTATGCAGCATATGTCACACACCAAAACCTACTGTAATCTTGTGCTGGACCACAGACATTTTACCAGATTCCATTGAAACCAATACATATGCTGAGGTATACTGCAAACACAGTAAGCTAAAGGCTATTGAAACACTTTATCATGAGAAAAACACACACATTGAATCACATTAGGTTTACCTTGTTTGGTAAACAAAAAAATGTTGAGGTACAAGCGACAAAAATATTCCCATAAAGCTAAGCCCTACAGTACTTTCATATATTTCAAAAATTATTATTTTAAAGTTAAAGGAGATGACTGATTTATGGTACTGCCTGCAAATGTAATACATCTCCTTATCTTCAATTCATGCATGTGTGCATATAGTCACCAACATAATGAAATGAACTGAACCTGAAGGGGAGAGAGCCTGTTTTACTGACTGTATACCGTTGTTTGATTGACGCAATCTTTGGAAGTAACTTGTTGTAGGATGGAGGGATCCGGGTTGGTCAGCAGTATTCTGCCACAAAGTACTCCTTTCTTATAGCCTTATGATACACCTTCCTCTTACATTTCTAAACATCTCAGAGTCCAACCAGGTGAGCCTGTTTAGGCCCCTATTTCAGTTTACTTTTTATAAACAGCAGAAGTGTCACAATAAGGGTCTCTCCACCAAACATTACTCAGTCCATTGAAATGGTTCTCCATACTTACTATAGTAGCTACAGTATATGTTCAAGCTGGACAAAGGACTAATTTTCTCATATCACAGTAAGGTATAGTACAGTGGGGGTTTTGGTTGAGGGAGGCATGTCTCCTGCCATGTCTTTATGTCGTACTGCTGCTCAAACTTGTCACTCTGGAGCAAGAGCAATCAGGATTTATGATTCATCTGAACCCTCATTGCAGTCTGGAGGTTTGGTCACCAAGTGACATTAAGCACTCTGGACTAGCTCATTGTGAATGTCGTCCTAGGGGCCTTCAGCAGTGGATCTCATATGCAATTTGTGAGTCGAGGAACAAGCCTGTGTGATTCAGAAACAAGCCCTCCGACTCGGCTGTCACCGGCTCTGCCTCCCCGCCCTCCCCTGCCATCCTTCTCATTGTCCGTATATCCGGCTCTATCTGGGGCTTTGTGGGAGACAGTGCTTCCTGCTGTTGGTACCCTAGAGTGGTGGTAGTGGCTGTGGTGGAAGGTGGGAGGACGGGTTTAGCCCGGTTCAGAACATACATCTCGTGCCCGCGCTCATCCCGATACTCCTCCAGCTGGGCAAAGGTTGTTGGTCCGTCTGAGTAATCATTGACATACAGGATGCTTTCCTCCTTGTCCTCTGTCTCCTTCTGCCGATGGCGTTGTCGGCTGTAGATCATGGCCACCAGGAGAAGAGCTGTGAGGGCCAGCAGGGAGATCCCTATGGCGATGGCAGTCTGAGTAGCAGCTCCCAGTGCGCTGAAGGCCATGCTGCCAAGGGCGTACAAGGGCTCTCGACTCACATCTGACGACGTCGGCCGATTGGAGCGCAGACGAGGCCAGGAAGGAGCGTAGGAGGCAGGGGACCAACTGGACGAGGACGAAGAGTTGATTGCGAGCTGAAAGGTCACACGGGCCACCCCTCCAGCGTTCCAGGCTTCGCACTCATACAGCCCGGCGTGAGCCACTGTCACGTTGCTAAGGAACAGCATCCCACTGCCAGTGTCTGGATCGAAGCGCTCCCCATCCTCCTTCTGGAGTCTCACCCGTCCTGCAGCTGGATGTATTGCATCCTCAGCCCCCACAGTCCCTACACCGCCCAGGTCCTGCACCAGCCCCCGGGGGGAGAGCTGCACCTTACCCTGGGAAGCCTTCCTCCAGGTGACCTGCGGCCGGGGGTAACCAGATGCATGGCAGGAGACGCGCATGCTCTCCCCCAGGCGCACGGCCAGGCGGCGGGGTTCCAGCTGAACCAGAGGGGGGATGCACACCAGGCTGTTAAGAGGCACCTCCACCAGGCTGAGGTGGGAGAGGCGGGGTGGCTCAGAACAGACAAGGCGCCGCTCGGCCGAGCTCAGCAGGCGCTGGCCCTCCTCATCGATCCAGCTGCGCAGCCAGTGCAGGGCACAGTCGCAACGCCAAGGATTGTCTACAGTAGGAAATTATAATTTGACGGGGGGGTGTGGCAATGTCAACAAAGGGGAATGGAAAGGATGCAACACAACATTGAGACAATTAAGACAAATCATTTGAAAGAGGTCATTCTATTTGAAGAACAAGGTCAATATATTTACTGTAGGCTTCTTTTTTGGTCCCAAAGCCCTACCCCAAATCCTGTCCTTTGGCCCTCACCTGTGACACGCAGCACCTGCAGGCTGACGAGGGGCCGCAGGGTGGCAGGGCCGATGGTGTGCAGGTTATTCCGGCTGAGGTCAAGCAGGGCCAGAGAGGACAGACCAACTAGAGCTTGGTCTCCCAGAATCTCAATGCTATTCTGCTGCAGGTGAAGCTCTTGAAGACGCTAATGGAAGCAGGGATTGTAATCATTATTAGGAATGAATAGTGATATTATGTAGAGGAAGTGGTTTAAGTTGAAGCGTTGATTGTTGTGGTGGAACTCTAGATGATTATCAGGACAAACAGTCTGTTTACAAGGGAGGAGGGGAACACTAGCATTGGTTTGACAAAACATTAACTGAGTTACTGATAATAAGGGGACTGACCTGTAGGCCTCTGAAGGTATAGTCCTGTAGGCGAGTGATGTCATTTCCTGCCAGGTAGAGGATGCGGAGGTGCTCCAGGCCCCTGAACATGTCTGCTGTGACCAGGTGGATGCGGTTCCCGTTGAGGGCCAGCTCCAGAAGCTGACCCTGGCTCTGGAAGGCCCCGGGCTCCAGTGCTGAGATACTGTTGTTCTGCAGATACAGGTAGTGCAGACGGCCCAGCTGGGAGAGGTCTGACAGACGGATCTGCCCGATAGCATTGTCCTGAAGGAAGATGGTCTAATTGGAATAGATGGGCATAATTAACAATAAGCATAACTCCATATGTAAACGCTAACAAGAGTAGGTACGCCTGAGTGAGTGTATGGATGATTCAAGCATGGCTATATTGTGTGGTGGGTGGTATCTGGGAAACAGACATGCAGACATATTGAGTCAATGCTAACCTGTGTAGAAGCTGGGACGTGTGAGGGGATGTCCCGGAGGCCCGTAGAGCCACACTCCACAGTCAGGCTGTAGCAGCGACATCCCACTGGACAGCCAATGGATGGGAGAGCATGGAGAGATAATATCAGGATAGCCAGAAGAGAGAAGGCCATCGCACCAATAGGACAGAGATCCTAGAAAGAGAGACAGACAACTTGAGGAAAGAGAAATGGAAGTTTAAGCAGTGTTTCCCAACTCCAGTCCTCCAGTATCTCTAACAGTACACATTTTTGTTAAAGCCTCAGACAAACACACCTGATTCGACTCATATAGGGCTTGATGATAAGTTGAATCAGGTGTGTTTGTCCGGGGCTTCAATAAAAATTGGTACTGTTGGGGGTACTGGTGGAATGGTGTTGGGACATTGGTTTAGAGAGGGCAGGGTAAAACTGGTTAAAGTAACAAAGAAATATATCATTTTTTTGACAATATCCCAATCTGGTCATTTGTATATGTCATTGTGAACTCAAAGGGGACATACTTGCGAACATAAGCAACCATTTAAATGCAAACAGTTTCTCCTGCTCAAAATATGTATCAGCCAATTAAAATCGTTGATTTTCTTGCACGTGGCAGAATGCAAAATTGTAGCCGGTCCAGTCAGATAAAATGGCACGTTAGCCCTATGCTATGTGGTTACACTTACATTTAGCCTTACAACATTTTATAGGCTATGCATAATGATAATCATCCACTTTGTCACATGCGTTCTGAATTGAGCATCAAGGACCGGCAGTAAAAAAAAGAATCCTCAACAAAAAATCTCGATGTGAGGCGGACCTCAAACCCATGGTTAAAGGGCACTATTGATTTCGAGTCAACCGAAATGTGTGCCACCGAAAAGCGATGTTGATAATAGTAGCCTACATGACTGCTATTTGACAAGTACATAAGGCTCTTCGTTTTTTAACGATATATGATAAACTTACATAAACGTATTTCTATTTTTTACAGAAAAGCACATGTTCATTTGCACCCCAGTATCTCTACCTGCACATCATCGTCTGCACATCTATCACTCCAGTATTAATGCTCAATTGCAATTATTTCACCTCTATGGCCTATTTATTGCCTACCTCCCTACTCTTCTACATTTGCACACACTGTACATAGATTTTTCTATTTTACTTTTCTATTGTGTTATTGACTGTACGTTTGTTTATGTGTAACTCTGTGTTGTTGTTTTTTGTCACACTGCTTTGCTTTATCTTGGCCAGGTTGCAGTTGTAAATGAAAACTTGTTCGCAACTGGCCTACCTGGTTAAATAAAGGTGAAATAAAAAATAAAATAAATAAATAAACATGGATGTGTGTGAAACAGATAAACAAAAACTTTGGATTTTGTCAAGTATAAAAATGTTGTCCAACGCTGGTAGTAGTTAGTAGCCTAGTCAAGGATGCATCAATGCAATATTTACAGACAACGTTTTGTTACAGACCAATGGAACAAAAGTAATCCTTGAATTTGTTAGCTTAAAATGTCCCTATAGTGGCCCAGGTTGACCTATTTTAAAAAATGCCATTAGTTGGTGGATATAAAGTCTGAGATCTTTGATAGGCTGATGGAGAATTTGTTCCAGGATATAATCACTGCCACCCAGTGAGGTTAGCAAAGGGCTAACTTGTGCCATGTTATCTGATGGGACCAGCTACAATTTAGTGTTCCGTCACGTGCAAGTAAATCAACGATCTCAATTAGCTGATACGCATTTTGAGCGGAAAAACTGGGCCCCAAAATGTTCTGCCCGAGTGCATAAACAAAATGCAAGTGTCAGCACTCATGTTACATGCTGACACAATACAGTGTCACGTAGAATCAGATCAGAAAAAAGGGCAGTTTATTACATGGCTGTTGCTTTCTATGATATTAATCCAGGTTGCTTCTGGGCTGACTTCTCCAGACTGTCAATAATAAAAGTTGGTATTTTTAAAATGACTACTCTATCAATTAATGTATTTTCTATGCATCTTACATGTAAGGCATGCTATACTTGTATGTTGCTTCGGATGATGACTGTAAAAAAAATGTGTCACAAACAAATTGGAGGGAAATTAACTGTGTCACTTCAGGAGCCTAATTAAGCAAAGGGTCACTTAATTTTCACAAACTGATTAGGCACGCTAAAACAATATTGAGGAGTCTTTATTAGGAAGATTCCATTGCCTGCTCTCCAAACATAAGCTGCTGCTGCAGGCAGCTGTGGAAGTACAGGCTTGTGTTGAAAAGATAAGCACAACATTTCCTTGGAGAAGATGAGGTCAACTCCAGACAGTGACCAGGCAGTGAGCATCTTCCTCTAATAAGCCTGACATCTAGCAAGGGCCTGGAGGCATTCATGAGGAGCGGTGATGTAGCTCCAGGGGAATAGGCTATGCAGCATCCATGGTGGTATTGATATGTTTTGTAAAAGAAGCCTATCATGGTCATGCCTCGAAGATCTGATGCTCCTGACTTCATAGCACTGATTGCATATGAGAGGCCTTTTGGGGGTTGTAGCCCATTGTAACTGCAATAAGTCAGAGGATGAGAATATGCCAAAAATGAATCATAGCAAATATTCAGCAGATGATCATTATTTATATCTAGGCCTAGACAGATGGCTACACAACCACCACTTACAACTAATTTATGATAATATGAACACTAATAATGTTGTTACTAGGCCTACTGCTAATAAGTAATAATATCTAATGAATAATAGTCATGCGTTGTTATATCATAATTACTCATAGGCTGATAATTTAGCCTACAACAATACACTACCACATTAAATCAATATCTGATACAACCTACACTGTGATAAAAACGACTAAACATTAGAATACACACTGCCCAGTCCACAATATATCACCGTTTTTTAAAGAAAAAGAGGCACCATCGGTGGGCACATACCAGATGAGGATGTAGAGATGCGCTATACAATTACAATCGCCCAGATGTCGAATGGATCCGCACGGAAGAGCGCGTTATTATTTTGATGGGAATCACATATATATCGTATATATTGGTAGATTAAAATCATATTCTAACGGGATCTCCTCGGTAAAAGACACATCCGACGTTTTGAACACATTGTCCAAGGCCACTGTCGAGCCATTATTATGGCACAGGGCCCCGCAAATAAATAGGCTAAAGAATAATAACCGATACGTGAAGGCTACAGTATACGGCCACACTCCAAAATAGAAGCTTCAAGCCGACAGACTTGTATTCCAAAAAATGAAAAATTATTTTGATGAATCAGGATTTCTCCTTTTTCATCCTATGTTATCTTGTCAACCTTCTTGCGCTCGTACGGTGTCATCCAATTCACTACGTTCCTCGTCTCTAGCCCCTCCCTTTCTCTCTCAAATGGATCACTTAACAGCGTTACAGTTGAATTGTTAACACTTGCTTTGTTTCCTTCTTGCCTTTTGTTTTCTGTGATCTATTCCAGACGTTCCTATCAAATAAATAGCTTGGATACCACTTTCTATGCCTTGTTTCTAAATAACATACAAACGCGCGCAGGCTTACAGCGTTTCTCAAACTCGGTCCTCGGGACCCCGTGGGGTGCACGTTTTTTTGTTGTTGTTGCCCTAACACTAAACAGCTGATTGAAATGATCAAAGACTGATGATTCGTTGATTATTTGAATTAGCTGTGTAGTGCTAGGGCAAAAACCAGAGTTAGGGAAACCCTGGACTATCCTTTCCCTTAGTCCTGTGTTTTTTTCAATATGGTAACAGTGTCTTCATCACTAAAAGCTTAATCCACATTATTGCAATATAATAACAATATTACTATCTAATCCATTTTAATGAGGAGGGGAAGGAGGATTGTAACCATTAGGAATTAGGATAGTAGGTGGTAATCCATGACTGGATCCTTATATTCCTTCATGAGAGACAAATACATTGAGTGCGTAATGTGATCAGTGATATTAACTAGTTTAAATGCATGAGGTGTTTCTCAATATAGGCCCATTTTGTGGCACAATGAGCTTATGTGACAAACACTGTGAGCTGGGATAAACACAACAGAAATATCCCTGGATCCAAAGGCAAATTAGGTGGTGTCTTAGAGTTTCAGGATTTTGAGACAAAAGGCAATTTTTAGGCATACGAAAAATGTCCACTACTGTATAGGGGACTGGAGTCACCTGCTGGTAAGATTGAGGAAGCTATCCAGATCAATAAAGGTGGTTGTGTTCTCGACAGGAGCGGGGCATCATGCAATGTAACACTGTGTTACTAGGACCTCTGCTGGCAGCTTCTTGTTGTTCAGGGATGAACACTATTATATGATTTATAGTATATAATGTTCAATGTTTAATCCTAAAATTCTGACAATTTATTTGAGAAATCACATTAAAGATACACATCTCGTCCACAGACGGCTGTACAACATGAACATATTGTTCTCCCACATAGTACACTTCAACCCAGATATACAGTACCAGTCAAAAGTTTAGACACACCTACTCATTCAAGTGTTTTTCTTTGTTTGTACTATTTTCTACATTGTAGAATAATAGTGAAGACATCAAAACTATGAAATAACACATATGAAATCATGTAGTAACCAAAAAAGTGTTAAACAAATCCAAATATATTTTATATTTGAGATTCTTCAAAGTAGCCACCCTTTGATTTGATGACAGCTTTGCACACTCTTGGCATTCTCTCAACCAGCTTCATGAGGTAGTCACCTGGAATGCATTTTAATTAAAAGGTGAGCCTTCTTAAAAGTTAATTTGTGGAATTTCTTTCCTTCTTAATGCATTTGAGCCAATCAGTTGTGTTGTGACAAGGTAAGGGTGGTATATAGAAGATAGCCCTATTTGGTCAAATACAAAGTCCATATTATGGCAAGAACAGATCAAATAAGCAAAGAGAAACAACAGTCCATCATTACTTTAAGACATGGAGGTCAGTCAATCCACAATATTTCAAGAACCAGAGTTACCTCTGCTGCAGAGGATAAGTTCATTAGAGTTACCAGCCTCAGAAATTGCAGCCCAAATAAATGCTTCATAGAGTTCAAGTAACAGACACATCTCAACATCAGCTGTTCAGGGGAGATTGTGTCAATCAGGCCTTCAATCAGGCCTAGAAGTGCTCAGCATATGTGGGAACTCCTTCAAAACTGTTGGAAAAGCATTCCAGTTGAAGCTGGTTGAGATAATGACAAGAGTGTGCAAAGCTGTCATCAAGGCAAAGGTCAGTTGAATGGGATGGAGCAAGAATGGATACCTTCAAACTACCAATCAAAGTCTGAATATCTAAAAGATATGACATATGTAGCTTTGCACGAGCGAACTGGAAAAGCGCAGAGGATCATGAGCCTATCACCTGTTTCTGTAGAGTGAGGCCTCTTGATGTACAAATACACCACCTAGACTGGATGCTAGTCTATCACAGGGCCTTACATCCAATCTCCTTAATGTTGAGTGTCAAGCATCAGGTCCCGTTTTTACAGTCTTTAGTATGATTTGGTCGATTATCAAACCCGGTTTCCAACCTTTCAATCGCAGGGTGGGCACTCTAATCCCAAGGCCACTGAGTTGGTATGACATTCTTTGAGTTAATGTCAGACATTGTTTTCTATTTCATCCACCCCCACTTTGATGTTGGTGTCCTGTGATTTTAAGACACTTGACATTGAAACTTGCCGTTTTTGGTGTTGCCCAAGATAGGTATAAAACAAAATACTATCAATCACGTAATGTACACTGTAACTGTAATCAATGATTTCAAAAATAGGTATCAAGGGTTCTGACCTTCTGTGCAGGTATCTGCATAGTTGGGACAGCAGTCATTTCGAGTCTGACAAGACTCGTCACAGAAGCACCCTTTGAAGCAGTTCACGTTAGCCTTTACAGCACAGGGTCGGCTGCGCAGAACAATTTCCATTAGGGAGATTAGAATAACACGTTTTATTGGAACAGGAAGGTTAAATGTAAAGCCTTGATGAAATGTAGAAAAAGGAGGAAGGGAAATGCTGTTAAGGTACACAATAGTAGATTTTGGTAGACAGAAGGTGCTCTTTGGTAAAAGGGGTAAATTGGTCATCAAAAAGAAAGGAGGACCAAGGCACTTCATATAATTAATTAAAATGTCTTTATTTGTATGGCATGTTCAATGGAAACAAAGTTTTAAAACTCTGACGCGTTTCGGTTGCATGGCCTTCGTCAGGGAGTACAAAGAAATGACAATACAATGTCCTCTTTTGAACAGCTTTTTCCAATCATCCCTGATTTGAAGAGAGAGTGGCTACAGCATTCATTTGACAACACCTAGTAAGCAATATTATACACATTAAAAAGTTAAATACTGTAAATATGTTATAAAAAATGCAACTCCAAGCTCGAAGCATCAGAACCCCTAGAAAGGTAGTTCCAACCATTAATATAACTGGGCAAAGTGCCAAGAATCAGAGAGCCATCTATAACATAGTACCCTAAAGCACAGCAAACATGTACAAGTCTAAACATAGCTGAGGGGAATAGAGCAAAAATGTCCACTAGATGACAGCAAATGGACCTATCACAACACTACAGGAAAGGTGAGAAATTCATATCTTCATTTAAACCAGGGTACTTAGTGCCCTGTAGTTTGTAAATCCATATCTTCATTTAAACCAGGCTACTTAGTGCCCTGTAGTTTGTAAATCCCCAAACTTTCCCTTTGGCTTAGCTGTTTAAAAGATGGTCCCCTTTTCTAATTGAGGCCGGAACATGATCAATACCCATAGCTGGTAGGGAGGCAGGGTTGCCATGGTGTAGGGACTTGTAGCGCCTTGTGTTACGGTTTTCTTCCGTCGAATGAGAGTCGGACCAAAATGCAGCATGGTAATTTAGATACATGTTTAATAAACACGATAATACAAAAACAAGATACGGAACGTGAAAACCTATACAGCCTATCTGGTGAACAACAAACACAGAGACAGGAACAATCACCCACGAAACACTCAAAGAATATGGCTGAGAGACAACGATAATCACCTGCCTCTGATTGAGAACCGCCTCAGGCAACCATAGACTCTGCTAGAAAACCCCACTAAGCCACAATCCCAAAACCTACGAAAAACCCCCATACATAAACACACCACAAAATAAACCCATGTCACACCCTGGCCTGACCAAATAAATAAAGAAAACACAAAATACTAAGACCAGGACGTGACAGAACCCCCCCCCCAAGGTGCGCACTCCCGGCACACCTAAACCCATAG
This sequence comes from Oncorhynchus tshawytscha, assembly GCF_018296145.1. Classification (NCBI taxonomy): domain Eukaryota; kingdom Metazoa; phylum Chordata; class Actinopteri; order Salmoniformes; family Salmonidae; genus Oncorhynchus; species Oncorhynchus tshawytscha. The sequence goes on along the minus strand of NC_056433.1, from coordinate 58,223,610 downwards.
GGGAGGGTCCGGGTGGGCATCTGTCCACGGTGGCGGCTCCGGCTCCGGCTCGGGACGTGGACCCCACTCCAACCAAGTCTTAGTCCCCTTGTAACACGTCCTTAAATTAGCGACCCTCGCTGCTGACCTTGGCCTAATAACCCTCACCAAGGACGACACTGGACCGAGGGGCAGCTCGGGACTGAGGTAGCTCGGGCCTGAGGGGAAGCTCGGGACTGAGGGGTAGCTCGGGACTGAGGGGTAGCTCGGGACTGAGGGGTAGCTCGGCACTGAGGGGTAGCTCGGCACTGAGGGGTAGCTCGGCACTGAGGGGAAGCTCAGCACTGAGGGGAAGCTCAGCACCGAGGGGAAGCTCAGCACCGAGGGGAAGCTCAGCACCGAGGGGAAGCTCAGCACCGAGGGGAAGCTCAGCACCGAGGGGAAGCTCAGCACCGAGGGGAAGCCCAGTACTGAGAGGAAGCTCAGTACTGAGAGGAAGCTCAGGCAGGTAGTAGGCTCTGGCAGATCCTGGCTGACTGGCGGTTCCGGCAGATCCTGGCTGACTGGCGGATCCTGGCTGAATGGCGGATCCTGGCTGAATGGCGGATCCTGGCTGATTGGCGGATCTGGAAGATCCTGGCTGACTGGCGGATCCTGGCTGACTGGCGGATCCTGGCTGACTTGCGGATCTGGAAGATCCAGGCTGACTGGCGGATCCTGGCTGAATGGCGGATCTGGAAGATTCTGGCTGACTGGCGGCTCTGGCTGCTCCATGCAGACTGGCAGCGCTGGCTGCTCCATGCAGACTGGCAGCTCTGGCTGCTCCATGCAGACTGGCAGCTCTGGCTGCTCCATGCAGACTGGCAGCTCTGGCTGCTCCATGCAGACTGGCAGCTCTGGCTGCTCCATGCAGACTGGCAGCTCCATGCAGACTGGCAGCTCCATGCAGACTGGCAGCTCCATGCAGACTGGCAGCTCTGGCTGCTCCATGCAGACTGGCAGCTCTGGCTGCTCCATGCAGACTGACAGCTCTGGCTGCTCCCTGCAGACTGGCAGCTCTGGCTGCTCCCTGCAGACTGGCAGCTCTGGCTGCTCCCTGCAGACTGGCAGCTCTGGCTGCTCTGAACAGGCAGGAGACTCCGGCAGTGCTGGAGAGGAGGACGGCTCTGGCAGCGCTAAACAGGCGGGAGACTCCGGCAGCACTGGAGAGGAGGAAGGCTCTGATAGCGCTAGACAGGCGGGAGACTCCAGCAGCGCTGTAGAGGAGGAAGGCTCTGGCAGCGCTAAACAGACGAGAGACTCCGGCAGCGCTGGAGAGGAGAAAGGCTCTGGCAGCGCTGAACAGGCGAGGCGCACTGAAGGCCTGGTGCGTGGTGATGGCACTGGTGGTACTGGGCCGAGAACACACACAGGAAGCCTGGTGCGGGGAGCTGCCACCGGAGGACTGGTGTGTGGAGGTGGCACAGGATGGACCGGACCGTGAAGGCGTACTGGAGAGCCTGAGAGCAGGACTGGCACAGGACGTGCAAGGCTAGGGAGGTGCACAGGAGACCTGGTGCGTGAGGCTGGCACAATCTTCACCAGCCGACTAACACGCACCTCAGGACGAGTATGGAGCGCTGACCCAGGTGCCATCAAATCCCCGACAAGCTCCGTCGGGCGAATATCGTACCTAAAGCACCAAGCTAGCAACTCCCTCACAACTCTCTCCTCCACTTTCCCCATTAACTCCTTCACAGACTCTGCTTCACTCACCTCCAACACCGGCTCTGGTTCTGGTCTCCTCCTTGGCTCCTCACGATAAACAGGGGAGTTGGCTCAGGTCTGAACCCTGACTCTGCCACACTCTCCCTGAGCCCCCCATACATTTTTGGGGCTGACTCTCGGGCTTCCATCCGCGTCGCCGTGCTGCCTCCTCATACCAGCGCCTCTCCGCTTTCGCAGCCTCCAGCTCTTCCTTGGGACAGCGATATTCTCCAGGCTGTGTCCAGGGTCCTTTTCCGTCCAATATCTCCTCCCAAGTCAGGGGTCTGAACCCTGACTCTGCCACACTCTCCCTGAGCCCCCCCCCCCCAATAAATTTTTGGGGCTGACTCTCGGGCTTCCTTGCCAACCGTGTTCCCTCGTATCGCCTCTTCAACTCCATTCTCCTATAACCCTCTTCGCACTGCTCCAGCGAATCCCAGGCGGGCTCCGGCACTCTCTCTGGGTCGACCGCCCACCTGTCTATTTCCTCCCAAGTCGTATATTCCAAACTTTGTTTCTCCTGCTGCCGCTGCCTGTCACCACGCCGCTTGGTCCTGTTGTGGTGGGTGATTCTGTTACGGTTTTCTTCCGTCGAAGGAGAGTCGGACCAAAATGCAGCATGGTAATTTAGATACATGTTTAATAAACGAATAAACACGATAATACAAAAACAAGAAACGGAACGTGAAAAACTATACAGCCTATCTGGTGAACAACAAACACAGAGACAGGAACAATCACCCACGAAACACTCAACGAATATGGCTGCCTAAATATGGTTCCCAATCAGAGACAACGATAATCACCTGCCTCTGATTGAGAACAGCCTCAGGCAACCATAGACTATGCTAGAAAACCCCACTAAGCCACAATCCCAAAACCTACGAAAAACCCCCATACACAAACACACCACAAAATAAACCCATGTCACACCCTGGCCTGACCAAATAAATAAAGAAAACACAAAATACTAAGACCAGGGCGTGACACCTTGCCATGGGGTAGCCTTCATTGCCTACCTATATGGCGTACTTGTGTTCTGCTAAGCGGTCTTGAAGGCGTCTCTTTGTCCGTCCAATGTAGAACACCTTGCACTATGAACATTCCAATCTGTAGATGACATGAGTGGTTTTGCAGTTAATGACATTCTTGATGTGATACTCCATTTTACAAGCAGTGATAACAAAAAACATTTTCTGTGCAATATTTCTTCAATGGTTGCATTTAAAAGAACCCCTGGGTTTGTGGTCTAGCCAAGTTTTTTGAGAGTCACCAGGAAGATGGCTGTGAACTAATTTGTCATTTAGAGTAGGACATCTCTTAAAGCGTATGACTGGTGGCTCTGGGAAGTCTTGGCGTAGTAGCGTATCACTTTGGATTATTCCCCAATTATTTTAAATTATTATTTTAATGTTCTCTGCTTCAGTGCTATATTTTGTAACAAAGTACACTCTCTCTGATGCACCACGTGCCATTCCCCTTTGCAACAAGTTCTCTCTGTCAAGTCATCTGGCTCTTATACCTGCACCTTTCAGGACCTGAGCGCTCTAGCCCCGATTCAAGAAGCGATTCTCCAATTCAGCAGATTTGACACTGTAATCTGTTTCCTGATCGCAAATTCTGCGGACTCTTTGGAATTGGCCATGTGGAATGTTCTCTTTAAGCCTTTTGGGGTGAAAACTGTCTTCCCTCAAAATGATTTTCCCATCTGTAGACTTCCTAAAGATTAATGTGTGCAAACTACCTTTGTCATTTTTACTGATGTCAATGTCCAAAAAATGTATGTTATCCTTTCTGTACTCCATAGTTAGTTTGATGTTAGGGTTAATGCTGTTAAGGTATTGGTGGAAGGAAATATGTTAATCTTCTGAGCCAGATCAGAACCGGCAAACATCATCAATATAGTGTCCTCACCATATAATCCAGTCAAAGATCTGGTTTTTGGAAGGATCCAAAATGAAGTAATTTTCCCATTTACCTAAGTACAAGCCAGGAAGGGCTTGTAGCAAGCTTCCATGGCACATCCTTTGACTTGTTTAAATATACATTCCTGACAAATATGTTATTATTAAGAGTCTATTCAGTCAGTGAGACAATGAATTCTGTAGGAGGCATCTCATTTTCAGGTTGGGTACTCAAGAAATGGTGCATAGCTGCCAATCCTTCTTCATGCTCAATGGTGGTGTATAGAGACTCCACATCCATGGTGACCAAAAAGGAAGCTGTACCCATATTGTTGAATTCCTTCATTTTGTTCAACACATCTGTGGTATCTTGAAGATAGGCTGGGAGTGACTGCAGAAAAGGCTTAATGAAGTAATCAATGTACTTGGATATGGGTTCTGTCAGATGTTCATTACAACTAATGACTGGTCTGCCTGGGTGGTTTTCAAGATTCATGTGGACTTTTGGAAGAAGATAAAAAGAAGCCATATGCAGACTGTCATTGAAAATACATTTGAACTCATTGTCTGAAATGTAAACATTCTCTTTAGCTTCTGTGAGGATCCCTTTCAATTCAGTTTTTAGGTCCTCTGTAGGGTTGAAGAGATTGGTAGAATTCATCATTGTCTAATTGACGGTAGGCTTCTGTCAAATATGTGTCTTTACTACACACCACTGTAGCGCCACCTTTGTCTGCTTTTGTAACCACAATCCGTCCATTTTTTGTACATTGATTCAACTGCATCCCTCTCTGTCTTAGAAGGTTACGTCGTGTTTGGTTAGAGTCCATTTTACCCTTAATAAACAGATTCTCCTTATCAAAATTCACCTTCTTGACAAGTGTATTTAGTGTGGCATTCTGGACAATGGGACAAAAGGTGGACTTGGGCTTAGGTGTTTTTGAGGGCACAGAAACTGCCTGACCTGAAACACCGGTTTCTGTAGTTGGAGAGATGTTTTGCCTGTAACAAGCATTCAGATGTAGATTCCTATAGAAACTAAATAGGTCAATCTTTGTATTGAATTCATTAGTTGAGTATGTGGGGGCAAATGACAGTCCTTTAGACAAGACCCTTACACAATCATCAGAAAGGGGTTCTCCAGAAATGTTGTTCACAGCCTTGTTCTGGTCCTGCTCCATGTGGTTGGAGATTCTTGATTTCTACGTTGGCCTCGCGTTGGCCTCTTCCGCTTCCTCTCCCTCTCCTATTGGGGAACCTGCATGGCTCCTCTTCCTGGTCTAAAAATTATTGGGAGGAGCCTGCCTCTGACTGTCTGGTGTGACCCTCATTGGCACTGCTCGTAAAGTTGAAAGAAACAGATCTAGGCCTCCTCCTCTGCGGATGTGATTCTGAATTCTTGTGGGTTGGTTTTCTCCAGGCAAAGACCTTACCATCTCTATAGTCTTCTTCATCTCTTCAGATTTTCCTTAGCTTGTCTTGCTTCAATGTCAGAGTGAATGTGTCTATTTTCTCTTTCAAAATTTCATCAAATTGTGCTTTTTTAGAATTGCCACTGTGTTCTGTGATTTTCCTTTTCACTTCTTAAATTTCGGTTTGGACTACTTGTCTGTCCTTTTTAGCTTCCTCTATTAGAAGTAGCATTAGGTCAAATGAACACTTGTTGAGAACAGCCTCCCATGTATCTCTAAATTCAGTTTTACCTTGTGCTCCATCAGCTGGAGAATTCCTAATGCAGAGTCCTCTGGGGATTAGGCCTTTCCTCCAATAGTCAGACAAGGTGATAGAATTGAGGTCAAGTTTGGTGTCTTTCTCCATAAGGTGTTGCAAGCCTCTGTAAGCCTTGTTCAAGTCCGTTCCAGTATTCTCTGTGGCTGGCATTTCATCTAGCAATGAGGTTGTGGTAATAATCATTTTAATAATCCTTCATGGGAATAGGAACATCTTGTAGCCTCTTGGGTAAAATCCATAGTATGAGTTGTAAAATGTCCCCAAAACACAGAAAAAAATACTGTGGAGCTGCTTCCTCTAAGCACTACCCATGTGCTGTGATTAACTTGTAGAAAATGGGAAGCGCTGCTAAGGTACACAATAGTAGATTTTGGTAGACAGGAGCTGCTCTTTGGTAAAAGGGGTAAATTGGTCATCAAAAAGAAAGGAGGACCAAGGCACTTCATATAATTAATAAAAATGTCTTTATTTGTATGGCATGTTCAATGGAAACAAAGTTTTAAAACTCTGATGCATTTCGGCTGCTTGGCCTTCGTCAGGGAGTACAAATAAATGATAATACAATGTCCTCTTTTGAACAGCTTTTTCCAATCATCCCTGATTCGAAGAGGGAGTGGCTACAGCATTCATTGGACAACATCTAGTAACCAATACTATACACATTTAAAAAGTTAAGTACTGTAAATATGTTATAAAAAATGCTCCAAGCTTGATGAAATGTGTTTAAAAAGTTAACTTTCCGATGCACAGGGACTAGGGTGATCAGCTTGAAACGGTGGCATTACAGATTCAGTCAGGAAGAGGTTGAAAATGTCAGTGAAGACACTTGCCAGTTGGTCCGTGCATGCTCTGAGTACACATCCTCGTAATCCGTCTGGCCCCGCGGCCTTGTGAATATTGACCTGTTTAAAGGTCTTGCTTACATCGGCTACGGAGAGCGGGATCAAACAGTCATCCGGAACAGCTGGTGCTCTCATACATACTTCAGTGTTGCTTGCCTCAAAGTGAGCTTAAAAGGTATTTAGGCCGTCTGGTAGGCTCGCATCACTGGGCAGCTCGCGGCTGGGTGTCCCTTTGTAGTTTGCAAGCCCTGCCACATCCGACGAGTGTCAGAGCCATTGTAGTAGGATTCAATCTTAGTCCTGTATTAAGACTTTACCTGTTTGACGGTTCGTCTGAGGACATAGCGGGATTTCTTATAACTGTCTGGATTAGTGTCCCCAGCTCTTGCCTTTAGCTTGGTGGGGATGTTGCCTGTAATCCATGGCTTCTGGTTGAGATATGTACGTACGGTCACTGTGGGGACGACGTCGTTGATGCACTTATTGATGAAGCATGTGACTGAGGTGTTATACTCCTCAATGCCATTGGATGAATCCCGGAACATATTCCAGTCTGTGCTAGCAAAACAGTCCTGTAGCATGGCATCTGCGTCATCTGACCAGTTCTGATGCAGCCGACCACCCTGCATCATCACATAAATTTACATCAATTCACTGCAACGATAAGTCACATTTATCCAGCTCGACTGCTTTACGGCACAGACAAGGCAAAGAAATCGCAAAATTTCTCTCGAGCAGGTGGATCTAAATACCTAACTTTCATAGTTCTATGATAAATAATGCAACCTACACACTTACTTAAATCTAAAATAAGTAAAGAAGTAATTTTGTGTGGAAGTCAAACACTTGTTTTACGTCGGAGGCAGACACATTGCATATGCTCAGAATGACAAAATCGAGACCTTTACATATACAGCCCTTCTCCCCTTGTCTATAGGAGGGACGCATGCTGTTTAAATGTCCCAATTTTTGATTTAAACATTCACAAATTTAACAGATTTTGACTAATGTCATGATATCTTTGGTAAAGTAGTAAAGAAGGTGAAATATTTTGGGTAGATGTTCCTAAAAAGATGATAACTGCAGTATATATGGACATAATATCAAATATGAAAAGGCTTATTCATTCGCCATTTAGTTTTTTAAAAATCATATCATATTTTTTTGTTTTACTATACTTTTATTGTGTACTAGATCATATGGGTTGAAAAGTTTATTTTTTCTCAGACATATATAAACTATTCCAGGTTTAAGCCAAAGGCCATAGCTTTCCAGGGGGGTGACACTACCACCTCAATAAAATATTGCCCTCTTGCTAGATTGATTACTAAAGCCTTAGCGAAACAGAACAAAACGGCTGTCAGCTCAACTTTAATATTATAATTTTTTTTAAAGATTATGTAAAAAAGTAAAAAAGACGATGAACATTTATCTTTTCGTTAGTTTATCATACTGCCGTCATCAAAATGTAATGAATTGTAAACACTTTTAAAATGGACATACATCCATAAATTATTCACACATAATTTAAAAGACCATTTCATAGAGCCGTGGTTCCCAACATTTTTCGGTTACTGTACCACCAACTGAAGTTTGCTCTGTCCAGAGTAGTCCTGAAGTGCCCCCTCATGTACATTTTACCAGTAGGCCTATGATCTCATGAGTCTTCTCAAGTACCCCCTGTGGATAGGCCAAGTACCCCCAGGTGTCCTAGTACCCCTGGTTGGGAACCACTGTCACAGAGAATGTTACAAACTGGACTATATGTAGGAACCTCCTTTGAAGAGATGGTGATTGGGTCTAAATAGGTTTTTGGCGTTTGGTAGTCGGAATTCAGTGTCCTTGTCTTTAACTGTCATTTCCCACACTCCAACTCATTTTCTCAGCCATAGAAGCATCTGCATTCACCAAATGTTGTTAGACATATTCTTCATAGTTATTACATAGGGAATTGTTAATATATTGTGCAAATAGTTTTTTAATTTTTTTTTCCTTTTTTACCCCTTTTTCCCCGAAATTTCGTGGTATCCAATTGTTTTAGTAGCTACTTCTCTCATCGCTACAACTCCCGTACGGGCTCGGGAGAGACGAAGGTCGAAAGCCATGCGTCCTCTGATACACAACCCAACCACTTTTTCTTAACACAGCTCGCATCCAACCCGGAAGCCAGCCGCACCAATGTGTCAGAGGAAACACTGTGCACCTGGCAACCTTGATTAGCGCGCACTGCGCCCGGCCCACCACAGGAGTCGCTGGTGCGCAATAAGACAAGGACATCCCTACCGGTCAAGCCCTCCCTAACCCAGACGACGCTAGGCCAATTGTGCGTCGCCCCACGGACCTCCCGGTCGCGGCCGGTTACGACAGAGCCTTGGCGCAAACCCAGAGTCTCTGATGGCACAGCTGGCGCTGCAGTACAGCACCCTTAACCACTGCGCCACCCGGGAGGCCATGTCAAATTTTTCTTGATGACACGTTCTTCAAAAGAATTCACCAAAAATGCATTTGACTTTCTTTAGTATTTTTCAGATAGAAAGATGAAAAAAGTATTAATCTACAATTGGCTATGTGTAAATCCAGTCCTAGAGTGTTTTACAAAATTAAAACTAAATATTTAGGCTGACTTCATCCAGTGTCCAGAAAAATGTGCATATTAATGAGACATCAAATAATTAGCATATTTCAATAGAATATTTCAGAATAATTGTACACAAAAAAAGTATTATATTTGTGTCTACATTTAACTTATAAAAGTTTTTTGTGATATGATTAAGGAACAAAAATACCCCATGTCACACCCTGATCTTTTTCACCTGTCTTGTGCTTGTCTCCACCCCCCTCCAGGTGTCGTCCATTTTCCCCATATCCCTGTGTTTTCTGTTTGTCTGTTGCCAGTTCGTCTTGTCTCGTCAAGCCTACCAGCGTTTTTCCCCCATACTCCTGTTCTCTCTAGTCCCTGTTTTCTAGTTCTTCTGGTTTTGACCATCCTGCCTGCCCTGACCCTGAGCCTGCCTGCCGTTCTGTACCTTTCTGACTCTGGCCTAGATTACTGACCTCTGTCTGACCCCGAGCCTGCCTTCCATTCTGTACATTATCGACTCTGCCCTGGATTACGGACCTCTGCCTGCCCTTGACCTGCCTTTTGCCTGCCCCCTGTTTGGTCAATAAACATCTATGATTCGAAGGGTCTGCATCTGGGTTTTATCCCGAGTCGTGATAGTATGAACTGGCTCTGTCTGACCCAGCAGACTCGGACCAGCTCCATAACGTCGTCTCCTCCCAAGGAGCCACCATTGGGAGGAGTTTCTTCAAGGTTTTCTGGAAGGATTCCAGAACTTGGCGGAATGCCACGACCATGCTTTCCATACATTACTGGAGCAAGTCCATTAGAAAGCTAACCACTACCGTAACCTCCCAGCCTCTCAGTAACCCAGCTGTCAGCAGCGCATCCCCCAGCCCACCCCGCCTTCCCGAGATCCCCGTTTACCTCCGGAAGACTCAGGGACCTGTCGGACATTTCTCTCCAAGTGCTCCCTCATCTTTGAGCTACAACCCTCTTCTTTTCCCTCAAACCACTCGAAGTTAGCGTACCTTATAACACTTATAACACATGTCCGAGAGGGCTCTCACCTGGGCTAAAGCAATGTGGGTGCAACAAGCCACCGTGTGTTTCAATCTGGAGGAGTTCATGGGGAGTGTTTGATTCTCTGTTGTCAGAGAGAGACTGCTCAGAAGCTACTCCCGCTACGCCAAGACTCCCGTAGTGTGGCAGACTATGCAGTCAATTTCTGCACGTTGGCAGCCGAGAGTGCCAGGAACCCGGAAGCCCTGTTCGACACATTCCTTCACAGGTTATCAGAAGAGGTGAAAGATGAGCTCGCAGCCATGAGCTGCCCATCGACCTTGACTCTTTCATTGCCTTGGCCATTTAGATCGTTGGGTGACTACGGGAACGTTGGAGGGAGAGGAGGTCTGTTCTCACTCCCCCTTGCTCGTCCATGTATCCCACCTCGCCTCCGAGGAATCCTGGAAGTCCTTGGCATCTACATTGACGAGAGAATCCGAGATTACCCCCTGTTCCCCCGGAAATCACAGAGGTCTGCCGACTCGCCCACTACGGAGCCTATGCAACTTGGCAGAGGTAGATTGTCTCCTGCAGAACAGTTACACAGACTGAACACCAAGAGATGTCTGTATTGGGGGACTGCAGGTCACTACATTTCTACCTGTCCTGTAAAAAGACCCGGCACATCAGGAAGTGTGAGAATGCTGATGGGCATTACCAATGTCCAGTCTCCCCTTACTCGTACCTCACTCCATGCCACCCTGCTGTGGGGATACGGATACCAGAAGAGGATGAGTGGAAGACTGCCTTTAGCTCGGCTAGCGGGCACTACCAATACCTGGTGATGCCATTTGGACTGACCAACACTCCTGCTGTGTTCCAGGCCCTGGTTAACAACGTTCTCCGTGACATGTTGAGCCGGTTCAAGAACTTGTCCTCCATGTCTGGCAAGTCCTCCAGCTTCTTCTGGAGAACCAGCTGTTTGTCAAAGCAGAGAAATGCGAATACCATCCCTCCACCATCTCCTTCTTGGAATACATCATAGCTGTAGGCAACATACAGATGGATCCTGGAAAGGTGAGAGCAGTGGTGGATTGGCCACAATCCACCTCCTGATTGCAGCTGTAAAGCTTCCTGGGGTTTCCGGCTGTAAAGCTTCCTGGTCTTCATCACTGGTCTCCCTCCATCTGAAGGCAACACCACTATCCTTACGGTGGTGGACAGGTTTTCCAAACCCGCCCATTTAATTCCCCTCCCCAAGCTCCTCTCATCCCAGCTCATGGTGCAGCACGTCTTCCGGATCCATGGACTTCCGGTGGACATGGTCTCTGACCGTGGTCCTCAGTTCTCGTCCTGGAAGACGTTCTGCACACTCATTGGGTCGTCGGTCAGTCTGTCCTCCGGGTTTCACCCCCAGTCTATTGGCCAGTCAGAGCAAACCAATCAGGACCTGGAGACAACTCTTCGCTACCTGGTCTCTGCCAACCCTACCACATGGAGGCTGCAACTCGTGTGGGTGGAATACGCCCGCAACAGCCTCCCCTGCTCAGCCACTGTTCTCTCGCCTTTCGAGTGTTCGATAAATTATCAACCCCCGCTTTTCCCTGAGCAAGAGGTCAGCATCCCCCTGCCCAGATGCCGCTGTATCTGGAAGAGAGCCCGGTCTGCTCTTCTCAATACCACCTCCAGGTATCGACGACAGTCAGCTCACCACCGGACCCCGGTTCCCTGTTATCGTCTTGGGCAGAGGGTATGGCTGTCCACTCGGGATCTGCCCATCCTGGTGGAGGCCCGCAAACTTTCCCCCTGTTTTACCGGACCTTTCTCCATCTCTAAGATCCTTAACCCCTATACTGTTCATCTTCTGTTGCCCCCGCACCCTCCATATAAATCTCACTTTTCATGTATCAAGGAACTTTGATATATGAAAAAGACGGTTAGGAAATCATTACTCTAGTATAGAGCACAAATCCTTAATGCTGTATTTGCTCCAAGCATTGTGTAAGTTGTGCATTCAAGTCTCATATATAATGTATTACTCTCTAGTTATTATTCTGAATAATTTATTCATTTTGAATCCTAAACATTTATAGAATTCTGAGTTCATAGAAAATGTATTATTAAAGAGGTTATTTATTATTAAAGAGAGAAATGAACAAACAATTGTGTACATTATTAAAATGTAAGCATGACATTACATACAGACACTGCGAGAGTCCATCAAGCATTAGGTTTTAGACATTAATTTACACTGTATTGTAGCATAGCATGAAGCTTCATTATTGACTGCATATTTGGCAAAAGACTTTGAGGTATATATTAGAGAAAGCTTTAGATGTCTCAAAGAAATATATACTCTTTTGCTTCGTTCCCAAACTCAACATGGATGAGGGCTATACTGTACACCAGGAGTGTCAAACTCATTCCATGGCGGGCCTAGTGTCTGCACATCCTTGTTTTTTCTTTCTATTAAGCCCTAGACAACCAGGTATGGGGAGTTCCTTACTAATTAGTGCCCTTAATTAATCAATCAAGTACAAGGGAGGAGCGAAAACTTGCAGACACTAGGTTCTCCGTGCAATGAGTTTGACACCTGTGCTGTGCTGCTTGAGGCTCTCATTCACACCACTGTTCACTCTGTTTGCTACAAATATACGTAACTTGTCAATGATCTTAAAAGCGTGTCTTAGAACTAGAGGTCGACCGATTATGATTTTTCAACGCCGATACCGATACCGATTATTGGCGACCCAAAAAAGCCGATACCGATTAATCGGCCGATTAAAAAATATATACTTGAAATAATGACAATTACAACAATACTGAATGAACACTTAATTTAACTTAATATAATACATCAATAAAATCAATTTAGCCTCAAGTAAATAATGAAATATTTTCAATTTGGTTTAAATAATGCAAAAACAAAGTGTTGGAGAAGAAAGTAAAAGTGCAATATGTGCTATGTAAGAAAGCTAACATTTCAGTTCCTTGCTCAGAACATGAGAACATATGAAAGCTGGTGGTTCTTTTTAACATGATTCTTCAATATTCCCAGGTAAGAAGTTTTAGGTTGTAGTTATTATAGGAATTATAGGACTATTTCCCTGTATACCATTTGTATTTCATTAACCCGCGCTTAGGTCTGTTCAACGCTGGTCCGACCAATCTGATTCCACACTCCAAGACTGCTTCCATCACGTAGACTGGGATATGTTTCGTATTGCGTCAGACAACAACATTGACGAATACCCTGATTCGGTGAGCGAGTTCATTAGAACGTGCGTTGAAGATGTCGTTCCCATAGCAACGATTAAAACATTCCCAAACCAGAAACCGTGGATTGATGGCAGCATTCGCGTGAAACTGAAAGCGCAAACCACTGCTTTTAATCAGGGCAAGGTGACCGGAAACATGACCGAATACAAACAGTGTAACTATTCTCTCCGCAAGGCAATCAAACAAGCTAAGCGTCAGTATAGAGACAAAGTAGAATCTCAATTCAACCGCTCAGACACAAGAGATATGTGGCAGGGTCTACAGTCAATCACAGATTACAAAAAGAAAACCAGCCCCGTCACGGACCAGGATGTCTTGCTCCCAGGCAGACTAAATAACTTTTTTGCAAGCTTTGGGGACAATACAGTGCCACTGACACGGCCCGCAACCAAAACATGCGGACTCTCCTTCACTGCAGCCGACGTGAGGAAAACATTTAAACGTGTCAACCCCCGCAAGGCTGCAGGCCCAGACAGCATCCCCAGCCGCGCCCTCTGAGCATGCGCAGACCAGCTGGCTGGTGTGTTTACGGACATATTCAATCAATCCCTATCCCAGTCTGTTGTTCCCACATGCTTCAAGAGGGCCACCATTGTTCCTGTTCCCAAGAAAGCTAAGGTAAATGAGCTAAACGACTACCGCCCCGTAGCACTCACTTCCGTCATCATGAAGTGCTTTGAGAGACTAGTCAAGGATCATATAACCTCCACCCTAGCTGACACCCTAGACCCACTCCAATTTGCTTACCGCCCAAATAGGTCCACAGACGATGCAATCTCAACCACACTGCACACTGCCCTAACCCATCTGGACAAGAGGAATACCTATGTGAGAATGCTGTACATCGACTACAGCTCGGCATTTAACACCATAGTGCCCTCCAAGCTCGTCATCAAGCTCGAGACCCTGGGTCTCGACCCCGCTCTGTGCAACTGGGTACTGGACTTCCTGACGGGCCACCCCAGGTGGTGAGGGTAGGCAACAACATCTCCACCCCGCTGATCCTCAACACTGGGGCCCCACAAGGGTGCGTTCTGAGCCCTCTCCTGTACTCCCTGTTCACCCACGACTGCGTGGCCACGCACGCCTCCAACGCAATCATCAAGTTTGCGGACGACACAACAGTGGTAGGCTTGATTACCAACAACGACGAGACGGCCTACAGGGAGGAGGTGAGGGCCCTCGGAGTGTGGTGTCAGGAAAATAACCTCACACTCAACGTCAACAAAACTAAGGAGATGATTGTGGACTTCAGTAAACAGCAGAGGGAACACCCCCCATCCACATCGATGGAACAGTAGTGGAGAGGGTAGTAAGTTTTAAGTTCCTCGGCGTACACATCACAGACAAACTGAATTGGTCCACCCACACAGACAGCATCGTGAAGAAGGCGCAGCAGCACCTCTTCAACCTCAGGAGGCTGAAGAAATTCAGCTTGTCACCAAAAGCACTCACAAACTTCTACAGATGCACAATCGAGAGCATCCTGTCGGGCTGTATCACCGCTTGGTACGGCAACTGCTCCGCCCACAACCGTAAGGCTCTCCAGAGGGTAGTGAGGTCTGCACAATGCATCACCGGGGGCAAACTACCTGCCCTCCAGGACACCTACACCACCCGATGTCACAGGAAGGCCATAAAGATCATCAAGGACAACAACCACCCGAGCCACTGCCTGTTCACCCCGCTATCATCCAGAAGGCGAGGTCAGTACAGGTGCATCAAAGCTGGGACCGAGAGACTGAAAAACAGCTTCTATCTCAAGGCCATCAGACTGTTAAACAGCCACCACTAACATTGAGTGGCTGCTGCGAACACACTGACTCAACTCCAGCCACTTTAATAATGTGAATTGATGGGAAATTATGTAAAATATATCACTAGCAACTTTAAACAATGCTACCTAATATAATGTTTACATACCCTACATTACTCATCTCATATGTATATACTGTACTCTATATCATCTACTGCATCTTTATGTAATACATGTATCACTAGCCACTTTAACTATGCCACTTTGTTTACATACTCATCTCATATGTATATACTGCACTCAATACCATCTACTGTATCTTGCCTATGCCGCTCTGTACCATCAGTCATTCATATGTCTTTATGTACATATTCTTTATCCCCTTACACTTGTGTCTATAAGGTAGTAGTTTTGGAATTGTTAGCTAGATTACTTGTTGGTTATTACTGCATTGTTGGAACTAGAAGCACAAGCATTTCGCTACACTTGCATTAACATCTGCTAACCATGTGTATGTGACAAATAAAATTTGATTTGATTTGATTTGACCTTTGACTATTGGATGTTCTTACAGGCACTTTAATATTGCCAGTGTAACAGTATAGCTTCCTTCCCTCTAGTTAACGCGCGCTAACTAGCTAGCCATTTTACTTCGGTTACACCAGCCTCATCTCGGAAGTTGATAGGGTTGAAGTCATAAACACCGCAATGCTTGACGCACAACGAAGAGCTGCTGGCAAAACTCACAAAAGTGCTGTTTGAATGAATGTTTACACGAATGAATGTTTCCGATTGTTATGAAAACTTGAAATCAGCCCTAATTAATCGGCCATTCCGATTAATCGGTCGAACTCTACTTGGAACGCATTTCTTCCACATGCTTTTGTGTTCATGTAGTTCACAGTAATCTGATAACATTGACTGTAAATATGACCTGATCTGAACTTGATGAACTGTAAAATAATATGCACAGGGTTCTCAAACTGTAGCACAACCTTACTGTCTACCAAATGTGGCATTATAGCAGGTAGTGTTAGGGTTTTCATAGTGCTTGAAAGGGTTATTTTTGTCCAGGATAATAAGGCATACACCCAGCAGAAGTACTGACCACTGAAACAGGCCATCTTGTTGCAGCCACCATTCTTCTGTAATGAGAGGATACACACTGGTCAGGAGGATGAAGTCAAGCCATGGAATGCCATACAATGTCAAAGTTACAATAGGCTGGTTATAGGGTTCAGGCTTACCTGTATGTTGGCACAGCAGGATGAACATTTTTGCTGTTCTGACCCAAGAGCGGTTTTCCAGGAACTTTCTCTCCTGACTGACTGAGGCATAATCTTGCCATAGGCCCTGGAGCCAAGCTATAAGCACAGACAAAAACAGACACAAAAACAGAAAATGAACCACAAGCTGGGATAAGAGTTTGATTGAGCCAACGTCATCTGAGATGACTGCGATGACTGAACAGTGGTTACTGAGTATTGGCATTCCAGACTACAGACAGAGTTAAACATTTGAGATGTTAAATGCCATGACAAAGCTTAGAAGCACAGCAATACAAATTCAGTCATTCTGTTTATAATTTCTTTAAGCCACATTGAAAAATTATCTTCTAAGATACCTTCCACAATCATATACTTTCATTGTAGAGTTTCACACAGCACCAAGGCTCTGAGAGTGTGATTGTTCAACAGACGTTCATGTGGTTCATTTGGTTGTATATAACTTACACTGAATGGTTTTCACATCACATCAGCCATGCAGTCCAGAGTGGACTGGAGCAGGAGGCGGTCGAAACGGGTGAACTGCTCCCCAACCAACTGCTTCACCTTAAACAGTTAATTCTCTGGGTTTAGTTTCCACATAGTCTAGAATAGCAGTTTCACACAGGTTAACTTCAGATATTCACTGAGGAAACTGTATTTCTACTTTCAGCTCTAGAATAAACATATGTTCACTGCAGTTTTTCATTACCTGTGAGGTTGTAGCTGTGGAGCTGCGCTAAGGCTCTGGAAAGGTAAGACCACGGACTTTCCCGTCTCTGATCTGGACCGCGAAGAGTATACTCCAACATGCATTAGTTTCAGTAAACATGGCCCCAGTCTGAACTGACTACAGCCTTACTTACTCATGAAGTGTCATGGTCGATGGAAGGAGCGGACCAAGGTGCAGCGTGTTGAGCGTACATGTTCTTTAATTAACAAAAGATGCCGAACAACACAATACACACTACAAAACAAAACCGTGAAGCTTAAGGCTAAGTGCCAGAAAGAAAGACAACTTCCCACAAACACCAGTGGGAAAAAGAGACATAAAATATAGACATAAAAAGGATCTCCAAGGTCAGGGCGTGACAGTACCCCCCCCCAAAGGTGCACACTCCGGCCGCAAAACCTAAACCTATAGGGAAGGGTCTGGGTGAGCATCTATCCGCGGTGGTGGCTCTGCTGTGGGACGTAGACCCCGCTCCACCTCTGGCTTGGCCCTCTAGAGGGGGACCCTTGCCGCCGTCCCCGGACCGTGGACCCTCATAGCGGGCCCCGGACTGAAGGGCGCCTCTGGAAGCTCCGGACTGAAGAGCGCCTCTGGAAGCTCCGGACTGACGGGCGACACTGGAGGCTCCAGACTGGAGGGCGACGCTGGAGGCTCCGGACTGGACGCAGGCACAGGACTCACCAGGCTGGGGAGACATACAGGAGGCCTCTTCCTTGGCCGAGGCACCGGATACACTGGGCCGTGGAGGCGCACCGGCGGTCTCGAGCGCAGAGCTGGCACCACCCGTTCTGGCTGGATGCCTGCTTCCACCCGGCAAATGCGGGACGCTGGCACCGAGCACACCGGCCTGTGAATGCTCCGCCTCGACACCGTACGCACCACCCCATAGCACGGGGCCTGACCAGTCACATGCTCGCCACACGGGGAGTGGGCTCAGGGCTCCAACCTGACTCCGTCACACTCCCCGTGTGCCTCCCCCCCAAACATTTTGGGGCTGCCCCTCGGGCTTCCTTGCCAGCTGCGTTCCTTCATAACGATGCCTCTCTGCCTCTACCTGCTCCCAGGGCAGGCAATCCTTTCCGGCCAGGATCTCCTCCCACGTGTAGGATCCCGTGCCGTCCAGGATGTCCGCCCATGTCCATTCCTCCTTACCATGCTGCTTGGTCCCGTGTTGGTGGGAAGTTCTGTCATGGTCGATGGAAGGAGCGGACCAAGGTGCAGCGTGGTGAGCGTACATGTTCTTTAATTAACAAAAGACGCTGAACAAAACAATACCCACTACAAAACAAAACCGTGAAGTTTAAGGCTAAGTGCCATAAAGAAAGACAACTTCCCACAAACACCGGTGGGTCAAAGGCTACCTAAGTATGGTTCCTAATCAGAGACAACGACAGACAGCTGTCCCTGATTGAGAACTATACCCGGCCAAAACATAGAGATAGAAAATCATAGAAACACAAAACATAGAAATGCCCACCCCAACTCACGCCCTGACCAAACCAAAATAGAGACATAAAAAGGATCTCCAAGGTCAGTGCGTGACATGAAGCAGATCCCACAATTATGTAAGCCTGTCCCTCAAACACTCTCTGCCTCTGTCTCTCATCATAGTACAGCAGATGCACCAGGATGTCCATGTCTGTGGCCAACTTTGAGAGGGCCCTGGGGTCAGAGGCTCCAACTTCACTGCCCTCTGTAGCCCTCTGGGAGTCTCCAGCCTCACTGCCCTCTGCAGGCCCCTCTGCGTCTCTGGCCTCAGAAAAGCAGTGAAAGTTACTGGACCCAGTAGAAGAGGACCACTCTGACCTCTATGTCCTGCCATATCTAATCCAAACACCTGCACACTGCTGTGAGCTGAGATACATTGGTCAATGATTACTACACATACAATGATGTCTAAAACTCAATACACTTCACAGTATTGAATACATTATTGATAATTTACTCACAAAAGGCTTTAATACACATGCACTATATATAAAAGTAAGTGGACACCCCTTCAAATGAGTGGATTTGTTTATTTCAGCCACACCCATTGCTGACTGGTGTATAAAATCGAGCACACAGCCATGGAATCTCCATAGACAAACATTGGCAGTAAAATGGCCTTACTGAAGAGCATACTGTAGTGACTTTCAACATAAAGTAAGCGTGGAAGAGGTATTTTTTTTATTGTTGTCTATCAACAATGACAAGCCACCCATGTCTGACAACTTGGATGGAAAATTAGTGAGGATAATAGCGAACGATATTGCCACTCCTATTTGCCATATATTAAATTTAAGCCTACTAGAAAGTGTGTGCCCTCAGGCCTGGAGGGAAGCAAAAGTTATTTTCCTACCTAAGGATAGTAAAGCCCTCTTTACTGGGTCAAATAGCCTACCAATCAGTGTGTTACCAACCCTTTGTAAATTTCTGGAGAAAATTGTGTTTGACCAGATACAATGCTATTTTACAGTAAACAAATTAACAGACTTTCAGCACGCTTATAGGGAAGGACATTCAACAAGCATAGCACTTACACAAATGACTGCTGATTGGCTGAGAGAAATTGATTATAAAAGATTGTGGGGGCTGTTTTGTTAGACTTCAGTGGCTTTTGACATTATCGATAATAGTCTGTTGCTGGAAAAACATATGTGTTATTGCTTTACATCCCCTGCTATATTGTGGATAAGGAGTTACCTGTCTAACACAGAACACAGAGGGTGTTTGTTATTGGAAGCCTCTCCAACAAAATCCAGGTAGAATCAGGAATTACCCAGGGCAGCTGTCTAGGGCGCCTTCCTTTTTTCAATCTTTACCAACGACAATCCACTAGCTTTGAGAAAAGCCAGTGTATCTATGTATACGGATGACTCAACACTATACACCTCAGCTACCACAGTGACTGAAATGACTGCAACACTTAACAAACAGCTGCAGTTAGTTTCAGAATGGGTAGCAAGGAATAAGTTAGTCCTAAATATTTCAAAACTAAAAGCATTGTATTTGGGGAAAATCATTCACTAAACCCTCAACTAAATCTTGCAATGAATAATGTGGCAATTGAGCAAGTTGAGGTGACTAAACTGCATGGAGTAACCCTTGATTGTAAACTGTCATGGTCAAACCATATTGATACAACAAATCAAAATCAAATCATATCATATTTATTTATATAGCCCTTTGTACATCATCTGATATCTCAAAGTGCTGTCCAGAAACCCAGCCTAAAACCCCAAACAGCAAGCAATGCAGGTGTAGAAGCACAGTGGCTAGGAAAAATTCCCTAGAAAGGCCAAAACCTAGGAAGAAACCTAGAGAGGAACCAGGCTATGAAGAGTGGCCAGTCCTCTTCTGGCTGTGCCGGGTGGAGATTATAACAGAACATGGCCAAGATGTTCAAATATTCATAAATGACCAGCATGGTCAAATAATGATAATCACAGTAGTTGTCGAGGGTGCAGCAAGTCAGCACCTCAGGAGTAAATGTCAGTTGGCTTTTCACAGCAGATCATTCAGAGTATCTCTACTACTCCTGCTGTCTCTAGAGAGTTGAAAACAGCAGGTCTGGGACAGGTAGCACATCCCAACAGTAGCTAAGATGGGGAGAAGTCTGTCAATAATAAAGCGCTGCTCTGCATTCTTAATTTAGCGCTGAGATCCCGCTAACGGGATCGATATGACAACAGCCAGTGAAAGTGCAGGGCGCCAAATTCAAAACAACAGAAATCCCATAATTAAAATTCCTTAAACATACAAGTATTTCACACCATTTTAAAGATACACTTCTTGTTAATCCCATCACAGTGTCCAATTTCAAATAGGCTTTACGGCAAAAGCACCCAATACGATTATGTTAGGTCAGAGCCAAGTCACATAAAAACACAACCATTTTTCCAGCCAAAGAGAGGAGTCGCAAAATACAGAAATAGAGATAGAATGAATCACTAACCTTCGATGATCTTCATCAGATGACACTCATAGGACTTCATGTTACACAATACATGTACAGTGGGGAGAACAAGTATTTGATACACCAAATCAAATCAAATATACACTGCTGATTTTGCAGGTTTTCCTACTTACAAAGCATGTAGAGGTCTGTCATTTTTATCACTTCAACTGTGAGAGACAGAATCTAAAACAAAAATCCAGAAAATCACATTGTATGCATTTTTAATTAGCATTTTATTTATTTAATATGCATGCCAATCTCTCCTGGCTCAAAGTGATTTCATCACTACTTGTATTTGTGAGAGGTGTTGACATGTTGTATGCACCAAGCTGTCTGTTTGAACTACTGGCACACAGCTCGGACTTCCATGCATACCCCACAAGACATGCCACCAGTGGTCTCTTCACAGTCCCCAAGTCCAGAACAGACTATGGGAGGCGCACAGTACTACATAGAACCATGACTACATGGAGGTCTATTCCACATCAAGTAACTCATGCAAGCAGTAAAATTAGATTAACAAACAAACAAAAATACACCTTATGGAACAGCGGGGACTGTGAAGCAACACAAACATAGGCACAGACACATGCATACAAACACACGATAACATACGCAGTTTACACACACGTACACATGGATTTTGTGTTGTGGATTTGTGGTAGTAGAGTAACGTTCTGAGGGAACACACTTAATACGTTGTGAAATCTGTTGTGAATGTATTGTAATGTTGTTGTTTTTTATAACGGCCTTAATTTTGAAGGACCCCAGGAAGAGTAGCTGCAGCATTGGTAGTAGCTAATGGGGAGCCATAATAAATACAAAAACAAACATGACACCGTTATAGGATGCCACCTTTCCAACAAGTCTGTCCGTCAAATTTCTGTTCTGCTAGAGCTGTGCCAGTCAACTGTAATTGCTGTTAAGTGGTCAAATCTAGGAGCAACAACGGCTCAGCCGCAAAGTGGTAGGCTACACAAGCTCACAGTACGGGACCACTGAGTGCTGAAGCGTGTAGCTTGTAAAAATCATCTATCCTCAGTTGCAACACTCACTACCGAGTTCCAAACTGCCTCTGGAAGTAACTTCAGCAAAGGAACAGCATTGGGAGCTTCATGAAATGGGTTTCCATGACCGAGCAGTCACACTCAAGCCTAAGTTCACCATGCGCAATGCCAAGCGTTGGCTGGAGTGTTGTAAAGCTCCCTGCCATTGGACTATGGAGCACTGGAAAGTGATGAATCATCCTTCACCATCTGGCAGTCCAATGGATGAATCTGGGTTTTGCGGATGCCAGGAGAACGATACCACTTATCTGCTTTACCAGAACACCCTGAAATGTCACACTTGTTATAGATCAATTTCTATTGTAGCACACAATTAAAGGCTATGATAAAACTGGCAGTGAGATCAAAATAATTCAACATCATTGTTCATAACAGTCCTGTGTCACTTCACAAAATCTTCTAAACGTATTATTATATGTTTATGAGAAGAATAGGCCTACTCTAGATAGAATATTTCAGTCGCTTTGGTTTAGCTCCTGTACTACTGTACATTTCCTTACCCTCTCTATTGCCTCCCAATGCTGTTGTGCCCTGCCCATAGGAAACCTTGTTTTTTGGAGTGGGAATCCTAGGGTGCTTCACTTCTAGACCACCTGAAATTGCTTTTTGGTAGCTGGTTATGAGGTCTTGGGATTGGGAACCTTTCTGGGCTACCCTAAGCCAACTTCATAAAATTGCTAAGTGGCTAGTATTACAGACAAAAAAACAAACACATTTTTATTTTATTTTTAGAAGACAAATCTGAGGGATCACGTGCTCCTGTGCCTCCTATGGGCATGATTGACGCCCCTGTCAATGATGCAAGCACCCACCAAAATATGATTTTTTATTATTAATAACACTGTAGATGCCCTTTTATCCATTGGCAGTTTCACTTTTACTGCGTGACACCTAACATTAATGCTGTTGCTGATATGCGTATGCACTGGTAATGTTGTGGGAAATGCATAGATTAGACAACATGTCATTGTATATATCCATGGATGAAATATAGATTTGTGTGGACGTGTAGCCTATAATAAATTGCCAAATGTTTGGGGGGAAAGGCACTTTGAAGACGATGGAGGCCAGAAAATGCAGGGTAGTCAGAATGTTTGGGTTAATTGCATTCTGTAAACAGCTTTGACCTTATAGGGATTCCTATTTACACAGGAGAACACATTTGGAAACACCGAAAAGTACAATACTTGTCCTAAGTACATGTACAGTGGGGCAAAAAAGTATTTAGTCAGCCACCAATTGTGCAAGGTCTCCCACTTAAAAAGGTGAGAGGCCTGTAATTTTCATCATAGGTACACTTCAACTATGACAGACAAAATGAGAAAAAAATCCAGAAAATCACATTGTAGGATTTTTAATGAATTTATTTGCAAATTATGGTGGAAAATAAGTATTTGGTCACCAACACACAAGCAAGATTTCTGGCTCTCACAGACCTGTAACTTCTTCTTTAAGAGGCTCCTCTGTCCTCCACTCGTTACCTGTATTAATGGCACCTGTTTGAACTTGTTATCAGTATAAAAGACACCTGTCCACAACCTCAAACAGTCACACTCCAAACTCCACTATGGCCAAGACCAAAGAGCTGTCAAAGGACACCAGAAACAAAATTGTAGACCTGCACCAGGCTGGGAAGACTGAATCTGCAATAGGTAAGCAGCTTGGTTTGAAGAAATCAACTGTGGGAGCAATTATTAGGAAATGGAAGACATACAAGACCACTGATAATCTCCCTCGATCTGGGGCTCCACGCAAGATCTCACCCCGTGGGGTCAAAATGATCACAAGAACGGTGAGCAAAAATCCCAGAACCACACGGGGGACCTAGTGAATGACCTGCAGAGAGTTGAGACCAAAGTAACAAAGCCTACAATCAGTAACACACTATGCCGCCAGGGACTCAAATCCTGCAGTGCCAGATGTGTCCCCCTGCTTAAGCCAGTACATGTCCAGGCCCATCTGAAGTTTGCTAGAGAGCATTTGGATGATCCAGAAGAAGATTGGGAGAATGTCATATGGTCAGATGAAACCAAAATAGAAGTTTTTGGTAAAAACTCAACTCGTCGTGTTTGGGGGACAAAGAATGCTGAGTTGCATCCAAAGAACACCATATCTACTGTGAAGCATGGTGGTTTACACATCATGCTTTGGGGCTGTTTTTCTGCAAAGGGACCAGGACGAATGATCCGTGTAAAGGAAAGAATGAATGGGGCAATGTATCGTGAGATTTTGAGTGAAAACCTCCTTCCATCAGCAAGGGCATTGAAGATGAAATGTGGCTGGGTCTTTCAGCACGACAATGATCCCAAACACACTGCCCGGGCAACGAAGGATTGACTTCGTAAGAAGCATTTCAAAGTCCTGGAGTGGCCTAGCCAGTCTCCAGATCTCAACCCCATAGAAAATCTTTGGAGGGAGTTGAAAGTCCGTGTTGCCCAGCAACAGCCCCAAAACATCACTGCTCTAGAGGAGATCTGCATGGAGGAATGGGCAAAAATACCAGCAACAGTGTGTGAAAACCTGTTGAAGACTTACAGAAAACGTTTGACCTCTGTCAATGCCAACAAAGGGTATATAACAACGTTTTGAGATAAACTTTTGTTATTGACCAAATACTTATTTTCCACCATAATTTGCAAATAAATTCATTAAAAATCCTACAATGTGATTTTCTGGATTTTTTTTCTTCTCATTTTGTCTGTCATAGTTGAAGTGTACCTATGATGAAAATTACAGGCCTCTCTCATCTTTTTAAGTGGGAGAACTTGCACAATTGGTGGCTGACTAAATACTTTTTTGCCCCACTGTATGTATTTAAACCATATATTATATGTTCTTGTAGATTGGATTTTCAAATTACTTATAGACTTTTCCATAAGAATTTCACAGGATGTGATTAGAATAGTTTTTGTAATATTTATTACTGATGAACTACTTTTACAAATCAATCCCAGAAACACTTGGAAAGGTACAGTATGCTACTGCTTTACTCATACCATAACCCTTTATATATCCCTTCGGTTTTTGTATATTCCTATACCTAAAAAGTCCAGTTTAGCTAAACTGCAATTCTGAAAAAGGTGTCCTAACCTGTAGTAGTTCTGGTTAGGTGAAATATTTGAAGCATTAGCACTGTTAAAAGGTGCTGCATGTGGTGTATGAGAATAGCACATTCCTCCTGAATTCCCCTGGCCTAAAAATAATCCTCATTCCCCCTCCCCACAGAGAGAGTTGTGTATCTGCATTGTAGTCAGTGTTCCTTCCCGCCACGGCAGAGAGAGATCGCTCTCGGAGGAGAAATGTAAGGTGTCTGTTTGAGGGTAACACCTGAGCAGAGAGGAAGGCTGGTGTCCCACGGGGTTAGGCAACACAAAGCCTTGCTGATTAATGACAGCAGACGCACTGACGGCTCTGCTTTGATGTACACATTCTCCACAGGAAATGTATTCAGTCCCCTGCAACTGTTCCTCCTCCTCCTCCTCCTCCTCTGAGACAACAGCAGACAGTACACTGAATGACTCATCTGGAATGGTACTAGACAGGCCTGCCTCTACAGAGGTAGTACCACCTATCCCCATTAGATGACAGTGTGGCCCCTTCACATGAGACAAGACTAGACAATTGGACCTGTGAGATATTACAACCAAATCAAATCCATTTATTTCACAATCAGTAAAATACAGTGATGGGTGCTTGAAATGATCAAAAGCTAAATTCAGAAGGTGTGCCAGTCTTCTGCTATGCGTTACCATTACTGCAGTGAGTTCTAAAATCCTCATGATATGCTGATTCACACACCAAAGCGTTAAGCACAGAGCCATAGAGGAGCAAACAGCCTCTCAGGACAAATGGACACAAGCTGGTGTCAACAGTCTGAAGTATCTTGCTTTTCTTCTCACATTAAACTGGAAACCCACACAACTGTTGGAGCGTTTTATGGATCCTGATAAGAGGCAGAGCTTTGCCTGCAAAGAGCTGTATTGCTTGTCTAATGTTTACCAATTATTTTGCATGTCTGTTCCTTGCCAAGTCAAAAGAGAGATTGCAGTGAGTTGGAAAACATTCATTCAACCTGGTCATGCCAAAACACATTCTGTAATAAACACAGTTGAAAAATAAAATCATAACAAAAAAAGTCCATGCTGACTGTGGTGTACTGTATGTTGCTGCAGCCAAGTGATGTATTTGCAGCAGGGTCTGGTCGGGAGAGATAAGGGTGTCAGAATGCTCTGAGGGGCTTGCTCAGTAGAGGAAGAGACAAAAGTTTAAAGACCTCCTTTGATGTGATTTAAAAGTAATCTGCTTCGCTCTAAAGATGTCTCTTTAGTGATGTTGACGATACAGTAAAAACTGTTCTGGAGTCACTGCCTACTCTCGCCTTTTACTTTGAAGTGCTTGTTGTTAAATGCTGCGTCTGGAACTAGGGGTTAGCTTGAGAACTTCAGATTTCAGCTTCCTCGTCCCCTTCATCCTATATCCCCCTTTCTCCTCACAGGAAGCTTGCGAATGAGTTCCAGGCTAATTGTTATCCAATTTCATTCCTTCGCCCATCACTGGACAGCTCACCACATATCGATTGTGCTATGTGCTGCAACAATGGCAGAGAACAGGGGATGGAGAAAAAGAAAGAGGGGGAAGGGGAGAGAATTGCTCATTTCCAGTGGAAATGTTTTTACCAGGGTGATTCCGCTCCCAGGGGTCATAGCGTATTCCCTTTGACTTGCACAGTGGAGGAAATGGCATTTCCAATATCTGTCTCCCTTACTGTATTCTCTTTTCCTCTCTCATCCCTTATTATTCTCTCGTCTCTCAGTACACAGGAGTAAAGGAGTATTGCCCATGCCATTTTGGAGTCTTGGAGTATCCTGCACAACATTATAACAGACTGTACAATAGTTGGTCATATCTACATTCTATTCTTATTCTTGTCTTATTTTCCCAGTGAGTGTACGGAGGCTGACATTGTGTTTTCAGTCAGTGAACGAAGACCGATAGCTCCGTATTGAGTGGTCTTGATAAATTAAGCAGTGGTCAATTACAGTAACTTAGCAGGTCAACTTGATGAATTAGTCTACCCCCTTAAGTCGTAAAAAGAAACAGTCTTCTCTGAGCTGCAGTCCTTGGTCCTTCAGTCCTTCAATCTCCCCAATATCATTTTTGGTTGGGAGACAGCTGTCAAAGGGAAAAGTGGTGTATAGGTCATACTGCGGGCAACATAGTATGATATTAGCCAACTATCACATCTACAGAGTATCTCCAAAATGTGTGATCCCCAATGCATAGTAGGAGTGAGATATATAGCCCAGAAAAACAGAGGGGGAAGGGGTGTATTAGTGGTGCAGAGCATTGACGACAGTCTCAGACAATCCATGACCTTGCCCAGAGAGACAAACTCTGGCAACTTTACTTTTTTACCCCAAAGGCTATTTTTAAAACCCTCTTTGAAGTTGGCACTTAAAAGCTCTAATATAGACACTGAAGGAAGAGTCTAGTGTGGAAGGGATGTTCAGCATTTCAAACTGTGTGTATATGTCTGTCTGTGTGTGCGTGCGTGGGTGCGCGTGCTAGTGTGCGTGCTGCAGTGGTGGTGTATCAGTGTGGTTATGTGTGTGCCCATATTAAGTGTGAATACCCTATTACCATTTCCTGCATGCAGAAATACTGTATTAGACGTTGACATACAGCAATAATGTGATGCTTGGTAAAACAGTAAGCATCTTCTTGCTTCCAGCTCACAATGCACCAACACTGTTGGCACTAATCAATAATTTACTGAGTTAACGTTATAACAAAGTGGTATTATAATTCTGCTAAAGATTTGACATCCACCCTTCTGGGCCTCTCACCTGCCAGATAAGTATTTATTGCCCAGGAGTGGGACACTGGCACCCAGGCGGGCATAATTGATTGTATAAGAGAGAGGTCAATCGAAACATTACAATGCAAGGAAAGCAGGGATGCCACTGCCCAAAAGTAATGCATTATTCAAGCAATGATGCTAATGCTACTGTTCTACAATTGAGACATTTTACCTTCATTTTATACTCTGATTTACAGAGGAATAATAATACATAGAATGTATGTAACCATATCTTGCATGCAGTACTTGTAATGTGGTGTGCAGGGGGTTTGCAGGGGGTTTGAAAAGGCAGGTGTGATACACAATCACAGCAACTATAATGGGGATTATGTAATTGATGTACTCATATATAAATATCTGACAATCATAAACCTTTTTCTTTTTTACCGGGTGAACTGAAAGGTCTCTCCACAAAGTTCTCCATTTGGTGAGGTTATACTGCTGTGTCCTCTATCAGCTCTGTGGGTGCATCCCTACAATGCTGCCTCACAGTGGACAGTTGGCATGAACATTTTATGTGGAAATGGAATAGAAATAATGAGACTGGCTGTTCTGTTCCGAGCTCTCTGTTGGCTTGGCTGAGGATGCAGGACATGAGAGGTTGGGGTGTTGATGAAAGGAGCTGTAGTAAGATAGCTGCAGCTCACTTTGAGGGTGCATTAATTATTTCATCCCTATTGATGTCTATTTGACTCAGTTTGACACAAACTCAGATACCAATTGCCTTCCTTGTCATTTGTTGATAGTATTAATAACATTCAAAGGGAATTGTAACTAGGCCTACAAAGAAAGCCAGTTTTGAGTTATGTCAATATGAAATGGGCGATTCCCTGATCCACCTCTACGCAGACGACACCATTGTGTATACTTCCGGCCCGTCCTTGGACACTGTGCTACCTAACCTCCAAACAAGCTTCAATGCCATACAACATTCCTTCCGTGGCCTCCAACTGCTCTTAAACGCTAGTAAAACCAAATGCATGCTTTTCAACCGTTCGCTGCCTGCACCCGCACGCCCGACTAGCATCACCACCCGAGATAGGGAGTTCTAGGGAGTTTTTTCTAGCCACCGTGCTTCTACACCTGCATTGCTTGCTGTTGGGGGTTTGAGGCTGGGTTTCTGTACAGCACTTTGAGATATCAGCTGATGTACGAAGGGCTATATAAATAAATTTGATTTGATTTGATTTGATAGTTCCGACCTAGAATATGTGGACATCTATAAGTACCTAGATGTCTGCCTAGACTGTAAACTCTCCTTCCAGACTCATATCAAACATCTCCAATCTAACATCAAATCTAGAGTCGGCTTTCTATTTCACAACAAAGCCTCCTTCACTCACGCCGCCAAACTTACCCTAGTAAAACTGACTTTCCTACCGATCCTCGACTTCGGCGATGTCATCTTCAATATAGCTTCCAACACTCTACTCAGAAAACTGGATGCAGTTTATCACAGTGCCATCTGTTTTGTTACTAAAGCACCTTATACCACCCACCACTGTGACCTGTATGCTCTAGTCGGCTGGCCCTCGCTACATATTCGTCGCCAGACCCACTGGCTCCAGGTCATCTACAAGTCCATGCTAGGTAAAGCTCCGCCTTATCTCAGTTCACTGGTCACGATGGCAACACCCACCCGTAGCACGCGCTCCAGCAGGTGTATCTCACTGATCATCCCTAAAGCCAACACCTCATTTGGCCGCCTTTCGTTCCAGTTCTCTGCTGCCTGTGACTGGAAGGAATTGCAAAAATCGCTGAAGTTGGAGACTTTTATCTCCTTCACCAATTTCAAACATCTGCTATTTGAGCAGCTAACCAATCGCTGCAGCTGTACATAGTCTATCGGTAAATAGCCCACCCAATTTTACCTAACTCATCCCCATACTGTTTTTATTTATTTACTTTTCTGCTCTTTTGCACACCAATATCTCTACCTGTACATGACCATCTGATCATTTATCACTCCAGTGTTAATCTGCAAAATTGTAATTATTCGCCTACCTCCTCATGCATTTTGCACACAATGTATATAGACTCTTTTTTTCTTTGTTCTTTTTTCTACTGTGTTATTGACTTTTTATTGTTTACTCCATGTGTAACTCTTTATCTTGGCCAGGTCGCAGTTGTAAATGAGAATTGTTCTCAACTAGCCTACCTGGTAAATTGAACAATTGTAAATTGTTCTCAACTAGCCTACCTGGTAAAATAAAGGTGAAATAAAATATAAATAAATAAAAGCAGAAATGACCAAAGTTACATTATATTCCTATAGATTTTCTGTTAATTACGTAAATACCTGAGATTTCAGTAACTTAAATTACCGGTAGCTTTTCAACCTTAATTCTAGGTCAGTTTAGGTATAATGGCTTGATACTGCCTCTTTGTCCCTAACATAGCAGCTGTAGAAAGACACCAGAGTCTCCACTTCTGTTTTTCAGGGGAAATGGAAGTTAGGTTGAAAATACTGTATCCCTGAAAACCAGAAGCATCTGCTTTCTGCCTATGCCGCTAAGGTTGCTTTGCCCCCAAAGTGGCTTCATCACAAATCATGTTCCTCATTATTGTTGATGTGAAATTAATGGTTCAGTGACAGAAAATAACAAAAGATTATGGACAAGCTAGTGGGACTTGCTGTAGTTATAGTTATTTCAGCCACACCCGTTGCTGACAGGTGTATAAAATCGAGCACATAGTCATGCAATCGCCATAGACAAACATTTGCAGTAGAATGGCCTTACTAAAGAGCTCAGTGACTTTCAACAAGTCAGTTGGTCAAATTTCTGCCCTATTAGAGCTGCCCCGGTCAACTGTAAGGGCTGTTATTGTGAAATGGAAACATCTAGGCGCAAAAAAAGGCTCAGCCGCGAAGTGGTAGACCACACAAGCTCACAGAACGGGCCTGCCGAGTGCTGAAGTAAAATTAATCTGTCCTTGGTTGCAACACTCACTACCGAATTCCAAATTGCATCTGGAAGCAACGTTAGCACAATAACTGTTCGCCGGGAGCTTCATGAAATGGGTTTCCATGGCCGAGCATTTACCCACAAGCCTAAGCTCACCATGCGCTATGCCAAGTGCCGGCTGGAGTGGTGTAAAGCTCGCCACCATTGGACTCTGGAGCAGTGGAAGCGCGTTCTCTGGAGTGATGAATCACGCTTCACCATCTGGCAGTCCGACAGACGAATCTAGGTTTGGCGGATGCCAGGTGAACGCTCCCTGCCCGAATGCATAGTAAACTGTAAAGTGTGGTGGAGGAGGAATAATGGTCTGGGGCTGTTTTTCATGGTTCAGGCTAGGCCCCTTAGCTCAAGTGAAGGGAAATCATAACTCTACAGCATACAGTGACATTCTAGACAATGTTTGTTTTTTCTTAATAATGAAAAATATTTCCTTGGAACATTCTAACATTAGTAAAAATAAAAAAAATCATAAAACACATGATGAAGGAAATAAAACATAAAATACAGTGTTACTAGTACACAGCATATGCAAACTCCACATGTGCAGATTGTCAACATATGAAGTGTAAAAATATGGTGTGTTTGTATGATGAAATGCCATCTGTGTCTACAGTGCATTCAGAAAGTACTCAGACCCCTTGGCTTTTTTCACATTTTGTTACATTACAGCCTTTATTGTCACGTTCGCTGGAATAATTATCGGACCAAGCTGCAGCGTGATATGGTTTCCACATATTATTTAATTGAAACGCACAAAA
Source organism: Oncorhynchus tshawytscha (assembly GCF_018296145.1). Lineage (NCBI taxonomy): Eukaryota > Metazoa > Chordata > Actinopteri > Salmoniformes > Salmonidae > Oncorhynchus > Oncorhynchus tshawytscha. The sequence continues at coordinate 58,192,222 of NC_056433.1, read as the reverse complement.
GAGTTTTTTCTACTGTGTTATTGACTTGTTAATTGTTTACTCCATGTGTAACTCTGTGTTGTCTGTTCACACTGCTATGCTTTATCTTGGCCAGGTCGCAGTTGCAAATGAGAACTTGTTCTCAACTAGCCTACCTGGTTAAATAAAGGTGAAAAAAATAAATCAAATAAAAACAAGTGTGCTCAGATTGACTAGGGAGAAGGAACTTAGAAAAACACCTAATAAATTAACAATATCATCTAGCAAATAAATGCTTTCAGTTGTCATTTCATTGCTCTTTGTGACATTTATTGGGGCGATTCCACACCAGCGGGAGCGGAAAATATTTTTGGTATCTCACATTGTTCTGGTAATTCTAACATCAGGAACTTAATTGGGAGAAAGGATTGTTTTTTAACATGCTTTTAACATTTGTATCACAAACCATATTTTTGAAAATCATGATGAAATTGAACATTTCACGCCCTTGTTAGACCTGTACATGCCTCCTGTAAGACCTTATGATCCGGACAACATCTTGGTGTTGTTATACTCATTATAGTGTGTTCTGGAGTATGGAGTATGTCTAGATCATGAAATCATGAAAATGAAGTATGTCTAGATCATTTTTTCACCATAAAAAAAATCTCTAAACTACCCTTTTAGATTTGGTTCATTTTAAGATATTTTTGGGTGGAACAATATACTCTTCAAACACTTTTTTTTGTATTGAATAAATTATTATGAAGATTTTTTATTTTAGAATCTAGACATAATCTATATGTTAGAGCACACTGTAAGATGTTGTCTTTATCATGTACGGTTCACAGATCATAAGGTCTTACAGGAGGCATGTATTGGTCTTCATGACTTTTGCATAAATGGTGATACAAAAATAAAAAACATTTTAAACATCCTTCCTTCCAATGAAGTTCATGTGAGAATTACCAGAACAATCTGAGATACTCCAAATATTTCACGCTCCGGCTGGCATGTAATCGTCCATTGATTGTCATATGGTGAGGTTGGACCCAGCTGCAGAGAAGAGACCAGACGAGGAATCAGGATAAACAGAATACTTTACTGAGAAAAGGTAACGGAAGGATCACAGTAACATTGGGAAAACAACAAACACTAAGTCTCAAACTCACTCAGGAGACAAACACGCACTGCACACAAATCAAGCTTCTGCAAAGAACAACAGAAAACAACTATTTTAACAGGGAAATCATAATGAGTGAATAGGACACACCTGAGTGTCGTTAATGTCTCTAGGAGGGTCTCTGCCGCTCTCTGGTGACAGGTGGAACCATGACAGTACCCCCCCTTCTAGGAGCATCTCCAGATGCAGAGCCAGGATGACCACCACGTAGTTAGTTGACGTGCCGAACAAGTCCTGGATCCAGGATGTCCAGGGTAGGCACCCACGCCTGCTCCTCGAGGCCGTAGCCCTCACAGTCCACCAGGTACTACAGGGTGCCTCGGACATGACGAGCCTCTAGCAGATGCCGGACAGTGTAGGCCGGGCGACCATCAACAAGTCGGGGGGGCGGAGGGGCAGGTGTGGGGGAGAGAAGGGACTTGAGATGGGAGACATGGAAGGATGGGCAGACCCTCATAGACCTGTGAAGCTGGAGATGATAGGTGACTCAGGATCTTGAATGGTCATATGTAGCGTGGAGCTAGCTTCCGTGAGCCCACCTTTAAGGGAAGATCACGGGCGGACAGCCACACAGCCACACTTGCCCCGGTTGGAGGAGCCGAAGAGGCCTTTTGTGTCGGCTTGCCTGGTGTTGGTGTCGGGTAAAGGAGCGGAGCAAGGAGGATCGCACTCTGATCCAGGTGCGGTGACATCCTTGGCTGATGGCACACCTACTTCGGCCTCTTGTTAAGGAAACATTGGAGGGGGGGCGAACCCGAACTGACACTCGAATAGTGACAGTTCGGCAGTATGTTTTGAGCATTCTCCGCCCAAAAGAGGAACTTGCTCCAGTTGCAGGCCTGGTTGGAGACGAAACAGCTAAATAACTTCTCCAGCTCCTGGTTGGCCTGCTCCGTTTGCCCATTAGACTGTGGGTGGAACCCAGAGGAGAGACTCACCAACGTGAGGGTGTTAAAGGCAGTTTTCCAATCTTCTCCCGCCCTGATACTCACCAGATTGTAAGCATTGCGGAGGTCCAGTTTGGTGAAGAATTTGGCCCCCTGGGCCAGATCCAAGGTGGCGGACATCAGGTGGATGGGATTCTTAATCGTGATCCTGTTCAGCCCTCGTAATTGTCCATGACTGCAGCTTCAGGGATCGAGAGGGAGTAAAGATGGCCCCGGGGAGGGGTGGAGCCAGGTAGGAGTTCTATTGCGCAGTCATATGGACGATGAGGTTGGAGGGTGGCGGCTTGCCTCTTATTGAAGGCCTCCCGGAAGTATTGGAGAGGGAGAGCAAAGAAGTCTTGGTCTTCAATGGATGCAGGGGGATATGGTGAGGCTCTAGGTGGCGGTCTTAGACATTTTGTCTGGCAGTTCTTAACCCAGTCTAGAAGGTGTCCCATGGTCCAGGATAGTAGTGGGTTATGTAGCGCTAGTCGATGCAGACCTCTGTCCTTCTTTCCCATGAAGAAGAAATCTGTACCAGCTGAGGATGTTGAGGGAGTGAATGAAACCTGCATGCAGCGACTCCCAAATGTAATTGCCGTTGCCCATGCCAGGGCTTTGCCCGAGAGCAGAGATATGATGTAGGTGATCATGGCCCGATCGGTATGGAACGAGGATGACTGTAGCTCGAACACCAGAGAGCACTGGGTGAGGAACCCCTTGCATTTTCCCAGGTGGCCGTCATACCACTCAGGGGCTGGGATCCTGGGTTCCTGATGCAGGGGCTCTCTGGAGGAACTATGGCGACGCTTGTAGCACTGGGTGTTGAGACTTGGATATTGGCTCCTCTTGGTTTGGGTTTGGACTGTGGTTGGAGGGAGTCGGTAAGGGCCCGGAGGGTCTCTGATGTCTGGAAGAGTTGTTCTTGCTGCCGCTCCAGCAGTGCTCCTTGGTGGGTTACAACATTCTTGATCTGGATGATCTCTGCTGGGTTCATGTCGTTGGCAGAAGCTTGCTGTGACATGGTGAGGTTGGACCCAGGTGCAGAGAATAGACGAGGAATAAACATAATACTTCACTGAGAAACAATAACGGAAGGATCACAGTAACACTGGGGAAAAACCACTACGTCTCGAAAACTCACTCAGGAGCCAACCACACACGGCACACAATTCAAGCTTCTGCAAAGAACAGCAGAAAATACACCTATTTTAACAAGGAAATCATAATGAGTGAATAGGATACACCTGAGTGTCGTTAATGTCTCTATGATGGTCTCTGCCACCCTCTGGTGACAGGTGGAACCATGACATTGATGTGTTGTCTGACACACAATCACAAACTCTCCATCACATACGGTATTCATTAGATGTACAGGTTCTTCATGCAGTAGTGTTTTAATTTAGTCCCCATTGGGCTTTATGTATTGATCTTTACCAGTTGAATCTGTTTGGCACCCACACAAATATTTTTATAAAGCAGTGGTAAAATAAGTTATGATCTCTAGACAATGAGCATCCCCAATTCGATTACTTAGTGGATGTGTATTACAGGTAAATCAAATCAAATGCTGACCCTCTTCATAATCAGATAGGCATGCTCTTTCTCTCTCTTGTGTGCAGACTCACAGTATAAGCCAGGAAAAATATCATCAACCTCTCCTAAAACACTACACTCTGCTAGTGTATACACCCTTATGTTATACTAGGTAAATGGTGTTTCCACAGCTATGGCTGACAGTGAGGACTTGTGAAGATCAGAATCAACAACCTCAGCATAATCAAGACAGTTGCTTTGTGAGAAGATGTTCTAGTTCAGTTGTTAAAGTTCCCAGTGATTGTTATATAAAATAACAACTGAAAAGTAGCAATGGCCTGGCTTTGGCCCTAGGTGAGAGCAGGTCTGCGAGAGCCATGGCCCAGTGAGACATGGGTACCAGCCTGTGTAGATGGAAACAAAAAAGTCTGAGCCTTTTGGGTAAAACACCGAGGTAAATCCTCACTGGAAATGCGCCATTGTCCACTCCATAGATATTCTGTATCTGGTTCTATGGTTGAAGGTGCATAATATTTCCCTGTTGTATTCTGTAACTGATTCTCACTGCTGCGCTGATGATCAAAAGCGTCCTTCAATCTCTCCACCTTCTACAGACAGTCCTCTGTAGGATCCTCTCCATCCTCCTGACAGGATCAACGGACCTAGAGGGCCACTCGTTCATACTTGAGACTTCATAACTTTTTCAGTCCCACATATCTATCTTCCTCTAGTCTGTATCCTAACCCTTAGACCACACCAACATCTGAAAGTTCAGGTGAAATGTTTTTTTATCTTGTGAATCATGTTTTTCTCTGATATTCTTCCAATCATCCCCGCTAACCGATGACCTAGTAACTCTTACCTGAAACAGGGTGAGGGATACATTCAGTGCCATATCAGGGGAATATAACCTTACCTTTCTTCCTCTGACCATTGCAAAGGGTGATCCATAATATCAGTGTTTTGACTATGCATGTAATAAAATATGTATAAAAAGCCATGCAACCGCAACAAAAGCTCTTTCCGAGTTGTAGAGAATAAATAAGAGCGAGGTTCCCGTCAGCGTGAAATGCATGGGTATGTGTGATCGAGAAGCATGGAGTTAATGGTGAAGGCAGGCTTCAAAGCGATGTTAGAATCCATTATCCCCTGACTTCCTTTTTTCCAACTGTCATTTCCACTCAAACCTGTGAGGATGAAATGGGGAAAGTGAGAATGTGGAGATAAAAAAAGGGACATTGACTTGACAGCACTTCTGTGCATTGCCTGCATTGTATAAAACATGGAGCATTAGAACCCTGTCTTATTGAAATAGCTAAGTGCAGAAAAAAGATCCTTCTCTAACAGTGGCACACACACATACACACAGGTGCTGCATCTACATAGACTTTACTACCACTTTCACCTGTAAGATCTGTCTTTCCGTCTGTCTTTCTGTGTCCAGGCAAAGACATTGTAATGCATGGTATTAGCTTACATTAAATCAAATCAAATTGATTTATATAGCCCTTCGTACATCAGCTGATATCTCAAAGTGCTGTACAGAAACCCAGCCTAAAGCCCCAAACAGCTAGCAATGCAGGTGTAGGAGCACGGTGGCTAGGAAAAACTCCCTAGAAAGGCCAAAACCTAGGAAGAATTCAAGAAGTTGCATGAAGTGGTATAAAGAGTAGAAAACAAGCATCAGTCTTTGTATCACAGCCTCTACTTGATTTGTTTGCATAAAATGTGTCTATCCATGAGCTGTTGCCCATTCTAGTGTTGTTTCTATTTTACTTTGGGGCTATGATAAACCTTTACTGATGAACTCGTTCCGATGAACTTGACTGGAACAGTTGAAATAATTCACCATGCTCGGTGCATTGACAACAATTGAAAAATTCACCATACTCTGATAGTGCATTGAAGAGGTGCACTTTCAAGTGAAATATTTATTCCTTTTTACATACATCTAACTTAAATTATGTTTTTGTTTCCTGCATCATGGCATGGTACTCTACATCCCTGCGAGGGCTTTCTGCATAACTAATCAAAAGCATTAGCATCTGGATGCACATTTTGGCAGCTTTGATGTAGCAGGTGTGTCATCCATTACAGCGTGGGCGGATGTTCCCACATACAAACCTAGGTATGGGGGATAGAACAAAGAAAACACAACAAAAATAATCAGTTTGGTGTGCATGGGCTTGGTTTTTACCAACTTAGCATAATCATAACCAATTTCATTACAAGACAGAGTTGTGCTTTGATGTATAAATGAATGAGTGAAGTATCTTATTTTGGCTATAATCCATCAATTTTCCATCTGTTATTGACACACAAGAGGTTCCCGAGGGGCAGACAGAAATGATCGTCCTCTGAACCAGAGATCATTACAGCAGAGGCGTTATTTGACAGAACCAACATCCATGCACGCAATCATACAAACATGATGGAGCATCTATTTTAGGAACAATGTACGATCAAAAGCTAGAAGAAAGACATTGTTACCATTATATAGAATATTGTGACAGAGAGTAATTTTGCTCCTTGGGAATAAATGAAGGTTTTAGTTACAAAATAACATGCAGCTCTTTTCATGTTAATACATTACTCCCAAGCTAGTAATCAATTTCTTAAACAGATGACTTTTTGATATAGCACCAGTCAATTTTCAATAGTTCACCATGGAGAAAAAGAAAAGAGGGCATAAAACACAGACAGTTCACCGAAAAAGCAGACAATGAAAACCACTTGAATGTAGAGAAGTAAGAGATGAGGATAATAAGGAGACAAAGAGGTTTATTCGGGGTCTTCTGTCCGTGATATGTGGTTGTGTGAAATGAAAAACTGAGTGTGTTAAAGGGATAGTTCACCCAAATTACAAATTATATATTGGTTTCCTTACACTGTAAGCAGTACAGTGCATTCAGAAAGTAATCAGACTCATTGACTTTTTCCACATTTTGTTACATTACAGCCTTATTCTAAAATTGATTAAATTGTTTTTTTTCTCTCCCCAATCTACACACAATACTCCATAATGACGAAGTACGTCTGCTTTGTTGAAGCACGTTTGGCAGCGATTACAGCCTTGAGTCTTCCTGGGTATGACGCTACATACTTGGCACACCTGTATTTGGGGAGTTTCTCCCATTCTGCTCTGCAAATCCTCTCAAGCTCTGTCAGGTTGGATGTGGAGCGTCGCTGCACAGCTATTTTCAGGTCTCTCCAGAGATGTTCGATTGGGTTTTAGTCCGGGCTCTGGCTGGGTCACTCAAGGGTGCAGGCCAGGCAGCAGGCTGTTAGCCAGCCTGCCAGCTTAGTGGAGTCTGCCACTAGCACAGTCAGTGTAGTCAGCTCAGCTATCACCACTGAGACCGTGTCTGTGCCTCAATCTAGGTTTGGGCAAAACTAAACATGGTGGTGTTAGCCTTAGCAATCTCAGTGGAATAAAGACCTCCTCCGTTCCTGTCATTATTGAAAGAGATTGTGATACCAACACATCTCAAAATAGTTTTAATAGTTATAATCAAAGAACTAATCACTGATCATAATCTTGATGTGATTGGCCTGACTGAAACATGGCTTAAGCCTGATGAATTTACTGTATAAAATTAGGCCTCTTCTCCTGGTTACACTAGTGACCATATCCCCCCCGCGCATCCCGCAAAGGCGGAGGTGTTGCTAACATTTATGATAGCAAATTTCAAATGACAAAAAAAAGTCTACGTTTTCATCTTTTGAGCTTCTAGTCATGAAATCTGTGCAGCCTACTCAATCACTTTTTATACCTACTGTTTACAGGCCTCCTGGGCCGTATAAAGCGTGCCTCACTGAGTTCCCTGAATTCCTATTGGATCTTGTAGTCATGGCAGATTGTCACTCCCTGATCTGTTTCACCTGTTCCTGTGATTGTCTCCACCCCTTCCAGGTGTCGCTTATTTTCCCCAGTGTATTGATCCCTGTGTTTCCTGTCTCTCTGTGCCAGTTCACCTTGTATGTTAGTCAAGTCAACCAGCGTGTTTTTCCCGTACTCCTTTTGCTATTCTCTTTTTGATAGTCTTCCCAGTTTTGACCCCTGCCTGAATCTGGACTACTTTCACCCTGCCTTCCCTGATCCTGATTCTGCCTGCCCTTCGGTACCTTTTAGACTCTGAACTGGTTTTTAGACTCTGAACAGCTTTCCATCTACGTAACGTTGCAAAAATCAGACACTTTCTGTCCAAAAATGATCCAGAAAAATTCATCCATGCTTTTGTCACTTCTCGATAAGACTATTGCAATGCTCTACTTTCCGGATACCCCAATAAAGCACTAAATAAACTTCAGTTAGTGCTAAACACAGCTGCTAGAATCTTGACTAGAACCAAAACATTTGATCATATTACTACAGTGCTAGCCTCTCTGCACTGGCTTCCTGTTAAAGCTAGGGCTGATTTCAAGATTTTACTGCTAACCTACAAAGCATTACATGGGCTTGCTCCTACCTATATTTCCGATTTGGTCCTGCTGTACATACCTACACGTACGCTACGGTCACAAGACGCAGGCCTCCTTACTGTCGATAGAATTTCTAAGCAAACAGCTGGAGGTAGGCTTTCTCCTATAGAGCTCAATTTTTATGGAATGGTCTGCCTACCCATGTGAGAGACGCAGATTCGGTCTCAACCTTTAAGTCTTTATTGAAGACTCTTCTCTTCAGTAGGTCCTATGATTGAGTGTAGTCTGACCCAGGAGTGTGAAGGTGAACGGAAAGGCACTGGAGCAACGAACCGCCCTTGCTGTCTCTGCCTTGCCTTTTCCCCTCTCTCCACTGGGATTCTCTGCCTCTAACCGTATTACGGGGCTGAGTCACTGGCTTACTGGTGCTCTTCCATGCCGTCCCTAGGAGGAGTGCTTCACTTGAGTGAATTGATTCACTGACGTGATCTTCCTGTCCGGGTTGGCGCCCCTCTAGGGTTGTGCGTGGTGGAGATCTTTGTGGGGTATACTCGGCCTTGTCTCAGGATAGTAGGTTGGTGGTTGAAGATATCCCTCTAGTGGTGTGGGGGCTGTGCTTTGGCAAAGTGGGTGAGGATATATCCTGCTGTTTGGCCCTGTCTGGGGGAATCGTCGGACAGGGTCACAGTGTCTCCCGACCCCTCCTGTCTGAGCCTCCAGTATTTATGCTGTAATAGTTTGTGTCGGGGGCTAGGGTCAGTCTGTTAAGTCTGGAGTATTTCTCCTGTCTTATCCGGTGTCCTGTGTGAATTTAAGTATTCTCTCTCTCTCTCGGAGGAGGAGGGCCCGAACCCTAGGACCATGCCTTAGGACTACCTGGCCTGATGACTCCTTGCTGTCCCCAGTCCACCTGGTCGTGTTGCTGCTCAAGTTTCAACTGTTCTGCCTGCTATGGAACCCTGACCTCTTCACAAGACATGCTACCTTGTCCCAGACCTGCTGTTTTCAACTCTCTAGTGACAGCAGGTGCGGTAGAGATACTCTGAATGATCGGCTATGAAAAGTCAACTGACATTTACTCCTGAGGTCCTGACCACCCTATACAACCGCTGTGATTATTACTATCTGACCCTGCTGGTCATCTATGAACATTTCAACATCTTGGCCATGTTCTGTTATAATCTCCACCCGGCACAGCCAGAAGAGGACTGGCCACCCCTCATAGCCTGGTTCCTCTCTAGGTTTCTTCCTAGGTTCCGGCCTTTCTAGGGAGTTTTTCCTAGCCACCGTGCATCTACACATGCATTGCTTGCTGTTTGGGGTTTTATGCTGGGTTTCTGTACAGCACATTGTGACATCAGCTGATGTAAGAAGGGATTTATAAATACATTTGATTGATTGATTCAGAGACTTGTCCTGAAGCCACTTCTGCGTTGTCTTGGCTGTGTGCTTTGCGTCATTGTCCTGTTGTAGGTTAAAACTTTGCCCCAGTCTGCGGTCCTGAGCACTCTGGAGCAGGTTTTCAGTATGGATCTCTGTACTTTTCTCAGCTCATCTTTCCCTCAATCCTGACTAGTCTCCCAGTCCCTGCCCCTGAAAAATATCCCCATAGCATGATGCTGCCACCAACATGCTTCACCATAGAGATGGTGCAAAGTTTCCTCCAGACGTGACGCTTGGCATTCAGGCAAAAGAGTTCAATCTTGGCTTCATCAGACCAGAGTATCTTGTTTCTCATGGTCAGAGTCCTGTAGGTGCCTTTTGGCAAACTCTAAGAGGGCTATTATGTGCCTTTTACTGAGGAGTGGCGTCCGCCTGGCCACTCTACCATAAAGACCTGATTGGGGGAGTGCTGCAGAGATGGATGTCTTTCTGGAAGATTCTTCCATCTCCACAGAGGAATACTAGAGCTCTGTCAGAGTGACCATCGGGTTCTTGGTCACCTCCCTGACCAAGGCCCTTCTCCCATGTCTGCTCAGTTTGGCCGGGCGGCCAGCTCTAGGAAAAGTCTTGGTGGTTCCAAACTTCTTCCATTTAAGAATGATGGAGTCCACTATGTTCTTGATGACCTTCAATGCTGCAGAAATGTTTTTGTACACTTCCCAGATCTGTGCCTCGACACAATCCTGTCTCGGAGCTCTACGGTCAACCTGATAGTTTGGTTTTTGCTCTGACATGCACTGTCAACTGTTGGATCTTATATAGACAGGTGTGTGCCTTTCAAAATCATGTCCAATCAATTGAATTTACCACAGGTGGACTCCAATCAAGTTGTAGAAATATCTCAAAGATGATCAATAGAAACAGGATGCACCTGACCTCAATTTTGTTTGTATACTTATGTAAATAAGATATTTCTATAAAAATAAATAAATAAATGTGCATAAATGTCTAAACTTGTTTTTGCTTTGTCATTATGGGGTATTGTGTGTAGATTGATGAGGACATTTTTTTCATCCACTTTAGAATAAGACTGTAACATAACAACAAAATGTGGAAAAAGTCAACGAGTCTGAATATTTTTTGAATACACTGAATGAATAAGGATTGACAGCAATCCAAGCTTTGATTTAGCTTCCCTGGCACTGTTTCCAAATGCATATATTTTTGCATATGTGGCACAAATCCCATTCAAATCATGGGACCCATATTAGCATTTTTTGCGCATTGTCTATATACTCATTGAGTGTATTGCCTTTGAATTGTTTAACTTGGGTCAAACGTTTTGGGTAGCCTTCCACAAGCTTCCCACAATAAGTTGGGTGAATTTTGGCCCATTCCTCCTGACAGAGCTGGTGGAACTGAGTCAGGTTTGTAGGCCTCCTTGCTCGCACACACTTTTTCAGTTCTACCCACAATTTGTCTATAGGATTGAGGTCAGGGCTTTGTGATTGCTACTCCAATACCATGACTTTGTTGTCCTTAAACCATTTTGCCACAACTTTGGAAGTAAGCTTGGGGTCATTGTCCATTTGGAAGACCCATTAGCGACCAAGCTTTAACTTCCTGACTGATGTCTTGAGATGTTACTTCAATATATCCACATAATTGTCCTGCCTCATGATGACATCTATTTTGTGAAGAGCACCAGTCCCTCCTGCAGCAAAGCACCCCCACAACATTATGCTTGTTCGACAAAAGGGGAGTGGAGGTCAGCTGAGAAGTCAGTACAGAGTTGATAATTATAACAATTGAAATGCTAATCCTTTGCACATGAACGCTCACTCATTCGGGAACAATTTCAATCAATATACACTGCTCAAAAAAATAAAGGGAACACTAAAATAACACATCCTAGATCTGAATGAATGAAATATTCTTATTAAATACTTTTTTCTTTACATAGTTGAATGTGCTGACAACAAAATCACACAAACATTATCAATGGAAATCAAATTTATCAACCCATGGAGGTCTGGATTTAGAGTCACACTCAAAATAAAAGTGGAAAACCACACTACAGGCTGATCCAACGTTGATGTAATGTTCTTAAAACAAGTCAAAATGAGGCTCAGTAGTGTGTGTGGCCTCCACGTGCCTGTATGACCTCCCTACAATGCCTGGGCATGCTTCTGATGAGGTGGCAGATGGTCTCCTGAGGGATCTCCTCTCAGACCTGGATTAAAGCATCCGCCAACTCCTGGACAGTCTGAGGTACAACGTGGCGTTGGTGGATGGAGCGAGACATGATGTCCCAGATGTGCTCAATTGGATCCAGGTCTGGGGAACGGGCGGGCCAGTCCATAGCATCAATGCCTTCCTCTTGCAGGAACTGCTGACACACTCCAGCCACATGAGGTCTAGCATTGTCTTGCATTAGGAGGAACCCATGGCCAACTGCACCAGCATATGGTCTCACAAGGGCTCTGCGGATCTCATCTCAGTACCTGATGGCAGTCAGGCTACCTCTGGCGAGCACATGGAGGGCTCTGCGGCCCCCCAATGAAATGACACCCCACACCATGACTGACCCACCGCCAAACCGGTCAGTCTGGAGGATGTTGCAGGCAGCAGAACGTTTTCCACGGCGTCTCCAGACTCTGTCACGTCTGTCACATGTGCTCAGTGTGAACCTGCTTTCATCTGTGAAGAGCACAGGGCGCCAGTGGCGAATTTGCCAATCTTGGTGTTCTATGGCAAATGCCAAACATCCTGCACGGTGTTGGGCTGTAAGCACAACCCCCACCTGTGGACGTCGGACCCTCATACCACCCTCATGGAGTCTGTTTCTGACTGTTTGAGCAGACACATGCACATTTGTGGCCTGCTGGAGGTCATTTTGCAGGGCTCTGGCAGTGCTCCTCCTGCTCCTCCTTGCTCAAAGGCGGAGGTAGCGGTCCTGCTGCTGGGTTGTTGCCCTCCTACGGCCTCCTCCACGTCTCCTGATGTACTGTCCTGTCTCCTGGTAGTGCCTCCATGCTCTGGACACTACGCTGACAGACACAGCAAACCTTCTTGCCACAGCTCGCATTGATGTTCCATCCTGGATGAGCTGCACTACCTGAGCCACTTGTGTGGGTTGTAGACTCCGTCTCATGCTACCACTAGAGTGAAAGCACCGCCAGCATTCAAAAGTGACCAAAACATCAGCCAGGAATTATAGGAACTGAGAAGTGATCTGTGGTCACCACCTGCAGAACCACTCCTTTATTGGGGGTGTCTTGCTAATTGCCTATAATTTCCACCTGTTGTCTATTCCATTTGCACAACAGCATGTGAAATTTATTGTCAATCAGTGTTGCTTCCTGTGGACAGTTTGATTTCACAGAAGTGTGATTGACTTGGAGTTACATTGTGTTGTTTAAGTGTTCCCTTTATTTTTTTGAGCAGTGTATATATTTATGCTCAGTGTGTCGTCGGGATCTCTGTTGAAAAGTTTGTTTCTGTTGGAGAGTTTGTCCACCCTCTCTGTCATGGTTAGAATGGATAGTTCAGAGTGACATTCATTCATGTCGTTATGGAGAGATGTTTCAGTGGTTGTCGGTCTGCACATTCAATTATACTAAATTCCTAGCTTCAGACTAGTAATTAATATCAAAGACTTGTTCTTATTCTGTCGGTATCGATAGTCTAAGAGTTTAGCCACGTGGGATGGTTAAAAGATTCAGCAATCGTCTCAAACCTTGGCCCTCTCGTTATCAAGGTAAGCTGGTCTGCAACCTTTGTCCTCTCGTAATGGAGAGAAACATGGTCTGTTGAGAAATTCTCAAGGTGGTGTTTTTATTCGGAATTGCAGAAAAGGGCCTGTCCCAGGATGCCCGACCATAACTGTGCTCATGGGCGGTCTTCTGATTTAGTTCAACTCCAAAGGGAATTGGAGTTTCCTTCATTAAACAGTCCAAAATCACATTGCACAATTTCACAAACAGTATCATCCACACTCATTCATCTTATACAAATTAGATGTAAACCACATATCTGAGGCTATTATATATACAGTGTTATGGTAATGTGGCTGTCTTGTCTCCCATGAGTTTCACAAAATTGTACCAAATGGACCAGTTCGTAGCTGGATTCTTCACCGATCTTTTATACCTTCTCCAGAACATAAATGTTGTTCGAACCTCAAGTTCTGTGAGGTGGAAGAAATTCCTTTGTTCTCTTCTATGAAAACTCTACTTTCTCTCTGTTTTGTGGCCATGAGGAGATAGTCTACTCTAGGAATTTACGACCTCTCTCTGACCACAGCAGCCTGGGTGTAGGAGACAGAGAGAGGGGGATGGGGCTTGCTGTACCCAAAGAGAGCAAAGTCATGACACAAGCCTCTCCCTTTTTCCTCCAAACATAATAACAGTTCTATTTTTGTTTCATCAAACCAGAGGATATTTCTCCAAAAAAGTACGATCTTTGTCACCATGTGCAGTTGCAAACCGTAGTCTGGCTTTTTTATGGGGGGTTTGGAGCAGTGGCTTCTTCCTTGCAGAGCGACCTTTCAGGTTATGTTGATAAAGGACTCACTTTGGATATAGATACTTTTGTACCTTTTTCCTCCAGCATCTTCACAAAGTCCTTTGATGTTGTTCTGGGATTGATTTGCACTTTTCGCACCAAAGTACATTCATCTCTAGGAGACAGAGCTGTGTGGTCCCATGGTGTTTATACTTGCATACTATTGTTTGTACAGATGAACATGGTACCTCAGGTGTTTGGAAATTGCTCCCAAGTATGAACCAGACTTGTGGACGTCTAAAAAAATCATTCTGAGGTCTTGGCTGATTTATCTTGATTTTCCCATGATGTCAAGCAAATAGGCACTGAGTTTGAAGGTAGGCCTTGAAATACATCCACAGGTACACTTCCAATTGACTCAAATGATGTCAATTAGCCTATCAAAAGCTTCTAAAGCCATGACATCAGTTTCTGGAATTTTCCAAGCTGTTAAAAGGCACAGTCAACTTAGTGTATGTAAACTTCAGGCCCACTGGAATTGTGATACAGTGAATTATAAGTGAAATAATCTGTCTGTAAACAATTGTTGGAAAAATGACTTGTGTCATGCACAAAGTAGATGTCCTCACCGACTTGCCAAAATTATAGTTTGTGAACAAGAAATTTGTGGAGTGCTTGAAAAACAAGTTTAATGACTCCAACCTAAGTGTATGTAATCTTCCGACTTCAACTGTATATTTATTTTGTACAATTAATTCAACCTCTCTTTCATATCGTCTGAGATCCCCAAGGACTGGAAAGCTGCCTCTGTCATCCCCCTCTTTAAAGGGGGGAGACACCCTGGACCCAAACTGTTACAGACCTATATCCATCCTGCCCTGCCTATCTAAGGTCTTCGAAAGCCAAGTCAACAAACAGATCACTGAACATCTCGAATCCCACCGTACCTTCTCCGCTGTACAATCTCGTTTATGAGCCGGTCACGGGTGCACCTCAGCCACGCTCAAGGTACTAAACGATATCATAACCGCCATCGATAAAAGACAGTACTCTGCAGCCATCTTCATTGACCTGGCCAAGGCTTTCGACTCTGTCAATCACCATATTCTTATCGGCAGACTCAGTAGCCTCGGTTTTTCTAATGACTGCCTTGACTGCCTTGCAGACAGAGTTCAGTGTGTCAAATCGGAGGGCATGTTGTCCGGTCCTCTGGCAGTCTCTATGGGGGTGCCACAGGGTTCAAATCTCTGGCCGACTCTTTTCTCTGTATATATTAATGATGTTGCTCTTGCTGCGGGCGATTCCCTGATCCACCTCTTCGCAGACGACACCATTCTGTATACTTCTGGCTCTTCCTTGGACACTGTGCTATCTAACCTCCAAACGAGCTTCAATGCCATACAACACTCCGTCCGTGGCCTCCAACTGCTCTTAAACGCTAGTAAATCCAAATGCATGGTTTTCAACCGTTCGCTGCCTGCACCCGCACGCCCGACTAGCATCACCACCCTGGATGGTTCCGACCTAGAATATGTGGACATCTATAAGTACCTAGATGTCTGGCTAGACTGTAAACTCTCCTTCTAGACTCATATCAAACATCTCCAATCTAAAATCAAATCTAGAGTCGGCTTTCTATTTCGCAACAAAGCCTCCTTCACTCACGCCGCCAAACTTAACCTAGTAAAACTGACTATCCTACCGATCCTCGACTTCGACGATGTCATCTACAAAATAGCTTCCAATACTAGGTAAAGCTCCGCCTTATCTCAGTTCACTGGTCACGATGGCAACACCCACCCGTAGCACGCACTCCAGCAGGTTTATCTCACTGATCATCCTTAAAGCCAACACCTCATTTGGCCGCCTTTCCTTGCAGTTCTCTGCTGCCTGTGACTGGAACGAATTGTAAAAATAGTTGAAGTTGGAGACTTTTATCTCCCTCACCAACTTTAAATATCAGCTATCTGAGCAGCTAACCGATTGCTGCAGCTGTACATAGTCCATCGGTAAATAGCCCACCCAATTTACCTACCTCATCCCCATACTGTTTTTATTTATTTACTTTTCTGCTCTTTTGCACACCAGTATCTTTACCTGCACATGACCATCTGATAATTTATCACTCCAGTGTTAATCTGCAAAATTGTAATTATTCGCCTACCTCCTCATGCCTTTTGCACACAATGTATATAGACTCTTTTTTTCTTTGTTCTTTTTCTACTGTGTTATTGACTTTTTATTGTTTACTCCATGTATAACTCTGTGTTGTTGTCTGTTCACACTGCTATGCTTTATCTTGGCCAGGTCACAGTTGTAAATGAGAATTGTTCTCAACTTGCCTACCTGGTAAATTGAACAATTGTAAATTGTTCTCAACTAGCCTACCTGGTAAAATAAAGGTGAAATAAAATATAAATAAATAAAAGCAGAAATGACCAAAGTTACATTATATTCCTATAGATTATTCTGTTAATTACGTAAATACCTGAGATTTCGGTAACTTAAATTACCGGTAACCCTAATTCTAGGTCAGTTTAGGTATAATGGCTTGATACTGCCTCTTTGTCCCTAACATAGCAGCTGTAGAAAGACGCCAGAGTCTCCACTTCTGTTTTTCAGGGGAAATGGAAGTTAGGTTGAAAATACTGTATCCCTGAAAACCAGAAGCATCTGCTTTCTGCCTATGCCGCTAAAGTTGCTTTGCCCCCAAAGTGGCTTCATCACAAATCATGTTCCTCATTATTGTTGATGTGAAATTAATGGTTCGGTGACAGAAAATAACAAAAGATTATGGACAAGCTAGTGGGACTTGCTGTAGTTATAGTTATTTCAGCCACACCCGTTGCTGACAGGTGTATAAAATCGAGCACATAGCCATGCAATCGCCATAGACAAACATTTGCAGTAGAATGGCCTTACTAAAGAGCTCAGTGACTTTCAACAAGTCAGTTGGTCAAATTTCTGCCCTATTAGAGCTGCCCCGGTCAACTGTAAGGGCTGTTATTGTGAAATGGAAACGTCTAGGCGCAAAAAAAGGCTCAGCCGCGAAGTGGTAGACCACACAAGCTCACAGAACGGGCCTGCCGAGTGCTGAAGTAAAAATCATCTGTCCTTGGTTGCAACACTCACTACCGAATTCCAAATTGCATCTGGAAGCAACGTTAGCACAATAACTGTTCGCCGGGAGCTTCATGAAATGGGTTTCCATGGCCGAGCATTTACCCACAAGCCTAAGCTCACCATGCGCTATGCCAAGCGCCGGCTGGAGTGGTGTAAAGCTCGCCGCCATTGGACTCTGGAGCAGTGGAAGCGCGTTCTCTGGAGTGATGAATCACGCTTCACCATCTGGCAGTCCGACAGACGAATCTAGGTTTGGCGGATGCCAGGTGAACGCTCCCTGCCCGAATGCATAGTAAACTGTAAAGTGTGGTGGAGGAGGAATAATGGTCTGGGGCTGTTTTTCATGGTTCAGGCTAGGCCCCTTAGCTCAAGTGAAGGGAAATCATAACTCTACAGCATACAGTGACATTCTAGACAATGTTTGTTTTTTCTTAATAATGAAAAACATTTCCTTGGAATGTTCTAACATTCTAACATTAGTAAAAAATTTAAAAAATCATAAGACACATGATGAAGGAAATAAAACATAAAATACAGTGTTACTAGTACACAGCATATGCAAACTCCACATGTGCAGATTGTCAACATATGAAGTGTAAAAATATGGTGTGTTTGTATGATTAAATGCCATCTGTGTCTACAGTGCATTCAGAAAGTACTCAGACCCCTTGGCTTTTTTCACATTTTGTTACATTACAGCCTTTATTGTCACGTTCGCTGGAATAATTATCGGACCAAGCTGCAGCGTGATATGGTTTCCACATATTATTTAATTGAAACGCACAAAACAACAAAGAATGAACGAAACAATCAACGAACCGTGACTACAGAGATGCAACATGCACTAACTCAAAACAATATCCCACAAACACAGGTGGGAAAAGCAACTACTTAAATACGATCCCCAATTAGAGACAACGACAACCAGCTGCCTCTAATTGGGAATCATACAAAACACCAACATAGAAAAAGAAACTAGAACACAACATAGACATAGAAATACTAGATCACCCCCTATTCACGCCCTGACCTACTATACCATAGATAAACAAGGGCATGACACTTATTCTAAAATGTATTCAATAATTTGCTCCCCTTATCAATCTACACTACCACATAGTAACAAAGCAAAAACAGTTTAAAAAAAAATTTGCTAACTTATAAAAATAATAGTAATAATAATTCATGTAATTAATCTGACCATTTTCAATGAGACTCAAAATTGAGGTCAACTGCATCCTGTTTCCATTTATCTTCCTTAAGATGTTTCTACAACTTAAATGGAGTCTGTGGTAAATTCAATTGATTGGACATGATTTGGAAAGGCACAGACCTTTCTATATAAGGTCCAACAGTTGACAGTGCATGTCAGAGCAAAAACCAATCCATGAGGTCATAGGAATTGGCCGTAGAGCTCCGAGACAGGATTGTGTCGAGGCACAATTCTGGGGAAGGTTACAAAAACATTTCTGCAGCATTGAAGGTCCCCAAGAACACAGTGGTCTCCATCATTCTTAAATGGAAGAAGTTGGAAACCACTAAGACTCTTCCTAGACCTGGCTGCTTGGCCAATCTGAGCAATCGGGGAAGAAGGGCCTTGGTCAGGGATGTGACCAAGAACCCGATGGTCACTCTGACAGAGCTCCAGAGTTCATCTGTGGAGAATGACAACACTCTGTCATCTATCTCTGTCATCAATGATAACTACCTCTATCATCTTTTCCAGAATGACAACTGTCTCTGCAGTACTCCACCAATCAGGCCTTTATGGTAGAGTGGCCAGACGGAAGCCACTCCTCAGTAAAAGGCACGACAGCCCACATGAAGTTTGTCAAAAGGCAGCTACAGGACTCTCAGACCATGAGAAACAAGATTCTCTGGTTTGATGAAACAAATATTGAACTCTTTGGCCTGAATGCCAAGCATCACGTCTGGAGGAAACCTTCTACCATCCCTATGGTGAAGCATGGAGACTAGCATGGAGACTAGTCAGGATCGAGGGAACAATGAACGGAGCAAAGTACAGGGGGATCCTTGATGAAAACCTGCTCTAGAGTGCAGGTAAAGGGTCTGAATACTTATGTAAATGTGATATTTCAGTTTTTGTTATACTTTTTTTTCTCTAAAAACCTGTTTTTGCTTTGTCATTATGTGTTATTGTGTGTAGATTGATGAGGGGAAAAAACTATATATATATAGAATAAGGCTGTAACGTAACAAAATGTGGAAAAATTCAAGGGGTCTGAATACTTCCCGGATGCACTGTATATCACCTTGTAGTGGGCCTACAATCCAATCCTCAAATGCACATTTCTTTAAATCAGGAGAGAAACATAATGGGGATGTATTCCAATCTGCTTTCTTATGCTTTAAGGAACTAGAAATGTGAGTTCTGAGAATGTTGTGGTAATATTAGGTCTTATATATAACATTTTCCAAATGTTATTGAAATGTTCTAAAGACCTCCAAGACAAAGTAACATTTTTATTGTGTGACCATCAATGGAATATTATGTTAAACCGTAAACAAATATTCTATGAACGTCATAAAAACTGACTTATTTGGAAATTGTGGAATATTGTGGGAATGTTCTGTGCAACCTCTTTAATACAATATGTGAATAGCACAATGATATTCTTGCAACATCCTAGACAACTCCCATGACTTAATGGAATGTTTAGGGAATCTTAAAGAACTTAGGCCAGGTTTTCTGTCAACATTCTTACAACAAGGGAATGTCCTGTGCAACCTAACTTAAACAACTGAGCATATTTTGTGCTTTGGAAACTTAACTATTGGTATGTACCCACACTGTTCTGAAAATGTTTTGGGAACCTTTAAAGAACTCATAAATTCTGTTCTGTCAAAATTCTTGCAACATCTAAGGAATGTTTTGTGCACCCTGATACAAACATTATCTGAATGTTAGCACAACAGGGCAGTTTTAGTGTTTTTGGAGCCTATCTCTCGTCATATCCCCACAAAGTTCCCACAACCTAAATAAAGATTTTAGGAATTGTTAAAAAACATACAAATGTGTTCTGGGAACATTCTTGTAAATTCAGGTGTTGTAAGGTGTTTTTTGCACCCTAAAATAAACATGTATAATCCTCCGCACAACTGGAGGGTTTATCTTTTGTGATGTTCCCACAATGTTTCCACCAGACTGTTCCCACAACCTAATGAAACATTCTGGGAACCTTTAATTAAAGAACATACTAAATGTGTTCTGGAAATGTTCTTGCAACATCAGGTGAATGTTTTATACAAACATTGGATAATCAGCATGACTGGACAGTAGTTTTTTGTTTTATGAGAACATGTGCCATAACCTAACGAGTGTTCTGGGAACTTTCACAGAACCAATTTTGGTTTGCTGGGTATCCAACTTAAATCATGTAAAAAAAAAAATGTATTGGTCACATACACATATTTAGCAGAGGTCTAGTGAAACGCTTGTGTTCATGGCTCAATGAGTGCAGTAGTATCTAACAATTCACATCAATATGTTCAAATCTAAAAGTAGAAGAATGGAATTAAGAAAAATATAAATATTAGGACGAGCAATGTCGGAGTGGCATTGACTAACATACAGTAGAATAGAATACAGTATATACAAATGAAATGAGAAAAGCAGTTGGTAAACATTATTCAAGTGACTAGTGTTACATTATTAAAGAGATCAGTGATTCCATGTCTATGCACAGTATATAGGGCAGCAGCCTCTAAGGTGCAGGGTTGAGTAACTGGGTGGTAGCCGGCTGGTGATGGCTGTTTAAAAGTCTGATGGCCTTGAGATAGACACTGTTTTTCAGTCTCTCGGTTCCAGCTTTGATGCACCTGTACTGACCTCGCCTTCTGGATGGTAGCGAGATGAACAGGCCATGGCTCAGGTGGTTGACGTCCTTGATGATCTTTTTGGCCTTCCTGTGACATCGGGTGCTGTAGGTGCCCTGGAGGGCAGGCAAAGTGTCCCAGGTGATGTGTTGGGCAGACCGCACCACCCTCTGGAGAGCAGATGCCGTACCAGGCGGTGATACCCGAGATATGAGATACTAGAATTTGCTGTCATTCTATATCTGAGGGAAGTTTAAAGCTCCTCTCTCCCATAGAATGCTATTGACAACAATAAAAATAAAATAAAATAAATCTCCCATCTACCCATGCAAATGGCAAGCGGCATATGAGGGCTCTAGAGAATGGCTGAATAACAGAACACTGTCCCGTCATAACCCAGGGCTCTGCAGCAGACAGACAGCCTGGCTGAGCACTGGGCTAAACCACATGGTGAACTCAGTAGGGGCTGCTAGTCACTGTAATTGGCTTAGTGTGCCTCTGCTGCCCTTGGGTAAAATACTTTCATTGGGCAATTGAACAGAAATTGAAATATTAATTGGCTCATAGAGATTAATTGTACATGTAATTAATATGTTAGCAATAGTCCTCATTTTGCGAAAAGTATTTTGCTTTGTTTTGGTCTTTGTGTGTTATTTTTATATTGCATGTAGAAGATCTATGCTATTCTAGTGTGGTACAGATGCAGGATCGTAATTTGAGCCAGTTTACTACAGCAGGGGTTGATACATGAAATTACAATGAAGTCTGAAATTTCAAAGTGGAAATTACAAACTTCAGAAGCGTTTGTAAACCTCATATACACTATAGGTTTAAGGGCTAGCAGGACAACTCCTGGGGGAAACTGGAGGGCACGCAATTCAAATAAATAATCAGAAAAATAATGGATATTAAACATTTAGGTACATATAAGTGTCTTATATTGGTTGAAAGCTTAAATTCTTGTTAATCTAATTGCACTGTCCAATTTACAATAGCTATTACAGTGAAAACATGCCATGAGATTATTTGAGGACAGCGCCCCACATCAAAATATTTTTCCACCGGCACAGGTTTCATAAATTCACAAATAGCGATGAAATATTCACTTACTTTTGAAAATCTTCCTCTTTGTCATCCAAAGGTTCCCAGCTAAAACATTTAGTGTCGTTTTGTTAGATAAAATCATTCTTTATATCCCCAAAAGTCTGTTTAGTTGGCGCCATCGATTTGAGAAATCCACTCGTTCAACATGCAGTGAAAGGAATCCAAAAATCTGACCCTAAACGTTGTTTCAACAAGTCAAAATACGTTTCTATTTACTCCTCAGATACGATACCCTAAAATGTAATCAAACACGAATTTCCAAGACTGTGACCCTGTACTAAAACTGATATTTGTTATTTGTTTTTGAAGTTACAAGCCTGAAACCTTGAACATAGACTGCTGACACCCTGTGGAAGCCATATGAATTGCATCCAGGGAGCAAATTTTCAGTGTGACCTTATACTTGCCACTGTAAGAGGATGGTCTCTCAAAAAATATATTTCTGGTTGGTATTTTCTTTGGATTTTCTCCTACCATATCTATTGTGTTATATTCTCCTACATTACTTTAACATTTCTACAAACTTCAAAGTGTTTTCTTTCCAACGGTACCAATTATATGCATATCCTGGCTTCAGGGCCTGAGCAACAGGCAGTTTACTTTGGGCACGTCATTCAAGAGGAAATTGAGGAAAAAGGGGCCTAGCCCTAAGAAGTTTTAAAATGTACGAAATTGCAGGTAAGTTCTCCTGCAACAGGGTGATCAAATGAGCATCCTACATCTGTATGTGCTATTGCTCAGAACATGAAGGGTGTATTATTCTGTTTATTTACTGTGTGAGTAAGTTCATTATAAATCCACTGGATTGGGTCTCATGATATTATGAAATAGAGCCGACTGGCTGTTAGTTGCCACCAGACACACTCCATCACATCAAATTGCTTTTTTTTAAACCTGGCTGCTTGTTTATTCTGTGTGATGTTCTGCTTACTGACATTGCTATGGAGCAAATGCAGTACCATGAATATATGTTATGCTCAAACTAATAGGAACCCACAGAAACAAAATAAAACCTTTACCATTTCAACAGATTTTTACATTGAACTAGAGTAACAAATAGATAGAGAGAATTTTCCCTGTCTGGTATGTTTGACATTATAAACTGTGAGCAAAACCAAACCCCAACCTCTTACCACCATGCAATTTTGTCCGGAGCATGCATCATGCTGCTTCATGTGTATTAGAGTCGAGGTCACATTGTGGGGGATACTCACTCACAGGAAACAACAGTATTTCTCTTGGAGAAACAAGCAAATTCTTTAGACAACAACAAAAAAACGAAATAACATGTTATGACATTCGTGCCCATCTTTTAGGAAAAATGGCAAAGCCCAGACAATGGTCTTTAACTAATGTTTTGGCTCAGCAAGGAACAAAGACCTTCCCCGTCAACCATTTGTCCTCCTTGCTGACTTTAGCAGTGGCTTAACTTCCCTCTCTTCTCCTCTGTCGTTCCTGAAAGCTATTGTTTATATTTCCTCAAAGCCTCAGCCCCTATGTTTAGAGCATTGTTGTGTATAGAAGACAGCTGACATGCAAGGAAGCTGTTTTCAGTCTTTCTTAGGGAATGTCCCCTCTCTCTCTGTGTGACATTGGAGGTATAAATACCTCAAATTCCTAACACTTTTGGCCACATTTCCTTTGTTACTGAAGAAAAGTTTAGGATATCAGGCAGTGACTTCAGTCTACTTTCAAGTCTATCTCCATTATGTAGTTGAACACACAGCAGCAATAATAATAATAAAGTAAAAGGCATTTCTGGTGTAAGAAAATTCTCTGCTGTCCTTCACCTAATAAGTCAGGCAACTTCCTTCAATTCCACAACACAATTGAAATCTATTCGGTACCTGTGGAATTTGATTGTTTACCATACTGTACTGTACCACACAAGTTAATGTATAAAAAAGGAAATGCACAAATCATTTCCCAGTGTATCATAGTGGAAGTAACTCTCAGTATGTTTTGTGTGAGTCACACTGTTTCTTCCTGGTCTCCTAAGTGTTTCCATCTACGCTGTGATGTGACAGACTTCAAGACACCTTGTCTGGCGCTTCCTTCCTCTAGTAACGGCCTTCTCAATTAGGTTTCTCCTTTATCCACATCCCTAGGAGTACTCACAATCCTCCATTTAGCTGACTCCATCAGCCCTAATGCCTGTTTATCTCTAGGGCCTATTTAGACATGCAATTGATTGTTTTCTGATGCAAGAAAGGTGGTGTTTCTGTCTTCACCAATGGACCTAGTGCTATTACAGAGCACTTCCTCAGTACATTATGTGCAGTGAAGTACAGACAAAGGGCTGAGCATAGCTTTGCATTAAGAAAAAAAGGTGCTCCTGTATCTACAACCTAAAAGAGTAATTTGGCTGTCCCCATAAGGTTCAACATAGGATTTTGCCCTTTCCACAGAGGGTTCTACATGGAACCGGAAATACTTTTTCCTGGACCCAAAAAGGGTTATCCTACGGGGACAGCCAAATATCCCTTTTGGGACCCTTTTTTGTAAGAGTGTTGTTTACCACTAGCTCCTACTAGGTAACTGAGTATACTATTCTCAAATAAAATGAGTTTGTTTGTGTCTAACCCTCTAAGCTTTTAAGCATGCCATTGAGTTACCAGAGTGACTAAATTATTTATAACTCTGTTGGAGCAGAATATATTGACACTTGACTTGGGAAAGACGGGTCAAACTCACAGCAGCCAAGCAGATAGAAGTGCATTAACCTCCTGAGCTCAGAAGTCATTCCGTTTGAAGACAGAGAGAGAGGTAACAACAGAGGCTTTAATAGTTACATCAATACCAGATGAAGCAATCTGGCCAGAGGTGTAAGTGAACTGAGCTCATTAACCATACCTGTTAGTTGGGAGACATGCAGAAGAGACACTAATGGACTTCAACAGGCTCTCCCTGTGCCTAACTCCCTTTGCTCCTCTGATTGTCTTTAACTCTGTAGTGTTCAGTATCTGTTTACCTATCCCCCTGTTTTGAGCACTGTCAGCCATTAAGCGCACCTGCTCAGTATGCAAATTGCATTTTTACTCTGGTGGCAAGGGAAGCTTTCAAGCCAACATTCAAAGGCTCAGGTCTGCATGGAGATTAAATAATGCACAGCTGAGATTCTCTGAAACGGTTCCAGTGTCAGTCATTTCCCTGCTTATCAAAAGGTTCATATACAGGACATTAGACACCCACGCTGCAACCGGTGGAAAAAGTCCTGGGGTAATGCCCCAATTTTATATTTCACATTTCAGCTTGCTTATTAGAATATTAAACCAAAAGGAGGTGGTAAACAAATGTGGAGGAAGAGAAGAAAAGGGAGGTTGAGTACAATGTACTACTATACTAGTTTATACACTTCATGCTTGTTGGTGTGCTTGAATCCCTTTATATATATACAGTTGAAGTCGGAAGTTTACATACACCTTAGCCAAATATATTTAAATTCAGTTTTCACAATTCCTGACATTTAATCCTAGTAAACATTCACTGTTTTTGGTCAGTTAGAATCACCACTTTATTTTAAGAATGTGAAATGTCAGAATAATAGTAGAGAGAATGATTTATTTCAGCTTTTATTTCGTTCATCACATTCCCAGTGGGTCAGAAGGATACATACACTCAATGAGTATTTGGTAGCATTGACTTTGAATTGTTTAACTTGGGTCAAACGTTTCGGGTAGCCTTTCACAAGCGTCCCACAATAAGTTGGGTGAATTTCGGCCCGTCCCTCCTGACAGAGCTGGTGTAACTGAGTCAGGTTTGTAGGCCTACTTGCTCGCACACACTTTTTCAGTTCTGCCAACAAATTTTCTATAGGATTGAAGTCAGGGCTTGGTGATTGCCACTCCAAAACCTTGACTTTGTTGTCCTTAAGCCATTTTGCCACAACTTTGGAAGTATGCTTGGGGTCATTGTCCATTTGGACGACCCATTTGCGACCAAGCTTTAACTTCCTGACTGATGTCTTGAGATGTTGCTTCAATATATCCATGTAATTGTCCTGTCTCATGACACCATCTATTTTGTGAAGAGCACCAGTCCCTCCTGCAGTAAAGCACCCCCACAACATGATTCTGCCACCCCTGTGCTTCACGGCTGGGATGGTGTTCTTCTGCTTGCAAGCTTCCCCCTTTTTCATCCAAATGTAAAGCCATGACATAATTTTCTGGAATTTTCCAAGCTGTCTAAAGGCACAGTCAACTTAGTGTATGTAACCTTCTGACCCACTGGAATTGTGATATAGTGAATTCTAAGTGAAAAATTCTTTCTGTAAACAATTTTTGGAAAAATTACTTGTGTCATGCACAAAGTAGATGTCCGAACAGACTTTACAAAACTATAATTTGATAACAAGAAATTTGTGGAGTGGTTGAAAAACAAGATTTTAATGACTCCAACCTAAGTGTGTGTAAACTTCCGACTTCAATTGTATATATATATATATATATATATATATATATATATTAAATTAAACCCAATTAATCTTTGTACTGTCACTGAGTTTCAATGTCTCACTTGATCAATCACAAGTGGAAATCAAATAGAATATATATATATATATATATATATATATATTCTAATTGAAAATAGAATATATAAAATAGAATATAAAGTAGAATATATATATATATTCTATTTTATTTCCACTTGTGATTGATCAAGTGAGACATTGAAACCCAGTGACAGTACAAAGTTTAATTGTGTTTAATTGAATTGACTCGCCATATGAATAACTGATATCTAACTCTCTCATAAGATGATTTATTTATTCCAATAAATGCCCACTTCTATTGAGTTTCATTGACTCAGTTTTGAGCATTACATTTTGATTTACACAGTTTTTCACCATTGATTTGTAAATGACCATGGTTGTAGAGCATTGGCATTTGTAGTCATGTATCAACAATCTATTCTGTTGTTTCACTCTGCAAATTGTATCAAGTTGTTGAAGAAAATATCCCACACTGACACAAAAACCACTGCGCAGCAGGAGAAGCTAAGCTTAGTAGACCAAAGATAACAAATATAACCCGCAGTATGTCTTCAAACAAACCTTACATGTTGATATTGCTCAGTACCAGAAACTAGAGAGAGACTGGAATTCTGTCCATGTCACCATGGAAACCAGCCACTGTCAAGAAAATCTGTTATCTTCTTTATTATCTTTCAAGAGATATTATGGTTCAGGGCACCAAGTGATGAAGCTTGTTGCGGTGTCTGTGATAAAATTGACCCCAAGCAGCAGAAACAAAAGAAAATGCTTTGTGTTACGTATTTTGGTTCACTAAATGGCTGAGAAGGAGTCTTTTATCAGATGCTGTGTGTTGGCATTTGAAGAGTTTAATTCTAAAACATTAGATATCCATTTCCTGAAATGTTGCTAAATGAGCTTTTATTGTGTAATCCTTTCCTTCAGTCAATGACAAAAAGCACTCTCCTTGGCCTCATGGGTGGAATGTTATAGTTTCCATAATTTCATAATTAATAAAGATTACTTTAAAAAAACGGATCAAAATCAGGTGTTTCTATGTCAAACAGTTTTGTTATATTTCAGTCTTCGGTGATGTAGTGTAATATTGGGATGCAAACTCAGGATTCTATGAATGTAAACTCTATGTCTGATGAGGTACAGGTGTCTTTTTTTCTTAAGTCCATAATCATGTGTGTGAGGTTTTGAAGAATTTGTGAAAGGAATTGGTTTATATATATATATATATATATATATATATATATATATATATATATATATATATATATATATATATAACATTCCATTCCAGCTAAACAATGGATATAGAGCGTTTTGCAACCAAACCCATTTTAATAGGCATCTAAAATATATGAACGAAACATCTGAGAACAGTAATATTTTACACACACATGAGGGTACCAATAAGCAATAATATCTCATGAAAAAAACACAAATGTCAAACATTGGTGCATATAGTGTTTTGAAACTAAACTCTTTGTCTGTACTATAGGATGGTGTCGACTTCAGGCTGTAGACTGTAGTTTCAGTAGAGGGTATTTCAGTTGAAATGCTCTCTTCGGTCTCACTCTCTTTCTCTCTCCTAATGTGAAAATCAAATTGTGCTGTCGCTCATTATCAACATGAACCTCCATACTGAAACTCTTGGGAGCTCTGAGAGATGGTACATGAGATGGAGGAACTATACTGAGACAAAAGCTCTATGGAGCGTTTTATTCCCTCATCCCTTTAATAACCTGACATGCAACTGCATTCTTGAGTAAGCAGTTGGTTATTAAAGATGCTGTCCCAGATCATGAGCGCTCACAAATTCACAACATACAGTACTCTATGACTTGGAATTCATAACATACCACACAAATTGCAAAAACATACACACCATATCATACGAAATGTATGACGTTGTACACAATTGTGCACAATTTCCGGGGACCCATTTTGGCTCGTGAGCACTACTTTCAAAACTACTTGCTGAAATTATACAAAAGCTCTGGAGCATCACTTTAAAGGATGTGTAGGGCCAAATTAAATAAGGGGAACAATCCTCTTTAGGAAGTGCTTTCCATGATCAGCCAATCCTTTCTCGTGTCTACTACTGTTCTTCTTCGCCCTTTACAGGTTGTAGTTTTTGTTGTTTTGTTGTGTTGGGAATTACTTTGTGAGTGATTCCCATGATGCAGCAAAGCTCACTATTTATGGTGAGAGTGAGCCATGAAAATGACGTTATGTCAGCCCCTGGAATGAAGATAATAGTTTTTAGCTTGACAAGCTAATTGTGCTCGTCGGAGGCTTATTTCAGTGTGTGGTTGCCTGAGATTACGACCAACTGAATCCCTGGCTGTTCGCACCACACCGCTGTCACAGACAGTGTTCATAGCATAATGATGCCGTACATCCAGGGATGTGATAGAACTCTGTTTGTTTGGATGTTACCTTTGAATGTTATGATATGGGTGCACTAAGGCAAAGAAGCCCTGATCACCCAAACTGACTTGAGGAGCACAATTTAAATCTTGGTTGTCACTGGCAACAGCAAACCTGCAGGGTTTATGCACTGATGAGTCTTTGGCTGAGTACCTCTAGAATTGCTTGAAGCAGACATGCTGTCTCAAGCAGTCAGTCACGCCATGCTGATGTCTGATGTTGGGGGATGATAAGTTGTCAGGTTGTGATCTCAGTATCTTGCTCCCTCCTTTTTTCTTCATAGAACTAAACCTCATTATGAATGGCACAATGGTAACGCTTTGCCCCATGGTCCCAGGGCTTTTTAATATTTCACTGAGAGTGTGTGTGGAGCCTAAGAATTATCCTAAAGGATGGTACTCAACATTACATTTCCATGGACAATCTCCATACTAACCCACTTGGCTCTACTCACTCACACATTCCTCTGATGGGCACCAGGCTTTTCTGGGGTTAAATCTCAATAGACTTAAATCCCAATCGAATCAGGTGGCTCCCTGTTACTCGAAGCTGACGTATGAGGTGGGTCCGGGCTGGGGTGAGACTTTTCTCCTATCATGGTCATAATGAAGACACGGGGGGCTAATGTCCTCACACAAAAATAATCCCCCACAAGCCCATTGTCTCACATTTTCAAGATAATTATCTCTCACTCCCTTTGCCAGATAATATTAGTGGGTAAGGCTCCTACTTCCAAAATATAATAGCCATTTAATAGCCATTTGGTTTTGAATTTCTTACCTGTATTTGTATTGTAGAATGTGGTGAATGTAACAACTGCTTTGAACATGCGTAAGGTGAATAAATACACTTTTGCTAAGGAATCCTATGACTCACATTGTTTTTGCCTTCACACTTCAATTCCAGCTCTACTGTCATATTAGACTGAGAAGACCCACTATGTACAGAAGTCAATTCAATGTATATTTCACATTGGTTCCATGTAATTTCATTGAAATGAGGTGGAAATAATGTTGATTCAACCAGTGTGTGCCCAGTGATCTGAAGTAACATTTAGAGAACGAAACAAGAGTGAGAGCGGAAAGATATATTGAATGCTTCACATGAACTTTCAGTGCATGTTTCTCTCATGGTGGAGATAATGTGAGCGGAGAGAAGAAAAATAGAAAAATACCCTTTCCGTATAATGGCCTAGACACAGGTGGGGAAGTACATGATTCCCTATGGAGCAGACATGACAAAAGAATAGTACCACAATCGACCATCAAAGATCCAGAGGAGTGCTGTGAGCACTAGGAATGTAGAGCACATGGTCTTAATTGGCTGTTTCAGGGGGCAGAGAGGAGTAATTGTTGAAGTTCTGAGATATGGTGCTATTGAATGCACACACACATGATTACAGACATACATCTCCACAACTCCCGTAATGCCATCCAAGGCTGTGGCTGTACATGAGCCACAGCAAACCTGAAAGTGGAAACCACCGCATTTAACCATTGCAAGGTGACTGGGAACATGGACGTGTACAAACAGACCAGCTATGCGCTTCGTAAAGTAGTCAAAGAGGCAAAACAACAGCTCAAAAACAAGACGTACAGTTGAAGTCGGAAGTATACATACAACTTAGCCAAATACATGTAAACTCAGTTTTTCACAATTCCTGACATTTAATCCTAGTAAAAATGCTCTGTCTTAGGTCAGTTAGGATCACCACTTTATTTTAAGAATATGTAATGTCAGAATAATAGTAGAGAGAATGATTTATTTCAGCTTTTCTTTCTTTCATCACATTCCCAGTGGGTCAGAAGTTTACATACACTCAATTAGTATTTGGTAGCATTGCCTTTAAATTGTTTAACTTGGGTCAAACGTTTCGACTAGCCTTTCACAAGCTTCCCACAATAAGTTGGGTGAATTTTGGCCCATTCCTCCTGACAGAGCTGGTGTAACTGAGTCAGGTTTGTAGGCCTCCTTGCTCGCACACGCTTTTTCAGTTCTGCCAGCAAATGTTCTATAGGATTGAGGTCAGGGCTTGTGATGGCCACTCCAATACCTTGACTTTGTTGTCCTGAAGCCATTTTGCCACAACTTTGGAAGTATGCTTGGGGTCATTGTCCATTTGGAAGACCCATTCGCGACCAAGCATTAACTTCCTGACTGATGTCTTGAGATGTTGCTTCAATATATCCACGTAATTGTCCTGCCTCATGATGCCATCTATTTTGTGAAGTGCACCAGTCCCTCCTGCAGCAAAGCACCCCCACATTATGCTGCCACCCTCGTGCTTCACAGTTGGGATGGTGTTCTTCAGCTTGCAAGCCTTCCCCTTTATCGTCCAAACGTAACAATGGTCATTATGGGCAAGCAGTTTTATTTCTATTACATCAGACCAGAGGACAAAAACTGTGATCTTTGTCCACATGTGCAGTTGCAAACCGTAGTCTGGCTTTTTTATGGCGGTTTTGGAGCAGTGGCTTCTTCCTTGCTGCATGGCCTTTCAGGTTATGTCGATAAAGGACTCGTTTTACTGTGGGTAGACATACTTTTGTACCTGTTTCCTCCAGCATCTTCACAAGGTCCTTTGCTGTTGTTCTGGGATTGATTTTCTCTTTTCGCACCAAAGTACCTTCATCTCTAGGAGACAGAACGCGTCTCCATCCAGAGTGGTATGATGGCTCGTTGGTCCCATGGTGTTTATACTTGCGTACTATAGTTTGTACAGATGAACGTGGTACCTTCAGGCGTTTGGAAATTGCTCCCAAGGATGAACCATACTTGTGGAGGTCTACAGTTTTTTATGAGGTCTTGGCTGATTTCTTTTGATTTTCCCATGATGTCAAGCAAAAAGGCACTGAGTTTGAAGGTAGGCCTTGAAATACATCCACAGGTACAATTCCAATTGACTCAAATTATGTCAATTAGCCTATCAGAAGCTTCGAAAGCCATGACATCATGTTCTGGAATTGTCCAAGCTGATTAAAGGCACAGTCAACTTAGTGTATGTAAAATTCTGACCCTTTGGAATTGTGAAATAATCTTTCTGTAAACAATTGTTGGAAAAATGTCTTGTTTCATGCACAAAGTAGATGTCCGAACCGACTTTCCAAAACTATAGTTTGTTGACAAGAAAGGCAATTCGCTCCCGGATGAGCTAAATACATTCATCACCCGCTTCGAGGAAAACAACATTGAGCTGACAACTCAGGCCCCTGACGCTCACGTGGACTGCATGCTCTCGTTCTCCTGGCTGAGGTGAGTAAGTCATTTATGCGTGTTAACCCTCGCAAGGCTGCCGGCCCAGACTTCATCCCAAACTATGTCCTCAGAGCATGTGCAGACCAGCGGGCTGGAGTGTTTACAGACATTAAATATCCCAGTCTGTTGTCCCCACTTGCTTCAAGATGTCCTGAACTAAATTATTATCGCCCTGTAGCACTAATTTCTAACATCATGAAGTGCTTTGAGAGGCTAGTTAAGGACCATATCCCCTCTACAATTTGCATATCGCCCCAACAGATCCACGGACGACACAAATGCAATTGCACTGCACCCTGCCGTATCCCACCTGGACAAGATAAATACCCATGTTAGAGTACTGTTCATCGTCTACAGCTCAATATTCAACACTATAGTGCCCTCCAAGCTCATCACGAAGCTTAGGGCCCTGGATCTGAACCCATCCCTGTGCAACTGGGTCCTGGACTTCCTGACGGGTCGACCCCAGGTGGTGAAGGTAGGCAACAACATCTACAACACGCTGATCCTCAACACAGGGACCCCACAGGAGTGCATGCTCAGCCCCCTCCTGTACTCCCTATTCACACATGACTGCCTGTATCATCATCAAATTTGCTGACGACATAACAGCAGTAGGCCTGATTACCAACAACAACGACACAGGATACAGGGAGTAGGTGAGAGCCCTGTCAGAGTGGTGGCAGGAAAATAACCTCTCCCTCAATGTCAACAAAACTAAGGAGCTGATTGTGGAATACAGGAGAAAGTAGAGAGCACGCTCCCATCCACATCGATGGGGTCGCAGTGGAGAGGGTCAGAATCTTCAAGTTCCTCAGCTTACACATCACTGATGACCTGAAATGGTCCCATCAAACAGACAGTGTGATGACGAAGGCGCAACAGTGCCTCTTTAACCTCAGGTTGCTGAAGAAATTAGGCTTGTCCCCTAAGACCCTCACAAACGTCTACAGGTGCATCCTGTCGCACTGTATCAGCGCCTGGTACGGTAATTGCGTCTTCTGCAACAGCAGGGCTTTCTAGAGGGTGGTGCAGTCAGTACAATGCATCACCGGGGGCACAATGCCTGCCCTCCAGGACATCTACAGCACTCAGTGTCACAAGAAGGCCAAGAAGATCATCAAGGACCTCAGCCACTCAAGCCCCGGCCTCTTCACCCCCCTACCATCATCCCACTACCACCCGGAACTCTACCCTGCAAATTAGAGACTGCTGCCCTATGTGTCATTGAACACTGGTCACTTTAATAATGTTTACATAATGTTTTACCCACTTTATGTGTACGGTGCCTTCAGAATGTATTCATACCCCTTGACTTACTCCACATTTTGTTGTGTTACAGCCTGTATCCAAAATGGATGAAAACACACACACACACACACACAACACCTCATAATGACAAAGTAATAAAAACATAAAAAAATTAAAACATGCACATTTATTGAAAATTAAATAAAGAAATATAAAAAAAATGTAAGTATTCATACCCCTGAGTCAAGGCTTTGTAGTAGCACATTTGGCGGCGATTACAACTGTGAGTCTTTTGGGGTAAGTCTCTAAGAGCTCTAGTAAAGTTAATAAAGTTAATTTCTTTTCAGTATTACTAAAGTGCCTTGTTGCAAACAGGATGCATGTTTTGTAATATTTTTATTTTTAACGGGCTTCGTTCTTTTCACTCTGTAATTTAAGTTAGTTCTGTGGAGTAACTACAATGTTGTTGATCTATGCTCAGTTCTCATATCATAATCATTCAATTCTAACTGTTTTAAAACCACCATTGGCCTCATGATGAAATCCCTGAGCAGTTTCTTTCCTCTCTGGAAACTGAGTTTGGAAGGATACTTGTATCTTTGTAGTGACTGGGTGTGTTGATACACCATCCAAAGCCTAATTAGTAACTTAACCATGCTCAAAGGGGTATTCAGCATGTGCTTTTTATTTTTACACATCTACCAATCGGTGCCCTTCTTTGCGAGGCATTGAAAAACCTCACTGATCTATGTGGTTGAATCTACGCTTGAAATTCACTACTAGATTATGGGACCTTACAGATAATTGTATGTGTGGGGTAGTCATTCACAATCCATGTTAACCACTATGAGTATGAGTCCATGCAACATATTATGCCATTTGTTAAGCACATTTTTACTCCTGAACTTATTTAGGCTTGCCATAACAAAGGGGTTGAATATTTATTGACTCAAGACATTTCAGCTTTACATATTTTACTATATTATTTCATGTTCGACAAACAAAATTCCACAAATTCCACAAAATTCAACAATTTAATAAATGTCTAATTCAGGCTGTAACACAACAAAATGTGGAAAAAGTGAAGGGGTGTGAATACTTTCTGAAGGCACTGTAATATACTGTAATATAAACTGGGTGGTTCGAGCCCTGAATGCTGATT
The DNA here is from genome assembly GCF_018296145.1 of Oncorhynchus tshawytscha. Classification (NCBI taxonomy): domain Eukaryota; kingdom Metazoa; phylum Chordata; class Actinopteri; order Salmoniformes; family Salmonidae; genus Oncorhynchus; species Oncorhynchus tshawytscha. The sequence continues at coordinate 58,157,663 of NC_056433.1, read as the reverse complement.
GGCTGACTTTCTGGTATATCAGACCGTATACCACAGGTATGACAAAACATTTATTTTTACTGTTCTAATTAAGTTGGTAACCAGTTTATAATAGTAATAAGGCACCTCTGGGGTTTGTGGTATATGGCCAAAACACTATGGCTAAGAGCTGTATCCAGGCACTCCACGTTGCGTCGTGCATAAGAACATCCCTTAGACGTGGTATATTGGCCATATACCACACCCCCTTGTTCCTTATTGCTTAATTCTAGTCATGACAAGGTGAGTGCTACCATCAGTCCTGTGTCATGCCAACAGTAAAGCATCCTGAGACCATTCATGTGTGGGGTTGCTTCTCAGCCAAGGGAGTGGGCTCACTCACAATTTTGCCTAAGAACACATCCATGAATAAAGAATGGTACCAACACATCCTCCGAGAGCAACTTCTCCCAACCATCCAGGAACAGTTTGGATGTGAACAATGCCTTTTCCAGCATGATGGAGCACCCTGCCATAAGGCAAAAGTAATAACTTAGTGGCTCGGGGAACAAAACATCGATATTTTGGGTCCATGGCCAGGAAACACCCCAGACCTTAATCCCATTGAGAACTTGTGGTCAATCCTCAAGAGTTGGGTGTACCAACAAAAAAAAACAAATTCTGACAAACTCCAAGCTTTGATTATGCAAGAATAGGCTGCCATCAGTGTGGCCTAGAAGTTAGTTGACAGCATGCCAGGGCGGATTGCAGAGGTTTTGAAAAATAAGGGTCAACACTGCAAATATTGACTCTTTGCATCAACTTCATATAATTGTCAATAAAAGCCTCTGACACTTATGAAATGCTTGTACTTATACTTCAGTATTCCATAGTAACATCTGACAAAAATATATAGACACTGAAGCAGCAAACTTTGTCGAAATTAATATTTGTGTCATTCTCAAAACTTTTGGTCACAACTGTACATAGCTACTACTGTACACGTGTCACGCCCTGGTCTTAGTATTTTGTGTTTTCTTTATTAATTTGGTCAGGCCAGGGTGTGACATGGGTTTTGTATGTGGTGTGTTTTGTCTTGGGGTTTTTGTTAGGTATTGGGTTTGTATTATAGTAGGGGTATCTAGCATAGTCTATGGCTGTCTGGAATGGTTCTCAATCAGAGGCAGGTGTTTATCGTTGTCTCTGATTGGGAACCATATTTAGGCAGCCATATTCTTTGAGTGTTTCGTGGGTGATTGTTTCTGTCTTTGTGTTTGTTGTCACCAGATAGGCTGTTTAGGTTTTCTCACATTTATTGTTTTTGTTAGTTTATTCATGTATAGTTTTCTTCATTAAAAATCATGAATAACAATCACGCTGCATTTTGGTCCACCTCTACTTCACCTAAAGAAAACCATTACAGAATCACCCACCACAACAGGACCAAGCGGCGTGGTAACGGGCAGCAGCAGGAGCAGCGAAAGGAGGACTGGACATGGGAGGATGAATTGGACGGTAAAGGACCCTGGGCACAGCCTGGAGAATATCGCCACCCCAAAGAAGAACTGGAGGCAGCGAAAGCAGAGAGGCGCTGGTATGAGGAGGCAGCACAGCGACGCGGATGGAAGCCCGAGAGTCAGCCCCAAAGATTTATTGGGGCGGGGCTCACAGGGAGTATGGCTACGCCAGGTAGGAGACCTGTGCAAACTTCCTGTGCTTACCGGGGGCTAGAGAGACCGGGCAGGCACCGTGTTATGCTGTGGTGCACACGGTGTCTCCAGTGCGGGTGCATAGCCCAGTGCGGTACATTCCAGCTCCACGTATCGGCCGGGCTAGAGTGAGCATCGAGCCAAGTGCCATGAAGCCGGCTCTACGCATCTGGTCCCCAGTGCGTCTCCTTGGGCCGGCTTACATGGCACCAGCCTTGCGCTCGGTGTCTCCGGTTCGCCTGCATAGCCCAGTGCGGGCACTGGCAGGGCGACCGGGAGTATTCAACCAGGTAAGGTTGGGCAGGCTCGGTGCTCAAGAGCTCCAGTGCGCCTGCACGGTCCGGTCTATCCAGTACCACCTCCACGCATCAGCCCTCCGTTGGCAGCTCCCCGCACCAGGCTTCCTGTGCGTGTTCTCGGCCCAGTACCACCAGTGCCAGCACCACGCATCAGGCCTACAGTGCGCCTCGTCTGTCCAGCAGCGCTGTAGAGCCTTCCGCCTCTACAGCGCTGCCGGAGTCTCCCGCCTGTTCAGAGCTGCCAGTCTGCAAGGAGCTGCCAGTCTGCAAGGAGCTGCCAGTCTGCAAGGAGCTGCAAGTCTACAAGGAGCTGCCAGTCTGCAAGGAGCTGCCAGAGCTGCCAGTCTGCAGGATGCCGCCAGAGCCGCCAGTCAGCATGGAGCAGCCAGAGCCGCCAGTCAGCATGGAGCAGCCAGAGCCGCCAGTCAGCATGGAGCAGCCAGAGCCGCCAGTCAGCATGGAGCAGCCAGAGCCGCCAGTCAGCATGGAGCAGCCAGAGCCGCCAGTCAGCATGGAGCAGCCAGAGCCGCCAGTCAGCATGGAGCAGCCAGAGTCACCAGTCAGCATGGAGCAGCCAGTCAGCATGGAGCAGCCAGAGCAGCCAGTAGCCAGGATCCGCTATTCAGCCAGGATCCGCCATTCAGCCAGGATCTTCCAGATCCGCCAGTCAGCCAGGATCCGCCAATCAGCCAGGATCTGCCAGTCAGCCAGGTTCTGCCAGAACTGCCAGCCAGCCAGGATCTGCCAGAGCCAACTACCTGCCTGAGCTTCCTCTCAGTGCTGAGCTTCCTCTCAGTGCTGAGCTTCCTCTCAGTGCTGAGCTACCCCTCAGTCCCGAGCTACCCCTCTGTCCCGAGCTACCCCTCAGTCCCGAGCTACCTCAGTCCCGAGCTGCCCCTCAGTCCAGTGGGGCCCTTGGTGAGGACTACTAGGCCAAGGTCGGCGGCGAGGGTCGCCTATCTAAGGACGCGAGGCAAAGGGACTAAGACTTTGTTAGAGTGGGGTCCACGTCCCGAGCCGGAGCCGCCACCGTGGACAGGCGCCCACCCGGACCCTCCCCTATGGGTTTAGTTGTGCGGTCGGGAGTCCGCATCTTGGGGGGGTTCTGTCACGCCCTGGTCTTAGTATTTTGTGTTTTCTTTATTAATTTGGTCAGGCCAGGGTGTGACATGGGTTTTGTATGTGGTGTGTTTTGTCTTGGGGTTTTTGTTAGGTATTGGGTTTGTATTATAGTAGGGGTATCTAGCATAGTCTATGGCTGTCTGGAATGGTTCTCAATCAGAGGCAGGTGTTTATCGTTGTCTCTGATTGGGAACCATATTTAGGCAGCCATATTCTTTGAGTGATTCGTGGGTGATTGTTTCTGTCTTTGTGTTTGTTGTCACCAGATAGGCTGTTTAGGTTTTCTCACATTTATTGTTTTTGTTAGTTTATTCATGTATAGTTTTCTTCATTAAAAATCATGAATAACAATCACGCTGCATTTTGGTCCGCCTCTACTTCACCTAAAGAAAACCGTTACAACACGATGTTTATATTCATATACTGTCCATACTGTCTATACACACCAGTGGCGGTGGGTGCTGTTTAAGATTAGGGAGGATGATATTTTTATTTCTGATTTCTATTACAGTACATTGCCTTCGGAAAGTATTCAGGCCCCTTGACCTTTTCCACATTTTGTTACATAACATCCTTATTCTAAAATAGATTTGACAAAATAAATTATCCTCAGCAATCTACACAGAACATGACAAAGTAAAAACAGGTTTTTAGAAATGTTTGCAAATGTAAAAAAAAAAAAAGAAGAAATTCCTTATTTAAGTATTTGGACCATTTGCTATTAGACTCGAAATTGAGCTCAGATAAATCGTGTGTCCATGGATTGTTTCTACAACTTGATTGGAGTCCACCTGTGGTAAATTCAATTAACTGGACATGATTTGGAAAGGCACACACCTGTATATACAGTATAAGGTCCCACTGTTGACAGTGCATGTCAGAGCGAAAACCAAGACATGACGTTGAGATCCGAGACAGGATTGTGTCGAGGCACAGATATGCAGAAGGGTACCAAAACATTTCTACAGAATTGAAGGTCCCCAAGAATACAGTGGCCTCCATCATTCTTAAACGGAAGAAGTTTGGATCTATCAAGACTTCCAGAAGGACAACCATCTTTGCAGCACTCCACCAATCAGGCCTTTATAGTAGAGTGACCAGACGGAAGCCACTCCTCAGTAAAAGGCACATGACAGCCCGCTTGGAGTTTGCCAAAAGGCACCTAAAGCCTCTCAGACGATGAGAAACAACCTGGCACTATCCCTACAGTGAAGCATGGTGGTGGCAGCATCATGCAGTGGGGATGTTTTAGAGCAGCAGGGACTGGGAGACTAGTCAGGATTGAGTTAAAGATGAACGGAGCAAAGTACAGAGAGATTCTTGATGAACACCTACTCAGACCTCAGACTGAGGTGAAGGTTCACCTTCCAACAGGACAACGACCCTAAGCACACAGCCAAGACAAAGCAGGAGTGGCTTTGGGACAAGTGCCTGAAAGTCCTTGAGTGGCCCAGCCAGAGCCTGGACTTGAACCCGATCTAACATCTCTAGAGAGACCTAAAAAATAACTGTGCAGGAACGCTCCCCATCCAACCATACAGAGCTTGAGAGGATATGCAGAGAAGAATGGGAGAAACTCCCCAAATACAGGTGTGTCAAGCTTGTAGCATCATACCCAAGAAGACTCAAGGCTGTAATTGCTGCCAAAGGTGCTTCAACAAAGTACTGAGCAAAGGGTATGAATACTTATGTTAATGTGATATTTAATTATTGTTTTAATACATTTGCAAACATTTCTAAAAACTTGTTTTTGCTTTGTCATTATGGGGTATTGTGTATAGATTGATGAGGGAAAATAGATTACAGAATAAGGCTGTAACGTAACAAATTGTGGAAAAAGTCAAGGGGTCTGAATACTTTCCGAATGCACTGTACCTCACATACAAGTACGACCAAATTTATTTAATATCATTGTAATGAACATTATATTATACAAGGCGTAAATCTTAAGCTACAAAGCAATACTGACATTAACAAAGCATAATTCTAGGCATATACTGTAGATCCTAAGGTTAAGTTACAAGACAAAGCATGAGCAAAGAGATGCCTACTAATCCAGAGGCCCAGAAACCTAGAAAATTGGAAAATATCATACAACCGTTCTCCAATCGACAGGATACAGGATAAGAGAGAGAACAACATACCTTCATTCCATTTATAACATCTGAAGTTGTAACTTTTTCTAACCAAAACCAACCAACATTGACCAATCAAATGATACCTATTTTACAGTAACCCCAATCTCCACAGGGTGTCACTGCATCTAAAGGCTTGTGTGGGGGATGAGACCAGTGTAAATAAGACTGAATTTCTGAGAGGACAATAAAAATCCTAGCATAGAGAAATGCATAGTTCACCCTGTACATAGATCATATATCCATATAGATTACGTTTTAGATAGATACTAAACACGGTTGCTGTTGGATTATTCTATCATACATTCCATTCCAGGATCCTACACTCACACACAATCAGAGCTGCCATGAGCAGAGTGCATGCAGGGTGTGCAGGGTGCTGGTTTCCCACAGAGGGGCAGCTAATGGATTTACTAATGAGGAAGTTATGTCACTTTTCGGGCAGAAGAAATCGGGCCTGGGTAGGGTAGGTTAGGGTATGAATGTCGTGTGCATGGGTATGGCTCGGTCAGGACTCCAGTAAACATTGGTCACAGAAGATCATTTGAATTACACGCCCACCATTGGTTGAACACACATGAACAGCACGAGAGGTGGTGTCAGGTAGCGCATGGTGCTGTCTGGGAATCACTGGCATAGAAGAGCAGGATTGAAGTGCAAAGTCTTGCATGGTGATGTACTCAAAGGGATGTTTTTTAAATTTTATTTCACCTTTATTTAACCAGGTAGGCGAGTTTAGAACAAGTTCTCATTAACAGCTGTGACCTGGCCAAGATAAAGCAAAGCAGTGCGACAAAAACAACAACACAGAGTTACACATAAACAAACGTACAGTCAATAACACAATAGAAAAATCTATGTACAGTGTGTGCAAATGTAGAAGAGTAGGGAGGAAAGGCAATAAATAGGCCATAGAGGCGAAATAATAACAATTTAGCATTAACACTGGAGTGATAGATCTGCAGATGATGATGTGCAAGTAGAGATAATGGGTGCAAAAGAGCAAGAGTGTAAGTAATAATATGGGGATGAGGTAGTTGGGTGTGCTATTTACAGATTGGTTGTGCACAGGTACAGTGTATTTAAGCTGCTCTGACAGCTGATGCTTAAAGTTAGAGAAGGAGATATAAGACTCCAGCTTCAGAGATTTTTGCAGTTCGTTCCAGTCATTGGCAGCAGAGAACTGGAAGGAAAGGCAGCCAAAGGAAGTGTTGGCTTTGGGGATGACCAGTGAAATATACCTGCTGGAGTGCGTGCTACAGATCGGTGTTACCATGGTCACCAGTGAGCTGAGATAAGGCAGGGCTTCACCTAGCAAAGACTTATAGATGACCTGGAGCCAGTGGGTTTGGCAATGAATATGTAGTGAGGGCCAGCCAACGAGAGCATACAGGTCGCAGTGGTGGGTAGTATATGGGACTTTGGGGACAAAACTGAGGCACTGTGATAGACTACATCCAGTTTGCTGAGTAGTGTTGGAGGCTATTTTGTAAATTACATTGCCAAAGTCAAGGATCATTAGGATAGTCAATTTTACGAGGGTATGTTTGCCAGCATGAGTGAAGTAGGCTTTGTTGTGAAATAGGAAGCCGATTCTAGATTTAATTTTGAATTAGAGATGCTTAATGTGAGTCTGGAAGGAGAGTTTACAGTCTAAACAGACACCTAGGTATTTGTAGTTTTCCACATATTCTAAGTCAGAACCGTCCAGGGTAGTGATGATAGTCGGGCGGGAGGGTGCAGGCAGCAATCGGTTGAAAAGCATGCACTTAGTTTCAGAAGCATTTAAAAGCAGTTGGAGGCCACGGAAGGAGTGTTGTATGGCGTTGAAGCTAGTTTGTAGGTTTGTTGGCACAGTGTCCAAAAAAGGGCCAGTTGTATACAGAATTGTGTCATCTGCTAGAGGTGGATCATAGCGAGCAGCAGCGAGAGCGACATCGTTGATATTTACAGAGTAAATAGTTGGCCTGAGAATTGAACACTGTGGTACCCCATAGAGACTGCCAGAGGTCCGGACAACAGGCTCTCCAATGTGACACACTGAACTCTATCTGAGAAGTAGTTGGTGAACCAGGTGAGGCAGTCATTTGAGAAGCCAAGGCTGTTGAGTCTGCCGATAAGAATGATTGACGGAGTCGAAAGCCTTGGCCATGTCGATGAAAACGGCTGAACAGTACTCTCTATTATCGATGGCGGTTATGATATCATTTAGGACCTTGGACGTGACTGAAGTGCATCCATGACCAGCTCGGAAACCGGATTGCATGGTGGAGAAGGTACGGTGGGATTCAAAATGGTCGGTGATCTGTTTGTTAACTTGAATTTCGAAGATTTTTGAAAGGCAGGGCAGGATGTATATAGGTCTGTAGCAGTTTGGGTCTATAGTTTCTCCCCCTTTGAAGAGGGGGATGACTGCGGCAGCTTTCCAATCTTTGGGGATCATAGATTATACGAAGGAGAGGTTGAACAGGCTAATAATAGGGGTTGCAACAATTTCAGTGGATCATTTTAGAAAGAGAGGGCCCAGATGGTCTAGCCCAACTGATTTGTAGGGATCCAGATTTTGCAGCTCTTTCAGAACATCAGCTATCTGTATTTGGGTGAAAGAGAAGCGGGTGGGGCTTGGGCAAGTAGCTGCAGAGGTGCTGAGATGTTGGCCAGGGTAGTGGTAGCCAGGTGGAAAGCATGGCCAGCCGTAGAAAAATGCTTATTGAAACTCTCAATTATCGTAGATTTATCGGTGGTGACAGTGTTTCCTATCCTCAGTGCAGTGGGCAGATGGGGGAAGGTGCTCTTATTCTCCATGGACTTTACAGTGTCCCAAAACTTTTCGGAATTAGTGCTACAGGATGCAAATTTCTTTTTGAAAAAGCTAGCCTTAGCTTTCCTAACTGACTGAGAATATTGGTTCCTGACTTCCATGAAAAGTTGCATATCATGGGGGCTATTCGATGCTAATGCTGAACACCACAGGATGTTTTTGTGCTGGTCAAGGGCAGCCAAGTCTGCAGTGAACCAAGGACTATATCTGTACTTAGTTCTGCATTTTGAAAGGTGCATGCTTATTTAAGATTGTGAGGAAAGCACTTTTGAAGAGTAACCAGGCATCCTCTACTGACTGGTCAATATCCTTCCTGTCACGCCCTGACCGTAGAGAGCTTTATATGTCTCTATTTTGGTTTGGTCAGGGTGTGATTTGAGTGTGTTTCGCCTGGCAGCTGTCTATTGTTATCTCTGATTGAGAACCATACTTAGGTAGCCTTTTTCCCACCTGTATTTGTGGGTAGTTTTCCATGTATGGTTGCCTGTGAGCTCTACGTTGGCTTCACGTTTTCGTTTGATGTTTATTGTTTTGTTGGCGACATCTTATAATGAAGAAGTATGTACGCTCACCACGCTACACCTTGGTCCTCTCCTTTCATCAGCCGTGACAGAACTACCCACCACCAAAGGACCAAGCAGAGTGGAAGAGAGGACTGGACATGGGAGGACATCCTGGACGGTAAGCGATCCTACACATGGGAGGAGATCCTTGCTGGAAGGGATCGCCTCCCATAGGAACAGGTGGAGGCAGCCATGAGAGCGGAGGCAGCAGGAAAAAAGAACCAGCGTTATGAGGGAACATGGCTGGCAAGGAAGTCCGAGAGGCAGCTCCAAAACATTTTGGGGGGCACACGGGGAGTGTGGTCGGAGTCAGGTTGGAGACCTGAGCCCACTCCCCGTGCTTACGTGGCGAGCATGTGACTGGTCAGGCCCCGGGCTATGGGGTGATGCGCACTGTGTCTCGGCCGAGCATTCACAGGCCGGTGTGCTCGGTGCATGCGTCCCGCGTTTGCCGGGTGGAAGTGGGCATCCAGCCAGAACGGGTGGTGCCAGCTCTGCGCTCGAGGCTGCCAGTGCTCCTCCACGGCCCAGTGTATCCGGTGCCTCGGCCAAGGAAGAGGCCTCCGGTATGTCTCCCCAGCATGGTGAGTCCTGTGCCTGCTCCTAGAGCCAGGTCTCCTGTGTATCTCCCCAGCCTAGTGAGTCCTGTGCCTGCGCCCAGCCCTGAGCCTCCAGAGACAGCCTTCAGCCCGGAGCTTCCAGAGACGGCCTCCAGCCCGGAGTCTCCAGAGACGGCCTCCAGCCCGGAGCCTCCAGAGACGGCATCCAGCCCGGAGCCTCCAGAGACGGCCTTCAGCCCGGAGCTTCCAGAGGCGCCCTTCAGTCCGGAGCTTCCAGAGTCGCCCTTCAGTCCGGAGCTTCCAACAAGGGTCTCCAGTCCGGGGTCCACTGCAAGGGTCCCCAGTCCGGCCCCCACAACGAGGGTCCCCAGTTCGGGGCCCGCTACGAGGGTCTCCAGTCCGGGGTCGGCGGCGAGGGTCCCCGCTCTAGAGGCGCCACCCAAGTGGGCCAAACCAGAGGTGGAGAGGGGTCTACGTCCAGCACCAGAGCCGCCACCGTGGAGAAATGCCCACCCAGACCCTCCCCTATAGGTTCAGGTTTTGTGGCCGGAGTCCGCACCTTTGGGGGGTTGGTACTGTCACGCCTTGACCGTAGAGAGCTTTATATGTCTCTATTTTGGTTTGGTCAGGGTGTGATTTGGGTGGGTGTTCTATGTCCCTTTTTCTATGATTTGTATTTCTGTGTGTTTGGCCAGGTGTGGCCAGCTGTCTGTCATTGTCTCTGATTGAGAACCATACTTAGGTAGCCTTTTTTCACACCTGTATTTGTGGGTAGTTTTGCTTGTGAGCACTACTTTGGCTTCACGTTTTTGTTTGATGTTTATTGTTTTGTTGGCGACATCTTATATTAAAGAGGTATGGACACTCACCACGCTGCACCTTGGTCCTCTCCTTTCATCAGCCGTGACACTTCCAGGATACCCGGGCCAGGTCGATTAGTAAGGCCTGCTCGCAGAAGTGTTTTGGGGAGCGTTTGACAGTGATGAGGGGTGGTCCTTTGACCGCGGACCCAGTACACACGTAGGCAATGAGGCAGTAATCACTGAGATCCTGGTTGAAGACAGCAGATGTGTATTTAGAGGGCAAGTTGGTCAGGATGATTTCTAAGAGGGTGCCCATGGTTATGGATTTAGGGTTGTACATGGTAGGTTCCTTGATAATTTGTCTGAGTTTGAGGGCACCCTAGATTGTAGGACAGCCAGGGTGTTAAGCATGCCCCAGTTTAGGTCACCTAACAGTATGAACTCTGAAGATAGATGGGGGGCAATCAATTCACATGTGGTGTCCAGGGCATAGCTGGGGGCTGAGGGCTATAACGAGCGGCAACAGTGAGACTTTTTGTGGAAAGGTAGATTTTTTTAAGTAGAAGCTCGAACTGTTTGGGCACAGACCTGCATAGTAAGACAAAACTCTGCAGGCTATCTCTGCAGTAGATTGCAACTCCACCCCCTTTGGCAGTTCTATCTTGACGGAAGATGTTGTAGTTGGGGATGGACATTTCAGAATATTTGGTGGCCTTCCTAAGCCAGGATTCAGACAAGGCTAGGACACCAAGGTTGGCGGAGTGTGCTAAAACAGTGAATAAAACAAACTTAGGGAGGAGTCTTCTGATGTTAACATGCATGAAACCAATGATTTTACGGTTACAGAAGTCAACAAATGAGAGCGCCTGGGGGATAGGTGTAGAACTGGGGGCTACAGGGCCTGGGTTAACCTCTACGTCACCAGAGGAACATAGGAGGAGTAGGATAAGGGAACGGCTAAAGGCTATAAGAACTTGTCGTCTAGTGCGTTCGGAACAGAGAGTAAAAGGAGCATATTTCTGGGCATGTAAGAATAGATTTAAGGCATAATATGGTAGGATGTGTGTACAGTGGAGATAAACCTAGGCATTAAGTGACGATGAGAGAGGTTTTGTCTCTAGAGGCACCATTTATGCCAGGTGAGGTCACCTTATGTGTGGGGGGTGTAACAACAGGGCTAGCTAAGGCATGTTGAGCAGGGCTGGAAGCTCTACAGTGAAATAAGACAATAATCAGTAACCAAAACAGCAGAAGACAAGACAATATTGACAATAGGGAGAGGAGTGTATAGCCGAGTGATCATAGGGTCCAGTGAGTAGCTAGGCAAGCTGAAGACACGGCGTTTCAGACAGCTAGCAGGCCGGAGCTAGCAGATGGGCCTCGGGGGACGTCGCAACGGAAGAGCCTGTAGAAACCCTCTCGGATGGTCACATCAGCAGACCAGTCATGATGGATCGGTGGGGCTCTGTCTTGGCAGTAAAGGGGTCCAGGCCAATTGGCAAAAGAGGTATTGTAGCCCAGGAATTGGCTGATGGATCTCTTCGGCTAGCCGGGAGATAGGCCTAGCTCCAGGCCAGCTCCAGGCTAACTGGTGCTTGCTTTGGGACAGACATTAGCCAGGAGTAGCCACTTGGATAGCAGCTAGCTAGCTGCGATGATCCGGTGTAAAGGTTCAGAGCTTGCGGTAGGAATCAGGAGATGTGGTAGAGAAAAAACAGTCTGATATGCTCTGGGTTGATATTGCGCTGTGCAGACTGGCAGGAATTGCCCGGGCTGAGGCTGGCTGATGTCCGAGTTAACGGTGATGACCGCTAGCAGTGTCTAACTGACTACTAGCTAGTAGCTAGTTAGCTGGCTAGCTACTGATGGAGGTTCCCGGTCCTAATGTATTAAAAATAGCAGATCCGTACCACATTGGGTGAGGCGGATTTCAGGAGAGTATGTTCAGTCCATAGATGGAAATTGAGATTAAAAATATATACGAAATATATACGAAATATATACGAAGAAAACAATATATACACAGGACGGGACAAGACAAGACAAAAACAGACGTCTGACAGCTATGCCATCTTGGAAAAACCAAGCTATGATGCAAATGTACGCTAATTATGATATTTCCAGACCGTATGCATGGTGGATTGAATAGAAATACATATTTATTTATTTCGGGTAAATTTCCCCTTTAAGCTTGTCCAGCTTGAAAGACAAAGGCCCCTGTGACACCCAAGGAGTTGTTCGGGCCGTCTGTCCTGCCATGCAGCAGTTGTGTGACATGCTTTAGAAAGTAGGTAAAGCCTTCAACTTCTGCCTGCCCCACAAACCCGGGCCCCATGTCAACCTGTTGGTTCCTGCAGTTAATCACAGCTTTACGGCTGGGAGGGGGCAACAAGCTGGTTTTAGGTGACCTAAACCCCCGGCAGACTACCAATACCAGGTTAGACCCCTGAACCAGGGCAAACCTGGAGGTGAACAGTCTTTGCTGCAACTGCAGCTGTAGTTAAGTTACCCCCTGGGGGTAAGAGGTGTCGGCCAACCTAGAGCTCAGCCCTAGCGGCAGGGAAGGATAGTGTACACAGCCTACAGTGCACACAGCCTACGGCTCCCTTCCCTACAAACTTTCTCAGGTTAAACGTAAGCCATTCAAAACGCTCTGCTCATATGCCTTGGATTCATTACGAGATATCCCAGTTTCTCAGACATACTCTCTGTCCCCTCTGCAGAGTTGTCAGACCCTGGGGTACACATGACACACTTGCACTGGCTGTTTCCAAACTCCAGGGGGGCCTCTTCGCTTCAATAGAGACTGTTAGTAATGACAGAAATCTTCCTCTTCGGGAGTCATGGCCGGGATAATGCCTGGATAGTGCCGGGATAGTGCCTGATAAACCATTGATTGAGTGCTTTGAAGTGAGCTTTCCCTATAATCTCCGCTATGCTGCATCAGCACAATGGACATTGTATCTCACTTGAGAAAGCATCTGAGCGAGCGAAACAGCGCCCCTCTGTCTATGTATGTGTAGGCCATCTATCTGATTCTGTCTGGTCATAAAGAGTATGACATTGTTGCCGCCTGTAGCACTGAATGCAAGGGAAGGCAGAGAGCATTTGGCCTCCGATGATAAAAAAAGTATAAAATAATAGCCAATCAGCGTTGAGCTAAACTGAGTGAGCTCAACTGTGAATGATCCTGGCACACCAAAACATTTTGTCAAGGGAAGCCAGTTTGGATTTGGCTTCTCTCCTATCAAGATAACAACATCATTGACAGAAACAACTTGAATTGTTGCATCTCGTTGTGTTGTTGTTCTCTGGTGGTTAGCTAGGTAGCTAAAATTCGCCCTTTACTAAATTAGCCATGGATTGAGCTAGGGTTTTGGACTGATTTTACTTAATTCTCCGTACGGCCAATGATTATAATGGCGATTCTACACCAACCATAAATTCATACATTGTGCCCCTGGACTGAGAGGATGGAAGTCCAATATGTAGTTAGATGTAGAAGGCTGATGTTAACTACACACACAAATCAGAACCATGGACAGCCACATCATATTTTTTTGTTTTCACTGTATTAGACTAGCATAGGTATTTTGATGATGTTGAAATGTTGAAGTTGAAATGGTGCTGGAATAGTGGAGGGAGCTCCTGTTTTCTTTTCGACTTGTGGTAACTCTTCGTGGTTCTAAATCAATAGCTGTTAAGTAGTCCGAAAATGTTGGAAACGTTTGTTGACCATACTGTAGGTCATGTGGTTGTTTGTTACATGCAATATGCTTTGTGGACTTTTGTTGCTCTCCGGTTTTGTGATATAGCAAAGGTGGGGTTTAATTTATTCTTCCCTGTGTCTTCATATTGTCTCCACCTTAGGCCTATATATCACTGTCGCTATATGAACTAACAGGTTATAGAGCAAACAATGCAACTATCATAACACATAGGTTGTAATAAATTATGGATTTTTTTATGGCTCGCCTTTCCCGGTGATTTTACCCACTCACTACTACTGCTCCCATAAACACTAAAGCAAGGATGGTTTGGTAATGAATATAGGCTACAAGATACAGTAGATAGGTTGTTTGTAATAGGTGCCCTATGTGAATGCAGCCGTACACACAGCTGTCAATCCAAAAGAATGCAAACTTAATGCTGAAAGTAGTAGCTTAGTTATTCATGCATTCAAACAAAAATACTGAATAGCAGTTTGGCTTAGAATACCGACACTGTGAACTGTGAATGCGAACAAATGAATGCGAACAGAACACAACAGCGGTATCAAGTAGGCCTAGTAAACAAAATATCAGATCAATAAAGACATGACACAATCTATATTTAGGTTAGTTATATTAACAGTAAACAAATGTGGTAAACAAAAGGCGACTGGAGATCCAAATAGCTAAAACATTATTTTGTATTTAACCAGGTAGGTGAGATGTAGCCTTGCACAGCTGTGTTGCCAAATGTAACAGTATAGCTTCCGTCCCTCTCCTCGCCCCAACCCGGGCTGGAACCAGGGACCCTCTGCACACATCAACAGTCACCCTCTAAGCATCGTTACCCATCGCGCCACAAAAGCCAAGGCCCTTGCAGAGCAAGGGGAACAACTACTTCAAGGTCTCAGAGCAAGTGACGTCACAGATTGAAACGCTATTAGCGTGCACCACCGCTAACTATATAGCCATTTCACATCGGTTACTAAAACAAATAGGCCTATAGGCCCGCTTCAAACATGGAAAACCATACTGCTATCCTGTGGAGCCATTATCCTGGCGGCACTTGTGGAAGTGTGGGTAGGCTCTGCACGCCGAGAAAACTGGAGCTCGGCAGCATCATCGCTGCTGGGCTTGGCTGGGGCCACGGTGGTTTGATGCTGCTGCTGGTGGTCATCGATCTCCTTTAGGCTCTGTTTGGGTACATTGGCAAAACCAATTTCTGTTATCTATCATGGCAGTGGCAGATGAACTGGTTTGAGCTACATAGGCTAAGGCTAATAGCACTAAATAGCACTTTGCGCCAACCTGTCACTCAATCATTTGAACTTTTTTGCTATTTTTATATAGGGACATAACACTTTAAGTTTCACCTTGAGGTTTACCACCTCTGGAGGGCTTATGGACCATTTTCTCCACCAGAGAGGTGGCTACTTCATGGGCAGTGCACTAAGGCATCTATTCAGAGATTGGTTTGCGATGGTTGTATACCCCTCAAGGTATAGGTATTTTACGGATGGTGCTGTGCTGTCTCATAGCTTGCTGCCTTTTTCTCTCTAGGCCTCTGTGGATGAATCTGCCAGGTAACCCTGGCTTCGGAGAGCATTTCTGCCATACAGGACTTGGCTATATGTGTATCCCATAGTTACACATCGAAACGAGTACTTGAAAGAGAACTCAAGCTTTCTCTTGAGTGACATTTCTCACTGCATTTCCCTGCTTGCAAGAGCTCAAGAAGTAGAGACATGCTTGAGAATAACCAGAGGGTGGGGAGAGTGGTGCCGCATAAAGAGGGATGGCCTCACCTCATTTGGCACTCGACCTGTCTGTCTCCGACAGACGTTGTGTGATTGGTTCTTCTGTAGTCATCAGCCTATCCAGCAAATCCCATAGTGAGACATCTCACTCATATACTTTTAGAGAACTGGGGTTTTGCAAGTAACCTTGAGTTCTGGGAGCGGAGCCCCTATCTACAGTGCTGTCTTGTCCTCATCCAAAAAGTAACAGCGCTTTGATGGATGGACCACAGTTTTAGTTTAACAAGCTGAAGGTTGAGGCTGCAACAATACTCACTTTCTATTGCCAGCAAAGCAGCATCAGAGGTGCAAATCAAAGAAATTGCTTTTGCCTAAAAAAAATATTTCACACCACTTTTGGTGACTTTCACTCTAAGAGTATCTGATTATTACACACAGTGATTAGACCATGAGTATTTCTTCTTTGCAGGACACGCACAAATGTAGATACAAATGTAATAATGTAGGGTTTTATAGCAGATGCAAGGATACAAGCACAAATTAAAATGCATTGGAAGTTCTGTAAATCACTGGATTAACAAGTCAGATAAATTGTATATCTCTAAACTGTCAACATGAAAGCAACTAAGTGCACCATTACCACTGTGTGCTTGCTTCAATGTATTTAGGAAACCCCTTTTTAATTGGGGCTTTGAGAAAACAATAACAATGAAATACTGTCTTATAGATGAGCTGCATTAAACCAGCTCATTCTTCACTTGGACAATATGTAATTACTCTGAGCTAATAACATTTGCCAAAGCTTTTTCATGGGCTTATTTATCTTAACGTACATTTGAAAAATGTTCTAGGGGGACGTTTATGTCAAGGGTCCATTTGCGGTTTCCAAAAGCTGTTATTCATATGGATTGATAATAAGATTTTGATATTGGCATCTCTTCCCCTCATTTTCATGCCTTTGATGAATAACTTCTCTAGTTCCTCCCTGATCAAATCAAATCAAATGTTATCGGTTGCAGATATTATTGCGGGTGTAGCGAAAAGCTTGTAATCATAAGGTACTTAAACAAATCAGCAGTCATCATTGGTCATTAAGTGCAGTCTCCGTCATGCAACCTTCATCAACAGAGATCCTTATTATGCATACAGATACAGCCCATGTATTTGTATGACCTTGGACGTTGATGTTGCTATTATTTTCTCCTTTTTATTTAAAATGTCAAATGGTTATGCATACTAAATCATCATAAGGAATATGTCAGATTTGCAATATGCTGTTGCTGTGAACTAGTTTTGATTTGCATCAACCAAACTGAACCATTGTCAGCCATAATTAATTATTTAAAAAAATAGACAGAAGATAGAAAGAGCACAGTTTTACGTTGTTTCTTATACATCTTCCCAGACCCTTTTTTACTGGCTCAAACTTTGTTGTGCCTTTTTGTGCACTAGAACCTACACTGAATCAAGAAAAAGATAAACATAACAGAAAATTAAGAGAAAGTAGAATGCTCCAGGCTGTTTACTCCATTCCAACTACACTACCATTCAAAAGTTTGGGGTCACTTAGAAATGTCCTTGTTTTTGAAAGAAAAACACCAAAAATTGCCCATTAAAATAACATCAAATTCATCAGAAATAGAGTGTAGACATTGGCAGCTTCATTAAATAGTAACCGCAACACCAGTTTCAACGTCAAGAGTGAAGAGGCGACACCGGGATGTTGGCAGAGTTGCAAAGAAAAAGCCATATCTCAGACTGGCCAATAAAAATAAAAGATTTAGATGGGCAAAAGAACAGACACTGGACAGAGGAACTCTGCCTAGAAGGCCAGCATCCCAGAGTCGCCTCTTCACTGTTGACGTTGAGACTGGTGTTTTGTGGGTACTATTTAATGAAGCTGCCAGTTGAGAACTTGTGAGGCGTCCGTTTCTCAAACTAGATGTAAACGAATGTACTTGTCCTCTTGCTCAGTTGTGCACCGGGCCTCCCACTCCTCTTTCTATTCTGGTTAGAGACAGTTTGCTCTGTTCTGTGAAGGGAGTAGCACACAGCGTTGTACGAGATCTTCAGTTTCTAAACAATTTCTCGCATGGAATAGCCTTAATTTCTCAGAACAAGAATAGACTGACGAGTTTCAGTAGAAAGTTCTTTGTTTCTGGTCATTTTGAGCCTGTAATCAAACCCACAAATGCTGATGCTCCAGATTCTCAACTAGTCTAAAGAAGGCCAGTTTTAAATGCTTCTTTCATCAGAACAACAGTTCTCAGCTGTGCTAACATAAATGCAAAAGGGTTTTGTAATGATCAATTAGCCTTTTAAAATTATAAACTTGGATTAGCTAACACAACATACCATTGGAACACGGGAGTGATGGATGCTGATAATTGGCCACTGTACGCCTATGTACTGTATATATTCTATTAAAAAATTAGCCGTTTCCAGCTACAATTGTAACGGTTCTCTTTTGGTGAAGGAGAGTCGGACCAAAATGCGGCGTGTAGATTGCGATCCATGTTTAATCAACAAACGTAAAACACGAATCAATACAAAAACTACAAAAAACAACAAACGTGGAAACGTAACGAAAACCGAAACAGCCCTATCTGGTGAAAACACAGAGACAGGAACAATCACCCACAAACACACAGTGAAACCCAGGCTACCTAAATATGGTTCCCAATCAGAGACAATGACTAACACCTGCCTCTGATTGAGAACCATATCAGGCCAGACATAGAAATAGACAAACTAGACATGAAACATAGAATGCCCACTCAGCTCACACCCTGACCAACCAAAACATAGAAATATACAAAGTAAACTATGGTCAGGATGTGACAGTACACCCCCCCCCAGGTGTGGACTCCGGCCGCAAAACCTGAACCTATAGGGGAGGGTCTGGGTGGGCATCTGTCCACGGTGGCGGCTCTGGTGCTGGACGTGGCCCCCACTTCACCGTAGTCTTCCTCCACCTTGTCCGCTTCCGTGACCTCCTAGCCACGGCAACCCTACTTAATAACACGGGACAGAGGGGCAGCTCGGGACAGAGGGCAGCTCGGGACAGAGGGGCAGCTCGGGACAGAGGGGCAGCTCGGGACAAAGGGGCTCTTCAGACTCCGACAGCACAGGAGAGGAGGAAGGCTCTGGCAGATCCTGGCTGACTGGCAGATCTGGAAGAGTCTGGCAGACTGGCGGATCTAACTGATCCTGGCAGACTGGCGGCACTTGCGGCGCTGGACAGACTGGCGGCACTGGGCACACTGGCGGCACTGGCGACGCTGGGCAGACTGACGGCACTGGAAGAGTCTGGTTGACTGGCAGATCTGGAAGAGTCCGGTTGACTGGCAGATCTGGAAGAGTCCGGCTGACTGGCGGATCTGGAAGAGTCTGGCTGACTGGCGGATCTGGAAGAGTCTGGCTGACTGGCGGATCTGGAAGAGTCTGGCTGACTGGCGGATCATGGCAGACTGACTGATCTGGCTGCTCCATGCTGACTGGCGGCTCTGGCTGCTCCACGCTGACTGGCGGCTCTGGCTGCTCCATATAGGCTGACAGCTCTGGCGGCTTCTTACAGACTGGCAGCTCTGGCAGCTCCTTGCAGACTGGCAGCTGGCAGCTTACAGACTGGCAGCTCTGTGGCAGACTGGACAGCTCCGTGCAGACTGGCAGCTCCGGCTGCTCCATGCAGACTGGCAGCAGACTGACAGCTCTGGCTGCTCCATGCAGACTGACAGCTCTGGCTGCTCCATGCAGGCTGGCAGCTCTGGCTGCTCCATCCATGGCTGCTCCAGGCTGGCAGCTCTGGCTGCGCTGAACAGACAGGAGACTCCAGCAGCGCTGTAGAGGAGGAAGGCTCTGGCTGCGCTGAACAGGCGGGAGACTCCGACAGCGCTGGAGAGGTGAGGCGCACTGTAGGCCTGATGCGTGGTGCTGGTACTGGTGGTACTGGACCGAGAACACGCACAGGAAGCCTGGTGCGGGGAGCTGCTACCGGAGGGCTGGGGTGTGGAGGTGGTACTGGATAGACCGGACTGTGCAGGCGCACTGGAGCTCTTGAGCACCGAGCCTGCCCAACCTTACCTGGTTGAATGCTCTCGGTCGCCCTGCCAGTGCGGCGAGGTGGAATAGCCCGCACTGGGCTATGCAGGCGAACCGGAGACACCGAGCGCAAGGCTGGTGCCATGTAAGCCGGCCCAAAGAGACGTACTGGGGACCAGATGCGTAGAGCCGGTTTCATGGCATTTGGCTCGACGCTCAATCTAGCCCGGCCGATACGCGGAGCTGGAATATACCGCACCGGGCTATGCACCCGCACTGGGGACACCGTGCGCACCACTGCATAACACGGTGCTTGCCCGGTCTCTCTAGCCCCCCGGTAAGCACAGGGAGTTTGCGCAGGTCTCCTACCTGGCGTAGCCCTACTCCCTGTGAGCCGTCCCCCCAAGAAATTTTTGGGGCTGACTCTCGGGCTTCCTTGCCAACCGTGTTCCCTCATATTGCCGGCTCCTCTCTCCAGCTGCCTCTGCTCTCCTCGCTGCCTCCACCTGTTCCCATGGAAGGCGATCCCTTCCCGCCAGGATCTCCTCCCATGTATAGCAACCCTTGCCATCCAATATATCGTCCCATGTCCAATCCTCATTGCGCCGCTGTTGCTGCCTGTTGACACGCCGCTTGGTCCTGTTGCGGTGGGTGATTCTGTAACGGTTCTCTTTTGGTGAAGGAGAGTCGGACCAAAATGCGGCGTGTAGATTGCGATCCATGTTTAATCAACAAACGTAAAACACGAACCAATACAAAAAAACTACAAAAAAACAACAAACGTGGAAACGTAACGAAAACCGAAACAGCCCTATCTGTTGAAAACACAGACAGGAACAATCACCCACAAACACACAGTGAAACCCAGGCTACCTAAATATGGTTCCCAATCAGAGACAATGACTAACACCTGCCTCTGATTGAGAACCATATCAGGCCAGACATAGAAATAGACAAACTAGACATGAAACATAGAATGCCCACTCAGCTCACACCCTGACCAACCAAAACATAGAAATATACAAAGTAAACTATGGTCAGGATGTGACAACAATAGTGATTTACAACATTAACAATGTCTACACCGTATTTCTGATCAATTTGATGTTATTTTAATGGACAAAAATGTGCTTTTCTTTCAAAAACAAGGACATTTCTAAGTGACCCCAAACTTTTGAACGGTAGTGTATGTTGTCTAAAATGTATTACCCATGACATTTGATTCAATCTGAAATTGAAAAGTAGACTGTGCTAATTAGAACAACAACAATATCAACAACTCCAGAAAAGCATGGGGCACAAAACTGTAATGTGAGAGTTGGTTTTGAACAGTATATTGTCGACAGGGGTCATGGTAAACAACATCAGCAGATAAATACACAAGGTGCTGTATTATGGCCATGTTTTAGAACTCATCATAAAAGCTCATGTGAAAATGTAATGTTCTGTAGGCTACAATGTGTGCTGTTTTGCACGACGGTGGAAACGACACTGTACATTGCTCTGAGATCACCCTCACATTAAAGTAGGCTATATTGTTACTGACACAGACTGCTATATTCCTGTCAAAAAGCTACTGGATTTGTACTAAATAGGATGTATTTGATCTGTCAGATCTCCAGTGAGAAAACATCCAGGTCTTTTAAAATATCTTTACATTGTCTAATGATTCAAGACAAGAGAAAAATATTTTGTAAAGCTTCAACAAGAGATGAAAGAATTCGTAACTATTTCAAACATATTCCTTTGCAGGTTTTATGGATTTAAAGGTATTGTCATGGATGTGGTTATAACATTTAGTTTGTGCTTCAACCCACTTAGTTTTACAGGCTGAATGTCTTTTTATTTAATGTAACCCTTATTTTACCAGGTAAATTGACTGAGAACACATTCTTAACATGTGGCTTAAACATCTCTAGAGACAATATCTCTCTCATCATCATTCAACGCCTAGGTTTACCTCCAATGTACTCACATCCAACCATAATACCTCTGTCTGTACATTATGCCTTGAATCTATTCTCTCATGCCCAGAAACCTGCTCCTTTTACTCTCTGCTCTGAGAGCACTAAACGACCAGTCCTGTTAACCTTTAGCCGTACCCTCATCCTACTCCTCCTCTGTTCCACTGGTGATGTAGAAGTTAATCCAGGCCCCACAGTGCCTAGCTCCGCTCCTACACCCCAGGTGGTCTCATTTGTTGACTTCTATAACCGTAAAAGCCTTGGTTTCATGCATGTTAACATTAGAAGCCTCCTCCCTAAGTTTGTTTTATTCACTGCTTTAGCACACTCTGCCAACCCGGATGTCCTATCCATGTCTGAATCCTGGCTAAGGAAGTCCACCAAAAACCCTGAAATTTCCATCCCTAACTATAACATTTTCCAACAAGATAGAACTGCCAAAGTGGGCGGTGTTGCAATCTACTGCAGAGATAGCCTACAGAGATCTGTCTTACTATCCAAATCTGTACCCAAACAATTGGAACTTCTACTTTTAAAAATCTGTAACGACTTCCGCCAAAGTCGGTCTCTCTCCTTGTTCGGGCGGCGTTCGGCGGTCGACGTCACCGGCTTTATAGCCACTGCGATCCACTTTTAATTTTCCATTTGTTTGGTCTTTGTCTTACACACCTGGTTTTACTCACCCAATTACTTGTTTATTATTTAACCCTCTGTTCCCCATGTTTGTTTGTGAGTGATTGTTTGTTGTACATCGGCCCGTTATTGTGGGCTCGCTATATTGCTTTGTATTTTGTATATTTTGAGTAAAGTACGTTGATTACTCAATCTGCTGTCCTGCGCCTGACTCTCTACACCAGCTACACACAGGACCAGTACAAAATCCATCTTCCCAGAAACAAGTCTCTCACTGTTGTCGCTTGCTATAGACCACCATCTGCCCCCGGCTGTGCCCTGGACACCATATGTGAATTGATTGCTCCCAATCTATCTTCAGAGCTCGTGCTGCTAGGTGACCTAAACTGTGACATGCTTAACACCCTGGCCATCCTACAATCTAAGCTTGATGCCCTCAATCTCATCTCACACAAATTATCAATGAACCCACCAGGTACAACCCCAAATCCGTAAACACGGGCACCCTCATAGATATCATCCTGACCAACTTGCCCTGCAAATACACCTCTGCTGTTTTCAACCAAGATCTCAGCGATCACTGCCTCATTGCCTGTATCTGTAATGGAACAGATATAGCCCTTGGTTCTATCCAGACCTGACTGCCCTTGACCAGCACAAAAACATCCTGTGGCATTCTGCATTAGCATCGAATAGCCCCCGTGATATGCAACTTTTCAGGGAAGTTAGGAACAAATATACACAGGCAGTTAGGAAAGCTAAGGCCAGCTTTTTTTCAAAAATACATTTGCTTCCTGTAGCACAACCTCCAAAAAGTTCTGGGACACTGTAAAGTCCATGGAGAATAAGCGCACCTCCTCCAAGCTGCCCACTGCACTGAGGCTAGGAAACACTGTTACCACCGATAAATCGACAATAATTGAGAATTTCAATAAGCATTTTTCTACCCATACCCCGGTCAACAGCCCTGCGCTCCCCACAGCATCTCGCCCAAACCTCCCCCACTTCTCCTTAGCTGATAGCTGATGTTCTGAAAGAGCTGCAATATCTGGACCCCTACAAATCAGCCGGGTTAGACAATCTGCCCTTTCTAAAATTATCTGCCGAAATTGTTGCAACCCCTATTACTAGCCTGTTCAATCTCTCTTTCGTATCGTCTGAGATTCCCAAAGATTAGAAAGCTGCCGCGGTCATCTCCCTCTTTAAAGGGGGAGACACTCTAGACCCAAACTGCTACAGACCTACCCTGCCTTTCTAAGGTCTTTGAAAGCCAAGTTAACAAACAGATTACCGACCATTTAGAATCTCACCATACCTTCTCCGCTATGCAATTTGGTTTCCGAGCTGGTCATGAGCTGGTCATCTGGTCATCTCAGCCACGCTCAAGGTCCTAAACGATTTCAACCGCCATCAATAAGAGACATTACTGTGCAGCCGCATTCATCGACCTGGCTAAGGCTTTCAACTCTGTCAATCACAACCTTCTTATTGGCAGACTCAACAGCCTTGGCTTCTCAAATGATTGCCTCGCCTGGTTCACCAACTACTTCTCAGATAGATTTCAGTATGTCAAATCGGAGGGCCTGTTGTCCGGACCTCTGGCAGTCTCTATGGGGGTGCCTCAGGGTTCAGTTCTTGGGCCAACTCTCTTCTCTGTATACATCAGTGATGTCGCTCTCGCTGCTGGTGATTCTCTGATCCATCTCTACGCAGACAACACCTTTCTGTATACCTCTGGCCCTACTTTGGACACTGTGTTAACTAACCTCCAGATGAGCTTCAATGCCATACAACTCTCCTTCCGTGGCCTCCAACTGCTCCAAATGCAAGTAAAACTAAATGCATGCTCTTCAACCGATCGCTGCCCGCACCTGCCCGCCCGACCAGCATCACTACTCTGGACAGTTCGGACTTAGAATATGTGGACAACTACAAATACCTAGGTGTCTGGTTAGACTGTAAACTCTCCTTCCAGACTCACATTAAACTTCTCCAATCCAAAATTAAATCTAGAATCGGCTTCCTATTTCGCAACAAAGCATCCTTCACTCATGCTGCCAAACATACCGTAAAACTGACCATCCTACCGATCCTCGAATTCGATGTAATTTCGATGTAATTTACAAAATAGCCTCCAACACTCTACTCAACAAATTGGACGCAGTCTATCACCGTTTTGTCACCAAAGCCATATATTCTACCCACCACTGCGACCTGAATGCTCTCGTTGGCTGGCCCTCACTTCATACTCATCACCAAACCCACTGGCTCCAGGTCATCTATAAGTCTCTGCTTGGTAAAGCCCCGCCTTATCTCAGCTCACTGGTCACCATAGCAGCACCCACCCATAGCACACGCTCCCACAGGTATATCTCACTGGTCACCCCCAAAGCCAATTGCTCCTTTGGCCGCCTCTCCTTCCAGTTCTCTGTTGCCAATGACTGGAACGAACTGCAAAAATCTCTGAAGCAGGAGACTCTTACCTCCCTCACTAGCTTTAAGCACCAGCTGTCAAAGCAGCTCATAGATCACTGCACCTGTACATAGCTCATCTGTAAATAGCCCCTCCAATTTACCTCCTCCCCATACTGTGTTTATTTATCTTGCTCCTTTGCACCCCAGTATCTCTACTTGCACATTCATCTTCTGCACATCCTACCATTCCAGTCCAATTGCTTTATTGTAATTACTTCGCCCCCATGGCCTATTTATTGCCTTACCTCTCTTATCCTACCTCATTTGCACATGCTGTATATAGATTTTTCTACTGTATTATTGATTGTATGTTTGTTTATTCCATGTGTAACTCTGTGTTGTTGTATGTGTCGAACTGCTTTGCTTTATCTTGGCCAGGTCGCAGTTGGAAATGAGAACTTGTTCTCAACTACCCTACCTGGTTAAATAAAGGTGAAATAAAAAAAAATAAACAATTACAGCAACAACCTGAGGAATAGTTACAGGGGGATGAATGAGCCAATTGGAAGCTGGGGATGATTAGATGGCCATGAGGGCCAGATTGGAAATTTAGCCAGAACACCTGGGTTAACACCCCAACTCTTATGATAAGTGCCATCGGATCTTTAGTGACCACAGAGAGTCAGGATACCCGTTTAACATCCGATCCGAAAGACGTCACCCTACACAGGACAATGTCCCCAATCACTGTCCTGGGGCAATTTTTTAAGTCAGTAGGAATAATGTGGATATCAGTTTCAACAGCCATAGAAATCCTCATGTAAATCACTAAAACAACAAACAAAAAAATATTGGAAATAGTCAAACACCATTACAGTAAATTTCTCCAGAGTGAAACATCCAATGAGCTTTTTAATATGCCCACTTGAGAGGAAAGAGTTTTCTACACCCGTTTCCACTTTTAGAGTCCTTAAGGATCAGTAAGTAAGTCCACACTGACAACACAGCTATCATTCCATGGGATCTCCAGGCCCGAATACAATATCATTGGCAGAGATCCTCCGAGCCAACTCTCATTAAATGTTCATTCCCAGCGTGTTGTAATGATTCCCTTAAATGAAAATCTTCTCATTGATAATTTAGAGGACACTAATGCCTTTCTGGCTCCTGCAAATCAGATAGAAATCTGAATTCTTTAATATTTCATTATTTTCTGTTCAAGTTATGGATGTGATTGGATTTTAATGATGATCCACCTTTCTGCACACCTGTAAATAGTTCCTGTGGAGCTTGTTTTACTTTATGTGAAGTGAGTGAATAGATCAACCTATCTCAACATCATCATTAAGTCTACATGTACCGAATCCATACAGAGATCACCTAAATCATACACTGATATCAATGGGAGATTTGCAAAGAAAGTTCAGTTACTGTGACATTCACGTGCTGTCAGAGTTATGGGAAGTTCCGAGTTCTGACTGGGAAGTTGCACTTGAACGACTCTTCAAGTCGTAATTACAAATGGGAAACTCCGATAAAATGTTATTACCTGAGTTGAAACGTTTCACCACTGACATGTCGTTTCAACCAAAGGATGAGGGTGACAATTACAAACTTATCAATGTGGATAATGTAGCTAGATTGACCATATTGTCAATGTTAAAGAGTAACTAAACGCACCGATTCCACGTGTTTCTCTGTTGCTCATAAACAAGATTTCAGTCTTGGTGGTGTGGTTCGAAGTGGCAGTTACGGACGTTTGTTCCCCATGAGACACCATTGGAAGGAAGACAGTATAACTTCCTCAAAATAGGTTCTGACGAGTGGGAGTAGGCCTACAGCTATGAACAGAAGTGACGTTTTCATAGCAGGTTAGGATAATTAACATGGTAGGTTAAACAGTCACTTTCGATCATAGCTATACTCTAGTAACAACCCTCAAAATAGTCTGAATAGTCTGAATCTAAGATAAAATGAATTACTGATTTCTTGAGTTGACATGGTTTTATTCACACAATTGTATATCTAGCTAAGCTGTTTGGTGCAGTATTTCTCAAGTAAAAAATTAGCAAATTCGGATCCGCTGCACTGCTGGGCAGGTCTCTCTCACTGTCTGTGTTCTGCGTGCAATCACTGCAGCGTGTGTATCCCCCTGTGTTAGTGAGCAAGTCAACACTGTCAAAATCAAAAACCAACCCTCACAAACTCCATTTTGGACGGACTTTATGACCAAAATTCTCCTATTTAGTCCATTTTGACACCAGCATAAATGTTTCAGTTGCGCTTTAAGCAAGCTAGCTTTAATATTAGCAAGGTTATTATATTATCTAAGATCTTATTGGTTGAAGAATTGTTCTGACTTCAAAAGCACTTGAACACAATCACGTTGGACAATAAGGGCACAAGACGAGACCCAGATGCAGACACAGGAGGCAGATGTTTTGAGTCTCTGATATTTATTATAATAAAAAGGGTAGGCAAGAGAATGGC
Source organism: Oncorhynchus tshawytscha (assembly GCF_018296145.1). NCBI lineage: Eukaryota > Metazoa > Chordata > Actinopteri > Salmoniformes > Salmonidae > Oncorhynchus > Oncorhynchus tshawytscha. The sequence goes on along the minus strand of NC_056433.1, from coordinate 58,130,683 downwards.
CATGGACAGGCATAAGATCAAAACCAGGTCAGAGTCCAGGAGGTACAGAGTGGCAGGCAGGCTCGAGGTCAGGGCAGGCAAAATGACAAGCACATGAATGCCCCATAAGTAGGATTTAGCCTTATATAACTCATATATAACTCATTCAAGGTATTACCTGTTCAGTAAAACACTTTCAGAACTGTCATGCCCTGACCTTAGATACCTCTGTTTTCTATATATTTTGGTTAGGTCAGGGTGTGACTAGGGTGGGTACTCTAGGTTTTTGTATGTCTAGGGTTTTTGTATGTCTAGGGGTTTTGTATGTCTATGTTGTCCTGATATGGTTCCCAATCAGAGACAGCTGTTTATCGTTGTCTCTGATTGGGGATCATATTTAGGAAGCCCCTTTTCCCACTTTCTGGTGTGGGATCTTGTCTACAATTGGGTGCCTGTGTGCACACCAGTAGCTTCACCGTTCATTCGGGTGAGTTTCAGTGAGTTTCAGTTCATTCAAAATATGTGGAACTCTATTCACGCTGCACCTTGGTCTCATCATTACGACGATCGTGACAAGAACAATCAAAAGATTATTAAAATAAGCACCATTGCATATTGAAAATGCAGATGCATATAATATAATCGAAAATATCACACTGCATATTATATGGTGTGGCGTAAAGGGAGGAAAGAAGAGTCTGAGAGGAATGTGTTAATGATTATGCTTCAAATGAAATGACATGCATTTTTGGAAAATCTCTATAAAAGATGATTGCACAGAATTGGACAGAATTTCTGTGTGGTGGAGAATCAAGTCTTGAAGAATATGATGCTATATTAATCTGTTTACAATCTGGAAACTAAAGAATCTGCAGAACCTTAAACTTCCCCCTGTACTTAGTAATGAAATATACTGAATGAGGTAGAATGCCAGTTTGATTAAGAATATGGTGCCAACATGGAGCTAAGTCTCTATTGGATGAAGTACTACCTTATACTGGACAGTGTTTTCAATCATTTGAAATGCTATCTAATATGGACCTAGAGGGCCAAAGAAATGAGAAATGAGAAAATAGAATTGGTAATATTGTGCATATACTGTACTTTGTAGGAATACATGAAATGTTAGTACAGTATACACACTGTACAGTATAGGTTGGAAATCCATAATACTACATATTTGATTATGAAACTGGCTAACTGTCAGTGTTTATCCTCCATTCTCATATTGTCTAGACTAGAGCATCTGTCTCTGTGTTGATTTATTGGAGTTACAACAGATGACACCTACTTTACCCCTGCTTGACAGATCTAAAGACATTGTAACTTACTGTCATGTTTGTCTCCAGAAAATATCAACATTGACAGAGAAAAAAGGCTCCCTGTAATGAATATGGATGTGTTTCATAAAGGACTCTGGGAATCTTGCAAAACAGACTCATTAGCTCCCACAGAAGTTCATTTTTCTCAAGATGCAGTGGAGAGCTCCATCACATATCCCTAGCCATTACTCTGGAATGGCTGCTGTGTTCTCTATGCCAACTAGGAGATGGGAATCATTGTCTGTGTATAGGCTTATCACTCACATGGCTTCAGTGGCCACTTTGACACGGATGAGCAGACATGAGCAGATGCCAACCGGAAAAAGGTAAAGTATGTGTGCGTGTGTTTTGTGTATTTGAGGCATCAAATAACAACTGCACACATTAAACCTAAACCTCATGCAGGTAGTACTGTTATAAATTACACAAGTTGTGGATTTAATTGTATCATGCAAGGTGGGAGGTCTGAATCTGTGATTTAGTACAGAAGAGTTACACACACTGAGGTCACAGTAGGCTCCACTGTTAGTGATGTCACTGCATGTTTATGTTTATGTTTATGTCGTCATTATCGAGTGCTTGCTACAGTATGTGCGCCTGTTTGTGCTCCCCTGTAACATTTGACCATATGGTCCATGACATCTCCGTGCTGGGTTGTGGAAGGGGATGGATTCCTCATGGCCAGGATGATGCAGAGCTCTCTGGGGTTAGCAAGTGGAGCTACTGTCAGAGAAACAGAAAAGAGAGAGGAAATGACGAGTGGGGAGAACATAAAGTGAAGATAAAGTGAAGATGCACTGACCAGTATGTTGGTATGATGATGGATCACACCATACGCGGCTCATATGGACGCACTTTGAGATACACTGAATAAGAAGTACTCTATTGTCACTATCTATGCATACTGGGTTGCTTAAATGGCTTGTTGAAGCCTGTAAATTCAGGCAAATGGATAAAGAGGTATACCAGTCCTAACTGGCCCCTCTTCAGCTATCAAATCCAGCAGAGAAATCAGCAACTCTCTCTACCTGATGAGCTATTCAGTCACCTCCTACAGCCTAAGTGCATTGTGCCACTGTGCTAATGCCCACTTACTCCTCAGTTAGACAACTAAAGCAGATGAAACCTGGAGCCATTCTATTACATCTCTAACCAGACAGACACAGATTCTGTGCAAGAAACCTTCCATCCCGCTAACATGCATTAAGAAACGTTATTTCAATCTTTTATTGTTCAAATGTCCTTGAATTGAATTGGTTTAAATCAGTACTTTGGTTAGGAAAAGATGAAAGATTTAACTATTCAATCTTAAAATCACTTGATTTTTAAAAATGAATCGTTCATAGCAGTCCTGTTCTGTACAAGTTCACAATTTATAATAAGTAGGGTTAGTATAAGAGTAGGAGATCTGAGTGACCTGTGCTAGGTAGATGTTTTTACTCATCGTCTGTCTGAGAGCCAGAGCTATTGACACTGTGACCTCAACATTCACTTACCGTACGGTGTCTTTCTGCTGATGCCCAAGGGGATACGTGGAGGGAAGGTGGGGCATGGCGTGTCAGTAAATAAACATGCCACTCAGTCAGACAGAGAGTGTGTTGTTGACAGCTGGTGAGTGCTAGGTTGTGTTCAGGGCAGCTCTAGTGTGACAGCAGAACACACCATCTGTCATACAGAAGTGAGGAGGCATGTGGCTAGGGGCTATGAACTCTCTTCTGTCTCCCCAGGTGTGATAAAAAACAGTCATGAACTGAAGTAAGAGGAAGTGAGGATGATATATAAAAAGACCAGAGGTCTTGTTTCTCACTTTACTGTACGTGACCAGAGAGACAAGGTAACATCTACAAACAAACTTTCTCTAGGCTAGACTGGATGGGAAGGTATAGGCTAGGTCCATTATTTTATGTTTTCTTAACGCTTGTTTCACTGCACAGTTGTGTAACCTTTTCTTATTCTATCAGTCAACTTTGAAGGACCCCCCCACCCCCCCCTCACACCTTCCCGTACCTCATTGGATCATTAAACTTATTTCATGAGTTCTAAGATGTAATTGCACTCCTTTATGTAGTGGGTAAAGAGCTCTCCGGCTTTTTGGATGTGAAGGGCAGTCCATTATTATTGTTATAACTCAGACGGGGCCTGTGCCATCGGCTACAAAGGTAAGACACAAGTCATTAAATCTAAATGAAGCAATATTTCCGTTGAGCGCATGAAGGGCTCTCACTGTGGTAGATTGATGTTGCAGCATTAACCCAGCTCTCTGTTGCCTCTTTCAGTCGAGGGTGAATAGAGTAAACTTGTAGAGCTTTCATACTAAAGAAAAAGGGCCTAGTAAATTAGTATTCCACTGAAGAAGGAAGATACAGTAAGAGGGGGAAACCTTTACTTTTGGCCCACAGCAGATGTTGTCTTTTGACCCATTATCCTCTATCTCCTCTAGGCTTAAAACAATGAGGCCACTTATTAGTCTTCTCTTATAGTGAGGGGTGGTAGAGAAAGAGAGTGACCTTGTATATTTTATATGGTCAGAGATTAGCCCCTGTCCCGTCCTTAGTGTAGACCGTTTAAAATCCTATGTTGTCGGGTCAGCATTGCTCTCAGCACAGTACCATCGACCCGACTATTGATTGGTCTGTTATTGATTGGAGGGAGGTGTTCAACCAGCTGCTTTGATGTGTGTTTTAAATTTCCCTCCATCCGTCGGGTCACACAACACTGTTATCGTCATATAAACAGCTTCCTCATCATGCGTGTCAATTCATTCCAAAAGACTGAAACAAACTGGGACTACCTAGCAGGCAAAGCTGGTTGCAAGGATTTCATCTTCCACCACAGACCTAGAAAGAGTAGAACAGACATCCTTATTCAAGTCAATAATGCCACAATGGGTGGTTATAACTTATTGTGCTGGCTAGGTACTTTTGTTTTAGACTGGTTGAGTTGGTACTGCCTCTACACTTTGTAGGGGTGTGTGATTTGTGACAGACGTAGACAACAACACTGAGTAAGACCTCATAGTTGAATGGTGTTTAGGTGGTTCGTGTCATAAACCTGCTGATGGGGCAGAAGCTGTCTTCATCTGTTGTGGTGCACAGAAATTATGTCATTTTTACAACTCTTCTCTTTTATGTGACATCATATATTATATTTCATGGCACGGCACAGTGGCACATTTCCTGAAATATTAATGATATGACTACTTTTAAGGCATGGCATGGCACGCCACTTAGTTTGACGAAGTAGTGTCTCCTATTTTAATTAGATTGATAATAATAATAATGTCCAGCCTATCATGTGGATCATAGGCAAAGACATCCATCACCAGACAATGCTTTGTTGATTACGAATGCAAGTGGCATCAGTGTTGTGTATCTAAACATCTTATTTATTTGACATAATGACCTTCAGTCCGGAATGCATGCATTTTGGAAAGTCCTCATCTCAGGCCAGACATTTTATATAAAAAGCCTGTGCAGTATAAATGATGTCTGCGGGAAATGAGATCAGATTGCTTTCTACGGAGCACTTACTGTATGTGCAAACAGTCCTCAGTGTGCTAAGATCTTAGCCCTATGTGGCCAGATAAACCACTTCACATCTACAGCTCCACATCTCTAGGAAATGAAAATGTAATGTTATATGGCTTCGAAACCTCAGGGCTATAAACACAGGATACAGAGGCTCAGAGTATCATATAGTACATACATACCATCTTAACATTAATATTTCATAGATGGAAGAAAAAAAAGGCATATCTTTCATAAGAAAACATTGCAGCCTTCTTGAAATATTCACCAGACAATGCTTTTTACCAAAACATACATCAGGTACTGCCTTGACAAAATAATTGTACTAGATTTATGGACAGAGAAACTACCCAGACCAACCCTGACACTTCTGAATATCTGAACTCATTGGTCTCTCTTCAAACAGGAGTAAAATCAGTGGCATCCCAACAGATCTGAGGCCAGTCTTTATCAATATCCCCTTGAGTGTGTTCATTTAACCTTGAATAGAAGTTAATAGAAATTAAATTTACTGGCTTTAGCCACTGGAGGCCTTCACTTTTGATATGCACTTCCTCAGCAGATAACAGATGAAAACCACTTAAAACATCATTACGGAAAGGAGATGCTGCTTTTTGTTCTTTTTGTTCTCTGTCACTAATTTGTCTGCCTTTGTGCTGGACAAGTTATTACAGGAGTCACCATTGTAAATGATGAGCACAAAGCAGCACGGTTGCTGTAATTCTTGTCTACTGTGGGCTTTAACCAATGCAATCTGTTTTTGAGAGCTCACACTATTCCAAAGAGTAGATAGAGGCTGCTCACTGCGCATCTGATCAAAATCCCATTTTGGTTGGTATTTGACTGATTTGTCAAGAAACATGAAAGCAAAGAGTTGGGCACTGCCCAATATGCTGATTACTTAGATCTTATGTTGGTGCTGAATGGACAGCTAAGCTCAAATTTTTGTTGGCTACACTTTATCCCTTACCCAACATTTTCAAAATATGACTTTTAAAGTGTCTGAAAACTTCACCCTAAAGGAAACACAATACCATGGAACAGTGCCTGGTAATAAGATACTGTATACTTGAAACTCTTCTCTTGCAGAGTTCTGACTTTACAGTTCACACCACTCAGACATATATATATATATATATATATATATAGACAGACAGTAGTCTGGATGCTCTGTTCTGTTGACTCCTGGGGGCTGTGTGTGGAGGCTGCAGGAGCACAGTGATGTGGGAGTCGTTCTTTATCTCTCCCTTCCCTCCATGTCCGGTGGACGTCTCTCTGATCTCTCTCTATCCATCTACCTGGGCCTGCAGCTAGCTATATATCTGTGTCACTGGGGCTTAGACTGCTGCTGGAATGGAGCAACACAGAACAACCTGCATCAGAAGACCCAGAAGAGAGAAAATATGGCAGAATAGAAAAAAAAAATAGAAAAAAAAATAACAGAGCAGTACCTTAGTAATGGAAACAGGCTCTGTATGTCTGAATTATTTTGCTTTCTAATAAGAATTAATTATGTTTATTTGTGATCCTATTACTGGTTCATGGCATGCGCTGTTTTATAACAAACAGAATGCATGTGTTTAAGTATATATTGTCCAGAATGTGAGGAACAGCGGAGTGAGTCAGTGAGTGAAAGAGAATCAGAGAGGAGTGTCTGTGGAGGGTGGAGGAAGAGAACATATGAACGCTGCTTGCCTTGACATTGAGTCTGAAACCTCATGGATAAGAACAGACTGAATAAAAAGACGTTCGCTCATAAGGAGGAGACGGGAGCTGGGCAAATGGAAGATAATTACACCTATTGAGAGCAATGTCCTTATGTCCTTATGACTTCTGCCAAAATAATGAAATAAAATATGTCTTCACCAGCCAAGTTGGGCAGAGTGGGAAATCCATACCTGCCCACTGTAGAAGAACGGGATCATGTTAGCATTGAATCTGTCACGTTCTGACCTTAGTTCCTTTGTTTTGTCTTTGTTTTAGTATGGTCAGGGCAGTCTATGTTCTTTTTTCTATAATTTGGGATCTCTGTGTATGGCCTGGTATGGTTCTCAATCAGAGGCAGCTGTCAATCGTTGTCCCTGATTGAGAACCATACTTAGGTAGCCTGGTTTCACCTTCGAGTTGTGAGTGATTATTTTTCCTTTTCAGTGTTTGCACCATTCGGGACTGTTTCGGTTTTCAATTTGATTCTCTTGTTATTTTGTATTTTGTATTCATTTTCCATTAAATTACATTGTGGATACATACCACGCTGCATTTTGGTCCTCCGATCCTTCCTACTACTCCTCCTCAGAGGAGGAAGAAGAAACCCGTTACAGAATCCTCATTCAGAAATCAAAATAGGTTAAGGCAGACTGCTTTCCATTCTTCCATTATCTGAGAGCCACGTGATTGTTGACTGGTACTGTATCTGGCTTCATAGATGGTCCATTGTTGTTGATGGTGCAGAGTGGGGGTTCTTCAGGATATGTTGGTCTGGTAACCTACAGCAGCTCAATTCTTATTTTTCAAATAGAGCAGCTCACTCAATACCTGCTTTGAAGGAGTATTGATTTTTTGAGACCACTCTCTATTTCAAATGAATTCTCCTGTCTCATTTAACCATCCATCCACAGAATGTTCCGCAGCCATGCTGAACAAGTCTGTCTTCCTCTATCTCTATTTCCCACTATGTGTTTCTCTCTGTTTATCTATGGGCACACTTTTTCTTCCTGTTCTGTCCCAGCTTTCTATCTGATAAACCTAACCTTGACAAGTCTAAAGCGGTGACAGTTTGTGGGGGGTTATGGGATATGTAGCTGAACAGTTACTTCGTATTCATTAGCGATATAAAACCAGTAGCTGCCTCTTCAACTAACTAGAGCAAAATAACCTGCCAACGTGCGGCTGGTAACGCAGCATTCAATGTTCCGCCCCAGGGTCTGTTTAGCGTCTCCCAGCTCATATCCCTCTGTGCCCTCTCTCTGTGCAGGTAGATATGAGAGTTTCAAGTCAGAGAACAGGGAGGAAGAACTGTAACACCTCTCAAAGGTAGCCTGGGGACATTGCAATAGTTGCTTCCAGCAGATTCATACTGCTCAGAAAATTCATCATACTGTAAATGCTAAATAAATGTTTTTCACCCGCTCTACTAATTCATTATTCCCTCTCTCTTCCTCTGAGTGATTAGCATTTTCTTCCATTTCTTTCCCTCCCGCGCTGTAGACTCCATGCACAAAGAGCAGATTTTCTTTTTGTTATAATGTCGCTCGCCAATATCTCCCTTTTCATTTATTTTCTTTCAAAAGAGACGGTGGTTGTTCCTTTTGTTCAAAGAAGTGATAGAGAGCGGGGATATCCCTAGGCAACGCCTTTGACTGACTGCTAGATCTGTGGGGTGAGGGTAGAGAGTTATGAGAGATATGTCGTCTCACATGCAAAGCAGCATATTCTACATGCCTTGTAGGTACACAGGGCGGGATGAGGGAGGTGGGGGGATGTTAAACACTTTTGCTCAAGTGAGTCAAAATGAACACCCTGAAATGACAAGGCCTACTGCTAGTCCATTACTCAGGAGACTTGCTGTTTTAATTTACTACAGGCTCCGAGAAGACAGCTAGGACGAAGGACCTGACCAGGGGGCTATGGTCATCCATATGCAACAGAGGTTTTGCCTAGCTGCTGCTTTCGACTATTTATTCTGTCTTACAAACTTTCCTTATCCTCAGGGATATCAGAAACCACTTCAAGAGAAAGATGGAAAGAGGGACACAATAATTATTGTGAGGCAATGTTTTAATGTTCTCCGTTTTTGGTAGTCGCTGGGATTTAATGCAAAATTGTTGTGAGTGGATTGTAGGCAGTCAATATTTATTGGGATATGACTGAGAAGCAATGACGGTAATATTGAGGAAAAGTTGATTGTAAACATGTAGGCTAATTATGTGTTTTTATTTGCTTGCCAACATGCTAATTAGAAGCCAATCTGAGCAATCAGTGGGGTTAGGGGTAATTCTTTCCTGATTACTGTGCCACTCAGAGGTGTCAGCTGTGGAATAAACAAAACCTGATTGAAATTACACCCTACCTTCTATCCAATTAGAAATTCAGAAACAATTTACCTTTGTCACTAATGTCTTGATCCAATAACAAAATCATGTGCTGCACATACAGTAAAGGAGACCACCCACTGGGCACACCATGTCATTTCAATGTGGATAATTGAGTAATATTTGGTTGAGACAATCAATGAGATTACAACCTACATGGAGTGTACAAAACATGAAGAACACCTTCCTAATATTGAGTTGCACCCCATTTTTTCCCACAGAACAGCCTCAATTCCTCGGGGCATAGACTACAAGGTGTTGAAAGCGTTCCATAGGGATGCTTGACCATGTTGACTCCAATGCTTCTCACAGTTGTGTCAAGTTGGCTGGATATCCTTTGGGAGGTGGAACATTCTTGATACACATGGGAAACTGTTGAGTGTGAAAAACCTAGCAGTGTTGTACAGTAGTTCTTGACACACTCAAACCGGTGCGCCTGGCACCTACTACCATATTCCATTTTAAGCCAATTAAATATTTTGTCTTGCCCATTTACCCTCTGAATGGCACACACACAATCCATGTCTTAATTGACTTAATGCTTAAAAATCCTTCTTTATCCTCTCCTCCCCTTCATCTACACTGATTGAAGTGGATTTAACAGGTGACGTCAATAAGGGATCACATCTTTATCCTGGATTCACCTGGTCAGTCTACAGTGTGTCATGGAAAGAAGAGTTCTTTCTAATGTTTTGTACACTCAGTGTATATCCACCCACTCAAAAAGACAGTCAAAAGTCAATTCAATTATCACTATGTTTTCAACCATCTAAAAGCAAAACAAAATTCCAATGGAAAAACAATGTCTGAATTTTGGTTTATTCATGAAACAGATGATTGTGTTATAAATGTGTGTTTCATCTAATAGCAGAACCAAATGACCTGGATTGCAGTTGAAATTACATTAAAAGTACATGGTGCAAGCGATCAATGCCGTTTGAGATTCTACGTAGCAGATTGTTACAGGAATTGTGAAGATCTCCACAGACCTGCGATGACCTATGCATGCTATCTTGAACATGCACGCTTTATTTGATTACATAAGAAGAAATGTATAGTTACAGAAACCTCAAAATGTGTCAATGCAACCAAATCTCAACATTTAAAGGATATGTATCTTCTGCTTGGATAGTTCCATCTATACCATTTACATAGTCTGGCTTTAATTTCAGTTTGTTAACAAATTTGTAATTGTTGGATTCATATGTCTCAACCAAAAATCTACTTTAAAGAATAGGTCTAAATCAAATCAAATAAACTTTTAATGCACTTTAAAAATAAAAATAAATTGATTTAGTAATATTATTTAAATTCGATTGTTGTTTGAGATGGAGACGTGAATCCAACATATCAATTGTTCATTTGTTGACAAACTGGAATTAAAGCCAGACTCCCATTCATGGTAAACAGATGGAACTAATTGCAAAATACTGCAATCTCCTCCAAACTGTTGAATTTGGTTGTTTCAAACATCATTCAATATCAAAAATATAATTAAATCAGAAATCAATCTAGAGCTTGAAAATATAGTATATTGACATTTTTGTGCAAATGTTTCAAAAGAAAATGTTATCTTTGAATGAAATTATCAATAATTCCACAGGGTCTGGAAAATATATCATGGTAACCACACAAAATGTGATGAATGCAGAAGCATCTGTATAAAATTTAGACTGAATTTGTATCTTTAAACTAAAATGCCAGATCTTCAATCTTATATCCACTATCAAGAAAACAATAGGCCAGTTTGTAACACCTCTATGAAATGGGCTTTTAAACTGTTTACAGCTATATTTGAAATGATTGATCTCCCATTTTAAGGGGTTTAAAATTCATTAAAATGTTGATGACAGTATTAGCTAAGAAATATTTTTCAGCACGGCTTTGACATTTTTATGTTAACTATTCTGAAAATTCTAGTATTAAGACCAAAATACATTTTAAATTGCATCTACCTACAGTGGGGCAAAAAAAGTATTTAGTCAGCCACCAATTGTGCAAGTTCTCCCACTTAAAAAGATGAGAGGCCTGTAATTTTCATCATAGGTGTGACTGTTTGAGGTTGTGGACAGGTGTCTTTTATACTGATAACATGTTCAAACAGGTGCCATTAATACAGGTAATGAGTGGAGGTCAGAGGAGCCTCTTAAAGAAGAAGTTACAGGTCTGTGAGAGCCAGAAATCTTGCTTGTTCGTAGGTGACCAAATACTTATTTTCCACCATAATTTGCAAATAAATTCATAAAAAATCCTACAATGTGATTTTCTGGATTTTTTTCTCTCATTTTGTCTGTCATAGTTGAAGTGTACCTATGATGAAAATTACAGGCCTCTCTCATCTTTTTAAGTGGGAGAACTTGCACAATTGGTGGCTGACTAAATACTTTTTTTGCCCCACTGTAGGTAGATGCAAAAATGTATCTTAACACTCCCTCTCAGAATAGCACATTGGCAATAGCCAGTGACAAATATCTTAGCTAAGCAGAGCGAGGCTTTTAAACCCCTGGATGGGAGACCGAAGTGTAGCTGTAAATATTCTCCAGTAGGAGGTGCTGCCCAGCCTATTGTTTTCTTGATAGTGGATATAACATTGAAGATCTGACATTGTTTTAAAGATACAAATTCAACATATTTTATACAAGGATTGTGTATGTTGAAATTTGGTTACCATGATGACATAACCCTGTGGTTGAAATTTCACCCTCAAAACAACATTTTACGTTGATTACTTTTTTCAAATCCAATATACTATATCTTCCACGTAGATTACACGTGACAATAAGTTGACATATGATGTTGAAACAATGTAAATTCAACCAGTTTTAGGCATTGCAGTTTTTAAATGCAATTAGCAGCGTTTACCATGAATGGGAGCTCCGCGAATGCGGGAACATTCCCTTTAAAAGCCGCAATGCCTATAACCAGCTATCAAATTTAATTCCGGCCTAACTCTTGATTGAAAGTTTATGCCTCATGAAAATGATGGCTTAAGTAGGCTACTGATGATCCCTCACATACTGTGTATGTATTGATAAGACATTGTTACTGTAAAGTAATTGTGTGCTATCCTCCATGATTTTACTCATGTTCGTGTCTGTCTTGTTTTTAAAATTGTCAAATTAATAAACTAAACTATATGCAGATATAGGCAGGGGTAAAAGTGACTGGGCAGCAGGATAAATAATAATAATAATAATAATAATAATAATAGTAGCAGCAGCATACAGTATTTAGGTGAATGTGTGTGTGCATGTATTATGGTGTGTGTGTGTGTGTGTGTGTGTGTGTGTGTGTGTGTGTGTGTGTGTGTGTGTGTGTGTGTGTGTGTGTGTGTGTGTGTGTGTGTGTGTGTGTGTGTGTGTGTGTGTGTGTGTGTGTGTGTGAGAGAGAGAATGTCAGTATATGGGCTGTATTCAAGCAGATCCGCTTTAGATGACATCCGCACAGAGGTTGTTTTGTTGGCGTCGGAGGTGGAACTGAGTTACAGCTGTCAAATCCACAAGCAGCCCCTGGCACCATACCTAGAGGATACATTACCATTAGTTGCACGGAGTCACATTAAGATAAATCCCATGTTTACATGTTCAAACACTGGAATGTGAGACATGATCTACACCTTGATTAGACTGATAGAAATCCTCATTATTTTGTTTAATGATTTTCTATTTGAGCTTCATTATTTCTATATCCTACACTTTCTAGTTCTGAACTTCTAACGCGAGGGGGAGGTGTGGCTTCATGCCAATGATCAGCTGCTCACCGATTTGATGGCTCCAATGCAGTTACACCTCCGACACCGCCAAAACATCAGCTATGCAGGTGTCGACTATCGTCGGTTAACGCTTATCTGATTTCATTTAAAGTGCGTGTGAGTGTGTGGATAGAGACCTGAGAGTCAGTGCAGATAGAGTCAAGGAAGTCCTTTTTCATAGCATATACTGTAAGTCATGTTTGATTATAAAAATACATGCATTCATCTGTAGAAAACCCCAATTAGGTTTTTTAAGTATGGCAGTTGTGACAGGTCAACGGGAAGCTAGAGCATAAATGCAGTAGATTAATGACCATGCAGTTGATGACATCTGATCTCCAATGTGTCGTATGAAGACAGTTAAATCAGACCTGAATATTCAGTGATCGTTATAAATCAGAGCAGGCCTGTTAGATACTGTGAGTGGTTGTTTCTCAGAGTGCGTATTCTGCAATGTTTCATCAACCAAAGAGGGTTTGTTATCACCACAGATAAAAGTGACCTTGAACATTCACTGTACTCTCTCTTTTTCTCTTTGCTGTTAGCACACCCACTCTAACAACTCTGTTGAGAAACAACAACAAAGTAGGCTCTCATTTTCATTTGCCAAATTCTAATCCTCTGTAATCAACTTTGTATGAAATCAAAGCAAATAGAAAGCCAACAACACAATTCATTCCTTTAATTACAAGAACATGGCTTTGCCTTGCAACTTCCTGCCTGCTCCCAGATCCCGGACTCTCAAGAGGCCTGTACACTTCTCTTTTAGAAGAGCTGTGAGAGGAGAGGCGCAGTGGTCTAAGGCACTGCATTGCAGTGCGTGAGGCTATATCACAACCGGCCGTGATTGGGAGTCCCATTGGGCGGCGCACAATTGGCCCAGTGTCATCCGGGTTTGGTCGGTGTAGGCCGTCATTGTAAATAAGAATTTGTTCTTCACTGACTTGCCTAGTTAAATAAAGGTTACATTAAAAATATATATATTAGAGTACTTTCTTTGTCTTCTCTTTTCAGCAATTGCCATATTATCTCTAAACTATGTTTTACCTATGAATCTTTTTGGAAATATTGCGATAGGCCTATTTAACTGCTTTTCACTGACCACCGCAACCCAACAATCAGCTATTAGTCACATGCCCTGTCCAAATTGTGCTTAAAACAATCCACAGCTAATTTTTTTAAATAAATAAATGATGGTATGTTGCCAAATCAAGCTCTCTAGAGTAGTATTTTGTATTATTGTATTTATTTCTCTATAGGCACAAATATTTATGTATAATATTTAATTTAGGGGAAGCACCTAGCCAATTGGACCCGCCGCCTATGCAGACATCAATGTGAAAGAGACCGGTACATAAATCAGCTGGCAGTGTGGCTTACAAGACCCAGTTCTAATGCTGACATCAAATTCAAACGGCTGACTGGCAAAGCAAACTGTCTGGCACTGTCTCTGCTCTCTGCTTTTTTAAAGAGAGGAACGCAGCCTGGCAGCTTCTCTCCGAGTGATGCTCCTCATGGTCCTAAAGCCAGCCTTCCAATGCACTAAACAGCCATTGCATTTAAATCAAGATTGGAATGATTTTAGTCAACTTTTTTGTAACCTACTTTAAAATGTTTGGTCTTGAGCTAGGTTCTTGGCCCTCCGTTTCCTGTAGTCCACGATCAGCTCCTTTGTCTTGCTGATGTTGAGGGAAAGGTTGTTGTCCTGTCATCACACTGCCAGGCCACTGATCTCCTCCCTATAGGCTGTCTCATTGTTGTTGGTGATCAGGTCTACCTCTGTAGTCAGCATCAAACTTAATAATGGTGTTGGAGTCATGGAATTCCAGGATCCAGTTTCAGAGGGAGGTGTTCAGTTCCAGGGTCCTTGGAGGGCACTAAGCTTGGAGGGCACTAAGCTTGGAGGGCACTAAGGTGTTTAACGCTGCGCTGTAGTCAATGAGCAACATTCCAACATAGGTGTTCCTCTTATCCAGGTGGTGGAGGGCAGGGTGGAGTGTAATAGAGATGGCGTCACCTGTGGATCTGTTGGGGCGGTATGCGAATTGGAGTGGGTCCAAGGTGTCTGAGATGATGTTGTTGATGTGAGCCATGACCAGCCTTCCAAAGCATTTCATGGCTACAGATGTGAGTGCTATGGGATGATAGTCATTTAGATCGGTTAACTTGCCATTATTGGGCACAGGGACTATGGTGGTCTGCTTGAAACATGTAGGTATTGCAGACATGGATGCCCATGCAGATGCTTTGTCTTTCACTTCCTGCCTCTGACATTGAGTGCTAATCGTGGCCATAGAGATGGATTTGCTCACTGTCATTGTGCTGTGGGATACATGTACATAGATTTCCATACCACTGAGAGAGATTAGCTATTCCTGCCAAAGGCCTGGAATGTGTTTTGATTATTGATGAAGAAGAGGTCTAGCAAAACTAATTTCTCTCCTCAGTTATACACTTCATATGTAATGAAATACGATGAGAAGATTGAGCAACCACAATCAAGGGACATTGTCATTGAATTCTTGAGTTTGATTGGTTCATTCTGGAAAAATGTCTTTTGACTTTATTGATTAAACTAATTTGGTAAGGAAAAAAAGGAAAGCACTCATGCTAATTAAACTCTTCCTCTTTAGGATTTATTACAACAAGCACAGTGTGTACTTATTGTGCTAAAGAGAAGTGGAATATGCAGAATAGAAATAATGTCAAAGTGCAGAGATAATCCATTTTCTGCAATAATGTATTTAATATATTTTTAAATCATGATTGGCATAATCTATAGTTAATTTGTAAACGGCCTACATACAGTAAAGATTTGCTCATATACTTTGCCCGTTACCAATCACTGTTGCGTGATAGCAGTATCTCCTATTTTCTAATTAGATACATTTATTTTTAAAGCTTTTGTGATTTATCATCTCTAAGGCTCTATTAATTCCACTGAAATTGAATGTCTGTTTGAAATAAGGCAAATTATATTCTAAAACCAAAGGCATGATACCACCCCTATAAAAGCAAGTCATAAATCTGTAGTGCCTTGTGGGAGATGGGGTAGGGAAAATAATTCAATTTGATATGAGATGTGTCATTCTCTGCGCCAAATTGCATTTAGCCTACCTTACTGAATTAATGGTAAGCGTTCTACAATGAAATGTTGAGTCAGAATTTTTTCTTCCATGAGAGCAACCTTTCCTTTACCCACAATGCATTTCTAGTACCCACAGTCCATTTCTATTTTGCTGCATGAACAGTGTTTGTCCCAGGAAGACAAATGTTCTAGTATCTCCATGAAATAGCGTGTCATTTCTCTACCCTGATGTCTAGGTCTGTCCTTTCCTCTCTCTCCTCCCTCCCTCAAGCCTCTCATTCACCCCTATCCTCTTTTCACATCCACCGCTCCCTCCTTATAAGGCACTGGCAGTGTCACTAAAGACATTTTTTAAGATATATATTTATACATGTGAAAAGTGTAGTGAAATCGTCCTTCCATGAGCATACAGTATATCATGTGTGAGTTAATGAATAAGATAACAGGTCTGTTTTTAATGGCACTGCTAGAGTTCCAGAGCGTCATGATGAATAGGGCTGATTCTGCCCGGCTATAATTACACTCACATGACGGCACTCATAATTGATTTTTAATCTCCTAAAAGTGAATATATATGAGCACATGCTAACCCCATCAGCTGGGCAACGACAGATAACAGAGTAGGAGAGGAGAAGTTGCATGACTTCTGAAAGTGGGCGTGAAAGTCAGAGAGAGGTGTGGACTAAGCTGTGTGATACAGAGTCGATCTACACTTGTATGGACTATACAATGAACTCATTTACTCCTACGTACCCAATGCAAGAATAGGAGCAAAGATAATTTAATTCCATCAGCCACCAGGCTGCTGAACAGTGGGACAAAGGACAGATTGAGGCCCAATACATTTTCGGACAGTAAGCCGCAGAGGCTTTGAATGTGTGAAAATGTAATTGTGTGACATGTGTACAATACCCTTCCGGTTTTCTGTACTACATGTTATACAGTATATTGTGTTGTGTATTTGTATGCTGACGTCACAAAATGAATTTACATGTAAATGGACAATAAAGTATATCATATCACATCTTACCGCTAAACCCCTATATGTCCCAATCTGTTAGCCATCAAGTCTACATGAACAGTAGAGTAACCGACTGCAGCTGCTCAATGTCTCGATGTGCTTGTACAAAGTGTATCATTCTCCTCTGAATCTAACTCTGATCGAGAGGGGCGTTTCCCTCAAGGCTTCAGAGGCTGCGGTACGTCTCAGAGAATGTTTCCTTAGAAGCTCTGACACTACCTCCCTGTATCTACATAAGACTAAAGCATGGATAGGGTGTTCACTTTTCAGTGAACTGAAAGTCTCGTTATACACCTTTACTGACACATCTCCCAGAACAAGCTTATTTTATGTGAATATTATTCCTACGAGTAGAGGTTCACTCTTGGGGTAGAGGAAGCTTTTCCTGTGTGACTATGGTTACAGTATCTATTTGTTGCTATCATGAATAATGCATTGTCCTCTCTCAAAGCATTTGAATATCGCTATAGTCTGCTACACATCAAAGAAAGCCACCTGCAACATATTATGCAGTAGTCCTGGTTTGAAGCACCAAATTTAGAGCAGCACTTTGAATTAAAACCCCAAATTTGAACATTACAACATAAAAACAATCTTACAGAACAGCAACATCAAAAAGCATGAAATCACACGATCCTCAAAATAAAACCTCATAGATTAATGCTATTGCTGTATTCCATTATGATTATTTTTCTTTCTAAATGCTATTTTAATTTCAATTAGACTTTTCCCGGTAAAACCAAATAAAAAATGTACACAACCGGTCAAAAGTTTCATAACACCTACTCATTCAAGGGTTTTTCTTTATTTTCACTATTTTCTACATTGTAGAATAATAGTGAAGACATCAAAACTATGAAATAATACATATGGAATCATGTCTTATGGATCCTTGACTTCGGCGATGTCATTTACAAAATAGCCTCCAACACTACCCAGCAAATTGGATGCAGTCTATAGATACAGCGCTCAATCTCACACAAATTATCAAGGAAACCACCAGGTACAACCCTAAATCTGTAAACATGGGCACCATCATTGATGTTATCCTGACAAACTTGCCCTCCAAATATACCTCTGCTATTTTCAATCAGGATCTCAGCGATCACTGCCTCATTGCCTGCATCCGCTATGGGTCCGCGGTCAAACGACCACCCCTCATCACTGTCAAACGCTCCCTAAACACTTCTTCGAGCAGGCCTTTCTAATCGACCTGGCCCGGGTATCCTGGAAGGATATTGACCTCATCCCGTCAGTCGAGGATGCCTGGTTGTTCTTTAAAAGGGTGGCAGGGTAGCCTAGTGGTTAGAGCATTGGACTAGTAAAGGTTGCAAGTTCAAATCCCCGAGCTGACAAGGTACAAATCTGTCATTCTGCCCCTGAACAGGCAGTTAACCCACTGTTCCTAGGCCGCCATTGAAAATAAGAATTTGTTCTTAACTGACTTGCCTAGTAAAATAAAGGTAAAATAAAAAATTAAAAAGTGTTTTCCTCATCATCTTAAATAAGCATGCCCCTTTCAAAAAATGTAGAACTAAGAACAGAAATAGCCCTTGGTTCACTCCAGACCTGACTGCCATTGACCAGCACAAAAAACATCCTGTGGCGGACTGCACTAGCATTGAATAGTCCCAGCGATATGCAAATGTTCAGGGAAGTCAGGAACCAATACACGCAGTCTGTCAGGAAAGCGAAGGCTAGCTTTTTCAAACAGAAATTTGCATCCTGTAGCTCTAACTCCAAAACGTTTAGGGACACTGTAAAGTCCATGGAGAATAAGAGCACCTCCTCCCAGCTGCCCACTGCACTGAGGCTAGGTAACATGGTCACCACTGTCATGACGTTGGCCTGGGGGGTAGGTTTATGACAGTCATAAATACCTCTTCCCCCCTTTTTCCTCTCTCTACCCTACTGAGGTTACATTTGCAAAACCCTTGGTTAACATAGAGATTCTGGGAACATCCGTAGGTAGGGGGAAATTAACTATATTCTGGTAATCCGAACAATTGAACATATGCGGTGGTACTTCATGAATATGATGTCAGTTCGGTTGTCATCTGAGACATTCTCATCAATGATAAGATGACATAAACTGTGGAAAGTCTACACATCAGAGTTATCGGATTCACATGGAATTGTTGTTCAATTTAAATGTATGAATATGAAATTATTTGTGATGGGATGAAATGTGATTTTAGCTTCTAAAATGTGAGATGTGGGTTTTCATAAGATAGGGCTGCTCAATCAGTGGCCCGTCCTGTGAAAGGACATGGGCTATAAAGCTTTTCAAATATGCCCTCCTCTCCCTTCCTATATAAGCCCTTGACGACAATAGAACTTCCTGTTACGGGGATGTAGGAAGACGGTCCTATGTCAGAATGGTTCAGATAATAACTACAGAACGAAGCCAACATCAGCGTGAGCTTTGGTTGCGAATGGTATGAACTTTGACCTCTTATTCACTACAGAAGTGATACCTCCTAGCCATTGAGTTAGCAACCGCAGCTGCAAACGCAGGTTAGGAAGGAACAGACAGAGTATCCCGTCTACCACACAGCGACGTTACTACAACGTATCCAATTGACCACCAGAGACATTCTTCAAAGGACTCGGTTGGGCAACACGGCCTTCCATCTACCACCAACCCACCGAAGCGCAGCTCAGAGTAAATATTTATTGCATTTTCCTTTTCCAAATGGGCGGAAATTTAGAATGCATAAGATACTGTATTAACGATAGCACAGCTTCTTCCCTTTGTTCCTCAGTCTTCCCGCTCTTACACTCAAAACCCAGCCCCTTTTCTTTGTGTAACAAGCTGTCATATCTGTTCCGCCCGCTAGGGACATTTTCTTTTATGACGTAATTGGTAATCAAGTTGTGATTAATTGTGTGTATGTGTAATTCTGTGTGATTAGTTAGGTATTTAGTAAATAAATAATTAAACCCAATTTTGTATTGCTGATTCAACTTGTTAGCCAGGGTTCGTGCAGATAAAAGAATTTACAACTTTCAGATGAGACTGAATTGAGATGACGATTGATATTGACTGCTATTGATGTAAAATATTACTAGGTCTTTAAGAGTTTATTCAGAAGATAACAGCTCTATAAATATTATTTCGTGGTGCTCTATAAATATTCTTTCGTCTCTAGTTAATTACATTTACATGATTAGCTCAATCAGGTGATATTAATTATGGAGAAATTATTTTATAGACTAGCATGTCATATCACTTAATCCGGCATAGCCAAAGACACGACACCACCGATAAATCCATGATAATCAAAAATGTCAATAAGAATTTCTCTACGGCTGGCCATGCTTTCCTCCTGGCTACCCCTACGCCGACCAACAGCTCCGCACCCCCCGCAGCTACTTGCCCGAGCCACCCCCAGCTTCTCTTTCACCCAAATCCAGATAGCAGATGTTCTGAAAGAGCTGCAAAACCTGGACCCATACAAATCAGCTGGGCTAGACAATCTGGATCCTCTCTTTCTAAAATTATCTGCCGCCATTGTTGCAACCCCTATTACCAGTCTGTTCAACCTCTCTTTCGTATCGTCCGAGATCCCTAAAGATTGGAAAGCTGCCACAGTCATCTGCCTTTTTAAAGCGGGTGCCACTCTAGACCCAAAGTGTTATAGACCTATATCCATCCTGCCCTGTCTTTCTAAAGTCTTTGAAAGCCAAGTTGTCTCCAGGTGATCACGCTACATCGCTTGGCCTATCTGTGCTGCAGGGAATTTGGTGCGCTCAGTATTCGACTTGTGACTGTCGTGATGGTACGTCTTGTCATTTCTTTCTTAATATTTGAATCCCTTCATACTTACTATGTCGAGCAAAAAAATAAAGTGGTCGGACAAATATGTACAATATTTGATTCACATGTATAACGGAACGTGATGGGAGTCAGCATCCTAACTGGGGCGGCAGGGTAGCCTAGTGGTTAGAGCTTTGGACTAGTAACCGGAAGGTTACAAGTTCAAACCCCCAAGCTGACAAGGTACAAATCTGGCGTTCTGCCCCTGAACAGGCAGTTAACCCACTGTTCCTAGGCCGTTATTGAAAATAAGAATTTGTTCTTAACTGACTTGCCTAGTTGAATAAAGGTAAAATAAAATAAATAAATAAAAACTGCATGATTTGCAATGAGCAATTCTAGTCTAGCACCGGCAAAACTAAGAGAACACTTCCTTAAGCTGCATGGAGATGGAAAATACAAGAACACAACGCTCGCTGAATTCAAGGTGAAGAGAGTCAGATTCAATGAAAAGGCTACTCTGCCTGTTCTCGGCTTTGTACCCATCAACAAACCGATCCTCACAGCATCGTACGAAGTCGATCGCAAAGCAGGGCAAACCACGCACCATTGGTGAAACACTCAAAAAACCAGCTGTGTTGAAGATGGCGAATATCATGCTGGGAAAAGAGGCTGAAGTTAAGTTATCCCAAATTCCTCTTTCAAAAGACAACATCAGCGACAGAATAGAGGACATGAGCAAAGACATCTTGGCTCAAGTAGTTGCAGATCTGATTTCAAGCCCGGCAAAATTCAGCCTTCAACTCGACGAGACCACAGACGTTTCCAATCTAAGCCAGCTTGCTGTATTCGTGCGCTATGTGAAAGACGACGTGATAAAGGAAGATTTTTTATTTTGTAAACCTCTTACAACAACAACTAAGGCAGCCGATGTGAAGAAACTTGTGGATGACTCCTTCAAAGACAACAATCTTTCGTGGGATATGGTTTCTGCAGTTTGTTTGGACGGAGCTCCAGTCATGCTGGGAAAAAAGTCTGGTTTTGGTGCGCTAGTGAAAGCCGATGCACCACACATCATTGTTACGCATTGTATTCTGCACAGGCATGCGTTGGCAACAAAAACCTTGCCTCCAAAACTGGCAGAAGTATTAAAAATTGTAGTGTAATGCGTGAACTATGTGCGAACTAGTGCTCTGAGGCACCGCATATTCAGTGAGCTGTGTAAAGAAATGGGCTCTGAATTCAAGGTACTTCTGTACCATTCTAACGTTCGGTGTTTATCCCGGGGACAGATGCTGAATCGTGTTTTTGCCGTGCGTGTGGAATTAGCCCTGTTTTTGCAAGAGCACCAACATTGTCATGCAGATTGCTTCAAAAATTCTGAGTTCATTCTCATTTTAGCGTACATAGCTGATATCTTCGCAGCTCTCAATCATCTCAATCAAAAGATGCAGGGCGGTGGAGTCAACATCATCGAAGACTTTTCAAAAAAAGCTACCATTATGGAAATGACGAACAGAGAACGATAACTTCGCAAACTTTCCCCTGCTGGACGACTGTGTAAGTAAGATCGAAGATGTATCTGGAATCGGAGACATTTCTGTACCCGCGGAACTGAAGCAAGCAATTGCCACGCACTTAGATGAGCTTGTAAAGTCTCTCGACGGATACTTCCCTACAAGAGAGTCATATCCAGCATGGGTGAGACAGCCGTTCACGTTTAGTGTTGAGACAACAGATGTCAATGATGAATACCTCGATGAAATCATTGAAATTCAGCAGAGCCAGGTTCAACAGCAACTCTTCAGAACAACAATGCTTTCAACGTTTTGGTGTCAACAAATGGTAACATACCCTGTTATTGCTAAGAAAGCTCTGGAGATTTTCATACCGTTTGTTACAATTTCTTTGCGAGCAATCCATTTCGAGGATGCTGGACATAAAAACGAAGGAAAGGAACATACTTTGTTGCGAAAATGACATAAGAGTGGCACTTGCCAAGTTGAAGCTGCGCATTTCTGAACTGGTCTCTGAAAGGCAACAGCAGAAGTCACACTGATTTGCAGAAAATATTCATTATTATGTTTTTGTTTTTGTGTGAAAATCATGTTTTGATGATTTTGTTCTTTGAACACAGTGATGTTGATGCACGGTTCATGTTGTGCACCAGTCAAATATATACCTATGTTTTGAATTTGAAAAAATCATAGAATTTATTTTTCCAATTAAGAAGGGTTCGGTGAATGCGCATATGAAACTGGTGGGGTTCAGTACCTCCAACAAGGTTAAGAACCACTGCTCTATGGGGGTACCACAGCTGACTCTTTTCTCTGTATATATCAACGATGTCGCTCTTGCTGCAGGTGATTCCCTGATCCACCTCTACGCAGACAACACCATTCTGTATACATCTGGCCCTTCTTTGTACACTGTGGCAAATAACCTCCAAACGAGCTTCAATGCCATATAACACTCCTTCCGTGGACTCCAACTGCTCTTAAACGCTAGCAAAACCAAATGCATGCTTTTCAACCGTTAGCTGCCCGCACCCGCCCGCCCAACTAGCATCACTACTCTGGATGGTTCTGACATAGAATATGTGGACAACTACAAATACCTAGGTGTCTGGCTAGACTGTAAACTCTCCTTCCAGACTCATATCAAACATCTCCAATCCAAAATCAAATCTAGAATTGGCTTTCTATTTTGCAACAAAGCCTCCTTTACTCACGCTGCCAAACTTACCCTAGTAAAACTAACTATCCTACCGATCCTCGACTTCGGCAATGTCATCTACAAAATAGCTTCCAATACTCTACTCAGCAAACTGGATGCAGTCTATCACAGTGCCATCCGTTTTGTTACCAAAGCCCCTTATACCACCCACCACTGCGACCTGTATGCTCTAGTCGGCTGGCCCTCGCTACATATTCGTCGCCAGACCCACTGGCTCCAGGTCATCTATAAGTCTATGCTACATAAAGCTCCGCCTTACCTCAGCTCACTGGTCACGATAATAACACCCACCCGTAGCACGCGCTGCAGCAGGTATATCTCACTGGTCATCCCCAAAGCCAGCACCTCCTTTGGCAGCCTTTCCTTCCAGATCTCTGCTGCCAGTGACTGGAACGAATTGCAAAAATCGCTGAAGCTGGAGACTTACATTTCCCTCACTAACTTTAAACATCAGCTATCTGAGCAGCTAACCGATCGCTGCAGCTGTACATAGTCCTGTAAATAGTCTGTAAATAGCCCACCCAATCTACCTACCTCATCCCCGTATTGTTTTATTTACTTTTCTGCTCTTTTGCACACCAGTATTTCTACTCGCACATCATCATCTGCTCATCTAACACTCCAGTGTTAATCTACTAAATTGTAATTACTTTGCTACTATGGCTTATTTATTGCTTTACCTCCTCGTGCCATTTGCACACACTGTATATGGACTTTCTTTTTTTCTATTGTGTTATTGACTGTACGCTTGTTTATTCCATGTGTAACTCTGTGTTGTTGTTTGTGTTGCACTGCTTTGCTTTATCTTGGCCAGGTCGCAGTTGTAACTAGCTTACCTGGTTAAATAAAGGTTAAATTTAAAAAATGAGAGCCAGTTTCATCATAGTGCTTGACGGTTTTGCGACTGCCCTATTCAAATTTCTGGATTGACTGACCTTCATATCTTAAAGTAATGATGGACTGTCATTTCTCTTCGCTTAATTGAGCTGTTCTTGCCATAATATGAACTTGGTCTTTTACCAAATAGGGCTATCTTCTGTATACCCCCTACTTTGTCACAACACAACTGATTGGCTCAAATGCATTAAGAAGGACAGAAATTCCACAAATTAACTTTTAAGAAGGCAAACCTGTTAATTGAAAGGTATTCCAGGTGACTACCTCATATTTTTATTATTTAACTAGGCAAGTCAGTTAACAACAAATTCTTATTTTCAATAACAGCCTAGGAACAGTGGGCTAACTGCCTTGTTCAAGGGCAAAACAACAGATTTCTACCTTGTCAGTTCGGGATTCTATCTTGCAACCTTTCAGTTACTAGTCCAACGCTCTAACCACAAGGCTACCTGCCGCCCCCTCGTGAAGCTGGATGAGAGAGTGCCAAGAATGTGCGAAGCTGTCATCAAGGCAAAGGGTGGCTTTTTGAAGAATCTCAAATATAAAATATAATTAGATTTGTTTAACACTTTTTTGGTTACTACATTTAAAAAAAAAATGTTTTATTTCACCTTTATTTAACCAGGTAGGCTAGTTGAGAACAAGTTCTCATTTACAACTGCGACCTGACCAAGATAAAGCAAAGCAGTGTGACACAAACAACAACACAGTGTTACACATGGAATAAACAAAACATACAGTCAATAAAACAATAGAAAAAAAAGGATATGTACAGTGTGCGCAAATGAGGTAAGATAAGGGAGGTAAGATAATAAATAGGCCATAGTGGTGAAATAATTACAATCTGGCAATTAAACACTGGAGTGATAGAGACTGGAGTAATAGATGTGCAGAAGATGAATGTACAAGTAGAGATACTGGGGTGCAAAGGAGTAAAAATAATAACAGTATGGGGATGAGGTAGTTAGATGGGCTATTTACAGATGGGCTATGTATAGGTACAGTGATCTGTGAGCTGCTCTGACAGCTGGTGCTTAAAGTTAGTGAGGGAGATGAGTCTCCAGCTTCAGTGATTTTTTAAATTTGTTCCAGTCATTGGCAGCAGAGAACTGGAAGGAAAGGATGCCAAAGGAGGAATTGGCTCTGGGGGTGACCAGTGAAATATACCTGTAGGAGCGCATGCAACAGGAGGGTGCTGCTATGGTGACCAGTGAGCTGAGATAAGGGGAGCCTTTACATAGCAAAGACTTCTAGATGACCTGGAGCCAGTGAGTTTGGCGATGAGTATGAAGCGAGGGCCAGCCAATGAGAGCATACAGTCCACAATGGTGGGTAGTATATGGGGATTTGGTGACAAAACGGATGGCAATGTGATTTTTTTTCACCTTTATTTAACTAGGCAGTCAGTTAAGAACAAATTCTTATTTACAATGGCAGCTAGGAACAGTGGATTAACTGCCTTGTTCAGGGGCAGAACGACAGATTTTTACCTTGACAGCTCAGGGATACAATCTCAACCTTTCAGTTACTGGTCCAATGCTCTGACCACTAGGCTACCTGAGGACCACCATAGGACTGGAAGACCCAGAGTCACCTGTGCTGCAGAGGATAAGTTCATTAGAGTTACCAGCTTCAGAAATTGCAGCCCAAGTAAATGCTTCACAGAGTTCAAGTAACAGACATATTTCAACATCAACTGTTCAGAGGAGATAGCGTGAATCAACACGTTTTGTTTTTTTACAAAAGGATAGATTTAGAGTAAGATAAACTTGGATTTTTTGGCAGGGACATATGCAGGATGCTACCCTCCACACGCACTGTTGGGGTGAGTGACTCTGAACTTACAATGGCTAGCCCGAAGTCATTAAAAAAAAATCCCAGCCCCCGTCCCCGCATGAGGCCTTTGGCCTTTTGGTAGGCCGTCATTGTAAGACTTTGTTCTTAACTGACTTCCTAGTTAAATAAAGGTTCAATACATTTGAAAAGCTACCACAGCATTCTGCAGTGAGGCGCCATCCCATCTGGTTTGGGCTTAGTGGGACTATCATTTGTTTTTCAACAGGACAATGACCCAACACACCTCCAGGCTGTGTAAGGGCTATTTTACCAAGAAGGAGAGTGATGGAGTGGTGCATTAGATGACCTGGCCTTCACAATCCCCTGACCTCAACCAAATTGAGATGGTTTGGGATGAGTTGGAGCGCAGAATGATGGAACAGCAGCCAACAAGTGCTCAACATATGTGGGAACTCCTTCAAGACTGTTGGAAAAGCATTCCAGGTGAAGCTGATTGAGTGAATGCTAAGAGTGTGCAAAGCTGTCATCAAGGCAAAGGGTAGCTATTTGAAGAATCTCAAATATAAAATATATTTCAATTTGTTAAACAATTATTTGGTTACTACATGATTACATATATATTATTTCACAGTTATGATGTCTTCACTATTATTCTACAATATAGAAAATAGTAAAAAATCACACATCTCCTACATTATTTTTGATGATTTGCCTCATGGTGTAATGTAGACCTGTTATTAATGAAAGGAGAAACTGTGATCTTAACATACTAGAATTACTTAGGAATTATAGTGAAAGACATATTTGTAAGCATGATAGAATGTCTTGTCAATTACTCACTAAATTCAACCAAGACCACGCAGGCTGCAATTCATGTAGGCAAAAGCACATATTGTCCCTACTTATTTATCTCTTTTTCTTCCCCTATCTGATCATCTGAGAGTGATTCTTATCCTGGGCTGCTCAATAGAGCTCTGGCCTCATCAGCAATAAGGCAGCTAAAGAGAGTGAGGAAGATGAATGAGTGTTCATTGAAAGAAAGAAAGAAAGAAAGAAAGAAAGAAAGAAAGAAAGAAAGAAAGAAAGAAAAAGAGAGAGAGAGAGAGAGAGAGGAGATATATATGGTAAAGTGGGTTGGCTGCTGGTTGACTTACAGATAGACAGGTCTCTGGGGTGCTGGCTAATTGTCTCCAGAGAGGGACAGGGAATGAACATGGACTTATTCTAATGAGATCCTTGGGAGTGTGTCCGCCTAAGTTTAAGGTCTGCTTGCTTGTCTGAATGCCTTCAAGTCCCTTCGGGTGAGGCCTTTAGAATCCCCAAAATACACACAAACAAAAGCATGAGTAAGAAAGACAATCAGATACTTCTCACGATTTGTTAAGGGCTTTTCAGCAACTTTAATTCAATGTGAAATCAACAAAAAATGGCACCATGTCATTGGATTTAGGTTAAAAGTTGGGTGAAAAGAATATAAAATGCCTTTACGTTGATGACTTTTAGAAAATCCATTCTATTTCCCACATTGATTCAACATCATCACATAGATTTTTGGGGATGAAATGACGTGGAAACAATGCTGATTCAACCAGTTCTTGCCCAGTGGGTTGTATCACAAAGCCTTTCGTTTATGAACTAGATTATTTAAAAGTAGTATTCTGAGAACTCATCATTCATCTGGCACAAGTATTAGCTCCCTTTTGTGTCAATTGTAACTCACCCCCTTTTCATTTAACCCAATTAAATAGGGAATGTGAATAAAAAGCGGCGCTGATTGGTAGTTACTGTAGGGTACAATACAGTTGATCTAATTGCTTTCCATAAATGTAATTCCGTGGTTAATTTACCCCAGCAGTTCACTAATTCCTTCATTCACAGTAGATCTAATATTCTTTTAAGATAAGGGAAAAATCTAATGCAAAACTGAATAGAAAATAAGTCTGTTTTTCTACAGTATGTACTGTTACACATTAAAGCAGATTTTACCATGACATAATCACAGTCTTCTTTGCTGATCTCAATGTCAAATATAAGGTACAGTTGAAGTCGGAAGTTTACATACACCTTAGCCAAATACATTTAAACTCAGTGTTTCACAATTCCTGACATGTAATCCTAGTAAAATTCCCTGTCTTAGGTCAGTTAGGATCACCACTTCATTTTAAGAATGTGAAATGTCAGAATAATAGTAGAGAGAATGATTTATTTCAGCTTTTATTTCTTTCATCACACTCCCAGTGGGTCAGACATTTACATACACTTAATTTAGTATTTGGTAGCATTGCCTTTAAACTGTTTAACTTGGGTCAAACGTTTTGGTTAGCCTTCCACAAGCTTCCCACAATAAGTTGGGGGAATTTCTGCCCATTCCTCCTGACAGAGCTGGTGTAACCTAATCAGGTTTGTAGGCCTCCTTGCTCGCACACACTTTTTCAGTTCTGCCCACAACTTTTCTATAGGATTGGGCGTATGCTTGTGGTCATTGTCCATTTGGAAGACTCATTTGCGACCAAGCTTTAACTTCCTGACTGATGTCTTGAGATGTTGCTTCAATATATCCACATCATTTTTCTGCCTCATGATGCCATCTATTTTGTGAAGTGCACACGATGGTCATTATGGCCAAACAGCTCTATTATTGTTTCATCAGACCAGAGGACATTTGTCCAAAAAGTCCCCATGTGCAGTTGCAAATGGTAGTCTGGCTTTTTTATGGCGATTTTGGAGCAGTGGCTTCTTCCCTGCTGAATGGCCTTTCAGGTTATGTCGATATAGGACACGTTTTACTGTGAATATAGATACTTTTGTACCTGTTTCCTCCAGCATCTTCACAAGGTCCTTTGCTGTTGTTATGGGATTAATTTGCACTTTTCGCTCCAAAGTATGTTCTACTCTAGGAGACAGAACACGTCTCCTTCATGAGCAGTATGACGGCTGCGTGGTCCTGTGGTGTTTGTACTTGCGTACTATTGTTTGTACAGATAAACATGGTACCTTCAGGCATTTGGAAATTGCTCCCAAGGATGAACCAGACTTGTGGAGGTCTACAATTTTTTTTCTGAGGTCTTGGCTGATTTCTATTGATTTTCCCATGATGTCAAGCAAAGAGGCACTAAGTTTGAAGGTAGGCCTTGAAATACATCCACAGGTACACCTACAATTGATTCAAATGATGTCAATTAGCCTATCAGAAGCTTCTAAAGCCATGACAAAATTTTCTGGAATTTTCCAAGCTGTTTAATGGCACAGTCAATTTAGTGTATGTAAACTTCTCACCCACTGGAATTGTGATATAGTGAATTATAATTGAAATAAGCTGTCTGTAAACAATTGTTGGAAAAATTACTTGTGTCATGCACAAAGTAGATGTCCTAACCGACTTGCCAAAACTATAGTTTGTTAACAAGAAATTTGTGGAGTGGTTGAAAAACGAGTGAAAAACCTAAGTGTATGTAAACTTCCGACTTCAACTGTACCTACATAGTGGAACTGATGGCATTAAGTACAGTATGATATGGGTCACACAGCAACAGCATGAAGAATAAAGAGAGGGAGTTATACAAATCTGAGAGGCAGAGTTCAACAGAATACTAGGTGGAGAAGACAAGAGTAGCAAAACATTTTAATTCAAGACGGATCACCCTAAATGAAAATCACCTCATTAAATGCATTCTGAGGAAGACATTGACTTCTTACAACCTCATTGCTCGAATGGGATTTAATTGAGCCACTAATTGGGATGTCAGCGAAAGATGAAAATTGGAACAGACCAGAGGAGCTGAGCTCAGCATGGTTTTGCATACCTCAGGGTTTGGGGGTAACAAATGTTTTTAAGGTACACCGTGCCCTC